>NC_072436.2:62292500-64985000 GCF_028878055.3 Symphalangus syndactylus | reverse complement strand
GCCGTTTGTCGGGCTGGGAGAATAAAACCTTTGGCGGCTGCCCTTCCTCACTGCATTGTGGTTGGGTCTTTGATGAACCGAGACATGCCCTCCTGCTTAGCTGGTGTTGTTCCTGAAGGAACTCCCTCTATGAAGGAACACACAAGTGTGTGTCTGTCTTAGGACATTTGGGAACAATGGGCCTCTCTGTCCAGGTCCCCCTGTGTTCAAGTCCTCAGGAAGGAGCCCACTCCTGGTCCAGAGCAGGGACTCTAGAGACTAGGGCATGGGTGGGAACACTGGGTTTAGCCCTTTGTCTCGGGGAGCAATGGTGGAATGGGGCTTACCTGTCTGGCCAGCATTTGGGGGCCTGGTGGGAGCCGTTCGGGTGTTCTCTGGAGCTCTCAAGTACAGCAGAGCCTTTGGATGACTTTGTCTCGCAGGATGGAGATGGATGAGGACCCGGATATCCTGCCCACCCAGGGGCAGGGCAACATCATCATTACTAAGTATGAGCAGGTACAGGTCGGGCCACTCCCTTGAGGAAGGTGGGGCCTCACCTCCCCCACAGGTCAGAGCCTGGTCAGAGGGTCCTGGGCTCCCCAGGATCACAGGGTGAAGACAGACTGTCCATGCCCTCAGGACCCCAAGCCCCTCACCTTGCCCCTATCTCCCTGGCCCTTGCTGGGTCACAGAGATGCTGAGCTGGGGCAGCAGTGGACACAGAACATGAGCGTGTCAACATCTGGAAATTCACCAGTCGCCTCTGGGTTGTGTGGTGAGTCCTCTGTCCCCCCACCCACCAGTCTCACTTCAGGGACGGGTTTTGTTTTTAGAAAGGTCTCTCTGGGGTAGGGCAGGTTTCCCTGGCTCAGGCCAATCTCCTCTCCAGGGTCAGAACTCCTCTCTGCCTCTCCTGCAAGTCCAGCCTGTGGTCAGGGTTAGGGCAGAGCCTCAAGGCCCATCTAGGGAGCTCGGGAGAGCGGGTGGGACAGAGAGGGGGCTGGGTCAGCCCCGGGGCTCTCAGCACTGAGGTCTCCTCATCAGCAGGAGAGGAGGGGACAGCCTAAGGGTCTGGCCCTGTCCCCTTGGTGCCTGCCCTGGTGAGATCTGAGGGTGGTGGCCACAGGGTAAGGGGACACCTGGCCAGGCCTGTGGGCAGTTGTGTAGCAGGTCTCCAAGGGCTCAGGGGGCCCACTGGGGCATCCTATAGGGAGGGGCACGGGGACTGCAAGGGCTGTGACCCTGGGAGGCTGGGGGAGAAGGGTAGGGCCTGTCCTGGGCATCTCACAGTGAGGCCAGGGGGGCAACAGAGCCTGTAGCTGAAGACCCCGGGAGTGGTGCTGGGAAGGGACCTGGGCCTGGTAAGGGGAGCCCAGCCTGGAGCCGGCCCCTCAGGCCTCACAGGATGGAGAGAGGGAGGAGCCTGGAGTTGTGGGGGGTGGGTGTCGGCGAGCCTGTGAGACCTGCCACTTCCGGGATGCACCTGAACCAAGCTGGCCCAGGGTGGAGCTGACAGTCTGGGGAGGAAAACAGATGGGGTGGTCAGGGAACAGCGGCTCACCTGGGACCCCTCAGTGGGGTTGACTCAGTCCCCAAGCTCTGCGTGGCCCTCCAGAGACTCTCCCTGCTGGCTCAGTCAGCACCTCGGAGGGTGGATGGGAGGCTGAGTTGGGGCAGGCAGGACAGTAGGGGGAGGACAGCCAGGCATCCCATGTCCTGGTTTTTGCAGTGGCTGGGAGAGGCTGAGGGCTGAAGGCTGACTGCCCTGAGAGCCAGCTGAGGCTATAGGCAGGGTGGTGGGGCCAGCCCCACTGCCTGAAGGGCCCTTGGTCACCCTTGTCACCCCACGGTTCTCCCCAGCAGTGCTGAGCAGCCCAGTGAGAGACCTGGGGGTCTCATACCTAGGTTCTGACAGGAAGAGGGTCCTGGAAGGGCCAGGGTGGCTGGAGAGAGGGTCACAGTCTCCGTGGTGGGCAGGATGGGGGAAGATGGGGAACAGGCAGGGTCTGCAGCCAGGATGCAGGGAGAGGCAGGTGAATGCTGGGAGGTCACACCCTGCAAAGCCTATGGGGAGTGTCAGGTGTGATGGGTCCCAGGTGCGTCCTCAGGGCACTAGGCAGCTCTCAGGCCAGGCTCCCTGGACTCTGGTGGGTGATGTGGTCACTCACGAGGCACTGCTGTCAGGGCTCAGCCACCCACCCAGGGTGGCACCCATCTTGTCTCAGGACTGGACTTTCTCAGCTCCCACAGAGGGTGTCACCTCCAGCCCAGGAGAAGCAGCCCCACTGTGCAGCCCGAGGCACTCCACGGGCCCCAAGTGGCCCCCTCCAGGCCAGCCTCGAGCTCCCTCTTCTCCAAGGTCCTGGTGCCTCATGGGCATCAGCTCCACATGGAGGCCCTTGCCTTTCTTCCCTGTGCCTTCTCCCGGGCTGAGATTTAGGGTGGATGGCGGGGGGGCTGGGGCCCTCTCATGGATGAGGATGGCTCCTGGCCCAGGCAGGTCCTCAGCTCTGTCTGGGTTGCCTTACAGTGAGACAGAGCTGCCCACGTCAGTGCCCTGGAGATGAAGGTAAGAGCCTGTGCCTGCTGCGTGGGAGACTGGTCAAGGCACAGGGAATCGGGTAGTAGGTGAGACAGAGGGGGTGGCCTGCGGACCCAGGCGGTGGTAAGTGGGCCAGGGCTGTCCCTGGGAGGGGCGGCCTTTCCTGATGGACTCTGTTCCCATGAGCGTTTGACCAAAACCCAAATCAAGAACCACAGTCTTGGCTCAGAGGTCACTGCCTGTTTGCACCAAGTCCCCAGCTAAAGGGCGGGGCCTGACCAAAACTCGGGGTGTCTGTGGCCTGAGGATGGTGTGTCCTGGTATCACCAGTCCAGACCACCAGCTCCAGTTCAGAGGGTCTCAGCCCCTGGGGTCTGCTCTTTCCTGACTCCTTCAGGGCCCCAAAGCCCAGGACCCAGCATCCATGGGCCGCTGCCGGAGGCCTGGCAGCTCCACTAACTCCATCATGGCTCATTTGACAGCAAAGATGTCAGGAAATAAAATGTACTGACAAGTGGCTGAAGATGCTTGGAGACTGGCCAAAATAGAACAGCAACAAGGTAACATAGCGGCTGGGCCTGGTGGCTCAGGCCTGTAACCCCAGCACTTTGGGAGGCTGAGGTGGGTGGATCACCTGAGGTCAGGAGTTCGAGACCATCCTGGCCAATATGGTGAAACCCGTCTCTACTAAACATGCAAAAATTAGCTGGGCACAGTGGTGGGTGCCTGTAATCCCAGCTACTCAGGAGGCTGAGGCACGAGAATTGCTTGAACCCAGGCAGTGGAGGTTACAGTGAGCCAAGATCGCGCCACTGCACTCCAGCCTGGGCGACAAGAGCGAGACTTCATCTCAAAAGAAAAAGAAGGTAACGTGAGGAGGGAGTGGCCTCTGTGACTGCTCTCTGCAGAGTCAGGAGACAGGGGCCCATGGCCATGACCTGGCACCATCTGCCTCTCAGCAGATGGGTGGCACTCTATCCCCACCACAGGACAGCAGGCCTGTTTACTGGCTTTCCTCCCCAAGTCACTACACATCCTGTCTCACTGGAGTGTTCTTCTGTCTGTAGCTGTCTCGAAGCATGTACAAAGGCATTCCCCTGGTATGAGGCCGGGCGTGATCACTCCTGCTAGACATTGAAAAAGTCAAGTCCCAGAACCCAGGAAATACAAGGTAAGGCCCTCCCACACTTGTCCAGGGCAGGACAAATAGGCCAGGCTGTGTCAGGAGCCCAGGACTCCAGCCGGAAGGAATGTCAAGCCCGGGTTGGGGGTGGGGGCTGTGGTCAGATGCACATACTAGGCACAGACAGTGACACAGGCACCACAGGTGTGCTGGGCTGGGCTGACCCTCCCTGGCTTCAGAAACAAGGCAAAAAAGGAACTTTCTGCAGAAGGAAACCTTCCTCCCTTCCTTCCAGAAGTGCTGACTGTGGGATGACTGCTGTCAGGGGCAGGGAGTCTTTTGTCTGTTCTGAGGCTGCTTCCTCCTCTTGGCCCTGCCCTACAGGTCATGAAGGAAAAGGGCAAGAGGTCCTCCAGAGTCATCCACCGCATCAAGGTAGATGTCAGCCACACCCTGCAGAACCACAAGATGTTTAGAGTATTCCCGGGCAGCGATATTCCCGGGCCATGTGCCCATACTCACAGGCATGGGTGCCTCTCGGGGGTGTCGGCACTTCTTGAAAATTCAGTGTTTGTGACCCACCAGGACGTAGTAGGCAGGACTCAAGCTCACTTGCCGGCATGGACACCCAAGCAAGGGGGCGGCTCAAGGGGTCAAACTGAGACAGAAAATGGTTGAAGCCCAGACTCCTGGTGTCACCTGGACCCGACCACCATGTCTCAGATGAAGAAATGACCTTCCCCTCCTGGCATTGCCCCAAAGCCCAGGAGCTTGGCAGGGATGCATGCAGATGGTCCTGGCAGGAGACAGGTTTGACAAGTTGCTGAGGTGCCTGATGGGCCAGGCTCTTGTCATGAAATGAGTTTGCATCCTGAGGAAGCCTCTTCTTCACCAGAAACCAGACAGAGATCCAATTTCCCCTTTGCCTGAACCCCGTAGGAGTGCAGCAGACAGGGAGGGGGTCACCCAGGTGGCTGTTCCTGCTCGGCCGCCACTTTCCAGACCATTCCAGGCAGGGAGAGCTGCTGAGCCAACTTCATGGGCTGCCACATGGGGTCTGGACCCAGCCGCCCTCCTGTGCCAGACAGGCAGCCCTTGAGCTGTCGCAGGACCCTTTGTGTGGTGGTCAGCGCCCTGCCGCCTGCCCTCGTGGTGGGTGCACTTCACAGGTGCTGCTCTGGGCCAGGCATAGTGGCCTCCCCAGCCTGGCCCAGGGGAGAGGGCATGAACAATCCCTGACTGTGCCCTTTAGGGCCATGTGAGCTTAGATGTTCGCTGCAGGAGTCCCCCAGGCTCCTTGTCAGCTGAGTCACACGTGACCTGCTCAGTCCTCATGCCCAGCCCAAATCCCTGGGGGCCTGTGGCAGGTGTCCCCAAAGATCTCTGCCATCTCTGGTGATGTGAGTCCTCCCAGGTGGCCTCAGCCCTCCCAGGTGACATCCTTCTATGGTGACTCCGGCTCTTGCAGCAGGTGGGGTACCACAGGGACCTGAGCCACATCACCACCATCCTCCTCCTATATCTGCTAGAGGAAGATGCTTTCTGGGTGCTGGCTCAGCTGCTGGCCAGTGAGAGGCACTCCCTGTAGGGTAGGTGGACAGCTGTCCCCGGGGCCTTACACAAGTCATGCCAGGGGACAGCCACTCTGGCCGGTGATCCCAACTTCCAGTCAAGGTGCTTTCCTTGTATCCCAGCTTGTTTGGAGCCTCCAGGATGTCCCTGCTGAGGTCCCACAGCAGCCTGGGTCTGGACATGGACCCTCAAACCTCAAGTCAGACACCTTTCATCCCTAACATCAGAGAGCATTGATACCTTTTCCTGGCCACCCTCTGTTGCCCGAAGCCAGCCCCGACTTTGTGCAGGCGCCACTCACCTCCCTGAATGTCCTCCTGCCTCCCAGCTGACTGCGCTCCCAGCCATCCTCCCTTCCTATGGATGGGCCGATGAAGCCAAGATGGCAATGACTGCCCATCCCATGTCCCCCAGCCTGATCCCACATCCAGGAGATGGCCACACAGCCCTCAGCTCCCACCCTGGTCTCCCCGCTAGCACCTGCCTGCCTCAGCCCTACCTCATAGTGTCAAAGGCATGCTGCCCTCCTGGCACCTCAACCCAGGATGCCACCGGGCAGCGCCTCCAGCCAGGGCCCTCCTCCCCAGGGCAGAGGCCACGTGATGGGGTCACCAGATGGGAGGGAGGGAGGCCTCGGGGTCCGGGGTCCCCCATCTTGCCCAGCTCTTCCAGCTGATGCCTCCACATCTTGGGCGTGGGCTCTGATGGGGTGATGGGTCGGCAGCTTCTCAGTGTTCTACAGCCCAAATACTGCCCAGATTCAGAGGCTCCTATCGCACCAGGAGCAGGTGCTGCACAAGTCCTTCCTGAAGATCGTGAGACAGCTGGTGAGTGGATGACATCCTCTGCTCCTCCCCATAGGCCCTGGGCCCCACAGGCCAGGGGAGGCTCTAGCCTCTCACAGAGCTGAAAAGAGGCCAAGTCCCAACCACAGCCTGACCTGCGATGGGGATTCTCCATGGGTTCGGAGTTGGGTTTCCTTTTCCTATCCTGAAGGAGACAGAGGCACTGGGACCAGGGCCAAGCTCTGGCTGAGCAGGGCTAAGGGAAGTATGTCCACTGGGCATCCGTGCATGGGGCAGGTGTTGGCGCCCTGGCCACCACCCTGGCTTCTGCTCCTTGAGGAAGGATCTACAGAGGGGCCTGGAAGTGGGAGGACTTCAGGGCAGCCCAGGGGGCCCTGAGCACCTCTGCTCCTCCCTTCAGGGCAAGGAAAGGCTGTGCATTGAAGGTTCCATGCTGACTAGGCTCCTCCGGTGTTTCCTTGATGGGGTAAGGAGGCACAGGGAGACCCCAGCCCAGGGACCCTCCTGTCCCGCAGTGCCCGGTACCCCTAGCCCAGGGGTTGAGTTCCCCCAGGAGGACTCAGATCCCCTCCAGCCTGCAGGAGGCACAGGCAGTTCCCTGCAGGGCACATAAACCAGGCTCTGCCTGAGAGGCGGCATCCCACGGCAGAGGCCAGGGCTCAGGCCCAGCCTCATGGGCAGACTGGGTCAGGACCCAACTCGGAGGGGCCCAGGAAGCCCCAAGTCCTCAGGAAGCCCCTTCTTCCAGAAGCCACCTCACTGCTGAGATGAGTCCCCCATGAGGAGCTGCAGGACCTTGTCTGACTGCAGCCTCATGGAGGGGTTTCATCCCATGGAGAGGAGTCCTCAGCACTCCAGGGGACTGAAACCCCAATGGGTCCTGCTCAGGCCACCGGCCCCAGCCTGGAAAGGCCAGGTTCTCCCACACCTGCTGTCCCCACAGAAATCCTCTGGGCTCACCCTGCAACTGTGGGATGTGCTCATCTTGGAGGGCAAGCAGGTACTGATAGCCATGGCGCATGCATCGTTCAAAATACACAGGGGTAAGTCCCATGTGCCTGGGGGTGCCCAGGGGAACACGTGGAACAGACCTCGGCTGGCCTGAGGGAAGCGTCCTCACACTGTCACGACTCTCTGCTCCATCCGAGCAGAGGGCCTGGCCTGGTGGGCTGGGCAAGGCATGATGACACTGAGCCCACTCCCCACATGATCCAGATGAAGGTCAGGAGTGTGGTGAGCACTTCCCTGCCCGGCCTCCACCAGCTGTGGCCTCCTGTGCACAGCTCGACCCCAGGGTGGCCAAAAAGGACCCAGCACCACCCAGTGGGAGGTAACTCTGGTGGAAACGGGGGTGCGGGCACTGACCCCTCCCAGGGAACCTTCCTGGCCTGATGCCCACCCTCTCCCTAGAGCGCCTCATGAAGCTTTCCTGGAGTACCGCCTGGGAGTTTCAGGAGTGACTCTCTCAGAGCTGGGCCCTGGAGGACAACACGGTCCTCAGGAACCTTCAAACCTCTATGAAGGAACTCACAAAAAAACACCAGGGCCTGCCACCGCCAGGTGGGCTCCAGCACAAGGTCCCCTCCCGAGTCACCCTCTGGGGCAGTCAATGGTGGGGGGTGCCCTGGCCCCATCAGCCCTCCTACCTGGCCTTCCTCCTGCACCTCTTCTTCCTCCTCTTCCTCCTCTACTGTAAGAAAGTCAAATGGGTCTGCCACTCCTCAGGGCAGGCGCTGAGTGTGTGTGTGTGTGTGTGTGTGTGTGTGTGTGTGTGTGTGTGTGTGTGCTGGAATGCTGTGTGGACAGGCAGGGGCCATGGGCAGGACCCCAAAACACCCCTCCGCCACTTTCCACATTGTCCTCCTCTCCTTGAAGGGCCCTGAGGGACACTGGGGCAGTCAGACCCAGCTGTGGAAGCCCCCACCCCCACCTCCAAGCAGCCTCAGAGAACAGCAGGGACCCCTCATTCTTGAGTGCCCCTCCAAGGATGTCAAGACAACATGTAGGGAAAAGAAAGAGAGATCAGACCGTCACTGTGTCTATATAGAAAGGGAAGACATAAGAGACTCCATTTTGAAAAAGACCTGTACTTTAAACGATTGCTTTGCTGAGATGTTAATTTGTAGCTTTGCGCCAGCCACTTTGACCCAACTCGGAGCTCACAAAAACATGTGTTATATAAAATCAAGGTTTAAGGGATCTAGGGCTGTGCAGGACGTGCCTTGTTAACAAAATGTTTACAAGCAGTATACTTGGTAAGAGTCACTGCCATTCTCTAGTCTCAATAAACCAGGGGCACAATGCACTGTGGAAAGCTGCAGGGACCTCTGCCCTTGAAAGCGGGGTGTTGTCCAAGGTTTCTCCCCATGTGATAGTCTAAAATATGGCCTCGTGGGATGAGAAAGACCTGACTGTTCCCCAGCCCGACACCCGTAAAGGGTCTGTGCTGAGGTGGATTAGCAAAAGAGGAAAGCCTCTTGCAGCTGAGATGGAGGAAGGCCACTGTCTTCTGCCTGCCCCTGGGAACTGAATGTCTCGGTGTAAAACCCGATTGTACATTTGTTCAACTCTGAGATAGGAGAAAAGCTGCCCTGTGGTGGGAGGCGAGACATGTTTGCAGTAATGCTGCCTTGTTATTCTTTACTCTGCTGAGATGTTTGGGTGGAGAGAAACATAAATCTGGCCTACGTGCACGTCCAGGCATAGTACCTTCCCTTGAACTTATTATGATATAGATTCTTTTGCTCACATGTTTTCTGTTGACCTTCTCCTTATTATCACCCTGCTCTCCTACTACATTCCTTTTTGCTGAAATAATGAAAATAATCATCAATAAAAACTGACGGAACTCAGAGGCCGGTGCCAGTGCAGGTCCTTGGTGTGCTGAGTGCCAGTCCCCTGGGCCCACTGTTGTTTCTCTATACTTTGTCTCTGTGTCTTCTTTCTTTTCTCAGTCTCTCATCCCACCCGACTAGAAATACCCACAGGTGTGGAGGGGCAGGCCACCCCTTCACAACAAGCCAGGGAGACAAGAGAATCAGTGCCCCTGACCCAAGAGGATTCAGGCACAGGATAGAGGAAGCCCTAACCCAGAGCCAGAACCAAGAGTTCAGCTGGGCATGGGATTGGTCCAGCCCTGGCATGGGGTGAACAGCCTGGAGGGCAGAGGGGAACCCATGCCCGGGGCCTTCTCATGCTCTGAGACAGGCCCCCATGTGTGGTGGCAAGGGGGCTGGGTGACAGTGCAGGTCCCTCCCACTTGAGTTCTGAGTTGGGGCTGCCAAAGAGCCCTGAGGTGAGGGCATGAGGCAGGAAGCCCTGAGCCAGCCTGAACCCTGGGGGCCATTTCAGGAGCAACCTGAGGTTCCCTGAAAGCTCCCTGACCCTAGACTGCACACAGTCCTCGCCCTGAGATCAGCAGCCTGTGGGGGCGTCCTCAGTGTCAGGGACCCCGAGGACTCCAGAGACCCAGGCCTGTGTCGCCCAGCCCTGAAGGGACCCAATGAGCTTGGTGAAGATGCCGACCATGTCTGTTTCTTTTTTTTCAGGAGAACTCAAGCGAGAGTCCTCAAGGGTGTCTCCTGGCATTGGGCCCCTCTGTGAGGGGGATAGATTGGCCCTGCCCAGCCCACCATCTCAGCTCCTTCCTGGGACAAAAGCCTTGTCCTCCCCCAGCCTGGCCTGACAGGGTTGTCTCCATGGCCGAGGCCAAGACCCTGCAGCACAAAGGGGCTTCCCCAGAACCCAGGGCAGCAGGCTGCTCTCTGGGTGGCCCAGAGGATCAAGATGTGGCCAGCCTGTTTCCCGGTGAGGTCAGGCCTCGTATTACATAAAAATACCTGTGCTGGGACTCTATGCCACACCTCCACACAGACCTGGATGCTGGGATCCATGGTTTCCCTACTACAATTTTTTTTTTTTTTTGAGACGGAGTCTTGCTCTGTTGCCCAGGCTGGAGTGCAGTGGCACGATCTTGGCTCACTGCAAGCTCCGCCTCCCAGGTTCACGCCATTCTCCTACCTCAGCCTCGCTAGTAGCTGGGACTACAGGTGCCCACCACCACGCCTGGCTAATTTTTTGTATTTTTAGTAGAGATGGGGTTTCACCGTGTTAGCCAGGATGGTCTTGATCTCCTGACCTCATGATCCGCCCGCCTCGGCCTCCCAAAGTGCTTACAGGCATGAGCCACCGCGCCCGGCCTCCCTACTACAATTTTGAACAGGGCTACTGGGCCCCTGTCACTTCAACATCTTACCTGGACAGCCCTGCAACCACAGGATGGCCCTGGCCTAGCAAGCCCACTGGGACCCTGACACCAAGCCCTGCCCAGGCTTATGACAGAGGAGGCAGGTCAGGAGACACCCCAGCAACAAGGCGGCACCTGCCTGCGATGCCCCTCAGTAGAAGAATGTGGCATGGAAGGAGCCCAGGTGGCACCCACCCAGCTTCCTTGCAGCCCCAGATGGCTGCTGGACCTTGGTTCTGGGCCTTGGAAAATCCCATTCAGGGGGGCTTGGTCCCATCAAGGCCTCTGGAGGGAAGGCTAAGCATAGGGTTCCCGCGGCCCCAGCCAGCCAGCCAGCAGCGTGCCCTGGGGCCTCTGACCCCACCTGTGAGTCCCAGACCCAGAGGTTCCTGGCTTCAACTCGAGTCCTAGGAGGAGAGGGGCACCAGAGGCACCATGGGCTCCCAAGGTGACCACACAGGGGACCAGGGCACTGGGAGCCCTGATGCTGTAAGGATTCACATCAGAGAACCTGAGCAAGATGGGAGCCCATGCAGTAATGAGGATATGGAGGGCTGGCTCAACGGGGCCAACAGCTGTGAACACTGCTGCCTCTTCCCAGCCTCATCGCTGCAGTGCAGGCAGTCTGATCTCTGGAGCCCAGCCCAAAAGTGTCCCGAGTGCCCTGGCTTCATATGCCAATATGCCACCCGGAGGCTTCGAGGCCCTGCCTGCTGCACACCCGCCTCACCATTGCTGAGCACCCCATCTGATGATGAGAGACTTGCTGTGGATTCCTGGGCCAGCACCATTTCCCAGGAGGAGCGGCGGGCTGCCTGTGGGCAGGCCGCTCACACTGTGGAGGGGACTGAGATCAGCCTTCACTGTAGGAAGCCCCTACCTGGACACAGACTTGCCGGCTCTACCTATCGCCATCATGGCAGCCTACACGGCATTACTTGTGACCAGGGCGCCCCATCCAGGTCGGTCTGCCCTGGCTGCTGTTTTCCCTCCTGCCACCCTCTCTTTGACTGCTTGTGTCAATAAAAGGAGAACTGGCCAGTTTTCAGAATAAAGTGTCTCAAGTCTCTCTAAAATGTGTAAAACCAAGCTGCACCACGACCACCTTGGTACATGTTCTCACAATCTCCTGAGGGCTGTGTCCCGGACCGGACCATGGTCACTCATATTTGGCACAGAATAAATCTCTTCAAACATTTTACAGAGTTTGACTCTTCTTCATTGACAAGACCATAGAGAGTAACTTCTGGATGTTGCCATGGCATTTGTAAACTGTCACGGCCCTGGTGGGAGTGCCTTTTTAGCATGCCAATGCATTGTAATTAGTGTATAATGAGCAAGAGGACAACCAGAGGTCACTTTCATCCCCATCTTGGTTTTGGTGGGTTTTGGCCAGCTTCTTTACTGCATCTTATTTTATCAGCAAGGTCTTTATGACCTGTATCTTGTGCTGACCTCCTATCTCATCCTACGACTAAGTATGCATAACCTTCTGCAAATGCAGCCCAGTAGGTGTCAGACTTATTTTACCTGGACCTTATTCAAGATGGAGTCACTCTGGTCCAAATGTGTGTGACACATTTAGATGGTCACAGGGGAGGTGGTGGGCCTTCAAATTTTATTTTGGTTCATGACATGGCTTGGTGTGTATGCTTTTCATTTGTAAAATTGCTGTTCTTTTGACAATTTAAGTGACTGTTTCATTGACCGTAAGTTTGAAAATAAAAATTAAGAAACAAATTCCGATGACTGTGCTGTGGTTGGAGACTTTATTTACCAAGATGTTTACCCTTTCCTTTCCCCTCTCATTATAAGGAGCTGTGTCACTCCTCCTCCTCCTCCCCTAATGCAGCCCTAAGAGCTGCCCCCACCAACTATCAACACCACACACCTCTGAGTACCTCAGGAGGGCACCACCCTGGGGCCAGGCTGTGGGACTATGCTGTGGGAGAAGCCAAGGTCCCATGAGACCCCAAGAGAAACTTTGAAACAAAAGGCCTGGATTGGCATCAGGAGAAGATCTAACCCAGGCTCAAGGCAGCACTGGGAAACGAACAGCTCTATACTGCATCCCAGCTCTCTGGCTATTTCAGAGCAACCATCAGGCTGGGCAGGGGTGGCTCATGCCTGTAATCCTAGCTCTTTGGGAGGCCAACATGTGGGTGGGTCACTTGAGACCAGGAGTTTGAGGCCAGCCTGGCCAACATGGTGAAACTCTGTTTTTACTAAAAAATTAGCTGGGCATGGTGGCATACTCCTGTATTCCCAGCTACTTGGGTGAGCTGAGATCACACCATTGCACTCCAGCCTGGGTGACAGAGTGAGATTCTGTCTCCAAAAAAAAAAAAAAAAAATCTCCTTTTGGAGACTCCCCAAGGGGAAGGAGACTGTTGGGAAGTTAGGCTGTGTTTAGGGGATGTTCAGAAGCCTCAGGCCTGGTAACCTGGGGGACCCCAGAGCCTCAAAGCGCAAGCCTAAGAGGGCCCCAAGAGCTTGCTGTTCACTGTGATGGGTCACAGAGGGCCACCTGCCATGCGGCTGGAACTATTAATACTGCCTCTCCTCTTAAAAATACACTAGGAGGAGCCTCTCTGAAGTCATTAGTTATGGGGTTTCTTATTGGAAAAAATACGAGAATAAAATCTACAAAGAAATCAAATGAGTGGCCCAAACTCTATTCTGCACGAGTGCACACATACTCGCTTTGCTTCCCCTTAGAGGAAAACATCCTGCTCTGACCCCTGGATGGGCGCGGGTGCAGGAGGGTGAAGAGCACGGAGACCCCCTTTGAAGTGTATGGGTAGAGCAAGTCTAGGGCTGCAATGAGGAGTGAGAGGTTTTATGGGATGATAGGACTTTTTTTTTTTTTTTTTTTGAGACGGAGCCTTGCTCTTGTTGCCCAGGCTGGAGTGCAATGGCATGACCTTGGCTCACTGCAACCTCCACCTCCAGGGTTCAAGCGATTCTCCTGCCTCAGCTTCTGAGTAGCTGGGATTACAGGTGCCTGCCACCATGACCGACTAACACTTTTTTTTTTTTTTTTTTTTTTTTTTGAGACGGAGTCTTGCTCTTGTTGCCCAGGCTGGAGTGCAGTGGCACGATCTCGGCTCACTGCAAGCTCCGCCTCGCGGGTTCACTCCATTCTCCTGCTTCAGCCTCCCAAGTAGCTGGGACTACAGGCACCCACCACCACACCCGGCTAATTTGTTTTGTATTTTTAGTAAAGACGGGGTTTCACCATGTTAGCCAGGATGGTCTCGATTTCCTGACCTTGTGATCCACCCGCTTCGGCCTTCCAAAGTGCTGGGATTACAGGTGTGATCCACTGCGCCCGGCCTTTTTTTTTTTTTTTTTTTTTAAGTAGAGACAGGGTTTCACCATGTTGGCCAGGCTGGTCTCAAACTTCTGACCTTAGGTGATCCGCCCACCTCGGCCTCCCAAAGTGATGGGATTACAGGTGAGCCACCACCCTGGCCAGATGGCCAGACAATAGAACTTTTATGGTGTTTATCCTTTCACTCTGCAGAGGCATCTGACCAGGCCAGATGATAGAACTTTTATGATGTTTACCCTTTCACTCTGCAGGGGCATCTGACCACTTCTCACCACCTTCATGCTTGCTTTAAGCCACTCTCATCTCTCCCTGGGGTCACTGCAATTGAATTCTAACGGGTCTCCCAATTTCCCAGCGGTTGCCCCTGTAGCTGCTCTCAGCACTGCAGCTGGAGGGACGCACCCTGTGAACCCTGAGTCAGATCATGCCCCTCCCCCTCAAAACCCTTCCCTGCAGCGCCCACCATACTTTGGCAAAGCCAAGGACCTCGAAAAGCACCCAACCCCCCATAATCTTGGCCTCCACCCATCCATCTCCCTTACCCCATTTTTTCCCGCTCTCATTGACTTCTTTGCTGTCCCCACAACTGGCCAGGCTCCCACCTCAGGGCCTGGCTCTGCGCCATCCACTTGCAATGTTCTCAGGGCCTTCCATGCCCTCTGCAGCTCCTTGCTCAATTGGCCCCTTCTTGGTGACTCTTCTTGACCTCCCCACTTGAAACTTCAAATCTCCCCAATCCTCCTCCTTGTTCCCCAGGTGCCCTGGGTCTGGACAAATGCTATGTGGGAGTGGATGCTTCTAGAAGCGTACGGGCCAAGGCTCATGGCTGGATAAGCATCTGAGATACCACAGCCCAAATGGACATTTCCTGACCTTGTCATGTGAATTAAACTTTCAAAAAGTTATTATGGTATGACTTACATCTGCTGTGAGTGCACAGCTCCGAAGACTTACAGATGGAACTCGCCAGCCCCCAGATCATGAAGCAGAACATGCCCAGGCCCTCCCAGAACTGCCCCTGCAACCACGGCCTGACTCTGCAGGCCGGCCTCCTGTGCTTTACACACAGGGAATGATAACCGCCTCAGTTTTTTAAAATGAACTTTTACTTTTACTTTTTGAATGACTAAATTTACAGAAAAATTAAACAGATACCACAGAGTTCGCCTATGCTTTCCATCCAACTCTCCTTAAGAATGAAATTTTGCATAACCCTGGCACATCTGTCAAAACTAGGAATTTAGGCCAGGCGTGGTGACTCATGCCTGTATCCCAGCATTTTGGGAGGCCAAGGCAGGATTACTTGAGGCCAGGAGTTCAAGACCAACCTGGGCAACACAGCGAGACCCCATCTCTACAAAACATACTAAAAAAACCCCAAAACAATACAATCAGCTGGGCATGGTGGTGCATGCCTGTGGTCCCAACTACTCAGGAGGCTGGGGTGGGAGGATTCCTTGAGCCCAGGAAGTCAAGGCTGCAGTGAGCTACAACTGCACCACTGCACTGCAGTCAGGGTGAGAGAGCAAGACCCTGTCTCAAAAAAAACAAAGAGGAAAGGAAAAGGAAAAAGGAAAGGAAAGAAAAGGAAAAAAGAAGCAAACGGAGAATGAGGTGTGAGCCTCTCATGGGATTTATTCCTGTTTACGGCTGGAAACCCAAGGACAACACTGTCCAGGGAAACGCTGAGGCCCAGTTGACGACACGTGCTGGGCTCGAGTCTGCACCTTCACCTCAAAGAGGCTTTAGCCTCTCATCTCTCTCCTCTTCTCATCCAGGCTGTCTCTACACCAGCAGTGCTCAACCAAGATGCTCCTGCCCTCACCATCAAGAGACAGGTAGCCGTGCCTGGGGTCACTGGGGTTGTCTCAATGACAATGGGGGGGGGGGTGATCTACTGGCACCTAATAAGTAGAGTCCAGGGATGCTGCCAACCATCCTAGGATGCACAGGACAGCCCCAAAACAAAGCTGATGTGCCACCCCATCCCCTTTCACAACTGGACCACTCCTCCCTAGGGTAATTATGAGACTTTGTACAACCACAAGCAAAATCCATTTGTTTTACAAGGAACACACTGGAGACAGCACCCAGTCTGAGAACTTCATGCTACAGAAGGGTTTTGTTTTTGAAAACCGAAACTACAGAATAAATACCCAGAGAGAGACAGGGAAACCTCACCATATGGGTTCAAATGAGCAACCTGAGTATTCTTGGCTCCTGGTGGAAACGGAGGTGCTAATCTCAGGCGAGCCCATCTCCTGTGGCACCCACCACAGCTTGGTTTTGAGCTGCTCCTTCCACTCCTGGCACAAGAGGAGCAGATACTTGGGCAGCCCCATGACTAACTGGGCAGCCAAGACCAAGACTCTTATGCACACAGATGCCCCCTCGTGGCTCCTCCTCCACCAATGCTGGAGGAAGCAGGCCACCGGCAGCTGCTCCCAGACTCAGGGGCCTGAACTCTTCCTCTTCTCTCACGTGGCTGGGAACTGTGCCAGCTGAGGGCCTCAGAGCAGGCTGTGATGAGTTTCTGAGTGTCAGAGCCCTTGAATGGGGCTCCCAGCTCTATTCTTTGGCTTCCCCGGCTGTAGGAAACCTGTGGGGCACAAGGACAGGTCACTGGGTTCAGGATGAGATGAACTGGGTTCCAGTCCTGACACTGTCCTGACTGGCTGTGTGACCTGGAGCAAGTCACTTAATGTCTCTGAACCTCACTCTCCTACCCACTGAAATGAAGAAGTCAATGTGTTGAGCAGGGTTTGGTGAAAATGTTTCTCTCCTGGATCCTGAGTGGTGGTGTAACTGACTACACGTTCTCTGGAAGGGGATTTGGTAACATGAATCTACAGCAGGGGTCTTAAACTCAGGTGCCCCTAAGAGCCAGGTAGGTGATGTAATAGAGGGAGAGCCCATTAGCATAAGGGTAACGGCAGCTCTGATTTTTTTTTTTTTTTTTTTTGGAGACAGGATCTTGCTCTGTCACCGAGGTTGGAGTGCAGTGGCGTGATCTTTACTCACTGCAGCCTCTACCTCCTCGGCTGAAGTAATCCTCTCACCTCAGCCTCCCGAGTAGCTGGGACCACAGGCACAGGCCACCACACCTGGCTAAGGTTTTGATCTTTTTCTACAGACAAAGTCTCCCTATGCAGTTCTTAAAAAATATTTTTGAGGTAAAATTCACATAAAAATTACCATTTTATTTTTATTTATTTATTTTGAGATTGAGCTTCAATCTTGTTGCCCAGGCTGGAGTGCAATGGCACAATCTTGGCTCACTGCAACCTCCACCTCCTGGGTTCCAGTGATTCTCCTGCCTCAACCTCCCGAGTAGCTGGGATTACAGGTGCCCGCCACCATGCCCGGCTGCTTTTTTGTATTTTTAATAAAGACAGGGTTTCACCATGTTGGCTAGGCTGGTCTTGAGCTTCTGACCTCAGGTGATCCACCCTCCTTGGCCTCCCAAAGTGCTGGGATTACAGGCATGCCTGGCCTCGGTACCATTTTTCAAGACCCTGGCTCTTCCCCATTGAATGATCTTGGCACTTTTGTCAAAAATCAACGAACCTTATATGTGAGGGTTTATTTCTGGACTCTCCATCTGTTCCATTGATTTCCATCTCTCTCCTTATGCCATGACCACACTCTTTTCATTACTGTAGCTTGAAACAAGTTTTGAAACCAGGAAGTGTGAGTCTTTCAACTTTGTCCTTTTTCTTCTTTTTTCTTACTTTACTCATTTTTTAATTTTTGAGACAGGGTCTCAGTCTCACCAAGACTGGAGTGCAGTGGTGCAATGATAGCTCACTACAGCCTCAAAGTCCTGGTGTCAAACCATCCTCCCATCTCCGCCTCCCAATTAGCTGGGACTACAGGCACATGACACACACCTGGCTATTTTTTTTTTTTTTTAACATTTAGTTTTTTGTAGAAACCAGATTCATTATGTTGCTCTGCTGGTCTCAGACTCCTGGCCTCAAGTAATCCTCCAATCTCAGCCTCCCAAAGTCCTGGTATTACAGGCATGAACCATTATGCCCAGCTTTTTTGTCCCTCTTCTTCAAGATTGTTTTGTTTCTTTGGGATCCCTTGGAATTCCACACCAATTTGGGGATCAGCTTTCCTATTTCTACAAAAAAGGCCACTGAGATTTTGATAGAGATTGCATTGAGTCTGTATTTTGCTTTGGGTGGTATAACATTTTAACAATATTAGGTCTTCCAGTCCATAAACCTGAGCTGTGTTTACAGGTATATAGGCCTTTAATTCTGTTCAGCAATGTTTCGTAGTTTTTGTGCACAAGTCTCTCACCTTAAATTTATTCTGAAGAATTTTATCCTTTTGGTTTGTTTCTATTGTAGGTGAGTTTGTTTTAATTTTCATTGCTAGTGTATAGAAATAAAACTGATTTCTGCGCGTTGACCTTGTACTCTGCAACTTTGCTGAATTCCTTTATTAGTGCTAGTAGCTTTCTACTGGATTTTAAGAATTGTTTTTATGTAAGGTAATTTCATCTGTGAATAAATAGTTTTACTTCTCCCCTTCCAATATGATGCTTTTTATTTATTTTGGTTGCCTAATTTCTCTGGCTAGAATTCCAATACTATGTTAAACATAAGTGGGCGTTTTGACCTGTTCCTGTGTTAGGTGAAATGTTTTCAGTCTTTCACCACTGAATATGAGGTTGGCTGTGGGTTTTTCATAAATGTGTTTTATCAGCTGGGCATGGTGGTTCACACCTGTAATCCCAGCACTTTGGGAGGCCAAGGAAAGTGGACAGCTGGAGCCCAGGAGTTAGAGACCAGCCAGGGCAACATGGTGAACCCTGTCTCTACAAAATACAAAAATCAGTCAGGCGTGGTGGTGCATGCCTGTAATGCAGGCATGTGTCACCACACCCAGCTAATTTTTGTATGTTTAGTAAAGAAAGGGTTTTGCATGTTGCCCTGGCTGGTCTTGAACTCCTGGCCTCAAGTGACTTGCCTGCCTCAGTCTCCCAAAGTGCTGGGATTACAGGTGTGAACCACTGCACCTGGCCTTCATGGAACCATTATTAATAATAATAGCCAAAACGCAGAAACAACCCAAATGCCCACCCACTGATGAATGGATAAACCACATATGATATATCCATAAAATGGAATATTATTTGGCCATAAAAATGAACTACTGATACATGCTATAACACAGATGACCTTTGGAAACATTATGCCAAGTAGAAGAAACTAGTCACAATACACCATATATTGTGTGATGCCATTGATGTGAAATGTCCACAACAGGTAAATCTATAAAGACAGAGAATAGATTAGTAGTAGCCTGTGGCTAGGGAGGAATGAAGACTGACAAAGTTTCCTTTTGGGGTTATCAAAATGTTCTAAAATTAGATTATGGTGATAGTTGCATAACTCTGTAAATACATTAATACTAAAAAACATAGACCCATACACTTTAAACAGGTGAACTTTATGTCACAGGAATTATATTTCGATAAAACTATTTACTGAAGGGGAGGCAAGAACTGGGCAGTTGGAGAAAAAGAAGGAAAAAAAGACTTTCTATCATATCTTTCAATACTTTCTGGGTTTCAAGCCACCTGACTATACTATCTATTCAAAAGCAAGTCTGAAATCACAGGATACAAAAAAAATTAAAGACAGGCCCCTGATTCTCCCCTAGTTTGGGCTGGTGAGTGGAGAAGGAGGGAGCTACCGCACACCCTGCCATAGTGTGAAGCAGTGGCTGAGTAGAATGCCAACAGTGGGTTCTATTGGACAAGGGCAGCTTTGGGGAGTTTCCAGGACCCATTCATGGCCTGGAAGCCACCATAGCCACTGGACCTGAGGGAAGACAGTGCCCTATTGACCAGATGGCAGTTGCCCAACTGACCAGAGGAGCTGTCCATGCCCTTCCTCTTCTGCCACCATCTCAACCCACATAAAATCTCAGAACCCCCAGGAAGCCCCAAAGAGAAACAGGAAAACCCTAAGACTGACACAGCCAGGTGGAGTAGAAGCTTGAGAGAGAAGCTCCGTTGACAGAAAAAGAAAGGAAGAACTCTTCTCAGGCACTAGCTTTGTGGGCTGGGCTCACACTCTGGGCAGCCGCAGACCTGGATGCAGGAGAGACTCTCTCCTGCACCCTGAGACCAGAGAGCAGCCAAGGAGGGTGATTCTTAGAGGCCTCTGCTTGTGCCTCATGTGCTTGTCCAGTTAACAGGTGCTGCTAGATCTCTGTGGTCAAATTAGCTTGAAAAATGCTGGGTTAAACAAAGTCAAAGCAGCCAGGTGTGGTGGCTCACGCCTGTAATCTCAGCACTTTGGGATGCTAAGGCAGGCAGATCACCTGAGGTCAGGAGTTTGAGACCAGCCTGACCAACATGGTGAAACCCCATTTCTACTAAAAATACAAAATTAGCCAGGCGTGGTGGCGCATGCCTGTAATCCCAGTTACTTGGGAGGCTGAGGCAGGAGAATCGCTTGAACCCGAGAGGTGGAGGTTGCAGTGAACCAAGATCGCCCACTGCACTCCAGCCTGAGCAACAAGAACAAAACTCCATCTCGAAAAAAAAAAAAGAAAGCCAAAGTATTTTTTTTTTTAACTGCAGTCCTTCTTTCTCAGAGCCTTTTCTTGTGTGCTTGTGACTCTTCAAGAGGAAGTCTGGCAGGTTCAAAGCACTTTTGTGTTTTTGAGGCATATCTAATAGGAAAGACAGTCTTTGTTTTACAGCTGATGGGAAGTGTCTCAGCCAAAGTCCCAGCGTGGGTCGGGGAACAACTGGCCAGGGCTGATTCTGCAGCACCAGACAGCCTCTGCCAGCACCAGGTCACAATTCTGGCTGGTCCTGACTCATGGTCCCAGGGCTCTAAGCAACATCATCCCGTGTCGAGGCAGCCTTTGGTCACTGCTTTGTTCAATTCTCAGAAAGTTTATGTATTTGAGCCCCTGATTAGGTACGTGTCTGGGGACATGGTTAACTGGACACCCTGGGGTGTGGGGACACAGCAGCAGGGAAAGGCTGTGAATCCAGGCTGTGTCCAAGGTCCACCCAGCGGTGGGTTCCACCTGCACAGTGAGACGTGCAGTTTCCCCCTCGACCTGTTAGATGTAAATTAGCGGCACCCCCTCCCACCCCCGTGCCTGCACCTTGGGTCTCAGGAGCCCAGGTGAGTGGCTGGGGTCCAGGCTCCTGGGATCCCATGGGGCACTGCCCACCAGTGCGCACAGAGCAGTGGGAGGCCTGCCTGGCCTTGGATCAGGTATCGACTGTGGGATGGCCCATCTTCTAGATCTGGCCCTGGCCACCCCTTGGGCCTGATCTCCCGCCCCCCTGGCACACACCCTGGACCAGGATAGCTCTCCAGCCTCCCAGCATCACTGAGAAGGCCCTTCCCTTTTCCTGGACATACTTATTCTATTTATTGCCTAGTCAGCTCCTCCTGATCCTCCTTCAAGGCTCTGTTGAGCTGTCACCTCCTCTGGGACGCCGTCCCTGACCCAGCCCAAGTCAGGTGATGCTCTTTCTCTGTGTCTTGTTGGTCCTGTCCAACACCTAGCAGAGCACTGGAAAGGCTGAACCCCAGGCCTGGACAGCCTGGGTTTGAATCTTGACCCTGCTGCATACCAGTGGAAGGCCTTGGTGACAATTTATGGAACTCCTCTGTGCCTCCATGCTCTCTGTGTAAAAGGGGATGAGAACATTGCCCATCTCACAGGTGGTTATGAGCATGAAGTAAGGGAGCACAGTTATGTTCTTAGAGCAGGTTCTTGGTACACAGTAAGTCCTCAATAAAGGCCGTGGAGGATGAATACTACGGCCCGTATTGCACTGCATGGCAACTGTACTCCTGTGTCTTCCCCATCCTCTGAAACCTCCCGGGGGATGGAAGGCCCAGCAACAGCCAAAGGCGGAGTGAGAGGAACGTAAAAGCCAAAGAAAGCCCATGGGCCCTTAGGAAGAAACTGAAGGATGAGGAGGATGTGGGCAGGTGGAGAGGAAGGAGGGAGGCTCCAGGAAGCAGCTGGAGCAGGGTGATGGTGCACAGAGCAGGAGAGGAGATGCAGACAGTCAGCAAACACAGGAAATGTCCAGTCTCTCCCAAATCAGAAAAACACAATGGAACAATGAAAAACTAACTGTCAGCCATCAGGTTGCAAAGTTTTAAAGTTGGTAACATCAAGGGCAGGGGGGTGATCTACAGAAACATGAACTCAGGGCCCACTGGAGGGAGGGAGCTGGCAGCAGCATTCTGGAGAGTAACCAGCCATGGTCAGTTAAATGCAGAACACAGACCTAACCCACCCCCGAGAAATTCTCCTCCTCCGTGAGCCTCCTCATAACAGTGAGAGACGGGAAACAATATAAATGTCCATGCAGCAGAGGATGCCTGAATAAGCAGGGTGCACAGGCCAGAGCCAGGAGTCTATGCCACAGTTAAGAGCATGAGACAGATGCGGAATCTCTCAGGACAGATATTGAGTGAATAAAAGTAGTTTATAGCGTGAGTCTTATAGTATTGTTACTGGAAGGAAGGGAGTGTGAGTTGTCCAGGTCCTTGGTGTTTTGAACAAAGAACTGAACAAAACACACAAAGTAACAAAGAAATTAAACACAGAAGGAAGCAGGAAAGCAGGGATTTATTAAAGCAAGAAAGCACTCCACAGGGTGAGAGTGGGCCCGAGCAATGGGCTCAAGGGCCTGGTTACAAAGTTTTCTGGGTTTTAAGTACTCCTTTTGAGGTCCCTATAGGCTACCCCTAACCTGGATGAAGGATTTGGTCATGGCTAATTAAAGGCTGGGGCGAACTGGTGCCCTATGCAGAGGAAGGGATGGCTCATGCTTGGCCCTGGCCAATCCAAGGCACTCTCCCTTTCCATCTGAGATGTGGTGGAAGGGGAGGGCTATAGGAGAGGAGCCTTTGATCCTTGTCACTTGGGTGTGGGGAGATCGGTTTGTGTGTGGGGGTGGTAGCCTTAGGAAGGTCGCATTAATTGGCCTTAGGTTAATTGCCCCCAGATCCAGGTGTTCTCTCTTTAGGGAGTCAGCATGAATTGACCCCAGATTCCCTGCCCCCAGACGTTGGTGGTTTCCCTTGATTCACCTTTAGGAATTCAGCATGAGTTGGCTTTTTTTTTTTTTTTTTGAGACGGAGTCTAGCTCTGTCACCCAGGCTGGAGTGCAGTGGCGCAATCTCGGCTCACTGCAAGCTCCGCCTCCTGGGTTCACGCCATTCTCCTGACTCAGCCTCTCCGAGTAGCTGGGACTACAGGCGCCCACCACCACGCCTGGCTAATTTTTTGCATTTTTAGTAGAGACAGGGTTTTACCGTGGTCTCGATCTCCTGACCTCGTGATCTGCCCGCCTCGGCCTCCCAAAGTGCTGGGATTACAAGCGTGAGCCACCGCGCCCAGCCTCAGCATGAGTTGGCTTTAAGTTCTCTGCCTCCAGACCCTATTCTCCTGCCTCAGTATGATAAACCAAACATCACACAGATACACACACACACACTCACACACACTCGCACACACATACACTACAGTGCTACGTTGTTCGTGATCACGCACACGATTGTGAAGCGTAAGAAGCCTGCAAGGACTTGCATGATGACACTGGCTACCACTGGGTGGGGCAGAACTGGGGGTGACCATCAAAGGGGCCTTTAATGCTATTTGTAACTTTTAAATTTCATTGCTTGTGTCAATGAACAGTAGCAAAACAACAGCTGGGCTTTGGCAGGTGGATTTCTAAGAAAGAGGTAATGAACAGATCCCACTGCTAGGAACTTTCTGTCTGTAGAAACGAGCAAGCCTAATGTCACTACAGGATGCTCTTGTTGTGCCCCACCTCCCCTCATGGTTGCACACCCCCAGGGCTGGGGTTCTCACCACCTCACAGAGCTGCTGACTCTAATACTACAATACTGCTCTAATATTGTAGTTTCAAACATGAAAACAGCAGCCTTTAAAACTCTTAAACTCATCCCACTACAACTTGCTAAGGGTTACAGATTCCAGCTTTGGAGATGCAGATGAGATGTAGGGACTCTCTACCCATGCCCTTGCCTGATTCACCAGTGTCCAAGCGTCCATGGAATGGCAGGGCCCAAGGACCATAGCCAAAGTGCCACCATGAAGGTGTGGGGTGGCTGTGCCTCACCATGCTTCCTGGGAGGTGACAGAGGATGCAGGAGAGACTTAGAGCTGAATTCCACACATTCATCAGAGTGACTTCCAGGCCAAGATCCCCCGGCTGAAGGAAGGCAGGAGGCAAAGCAAACAGCATCCTTGGCCTGGCTGAGGTCTGAGGGCATCAGGACAGAGACGGAGACAAAGGACCCGGTGGCACCACATTTGCAGGTGTCAACCTCAGAACTGCAGAGCACCCACATGACAATTTCTGGGCATGGCTAGGGACTTTCTAGCACTAAAGCATTGGTGGCTGTCAGCCAGGGGCCCGGGCCCTTCTCAGCTCCTTCTCATGTGCCCCTCCCTCTTCAAGCCACCAAGAATATGCAGAGTCCTTCTCATGCTTTACACCTCTTGGCTTTTACAGGGCTCTGTGATTAGGTGGGGCACATCCGGACCACCTCCCTGTGTCATATAAAGGGCAGCACATTATTCTGGGGAGAGTCATGGGGGTTATCCTTAGAATTCTGTCACATTCACCCTCTTGGCTTTCTGTCCCTCCAGAATTCTTACTGGAAATTACATTAGAGATGGAGATTTCCCCATCGTAACACAAAACTAGGAGCTCTAAGTAGACTTTTAGATGAAAGAAAAGGAGATGTAGTGGTTCCACAGGTCACGGCTGCCCTTGGCTTGGAAAACAACTAGCATGCATCAGGAGCATGAAATTTGAGGACTGAGAGTAATCTGCAGGGCCTTCTTGGGAGTGACTTATTCCAAAAAGACTCCAGGATGTCTGAGTTGAGCAGAATGTGTGGAAGGGTCTCCTAGGAGCACCATTTTGAGCTCAGTGTGGGCCTCACTTGACAGTGAGGGCAGACTCATGTCCTTTTACTGGTTCTCAATTCTGGGCCACTTAAGACATCAGGCAGCTGGCCCAGGGCTCTGCAGGTGGGTCTGGCTGCGATGCTCACTTCCCAGTGCTGCTGACCTGAGGCGACCACCATTGTGTCACTTCAGCTCCTATTGGCACAGCCACGGCAGTGATGACCTCCTTACTTTGACCCTCCACACCTAGTCCTTGGTGGGAAATAAACCTTCATGCAGACACCAAAGCCCTTCAGGGAAGAGGAGCAAGTGCTCGAATGTCACCTCCCTGACCACTGTATATAAATCGCACCATTCACCCAACATTCCCAATCCTCTTTCCCTGCTTTCTCTCCACAACAATATCCCCTTATGTTACCTTTTATTTCAGTTAACTGACAGACCCCAGGAGAATGTAAGTTCCATGAGAGCAGGGACTGTTGCCTGTTTTATTCACTGTGGAATCCCCAGCACCTACAATATTACCTGGAGCTGAACAGGTCCCTGAACACAAGTTCATTATTGGATTAATATATGGAAGGAGGCTGAAAGAAACCAGAGATGACACAAATCAATGGAAAAACATTACATGATCATGAACTGGAAGCATCAATATCATTAAAGTGGCCATACTTCCCAAAGCACTTTACAGATTCAACGCTATTCCTATCAGACTACTTTTCACAGATTTAGAAAAAACTATTCTGAAATTCATATGGAACTAAAAAGGACCCTGAATAGCCAAAGCAGTCCTAAGCAAGAACAAAAAAGCTGGAGGCAACATACTACTGGAATTCAAACTATACTATAACTCTGCAGAAACCACAACAGCATGTTGCTAGTATAAAACCCACACATAGATCTTTGGAATAGAATAGAGAACTGAGATGAAGCTGCATACCTACAGTTATCTGATCTTCAACGAAAACAAGCAATAGGGAAAGGACTTCCTATTCAGAAATTGATACTGAGATAACTGGTTGGCCATATGCACAGGAATGAAACTAGACACCTACACCTTTCACCACATACAAAAACTAACCGAAGATGGATTAAAGATTTAAATGTAAGAACTTTGGGAGGTCAAGGCAAGTGGATCACGAGGTCAGGAGATCGAGACCATCCTGGCTAACATGGTGAAACCCCATCTCTACTAAAAATACAAAAAAAATTAGCCAGGCATGGTGGCAGGTGCCTGTAGTCCCAGCTACTTGGGAGACTGAGGCGGGAGAAGGGCGTGAACCCGGGAAGCGGAGCTTGCAGTGAGCCAAGATCGTGCCACTGCACTCCAGCCTGGGCAACAGAGCAAGACTCCATCTCAAAAAAAAAAATGCAAGACATCAAACTATTAAAATTATAGAAGAAAACCTAGGAAATACCCTTCTCGACACTGGCCTTGGCAAAGAATTTTTGGTTAAGTCCCCAAAACCAATTGCAATTACAACCAAAATAGGTGGAATCTAATTAAACTAAAGAGCTTCTCCACAGCAAAGAAAACTATCAACAGAGTAAACAGACAACTTACAGAATGGGAGAAATATTCACAAATGATGTATCTAATATCCAGAATCTATAAGAAAAACTTAAATCAACAAGCAAAAAACAAATAACCCCATTAAAAAATGGGCAAAGGACATGAATAGACACTTCTCAAAAGAAGACATACAAGTGGCCAACAAACATAAAAAAATGCTGATCATCACTCATCATCAGAGAAATGCAAATAAAAACCACAATGAGATGCCTTCTCACATTAGTGAGAATGGCTACTGAAAAGTCAAACAAATAACAGATGGTGGTGAGGCTGTAGAGAAAAGGGAGCACTTATACACTGCCTGGTGGAAATGTAAATTAGTTTAGCCAGTGTAGAAAGCAGTTTGGAGATTTCTCAAAGATCTTCAAACAGAGCTACCATTCGACCCAGCTATCTCATTACTGGATATGTACCCAAAAGAAAACAAATCATTGTACCAAAAAGACATGTGCACTCATATGTTCATTGCAACACTAGTCATAACAGCAAAGACATGGAATGAACCTAAATACCCATCAATGATAGACTGGATAAAGAAAATACGGTACCTATACACCATGAAATACTACACAGACATAAAGAAGGAAACCATGTCCTTTTCAGCAAGATGGATGCAGCTGGAGGCCATTATCTTAAGCAAACTAAGGCAGGAACAGAAAACCAAATACTGTATGTTCTCACTTATAAATGGGAGCTAAACATAGAGTACACAGAGACACAAAGACGGGAACAACAGACACTGGAGACTCTGAAAGGGGTGAGGCAGGGTCAGGGACAAGGCCTGAAAAGCTAACCATTGTATACTGTGCCCACTACTTGAGTGATGGGATCAACTGTACCCCAAACCTCAGCATCACACAATATAGCAATGTAACAAACCTGCACATGTACCCCCTCAATCTAAAATAAAATACATATATATATATGTACACACACGGAGAGAGAGAGGGACTGAACATAACCTATCATGCTGTGCTTTGGTGAGATAAAAAGGAAGTTATTTTAAGTAAAATGCACATGGCTACTGGTTTTCAAAAAGACTATGAACCATCTGACTTTCACCACTTTTTTTTGGCTTCCTAATTCTGAGAGAACAAGCCTATGAGGCATCATAGACAAACAGGTCTAGACACCATATTTTGTGAAGAGTAAATAAAGCAGACACATATTTATATTTCTAATTTTACAGAGATTTAACAATGAATAAAAATTACTCCAGGCAAAATGAGTTTTGGGTTTCATCAAATGTAAAATGTTTTGAAAACTAATCCAAAATATTCACACACACACACACACACACACACACACACACAAAATCACGCCAGCAGGAAATACTATTCTTATGATCAAGATTGGAAACATCTTATTTTCTATCTCTTCCCTGCAAGCTCATTATGACTAGGTTACATCATAAAAGGGCACTAATGAACATGTGAATTGCCTTTGCATATCCACTCTGGCAGCTGCCTCGGTCCATTTCTGTCAGGTGGGGGACAGCACAGGTGGCATCAGTGGAGTCATTCTTGAATGACTGCTCTTTTTAACTGTTTTCTTCAATTTCCTGTTACCATTCCTATTTCCTTTATGCTAAACCTCCTGCAGGCAGCTGCCTCCCTCTAGCTTTTTATTCTTTCCAGTGTTCTTGGCAGCATGGCTGACGGGCTGGGGAGGCTGTAATCAAGGGGCCTTCCTTCATGGTATGATCCAGCCTCGGAACGGGGTGGAGGCAGAATGGATGGGGTAGCAGGAAGAACAAACGGGGTCTGAGGCGAATTTATACTTTGGGAGCCCCTACTACTGGTCAGTAACACGACAGGTTTTTCTTTTCTTTTCTTTTTTTCAGACAGGGTCTCCCTCTGTCACCCAGGCTGGAGTGGAGTGGTGCTATCACAGCTCACTGCAGACTTAAACTCCTGGGCTCAGGCAATCCTCCTGCCTTAGTGCTGGGTTTCTTTTTCTTTTTTTGACATAAAGTGAAAAGAAGGTAATGGCAGTGGCAGATACAAGATATATATCTATAATCTGGGTAGATTCTGGTTTTAAGACATATGACTGCTGATATGACGGAGACTCCCAGCCCTGCTAATGTACTATCTGGGCTAGGTCTTGGCTGAGGCTGGGATTTCCCTGCCAGCTTCTTTCTTTCTCTGTCCCCATTTCCCCAAAAGGCTTGAGGCTGGGAAGGGAGTGTTGTGGTGCCAGAATCTTCTAAAGGTTTTGCAAAATATTTTAAGAATGCAGTAGGAGTTGGTGATTTTAAAGAGGGTTTCTATTTAGTGTGAAAGATACAACAATAAAGCTTTTGCAGGAAAACATAGGACAGTATCTTCATGATCTTGGAATAAACAATGTCTTACACAGAATACAAAAAGCATTAACCGTTAGAGAAAAGATTGATGAATTAGACTTAAGAACTTTGTTCATCAAAAGAAGAACATTTAAGGCACGCTGGACGAAGGTATTTGCCACACAATTATTTGACAAGGGACTTATATCAAGAATACATAAAGAACTCTTAAAAGCAATAAGGAAGATAATGACAATCTGATTTTTTTTTTTTTTTTGAGACAGAGTCTCTCTCTGTCGCCCAGGCTGGAGTGCAGTGGCACAATCTCGGCTCACCGCAAACTCCACCTCCCAGGTTCAAGCGATTCTCCTGCCTCAGCCTCCCAAGTAGGTGGGATCACAGGTGCCCACCATCACGCCTGGCTAATTTTTGTATTTTTAGTAGAGACAGGGGTTCACCATATTGGCCAGCCTGGTCTCGAACTCCTGACCTCAGGCTATCCGCCCACCTCGGCTTCCCAAAGTGCTGGGATTATAGGTATGAACCACTGCTTCCAGCCAACAATCTGATTTTATAAATGGGCAAAAGTTCATGTTCTGCTTACAGAGCCAATAAATCTCACCCCCCAAACAAAGATGATGGTTTCCAGCTTCATCCATGTCCCTGCAAAAGACATGAATGCATCCTTTTTTATGGCTGCATAGTATTCCATGGTATATATGTATCACATTTTCTTTATCCAGTCTATCATTGATGGACATTTGGGTTGGTTCTATGTCTTTGCTATTGTAAATAGTGCTGTAATAAACATACGTGTACATGTGTCTTTATAGTAGAATGATTTATATTCCTTTGGGTATATACCCAGTAATGAGATTGCTGGGTCAAATGGTGTTTCTGGTTCTAGATCCTTGAGGAATCGCTACACTGTCTTCCACAATGGTTGAACTAATTTACATTCCCACCAACAGTGTAAAAGTATTCCTATTTCTCCACAGCCTCATCAGCATCTATTGTTTTCTTGACTTTTTAATAATTGTCATTGACTGGTGTGAGACGGTATCTCACCGTGGTTTTGATGTGCATTTCTCTAATGATCAGTGATGTTCAGCTTTTTCTCACATGTTTTTTGGCCACATAAATGTCTTCTTTTGAGAAGTGTCTGTTCATATCCTTTGCCCACTTTTGGATGGGGTTGTTTTGTCTTGTAAATTTGTTTAAGTTCCTTGTAGAGTCTGGAAATTAGACCTTTGTCAGATGAATGGATTGCAAAAATTTTCTCCCATTCTGTAGGTTGCCTGTTCACTCTGACGGTAGTTTCTTTTGCTGTACAGAAGCTCTTTAGTTTAATTGGATCCCATTTGTCAATTTTGGCTTTTGTGGAAATTGCTTTTGGTGTTTTAGTCATGAGGTCTTTGCCCATGCCTATGTCCTGAATGGTATTGCCTAGGTTTTCTTCTAGGGTTTTTGTGCTTTGGGGTTTTACATTTAAGTCTTTAATCCATCTTGAGTTAATTTTTTTATAAGGTGTAAGGAAGGGGTCCAGTTTCAGTTTTCTGCATGTGGCTAGCCAGTTTTCCCAGCACCATTTATTAAAGAGGGAATCCTTTCCCCATTGCTGGTTTTTGCCAGGTTTGTTGAAGATCAGATTGTTATAGATGTGTCTTGTTGTTTTTGAGGTCTCTGTTCTGTTCCATTGGTCTATATCTCTGTTTTGGTACCAGTATGGTGCTCTTTTGGCTACTGTAGCCTCGTAGTATAGTTTGAAGTCAGGTAGCATGATGCCTCCGGCTTTGTTCTTTTTGCTTAGGATTGTCTTGGCTATACAGGCTCTTTTTTGGTTCCATATGAAATTTAAAGTAGTTTTTTTATAATTCTGTGAAGAATGTCAATGGTAGTTTGATGGGCATAGCATTAAATCCATAAATTACTTTTGATTTATGACCAATGTATGACCAGTTTCACGATATTGATTCTTCTTATGAGAATGGAATGTTTTTCCATTTGTTTGTGTCTTCTCTTATTTCCTTGAGCAGTGGTTCGTAGTTCTCGTTGAGGAGGTCCTTCAAGTCCCTTGTAAGTTGTATTCCTGGGTATTTTATTCTCTGTAGCAATTGTGAATGGGAGTTCATTCATGATTTGGCTCTCCGCTCGTCTATTGTTGGTGTGTAGGAATGCCTGTGATTGCTGCACATTGATTTTGTATCCTGAGACTTTGCTGAAGTTGCTTATCAGCTTAAGGAGTTTTGGGCTGAGATGATGGGGTTTTCTAAATACAGAATCATGTCATCTGCAAACAGAGACAATCTGACTTCCTCTCTTCCTATTTGAATACTCTTTATTTATTTCTTTTGCCTGACTGCCCTGGCCAGAACTTCCAATACTATGTTGAATAGGAGTAGTGAGAGAGGGCATCCTTGCCAGACTTATCTTTAAAGAAAGTGTTTACAAAACACATATCTGAAGAAGAACTTGCATGCAAAATATACCAAGAACTTGCAAAATTCAAAAGTAAGAAAATAAACTACATTTAACAAATGGACAAATATATGTAGCAATACCTCCCAATAGTAGATATTCTGATGGAAAATAAGCATATAAAGACATGGTGAACACTAGGGAATTAGGAGAAAAAAGTAATGCACTGTACACTAAGGAAAGCAAATTAAAACAGCAATGAGGTAGATAGCCTATACATCGATTAAGACAGTTACATAAACAACAAACAAGCAAAAGCCAGCACTACCAATCCTTGGTGAGGATACAGAACAGGAACTCTCCTTCATTACTGGGGAGACTGCGTAATGGCATAGCCACTTCACAAGATAGCATGGCATGTTATTGCAAAGGAAACTGCAGCATCACATAGTATGCAGCAACCATGCCCCTACACATCTACCCAACTGGTGTGAAAACACATCCACATACAAACCAACAAGAGAATACACACAGCAGCTTTATTCACAATGACGAAAACCTGGAAGGAATCAAATCGTCCTTCAGTGAACACATAGCCAAACTGTGTCGCTTGAACCCGAGGCAGGAACAGGTGATGGAGACACATGAGACCTTCAGGGTGCAGCAGAGGAAATGGGGACAGACACATGAGAAGGCAGCACTGCAGCCACAAGGATTTCAGATATAAAAGGAAGACACTGACCACAGGCACATGGTATGGCAGCACTTGAGGACAGATATATCTGCAGGCACAGGGCAGCTGGGGAATGAAGACACTTGAAGATGGATATGGGCCTCTAGGTGATGAGTGAAGACCCAGGTATCCTGACATGCGCCACATGGACAAGGAATGGATACACATGAGGGAAGACATGGGCTACGTGCAAAGGGACCAAAGACAAATGAAGACCGGCATGGGAGGCAGGCGCGGGGGAAGGAGACAATCTAGGCAAGATCTGTACTGCAGGCTGAGAGGACGGCAAAACCTGACAACACACAAGGGCAGACATGGAGAGAACCTGCAGAATTCAGGCACTGGGATGGAGATGCACAAAGCATGACATGTTTGCAGGGACACAGGGGTGAAGACATTGGGAGACAGACAGTGCTGCAGGCACAGGGGTTGGAAACAGCTGAGTGCATACAGGAGATGCTTAGATCAGAGCTTAGTGGAAACGTACACCCTAAGTGAGGATGTCAGAACAGAGAGAGACTGAAAATCAATCATCTCAGCTCCTTCTCAGGGATCAAAGCTAAGGAACAATCAAACTGGAAGTATACCGAATAAAGGCAATAAAAAACATAACAGCAGACATCAATAAATAGGTAAAAATTAAAGCACAACAAAACAAGTCAACAAATAACATCAATAAACCATTAGTCAATGTGATTAAGAAAAAGAGAAGTTAACATAAACCATCAATATCAGAAATCAACACAGACACATTCTTCACTGGGCCTGTGGACCTTAACAAGAACTTAAGAGGACTTTGTGAAATATGAGGGTCTAAAAATTCAACAGAGAACAAAATGCACCACATTTAAAAACCAACTTACCCAAACTGACCCAAACATAACATGAAATAGAAAAGTTCCTAGTCTACTAAACAAGTTGAATAAATTCTCGGAAAAAAAAATCAAACCAACAAACAAAAATGTTCCACAAGTAAAACTCGCAGCTCATAATTATGGAATAGTCCATACAAAGAAAAACACTAAAATGAAAATATAGATAATATTTTAAAAATTTTTTGTGTAGCTGGCATTACATTGAGGACACAATTGGACCAGGACACATTATGGAACACAAATGAATAAAATTATGTCACCTCTTTCATAAACAGTATGTATCTCCTTTTTAATAAACAGAGCTGGGGCCGGGCACAGTGGCTCACGCCTGTAATTCCAGCACTTTGGGAGGCCGAGGTGGGCAGATCATGAAGTCAGGAGATCAAGACCATACTGGCTAACAAGTGAAACCTCGTCTCTACTAAAAATACAAAAAAAAAAAAAAAAATTACCCAGGTGTGGTGGTGGGCGCCTGTAGTCCCAGCTACTTGGGAGGCTGAGGCAGGAGAATGGCGTGAATGCGGAAGGCAGAGCTTGCAGTGAGCCAAGATCTTGCCACTGCACTCCAGCCTGGGCAACAGAGCAAAAGTCCATCTCAAAAAATAAATAAATAAAAATAAAAAATAAAAATAAATAAATAAATAGAGGTACAAATATTCTAAGCAAAATATTATATGAATGAAGCCACCTATGAAAACACAGTAGATCAATACTAAATGGAATATACACCAAAATGCAAGGTCCTTAACATTCAAAATAAATCATGTAAGTCATCCCACTAGCAGAAAAATACAGGAGAAAATAGTAAGATCATTTAGCTGAAAAGTTTTTTAAAGCATTTAATAAAATTTAAAATTGAACCACAAACACACACAAAAAAAACTTGAGTAAAATATAAAAAGAGGATGGGCCAGGCCCGGTGGTTCACACCTGTAATCCCAGCACTTTGGGAGGCCGAGGCAGGTAGATCACCTGAGGTCAGGAGTTCGAGACCAGCCTGATCAACATGGAGAAACCCCGTCTCTACTAAAAATACAAAATTAGCTGGGCGTTGTGGCACATGCCTGCAATCCCAGCTACTCAGGAGGCCCAGGCAGGAGAATCGCTTGAACTCGGGAGGCGGAAGTTGCAGTGAGCCGAGGTTGCACCATTGCACTCCAGCCTGGGTAACAAGAGCGAAACTCTGTCTCAAAAAAATTAAAAATAATAAAAAAAGAAGGCAACTTCTGGCCGGGCATGGTGTCTCATGACTGCAATCCCAGCATTTTGGGAGGAGAGGCGGGGGAATCACCTGAGGTCAGGAATTCAAGACCAGCCTGGCCAACATGGTGAGACCCCGTCTCTACTAAAAATACAAAAATTAGCCAGGCATGGTGGTGGGTGCCTGTAATCCCAGCTACTCGGGAAGCTGAGGCAGGAGAATCGCTTGAACCTGGGAGGTGGAGGTTGCAGTGAGCTGAGATCGAGCCATTGCACTCCAGCCTGGGCGACAAGAGCGAGACTCCATCTCAAAAAAAAAAAAAAGCAACTTTCTTAATTTGATGGAATCTGATAAAGTCTAATACTAGCCAATAACATATAACATAATTAACAGAGAATTATGAGAAGCTTTTTCCCCCAGTGCAGGACCAGATGAGGATGCCTGCTATCACTCTTTAATCAGCATTGTAGTGGAGAAACAATACAGTAAGAAATAAAAAGGCATTAGGATTAATTTTTAAACCAAAAAAATTGTCATTATATGTATATGACACTATTACATGCCTAGACAATCCCTGAAAACCCCAAAACTCTTACAATTAATAACTTACTGGATACATTATTGTTATCAACCAGATTACTATATACTAGTATGAAACCAACAGAAAATAATGATCAAACTAGAGAACAAGTATCTATGACAAAACGAGCCAATAAAGGATCAATTTACAGATTTAAGATAAATCCTTCAAATCAATATAAAAAAAAGGACCCTACAAAAACACGCACAAAATGAGCAAAGCATATGAAGACAAGTAAGGCACAGAAGCCAATAAACATTTGCTAAACTCTACCTCACATGAAACCCGCCACTGCAAGTTCCAGGTGAGAGGATCCCTGCAGAAACACTGCAGGGCAGGATCCCAGGAGGCAGGACCATCGGGGAAGTGATGGAGCCCCTGCAGTGGGGAGGGTCTCAGGCCCAAGAGGGCCAGGTGGCTCCAGACCTCCTGCTGCAGCTTCCCCTTACTCCCCACACCAGGCACAGCCCCATGTGAGTGCCCCGATGCAGGGAGGATTCTGACTGGCCATGTCTTCTCTGCCACTGTGCAGCCTGCTGAATGGCAGCCTCCTTGCCCATTACATCATTCCAGCCTTCCCTTTCATGGGTCACCTTCTCCCTCCCAACACAATGCCAGAATCCACCCCAGGAGGATAGGGACCGGGAACCAAACTGTGGCACCATGAGTGGAGACCCTGGAGGCAGACATGGGTATAGGCACAGAGTGGAAACATGCTAGGCCTGGCCGACGGGTGACAATCACAGAGGATGGGGACATTCAAGGGCAGACACGGGCTGCAGGCACAGCAGAGAAGACCTGGACTACAGTCACGGGGGATCCAGACAAAAAGGGAGCTCGCTGGCTACAGCTGCATGGCAGAGAGGCACACCAGGGACAGACATTGGTAGAGGTGCAGGACAGAGGAGTAGGTGAAGGTTGGCGTGGGCAGGGGGCACATAGATAAAGACACCCAAAGGTAGATGTGGCTGTAGGCTGAAGGGTGGAGTCACAAGAGTCCTAATGTGGGCTGCTTGGACAAGGGCTGGAGACACAGGAAGACAGGCATGGGAAGCTGGCACATTCAATGACAGGCCTCTGCTGCAGTAACAACAGACGGAGACACTCAACGAAAGAGACTGGCTGCAGGTACAAACATTGGAGATAGGAGTTTTGGGCATAGCCTCCTGGGAGAAATGACCCAGGAAAAGGACAGAAATGGGCTGAAGGCACAGGGGAAGGAGACACATGAGTGCAGACATGGCCCAAAAAGCATGGATGAAAACACTGACTGTGGACATGGATTAGTGGGACAGAGAATGTAGCAAACATAAGCTGGCATGGGCAGAAGCTCAGGGGACAGACAGACAAAAACATCAGAATGGGCTGCAAACACAGGGATTGAGGCACTGGAGGACTGCTACTGCCTGAAGGCTAAGGAGATGGCAACATTCAAGGCAAGCAATGTCCTGCAAGCACACAGGATGGAGACTCACACGGCTGGCACAGGCTGCAGGAGCAAGAAATGGAGACTTCTGACAGGGGGCATAAAGTGCAGGCAGAGGACAGACCAGGTGACAATACACAAGGGCAGACGTGGGCTTCCGTCATTACGGGATGGTGATACTGGTGAGAAGATACAGGCTTCAGGCGCAAGGATGGACACACAAGGCCTGGCATGGCTGTAGGCAATACAGGGTGGAGACACTGGGAGGTCAACGCAACTGCAGACACAGGGTTTGGAAACACCTGACAGAAAATGTGGGCTTTCAGATAAATCTTAGAGAGAAATTTACAGCCCTAAAGGAATGTGTTAGAATAGAAAAAAAGATTGACAATCAATCACATAAACTCCCTTCTCAAGAATTAAAAAAGATCAAAATGAAAGAATGCAGAATTAAAGTAATAAACAGCAGACATCAATGAAATAGGGAAAAAAATGCAACAGAAACAAATCAAGGATAAAAGTTGGTTTATAGGGTCGGGCGCAGTGGCTCACACCTGTAATCCCAGCACTTTGGGAGGCCGAGGCGGGCAGATCACGAGGTCAGGAGATCAAGACCATCCTGGCTAATACAGTGAAACCCCATCTCTACTAAAAAATACAAAAAATTAGCCAGGCAGGGTGGCGGGTGCCTGTAGTCCCAGGTAATCGGGAGGCTGAGGCAGGAGAATGGCCTGAACCTGGAAGGCAGAGCTTGCAGTGAGCCGAGAGGGCACCACTGCACTCCAGCATGGGCAACAGAGTGAGTTGCCGTCTCAAAAAAAAAAAAAAATCGGTTTATAAATATTAATACACTTAAGAAACCACTAGAGAAACTAAGGCAAAGAGAAAAGACACAAAAAACCAGTATCAAGAATCAAAACAGAAGTCTGCTCTATAGAGCAGTGTATTAAGACACTAGGAGGGTTCTGTGAAATACTTAGGACTACAAGCTTGACAACAGAGATTCAAATAACATCGCATTGAAAAATAAACTTACTAGGCCGGACATGGTGGCTCACGCCTGTAATCCCAGCACTTTGGGAGGTCGAGGCAGGTGGATCGCCTGAGGCCAGGAGTTCGAGACCAGCCTGGCCAACATGCTGAAAACCCGTCTCTACTAAAAAATACAGCCGGGCACCGTGGCTCACACCTGTAATCCCAGCACTTTGGGAGGCTGAGGCAGGTGGATCACGAGGTCAGGAGTTCGAGACCAGCCTGGCCAACATAGTGAAACCCTGTGTCTACTAGAAACACAAAAATTAGCTGGGCGTGGTGGCACGCACCTGTAATTCCAGCTACTCAGGAGGCTGAGGCTGGAGAATTGCTTGAATCCGGGAGGCAGAAGTTGCAGTGAGCCGAGATCTCATCACTGCACTCTAGCCTGGGAGACAGGGCAAGACTCTGTCCCCCAAAAAATAAAAATAAAAGTAAACTTACTAAAATGGACACAGAAATAACATAAAACAAGAAAACTCCTACATATACCAAAGGATTTGAATTATTAGAAGTCAAACCAGCCAACAAAAATACTGTTCCACATGGAAAATTCCATACCTAAAGAAATATTCCAAATATTTACGGAAGAAAACACCTAAATTTCTCAGACTCTTCCAAAGAGAAGAAATATAGGAAATATTTTTCAGTTTTTGTGTGTGTGTGTGTGAAGCCAGCATTACGTTGACACCACAATCTGAACAGGACATTAGAAAAAAAAAATTATAGGCCCTCTCTTTCATTAACAGAAATACAAATATTCTAAAAAAAAACATATATGAATTAAACCACATATGGAAATGTAACACAGGGATACCAAATGGGATATACTAAAAAATGCAGGATTGCTTAACATCCAAAAATAGTTCATGTAAAATATCCTATTTTCAGAAAAATATGAGAAAAACATATGATTATTTACAGTATATGTATAAAAAGCATTTATTCAAATTCAACAATTAGTCATAAATAACTCTTAGCATATGTAAAAGAAGTCAGCTTCCTTAATCTGATTAAGTCTGTCTAAAATGAAATTATAGCAAACTACATAAGGAATACAGGATCACTGAAACCTTTTCCCTGGAATCAGAACCAGACACACCGTGCTCAGGAGGTGCGATCGGGACAATAAAAGAAGAAAGTGAAGAAAAATAAGGGTGTAAGAACCAACATTTAAGCAATATAGCTGTTATCATACGTGGCTGACACTAAGTACATAACTAAGTACGTAAGTATTTAAGTACATAAGTACATAACTACAGCTACATAAGTACATGAAAAACCCACCACAATCCAAAAATGATGGCTATGAGTATGTGAATTAAGCCAGGTAACACGATACAAAATCAATCTATAAAATCAATTAGTTTCTTATTTACCAGCAAGAAAGAAATGTGAAATAAAATTAAGGTACAATGACCAGACCAAGAAACAACTATCTGCACTAGAAATGACCCCATAAAGGATTAATTTATAGAATACTTTTTTAAATTCTTCAAATCAATGTAAGAACACAAATGACCCAACAGAAAAACCAGCACTGAAAATGAAAACAAAGACGCAAAGGCCAATAAATATTCACAAAACGTCACTTCACTAACTTATTTCCAGTTCCAGATAGACAGGAGGCCCTCAGGGACCCAGGAGGCAGGAGCACAGGGAGGTGACAGCGCCAGCAGCAGGAGGGCGGGCCTCTGCCTTGGCCCGAGCCAGGCCACAGCTCCTGGCGGGCTCCGGGGGCCGGGAAGCCCGAGCAGCCTGGCGCTCCTGGCCCCTGCACACGCTTCCCTCCCTCCACCCCGTTCCTCTCTCTCTCTCTGTGCCTTGGGCCCCGTGGGATGCGCTCACATCCAGACTCACCAGGCCCGAGATGTTGGGAGAATGGAGAAGCGCTTGCGAGCCGAAAGTCCTCCAGGAACACCTGAAGGAAGCTTCGCCTGCACCTGGGACACCCTTCCCTGATGCTGGCCTCAAGGCAGGCGCACCGCACACACTTCCGGTCCATGACGACCACACCACAGAGCAGCACGCGAACCCAGCCTCCACGAAGAGAAAATGGCGGAATGGGCCTTCGCCTCCCTTTTATCATGGCTGTACTCAACCGCTATATCTTGGAAGCTTGGTTCTGATTGGGTGAGAAGGAACTTTTTTCGACAACTCTTATTGGATAATAGTCTCCATCTCTGACTGGATAATCTTAACTAATCAGAATTGGAGACTTATCCAATCTGTGTTGTAGTACAGTCTGCTCTCATCCTATCAGAAAGAGGCTTCCAGGATATGTCCTTTGAATACAGACATTATAAAAGGGAGGCAAAGATCTGCACCTGCCGTGGAGGTTGGGCTCATGTGCTCCTCTGCATTGGAGTTAGCCAAGGAGCGTGTGCAGAACACTTGCCTCATAGGCCAGCCGTAGAGAAGGATGTCCCAGGTGCAGGCGAAGTTTTGTTCATGTGTTCCTGGAGGATTTTTCCCGTGGCAAGCGCTTCTCCATCCTCCAGCATCTCAGGCCTGGTGAGTCTGGATGTGACCGCTTCCTATGGGGGGCCCCAGGCACAGAGAGATGCAAAGAAGGGTGGATAGAAGGGGAACGTGGGCAGGGCCCAGAGAGCATCAGGTTGCCCGTTTCACCAGGCACCCCTGCTCCGGTGCAAGGGAGAGGCCGGCCAGGGACCCAGGGCCAGGCTTGGGGTCGTGGGCAGGGCAGGGTGGGGCTGTGGGGTGGGGCACATGGCCCACCCGAGGAGCCACATCTTGGGGAGCCTGGAGTGGGGAGGAGGCTGGCTGGGGTCTCTGTAAGAGCCTCTTCTTGGGCAATGTCCTTTAGGTTTCCTGTGGGCTGAGACCTGAGATAAATGCCCCTCACCTGACCCTGAGGTCTCTTGGGGTACAGAAGGGTGAGAGGAGTGGAAGGGGGCATCCACCTCTCGGTTGGTTTAGATCCTCTCTTAGCACAGCCCACCGTTTCCTCATCCTATAGCTGAGCCCGTTTGCCCACCCCAGCCTGGAGTGTAAACCTGGGGAAAGGTTTATACGAGGAGACTGGGTTAGCAAGGGCTTCTAGGGATGGGGCAGGGACAGAAGCTGACTGGATGGAACTGTAGCCCCTAGAGTGCATTCCTGGGTGTCAGGCTCTGCAAAAGGGGCCAGTGTGGAGACTGCACCCCTCTGGAGCCCCAATTTCTTTATCTGCGATGTGGGTTGGCCTCCGAGGCTTGATGGCATTTCTGTGCTGTGAGGTGGGCCTGGTGGGTTTGGGCTCAGTTTCCAAGGCAGGATAGGCTCTCGGTCCCCTCTTTCTCTTCAGCACCCAGCCCCGGGCCAGCACCGTGGGTGGAGCAGTGTGGGGTGAAAGACAGCGACTTCGGGGGGCTCACCTGACACTGCAACCCATTTCCCCACCAGACAGGGTTGAGGCGGGCCGGGCTTCTCCTCTTCTCCTCATTAGGTCATGGGAAAGCGTAGCTGGAGGGCCCGCCCGAATCACAGGTGACAGGCCTGAGAGCAGTGGCACGCATAGGCACACGCACGGCACCCAGCATGAGGATTTGAAGAAACGAGGCAAATTCCTGATGATGGGTGGGGAGGGGGTCCCCAGCCACCTAGGAGCTGGCAAGTGGCCCGTGGTGATGAAAGCCCAGGGGAATGGAAACAGGAGCAAGCCTGCTGTAATCACTATGCCCACTTGGTGGCCTATACAGGAAGCAAGAATTACCACCTGAGCTCCACCCTGTCAGATCAGGGCGGCATTCGATTCTTATAGGAGTGTGATCCCTATTGTGAACTGTGCATGCGAGAGATCTAAGTTGCATGCTCTTTATGAGTCTAATGCCTGATGATCCGAAGTGGAACCATTTTATCCTGAAACCATCCCCACTGCGTCCTATCCCCTGCCCCTACCCTGTTCATGGAAAAATTGTCTTCCATGGAACTGGTCCCTGCCAAAAAAGATTGGGGACTGCTGCTCTAATCCACCCCATCTCCGCCGGGTGCGGTGGCTTACGCGTGTAATCCCAGCACTTTGGGAGGCCGAGGTGGGCAGATCACCTGAGGTCAGGAGTTGAAGACCAGCCTGGCCAACATGGTGAAACCCTGTTTCTACGAAAAAATACAAAAATTAGCCAGGCGTGGTGGCAGGTGCCTGTAATCTCAGCTACTCAGGAGGCTGAGGAAGGGAGAATTGTTTGAGCCTGGGAGGCGGAGGTTGCAGTGAGCTGAGATGGCGCCACTGTACTCCAGTCTGGGCAAAAGAGTAAGACTCCATCTAAAAAAAAAAAAGAAAATCCATCCCATTTCATGCCATTGCTGGACAAATGCTTATACAGCAATTTCTGATGATGTTATTCCCCTGTTCAAATGACTCTAATTGCTCCCTCTTGCTTATAAAATAACCTCCAAACTTTTCCTGCATGGAGACAATGCATTGTAAAGAGCAAAAATGAGTGAATTAGAGACACAAGCGTTCCAATTTCTGCTTTTGCCAGATGTTAGATATATGGCCTTGGACAAGTTTCCAAACTTCTCTTTGCTTCAGCTTCCCCAAATATAAATACGACTTATAAACTTATTGAGAATTGTCATAAAATTAAAATAGCCTTCATTTATTGAAAGTTTATTGCATGTTAGACTTTTTAAAATGCAACACCTCATTTAATCTTCATAACCATGTTCTACTATTCCTCTATTTTCTTTGTTCTTCTTTTCTTTCTGTTTTTCTTTTTTTTTTTTCTTTTTTGAGACAGAATCTCTCTCTGTTGCCCAGGCTGGAGTGAAGTGGAGCGATCTTGGCTCACTACAACCTCAGCCTCCTGGGTTCAAGTGATTCTCACGCCTCAACCTCCTGAGTAGCTGAGACTACAGGCATGCACCACCACACTTGGCTAATTTTTGTATTTTTAGTAGAGATGGGGTTTCGCCATGTTGGCCAGTCTGGTCTTGAACTCCTGGCCTCAAGTGATCCGCCCACCTTGGCCTCCCAAAGTGCTGAGATTACAGGCGTGAGTCACTGCACCTGGCCTTATTCCTCTATTTTTTTTTTTTTTTTTTTTTTTTTGAGACGGAATCTCGCTCTGTCGCCCAGGTTGGAGTGCAGTGGCGCGATCTCGGCTCACTGCAAGCTCCGCCTCCCGGGTTCACGCCATTCTCCTGCCTCAGCCTCTCCGAGTAGCTGGGACTACAGGCGCCCGCCACCATGCCCGGCTAATTTTTTTGTATTTTTAGTAGAGACGGGGTTTCACCGTGGTCTCGATCTCCTGACCTTGTGATCCGCCCGCCTCGGCCTCCCAAAGTGCTGGGATTACAAGCGTGAGCCACCGCGCCCGGCCTTTATTTTTTAGGATCAGGAAACTCGGGACTCAGAGAAGCTAAGCACCCAGCCCAATTTCAGATCCTTAACTGACCCGTGCTGAGGCCTCGCCTAGTGTCGCAGGTAGTCAGTACGTGTAGTTCCCTTTGTCTTCCATAATCTGACTCTGACACACCTTCAAAAGCTTATCTCATGCTACTTTTCTCCCAGCAGTTGTCATCTCCATGGTCTGAACTACCTGACCGGCTGTGACTCCACCTACAAGGCCCTTCCCCGCATTTCTACCTATTGAAATCCTACTGCTATCCTAAGCTCTAGCTAAGTGTCATCTCTTCCTAGAAGACCTGATTGCAAATGTTCCTGCCTCCCTGGAAATCTCGTAATACTTGCCATGTCTCTTATGCAAAGATCATGTTTTTGCTTGTATTATCATTTTTTTCCCTTTTGTATGTATGTTTTATTTTCCTTCTTGAATCAAACTCTTTCTGGGCAAGGAGAATGTTGCCAAAGTCTTATTCAACCTTGTTTGCCTTTTAGTTCCAGGCTCAGTCCCTGGGACAGATGAGGCACTTGCAAAGTTCTGTAGAATATTTAATTTTTGTGCAAATTTAATCCAACTTTGAAGAGTTGAGCTCAATCTACAGTCTGCATGAAGTGAATGTGTTCCTCATGTGTTAGAGGTGATATCACAGGGAGAACAGTAATTACAATGTGAGATGGAGATGGGGCCAATTAGTCTTTCTCCTTTGCCAATAAAAAGGCAGAGAGAGTGAACATTATATGGTTTTAGGCAAAGTACCTGACAGCAGGGACCAGCGGTAGGAGGTCTACTTAGGTTTGCTATCTTAATTAGCCTATTTAAAAAAGATTTCTGGCACTATAAAGATGTGTGGATTTGCCTCTGGAGGTATATGGATTTACCATCACTCTCGCGTGCACGCACACACACCCTCCCACACACACCCCACAATCCAAATAAGACAGTAGAAAGGGTTTTAAAAGAAAACTCTTAATCTACCCCATTTCTATTTCAGCAGCTTCCAAATTCACATGCCCAAATGCAATAAATAAAAATACCGGAGAAGAAAATCAGATAACACAAGTGAGAACTCAGTCAGAGAAAGGTTCCCTAACATTGCAGGAAATATCACTCTAGGCAGAAAACTGCTACCACATCCTTAACTCTGAGAAAGAACCGGTGGAGACATGATAAGTCAACGCCGCTGAGGCTTCATGCAGCAGCCACTGCAGCCCGGCTTGGGTAAATATTTTTATTACAAACACAGTGATGCATAATGGGCCAAACGATCAGTCCTTACAAAGATTGCACACAGGACTGTGACACTGCAGTAGCTGGGAAAGTGGGCTAGAACCGAGCTTACAGGAACCTGACGAGCAGCATCGGGGTTGATGTCAAGTTAGTGACAGCTGCCATCACCTCAGAGGAAGCAAAAGTGGAAAATGCAAAATTCAGTTTTGAGAAATCTCAGTCGATGGCAAGATGTTTCTTTAAAAACTGCAAGATTCACAGGACCCTCCACGATCCTCTTAGGCAAATATTTCTCCTTAAGGAAACAGTGTCTTTTCTATTTTTCTTTCTCCCTCAAACTCTCACAGGCTCTGCTTCTTGGACTGAGCTGAATTCCAGTCAAACCAACCATTTAGATGTCTTCTTTCTTTCTTCCTTCCTTCCCTTTCCTTCCTTCCTTCTTTTTCTTTCTTTTTCTCTCTCTCCTTCCTTCCCTCCTTCCGTCCCTCCCTCCCTGTCTCTCCCTCTCTTTCTCTCTTTTTTAGAGATGGAGTCTCACCCTCTCACCCAGACTGGAGTGCAGTGGTGCGATCTTGGCTCACTGCAACCTCAATCTCCCGGGTTCGAGCAATTCTCCTGCCTCAGCTTCCAAAGTAGCTGGGATTACAGGCAGCGCCACTACGCCCAGCTAATTTTTTGTATTTTTTTAATAGAGACAGGGTCTCATGATATGTTGGCCAGGCTGGTCCTGAACTCCTGACTGCAGGTGATCCGCCAGGCTCGGCCTCCTAAAGTGCTGGATTACATGTGCAAGCCACCTTGCCCAGCCTGTTTAGATATTTTCAAAACACCTGCGGATCACAGCGTTGGACCAATTGTCTGGTGACTGTGGCATTCAGTAAGATGTGGAGAGTTAAGAGAGCAGAGGGGCTGCCCAACCCCTGCACCTGGCTCCCTTTACACAGTTACCTACTCCCCCCACCCCCAGGCTCAGGCTGAGAAGAATGAGATCCAGGAGATGGGCTAAGAGGCCAGGAGAGAGAGAACTGGGCTGTGGTGGTGGTGAGAAAGTGAGAAAGCTAACGGGGCAATTAGAAGGCTGATTCATTTGTTTATCTAGATGATTATGCTCTACTTAGTTGAATAGTTTTGAAGTGCTCTGTGGTTCAGGAAATTTCCTCTCACAGGCTTATCAGGTCCACAGCCTTCCATGTGCCTGACAGTTCCACGAAAGAAGGCTCCTGAGCACAGGGTATGGGTTTTGAGGGACCTTTTAATAATACACTTGCTAATATAATTAAGTCAAGTAATGCATACCAAACCTCAAGACGAGGAGAGGTGAAAAAAATTCAACTAGGGTTGCTTCCATCTTTTAAAAGAACAGAGGAAAAAGACATGGCCTCTTAAATATCCCTAACACAGGGTTTCCCAAGAAGTGTTTCTAAATCCCCAACTGGACCTGTGATTCTAGAAATGCAACATAGATTAACAGAATTTTTGAACAGGAAGGAACTTTTAAGCAATATCTTAGGTTTGGGTGTCTCTGATCAATATTTCACAGAACTCTACAATAAAATATGTGAGTCACAGAAGAAGCTAAAAGATAATTCCGTGGATCAAATCATTTTAGGAAATTGCAGATTAAACAAAGGTAGGCTGGGCGCAGTGGCTTACGCCTGTAATTCCAGCACTTTGGGAGGCTGAGGCAGGCGGATCACCTGAGGTCAGGAGTTTGAGACCTGCCTAAACAACATGGTGAAACCCTGTCTCTACTTAACATACAAAATCAGCCGGGCGTGGTGACACATGCCTGTAATCCCAGCTACTCGGGAGGCCGAGGCAGGAGAATCACTTGAACCCAGGTGGTGGGGGTTGCAGTGAGCCGAGATCACACCATTGCACTCCAGCCTGGGCGACAAGAGCGAAACTCTGTCTTAAAAAAAAAAAAAAAAAGAAAAGAAAACAGAAAAGTAAATTGGTTTCTTTAGCAAAGGATGTGACAGCTTACAGATGGCAACAGGTTCTTTGTCTTTGCTGGGTCTGCGTCCTCGCCCTTGTCTCTGGGGGGGGGTTCTGTCTTTGACAGTTGAAGTGATCCTGCCAGTTTCTGGGCACTGGCCTTATGGGGTTGGTAGCTTCGATGTCTGGTCTCTGGCTGGGCTTGCACTGGAGGGCTCCTCAAAGCTGCCATTCCCCAGCAGACAGGCAGCATCAGTTGCCCACCATGTTAATGGGTCTTGTGGGCTTGAGCCCTTGCCTCCAGTGACTGCCACCCCAGCCAACAGCTGACTGCACCTGCAATGAAACCCAAGTGAGAACAGCCTAGCTGAGCCCGATGAATCCTCAGCACTGAGAGAGATGACAGGAAGTTACTGTTTAAGCCATTAAGTTTTGGGGTGGTTCATGTTGCTGTATGGCACACAGTTGGCAATCAGCAACTATTTATTTAATGAATGAATGACTGAGTGAGTGGTGTAAATGTGAATCTTCCAGAGGGTGGTATAGCATGCCACATTTCCTAAATATGACACCTGAATACTTCAAGACAAATCTTGCAGAACAGGGCTTGACGGAATGCTAGTCTGAGAAACAATAAATGAGAAGATTGAAATGGTAGAGTTTGGAAAATATTGGTCGAGTTATACCCTTTTATGTTATAGATTAGAAAAGTGAGCCAGACAGGTCAAGAGAATTGGCCGAGGAAACAAAACTGTTAGACTCCACCTGTGAATGAATCTCCTTTCCTAGCTCAAGTAAAGGGTATGGTTACGATGGTTTCCCTCCCATAGCCACATTTTAGCTAATTAAATAGATCAGGCTTCTAACTTGGTAGCCCTCTCTTTCTGTTCCATGATAAAGTCTTTGTGTCCAACTAGCTATTTTCCATGAGACCTCTTTTACGTGGCAGACTTCCAAAGATGATATAAGAATATGAATTAGGCTAGGTGTAGTGGCTCACACCTATAATCCCAGCACTTTGGGAGGCCGAGGCGGGCAGGCCACTTGGGGCCATGAATTCGAGACCAGCCTGGCCAATATGGTAAAACCCCGCCTCTACTAAAAATAAAAAAAATTAGCCGGGCATGGTGGCGCACACCTGTAATCCCAGCTACTTGGGAGGCTGAGGCAGAAGAATCACTCGAACCCACAAGACGGAGGTTGCAGTGAGCCAAGATCGTGCCACTGCACTCCAGCCTGGGCAACAGAGCAACAGAGCAAGACTCTGCCTCAAAAAAGTAAAAAATTAAAAAAAATATGTATTAGCCTAAAGTCTAGATTAAGCGTTCTCAAAATAGCAGAACCCATAGCAACATCTTGGTTCTTTGGTTTTAAAACATTTGCTTGGACTGGGCATGGTGGCTCATGCCTGTAATCCCAGCACTTTGAGAGGCCGAGATGGGTGGATCACCAGAGGTCGGGAGTTCGAGACCAGCCTGACCAACATGGAGAAACCCTGTCGCTACTAAAAATACAAAATTAGCTGGGCATGGTGGCGCATGCCTGTAGTCCCGGCTACTCAGGAGGCTGAGGCAGGAAAATCGCTTAAACCCAGAGGTGGAGGTTGCAGTGAGGTAAGATCACGCCATTGCACTCCAGCCTGGGCAACAAGAGCAAAATTCCATCTTAAAAAGAAACAAATAAACAAAACAAAACAAACATTTGTCTGATGGAAATCCTCGCTTAAAATGGAAATGTCTGGAAGAACAGATTTTCAGTGGAACTAGCTATTGGTGAGGAATCCAGATTTTAAAATTTCTTCAGTCTTATGTTACAAATTTAATTTCTCTTCCTCCATATGAGAAGTAAATAATATGATCTGATTTTAAAACAATATAATGAAGAATGTTAATACTAACCAGGTCAAAATCTAGGGTATTCCATTTTACTTTTCTTCCTTTTTTTAGACAGAGTCTTGCTCTGTCGCCCAGGCTGGAATGCAATGGTGCCATCTCAGCTCACTGCAACCTCCACCTCCCAGGTTCAAGCGATTCTCCTGTGTCAGCCTCCCGAGTAGCTGGGATTACAGGTGCACGCCACCACACCCAGGTAATTTTTTTTTTTTTTTTGTATTTTTAGTAGAGACAGGATTTCATCATGTTGGCCAGGATGGTCTCGATCTCCTGACCTCGTGATCTGCCCGCCTCAGCCTCCCAAAGTGCTGGGATTACAAGCATGAGCCACCGTGCCTGGCCTCCATTTCCACGTTTCAAATACCATTACAGCCTATGCCACCGCTTCCTAATCAAGTCTCCAAAGCCAAGAACCACTTCAATATCACTTGAAAAAAAGTTTTATCGAATTATCTTCATTCCCTACTTTGAATTGACCAACGATGTATCTTTTTCTGGTTTTATCAAAGGGGCTGCCAGGACAAAAACACATCCAATTTTAAGTAGGCTTTAGTTAGCAGACTTAAAATTGATCATGCATTTTAGTTTCAGTAACTTGCAATTTCTATACCCTTTGATAATTCACTTTAAAGAGCAAACTGTCTTTAATGATAAGGCTTAAAAGAGATGACATTTCTGAACAAAATATGAAAGCTCAGAAGAGATAGTTCTTTTAAGGAAACTATGAATTAAAATGAACTTGTGTTCTGAAACTTTTCTCCCACCATTTTTGATGTTTTACCTTTCCTTTTTACTCTTAGAAAGAAAGCTAAAACACCACTGCCTTCTATGGATGGTGATGCACTTCAATAAGAGAGCTGTTAATTGTTAATTCCAACTCACAGTTTCTTCTGTCTGCATTGTCTCTGCAGATGCCTTTAATGAGGTTGCTCACCACTGTAAGCATATATCCGTTTATGAAGAAATCACTGTTGATATGTGACATAACAGGATAATGTTTGAATCTGAGCTATTTCCCTTGAATCACAGTCAATTCTTTTGTACGGTCTATGAAGCAAGTCCGTCATTCTCTGTTCCCTCTTAGTCTTCCTGTTTTCTTCATTGTGTCCCTGATGGCTGCCCTCTGTGAAGTTCACTGTTGAGTGGGGAGGTTGCAAAATCAGAGCTCAGACCCCTGAAAGGGCGCACTGCTTGGTGATGCAGAAATGGTGGACTAGAACAAAATTGTGACATATGTGGATGACTGAATAGCTAACTTTGCTGTTAGCCCTTCTCTTCCCTGACCCCGAGTGGCTAATAACAAACACCAAGAACCTGGGTTGCAGAGTGTTTCTTCTGCTTGGCTTGTTCCAAACCCTTTACCAGCCACTACCTGTTGACAATTACGTGTTGAAATAGAAAAAGCACTGGTGGATGACTCAGGTACAGCAGCCAATAATGATAACTTGAGATGTAATGAAATTAGGTACTTGTGATGAACAATTGATCTTCCAGCAGATAAAAGAATGGATGGGCCTGCCTGCCTTCCTTCCTTCCCTTCCTTCTTTTTCTTTCCTCCTTCCTTCCTTCCTTTTCTCTCTCTCTCTCTCTTCTTTCTTTCTTTTTTTCTTCCCTCTGTGACCCAGGCTGGAGTACACTCGGCTCGCTGCAGACTCCCTGCGTCCGGCTCCCATGATTCTCCTGCCCTGCCCTGCGGGCTGCCTGGGATTGCCGGCGCGCGCCACCACCCCTGCCTGGTTTTTCTCCTTTGGCTGGAGGCGCGGTTTCTCCATCTTGGCCGGGCTGGTCTCCAGCTCCTGACCTCGAGTGGTCTGCCCGCCTCGGCCTCCTGAGGTGCTGGGACTGCAGACGGAGGCTCGCTCACTCGGTGCTCGGTGTTGCCCGGGCTGGAGTACAGTGGCATGGTCTTGGCTCCCTGCAGCCTCCATCTCCCAGCTGCCTGCCTTGGCCTCCCAGGGTGCTGGGATTGCCGCCTCTGCCCGGCCGCCGCCCCGTCTGGGAGGTGGGGAGCGTCCCTGCCCGGCTGCCCATCGTCTGGGTTATGAGGAGCTCCTCTGCCCGGCCGCCCCGTCTGGGAGGTGAGGAGCGCCTCTGCCCGGCCGCCCCGTCTGGGAGGTGAGGAGCGCCTCTGCCCGGCCGCCCCTTCTGGGATGTGAGGAACATCTCTGCCCGGCCGCCCCGTCTGGGAGGTGAGGAGCGCCTCTGCCCGGCCGCCCCGTCTGGGAAGCGAGGAACATCTCTGCCCGGCCGCCCCGTCTGGGAAGAAGTGAGGAGCGCTTCTGCCCGACCGCCCCGTCTGGGAAGTGAGGAGCGCCTCTGCCCGGCCGCCCCGTCTGGGAAGTGAGGAGCGCCTCTGCCCGGCTGCCCCGTCTGGGATGTGAGGAGCGCCTGTGCGCGACCGCCCCATCTGGGAAGTGAGGAGCGCCTCTGGGCGGCCGCCCCGTCTGGGAAGTGAGGAGCGCCTCTGGGCGGCCGCCCCGTCTGGGATGTGAGGAGCGCCTGTGCGCGGCCGCCCCGTCTGGGAAGTGAGGAGCGCCTCTGGGCGGCCGCCCCGTCTGGGAAGTGAGGAGCACCTCTGCGCGGCCGCCCCGTCTGGGAAGTGAGGAGCGCCTCTGCCCGGCCACCCATTGTCTGGGATTTGAGGAGCACCTCTGCCCGGCCGCCACCCCGTCTAGGAAGTGAGGAGCGTCTCTGCCCGGCCGCTCCGTCTGGGAAGTGAGGAGCACCTCTGCCTGGCCGCCCCGTCTGGGATGTGGGGAGTGCCTCTGCCTGGCCGCCCCATCTGGGAGGTCTACCACAGAGGCCAGAAGCAATGTGGGGGCTGGACGTGGTGGCTCATGCCTGTAGTCCCAGTACTCTGGGAGGCCAAGGCGGGTTGATCACTTGAGGCTAGGAGTTCGAGACCAGCCTGGCCAACATGGCGAAACATATGAAAAATACAACTGACAAACCAACCAACCAACCAAGCGACAAAAAAACACGTCTACCCTGGAGTCATACTCTAATTTTTTCTATTTTCCTCCCTTTCTGATCCTTTATCCCACTTTCTTTTTCTTCCTCTTCCTTCTTCTTCTTTGTCAAATAGAGGATTGAGTTATTATCATTGATCCATACAAAGTCCCTCTCTCATTTATTTTCTTTAATTCCCACCCCCTATTTCTATTCCCCGTCTTCCCATGTGCAACCTTCCTAATATGTTTGATATGCATCTTTTTGTTTGTATGTACTTTTAGAAAATATTTATTGTTTTGTGTGCAAAAAAAAAAATTAAAAAAAAAAGAATGGATGGAATCTCAGATGATTTTATAATAAGGCATAGTGTTTATAATTTATTTCCTGAGCACTTTCTTTTTCTCCCAGTAGCCATTTCTATACTCACTGCTCAACTCAGTAAGGAATTTCAAACATGCCAAATGCAATTTTTCTTTCTCTTCCTTTATCAGAGAATGTTCACAAAGACATTAGTGTCAACCATCCATTCCTATCACATCCAATCAAAGTGAGCTAAAGTTTCATTCCCTTTACTCCCAGACGTACATGACATGGTTCAGAAGGGAAACAGGATCTGGGTAATGTCAAAGGTTCACCAGTGTTTGTAATTTCATAACCCTTGAAATAAGGAAAAGAAAGAATGGCAGGCAACCTTCCAAAACACCTACTGATATTTACTCATGGAAAACAAATAGTCTTGAGTGAGAGTTCCAAAGCCAGCATACAATACAATTCACAAAGTATTTTCACCTCAAGCACCTAATAACCTTACTAATGAAATCTGGTGAGCTTCAACTTGTTTTCCATGGTCTGTACAGAAAGAAGTACTTAACAGGAATCCTGTAGGAATCTTTCCATTCAGACTAAATCATAGTCTGAGTACCAATAATCCTCATTTGTTTTAATATCATCTGCAATGATTTTGCTTTTTCCTAAATATTCTTGAAGCCAGTACTATAATTTATTGTATATGCAGGAAAAACCTCATCTTCCAAAAGACAGAGACTTATATTCCTGGGGGAGGTGTCAGGGTGTCTGAACATTACCAGGCTGAGTGGTAGCCCCACAGAGATGAGTTAGTTCAAGAATCCCAGGCCTCCTCTGATGGCCACAGCCCAGCCCTGTTTATGCCAATTCCCTCCAGGGCTTTGGAAGTGGCTGTAAAACCTGTTACTTCCTTATCATCTTCGTGGCTCAGTTACAGTACAAAAAGGGGTAATTAATCCTTGGGCTGCAAACAACAGACTTGTGCATGGGAAAGAGAAAAGAATTTTGAAAAAGTGTAAATAAACTTTGTGCCCTGTCCTTTTACAGTAAACCAGAGGATTACAGCCCCGCCCATGGGCCAGATTTTTAGAGAGCTCAAAATGCCCATGGCACACACCACAATGCAGTCGAAAGAATTTGGAGCATCCACTCATTCTCCACAATTCAAAATTTCCTTGGCAAATGGGTTGACCAATCATCACAGAACAGCTCTTGGGCATTTGGGTGAGGAGAGGGACGCAGACTTAACCATCCACTCATGGAAGCAACACCATAGTCTCTCAACCAGGTGGTGCCCACATGCAAACTGGACCAAGTAAAGCACATTCTGTGACTACTTGCCAATGTGTTGTGTCCTCATAACCTGACCTCACATTTTTTAGGCTTTCTTAAGGATCATCGATTGATATTATAATTAAAACAACGACCATAAAAAAGGAGATCAAGAAAGTAACAATAAAACCACAGCAGCTATCTAAAATTGTTACACCATATTCTGCCTCTAGGGTTCCAGGACATGATTGGAGACCAACAAGACAAATACTTGGACTGACATCAGATGATCCAGTGATTTTATCCTAAACACCAATTCATGCACTAATTATGGAGTTGATTGTTGATATGATATAAGGTATATTTTCCCAAAGTACAATTTGAGATTGCTAACATTTGCTTGGGAAAAATACCATATGTATGTCACACTTATTTTAGCAAATGAGGTTCGATAAAAAGTAGAAATAAAACTGATAAGTACAAAATAATATTTTAATAATATATGAACATGAAAATGAAAACAATGTAAACAGGTTAGAATTTTTGATATGATACTACAAATGTGATTTTGATCGTACACAACTGGTAAAATTCTATGCAAAACGATTAACAAGGCATATCATAGGAAATCACGTTGCCCAATATAAGCAGTTCTCAGCACATACTCAAATGCACACAAACATGAAAATCGGAAATAAAGGAATGTTAAAAAAATAACTTAGGCAGACACAAATAAAACCACCCCACTAGTGTATGAATGATGCATGTTTTTATGATCTTAATGACATTTAAGGATTTAAAAAATGCCACTGATCTCACAGTTTACAATATCCAAATCTTCAAACCTGCTGGAAGAAGTCCACAGCGCAGCCTGGAAATTGCATCCATTGCATTCTCTCGTGCAGTTACCTGTAAACCAAAAATCATGGTCATGACTTTCTCTAGGTTTAACAGGTATGTCAATCAAAAAATAAACTTCAATTCTGGAGAAGTTGATAGGGGTTGAAAAGGATATTTGATATCAAAATTTCATAATTTATGCTTATCTATAAGGGATCAAATCTTACCTATACCAAGCAAACAGAATCTTTTGAAAAATGTGTGATTCACAAGATCTTTCCTTTTAATTCAAAGCCAAATAAGTAGTTCAGTCTTTCACTGCATAAACAGGAAGGGCGTCTGATAGAATTACAGCAGGTAAACACAATCTATGTTAGTGATGACACTGGGAACCTTTGACTACAAAAGGTCTCATGCATCCCCAGAAAGAGCACTGAGGGTACTCAAGTCACTGTGAGTGCTGGATCACTGAGCTGTTAATCTATTCTGGTCTGGAGAACACCACCAAACCCTTAGGGGAAAGGACTTTGAAGATGTGAGCTATCCTAGCAAGTACTGCATCATCTTACTATCTTAAAGGAAGATTGTGTCTCCACTCCATCACTGGGCCTCAAGACAACGTCCTGTCCTCTTGTCCAGGTAAGGCCTGGACCTGCCATGCCCCTGCAGATCCTTTCATCTTTCTTTTTTCTTTCCTTTTTCTTTTCTTTTTTTTTTTTTTTTTGAGACAGTCTTACTCTGCTGCCCAGGCTGGAATGCAGTGGTGTGATCTCAGCTCACTGCAACCTCTGCCTCCCAGGTTCAAGCAATTCTCCTGCTTCAACCTCCTGAGTAGCTGCGATTATAGGCGTGTACCACCATACTTAGCTAATTTTTGTATTTTTAGTAGAGATAACGTTTTACCATGTTGGCCAGGCTGGTCTTGAACTCCTGACCTCAGATGATCCTCCTGCCTTGGCCTCCCAAATTGCTGGGATTACAGGAATGAGCCACTGTGCCCGGCAGATTCTCTCATCTTGTTTCGATAGTACAGACTAAGCACTGGGATGAAAAGGGGGGTGGACTTCTTAAAGACATCCTACTTACTAAAAACAAGTCTTTTTCAAAACTTGTATTATGTCCAAGCATTTTAATAAAGACAAAGGCCAAATGAGGAGGCTCACAGATGCCACAACACAAACTAATCAGGAGACAGACACCTGCTTATGGGCTGTACCTTCTGCCTTGATATGTAGTCAGTTTTCTTGAAGGATGGAAAGTCTCTTTTGCAGAAAATTAACCTAGAAAAGACACCTTGTGTGAGAAGAAGTGGATGTGGCTTACGTGTCAATGTTGTGCAAATAGTATGGTAAGATTTTATTTAAATTCGGACAATTCCCTAGATAAAACTCAGAGGATTTGTTGAATGTCAATGTTGTGTTTTTTACATTTGGTCACATCCCATCCTTATTGAAAATCCATCAGATACAACAGAATAAAGTTCAAACTCCTCATCGCAGAGCCATTTTGATCTGGCCCGCCCCCATCATTGTGGCTTTACCTGTCCTCAAGCTCTGCCCACCATTGCTGCTTCTACATCATGTCTTTCTCACTCCACTGCTCTCTGGCCCAGGCCATTTTCTCTCTCTGGAACACTTGTCTTTCTGTCTCCCATTCATCCTCCACCATTTGGTTTAAATGTCACCTCTCCTATGGAATCGTTCACCTCCTCCCCAGCTGCTCCTCACCTCCTAGCCCCAGGCAAAGCCAGCAGTCCCCTTCTCTGTGTTCCTCCCCTCTATTACTGGTACTTCTCAAACTGCTTTGTGGTTATTTGTTTTCATATCTCTTCCCTAAACCTGAGAGCTTCTCTTGGGCAGGAATGACTTTTCTGTCCCTCCACCCCAGTTTCTTTCACAGGGCTGGGCATGTAGCTGGTTTCACTAGCTGTTGAATTAATTAATTAATTAATTAATGAGTGTGTGAGTGAGTGTAAAGAAAATTACTGCTTTCTGGAAACCTCAATCCATCCTAGGGATTACCTGAGGTTGGAGGGACAGAACTTCATAGCGGAAAGAGCCTGAGCTTTGTCTGGAGTTAGGCCAACTTTGGTTCAATTCCTGGCTTGCCATCTGTGGCTCTAGGAAAATTACTTAAGCTCTTGATGCTTAATCTGTGAAATGGGATTAATGACAGCTACTTCCCAGGGTTATAAGGATGACATGAAACAACTATAGAAACCGCCTAGTGCAGAGCTCAAAGCAGGTACAACCCCCAGACCACCATTCTTAGGGGGCTGGAGGAAACTGGGTTGTTTAGCATATTCTCTTAAATCAGACCTTTACAAAGCATTTGATTACTGTGAAGCATACATTTCTATACTGTTAAAGATGCCTGTATCAGGCGTGGATTCAAAAGCACCTTACACAACCCAAATGGTTTGGGGCCAACTTATACCATGGCTTAATGTAATCAAGAGTCACAGTGGTATTTGATCGTTTCAGAATTGTTTATTCTTGCATCTTTGGTCTGAACTGAAACCATGGCAACAGTTGATCCCGAAACATAGTTATGTAAGAGAGTACAGCTGGCAGAACAGATAATGTGCTTGAAAGAGAAGAAAACACAGTCTTTCTAAATGGGTGCATCTCAAAGTGGTCCTCCTGGTTTTGCTTATTTGTATAGCACCCTGGTCTTCATTTTATCCAATTGCTCAAGTGACCCATAGGACAATTGATAATTTTGACAGATGCAGGGATTACGCTGATTCAACTTCCCTCCCCCAACCATGCTCTGTAATCAGAATTCCAACAATTCTCAAAAAACACAGGCACCTGTGCTTTCAAACTAAATTTGCTCACTGTATGGCCTGTGACTCCTCCGTGCAGCTGCCAACTCTGAGGTCCTATCGCAGCTGGCAGCACTCTCTTTCTGGGTCAGCATCCAGTTTTAGGAGGCTGAAGTGGCTTTTATTACAGTGAAATGATATGAATGATAACAGAAGCCCTGCAGGTGGGTATCAGATTCCTTTTTTTTTCCTCTTCCTAAAAAAACTCCTCTGAAGGCGTCAGGTCCTACATAGCTGACACTATCTGTAGCTCACCTACAAACTTAATGGGTAACCACACCTGGAGTGGAGCTTTTCATGTAAATAAAGATTATTTAACCCTTTGTATGTTCCCATTCTCCTCCACTACTTATTTTTATATGCAGGCGTGAACAAAATTTCATAGCCCTTAGAAGCAAAATCGCAACCAGTAGCATATGGATTGAGATTATGAACATTTCATTTTCAGATGAGAGAAGTTTTACTAGGGGAATATAAAAGGAGCAGCTAAAATGTGTTCCACATTTTATCTTACATATTATAAATAGATAACATGGATATCATCAAACCATATCATTTATTTTATTCATAAATATATTTATTAAGCACCTGTTATGTGCCAGGCACAGTACTTGATACAGGGAGTAAAGAAATCCTTTCCTTCATGGAGTTTTTCAAGGAAAAATATGTCTTAAACTTCAAAGTGGGCTGGGCACGGTGGCTCATGCTTGTAATTCCAACACTTTGGGAGGCGGAGGTGGGTGAATTGCTTGAGGTCAGGAGTTCGAGACCAGCCTGGCCAAGATAGCAAAACCCTGTCTCTACAAACAAACCCCTGTCTCTAAAAATTAGCTGGGCATGGTGGCATGCACCTGTAATCCCAGCTACTTGGGAGATTGAGGCAGGAGAATCGCTGGAACCTGGGAGGCAGAAGGTGCAGTGAGCTGAGATAGTGCCACTGAACTCCAGCCTGGGTAACATTGTGAAACTCCATCTCAAAAAAAAAAAAAAAAAATTCAAAGTATGTTGGAAATGTGAATATGTAAACCCTTTCTTATGACACCAACAATACGTAAAACATTCAAACATGTTAGAAATTTTTCTCACATCATGAACCACATCACATTTCTTTTTTTCTTTTTTTTTTTTCTTTTTTGAGATGGTGTCTTCCTCTGTCACCCAGGCTGGAGTGCATTGGGCATGACCTCGGCTCACTGCAACCTCCGCCTCCCAGGTTCAAGTGATTCTCCTGCCCCAGCCTCCTGAGTAGCTGGGATTACAGGTGTGCACCATCATGCCTGGCTAATTTTTGTATTTTTAGTAGAGATGGGGTTTCACCATGTTGGCCAGGCTGGTCTCAAATTCCTGATCTCAGGTGATCCACCTGCCTTGACCTTCCAAAGTGCTGGGATTACAGGTGTGAGCCACCGCATCTGACCATATATATATATATTTTTTTTTTGAGACAGAGTCTTTTTCTGTCACCCAGGCTGGAGTGCAGTGGTGTGATCTCGGCTCACTGCAACCTCTGCCTCTGGGGTTCAAGCGATTCTCCTGCCTCAGCCTTCCAAGTAGCTGGGATTACAGGCATGGGCCACCACACCCAGCTAATTTTTGTATTTTTAGTAGAGACAGGATTTTGCCATGTTGGCCAGGCTGGTCTCAAACTTCTGACCACAAGTGGTCTGCCTGCCTTGGCCTCCCAAAGTGCTAGGATTATAGACATGAGCCACCACACCCAGACAAGAACCACACATTTCAACAAGAACTATTTAACCTAATTGTTTGAATACCTTGTCATTATTTTGCCTTGAACTTAGAATACATCTTGTTATCTCTAACGATCATGTAAAATACACACCAGAATAAAAGTGCTTCTAACATAACTGTGCTTTCAATTTCTCTGCACTTCTACACAGTGAGGAATCAGCCATATGCTAAGTGATGGCATTTTGGACCTGATACCAAGAATAAAAGGATGAGGCTATATTGGAAGGTAGACTGTAAATGAAGTTATAACTGACTGAAATTTTCAATTTTAAGGGTGCTTTAAAGAAATTCTTATTGAGACAGTGAGTTATTAAACAAGTAAGAAAAAAATTTAAAACAAAATGAAAATTTATCCTGAGTAGTAGGTTATGCAATGACATCACATTGATTTCTGGCATCAATTTGGAATCAGATTTATTTGCAAGTTTCTTTTCAGAGTATCCCCTAAATCCTTGGAAAATGCCTTGATTCTAGTAATTACCTGTGATTTTAGGGAGGAAATTATGTCTTCAAGTTCTTGTCTTAGGGATGCTGGCATCAATCCTTTCCATTTTGTTTCATATTCTCGTCGTATATCAATTATCTAAATTGGAAAAAAATTAAGAGTTATCTTTTTACCACATAAATTATTGTTTTGAATTTAAGAAGTCTCAGAACAGTATCTGTTGATCACAATGAAAGGTTTGTTACACGCGGTCAGAAACCAGACAATAAAGATGAAATAAGAGTTAAAAACTGAAAAGGCTACCCAGCCTGACCCTGTGACTCTGAGAGAGATGGTCCCTGTAACAATGCTTTATTTCTTTAAAATCTTTGTGAACACAATTTTCGGCATCTGAATAAGTAAAATAATTGTTCTCTCCTCCCCACTCATGAAGTTCCCCACTATGCTAGCCCTGCAGCCTCTCCTTGATCAGGATGTGAACTCCAACCATACTAAGCTGTCATCTGACGACAACTCATAGCATGTCTCTGCTTTGATTAAAATACTCCTTGAGGGTGTGGTGGCTCATGCCTGTAGTCTCAGCACTTTGGGAGGCTGAGGTGGGCAGATCACTTGAGCCCAGGAGTTTGAGACCAGCCTGGGCATCTCTAAGAAAATATAAAAATTAGCTGGGCATGGTGGTGCACAGCTGTAGTCTTGGCTACCTGGGAGGCTGAGGTGGGAGGATCCTTTGAGCCCAGGAGATCAAGGCTGCAGTGAGCCAAGATTGGGCCACTGCACTCCAGTCTGGGTGACAGAGTGAGACTTTCTCCCCAAAACCCCCCCAAAATCCCTACTCCTCCAAACTGTCAGGTAGTTGGGGCACTAAATGTGATTCATATAATCATGAAGACATGAATGAAGGAGAATCTGCATAGCTGTTTCTCCAACCCCCTTTGACACAAGTAGACAGGTAGAGTGCACTGGGCATAGGAAGGTTCCTGGTTCCTGGTTTCTTTCTCCCTCTCAAATACTATCGGGCCTGTGTTTAACTAACTGATGCTCACTGGGCTAGTAAAAAAAATAGGTTGGTGGCTCATCCCATTCATCTCTCTCAAGGCTAAAGGAGTGACAGGGTAGAAGAAAAGCCTTTGGAAGAATATGCCTGAATAGGATGAAGATGTGCATGGATGAGACGTGAATATGCACATGTAGATATTGGTGTCTTTTTCGAGCTGTGTTTCTGCATTTCTCTTCCTCCTACTATGAAATATGATAGAATATTTTAAAAATCTGTTGCATGTGCTGTGCATGACTTAACCAAACATTAAAGCTGAGTTGCAGTGTATCATACCAAGTGATTCATCATACACACTATACACACCTGGAAATAGGCAATATACTATGAAAATTGTGTACAACTGAGATGAGTTGGATAAGCCTATCAATTTGCTGAAGATAATTTAAAATTAACAGTCTTTAAGACCCAACTTTTCTTACACTAAACTGAATTAAGGAAGAAATGTGCTCAAGAATTCATTTCATTACCTACTAAAATCCTGTGGCCACTGTTATAGAATACAAATTTTCAATTTTTGGCAAAGTGCTTTTTTTGGGATATGCTATAATCCTGTGACTTATACCTAAAGGAAAAAAAGAAATAATAAAACATGATCTCTCCCAGAGATGCAAAGTCTTTGCTGATGAAGTATCTGTTGATTCTCCTATCTTCTGATTTTTCTCACCTTCTCTTCTTCAACTTACTTCCAAGTGAGCCAGTTCCAGCTACTCACTTATTTGAGTCTGTTAGCTGACTCCAATGAAGGAAAAATGCAAAGCAAAACACATGCTTTATAAACCAGACCTCAGGGTAACATTTATTGAGGGTTCATGGGTTATATATTGACTATTTTTTTTTTCTATCACTCAGCACTGGTTCTGAAAGTTTGAGTTTCAACTCTTTTAAAAACAACTCATGCATGCACTATTTCCTTTTTAAATAAATTTTATTCTGCATTTTACTACTGAAATATGTTGTCCTACCCATCCCACCCCACAGTAAAAATCTCACCCAGGCTCCCTATTTCTTTCCCTTATCCCCTCTTCCACCACACCATCCCGGGACAAGTGCTCCAGGATTCCCTGCCCACTGGCCATTCTGGAGTGTGTCCTGTGGGTAGCAATGTGGAAACCACCAGGGCCTTTGTGGAGAAAATGGAGGGGGCTGAAGGAGTCCCAAGAGGGGCTTATTTGAGGGCCTTGGATCCTTGCTCATAGGCGAGCTTGATCTCATCATCTGGACAGGTAGAGGCAGATTCTTCCTGAGCACAGGCATTGCTCAAGTACCGATGCACACCCCAGAAGGCCTCGGGGATGGTGAATCCCTGGTACTTTTTTTTTTCTTTTGAGATGGCCTCTCACTCTGTCGCCCAGGCTGGAGTGCAGTGGCATGATCTTGGCTCACTGCAACCTCTGCCTCCCAGGTTCCAGCTATTCTCTTGCCTCAGCCTCCTGAGTAGCTGGGATTACAAGCATGCACCACCACGTCTGGCTAATTTTTTTTTTTTTTTTTTTTTTTTTTTAGTAGAGACAGGGTTTCACCTTGTAGGCCAGGCTGGTCTTGAACTCCTGACCTCAAGTGATCTGCCTGCCTCAGCCTCCCAAAGTGCTGGGATTACAGGTGTGAGCCATGACACCAAGCCCCCTGGTACTTCTTACACACCACTTGTACTATGTGGAGCACTGGCAACAGGTTGCAGTCAGCCAGGGTGAGCTCATTGCCATCTAGAAACTTCCTCTAAGAGATGTCTTCATCTTCAGAACTGGTTTCATCCACTTCTTCTGAGTGGGGGGATGTCAAGTAACTGTCTAAAACCTTCAGGACTTTCAGGAGTCCCTGCTCCAGATTGTCATTGAGTGCTGGCTTTGAATTCTTGATATAAGCAGAAAATTTTGCAAATATGTCCAGCTCAGCTGTGCTGGACTCAGGGTTCAGAGCTGCCAGCTTGGGGTACCTGGGAGGGCACAGCACTGCCTACAGAAATTCCTCAATCTTGTTGGTGTCCTTGTGCTCTTCCATGCCATACAGGAGGAATGGGAGCTGCCCTCCTGGGCACAGCTTTTGCACAATCTCGGTCTGCCTCTTGGTATCAATGATGGTGACACTGAAGGTGACTCCCTTGAGCCACAGCACCATGAACAGTCTCTAGGAGAAGGGGCAGTTCCCAATCTTGGCCCCATCACTGCCAGCCTTCACGAACAATTCAACTTGCAGTTGTTCTTCAGCTATGGTTGTGTTGGGGACCAGAAAGTGGCCATAGCTGGGGGAATTGGGGCATGTACTATTTCTTACATCCTTATCTGTTTAGAATGTCTATCTGTTTTCCTAAGCTGGCACTCAGCAAGAAGGCCATGTTCCGTTTGAGTGCCAAGATGGTGAAGCCCAATGGTGAGAAGCCAGACAAGTTCAAGTCTGGCATTTTCCAGGGTCTTCGGAAGCTGGAGATGAACTCGGACCTCAAGGCTTAGCTCGGTTGCATTTACAATGCAGTCCTTGAGGATTTGGTCTTCTCACGTGAAACTGGATGGCAGCCAGCTCATACAGGTTAATTTGGACAAAGCACAGCAGAACAATATGGAACACAAGGTCAAAACTTTTTCTGGTGTCTATAAGGAGCTCATAGGCAAAGATGTTGATTTTGAATTTCCAGAATTTCAATTGTAAACACAAATTATAAAGTATATTCACAGTAAAAAAACAAAAAAGTCTCTCCATTGCCTGTATATTTAAAAGACAACTTTGCTGGGTATAAAAATGCTTCAATCCCACTTTCTTTCTCTCATAACTTTGTGAACACAAAGATCAAGTTAGCCAGGCATGGTGGTGTGCACCTGTAGTCCCAACTACTTGGGAGGCTGAGGTAGGAGGATTACTTGAGCCCCTCATAACATTTCTCCAGTGTTTTCTGGCATTACATATTGCCATGGTAAAGTCTGAGGTAAATCTGATTTTTTTCATGTTGAATATAACTTTCTTTTTCTGCTTGGATGCTATGATTTTCTTTTTCCTTCATTTAGTAACTTCACTGGGAAATGCTTTGATACTAATTATTTTATATTAATTTTCCTGAGACATTGTGTGTGCCCTTTCTACCTTTACATTCCATTATTTGAACAAAAGTTTCCTTTGTTAGAATAATTATTTCTATTTTATTATATATATTTATATATATATTTTTTCTGTTGGTTCTCTTCTTCAGAGACACAAACTTTGCATGTGTTGACTCTTCTTTGACAATCTCCCATAATTATACATTTTCTCTATTATCACTTATACTTTCATATCATTTTATTTTGAGACAGGGTCTTGCTATGTTGCCCAGGCTGGTCTCCAACTCCTGGACTCAACGAATCTTCCTGCCTCAGCCTCCTGAGTAGTTGGAATTACATGCATGCATCACTGCACCAAACTCTTCTTATCGTTTTATATCTATTTTATATTTTCATTTCATTTTGTATAATAGCCTCTAGCCTAATTACTATATTTCCTTGGATGGTTTTAGTTATTTTTCTATTTTTGTTTCATCTACTATGGTTTCAATCTCTGTAATCTTTTGCTTTTGTCTATCATTTTTCCTAAGCTCTGAGAGATCACTTTTCATCTGTCTGTTGACTTATATAATCTTTAAATATGTCTCTTCTTTTTTCTACTTCTCTATCTCCCTCCACCATTTTCCTTGAGAGATGTCTAAATGTGTTTTGTGAATGCTTTGACACTGTGAAGAGCTGTTATAAAGAACTGTAATTACTCTGAACCTTCCTCCTGTAATTTTCCATTTGATATACAGAACATTATTTGCTTACATTCTTTCTTCTCCTCTCTTTTAATCCAGCAAAGATCATATGCTAGTTCCTTTTTCTAAAATAAAAATTATACCTCATTTTTGAATGGAACCAGCTATTTGCTGAGAGTTGAGGTGTGGCGGGGGCAGCTGGGGTCAGGCCACAGCTATGCTTTGGTTTTGTTGTCTTCATTACACTTTGACCAAATCTATGATTTCATTTGCTCTGGGGGTCTATGTCCCTCAGTTTTCAAGTACTTTGGAGGTCACGGCCAAGTACTTAAGCCCTTTGGTTCATGCTCGTGGTTGGTTTCTCTTGACTCTCCTTCCTCCCGCCCTGCCCACTATTCACGTGATGGTTTCTCTCTAGCAGGAGTCTAGGCCATCGAGAGTAGAAGATTGGGTGTGACTAAGGTTGCTCTTTGATCACCATTATTCCTTCCATCACTTTTCAAATTCAGAAGTTACATTTTCCAACATTTATTGAAGATTCGTGCATTTATACTTCCTGTCTACTCCTTTATTCTTAGTTTTTGTGATTTCAGTGAATTTGAATGAATTTAAAATAAGCCTCTGGAAAATATGAAATTACCTCATGTATGAGCGAGACTGTCAACTGGGAAAATATTACTACCCTGAATCCTTAAACTCAAATTCTCAATTTAAAAATCATTATATAAAGCTGAATCCTGTTACTTTAATAAAGTCATGAAAAACTTTAACCAATCTGTTTTCATTCTATTTATGAGGTTAATAAAGTTAACACGAGCAAACATTTACTGAGGACTTTCTCTGTGCCAGGTGTGACTCTCCATGTTTTTATATGGACTTAATCCTTCTGATCACCCAATGAGGGAAGCACAGAGAGGTAAAACATGATTTGAACTCAGATAGTCTGACTCTCAAGCACATATGATTGTCCACTTTGCTTTACAGTTTCTCAAATAATCCTTCCAAATGCTGAGTTGATTTTTCCACCCTAGGGGGAAGAGAATGCCAGAGACATGTGGGTTAGAGGAGTCTTTGCTACCACGCTCTAGTGCTTTCCCCAGCACAACAGGGGCCAGGGCCAGGGGATGGGGCGTTGAACTGCAGTGCTTCCAGACATCCATCTAGTCATTGATCTTTTTTAAAAAGTGACAACAATAACAACAATGACAACAACAACTGGTTCCAGAGGACTCCCCACACTTTCCCATTGATTTTAAAATTTTAGCTTACTACGGATTTATATATGACCAACTGAAGAAAACCTACACAAATGCAACGTACATGTCTGACCTAAAATAAAAGTTCCACAAATTCCCCAAAGAAGTACATATTCAAAAATCCAACCAGTGAAGGATACCAAAATCCATGGATGCTCAAGTCCCTTTTATAAAATGGTGTGGTATTTGCATATAACCTACACACATCCTCCTATGTACTTTAAGTCATCTCATAACTTATATAGTACCTAATCCAATGCTTACACATCACTTCATTCACATGGATTCAACATAGTACTTGACACACAGCAAATCCAAGTTATGGTTTTTGGACCTTTGTGTAATTTTTTTTTCCTGAATATTTTTGATCCATGTTTGACTGAATCCACGGATGTGAAATCCATGGATATGAAAGGCCAACTGTACTCTTCACTCATTAAATATAACATGCAAGCAGTGTTTTAATGTTGATATAACTAATAATTGAACTGAAGCAGTTGTTTATTACATAAACAGGAAAAAAAAGTAAGCAAAATTTAATTACTGGTTAGCTGAAATTAACTTAGAAACAAATTATTCTTGGCTGAGTGCAGTGGCTCATGCCTGGAATCCCAGCACTTTGGGAGGCCAAGACGGGCGGATCACTTGAGGCCAGGAATTCGAGACCAACCTGGCCAAAATGATGAAACTCCCTCTCCACCAAAAATGCAAAAATTGGCCAGGCATGGTGGTGCACACCTGTAGTCCCAGCTACTCAAGAGGCTGAGGCATGAGAATCCCTTGAACCTAGGAGGCAGAAGCTAGAGTGAGCCAAGATCGCGCCACTGCACTCCAGCCTGGGTGACAGAGCAAGACTCTGTCTAAAAAAATAAAGACAAACAAGTTGTTCTTTAAAGGTGAGAATGGATGGTTTTATAAAAATCAGTCTGCATTAATGCCTCATTTGCTATCTTAAATATTTTATAGCTTCCCATAAAACATATTACCTTTTTTTCGTAGGTGTGTTTTAAATGATTTGAAACTTATTTTCTTGATCCTGTGAATGATAAATGTTTATACTTATTATACTTTAAATTATACTAGAGTCAATAAAATTAGCAACCTAATGAAATCAATCAATCTACTTAATGTCAAACTTTAGTTCAGAGTTTTGCATATTATTAAGTAAGCCCTACAGGTAGAAATTTGAGTAGCTTTATATTACAAGGCATAAAATCTTAGCCACCTGAAGATATTACTGTTCTCAAAAGTATTTGCTTTACAGTATAAGAAAATCTTTCTGACCCTTAGGATTAAGAGATTACTTCAAAAATGACCAAGTCAATAAATATGGAAATGATAAATTCGAAGTCACATCATATAACAGTCCTTGGTACTTTTTGATCATGAGAGAAAAGATCTAAAAGGTGCAAAAGAGAGAGACAGAGGGAGAGAGAGAGGCAGAGAAAGAAAGAGGGAAACAAAGAGAGAAATTATGAAGATTGGCAGGTAATTTAAAAGAAGGAAATTATTCTAAAATAATAATATATTTAAATAAAATATATTTTTAAAATTAATCTCAAAAGAGATCATTCCAATTCAAATTATTGTACTTTATTCTCTACATCTCATTAGCATCAATCTCTATTAAGATAAATAAAATGTAAAATTATACAATGCAATAAAAGAATCAGAAAAGACGACCTGCATTTCTGAGTTTTATTTTTTAATTGACTCTCAATTATACATCTACATCAAGAAAACTGTGTTTGACCATTGTTCTTCTGTGTAGAAATACAAGACTCACCCTTAGTTGTTCCTTTGTTTGAATTTGTGATTCTTGTAACTGCTGTTTTAATTGACAGACATTCTGCTCTAATTCTTCAATCATACTAGATGCCTAGAAGGATTTTAAGAAGAATAAAAAGCAGAATATTGATTTTTGTACCATATTATACTTTCCAATTGAAAAAATATGCCTTTTGTACCCCTGAAAGTCCAATCAGAATTAAAATTATCTAGAAATTTGAATGAAAAGTTTTTAAAAGATACTAGAAAAATTAATCTTTTAAAGTAAAAATACAAGTTAAATGCAGCATGGTATTAAATATTATGAAAATGTAATGCTGACATAAAAATATAATCTTTTAAAGTAAAAATAGAAATAGAAATTAAATGCAACATGATATTTGGAATTATGGAAATGTACCACTGACATAAAAATAATAGCTTTACAGAAAACTTCAAAATTTTAGTTATAAAATGAAAGCAGAACCAAGATTTCAAAATAATAATAACGCATATAGTTACTCTATAAAATGTATTATTCATACAGCTAAGCATTGAAATTTATACGTTTCCTCCTTTTAAGACCTTGGTAAAGAATTTATGATTAAATCCCCAAAAGCAATTGCAACAAAAATAAAAAATGGACAAGTGGGACGTAATTAAAAAAAGAACTTTTGCACAGCAAAAGAAACTATCAAGTAAACGGATAACTCACAGAATGGGAGAAAATATTTGTAAACTATGTATCTGACAAAGGTCTAATATCCAGAATCTATAAAAAACTCAACAATTCAACAACAAAAAACAAATAACCCCATTAAAAAGTGGGCAAAGGACATGAAGAAACAATTCTCAAAAAAAGACATACAAGTAGCCAACAAACATACGAAAAAATGTTCAACATCGCACGTCATCAGAGAAATGCAATTCAAAACTACAATGAGATACCACCTCACACCAGTAAAAATGGGTGTTATTTAAAAGATTAAAAACAACAGATGCTGGCAAGGTTGCAGAGAAAAAGGAATGCTTATATACTGTTAGTGGGAACGTAAAGTAGTTCAACCACTGTGTAATGCAGTTTGGAGATTTCTCAGGGAACTTAGAACAACTACCATTTGACCCAACAATCCCATTACTAGGTATATACCCAAAGGAAAATAAGTCATTCTACAAAAAAGGCACATGCGCTTGTATGTTCATTGCCATGCTATCCACAATAGTAAAGACATGGAATCAACCTAGATGTCCATCGATGGTGGATTGGATAAAGAAAATGTGGTACATATACACCATGGAATACTAGATGGCCATAAAAAATGAAATCATGTCCTTTGCAGCAATGTGGATGCAGCTTGTGGCCATAATCCTAAGCAAAGTAATGCAGAAACAGAAAACCAAGTATGTTCTCACTTACAAGTGGGAGCTAAACATTGGTATATATGGACACAAAAATAGGAACAATAGACACTGGGGACTCCTAGAGGAAAGAGGGGGACAAAGGCTGAAAAACTACTGTTGGGCACTATGCTCACTACTTGGATGATGGGATCATTCATATCCCAAACCTCAATGTCACACAATATAACCATGTAAGACACCTGCACATGTACCCTCTGAATCTAAAATAAAAGCTGAAATTATTTTAAAAAAATGAAATAAAGTATCCATAATACTCAAAGCAATATACAGATTCAATGTAATCCCTATCAAAATATTAATGACATTTTCACAGAAATAGAAAAAGCAATCCTAAAATTTGCATGTAACCAAAGAAGATTCTGAATAGCCAAAGCAATCTTAAGCATGAAGAACAAAGGTGGAGGCATCACAGTAACTGACAGGAAAATATACTTCAAAGTTGTAGTAACTAAAACAGTATGCCATTGGCATAAAAACAGATACACAGACCAATAAAACAGCATGAAGCACCCAGAAAAAAATCCACACATTTACAGCCAGCTGATTTTTGACAAAAATGGCAAGAACATACAATGGGGAAAGTATAGTCTCTTTAATAAATGGTGCTGGGGAAACTGGATATCCACATGCAGAACAATGAAATTAGACCTGTATTTCTCACCATACACAAAAATCGACTCAAAATAAATTAAAGACTTAAATGGAAGAACTAAAACTATGGAACTACTAGGAGAAAACATAGAGGAAAAGCTCCATGACATAAATCTAGGCAACAATTTCTGTACAGGACCTCAAAAGCACAGGCAACAAAAGCAAGGAAAAAAAAAAAAGACAAATGGGATTACATCAAACTAAAAAGCTTCTGCATGGAAAAAAAAAATCAAAAGAGTGAAAAGGCAACCTATGGAATGGGAAAATACATCTGCAAACTATACATCTGATATGGGGTTTATATCCAAAATACATAAGAAACTCAAACAACTCAATAGCAAAAAAACAAATATTCTGATGATTAAAAAATAACCTAATGACTTATTTAGGCCAAGGACCTAAATAGACATTTCTCAAAAGAAGACACAGACATGGCCAAAAGGTATATGAAAAATGCTAAACCTCACTAATCATTAGGGAGAGGCAAACCAAATTTACCATGAGATATCATCTAACTGTAGTTAGAATGATTATTATTAAAAAGTCAAAAGATAGCAAGTGTTGGTAAGGATATAGAGAAAAGAGAACCCTTACATACTGCTAGAGGGAATACAAATTAGTACAGCCATTAGGGAAAACAGTGTGGTTCCTCAAAAAATTAAAAATAGCTACCATATGATCCAACAATCCCCCTACTAGATATATATCTGAAGAAAATAAAATCAATATGTCAGAGATATCTGCATTCCCACGTTTACTGCAGCATTATTCACAATAGTCAAGATATGAAATCAATGTAACTGCCCATCAAAGGATGAATGGATAAAGAAAATGTGATAGATATGCACACACATACACACACACACACACACACACACACAAACACTGGAATACTATTCAGCCATAACAAAGAATGAAATCCTGCCATTTGCAACAACATGGACAAACTTAGAAGGACATCGTGTTCAGTGGAATGAACTGGGAACAGAAAAACAAATACATAATCATACTCGTGGAATTTTAAAAGTTGAGCTCATAGAAGTAGAGAACAGATAGCGATTACAAGAAGCAGGGGAGGAGAGGGAGGAAAAGGGACAGAGAGAAGTTAAAAAGCAGGTATAATGTTACGGTTATTGATAGGGTTTGGCTGTGTCCCCACCCAAAATCTCGTCTTGAATTGTAATCCCCGTAATCCCTATGTGTCAAAGGAGAGACCAGGTGGAAGTAACTGAATCATGGGGTCAGTTCCCCCAAGCTGTTCTCATGATAGTGAGTGAGTTCTCATGAGATCCGATGGTTTTATAAGTGTGTGGTAGTTCCTCCAGTGTTTATTCTCCTTGCCGCCTTGTGAGGAAGGTGGCTTGCTTCCCCTTCACCTTCTACCAGGACTGTAAGTTTCCTGAGGCCTCTCCAGCCATGCTGAACCGTGAGTCAATTAAAGCTCTCTCCTTTATAAATTACCCAGTCTCAGGCAGTTCTTTATAACAGTATGAAAATGGACTAATACAATAATATAGGAGAAATAAATTATGGCTTTCTAATGCACAGTAGAGTGATTATAGTTTATAATAATGTATTATATATTTCAAAAAGTTAGAAGAGAGGAATTTGAACGTCCTCACCAAAAAGAACTGATAAATATTTGAGGTGATAGAAATGCTAATTACTCTGATTTTATCAGTATATAATGTATCTATGTATTGAAATATCACACTGTAACCTAAAAATATGTAAAATCATTACATGTCAATCAAAAATAAAATAAGTTTATACAATAAATTCTAGTTCATATTATATTATCTAAAATTTCAGGAAAGAAATGCTCCAATGGCCCAAATACAAAATTAAAATGGCTTAATTTCCAAAAATTGTTTTAGTGCTAGTTAACTAATTTTGTTTAAAATCTGTTGGCTGATAAGAAATCCAGAACATTAATTAAATTCAAGAGCTAGTCAAAAGAATATTTTCTAAATGAAAACTATTTTATAGACCATAGACTTCCAGAAGAAAATATACCAAAACATGAACAGTAGCTGTTTCTAAACAGCCTGGAATTTTAGTTATTTTTTATACTTTTCTGTATATTCTGTGAAATCTATTACTTTTATAATTAAATATGTTACTTGGAAGCATAAACTTTTATGTTTTCCATTAGTATTTTATGTAGCTTACCTTTTTTTCCCAGTTATTATTTAGAGATTCCATACTTTGTTTACACATCTTTTTTAGCTCTGCAGTCTGGTCTTCTTTAGTCTTGCTGATAACTTCATAGTCACGTAACAGTGTCCAAGCCGTCAAAAATTTTGAAAACATAGTTAAACCAATTCTAGGTACATAGAGTTTGATGATATAAAATTTAGTGCACCAGTTAGTAGGTAATTCAATTTTTCACCAAGTCTTCTCAATGCTTTCTTCTAAAATATATTTTATTCCTTGCTTTTTCTCGATTTCTACCACCACAGACAGCCTTGGTTAAATTCATCATTACTGGCTCCCTAGACAATTTTAACAGTGTATTGGCCTCAAGCATCATTCCCCTCCAAGGAGTCCTCTGTTGCTTTGAGGAAACCTTTCACCATTATTCTAAGTGAAGTAACTCAGGAATGGAAAACCAAATACCATATGTTTTCGCTTATAAGTGGAAGCTGAGCTATGTATGGGTATGCAAAGGAATACAGAATGGTATAATGGACTTTGGAGATTCAGAAGCAGAGGGTGGAAAAGGGGGTGTGGGCTAAAAACTACATACTGGATACAACGTACACTACTTGGGTGATGGGTATACTAAAGTCTCAGACTTCACCACTGTACAATGAATCCATGTAACCAAAACCACTTGTACCCCAAAAGCTCGGACACGCCGCCCCGGAGCACGGCAGGAGGCGCCCAGTGTCAGGCGCTGCCGCCACCAGGTTCTCCCCCTAGGGCTCTGGTAGTCGGGAGAGCGAGACCCTCCCCCCACCTCGCCCCCGCCCTCCCCCTAACGCGCCGCTCGCCCTGCTCGCTCCGGCCAGGCCCCGCGTTGATGGTGGTGGCGGCGGCGGCGGCGGCGGCGGCGGCGGCAGCTGCTCCCCCAGGAGGGAGGGGACTAGCGGCTCCGCTGCCACTGCCGCCGCCGCCACAGCACACGCCCTCCCTTGGTTCTCCTGCCCGGGACTCTGCTCCGCGCCCTGGCTGCGGACATGTTCCTCGGGGCTGCGCACTGGGTGTGCGTGCCGGCGGGTGCCAGCCTCACGGTGTCTGCCGGGGCCGGGAGGCCCCCTACGGCCTCTTTTCCGCTGCCTGCGGGGTTTGCACCCCCCACCCCAGTGCCTCGACACCTACCGCTCGCCCGCCAGGGGGCGAGGGCAATCCCTGGGTGTGGGTGAGGGTGGGGACGAGGGTGGGGGTAGGAGCCTGGAGCCCAGGCACCTGCTGGCCACCTCCCCGCTCCGCGGCCCCCCATCCGACCCCCGCACGCCCGCATCACTGGGAGGGGGCAGCCTCTGAGTCATTTGTCCCTAATGTGAGTCTTTACCGTCTACAATATATTTTACTTTACACTTCCAAAATTAAACTAAAATCTGATTGCAATTCAAAATGCCTTTAGAAACATTATTTTTAAAACCTCGTCATTTTTAAACCTTAGGCATGTTTGAATTGCCTATTTTGAATCAGGGTAAAGAAGAAAACCTGGAAATTTAAAATATTCTTCTAGACACTGATAATATTTGGAGAAAAAACCTAAACGAATTTATAATTGCTTTTACCAACATTTAAGGGTGGAAATGAATCTAAAAATATTTATTTAATTGGTTAACTTTTCTATGTAATTGCTGCCCTAACTTGTCAAAGCCATTATCATTCACTCAGATACACTCAGGTTTGGTGATTTGGGGAAGAGCCAGTAAGTTCCATACAGAAAATCCTAAATGAAAACCTTCCCTTCTCCTTTTCTCTTATTCATTGCCTAGATCTTCTCATTCACTAAATCATGATTCACTCTTCAAAATTTCTTCTTTGGTTCCATTCTAACTACTCCCAGTGCCATCATTCAGAAATCCTTCTCACCTTAACATGCAAAGTTACAGCAGCACAGAAGCAGAACATCTCTGAGTTGGCAGGGACTTTATATATTATTTATTCTGATCTCACCATTTTATAATGAGTAAACCAAGGCCCAGAGACGACTTGCTATCATATATCGGACACTGATAACAGAGCTGGGATTAGAGCCTATGTTTTCTAATAAGTAGAATGCTCTCTCCCTCACTCCATTCTGCCTCTGCCTAACAGACTTGGAATTGGCCTACTCTATTCAACACACCCTCCATTACCAGGCTACTCCTCCCAAAACATGAGGTCCTAAAACTCACATCTCAAAATCCTTCCCTGGCTCTTTACATCCTGCATCTACAGGACAAAGTTCAAGCTTCTAAATCTAAAATTCAAGGTCATATTTAATCTAGCCCCAAGTCAACTATCTTAATATTTTAAAATCTATCTCTCTTTTTTTTGAGACGGAGTCTCACTCTGTCGCCCAGGCTGGAGTGCACTGGCATGATCTCGGCTCACTGCAAGCTCCACTTCCCGGGTTCACGCCATCCTCCTGCCTCAGCCTCCCGAGTAGCTGGGACTACAGGTGCCCGCCACCACGCCTGACTAATTTTTTGTATTTTTAGTAGAGACGGGGTTTCACTGTGTTAGCCAGGATGGTCTCGATCTCCTGACCTCGTGATCCGCCCGCCTCGGCCTCCCAGAGTGCTGGGATTACAGGCGTGAGCCACCGCGCCCAGCCTAAAATCTATCTCAATGCATGGGGTATCCACTCTAGCTAAGTAGTTGAGAAGTACCCTTCCTACAACTTACCTATTTCAGCATTCCCATCCCAGTACCTGCAACTCTTCCCTCCAACTAACCAAGACTTTAAAACTTCACAAAATTTTACAAAAGTTCCTTTCCCGAAACAATATTTTCAATACTCTCTCTCATGACCACCTATTGATGTAGATGTTTCGACCCATAATCATAGTCAACTAGGGTCAGAGTTAGCTCAAACGGTTACCTCCTCATGCCGGACTTTCCATCTGTCCATAGTCAACTTAATACTTGATTACATGCTTTCTTTTCCTTCTTAATAAAAATGCAAATAGGAAATACTTTTTAATTTTTTTCTGTCAATCACAATACTAGCATATACTATCAGACATAAAAGTAGATACTTAATGTAATGAATTTTACTAGATAAAGAATAATAATTTCCTTTGAATTCCTCATGAAAGCCAGTAAGTCCTAATTCCATGACTGCTCTCAATACTCTATGGCAGCTGTATCCCAATGAGGCTAGAGTTAAGAAGAGGGAGTGAAAGCAACATACTCTTCCAACTCTGTATCTAAACCAACCACCACTACTACCCCATCACTGTCACTACACAAACACACACACAGACACACACACACAAACACAGTTTTTGCCCCTTCATATGGAAGCCTATATAAATTTATCCATTGATGAAAGCCCACATAAACATACCTACCTCATACTATAAAAGGTCAGAAATCAAATTTTATTCTCCACATCACTAAAACGGAAATGTTATTAAAAGATGTATGTAACAACACAACATCACCTTTCTTTCCAAGCTTTCTAATAGTCTCTTCAGTTTCATGTTGTTTCCTCCTGTATAAAGTTTTCAGTTCTTCTATTTCATTATTCTTTCTTTCTAAAATCTGCAAATAAGTTTAAAATGTCTCAGTATATTGTATTACTTTACATATAGGACACTTTTTTTGAACCCTGATATATTTAATTCTAAAACATAAATAGAAAAAGTGATTGTAGCAAATATGACTACACTGTGAAATTATACTCACACACACACACAAACACAAAGTAGTACCTCTTATCCACGGCTTTACTGTCTGCTGTTTCAGTCAGATGTGTGTGTTTTTGTGCATGTCCATGTTAATAATTCTAGCCTAGTCAGAAGTTCACATTTTACTCTTGCAGCAGCTAGGAGGTAGAATCTATATGATCTGCCACACTTGGAAGCTTCCAAATTGCCTGAAATTGTGAGATTTTCCTCCTTTTGACTAGTGAATATTGCCGCAAATTGGCATTGTAGTGATTTAAGTGACTTTTTAAATTGATTCTCAAATGTCAGTGTTTTGTAAATTAGGTAGATGTGTTTTGTCCTGAAAGGGAGTTAGGGATTCTTTTTCTCAGATTAGCATAAAAATAGGTGAAACTGTATGTGTCTAATATTTCTCTTCACATATTTTTCTTATACTTATGATATCTACTGTTGTTTATCTGCTAGCAAATTCCAGCAGATAATAAGTGAATGGTGAATTAGCAGGTATACATTAATAGAAACTCGTAAAGAACCAATCATATATCTTTTCAATGAGTGTAATGTTTTTGTAAGTCTATCTCAGCTAATCTCATAAATGGTTTCCCCCAAACTGTAAAAATTATATTATAGTGCATTAAGAAAATTATTAAATATACAAGAATAATTGATTATCTGAAAGAAATATGTTATTTGTTTGACATTTTCATATAATAATTGTTAAGGACAGTATAAATAATAATTTAGGTGATTCCCTAAAATGTAATTCAGAAATTAAGCTGTCATAAAGTGGCAGAGAGAAGCCATCAGAAACTTGCCAGGTTGGGAGAGTATAATTCATCACATTGCACTGGGATAGAACATTCTTCAGCTGGGCCTGTCCCTGGATCCGCCCACAAGCACCCTTCTATCCTCCTAGTGCACAGTAGAAGAATTCCCAGATACATGAGGAGATGACATGTAATCGGCCTCCTTTATATCTAGCTCTGCTACTGTGAATCAGAAAAATCAGCTCAAAATATGTCCAAAATTGCAGTAAAATCTATTGTTAATTTATATTATGTCAGAAATTTTAAATGTAATCATTTAATAAAATTTGTGATTTTATACTTCAAAATACATCTATACTCACAAAAACTACAGAAATAACCAAAATGTAAAAAAGATAGCAAGTAAGAGAAAATGCTAATCAAGAGGAAAAAGGAATATCTACTTTTCTTATGGTTGGGGTATATTTCCCATACACCCATAAGTCAGCTTAACAAGAACAACAAAAAAGAATGGGGCACAGTAGCACATGCCTATAATCAGCTACTCAGGAGGCTTACAGATCACTTGAGCCCAAGAATTCGAGGCTGAAGTGAGCCATGATCATGCCTGTGAATAGCCACTGTCCTCTCCCAGCTTGGGCAACATAGCAAGATCCCACCTCTGGATAATAATAGCCATAAAGAAGCAAAAAAGAAAAAGAATGTATACTAATAAGTAAAACACTGTAAATTTTACGCCTCGCCAATTCCTGATGCTTAGAAAATGCCAAGACAAGCAATAAACTGATGAATATACTTTTCAAATCTAGCATAAAGTCAGGGATTTTATTTATATTTTACCTGGCACTTCAAACTAGTTGCACTGTCTTCTGCAAATAAATTTCAGGATTTATTTTAAAGAGAAATTTCTGGAAAGAATTTTATTATTAAATATTTTACTTTGAATAAATCTTTGTAACAGACATACCAAGAAACCTATTTCAAATTCCATCACCATAATTTTTCCAAATAAATTTTTATATTCATTTATCTTATACATCAATAGACTCTATTTCAATTGTACATGTTGTATTGAAATTATATTACTGACTCTCTAACATACTTATGATGGAGAACTATTATGTAAACAATTTAAACTAAAGTAAAACTCCAGTAAGAGCAAAAAAATTTTGCCTGTAATATCTGAATGGGTGAGAGGAAATTGGAAAAAGAGTTCAGTTTTTTTTCTCTAATATCCAATCAGTGGTTTCCTCCTTATTGCTTTGAAGGATGAGCCAAATACGTATTTTACTAAATATTTATATATATATATTAAGCTTTTAAGAAAGCTTGGATACATAATCCTGATGCTGTAACTACTGCAACTACCTGCCTCTGTCTCTAGTACTCAGTTTTGGGAAGCAGAATCATAGGCTTAGTTTTGAAATAGTAAACGCAAAGTTTCCATTTGGATCAACCTCCATGTATTTCAAAAAAACACATACATACATTATTATCACTAAATGTTTTAATCATTACTAAAATATAGTAACAACCCAAATCCCATGTAGGATAACCATAATTAATGATTTTTGCTGTGCCAGCTAAGAAAAAAATAAGTTTTATTTGAAAATACAGGCTGAAAGATTAGAAAGCATCAATCCAAGTTTAATTACCAGAAAACTAAAAGAATATTAGAATAAAACAAATTCTAGTATTTACCATTGATGTCTTATTTCAACTTTCATGAAAGGTAATGACAGAATGCAAATAAAAGACTATAAGGTCAGCGTAAATGCAACAGTTAAAGAAGGACTAAAAGGTAATGTAAATATAAGGTTTTAAATAACACATATGTTTAGCTAATAAAGTTAAAAAATCAACTTTTGCTGGGATATTAGTTCAGCATATTCTACTTATAACAGAATGTCATAAAGTACATAAATAAGTGGATGGATGGATGGATGGATGAATGGGTGGATAACTGGAAGGATCATCATAAGACCTAGAATATTTTTAGTATTCAATATAATTAAAACAAGAGATACATATCCTACCTTCTGAACATCAGCATCATGTTTCTCTTGCAGTTTAAGCTTTTCTACATGAAATTTAGCTTCCATCATTTTTGTTTTCATGTCCAACTTCAAGAAAAATATTTCAAAGGTGTTATTAATTTACTTTCCCTTTGGCAAAAAATACACAATTAAACTAAACTAATTCCCCATAAAAAAGACAGTTATCATTTTCCACCTTTACCTTGTAGTCACAGATTCTAGCAATCACATTACATATACCAATATATTTATTTCAGTCCTCTAATTACTTTCAAACTAATTAAGTCTTTAAAATAAATTTCACCTGGTAGGCAAAACTGACAATACTAAGTACAGATTCACTACTCTCCCTATTCTCTCCCGCACAAAAGAAAAAGGCATTTTAAAGTGATATTTTGCTTTTACATTTAAATCCACACAGTATTTTACTCTTCATTATTTTTCACTTCAGTAAGTCTCTTCCAACCTTTTATTTTTTTCTTTGATCTACTTGCTCATTTTAAAATACTCTAATTAACCTACATATGTAAATATGACTTGAGAATGAATATCCATAAAAATGGCAAATTACTGATAAGTGCGTATCTTTCGACAGTTTTCCAGTTCTCTCTCCCAGAATCATAGACCCCCGCTCCCTCAAGGGAGTGACTTTATCTCCTTCCAAGCATTCCTTAACTTCTATCCTCTCCAAACCAACACCACATGCAACGGTGCTCTGAGCAAAGCCAAAAATGTAACCAATCTTGTTAATATAAGAAGTGTATCCTACAATTAAAAGAGCAGTAGTGACAGGTTTCAAGAAGAGCAACATAAAATTGATTATCTCAAATGTGAAAGTATTTGGCCACATGATTCCTCACAATTTAAGGGAGTAAGTATTATACATTGGAGTCTGGCAGACCTCTTTTCCAACTCTAATTCCAATCCCACCATATATGCACTGTTGCGACTTTGAGCAAGTGACCCTTTGACACTCTAGTTCCTCTTCTGCTAATTAAGGAAAAGTATTCTTACCTCAGTGGATTGTGAAAATTATATTCAATAAAATAATTTAAATGACCATACCCAGGACAATGTGTGGCACAAAGTAAGTATGCAAAAATATCAATCAACCATATTTAGGAAAAAAATTTTAATATGATTAATGTACCTTCAAAATATTTTCTTGAAAATTTTTGAAATACACTTTATATTTTCAATTACTGTTTCAAATACAAAATAATATAAATTTAGCAAGATAAACATACATATCATATTAACATATCAAACAGATTTTATATTTCACAAACAAAAGTTAACATAATACAAATTCATGACTTAAATGTTATGAATGGTGGAGAAAGAGACAGTTAACCATTTACTTTGCAAAAAAAAAAATTCAATTCCCTTGCCTCTAAATCACACAATATTTCTTCTGCGTTTTTGCAGAAAGGAGGCTAGACAATCTAATTCCATGTAAAGATCCTTCACAGAAGCATTTTTGGGGTCTATTAAAAGGGAACTAAAGCCAAAAAACAGTATGAGAAAGCTGGCCAGGTCTAAGAGACATGATTCATTGCCAGATCTTTCCATAACACCTTCTAGAGAACTTGTCATATCCTCAGCTTCTGAGGGTAAGCCCTAAATACCATGTGAGTGTGCTACCATAACCCCAACCCCACACCTCTCACTGGCCCCACCTCATTATTTATTGACCAAGTTAGGAATAAATACCTGAGATATGCTTAAGCAATCCATTAGCTAGCAAACAATCATTCAGATTCTCTCTCAAGAATCTGAACTAACACACCAAGTTAGCTATTTTGGGGAGCAAACCCAAGTTCTAAATTGCAGCAACCAAGAGAAAGCAGGTGAATCCAGTATATAGAAAAAAGTAGAGCAAATACACAAATAAAGATTAGAAATCACATAGCATCTGAAATACGAGGGAAGCAAACTCAGGCTCCAATGATCTCAATGATACTAGGGTTAGTTGAACTCAAAAGGAGTTTTGTGTCTGTTTTTATTTTATGTAGCTTGATGGATCTCTGTTCTTACAACCAAAGATATTTATCTAAAGTCTATTCTTCTGGTTATAACTTTTTTTCTTGGCATAATATTAAACTTACAGAAAAGTTGCAATAATAGCACAAGAACTGCCATATACCCTTTACCCAGATTTACCAATTTTTTATATTTTGCCCTATATGCTTTGTCATTTTATGTCTACATCTATCTCTACATATATATAAATACACACATACTACTTCCTCAATTATTTGTAAATTAGAAGCATCATGCCTCTTTATCCCTAAAAACTTCAATATATATTTCCTTAGAACAAGAACACTGTCTTTGATAACCAAAGCGCGGTTACCAAATTGAGGAAATGTAATATTAACACAATGATATTATCTACTGCACAGTTTATACTCAAGTTTTACAAATTATCACAGTAATGTCATTTATAGCTATTACTTTTCATAATCCAGGATTCAACCCAGAATTACGCATTGCTTTTAGTTGTCACATCAACTATTTATTTCTCCTTTAATCTGGAACAGCCTTTCTTTGTGTTTAGTGACCTTGACATTTTTTAAGAGTACAGACCGTCATTAAATGTCTCTCCATTAGGATTTGTCTGATGTTTCCTCATGACTAGGTTTATGAGATTTTGGCAAGAATGACACTAAAGTGATACTGTGTCCTTTTTCATTGCATCATATTAGAAGGAGGCTAGTTTTTCCCAATATCTCCAATGTACAGCTCAGTAACTTGGTTAAGACAGTGAGCACCAAGCTACTCTAAGGGTAATATTACAAAGAAAGTCTCTCCACTGCCATCCTTTTAAAAAGTTAAGAGTATCTCATCTCTGGAAACTCTTACCTTGATGCTACAGAATAGCTCTATATTTCCACCCTGTACTCTAGAGTAGAAATCCTGGATGTATTATGTACAAGTAGGGCATGATGCCTGATGAAACATCAGGATTAGAATATAGAAACAATCTTGCTACTATAGTATATAAAGACAGTATAAGGATGCAGATTTAGATCTAGATGTAGATATAAATATAGATACGTACTTATGTGTTCATCTATATAGACTGAAATTGAAAAACGTTTCTAATTAGTTTGACCTCCAAGGAAGCCTGACTTCAAAAAACATTTAAGTTTTCTTTTTCTGACATCAGGATATACATTATCAATTTCAAATTTAAGATGTAAAAATTAGGCTTGCAGATCTACTTCAGTCTATAATGAAGTAGGTTAACACACTAACCTCCCACTGTTAACCATACAATGGGATAAAATATATGAGATAACCATTCTCAAGTATTGGACAACAGGCAATGCAGTACTGTGATCCTCATGAATTGAAGACCACGACAGTCCCAACTTTCCGCCTGGGTACAACAACTGGAGTCCATGTAGAGCACCACAGGCCTACTGAGCTGAGAAGGCAGAGGTCAGAGTTCTGGGCAGTTAAAGAATCTTAAATGCAGGGCACTAAAGAGGTATAAGCTTCCCAGAAGATTTCCCTGTCACTCCTCAACCACAGGCTGATGGCTGGGATGTGTGCATCCTGGGTGAATAACAAAACATTACTGCTACAAAGTAGAAAATGTAACAGCTGCTACAGGTTAAAGTGCTGGGAGGCACCAAAGACCTGCCCAGCCAGGTGGAGACAGCTTCCTAACAACTTGCAAATACCTGGGAATTCAGCTGAAACAACATAAAGGCCACACCTTAGTACTACTCTAAACCTACCTACAAGGACTGAAAGCAAGCCTTAGAAAGATAGTTTGTAAGATAGGTCCCATGGTGTTGGACAATATCTTTGGCTTTCTATGTATTTGCCTTAACAGAATGTAAAAACCAAGTCTACGCAACTTAAAGGTGATTAACTAGTAATTGAACAGCCTATAAGAACAACAACAACAAAAATATTCTATGGAGAAAAATAACAGAATCCAGAGTCCCTACAAGGTATCAACCACAAGGTCCTTTATCTAGAAAGTAATAAAGATGCACCAAAAAAATAAAAAAGAAAAGAAAATTTTGTCCTTAGGCAAAATCAATATAAATAAATGAAAGAAGTTAATAAGGCCCAAGATGACTCTACTTCAGCACACCACAGTTTAAAGAAGTTCATATAAATACCTTCAAAGAACTAAAGGAAAACATATTCAAAAATTAAAGGAAAATATTATTTTAATGAAAGAACAGATAGGGGATCTCAGCAGATAAATGGAAATTATAAAAAGGAAACAAATGAAAATTCCAGAATTGAAAAGTGCAGTAATTCAAAGGAACAAAAATTCACTGGATGAGCTTAACGGATTAGAGAGAGCAGATAAAGGAGTCTGTAAATTTGATGACAGAACAACAGAAATTATCTGAGAGAAAAAAGATTGAAGAACTGCTTTTTAAAAATCAGTAACACTTTTGGAAACTGTGAAACAAAATCCAAGAGTCTAATATACATGTAATTGGGGTTCCTATAGAAGCAAATAAGAATAGGGAAAGATTATTTAAAGAAATAATGGCCAAAAATTTCCCAAGTTTGATAAAACATAAAAATACTGACTTAGAGAATAAGATGCTCAATGAACTCTATGCACGATAAATGCAAGAAAACAACACCTAGAAACATCACAAACTGCTGAAAAACAAAAACAAAAAGAAAAATCTTGGCTGGGCACGGTGGCTCATGACTGTAATCCCAGCACTTTGGGAGGCCAAGGTGGGCAGATCACAAGGTCAGGAGTTCGAGGCCATACTGGCCAACATGGGGAAACTCCGCCTCTACTAAAAATACAAAAATTAGCTGGGCATGGTGGCATGTGCCTGTAGTCCCAGCTACTCGGGAGGCTGAGGCAGGAGAATTGCTCGAACCCAGGAGGCAGAGGTTGTAGTGAGCCAAGATCGTGCCACTGCACTCAAGCCTGGTGACAGAGTGAGGCTCTGTCTAAAAAAAAAAAGAAAGAAAAAAAAAAAAAGAAAAATCTTAAAAGCAGCCAGAGGAAAACAGGCATTACATTCAGAGAAACAACAGGCTCCCCAACAGAAACAATGGAAACCAGAGGACAAAGGAATAACATCTTAGAAGTGCTAAAAGAAAAATTCAGATGACTTAATTTATCACCAGTAGAACTGCACTAAAACAAATAGTAAAAGGTATTCTTAAAGATGAAAACTTAGAAACTCTGAAATGAAGGAAAGTACTAGAAATAGTATGTAAGCAGAGATACATAAAAGCCATTTTTATCTTCTCACAATTCCCCAAAACACAACTATTTAAAGATAATACAACAACCTTGAAAGTTAGGTTTCGTAAGGTATTTAGAACTATGACAATAGCACAAGTAATTGTAGGGTTAAATTAGATTATACTGTTTTAAAGTTATTAGATTTATGAGGTGGAAATTAGAAAATGGGAAAAGTCCAGTGTAAGCGGCACAATATTGACACTAAAAACTGGCTTTGATATGGTAAGGATGCATAATTTTAGCCCAAAAGCAACCAATAAAGAAAACATACAAAGGGAAAGTATAGCCAAGAAGTCAATACAAAAATTAAAATAGAATAACAAAAAAATAACTAAAAATAAGGCAAGAAAGGAGCAACAGAGTAGTGAAAAATATAAAAAGGGGGTACCAGTGGAAACGAACACCAACAACGTAGATTAAACCTAACCATATCAATCAGTAACTACATTAAGTTTAAATGGACTAAACACTCTAATTAAAAGAGACTGTTAAAAAATTAGCAATAGGATCTTGAATGGGAATCATTATGGTGGATGGGAGGCATGAGGACTAGATTGCAGCTCCAACTCGGACAGACAGAGCAGTGTGCAGAGGCTTGCATCGTGAATTTTAGCTCCAGAATGACTGCAAGAATGAACCAGGAATCCCGGAGGACCCCCAGACCCTCTGAAGGAAGAGGACTGCTCTTGCAGGACCCGGGAGACACCCCAAATACTGTGATTTCCTAAACTGCAGAAGTGGGAAAGGGAGACCCTCCATTTCCAAACACACACCCCCACTGGGAAAACTCAAAGTCTTGTTTGCAGGAGACGTTTCCGACCTTACCCACAGCTGGGTCAATTTGGAGGGCTGAGCAAAATATAGGGGTAGAGGAAGCAGTAGGAAAGGCCCTGGGAGCCCAGTGGGTCCCCAAGCAGGCCATTCGTGCCTGGTACCACAGGGACCTTTAGCGAGGGCAGCTAAAGGTGTAGGGGGAAATACCACAGAGAGAAGGAAGTCTCCAACTGAACTTTGTAACAATTTGAACTGGGCGAGAAGGCTCTGGGCCAGAACTCGGAGAAGGGTGCGAACCCAGTGTGCAGACTCCACAGGCGGGGTAAGAACCAAAGCCCTCTTCTTTTGCAGCTGGGAACTAGGTAGCCTGGGACAAGTTCTCAAGCCCTGCTTGCTCACCGCCTGGAAATAGACTCGGGTTGCTAGGGGGACATGGTGGGGGTGAGACCAGCCCTGAAGACTGTGTGGGAGCTGGGTAAGAGCTGTAACTGCCAGCCTTCCCTCACTTCCCTGACAACCTGCATGACTCAGCAGAGGCAGCCATAATCCTCCTAGGTACACAACTCCATTGACCTGGGAACCTCACCCCTATCCCCCACAGCAGCCACAGTAAGAGCTGCCCAAGGAGAGTCTGAGCTCGGACATACCTAGCCCTGCCCCCACCTGCTGGGCCTTCCCTATCCACCCTGGTAGCTGAAGACAAAGGGCACATACTCTTGGGAGTTCTAGGGCCACATCCACCACTGGTTCCTCTCCATAGTACCACAGCGGATGCTCTCTGGAAAGTGCCACCCTCTGGCAGGAGGCCAACCAGCACAAAAATAGAACTGTAAACCACTAAAGCTAAGAACCCTCACAGAGTCCATTTCACCCTCATGCCACCTCTACCAGAACAGGTGCTGGTATCCATGGCTGAGCAACTCATAGTTCACATCACAGGACTCTGTACAGACAACTCCCAGTACCAGCCCGGAGCCAGGTAGACTCGCTGGGTGGCTAGACCCAGAAGAGAGATAACCATCACAGCAGCTCCGTTCACAGGAAGCCACATCCGTAGGAAAAGGGGGAGAATACTACATCAAGCGAATACCCCGTGGGACAAAAGAATCTGAACAACAGCCTTCAGTCCTAGACTTTTCTCAGAGCCTACCCAAATGTGAAGGAATCAGAAAATCAACTCTGATAATATGACAAAACAAGGCTCTTTAACACCCCTCAAAAAATCACACTAGCTCACCAGCAATGGATCCAAACCAAGAAGAAATCCCTGATTTACCTGAAAAAGAATTCAGGAGGTTACTTATTAAGCCAATCAGGGAGGCTTCAGAGAAAGGTGAAGCCCAATGCAAGGAAATCCAAAAAAAACGATACAAGAAGTGAAGGGAGAAATATTTAAGGAAATAGATAGCATAAAGAAAAAACAATCAAAACTTCAGGAAACATTGGACACACTTAGAGAAATGCAAAATGCTCTGCAAAGTCTCAGCAATAGAATAGAATTAAATAAAAAGAAGAAAGAAATTCAGAGCTTGAAGACAAGTTATTCTAATTAACCTAATCCAACAAAGACAAAGAAAAAAGAATAAGAAAATATGAACAAAGGCTCCAAGAAGCCTGGGATTATGTTAAACAACCAAACCTAAGAATAATCCGTATTCCTGAGGAAGAAGAGAAATCTAAAAGTGTGGAAAACATATTTGGGGGAATAATCGAGGAAAACTTCCCTGGCCTTTCTAGAGACCTGGACGTCCAAATACAAGAAGCACAAAGAACACTTGGGAAATTAATCACAGAAAGATCATCACCTAGGCACACTGTCATCAAGTTGTAGATTCTGGTTATTAGTCCATTGTCAAATGTATAGATTATGAAGATTTTCTCCCACTCTGTAGGTTGTCTGTTTACCCTGCTGACTGTTCCTTTTACTGTGCAAAAGCTCTTTAGTTTAATTAAGTCCCAACTATTTATCTTTGTTTTTGGGGTTCTTGGTCATGAAATCCTTGCCTAAGCCAATGTCTAGAAGGGGTTTTCCAATGCTATCTTCTAGAATTTTTATAGTTTCAGGTCTTACATTAAGTCCTTAATCCATCTTCATTGATTTTCATATAAGGTGAGAGATGAGGCTCCAGTTTCATTCTCCTACATGTGGCTAGCCAATTATCACAGCACCATTTGCTGAAAAGGGTGGCCCTTTCCCCACTTTATGTTTTTGTTTGCTTTGTTGAAGATCAGTGGGCTGTAAGTATTTGGGTTTATTTCTGGGTCCTCTATTTTGCCCTATTCTGTGGTTTTGTATCTTTTTTTCTTTTTTTTTTTTTTTTTTTTTTTGAGACGGAGTCTCACTCTGTTCCCATGCTGAAGTGCAGTGACACGATCTCAGCTCACTGCAACTCTGCATCCCCGGTTCAAGCGATTCTCCTGCCTCAGCCTCCCGAGTAGCTGGGACTACAGACATGCGCCACCACGCCCGGCTAATTTTTGTATTTTTAGTAGAGATGGGGTTTCATCAGATTGGCCATGATGGTCTTGAACTCCTGACCTCATGATCCACCTGCCTCAGCCTCCCAAAGTGCTGGGATTACAGGCGTGAGCCACTGAGCTCAGGAGGTTCTATATCTTTTAAGTGGAGCATTTAGGTTACTTACATGCAATGTGAGTGTTGAAATGTGAGGTACCATTGCATTCATTATGCTCTCTGTTGCCTGCATACTTTGGGGGTTTTTTGTTTTTGTTTTTTAACTTGTATTTTTGTTTTACAGGTCCTGTGTGATTCATGCTTTAAAGAGAATCTGTTTTGATATGTTTCTAGGATTTGTTTCAAGATTTGGAGCTCCTTTTAGCAGTTCTTGTAGTGGTGGCTTGGTAGTGGCAAATTCTCTCAGCATTTGTTTGTCTGAAAAAGACTGTACCTGTCTTTCATATATGATGCTTAGTTTCACTGAATACAAAATTCTTGGCTGATAATTGTTTTGTTTGAGGAGGCTGAAGATAGGGCCCCAATCCCTTCTAGCTTGTAGGATTTCTGCTGAAACATACGAGGGGCCAACAAACATATGAAACATCACTAATCATCAGAGAAATGTAAATCAAAACCACAATGAGATGCAATTTCACACCAGTAAGAATGGCTATTACTAAAAGGACAAAAATAATAATAATACTTAACATACTGGCAAGGCTGCTAAGAAAAAGGAATGCTGCGGGGCACAGTGGCTCATGCCTATAATCCCAACACTTTGGGAGGCTGAAGTGGGTGGATCACCTGAGGTCAGTAGTTCGAGACTAGCCTGATCAACATGGTAAAACCCCGTTTCTACTCTTGCATATGTATATCAGGATACACATATAAGGTTATTCATAGAATTATTATTTGTAAAGGCAAAAAATTAGAATAAAGTTTATCAAAAAAACGCAAGAAATATGACATTCATTAAATAGAAAACAGTGCAAACAAACCTATTACAACTATATGGCACAACATGGATGAATGCCTGTAACATACTATTGAGCAAAAGAAGCAAGACATAAAGGAATATCAAAAGTTTAGTTCTCGGCTGGGCGCGGTGGCTCACGCTTGTAATCCCAGCACTTTGGGAGGCCGAGGTGGGCGAATCACGAGGTCAGGAGATCAAGACCACGGTGAAACCCCGTCTCTACTAAAAATACAAAAAATTAGCCGGGCGTGGTGGCAGGCGCCTGTAGTCCCAGCTACTTGGAGAGGCTGAGGCAGGAGAATGGCATGAACCCGGGAGGCGGAGCTTACAGTGAGCCAAGATTGCGCCACTGCACTCCAGCCTGGGCGACAGAGCGAGACTCCGTCCCAAAAAAAAAAAAAAAAAAAAAAAAGTTTAGTTCTCTTTGAACACAAACAAATGAAAAAACATTCCATGCTCATGGATAGGAAGAATGAATATCGTGAAAATAGCCATACTGCCCAAAGTAATTTATAGATTCAATGCTATCCCCATCAAGCTACCCTTGACTTTTTTCACAGAATTAGAAAAAACTACTTTAAATTTCATATGGAATCAAAGAAGAGCCTGTATAGCCAAGACAATCCTAAGCAAAAAGAACAAAGCTGGAGGCATCATGCTACCTGACTTCAAACTATACTACAAGGCTACATAACCAGAACAGCATGTTACTGGTACCAAAACAGGTATATAGACCAACGGAACAGAACAGAGGCCTCAGAAATAACGCCACACATCTGCAACCATCTGATCTTTGACAAACCCCAAAAAAACAAACAATGGGGAAAGGATTCCCTATTTAATAAATGGTGTTGGGAAAACTGGCTAGCCATATGTAGAAAAATGAAACTGGACCCCTTCCTTACACCTCCTACAAAAATTAACTCAAGATGGATTAAAGACTTAAACATAAGACCTAAAACCATAAAAACCCTAGAAGAAAACCTAGGCAATACCATTCAGGACACAGACATGGGCAAAGACTTCATGACTAAAACACCAAAAGCAATGGAAACAAAAGCCAAAATTGACAAATGGGATCTAGTTAAACTAAAGAGCTTCTGCCCAGCAAAAGAAACTATCATCGGAGTGAACAGGCAACCTACAGAATGGCAGAAAATTTTTGAAATCTATCCATCTGACAAAGGGCTAATATCCAGAATCTACAAGGAACAACTTTACAAATTTACAAGAAAAAAAAACAACCCCATCAAAAAGTGGGCGAAGGATATAAACAGACACTTCTCAAAAGAAGACATTTATACGGACAACAAACATGAAGAAAAGCTCATCATCACTGGTCATTAGAGAAATGCAAATCAAAACCACAAAGAGATACCACCTCACACCAGTTAGAATGGCAATCATTAAAAAGTCAGGAAACAACAGACGCTGGGAGGAAGTGGAGAAATAGGGACACTTTTACACTGTTGGTGGGAGTGTAAATTAGTTCAACCATTATGGAAGACAGTGTGGAGATTCCTCAAGGATCTAGAACAAGAAATACTATTTGACCCAGCATTCCCATTACTGGGTATATACCCAAAGGATTATAAATCATTCTACTATAAAGACACATGAACACATATGTTTATTGCAGCACTGTTCACAATAGCAAAGACTTAGAACCAACCCAAATGCCCATCAATGATAGACTGGATAAAGAAAATGTGGCACATATACACCATGGAATACTATGCAGCCATAAAAAAGGATAAGTTCATGTCCTTTGCAGGGACATAGATGAAGCCAGAAACCATCATTCTCAGCAAACTAACACAAGAACAGAAAACCAAACACTGCATGTTCTTACTCATAAGTGGGAGTTGAACAATGAGAACACATGGACACAGGGAGAGGAACATCACACACTGGGGACTGTCAGGGGGTAGGGGACTAGGGGAGGGATAGCATTAGGAGAAATACCTCATGTAGATGACAGGTTGATGGGTGCAGCAAATCACCATAGCAAGTGTATACCTATGTAACAAACCTGCACGTTCTGTACATGTATCCCAGAACTTAAAGTATAATAAAAGAAAAAGTAAAATAAAATAAAAAATAAAAATAAATAAAAAGTTTAGTTCTCTTCATATAAAGTTCAAAATCTGGTAAAATAAAAATATTTCAATTTTCAAAGATGCAGGTATTAATGCTAAAATCAATGTTAAAACAAATAAGTGAAAATTATCGTCAGAAAAATCAGAATAGTGGTTACTTCTAGGAAAGATGGAAGAGAATATGATTACAAATGGTCAGACAGCAGGCTTCTTAGGATATTGGCAATTATCTAATTCTTGCCTGGGTTGCATTTACAATGGCATTCCTTTGTACAATTATTTATCAAATTATGTGACATTATGCATATCTGAATGCTATGTTTCATAAGAAATCTATACCTGTTCTCTCATTTATTATGTCAATAACTGTGGCTTTCTTTATCCTAGAGTTATTTAAATTATATATTTGACTAGCAGACTCACATACACACACACACACATACACAAAAGGCCTAATTCCAAGCGCAGTGGCTCATGCCTGTAATCCCAGCACTCTGGGAGGCAAAGGCGGGCAGATCACAAGGTCAGGAGTTCAAGACCAGCCTGGCCAACATAGTGAAACCCTGTCTCTACTAAAAATACAAAAATTAGCTGGGCATGGTGGCACACATCTGTAGTCCCAGCTACTCGGGAGGCTGAGGCAGAAGAATCGCTTGAATCCAGGAGACGGAGGTTGTGGTGAGCCGAGACTGCGCCACTGCATTCCAGCCTTGGCGACAGAGCAAGACTCCATCTCGGGGAACAAAAAAAAAGCAAAAAAAAAAGGCCTACTTGGCATTACACATAATAAAGAAGCAATATCTCTTTTTAGGCAATAGATGGAAACATTCAATATGGGTGAAAAGAAAGGTCAAAGGAAATTTTCTATTTTATTTCACAAAAAGAGTAATTTTTTACTCTGGTTTCTCTTCAGATTGTATAAATCTTTCGCCTTTTACCAAAGGAGCAATTTCTACCATCTGTTCTCTGAAAATTGACCTCTTCTTGTTGTGTTGTCTCTTCTTTCATTTTCAGTGAGAACACTTTTCCAAATGTCATAATGTCAAAAAGCCTTTTTTCAGATTACTAAAAAAAGAAAGAAAGAAAGACCCATTGCTTGATGATGCTCACTGTCACACAATTCTGTGATATGGATATCAGAGAAAATGTGTTAGCAATTACAAAGGCAAGCAAGTCCAAGTATGTTTGTAAGTGGTAGGCTAAAGTTAAAATAAAGGATCACTGTCACTGAACATATGTTTTCCCATAACATATAAGAAATATGCCCAAAATATATTGAAAATTTTTAAGAACATCTTAAAATATTTAATATGTGGGTCAGGTGTGGTGGCTCATGCCTGTAATCCTAGCACTTTAGGAGGCAGAGGCAGTGGATCACCTCAGGTCAGGAGTTCGAGACCAGCCTGGCCAACATGGCAAAACCCTGTCTCTACTAAAAATACAAAAATTAGCTGGATGTGATGGCTTGTGCCTGTAATCCCAGCTACTTGGGAGGCTGAGGAACAGGAATCACTTGAACCCAGGAGACAGAGGTTGCAGTAAGCCAAGACTGCACCATTGTACTCCAGCCTGGGTGACAGAGCGAGACTCTGTCTCAAAAAAAAAAAAAATTTTATATGTGTATCTGTAGCCACCGAAACAATCCACTAAAATTCTTTAACTCCAATAAAAGTAGATATTAATAGTAATATTAATAATATTAATTAGTAAATTACGTTAAATAATTGCATCAATTCAATTAGTAATTTTACATATTTTACTCATGTTATCATCTAAGGTATCTTCTGAACAATTATGAATTTAAAATGGAAGTTGTATTTTATTAAATAGCTCCATTTCTAAAGGCTAGTTAAATATTTTAAGACTCGCTAAAACTTCAACAAAATTAAATACTTTAATAAATCCTTCATGACTGATATGGTTTGGCTGTGTCCTCACTCAAATATCATCTTGAACTGTAGCTACCATCATTCCCATGTGTTGTGGGAGGGACCCAGTGAGAGGTAACTGAATCATGGGGAAGGATTTTCCTCGTGCTGTTCTCATGATAGTGAATAAGTCTCATGAGATCTGATGCTTTTATAAAGGGCAGTTTCCCTGCACTTGCTCTCTTGCCTGCCGCCATGTAAGATGTGCTTTTGCTCCTCTTTTGCCTTCCGCCATGATTGTGAGGCCTCCCAGCCATACGGAACTGTGAGTCCATTAAACCTCTTTTTCGTTATAAATTACCCGGTCTTGGGTATGTCTTTATTAGCAGCATGAGAACGGACTAATACAATGACACAGATGAACTCTATAATCTGTAAAAAAATTGGTATCAATTAATTATCTCCAGACTTACTGGACCCTTTAATATAAGTATTTCAAACTCCTAAATTTTTATTTTATACCATTAAGAACTGACTAATGAGGTCAGGCGCAAAGGCTCATGCCTGTAATCCTAGCACTTTGGGAGGCCAAGGTGGGCACGTTGCCTGAGCTCAGGAGTTCGAAACCAGCCTGGGCAAAATGGTGAAACCCTGTCTCTACTAAAAATACAAAAAAATTAGCCGGGCATGGCAGTGAGCACTTGTAGTCCCAGCTACTCGGGAGGCTGAGGCAGGATAATTGGTTGAACCTTGGAGGCAGAGGTTGCAGTGAGCTGAGATCGCGCCACTGCACTCCACACTCCAGCCTGGGTGACTGAGCAAGACTCCGTCTCCAAAAGCAAAACAACAAAAAAAGAACTAACATAGATTACTATCAGTATTTACAGCAAAACCTCTGAAAGAGATCTAATATTTAAATAGAAAAATAAAAATTTTAAATAGACAAAAAAGAGGTAATTTTTTGTTATGTTGGAAGGTGAAAGGCTTTTCTAAGCATAATACAAAAACCAGAAGCCTAGAGAAAATGCTGACTATTTAAAAGAAAACTTCTCATGCAAATCAAAACTACCATGAGATATCATTTCAGTCCAGTTAAAATGCCTGTTATGCAAAAGATAGGTAATAGCAAATGCTCGCAATGATGTGGAAAAAAGAGAACCCTTGTACACTGGGTTGGTGGGAATGTAAATTAATACAACCACAATGGAAAACAGTTTGGAGGCTCCTCAAAAGAAAATAAAAATAGAACTACCAATCCACCAATCCCACTCCAAGGTATATACTCCAAAAAAAGAAAATCAGCATATTGAAGAGATATTTGCACTCCCATGTTTATTGCAGCACTAATAACAATCGTGAAGATTTAGAAGCAAGCTAAGTATCCATCAGCAGATGAATGGATAAGGAAAATGTGGTACATATACACAATGGAGTACTACCCCGCCATTAAAAAGAATGAGATCTTGTCATTTCCAACAACATGGATGGAACTGGAGGTCACTATGTTCAGTGAAATAAGCCAAGCACAGAAAGACAAACTTCATATGTTCTCACTTATATGTGGGAGCTAAAAATTAAAAACAATTGAACTCATGGAGATAGAGAGTAGAATGATGGTTATTAGGGGCTGGAAAGGATAGTGGGAAGCTAGGGGAGGAGTTGGGATGGTTAACGGGTATGAAAAGTAGAAAGAATGAAGAAGACCTATAATTTGCTGGAACAATAAGGTAACTATCATCAAAAAATAATTTAATTGTACATTTTAAAATAACTAAATGAGTATAGATTGTTTGTAACACAAAGGATAAATGCTTAAGATGATGGATATCCCATTTACCCTGATGTGATTATTATGCATTGCAGGGCTGTATCAAAATATCTCATGTAACGCACAAATATATACACCTACTATGTATGCACAAAAATTCAAAATTAATTTTAAAAAGTTAAAAATAGACGAAACCTTCTCTACACTAAAATGTAGCACAAATCAAAAGACATTTACAGAGAAAAATATTTGCAAGACATACAAAAAAGAAGTGATACTTTAACATGCAAATTGCTCCAGCGTTGATAACAAAATGGAAAGAGACATTCTCTATACCATTAATGTTAACTGAAATAGACAAACCCTTTTTAAGTTTTACTGAAATATAATTTATATATCATAAAATTCATACATTTAAACAATACAAATCAAAGGTTTTTAATATATCAGAGAGTTATACAACCATTAGCATAATCTAATTTTAGAACATTTTAATCACTCTAAAAAGAAACTCTATATATGCTAGCCAACACTCCGTACACTCCCATGCCTGCAGCCCTATGCAGACATAACCTTATTTTAAGGACAACTTGTCAATGTCAATCTAAAATGCAAATGTGCCACCCTGTGACTGAGCCATTCCATTTCACATAATTTATTCTGCAAGAAAAGACACATAATACACAAAGATATGCATAGGGGTATTCTTGAAATACCATTTGTTATAGAAAAATACTCTAAACAGCTTATATGCATCAATAGCAAATTATATTAATAAAACATGACATATCAGTAAAGTAAAATTTATGTAATTCTGAATAAGAATGGGGTGATATTTCTGATACGGAAAAAAATCACCGGAATATATATGTCAGTCAAAAAGCAATGAAATGGGCTGAGCACGGTGGCTCATGCCTGTAATCCCAGCACTTTGGGAGGCCGAGGCTGGCAGATCACAAGGTCAGGAGTTTGAGACCAGCCTGACCAACATGGTGAAACCCCATTTCCACTAAAAATACAAAAAATAGCTGGGCATGGTGGCGTGCACCTGTAATCCCAGCTACTCAGGAGGCTGAGGTAGGAGAATTGCTTGAATCCGGGAGGCAGAGGTTGCGGTGAGCTGAAATTATGCCACTGTACTCCAGCCTGGGTGATAGAGTGAGACTCCATCTCAAAAAAAAAAAAAAAAAAAAAAGCAATGAAATGGTCTATATACAGTATATGATCTAATTTTACTTAAAAAGAAATAATCCTAGAGAATTTTAAAGAGAATACTCATTAAATTTTCAGCAATAATTATTTCTGAAGAATGAGTTGAAAAGGTGATGATTAAATACTTGAGAGCTAATATTTAATTTTAAATAAAGTTGACTCACTTAAAAGAATGCTATTTACTGTTTTAAAAATATTACCTGGCAACAATAAAGGCATTTTTAAATGAGAACATGCACAAGAGTTGTTTTATAGGGACATGTAAGGCTCTAACAAACTTCGAAACAGAACAGCATTTATCCTCATGCCAACAATTAAATGTTGAATAAAAGGGATTTAAGCAATTAGACATAAGATTTTCTTTTTTTTTTTTTTTCTGAGACGGAGTCTCGCGCTGTCGCCCAGGCTGGAGTGCAGTGGCGTGATCTCGGCTCACTGCAAGCTCTGCCTCCTGGGGTCACGCCATTCTACTGCCTCAGCCTCCCAAGTAGCTGGGACTACAGGCGCCCGCCACCACACCTGAGTAATTTTTTGTATTTTTTTAGTAAAGACGGGGTTTCACCGTGTTAGCCAGAATGGTCTCGATTTCCTGACCTCATGATCTGCCCACCTCAGCCTCCTAAAGTGCTGGTATTACAGGCATGAGCCACCGTGCCTGGCCATACCAATTTTCTAAAGAAAAACATATGTTTATAGAACACATAGAGAAAAGAAAAAGAAACATACAATATATTACTAGTATTTTTTATTTCTAGGTGTTGATTCTATAGGTGATTTTATTTCCCACCTTACATATGTCTCTATTTCCCAAAATGTCTTTAATAAAAATCTACATAATTTATTTTATAATCAGACATGCTACTTTAAAAGATAGATGAAACTAAGATAGTTTTTACACAGGTTCAAATCAGCAGATACTTTTAAATATTGTGCAATGGAGAAAAATATGATAACAAAAACTTCCATCAAAATAAGTCAGAAATGACTGTAATTGCACAAAGGATTATTTTAGAAAAATGTACATTGAATATATTTTAATATATGGAATAAGTTTATGATTACATGCAAACTTCTCAATGATGCCTCAAATATTTTTATAGTATGCCCAAAAGAAAAACAAAAACATAAGGATTTAGGAAAAAATAAATTCAAACACATTTAAAAATGAATTTCTGATGCAATGCATGATAGCTTTAAATCTTTTTTCTTTGGAAACATATGTGGATGGCATTGGTATGTTGACTCCTGCCCCAAGTTGTCATCAATAAAATTTTTAAGTGATGACTTCCTTTCAATTCGTTTAATTATTTTATGGTAAGCAGCCTCAATAAGTAAGAATTAATACAAAATAAAATTAAAAGGAAAAATAGTTGGGAATGACTCAAAATGATTTTTATAATTAATGAATGACATTTTTTAGAAAAAGAAATTCAAAACGAGCTCAAAGGACAAATATGCTTTTTAAAATGTCATTTGTTTTTATTTCAACAGTTTTTGTAACACCAGGATTACACAAGAAAGAAAACCCTGAGTCTGATGTCAGCAAGATGGCAGACTAGGACTTTCAAGCCCTCGTCCCTCTACAGAAAAATCAATTTGAACATAAACATGCACAAAAATACCTTCATAAGAGCTAAATAAATAAGGTGAAATATTATAGCACAAAATAGGAAAAGACATAACGCAGAATGTAGAAAGGACAGTTTTACTCAGAAGTCTGAGGCTGCAGGTTTTAAAATACTCACATCCAGCACTTTGGGAGGCCGAGGCGGGTGGATCACGAGGTCAGGAGATCGAGACCACGGTGAAACCCCGTCTCTACTAAAAAAAAACTACAAAAAAATTAGCCGGGCGTGTTGGCGGGCGCCTGTAGTCCCAGCTACTCGGAGAGGCTGAGGCAGGAGAATGGCGTGAACCCGGGAGGCAGAGCTTGCAGTGAGCCGAGATTGCGCCACTGCACTCCAGCCTGGGCGACAGCGAGACTCCGTCTCAAAAAAAAAAAAAAAAAAAAAAAAAAAATACTCACATCACCCCTCCCCCAACTCCAGACAGTAAAGCGTGGTGAGACCCTCCACTTGGGAAGAGGGAAGAAAGGTGAGCACTAGCCTTCACCTCAGACCCCAATACCAGGTCAGTCCCAGTAAAACATAGGACCAGGCAGGACTCCTCAGCCCTAGACTCCCAGCTAGTACCCCAGGACCAACCCTGCAAATCTACCCTGGTACAAGGAAAATCTCACAGCCCCAGGCTCCAGACTGGCCCAGTAGATTTAGTCCCTGGGTCCACCCCACCCCATGCTGATCCCAGCAGCCACAGCATCCAAACTAACCCTAGTGCTGGACTGACCCCAGCAGCCTAAGCTTCAGCTCCACCCCAGAGCCAGACCAGCCCCTACAGACTAAGGTTCCTGGCTAGTCTCTGTAGCCCCAGGCTCCAGGTCAGCTCCTAAGACCTAAGACTCCAGGCCAGTACCCATAGACTGAGCATCTAGGCCTAATTTGGCACAATGCGAGATCCCACAGCCCCAGGTTCCAACGCCAGCCCAGCAGACTCAGTCTCTGGACTCACCACATTGCCAGGCGGGCCCAGTGACCTTAGGCTCCAGACTATTCACAGCACGAGGCTGGCCCCGACAACTTCAGGTTTCAGGCCTACCCAGGAACCAGGCCAGCCTCCAGAATCCCTAGTCATCAGGCCAGCATTCACAGACTCAGCCTCCATGCTGGCCCATGTGAATATAGGCTCCAGACATACCCAATGTCAGGCCAGCCCATCTGGCCCCAGGCTCCAAGCATAATGCAGGATTCAGAGCCAGGTCAGCCAACACAACCCCATGCTTTAGACCCACCCAACCTCCCAGTCAACACCTCTGGCCCAGATCCCAGGTCGGCCACTGGGGCCCCAATCTCCATACTAACCCCTGTGGTCCCATACACCAGGAGACTCAGGTTCCAGGCCTGACTAACAGACCCAGGGTCCAGGCTCATCCCAATGAACTGTGGTGCCAAGCAAGCCCTCAGAACATAAGATTCCAGGTCCATCCCTATAGAATTGTGACCCAGGCCCACCCCTGCACACTCAGGCCCCTGGCCTGTCCCAGTGGACCAAAGAACCAGGCCCATCCCAGAACCTGTCTGGCCCCTGCAGATTCAGGCTTAAACCCATACTAGAACCAGGTCAGCCCTTGCGGACCTAGGCTTCAGGCTAGCCCTGGTGGATACAGATTTCAGGCTTACCATGCAGACCCAAACTCTAAGCTCACTCTCATGGACCAAAGCAACACATCTACCCAGTGGATCCAGGCTCCAAGCTCAAACGTGAGGACCAAGATACCAGGCCCACCCACTTTCTGACCCTGCCTGAGGACTGTAGGAGAAAGCCCACCAATAGGCCAAACAGCCTGCCCGGAATCTCTGGATAGGCTGAATGGTGACTGGCTTTCTCAAATGAAGCCAGTCTATAAAGACTATAATAATTTCCTACTTCTTCAAATGTGCAGACACCAACATAAAGCCACAAGCAACATAAAAAACCAAGGAGACATAACCCCAGCAAAAGAAAATAATCTCCCAATAGCTGACCCTGAAGAAACGAATATATATAAACTGCCTGACAAATAATTCACACTAATTGTTTTAAGGAAGCTTAGTGAGCTTCAAGAAAATACAGAGAAATAATTTATTGAAATCAGAAAAACAGTAAGTGTACAAAATGAGAAATTTAACAGATAAATTTTTTGAAAAATCAAATTCTGGAGCTGAAAAATATAACAAATGAAAAGAAAAATATAACAGCATTCACAATCGAATTGATCAAGCAAAACAAAAAATTCAGTAAACTCAAATATACAGGTTATTAGAAAATATGCAGTCAGAGAAGAAAAAGGAAAAAGACTGGAAAGGAATGAAGAAAGTTTACGGGACATATGGGACAGGATCAAAAGAACAAATATTCAAGTTATAGGAGCTAAAGAAGAAAAAGAGAGACAAAGGTGTAGTAAGTTTATTTAAAGAAATAATAGCTAAAAACTTTCCAAATTGAGGGAAAGATATATATATCCTGGTACAAAAAGGTCAAAAGTCTCCAATCAGATTTAATTAAAGCAAGACTATACCAAGGCATGTTATATGCACACTGTCAAATATAAAGAACAAATGGAGGATTCTGAAAATATCAAGAGAAAAGCAAATTATATACAAGAGACTTCCAATAAGACTAGAAATGGATTTCATGGAGGAAATCTTACAGGCCAGAAGAGAGTAAGATGATATATTCCAAGTGCTCAAAGACAATAACTGCCAACCAAGAATATTGTGAGTGGCAAAGCAGTCTTTCAGAAATAAAGAAAAGTTAAAAATGTACCAAGACACAAAAAAGCCTTAGGGAGTTCATGACCACTAGACTTGTCTTACAAAAATGCTCAAGTGAAATCTTGATGCTCAAAGAAGAAGACACTAATGAATAACAAAAAATATATATATAAGGATAAAACCAGTAAAAGTAAGTAAACAGTCAAATATAGAATAGTCTAATAATATAATGTTGTGGAAATGACTTATATCTTTAGTATGAAGATATTATATTATTTAAATATAATAGCCACAATAATTTCTTTCTATACAATATAAAAAGATGTAAACTGTGACATCAAAAAATGAAACAGAGTAAAATGTAGTTTTTATATGTGATAAATTGAAGTTATTATCAGTTTAAAATAGCCTGTCATGAAAATAAGATGTTTTGTGTAAGCCTCGTAGTAATCACAAAGCAAAAACCTACAATAGTTGCATGAAACATAAAAAGAAAGGATTCAAAGCATACCACCACAGAAATTCATCAAATCACAAAGAAAGGTAACAAGAGGGAAAGGAACAAATGTTCTATAAAACAACCAGAAAACAAATTACAAAACAGAAGTAGCAAGTCTTTACTTATGAATACTTACGTTGAATATAAAGGATTAAATTCTCCAATCAAAAGACAGAATACCTGAATGGATTAAAAAAAACAAAATTCAACTATATGCTTCCTATAAGAAATTCATTTCATGTTTAAGAACCTACATAGACTGAAAGTGAAGGAAGAGGAAAAGATATCTCATGCAAACAGAAATGGAAAGAGAGCGAGGGTAAAAATACTAACATCAGATAACACTGACTTAAAATCAAAATTATAAAATGAGATACAGGTCATTATACAGTGACAAAGGGCTCAAGTCATCAAAAGGATATACCAATTATAAATATATATGCACCCAAAGTAACAGCACCTAAATATATAAAGCAAATATTCATAGATATAAAAGGAGAGAAGGAGTGTAATACAATACGAGTAGGGGACTTTAAGACCACAATTTCAGCAATGGACGGGTTATGCAGAAAGAAAATTAATAAGGAAACATCAGATTTGGTCTATTCTTTAGTGCAAATAAACCTAAAAGAGATATACAAAATGTACCATTCAATGGCCACAGAATACACATTCTTCTCAACCAAATGTGAAATATTCTTCAGCATAGATCATATGTTAGTTCACAAGTCTTCACAAATTTAAGAAGACTGAAATCATATCAAGTATCTTTTCTGACCACATGTTTAATACTAGAAATCAGTAACAAGAGGAATTTCAGAAAATCGACAAATACATGGAAATTAAACAACATGCTCTTGAAGAGCTAATATGTCAAAGAAGAAATTAAAAGAGAAATTTGAAAAGATGTAGAGACAAATGAAAATAAATACACAACACACGAAAACTTATGGGATACAGCAATAGCAGTTCTAAGAAAGAAGTGAATAGCAATAAATGCCTACATCAAAACAGGAGATCTCAAATAAACAAGTTAATGTTACACCTAAATAACTTCTAACAGAACAATCTAAGTCCAAAGTTCATGGAAGGAAGGAAATCATAAAGATCAGAGCAAAAATAAATGAAATATAGACTAGAAAAACAATAGAAAAGGTCAGTAAAATTAAGAGTTAGTTATTTGAAAAGACAAACAAAATTGACAAAACTTTAGCTAGACTAAGAAAAAATAAAAGACAAATAAATAAAATAAGAAATGAAAGAGAAGATGTTAGAACTGATACCACAGATTTACAAAGGATCATGAAAGACTACTATGAGTAATTATACATCAACAAATTAGATAGCCTAGAAGAAAGGAATAAATTCCTGGACACACAGAACATATGATGATGGAATCATGAAGAAATAAAAAAGCTGAAGAAATCGATAATGAGTAAGGTGACTGAAGCATTAATTTATGTATTTACTTTTTTTTTTTTTTTGAGATGGGAGTCTTGCTCTATCATCCAGGCTGGAGTGCAGTGGTACAATCTTCTCACTGCAACCCCCACCTCCCAGGTTCAAGCAATTCTCCTGCCTCAGCCTCCCAAGTAGCTGGGATTACAGGTGCACACCACCACACCCAACTAATTTTTGTATTTTTCATAGAGATGGGGTTTCACCATGTTGGCGAGGCTAATCTCAAACTCCTGACCTCGGGTTATCTGCCCACCTCAGCCTCCCAAAGTGCTGGGATTACAGGCATGAGCCACCGAGTCTGTCCCTGAAGCATTAATTTAAACACACACACACACAGACACACACACACACACACAACATATGCTCAGGACCTGATGGCTTCACTGTTGAATTCTGCCAAATATTTAAAGACCTAATACCAATCCTCCTCAAACTCTTCCAAAAAAGACAGAACACTTCCAAACTCATATTATGAGGCCAACTTTACTCCGACACCAAAACTACACAAGAACACAACAAGAAAGGAAAATTATAGGCCAATATTAAGGAAGAAGATAGATGCAAAAGTCCTCAGCAAAATATTAGCAAACTGAATTCAACAGCACACTCAGAAGAGCATTCACCATGATCAAGTGGAATTCATCCCAAGAATATAAAGATACTTTAACATAAGCAAATCTATACATGTTGTACACCAATTAATAGAATGAAGGATAAAAACCATATAATCATCTCAATAGATGTGGAAAAAGCATTTACAAAATTCAACGTATTTTCATAATAAAAACAACAAATTAGGTATAGAAGAAATGTACCTCAGTACAATAAAGGCCATACATGAAAAACCCATTGATAACAATATATTCAACAGTGAAAAACTGAAAGCTTTTCCTCTAGGATCAGAAATGAGACAAAGATGTCCATTCTTACTACTTCTTTTCAACATAGTACTGGTGGTCCTAGCCAGAGTATTACACAAGGGAAATAAATAAAAGGGTGGCCAGGCACTGTGGCTCATGCCTGTAATCAATCCCAGCACTTTGGGGGGCTGAGGCAGGCAGATTACTTGAGGTCAGGAGTCCAAGACAAGCCTGGACAACATGGTGAAACCTTGTCTCTACCAAAAAAATAAAATGTTATATATATATATATATAATATATATATATAACATATATATTATGTATATAGTGAATGGTGAAACCTTGTCTCTACCAAAAAAATAAAATGTTATATATATATATATATATATAGTGGGCACAGTGGCAAATGCCTGTAATGCCAGCTACTGGGGAGGCTCAAGCACGAGAATTGCTTGAACCCATGAGACGCAGGCTGCAGTGAGCTGAGATTGCACCACTGTACTCCAGCCTAAGCGACAAAGCGACTGTCTCCTAAATAAATAAATAAATTGCATCCAAATTGGAAAGGAATGAGTGAAATGGTCTCTATTTACAGATGACATGATCTTATATGTAAAAAAAAAATTTTTTTAAAGACTCCACCAAAATGCTGGAACTAATAAATGAATTCACTAAAGTTGCAGAATACAAAATCAACATACAAAAATCAGTAGCCATTTTATACACTGACAACGAACTATACAAAATCAAGAAAACAATCCCTCTCTTACTAGGTACCAAAAAAAACCACTTAGAAATAAATTTGATCAAGGAGATTAAAGACCAGTATAATGAAAACTGTAAAACACTGATAAAAGAAATTAAAGAAGATACAAATAAATGGAAAGATATCTCATGTTCATGAACTGGAAGAACTAATAATGGTTAAAATGTCCATGCTATCCAAAGCAATCTATATATTTAATGCAAACCCTATCAAAATTCCAATGGCATTTTTCACAGATATAAAGAAAACCCTAAAATTTATATGAAACGAAAAAGACTCTGAATACCCAAGGCAATTTTGAGCAAAATGAACAAAGGCATCACACCACCTGACTTCAAAATACACTATAAAGCTATAGTAATCAAAAGAGCATTGTAACTGGCATAAACCAGACACACAGACCTAATGAAACAGAATAGAGAACCCAGAAATAAACCCATACATTTAGTGTCAACTGATTTTTATTTTTTATTTATTTATTTACTTATTTATTTTATTTATTTATTTATTTATTTATTTTGAGATGGAGTCTTGCTCTGTCACCCAGGCAGGAGTTCGGTGACACAATGTTGGCTCACTGCAACCTCTGCCTCCCAGGTTCAAGCGATTCTCCTGCCTCAGCCTCCTGAGTAGCTGGGATTACAGGCATGCCCTACCACACCCGGCTAATTTTTGTATTTTTAGTAGGGATGGGGTTTCACCATGTTGGCCAGGCTGGTCTCAAACTCCTAACCTTAAGTGATCTGCCCACCTCAGCCTCCCAAAGTGCTTGATTACAGGCGTGAGCCACCATGCTTGGCCGGGTCAACTGATTTTTGACAGAGATGCCAAGAACACACAATGGGGAAAGACAGTTTCTTCAATAAATGATGCTTGGAAAACTGGATATCCAACATGCAGAAGAATGAAATTAGACCCCTCTCTCACACCATATACAAAAATCAATTCAAAACAGAGACTTAAATGTAAGACCTGACATTTTAAAACTACTATAAGAGAGATAGGGGAAAAGCTCCACGACATTGCTCTGGGCAATGATGTTTTGGATATGAACCAAAAAGCATAGTCAACAAAAGAAAAAATAGACAAATGAGATTATATCAAACTAAAAAGCTTCTGCATAGCAAAGGAAACAATCAACAGAGTAAAAAAACAGCCTACACAATGAGAAAAATATTTGCAAGCCATATATCTAATAAGGGGTTAACATCCAAAATATATACAGAACTCAAACAACTCAATGGTAAGAACACTAATAACCTGATTTTAAAATGGGCAAAGGATCTGAACAGACATTTCTCAAAAGAAGACATGCAAATAGCCACCAGATATATGAAAAACTGCCCAACATTCCTAATCATCAGAGAAATGCTGATTAAAACAATATTGAGATACCACATCACACCTATTAGAACGGCTATCAACAAAAAGAAAAAAGATCAGTATTGGAGGTGATGTGGAGAAAAGAGAACCCTTGCCTGGTGTTGGCAGTAACGTAAATTAGTGCAGCCATTATAGAAAAACAGTATAAAGGTTCCTTGAAAAATTAAAAATAGAACTACTATATGATCCAGTAATCTCACTATTAGGTATAAATCCAAAGGAAATGAAATTGGTATATTGAAGAGCTATCTGCACCCCCATGTTCACTGAAGCAATAGCCAAGATATAGAATCAATATAAAGTGTCCATCAACAAATAAATGAAGAAAATGTGATACACACACACACACACAATGAAATGTTATTCAGTTTTTAAAAAGAAGGAAATCTTGTCATTTAATACAACATAGATGAACCTACAGAACATGATGTTAAGTGAAATAAGCCAGGCACAGAAAGGCAAATACCACATGATCTCACTTATATGTAGATTCTAAAAAAGGTGAACTCACAAAAGTAGAGAAATCGTGATTATGAGGCCAGGTGACAAGGAGTGGCATTGGGAGATACTGGTCAAAGGATACAAAATTTAAGTTAGATGAGAGAAATAAGTTCTAGAGATATATTGTACAGCATAGTGACTTTAGTTAATAACAATGGATTGTATTTCAAAAATCACTATGAGAGTACATTTTAAGTATTCTCATTACAAAAAAAATGATAAGTCTGTGAGGTGATTCATATATCAAGCTCAATTTAGCCATTTGACAAGGTACATATTTCAAAACATCATGTTGTACACAATATACATATACAATTTTGTCCAGGTGTGGTAGCTCATGCCTGTAATCCTGATGCTTTGAGAAGTCAAGGCAGGAGGAGGATCACTTGAGGCCAACAGCTCAAGACCAGCATGGGAAAAACAGTAAGATCCCATCTCTACCAAAAAAAAAATTTTTAATTAGCTGGACGTGGTGGCACAGCTGTAGTCCTGGCTACTCAGGAGGCTGAGGTGGGAGGACTGCTTGATCCCAGTGAGCTCTGATCGCACCACTGCACTCCAGCCAGGCAAAAGAGAGAGACTCTTATCTCTGGAAAAACAAAAACAAAAAACAAAACAGAAAGACAAACCCTGCCTACCAAGCACCACGTTTTATATTTGTTTCAAATGCAACCTCTTCCTAAAATATACCATTATTTTAACTAAAACCTGAAAATCTAGATTACATAAAATATTAAAACTGTATTATCAATGGGTTTATCAGCAATATCTCATTCCTACCTCTTTCTCACGTATTCGACAGAGCAAACAATCATCACGGAAACTGCTCGATTTTCTCGGACTGAATTGTGTTGTCATCTGCCAAATGAACAGGAGTTATTTAACACGTTTTCAGATCTGGTTTATCCTTAACCCCAAAGAAAACTTCTAAACTGCCTGAGGCCCGTACCAAAATAGTACTAACATTGCAGGAAAAAAATCACCTTCAAGTGATAAAATTCAAAAACTATTATGTTTCCTAATGTAGATCTGCTTTATTTTCTATAAATAACTTAGTGGTTATTTTATTTTAAAATACCTGCCCCTAGAAAAAGTCCAATGGATTTCTCACGTATCAGAGAAACTGGCACAGGCTTTGGCCTCAGGTATCGAGGATTTTCTGTCTGAAAATTTAAAAATAAAACAAAATAAGGATTTATTAATTTTGGAGTTTTAATTATTATTTGATAAAATATACAATTAAGCTGCCATATGGAACACTTTCTAGATTTCTTAATATTTAATTCATTTTTAGAATGAGTATTGTATGATACATTTTTAGTGGCTCCCTACAAATAAAATATAAAACATAAACTCCCTTGCATGCCAAAATGAACCTTCATGATCCTGTCACTGCGTAACTGCCCACTCTCATCTTCCATTACTCTTCACCTCACATTTTATGCTCCCAGTATCCACAATGACTTATATTACCAGAACATGGCAGATGTTGTCATGCCTGTCCACCTCTGAATTTCTCTGCCCAGCCCTCCAAACCCTGTAAGCACACACCTATTTGTTCTTAGAGTCTCAATTTAATCACTGCACTCCCAGATGTATTTGGTATATGAATCCTTAAACATACCTTTCTAATAGCAAAGAGAACACAAAATTCCTTTGGGACTCCCCCTAAATCTCCCTTTCAGATTCATCTATCTCCACCATACCCCACATTCCAAGGACACCAGACAATTTGTTTTAACTTAAAAGCACTATACTGTCTCCCATGTCTGAGTCTTTGCAACCTGTAAGATCATTCCCCCAACTTCTACACATGGTTAACTTACTCAGGACTCACAGTTTAAAAATCATCTCCCCCAGGAAACTTAGTTCCTACTACTCCAGTAGTACCCTGGATGCTGGTTCCCTTTTACAATCTGGCATCTCCCTGTTTCAAAACCGTGTGGACTCTGAAAGCAGAGACCATGACTGCCCTGTTCACCACTCTATCCCTAGCACCCAACTCAGTGCCCAATGAATATTTCTTCAGAAAGAAGGAAGAAACAAAAGGAAAGAAAGGAGTAACCTGTACCTGATTCCACCTTCTTATCAGCTCCTAAAGTATCCTATGTCCACTCTCTCATAGCCCTTATGTAATACTTTGAGTGTTTATCAGTATGTCTCCACATATCTCTTTGAACAGAAGAGTACTGGGATGACATCTTCTCAGTTTTGTATCTCTGGGACCTAGCACAATATCTAATGTATACTAGCCATTCAATAAAGTATTTATTGCATGAATATACTATATGATAAAGTAGACACATTGATAGTTATCTCTACTATTTCACTCACAAATGAGGTGATAATCAAAAATCATTACCATGAAAGTCTAATTTCTTCATATCACAAACCCACAAATTACTACATGGATAATCTCACAAAGTACAAGAACACAAACTATCACTTCAACCTAGGGCAGTGGTTCTTACACTTGTTAAATTAAGATTAACCTAAAGCTGCCTCCTCACATATTTTTAACTCAGCCTAAAGGTTTCTCCACTCATGGTGAACTATAACCTAACTGGATGTGTAAACAGACTACAGCTTACTCTTGTGCCACTCACTGAGTTTTGGCCAATTAAAGGCAATCAATCATTCAAACCAGATTCAAATAACGCAAATGCAGAGCTGTAACCAATCCCGCTGTTTCTGTACCTTGCTTCCATTTTGTGTAGGTCACTATCCTTCTTCTGTCCATAAATCTTCAATCATCCAGTAGTGCTGTAGCCTCTCTGAACCTATTATGATTCAGGGGCTGCCTGATCCATGAATCATTCTTTGCCTACTAAACTCTGTTCAATTTAATTTCTTTAAGGTTTTTCTTTTAACATCCTGGAGTGTACGATGAGGATCAAGTGATAAACATTTCAAATATAAATTATTGGATTCTACTTCTCCAAAATCCCATTCTGTTTTCAAAAAGTTCCCCAAATGATTTATTATGGTTAATAATTCTTGAAAATGAACAATCCACACCCAATTTGACAATAAAGATAAGGGTGAATGAAGAATCAATTAATCAAAAAATGTAGAAGTCATAACATTTATAATAGAATCCAATCAAGTAAAACTTTAAAAAGAGTATAGCAATAGACAGGATATAAAGTGTAATTATTTTAGCATCTAGATTAAAGGAAATACACAAAACAATTTTCTTTCATGTGGATGCCAGATCCTATAAAGTAATGGCAACTGTATGAACTTAAATGTCTCTCCCCATCCTCCAAAGACCCATACAGATTGATAAAGAGACCAAATAAAAATGCCCATCATCCATGACTACATCATAAAAAGGAGAAAGGGAATACAAATCCCTGGATCAACATGTAGGTGGCCAAATAAAGATACCAAATCAGCAAAATTAGATCCTGAGCTAAACCAGAGTGGTAGCATGGGGAAAAAAGGAAGTACCTCAAAGTCCTAGTAGTGGTGGAACCAAATGTCATCAAATACTGACCTGTCAAAGAAGAGTGGCCTGCCTTAAGTGGGCCACACAAAAAAACTTAATGGCTCAGAGTGCCAGAGATGGGCACAAAAGAAGGGGCTTGGAAACTATGAAGAACCAGAAAGGCAGTTCTGGGAAGGAATCACTTCTGAGGTAGAGAGAAGCACCTTTGAAGGAAGGTTGTTCATGATAAAGGGAAATAAAAAAGCAGCTGAAGATAGGGGCCCTGCAGAAACAAGACAGAATCAAAGAATCAAAAGAAGACAAGCCATGGCCAGGAGCCGTGGCTCTCGCCTGTAATCCCAGCATTTTGGGAGGCCAAGGCAGGCAGATCATCTGAGGTCAGGAGTTCAAGACCAGCCTGGCCAACATGGTGAAACCCCGTCTCTACTAAAAATACAAAAATTAGCTGGGCGTAGTGGCGGGTGACTATAATCCCAGCTATTCAGGAGGCTGAGGCAAGAGAATCTCTTGAACCTAAGAGGCGGAGGTTGCAGTGAGCTGAGATCATGCCACTGCACTCCAGCCTGGGTGACAAGAGCGAAACTCCATCTCAAAAAAGAAAAAAGAAGACAAGCCAGGCTGACAACCACAAAAGGCACCATTTGTTAAAGAAATTAAACTTCAGTGTAGCAGAGGAGGAGGGCTGTCCAGAACTAAGAAATAAAGTAAGCCACCCACTACCACTTCCTACACAATCACTGGCTATTATTTGTTCAGAAAAATCTAATAGATAATCATGAACAGAAGAAAAGAATCCAATATCCACAAAAACTTACTATATAAAATAGAAAATCAAAATCAAAACCTGCCAGCAGAAGGAAACACTTTTTTAAAATACAGGAAACAGTAATAGAGGCTTCCTTTTGATTCCCATGTCTCCCCACTCTCATACTTAAGGGTTTTTGTGCAACCCACTTAAAATAGGACGCTCTCCTACATGTCAATACTTCATAATATTTTTGTTCCACCACCACTAGGACAACAGTTATTCAAATATAACTTTTAAGTAACTTCAGGCATAAAAATACTACAAATCAAAATAAAGACAAAAATACAAAGACGTTAAATAGGAGGTGACTAGATTCAGGAAAAAAAAAACATGGAAGAGTAACAAAAATCATCCAAGAAATGAAGACTAAATTAAGAGTTGCACAAGAGACAGGCTGGGCGTGATGGCTCATGCCTGTAATCCCAGCACTTTGGGAGGCTGAGGCGGGTGGATCACAAGGTCAGAAGATCAAGACCATCCTGGCTAACACAGTGAAACCCCATCTCTACTAAAAATACAAAAAAATTAGACGGACGTGGTGGTGGGAGCCTGTAGTCCCAGCTACTTGGGAGGCTGAGGCAGAAGAATGGCGTGAACCCTGGAGATGGAGCTTGCAGTGGGCCGAGATCGTGCCACTGCACTCCAGCCAGGGCAACAGAGTGAGATTCCCGTCTCAAAAAAAGAAAAAGAATATACGAGTTGTATAAGAGAGAAAAGATAATATAGTAACAGCAAGAGATAAAGATAGGACCTGAAGCCAAAAACCAGGAAATAAAACTGAAATAAAAACATATTTAAAAAGGATCCAAGAGAAATGGATAAAGAAAATGAGAAACAAGAATACAATAAATGTATAATTGGATTCCCTGAAGAAAATAAAATAAATGCAACTAAATATTTTAAATTATTAAGAAAATATTCTTAAATAAAATAATACCTGAATCATATTAAATATTCTCACTGTTTACCTTGGAAAACTGACCTAAGACCATCGTCTGAAACATAAACAGTTGGCCCACCATATTCATGGTTTCTACATCTACATATTCAACCAACCAAATTGAAAATATTCAAAGTAATAATTAGAAAACAAGAAAACAGTACAGTATAACAACTATTTCCATATCATGTATATTATATTAGGTACTATAGGCAATATAGAGATTATTTAATGATTCATAGGTTATGTACAAATACTGCACTACTTTATGTAACAAACATCAGCATTTGCTGATTTTGGTATCTGTGGGAAGGAAGGAGGATGTTCTGGAACTAATCAACTCTTGATACTGAGAGATGACTGTACAATATATTGAATAAAACCCAATGTGATATATTGAATATCTTTCGGAGTATAATATAAAAGTCCAAATATTAAGCTTTATGAATATTTTTTAAAAATTCTCTGGACCCTCAGTCAAAAAGATAAGACATTGATAACTTTATTTATATATTTATGAAAAATGAAAAGTATGTATCACATTTCTCAACTGTAACATACATCATATAAAACATTATATTTAAGGAACTCAGGTAAAGAAAATGCAAATCAAATATTTTATATACAATCTAGATTTCCTCCAAGAATTAAGACCATAAGAAACCATTTGAAACATGCAAGAATTCAGAAAATATTGTATCACAAGGTCCATTCAGTAGACTCTACTAGAGCATGAACATTTTACCTTAGTTAAAAGATAATCAAGAGGGAAAAAAAGATAATCAAGGAACCTTCAGTCAAGAGACTGATGTTTCCTGATTAAGTATTATAACATTTGCAATTTACTTTCAAATAGTTCCAATAAGGCAAAATCACAAAATTTAAAAGGCAGCAGTAATAAGTTATTGTTGTACTATTCTTTTTCTTCTTGAATATTTTCATCATAAAAATTGTAAAAAAAAAACGGTTTCTTTAATAAGATAGCACAAACCAAATAGATAATTATCTTATATTTTGATTTTGGGAAACCAAATACTATTGATTAGTCCAGTTAAATGGCAGTTTCTGATTACTGTATAGTTTAAATACATGCTGGAAAAAAATGCTTTTTAAATAATGTTAATTCTGAGAAAAAAACAATCATGCTGAGTTTTTGTGAAAAGACTCTGCAAAAAACTTAGTGGTTATTTGGGACTAGCTAAATGAAATCACCATGTAATTTAAAATAATACAAGCTATTAGATAGAAGCTATAAATGTATTTTAGAAAGAAGAGATGGTTATTTTTTAAGAAAAATGTGAAAATTATTTTGTGTAGATTAGAAAATATCAAGCTGAGAAAAGTTTCACCATCTCAACAGTTATTTTTCCACCTTATATAGATAAAAGCATGGTAGTTTTGAGAAGACAAAAAATATGAGAGTACATAAGTAACTAGAAGACAATATCAGAGATCCTTCAAAGGAATAATTTCTTGTGTCACACCTGGGGTTATATCATATTCTTTCAACAATTATTTACTAAACATCTACCATGTGCCCAGGTACTTTGAGAGACGTTTATGACAAGCTGTGAGAAAAAGAACTGTAAACACCTGAAAATAACACCCGATGGAAACTCTACATAAAGTAATAAATATGCCATAAATGGTAAATGGTTGCATAAATAGATAAGGCTTTTAATCTTATATTTTCAATCCACTTAATCAATGTATAACTATTTAAAGGAAAACAAACAAAAACATAATATAATGAAAATAATATATTGTGGAGTTTATAACATTAATAGATTAAAGAAAGAAACCATATAATCCTCTCAAAAGATAAAGAAAAATTCAGGCCAAGCGTGTTGGCTCATGCCTGTAATCCCAGCACTTTGAGAGGCCGAGGTGGGCAGATCACAAGGTCAGGAGATCAAGACCATCCTGGCTAACATGGTGAAACCCCGTCTCTACCAAAAATACAAAAAAATTAGCCGGGTATGGTGGCAGGTGCCTGTAGTCCCAGCTACTCGGGAGGCTGAGGCAGGAGAATGGCATGAACCTGGGAGGCAGAGCTTGCAGTGAACTGAGATCACCCACTGCACTCCCGGCTGGGTGACTGAGTGAGACTCCATCTCAAAAAAAAAAAAAAAAAAAAAGAAGAAGAATTCAAAAATTCCATAACCATTCATGATTTTTAAAAATATCCTGACAAAATAGAGACATTCTTAATTTGATAAATGGAATCTACCAAAAGAACTGTAAGTAAGAAAAAACTACAAGTATGAAAAACTAGCCGGGCGCGGTGGCTCACGCCTGTAATCCCAGCACTTCGGGAGGCTGAGCTGGTCGGATCACCTGAGGTCAGGAGTTCGAGACCAGACTGGCTAACATGGTGAAACCATGTTTCTCCTAAAAATACAAAAAATTAGCCAGGCATGGTGGCACATGCCTGTAATCCCAGCTACTTGGGAGACTGAGGCAGGAGAACTGCTTGAACCCAGGAGGTGAAGGTTGCAGTGGGCCGAGATAGTGCCATTGCACTGAGTGAATAAGAGTGAAATTCCATCTCAAAACAAAACAAAAAAAAACATGAAAAACTGAAAGCATTCCTTTTAAGATTGGGAATGATACAATGAGTACCACCCACTATGAACACGCTCCTATTCAATACTGTAGTGGAATCCTAAACAGCATTTTTTTAAAAAAAGAAGAAAAGGAAAAAGGAGGAGGATAGAAAGAAGAGGGAACAAGATTAGAAAGTAAAAACCAGAACACCTCATAATTTGCAGATACCTATCTACATAGAACTCTATGAATAAATAAATAAACAAGTAAATAATAGAACTAATAAGAGTTTGGCAAAGTTACCAGATGCCAAACCAACATATAAAAGTCAACTGCAATCAAAGAGGCAGAGCAAAATGTTCAAATAGAAGCCTTTAGCAATTTTCCCCACAGCATGAACACCAAATTGAACAACTATTCACATAAAAAAGCACCTTCATAAGAAGGAAAAATCAGGTGAGTGATCACAGTACCTGGTTTTAGCATATTAAGGAATGAGATGCCAAAAAAGTTAGGAGAGACAGTCTTAAATCACCTGCATCACCCTTCTCCTATCTCCCAGCAGTGGCTACATGGCATGAAGAGAGAATCTGTGTATTTGGGGAAGGGAGAGCACAGTGATTGTGGGATTTTGCATTGAAACTCAGTGCTGCCCTGTCACAGCAGAAAGAAACAGCAGGCAGAATTCAGCCTGCACCCACAGAGGAACATTTAGACCAACCCTAGCCAGAGGCAAATCATTCATCCCAGCGGTCAGAACCTTAGTTCTAGCAAACTCCACTACCACCATGGGCTAAAGTGCACTGGAGTCCTAAATAAACTTCAAAGGCAGTCTAGGTCACAAGGACTGCAAGTCCTAGGCAATCTCTGATGCTGTGCTGGGCTCAAAGCCAGTGGGCTTGGGGGTGCATGTGACATAGTGAGACACCAGCCAGGGTGGCCAAGAGTGCTGGTGTCACCCCCAGGCAACATAGTTTGCAGCTCTGAGACTCCTTCACTCTGCCTGAAGAGAGGAGAGGGATGAGTAAAAAGAATTTTGTCTTGCAACTTGGATACCAGCTCAGCCACAGTAGACTATGGCTCCAGGCAGAGTCCCAAGGCCTCCAGTCCAGGGCCTGGCTCCCAAACAACATTTCTAAACACACACTGGATCAGAGGGGAACCCACTACCTTGAAAGAAAGGACCCACTCCTGGCAGAATTCATCATCTGCTGACTAAAGAGCCCTTGGTCTCTGAATACTCAGCACTGACAGCCAGGCAGTACTTGCGTGGGCCTGGGGTAAGACTTAGTGTCATGCTAGCTTCAAGAATGATCCAGCACATTCCCAGATGTGGTGTCTATGGGAAGAAATCCCCCCAGCTTAAGGAAGGGAAAGGGAAGACAAAAGGGAACATTGTCTTTCAACTTTGGATACCAATTTGGCCATAGTAGGGAAGAGCACCAAGCAGGCTCCTGGGGTCATGAATTCCAGGCCTTGGGTACTGGTAGGCATTTCTGGCAGCAGACTTCTCAGTGGAAATGTTACAGGCCAAAAGAGAGGGGCATGACATATTTAAAGTGCTGAGGAAGAAATGCTTTTATCCTGGAGTAGTATATCCAGCAAAAAAACCTTGAGGGATTTGATCAATACCAGACCTATCCTACAAGAAATGCTACAGGAATTTCTTTGATCTGAAAGGAAAGGATATTAATGTGCAATAATGAATCATCTAAAGGTATAAAACTCACTGGTAATAGTAAATATTATACTTAGTATGGTAAGTATACTACTATTATAACACTGTAACTGTGGTGTGTAAACTACTCATATCTGAAGTAGAAAGACTAAAAGATGAACCAAAAATAATAACTGTAATAATTTTTCAAGACACAGTGTAATAAGATAGACACAACAAAAAGTTAAAAAGTGGTGGGATGAAGCTGAAGTGTAGAGTTTTTATTAGTTTTCTCTTTGCTTGTTTATGCAATCAGTATTAAATGATCAGCAGTTTAATATAATGCATTAAATTACATGCACACTTCATGGTAACCTCAAACCAAAAAACCTACAACAAATGCACAAAAAATAAAAACCAAAAAATTAAAACATACCACATGAGTAAATGGCTTTCACTAAAAGGAAGACAGGAAGGAAGGAAAAAGGAAGAGAAGACCACAAAACAACCAGAAAACAACTAATAAAATGGCAGGAGTAAGTCCTTACTTATCAATAATAACATTCAATTTAAATGAACTAAACTCTCCAATCAAAAGACATAGAGTAGCTAAATGAAAACACACCTGGGCCAGGCACAGTGGCTCATGCCTGTAATCCCAGCACTTTGGGAGGCCACGGTCGGTGGATTGCATGAGCTCAGCAGTTCAAGACCAGCTTGGGTAACATTACAAAACCCCATCTTTACAAAAATTCCAAAAACTAGCTGGGCATTGTAGCGTGCACCTGTAGTCCCAGCTACTTGGGAGGCTGAGGTGGGAGGATGGTTTAAATCCAGGAGTTAGAAGTTGCAGTAGCCAAGATCACACCACTGCACTCCAGCCTGGGTAACAGAGCCAGACCCCATCTCAAAAAAATGAACCTAATAAATATTTACAGAACATTTCATCCAAAGGATGTAAACATTCTTCTCATCCACATATGGATTATCCACAAGGACAGACTGTATGTTAGGCCACAAAATAAGTCTTTAAAAACTTTTTTGAATTTAAGTTGCATCAAGTTTTATTACCTCTGACCACAAGGTTAATAAAACTAGAAATCAGTAACAGGAAGAATTTTGAAAACTATACAAAGACATGGAAATTAAATATGCTCCTGAATGACCCATGGGTCAATAAAGAAATAAAGAAGGAAATAAAGAAGGAAAATTTTCTTGAAACAAATAAAAATGAAAATACAACATACCAAAATCTATGGGATACAGTAAAAGCAGTAGTAAGAGGAAAGTTTATAGCAAGAAGTATCAATATGAAAAAGGTAGAAAAACTTCAAATAAACAACCTAATGATACATCTTAAAGAATTAGAAAAGCTAGAGCAAACCAAACCCAAAATTAGTAGAATAGAAATAATAAAGATCAGCCCAGAAATAAATGAAATGAAAATTTTAAAAACACAAAAAACAACAAAACAAAAAGTTTCTTAAAGAGATAAAATCAACAAGCCTTCAACCAGATGAAGTAGGAAAAAAAGAGAGAAGATTCAAATAAATAAAATCAGAGATGAAAAAGAGACATTACAACTGATATGGCAGAAATAAAAAAATCATTAGATGCTACTACGAGCAACTATATGCTAATAAGTTTGAAAACTGAAAAGAAATGGATAAATTCCTAGACACACACAACCTACCAAGAGTGAATAAGCAAGAAATCTAAAACCTGACCAGAACAAAAACAAGTAATGAGATTGAAGCTGTAATAAAAATTCTCCCAACAAAGAAAAGCCTAGGACCCAATGGCTTCACTGCTGAATTTTACCAAACATTTAAAAAAGAACTAATATCAATCCTACTCAAACTATTCCAAAAAACAGAGGAGGAAGGAATATTTCCTAACTCATTCTCAAGGCTAGTATTACCCTGACACCAAAACCAGACAAAGACACATCAAAAAAAGAAAACTACAGGCCAATATGACTGATGAACATTGATGCAAAAATCTTCAACAAAATACTAGTATACTGAATTCAACAACACATAAAAAAAAATCATTCATCATGACCAAGTAGGATTTATCCCAGGGATGTAAGGATGGTTCAATATAGGCAAATCAATCCATGTGATACATCATAACAACACAATGAAGGGCAAAAACCGTATGATCATTTCAATTGATGCTGAAAAAGCATTTAATAAAATTCAGCATCCCTTCATGATAAAAACCTTGAAAATTTTGGGAAAGAAGAAACATACTTCAGTACATCAAAAGTCATATACAACAGACCCACAGCTCATATCTATATTGAATAAGGAAAAACTGAAAGCCTTTCCTATAAGATCTGGAATATGACAAGATGCCCACTTTCATTACTGTTATTCAACGTAGTACTGAAAGTCCTAGTTAGAGTAATCAGACAAGAGAAAGAAATAAAGGGCATGCAAATTGGAAAGGAAGAAGTCAAATTATGCTTGTCTGCAGATTATATAATCTTATATCTTAAAAAAAAGACTACAACAAAAAACCATAAGAACTGACAAACTATAAGAACTATAAGAACTGACAAACTATAAGAACTGACAGTAAAGTTGCAGAACACAAGATCAACATACAAAAATTAATAGCATTTCTATATGCCAACTGCAAACAACCTGAAAAAGAAATCAACAAAGTAATTCCATTAACAATAGATACAAATAAAATAAAACACCTAGAAATTAACTTAAATAAAAGAGTGAAAGATCAGTACAACAAAAACTATAAAACACTAATGCAAGACTTCGAAGAAGACACAAAAAAATGAAAAGATATTCCATGTTCATGGATTGGAAGAATCAAAATTGTTAAAATGTCCATACTACCCAAAGCAATCTACAGAGTCAATGCAATTACTATAAAAATACCAACAACATTCTTCACAAAAATAGAAAAAAATAATACTAACATTTATATGGAACCAAAAAAAAAAGACTGAGAATAGCCAAAACTATCCTGAGCAAAAAGAATAAAACTGGAGGAATCACACTGCCTGACTTCAAACTACAGTACAGAGCTACAGTAACCAAAACAGCATGGTACTGGCATAAAAACAGACACATGCACCAGTGGAGTAGGATAGAGAACCTAGAAGTCAATTCACATATTTACAGTGAACTTATTTTTGACAAAGATCACAAGAATACATACACTGGGGAAAGGATAGTCTCCTCGATAAATGATGCTGGGAAAGCTGGATATCCACATGCAAAACAATGAAATTAGAGCCCTATCCCTTGTCATACATAAAAATCAAATAAAAATGTAGGAAAAACTTAAATCTAAGACCTCAAACTAGGAAACTACTAAAAGAAAACACTGGGGAAACTCTCCAGGACATTGGAGTGGGCAAAGATTTCTTGAGTAATTACCCCACAAGCACAGGCAACCAAAGCAAAAATAAACAAATGGGATCTTGTCATGTCAAAAAGCTTCTGCACAACCAAGAAAACAATCACAAAAAATGAAGAGACAACCTACAGCATGGGAGAAAATATTTGCAAAGGAGCTCAAACAACTCTATAGGAAAAAAACCAATAATCCGACTTGAAAATGGGCAAAAGATCTGAATAGACATGTCTTAAAAGAAGACATACAAATGTCAAACAGGCATATGACAAGATGTTTAACATTACTGATCATCAGATAAATGCAAGTCAAAACTACAATGAGATATCATCTCACCCCAGTTAAAATGGCTTCTAGCCGGTGGGCCCTCCCACCGCTATTGTGCGGGGGAAGATGTAGCAGCTTCTCCGAAATTCCCCTTTGCCTTCGGACTTCTCCGGGGCCAGCAGCTGCCCGACCAGGGGCCCGGGGCCACGGGCCCAGCCGACGACCATGGGCTCCGTGTCCAACCAGCAGTTTGCAGGTGGCTGTGCCAAGGCGGCAGAAGAGGCGCCCGAGGAGGCGCTGGAGGACGCGGCCCGGGCAGCGGACGAGCCTCAGCTGCTGCACAGTGCGGGCATCTATAAGTGGTTCAACGTGCGAATGGGGTTCGGCTTCCTGTCCATGACCGCCCGGGCCGGGGTCGCGCTCGACCCCCCAGTGGACGTCTTTGTGCACCAGAGTAAGCTGCACATGGAGGGGTTCCGGAGCTTGAAGGAGGGTGAGGCAGTGGAGTTCACGTTTAAGAAGTCAGCCAAGGGTTTGGAATCCATCCGTGTCACCGGACCTGGTGGAGTATTCTGTATTGAGAGTGAGAGGCGGCCAAAAGGGAAGAACATGCAGAAGCACAGATCAAAAGGAGACAGGTGCTACAACTGTGGAGGTCTAGACCATCATGCCAAGGAATGCAAGCTGCCACCCCAGCCCAAGAAGTGCCACTTCTGCCAGAGCATTAGCCATATGGTAGCCTCATGTCCGCTGAAGGCCCAGCAGGGCCCTAGTGCACAGGGAAAGCCAACCTACTTTCGGGAGGAAGAAGAAGAAATCCACAGCCCTGCCCTGCTCCCAGAGGCGCAGAATTGAGCCACGATGGGTGGGGGCTATTCTTTTGCTATCAGGAAGTTTCGAGAAGCAGGAAGAGTGGAGAAAGTGGGAATAGGGTGCATTGGGGCTAGCTGGCACTGCCATGTATCTCAGGCTTGGGTTCACACCATCACCCTTTCTTCCCTGTAGGTGGGGGGAAAGGGTGAGTCAAAGGAACTCCAACCATGCTCTGTCCAAATGCAAGTGAGGGTTCTGGGGGCAACCAGGATGGGGGAATCACCCTACAACCTGCATACTTTGAGTCTCCATCCCCAGAATTTCCAGCTTTTGAAAGTGGCATGGATAGGGAAGTTGTTTTCCTTTTAAAGAAAGATATATAATAATTCCCATGCCAGAGTGAAATGATTAGGTATAAGACCAGATTCATGGAGCCAAGCCACTACATTCTGTGGAAGGGAATCTCTCAGGAGTAAGCAGTGTTTTTTTTCACATCTTGTATCCTCATACCCACTTTTGGGATAGGGAGCTGGCAACTGTCCCAAGCAATGGGTAATGATGATGGCAAAAAGGGTGTTTGGGGGAACAGCTGCAGACCTGCTGCTCTATGCTCACCCCCACCCCATTCTGGACCAATGTGATTTTATTTATTTGCTCCCTTGGATACTGCACCTTGGGTCCCACTTTCTCCAGGATGCCAACTGCACTAGCTGTGTGCGAATGACGTACCTTGTGCATTTTAACTTTTTTTCCTTAATATAAATATTCTGGTTCTGTATTTTTGTATATTTTAATCTAAGGCCCACATTTCCTGCACTGTGTTCTCAGGTACATGAGCAATCTCAGGGATAGCCAGCAGCAGCTCCAGGTCTGCGCAGCAGGAATACTTTTTGTTGTTTTTGCCACTGTGGAGAGCAACTATTTGGAGTGCACAGCCTATTGAACTACCTCATTTTTGCCAATAAGAGCTGGCTTTTCTGCCATAGTGTCCTCTTGAAACCCCCTCTGCCTTGAAAATGTTTTATGGGAGATTAGGTTTTAACTGGGTTGCCCCATGACTTGATTGCCTTCTACTGGAAGATTGGGAATTAGTCTAAACAGGAAATGGTGGTACACAGAGGCTAGGAGAGGCTGGGCCAGGTGAAAAGCCCAGAGAGCAAGCCAAGATTAGATGACAGTTGTCTAATCCTAGGGCACAGGATGTGCTTTACATCTCCAGATCCATTCTTCACCAGATTAGGTTAGGCCTACCATGTACCACAAGGTGTGTGTGTGTTTGTAAAACTAGAGTTGCTAAGGATAAGTTTAAAGACCAATATCCCTGTACTTAATCCTGTGCTGTCGAGGGATGGATGTATGAAGTAAGGTAAGATCCTTAACCTTTCAAAATTCTCGGGTTCCAGGGAGACACATAAGCGAGGGCTTTGTGGTACCTGGGGCCTGTGTCCTGCCCTGCTGCAGTAGTGATTAATAGTGTCATGGTAGCTAAAGGAGAAAAAGGGGGTTCGTTTACATGCTGTGAGATCACTGCAAACCTACCTCACTGTGTTGAAATGGGACAAATGCAATGGAACGCATTGGGTGGTATGTGTCTGATCCTGGGTTCTTGTCTCCCCTAAATGCTGCCCGCCCAAATTACTGTATTTGTCTGGGCTTTGTAGGACTTCACTAAGTTGATTGCTAGGTGGCCTAGTTTGTGTAAATATAATGTATTGGTCTTTCTCCATGTTCTTTGGTGGTTTTGTTTACAAATTTCTTTTTGTATTGAGAGAAAAATAGCCAAAGCATCTTTGACAGAAGGTTCTGCACCAGACAAAAAGATCTGAAACAGTTTGGGGGGCCCTCTTCTTAAAGTGGGGATCTTGAACCATCCTTTCTTTTGTATTCCCCTTCCCTTATTACCTATTAGACCAGATCTTCTGTCCTAAAAACTTGTCTTCTACCCTGCCCTCTTTTCTGTTCACCCCCAAAAGAAAACTTACACACCCACACACATACACATTTAATGCTTGGAGTGTCTCCACAACTCTTAAACAACGTATGCAAAAATCCTGAAGCTAGGAAAACCCTCCATCCCTTGTTTCCAACCTCCTAAGTCAAGACCATTACCATTTCTTTCTTCTTTTTTTTTTTTTTTGAGATGGAGTCTCGCTCTGTCGCCCAGGCTGGAGTGCAGTGGCATGATTGGCTCACTGTAGCCTCTGCCTCTTGGGTTCTGGTGATTCTCCTGCCTCGTCCTCCTGAGTAGCTGGGATTTCAGGCACCCGCCACGCCCAGCAAATTTTTGTATTTTTAGTGGAGACAGGGTTTCACCGTGTTGTCCAGGCTGGTCTGGAACTCCTGACCTCAGGTGATCTGCCCACCTTGGCTTCCCAAAGTGCTGGGATTACAGGCATGAGCCACCATGCTAGGCCAACCATTTCTTGATGTATTCATGCCAAACACTTAAGACACTGCTGTAGCCTGGGCCCGGTGGCTCACGCCTGTAATCCCAGCACTTTGGAAGGCTGAGGCAGGTGGATCACAAGGTCAGGAGTTCAAAACCATCCTAGCCAACATGGTGAAACCCCGTCTCTACTAAAATACAAAAAAATTGGCCAGGTGTGGTGGCACATACCTGTAGTCCTGGCTATTCAGGAGGCTGAGGCAGGGGAGTTGCTTGGGCCAAGGAGGCAGAGGTTGCAGTGAGCTGAGATCGCACCACTGTACTCCAGCCTGGTTACAGAGCGGGACTCTGTCTCAAAAAAAAAAAAAAACACCACACTACTGTATTTTGGATGCATCAAACCTACTTAATTTTAATTTCTAATCCTAAAGTAAAGAGATGCAATTGGGGGCCTTCCATGTAGAAAGTGGGGTCAGGAGGCCAAGAAAGGGAATATGAATGTATATCCAAATCACTCAGGAACTTTTATGCAGGTGCTAGAAACTTATGTCAAAGTGGCCACAAGATTGTTTAATAGGAGACGAACGAATGTAACTCCACGTTTACTGCTAGAAACCAAAGCTTTGTGTAAAATCTTGAATTTATGGGGAGGGAGGGTAGGAAAGCCTGTACCTGTGTGTTTTTTTCCCGATCCTTTTCCCTCATTCCTGAACTGCAGGAGACTGAGCCCCTTTGGGCTTTGGTGACCCCATCACTGGGGTGTGTCTATTTGATGGTTGATTTTGCTGTACTGGGTACTTCCTTTCCCATTTTCTAATCATTTTTTAACACATGCTGACTCTTCCTTTCTCCTTTCCCTGGGAAAATACAATGGATAAATAAAGACTTATTGGTACTCGAAAAAAAAATGGCTTCTATCCAAAAGACAGGCAATAATAAATGCTAACAAGGATATGGAGAAAATGAAACTTTTGTACAGTGTTAATAGGAATGCAAATTAGTACAGCCACTGTGGAAAACAGGGCAGAGGTTCCTCAAAAAACTAAAAATAGAATTAACATATGATCCAGCAATCCCACTGCTAGGTATATACCCAAAAGAAAGGAAATTAGTGTGTCAAAGAGATATCTGCAGGCCCATCTTTGTCATAGCACTGTTCACAATAGTGAAGATCTGGAAGCAAGCTAAGTGTCCATCAACAGATGAATGGAAAAAGAAAATGTGTTACTTATGCATAATGGAGTACTATTCAGCCATAAAAAAGAATGAGATCCTGTCATTTGCAAAAACTTGGATGGAACTGGAGATCATTAAGTTCCGCAAAATAAGCCAGGAACAGAAAGACAAACTTCACATGTTCTCAATTATTTGTGGGAGCTAAAAATTAAAACAATTGAACTCTGCAGATCAACAGTAGGATGATGGTTCACAGAGGTTGGGAAGGATAGAGGGGGTTGGGGAAAGTGGGGATGGTTAACGGGTACAAAAATGTAGTTAGAGAGAATGAATAAGATCTAGTATTTGATAGCACAATAGGGTAATACAGTCAAGAATAATTCATTGAACATTTTTAAATAACTATAAGAGTGTAATTGGATTGTTTGTAACACAAATAAAGGATCGATGTTTGAGATGACAGATATCCCGTTTATCCTGATGTCATTATTATGTATGATATGCCTGTTATCAAAATATCTCATTTACCTCATAAATATATATACCTGCTAAGCTCCCATAAAAATTTAAATTTTTTTTACATTAAAAAAATCAACTGCATTTCTGAAATGAGTAAAAATCATCTAGGAGAAGAATTTACAAAGATATAATTTCTAATATACTGTACAATTCCTAGATAAACTGACAAAATGATACCCTAAACCTTTATAGAGCAAATAAGCTTCATCAAAAGATTAGGGCTAAAGACTGAAAAAAAAAAATAGAGAGTAGAATCCATTTTGGACAGTCTCAATGTTGCAAAAAATATCAATTCTTAAGTTGATCTAGCAATTAAATGTGATCCAAACCAGAATTCCAACAGGGTTTTTGTAAAACTTATAATGACCTTATAAAATGTATATAAACAAAAACAGGGCAAAAGTAGTCAAGACAAGCCTGATGAAAAAAAATCAAGGTGGGGCAATTAGCAATTTATAAAGATATAATAAAACCGTCTGGCATGGTGGCTCATGCCTGTAATCCCAGCACTTTGGGAGGCCGAGGTGGGCAGATCATGAGGTCAGGAGATCGAGACCATCCTGGCTAACACAGTAAAACCCTGTCTTTACTAAAAATACAAAAAGTTAGCCTGGCGTGGTGGCAGACACCTGTAGTCCCAGCTACTCAGGAGGCTGAGGCAGGAGAATGGTGTAAACCCAGGAGGCGGAGCTTGCAGTGAGCTGAGATTGCGCCACTGCACTCCAGCCTGGGCAACGAGCGAGACTCCATCTCAAAAAAGAAAAGAAAAAGAAAAAGAAAAGAAAAGATACAATAAAACTATAGTAATGTAGACAAACCAATTGAACTAACTGGAAATTGGCAGAAAGAAACTCAAGTATATTTATTTGATAATGTGATTTGTGAAAGATCTAGCATTGCCAATTTTTGAGAAAAGAAGGGAATGTTCAATAAATAGAAGAATATAAAATCAGATCACTTCCTCACACCATATATAATAAATTCCCAGTGGATTAAATCTTATCATTAAAAGCAGAACTACAAAAACTTTCAGAAGACCATTTAGAAGAATGATGTTATGGCCTCAACCTAGAAAAGATTTGCTAAACAAGAAATGAAAAAAAAAGCATAAATACAAAAAATCAACTCAAGATGGATTAAAGACTTAAATGTAAAACCCAAAACTATAAAAACCCTGGAAGAGAACCTAGGCAATACCATCCTGGACATAGGTCCTAGCAAAGACTTTATGACAAAGACACCAAAAGCAATTGCAACGAAAGCAAACATTGACAAATGGGATCTAGTTAAACTTAAGAGCTTCTGCACATCTGCCCAGCAAAAGAAACTATCAAGAGAGTAAACAGACAACCTACAGAATGGGAGAAAATGTTTGCATCTGACTAGGGTCTAATATCCAGCATCAATAAGGAACTTAAACAAATTTACAAGATAAAAACAACCCCATTAAAAAGTGAGCAAAGGACATGAACAGACAATTCTCAAAAGAAGACATACACGTGGCCAGCAAGCATACGGGAAAAAAAAGCTCAATATCACTGATCATTAGAGAAATGCAAATCAGAACCACAATGAGATACCATCTCACACCAGTCAGAATGGCTACTATAAAAAAATAAAAAAAATAACAGATGCTGGCAAGGTTGTGGAGCAAAGAGAACACTTATACGCTGTTGATAGGAATGTAAATTAGTTCAACCATTGTGGAAAGCAGTATGGCCACTGCTCAAACGGCTAAAAGCAGAACTACCATTTGACCCAGCAACCCCATTACTGCATATATACCCAGAGGAATATAAATCATTCTTCAGTAAAGATACACGCGAATATTCATTGCAGTACTATTCACAATAGCAAAGACATCAAATCAACCTAAATGCCCATCAATGACAGATTGGATAAAGAAAATATGGTACATATACCCATGGAATACTATGCAGTGATAAAAAAGAATGAGATCATTTCTTTTGCAAGAACATGAATGGAGCTAGAGGCTATTATACTTAGCAAACTATTAAAAACATAGGAACAGAAAACCAAATATTGTATGTTCTCACTTATAAGTGGGAGATAAATGACAAGAACATAAGAACACTAAGAAAGAAACAACGGACACTGGAGTCTACTTGAGAGGGGAGGGTGGGAGGAGGGAGAGGAGAGAAAAGGGAACTACTGGGTACTGGGCATAATACCTGGGTGATGATGTGTGTTTACCTATGTAGCAAACCTTCACATGTACCCCCAAACCTAAAATAAAGGTTTTAAAAAAGCATCAATGAGAGAAATTAATAAACTTGACCATTTTAAGAACCTCTCCAAGTCATAAAAACAAGTCATAAGCTGAGAGATGTTCGCACAAATGATTAGTCTCCAAAACGTGTAAACAAGCCTTTTAAAAATCAGTGAAAAGGCCAGGTGCAGTGGCTCACACCTGTAATTCCAGCACCTTGGGAGGCTGAGGCAGGCAGATCACCTGAGGTCAGGAGCTCGAGACCAGCCTGGCCAACATGGTAAAACCCCATCTCTACTGAAAATGCAAAAATTAGCCAGGCATGGTGGCAGGCACCTGTAGTCCCAGCTACTCGGGAGGCTGAGGCAGGAGAATCATTTGAACTCGGGAGGCAGATGTTGCAGTGAACCAAGATTGTGCCATCGCACTCCAGCCTGGGGGACAAGAGTGAGACTTTGTCTCAAAAAAACAAAAAAATTTAAAAAAATGATGAAAAAAAAGATGTCAACACACTTGAAAAAAATGAGGAAAAAAACTTGGGGCACATTTCACTGATGAGGAATTATGAATGGCTCATAAACATATAAAATATGGTCAATATACTTAGAAATATAAAAAATATAAAGTAATATCACAATGAGGTGATATTTTACAATTTTATAGATTGGCATAAATTAAAAATTTACAATAAAAATGTTCAAGATGTGAAACACTACTAGTGGGTATATGAATTGGTACTTTTACTCAGGGAAACAATTATTAAGATAATAATACAATCTACCTCAACATGGTACCAGAGAAATGCGCATATTCTTCAGTAAATAACACAGTGCCAGCCAGGCGTGGTGGCTCACGCCTGTAATCTCAGCACTTTGGGAGGCCGAGGCGGGTGGATCACTCAAGGTCAGGCGTTCGAGACCAGCCAGGCCAACATGGCAATACCCTGTCTCTACTAAAAATACAAAAAAATCAGCAGAGCATGGTGGTGCACACCTGTAATCCTAGCTACTTCAGAGGCTGAGGCAGGAGAATCACTTGAACTCGAGAAGTGGAGGTTTCAGTGAGCCAAGATCATGCCATTGCACTCCACCTGGGTGCCACAGTGAAACTCTGTCTCATAATCCCAGCTACTCGGGAGGCTGAGGCAGGAGAATCACTTGAACCTGGGAGGTAGACGTCGCAGTGAGCCGAGATCACACCATTGCACTCCAGCCTGGGCAACAAGAGCAAAACTCCATCTCAAAAAAAGTAAATAAATAAAATAAAATAAAAATAAGTAGCCCAGTGCCATATACACACTGCAACTTGAAAAATAGAGGCAGCAAATTCCCAGCAGGCAGCAAAGTACATGCAATTAAATATGTACCAGCTGAAGGTATAAATATACATCTTCATATATACCTATACATATGTATACGTATATGTGTATATATATATACGTATACATATGTATACGTATACGTGTATACATATACATATAAATATGTATACGTATACGTGTATATATATACACATATACATATGTATACGTATATGTGTATATATATACGTATACATATGTATACGTATATGTGTATATATATACATATACATATGTATACGTATATGTGTATATATATACATATATTAGGTAATAATTTATTTTTGGAATGTTGCAGGGTTTTGTATAAACAGTAAGTTCTTCAAAGATACATGCAATTCTGCAAATATACAAAACCCAATTCATGAAGCAGAATCAAAATATAAAGGAAAAAATAAAGAGGAAACAGGAATTTCCAAAGATGCTCAAGCTCTAATTCAGTTTAAAATTTAAAACCAAAAGCCAAGAAAACCATCTGTGATTTATTTTTATTCAGCTCTACGTTTACAAGCAGGGTACAAAATACTGGTTCAGCTAATTACAATGTAGCATTTCAACTATGCAGAAGTAACTCCTATTTCATCCTCTTCATCTTTAAAAGCCATTAAATAAAGAAGTTACATTCTAGCATCATAAATTTCCTTTCTCAAGTTGACAAATAAATAGAAAATGTCTATTCTAATTTTTTAAAGCAACAATGAACACTGTAAACAACAGTGAATTATGTTGTTATTCATTTATAATACACTGAGTTTGTCTCATAACCAATTTTAATATGCAATGGGAATTATTCATGGTAAAGCATGTTCTTGAGTCTATTTGGGGGAAATAAGCAATCTATTTTCTGATTTTGTAACAGCAGCCAGATGTGCTTTGAAGTTCAATGTTCACACTTTGTAATCCACAAGTAACATGGAACTTGAAGCAATCTGTAAACAGTCTTAACATTTACTTTTTTTATATTCTTTTAGAAAAGTTCTTGTTCTCTCATACTACCTCAAAAAAAGAATACCACAATAAATGTCCAAAATGGAAAATAAAAAAGACTTAAATGAAACACTAAGGTCAAAGAAAATATTGTATAGAAAGCAAAGCTGAAAATAAAGTTCCAATGGCATGAATAAATAACATGTTTGCACATTTCTTGCTTAACAGGCAAATAGAATTGCAATAATAAAATATGTAATAACTTAGGCTAGACATGAAAACAGACATCTGAATACTTTTTAATGAAAACTGGCTTTTGACATTTTATTTTATTTTTTTAGCAGATTTGTTTGTCGGTTGTTAGAGTTTTCTGTCCACTAGTTTTTTTAAATTACTTGGCATTTGGTCAAACTGACATAAGCAAAGAACCTCTTATAAACTAATGGTTATCAGATAGAGAAGTTTTACATTTCCAGAAAAATTAAAAGGCACTTTATCTGATATACTATCTTAGCGAGAAGGACATTGTCAAGCAATATATTACCAGCAACACAACTAAAATAAATGTTTTTAAATCATAGCATCAGTCAGAAGTGCCAAACCTCTCTCCATAGAACAAAATAAATTCACTTTTCAACACTGAATTGAATATGCTCCAAAATTATGTTTTTAAGTCAATATTTTAGAACTTTAAAACCATTAGCCGGGCGCGGTGGCTCACGCCTGTAATCCTAGCACTTTGGGAGGCTGAGGCGGGTGGATCATGAGGTCAGGCGTTCGAGACCAGCCTGGCCAACACAGTGAAACCCCATCTCTACTAAAAATACAAAAAATTAGCCGGACGTGGTGGTGGGTGCCTGTAATCCCAGCTACTTGGGAGGCTGAGGCAGGAGAATCGCTTGAACCTGGAAGGCAGAGGTTGCAGTGAGCCAATATTGTGCCATTGCACTCTAGCCTGGGCGACAGTGCAAGATTCCGTCTCAAAAAAAAAAAAAAAGAACTTTAAAACCATTTTTCCACAGAAAATTTACAACACTATATTCCAAAAGGACTCTCATGCAGAATAGAGAAAAAGCTCTTATATAGGAATAGGAAAAGGGCAGACAACAGGAAAACTGACAAAGCTTTCAGTAAACACTTTACTTTGAGAGGCTATCCAAATTGACAATAAACATATTAAAATGCACCTAACTTTATTAGTCATCAGGAAAACACATATTAAAACCACATAATACAATGTCACTAACTACTCTCAAGAATGACTACTTTTTTTTAATTAAAAAAAAAATTACCTGGCCAGGTGCAGTGGCTCATGCCTGTCATCCCAACACTTTAGGAGGCTGAGGCAGATGGATCACCTGAGGTCAGGAGTTCGAGACCAGCCTGGCCAACATGGTGAAACCCTGTCTCTACTAAAAATATAAAAATTAGCCGGGCATGGTGGCGGACACCTGTAATCCTAGTTACTCAGGAGGCTGAAGCAGGAGAATCACTTAAACCTGGGAGACAGAGGTTGCAGTGAGCCAAGATCACACCACTGCACTCCAGGCTGGGTGACAGAGACTCTGTCTCAAACAAACAACAAAAAAAAAACCCTGACAATACTAGGTATTGGAGAACAGGTAGAGTAATGGGCTCTAGCACACAGTGCTGCTGAGAAGGTAGATTGGCACAGCCACTTTGGAAAACTGGCAATATCTATCATATCAGTTAGCTTTTTGCTGCATAACAGATCACCCCAAAACTTCATGGCTTGAAACTACAACCATTTTAATTAGCACCCAATTCTGTGAGTCTGCAACTTGGGCAGCTCATCTACTGGGACAGCACATTCTTGAAACCGACCCAACAGTCCCATAGACAGTTCTTTTGGATAAACATAGAAATGGGCTCTTCCGGTCTTAAAGTTTGAAACTTGCATTTGTTTTATCTGAGTTCCCTCCTCAGGCATCTCAACAAAATATCAAAGAACTGAAACTGACCAGATCACCACATCTGTGAGAGGTCAAGACTGCAGTAGGCCATGATCGCACCACTAAATTCTAGTCTCAGTGACACAGCAAGACTCTATCTCAAAAATAAAAAAGAAAGCTGATATATTGAACTTCACAAAAAAAAAGTGTCCTGCAAAGGACTCTGTTAAGGAATTGAGAAGAAGCCACAGGCCAGAACAAAATATTTGCAAATCATACATCTCATACGAGACTTGTATCGAGAATACATAAGGACTCTCAAAATTCAACAATCAGAAAACAAACTACCCCGATAATCAGCAAAAAAATTAGTCCCTTTACCAAAGAAGAAATACAGATGGCAAGTAAGCACATGACAAGATGCTCAATATCATTACAGAAATGCAAATTAAAACTATACTGAGATACCACTAACATTAAAAATGCAAACAATACCAAGTGCTGGTGAGGATGTACAACAACAGAAACTCTCATGCATTGCTGGTAGAAATACAAAATAGTACAGGCACTCTGGAAAACAGTTTGGCAGTTTCTTACAAAAATAAACATACACTCAGCCTATGACCCAGAAATCCCACTCCCAGGTATTTAGCTAAGTGAAAAGAAAAATCTATATACACACAAAAATCCAAATGTGATTTTTTTTAAATAACCACCAAACAACTGAAAACAGCCCAAATGTCCCTCAACTGGGGACTAGATAAACTATGGAATATCCACACAGTAACATAGTACTCAGCAACAGAAAGGAAGGAACTACTGATACACATACAACATGGAAACTTCAAATCCTTACACTAAGTGAAAGAAGCCCTTCTCAAAAGGCTGCATACTGTCTAATTCCATTTGTGTGACATTGTAGAAAAGGCAAACAACATAGGCATAAACAATAGATCAGCAGCTCATGGGGTTAGCAGTGGGGGCAGAGTCTCAACACAAAGGGATGGCACAAAGAAACGATTTGGCATGTTGGAATTTTTCTGTACACCATGTAGGAAGTTATAAGAACCTACAGTGTGTAAAAACTGATAGAAGTATATGCCAAAAAAAGTGCATTTGCTGTATATAAATTTAAAAAAAAATTTTTTTGAGATGGAGTCTTGCTCTGTTTTCCAGGCTATGGAGTGCAATGGCACAATCTTGGCTTACTGCAACCTCCACCTCCTGGGTTCAAGCGATTCTCCTGCCTCAGCCTCCTGAGTAGCTGGGATTACAGGCACACACCACCATGCCCGGCTAATTTTTGTATTTTAGTAGAGATGGGGTTTCACCATGTTGGTCAGGCTGGTCTTGAACTCCTGACCTCGTGGTCCATGCATCTCAGCCTCCCAAAGTGCTGGGATTACAGGCATGAGCCACTGCGCCCCGCCAAATTTAAACTTTTAATCCTTCTTAAAAACTGTAAAATACTGGTCATCATACTTCCTTCTAATTAACAAGAAAAACACTGAATACAAAGGGGGTGAATCTGAAAAATCAAAAGTGTAGGTTTTGACAAAATTTGTTAAGTTAAAAATACATCCACACTCTACATGTTCCTTTAAATGGTGAAATGTCCTGATAGAGATGTGTGCTACCTTTACATTATGAATAGTGCCAATTTGTCATTTATTCCATTTACAAATTCTGTATTTGGTGAAAAGCTTTGTTCTGCCTCATAAGCTATCTTGCTCCACAAACTGCCCTCTATCTGCTAAACCAGCTTCTAATATTTACCACATTATCAAATGGTTTCCACCATTTCATTATCAACAACCTCTTCATAGAAAGTTCTCTCCACCCTGTCTCTGTAAGTAAATCCTAACTTTTACTTGCTGACTTGACTTTCCTCAGTCATTAGAGGTAAGCCAAGGTCTCTCATAATCTCTTTCATTCTCTCTCTCTCTCTCTCTGCCCACCCGCTCTCTCATGCATCCTCTGTAGTCTTTCACTTTCTCCACTCAACCATGCAGTGGAAGGAAAACACTTACCAAGATCCATCCTGCCACTTCCCAACTACTGCTCTTCCTCCCTCAGCCCCAAAATCCCTCATGAGGCTCAACGCTCCAACCATCTGACTACCACATACTCCCCTTTCTCATCTCTGTCATCTTGCAAAGAAACCCGTCTGAAACTAGCCTCTTGTCCTCTTTTTTCTTTTCGTTTCTTTCTTTTTTTGAGACGGAATCTCACTCTGTCACCCAGGCTGGAGTGTAGTGGCACGATCTCGGCTCACTGCAACCTCCACCTCCTGGGTTCAAGGGATTCTCCTGCCTCAGCCTCCCGAGTAGCTGGGACTACAGGCGACCGCCACCACGCCCAGATAATTTTTTGTATTTTTAGTAGAGATGGGGTTTCACCGTGTTAGCCAGGCTGGTCTTGATCTCCTGACCTCGTGATCCACCTGCCTCAGCCTCCCAAAGTGCTGGGATTACAGGCATGAGCCACCATGCCTGGCTGCCTCTTGTCCTCTTAAATGCTCTCTTCTTATTCCACTAGATCTTTCCTTTCTACTTGGCAAGGCTGCAATCCCTTGATGCCCTCCATGCTCTACAGGGTTGCTGGAAAAAAATGGCACTGCCTTGTAGTCAGATGGCTTCCAACATTACCTGAACCCTCAGTAGTCTTGCTATTTCCTACTCCACAAGGCAGCTTTAAAACTTTTCCCAAATATCTTACAGCCCCTTGAATAACTCCAGTCTCTCCTCTCAATTTAAAAATCATAAATCTTGCTTCATGGAAAAAATAATAGTCAGGTGGTACCACCCCAAGATGTTATTCCTCCCACCTCTCAACTTACCTCTCAGAGAAAACATCCTTCCACCTCTGCTCCTGTATCAGATGCAATAACTCTCCCTCTACCTGTCCTCTATCAATTGCCTATCCGCTATGTAAAATTTTCCATCTCCACTGACTCCTTCCCCTCTGATGGCAGCTGAGAAATATCTCAAAATCTGCCTGCTTCTCTATTCTCATTGCCACGATCTCAGATAAAGGCCTGCCCACCACTTAACTTGAACTACTGTGGCAGCCTCATCATCTGTCTCCCTACTGCCAGTTTTCTCTACTTGAGTCCATTTTCCTCACCTGTTCCAGAATGAGTTTCCTAATGACAAAGCTAAGTCTATCACTTCCTGTTTAAAAATCTCCCCTCATTCTAGCATTCCATTCACCAAATCCACTTAGTTTCTTCACTGCATCAACTTCTATCCAGATCTCACCCCCTGTATATTACCTCTTCTATCTCCATCATGGTAGCAAAAATCTTTCAAAGTTCACCAGTGATCCACTAATTGCCAAATCCAAAGGGCTGTCTTCAGTTTGCATCCTATTTGATATCTCCACAGCATCTTCCACTTCTGACAACTCCCTGCTCCTAAGAAACTCTTCTTTGACTTCAGTGGTTCCATTCATTCCTGGCTCCCCTACCGCCTCAGATCATTCCTTCTCGGTCTCTCAATGGCTCTGGCTTCTCCAGTCAATATGCACTCTCCAGTGCCCTTTCCTTAGTCTCCTTTTGATCTGACTTTTCACACTCGCTTAGTGATTGCATTCAGTACCATCACTTCAAGTATTCGTTTCATGCCATTCACCCTTAAATTTTATTTCAAACTCCAGCCTCTCTTTGCAGCTCCAGACTCATTTATAATAGCTCCTGGACCTATTCACTAATGTCCTATTTATTACCTAGATTTATATGTCCAAGAAAAAAATCCTTGATGTTTTTCTCCATAAATCTATGTTGTACTCTGCTTGAATGACATCATCATCTACTTCAGCTCCCAAGCTAGAAGTTTCAATGTTCCCATCCTCTAAACCCCCATAAACCAATAATACATCAATAAATGCTGAGAAATATCTCAAAATCTGCCTGCTTCCCTATTCTCATTGCCACGATCTCAGATAAAGGCCTGCCCACCACTTACTTGAACTACTGCGGTAGCCTCATCATCTGTCTCCCTACTGTCAGTTTTCTCTACTTGAGTCCATTTTCCTCACCTGCTCCAGAATGAGCTTCCTAATGACAAAGCTAAGCCTATCGCTTCCTGTTTAAAAATCTCTCATGACTGCCTAAAACAGAACACTATCCAAACCCAAAGTTAGGCATACAAGTACCTTTGCATTTAGGCCTGTCTCTCACACCACACACACACACTTACTTTGCCTAACTACACCAACCCGCCAATGCCCACTTCCCTCTTGCCACAATGAACTCCTCACTATGGTCAAACCCCCAGAGCACTTATCTGATCCCATCCCCTTTTCATAGGCTATTCCTTCCACCTGGAGTCAGGTAAATGCAGCTCAAATGTCACCTGAGTGAAGCTGCCCCCCCCCCCCCCCCTTGCCCTAGACTGGCTATTACTCTGTTCTCAGTGTAAACTGTTCACATCTGTGTACAGCATTTATCATGCTTTTTTTTTTTTACACATCTGTGTATTATTATGTATACATCTTCCATTATCTGTGAGAAGCTCCTAGAAGGCAGGGACCATGATTTACACATCTTAGTAAGTATGTAGCTTATTACCTGATACTCATCATTTTTTGTTTGGTCGGTTGGTTTTGTTTTACATGTATACAATATATTCCATCAGTTATGCACTTAGAAGGCTATGATACCAGTGCTAGATGTGAGATCATAATGTTGAAAAGCAACTATTCAAATGGATGAACAAACCAATGGAAACTCATAAACCCGAGTTTTAAAGCACAGCTCTGGCCTAGATGTACTCTGGGGCTTAAAGACTATATACTGCCCATGTACTCAAACATTTGCCTGAGAACATCTATAGCTAAAGCTAAATAAAAAAGATTCCTCATAATCACTAATTCTCAATAAATCCTTTGACATGGGCAGGAAATGTTAGTGTTTAACATTAGAGGAAACTAAAATTCAACCGTTAAATGACTAACTCAAAATCATGAAATCAAGCACAAAGCTCAGATTAAAATTCTGAAACCTCTAACTCTCAGATCCATTATATTGACCATTTACATATAAGTGAGCAATATCTCCAACTAATTAAAAAGTATTTTGAAGGCCGGGCATGGTGGCTTACGCCTGTAATCCCAGCACTTTGGGAAGCTGAGGCAAGCGGATAACTTGAGGTCAGGAGTTCAAGACCAGCCTGGCCAACGTGGTGAAATCCCATCTCTACTAAAAATACCAAAAAAATTAGCTGGGCAAAGTGGCACATGCCTGTATTCCCAGCTACTAGGGAGGCTGAGGCAGGAGAATCACTTGAACCCGGGAGGTGGAGTTTGCAGTGAGCTGAGATGGTGCCACTGCACTCCAGCCTGTGTAACACAGCAAAACTCTGTCTCAAAAAAAAAAAAAAAAAAAGTATTTTGAAAAGTAGAAAGGCAATTGGAATTGCTATATTGACATGCAATATTGAAGTATACATTTAAAAAAAAAGATAAAGAATCCAAAGTAACATTTGGTAAAAACTAAAAATCTGCTTCTTCTTATCCCTTAATTTTTCTCCAAAAAAATAAAGAAATGGAAAAAAAAACTAACATTTCAAACCTTCAAGGAATTACTGCTATACAAATTACATCTTATTGGTGAGGTGTGGTGGCTCACGCCTGTAATCCAAACACTTCGGGAGGCCAAGGTGAGTGGATCATTTGAGCCCAGGAGTTCAAGGCCAGCCTGGGCAACATAGTGAGACCCTGTCTCTACAAAAAATACAAAAATTAGCCAGGCATGGTGGCATGTATCCGTAGTCCCAGCTACTCGGGAGGCTGAGGTGGGAGGATCACTTGAGCCCAAGAGGTCAAGGCTGCAATGAGCCAAGATCACGCCATTGCACTCCAGCCTGAGGAATAAAGTGAGACCCTGTCTCACAAAAACTGAAAATGGGCCGGGTGCAGTGGCTCACACCTGTAATCCCAGCACTTTGGGAGGCCAAGGAGGGAGGTCACCTGAGGTTGGGAGTTCGAGACAAGCCTGGCCAATTAAAAATACAAAAATTAGCTGTGCATGGTGGCAGGCACCTGTAATCCCAGCTACTCAGGAGGCTGAGGCAGGAGAATCGCTTGAACCTGGGAGGCGGAGGTTACAGTGAGCTGAAATCACGCCACTGCACTCCAGCCTGGGTGACAAGAGCAAAGCTCCACCTCAAAAAAAAAAAAATTGAAAATGAAAAATACATAATTTTAAAACAAATTATACCATAGTCACAAATTGTATCTAAGTTCCAACTTATCAAAAGTTTCATACCATTTATCAGAATTGAAAACTTAAATTACTAGAATTGAAAAATAAGTAAAGCAACATCTTTGGCTTAGGCTTAGAGTAATTATAGTGTGCCTATCAGTTATATAAATTATTTCAAAGGTAACCCAGGTGACGGACATTGCAGTGAGCTGAGATCGCACCACTGCACTCCAGCCTGGGCCACAGAGCAAGACTGTCTCAAAAAAATAATAATAATTTCAAAGGTAAAAAAGAAGTAAATTGGGTGACTCTTGCTTATAGCTACAATCTATATTTGGATCATGTCTTTTATTAAACTCACCCATGTTGTCTTTTTTTAAACTTCTTTTTGGACAGCTACAAAATGGGCTTACCTACCCTAGAGTCAGCAAACATAACCAAGCCATAAGTATTAAAAGGTCTGGGGAAAAAAGGAGTTACAACTGCCAAGCAAAGAATACACTTCATTCATATCACACTCCTTGCCCAACAAAACAAACTTTCTTGGAAGTTGTGTAAAATCCATTTTGTTCAATCAAATCATATTTTAAATATATTGTGGGTCATTAAAGAAAACTGGAAATGTCGACAATTAAAAAGGATTACAGGTGCACGTTTTCGCTGGCTTACACGTGTGGATATTTTGACAGGAGCCTTCCCTGACTCTACCTGTAGCTCAGTGTGTGCTTTAGAAACAAATCTCAGTTTATTCTCTGGCCCGGACCTACCATTTGCGCACCATGTCCATGGTCATTTCACAGAGGAAGAAGCTGAGGCTTAAGTGAGGTGAAATCACTGACCTGGGTTCTTAGGGGACAGTGACAGCTGGGCCTGAACACTGCACAATTTATTAACACCATGCATTCCACTAAGCTGCAGCCTGACCACTGTGGAGAGGCTCATGGACTTTAATGTGCCTTTTCTATCTTATTTTGACTCATCTTAAAATATTAAAGACAAAAATAGCCGTGCAATGATCAGAAAAGCTGTTCACATTTACTTATGTCGTTCTCTTGAACACTTAGAAATAATTCACCCAGAAACACAGGGTAGCATCCTACATGCGGCGGTGCTGGGCTAGGGCCTCTCCAAGCGGCCTATGACTTTCTGCAAACCAACCAGCGCCCTGATTCTGTCCCTGCAAATCCAGCTGATTGTTCTGAGACTCTTCTGGGACGGAATTGAAAACTCTAGCGGTGCCGTTCCTGGCAGTCCCTGCCTCGGCCCGCAGAGGCCCAGGCCCAGGCCGCGCTCCTACCTTGTCCAGGACACAGATTTCCTCTCCCAGTCGCAAACCCTTGGGTCAGACTCCTGGACCACGTCAGACCGATCAAACCGGCTGATCGAACTTTACTTAGAACTTTCCCAAGTGGTCTCGGCCTGGATCGCGCTCTGCCTGTCGGAGACACCACAGCAGGCAGCGCCGGGACCCCCGGGGGGAGGCCCGGAGAACTGGCCCAGGGCCTGAGGGCGACGCCCCTTCCCAAACGGGCCCGCAATGGCGGGACGGCAGCCACCTGGGCAAAATTCCACTCAACAACCTGGTGGGAGGAGCGGGGGAAGGAAATTCGGAAAAAAACGAGAACCTGGCACCACCACATGCAAGCTTTCCGCTCGGCCGCCGCCGCCAACGGCTCCGCCACCGCCTGCCCTGCCAAAAGGTTTCGAATCCAGCAGCCCGGGGGCGGGGACTTTCGCGTTCGCATTTTCCCGCCCCCTACTCCACCCCTCTAGCCTGCGGTGCGGTTGCCATGGCAACCACCGGTGCCCCAGGCTTGGGGCGGAGACTTCCCCGCGGGCATTTCTCCGCCCACAGGCGGCAGCGTGCGCGCGGCCCCGTTGCCATGGCGACGCTCCTGCTGGCCTAGCAGCCGACAGACTCGCATCCCAGTGACAGAGCACATTGAGAAATGTTAAAAAGATGATGGGAGGGAGGCCAGGTACTTTGGCGCACTCTAATCCCAGCACTTTGGAAGGCTGAGGTGGAAAGTTTGCTTGAGCCCAGGAGTTTGAGACCAGCCTGGGCGACATAGCACAACCCCGTTTCTACAAAAAGTTTTAAAATTATGGCTGGGCGCGGTGGCTCACGCCTGTAATCCCAGCACTTTGGGAGGCCGAGGCAGACGGATCATGAGGTCAGGAGGTCCAGACCATCCCGGCTAACGCGGTGAAACCCCGTCTCTACTAAAAATATAAAAAAATGAGTTGAGCATGGTGGCAGGCACCTGTAGTCCCAGCTACCTGGGAGGCTGAGGCAGAAGAATGGCGTGAACCCAGGACGCGGAGCTTGCAGTGAGCTGAGATGGTGCCACTGGACTCCAGCCTGAGCGACAGAGCAAGACTCCGTCTAAAAATAAATAAATAAATAAATAAATAAATAAATAATTGAAACATTGACTTGAGACATAGATCCACTGTTTTCCTGTCATGGCGAGCCTCAGATTTGAGAAGCTGTCACATTTCCAGATCAAACTATGAAGCTACTTGGCTTTCTGATGCTCTGGTTTTTTTTTTCTCTTGCTTCACAGGTGGTGGTCACCAATACAATTCCACATGAAGTCCAGAAGCTCCAGTGCCCCAAGATTAAAACTGTGGATATCAGCATGATCCTTTCAGAGGCGATCCGTCGGATCCACAATGGGGAGTCCATGTCCTACCTTTTCAGAAACATAGGCTTAGATGACTGAACAGCTTTCCTTTAGGAAAACTCCCAAGGGCCAAACTGGAAACATAAGAGTGACTACTCGGTGGGATAGATTTCACAGGAACCGTCATGTTTGTTCCTCCGTCTCCCCTGTAACCTCACTTCTTGTTGATTCCTAAGAAGATAGACCAACTTTTTAGGTCAGTTTGGGTGTTTGTGAGTTTGGGGAGCAATTTTTATAAAAGAAAAACTTTATTCTCCTCTTTTGAAAAGGTAAGACCTTGTTTTAGTTTTAACTGTTTAAAAAATAACACTTGGAATAAGATTTGTAAGCTCACAGAGTCTTTTTCCAAAGTTGCTTGAGCCAAGTGCTTAAAATAAATAAATAAATAAGATTTGATAACCTCATTAATAAAATAAAATGATCTGTATGATACCTGCAATTGAAAAGCCAAAAAGATTATACTGTCAAGTCCAGCAAATGACATTTTTAGAGATGCTTTTGTAGACAAGCATATGGAATATGTGATTGTATTTATTTTCTGCAACTAAAAAAGGAATAAAAACTTGTGTTTGTGTGTTTTTCTAAAACTTTTTGTTTTGGCAATCGTTTTATAACTAAAATAAAATAAAAGCTAAATCTACACACTGTGAATGTTGAAATGTTCATCAGCTTGTTTTCTCTTCTGCAGCTTTGTGGGGGATGCAGTAGCCTCTCAGAGATGTGATATCCTCTGTTCTGACAATTTGTCCAAGGCCCTGAAAGTTCCCGACGTGTAGTCAATTGACTGAGGAGGGGGAGGAGCTGGAATCTCAACATGCAAGGCCACAGGCAGCAACGGAGCCAGTGGGCACCATCTGCCATTGGTCTTGGTGTGGCTTTGCCTCTCTTCCATGGCTGGCTGTTCTCCGTCATGCTCTAGGGAGATGAGATGCTGGGGGATGCGCCCCAAAGGGCAAGTGACATGACCCTTGTTGCTGTCAAGGGTCTAATATCATCTGACTTTAGAGTTTAAGACCCTGAACTTCCCCACAGAGTCCAATGGACTGGCCTCCCCTGGAGCACTGGCACTGGAGGTTACAGCCCCCTGTCCTCCCACTCAGCCTGACTTATGGAGGAATATGTAGACTTGCTCATAAAAACTAATTTTTCTTCCTCCCCAAACACCTTAAACCTTTGCTTTCTGCTTGTCTGTGTTAGAATCTGGAATAAAATAGTTAATTTAGCACAAAATTAAGATCAGTCACCAGCCACGCTGGCCTTCCCTATGCTCCATAGAGAGCAGCGTGGCCTGAGGGCTTGCCCCAGTAGACCAGGGCCTTGTTTGTGCAGAAGCACCAAGGGCTCTGCTTCTGGAAGCTGCCCAAGTGTTCCGTGGGCTCTTGCACACCCAGCAGTGCCACCCCTCACACCTAGTTTACTTCTGAGGAAACAGCTTTGGGGGAAAGGTGTTCATTCTCTCCCCAAGTTTTCAAATCCAGTTAATGATAGAGCAATTTACTTTGAAAAAGTGTCCTTGCTTTCTGTGAACCTGTCCCTAGAAATGGGGCCTCTCGATCTTTGGAATGAATTGGCTTAGGGCATGGGATGTTAGCTGGCGGCTTCTTTGCCAGTGCAGCTCTGTCAGTTGCAGGCTGGAGACCTCCACCCAGTTTCCACATTTGGAAGAAGAGCTTTGGGAGCAAGGTGTCACCACCCATGAGAGTGGAGCCTGCCTGTGGTGCCAGGACCTCCCCCTGTTGCTATGAAATGAGCTGAAGAGGCTTCAGTAAATCTCACAGCTCCGGCCTCTGCTGGGTTTGGGTTTTTTCCTACCTTCTGCCCTTTGGATGCTGTCTAACCATTTGCTACTATAGATGATGGCTGAAGTTGCCATGTGGTTTGGCTTTATAACAAGTGACAGGCACTTCTTGAACAGCCATGGGGCATCCCCTGGGGTGGCTGTGCTGGCACAGTGGCCCTCCCATGGTTTGGGAATGGTGGTGCTGCACTAGCAGGGAGGACAGGTTCTGCTCTGGGTTCCTGGGAGATGCAGTGGGCTCTCAAGCTCCTTCAGGGGAGGTTTCCTCCTGCCACTGTGTCCAGTGAGCTTTGACCTCCATGGTTTTTCCTGGCGTGTCATCCTTCATGAAGAAAAGTCATATTTACAGAAGTGAATGGAAACAGATGTTTTATGGGAGTGTTTTCCTCTGGGTAATGAACTTGGCTAAAGCTAGGATCCTTCACACCCACAGAGACTCGAAGATCTGCTCTGAGTTGGCTCTGGAAGAACGTGAAGATGAGTGCCGGGAGGAGCCATGGGCGGGGCATGTGCCAGGGGATGGCTGACAGAGGGCTGAGGCCCAGGAAAGACAATTGGCAGATGATGGTGGAGGAGAGTGGGGTGCCACGTCCTGGCCCGCCGGGCTGGGGCAGGAGGATGGAGGCCCTCAAGGGGCAAGTCAGGTTCTGTGGTGTGGTGGGGAGTGCTGGGGGACTCTGAGGGCTTCAGGAGTGCCCAGTAAGGACACCCAAACCCCTCAGCCGTCCTCTTCCCTGTCTAGAGGAGGCCCCAGATACAGTTTCTCCATGTATTGTAGGCTTTTCTTTGGCCAGAGAAGCCATTTACCCTCTAGACTACTGTGTTTGCTAGAGACAGAGACAGTCTCTGTGGCCAGAGGTAATGGGGAAGTGAACCCAGAAATTCTATGACAGAAAACAGGCTAATCGTTTCCAGTTCTGACTGTGACGTCATCACTTGACAGACTCGTGGTTAAAGCAATGCTCTCGAGGCATCAAGAACACAGGATGCCACTAAAGGGCATGAGTGGATGGACACATACCAGTTCCACCACACTGTGTGCCAGGGGCATTAATCTTTTGGCTCTCACTGTTTATTACCTCTCAGGCTGAGGAGGGAGGATTGCTTGAACCTGGGAGATGGAGGTTGCAGTGAGCCGAGATCGTGCCACTGCAGTCCAACCTGGGCAACAGAGCAAGACCCCATCTCAAAAAAAAGTTGTAGAATTCAACACCTACTTCTAACAGATCAACCAGACAAAAGATCAATAAGGAAAGAGATCACACCACTGTACTCCATGCTGGTAACAGAGTGAGACTCTGTCTCAAGACAAAAAAAAAAGGCTGAAATGCTAAATTTTATGTTGTGTGTATTGTGTACTTTATAAAACATTGTTGGAAGAAATTAAAGAAGACCTAAATAGGAAGACATCCCACGATCACAGGTTGGAAGTCTTAATATCATTAAGATGCAATACTCCAAAGCAATCTACAGATTCAGTGTGAATATCTATCAAAATCCCAATGGCATTTTTTGGCAGCTGTAGAATCACCGAGGACCTCAAATAGCCAAATCAGTCTTGAAAAAGAACAAAGTTTGAGGACTTGGACTTCTTGATTTCAGAACTTAACTACAAAGCTGTACCAATCAAAAACAGTGTAGTTCTGGCATAAGGAGAGGCATATAAGCCAATGAAGTAGAATCAAGGGTTCAGAAATAGGCCGGGCGCAGTGGCTCACAGCTGTAATCCCAGCACTTTGGGAGGCCGAGGCGCACAGATCACGAGGTCAGGAGATCGAGACCATCCTGGCTAACATGGTGAAACCCCATCTCTACCAAAAATACAAAAAATTAGCCAGGCGAGGTGGCGGACGCCTGTAGTCCCAGCTACTCGGGAGGCTGAGGCAGGAGAATGGCATGAAACCCAGGGAGCGGAGCCTGCAGTGAGCCGAGATTGCGCCACTGCACTCCAGCCTGGGCAACAGCGAGACTCCGTCTCAAAAAAAAAAAAAAAAAGAGTTCAGAAATAAACACTATATCTATAGTCAATTGATTTTCAACAAAGGTGCCAAGATCTCTCAGCAGGAAAAAGAATGGTGATTTTGGGGGGTTCTTTTTCGTATTTTGTTTTGTTTTGTTTTGAGACAGAGTCTCACTCTGTTGCCCAGGCTGGAGTGCAGTGGCGCAATTTTGACTCACTGGCACTATCTCGGCTCACTGCAACCTCTCCCTCCGGGGTTCAAGCAATTCTTGTACCTCAGCCCTCCGAGTAGCTGGGACTACAGGCATGCAGCACCATGCCTGGCTAATTTTTGTATTTTCAGTAAAGACGGGGTTTTGCCATGTTGGCCAGGCTGGTCTCGAAATCCTGACCTCAAGTGATCCACCCCACTCAGCCTCCCAAAGTGCTGGAATTACAGGTGTGAGACACTGCACCCAGCCAAGAATGGTGTTTTTAACAAATGGTACTAGGACAACTAAAAATCCATACACAAAGAATGAAGGGCTAAAACTATAAAACTTTTAGAATAAAACACAGGGATAAATCTTCATGACCTTGGGGTTGGCAAAGGATTCTTAGATATGACACCAAAAGCACAAACAACAAAATAAATAGCAGATAAACTGGACTTCATCAAATTAAAACTTTTGGGCATCAAAGGACACTATCAACATAGTGTAAAGACAATCTAAAAGTAGAAGAAAATATTTTCAAATTATATATCTGATAAAGGTCTTATTCAGGATATATAAATGTACAATTCTACAACAAACAGATAAAAAAAAACAATTTATTTTTTGAGACAAGGTTTGGCTCTGTCACCCCGGCTGGAGTGCAGTGGCATGATCTAAGCTCACTGCAGTCTCGACCTCCTGGGTTCAAGCAATCCTCCCACCTCAGCGTCCTGAGGAGCTGGGACTACAGGCACGTGCCACCATGCCAAGCAATTTTTTGTATTTTTTGCAGTAACAGGGTTTCACCATGTTGGTCAGGCTGGTCTCGAACTCCGGACCTTGTCATCTGCCAGCCTCGGCCTCCCAAAGTGCTGGGATTACAGGCATGAGCCACCGCACCCGGCCCAAAAACATTTTTTAAATGGGATTTGAATAGGCATTCCCACAAAGAAAGATATACAAAAAGATATACAGGCCGGGCTTGGTGGCTCACGCCTGTAATCCCAGCATTTTGAGAGGCTATGGCTGCATCACTTGATGCCCAGAATTCGAGACCAACTGGCCAACGTGCAAAAGCCCCGTCTCTGCTAAAAACACAAAAATTAGCCAAGCATGGTGGTGCACACCTGTAATTCAAGCTACTCAATGGCTGAGACATAAGAATCGCTTGAACCCAGGAGGCGGAGGTTGTAGTGAGCGAGATTATGCCGAGACATGACAACAGAGTGAGACTCAGTCTCAAAAAATAATAATAACAAAAAGATACACAAGCATTCATAAAAAAATATATCTAAATGGAAAGATGCTCAACATCATTGGTCACTATAGGTAATACAAACAAAAACCACAATGAGATACCACTTGATACCCATTTGAATGGTTATACTGCAAAACAAACAAAATCAGAAATAACAAGTGTTGGCACCAGTTGCCATGTTGCACACCTGTAGTCCCAACTACTCAGGAGGCTGAGGTGGGAGGATCACTTGAGCCCAGGAGTCTGAGACCAGCCTGGGCAACATAGTGAGACTCTGCCTTGTAAAACAAACAAACAAAAACAAGTATTGGCAAGAATATGGAAAAATTGGAGCCCTCGTACATACACTGCTGGTGGAAAGGTAAAATGATGCAGCTCCTGTGGAAAACAGTCTGGTGGTTCCTCAAAAAGCTAAACATAAAATTACCAGATGACCCAGCAATTCTGCTCTTGGGTATATTCCAAAAACAATTACAAACAGATACCGAAATAAGTACATGGACATAATGTTCAGATGCACTATTCACAATCACCAAATTGTGGAATCCCAAATGTCCATCAATGGATGAAAAAACAAATCTTAGTATTTAATGCCTGTAATCCTAGTACTTTGAGAGGCCAATGCAGGCAGATACCTTGAGGTCAGAAGTTTGAAACTAGCCTAGACAAGGCAGTTGAAACCTCATCTCTACCAAAAAAAAAAAAAAAAAATTAGCCAGGTGTGGTGGCACCAACCTGTAGTTCCAGCTACTTGGGAGGCTGAAATGGGAGAATCACTTGAACCTGGGAGATGGAGATTGCAGTGAGCCAAGATAGCACCACTGCACTCCAGCCTGAGCAACAACAGAGTGAGACCCTGTCTCAAAAAAACAAAAACAAAAACAAAAAAAAACTTAGTGTTTACATAGAATAAAAAGGAATAGATTACTGTATGAGTTACAATGTGCGTAAGCCTCTAAAACATTATGCTAAGTGAAATTAACCTGACACAGAAGGTCACATATTGTGTGATTCCATTTATATAAAATATCCAGAATAGCCAAATCCATGAAAACAGAAAGCAGACATGTAGTTACCAGGGGATAAGTAGATAGATATGTAGCTGATGTGTAGTTATCCAGGGCAGTGGTCCCCAACCTTTTTGGCACCAGGGGCTGGTTTTATGGAAGACAACTTTTCCACAGATTGGAGCAAGGGGTTGGGGATAGTTTGGGGATGAAACTGCTCCACCTCAGATATCAAGCATTAGATTCTCATAAGGAGTGCGCAACCTGGATCCCTCGCATGCACAGTTCCCAATAGGGTTCTTGTTCCTATGAAAATCTAATGCTGCCACTCATCTTACAGGAGGTGGAGCTCAGGCAGTAATGATGGCTTGGCTGCCAATCACCTCCTGCTGTGCAGCCCATGGTCCTGGGGGTTGGGGACCCCGATCCAGGGGGTACAGTGGGTTATAGGGAGACACTTTTTTTTTTTTTTTGAGACAGTGTTTTGCTCTGTCACTCAGGCTGGAGTGCGGTGGTACAATCTAAGCTCAATGCAACCTCCGCCTCCTGGGTTCAAGCAATTCTCCTGCCTCAGCCTCCCGAATAACTGGGATGACAGGAGCATGCTACCACACCTGGCTAATTTTTTATATTTTTTGTAGAGACGGGGTTTCACCACATTGGCCAGGCTGGTCTCAAACTCCTGACCTCGTGATCCACCCACCTTAGCCTCCCAAAGTGCTGGGATTACAGGTGTGAGCCACCGCACCTGGCCAGGGAGAAACTTCTTAATGGGCACAGGATTTTCTCTTGGAGTGACAGAAATGTTTTGGAACTAGATAACTAGATAGAGGTGGTGAGTGCACAGCATTGTGAATGCACTACATGCCACTAAATTATTCACTTTTTATTTTATTATTTATTTTTTGAGACGGGGTCTCACTGTCACCCAGGTTGGAGTGCAGTGATGCAATCACAGCTCACTGCAGCCTCCACCTCCCAGGCTCAAGCGATCCTCCCTCCTCAGTCTCCCGAGTAGCTGGGACCACAGGCACGTGCCACCATGCCCAGCTAAGTTTTGTATTTTTAGTAGAGACAGGGTTTTGTCATATTGTCCAGGCTGGTCTCAAATTCCTGGGCTCAAGTGATCCTCCCGCCTCAGCTTCCCAAAGTGCTGGGATTACAGGTGTCAGCCACCTTGCCTGACTAAATTATTCACTTTAAAATGTTAATTTTATGTTTTGTGAATTTATTCTTAATAAATTTCAGTTCCACATGTAAAAAGCTTGGGAGTTGTGACTCCATCCTAACAACAAGTAAAAAGCTCAACAAATTGAAAAATCAACTCTACTTAGATCCATATGAGAAGTGAGGTCACAGGGCAAACCACTGCTCCCATAATCAAAGACACAGAAATGCAAACATAGAGAACAATGTACCGAAGTCTTTACAGGAACCGGTGCCAGAGTTAGGAAACCTGAACTGTAATCGACAAATTGTTAGAGGCTAGGTGAGAACAAGTCTGAGAGTTAAAAACTTCAGGGGGACTCCGTCATATGGGGACCCCATACTTTTGTGAATTTTACCTTCTCGAGAAGAATCCCCTTGAGCTTCCAGCAGGGAGATGGAAATAGGAATCATTCTGAAAGCTTCAGAGCACTGTGCTCTTCTTGACTAACTCTGCCCTCAGGAGAAGCTAGTTAACCAGAGCCCAACCTTCTGGGGTTTTATCAGAGCCTAACTGAACTAGGAGAAGGGTAAAACCTAATTCTAGCCAGCTCTAACTTTCCACGTGGGAGAAGAGAAATATTCAACTAAAGCTTGCCCTAGCCAACCATGTGGGAGAAGGATAGTACCCAATCCCAGCCCACTCTCACCATCCTTTCCTACCTAAGGGTAGAGAAGAAAATCTGAGAAGAGCTCGGTGACATTCACAGTCCAGAGGCACAGGGTCACCAGAAAAGACTGAGACCTAATTGTAGGACCTTCCCCTACACCTCACCACCACATCACTAAAGGCATATTTATAGCAGTTCCTTTTACCCAGTACATTACTTTCAGCTATCAAGAAAAAAATTACAGGGCATGTTAAAAAGCAAAGAACAGTTCAAAGAGACAGAGCAGGCATCAGAACCAGACCTGGCACAAGGGATGCTGAAATTATCAGATACGGAATTTTTTTTTTTTTTTGAGACAGAGTCTCACTCTGTCACCCAGGTTAGAGTGCAGTGGCATGATCTCGGCTCACTGCAACCTCTGCCTCCTGGGTTCAAATGATTCTTGTGCCTCAGCCTCCCGAGTAGCTGGGATTACAGGCATGTGCCACTATGCCCAGTTAATTTTTGTATTTTTAGTAGAGATGGGGTTTCACCAAGTTGCCCAGGCTGATCTTGAACTCCTGGCCTCATGTGATCTGCCCACCTCTGCCTCCCAAAGTGCTGGGATTATAGGTATGAGTCACTGTGTCTGGCCAGACATGGAATTTTTTTTATCTATTTTTTTTTTTTTTAGACGGAGTCTTGCTCTGTCACCCAGGCTGAAGTGCAGTGGCATGATCTTGGCTCAATGCAGCACCCGCCTCCTGGGTTCAAGTGATTCTCCTGCCTTAGCTTCCTGAGTAGCTGGGATTATAAGCGTGTGACACCACGCCGGGCTAATTTTTATATTTTTAGTAGAGACAGGTTTCACCATGTTGGCCAAGCTGGTCTCGAATGCCTGACCTCAGGTGATCTTCTGCCCGACTCAGCATCCCAAAGTGTTGGGATTACAGGCCTGAGCCACCATGCCCGGCCAAGCAATTTAAAACAACTATGATTAAAATGCCAAGGGTTCTCATTAAGCAGTCACCATGCAAGAACAGACGGGCAATGAAAGCAGAAAGGTGGAAATCTTTAGAACAATAAAAAAAATGCTACAGATAAAAACACTGCAACAGAAATGAAGAATGCCTTTGATAGATCTATTAGTAGTCTGAACATGACTAAGCAGAGAATCTCTGAGCTTTAGAATATCTTTTTTTGTTGTTGTTTTGAGATGTAGTCTCACTCTGTCGCCCAGGCTGGAGTGCAGTGGCACGATCTCTGCTCACTGCAACCTCCGCCTCCCAGGCTTAAGCAATTCTCACACCTCAGCTTCCCAAGTAGCTGGGATTACAGACGCGTGCTATCATGCCCAGCTAATTTTTGTATTTTTAGTAGAGACAGGGTTTCTCCATGTTGGTCAGGCTGGTCTCGAACTCCTGACCTCAGGTGATCCGCCTGCCTCAGCCTCCCAAAATGCTGGGATTACAGGTGTGAGCCACAGCGCCTGGCCTTGCTTTAGGATATCTTAATAGAAACCTCCAAAACTGAGAAGCAAAGAGAACAAAGACAAAAAAAAAAAAAGACACCAGAATACGTGGAGCAATTACAAAAGGTATAACATACATGTAAATGGGAATAGCAGAAGGAAAAGAGAGACAGGAAGAGAAGAAATATTGGACTGCAAGTTTCCTCAAATCAATGTCAGACACCAAACCACAGATCCAAGGAGGTCAAAGAACACTGAGCAGGATAAATGACAAATGAAACAAAACAAAAACTCTGCACATAGGTGTGACATTTTCAAACTACAGGAAATCAAACATAAAGGAAAATTCCTGAAAGAAGTCAGAGGAAAAGAAAAAAATCTGAAAGAAGTCAGAGGAAAAAATCATGTTACCTATAGAAAAGCAAAGATAAAAATTACATGTGACTCCTCAGAAATCATGCAAGAAGGAAAAGAGTGGAGTGAAATATTTGAGTGTTGAGAGAAAAATACTACCAACCTAGAATTCTGTAACCTGTGAAAATATCCTTCAAATGTGAAGGAGAAATACTTTCTCGGACAAACAAAAATTGAGAGAATTTATTGCCAGTAGACCTGTCTTGTAATAAATAAATTCTTTTTTTTCTTTCTTTCTTTTTTTTTTTTTTGAGACAGGGTCACACTACTCTGTTGCCCAGGCTGGAGTGCAGTGGTACAATCTTGGCTCACTGCAGCTTCTGCCTCCTGGGCTCAAGGATCCTTCCACCTCAGCCTCCTGAATAGCTGAGACTACAGGCACTTGCCACGGCGCCTGGCTAATTTTTTTGTATTTTTTGTGGAGACAGGGTTTCTCCGTGTTGCCCAGGTTGGTCTCAAACTCCTGTGCTCAAGCAATCCACCTGTCTTGGCCTCCCAAAGTGCTGGGATTGTAGGTGTAAACCACCATGCCTAGCCATAAATTCTTTTAAGGAAAGAAGGAAAATAATATAGATTAGAAATTTGGATCTACATAAAGAAAGAAAGAACATGAAAGAAGGAATAAGTTCACATGACTTGAGCTTGTAGCTATGTCTTCTCCACAGATTGGGTAATGGAACACTGAATTTTTTTTTTTTTTTGAGGGGGGACGGAGTCTGGCTCTGTCCCCCAGGCTGGAGTGCAGTGGTGCAATCTCGGCTGACTGCAAGCTCCATTTCCCGGGTTCACGCCATTCTCCTGCCTCAGCCTCCTGAGTAGCTGGGACAACAGGCACCCACCACCACGCCCAGCTAACTTTTTTGTATTTTTAGTAGAGACAGGGTTTCACCGTGTTAGCCAGGATGGTCTTGATCTCCTGACCTTGTGATCCACCCACCTTGTCCTATGGAACACTAAATTTGTATACTTGAAAATGACAGCCTAGGAGAATTGTGTGAACCTGGGAGGTGGAAGTTGCAGTGAGCTGAGACTGCACCATTGCACTGTAGCCTGGGGAACAAAAATGAAACTCCGTCCCAAAAAAAACAACAAAATCAAAATCAAAAGCAAAACAACAACAAAATAAAACACAATGGAGAGCCTAGAAATAGACCCACATAAATATAGTCAATTGATCTTCTACAAAAGAGAAAAGGTAGTACAATGGAGAAAAGAGTTTCTAACAAATGGTGCTAGAACAACTGGACATCCACATAAAAAAAAAAGATGAACCACAGACCTTACACTTTTCACAAAAGTTAACTCAAAATGGACCTAAATGTAAAACACAAATTATAAAACTTTTGGAAGACAACATAGGAGAAAATCTAGATGAATTTGGATTTGGTGATGCTTTTCAGATACAACATCAAAGCCACAATTGATAAAGGAAAGAATTGATAAGCTGGACCTCATAAATTTAAACATTTCCCATCCGCAGCCGGGCATGGTGGCTGATGCCTGTAATCCCAGCACTTTGGGAGGCTGAGGTGGGTGGATCACCTGAGCTCAGGAGTTTGAGATCAGCCTGGGCAACAAGGAAAAACCCCATCTCTACCAAAGATACGAAAAAAAAAATTAGCTGGGCACGGTGGTGCATGCCTGTGGTCCCAGCTACCTGGGAGTGCTGATGTGGGAGGATGGCTTGAGCTAGGGAGGCAGAGGTTACAGTGAGCCGAGATTGAGCCACTCACTGCACTTCAACCCTGGTGACAGAGTGAGACTCCATCTCAAAAAAAAAAAAAAAAAAAAAAAATCTGCTCTGCGAAAGACAGTGTCAAGAGAATGAAAAGACAAGACACAGGCTGGGAGAAAATAGTTCCCAAAGACATATCTGATAAAGAAGTGTTGTTCAAAACATAGAAAGAACTGGCCAGACGCCTGCAATCCCAGCACTTTGGGAGGCCGAGGCAGGCGGATCATGAGGTCAGGAGATCGAGACCATCCTGGCTAACACGGTGAAACTCCATCTCTACTAAAAATATAAAAAATTAGCTGGGCGCGGTGGCAGGCACCTGTAGTCCCAGCTACTTGGGAGGCTGAGGTAGGAGGATTGCTTGAGCCCAGGAGGTGCAGGTTGCAGTGAGCTGAGATCACACCACTGCACCCCAGCCTGGGCAACAGAGCAGGACCCTGTCAAAAAACCAAAACAACAATAATAACAAAGCAAAAGAAAAAAATTAAATAAAAAAACAATTTTAAAATGTGTGAAAGATCTGATCAGACATATCATCGAATAAAATATAAAGATGGCAGATAAGCATGTGAGATGCTCAACATTATATGTCATCATGGAATTGCAAATTCAAACAACAGTGAGAAACCACCGCAAGCCTATTAGAGTGGCCAAAATCCAGAACACTGACAATGCCAAATGCTGAGGAGGATGTGGAGCAATAGGAACTCTCATTCATTGCTGGTGGGAATGCAAAATGGTATAGCTACTTTGTTGGTTGTTTTTTTTTTTTTTTTGAGACAGAGTCTTGCTCTGTAGCCCAGGCTGGAGTGCAGGGGCGCGATCTTGCTCATTGCTCCCTCTGCCTCCCAGGTCCGGTTCAAGCAATTCTGCCTCAGTGTCCTGAGTAGCTGGGATTACAGGCATGCGCCACAATGCCAAGCTAATTTTTGTATTTTTAGTAGAGAAGAGGTTTCACCATCTTGGCCAGGCTGGTCTCCAACTCCCGACCTCAGGTGATCCACCTGCCTTGGCCTCCCAAAGTGCTGGGATTACAGGAGTGAGCCACCGCACCGGCCTATTGTTTTTTGTTTGTCTGTTTGTTTCTTTGTTTTTTGAGACGGAGTCTTGCTCTGTCACCCAGGCTGGAATGCAGTGGCGCAATCTCAGCTCACTGCAAACTCCACCTTCCGGATTCAAATGATTCTTGTGCCTCAGTGTCCTGAGTAGCTACAATTACAGGCTCGTGCCCTAGGCCCAGCTAATTTTTGTATTTTTAGTAGAGACGGGGTTTCACCATGTTGATCAGGATGGTCTTAAAACTCCTGACCTCAGGTGATCCTCCCACTTTGGCCTCCCAAAGTGCTGGGATTACAGACATGAGCCACCATGCCTGGCCAGTATAGCTACTTTGGAAGACAGTTTGGAAGTTTCTTACAAGTCTAAATGTGCTTTGATGCAAGTATATTTGAACCCCTTTCCATCTGATAACTGAGCAAAATAATAATTTTTTAAAAAGCATAAAAACTAAGCCTACACTTACCATATGATTCAGCAGTCACTCTTGAGTATTTATTCAAAGGAGCTGAAAACTTACGTCCACACGAAAACCTGCGCATGGATGTTTACTCATTATGAATTCAGCTTTATTCATAATTGCCAAAACTTTGGTAGATGTCCTTAAGTAGGTGAATGAATAAATAAATCATAGTATCTAGATAATGGAATACTATTCAGTGCTAAAAAGAAATGAGCTACCAAGCCATGAAAACACATGGAGGAAACGGAAATACAGATGACTAAGTCAAAGATGTCTTTTGAAAAGGCTACAAAGTGTTTGATTACAGCTATATGACATTTTGGAACAAAATGGCAAAACTGTGGGAACAGAAAATGATCAGTGGTTGCCAAGGGTTAGGGAGGAGAGACGGAAGGATAGGGAGAATGCAGGGGAATTTTAGGGCAGTAAAACTACTCTGTATGACATTATAGTGGTGGATGCATGTCAGATACGTTTATCCAAACACATAGAATGCAACACCAAGTGTGAACCCTAATGTAATGTATGTGCTTTGGGAGATGTATCAATGCAGGCTCATCAGTTGTAACAAGCATAACAACTTTTGGTTGGGGATTTTGATAATGGGGGTGGCTATGCATGTGTGGGTCAGGAAATTTCTCTACCAAGGAAGGTAGACATACAGCCAACAATTACATGAAAAGATGTAACTGTTGTAATTCATTGTGGGTGAAGCTATAGGACATTATGCTAACTGAAACAAACCAAACACAGAAAGAAAAAGGCTACATGATCTCACTTACATGTGGAATGTTTTTTAAAAATCAAATACAATAGAAACAGGATAGAAGAATGGTTATGGCAGGAAACGGGGACAGTGGGTAAAACAGGGAGATGTTGGCAGGGCGCAGTGTCTCATGCCTGTAATCCCAGCACTTTGGGAGGCCAAGGCAGGTGGATCATGAGGTTAGGAGTTCGAGACCAGGCTGGCCAACGTGGTGACACCCCATCTCTACTAAAAATACAAAAAAAAACAAAAAATTATCTGGGTGTGGTGGCAGGCGCCTATAATCCCATCTACTCAGGAGGCTGAGGCAGGAAAATTGCTTGAACCCAGGAGGCATAGGTTGCAGTGAGCCACCGCACTCCAGCCTGGGCAAAAGAGCGAAACTCCGTCTCAAAAACAAAACAAAACAAAACAAAAAACAGGAAGATGTAGGTCAACTACAAAGTTGTAATTACATAGGATGAATAACTCTAGAGATCTAATGTTCGGCATGAGGACTCTAGTTAATAACAATACATATTATTAACTATAGTTTTATAGATATATTCCAGTATTACATACTGGAAATTTGCTAACAGAGTAGATTTTAGGTACTCTTACCACACACACACACAATCAAGAAAGATAACTACATGACATGATGGATATGTTGATTTGCTTGAATATTGTAATCACTTCACAATGTACAGTCAATTCCTGCATCATGATGTCTCGATAAATGATGGACCACATATATGACACTAGTACCATATGATTATAATAGTGTATTTTCACTGGACCTTTTCTATGTTTAGAAATATTTAGATACACAAATACATACCATTGCATTACAATTGCCTACAATATTCAGTCCAGTAATATTCTGTACAAGTTAGTAGCCTAGGAGCAATTGGCTATACCATATAGCCTAGGTATGTAGGAAGCTATACCATCCAGGTCTATGTAAGTATACTCTACAATGTTCACGCAATGTCAAATTGTCTAACAACACATTTCTTAGAACGTATCCCCATCGTTAAGCAATACATGATTGTGTATCAAAACATCATGTTGTATACCTTATATTTATACAATAAAAATAAATAAAAAGCACACATATAAAAAACAAAATAAATATAAGAGAATTCTAAAATTCTAAAATACATATTTGTTCTAGCCCCTACACACCTTCAGCAAGTAAAAACTTGAGAAATTCTCAGTATTCCAGAATAATACAGAATTTATATTTGCTAGCTTACAAAATAAATCAACTTTTAATGTGTTATAATTTTTTAATTTGTTATATTATAGTAAGCCTAATTGGTATAAGTGACTTGACTCCCACGTAATCTAAAGCAAGTCTAATAACTTTTAAATTTAAATTAAACATTGAAAGACCAAAATAGAAGAGCTGGCCAGTTTGGTAAAGTTTACTCCCCCAATCTAACAAAACATATCGCTTTACAGGTTCTAATTTTCACCAGCCTTCTCCCAGACCTTTCCACACTATATACTCAGCTGACTTTAACCTGATGTGGAATGTCCCTAAAGTTGATTGTGCATGACTGTATATCAAAACATTATGTTGTACGCCTTAAATTTGTGAGTGAGGCCATTCCTATTTTCTAGTAACACTCAGCTAGGTTTGAGGTTAAAGATACAAATAGGAGGCAAAATTATAATAGAAAAAAAATTTCAGATCCATCAATAAAAAGAAAACAATGGAAATTTTGTTAGGTACTAGCACTTTGGCTAACGTTATAAACATGCAAGATCCTAACAGCTTGGAAAAAATTGTAATACATCCAGCTGTAATAAAGGGTATCTGAGAAGAACTGAGAGTTCCAAGCACCATTTTGACTAAAAAGCAGTAAAGTCAAGTTACTATTCTGAGGAATTAGATCCTTCCTGGTTCTCATCTCAAATTTATTTCATCCCAAGCTTTATTTCACCAGTGCTGAAACCCACAAGGAGCTACCTAAACTCACTGGCACCACAACTATCTAGAAGTCCTATCTTAGATGATCCAAATCCAACACACTAAGACACACTCAATTTACTCATGGGCGAGTCTGCTCAGACCCTCCTCTACATAATTTTAACAAGCTTGGCAATCTAACTCCCAGCCTAAAGAAAATTAACAAACAAAAGCTGAAATGTGAAAAAAGTGCTAGAGACACAAATATTGTCAAAAGTGAGAGATGATCTCTTAGTAACATAGGAGGAACTAGGGGAAAAAACACAAAACACCAAAAGTGGACATTAAAAGTTCATCTGAGACCACTTAGGGAGGAAGCGAATAACCCTATATTCCCAAATACATGTAAAGGCACCCACCCCTTCACAGGAAAGAGTAATAATAGACATGGTTAATCATGACCCTCAGCTATGAAGAAAAGGCTCCGATCTGCTCAGAACGGTCTATGTGTAAGAAAGCCAGGAAAATTCAAATAGTTGTAATTTATAAAGATTTAGCTCAGAGTGATTAATCAGTTTTGAAAGTGTTGACACTTAAAGGGTGAGGCTCTGGTCACTTGGGGAGTAGTCTTATAAAAAAGAGCTCCTTTTTCCCACCCCATCAATTAATGAAGCACTGCATATGGATGCTCCACATTGGAAGCCGTTCCAAGGACAGCATTCCAAAGTCAGCTATAACAACAAACAGCACAAGTCCAGAAAGGCACAGATATCTCCTCCCTACACCCAAACCATTTAAGGAGGAGGAAAAAATAGACCAAAAAAATGTGTGACCAGATAGGCATAATTGTCAATTAGCTGAAAAACAAATCTCTAAGTTTCCAATGAGGGCACAAGAGCACCTAAAAAAAAAAAAAAAAGAAAGAAAAACAACAAATCATTCTAATTTTTACAAAAAAATGAACCAAATAAATCTTTCCTTGAACAACTGCCAGGCCTACAGGCAGATCTTCCAATATAAAATCATCAAACCTGAAGAATTTTCCCAAGAGAGTAGATACTTCCAAATAGCAAATTTCCATTTTAAAATAAGCACATTTATTGCCATTTTTCCAGTTCCAGAATGTGTATGGTTGTTAAATATTAAATTCTAGCTTTTAAATTCAGGTAATGGAGGAAGGATAGCCCATATTTAGGGTGGGGCCATGTGAGGGATGAATACCCCCAAATTACTAAAATCTGTCAACTTGGCAAAGACCAGAACTGAGATCTATCTGGCTGAAATGTGACTATCATGGCCAAATCTGAGCTGCAGTGTGTTTCCCACCAGCATGGCAGGCTATTTGTGTATTCATTTATAATTTTTTCATTTCTTCTACAAAGACTCTGTGGAAGATCTATGGCTGAAAACAAGGCCTATAAAAGACCAGCCATAGGCCAGGCATGGTGGCTTATGCCCGTAATCCCAGCACTTTGGGAGGCCAAGGCAGGTGGATCACGAGGTCAGGAGATTGAGACCATCCTGGCTAACACAGTGAAACCCCGTTTCTACTAAAAATACAAAAAGAAATTACCCCGGTGTGGTGGTGGGCGCCTGTAGTCACAGCTACTCAGGAGGCTGAGGCAGAAGAATGGCTTGAACCCGGGAGGCGGAGCTTGCAGTGCGCCGAGATTTCGCCACTGCACTCCTGCCTAGGCAACAGGGCAAGACTCCATCTCAAAAAACAAAACAAACAAACAAAACCAGCCTTGTATTTTCTCCACACATTTTCTTTACATTGTGAAAAAGTTAAGTGGGAAAATCACACTCTCATTCAAACTGTTCAAAATACAGGTAACAATACCAAGGAAGATGAAGCAACCCAGTGGTTCCCACTTTATCCATTCTTTGTCTCTATCAGGGCATGCACCCTAGTCCTCTAGGGTGATGAACTCCTCCTGGTTTTCCCAGGATTTTCCCAGCCTTAATGAAAGTCTCAAATCCTGGGAAACACCTCACTCTCAAGCAACTGGGACAGTTGGTCATCCTACAGGAGCAATGACATCCACGTGGGCAGCACCCAGAGATATGGTTATACACAGTCCCTTGGGAAATATAACTGAATTCAAGCAAGTAGGAGTCTCTTGTTCATATCTGGGTTCAAGTCCCATCCCTTCTGCTTCCCAGCAGTGTGAACTTAACCTCTCTAAGCCTCAGTTTCTATAGCTATAAAATAGAGATAACAGAACCTTACACAAGGAATTACATGAGAATTAAGTACAATCATGGGCCCGAACTAAACTTTCTATTATATAAGCTATCTAATAGCATTAGCTATTATCTCCATCATCATTATTTTTCAACTTTTATTTTAGGTTCAGGGGTACATGTGCAGGGTTATTATATAAGGAAATTGCATGTTGCAGGGGTTTGGTGTACAGATTATTTCATCACCCAGGTAATAAGCTTAGTACCCGATAGGTAGTTTTTTGATCCTCACCCTCCTCCCACCTTCCACCCTCAAGTAGGTCCCAGTGTCTATTGTTCCCTTCTTTGTGTCCAAGTGTACTCAGTGTTATGTGAGAACATGCAGTATTTGGTTTTCTGTTCCTGCATTAGTTTGCTTAGGATAATGGTCTCCAGCTCCATCCATGTTGCTGCAAAGAACACAATGTTCTTTTTTATGGCTGTGTAGTATTCTATGGTGGGTATGTACCACATTTTCTATATCCAGTCTACCATTGTCCATCATCATTATTATATATAATAATAAAGTTTAGTTTTAGCACATTATTTGCAGATTTCATGACCTTAATTATTATTAAGAACAAATTGTTCCCCCTACATCTAACAACTAACGCTCACACTTGGGAACCCGGCTACATTCACCACTATAAAAATGACATCACCACCAAAAAAAAGATCCATGTGAGACCCTTCTTCGCAATTGAAAGTAACCAACTTGGGCACACCAGAACCAAATAAAGATAACCCCAAAAGTATATCACTTGAACAAAAAAAAGTAGATTTTCCTCCATCTCATTCGCTGTCAATAATTGCATTCTCTCTTTCCTGCTCTGCCTATCTAGAAAAGCCCCATTATCAGCATCACCAAGGCTGTTGCACCTAAATAGGCCAGGTTGAAACCACCATTTTCCCTTCCTTGGTGACTATTCAGATGCAATTCTATGTGAAACTACAGACTCCATCTAGAAAGAAATGGAGATATGGAGATAAGGCCAGGCACAGTGGCTCACGCCTGTTATCCCAGCACTTTGGGAAGCCAAGGTGGGCAGATCACCTGACATCAGGAGTTCAAGACCAGCCTGGCCAACATAGTGAAATGCTGTCTCTCCTAAAAATACAAAAATTAGCCAGGCGGGGTAGTGCACGCCTGTAATCCCAGCTATTCGGGAGGCTGAGGCAGAAGAATCTCTTGAACCCAGGAGGCGGAGGTTGCAGTGAGCGGAGATTGTGCCACTGCACTCCAGCCCCAGCGACAGAGATTTTGTCTCAAAAATAAAAAAGAAAGAAAGAAATGGAGGTAAAAGTGGGTAACTGTGGGAACATGTGTCAACCGAAGACCTAACACTAGGCAAACAAAAATGCTCACATGACCAATGCTATGTTATGGGAACAGCCCTTGCATCCAATAAGCAAAGTCCTGAAGAACATACATTAGATGTAGTCTCATGTATAAAAGGGGTATCTCATCCTCATCTCTGTAACGCAATAACCATATTAACCACTTGCCTTCCTAGCATCAGCTGATCTTTAACCAATCATAGCTGATGAGATTCTTCCACATATCCTGATTATTCTCTGCTGGACCTGTGTCAGCAAACTTCTGCTATTTAAATGATTTCTTCTTTCCCTTGGACCCCTGGGTTGCTTCATCTTCCTTGGTATTGTTACCTGCATTTGGGAAGGACGGCAGCATGAACAGAGGCATTAGCAAATGCACCAAGATGAAAGGGGCATTCAAGGACACCTCCCACTTGTTTTTTTCTTCCTTTTTTTTGGGGGGGGAGGTGACAGGGTCTTGTTCCATTGCCCAGGCCAGAGTACAGTGGTGATCGTAGCTCACCTGGACCTCCTGGGCTCAAGCAATCCACCCATCACATCTTTCCAAGTACCAAGGACCACAGGTGCACACCACCATACCCAGCTAATTTTTGTAGAGACAGGGTTTTGCCATGTTGCCCAGGCTGGTCTCAAACTCCTGGCCTCAAGCAATCCTCTCATCTCAACCTCCCAAACTGGCAGGATTACAGTAGTGAGCCACCACACCCAGTCAAGGACACCCCTTTTATGGAGGATTCTTTTTTTCACATTCATGAAAATCAAACAAACTGTATTTTTCTTATGGTTCTCAGCCATATTTTTTCTTCGGGGGTAATGATTTGTATTATTTTGCACACCAGAGTAGAAGCTCCCAAAGAAAGGCAAGATGGCAGGGCTGCCACTAGCCCATGTGACTCCTTTGTGCAAATTAGAAAATGAAGCCCCTTCCTAAGACACTTCACTTCTATCTGCCAGAACACTGTTGCAATGTACTGATTTTGTTAGATAAGAAACTGTGTTGTCATCTTCTGACAGGCTTATAAAATATATGCAAACCCATGATGCCCATGATATAAATGGTGCCCTCTAGAGTTGTGCAGTGTCCAATCTACACAATTCTGTACACTGACTCTAAATGACATCTCTTCATGTTTGTAGCATCACAACATTTCAGATAAATCACAGTTGTCTCTTGGTATAGGTGAGGAATTGGTTACAGCAGGGGTCTCCAAACCCCAGGCTGCCAACCGGTACTGGTCCATGGCCTGTTAGGAACTAGACCACATGGCAGGAGGTGAGCAGAGGGCAAGGGAGTGTAACCGCCTGAGCTCCCCCTGCTATCAGATCAGCAGTGGCATTAGCTTCTCATAGGAGCCTGAACCTTATTGTGAACTGCGCATACAAGGGATCTAGGTTGCACACTCTTTATGAGAATCTAGATAATGCCTGATGCTGGGGTGGAACAGCTTCATCCTCTGCCCGGCCCTGTTTGTGGAAAAACTGTCCGCCACTAAACAAGTCCCCGATGCCAAACAGGTTGGGGACTGCTGGGTTACAGGACCACCCACCACAGCATACCAAAATCCACACATACTCAAGTCCTGAGGAAACTGAGTACACAAATTCCCCTCCATAAACATGGGTTCAAATCTTGGAAAACCTGTATTTTCAATCTGCATTTGGTTGAAAAAAAAATCCACGCATGAGTGGACCTGTGTAGTTCAAGCCCATGTTGTTCAAAGGCCAACTATAATTGTGATTTGCCTAAAAACTGTCATAACAAGTCAGATTCAAATATCGTTTGTGTGGGTGTGTGATTGTTCTGTGTGTATGTATCTTTATTATATATTACTTAAATAAACGTTGCCAAAAAAGGAGAATTGTCTATGTCAGGTTAGATTACTGGCCCACAGCCATGAGAACAGCTATTCTTGATATACCAGGAAGAGAAATTTTAAAATACATGCCATACTAAGGCGATGACATGGTGAGAGAAAGAAGAAAAGAGAAAAATCCGGAGTTCTGGGGCAATCTGTTTATCCCCAAGGCAAAAATATTTATCCTTACCTTGCATAACAAAAAGTTTTCTAATGGTCACAAAAATAATTGCCCCATTTCAAAATCCAGTTGCCATAGTGCAGGAATAAAGTTTACCATGTGAGCCTCATCTTCCTTAAATACTTCTACATTTAGCTGCCATCAACTTCACCTTTCCCACCTTTAGATTCTGGCCTTTAAATGAGACCACTGAGAGTTCACAAGGCCCAGGATAATGAGTTTTCCAGAAACACGATCCCAGTTTCCCAAGCATGGAAGTGCCAGACTATCATGAGAGTCACAGCTTAAAGAAAGTAAATAATTCAAAAATAAAAATTTGTAAATAAACAGATTTTTTTATGACCTCCTCTGCTGGCAGGGCACTAACTCAAGCAGACTGCTTTTCCTCACCCTCTGATATCATCACCACTAGTACCAGTGAGTGCAGCACGGCCAATGAAAACAGCATTATAAAGAGAGGGGAAGAAGCCAGCCCAGTTGAGATTCTAAGAAGGGTTGGGTGTACCCTTCTTGTTGCTTCAGCTCAATCCACTACTATTATTGTCATAACACAGAAAGTTTCTTAGTCCCATTTTAACAGAGGTGGAACCTGAGTCTCAGAGCAGTTAAACAACTTGCCAGAAGTTACACAGCTTTTAATGGTCAGGCATGTCTGGATTCAAAGCTCTTGCCCTTCTGCTACACCACACTGCCCTGGGTAGAGCTTTAGATCAGCACATCTCAGATCTTCATGTGTCCACAGGTCTCTTGAAGATCTTGTTACAATGCATACTCTAATTCCAGAGGCCCGGGACACAGCTCTTAGCTAGCAAACTCCCAGAAGATGTTGATGCTGGTTGCTGGACCGCACTTTCAGTAGCAAAACTTTGAATCAGTGGTTTTCAACAGGGGATGACTCTATCCCACAGGAGACACCTGGCAATGTCTGTGGACATTTTTGATTGACATGACTTGGGGGAGTAATGCTACTAACATCTGATAGATGGACATCAGGGATGTTGCTAAATGTCCTACATGAGGACAAGCCCCCATCCGCAGCAAAGAACTATCCAGCCCAGAATGTCAACAGTGCTGGCGGGGTTGGGAAACCCTTAGAGGGCCTGAGTTCGTTTATACTTCTTTCAAAGCTGCTGTAGATTTGCAAACTTGCACTAGAGTTAAAGGTAGCTCTACTACTTAAGAAATTCTCCATAAAGCCTGATAGAAATGTTGATGCCATGTAACTGATAGCTAGAGCATGATGAAGTTTAATTTCCTCACAAATATTCTGTCATTGTACTGAAGAAAATCAAATCAGCTGATTACAAACAGGGGTTCCAGAAACTGCCCAGAGTTTCTGTAAGGTCTTTGTTTCTTATCACTGGATGTCACAATAGAAAATGCAAGGGATTAGATTATTTTTAGATACAAATTTTATAATTTCCTGTTCTGGCAGCTCAAACCTTTACCTTGTTAGCAAGGATCACATGAAACCATCTTTTATTATTCAGCGTTAGCTCCTGCAACCTATTATCAATATCATGCTGGGATACCGCCATGCTCTGCACCCAGCATCCATTCAACTCCCAAACTCAGCTAAAAAACAAACAACAAAAAAAATTAAATTAAATTAAATTAAAAAAAAACTCAGTCATTCATCTGGCTCTTTAATATCACAGCACCAAAAAAATAGTTCAAGTTGAATATTTTTGACTAAAGTAATCATGGCATATTGTGGTGTTAAGAATCTTTAAATGCCATATTCTTTAATTATAGCATATGCTTAGGAAGACTACATTTGAATATAACTTGAGGAGTGAATTAAGATTTGGTTAAAATTATATAGCTTCTTTGGGAGGAGGAGGATTTGAGAAAGAACAACACATGTGCTAGTGCAGGGGTGTCCAAATCTTTTGGCTTCGCTGGGCCACATTGCAAGAAGAATTGTCCTAGACCACACATAAAACATATTAACACTAATGATAGCTCCTGAGCTTAAAAACACACACATACATACACGCAAAATCTCATAGTGTTCTAAGAAAGTTTACAAATTGTGGGGGGCCACATTCAAAGCCATGCTGGGCCACATGTGGCTCATGGGTTGGACAAGCTTGTGCTAGTATATCAGGGCCCCAGGCCATACATGCCCCCATCTTTCCTACTTATCTGTCAATGAACTTTACCTCATCCCTAGGGACCAAGCCCAAAGGTTCCTCCCATGAGAGTCTCTATCATCTCAGTGCCCCCTTCAAGACATAGTTTAGAGTTAAAGGTTCTCCATAAAACAACTGAATGCAAGAGTGAATGAATGAATGAATGAGTTCTCTCGCCCTTGATGGTCCTGCTTTCTGGGTTCTCCCTCCTCTCTAAATATTTCCTTCTCAGTTTTTTTCACTGCTCCTCTTCCTTCTTATGTGTCTTAAACAGAGATATGCCCTAATTCTATCGTCAGACCCTCCTCGCTTGCAGGGACAGGGAGAGGTGAAGGGGTATCTAAACTCCATCTCTTATAAATGCTTCCCAAACCCACATCTCTAGTCTAGTCTTCTGCCTTGAAATGCAAACCCATATTTTCAAATGCCAAACTCTCCTTCTCCTCCCAAAACCCTGCCTCCCTTGTGACTTTCACAGGCATTAGCTTTCCCCAAAGCTGAAAACTCCAGCCTCTCCAATACTTCCACCCTCCTCATTCTTTAGGTTCTTGGATGTTCCTATTTCAAGGCATCTTCTTATATTCCTTTCCCTGTCTGTTCCCACTGTCATCACCTTAATTCTACCTCATGAACAGTCTCCTAGGCTTTCAAAACTAACTCCTAAATGGTGGGTTCAGGATTTCCATTCAGCCATATATTTTCATACTTCCTAGACACTTGAAGCCTGATTAAAAAACAAACCAAATTACAAAAAAAAAAATTAGTATACACATCTCATTTTCTTTAGGGAAACTGGCATGGAAACTGGTTATAGAGAGAATAAGCATTGAGATTGCCCCTTGCGAAACCCTTGTTACTCAGCAGGCTGCACCACCCCACCCCGACTCTCCCCACACACAAAGGAGGTAAAGCAGCCCAAGGATTGAGAGCACAGGCCTGTTGGCCCCCTGACTGTGACTTCCTGTAAGACCCTAGGCAGAATAATCCCCTTCCTGTGACTCCGTTTCTTCATTTGTAACAAGAGGGGATTAATAGGCTCAGCTTTATCAGGGTTGTTGTGAGGATTAAAGGAGTTACTACATATCAAGAGGGTAGAATAGTGCCTGGCCCACCGTGGGTGACTGATAAATGTTAGTCATGATGATGACAACAACTATCTACAGCAGAGTTCAGACTAGTGGGATCACCAGTATTCAATAAAATGACCCAGCAACATCATTAACTCTGTGTTCCAATCCCCTGAGAGGGACATCACATTGTTTCTTTCAGGAATGCATGACCTTTGTCCAATCATGCGAAGATATGGGAAGGGTCTGAAGTGAGGGAAATTCAGCAAAATAATTGATCAATACTCTTCAAGGGTGCCAAGATCATGATAGATAAGGAATAACTAAAGAATTGTTGCAAACTACAGGACACAAGGGAAAAATAACAACTAAACGCAACATAGGATCCTGGAATGGCAATAAAAGAACATTGGTAGAAAAACTGGTGAAGTTTAAATGAGGACTTTAGTTTAGTTAATGGTATCTACTATTTTATTCCATATTTATGTTGCTATAAAGAAATACCTGAGGCTGGATAATTTATAAAGAAAAGAGGTTTATTTGGCTCACGGTTCTGCAGGCTGTACAAGAAGCCTGACACAGGCATCTGCTCAGCTTCTGATGAGGGCCTCATGCTGCTTCCACTCCTGGTGGAAGAGGAAGGGGAGCCAGCATGCAGATCACATGGTGAGGGGGGAGGTGAGAGAAAGGAAGAGGTGTCAGTTTCTTTTAAAGAACCAGCTCTCATGGGAACTAATAGAGTGAGAACTCACTGCTTATATAGCACCAAGTCATTCATGAGGAATCAGCCCTCATGACCCAAACACTTCCCACTATGCCCCACCTTCAGCATTGGGGATCACATTTCAACATGAGTTTTGGAGTGTTACATATCCAAATTATAGCATGTGCCATACCAGGCAGAAATGGTAATTTCCTGGTTCTAATACTTGTACTCAAGTTATGTAAGAGATGAACATTGGGGAAGGCTAGGGGAGAGACATACAGAAACCCTCTGCATGATTTTTACAAATTTTCTATAAGTCTATAAGTAGTTAAAAATAAAAATCTGATCCTTCACAAAAGAACACTAATGCAGCTTCACTCCAAAATCATTCCCTAACAGTTTTGGGTTTTTATCATGTACTAAGGCATTACTAGGGTTCATGGAACCATCAGTGAACTGGACATGGTTCTTCCTTTTGATATTTCACAGTCTAGTGGGAAAGGCAGTCAAGTAAATGAATATTTAGTAATTGTTATGAGCAATATATGAACAAGTAGGGACCTTAATCCAGTCCAGGGTGGGAAGGAGTGAAAGTGAGGACATCCGGAGAAGGTAAAACACCTGGGCTGAATATTGTAGGACAAGTAAGGGTTAGTCAAGTGAGGATGGAGGAGGAAGGAAGCCCCAGCAACAGGGGAGTTGCACAAACACAGGCACAGAGCCCAGAGGCTGGCTGTTCAGCAAAGCCAGAGTTTGAGCTGACTGGGAGAGGCAAGGGTTAAAGGAAAAGTAGGTGATGAGGTGGAAAGAGGCAGGCAGGGGCCTCGTGAGCCAGGCTCAACAGTTTGTACTTTGTCCTTTGGGCAATGCAGGGTTCTGAAAGGACAGACATACATTTTTCTAAGATGATCCTGACAGTAGCATGAAGAATGAACTACAAGAGTTACGAAGCTGCGAGACCAGTTAAGAGGACCAAGCCAAAGGTAAGAGCAATGGAAATGAAAGAACACAGGCAGACTCAAAAGTGTGTAGAGAGAGAGAATAAATAGGGCTTAGTGATATATTGGACACAGAGGGTATGGTAAGCTGAGTAACGGACTCCCCCCAAGGATGTCCACCTCCTAATTTCCAAATCCTGTGTATATGTTACTTTACACGGCAGAAGGACTTTGCAGATGTGATTGAGTTAAGGATTTTAAAATGAGAAGATTATACTGTATTAACTAGGTGGGCCCAATGTAATCATAAGGGTTTTGACAAGAAGGAGTCAAGAGGGTCAAAGTCACGGGGCAGGAAATATGACCACAGAAGCAAGGGTCATAAAGAAATTTGAAAATGTTTCAGTGTTGGCTGGAAAATGGAGGAGGGGGCCACAAGCCAAGGAGTGCAGCTGGCCTTTAGAAGCTGGGAAAGGCAAGGGAATGAATTCCCCGAGAGCCTCCAGAAGGAATGCAGGCCTGACAACACCTTGATCTTAGCCCAGTGAAACTGACTTCACACTTCTGATCCCCAAGACTGTACAAGAATCATGTATTTGTATTGTCTAAAACCACTAAGTTTGTGGTAATTTGTTACTGCAGCAATAAAAAACTAATACAGGGAGCAATGGAGAAAGAGAAATTGATGAGGTTCCCAGTGTCTGGCTTGGGTTGGGAGGTACATGGTGGTGACAGCAAGACAAGGACACAGGGGGAGGACAGTTGGGAAGAAGACAAGTTCCATTCTGGACAGGCTAATCTTAATATGTTTCTGCAACCCACAAGAAGTCCACTAGATGGTTACATGTATGGTGCTGGTGCTCAAGAGAGAGGTCCAGGCTTGGGATGGAATTTTCCACAAAGTTGCCACTCACCACTTGGTATATACTTAACTAGGTCTACCGAGTTTTCATGTTTTAATGAAAAGGTTAGCTTCAGGAGTACTACTGTTACTATTGTTATGGTTATGATATATGCTACGCGGAGTGATTATTTCTACAGGCAAGACTGAGTAAGGGAAAGAGCAATATTTATATTCTAATAGCATGGCAGCTATGTTACCCTGAGGAAGTTACAAATTCTCTGTGCCTCAGTTTCCTTACCTTTAAAAAGAGAATAAATCCTGAATGGGATTAAATTTAAAATGAGTGCTTGGCACTTAGTTGAGTGCCCAGCACAAAGTAAGTGCTCAATAAAGGGGAGCTAAGTAAGAACTGCTTATACACAACCCATTAAGAATATTTTGATAAATCATAAGAAGTTCTTATGTCGTCCAAAAAGCTGTAACAAATTCTAATTCTTTCCCCAGTCATTTTCTAAATGTATCAAATACTTCATTTGCTATAGGACGTTAAAGGTATAGAGGACATTATCTCTGCTTACAATTTGTGTACAATTATGACAGGATATATATCAATAATGATAAAGAACAGTGTGCAAGGTACTGGTGATACTAAAAATGAGTACAATGTGATTCCTGCCCTCAGGGAATGCACAGTCTTGAGAGGAGACAGGTTAGATATAGATATAGATATAAACATGTTTCTATATGTAGACTAATATTTATTGAGCACCTACTAAGTGCCGAGCTTTACAAGTATTTAGCATGTATTACATTTAAGTTTACTTATTCAAGCCCTGTGAATCAGACATTTCCCATACAGTATAATTGTTTCCATAATATTCTGAAGCAATTACAGAATGAAAATGGGATGATGAAGATAAGGTTTGTCACATCTCAGAACAAACACCAGTACCCCAATAAGTGACATGTAAAATGCCACCAGGCAAGGTTTGATCCTGAGGAAAGAAGTCAATGGTTTGCAAAGGGTGCATGAACTTGCTTTACAAGGAGACCAACTGATTCGAGGGCAACTCTTGCTTATCCCCTCCTCATTTTTCCTCAAGGAAACATAAATGATATTTGCTGAGCCAAGCCTGTGCAAAGTGCTTTGCATAGGTCATGTCACTTGAGACCAAAGAGTAAACCCAAGCAGGTGAATGCAAAGATTTTGCAGGAGGCAGAGAAAACTGCTGATTAAAATTCTATTAGACCGGAAGTCTCCTGTAAATTTCACTAGCATTCCCAGGTCTCTTGCAAAAGTGCAGAACAGCTACTAGAAATATGACAACAAAGGCAATTAACCTCATAAAACAATGCAGATGAAAAAACAATGGGAGGAAAATGATTAAGGTTAAAATAAGAGAGGGAAACCAACATATTAAGAGAAAGAATAAGATTTTAAATGAGGTCATAATAGAAACCAGATGAGAAGCCCAAATAGAAAAGGAAAGTTTCAAAGAAAACAAACCAGAAAGAAGGAAAGGAACTGGGTGGGAAGAAATGACTAGAAGTTATTTTGACTTTCTACAAAACAGTAGATGGTATGCTGGTTCTCATTTCTGAGGTCAAGTCCCCCGTGAGGTCTCAGGCAAGTTACTTCACTGCCCTGATTAGGTAATAGGACAATGTCAGCACCTACATCTCATAGAGTTGTTCTCAGGAGGAACTGAGTACAGCAGTGAGCTCCATGCTTGCAGCTAGAAGATCTTCCATCTAACAGTGCTGCTGCTGCTGCTGCTGCTGATTTATGCTATCAACAGCATCCCACCAGGACCTCCCAAGATGAGATTCCATGACCTCTATTCCATGATAAGCCCAACAACCCTCAGATGTTCCAGTGCCACACAGATTCCTCAGGAGGCGTCTGTGATTTCAGGAAATGTGGTCATTTTGGATCATTCTCTCTAAGTCCTCTATGCAATACACATTTGTATCTGCAGGGCAACAAAGCAAGGAGCCACCATGCAAAGATAACCACAGCCTAGAAAAAGAAGAAAAGATAATGAGTTATTCACAAAGGTTTCCTGTCTTCTGGAAAAGCCTGTGTCATTTTGTCTCAGAAGTCCCCATGCTCAGCACAAATATCCTCAAATGTCCACTAAATTTCATGATTGCTCTACCTGTAAGAGTTGCTTAAGGGGCATCCCAACAATACCCACTGAGGTTTGTGCCTGGCAGGCTTTTAAGGCATCTCAAGCTTTCAATGTGCAATTGGCAAAGATTTAGCCATCATGCACCATTCTGTCCTTTAAAGCAGCTAAAGCTTGAATCTTTAAAATCATCTAAACCTTGACATGCATCATGAAAGTATTGCAACAGAGACCACTGACAGGAACACCACTGTGTATCATGAAGGTGTAGTGGAATACCTACATTAGGAGTCATTTCTCGGCCGGGCATGATGGCTCACACCTGTAATCCCAGCACTTGGGGAGGCCAAGGCAGGAGGATCATTTAAGCCCAGGAGTTCAAGATCAGCCTGGGCAATAAATTAAGACCCCATCTAAAAAAAATAAAAATAAAAAGAGTCATTTCTACTGTCTAAGGCACAATCAGAGTTTGCCTCTTCTTTGCTGTGTGGACTCTGCCAGAATGACAAAGTCCCTCTCCACCCTTTACAAATAAATCACCTTGCAATGCATTCCTATTTGAATATGGATGAGAAAAGGAGCGTTTTAAAGAAGATCATTTGTCTAAACCAGGATTAATTTCTAGCACACTAGAAAGTGCACATAGGTAGTGAGGGAGCTCTTAATTCCAGATTCAAGTGATTAAATCATAAACAAAGTTGTTGCTTTTATTAAGGAACTCTTTGGAGAAATATTTTTAAGGCTGGACAAGAGATACAAAAAGAAAGCAGCACGAATAAACCTAAAAGAAGTTAAGCTTAGAGTGGCAGGTAATCTCCTTAAATAGGTTTCTGAGTGCAAGATGTGTTAAGTGTTGATAAGCATTTCCTTGGTAAATGGCCACTGGCCCCAGTGTGTGGTACTCCAAGAACAGAACCCCTGCCACGAATCTGCAAAATTCTCTGCAAAAAAAGAACTTTGCTTCATTAATAACTTTTTAAAACATGCACTAACTAATTCACACTGGCAGTTGAAATCTTCCCATTAAAATTCATTCTACAATCAGGCTAAGTTCAAAGATATATGAAAGGTAAAGAAAACACTCAAGTTTAGAGAAAATTTGGGGTGAATGGGGTAGGTGAACAAAATCATAAGTCTGAACTTAAAAGTTTTAGAGTCAGGAAAATAGGATAAAACTAGATAGAGAACTTGGTCAAGTGGGTCAAAAAATAAAGGTTTCAATTGCATAAAAAGCCAAACGTGAGTTCAGATTTTTAATGTGTTATGCGTAAATACTTGCTGCTATTTTAATATTTGCCTTGACTTGAGCTGTAGTGGGACTCTGCCTGAGGCAAGATTTTTAATAGCAATAATAAAAATACTTAATAGTACTTAGAGCAAAGCATGTGTGGTCACAATATTTTAAAGGGGGTAAGAAAAGGTAATTTTGAACATCTGCACTACATTTCCACATGATAAAACAAACCACTACACTCCAAAATTATTCTGAAGTTTGGTGGTGCTAGAGGCAGGGGAGGAGGAAGAGGCAGTTCATGTAGAGAAATGTTTATTTAAAAAACAGAAAGGGAGACACAAAGGCCATTTAGGGGAAAGCAGGGATGACAACCTTTACTGTAAAATAAAACTGCCAATTAATAGTGAGAGTCCAGTAGTCAAAATGTAAGGCTTATGTGTCTTCTCAGATCCATAATTATTACCTCCATAAATACTCCTGAGAATCAAATGTCTTTTATTTTCACAAAGTCCCAATCTTCCCATGTGGTATATCAGACAAAACACCACCCCCAACCCCTCCTTTAGATTTCTTTTGCAGGACTTGCCTCATTTCCAGCCCTACAGTTTCTGAGAAAGAAGGAGTGGGGTTGGGGTGGGGGAGTTGGAGGCAGCTTCTTTCTCAATCTCTCCCTCCATCTGTCTCTCTGTCTCTGTCTCTATCAATCGCAATCTCTGTCTCTGTCTCTGTCTCTCTCTCTCATACACACACACACACACACACACACACACACATACTTATGTTTCTTTTTAGACTGAAGCTCCCTCCCATCCCTACCTCCCCCCAGCACGTCTGCTTTCTAGTTAAATCCCCTGCAGTCAGACTCTGGGTTAAGAAGTCTCCTGATCTGGGCTGTCCTTCCTCAATAAAACCAAGTTTCAAGCAGATGCGGCTAGGAGTTACTGTCCTTGCCACAGCCCCAGGCCAGCCAGCAGACAGATGGGTCACTCTATACCAGCAGTTCACCACCAGAATTATTTTGCAATGTCTGGAGATTGTTTTGTTGCTGTCAGCACAATCTGGGGAAGGGTGTAAGTGCTAATCACATCTAGTAAGCAAAGGTCCACTGTTCAACATCTGCAATGCACAGGACAGCCCCACACAACAATCACCTTGCCCAATCGTCAGCTTTGCTGAGATTGAAAATCCCTGGGCTACACCAAGCCAGCAACATCCTAGTAACAGGCAGTCTTCCCTCAACACTAAAAATGCTCAAATGTCTGGCAGCCCAGCTCAAACAGATGCGAGAGAGAGCTGACTGCCCTGGGGGCAGGAAGAAGGGCAGAGAGTGGTAAGGGAACTGGCTGTCCTCCTGACCAAATCCTGGCTTAGCTGAGTAAGACCACTGTCCATGGGGAAACCTGGCAAGGCCATGGCACGCTAACAACTACCACATGTCAATATTTTTTAACACAACCTGCAGATATACACAGTTTCTTTTTCAGGTCAGTTCCTTCAAAGCAGTCACATTTTTTAAAGCACTAATTGTGTAGGGCTAAAAAGTGTCAATAAACACAGGTATTTAAAAAGAGAAGGAGGAGGAGGAATAGGAGGAAGCCTGTGTTTTTATTAGGTAAGGAAGTCCTAATTCTTGTGGAGTTTGAATGGCAATCTCCACTTCTCTGGTGATTCTTAAAGAAGTCTTTGTTCACAGTCCCTTTGGAATCTGTCCAACACACACCACTCCTAAAAGAGGTGCAGACTTTCTTGATAACTGACAATACCCAATGTGTTAAGAATCAGAGATCAAAACTACAGACCTAATAACTGTAAAAGAAAAATAGGTGGCTGGGCGTGGTGGCTTACGCCTGTAATCCCAGCACTTTGGGAGGCCGAGGCGGGTGGATCACCTAAGGTCAGGAGTTTGAGACCAGCCTGAACAACACGGAGAAACCCTATTTCTACTAAAAATACAAAATTAGCCAGAACGTGGTAGCACATGCCTATAATCCCAGCTACTCGGGAGGCTGAGGCAGGAGAATCGCTTGAACCTGGGAGGTGGAGGTTGCAGTGAGCCCAGATTGTGCCATTGCACTCCAGCCTGGGCAACAAGAGCAAAATTCCATCTCAAAAAAAAGAAAAAAAAAGGGCAAAAATGGCAGAAAAAAATACTGTTTCCTGATTTAAAAACAAACCAACCTCAAAAGCCCTATGTGAACAAGCAAACAAACCTCAAAAGCTATATGTGAAAATAGTAAGATTTGATCCTCTAAATATAACTAATTGCAGACAGGCTTTTACCAAATGTCTTGATTCAAAAAGCTACTTACTTATCCTTAATTCAAACAGCTACTTACTTATTATCTAATTCAGGGGTCAGCACATTTAAAGAGCCAGAGACTTTAGGCTTTGTGGACCAAGAGGCAAAATAAAGGGTACTATATACGTACTTATGTAATCCTTTCAAATGTAATCATTTAAAAAGGTAAACAATATTCTTAGCTTCTAGGCCATTAAAAAAAAATGCTGCAGGCCACATTTGGCCCATAAACTATAGTTTGCCAAATCTCAATCTAAAAACGTAGCAAGTCTTTGTAATTTTTACTCATGAAGTCTCACTCACCTTTCTTTTTCCTTTTTCTACAAACTACTTATACAGAATTATATTTTTCCTTTAGTGAGAATTTAATTCATTCTTATATGTTATAGCTGCTGTAACGATAGCCACTCCTACGAATCACCCATTAGCAGTTCACACTGCCTTTTTAGCACTCTATCCGAAACACTTATGAGACCCCTCAACCTACATGCCTAACTGGAAACCCAAATAAAGTAGCCCTTTCACATCTGAGCCAAGGTGGAAGGGAAAGTAGATTTTACCAAATTAGAAGAGCAATGAAATGCACGTCTTAGAAGTTACAAATACAATTTCCGTGTCTCACAATTGACACAGAAAGAAACCCAAAATACTCAACAAAAACTAGATAAAAAGTAAAGTTGGTTTTTGGAGACAAAGCATTTCTTTTTGGCAGTGAAATATTCAAGAAGTTAAAAAATTTGTAAAATAAAACTAACTTTGATGAAATGGGAAAGGTCTGATTCTAAGTGCCACCCATTTGTCCTTATTCTCTGCTCACAAAAATTCACCTATTTGTGAAGAATTTATGGAGGGCCAGGTGCTTTCATTTTCATGAGCCAAAACTGGAATGGAAAGACCTAGCCCTGACGTTGCCTTCTGCATGGCACTGTTTAATCTTCCTGCTGCTCTATGACCTCACGGATTTATAGTCCCCAATTCAACAGGCTCTGATAAGATGTGGCAAGAAAATAAATCAGAGCCTTTTGCATTTCTTCCTTTTCCACATTTACGTGAAAATAACCTTGAACAAGAAGCTAGAAGACCAGAATCCTAGTCTGTGGTCTACTCTGGATTACACTGAAATCTCTGGCAGCATTAAGAAGTGGTTAGGAACAAGTACTTCAACCGGCAAGTCCAAATTTGAATGCCAGATCCATCCATCACTATGTGCTCTGAGAACCTGGGCCAGTCACATCACCTCTCTAGGCCTCAACTTCCCCACCTGAGAGGCAGAGAAACCATTGTTCCGTTCAGAGTATTGTTGGAAGAATTAAATGGCACTCTTTGGGAAGTGACTGGCACAGGCTGCCCTTAGTGAGGGCCCAGTAAATGTTACATGTCATCACTGCTTAATTTCTCTGAGCCTCCATGTCCTCCCAGGGTTGCCAAAAGTATCTGCAGAAATAGTCAAAATGGAATGTGTTTTATAATGGAATGTGTTTATAGGCTTTATATACCAAGCCTCCTCCACATGTAACGTGTTAATGTTTCCACTCAAGACAGGTAGGGCTATGGTACAGCTCAGCCTGTCTCAACTACCCGTTGCTGCAGCTTATGAAACATGCTAACATATTCACAGAGCCTGTGCTTGGGGTCCTTTCTCACTGCTGAGGTTTTATTTGTGGGACATTGTTTTAACAAATGATGATGATAAATTATGTCAGTTACCCAAAAAATATTTTTCAGAGTGCCATCACACCTAAGGTAAAGCAGAAGGATGAGGGTGAAGAAGAAGTAATCAGAGCCTCTCCCAGCATAACCTCTGGACATTCTCATTCCTTCCTGGTGCCTCCCCACATCCCCAACCCTGACACTTTCTTTTCTCAGCAGGTTTCAAAATGCCTTGTGTCTAACGGCTTCCTGGGGCTCCACCAGTCTCTGTTACCATAAAAAGCAGTCGAAATGAAAATGGAGTAACTAGCATGTAGCATTCAAAATTAAAAGAATGTATGAGAATTTAAAGATAAGGCAAATGATGCTAAACAGAAAGGAATTTATTTTCCATGTCATCAGAAATGTGAGGATAAAAATTATAAAAGCCTACTTTTGGATGCACTGTCAGATTACAGAGAGAGTGCTTTTCTGGAAAGATGCTTCATTGACATCCAGCCTGCATGGAGTATTCGGAGAAAATGGAACTCAGTGAAAACAAAGGGAATTTGTCTCAAACTAGCATCAGTCAATGAAAATTCCACATAATCTCAAAAGAGATACCATATTCAAAATCAGATGCTTACTCGGGAAAGAGGCACAAAGGAGAAACATTCAGTTCTAGTAGTTAAATACTAGTAGGAGTAAATGAAAAGGCATGCCTTAGGATGCTCATGACCTTGGGGCATGGTGGTTACAAATTATCAGATGTGTGTGAAAAAAATAAGTAAAACTGAGCAATAGTCAGAAATGCCTTGTGTGCTTGGCCAGAACGTCACAATCATTTCTTCACCCACATTCTCAACCTTGGCTGCACAGCTCCACCAAGATTTCATCAAACTCAACACATTCGAAGTCTTCCCTCAACCGTAGCTCCTCCTGCTGACAACCCTTGCCTGCCCACTGCTGTACCATATCTGCCTGCGCACAGGTCTACAGCAGTTGTCTCTTCCTCCTCAAAGCTCCCAGCACTCAGTTCTTAAGTTGTCAAGGTCCTGCCTACAGGAGGAGATGACCTTTCCCTTCAACTTCCATGGCCACCAGGCAGATTCACACTCTTGGTAACCTAAATAGCCACAGTATCCTTCCAACTTCTCTCCCTGCTTTTGTTCTCTTCCCATCCAATCCACTGTCAACTGACCATCTTCTCTGGTCATGTCATTCTCCAGGCCAAATGCCTTCAAAGGCTCCCCAGAGCCCACAGAGTAAAGCCACTTCCCCGTGTCTGGTCCTCAGAGCTCTCAGTGATCTGAGACCAAACCATCTGCTCAGCTTTATTTCCTTCCCCTACTGAAAGGCAGAGTTTTCAGCTGCTCCAAACTCACCATGTCTCAAACTCTCCACAGTTCCCACCTCTGTGATTTGACTCAGTCATCTCCTCTCCAATCATGCTTCCCCACCAACCCCATGTGCTAAAATTCTTCCTGCCTTGAAGACCGGTTCTACCGTGGATGAAGCCAGTTGTCAGCTCTCCTGCCTTTAAGCTGTACAGCATTTGGATGCCATTCAAGGCCTCTCAGTGTACCACCCCAAGAAGCAGTAGCATGCAATGGGGACAGGTACAGAGTCTAGGGTCACACTGCCCAGCTTCCACTCTTGATTGCAGCTTTTGCAGTGTGTGACTGGAGGCAATTGCTTACCTCACTCTGCCTCTGTTTCCCTATCTGTGTAATACACATGATGACAACAGTATTTACTTAGCATAGAATAAGACTTGATAATTATGAGCTGTTCCTCTTATTGCTCACCTGAATCTCTGAACAAGACCACAAAATTGCCACTGATACTCCCACAGCATCCTCCATATGGATGCTCAACATATGCCCAATGATGTCCAACACAATCTAGAAAAAAATGAAAGAAGACTGCCAGTTAAAGCTGCCTGCAAAGTTTCTCCTCCACTCCAAACAGAGAGCAATGATGCAGAAAACATTTTTTAATGGAGCTCATACCAACCATTATGAACTTTTCTGATATTGACAAAATAAATCACAGAGTAATTCTCTAGATATTTTTAACAAATTTTTCACTCATTACAATATTTATTGAGCAGCTACTGGCAAAATCTGAGGTCTGGGAATACTGATGCAATGTACTGATCAGGTAAGAAACTTACTGTATTAAAATAGGGAGCAATTGTTAAGTTCTGTAATATGTATAGGAAACAGCCCTTGTAAAAGATCGTGTATATAAAATGTTATGTTTATATGTTTGGGAATAGTTTCTGTAATTAGCTTTGTTGGTAGAAATAGAATGCATTGAATCTGTAGAGTCAGAATTAGAAATGCCTGCATCAGCAAAATCATGGCTTAGGTCAGCAGAACTAGAGACAAGCATGTATCAAGGAAGCCATATGGTTTTGAGAAGGGGGACCGGAATGGCATTTAGAAGTTTGGGCAGAGATTATACAGGACAAGTTTGAGCCATCAGTAAAGGTCTGAAAGCTTAAGAAATTCCAGGTAATACCTTTTGCCTTGGTGGATCTCCCACTGTCCTGGGTTCAACCTGGATAAGGAGACCAGGAGACCAAGAATTCATGTTACCTCTTTCTCCTGTCTGCCCACCCCCAGCACAGAGGGAGGCTCAGGTCTCCTGGGGGTTTTGCTTGTCCTGGGTTACTAGCAACTGTGGCCTGTAAAGACTTGGGTGCTCTTCTGGCCCTGCTACCAAAGAAGGGCAAGTTGCCCAAAACGATTAACACAGGAGATCAATAGGATTAGCAGCAGAACATATACCCCTTCCCATCAAGATCTTACAGTGAGATAAGTCCAAAGACCCCTATCTCTCTTCTAAGGACCAGTCAAGAAAACAGTAAGCAGGGTAAGTATAAGAGGATCTTGGTCTATTAATCCATTTCTTTTTCTTTAATGAGATCAGTAGTGTTTCAGATACTTGATCACTAAAACTTCTAGATGGAACAATATGTTCTTTGCAGAAAAAGCTAGAGAACAAGGTAAACTATGGGCACGTCAAACAATGTCTTATCAAATCAACCTGCATCCAAATACATCAGACAATGCTAGTGAGTAATGCTGAGTTTCGGCCAACCCTTTGGCTCACATTAGCACATCAGTTGGAGTTCCTGGGCAATGGTTTTTGTCTTCCAAGTAAGTTGAGATCATAACCTTTTTGTTGTTGTTTCCTGCCAGACAAAGAAGTGGTTTCACACTCAGCCTTTTCCAGACCACCAAAAGACAGTAAGACACTAAAGCAACCCACCCCATATGCAACTCCTGCCAACTCCAAATCTCCTAAAACAATAAGCTGAACAAGGCCAGGAGATGGGGTTTATGTGAGATCCACCACCTCTGCCTGAGAATGAATCATAAAACCACTAGCACTCCATTCCCCAGCCTCACACTGCCTAGCCCCAACCTACTCGAACTGTGCATAATGAAAATGAAATCAGGAACACACTGAACCTTAAACCTCAAGTACATTTTAAATCTTGTTTTAGATTCATCTATATTAACAGAGGTCAGGCAACTTCTTTATTCAAGCTAAGTTATTCTTACTGGTATAATGACAAAAATGGTCAGACACATTTTTCTACTAAAAAAAAAAAATACCCTGACAAAGTACATTCTAAAACTCAGTAGAGAATATGGAAATAGCGTGCAATAAACTTTGCCTTATAAAATAACTAATGAAGGAAATAACCCAGTTATTTGGCAATGGGAAACAACCATTTGTATATTATTACATATTTGATAGGTCATTAATTAGAAGCACTTTTTATTTTCTAGCATAGCATTTTTCAAAAATGTCTTACAAAGAACACCAGTGCAACAAGAGAAAAGCAAGTCACATAAGTTTGAGAAGCTCTGCTTTCTCTGGTCCCCTTCTTGGAAATGACTAATGCATATTTGCATATTAAAGACTGAGACTGTAACTCTGTGGAATCCCTCATTTCCCCAAGTTCACTTGGCACTGCAACCCTTTTTCTCTCATAACACATATCAACAGCCCACAAAATGGCTGTTCTGCCAAGCACAACGTGGGGAAAATTTCTTCTAGAAATGGGCTGTAGGCCAGGCACGGTGGCTCACACCTGTAATCCCAGCGCTTTGGAAGGCTGAGGCAGGCGGATCACTTGAGCTCAGGAGACTAGCCTGGGCAACATGGTGAAACCCTGTCTGTACCAAAAATACAAAAAAAAAAAAAAATAAATAGCCAGGCATCGTGGCACATGCCTGTAGTCCCAACTATTCAGGAGGCTGAGGTGGGAGGATCACTTGAACCTGGGAGGTAGAGGTTGCAGTAAGCCGAGACTGCACCACTGTACTCCAACCTGGGTGACAGAGTGAGACCCCATCCCCCCCACAAAAAAAAGAAAAAGAAAAGGGACATAGTAAAATGGTTTAAGAGCTGAGACTCCAGAGTCAGGCTGATTCAAATACTAGCTTCACCATTTGTTAGCAGTGTGACATTAGGTTTGTCCCTCAGTTCCCCCAGGTAAGATAGGTAAAGTAACAGCACCTACCTCCTAGGCCATGGGCCTTTCCATCTGAGTGGAACATCTTCTGAGATCCTCACATGGCTGGTCCTTTTGGTTATGCAGGTCTCAGTTCATACTGTCACCGCCTCCAAGAGGCCTTCCCTGACAACCCAACATAAAATTAGCCCCACCCAGATCACTAGTGCTTCACTCTCTTCTTCATGACACGCCTCTATTTAACCACAAAATTGTCATCTATTTTCCCCCAATAGAATGTAAGCCCCATGAAGGTACATTTTGTTACTTATCATTGCTATATCCCAAAACAGATCTTCAACAAGTATTCATCTAACGAATGAATGAATGGATGGATTAATGAATGAACGAATGGATGGATGAATGAATAAATGAATGAATGAATGAGATGATTCAGTATGAATCAATGTAAAGCATTCTTCATGATGCCTGACACATAAGCTGACACATACAGATGCTATTTTGAAAACTTTTGGGGAACCGTGAGTGGTTAATACACACATAATCATAATTCTCCCAATAAGTAACATTCTGACTCCATGGTGTATCCTCTTGCTGTATTAGAGGTAAACATTTCACAACGTTCATTCAGAGGTGTGCTAGTAAACTGGCTTTCAGGAATGGGCAAGGGAATGGGGAAGGTAGGCCCGAAGAGTAGCATCTTCCAATTTCCATGGTGTAAATACACCAAATATGACCAATTTCAGGCTATGTGTGGTTTAACACCAGGATCGTGAGATTCCTGAGAATTTAACAAATGGCTCTCACAGGGCAGTACAACCCTTCTTATGGGAATGATCCTTTCAGGCCTTCAAGTCTTGTTTGTTGAGTTCAAATTTAACATGAGTCTTTTATATACAGACATATTTTCCAAATTCTCCCCCCTTGATGAGCTAAAAATAAGGGCTACCTACTCACTTTGGTCTGATACTCAGGGAAACTAGTTGAATGTATTGGTCTGCACTTCCTGTACCCCCTTCTGTGTGCTTTCAAACTGGTGTTTAAGGATCTAAACATGATCTATATCCACACCAGACCATTGTGAGAACCAGCCAATCTCAGAAAACCCAAGATGAATTGTGTTTAGATTCATTTAAATGGAGGCAGCCACATAAGGCACCATCTAGTAAGTGCCATCAATGAGCAGAATCTAACTGCAGAAGAAGAATGACTCCATCCTGACCACAAGATCCCAACAAGGAGTGAGAAATGGTGCTGCAGATGGAGATTTCTCTGGCATCACAGCCTTGCTGCCCCTTGGCATCAAAATAAAACAGTAGCTTTTTCCAACTATAGTGATCCTCTATCAACTGCAGTTTTGAGATAACACAAGAAAAATTCCAAAATCCACAGTTAGTCTACATGCAAGTAACAACATAACAGTAATTGTTGCTCCTCTTCTGTAAACTACATGAGAGGTCTATGAAGTAAGACATGGAGAAAATTACTTCCTGCTCTACTGTATTTGTTATCTATTGCTGTGTAACAAATTACCTCAAAATTGAGCAGCTTAAAACAGTACACATTTATTATCTCACAGTTTCTGTGGGTCAGGAATCAAGGCACAACTTAAGTGGTTCCTCTGCTTCACAGTCTCTCACAGCCTGCAATCAAGACAGACGTCAGCCCAGGACTTGTCGTCTTATCTGAAGGCTCGACTTGGAAAGGATCCACTTCCGAGCTCACTAAATGGCTGTTACCAGGTTTCCATTCTTTGTGGCTATTGAAATGAGTGCCTCTGTTCCTTACTGGGTGTTGGCTGGAGGCCACCCTCAGTTCCTTACCACATGGGCCTCTCCGCGTGGCAGCTTGCTTCATCAAAACATGCAAGCTATGAAGGCAATAGAGTCTGCTAGTAAGATGGAAGTAACAGTCTTATGTAACCTAACCCTGCAAATAACATTGACATTCTGTTACTTTTGCCATATCCTATCATTTAGGAGCAAGTTATGAGGATCAACCAATACTCAAAGAAAGAGGATAATATAATGGTGTGAATTCCAAGCAGTAGGGATTATTGGAGGCCATCTTGGAAGTCTTCTCACCACATTCACCCTCTTGGAAGATGGATGGGAAGACCAGGCCCAACCAAAACATCTCTTTAAGCTTTTCAATATGAAACCAAGCCATGTGGTTTCCCAAGCATGTCGGTAAAGTATCATTAAAACAAAACAAGGAAGAATAAGAGTAGAGGACATTAAATTCGCAGACAAAAAAGTCTTTTCCTATGTTCTAGGCAAATATAACCTACATCAGAGCAAATTCCTGGAAGCACCTGCACTTTTGCAAATCCCAACATGGAAGCCATGTCTTCTGACCAACCAAACAAGTGACTCACAAGAAGCACCACCATCTGAACAGGTATACTGCCAAGAAATCTAGTTTGGTCTAGAAGCAAGTATCTTCTAGAATTTTCATTTATTGCTGTAGAATAGCTTGAAAACATATTTAATGCCATTTTATTGCTTGTTATTTTCTGTGAGATCCATGTCTCCCTACAGCAGTTTTGCCTGCATGATACTTTTAAGGTCCATATCCACCACAGTGGCAAGGAACTGCTATAAAAATTTCAAACCTCGGCAGTCATCCACATTTTTTCTAAGCTCTACCCAACCACATATTCTCAGATATACGGGCATCCCAACATTGAATGGTAGTAAAAGGCCAGAGAGACTGCCTCTGAAGGACTTCAAATGATTTAATCCACTAAGGGCAAAACACATACTCAGAAAACCTGTAATACTCTGTCCTAGACAAATGTAAATGCAGACAAAAATTATCTTAACTCTAAACACTCAAAACTGGTCTGTGCATTTTACCATTCTTTCCCATATGCTTTACTTTCTGCAAATCTCATCCCCAATTCAGTAATAAAAATATTTAGGGTCATTGTGTTGCTAATCATATTTATTTTTTCCTTTAGAGAGGTGATATTTGATAAACAACTAAACTGAATAGTACCATACCTAAGAGACTCTGAAACCACAGCCACCTGTGGGAAAGCAATTGTTTATAAACCACCTTAGAGTTGATAGGTCCTGCATATGCTTGGATCACAGATATGTGTTGAATAATAATGGAATGCATGTGCAGTGAGCAAAAACTAATACAAAATTCCAGTTTAATGGTCTTAAGCCGGCAGGAAGGTCATAAAGCAGATGACAAAGGGAATTTTGTTAAGGATGTAGATATCTTCCAACCTGCGAAAATAACTTGATAACATATTTTCACCTATAAATTAAGGCTTTGGGGAAATACAGTGAATGCTCTTACCTCTCTAAGATGTATGTTTTCCTTCTCTTTCTGGTCTAAAATCACTTCCAAGTGGCTGACCTGAGACTCAGCTTCTGCCATCCGCCATGTTCGCTCATTGTCATCCTCCAGGCTTTTGGATGGCAAGCCTTTACTTTGCAACATCTCAAGAAGTTTTTTAATTGACTCATCTCGGGCATTGAGGGTTTGTTTCTGCGTTTCAGTTCTCAGCTCCATTTCCTCTAATGTCTTCCTCAAAAGGAACAGCTCCTTAGCCTGCCTGTCATGCTCAGCTTGGAGCCGCCTGAAGTTCTCCTCGGTCAGCTCGATGGTGAAGTGCTCCACTCCTCGGTTGCCACTGTCTTGCTGGAGGAGGTGGCTGAGGTCTCTCTGGGTTCGCAGCTCATCTTGAAGGGCCTGGATTGTCAACTGTAGGTGCTGCAGTGAGAAAGATGGAGTGGGAGAGGAGAAAGAAGGAAAAAAGGTCAATGAAAATGTCAAGTGTCGCTTGCTGCCACCACACCATGAAGATGGAATGTTAATCATGAGGTCCGGAGGGCCAGCCATGAATTCCTCCACGGTAACTTCAGAAGCATGGGACAGCACATGGAGAGGGGGAGATTACTTCAATGATGCTTTCTGAATGTCTTGGGAGAAGAGAAATGCACACATACACAGAAACAATAGATTAGTGTCAATCACAAGGGAAATTATATGTCTACAGAGTTTTAATTTAGGAAGTGGAAAAGGTTAGAGGGAAACTTTCACAAACATACCTTCTTTATGCCCAGAACACTCCAGACTCAGTATTCCTTGTTTCCTAAGGTATTCTTTATTGTACTATCCATTATTTCCCATGATCAACATGTGTTGATTTAAAAATGAAAATAATAGCATCCACTACAAGTAGACACAAACAAAGACTTTATTTTTTACAAATAAAGCTGTGAACAGGTTTAGTAAACAGGATTACTGCATCTGCAAGCAAAAGGGAATAAATGCAGGCACAGACAAACACACTCAAACACACAAGGAGGTGAGGCTGTACAGAGCAGAACAAACAAGCTGCAAAGAGTGGACAAACCTTGGTTCTTCTGGCATCCAGTAACTGAACAGTATGGGAAATGAAAAAAAAAAATGACCAAAAAATCAACACAAAGTCCAGTGCAAGCAAAGGATACTTAACAGAAAGAACGTAATCAACATAAAGTACCTTCACAGAAGAAGAAAAAGAAAAGAAAAAATTCTAATTACAGCAAAGACCCTTAAGCTACACGGAGTTTATAGCATTGACGTTTGAAAGACACGGGAAAAAAAAAGAAATACCAAACCTGAGGTTTATCCCACCTTTTGTTTTCCTAAATCTCACTGACCCAGAAACCGAAAGTCTTGAAAGTATTACTAGAGAGGGAAGCAACTGTTATTTTGGGTCACCATTTTAAGCAAAGTCAGGGTGAAAGCACCAGAGAAACAAAATAGTTATCAGATGTGAGAAAAGGCACCCATGCTTGAGGATAGTTGGTGAATTTGGCAACACCTTTCCCCATAGGACAAACCCCCAGGCTGATCAGAGAAGGCAGCCACAAGCCTGAAGGCATTTCTATCCCTATGGACAAGCCAAGATGCTTCCAAGACAGCAGCTATTCATTCGCCAAACACATGAGCCTGCTTGTGGAATGAACACAATGCTAAGCACAGGAATCAAGAGTGACATAAGACATAGCTCCTGCCCACAGGGAACTCACAGTATTGTGAGGCGTGGGGTAATACTATATCTAAGTTATACGAATATTGGAGCAGTCAACATTTTGAAATCTTTCTGAATTCCTATAGCTGACACTCAGAGGTATTGAGATCTTTCTGAGTGTGGCCTACATCCAAAAACTAGCACTGGGTGATGCACCATCTTGATTATACTGTTTCTGGGTATCCAATTCATATTCCCATTTATGAATGTCCATTGAGAAATTATTAGAGCATTCTCATCTGTATACCACAGTGCCTCACAGGGTATTGAATGCAGAGAAAGAAACTGATATGTATTTAATGATGGAGGTTATTCATTTTTAATACAATGCTCCCCTATAAAGTGTAACATACAAAGTTGTGCAACCATCAACACAATAAATTTTTTAACATTACCTCAGAGATACCTCACGCCCTTTAGCAGTCATTCCCCATCTCCCTCCCTTTCCCCAGGCCCTGGTAACCACTGATTTACTTTCTGTCTTTATGCCTGTTATGGACCTTTCATATCAATGGTATCATGCAATAAGTGGTTTCTTTCACTTAGCATGTTTCCAAGGTTTATCCATGTGGTAGTGTGTATCTGTACTTTGTTCCTTTTTATGGCTGAATAATATTCCATTGAACGAATATACCACATTTTATGTATCCATTCATCAGCTGACTCAGACACAAATATTCACAGCAGCAACATTCCTATTAGTCAAAAAGTGTTAACAACCCATTTGTCAATCAACTGGTGAATGGATGAAATCTAGTATATCAATTTAATGGAATATTATTCAGCCACAAAAAGGAATGAAGTGCTGACATACAGGATAACATGGATAAATCTGAAAACATTATGCCATGTGAAAGAAACCAGTCACAAAAGACCATATATTGTATGATTCCACTAAAAGAATGTCCAGAATAAACATATCCATAGACAGAAAATAAATTAGTGATTGCTGGGGGGTGTGGAGGAAATGGGGGGACTCTAAAGGGTATGGGGCATCTTCTGGGGTGATGAAAATGTTCTCAAGTTAGATAGGGGTGTCCTTTGCACCACTTTGTGAATATACTAAAACCAATGAATTTCACACTGTAAATGAGTGAATGGTATGGTACATAAATTATATATCAACAAAGTTGTCACAAAAATCATGAGGTGGGACCATAAGGTAATCTAACCTTCCTCTACCAGCCCACTTTCCTTAAACCACATTAGAACAGAGTCCACAGGAGTATCTGCAGCCTTCAGCCCAGAGATGCAGCTACAGTCAAGACTCTTTAAAGAGTGCTTTGGCAACTGTCTTTGAGGCATTTTATATATGTGTGTGTGTGTGTATATATATATATATATATATATACAGATAGATAGATAGATAGATAGATAGATAGATAGATGATAGAGAGATAGTTTTTTTTTTTGGTTTTTTTTTTTTTCTTTTTTTTTGAGACAGAGTCTCACTCTGTCGCCCAGGCTGGAGTGCAGTGGCACAATCTCGGCTCACTGCAAGCTCCGCCTCCCAGGTTCACGCCTTTCTGCTTCCTCAGCCTCCCAAGTAGCTGGGACTACAGGCGCCCGCCACCATGCCCAGCTAATTTTTTTGTATTTTTAATAGAGACGGGGTTTCACTGTGTTATCCAGGATGGTCTCAATCTCCTGACCTCGTGATCCGCCCACCTTGGCCTCCCAAAGTGCTGGGATTACAGGCATGAGACACTGTGCCCGGCCCAGCCCATGCACAGTTTCTAAGTTTTTTTTTTTTTTTTTTTTGAGACAGAGTCTCGCCATGTCGCCCAGGCTGGAGTGCAGTGGCACAATCTCAGCTCACTGCAAGCTCTGCCTCCCAGGTTCACACCATTCTCCTGCCTCAGCCTCCCAAGTAGCTGGGACTACAGGCGCCCGCCACTACGCCCGGCTAATTTTTTTGTATTTTTAGTAGAGATGGGGTTTCACCATGTTAGCCAGGGTGGTCTTAATCTCCTGACCTCATGATCCGCCCGCCTCGGCCTCCTAAAGTGCTGGGATTACAGGCTTGAGCCACCGCACCTAGCCAATATTTTTTTCTTTATGCTAGAAACATTCAAATTATTATTCTCTAGCTATTTTGAAATGTATAATAGATTATTGTAAACTATAGTCACCCTACTGATCTATCGAACCCTACGTCTATTTCTTCTATCAAACCATGTATTTTTACCCGTTAATCAACTCTACCAAGATACCTTTCTAAGTCAAAAAGGAAATCCTGCCAGGTTAAATTATATACATATAAGTGTGTGTGTGTGTGTGTGTGTGTGTATAAAATTATATACAATTGGCCCTCCATATGCACAGGTTCTACATCTGAGGATTCAACTAACCACGGGTTAAAAATATTTGAGGGAAAACAAAAAATAATACAACAATTAAAAAAAGAAAAAATACAGCATAAGAACTATTTGCATAGCATTTACATTGTATTAGGTAGTATAAGTAATCTAGAGATGATTTAAAGTATATAGGAGGATGTGTATAGGATATACGCAATACTACGTCATTTTATGTAAGGGACTTGAGCTTCCACAGATTTCAGTATCTGTGGGAGTCCTGGAACCAATCCCCCACAGATACCAAGAAATGAGTGTGAATGTTGTTTACTATTTCTAAAGATTCCATAAATACTGAATTTTAATTCTGTCCTGCTACTTATTGTTATCATTATTTAAAGAACAATCCAAGACCTTTAAAAATTATCTGATAGATGCCAGAGGCTAGGAATGGCGTGTGGGTGAAAAGGAAGATGAGGAGAGGTTGGTCAATGGACAAATATGTAGTTAGAAAGTATGAATTCAAATGTTTGAAAGCAGAATAGGGTGGGTGACTATAGTTAGCAATAGTGTATTGTATATTTCAAAGTAGCTAGAAGAAAGAACTTGAAATCTTCCCAACATATAAAAATAAATACTTAAGATGATGGAGTATTTACCCTAATTTGATCATTACACATTCTATGCACATAACACAATACCACACGTATCCCATAAATATGTTAAATGCTATGTATCAATTTAAAAATAATAAAACAAAAAGTCATCGCAATGCCAGTTCTAGGCATTACACCAAACTGTTTTGTTCATTTGTGCTTTTAAGCAGCATTTCTGTAGCATGTCTGTGCTCTTGGTGGAATTTTAAGTGACTGGGAAAACCATGAGGAGTCTGTGATAAATCTTTTTCATTAATTATAACTTGAATAATGTACAGAAAAAAATTGGATATGTGAATATACTGGTTCCTAATTAGCCTAATAATTCAAATTCTCTAAGGTTTTCCATTTTATTAATGAACTAGAATCAAAGGCCTGTATCTTTTTCTTTCTCTGGTGTGAAGATAAGCTACCTACTGCTATATCCACACAATGCCTATGGTCTTTAATATTTAGTGAATATATATACTCATATATATATGGGGTGGGAGATGAGTGAATGAATAAATGAATGAAAGAATATACCATACCCCATAAGCAAAAATGTGTCCAGCATACCATAAAAAGTAATATGAATGGACAAGAAAAAAAGAGAGGAAAATATACCACAATGATCATTGCTGGGGAGAGGAGGATGGGGAATGACTGCTAAAGGATAGGGAGTTTTTAGGAGAGGTAATTAAATTAGAGTACTTAAACTTTTAAATTAGACAGTCGTGATGGTTTCACTACTCTGTGAATACACTAGAAATCACTGAATTGTACCATTTAAAAGGGTAAATTTTATGATCCATGAATTATATCTCAATAAAGCTGTTAAAAATGATGGGAGGCGAAAGCATTACAGATGCCTTCCTTTCTATTTCCCGTTTTCATTCAGCAAATATTTTTTCCAAGAATAACTTATTTACTCATCATCGCTAGGCTAGTTAATATTCTTTGGGTTGCAAGCAACAGAAAACAACTTGGCCTGTCTTGAGCCACAGAAGGGAGTACATGAGAAGGATATCAAGGCATCTCCCTGAATGAAAGCAGCAATTGTGAAAACAGGACCCAAGGAAAGAAGGAAGCAGCACACAGCATGAATCTCTGTCAGAAGCTTGGTTCCGTGTTACTTGGTTTCAAGGACTCCCTGCTCCAAATTGAAAATACCCAGGATGGAGTATAGAATTAGCCTGGCTTGGGCCAAGTGTCTTCCATGGATCAATAGGTTGCGGCAGCTGACCCTCACCATCGGAAGCTACTCCAAGAGGAAGAAGAGTTGCTTAAAGGTCCGCAGCAACCCCAAGAAGAATCTACTACAATTGCTATTCTGATTAAAGAAAAAAGAAGCAATATAAATAATATGACAGTGCTATGATTATGTTTATTTGGAGTAGGGGATTCCTAAAGTACCCTTTAGGACTATATACAAGACTCAGGTGAACTGCATGATAAAGATGTAATCGTGCCAGTTCAACCTTCTGACGTGCAGTATTCGGTTTTCTGTTCCTGTGTTAGTTTGCTAAGGATAATGGAAAGTTTTAAAGATTTGATTTACTATCCCAAATTAAGAATTCTGACTATGACATCAGACAGTCTGGGGCCAAAAGCCTGGTCACTCACTAGTTACGGGGTCAGACAACCTTGAATGGGCCTCCAATCTGGTCATGCACTAGCTTTAAGGTCATATAACCTTGCGGAGGTGGGGGCTGTGGGATATTGGCAGGTTATTTTCGCTAAACCTCAGTTTCCATCTCTTTTAAAAGCTGCTAATAACACAAACATCTTGCAGAAGCATGATAAAGTTAGATGATAACACATGCCCAATACTTACTTATGCCTGAAACTGAGTAAGTACCCCAGCCAACAGGAAGCCATCATTTTAAAACTGCTACTATTATTAATATACAAATACAGATTGCAAACTGTTCCAGAATGCAGTGCAAACAGGTGAAACTGCAATGGCAGTGGGTCGGGGGGTGGGGGGCAGTGAAATAATGTTTGGCTGTGTCTATACAAAGAAAATCTTTCAACCAGAGAAACTTTTTAGTTTGGCCACTTCAAGTGCTAACTTGAAGCAAATAAAGCAATGGCACATAAAATATCTGGAAAGAATAACCCTAGATTTTGCCACAAGCTGGTATATGCATTTTAAAGAGACAGCAAATATTTAACATCACTGAACACTAGTGATGGCACAGATCACAAAGATAATCTTTGTTTCTTTTTGCAGGAGGATAAACTAAGGCCCAAAGAGGTTGACCACTGGTTGTCTGAAGTCACAACAGAAATGACAGCACTGCTAGTTGTGAAGTCCGGGCACCAAACTCACAGCACAAAGCTCTTTCCTGCTCTTTCCCTTCTAGCTCCATGTACCAGTCTTATTTGGTCACTGCACTGCAGAGGGCGTGTTACCACATAATTAGTTTCAGGGTATGTGCAACAGCTGCCACGAGCCAGAGTTCCACACTGGAGTCAAATGTCTTCGGTCTAGACGCATGCCTTCCACCACATGCCACTGATGGGACAGCCACCATAACCACATTCCTTACTCCAGCGGCTCCAAGCCTTCAGGAGTTGGAGCACATGACACATTCCAACCAAGATGAAGTAACTCCTCTCTCTGAGTGACTTATTAAAGAACACCTTTAGGGATTTTTTCAGATTTGACATTCTTCTACCTGGGAGCTTAAGGACTTTAAAAAGGGTTTAGAGAAATTTTTTTTCCTAAAAATCTATGTGAGATAAATGTCAAGAATTAAGGGACCACTTAGGAACCTGGAAATGATAAGTCACAGGAGATCCATGTTATCATTGAGTAAGTCAAAGCAAAAACCAGAAAAAAAGGAAATGGTTGTTTTGCAGATACCATCACCAAAAGAATATGTCATATCACTGAGAAGTAAGATCTCTTGATACCAATCTTGAGTAATATCTGTTTGAGATTATTTTATTGTATCTGAATAATTTTGGGCCTATTAGTAACAACAAAAATTTTCCTTAAAATGAAGACTCAGAAACCCATGTATGCATTCCTAAGCACATAGATATATTTCATATGCTTTAAGATTATTTTTCAAATCTTTAAACCAGTGAAATAGAAATTTCTCCAAAAGTACAGTAAAAACTATATTTAAACAAGGAATTGCAAAGTGCTTATTTCATCCCTTGATGTTTATTTTGTTTTACAATTCATTTGAGACTTTTAAAGTCGGAAAGAGAAAAAAAAATAGCTTTCAAATTTGAGTCTGGAACAGAGCTCACCTATCAAGTCTAAAAGGGATATAAAGAAAGTATCCCTGTTGGGATAGTTTCCCAACAGGAAAGTATAGAAAAAAAGAGAAAGTATCTAACACAGTACAGATACTGCTGGTGCCCAGAACAAGAGCATTATTGAATGAAAGAAGAATTTAAATCGAAGCAAGCCCTTACTAACTCAAGGTCTTACTGGCATTTTTCCTAATAAGATGAACTATTAGTTCTGGGTTACATAAACTTCAACACACTAGAGCCCTCACTAAGTCAGAGGGAGGCCAAAGGCCCTTTTGAACCCATGCATCTGTACTCTATTTAAAATGAATGACTGTCCCTCTCTTCTTTGTTTGGGTCCTTAGCTGTGAACTAGGAGAAGAGTGAGGCACAAAACCAGCAGAAACAAAGGCCTGCAAAATGAGTGCCATATTTTGCTGTTATCTTTGAACATTTTCTTTCTTTATTTCAGAAATCCAAAGGGAAACAAAAGTGGAAAGAATTGCAGGCTTTATGGTTTAAAAAAGAAAAAATAAACATAGGATGAGTTTACAGTTTATAGTATCTGCGAAGCAACTCTTCACTCATTCCTTTAAATAAACTTTTAAATCACCTTTTAAGTGGGCACAGAAAATGCTGTTATTGTGAGTTACTGAGATCTAATGTGGGAGACTAGTTAGGAACCTGAGTCCTGAACTCAAGCAAGAAATGATTCTACCACTGTTTATCTCTGTACTTTTTAATCTCTGTAAAGTTGTTTGCCCTCAGTTTCTTCCACTATAAAATGGAGATGATACAGTTGTAGTGATGAATAAATTTACACACACACATACACACATACAATAAATAACCTCTCTTAACATTATAACTAGTATTAATAGTAAAAATAACTATTATGCTGGGGAAATCTCTTTAAAGATTATTTAGCAACTTATTCAGTGAATTCCAGGCAGTACAGTTACTTATTTCCTTAGATAGAAGGCTTTTCCTTTTTAAAAAGGAAACATTTTAAAGGATATAACACAATCTCTTATTATACTCCCTATCTATCAGCATTATTTTACAAAGAATTCTTCCTTCGTTAGAGTCTACACAGAAAGGTATAGTATATAAGCTGGTCGTTCATTTCTGCCACAACCATTCACAGGTGACATTCACTCAACTCACTTTCACTGACCGTTTATTCAGTGTGCTAAGCACTATGCTAAGGCATGGGGATTCAACAACAAAGAGGCATGAGACATTGTCCTTGGCCTTCAGAAGCTCTTAGTCAAAAGAAGCAACAAATGAGGAGACGCAATCACAACAGAAAAGGATAGGAGCAAAAGGGAATGCGTACAAAGTGCTGAGGCAGCACAGAGGAGGGAGGCATCTATCTGGTTTGAGCACAAGGGAAGATTCTGCAGAGGATGTGAACCTTAAGTGAGGCCTAGAACAAGGAAGAAAGATATTCCAGGCAGAGTGAAGGGCACGGGCAAAGGCATATATATATACTTTTTAAAATGCATGGCATCTTGGGTGGAAAAAGAAGAAAGCCTGATGGCTGAACATGAACCCCAAGAGTAGAAGGAGGCAGCTATGAAGGTAGTGATACTCATCAATAAAGGATCCAGAAGAACACAGAAAGGACACTTCATTCAGCAGGGGGCGACGTAAAAGGAGTGTTTAGCACCACATGTTGCAAACTGGGCTTGTGAATACATTCTCAGAAGTCTGTGAGTTTTATGAAAATTCAAAATTTCTTTAATTTTAATGATAATCTAAAAACTAAAATTGCCTGGAAATTAAGACATCACTTTTTTTGTACTGATCATTTACATTTCAATCATCCACTCAAAAAATATTTATTGAACACCCCTATGTGCCAGGCACTGGGGATATAACAATGAGCGAGACACAGTACCTGAACTCATAGAAGTTAGACTAATAAGGGGAGGTAACCAAGAAATAAAAGTATAGCATATCAAGAGACAGTAAGCGCTGCACAGATAAATAAAACATTAACGTGGCAAGAGGTAGAAAGTCAAATGGGGGGTGTTCATTTCATACAGGGTAGACAAGCAGTCAGTGCACTTCTTCATTAACATGATATTTGAGCAAAGACCTGAAGGAAATAAAATATTTGAGAGATATTTTCAGAGAAGAAGATTTACTTCCCCACATTTGTCACAAACATTCCTAAGGGTCTATAAGAATGCTCTTTATCTCTCTTTCTCTGTTTCTCATTGTTATATCTCCAGTGCCTAGTATTGTGCCTGGCACATAGGAGTGTTCAATAAATGTTTTTTGAGTGGATGATTTAAATATAAATGATCAGTACAAAAATAGTTATGTCTTAATTTTCAGATAATTTTATGTTTTAGATTATCATTAAAATGTATGTCTGTCTGTCTGTTTCTCTCTCTCCTTCTTTTGAGACGATGTCTTATTCTGTCACCCAGGGTGAAGTGCAGTGGCATGATCATGGCTCACTACAGCCTCAACCTCCTGGGCTCACACCTCAGCCTCCCAAGTGGCTGGGACTACAGGCATGTGCCACCATGCCCAGCTAATTTTTGTATTTTTTTGTAGAGATGGGGTTTCACCATGTTGCTCAGACTAGTCTCAAACTCCTGGGCTCAAGTGATATGGCCACCTTGTCCTCCCAAAGTGCTGAGATTACAGACATGAGCCACTGCACCCAGTCTATATTTATTTTTAAAGGGTAATCTGAAAAAATAGAGAAAACATTTGCAAACCATGTATCTGATAAAGGGGTAATATCAAAAACATATATAAGGAACTTCTACGACTCAAAAGCAAAAAAAAAAAAAAATACAACCTGATTTTAAAATGAGCATATAGACTTTTTTTTTTAAGAAATGTCCATTTCTTCAAAAGAAAGCATACAAATAGCCAACATGTATATGAAACAGATGCTCAAAATCACTAGTCATCAAGGAAACGCAATTCAAACTCACAATGAGATATAATTTCACATCTATTAGGATGGCTGTTATAAAAAAAAAAAGCCAAAGAGAGGCTGGATGCAGTGGTTCATGCCTATAATCCCAGCACTTTGGAAAGCCAAGGTGGGAGGTTTGCTTGAGCCCAGGAGTCAAGGCTTCGGTGAGTCGTGATTGTGCCACTATATTCCAGCCTGGGTGACACAGTAAGACCCTGTCTCAAAAAAAAAAAAAAAAAAAAAAACAAGTCTTGGTAAGGATACGAAGAAATTGGAGCCCTTGTACACTGTTGGTGAGAATGTAAAATAGTGTTGCACTAAGAAAAACACAACAGAAGTTTCCAAAACTAAATTAAATATAGAATCGCCATATGATCCAACGATCCTACTCTGGGTATTTATCCAAAAGAATTGAAATCAGGATCTCAAAGACATATTCACACTCCTGTGTTCACTGCAGCATTATTAACAATAGCCAAGGTCTGAAAACGAAACTAAGTGTTTATAAATGGATGAATGGATAAAGCAAATGTGGTATATACACATAATAGAATATTATTCAGCGTTAAAAAAAAAAAAAAGAGGGGCAGAGGTCACTCTCCAGGGTGGGGCTGGGCACGATTGGAAAATGGTCCTTCCCTTTCTGTTGGTAACAAGAAGAAAGGGATGTCTACTGGCTAAGGTCACAGAGCAAGACAGAGTGTGGGCCGGGCTAGGACCCCAGGCAGCATGACTTGCTGGGACTGAGTTTTCTTGCTACTTGGAGGGAGTAAGAGTTCTCCATCCTTTACTTTTACAAATATTTAGTGAGTGCCTCGCTTTCAGCCCTCCCTGGGCCCACCACTGGGGTCCAAAGGGGCTGAGGCTGCCCACGGTCTAAAGAAAATCAGTTGTACAATAAATGAAATGGTTGGAAGAGTTGTGTTTCAAAAACAATAAAATAAAGTGAAGGAGAGCGATAGTGCTGGGGCAAGGGTGGAGGGCCTCTCTGAGGAGGTGGCACTGGACCTGTGACCTGATGGAAGAGAAAGGGCTAACTGGGGAAGATGTGGGGAACAGCATTTCAGCAGAGGGAACAGCCAATACGCAGAGGCCCTTCGATAGTAACAAGCCTGAAGCCTGAAGTCCTCCCAGGAGGGGGTGAGGCGTCTCTACCCACACAAAGAGCATCTGCAAACAGGAGCCATGGGGGAGTAGTGGCACCCCCATCCGCAGCAGCCTTGGAGGCCAGGAACCGTTTATTCCTGGGCGCCCGCATTGGGTGGGGACCGGGAGGAGGGAGATGAGACGCCCGGACCGGGAGGGGTCCCGAAACTCCAGCAATGGCCAAAAATAATAACACGGAGAAGGTTCTTTGCGCAAAAGAAGGGAAGACAAACTATGCGTCGCTCCGGGTAGCGGGCGTTACCTGGAGTCGGCGGGCGGTGGCCGCCAGAGCGATTACTTACTGCGTGGCGCACCCCACCCGCGGGCCGCTGAGTGTATTTTTCCGTCGCAGGGTGTGAATAGGTCCCGGGGGGAGAGCTTCTTACCGCTCTCCTCCTGGGAATCCCTCTTACTGCGGTGCGGGACCCAGTTCCCTCGCAGGCCTGGGTCCCCGCTCCCACAGGGGACTACATCTCCCCGTCTGCCCACGCAGGAGCTCCCTCCCTAGGCCCCCGGGGCGCCCAGAGCAACCTCGAACCCATCAAGCGCGCGAAAGGGACAGCGCAGCCAGGGCGAAGGCCAGGGACTCCGTGCCTTCCTGCTTTTTCTCCTTTCTTCCAGCAAAGCCTGGGGCCGAGGCTACTCGCGGAGAATCGAAAAGAGGCAGGATGAGGTGGGAGGGCTGGGACCCCCGCGCCGAGGGCGTGGGGCTGGGGGTGACTTTTAGGCCCCTGGGAAGGCTGAGGGACTGGAGATGCGGGTAGGCGGGACTCAGGGACCGCTCGGTCGGGGGGGAGGGGCGGGGCCAGGTCGGGGGAGGGGCGGGGCCAGGTCGGGGGGGAGGGGCGGGGCCAGATCTGGGGTGGGGGCCCAGACAGAAGATTGGGCCGTGAAGTGGGGAATGGAGGAGCGGGGCAGGATTGGGGACCAAAGGGACCACTGAAGAGGCATTGGGCTGAGAGGAGGGTGCAGGGAAGTGGGCAGGGTTATGGAAACGGGATTGGGGGTGCCGGGTCCCAGTCTGGGGGTGGGAAGCCTCAAGCTGGCAGGGTTGGAGAGGGAGGTCCTGGGCCGGTAGGGGTTGAGTTAGGGGGCTTTGGGCCGCGGGATAGGGCGCGCGCGGTTCTCGGTGGGGCGGAGGGCGGACGGGCGGGGCGCGCGGTGTCCGCGGGCTGGCGGCTGTGAGGCCGGTGCGGGGCACACGGCGCCGCAGTCCACTGTCCAGAGAGTCCTGCTTCCGCGCCCGAGACCCTGTTACCTGGGCAGCTGGGCCGAGGGCGCCAGGCCAGGCCCCTGGGGGCTGAGGGGATCGCGGCCTCAGACCCTCTGCACGCCAGGATGTGGCGGGCGCACGCGTCTGCTTCGGTGGACTCTGAGCCGCTGGGACTTCAGGGCACCGCTCCCAGGCGGGGGCGCACGCGGTTGACGCGCTGGGTGCGGGCCCCCCCCCAGGCGGAGGAATGAGCCCCACGGGGAGGGCGGGGCTGCAGGGGGGCCGCTCTGGCCTCCTGGAGCGCAGCCCGGGGTCCCCGGGGACTTGTCTCTCCACGGGCCGGCGCCACTGCCCTCCCCCTGCGGGAACCGGCGCACGGAGGTCCGCGGAGTCCCCGCCACCGGCGGCGCTTAGAACCGTTTTCAGCCAGGCTGCGTCGGGCGGAGAGCCTCCAGCGAGAGGAATCTTTGTGAGCCAGTGGGTGAGAGGGAGCGGGAGCCAGTGAGTCCGCGCACCAGCAGGCCCAAACTTTGAGGGGGCCCACTGGGAACCCGCTGCCCTACGGGCCAAGACCCCCGCTCTGGAGAGACTTCTGGCCTCAGGCACTCTGGGGCCCGCCATCCAAGGAACACCCCCGCAAGGATAAGTCTCCGTATCCAGACCCGCTCTGGGACACACCCAGAGACACACAAAGAATCACATTGGCTTGTGGCCCGTCACCCTCGCCCTCAAACTCGCGCACAGTGCATCCCAGATGCACATTCGCACACCATCGCGGACGCACACACATTCCATCCCCGACACACACATTCACGGTCACACACATCCCACAGGGGAGGCGACCCAGGGGCACAGAGGCAGGCACTACTCGCCCCAGACGTTCAGTCACTCCACGCACCCGATCCAGGCGCACGGGCCACCCCGGGGGTCGCCGGGCACACACTGTTCCCAGGCTCACCCACCTTGTGCTGGGCTGTTTGCGGGCTGCCTGTAGGGCTCCTCCTGGAAGGGGCAGGGTCCGGGCATCCTCTAGGGGCACTTGCTGAAAGCCTGGCTCTCCCCTGGCTTTCAGGTGAGGGGCTACCTCGGGCCCTCCCAGGGCCCCTGACGGCTCTGCCAGGCGGTGGGCAGCGCCTGTGAGTGCCACTGTGAGCGCCAACCTTTGTTTTCAGCCAGTAGAGCAGCAGGCGAAGGTGTAGGGGGTGGGGGGGGGGAGCATTGTAAGTGTGTTTTTTCCTTTAAGGGGGGAAGAAGTTAAATAAAAGATTCTCACACCTCGGCAAAAAAAAAAAAAAAAAAAAAATTCTGCCATATGCCACAACAAAGATGAACTTTGAGGACATTATGCTAAATGAAATAAGCCAGTTACAGAAGAACAAACATTACGTGATTCCACTGATACTAGGAATCTAAAATAGTAAAACTCATAGTGGTTGTCAAGGGCTAGGGGGAGGAGGCAATAGGGTGTTGCTATGCAACTGGTATAGTTTCAATTACACAAGATGGGTAAATTCTAGAGCTCTGCTGCACAACTTTATGCCTATAGCTAACCATATTGTATTGTACACATAAAAATTTGTGAAGAGGGTAGATTTCATGTTAAATGTTCTTATCACAATAAAAAAAGATTCCAAGGCAATACCTGACAAAAACAAACACAAGCCAGGTGCCGTAGCTCACACCTGCAATCCCAGCTACTCAAGAGGCCCAGGAAAGAGGAACACCCGAGGTCAGGAGTTCAAGACCAGCCTGGCCACATAGCGAGACCCCATCTCTATAAAAAACAAAGCAACAACAGCAACAAACATGCTCTGCAGGGACAGTCCCTCAATCCAGACCACACAGAATCCCAGAGATCAAACAATGTTTGAAGAGATCCTGACTAAAAAATTTCCAAAACTCACTAAAGATACAGGGAGCAAATGTGTTACAGCAGGGTAAGCAAATGTAAACTCACACTCAATCATCTACAAGTAAAATTACAGAATACAAAAAAAGCTTATCTGAGCAAACGACAATTCATTAATCAGGCACCTCCAAACCAGGAGTGGTTCAGGAGCTCCTCCAAGGGAACACAACGGGGAGGCTTATAGGATAAACACAGAAGTAGAGCAAAGAAAATATTTGATTGATTACAGATACACAGTATCTGTACTGTGTTTTGAAGAGATTTCAAGAACAACCATAGAGAAGAAACAGGTTAACTACAAAAGAACAAGGACTAAGATGACAGCTGACTTTTCAAGGAAACAAAAATATTATTTCAACAACATAGCTTGAAAGGGCTAAGAAAAAATAACTCTCAACCTAGAACTTTACTCCAAGTTAATCTGCCATTCAAGCATGAGGATAAAATAAAGATACATTGAGACAAAAACAGCTTACCACTGACATAATCCACCTGAAATTGCAGCATGCTTCTACTAGCTTGTAAGAGCCAAATGTAAGGTTTACAGGAATTTTGCGAGTCTGTAGAAAACACGCTGATAAATTGAAATCAGCCATAGTGGGAGTATTAAACCATGGGAATTGGCAAACACTTTAAAAAACAGGATTTTTTTGCCCCTGGGGGACCAGTTCCTAAATATTTACCATCACGCCACTGACTTAAAAGAACTAGAATGTGTACATCAAGAAAAAAAATAAATCTAGAAGGAAGGATTGATATGAAGGAAAGAAAAATGAGAAAATAAATACAGTAAATGTAATTCTAAATAAGTACTTATTGCATAAAACAATAATAATGATGACAATTCCTGACGTGGGGAGATTGGGAGCATATCAGTCAGGTAACCTCCTTATACTGTGGCAACAAACAATCCCAAATCTCTATGGCTTAAAACAACAAATGTTTATTTCTCATTCATGTTAAATATCCTTCAGGGTTTAGCTAGGGAAGTCTGCCCATTGTAGCCCCTCAAGGACTCCGGCCAAATAGAAGCATCATCTCAAAGCCTTCTTCAACAATTGCCACAGGTCACATGGTGAGCCATACGCTGTCTCGCTACGCTTTTTCACACTTCACTGGCCAAAGCAAGTCAGATGGCCACATCTCATTTCAAAGACACAAAAGCATAATCCCACCATGTCCCCAGGAGAGTATAAAAATAAAAACATGTAAGACAGGAGGCAGGTGGTTGGTGTTAAGAATGTTCCAAGTTCCTCAGCTCTACATAAAGTGGACCTAATAGACATCTACAGAACTCTCCACCCCAAATCAACAGAATATACATTTTTTTCAGCACCACACCACACCTATTCCAAAATTGACCACATAGTTGGAAGTAAAGCTCTTCTCAGCAAATGTAAAAGAACAGAGATTATAACAAACTGTCTCTCAGACCACAGTGCAATCAAACTAGAACTCAGGATTAAGAAACGCAGTCAAAACCGCTCAACTACATGGAAACTGAACAATCTGCTCCTGAATGACTATTGGGTACATAATGAAATGAAGGCAGAAATAAAGATGTTCTTTGAAACCAGCGAGAACAAAGACACAACATACCAGAATCTCTGGGACACGTTCAAAGCAGTGTGTAGAGGGAAATTTATAGCACTAAATGCCCACAAGAGAAAGCAGGAAAGATCCAAAATTGACACCCTAACATCACAATTAAAAGAACTAGAAAAGCAAGAGCAAACACATTCAAAAGCTAGCAGAAGGCTAGAAATAACTAAAATCAGAGCAGAACTGAAGGAAATAGAGACACAAAAAACCCTTCAAAAAATCAATGAATCCAGGAGCTGGTTTTTTGAAAAGATCAACAAAATTGATGGACCGCTAGCAAGACTAATAAAGAAGAAAAGAGAGAAGAATCAAATAGATGCAATAAAAAACGAAAAAGGGGATATCACCACCGATCCCACAGAAATACAATCTACCATCAGAGAATACTACAAACACCTCTATGCAAATAAACTAGAAAATCTAGAAGAAATGGATAAATTCCTCGACAAATACACCCTCCCAAGACTAAACCAGGAAGAAGTTGAATCTCTGAATAGACCAATAACAGGTTCTGAAATTGTGGCAATAATCAATAGCTTACCAACCAAAAAGAGTCCAGGACCTGATGGATTCACAGCTGAATTCTACCAGAGGTACAAGGAGGAACTGGTACCATTCCTTCTGAAACTATTCCAATCGATAGAAAAAGAGGGAACCCTCCCTAACACATTTTACGAAGCCAGCATCGTCCTGATACCAAAACCTGGCAGAGACATAACCAAAAAAGAGAATTTCAGACCAATATCCTTGATGAACATTGATGCAAAAATCCTCAATAAAATACTGGCAAACCGAATCCAGCAGCACATCAAAAAGCTTATCCACCATGATCAAGTGGGCTTCATCCCTGGGATGCAAGGCTGGTTCAACATACGCAAATCAATAAATGTAATCCAGCATATAAACAGAACCAAAGACAAAAACCACATGATTATCTCAATAGATGCAGAAAAGGCCTTTGACAAAATTCAACAACCCTTCATGCTAAAAACTCTCAATAAATTAGGTATTGATGGGACGTATCTCAAAATAATAAGAGCTATCTACAACAAACCCACAGCCAATATCATACTGAATGGGCAAAAACTGGAAGCATTCCCTCTGAAAACTGGCACAAGACAGGGATGCCCTCTCTCACCGCTCCTATTCAACATAGTGCTGGAAGTTCTGGCCAGAGCAATCAGGCAGGAGAAGGAAATAAAGGGTATTCAATTAGGAAAAGAGGAAGTCAAATTGTCCCTGTTTGCAGATGACATGATTGTATATCTAGAAAACCCCATTGTCTCAGCCCAAAATCTCCTTAAGCTGATTAGCAACTTCAGCAAAGTCTCAGGATACAAAATTAATGTACAAAAATCACAAGCATTCTTGTACACCAATAACAGACAAACAGAGAGCCAAATCATGAGTGAACTCCCATTCACAATTGCTTCAAAGAGAATAAAATACCTAGGAATCCAACTTACAAGGGATGTGAAGGACCTCTTCAAGGAGAACTACAAACCACTGCTCAATGAAATAAAAGAGGATACAAACAAATGGAAGAACATTCCATGCTCATGGGTTGGAAGAATCAATATCGTGAAAATGGCCATACTGCCCAAGGTAATTTATAGATTCAATGCCATCCCCATCAAGCTACCAATGACTTTCTTCACAGAATTGGAAAAAACTACTTTAAAGTTCATATGGAACCAAAAAAGAGCCCGCATCGCCAAGTCCATCCTAAGCCAAAAGAACAAAGCTGGAGGCATCACGCTACCTGACTTTAAACTATACTACAAGGCTACAGTAACCAAAACAGCATGGTACTGGTACCACCACAGAGACATAGATCAATGGAACAGAACAGAGCCCTCAGAAATGATGCCACATAGCTACAACTATCTGATCTTTGACAAACCTGACAAAAACAAGAAATGGGGAAAGGATTCCCTATTTAATAAATGGTGCTGGAAAACTGGCTAGCCATATGTAGAAAGCTGCAACTGGATCCCTTCCTTACACCTTATACAAAAATTAATTCAAGATGGATTAAAGACTTATATGTTAGACCTAAAACCATTAAAATCCTACAAGAAAACCTAGGCAATACCATTCAGGACATAGGCGTGGGCAAGGACTTCATGTCAAAAACACCAAAAGCAATGGCAACAAAAGCCAAAATCGACAAATGGGATCTCATTAAACTAAAGAGCTTCTGCACAGCAAAAGAAACTATCATCAGAGTGAACAGGCAACCTACACAATGGGAGAAAATTTTTGCAACCTACTCATCTGACAAAGGGCTAATATCCAGAATCTACAATGAACTCAAACAAATTTACAAGAAAAAAACAAACAACCCCATCAAAAAGTGGGCAGAGGACATGAACAGACACTTCTCAAAAGAAGACATTTATGCAGCCAAAAAACACATGAAGAAATGCTCCTCATCACTGGCCATCAGAGAAATGCAAATCAAAACCACAGTGAGATACCATCTCACACCAGTTAGAATGGCCATCATTAAAAAATCAGGAAACAACAGGTGCTGGAGAGGATGTGGAGAAATAGGAACACTTTTACACTGTTGGCGGGACTGTAAACTAGTTCAACCATTGTGGAAGTCAGTGTGGTGATTCCTCAGGGATCTAGAACTAGAAATACCATTTGACCCAGCCATCCCATTACTGGGTATATACCCAAAGGACTATAAATCATGCTGCTATAAAGACACATGCACACGTATGTTTATTGCGGCACTATTCACAATAGCAAAGAGTTGGAACCAACCCAAATGTCCAACAACGATAGACTGGATTAAGAAAATGTGGCACATATACACCATGGAATACTATGCAGCCATAAAAAATGATGAGTTCGTGTCCTTTGTAGGGACATGGATGAAACTGGAAAACATCATTCTCAGTAAACTATCGCAAGGACAAAAAACCAAACACCGCATGTTCTCACTCATAGGTGGGAATTGAACAATGAGAACTCATGGACACAGGAAGGGGAACATCACGCTCCGGGGACTGTTGTGGGGTGGGGGGAGGGGGGAGGGACAGCATTAGGAGATACACCTAATGCTAAATGACGAGTTAATGGGTGCAGGAAATCAACATGGCACATGGATACATATGTAACAAACCTGCACATTGTGCACATGTACCCTAAAACCCTAAAGTATAAAAAAAAAAAAAAAAAAAAGAATGTTCCAAGTTCCTCATATTTTCGTGTGAAAAGAGAAGATAAATAGGGTAACTTTAAACTTTAAGTATGCAAATTTAAAGGATAATATTAAAATTTTAGGGATAACAGCTGAAAGAATAGAGAATAGAATTATAACTTCCATATCTGTAGGGAAAAAGAATACAGAAAATGCAATTTAAAAAGAGGAGATCGACATGGAAAAGGCTAGGTAAATAAGTAACAAAATAAAATGGTAGTGTTAAAAAGAAAACTGAGGCACTGTAAAAGTTTAAAGAGCTTATCTGAGCAAATGACAATTCATGAATCTGGCACCTCTAAACCAGAAGTGGTTCAGGAGCTCCTCCAAGGGAACACAAGGGGGAGGCTTTTATAGGATAAACACAGAAGCAGAGCAAAGAAAATATTTGATTGGTTACAGATACACAGTTGCCTTATTTGGTCTATCCTGTTGGACTGTCTCTGATTATATAAGTTTGTTGGCTGCTTCTGATTAGTTGAGCCTACGTTCTATTTTTCTTTAATATAGGCATTTACAAGAAATAACTCAAGTTAAGTTTTTCTTGTTTGTAAATCAAGCAAGTTTAGATCACCCATAAGGCCTAACTGGTTTTGTTTGCTAGGGATACTTCAGGCCTGGTCTCCATTTTAATTTACTTTAACAATAGAAATAAATGCAACTATAAAAACAATTACAACCGATGTAAATGCAATAAACTGACCACCTAACAAGAGATAAATCATCCGTTTGCATTTTTTAAATGCTGCTATAATCTGTTAACAAGAAATATACCAAAAACTTAAGAACACAGCAAAGCTGAAAGCAAAAGGACTAATTCAGAGCACAGGCATGGAATCACACAAGCATGGAAATCATATAATTCTAGGTACAACCTCAGGTAAATCACCTAACCACAGAGCTGTGGCAGTCTCCTCATTTGTAAAATGAGCTAACAACTACACTTCACAATGTTAGTAGGATTAGATAAGCTATGTATAAAGTGTTTCAGACAGAGCAGGGTTCATAGCAGTTGCTTGTCAAATAATAGCTATCCTATTGTCATTAACCCTACCTGCAAATCCACAGTGGGCTTTTTGTTTGCAAAGAAGAGTGTTTGCAAAGAAGGCTTCAAATTTCCTCCCATCCCTATCCAGATAGCCTTTTGCAATATGATTTTGCCACCACTTGCATCAAGAGTTTTAGTCTATTTCTCCACCCCTTGAATTGGGATGGCCTTGGAATGGCTTTAATTAATAGAACTCAGAGGTGAGGTTTATAAGTTCCAAGTCTAGGCCTCAAGAGACCATGCCACTGCCACTTTTGTACTCTTGAGACTTCTACTTTCAGCCAAGATGGAGTTGGAGAGATAGATTAACCTTCTTGCCTTAAATGACTAAAAAACTGGACAACATATATGAAATAATGGTTTCAAGAACAGTGATTCCTGAGATGTAGAATGAGATGAGCATTATAACTGTCCCAGCCTACTGCCTGGAGACAGTGTCCAGGCTGCAGCACAAGGAGGGGAAGCCCAGGCGAAGATCAGTGGTCTCCCCCATTTAAGAAGACCAAACTGGGAGTCCTTCTTTAAAGGAATTACTGCCAACAGGCACCTCACTGCCTTCCCTACCCAAGTCAGTGTTTGGTAGGCATGTGGCTTTGAGAGCCACTGAAGTTTGGTCCATGACCTCATCACTCTCCCCCATCACCAAGGCTTGCCTTTTAGATTCCAAAAGCTAGGCAGATGGATAAGAAAAAGACTCATTTCTAGATTTTTGAGGACAAGTACCCCACTTCTAGCCACTACACCACAAAACCCAGATTATGTAAGGCCTGATTCCTGCTGAAGGTTCACTGGTGAACTCACTCCCATGTGCCTCCACTCTGAGCTCTCAAGGTTCAGGGAGCAGAGCAGGGAGAGTGGGGACCAAACAGCTGCCTTAAGGATCCTCTTGATACACACTCTGGGCCTAATTCCAGGGGAAAGACTTCCTATATTACACACACACACACACACACACTCACACACACATGTACACACACACAAGAGATTTCAAACACATACATGCACACACATATGCATGCATGCACATAAAGGCACAGAATTGCTTTTGCTCCATGAGGCAAAATGCTTAGGGAGGCATTAGGAGCTACTGCCAAAGCATCCAAGCTCATACAATCTCAGAGTCATCTCCATAATAATCATCATCATAACAAAAATAATAGCAGCTATAATAGCAGCTATTTGTTACTGAACACCTGCTGATGCCATCATTTAAATCATTGCATTTACTCCTATCAGTCCTACGAGTTGGCTAGATTTACCAATAAGGAAACTAAGACTCAGAGAGGTAAAGTAACTTGTCCAACATCACCCAGCAGAGCTATGATTTCTACCCAGCTCTTTCTGATTCCAAGGCCAATGTTCTCTCCACTCCATCCCTGATTTCACATCAGGAATTGTTTCCATCAAATATGGGAGTGGGACACAATACTCAGTGTCTCAGAGTCGAATCCTTCATGGGCCAGTTTCACACTAGAGCCACACAGTAAGTGCTCAATAAGTATTTGCTGAATGAACGAATCTGTTTAGGTTCTTAAATCATATTTCCAGTTTACTGAAGGCTATAACTTTCACTTCAGGGTCTTTCTAATCAGATTTTTCTGCTTTTGTTGGTGACAACAATGGAAACTGTGTGTCCCTTTGATCCCATTACACTCCTAGGAATTAGATCCAAGGAGATAATCTGAGAGACACTTTTCAATGGAGTTATGGAGGGAAAAAGAAGCCAGAGAAGAAACGGGGGAAAAACAATGCATATACTGCATATTCCATTTACTTGGCCTTAAAAGAAAGAACAAAGAATTTCTGAACAAAGAAATGAATTCTTAAGAGAAATAAGTTAAACTTTTTCAGTTCATGCTGCCAGAGCTTTTTCCAATATGCAACCCGTGGTTACACTGGGATGTCACGTAGTAGCCCCTCACAGTCAGTTAACTGGACACTACGGCTAACTGTTAGAGATGGTCCATTAATGTCTTACGTTTCTTACGCTGTCTCTCCTATACAGCTAGTAAGAATGTAAACTGAAACAAGCTCCCAAGGGCAGGGTGGCCATGTGGATAAAGAACCTTAAATGTGTGCCTTCCTTTTGATCTCACAAGTCCACTCCTAGAACCCAAGGAAATCATTTGAAAGGCAGATAAAGATTTAGGTGCCACAACATTCTTTGTGTTTCTCATGTTGGCAAAATTTAGCAAACAACTTCAATGTGCTATACTAGAAGAATGGCTAACTTTGTGGACTATGAAGCAGGGAATAACAATAATCCTATCTAACATATATTTCATGGTCAGGGAAAATGTTCACAATAGAACAACAAATTTAAAAGTAGAATTCAAAACTAAACAAATAATATTAAAAGAATTTGTCTAAAAATAAATGTTAGTTCATATTTACATATGTCTATATAAAAGATCACAAAGGGCCGGGCGCGGTGGCTCACGCCTGTAATCCCAGCACTTTGGGAGGCCGAGGCGGGCGGATCACGAGGTCAGGAGATCGAGACCATCCTGGCTAACACGGTGAAACCCCGTCTCTACTAAAAATACAAAAAATTAGCAGGGCGTGTTGGCGGGCGCCTGTAGTCCCAGCTACTCGGGAGGCTGAGGCAGGAGAATGGCGTGAACCCCGGGAGGCGGAGCTTGCAGTGAGCCGAGATCGCGCCACTGCACTCCAGCCTGGGGGACAGAGCAAGACTCCGTCTCAAAAAAAAAAAAAAAAAAAAAAATCACAAAGACACTCCAAAATGCTAAGTAGCAAACCAAGATGCTACCTCTGGCTACTAGAATTATTTTTCATTTTCTTCTTTATACATTCTTATCTCTTCCAAATGAGCATATATTTTTTTCATTTTCAGGAAAAAGGTAATTTTTCAATGAAAGATTTTTAAACTCTATCTTCACCCTTCAGGAAATTGACTTGCAATATCTATAATAGTCAAATCATCCCAGAGATGTGACCATTTATTAAAACACAACAAAACAGAAAATTCTAAAGAATAACTAAAGGAAACATTTTGAAGTCTAACTCCAGCCACTCTCGGGAGGCTCTTTCTTACATATAACCCATTCTCTCCCACTGTAATTTATGCCTATTAAACTTGGTTTGTAATCTTATTAATCTTTGAATCTCTATGGTTTACCACAGTGCCTGACACAGAGGAACCCCTTAATAAATGCTTGCTTAATCCCAAAAGCAACCATCTAGTGGACTATGGGATCCATGGTGTCATCTTTCCCCCAAATGGTCTTATACCCTTCTTCTAGCAACAGTCTCCCTTTCCTTCGGAGGCAGAGAAACTCTTCCCCCAAATCCCTTGGATGCCAAGGTACAAGAAGGTGCCTGGAGCATCTGGGGGCCACCTCCTCAGCCAAATCTGCAGTAGGACTAAAGGAGGCCGACTGGCGGAGGGCAGGAGGGCTTCAGGATGGAGAGAGATCAGGCAACGGCTGGAGAAGTAGGCCATAGGCCAGGAGAACCAGAGACCAGTGAAGGCAGAAAGAGGTTTCTGAACCCTTGAGCCCTCAGTTCCACCCCTGATGGCCTGATTCCTGCAACTTAGCCTCATTTCTGTCCTTCCCAGCTATGGTGAGACCATACATCCTCATTTTGCTTAGGCTGATTTGATTTGGTAGTCTATATTTGTAACTAAAACTATCCTTACAGATGCTCTCTTTTTGTCTCTAATAACTATAAACATATAATATTAAGTTAGAATCATTAAGAAATATTGCATAGGGAAAACAAAACAAAACACTGCTTTGTTTCCAACAGACTAGGGCAAGACCATGCCTGGTAAACTTACTTATCAGAAGAGTAGAAAACATTTAAAACGTTGCCAAGGTGATTGATACTAATGGTGAAGTTGATGAAAAAAACTTCATATAAAAATTTGAATGTGAGGCAAAGCTTATAGGATTCGAATGTAAAAATCTATTTATTTGTTTGTTTGCTTGTTTGAAACAGAGTCTCACCCTGTCACCCAGGCTGGAGTGCAGTGGTGCAATCTTGGCTCACTGCAGCCTCTGTCTCCTGGGTTCAAGTGATTCTCGCGCCTCAGCCTCCCAAGTAGCTGGGACTACAGGCACGTGCCACCATGCCCAGATAATTTTTGCATATTTAGTAGAGACAGGGTTTCACTACGCTGGTCAGGCGGGTCTTAAACTCCTGACCTCAGGTGATCCGCCCACCTTGGCCTCCCAAAGTGCTGGGATTATAGGTGTGAGCCACTGCACCCAGCCTAAAATTTTATTTCTAATGGGCATAGGGCATCTAAGCCCAAAATCTATGTATTTGTTGAAGGGTGGCATTTACACTAGCATGTTAGATTAAGACGTGACTTCTCAAAGGCTGATGGATATTCTGTTCAACTATATAATGTAAGACAACTATTTAACATGCTCACAATTAAAGAATCAACTGAAAACTCACTTCTCCTCAGGGTCCTACCTTTCCTCAAGTTAGTACATAAATGGCAAATACAGGACACACAGATGTCAGCAGCAATTTCTCCATGATTTTACCAAAAATACGTGATGGTTTTCAAAGATACTTGACTAAAAGAATTTTTTTTGAGTCAACAAAAAAGCGGTGATTTTTTAAAATTGGGGTGGGGGATGAGTTCTGATAAGTAGCAACTCCAGCATGCACTGTCTTTAGATTGGAACATTTTACCTAAGCATTATTAGTGATCTATAACCCATAAGATAAAATGCAATACCGTGGGCAGGACAACTCTTGATAATGGAGCCTTGTAAATTTCAAGGTACGGCCTGAAGAAAAGTAGACTGAAAACTAAAAATACATATTAAAATTTCAAATCAATCTGGCATCAGACCAAAAAAGCCATTTAAACAATAATTAGAAGGTGAGTTTAAGTTAGCAGCACTTGAAAAATGTATCTGGGGACAGAAAAATAACACTGTGTCTCTACTCTGCTGTGAGTCATCCTTCCATTCACTCATTGGCTGAATGAAAAAAGTGTGAAGCTGTGTGCCAAATGTGGGGGACTTGGGGAGAAACAGGGTGGGTGGGCTCCAGCCTTCGGGGAGCTTATGGTCTACAAGGAAAAGCAAAATAGTCCACAAGTAATAATAATAGCAGAATATTAAAAAATAAATAAGTAAATAACAAGAAGTGTCTACCCTACCTTGTAGGCAGTTGAACCAAGTGCACTGAACCTAGAGGGAAAGAACACCCCAGGCCAAAGAAACACCATACGCAAAAGCCCTGAGGCAAAGAGCAGGGTGTAGTAAATGTACTTAGGGAAGTCTAGGAAGAAAAGGCAGCACAGTGAACCTGGATTTGAATACCAGCTCTGCCTGATATTTATTAGCTGTGTGGCCCCGGGCAAGTTACTTAACCTCTCTGTGCTTCATATATAAGATAGGAAGCATCATTTCTATGCACAGGATTATTAGAATGGTGTCTGACACATGGAAAAGTGTTTATCAGGTGTTGTGGTTGGAACATAGAAAGGGAGAGAGTAGCATAACGGCAGCAGGGGCCTAATCACACAGGGCCTTGCTGGGAAGACATTTGAGCAGTCTAAGTCTTTTTAAACAATGCCTATAGGCTGCTATCAGGACGATGAATGGGCGTGTGGTGATGAATGCGGATGGACCGGCTGGCCAGTAGGAAATCTCCTGTGGTGGCCGGGTGCAGTGGCTTATGTCTGTAATCCCAGCACTTTGGGAGGCTGAGGCAGGTGGATCACCTGAGGTCAGGAGTTTGAGACCAGCCTGGCCAACATGGCGAAACCCCATCTCTACTAGAAATACAAAAATTAGCTGAGCATGGTGGCAGGCGCCTGTAATCCCAGCTACTCAGGAGGCTGAGGCAGGAGAATCGCTTGAACCTGGGAGGCGGTGGAGGTTGCAGTGAGCCAAGGTCATGCCACTGCAGTCTAGCCTGGGGGATAGAGCGAGAGTCTGTGGTATGTGGCTGAAAAGGAAGAAAGGCTCAATGTGGATTGTGCAGAAGCCTTGGAAAACATTTCTAAGACATTATTTCTCTACACATTTAAGAGTTCAATTTTATCACTAATACCAAAACTTAATGAAAAAGCTAAATACTACCTCAAATCAATTGCTACCATAACTCCTGTTAGAAAAACACATGAATATTTTATAACCTCAGAATTTTAATAGAGGCATGAAAGGTATGGTTAAGACATGGTCTTCTGATGCTTCAAAAAAACCACCTTTGGGTGGACAAATACTTGAGGCAAAGTCTCAGTATCAATATTAGCTAAGTCTGGGCCCTAGTGATGCACTTACCAAAGGAAACTTAAGAAATGCTTCAAGCTCCCAGATATCCCATTTTTCCTATGTTTCTTCCTTCTGGAAAATAAGATCTTCTTTAAAGGAATGACTGCCAACAGGCTGAACCCATAAGTATAAGCAGAAAGGCAAATAACAAGTCCACTGTGCCAAACCACAGTTTCCCACACTGATTACCAGGTAAAACCCTGGCCTTTCAGTATAGAGGTTAAGAAGTCAGGTTTTGGAGTCAAAAGAGATTGGACCCAGGCTTAGGACCTGGCTCCATCACATATGGGGTATGTAACCGTAAGTACTCAACCTCAACCTAATCCTCAGGGTCCTCATTTGCAAAGTGAGGGGAACAATTTCACCTGTCTCTAAGGGTTGCGTGATGATGACCTGACAGAATATGCATAAAGCATTTAGCTAGTAAGCACTAAATAAATGACAATTATGATTATTATCCATCTGTGGTTCCCATAAATGCCACCAAAATTGGGGATTAGATGAGGTAGAGAAAAAAAACACTGCTGGTAAATTGGCCACCTTTTCTGGAAAATTTTGTGGCATATTGACTTAATAGTGAAGATACAACTACCCGCTGCCCCAGTACTTCCACTCCAAGATGTATACTCAGCAGGCGTACAAGCCACATGCACCAAGAGACAAGAACTGGAAAGCTCACAGGAGCATCATTCAGAATAGCCGAAAACTGGAGACAACCCAAATATCCATCAACAGTAGAATGGAAAAATAAATGATGAAATGATGGTATATTTATATGATAGAATACCAACCACATGGTGCAAAAAATTAATAAATCATGGCTACATTCAACAAAAGGGACAAATCTCACAAATCCAATGCTAAATGAAGGAAGCCAGACACAAATGAATATGACTAGATGACTACGTTTGTATAAAGTTCAAAAACAAGCAAATTAACTCTAGCATTTAAGAATGCATACTTACGTGGTAAAAGAATAAAGAAAAACAAAGAAGATTACCATGAAGTCAGAGTAACAGTTAGCTTTGAGGGGAGGTAGGGGGTTGTGACAGGAAAGGAGGACACAGAAGACTTTTAAGTTGTTTCCTTACCTGGTGATGGTTACATGTGTGTTGTATTGATTCATTATGCTGTACGTTTATGTTTTGTACACTTCCTATATCTGTGTGATATCTCATGATAACAAAGCAACTCTTAAAACAAATCACTCCTGCCTGCCTCGTCTAATCCAGGCCCTCTTTTCAGGAACATCAGAGAACTGTGGTCTATGCAGCTAGCTCTGCCTTTCTGCACCGCCTGTCTACTTGAGCCAAAATCCTGGTGGGGGATGAGAGACAGGAAGGATACAGAAGAGGTGAGAAGATGGGCCTGCCACCTGCAATTGCCTTCATAGAACTGTCTAACCTTTCCATCCCAGTCTCAAGGGATACTCCCAGGGTCAGCCCCTGTCTTTTATCATGTCACTTTTGAGACATGAAAACAAAGAAGAGTGAGTGAAGAGGCCTATAATTAGCACAAGCAAGAAATGAAGGACACAAGGAGAAATGCCACATTAACCACTCATTCAACATATACGAAGTGCCAGGATACAGTGTCTGTTCTGAGTGGGGGAATATGACCCAATCAGGGCCAAAGTCCTTCCTTAAAATCCACACTGGGACATTTAGGGAGAGAAGCACTTTCTCCCTAAGGCTGTCAAGCCACAAAAATTAGTCTGGACTTCAGGAGGCCACTTTTTACCAGTCATGTGGAGGAAGCATGTCTGCAAATGAACAAAATAAAGCTGACAGAAGAGGGCAAAAGGGCTGAGAGTTGGTGAGAGATAAGACAAGGGCCTGAGAATGGTGCCTTGCATCAAGAGTAGCAGAGGCCAGCAAAGGTAGGGAGAGGGTTTCAATAGCCTCCAGTCCCCAGTTCCACCTCTGATGTCTTGATTTCTACAACTTAGCCTCAGTTCTGTCCCTCCCAGCTATGGAGAGACAACATGGGGGTCATATCTTGTGCTCAATTCTAATAAGAGAAAAGTTAATAACATGCAAGTCTTTCTCTTAAGGGAGCCACAATTGAATCAGGAAAATAGAAGTAACAACGGATCATCACACAGCATTATGGGAGTATACAGAAGTGGCGCACCTTAACCAGACTAGAGGATGAGAGGGAAGGGTTAGGGAAGAGTTTCTGAGGAGGTGAACTATGGAATGCTTTGGTTTCATCAGGGGAAAGAGAAGTGTAAGGGTAGTCAAGGCAACAGGGGCAGCTTGTGTTAAGGTGGGGAGGTATGAAGGGAACTGGGAGGAAGGGCACTCAGAGTACTTTGGCACTGCTGAAGTGTGGTGTGGCTGGCAGGAGAAGCCAGGGAGACTGGTCATAAAGGAGCTGAGAGGCACTTAAAGGCCTCTGACTTCAGATAGGCAGAGGGAGCCTTTGAAAAGCTTTAATCAAGAGAAAGATTTTTTTTTTTTTTTTTTTTTTTTTTTTGAGATGGAGTCTCGCTCTGTCGCCCAGGCTGGAGTGCAATGGCACAATCTCGGCTCACTGTAAGCTCCGCTTCCCGGGTTCACGCCATTCTCCTGCCTCAGCCTCTCCGAGTAGCTGGGACTACAGGCGCCCGCGGCCACGCCTGGCTAATTTTTTGTATTTTTAGTAGAGACGGGGTTTCACCGTGGTCTGGATCTCCTGACCTCGTGATCCGCCTGCCTCGGCCTCCCAAAGTGCTGGGATTACAAGCGTGAGCCACCGTGCCCGGCCGAGAAAGATTTAATCAGGGGTCCAATTTCCCTTTTAAAAAGATCAAGGAGATGTTTTCTAAGTCTAATGTCTGGCAGCAGGAGGAGATCTCTCTCTCTCTCTCTCTCTCCCTCTCCCTCTTCCCACCCCTGTCCTTACTTCACCCTCTCTCCAGCACCCTGAATCTCTGAAACTCCCTTCCACCCCGCAACTTTCATTTCCTGAATTTCCCACCCTATGGTATAAACAATAGGGACAACACCAGCTAATGACAAGAGCAACAGACGAGTGGTCCTGAAAGATGTATCTAATCCTGCTCTCCCACTACCAGGCCTTGGACCCAGGCCAAGCCACCATTGCCTCCGGGCTCATCTGCACGGACAAAACGAGGATAACAAGATTAGTCTACATATCTCAGAGGTGCTATGAGAAGTGTGTGAAAGTCAGTCAAAATCACAACCCCAAGATATTGATAAAAGTGACATCCTGATGCGGTTAGCATCACAAAGCGTACTTTATTTGTTCTCTTATTAATTATAAGTAATTAAATCCTATGATTTGGTAAATATATACAAACAGTATCTATGTTTTGTTTAAAATAAGTCAACATGGATTTCTCATACCTGAACATGCCCAATATTATTTTGGGAGTAATCTGTTTTGACTTTATTATATTATCTCTGATAAGGACAGCATTAAATACTATCATTAAAATGATATATCCTGATAGATACCTAATATTTAGCTTAAAATTAAATAAAGATAACAATGTTAAAATGTGTTGAAAACACAGGCTTAAAAAATGAATGCAGACACCCAGACAAGTTTCCCACCAGTGATAAAGCACTTGTACCTCAGCAGGGTATCAAAATCCCTTAAGATAAAGGCAGGTGTTTCCTGAAATTAGGTAGCAATATTGCTTCTAAGATTAAGCTGTGCACACCTAGTGGGAGAGAATCATTGAGGGTGTGTGTGTGTTTGTGTGTGTGTGAGAGAGAGAGTGAATGTGTGTGTGTGTGTTTAATCTCACTAATTCACACAGCATATTTTTAAGCATTATTAGCAGCCTTGGGGCAAGTTTTCTTTTAACAGCATGCGTAATAGTCTGACAATTGCCCACAAGGTGGCACCAAACTCATGCCCTGAGGACAACCAAGGAAACTTTAATAGTAAAACAGATGCTCCAAATATTCAACAGACAGCTTCCTTTATAGCTTATCCTCAATAATGAGCCAGATTTATAGTTATAAGTATCTCCTTCTCTCTATATGGTGCAAAAATTAAAACCTATTGCTGCCTACAAGAAAAGAGTAAAAGGAGAAAGACCTCCTCCCAAGATAGACCTGTGCTACTTCTGAGCAGTTTTCAAAAGAAACAAAAAGTATCTAAGTCCTAAAAATAAATGTTCCACTTCTTTGGGGGGGAAAAATCCTGAAACTAATTTAGCTCACTGAATGGTACCCAGAAGTTGATCCTTCTTCCTCCGTTTTAAATTTTATTTTATTGAGCTTAGATGAGTCGGTGTAAATCTTTAAAGAACTGTTATTTAAAAATTAAAACAGATTTGCAATTAAAACGTAATGTGACAGGTCGTGGTTATTTTAAAGGGATGAGATCTATTATTGGAGACTGTCTCCTTCCTGCCCCCTCCACCTTCCTCCATCTTACAAACGCTATTCTAAGGTGAACTGGTCGGGGCTGGAGTAGAGCTCTGGAAACCTATAATAAAAGTCACTCTGGGAACAGACACAATGTATCACTGTTGGCTTAGGAGATATTCTGCCAATTAAAAACAGGGCACTGGGACCTGAGCCCCTGGGAGCCAAGCCTTCCATTTTGAAGAAGCAGAAGTTATGCAGAGCAATAGAGAATCCTCAAAGGGTCCAGCTTCCTGTTACCATGAGAGACAGAACTACCTGTTGGGATGAAAGGTTTATTTGTCCCCATTTGCAACACCCACCATAGATAAGAATGACCCTCTGTGAAGGGCTTGAGTCATGAGCTTGCCAATCTTTTAGGGGCAAAAAAAAAAAAAAAACTAAAAGAAAAGAACCAGATAGATCAGTCCATTCTGAGACCCCCAAGCTCTCTATCACTAGACATCATCCCACTGTGCCCAGAAGGCCCACTAATCCTGTTAGCAATTTCTGAGTCATTCGTTTAGCCTCCAGAACATTGCTTTCCCAAGGAAAGACCCCTCATTGCAACTACTTGGCTTCTAATTATTGGTGATCCCTGAAAACATAGGGTAAACCTTTTATTTCTGTTTCCTAAGCAGGGCATCACCTACCTCTGGACCACATGCAGGGTTCGAGACCTCAGGGAAGGGCATCCTGGGAGGCTTATGAAAGTATTTTCTATAGCCCATGCTGCCCACCAAGCCAGACACTCCTGCAGGCTGGCTGGAGAGGCAGGGTGCCAAAGGGAAGCAAGGATGTGGTCCTATTACCAATGATCTTAGAACCTGCTCATTTATCACTCTGCATTCTGCAAACCTGCAGTGGCAACTCTCCCACCCTGCCTCTCCCTTCATGTGAGGAACAGAGAATCCAGCTTTTCAGGCAACTCTCTTTCCAGCAGTCCGAGGCTGGGAGTAACCCAGCAGAAATTTTAGCTCAGGTGTCCCAGACCATTTTATAAATGCTGCACAAGCCCCTTCTTATTCCGGTTTCAAACCAAGAATACTACTTATTGCCATCACAGAACTCAGAATAAATGCATACAGTGAAATACTGTGACCACAAAAACACGTAACACTTCATCCACTAAGTTATGCAAGTAAATTCACTAAGTAGTTTCAGTGTTAGATTACATAATAACAAATATCCCTAGTGATACAGCTTTTGATTTAAATAGGCAGGAAATTACCATTCATCAGACATTTGCCATATGCCAGCTATTCTGCTAAGCACTTCAATTTCCATTTGAAAATTGACCATAACCACAGACTTCTAAAGAACTCATGTCAAATCTTTGAGTGTGCTCCTATATAGCATTCAACATACATTTTTTTCACCAGAGTGTACCAGGATGGACACAGAAATGAAACAGTCTGGCCCTGCTCTCAGAGGACTAACACTTTAGTAGGGAAGGAGAACTGTCACATGCTTTTGTCAGGTGTGTGTCAGGCACTGCCGAGGAGAGAGTGATTACTCATTCATATATTCTAGACCTCACCCTTTTTGGAACAATTTTTAATTGAAGAAAGAGGAATACAATGGAATATAAAACCAAATAGAGTGGAGTAGAGAGAAGTCATTAAGAATCTGAGAAATGATGGTCTGTGGGATGAGAAAATGATCCCTCCTACAAGGCTTGTCTTTTAGCTCACGGAAGATAAATGAGTTCTCCAGGAAAGGGGCCTTTATTCTGATGAAGTTCAAGACCCTCAGCCTGTCTCTGCCTGATCTTCTCTCTCACCCCATTCGAGCCAGGGCTAATCACATCCCTTCCTTTTGAACTTCATCACATCTAAAGACTTGACAGACCCATACCAACCTTTCCCACCTTCAGATTGAATATTCCTTCTCTCTCAACCAGGTTCATTTGGATTTGTCCTTAAAGAACCACCCCCCTTGGGATCTCTCTCTCTCTCTCTCTCTGTCTCTCTCTCTCTCTGTCTCTCTCTCTCTCTCTCACACACACACACACACACACATGCAATACACATACACACACACACACACACACACACCAGGCTGTGTAAGAAGCTCCACAGCCCCTTCCTTCCTTCCCTCCTTCCTTCCTTCCTTCCTTCCTTCCTTCCTCTCTCTCTCTCTCTTTCTTTCTTTCTTCTTTCTTTCTTTCGTCTTTCTCTTTCCCTCTGTGGCCCAGGCTGCAATCTACTCGGCTCGCTGCTCCCCGCGCCGCGGACTGCCTGGGACTGCCGGCCCGCGCTACCGCTGCCTGCTTTTTCTCCTTTGGCTGCAGGCACGCGTTCGCCATGTTGGCCACGATCGTCAGCAGCTCCTGACACCGACTGCTCTGCCCGCCTCAGCCTCCCGAGGTGCTGGGACTGCAGACGGAGTCTCCCTCACCCGGTGCTCGGTGTTACCCGGGCTGGAGTGCCGTGGTGTGGTCTGGCCTCGCGGCAGCCTCCGCCTCCCAGCCGCCGGCCTTGGCCTACCAGGGTGCTGGGATTGCAGCCCCTGCCCGGCCGCCGCCCCGTCTGGGAGGTGGGGAGCGTCTCTGCCCGGCCACCCATCGTCTGGGAAGTGAGGAGCGCCTCTGCCCGGCCACCCACCGTCTGGGAAGTGAGGAGCGCCTCTGCCCGGCCGCCCCGTCTGGGAAGTGAGGAGCGCCTCTGCCTGGCCACCCATCGTCTGGGAAGTGAGGAGCGCCTCTGCCCGGCCACCCATCGTCTGGGAAATGAGGAGCGCCTCTGCCCGGCCGCCCCGTCTGGGAAGTGAGAAGTGCCTCTGCCGGGCCACCCATCGTCTGGGAAGTGAGGAGCGCCTCTGTCCGGCCACCCATCGTCTGGGAAGTGAGGAGCGCCTCTGCCCGGCCGCCCCGTCTGGGAGGTGAGGAGCGCCTCTGCCCGGCCGCCCCGTCTGGGAGGAAGTGAGGAGCGCCTCTGCCTGGCCACCCCGTCTGGGAAGAAGTGAGGAGCGCCTCTGCCCGGCCGCCTCGTCTGGGAAGAAGTGAGGAGCGCCTCTGCCTGGCCGCCCCGTCTGGGAAGTGAGGAGCGCCTCTGCCCGGCCGCCCCGTCTGGGAAGTGAGGAGCGCCTCTGCCCGGCCACCCATCGTCTGGGAAGTGAGGAGCGCCTCTGCCCGGCCACCCATCGTCTGGGAAGTGAGGAGTGCCTCTGCCCGGCCACCTATCGTCTGGGAAGAAGTGAGGAGCGTCTCTGCCTGGCTGCCCCGTCTGGGAAGTGAGGAGCGCCTCTGCCCGGCCGCCCCGTGTCTGGGAAGAAGTGAGGAGCGCCTCTGCCCGGCCGCTCCCTCTGGGAGGTCTACCACGGAGGCCAGAAGCAATGTGGGGGCTGGACGTGGTGGCTCACGCCTGTGGTCCCGGCACTCTGGGGGGCGAAGCGGGTTGATCACTTCGGGCTAGGAGTTCGAGACCAGTCTGGCCAACTTGGTGAAACATGAAAAATACAACAGACAAACCAACCAACCAACTCAGTGACAACAAAACAGGTCTACCCTGGAGTCATACTCTAATTTTTTCTATTTTCCTCCCTTTCTGATCCTTTATCCCACTTTCTTTTTCTTCCTCTTCCTTCTCCCTCTTCTTTGTCAAATAGAGGATTGAGTTATTATCACTGATCCATATAAAGTCCCTCTCTCATTTATTTTAACTCCCACCCCTCATTTCTATTCCCCGACTTCCCATGTGCAACCTTCCTAATATGTTTGATACGCATCTTTTTGTTTGTATGTATTTTTAGAAAATGTTTATTGTTTTTGTGTGCAAAAAAAATTAATAAAAAAAAAAAAAAAGAAGCTCCACAGCCAACATTTCCCCATCAGAATGAAACTCCACCAGTCCTGCTTACCATTGTGTCCCCAATGCCTACATCAAAATAAGCACTTAATCGATAATTATCAAATTTCAGGCCAGGCACAGTGGGTTATGCCTGTAATCTCTATGCTTTGGGAGGCAAAAGTAGGAGGAGTGCTTCAAAATTAAAAAAAAAAAAAAAAGCCAGGTGTGGTGCCACAGATCTGTAATTCCAGCTACTCAGAAGGCTGAAGCAGGAGGATCTCTTGAGCCCAAGAGTTTAAGGCTGCAGCAAGCTATGATCACCTTACTGTATTCCAGCCTCCGCAATAAAGTAAGACCTCATCTCTAAAATAAATAATTATCCAATTATCAAATTTTAATTTTTAGTTAATATGACTTGCTCCCCTAAAAGACCGTAAGCTCATAGAGGACCAAACGTGTCTGGCTTCTAGTAAGTGCACCAGAATGTTCACTGAACAAACAGCAAAGGACAGGACACAAAGCAGACTTGTCTAAATTAAATTACTGTTCCTTATTGTAAAGTTCAGTTTTTTAAATCATAAATTCCCTTTCTTCACAAAGTCTTGCCCTCGTTACCTTCACAAATTCTGTTGTTTTCAGAAGCCACAATGTGACGCTAGACTACAGAATTCAATAACAACAAAGAAAGGATTACTTATTTCAATAATCCTTTCTGTTGAAACTTAACATTATTTTCCCCCAGAGAATACACTGCACGACCCCTGGCTCCTCACCCACCTATGCCTATGTTACTAGGATTTATCAGAGTAAACAGGCAGAGAGAGGCAGATGGATGTTTCAAATGCCATATTAAACAAAATATCTTTTTACATTTATAAAATAAACAGGATTTCATTTGCTCACATCTCCTGGAAAAAGTGGCAAGAAGGAAAGCAAAGAAAACAAACACGAGAAAAGGGCCAAGGCAAGCCTGGCAGAATGTGTAATAACCTAGCTTAAGCTGGCTACTTGAGCCTTTTAGCCCTGGAGCACAACCAGCCCTCCATTGCCCTGGCAAACACCTTCCCTCCTCCTCCTCCTCTTTCTCCATCGTCCCCAATTAGCACACTGAGAGAGCCTAACAGCGACATGTCTTCAGATGGTCTGTTGAGCACAAAGCTCACAATTACTGTAACGAAGTGCCCTCAGGTCTGTCTTTAATCAGTGTCTGCACCATTGCTCAGGGTGAAGAGCCAGGAGCCAGAAGTTCCTCACCCGCCACATCAAAACCCCGAGGAGTGACAAGGAAAAAACATGATCCTCTAAGAACGCGTGGACCTGACACCCATATACTATGCATTTACAGGAAAATTTATTTATTTCTTTGATAGCTTCTTTTCTGTTAGCAAGCCACCCCCCAACATTCCATCAACCCCAAGCAAATAAGGAATCAGAATTGGAGCATTCCCACTAATGGAACATCAGTTGATGGCATCATGCTCTGGTAATGGTGGATCATTCACCAAACAATGGCTGAGTGCCTACTATATGCCACAGATCACAATAGTTTATCTTCTAGTCACCATTAGGTGTCTCAGGACAGGGCTATGTTTTCCAATTCTAAGCACAGCATCTGCTACAGGAAAAAGTGGGAGATATACAACACATCCTCGTTGGATATGTCAGTGAAAACCAAATGTACCAGTTCCTAATCTACATGTTCTTTCTCATCAAGACCACTTACAGCACCAAGATTGGGGAATACCCAAGGCTGGCTAACTTATAAAGAAAAGAGGTATTTGTGGCTCTGAAATCAGAACTAAAGAAAAACTAATATTTACACTAGAAAAGAAGTCCCCAAGTCTCTTCTGGTAAATGAATGGGCATGGCTATATTCCAATAAAACTTTATTTACAGAACTAGGCAGCAGGCCCATAGCTGACCCAGACACTGCAAGGATCTGGTTTACCCTCCCTGAAAACAGCAAAGTCTGAATATAGGCTTGCCTTTAATGTGTTTTGTTCAATCATTCATTCAACAGCTTTTATTGACCATCTACTCTCTGCCAGGCCCTGGAGACACAACACTAAAAAAGGCAGGCATAGCCCTACTCTCATGGGGCTTACAGTCTGGTTGAAAGGGCAAGCATTGGGCCAAACACTACCCAGAGAAGTTGCAGGGGATATGAAAGTAAAACTCAGGTGCTATAGTTCACTCTGTCTGTTCCTGAGACAACTGAGGAAAATGGTTGGTTTATGAAGACCATCATTTGTATGGTGAAAGAGAAAACATCACTGGGGGGACTGCAGAGGTGAGGCTAGATTGCCTAGTTCAAAAATAATGAAACATTTATACAAAGAGGAAGACTACAGAGGTGGGGAGTGAAAGACAACAACGATAACAGTAAAGGAAACTGTGCAGAAACTAGCGGCAGGGCTCAGCTGTAAGATTCTGTAGTGATCATATATGAGAGTGGTAGAAAGGGCATCAGAGCAGTACTGAGCTTTCCACTGTCTTAGATAACCTACTCCACACATGCATGCCCACACAGGAATATTGTGGATGGCTGAGCAAACACATGCATGCAATCTGTAAGCATATGTCAGGGTTTATTAGGTACAAGGCCCTGAGAAGCCTGCGTTACTTCATACCCGACCTGTTGGCCGTGCCAGACCAAGGGGAGAAGAAAGTAATCTAGCACAGCTTTCAAAGTCTCACTGTATTTACGTTTCAGAGATCTACCCCTTAACTAACCCGGGGAAGCCAAAACCACCCAAAGGGACATCATCCCAGGTGATGAATCCCTGGGTCATAGGATATGAATATTTTTCAGGCTTTTGATACATTTCATCCATTCCATTTTGGCTTCTTATGTTACAGAAATATCTATGGAAAGGAATTCAGTGCAACACTTTGAATAAAAAGGACACACTATATATATACATATATTAAAAGAGCTGCCCTTTATGAATTTGCTAACACATTTTTAGAGACTAATATGACTAAAATATGGTCTCCATGACTGTGTCACATTTTTTTAAATTTCTACTTGCCAACTGGAACATTTTAAAAACTGATGTTGGCCAACTTAATGTGATTATTAAAATAATATTCACCATATCACACCATATATAAAAATCAATTCAAAATGGATTGAAAACTTAAACGTAAGACCTTGTATTAGTCCATTTTTATGTTGCTATGAGGGAATACCCAAGGCTGGGTAATTTATAAAGAAAAGAAGTTTATGTGGCTCTGACATCAGAACTAAAGAGAAACTAAAATTTACACTAGAGAAGGGGTCTGCTAATCTTTTCTGGTAAATGAATAGGCATGGATGTATTCTAATAAAACTTTATTTACAAAAATACACATCAAGCCAAACCTGACCAATGGGCTATACAGTTTGTCAACTCTTGCAGCAAAGGCAAAAATCAGTTCATAACAATACTGTCTTAGTCTATTTGCTGTTGCTATAACAGAACACCACAGAATGGGTAATTCATAAGGAGAAGAAATTTATTTCTCACAGTTCTGGAGACTGGGATGTCCAATATGTAGAGGCCAGCATCTAGTAAGGGCATTCTTGCTGCATCCTCCAATGGAGAAAGGGCAAGGAGAGAGCAGGGGAGAGCACGAGATGGAGTTCACAGCCACAAACCCTTTTATAATCGGCATTAATCCATTCATAAGGGAGGAGCCTGCATGACCTGAACATCTTCCATTAGGCCCTACCTCTCAGCACTGTTGCACTGGGGATTAAGTTTCCAAAACATGAATTTTGGAGGGGCACATTCAAACCACAGCAAATACTAACTTGGAGTATATTACAAAGAAATCAGCAATTTAATCCCAAATTAGGAATTGGTGTTAGACAAGATGAAAACCTGGAGACCACAAGAACCAAACTCTGCTAAATTACGTTTGCAAAATTGGAACCACGTATGTTTGTGTAGTGCTTGTAAAGCCCTCCACAGTTGAGACTCAAAATACCATGGTAGTTGAAACAACACTGAGCCTGTAATTAAGCTACTGTCTCCCAGCTCCAAACCCACCTTTTCATGCCATCTTTGTGATGCTAGGGCTGGTGCTCTGTGAACCACATTTCTGCTTTGTCAGCTGCTTCCTGTTAGGTTCTGCCTATAGGGGGCGCTGGAGGAGAGCTGGGAGGCTGGAGGAGGAAGGCGTGGTCCGTTCCTCCCTGTCTGATTCCTATTGGCTTCCTGCCCCTGTGAGCGTGACCCAGCCATGCTTCCTCACTCTAGCAGCCCCACTTCCTTTCTGTGGCAGCTGCTGAATCCAGTTTGCAGTTCTTTCTGCAACCAGCCTCATTGTGTTGCCTTAAAGACCCCCAATCCCAGCCTGCCTCTTACCAGACTTCAGAGATTCCAACACCACCTGGACAGTACCAACTCTCAGAGGTCTGGGTACCAGGCCCTCAGCTACCCTCCTCTGAGCTCAGAGGCCCCAGCACTAGCTATCACCTTGGAGATATAAGTTCAGCCCCACTTGGCCCTTCCTACAAGCTTCTAAATTTTAATAATCCTAACCCTAGGAATGGCAAATGTCTCCTGCAGTTGCTACTTCCATGATTCCTTAGTGTTCTCTTACTGCCTTCTCAGTTCCCTAATATCTGGTTAATAATTTTAAATATTAAATGCTTTCTGTTGAAGTAACTGGTGTAGCTTCAGTCTCTAACTCAGCCCTGACTGATATATAGTCCAGCAATTTCAAAAATAAGCCAAATCCGTGTTTGTATTTCTTGAACACTATGGAGCGGACACACAATTCTCAATTTTGCTTAAAATCTCATCTGTTGTTCTCAAATACTACAGCTGTTCCCAGGCCAGACACCTGAAGAGCTCCATCCCCCTAAATTCCTTCTACCCTTAGCTTCTCCTTCCCTTCTGTCTTCATTCTCTCTTCCTTTCCTTCTAATTCTCCATCACAAAAGCCCAAGAACCAGTCTGCCAAAAAGGATGTGCATCAGGAGAGCTTTGGGTCCTTTTTTCAGGCCAGAGATTATGGACTGAAATGTCCACCAGGAAAAAAAACTCTGGGCCAGGCACAAGAACTCTGGAATTCCAACACAATCATATTTCGATTGCATACTGCAACTACATTCAGCCTCAAAGTCAGAGAGAAATGTTGGGTGGTGGGGCCAGTGGGGACTGCAGAGTGTGCACGCTGTCTAGATGCCAGAGCTTCAATTTTTCAAAGGAGGCAAATATATTTTTTATTTATAAATATATAAATTAATTTTATATTTACTATAAAATTTAATAATTATGTATTTACAAACTAAATATATATAACTTTATGTCAAGATTTCTATGTGAAATCTGCAGGTTTTTAAACATTGGTTATATTTTATTTAACACTCTGTGCATGTTAAATGAAACTTGCCCCATCCTGCCTGCATGCCCTCTTTGCTACCACTCTCTATACCAGCCCCAAATGGACCCAATATAGTCCATTTTCTTGACAAAGATTTGACGATTGAAACTATTTATTAGTAGCCACCTACAGAGCTCCAATAAATAATAGCAAACCAAAAGTAAACAGGGTTCTTTACCCTACCACTTTTCCAAGATACCACCAAAATGAAAGAAAGAAAGAAAGAAAGAAAGAAAGAAAGAAAGAAAGAAAGAAAGAAAGAAAGAATTTAGTAACAGAAGCTGCTACCTGATTTAAACCCTCAAAAAATCTGTGATTCAACTTAAAAAAAATTAACAGAAGAAAATAGCTCTCTAAAGCAAAGCTTTTAGAGTTTATTTTAGAAGAAGGTGGTAGTGCTACATTATTTTTTAAGTAATATTTACAGAACAGTTTGTTCTGGAGTTCTAAATGACACAAATAGAGCAGGCCTGGTGTACACACACCAAAATGGTGACAATGAAATTAGGGCTTGATCCGGTGATAAATTACCCTCTGCTCATCTCACGAACACCTAAGGCTCCAAAATGGAGAAGGCATCATTTGAATAAGTGAACCATTGGCTACAAATAAGGGCACACACCCACTTACCCCCACCAACCCTCCACGTACAATTACCCATCTCTAAGAGAAAGACGCACTGGCTCTATAATTACCAGATGTGAACTAAGAAACTATGCCCTTTTAAAAGCTTAGCTATATTTCCCAATCACACTTTACTCAGCCTCAGAGCAAACTCCAAAGCAGTATGATGCCTGTTCCTGAAAAGTCTAAAGGGAACGATAGACAGCAGGGCCTACTTGAGGGTTGAGGATGGGAGGAGGATGAGGATCGAAAAACTACCTATCAGGGGCCAGGCGCGGTGGCTCACACCTGTAATCCTAGCATTTTGGGAGGCCGAGACAGGCAGATGACAATGTCAGCAGTTCGAGACCAGCCTGGCCAACATGGTGAAACCCCATCTCTACTAAAAATACAAAAATACAAAAATTAGCCAGGCGTGGTGGCAGGCACCTGTAATCCCAGCTACTCAGGAGGCTGAAGCAGGAGAATCACTTGAACCCAGGAGGTGGAGGTTGCAGTGAGTAGAGACCACGCCATTGCACTCCAGCCTGGGCGAGAGAGTGAGACTCCATCTCAAAAAAAAAAAAGAAAAGAAAAGAAAAGAAAAAGAAAAACTACCTATCAGGTACTATGCTTATTACCTGGATGATGAAATAATATGTACACCCCTGTGACATGCAATATGTCTATAGAACAAACTGGCACATGTACCCCTGAAACTAAAATAAAAGTTAAAAAGAAGAAATGTCTAATAGCCCAGAACAACATCCAAATCTACCTGTTGGGGGACAAAGCAATATCACTGATGCTAGAGTTTGGGGGGCAGGAGGTGGATATCATTTCATATTCTTATCCCAACATGTCACTGTGTGTTATTAGTACAGAAGGAAAAAAATAAAATTTTTCACAGCCAACTGTTTTGTTTTACTTCAACAAGGGCTTATTGTCAACTACAATAAAAGCTGGCCTATCTAAAATCTGCAACCTCACTCTCCAAGAGCCAAAAAGGAATTTGAAAATGGCCTCTGCAGAGTTCACACAGTTGGCATATGAGCCTTATTCATATAGTAGGCCATGCCTAAAGACTCCGTGGAGACCCATTGTATCTTCAGTCTGTTGACTCTTATTTGACACAAAATTCTAACCAACCTGGTTGATTGTAAAGTTTACAGCTCAAACTCAGGAAATTCCAGTATGAAGACAAATCAAAGGCACTTGGAAAAGAGGAGATATATATATATATAGTGAAATGCTCATGGTAGAGACACCAAATGCTGAAGAGAGAGATGCATTAAAGAAATGAAGAAGAGTCCATGAGCCCATTGCTCAAAGAGGGCCTTGAAGGGACAGTGCAACTTGTCAAAAAGCCAGAACAGACTGGAGCCAAGTAAAAAAGGAGAGCACGGAAACAGGCAATACACTAGGATCAATAGAAAAGGAACAAACTGGAACAATCCAGAGTGGCAAAAAGGCCATGATTCTCATGTTGTTGGAGTGGCAGCTGATGTTTATCATGGACTTACACATTCAGTCTTGGTGCAAAGTGCTTTATCTGCTTTCTCTTATTCAATACTCTCAGCAACCCTACAAAGCAGGTTTTATGTAAATTTTACAGGTGAGGCTACAAAAGCTTAGAGAGTTCAAGCTCAAGGTCACCTTGCTAGGAAGAGGCATAGCCAGAATTGAACTTCAGGTCCGCCTAGTTCCAAAGCCTGCCCTGGGGTGGAGGAGAGGGAGAGGCAGACAGAGGAAAGAAAAAGGATGATACTATTAATGGTATTTAATAGTATTTTGTTATAGCAGCCTAGGTAAACTAACAACCCCATTTAACAGATGAGGAAACAGAGCAATTCTTTAAAACATTCATTCTAAAAGAGAAGAAAAAAAACTTTCCCAGTGGAAGATAAAACTAGGGGTATTTGACAGGCAAAATGACTCCCCTTGTAACAGAACACTGGGAAGGAAAATTAAGCAGAACTACTAGATGATATAAAATAACTGACCATTTGTACTCATCCTTTTTCTTTCTTTTCATATTTGAAATAACATAACTTGCAGTAAGATCAGCAAAGGGAAAATCTCCATAACAAAATTTCATTTATAGATCATACCCATGAAAAGTTTATGCTTGACAGTGATACAGGGCAGGGCATCATCACCTGAAAGAAAGGCAAAGAGAGACAGAAAGAAAAAAGAAAAAGGAAGAAAGAAAAGTAAGAACCCAGAAAACTAAGCAGCTCATTACATGTTCTCTTCCAAATTCTGTAGAATCACACTTGAAGTGACAGATGTGAAGAGGAAGGAGGTTCACACTCAGAAAGGCAGGAGAACTATTTTGGGGAGGTTTGTTGGAGGAGGTGGCAGAGTGCCTAGAGAACTAGTGCACAGATGTAGCTCTGGCATGTGTATCCATCCATTCATTCATTCATGCATACATGCATGCATGCAGCCAACATTTACTGAGCCCCTACTATGACTCATCAACAGAAGATGGAGATACTGTAGGGAACCAGACATAGTCTCTGCCCTTAAAAAACTCACAATCTGCTGGGCAATTACAGACAAGTAATAAGTCAATGAATAGTCCTCATAATAGGGACTTTAGGAACTCAGCATGAGATACGGGGAGTAGAGGAAGGCTTATTGGATGTGACATGTGAGTCTTGAAATGGAGAATAACCAAGGAAAGAAGTGGAAGGAAGGCTGGAGAGGTTACCAGGGACAGGATTTTGCATGCCACACTGAGATCTTTACATTTTATCCTGAAAGGAATGGAAAGCCATTCAAGATTCATCATCAGGATAATTACATGTCCAGATTAACATTAAAAAATAAAAATCTAGAGACAATGTAGATAACAGTGTGGAAAGATATTTAGACTGGAGGCAGGTCAAGAGACTACTGTATTATCTAGGCTAGAAATATTAAAACCTAAACTAAGGTAGGGATGGGGGAAAGTGAAAAAGAGGAAACAAAGTTAAGAGACACTTAGGAGACAGCATCAATAGGCATTTGGCACTGATTTGTACAGGGTTACAGAGAAGACAAAAGAAGAATGGCCTCAAAGTGTGTGATTTGATTGTGGTACAGCTAGGATGCTGGAGACATTCCCTAAGAACAGAGGACACAGGACAAAATTGCGGGGAAGTGGCAAGCTCAGACTTGAACATGTTGAATTTAAAGTGTCTTTGTCTGGAGGTCCTAGTCCAACACATACAGTGTTGCACTCACTGTATTAATTATCTATTGCTACATAAGGATATTACCACAAATCTAGCAGTTAAAACAACATACAAATATTTATTTCAGTCTCTGTGGATCAGGAGTCTAAATATGACTTAGCCAGTTCCTCTGCAAGGGTGTAATCAAGGTGTCAGGCAGGGTTGGGTTTTCATCTGAAGTTCAACTGGGGAAGGCTCCATTTCCTAGGTCACATGGTTGTTGACACCATTCAGTTCTTTGCAGACTGCCAGACTGAGGGCCCTAGTTTCTTGCTTGCTTTTGATTGGAGATTACCCTACCCTCTTTGCCACATAGCCCTCTCCATAGGCAGCTAACAATGTGGCAGCTTTCTTCTTCAAAGCTGGCCAGAAAAAGAAACTCCTTCCAAGCCAGACATTACAATCTTACGTAACATGATCATGTGCATACTATCACATTTGCCATATTCTACTGGTTAGAAGCAAGTCACAGAGCCTGCCCTCAGGGCAGAGGATCACAAAAAGGCATGAGTCTAGGAGGCAGGGGTCATGGGGTCTGTTAGAGTCTGTTAGAAGGGTCCTTAGAGCCTGTTCCACCGCATCTATTTTCATTTAGTCTCCAAAAGTTAGAAACCCTTAGACCTGCTTTCTTACCTCCTATGGTCCCATGGCCTAAGCAACTAGATACTGAATTGTATGCAAATATAGATCTACAACCCACCCATCCCTCTCAGTTCAATCTCTTTCATGAAGTCATCCCAAGGAGGCTCTCCTCTCTCTCTCTCCATTCTGATCTCATAGCACTTAAAATCTAAAGTAATGGCTTCGAGAATTTTTGTGTCAAAAAACTAAATATCCGGCTGGGCGCGGTGGCTCACGCTTGTAATCCCAGCACTTTGGGAGGCCGAGGCGGGAGGATCACGAGGTCAGGGGATCGAGACCACAGTGAAACCCCGTCTCTACTAAAAATACAAAAAAAATTAGCCGGGCGTGGTGGCGGGCACCTGTAGTCCCAGCTACTCGGAGAGGCTGAGGCAGGAGAATGGCGTGAACCCAGGAGGCGGAGCTTGCAGTGAGCTGAGATCACGCCACTGCACTCCAGCCTGGGCGACAGGGCGAGACTCCGTCTCAAAAAAAAAAAAAAAAAAAAAAAAAACTAAATATCCCCCAAAAGGAACCAACCCAGATGTCCATCAGTGATAGACCGGATTAAGAAAATGTGGCACATATACACCATGGAATACTATGCTGCCATAAAAAAATGATGAGTTCATGTCCTTTGTAGGGACATGGATGAAGCTGGAAACCATCATTCTCAGCAAACTATCACAAGGACAAAAAACCAAATGCCGCGTGCTCTCACTCATAGGTGGGAACTGAACAATGAGAAGACTTGTGCACAGGGAGGGGAACATCACACACTGGGGCCTGTTGTGGGGTGGGGGGAAGGGGGAGGGATAGCATTAGGAGGTATACCTAATGTAAATGATGAGTTAATGGGTGCAGCATGCCAACATAGCACATGTATACATATGTAACAAACCCTCACTTTGTGCACATGTACCCTAGAACTTAAAGTATAATAAAATATATATATATAAAAAGAAATAAGAATAGCTGTCATGTATTAAATGCTTACTATATTTCACTTAATATACTGGAAACCAAATATGTAATATCTCATTTAATCCTTATAATGATAATAAATTAAGGGCAAATATTATTCCAATTTTACCAATGGGAAAACTGAGGCATAGAGAGGCTAAGACACTTACCCAAAGTCAGATAGCTAATAAGTGGCAGGAATCAGGCAGCCTGACTCCAGAGCCCACACTCAAAGCTAGCCCAGGCACTTAGATATCACCAGTTACATTTTTACAATCTTCTGCATGAGAAAATACAAAATAGCTAAAAGCTACTTTGAATCCAGTAACAGTTTTAAATACAGTTTTCCAACACACTGGTATCTACAAACATTTGCAAAAAGCAGTACATACGTGTGCAAGCATTTATTCTCTCCACAGACAATGGGGATTGGCGACCATTCGCAGAGCCTCACAGCCCTTCCTACATGGCTCTTCGCTGGGCACCGGTTGCCACTGCCACATTCTTTTGGTACCTGGATTGTAATCTACATCAGCAATTCTCAAACAGGGGCAATTTTGCTCCCAGGAGACATCTGGCACTGTCTGGATACATTTTTTATTGTCATGGCTAGGGAGGAGATGCTAATGGCATCTAGTAGGTAGAGGCCAGCGATGCCGCTAAACCTCTTACAATGCACAGGGCAGTCCCCCATAACAAGGGATTATCCAGCCCAAAGTATCAATGGTACTGATCTCGAGAAATCCTAATATGTATCACTGTAAAATGCTCTACTTGTCTCATACATATTTGTCGTAACTCTCCAAGATAAACCTCTATGCCATCAGAGCAGGAACTACATGATACCCATGTCACTCCACCTTTCCCAACCTATGCCTAAGTTCCCAAACACGGGAAGTGTCCAAGAGATACTTTTTGAATTGAAATTTGTTTCAAAGAAATTGTAGGCTTTACTTCTACAAGACCTAGTTATTCAATGATTAACACATTCCCTCCAAATTAAGAACTTCTAGTTTGAATTTACTGAAGGCTAATTTATTTCTGGAGTTAACACAGCCCTCCCCAGCAGCCTCTAGCACCTGTATATTTGAATTAGCAAAGAAATCTTTGGTTTAGAAAAATCAGATAAATGAAACAATATGCAGAATTGAGACAAATAGGGAGATACAGAAACATCATCAAATGCCAAGGACTGGAAGGTACTTATTTCCTAATGCACCCACTCACCCCTTAAACAAAGGCAAGGGCATGCAAATGGACTGGGGTCCAAAAATGATCCTTTTCTTTTTTAATCACAAATCATTGTGAGTTAAGAGAACATTGTTCTAAAGCACATCAGATGTATTTGCTGAATGATGAATGAGCCCCTGTTGTTTGTTAGCACAAGTGGGAGTTGTGTGTATATTAAGATGAGAACACATTATAATTCTAAGAAGGAAAAGGAGCTATTATTTCACTTTTTTTCTTGTTTTCTTTTTCTTTTTTCTTTCTTTCTTTTTTTTTTTTTTTTTTTTTGAACACATTCTCACTCTGTTGCCCAGGCTGGAGTGCAGTGACATGATCACAGCTCACTGCAACCTTGACCTCCCAGGCCCAAGTGATCTTCCCACCTCAGCCTCCTGTGTAGCTGAGACCACAGGCATGCACATCATGCTGGGATAATTTTTTTTTTTTTTTGTAAAGACAGGGTCTCCCCATGTTGCCCACACTGGTCTTGAATTTCTGGGCTCAAGCAACCCTCCTGTCTCAGCCTCCCACAGTGCTGGGATTACAGAGTGCGCCACCACACCCAGCCTATTTCACTTTTCAACATACAGAAATTTAAACTCATATTCCAGACAATGAGTCAGATGACTCCCCCATCCCAATGAATTTTGTACAACGTAGGCAAATATTGCATTGTGTATTTCCACACCTCTATGACTCAATCTTAGGGTAAAGTCTGGTTCCTCTTTCCCTCTAAGATAAACAAAAAACAAGTCCATTGAATCCCAGAATAACTTAAAAGCTTTGGGACCTGCCTACACTGCTGAGAAGGCTCTGAAATTGTTCTGTCTGCTCCAGCACCGTACTTTCCATGGAGAGGTGATGAATCAGACTGGACAGGACCACATGGTCTCTGAAATTCCTCAGGAGAATCTTGATTACACCCAATTAGCGAGACCATATACAGAAGCCCAGTGAATCAGACAGCCTCACAACCCAGCAGGTCAGCAGGGCTAGAAAACCAAGGCCATTAGCTCCTGCTGTATCCTACCTCTCAAAGAATCAAATCCAAGCTGGTTGTGAAAAACAATAGCCATTTTATACAATCAGTCCCAGATTATTTTTAAGGGGGACGTGAGAGATTCAAAGCAGTGGAGAACACCAAAGTCACTAATAGTCACATTTAGAATGCACTGGAGGTTGTTTTTTGAAATGACAAATCTGACTTCTCAAATACAATTTTCCTAGGCTGATTTAAACATTTCTCCCAAGCTCTCTGGGCCAAATAGCATCAGGAAACAGTAATACAGGTATGTACGAGGGCCTGGGGTAAAGTGGCCTGGGTTAAAGTTCATCTGAGCATTGGCCTGGTTCTGCAAGGTTGGTAAGCTCATGTAGGTGGACTGAGCCCCTGGCTAAGGCCTGGTTCAAAGTTTGAGTTGGCATGTAGTTGGCATCTGACTATACCCTGTCGTTCATTCATTCACATCCGACTCCTGAGCCCAGACCTCAATACCTCCCAGGAGTTAGCCCTCTCTTTATTCATTCCACCTACACTGGTCAAGCATCTGCTCTCACATGTAAGGCCTTTCTTCTGGCTTTCCCTTCCTTTCCTGGTGCCTACATACCCAGGTTTTACACATTCTCCACAATTCAGTGGTCCAAATCCAAGTGAACCTCCTCTAAGAAGCCAACCCTGACCAACTCCAGCTAACACAGTGTCACATTATTCTCTGAATACCAGACATCAGAGCAGCTGTTTGTTGAGCTCAGATGATATTCCAGGTACCATGCCCAACATTTTACATAACTGATCTGGTTTAATTTTCCTATGCTGGGTAAATATCACTACCCCCACTTTATTGATGAGCAAACTGAGACTCTAAGGAAAAGCATCTTGCCCAGATCACACAGCTCATAAATAATGGAGCTGGAACGCAAACCCACAACTCTCTGACAGTAGAGTTTAGGCATGAAATCAGGGGTCAGCCAACTCTTCTGTAAACAAGCAGATAGTAAATATTTTTTGCAGGCCTCACATTCTCTACTGCAACCTCTCAACTCTGCCTGCCGTTGTACTGCAAAAGCAGCCACGCTTCTATGTTTCAAAATTAAAAATCTATGTTTCTGTATGAAACATCCTCCTGCATAGAGTCAAAGGGCTCTAAGCCCCTTAGCAGTGCTCCTCTCACCCCAGTGCACAAAGCTCTGGACTTACCCACAGTAACAGCAACCTTTACTGTGGGCCTGTTAGAAGCCAGACTCTTCCAAAGACCTCACAACAATCCTTACACAAGGCAAAGGCCATTAATATCTATTCTCATGTGAGCCGATGTGCTTTGAGAAGTGAAGGAACTTCACAAGCTTGCCCCAGCAGTGAGCTGTGGCCTGGAATTTGAACCCAGGCAGTCTGACTTAACAACCACAACTTCCACCTCTATAGCCTGCAGAGGCCCAGGCTGACTGCAGCTGGAGCTGGCACCTCTTCAGCTTGAGCTCCCAGCACAGGGTCCTGGTCTCCCGGATGCTCTGCTGCCCATGTGTGTCCACAGGAGAAAGTTATAGGGTTGCTGCAGCCTCTGGCTTCTGATGTGAGTCTCACAGGCTGGCAGTCAGACCTACAGAGTGTACTGCTAATGGCTTTAAACAAGCAGAAATCATATTCAGCTAACTAAAGATCAAGGGCCATTGTAAAACGCCTGATTTTGTATTCCATTGTTAAACTTTAATGAGCCATTACATTTACTGGAATGAATGATCTAGTATGTCATATTCCATAATGTAATTTTTTTTTTTTTTTTTTTGAGACGGAGTCTCACTCTGTTGCCCAGGCTGGAGTGCAGTGGCGCAATCTCGGCTCACTGCAAGCTCCGCCTCCTGGGTTCACGCCATTCTCCTGCCTCAGCCTCTCCGAGTAGCTGGGACTACAGGTGCCCGCCACCACACCCGGCTAATTTTTTTGTATTTTTAGTAGAGACAGGGTTTCACCGTGCTCTCGATCTCCTGACCTCGTGATCCTCCTGCCTCGGCCTCCCAAAGTGCTGGGATTACAAGCGTGAGCCACCGCACCCGGCCCATAATGTAATTTTTTAAAGTCTAAATAAATACTGCAAGCCTCAAGGAAATCACTTCACAGAGCCTCTTCCATTTATGGCCCCCACTCCAGGTGTGCCTGATTCTATTTTGAGGCACCAACCTGTCATATCAAGCCACATCATCCATATAATGTTTCCTTTTCCACCAGACTCCTTCTGCCCTAATTGTGCAAATAATGGATAAAGACAAGCCCCATACTGGCTAAGCAGAGAAAGGGGGAATGGGTTCTGATAACAAAGTAATCAATCCTTGCTCTCCCTGTGGGTTGATACGTTTTCCAGTGGAGCATACATGAGTTTCAGAGCCAGAAAATGAGTTTATTGTTGGAATGAACTTGAACCTTAGTAATCCTCAGGTTCCTCATCTAGAACATGAGAACAGAAATGACTATGGCATAGGTTTTTGATTACCCCGAACAATATTTCTAAAGTGACTGACCCAAGCACTAGTCTCCCTCCTCCTCTCTTTCCTCTTATATATTTTATTTTTAAACCACATGAAATGGAATAATTATCATAGTGTCTGTTGTTTTACTTTCCATACATATTCTTTTAAACTTCCAAATAGTTCCTAGCATGAAGTAGAAGAAGCACTATGACATAATTATGTTGGAAATGCCTGCAGAGGTGGTCTTCTGAGATTTTTTTTAGGTCTGCAATTAAGTGTATGAAATAGTTAATAGGTCAAAAGCCTACTTCAATCTAGCTTACATAGTCAGCGTGGTACGTAATGCAACTATCACCTAGCTGACCACACATAGCTTGGTTTCTGAAAGGCAATAACATCCAAAAATGTGCAACAGATACCCACTCAGGCTGGTGGCTTAGGCCAGGGGGCCTAAAGCCAGATTCCTCAGTTCACATCTCAACTCTGCCACTTAGTAACTGTGGATGTGGGCAAATCTGTAGTCTCTCCAAGCCTTGGTTTCCTCATCTGCAATATGGGATAATGGTGCTTGCCTCATGAGCTTGTTGTGAGGATGAAGTAAGATAATCCATGCAAGACATTTAATATACTACTTGACTCCTTGTAAGGATTCAATACCTGTAGGTTATTATTCTTAGTGTCACTATTAATGCTGACTTGTCATCACTGAGGAGATCCTAAAGAATATGCAATTCTGGAAGAAGAACTGAAAGAGAATGAAAAGCAATAAAATTGCAGAGCAATAAAATCACTGGGTAGGGTAGATGGCCTAAGGTGACACTTAAGGGGCTAACTCAGGTGATAGAAATGTATTTTAACGTGTGTACGTGTGCATGAATTTGCAAAAGTGTGCACATGTGCAAAATCTGGCATATTTGCTGAAAGGCCCACCACAATATCATGCCTCATGCATCTAACCAGAGTGGGGAGTCTATTACAGAACAACTGTCAAGTTAAAACTGGATCATCACTGTCCAAATGAAGAAAACTTCTCAATTTCCTTTTTCCTTTCTCTAGTTCTTGTCACCCTCCCACAAATTAATATGCTTACTCATGCCAAGAATATACAGCTTAGAAATAAGATCAGGAAAAAAAGCAAAAATGAAAAAGAAAGGCCTAAGAGAACAGGACAGCAGAGAAAGTGATTAAAAAGCAGCACTATTTGACCAGACAATCATTCCTATAATAAACAAACACTGTCAGCTGCTCTACAACAAATATTCTATTAACTGCTCAATGTTTTTGTCTCTAATTCTTAGAACCAGTGTACAAAATAGACATTATTATTCCCATTAGACAGAACAGGAAACCAAGACAAAGTGACTTGCCCAAGGCCATATGGCCAGTGTCTTAGTCCATTTGTGTTGCTGTAAAGTAATACCTGAGACTGGGTGATTTATAAAGAAAAGAGGTTTATTTGGCTCATGGTTCTGTACTCTGTAAAAGAAGCACGGTGCCAGCATCTGCGTCTGATGAGGGCCTCTAGAAGATTCCACCCATGGGGGAAGGCAAAGGGGAGCTGCATGTGCAGATAACGTTGCAAGAAAGGAAGCAAGAGAGAGAAGATGGAGGTGCCAGGCTTTTTTAAACAACCAGCTCTCATGAAAACTAACAGAGTGAGAACTTACTCATTACTTTGAGGACAGCACCCGGCTATTCATGACAGATTTGCCCCCACAATCCAAACACCTCCCATTAGGCCCCCACCTTCAAACAAATTTCAACATGAGATTTGGATGGGTCAAACATCCAAACCATAGCAGCCAATTAATGGTAAGTTAAGACTTGGACCCTACCCTCAATAGTAACAAAAATCTTTTTTTTTTTTTTTTTGAGACGGAGTCTCGTTCTGTCGCCCAGGCTGGAGTGCAGTGGCGCAATCCCGGCTCACTGCAAGCTCTGCCTCCCAGGTTCATGCCTTTTTCCTGCCCCAGCCTCCCAAGTAGCTGGGATTACAGGTGCCCAACCCCACACCCGGCTAATTTTTTGTATTTTTAGTAGAGACGGGGTTTCACCGTGCTCTCGATCTCCTGACCTCGTGATCTGCCCGCCTCGGCCTCCCAAAGTGCTGGGATTACAGGTGTGAGCCACCGTGCCTGGCCAACAAAAGTCTTCTTAATAGTCCCTTCCACTTCTCTAGACTCTGGCAGGTGTGGGGCCCTGTATATAGAAACTGAGGTTGGCTCTTGCCCTCAAGGAGCATATTGTCTAATGGGAAGGAAAGACAAAAGTAAGTAATGATGATACAATGTGAAAACATGCTCTCCAAGGCTAAAACAATGTGTTTTGGGAGCTCCAAGGAGGAAAGGACTCAACCCAGCAGCAGAGAAAGCTTCACAGGAGCAGCAATATAAGAATTGTGTACTGAAGGATGAATAAGAGGTTACCAACCAGAAGGCCAGGCACAGTGGCTCACGCCTGTAATCCCAACATTTTGGGAGGCCAAGGCGGACAGATCATTTGAGGTCAGGAGTTCAAGACCAGCCTGGCTAACATGGTGAAACCCCATATGTACTAAAAATACAAAAATTAGCCGGGCATGGTGGCACAGGCATGTAATCTCGGCTACTCAGTGGGCTGAGATAGGAGAATCACTTGAGCCCAGGAGGCGGAGGTTGCAGTGAGCTGAGATCGTGCCACTACACTCCAACCTGAGTGACGGAGTGAGACTCCATCTCAAAAATAAATAAATAAGTAAATAAAAATAAAAAGAGTTCACCAGCCAGAAAGGAGGGAAATGGACATCCAGTATTGGGGTAATCATGCAAACAGAAGCACAGAGGTAGGAAAGATCCTCGCATGTTTAAAGCGGTAAGGTAGGAGATACGTAACTGAACTGTGAGGGAACTGGGCTGAAGAGAAAGACCAGGGGCTGATTGTGAAAATTTTTGTCTGACATGCTATGGAGAGTGGGGAAGATTCTATAGACAAATTTCAGGCAGAAAGAGGTGGGTGAGGCAGCTGCTGCACTAGGACAGATTAAAGAAGATAAGGAATAAAAACAATGGGATGAGCTGAAGGCACACTCATGGGGTGGGGGCATCCTGGGAGACAAGGACGTCCAAGTCTGACATGAAACATGAAGAAAAGATGAAGCCTGCTCAAAAGAGTTCCAGTGAGGCAAAAACAGCCTACAAGAGAAAGCAATTTAGGATCCTCAATATTTAGGATTCTGAAGTGAAAACAGAGGAATCCAAAAACACATAAAAAGAAAGAAAAGCGAGAGAAAATTTCAAAAGTGAAAATGATGGAGATTAGCACAAGACCTCCAGGAGAGATCAACCGAACACAAAATATAAATGGTCAAGACTCAATATTCTATGTTTTAAGGGGAGCTGCACTAAAAGGGATAAGAAACTGAAAGCAACCAAAACATAAAAATAAACACACTAAGTCTGTTTTAGAGATGAGGCCACTGGACCATGGAATATACCCAAGGACGTCAGAAGGCCCATCAGGCACCACCAGTAAGAGCAGATGATGGCAGCCAAGCCCACCTGAGTAGTAGAGATGGCTCATATTACTGCAGGGACAGGGGTTAGGCCCACAAGGTGGTTTTCTGCATTTTCCCCTAGGAGATGCATCGTAAATCATACACAGGCACGGGTGCCAGGGTACAACCCAGGAAACACTGAGTGAGACCTGCAGTAACAGCACAACTTCCTTGTAATCTTCACTATTGCTCCCATGATGCTGGCTCCAAGTCATGACGCACACTTAGGAATCAAATGTTCTCCCAAAAACACTGTTTTAATTACACATGCCACTTATACAGAAAGGAAGGCCATACCTTCCCATTGGAGGCAGAGGTTTAAAGCCCAGCCAATCCTCTGTCTGAAGGATTCAAGAAATTTCCCAATAAGACAAGGTAGAGAATGAACACTGTATCTCCTGCTAAATGAAAGGAAGGACATTGGTTGACCAAAACCAGAGAGACGGAGGAAGGGAGGGAGGAAGGGAAGGAAGGCTGATCCACAGATCAAGCTACTAGGAAATCAAGGAGGAATTTTAAGTGTTAGAGCTTCAAGGTTCCTCAGAGATCATTTTATCCAACTTCCTGTTTTATAGATAAGGAAAACGGGCCAAAATAAGGAGAACACCTTTAGATTCACATAACACATTGGTAGGAGAGAGAGAGAGGCAGTGGAACAACGGTACATCACACCTTCCCGTTCCAAGATGCTGCTTTTGCCAGGGTCTACTATCCAAGTCCTCAGATAAACCAGCCCCTTCTTTCACCAGTAGATTCAAACCCATGTTGGGGAAGGAAAGAGAGAAGGAGAAGTAAATGGGAGATAAAGCAGCCACATTCTGGTTCTGGAATACTCCGAATTATTGATTTTGGTGGTGGATGGATGGCCCCTTTCAGCTGCACTCTCAGCGCCCGCTCCTGTTTTATGGGTATTTCCTGTGTGCCTCAAATTATCTTGCCTCTTATGAAAATACAGGAACAATTACATACAAGCCTATTCAGAAGGGACAATTAGCTATTTACATCAGCAAAGAAATGACAGTGGGCTCGTCCTGACAGATGCCATCCTCACACTTTGCTGGGGCAGAGAGGGGCCTTGTTCTGGAAACTGTCCAATAGCTGGAAGGAGACTCCTCCTCTGTTATTGTACTGTCTTTCTTCCGTTTCTGAGCCTGAGCTTTCTAGACTTCTCAAAATGCTGTCCAGCAATTGGCAGACCCATCAATTGAAGGTATTGGCTCCTCATCACCTGGTCTCCTTTGGGAGAGGTAAACAGGATGCTTGCAATTAGTTTTTAGGATAGCCACATGTGGAAACAAATGGTAGTCAGACTATGCAACAGTATAATGAGCATCATTTCTTCATGATACTTTTATGATATAGAAGGAAATAAAGAAGTGAATCTGTGGATGGTAATAAAGTAAAGAATAGAGAAACAATGGATCAAGATGGAAAGGAATGTAATGAGAAACAGATTAAATGCATAATCAAAGCTTAGGAATAAATTCCTGATGAATCAAAATGACCACAATTTAAAAACAAAAATAGATCTGCTGAATTTCAATTTGAACAAGCCATTCACCACATAAAAAAAACATACAGTATTTCAATCTTAGAATTTAAGCCCTATTTTCAAATCAATTAATCAAATGCTCATGCCTGCCAACTCTGGCACTAGACATGGTAGGACATAGGAGGGAAAGATAAAATAAACCAGTATCCTTATCCAAAGTAGCTTGAAATCCAATTTGCACAAACAAGGTATACATGACTGAATTAGTGAAAAGGAGAATTTATACAGTGAGAAGCAGAAGCAAATAGAGCAGTGACACAGCAACACCACATGTTTCTTCCAGTGACCAGAGTAAGTACCTGAGTGTCAATTTTCTTTGTATTGAAAAAAGGTTGAATACAGAGTGACTTGTGCTTCATTTTAAATAGAAAAGTATTTAATCTATCAATGTAACTGTAAAAGTCAAATTGGGCAAAACTACAAATTAGTCTTCCATGCTTTAGTCTATATACCTGTGCCAGAGTGCTCTTTCCAAAACAAAAATCTCATCTCATACTCTTGTTGAAAGAAGGAAAGAGGGAAGAAGGGAGGGAGGGAGGGAGGGAGGGAGGGAGGGAGAAAGGGAGAAAGGGAGGGAGGGAGGGAGAGAGGAAGGGAGGAAGGGAAAAAGAAAGGGAAAGGGAAAGGGGGAGGGGAAGAGAAGGAAGGGAAGGAGGGTAGGAAGGGAAGGAAAGCAAGGGAATGGAGAATAAAAAACTTTAATATTCCCTCACTGCTTACAAAACAAAATCCAAATTCTTTAGCATGGTTTATAAAACTCAGTCCAGCTCCACGGCCTAGCCTCTGCCTAACCAGGATCGTTCTCACAATAAGCTGTTAAATTTAAAAGTAGACTACAGAGCAACATGTACATTCACACTAAGTGAATAAGCCTGTCAGTGAAGGGGCAAATAGTATATGCTTCTACTTGTATGAAATACCTGGAACAGGAAATTCATAGACTCAAAAAAGTAAATTGAAAGTTACTAAGGGCTGGGGGATCGGGAAATGGAGAGCTATTGCTGAGTAGTTAGAGAGCTCCTGTATGCGGTGATAACAAAGCTTGAAAAATAGTGTCGAGCTGTCAATAGCTGTACAACACTGTGAATGTAATTAATACCATTAGATTGCACACTTAAAATGGTTAAAAATTTTACGTCAGGCCGGGCGCGGTGGCTCACGCTTGTAATCCCAGCACTTTGGGAGGCCGAGGCGGGCGGATCAGAAGGTCAGGAGATCGAGACCACGGTGAAACCCCGTCTCTACTAAAAATACAAAAAAAAAAAATTAGCCGGGCGTGGTGGTGGGCGCCTGTAGTCCCAGCTACTCGGAGAGGCTGAGGCAGGAGAATGGCGTTTACCCGGGAGGCGGAGCTTGCAGTGAGCCGAGATTGCGCCACTGCACTCCAGCCTGGGCGACAGAGCCAGACTCCGTCTCAAAAAAAAAAATTTACGTCAAATGTTGTTACACATATATAAACACAATTTTTAAAAATTAATAATGTAATATACCAAAAACCATTGAATTGTTCACTTTAAATGGGTGAACTGTATTAACTCTATCTCAATAAGCTGTTACAAATGTACCATATGTACATACAATACTAATGTAGGAGAAAGGCAGGCGAAGATTCTCCTAACTGCTAACAGAGATTACCTCTGGATGGCAAGATGCAGGGGATCCTGTTTTCTGAGCTTTCCTACATTTCTCAAATTTGCATTATAACTTTGCTTTGTGCTACTTTTGTATCCATAAGAGAAGAAAAATTGCCATTTTTAAAATGTTAAAACTTTAAGCAAGATAAAAATAAGATATAAGCCTTGAAATCTTCTCCCGTTGGGGCTCATAACACATGGTGGTGGAATGCCAGAAGGGACCCTGGGCACTCAGTACTGCCTGCATTCTTCTTCACTGGGTGAGCCTCTGGCCACATGAATGTCTGTGCTTATGACACTGGTGGCCCAAAGAGCTTAATGATGCAACCAGGGACTCTGCAGGAAGACTGCTGGGGTTCCACCACTCACCAAATACCTCTCAGAGCCTATGTTTCCTCATCTGAACAATGGGATAATAATGTTGTTTACTTCATAAGGTTATCAAAAAAATAAATGGGATAATTTACATGAAGTGTTTAAAACAATGTCTGATACCCAGTATTCTGACCTAAGTGTTTCATCAATGATTGGCGGCTATTATTTTTATTGCTGCTATTGCTGTATTACACTGATGTGAGTACAGTCTTGTGCTGCATAATGACATTTTAGTCAGTGACTGACTGTATATAAGACAATGGTCTCATCAGATTATAGACTGTATTGTTCCTATATCTTGTCTATATTTTGATATGTTCAGACACTTAAATACTAACCACTACATTACAGTTGCCTACAGTATTCAGTACAGTAACCTGCTGTACAGGATTGTAGCCTAGGAGCAATAGGCTATCTCATATAGCCTAGGTGTGTAGAAGGCTCTACCATCTAGGTTTATGTAAGTACACTCTATAATGTTTGCACAATGACAAAATCAGCTAACAACGCGTTTCTCGGAATATATCCAGTCATTAAGTGATGCATGGCTTCATTTGTTACCTATCCTCTACCAGAGCAGGGATTGGCAAACCATGGCCAAAGGGCCAAATCCAACCCATCACCTGTTTTGTATGATCCACAAGCTAAGAATGTTTTTAAATTTTTAAATGCTTGGAAAAAAACAATAGAATGTTATTTCATGACACACAGAAATTATATAAAATTCAAATTCCAGTGTTAATAATAAAGTTTAATTGGAACACAGACACCCCTATTTATTTATGTATTACCTATGTCTGCTTTCATGCACTTGTGACAAAGCCTGTCTAGCCTGCAAAGCCTAAAATGTTCATTATCCGCCCCTTGACAGAACTTATTTGCTGGGGAATAAACTCTGAAAGTAAAGACCAGCTCTTGTTCATTTAGAGTTAATTCATGGTTAGATCAGATTGGAGTTCATATTTACTGAGAGACTAAATATACAAATGGACATGGCCAGACCATGTATAACAAAACTCTGACCTACAACCTCTGCAGCAACCAGCCTGGGAAGCCAGGCCACAACCTCTGCAGCAATCTGCCCAGAACGATCAGGGTTTAGTCAGTGACTGCCAGCTTCCTTACTTTTTGTCCCTTCCTCCAACCAAATATTCTCCCCAAACCAATCATGTAAGATACTCTGCTTCTAGTTAGCCCGCCTTCAGCTTCCTCATGCCAGCAACCTCTGATCACAGCACATGTATCTGAAGCCTTCTCTTTTTTGACTGTAAAAAAGTCCAAAAAGCTTTCCCATTCCACTGCCTGCCTTTGAGTCTCTGCCAAACACTAAGGATGGCAGCAGCCTCTCTTGCAATAGCAAACTCTGAATAAATAGCATCTGTTTGGTCTCCCTTGGGTGGTCTTTGCTTATTTCCAGTTAACCTGGACACCCCCCAAAGATACAATCTACACTGCCTATCGCCATGGACTCTAGTCTTAACCAGGAGTGGCACCCATGAGGCCCCTTGTGCCTTGTCATTTGCAGGCTCTCACAGGCTGTCAGGTCTGCGGCAATGTAGTTAAGTCAGCACTGTGTCTGATTGCACTCTCTGGGCATTGAGTTCTTTGGCTGTTTATTTTCCTCTTGGTAATACCAGGTTTTGTTATTGGCTCCCATTTGTTTGGAGGAATCAAGCCATTCCTTTTCATCCATGTTTGCTCCCTTTTGTCCTTCTATTTTGCATTGTGCTGTCTCCGTGTTGTTTGCCATGAAGACAATCACAGGGTAAAACACAGGCATAGGCCCTATAAGCCTGTTGTCTAAGCCAGCTTTACAGACTGATAATTCTGTGGTTCTCACCAGATCAGCATCCACTTGGACAAACGTTTCTGTGACTCACCAATAAAACTGGATAAGATTCTCCTTCCATCTCTATTTTCTGTCCTGAGAGCTTGGCTCTAATCCAGAGAGAACATTCTCTGGTTTTCTTGTTGGGAGGGCGCAGATTGCCAGGTCAGCATTTGAAGGCATCCACTTGTGAGGTGGGGGCTCTGAGACACTAAGCAAACAAGCATCACTTTCACCAACTGCTGGGACCTCTCATGGGATTATATGTAAGTCTAATTCTTCTCCAGAAAAAAACTCTTGCTTCTTACATGTACTCTCATTACAGTCCTAATTATTGTGCCTATCATACCTCATTTCATCAATGTCATCTTCAATGGATACTCTAAGCAACATGAACCTTAAACAAAACTGCTTATTTGAAAGGGGCTTAGGAGAAAAAGGGAATAAGATTGCTCAGGCCCAGGCCGGGCACAGTGGCTCACGCCTGTAATCCCAGCACTTTGGGAGGCCGAGGCGGGTGAATCATGAGGTCAGGAGATCGAGACCATCCTGGCTAACACAGCGAAACCCCGTCTCTACTAAAAATATAAAAAATTAGCTGGGCGTGGTGGCGGGTGCCTGTAGTCCCAGCTACTCAGGAGGCTGAGGCAGGAGAATGGCGTGAACTCAGGAGGCAGAGCTTGCAGTGAGCCAAGATCGTGCCACTGCACTCCAGCCTGGGTGACATGGCGAGACTCCGTCTCAAAAAAAAAAAAAAAGTTTGCTCAGGCACAATGGGCAGACTTTTTTTTTTTATTATTAGCATGCAGAAGCCTCCAAACAGCATTCTGATTCCAAATGGTTCACAAAGGATTATTTGAACAATCTTAAATAATACAAACTAGATTCATTTCCCTAGTAAATTCTCCCTCTCCTTATCTTTTAGTTGCCTCTCTATACCCAGTGCCCTCTTCCCCCTTATCCTGATCTATCTCCTTCTGCACCTCTCTCAACTTTTCTCCTTGTCAAAACTCCCTTTCTTTTCCCAACAACTCTCCTAAGGCCCCAAGATGCCACTTGCATTGAAAGATCCATCCCACCCATGGGCCAGGCATTCAGACCACTGTAGAATTTAAACCCTGGTCTCAAGCTGAACGAAGAGCTAGCAACTATTTATAGAAGAATCCTAGACAAGGCCATCAACTATTTATAGAAGAATCTAGAATTCTTTTGAGTGCATTTGACTCAGGGTTACCAAACTTTATCAAGCTGCAAACATTTATTGGAATCTAAATCCTGAATAGCAAAAGATAATTGGACTATCCCAGAAAAAGATCTATGGAATTTCTCTTTTCACAATTAAAAAAATCAAGAGCTGAGATGGGAGGATTGTTTGAGCCCAGGAGTTAAAAACAAAAACAAAAATAAAAAAAGAGGTTGAGGTAGGAGGATTGCTTGAGCCCAGGAGAGACTCTATCTCTCTTAAAAAAAAAAAAAAAGTGTAAAAGGTAGGACAAATTTTTCTAAAAGTCATACCCAAAACATTTCCAATAAAAGTAGACTTGACCAAAAACTATCTACTGGGTACTATGCTCAGTGACTGGATCAATCATACTCCAAACCTGTGCATCACTCAATATACCCATGTAACAAACCTGCACATGTACCCCTTGAATCTACAATAAAAGTTGAAATTATTCTTTTTTTTAAAAAAAAAAAGCAAATGTAGACATCAGCTAAGATCGGTCATACATCATGGGATATTAATTATCAATTTCTATTGGGCAAAAGTTCAGGAATATTCACTCAGACTATTTGCCACCTCTTCTCATGCTTTTTCAGAGATCATTGGTAGCTCTTAATTGGGAAAACATTTAGCTCCATTTATTGGAAGGATATGAAATAAAGCCACCCCAGATGTTTGTTAAAATAGACTTGACCATAATACAATCATACCAACAGACAAAAGATTAAACTGTAGGAGATTTCAGGCTAGACGAGAAGATAACCTTCAACAACATTCAAGAGTTAAAGGTGCTGATCTAACAGCAGCTCTTTCATCTTGGCCAAAAGTACTACCATTAGTCCTTATGGCCATGCAATCCACTCCCTCAAGGACACATTGGTTATCCTCCTATGAATGGGTAATTGGAAGGCCCATGTGTTCAGGGATTTCATCTCAAATTCTAGTAGTTCTGTCCTGCTGCACACAGATGTGGCAAAATATTACAACAGAATCGTGTACTATGCCCAGCTTGTCAACAACAGGTTAAGGCCCCCTTCCCACAACATCGTCCTAAATAGCATCTTTATAATCTTCTTGTCTATTGAGAAAAAAAATCAGAAAAAAAAACTGTTTTTGAATCTTGTTGGAGGAGACTTTCTCAGGTACTGTTGGCAATAAATACAGCAGCGAAATTCTAAGGAGTTAATTTCTGGGTTCACAACTACAGAAGCAATGCAGAATTCCACCGAACTGGAAGGCTACTCCATAATAGGACCTCAAGGGAGGATTCTCAGAAATCCTCTAGAAGTCGCAAGCTTTCAGAAGCACACAGCTGATGACCTCACATAGGGGACAGCTTCTACCCAAGGCAGCGGGCCAAGAACCCTGTCTAATTCTGGTTTTGTTTTTCATCCACCTCCATGTAATCATTCTTCTCATCTTCTATAGAGTCCTAGTTGTTGTCCACCCATAATGGAACTTTTTCTCTGTTCTTTCCTCTTCTTTATAATTTTTGGTTCAGAAAATACTCATTCTTAGATTATCCCAAACAGTACCCACTCCTTTCATCTTACTGATTTCTGAACACACTATCTATCACTGGATCCCCATGATAAAATCCTCCAGGCAATTCCAGTCTCATGCAATAAAACCATAGGAAAATACACTCAATGGCATTTCCATTTACACCTATAGGAAAATATGACCTTAAACAAATCAACCTATGACTTTGCTACTTTCCCTCTCTGCCACAAAAAAGGACTAATTATTACAATCTGTTATTCAGACTCTAGTTCCACATTTGAATTCAACACATTTCCTACAGTGATAGTACAGATACTTGCCACCTAGAGGAGACTCTTAGCGATTCAAAGATGTAACCCAGCTAACCAGATGCTCCGATTGTAACTTTGTGTCATAAATAAGTCATTTTGTCCTGTATCTCCACGAGCACCTACTGGATACTACTTTTTTTTTTTTTTTTTGAGACGGAGTCTTGCTCTGTTGCCAGGCTGGAGTGCAGTGGCACAATCTCAGCTCACTGTAACCTCCGCCTCCCGGATTCAAGCAATTCTCCTGCCTCAGCCTCCCGAGTATCTGGGAATACAGGTGCGCACCACCACGCCTGGCTAATTTTTGTGTTTTTAGTATAGACAGGGTTTCATCATGTTGGCCAGGATGGTCTCGATCTCTTGATCTCGTGATCCACCCACCTTGGCCTCCCAAAGAGCTGGGATTACAGGCGTGAGCCACCACGCCTGGCCTGGATACTACTTCTTTTATGGCCAAGAAGCCTAATCCCGCTTGCCTCAGACTAATACCTCATGCACTTTAGGAATCATATTCCAAGACTTGTCCAGGCACAGGGACTGTAAGTCTATAAATTGCTAAGGCTGTATGTCAACTCCAAAATAAGGCCACCCTTTATTCAGGCACTCCACCTGGGGAAATTAACGACTCATTCTTATGCAAACAATCAGAGCAGTGTTCCCAATGATGGAAATCTTAGAAACATCAGGAAGAAACCTATTGCTAACTCTGGCAAAAGTTGTTAATGATACTACCTCTGCCCTGGATGGAATACAGATCATTCCCAATTCATTGGCACAGATAGTGATGGACAATTGCATTGCTCTGGATTTCTTGTTGGCTGGTCATGGTGGCATGTGTGTCATTGCTAATACTGCCTTTTGGACTGGAATCAAGGAAGTAGGAAAGACAGAACAGACCAAACATTGCCTGAAGGAAACAGTTACTTGGCTTTCTAAGGTTGATCCTCATGGCCTATGGGATTTGTTCTCTTGGTCTTGGTTAAACAATTTGTGTTCCTGATTTGTTTGTTTGTTTGGTTTTTGGTTTTTCGTTGTTTTTTTTTGAGAGACAGAGTCTTGCTTTGTCACCCAGGCTGTAGTGCAGTGGCGTGATCTTGGCTCACTGCAACCTCTGCCTTCCAGGTTCAAGCAATTCTCCTGCCTCAACCTCCTGAGGGATTACAGGCATGCACCACCACACCCAGCAATTTTTGTATGTTTAGTAGAGAAGGAGTTTCACCATGTTGGCAGGCTGGTCTCAAACTCCTGACCTCGGGTGATCTGCCTGCCTTGGCCTCCCAAAGTGCTGGGATTGCAGGCATGAGGCAATGCACCCAGCCTTTTGTCCCTGGTTCTGAAGCAGCTTACAGAGACTGTTAATTGTTCTCATTTTGGCCACAGTGGTCATAATGTTAGTTATTGTGTTCTATATGGAGCCTTAAATGCTTCTGCACAACCAGTCTCTTATCAAATGATTGCCACGATTGAAATATAGTTGACTATGGAGACATCTGGATAATTTCTGAGAAGTGAAGATTCAGATTCTGGCTTTTCCAGAATTGGTCAGCCACTCACAAGCCAGAGAATGAGGGAAAGAGAGGACTGAAAGGCCAAATAGGCAAAAGAACATAGCCAGAGTATACAAGACGATAGAACACTGTCTCAAAACCTCTGCAGCAACCAGCAGCAACAGCCAGGAGTTAGTCAATGACTGCCAGTTTCTCTATTCTGTGCCCCTACTTCCAGCTCAGGGCTTAGAAGAGGAAGCCAAATACTGCACTTTTAGTTAGCCCGTTTGCAGCTTCCCCAAGCCAGCAACCTCCAACCAAAAGGATATATATACCTGAAGGCTCCCTTTTTGGATTGTAAAGCTTTCTCACTCTACCACCTGCCTGTGTCAAACATGACAAGTAATGTAAGCTTCCTCTCTTGTTATGGCGAGCTCCGAATCAATAACCTCTGTTCTCATTTGGGTAATCTTCATGTATTTCCACACTACACATAACCACATGCATGCACACACAGGTAAAAATGGCAGGGCCTTGTGCAAGATACTAGAAATCCCAGCAGCCATATAAAGAGGGCCACTTTTCAGGGAGGCAGTACATTCTCACCTCTCTACCCCACCTCCCAAGGGCTCAGGTCCAGCTGCTACCAACTATTAATATCCCCTCCCTTGGCTAGTCTGTCATCCCAGCACTGTACCCAGGCTTTGCTCAGACCTATGTCAGGGCATAGCCACAAATGGGTTACCAGTATGACTCCCATGCCATCACCCTCAGCAAGCATCTCTAGCCAAGCTCATCCTCATCTGCTCACCCCAGACTGACATACAAATATTACCATCTTCTGTATATGATATTGTTTGCGAAACCTAGGAGGGCACTAAGGAGCCTCTGTGCCACCCAGCCCTTGGATGTCTCATGCTGTGTTTTAGCCTCTGCCCTGAGAAGGAATTTGTGTGAGTCTACAGGGCTTCAACAAAATGTCCAAATGAGAGGCATACGTTGCTTTTGATGGGAAAGAGAGTTGCCCCACAAGAAAATGAGCTAAAGAGTCTGTGGTTAGAAGGTGTTTCATGCTTTCAAATTCTGAGAACTGTACAAGCTGCAATGTGACTCCAAACAGGGAGATCCCTTATATTCTCACATTCCCACTGATGGTAAATTATATTGATTAACATTAGCAACATTAACTCATACTGCTAAGGCTAATTATTATAACAATACATCACCTAACATTGAATGAACTCTCACTATATTCCAGGCACAATTTCTAAATACTTCACATTTTTTTAATCACTTAATCCTCACAACAGCCTAAGAATGCAGATACTATTAATGAATGCTTTGTAAAGATTAGGAAACTGAAGCTAAGAAAATTATAGCAAGGTGGCCAGGTGTGGTGGCTCACGCCTATAATTCCAGCACTTTGGGAGGCTGAGGCAGGCAGATCACTTGAGCCCAGGAGTACAAGACCAGGCTGGGCAACACGGCAAAACCCCATCTCTACAAAAAATACAAAATAAGCCAGGTGTGGTATCACGTTCCTGTTGTCCCTAGCTACTCAGGAGGCTGAGGTGGAAGGATCACTTGAGTCCAGGAGGTGGAGGTTGCAGTAAGCTGAGATCGCACCACCGCACACCAGCCTGGGTGACAGACAGACACTCTGTCTCAAAAAACAAAAAAGAAAAGAAAAGAAAAGAAAATTAGAGCAAGGTCATACAGCAGAACAGGAGCTAGAACTGAGCTCTAATCTGTTAGACTTCATACTCTGAGCTATAACCACTAATTCACAATGCTACATAAAACCCATATTTGACTGACCACCTAACTAAGCAACTCAGGCAGGATGGTGTGATATGAAGAACAACAAATACATACAAGAAAGAGAAAATGTATCATTATTCAGCAACTAAAAACTAAATTCTAATTTATATCAAGTCAGCTGTTAATACTGTATCAGTTCTAATGAGATACTTGTGTTGTACTTTGACAAATACAGAATGTAAATTCTTTTAGTGCTTCAATTTGCTGTGGCTTTTGAATTAAATTTGCATCAGCAATGTCTTCCAAATTATTTGAGATAACCACTAATTTCATATAAGTCTATTTTACACACCAAGACAACATTTTATCAGCATTTTTCAGTCTAATATTAATGAGAATTTAACTAATATATGTAAATCACAATGACCCTATAAAATCACATGAAAGCCAGGCTGATATTCACAAAAACATGTCTAGAATCACACTACCGTTTGTGTGTTATTTCAGAAGAAGTAGGTTCAGTAACTTGCTACTTTTATACATAGTCAATTTCTATAAGCTAAAAAGAAGGAGGAATTTGAAAGTCAGTTAGTCTATTCAATCTTAGGATGTGTTACTTCCTAAATTTGAATACAGGATATGAACAATCCAGGACATCACCATATCACAAAAGCATACTTACGGCTCAACAGGGGATTAGTTGGAGAGCTTCTTGGCTTTCCCATTCACCATCCTCACCCCTCCCAATTTCATGCTGGAAACAGACAGCAGCACACTGGTGTAAAGCAAGAGTCAGCAAATTTTTCTGCAAAGGGCCAAACAGTAAATATTTTAGTCTTTGCTAGCCAAGAACGTCTCTGTTGTAACTACTCAACTCTGCCATTGTAGCACAAAAGCAGCCAGAGACAATAAAATGAATGAGTGTGACTACCGTATGAACTTTATTTTTAATTATTTTTTATTTCCTAAATGTTATTTATTCGTGTGTTTATTTTATAAATTTTATTTATGGACATGGACATCTGTATTTCATATAATTCTCCTGTGCTCTGAAATGCATTCTTTTGTGGGTTTTTTTCACCCCATTTAAAAAAGTCAAATTCATTCTTGCTCGTGGGCTATACAAAAACAAAAGGTGGGACTAACTTGGCCCTTTGATCCTCGTTGGCTGACCGCTGGTCTAAAGAGGAGTTATCCCAGTTTTCCTTTATAATATCATCTTCAATCAAGTTCACACCTTGCATGCCCACCCCTATGCACAGAGGCCATCCAGTGTTTTTGTTTGTTTGTTTTGTTTTTTTTGAGGCTGTGTCTCGCTCTGTCGCCGAGGCTGGAGTGCAGTGGCGCGATCTCAGCTCACTGCAACCTCCACCTCCCGGGTTCACGCCATTCTCCTGCCTCAGCCTCCTGAATAGCTGGGACCACAGGCGCCTGCCACCACGCCCGGCTAATTTTTTTGTATTTTTAGTAGAGATGGGGTTTCACCATGTTAGCCAGGATGGTCTCGATCTCCTGACCTCGTGATCTGCCCACCTCAGCCTCCCAAAGTGCTGGAATTACAGGTGAGAGCCACAGCACCTGGCCCAGTGTTTGTTTTTAAACAATAAACATAGCCAACACTTTTTACATATGTATTACTTATTACACTTAGTACTTATGATGTATTTACTCTATGCCAGGATATGTGTGAAATGCTTTGAGTATACCATTTAATTTATTCCTCCCCTAGACCTTAAAGATGGGTTCCATCATTATCTCCACTTACAGATGAGAAAACTGAGCCTAAGAGAGGTTAAGTAACTTCCTGAAGGTCATGAAACCAGTAAGTGGTAGAGCTAAGCAGTTTGACTCCACAGCCCCTGTTATCGGTACCCACTATTATCCCATCCTCAAAGCGCCTCTGTGGGACAGAAGGCAGGAAAGAAGAGTAAAAATCAACCAGGTGCTTGTTGTTTGAAGAATAGCCAGTAGGAGACATCAACAGAGCAAAGGCCACAACCACCAACACAATACAGTAAGCTCATATTTTTACGTTTCTTTTGAAAAATGACTAATCCTGATTATCTCAGTCTTTTATTTAATGGTGAATACTGCCAGTTTCAATGCAATAATAAACTACTAAGCATGAGGGACTAAAATCTAACTGAACATCTATTCAGTGTCTTCATAGTTTATACTTCTTTGAGATGGATGAGAGCAGCCATCCCTGTATTCTTCCTCAGTGCTTGCATCAAGGGAGGGGACCCAGGATGCTCCCAAAATTACCAGGTTGCATTTGTCCATGACAAGGGAGAATTTACATAGTAATCTCTCCCCAGAATCCTTCCCTCTAGGAAAGAGACTCCAAACTTCTCTTCCTAGAATCAGGAGGCCAGAATCCTGGAGCCAGGGCTAGGCGTGGGAGGGCAGGAAAGGGATGAAGACGCCAAGGGAAATTAGATACAGTGAACCCTAGCCCAAAGGGGCTCCCAAAACATCAGTTCTGAATAGGTGGGAAGAGAGTCAAGAACCAAATCTAAAGTCAAGGGTCCCCAGTTCAGGTCAGGCAAAGAGGGTAGGCCCAGTAGGAGGAAGACACTGGTGGCTAGAGAAGAGAGAATTTTTGTTGAGGTTGAGCCTATTGCCTCATTCATTCCTTCAACAAACTTGTACTGAATATCACTTTGTGCCACAACTCTAGGCTTTGGGGATACAGCAGTCAACAAGACAGGCATGGTTCCTGCCCTCATTGGGTTCATAGGCTGTTGATGGAAGGCAATCCAATACTGATAATAAAGGTAGAGGAACTTACAATGATGAAACACTAAATCTTATAGAAATACCTGGAGGGAGAGAATCATTATGGGTGCTGTGTTAGGCAGCTTCGTAAATTGTTCCTAATAATCTCCACCTCCTGGTATGCATGCTTTTGTGTAATTCCCTCTACTTGATTGTGGCCTGGATCTAACAACTTGCATCCATTGAACAGAAAGTAGGAAGTTATTAAAAACCATGATTTCTGCCGGCTTACATCCTCTCTTTCTTGCTCTCTCTCGCTCAGTCACTGAGGGAAGTCAGCTGTCATGCTGTAAACTGCCCTATGGAGAGGCCCAAGTGGCAAGGAACTAAGGAAGACCTCCAGGTAACAGCCTATGAGAAACTGATGCCCTCAGTCCAACAGCCCACAAGGAACTGAATCCTTCCAACAACCGCATGGATGAGCTTAGAAGCAGATTCTTCCCCAGTCAAGCTTTAGATGAGACTGCAGCCCCAGGTGGCACATTGATTGCAACTTGTGTGAAATCCTGAGCCAGAGGATGCAGCTAAGCTGTCCTCAAATTGCTGGCCCACAGAAACTGTGAGATAAGAAATATTGTTGTTTAAAGTCAGTAAGTTTTGAGGGGATTTGTTATAAAGCAAATACAGATACCAATCCAGGTTGCCCAGAAAATATCTACCAAACTCTCTCAGACTTACCCTGTTTCTCACAAGAGAAACAGATTATAGAGCATTTACTAACAAGGCCCAGAATCTCTGATCACATTGGTAACATCGAGATTGATGTTGCAAATGGAAACCATCCCTCTCAATGGGTGAGGCTGAGCTGGCTCCCACTATGAGACAGAGAATCTTAATTACTCCCAGAAAAAAAAAAAAAAAATGAGGTGAGTTGGCCAGGCACAGTGGCTCACGCCTGTAATCCTAGCACTTTGAGAGGCCGAGGAGGGCAGATCAGGAGGTCAAGAGTTTGAGACCAGCCTGACCAACATGGTGAAACCCTGTCTCTACTAAAAATACAAAAATTAGCCAGGCATGGTAGCACAAACCTGTAATCCCAGCTACTCAGGAGGCTGAGGCAGGAGAAGCGCTTAAATCCGGGAGGCAGAGGTTGCAGTGAGCTGAGATTGCACCACTGCACTCTAGCCTGGGCAACAGAGCAAGAATGTCTCAAAAAAAACAAAATTAGGTGAAAGAAGAAAGTCTCTCTTTTGGCAATGGGCTGAGAGTAGGGCAGATAAAGAGGAGTGTAGTAGAACCAGAACAGAGAAAAGTACAGTAATTAAAGAAGTCACAATACACAGGAGGCTATTTCTAAAATATCATTTGGGAGGCAAGAGATGAACTGGCTTAGCCAGATTTGGTTTTTCAAGGGTAAGAAGCATATGTAATTATAATGGTCCTTCAGTGCTCCCACAGTATCCTGATGCACCTCCCCCCATCATGATCCCTTAACATGGTGAACTAAATGAACTGTTTACTGTCCTGTTTCTCCAGTTAGAGGCCCAATGTTAATATCAATTACCACTGTATCCTAGTGTCTAGTACAGTGCCTGCCACACAGTAAGAATTCAGTATATACTTGTCAAGTGAGTAAAATATACCAGTTTTGTGACAAAAAAATATGCATAGGAAAAAGACCAGAAAGGAACACATGAAAACATAAACAATCTTCTACTAGATGGAAGAGTATGATCCTTTTCCTTGATATACGTGTCTTCATTTTGTCTGCACATAGACTTGTCTGTGCAATGTCTATATTGCAGAGAAAGAAATGCCTGAGGATGGCATAAGACAGACCTTTTGGGTCCTACAGAGTTTGCTTTCATAATTTTATAATATTAAGATTGTTACCATAAATTTCCAAACTCAAAGACATTTATAGTAGATTATCATCTCACTTGTCAATTTGTCAACCTGACAACTGAGTTCTTAAGCACCATGTAGAAACTTTCAAATATAAATTAAGATATCAACACCTGCAGAGTAATATTATGCATAAACATGTAAAATTAATCATTTCACACATTAGGCCCCCCAAAAAAGATAACAAATGGGAGATCATATTGCATTAAAAATAACCATGTGAGATTCTTTGGATTGTGCAGTAGCATAGCTCTCACCAAACTTCAAAATACACTGGAATTCAGGTGCAGTGATTCATACCTATACTCTCAGCTACTCAGGAAGCTGTGGCAGGAGGACCACTTGAGCCTAGTAGTTCCAATTCAGCCTAAGCAACATAGAGAAACCCTATCTCCAAAAAAAAAAAAAGATCGGAGCATCCAACCTAGCAAGCAATATTGCCCCAAAATGCAATCAATTAAGTGGAAGATTTTGCATGTGTGTATGTGAATTTCAGATTTTTATCCTGAGTCACCAGATCACAAAACCAGTAAGCTCAATCTTCTTGAAGGGAGCAGATCACCCACCCAGAAGCTCAATACCTTCCATTTGGGAAACAAAGGCAGCAATCTGAAACTGGTTCTCAAGATTGTGCTCTAGATTTATACAGATAGAAAACATTTTTTCCATATAATTCCAAGTTCCCAAAAGAGCTCAAAATCACTCATATGTCCCAAGTTTAGAATGTCACCAAATAAGCCAGATGAATTGAGTTCAGAGACAGGCTCCCATTCCTGCCTTGTCATGACTATACCCGCAGTGTGCCAGAAACAGTTAAGGGACACCTCCACTGCAACAGAGGCACTGTGATTTGGCAGATGTACCTCCATTCGAGAAGCCTGGCCTCTTAAGTTAGCCCTGCACAGTCCCATGGAAGTGTAATGCAAGCCACATGTGCAATTTTATATTTTCTAGTAGCCACATTTTAAAAATATAAAAACAAATAGGTGAAATCCATTTCAATAACTTATTTTATTTAACCCAATATGCCAAAAACAGTGTCTTTGCAACATGTAATGAATATTAAAAATCACTGATAGTTTACTTTCTTTTTTGTTGTATTAAATCTTTTAAATCCCATGTGTATGTCATACTTAAAGCAGTCAATTCAGATAGCCCACAGTTCAAATACTCAATAGCTACAGGTGGCTATTGAGTATTGAGTATACCATATTGGCTATTGAGTATTGAGTATACCATAACAGCTATTGAGTATACCAGACTGGACAGTTCAGGGTAAATGCACTTATCCTATCTGACTACTCAGGAGAGACCTTCTTGTGTTATTACTTATGAAGATAGCTCATCTCTCATGAATTTAAGTCAAAGCCAACCATATAGAGATGAAAAAAAAAAACAAAATAACCTGGTGTAGCTTCTATTCACTGATGAAATAATATATACTGAACACCTTCTCTGTGCCAGGCACTGAGCCAAGGGCTTTACTTAGCTCACTCCATTTAATGCTCACAGCAACCCTAAGAGAAGGTACAACTGTAATCCCCATTTACTTATGATAAAACTGAGGCATAGAAAGTTAATTTCCCTAAGGTCACACTTCAAGCAGGTGGTGATGCTTGGATTTCAACTCGAGCAGTCTGACTCTACACTGCACACTCTACCCACTGTACATACTCAACAAGAGGGAGTAAGAGAAGGATATGAAATCCATGGTTAGGAAATCTTAGTCTGACATGAGTGTGCATATCAGAAAAGAATCAAGGAAGTATTTGAAAGGCTGGGATAGAAATCTAGGCTTGAGATACAGGGATAAATTCACCTACAAGGTAAGGAAGGGAAGGGAAGGAAATGTTCAAGAGGAAAAATAGAATTAAGAACTAACTAAAATTTTGTGTCAACAACTGATGACGACAATGATGATGATGATAAGAACTAATATATTTGGAGCCTTTGCTCTGGGTCACGCATTGTTCTAAAGTCAGTTTCTCAACCTCAGCATAATGAACATTTGGGCTGAAATATTGTCAAATATTCCCCTGGGAAGCAAAATTGCCGCCTGTTGAAAACCCTCAATCTGAGTGTTTCATATACATTATCTCACTTATTCTTCACAGCAGCCCTCTGGGGAGACACGATTACTTTATAGATCAGAAAACTGAAGGTGTGGTTGGGCAGCTGACCTGAGGTCCTGCCGCTAATAAGTGAAAGAGCTAGACAAATCCAAATTTGTCTGATTCTAAAGTATATTTTTACTGCTAGCCCCCAATACAAGTTCTCGTCTCATCTCCAATTCATACAGGGATTTGTGTGCTTTCCCACTCCCTGGGCTGATGCTAGAGATGAACAGAAACAAAATGCTGCTGGACACTCCCCACCGAGAAGTTCTCCTGCCACAATCACCTTTTGTGTCTCCTTTCCACCGTGTGTCTCTTCGCTCTATTTGGACCCCTGTTTTCTTGGCTAATAGCCTGTCAGGAAATAGGCATGGTATGAATGAACAGATAAATGTTTAAAGCCTGAATACATACTTATGGAGAATGAGTCCTCAAACTCAATACAAACATCCAACCAACTGCAATTAAAAGCCACAAATATGTTTTTATAAGAAAATTAAGCTATCACCAGATCACCTTTGATATAAAGTGAGATATGACTAAAAATGGAGGTAAAGTTCAAATTCCTACAAATTGTAAATTTGTTCTTGAAATATCAAACACATGGGAAACAGAAGCTAATTATTTTGTCCTATTTTTGTATGTGAAAATTACTTATAATCTGCCTGTTAAACAATTCAAAATTATTTTAAATGATAATTGACCACCAAACTAGGCCAGTTTGCACCTACAATCCCTCTGAAACTGCCTAGAAACTGGGACAACTGAAGAAGAAAAGAAAAACACTTCCATTTGCATCAATTTCTTTGATTTTCAACCATCAGTCTCCAAGGCTGCAAAATCAGAAAAGCTTAAGCACAACTGATTAACAAGGAAGCACTTTAGGACTTTGCATTATTTGATTATGCCAAGAAAAACCTTATAGTTCTCATAAATTCATTATTCCAATGTTGGTCATGAGGAAGTCTATTTTTTAAAGAAAAAAATGGGGAATTTCTTCTTATAACTTCATTGTCAATATTTTTAAAGTATTATATGATTTGTTTAATGCCTTTAAGCCCATCCCAATGAAGGAAAAGGGCATTTGTTTTCGTATTAGAGTCATTCCTGGGTATACTTAGGGGATTGGTTCCAAGACCCCCTATGCATAACAAAATTCACCCACATTCAAGTCCTGCAGTGGGCTGTATAGAATCTGCACATACAAAAAGTTAACCCTCCGTATTGGCAGGTTTTGCATCCTGTGAATACTGTATTCTCAATCTGCATTCAGCTGAAAAAAAAAATCCACGTGTAAGTGGATCCTCACAGTTCAAACCCATGTAGTTCAAGGGTCAGTTGTAATTTACTTTTAAAATAAAAAATATGTCGGCCAGTTGCAGAGAATAGATTCAATAGCAGATTCTTCTTTGTGTCTCAAAGATCAGCTTAAGGAGAAAGACCAAAAGGAGGGAAAGCAGAGAGGGAGGGAAACAGAAACAAAGAGACAAAGAAGGAAGGAAGGAAAGAGAGAGAAAGGAAAAGAAAAAAATAGAAAAAAAGTAAGGTGGAAAAAGAAAAAAAAAGGGGGGGGTGGAAAAAAAAACAGGCAAAGTGAGCTCTGATGGCTCATGAGAGACTCTGATCTCCCTTTAGTTCTGTATATCCCAGAATCTGAAATTCTCAAAATCCCTTCACTGTGCATTCTGGAACTCAGGGTCCTCAAGAACAAAGATCTCCTATACCCTCAACCTCTTCGAAAATGATAGCTTCCCTTTCCTGACTTAATCCATTCACCTTTCCACCCTTGTTGGCAAGTACTTCATACCTTCTCCTTCAAAGCTTCAGCACCTCCTTCCCCATACTCACTTTTAGCTATTGGCCTTCCTTTCCTCTTCACCCAGAAATGGAAACCGCAGAAGAGAATTTCCTTTACCTGCAGCACCCCATCAACTCACGGACTTGCATCTCAGCCCAGATCCTCTGCCATCCTTCCTGTAACTCTGGGTGCCCCAACACGTGTGCCCATCCATAGTAGCCCCTCCTCTTGTGTACTAGATCCCATCCCACCCCCTGCTCATGGACACCACTGCAGCAGTGCATTTTCTACTAGGTGAGATCCTATCAGCAGACAAATATATCATCATGTCTCTCATCTCAAAAAGGCCTTCTCTTGACCCCTACTTCTTTCTCCACCTACCATCTTATTTCTCTCCATTCTTCTTTATAAAAAAACTTTTAGAAAAAGGTGTCCAGGTTTATGGCCTCCAATTAGAATCAAACTTTCCCCCCACCATTTCCCCAAAATAGCTCTTAGCAATATTGATGTCATTAGTGACCTGAATAAATCCAGTGGTCAATTTTCAGTTTTCATATTGCCTGATCTATCTAAAGTATTTGAAACAAATGATCATGCCCTCCCTTGTGAAACACTTTTCTTCATTTGACCTTAAGGATATGACACTCTCTTGTTTCATTCCAACTCATCTACTCAACCTCTTTTTTTTTTTTTTTTTTGAGACGGAGTCTCGCTCTGTCGCCCAGGCTAGAGTGCAGTGGCACAATCTCGGCTCACTGCAAGCTCCGCCTCCCGGGTTCACGCCATTCTCCTGCCTCAGCCTCTCTGAGTAGCTGGGACTACAGGCGCCCGCCACCACGCCCAGCTAATTTTTTTGTATTTTTAGTAGAGACAGGGTTTCACCGTGGTCTCGATCTCCTGACCTTGTGATCCGCCCGCCTCGGCCTCCCAAAGTGCTGGGATTACAAGCGTGAGCCACCGCGCCCGGCCTCAACCTCTTAATATTGCAATATTGCAGGGTTCATTCTCTGGCCACCTTTTTTTCTCTATATATGATTATATTCTATATTATACTCACCTTTTTCATGACTGGATGCAATCTTTCTGCTAATCAGTCCCAAATTTATACCGTTAGGCTTGCTATCTCATCCCTAGACTCCAAACTGCAAAGCCAACTAATTAATCATCTTCACTTGGATGTCTAATAGATACCTCAAGCTTCAGATGCTCAAAACCAAATCCCTGGTTTTACCCTCCAAATCTGCTTCCTTGTACTTTCCCATCAGTAAATGACAACTGCATCCTACCAGTTGCCCAGGCCCCACACCTTAAAATCATTCTTGCCGCCGGGTGCGGTGGCTCACGCCTGTAATCCCAGCACTTTGGGAGGCCGAGGTGGGCGGATCATGAGGTCAGGAGATCGAGACCATCCTGGCTAACATGGTGAAACCCCGTCTCTACTAAAAATACAAAAAATTAGCCGGGCGAGGTGGCAGGCGCCTGTAGTCCCAGCTACTCAGGGGGCTGAGGCAGGAGAATGGCGTGAACCCCGGGGGGCGGAGCCTGCAGTGAGCCGAGATCGCGCCACCGCACTCCAGCCTGGGCGACAGCGAGACTGTCTCAAAAAAAAAAAAAAAAAAAATTCTTAATTATGTTTTTCTCTCATCCCACAATTAATCCATCAGTAAATCTACCCAGTTTTATCATCGAATACTTCCATAATCTGACCACTTCTCACTACCTCCACTGCTCCTATCCTGGTTCAAGTCACCAACCTCTTTCACCTGTACTGAGCATTTGTCTCCAGTCTTCCTGCTTCTACCATTACCTTCCCATGCTTATTCTCAACACAACAGCCAGAGGAATCCTGTTAAAACATCCCATCGCCCTTCTATTCAAAAAACCCCCCAATGGAATTTCACAAAGAGCAAAAATCCCAGGTCGCTAAAATGGACAACAAATCCTTCCATGATCCGGTGCCTTTCCTTCTAATCCTGTTTCAGTCTTCTGATACTACTAATCACCATCTCACATCCCACGTATTACACTTTGTTGCTGTCACTGCTATAATTATTGTCTGTATGCTCCACTAGCATATAAGTTCCAGGAAGAGAGAAGTTTTGTTTGTTTCATTCATTTATATATTCCCAACATCTATCACAGTGCCTGGCACATAGTGGATACTCAACAAAATGTGCTGAATGAATGAATGGAACTCTGAGAGTCAGAAAAGCATCAAATCACATCTAAGAACTAGGGATTTAATTTCATCCCTGTCATTATGGCCTTTCTCTTTTTTCAATTGTGATAAGATATACATAACCTGAAATTTACCATTTTAACCATCTGAAGTGTACAGTTCAGTGGCATTAAGTGCGTTCGCATTATGACACAATCATCACCACCATCCATCTCCAGAATATTTTTCATCTTCCCAAACTGAAGCTCCACACCCATTGAACATTGAACAATATCTCTCCATTCCTCTCTCCCTCCAGCCTCTGGCAACCACCATTCTACTTTGTGTCTCTATGAATTTGACTACTCTAGGTGTCACATTTAAGTGCAATCAAGCAATATTTGCCCTCTTGTGACTGGTTTATTTCATTTAGATAATGTCCTCAAGGTTCATCCATGTCATAGCATGTGTCAGAATTTCCTTCTTTTTATAAGACTTTATATATATAAACACACAATAGAATATTATTTTATTTATTCATTCATCCACTGATGGACATTTATTTGGATTGCTTCTATCTTTTGGCCATGGTGAATAATGCTGCTATGAACATGGGTGTACAAATATTTGTTTGAGTCCCTGCATTAAATTCTTTTGGGTATATATCCAGAAGTGGAATTGCTGGATCATATAGTAATTCCATTTCTAATTTCTTGAGGAACTACCATACTGTTTTCTATAGCAGCTGAATCATTTTCTATTTCCTCCGTCAATGCACAAAAGTTCCCATTTCTCTATTTACTCACCAACACTTGCTAGTTTGTTTTTTGTAATAGCCATCTTAATGGGTATAAGGTGGTATCTCACTATGGTTTTGATTTGCAGTTTTCTAGTGACCAGTATGTTCAGTATTTTTTCATATGCTTGTTGGCCATCTGTATGTCTCCTTTGTAGAAATGTCTATTCAAGTCCTTTTGCCCATTTTTCCATCAGGTTGTTTTGTTTTCTTTGTCGTCGTCGAGTTATAGAAGTTCTTTAATTATTCTAAATATTAATCCCTTATCAGATGTATGATGCAAATATTTTCTCCCATTCTGTGGACTGCTTTTTCACCTTGATAGTATTTTTTAATGTATGATTTTTAATTTTGATGTAGTTCAATTTAACTATTTTTCATTTTGTCACCTGTGCTTTTGGTGTCCTACCTAAGATATCACTTCCAAATCTAATGTCATAAATTTTCTTGTAAATGTTTTCTGGTTTCAACTCTTGTGTTTAGGACTTTGATCTATTTTAATTTTCATATATGGTATAAGGTAACGGTCCAACCTCATTATTTTACATGTCCCAGTATCCAGTTTTTCCAACAACAGTTGGTTGAAATGATGGTCCTTTCCCTAACGAATGGTCTTAGCACCTCTGTCAAAAATTACTTGATCATATATGGGAGGGTTTATTTCTGGGTCCTTGCTTCTTTGAGTAAGTCTTCTAAGCTCTCCAATCTCCATTCCCAAGAATGTGAAATGAATAGATTCCACCAGTAAGGATGTATCTTATTTTGTCTTGGTTACTGTAACAAAATACCATAAACTAGGTAAATTATTAGCAATAGAAAACTTATTTCTTATAGTTCTGGAAGCTGGGGAGTCCAAGATCAAGGTGCCAGCAGATTTGATGTCTGCTGAGGGGTTGCCTTTTTGTTCATACATGGTGACTTCTTACTGTGTCCTCATATGGTAGAAGAGGCCAAGCAGCTCTCTGGTGCCTCTTCTATAAGGGCACTAATCCCATTCATGAGGGCTCTGCCCTCGTGATCTGATCACTTCCCAAAGGCCCCATCTCCTGATACCACCACATTGGTGGTGAGTGGATGGAAAACACAGCCAAAGTCCTTTCTCCACCGCCCTAAGCATGGCCAGCATTAATGATTTCCCCAGCCAACCCATGTACACCACACACCATATACCAGATTTGAGCAACTAGTGGGTGAAAACGGAACATGATATTGTTTCTTAAATGCCTTAACGTTCTAGTAGCACAATCATTTATGTAATATTGAAATCTCTACATAAAAAAATCCACATGGCCATTTGATCTATGTTAAGGCACCTCCTCCATTAATGGGGAACTCACTAATTTTAGGGGAATCTAATTCCATTTATTTAAAGCTTTGGCTCTTAAGACAATCCATAAACATACATATTCTTTTTAAATGGTTTGCTTTCTTCAGCTATGTTATTAGCTCATTTGGGTCCCTTTAAGAAGACTCCCTAAAGACACCAAGGCTGGAGAACTACCATGAATGGGACAGCTATAAAATGAGTAAGAACAGTCTTTGCAGCTAAATGGCCTGAATTGCAGAGTAGAGTATGAGATGTAATTTGGTTCTTAGGGCAGCCACTGTAAACTTGGATCTTTGCCAAAAGGAAAGCATTATGAACTACTGATAGATATATGGCTTCAAAGTCATCTCAGTTTTGAACAAGCAAAGACAGAATGGAAAGGGTTGGTTCACTGTGAATAAAACAGATGACCCCAAATTACCTCTCAAGAGTCAATTGAGCTCTATAAAAATTAGAGATCCAGTGGCAAGGATTAGGAAAACACTTAAGCAAAGCTTTGTACCTACACTGCAAAGCCACAGATCACTTGCTAGGACAAAGTCAAGAAAGACTCAAAACTCAGTGGCAGCAAAAAACAAGATGTCAACTTCAGTGTATTCTACATTAAAATAAATATTAACAGTAATAATTAAGTCACAGTGAAACACTCCAAGTATCCCAGATTTCTTTGACGTTCGTTCCTATGATGGTTATGGAGATCAGTTCTGATTACACTTTTCTTTTAGTTTATTTTGATGGAAAGAACTGGATCATGGAATTATCCCCAGAGCTTCCCAACCTGGGCGATCCTCCAAACCCTCTGGAGAACTTTTGAAAATATGGGCTCCACACTAGACACTCTAAATCAGTATCTCTACAGTTGGATTTTGTTGTCTTATGGGGTTGTTTTTGTTTTTCTTTTGTATTTATGTTTCTGTTTTTTAAAATTTCCCCAAGTCATTCTGATTATAAGCAGGGCTTGGGACCTGCTGGTCCAGACCCCGTACCTCTACTGGTTTTCCTTGCTGGAAAGACCTTAGCAATTGGCTCTGCAAATGAAGAGAGCACCGGTGACTTTGGGAGACACTACTGCTACTGAAAATGATAAACTGCTAGGTCACATAGAAACATGGAGAACTGTGTCCAATATAATGCTAATTATAAAGCAAATGCCAGATATAATGCCATATGTAAGACTTTTGGCCAGGTGAAATAATAGGTACAGCAGAAACTCTTTCATCCCACATGAACAGCATATAAAAGTGGTTGCAACAGGGCCTGAAGCCTTTTGTTGGCAACAGGGAGTTGCCTAGAACTACCTGTGAGAGGGACATGGGTGGTTTTCACCTGGGTGGTGCCATTACTTTCAATGGCAAAAATTGTGATTATTTTGGCACCAACCTAATATTTTTAAATGTGCTGTAGTGAAATAGCATCTATGTGAAGTGCACTAATCTATAAGAATTTAATATGTGTATTAAACTATGTTCAAATTTTAGCTATATAATAAATATAGGCATTAGAGAATGTCACATCAACTTTAAAAATACAAAAATGCTATGAGCTGAAATTATTTATAATTACTATGAAAGTGTTTAACCAATTTATTATTATTGTTATAGAGCCCCAAAACCTCTGTTACAAAATTCAGCAGTTTGGCCTCTGTCTAATTCTGCATAATCCTCAAGGATTCTCATCACGTTGTGGGTGTTCTTGGTTTCTCTTTAACCTGTACAATGCAAAGTGATTTTTTTAAATCTTCTAAAATGAACAGGCTAATAAAATGGGCAGTGGATCATACTAAAGACTAACTCCCTGCTGTGCTCTCTTGTTTATTTGACTATTCAGATTCTCTGCCATTTGTGTCTACAAAACCCAGGATTAGGTCAGGCAGGTGCAGGATAATATTCTTTCACCATGACAACACTGTTGCCTTTGCTAATGCATCCAAGCCCTTGGACTGCCTTCGAAAATGACGAGGAGATTTTATAACCTCTCTAGTTGAGCTCTTCTCACCACCTGAACAGAGACAAGGGTAATCAAATTCCATTTCAAAGAAGAATATCATTGCCCTTCTTTCACCTCTTTCTTTTCCAAGTGTCCTTGCAAGATGCATATGACCCAGCCATCAATGCTAAAGAGACATGATTGGATAAGGAGACAGAGCAAGTCCCCCTTTACCATCTCTAACTCTCATTTTCAACAATGACTCCCTGCCTGTGACTAGAATAATGTGGTGTGTTAAGGAAAGTTAAAATTAACAGATAAATATCTTCTTATTACACATTTGTAGAGAGAGATAATTCTCGGCCGGGCGCGGTGGCTCACGCTTGTAATCCCAGCACTTTGGGAGGCCAAGGCGGGCGGATCACGAGGTCAGGAGATCGAGACCACGGTGAAACACCGTCTCTACTAAAAATACAAAAAAATTAGCCGGGCGTGGTCGCGGGCGCCTGTAGTCCCAGCTACTCCGAGAGGCTGAGACAGGAGAATGGCGTGAACCCGGGAGGCGGAGCTTGCAGTGAGCCGAGATTGCGCCACTGCACTCCAGCCTGGGCGACCGAGCGAGACTCCGTCTCAAAAAAAAAAAAAAGAGATAATTCTCAAAGATAATTCCTATTTTCATCTTCCATCCTATTTCTCCCCATGATCATTCCATTTGCATATGCAAATCCTAACTCATCATTTTCATAATAAATATTTATGCAGCACCAACGTGGGTTAAGGACTATGTTCAGCACTGAGCATACAATGGTGATACAGTTTGGATGTTTGACCCCTCCAAAGCTCACATCAAAATGTAATCCTCAGTGTTGGAAGTAGGCCCTGGTGGGAGGTGCTTGGATCATGGGGGCAAATCCCTCATGAATGTCTTGGTGCCATTCTCCGGGTAATGAATGAGTTCTCACTCTGTGAGTTCGTGCTAGATCTGGTTATTTAAAACAACCTGGAACTTCCTCCTCTCCCCCTTCCTCCTGCTCTTGCTATGTGACATGCTGGCTCCCCTTCACCTTCGGCCATGGTTGCAAGCTTCCTGAGGCCCTCACCAGAAGCAGATGCCAGCATCACACTCCTTGTACAACCCATGGAACAATGAGCCAAAATAAATGTATTTTCTTTATAAATTACCCAGTCTCAGGTGTTTCTTTACAGCAATGCAGACTAACACAAATGGTATCCAAGAGAGTCCACAGACCTTGCCCTCATGAGGCTTAAAGTCTAGACTTCCCATGGTTACTTCAAATTACACCTCTTCTCAGAGGCCTTCCATGATTCCTTTCCTTACTCTACGTTCTCACAATACTCTACCCACACTGTACTTTTGGTTTGTATCATTTTCTACTTTGTATGGCAATCACATATGTGTCTAATCTCCTCTGTCGATCCATGAAAAGTGTAGGCCCTTATTCGTTTTTGAACCCTAACAGCAACTCAGCATTCAATACCTTGCTTATAGATGGCACGCCCCAAAAAATTATCAACTGAATAAAACACACAAGGGAGCAGGAATGTATCAACCTTTAAAATCAACATTAATTGCCTGCCTTCCTTCCTTCCTTCCCTCCTTTTTTCTTTCTTTCTTTCTTTCTTTCCCTTTCTTTCCCTTCCTTTCTTTCTTTTCTTTCTTTCTTTCTTTCCTTCTTTCCTTCTTTCCTTCTTTCCTTCTTTCCTTCCTTCCTTCCTTCCTTCTTTCTTTCTTTTCTTTCTTTCTCTCTGTCTCTCTCTCTCTCTTTCTTTCTTTCCGGCTCTGGCCCAGGCTACAATCTACTCGCCTTGCTGCTGCCCGAGCCGCGGACTGCCGGCGCGCGCGACCGCTGCCTGCCTTTTCTCCTTTCCATGCAGGCACGCGTTCGCCATCTGGGCCACGCTGGTCGCCAGCTCCTGCCCGCCTCAGCCTCCCGAGGTACTGGGACTACAGACGGAGTCTCGCTCACCCGGTGCTCGGTGTTGCCCGGGCCGGAGTGCGGTGGCGTGGTCTGGCCTCGCGGCAGCCTCTGCCCCCCAGCCGCCTGCCTTGGCCTACCAGGGTGCTGGGATTGCAGCCCCTGCCTGGCCGCCGCCCCATCTAGGAGGTGGGGAGCGCCTCTGCCCGGCCGCCCAGTCTGGGAAGTGAGGAGCGCCTCTGCCCGGCCACCCACCGTCTAGGAAGTGAGGAGCGCCTCTGCCCGGCCACCCACCGTCTGGGAAGTGAGGAGCGTCTCTGCCCGGCCACCCACCGTCTGGGAAGTGAGGAGCGCCTCTGCCCGGCCACCCATCGTCTGGGAAGTGAGGAGCGCCTCTGCCCGGCCACCCATCGTCTGGGAAGTGAGGAGCGCCTCTGCCCGGCCACCCACCGTCTGGGAAGTGAGGAGCGCCTCTGCCCGGCCGCCCCGTCTGGGAAGTGAGGAGCGCCTCTGCCCGGCCACCCACCGTCTGGGAAGTGAGGAGCGCCTCTGCCCGGCCAACCACCGTCTGGGACATGAGGAGCGCCTCTGCCCGGCCACCCATCGTCTGGGAAGTGAGGAGCGCCTCTGCCCGGCCGCCCCGTCTGGGAAGTGAGGAGCGCCTCTGCCCGGCCACCCATCGTCTGGGAAGTGAGGAGCGCCTCTGCCCGGCCGCCCCGTCCGGGAAGAAGTGAGGAGCGCCTCTGCCCGGCCGCCCCGTCCGGGAAGAAGTGAGGAGCGCCTCTGCCCGGCCGCCCCGTCCGGGAAGAAGTGAGGAGCGCCTCTGCCCGGCCGCCCCGTCCGGGAAGAAGTGAGGAGAGCCTCTGCCCGGGCGCCCCATCCGGGAAGAAGTGAGGAGCGCCTCTGCCCGGCCGCCCCGTCTGGGAAGTGAGGAGCTCCTCTGCCCGGCCACCCACCGTCTGGGAAGTGAGGAGCGCCTCTGCCCGGCCACCCACCGTCTGGGAAGTGAGGAGCGCCTCTGCCCGGCCACCCACCGTCTGGGAAGTGAGGAGCGCCTCTGCCCGGCCACCCACCGTCTGGGAAGTGAGGAGCGCCTCTGCCGGCCGCCCCGTCCGGGAAGAAGTGAGGAGCGCCTCTGCCCGGCCTCCCATCGTCTGGGAGGTGAGGAGCGCCTCTGCCCGGCAGCCCCGTCCGGGAGGAAGTGAGGAGCGCCTCTGCCCGGCCGCCCCGTCCGGGAGGAAGTGAGGAGCGCCTCTGCCCGGCCGCCCCGTCCGGGAGGAAGTGAGGAGCGCCTCTGCCCGGCCGCCCCGTCCGGGAGGAAGTGAGGAGCGCCTCTGCCCGGCCGCCCCGTCTGGGAAGTGAGGAGCGCCTCTGCCCAGCCGCCCCGTCCGGGAAGAAGTGAGGAGCGCCTCTGCCCGGCCGCCCCGTCTGGGAAGTGAGGAGCGCCTCTGCCCGGCCACCCACCGTCTGGGAAGTGAGGAGCGCCTCTGCCCGGCCAACCACCGTCTGGGAAGTGAGGAGCGCCTCTGCCCGGCCACCCACCGTCTGGGAAGTGAGGAGCGCCTCTGCCCGGCCACCCACCGTCTGGGAAGTGAGGAGCGCCTCTGCCCGGCCACCCCGTCTGGGAAGTGAGGAGTGCCTCTGCCCGGCCGCCCCGTCTGGGAAGTGAGGAGCGCCTCTGCCCGGCCACCCACCGTCTGGGAAGTGAGGAGCGTCTCTGCCCGGCCACCCACCGTCTGGGAAGTGAGGAGCGCCTCTGCCCGGCCACCCATCGTCTGGGAAGTGAGGAGCGCCTCTGCCCGGCCACCCATCGTCTGGGAAGTGAGGAGCGCCTCTGCCCGGCCACCCACCGTCTGGGAAGTGAGGAGCGCCTCTGCCCGGCCGCCCCGTCTGGGAAGTGAGGAGCGCCTCTGCCCGGCCACCCACCGTCTGGGAAGTGAGGAGCGCCTCTGCCCGGCCAACCACCATCTGGGACATGAGGAGCGCCTCTGCCCGGCCACCCATCGTCTGGGAAGTGAGGAGCGCCTCTGCCCGGCCGCCCCGTCTGGGAAGTGAGGAGCGCCTCTGCCCGGCCACCCATCGTCTGGGAAGTGAGGAGCGCCTCTGCCCGGCCGCCCCGTCCGGGAAGAAGTGAGGAGCGCCTCTGCCCGGCCGCCCCGTCCGGGAAGAAGTGAGGAGCGCCTCTGCCCGGCCGCCCCGTCCGGGAAGAAGTGAGGAGCGCCTCTGCCCGGCCGCCCCGTCCGGGAAGAAGTGAGGAGAGCCTCTGCCCGGGCGCCCCATCCGGGAAGAAGTGAGGAGCGCCTCTGCCCGGCCGCCCCGTCTGGGAAGTGAGGAGCTCCTCTGCCCGGCCACCCACCGTCTGGGAAGTGAGGAGCGCCTCTGCCCGGCCACCCACCGTCTGGGAAGTGAGGAGCGCCTCTGCCCGGCCACCCACCGTCTGGGAAGTGAGGAGCGCCTCTGCCCGGCCACCCACCGTCTGGGAAGTGAGGAGCGCCTCTGCCCGGCCACCCACCGTCTGGGAAGTGAGGAGCGCCTCTGCCGGCCGCCCCGTCCGGGAAGAAGTGAGGAGCGCCTCTGCCCGGCCTCCCATCGTCTGGGAGGTGAGGAGCGCCTCTGCCCGGCAGCCCCGTCCGGGAGGAAGTGAGGAGCGCCTCTGCCCGGCCGCCCCGTCCGGGAGGAAGTGAGGAGCGCCTCTGCCCGGCCGCCCCGTCCGGGAGGAAGTGAGGAGCGCCTCTGCCCGGCCGCCCCGTCCGGGAGGAAGTGAGGAGCGCCTCTGCCCGGCCGCCCCGTCTGGGAAGTGAGGAGCGCCTCTGCCCAGCCGCCCCGTCCGGGAAGAAGTGAGGAGCGCCTCTGCCCGGCCGCCCCGTCTGGGAAGTGAGGAGCGCCTCTGCCCGGCCACCCACCGTCTGGGAAGTGAGGAGCGCCTCTGCCCGGCCAACCACCGTCTGGGAAGTGAGGAGCGCCTCTGCCCGGCCACCCACCGTCTGGGAAGTGAGGAGCGCCTCTGCCCGGCCACCCACCGTCTGGGAAGTGAGGAGCGCCTCTGCCCGGCCACCCCGTCTGGGAAGTGAGGAGTGCCTCTGCCCGGCCGCCCCGTCTGGGAAGTGAGGAGCGCCTCTGCCCGGCCACCCATCGTCTGGGAAGTGAGGAGCGCCTCTGCCCGGCCTCCCATCGTCTGGGAGGTGAGGAGCGCCTCTGCCCGGCCGCCCCGTCCGGGAGGAAGTGAGGAGCGCCTCTGCCCGGCCGCCCCATCCGGGAGGAAGTGAGGAGCGCCTCTGCCCGGCCGCCCCGTCCGGGAAGAAGTGAGGAGCGCCTCTGCCCGGCCGCCCCGTCCGGGAAGAAGTGAGGAGCGCCTCTGCCCGGCCGCCCCGTCCGGGAAGAAGTTAGGAGCGCCTCTGCCCGGCCGCCCCGTCTGGGAAGTGAGGAGCGCCTCTGCCCGGCCGCCCCGTCCGGGAAGAAATGAGGAGCGCCTCTGTCCGGGCGCCCCATCCGGGAAGAAGTTAGGAGCGCCTCTGCCCGGCCGCCCCGTCTGGGAAGTGAGGAGCGCCTCTGCCCGGCCGCCCCGTCCGGGAAGAAATGAGGAGCGCCTCTGCCCGGGCGCCCCGTCCGGGAAGAAGTTAGGAGCGCCTCTGCCCGGCCGCCCCGTCTGGGAAGTGAGGAGCTCCTCTGCCCGGCCACCCACCGTCTGGGAAGTGAGGAGCGCCTCTGCCCGGCCACCCACCGTCTGGGAAGTGAGGAGCGCCTGTGCCCGGCCACCCATCATCTGGGAAGTGAGGAGCGCCTCTGCCCGGCCACCTATCGTCTGGGAAGAAGTGAGGAGCGTCTCTGCCTGGCCGCCCCATCTGGGAAGTGAGGAGCTCCTCTGCCCGGCCGCCCCGTGTCTGGGTAGAAGTGAGGAGCTCCTCTGCCTGGCCGCTCCGTCTGGGAGGTCTACCACGGAGGCCAGAAGCAATGTGGGGGCTGGACGTGGTGGCTCACGCCTGTGGTCCCGGCACTCTGGGGGGCGAGGCGGGTTGATCACTTTGGGCTAGGAGTTCGAGACCAGTCTGGCCAACTTGGCGAAACATGAAGAATACAACAGACAAACCAACCAACCAACTCAGTGACAATAAAACAGGTCTACCCTGGAGTCATACTCTAATTTTTTCTATTTTCCTCCCTTTCTGATCCTTTATCCCACTTTCTTTTTCTTCCTCTTCCTTCTCCCTCTTCTTTGTCAAATAGAGGATTGAGTTATTATCACTGATCCATATAAAGTCCCTCTCTCATTTATTTTAACTCCCACCCCCATTTCTATTCCCCGACTTCCCATGTGCAACCTTCCTAATATGTTTGATACGCATCTTTTTGTTTGTATGTATTTTTAGAAAATGTTTATTGTTTTTGTATGCAAAAAAAATTAATAAAAAAAATAAAAAAAAATAAAAAAAATAAAATCAACACTAATTATATTTTCAATTCTAAAGAGAAATTACAGATAGAGAAATTTATGAAAATTATGGAGCAAAGCATTCAGAGTATTAGGAGTACAAAAAAAAAGAGTACAAAAAACTGTAATGCATATTTTACAGAACTCTTCCTGAAATGATGAACAAAGAATAGCTCACTTTCCCATCTAAATACATTGTAAATAAACGGGAAAAAGCAAAAAATATAAGCCAGTTAAGCAATAGCTGTTAGATTGAAAGTAATGATCATTGGGGGACTCTATTGCATGGGAGGAGGGAAATATATCAAGGAGTTTAATTAACAAATGCTGGAGAAATCATGCTAGTCAACCAGACCTTGAGGCATGAGTCAGACTTCACAGAGAAATAGTGTAAATGCAGAGAAAAGCCAGACTCACTATGGAATGATCTGTAGTCTTTTAACCACAAGAGTCAGCATCACAGAAAGAACATGACAAAGCAGTGCCTACGATTTCCAGAGTTACATGCGAAATACTCATTTTCCCTGCCAGGGAAACCCCAGCTCATGACAGTGGCATGAGAATGAGAAAGGCCACCTGCAAATGAAATGAGACCATCCCACCTGCAACAGCAGAAGAAAGCCACACGTGGTCTTGTTAGTGCCATTTCAGGAGTTGTGCTGCAGAACCAGGGAGGAGACCAGACATTAGGTCAAGCCTGTTATCTCAAGGGAGCTGGCCTGCTGCTTCCCCAGAGGACTTCAGCTAGAGTCAGTGGAGTTAATAAATCATGTCATTGTCTGGCCCGATTATCTCAACCCATCTACCTTTGATTCTGCTGCTTGGAAGGAATTCCCAGAAATCAAGAAACCCAGGCTGAGAACCGACAGATGTCATTCTCTGAGTAAACAAATGTTCAAACCTTGAAGAACCTGGCAGGAATCTGCCCTGCCTTTAACTAGGAAGGGTAGGCCCATCTGGATGGAGTCCAAGAACAGGCAACAGCTATATAAATCTAACTTCAGAAAGGTTGCTAAATTTTGGTAGTTAAATCTACAGCTGACTGCGAAAGGGAGCCTAAAACAGGGCTGAAATTTTAACAGTGAAAAATCATTTAGTTAATAATTCCTTTTTCCATTCTAAACCAGTGACGGCCAACAAAATAAATGACCATGTTGAACTCAGGAATGGAATAATATGTTCTTACAATGAAAAAAAATCCTTTTCTCAAAACCTCTCTCAACAGGATAAAATGCCCTAATTAGAAACCCTTCTTTAATTAGCTTTTCCATCAGCTTTTCCATCCACTATATTTTACACTGCATAAAATACCTATCACTCAACTTCTTAGAAATCCCCCCACTGAGTTTCAGTGGAAAAAATTACAACCAACTCAACAATGGGTTTCCAATAATGCTCTTATTTCTATACCAAAAATAGAATTTCATGACTTTCTTCTCCTAGCTTGCTTTTCAAACTAAACTAACACTAGGTCATTCTCCCCTGCCCCTTACCTAAATGACTGAGTGATGAGAATGTTATAAGCGATGTAACAGTGAAAAGCAACAAAGTGCAGCAAAGGAGAGTGACTGGCTCCCTGGTACACTGGATTTAGGAGGATTCTAAAGCCAAAACTAGGTTTAGTGGGGAAGTCTCACGATTAGTGATGTCTGCCATCAGAACCAAAATGGAGAATGGCAGTACAATATTTGTCATTGGGGCTATCTATAAATACAATAGCTGGATATACAGAAAATAATTGAGATACATTTTCAGCAGCAAGAAGATTCTTAAGTTGTCTTTGGTTTTGTTTTTAAGAGTCAGCTGGTTCATATGCAACATAAACAAGAGTTCACTACCTGGCCTAATGAAGGGGTTGGATTATCATGCCACAGAATATTACCCAATGCTTTGAGCTGAGGTCACATCCAAGATTAACAGGAAGCACTACTCATAAGGACCCCTCCCAGGGTGGAAGAGACCATCCACTTAAGGGTGGACTCTGACAGCCTAATGGAGCTGTGAGCAAATGTGTTGTGGAGAAAATGCACTAATTGAAGCACCTGCTTCAATTTCTAAATGTGACTCATACCATGTCAGACTGATCCCTGAGCTTTAGTTTCTTCATCAGTTTAATGGGAACAACAGCTCTTGCACTCATCTCAAAAGATGTGTTGGGGATTAAAATGAGAACTTAAGTGAAGCAATCAGACCACAACATACCTTCAACAACTTCAATCTCACTCATGGGAGATGTTCCAAAAATAAATGCTGAACGAGGTTCCCCATACCAACACTTCAAATTATTCTCCACTGAAAGACTGTCATAAGAAGGAGGAGGCTGGCCGGGCGCGGTAGCTCATGCTTGTAATCCCAGCACCTTGGGAGGCCGAGGCGGGTGGATCACGAGGTCAGGAGATCGAGACCACGGTGAAACACCGTCTCTACTAAAAATACAAAAAAATTAGCCGGGCGTGGTGGCGGGTGCCTGTAGTCCCAGCTACTCGGAGAGGCTGAGGCAGGAGAATGGCGTGAACCCGGGAGGCGGAGCTTGCAGTGAGCCGAGATTGCGCCACTGCACTCCAGCCTGGGTGACAGAGCGAGACTCCGTCTCAAAAAAAAAAAAAAAAAAAAGGAGGAGGAGGCTGAATTTCCTGCTGTGCCCTGGATTGAGATCACTGTGTCACTCCATCTAAGTTGCCTGGTCACAACTTCCAGTGTGCACCATTGACTACATCCTCCTCATCAGGGAAGGGATAAGAACAAAATGATATCTGTAATGAACTTCTGCCTAGAACTCTACAGTTTATCAATCATTCACTCTGAGAAGACCCTCACATCAACTATGAGGTATCACCACCATTTCCATTTTAGGAATAAGAAGAGTGAGAAAGATAAATGGTTAAGGGTGTTAAGGAATGGGAGGCAGGAAGAAGTCTCCAGCCTTATTCTAATACCATGTCATGTCTACTGTTTAAGATGAGTACTAGCAACTCAAATAAGTAGGTGAACTGTGACAATCAAATGACGATCCTGGGTTCACTGCTACCACTTAGGAAGGGATCAGAAGAAAATGAGTTTTAATTATAGAGGTAGAAATTAAGGATATTCAAAGATGGGAGAGTATACTGTTAAGGCAATCATGCACAGGAATGGGTTACTAATGCGATTATGGAGAACATCTCTCTTGGGGGGAGAAAAATGTGCCTGTAATCAGATAATTTTTATTTGCCAAATTAATTACAATCTACCTATGGGCTTTAGGGAAAACATTAAAAATAACCTTCTCTGTCCCCTAGGCATCATAATATCCCAGATCATATCTGACAGGAGATTAATTTTTCCATGCTATTCAATTTTAAGTCAAATCAAATACTTACCATATGCCTAATGTGTACAAAGCATGGTATAGCAGATGACACACTATGCAATGTATTCAAGTAAACACAGTAGAATCCTGTAGTGTAAATAATAGCAAAGATGCTATCCTTTGCTGAAAGCTGAAGAGGCACCTCAGAGAGACAAGCTATTTCAAAGAAATGATTTTAAAGGAATGTTTCAAATATCAAAATTATTGAGATGCATGTAGATTTATCCAGGCAAATATTTCTACGTGTTTATACATGAATGCTCATATAACATTTAATGCCACCACAACAGTTTCATTTTCTTTAAAATGGTTTTCTGGTCCTTAGTAACAGAAGTCTGTCACATGTATCTTTGGTTCTCCGTTCTGAACCAAGTCAACTTCATGGACTGTTTATTTCATTATGGTATTTGCTACCAACAAAAGTATCCTCTATCTATCTTGTTGGGGCTTTATATAGGAAACTTTAGAAAGGAAGTGGTGGGCATGTGCACAGTGACTCAAATATCTCTGTTTCTATAGGGAGATAAAAAAGATTCACATTGACTCCCACGCTGAGATGTATTTTGTCTAAAGGTACTGGAACTCGTTAACTCTATCTACTCCCTCCTTTGACCATTATACTAGAATGCGCCCCAGCAAAATGTCCTCTTCCAGGGCAAATTCTCAGATTGGGCAAAAGTCAACTAGCTCTACATAGGGTTAAAATAAATAAAAAGTCTTTGAATATTTATTTTAAATTGTTACCTGGAGACATGACTTTTATACAAAGTTAAAAATAAAATGGCGTCTAGTAAAGACAATGGTGGTTGTGGTAAAGGATCTCAGGAAACAGGGACCTCATATTTCTAACCCTCTTCTTCATCCTCCTCACTGGCCACTCAAAAGCTACAGCAGGCAAATAAAGTCCACACTGGGTGCCACAGGCAGGAAGTTCCACCTGATACGGCCACGACCTCCCTCCATGATCTTACCTGAAACTGCCTCCCTTCAGCTCCTTCTTGCCCACAAGTCCTTTCTGGTGCCTCCCACTCAACACCTCCTCCCTAGGGTCTTCACGTCTGCTATTCCCTTAGCCTAGAATGTTTTGTACTCTCACCCTTCCCCATCTCATCAGCTCCAGTCACCCTTTATATCACAGCTAAAATGCCATTCCTGGCCAGGCACAGTGGCTCATGCCTATAATCCCAGCACTTTGGGAGGCCAAGGCAGGTGGATCACCTGAGGTCAGGAGTTTGAGACCCACCTGGCCAACATGCCAAAACCCCATCTCTACTAAAAATACAAAAATTAGCCAGGCATGGTGGTGCATGCCTGTAATCCTAGCTACTCAGGAGGCTGAAGCAGGAGAATCACTCGAACCCGGGAGGCAGAAGTTGCAGTTAGCCGAGATCATACCACTATACTCCACCTGGGCAACAGAGAGAGACTCTTTCTCAAAAAATAAAATAAAATAATAAATAAAGTAAAATAAAATAAAATAAAATGTCATTACCTTAGGGAAGCCTTCACTGTATCCTACACAGGTAAGGTCTCTAATTATGGCCCCATTACATGTTCTGATAGATTCCCAAACACCTCCTTCCAAACCATGTAACACAATTGTAATTCATTGTTTGTGTAACTGTCTATTTAGGAACTATCACGCTAGACAATTAGCTCTTGAAACCAAAGATTAAATCTGTCATTGTCACTTCTATATCTATATTAGGACAGTTTCTGGCACATAGTGAGATCCTAATAAATTTATGGAATGAATGAATGAATAAACTGAATTGAAGAACTCGAAAATTCTCAAACCAAGAAATTTTCTCCTTTAATTCTTTTTCCCAAATCAAACACGAGCCAGCTGACTGAAAGCCAGGATTAGCAAACCATCAGCTAGACTGCCATAAGCCTCAGTGAAGATCAAAGAAGCTTCATAGCACAAAGCTAAGGGAGCCATCTCTTGACCCCCTGATCACCTGGACACTACTTTTATGTCTCCTACAAGGCCTGGGATAAGCTACAGCCAAAAAAAAAAAAAAAAAAGAATTCTCTTTTGCTCCCCTGCAATTTTACTCCATCCAGTGGCCTCTGACCTGGTCTCCAGCTCACTGCCTTTGATAAGTAGAGAATTTTCTCTACTAGCTAAAAGGCATAAGTGAGGCATTCTCATGAGATGCACTTGCTTGTGCAAGGTCAGTCAACATGCCCGTAGCAAGGTTTCTTATTTACCAAGGCAGAAGTGAAAACTATCATGTTGTGAGAAAGAACCTTACTGTAGGCAAAATAAGCATGTTTAACTCTAAATTATCCAGAATAAAACTTTAATGAGAATCTCAAACTATGGAGATGAAATTAATTAGTTTTCTTGTTGCAAATTCAACATAAACTCCAAGTATTGTTAATATTTCAAATTAAACTTTTAGTGAAACTGTTTTATAGGTAACTCCAGTAACATAAAAGCTACTTTACAGGATGATGAAATCACTGCACAATATATTCTTAGGTAATTCTGACCTGTCTGACTTTTTAACTTTCTCCAAGCTATAAAAATCAATATAATCTAGAATATATAAAGAACTCTTCTTACAAATGAACAATTAAAAGGCAAATAATCCAGTTAAAAAAGGGCAAAAGATCTGAATAAGCATTTCTCCAAGGAAGACATACAAAGGACCAATAACCACATAAAAAGATGTTCAACATCATCAGCTATAAGGGAAACGCAAACCAAAATCACAATGAGATACCACTTAATACCCCTAGTAAGGCTATAATCAAAAAGTCAGATAATAGCAGGTGATGGCAAGGATGCTGAAAAACTAGAACCCTTTTACACTGCTGGTGGAAATGTAAAAGGGTGCAGCCCCTTTGGAAAACAGTCTAATAGTCCTAAAAAGGTTAAACATAAATTTATATGACCCAGCAATTCCAATTCTAGTGTATTAACAGCAGCATTATTCATATTAGCCAAAAAGTGGAAACAACACAAATGTCCATCAACTGATAAATGGATACACAAAATGTGGTATATCTATACAACGCAATATTATCTGGCAACAAAAGGAATAAAGAACAGATACATGCTGTAACATAGATGAATCTTAAAAACATCACACTAAGTAAAAAAAAAAAAAAGTTGCAAAAAAAATTATATTATATACTCCTATTTATATGAAATGTCTAGACAGGCAAATCTATAGAGACAGAAGGTAGTGATTGCCTAGGCCAGGGGGATCTGGGAGAAACAGAGAATGACTGCGAATGGGTGAGTTTCTTTTTTAGGTGATAATATGTCTCAAATTAATTATAGTGATAGTTGGTCATCTCTTTAAATATACTTTAAAAATCAGTGAATTGTACACTGTAAATGATTGAATTCCTTGATATGTGAATTATATTTCAATAAAACCAAAGTGCTAGGGTCTTTAAGTAACTTATCTCCAATCTTAAATACTTTAACATTGTCTTTGAATTTGGTCTTCGATTGTAATGTATTTTGGAAATTTGTCCCCATCCAATTCTCATGTTGAATTGCAATCCCCAATGCTGGAGGTGGGGTCTGATGGAAGGTGTTTGGATCCCTCAAAGCATGGTGCTGTCTTCGCAACAGTAAGTTCTTGCAAGATCTGGTCATTTAAAAGTGTGTGGCACCTCCTCCCCATTCTCTCACTCCATTGCTCCTGCTTTCACCCTGTGACGTGACGCTTTTCCTGTTGGCCCTCTGCAATGATTGAAAGTTCCCTGAGGCTTCACCAGAATCCGAGCAGATGCCAGCACCGTGTTTCCTGTGAAGCCTGCAGAACCTCTTTTCTTTATAAATTACCCAGTCTCAGGTGTTTCTTTATAGCAATGCAAGAACAGCCTCATACAAAATGTTAAAAGGGAAAGTGGAGTTTCTTGTGGCTTAAGAAATTATGCAATTGGAGACTGCTATACCTTGAATGAGATGTCCAGGAAAACACTTTCACCAGTGGGTTAGTATCTCCCTTTTTACATAAACGGACAGTTCACCAGAAAGGAACGCCAAGTGGATGCTAAGCTAAAAAGCTTGCAAAGAATTAAAGAAATGCAAGTTAAAATGAAATTCAATCTTTTTGGCTTATAATACTGATAAAAAGACCAGGATTGGAAAATTTGTGGTTAATGAGGGAATTCACACGCACTGCTCCAGGAAACAGAAATTCGTACAACCACTTGGAAGGCAATTTGGCAATAGCTATTAAAAATTTTCATGTTCCCTCCCTCCCTCCCTTCCTTCCTTCCTTCCTTTCTTCCTTCCTTCCTTTCTTTCCCTCTCTGGCCCAGGCTACAATCTACTCGGCTTGCTGCTGCCCGCGCCGCGGACTGCCTGGGACTGCCGGCGCGCGCCACCGCTGCCTGCCTTTTCTCTTTTGGATGCAGGCACGCGTTCGCCATCTTGGCCACGCTGGTGGCCAGCTCCTGACGCCGAGTGCTCTGCCCGCCTCAGCCTCCCGAGGTACTGGGACTACAGACGGAGTCTCGCTCACCCAGTGCTCGGTGTTGCCCGGGCTGGAGTGCGGTGACGTGGTCTGGCCTCACGGCAGCCTCTACCCCCCGGCCGCCTGCCTTGGCCTGCCAGTGTGCTGGGATTGCAACCCCTGCCCGGCCGCCGCCCCATCTGGAAGGTGGGGAGCGCCTCTGCCCGGCCGCCCCGTCTGGGAGGTGAGGAGCACCTCTGCCTGGCCACCCATCGTCTGGGAAGTGAGGAGCGCCTCTGCCTGGCCGCCCCGTCCGGGAAGAAATGAGGAGCGCCTCTGCCCGGGCCCCCCATCCGGGAAGAAGTGAGGAGCGCCTCTGCCCGGCCACCCATCGTCTGGGAAGTGAGGAGCGCCTCTGCCCGGCCACCCACCGTCTGGGAAGTGAGGAGCGCCTCTGCCCGGCCGCCCCGTCTGGGAAGTGAGGAGCGCCTCTGCCCGGCCACCCACCGTCTGGGAAGTGAGGAGCGCCTCTGCCCGGCCACCCACCGTCTGGGAAGTAAGGAGCGCCTCTGCCCGGCCGCCCCGTCTGAGAAGTGAGGAGCGCCTCTGCCCGGCCGCCCAGTCCGGGAAGAAATGAGGAGCGCCTCTGCCCGGGCGCCCCATCCGGGAAGAAGTGAGGAGCGCCTCTGCCTGGCCACCCATCGTCTGGGAAGTGAGGAGCGCCTCTGCCCGTCCACCCACCGTCTGGGAAGTGAGGAGCGCCTCTGCCCGGCCGCCCCATCCGGGAAGAAGTGAGGAGCGCCTCTGCCCGGCTGCCCCGTCCGGGAAGAAGTGAGGAGCGCCTCTGCCCGGCCGCCCCGTCCGGGAAGAAGTGAGGAGCGCCTCTGCCCGGCCGCCCCGTCTGGGAGGTGAGGAGCGCCTCTGCCCGGCCACCCATCGTCTGGGAGGTGAGGAGCGCCTCTGCCCGGCCACCCATCGTCTGGAAAGTGAGGAGCGCCTCTGCCCGGCTGCCTCATCTGGGAAGTGAGGAGTGCCTCTGCCCGGCCACCCATCGTCTGGGAGGTGAGGAGCGCCTCTGCCCGGCCGCCCATCATCTGGGAAGTGAGGAGCGCCTCTGCCCGGCCACCCATCGTCTGGGAAGTGGGGAGCGCCTCTGCCCGACCACCCATTGTCTGGGAAGTGAGGAGCGCCTCTGCCCGGCCACCTATCGTCTGGGAAGAAGTGAGGAGCGTCTCTGCCTGGCCGCCCCATCTGGGAAGTGAGGAGCGCCTCTGCCCGGTCGCCCCGTGTCTGGGTAGAAGTGAGGAGCTCCTCTGCCTGGCCGCTCCGTCTGGGAGGTCTACCACGGAGGCCAGAAGCAATGTGGGGGCTGGGCGTGGTGGCTCACGCCTGTGGTCCCGGCACTCTGGGGGGCGAGGCGGGTTGATCACTTCGGGCTAGGAGTTCGAGACCAGTCTGGCCAACTTGGCGAAACATGAAGAATACAACAGACAAACCAACCAACCAACTCAATGACAACAAAACAGGTCTACCCTGGAGTCATACTCTAATTTTTTCTATTTTCCTCCCTTTCTGATCCTTTATCCCACTTTCTTTTTCTTCCTCTTCCTTCTCCCTCTTCTTTGTCAAATAGAGGATTGAGTTATTATCACTGATCCATATAAAGTCCCTCTCTCATTTATTTTAACTCCCACCCCCATTTCTGTTCCCCGACTTCCCATGTGCAACCTTCCTAATATGTTTGATACGCATCTTTTTGTTTGTATGTATTTTTAGGAAATGTTTATTGTTTTTGTATGCAAAAAAAATTAAAAAAAAAAAATTTTCATGTTCATATCCTTTTACTTAGAAATTCTCTTCTAGGAGTTTATTCTTCAGACATTCTTGCTCAATTGGGTATTTGTAATACTAAAAAACTGGAAACAAACCAGATGTAATAATAAAAGATTGGTTAAATAAAAATACAGTTTGTCCACTCAATAGAATATTTGATGGTTGTTAAAATAATGAATGGAGCAGGCATGGTGGAGTGGCTTGGAAGGCTGAGGCACAAGAATCACTTGAGCCCAGGAGTTCAAGATCAGCCTGGGCAACAAAGCAAGATCCTGTCTCTAAAAACAAAAACAAACAAACAATGAGGTGGTTTGACACATGCTCACATAGAAAGGTGGCCAAGATGTATTGTTAAACAAAAAAGGCAAGTTAGGATTTAGTAGTATGTGCTCACAATGTTAATACATTCATAGGAAAAATATGAAGGAATGTATTCTCAGTTTAATGACATATCTTAGAGTGATGGAATTTCCATTTTCTACATTACACATATCTTTCAAGTTTTAGGGGTTTTTTTGTTTTGTTTTGTTTTTGTTTTTACAAACAATATGCATTAGTTTTACAAGCACAGAAAGGAAAGATTTTTTTTCAAAGAACTGTCCCTTCCCTTTGTGTGATTCACTGAAGCATGGGGAGGAGGGTGGACAGGAGATAGAAATTACAACGGTTTCCAATAACTAGGAATAGTGGCTACTTCCTACCTTCCACCGTGAAAAGTCTCTGTCCACTTTTCTCATCTCCCACAGCCCTTCCTTTCTCTACTCTCAAACTTAACCACTCCCTACCTCAAGCCACTGAATAGTAATCAGTTCCCCTGTCTTTACCCTGTTAGAGCACAAGCTCCTAGAAGACAAAGGGACTCTGCCTAGGTTATCTCCACAGCCCAAAGTACAATGCCTGTACACAATGTTCTAGAGAGTTTCAGCAGCATGTCAGGGCTTTTAAGAAACAGTTTTTGTTTTAAAAGTTTTTAAATGGTTTTTGTTTTAAAATTCAAAGAGTACAAAAAGATACAGTTAAAAAATGGGCCGGGCACAGTGGCATGCACCTGTAGTCCCAGCTACTTGGGAGGCTGAGGCAAGAGAATCACTCGAGCCCAGTAGGTTAAGGCTGCAGTGGGCCATGATTGCACCACTGCACTCCAGCCTGGGCAACAGAGCACGTCTCTGTCTTAAAAAAAATAAAAGAGAAGAAGAATCCTCAGTTCCCAGAAGCCCGTCAATGACCAGTGTTTTGACTATTCTTTCAGACAAGTCTACACAAATGCACACATTCCTGTGGCCCCTTTTCCTTACGTAAATGATAGCATGCACTCTGTTCTGTAGCTTGCTTTTTTCCACTTACATAATGATGCAACTATTTCATATTGGTACATACAAACATAGTTAACAACACCTTATTATTTTCTTAAATGCTTTCCAATGTTGCATCTTATGGGTACACCATAACTTAGCCAGTCTCACCCCACAGATATCAAGTTTGTGTATTATTTAGGATAAGGTCCAGCTGTACTCAAGATAACAGTGGCTTAAACAAAATTGTCTTTCTCTATCACAAAAATCTGTGGAGGTAGATAGTACTTTTTTACAATTTGATATTATAAAGTTGCTCTGGTACTTTACATTATCAAATGCCCATGTCTTGTTACTCCGCCATGCATGGTCTCATTCCCAAGTTCACCCACGGTTCCAGACAGCTGCTCCAGCTCCCTCCCAGTGTCCACATTCCAGGAAGCAGAAGGGGGGACAAAAGAGAAGACATGCCTTTCCCTTTAAGTGTAATTCCCAGAAGTTATGTACTACACATACTTACATCCCATTGGCCCTATATGAATTATGTGGGCATACTTTGTCACAAAGAAGGCTAGGAAATGTCATCTTTACTCCAGGCAGCTATATGCCCACCATAAATTGAGTTTATATATGTTGCTAGAGTATGTAGGGGAAAATAGAATTGGAAATAATACAGTCTCTCATAAGTTACTTCCAATGTTGTGAAATTTAATCAAAGCAACAAAGAACATTCCTACATATCTGCTTTTGTACACTTATGTGAGAGTATTTTTGGACAACTTTCTACAACAGGAGTATAAGCAGCTTTAGAAATCCTGGCCGGGCGCAGTGGCTCACGCTTGTAATCCCAGCACTTTGGGAGGCCGAGGCGGGCGGATCACGAGGTCAGGAGATCGAGACCACGGTGAAACCCCGCCTCTACTAAAAATACAAAAAAATTAGCCGGGCGTGGTGGCGGGTGCCTGTAGTCCCAGCTACTCGGAGAGGCTGAGGCAGGAGAATGGCGTGAACCCGGGAGGCGGAGCTTGCAGTGAGCCGAGATTGCGCCACTGCACTCCAGCCTGGGCGACAGAGCAAGACTCCGTCTCAAAAAAAAAAAAAAAAAAAAAAAAAGAAATCCTATTCCAATTCTTTAATTTTACAAACGAGGTTTAAGACCCAAAGGGGTAAAGTAACTTGCCAAAGTCAAACAATAGCTCCCAGAAGAGTAGGGTTGCCAGATAAAATACAGAACACCCAACAATATTAGAATTTCATATAAACAACAAATAATTTTTAATATAAGTATGTCACAGGTAACATTTGAGACATACTTATACTAAAAAAGTATCCCTCGTTTTTCTGAAATTCTAATTTACTGAGTATCTCATATACGTGTGTATATATACATATATGTGTCATATATATACACATACGTGTGTGTGTATATATATATATATATAGTTTGCTTGTTTTTTTAGAGACAGGGTCTCATTCTGTTGGCCAGGCTGGAGTGCAGTAGCAGTATGATCATAGTTCACTGTAACTCGTGCTCAAGCAATCCCCTCATCTCAGCCTCCTAAATAGCTAGGACTGCAGGCATGGACCACCACACTCAAATAATTTTGTAATTTATTTGAGACAGGATCTTGCTATGTTGCCCAGGCTAGCCTTGAAATCTTGGCCTCAGGCAATCCTCCCATTTCAGCCTGCCAAAGAGCTGGGATTATAGGCATGAGCCACCATGCGTGGCTGCATACTGTATTTTTGTTTGCTAGATCTGCCAACTTTACAGTAGAACCAGGTTTAGAACTTAAATCTGCTGATGTTCAGTCCCAGTTCTTCCTCTGTACAAGATGGGCATGTCAAGTGGGCACAGGTAATAAATGAGGTGGAGCCAACAAAGCATACCACAAATCCCCAGGCCAATAAAAACCTTCCTACCACAGGGCTCAAACATCATGCTATTCATGCCATATGCTTAATGAATTGAATTTTTCCGTCATAAATACATGGGTAAAAAACCAGCCACTCCACAGAGGTTACAGTAAATGTTTCGATCCAAAACCATTAGAGCCTGCATACTTCTATTCAAAATAACATTAGCCTTTCATTAATGCAGACTCACAGAGGCTGAAAGTAGGCAAGTCCTTCCAGAGTTCTGGCTTATTACATATGGAGGGAAGGACGCAAGCATGGACTGTGGATATGCTAAGCACTCAAAACACCTTTGAAATTCACAGTCACTTCACAGTAGTTGATAATGTCAATGTCACCATGGGGAACCAAGCCGAAAATCTCCATTACACCAATAAATTATTTCATTACATTCCCTATATATAGCTGAAAAAATTAAAACTTCACTAATAAATTAGAACCTTCCCATATCCCCTCTTCATGATTACAAATATACCAAGACTAGATAAAGAGTACTGCAGAATGTTTCATATAACAAGATTTTACAGGTACACCTACATTTCACAACAAAGAAATCAAGAACCTTAGTTCTAAGCACATTTTTTATTCTAAATAATGTATATTATTTCCCTAAAAGAGAACTACCCTGAAGAATTAACTTTCCAAAATTTAGCACAAACCTCTCCCACAAAAAAAAAAAAAAAAGGAACTTGATTTTTATTCAGCCTCTAGATTCAACTAGAAATTTCCAGGAAACACAAAGAACAGAGTAATATTTTAAACTCTCTGCAGGGATGCAATCAACAAAATCCAGGCTGGAGGGAAACTATAGGACAAACAATCTGGTCTCTTCAATAACTAAATAACAAATGGAAAAAAGTGAGACTTTTAAAATATTAACCAACACAATGTGTGGTCCTTATTTGAATTCTGATTTAAGCAAACTTCAAAAAAAAAAAACTATAGCACTTATAAGACAACTGGAAATTGAACACTGCCTGAATATTTGGTGGTATTAAAGAAATATCACTAATTTTCCAGGGCATGTGATAACAGTATTATATTTAGAACTTTTTTAAAGGTCCTTATCTTTTATAGACAGAAACTAAAACATTTATGGAGGAACTGATAGGATATGTTCAACATTACTAGTCCTTAGGGAAATGCAAATCAAAACCACAATGAAATGCTACTTCACACCTACTAGGATGGCTATCATAATGATGTCTTTTTTTTTTTTTTTTTTGAGATGGAGTCTCGCTCTGTCGCCCAGGCTGGAGTGCAGTGGCGCAATCTCGGCTCACTGCAAGCTCCGCCTCGTGGGTTCACGCCATTCTCCTGTCTCAGCCTCGTGAGTAGCTGGGACTACAGGTGCCCGCCACCACGTCTGGCTAATTTTTTGTATTTTTAGTAGAGACGGGGTTTCACTGTGTTAGCCAAGATGGTCTCGATCTCCTGACCTCGTGATCCACCCACCTCGGCATCCCAAAGTGCTAGGATTACAGGCGTGAGCCACCGTGCCCGGCCCATAATAACGTCAAAATGCAGCCTGGGCAACACAGTGAAACCCCATCTCTACCAAAAACACAAAAATTAGCTGTGTGTGTGGCATGCACCTGTGGTCCCAGCTACTTGGTGGGCTGAGGCAAGAGGATCTCTTGAGCCCAGGAGGCAGAAGTTGCAGTGAGTCCAGATCGTGCCACTGCACTCCAGCCTGGGCTGCAAAGTAACACTCTGCCTGAAAAAAAAAAAAAATGTAAAAATGGACAATAACAAGTGTTCATGAGAATGTGGAGAAACTGGGGGTCTAGTGCCTTGCTGGTGGGAATGTAAAATGGTGCAGCTCTTCTGGAAGACAGTTTGGCCAATCCTCAAAGTTTAACATAGAATACGACCCAGCAATTCTGTTCGTAAGTATATGCCCAAAGGAATTGAAAGTAGGGCTTCTTCCAAAGTACTATTAGAAGTAAAAAAAAAAAAAAATTGGCTGGGTGAGGTGGCTCACATCCATAATTCCAGCACTGTGGGAGGCTGAGGTGGCGGAGCACTTGGGGCTAGGAGTTTGAGACCAGCCTGGCCAACCTGGCAAAACCCTGTCTCTACTCAAAATACAGAATTTAGCCTGTAATCCCAGCCACTTGGGAGTCTGAGGCATGAGAATCACCTGAGCCGGGGAGGTGGAGGTTGGTTGCTGTGAGCCTAGACTGCGCTCCTGCACTCCAGCCTAGGTGACAGAGTGAGATTCTGTCTCAAAAACAACACAAAACAAAAACAAAAACAAATGCTTTTAATTTAAAAAAAAATTTTAAAAGGAAGCAGGATCTCAAAGAGATACTTTCACCTCAATGTTCATAGCAACTTTATTCACAATAGACAAAAGGTAGAAAAAACTCCAATGTCCATCCAACCGATGAAGGGATAAACGAACTATGGCATACATGTACAGTTGACAATTATTCAGTGAGAAGACAGAGCGAAGCGCCGACACGCGCTACAACATGGATGAACCGTGAAAACATCCTCAGCGAAAGCACCCAGACACAAAAGACCACATATCATGTGATTCCACTTATGTAATATACCTATTTGGGAAAAACTTCCAAACCGGGTTTTACCTTTGCTCTCACACTGCAACAAACGCAGAAGACTTCTGTGACCAAATGTGGGGACATCTGCCCACCAATAAACAAGCAATCAATTCTGCAGCAGACACCAGCAAGGTGCCCTCCAATTCAAGTCCAACACAATCTACCCAGGGTGAGGGCTCAGTTCCCAAGGCTGACTCCTCCTTCCCACCAGTCCAGGCCTCTGGAACTTGTCACCCATAAGCTTCAAGTTGGGTTCCCATGACCGACCCCCTCTTTGGATTCAATTAATTTGCTAGAGCGGCCCACAGAACTCAGGGAAACACTTACTTAGGAGGCTTACTGGTTTATTGTGAAGGGCATTTTAAAGGATACAGAGAAAAAGCCAGATGAAGAGAGACACAGGGTGACGTCTGGAAAGGTCCTGAGCACAGGAGCTTCTGTTCCTGTAGTTGGGGAGTGCCACCCTCCCAGCACAGGGATGAGTTCTTTTTCACCTTCCTTCCTGCCTCCACGTGTTCAGCCATCTGGCAGCTCTCTGGACCTAGTCCTCTTGGCTTTTTATGAAAGTTTCATGAGATCAGCATTCCTTCCCCCAGGGTGTGGGGCAGGACCCTCTCTGGAATGAGGATGATATGACCCACAATTAGAAAGGCAGGGGAAGATTAGAGGCCGCCTTGGGGCAGGTGAGAGGAGGCCGGAGAAGGTCAGAGAGATTCTGTTTCCTAAGGCCTGACATGCCAGATGTGATAACGACAGAATGCAGCAAGGGCGGTGGAGTTGAGTCAGGAACCCAGGGTGGAAACCTGTGTGTATACATAACACCACGACACCAGAGGAGGCAACTCCTACATACCTATGATACCACAACACCAGAGAAGGCAAATCCACAAAGAGGGAAAGTAGATTGGTGGCTGCCAGAGGCTTGGGGAGGGGGAATGAAGAGTGATGCTTAATTGGTACAAGGTTTCATTGGAGGGGATGAAAAATGTTGGAATAGGCTGGGCGTGGTGTCTCATGCCTGTAATCCCAGCACTTTGGGAGGCTGAGGTTGGTGGATGACCTGAGGTCAGGAGTTCAAGACCAGCCTGGCCAACACGGTGAAACCTTGTCTCTACTAAAAATACAAAAATTAGCCAGGCGTGGTGGTGCGCACCTGTTAGTCCAGCTACTCAGGAGGCTGAGGCAGGAGAATTGCTCGAACCCAGGAGGCAAATGTTGCAGTGAGTCGAGATTGCGCCACTGCACTCCAGCCTGGGTGACAGAGCAAAACTCTGTCTCAGGAAAAAAAAAAAGAAAAGAAAAATGTTGGAATAGGTAACGGCGATGGGTGCACAGCGTTGTGAAGGTGCTGGAAGCCACAGACTTGTATACTTTTAGGGGTTAAAATGATGGATTTGATGTTAAATGCATTCTCCCTCGATAATGATAAAAAAGAATAGGTTTCTGGGATTGAAGGGCCTCAGGGGCCTCAGCATCTAAAGATTCCTTAGTTGCCTGGGCTCCTTGGACCTCCTCAGTGATGTGGCAAGGGTAGACCCTGTGCCAGTCACCGGAAGAGCGGGGTGACGAGTGGGTGGGGGCAGATACTACTGTGTCATGTGGCAGCACAGCCACGAGCCCAGCAAGGCCAGGGATGCACACAAGAGGGAGGAGCCAAGGAAGCCTTCACAGAGGCAGTGATGTCTCAGTACCGCCTTGAAGGATGAGTAGCAGTTCACCAAGCAGACTGAGAGGTAGGGGGACTTGAGGACACCCAGGGAGGAACTGAGGGCAGCAGAAGCTGGAGCTGGGTAGGGGGAGGGCCAGGTTCCAGGGCCCCTGGTGCTTGATGGCCTTGCATTTGATCTCTGGAGCAGTAAAGGCCGTTGAAGGTAAGTTTGAAACAGGCGTGTCATGTCCAGGGTTAGGCTTTTAGGGTGTTTTGACATCCTGTGCGTGGTGGGTAGATTCCAAAGGGTAAGACTGGAGGCCAGGGATCAGTCCCTCCCCACCTGTGCTGGATGCCTGGTCTGCATCGGTTCTGTTACCTCCCAGCAGCCCTTCCCGGCTGCCTTCACTTCCCTTCCACTCTGCTGCTCTGCCGGCTGAGCTCGGGGTCCTCCCACCCAGGTGCCCACTCAACCACTCCCCTCGAGGGCCTGAGGCTTGACAGTCCAACCTCCATCACTCCCTGCCCAAACCCACCCTCTCCCAAAGCTCAGTGGGCTTGGCTGGGACCCCAGCGGCGGAGCGGGGGTCATTCATTCCCACTGAATACCTGTCATGAGCCATGCTGGGTGGTGGAGTTTAATATTAAAAGGGCAGATTCGAGAGCTGGACAATTTGGGTTCAAAGTCCTCCTCTGTCTCTTAGTTGCTGTGTGATTTTGAGCAAGTTCCTCTGTTTCTCTGTGCCTAGGATTTTCCATCCCTCAAGGAGTTGGGAGAGTTGAGGGTGGACGATGCGTGGGCACATGGTGAGCACTCAGTAGGCATCTATAACCATGGTAAAGATGAAGCTGTGGGCTGGCCCCTGGGGTCCCAGCTGAGCCCACTGAGCTTTGGGAGAGGGTGGGTTTGGGTGGGGAGTGATGGAGGGTGGACTCTCAAACCTGAAGCCCTCAAGGGGAGTAGTCAAGAGGTTACCTGGATAAGAGAACGCAGCGCTCAGCCAGCAGAGCAGCAGAGTGGAGGGAAGTGAAGGCCCCCTGGAAGGGCTGCTGGGAGGTGACCAACCAATGCAGATGCAGGTACCCAGCACAAGTGGGCAGGTGAGCATTCAGGAAATGGTTGTCCAGGACCCACCACCCTTCACAAAGCACCTGGCAAGACTCTCCTTGAGCCTCTGTATCAGTGTAAGGAAACTGCCTGACCCGGCTGGTGAGGGGAGCCCAGGCAGGGTCGGGGGCACCCCTGGGGGCCAGCTTGCTGGTCTAAACCAAGGCCAAGGCCAGATGTCTTACAAAAAAGCCCAGCCCACACCAAAGAGTAAAAAGTGATAACTTGGGCTGGACACAGTGGCTCACGCCTGTAATCCCAACACTTTGGAAGGCTGCTTGAGCCCAGGATTTTGACAACAGCCTGGGCAACATGGGGAGACCCTGTCTCTATAAAAAAAAAAAAGAAACACACACCAAACTTTGCTGGCTATGGTGGCGCATGCCTGTAGTCCCAGCTACTCAGGAGGCTGAGGTAGGAGGATCGCTTGAGCCCAGGAGGCTGAGACTGCAATGAGCTGCGATTATACCACTGCACTCCAGCCTGGGCAATAAAGCCAGACTTTGTCTCAAAAAAATAAAATAAAGTGATAATTCTCCTTGCTCCTCTTTAGCAGTTTGGTGTGTGTCCTTCAAAACACTATGGCCGTTCAGTCCCTTACATTATACATAATGAGAGGATAAACATGGATATAGATCTATAGTCTGTAGCTTGCTTTTTTCACTTATAAGTGTATCATCCTTCCATGCCATTATATAAAGCCACCTCATCTTTTTAATGGTCATGATGTTCCACGGTTTGGAGGTCTAATAATTCACTCACCACCTTCTCTGGGTGGTTATGCAGGAAATTTCCAAACTTTTTGGCTGCCCTGAGCACCCTTGCTCTTGCAGCTTAGGACTCTTGGGGAGTTTCTCCATCAGGACAGACAAGCAGACAATACTTAACAGGAATAAATGATCAGTCTTGTGCTTATTGCAAAAGCAGGAGCAACAGATAAGCTGGAACTAGACCTGGCAGGCAGGCAGAGAGGGGCCCTGGAGGGGTTTGCTGCAAGCTGCCGCAGATGACCGTGGGCTCCCTTCACTCATGTGCGGTCCGTTCCAGTGCTGCCCAGCTCATCACATGGTTGGTCATGTCTTGGTCACAATTCTGAAGCACTTAAGAAAGAAACTCATAAACTCATAGATGCCCCACACACAAGATACAAATGGCTCCAGTCATCCCGCTTAGGCTCTGCTGACCCCTCCATGTCCTGTTCCTGGTTCTCATGAGTCTGGGGGACTTCTTCTGGGGATGAAAGAGGCTTCAAGGGGTGTGGTATGGATGACTTCTCAGCTAGGATGGTCTGCATCTTTCTTGGGGTGAGTGAAAAAGTGATCCCATTGGGTCAGGTGGGGGTGACTGGGCTCCGGATGGCGTTTCGTCTCCCGCAGACATGGCTGGGCTTGTTTGGTACTTCTCCCTCCATGTCCTCCACTGCCACCCTCCTCCTGTCCCCGTCCTTCAGGGCTGAACTAGCAAATCAGTCTCAGCCCCTTAAGAGCACCTTTACTGGTGCTTTCTTTCCTTAGGATTTTTTTTCTCTTTTTTCATTTTTTTTCCGTTTAAACTCAGTGGCAAAAATCCCAAGGACTTTTGATCCAAAGGCAGCAGTTATCACTAAGTGGTTTATTTCCTTCTAAGACCTAGCCAAGGGTCTCAGAGCCAATGCTGCTTGTGCAACTACTCTATCTTAATGAGATAGGTTGGATAAGTCTGGATCCTCCCAGCTGGGTCCTTCTGATCAGTGCAAAGCAGCCTTTTGTTTTATAACACATTGCAAGCAATGGCTTGGGAAGTAAACACCATCTGAGGCTGGCTGGCCGGAGGCAAAGGGAGATGGCAGGCAGTTGAGCCTGCCTGAGGGTTCTCTCAGCAGTGACTTCCCTTTTCCCTTCCTTCTTCTGCCTAGTCCTGTATGTGAGGGCTATTAATTTTTGTTGTTGTTGTTGTTGTTGTTGTTTGTTTTGTGAGATGGAGTCTCCCTCTGTCGCCCAGGCTGGAGTGCAATGGCGCAATCTTGGCTCGCTGCAACCTCTACCTCCTGAGTTCAACCAATTCTCCTGCCTCAGCCTCCCAAGTAGCTGAGATTACAGGCGCGTACCACCATGTCTGGCTAATTTTTGTATTTTTAGTAGAGACAGGGTTTTGCCATGTTGGCCAGGCTCTTCTCAAGCTCCTGACCTCAGGTGATCCACCCGCCTTGGCCTCCCAGAGGCATGAGCCTCCCAAAGGCATGAGCCACTGCTCCTGGCTGAGGGGATTAATTTTTACCCGCACCTCAGGGTTATCGAGTAACAGGCTGGCTGGGTTTGCAGGCCAGTGTGTTCCTGGTGGCAGCCGCTCACTCATTAACACTTCTGGAAGTGCTGCGTGTCTGGTTAAACTGCAAATGCTTTGCAAAGTCACGAGTCATGTCACTGAGCAGAGGCGTGAGACTGCTGGCCAGCCCTGCTGTGTACACTGATAGAATTAGTGAGCGAGCGTCCCACTCTGATGGAATCCAGATGGAACTGTCACTGTCACTGCGGTGGAGACGGTGGGGCCACATCTGCACTGAATCCTACTCTGCACCTTCAATGGCTGTGTAATGGCGGATGGCCATTTCCTTGACTAGGATGAGACATTGCCTACTCGGCATGGCTGTTGTGAGCGTGAAATGGGATCATGTGCAGAACAGCCACGCATGGTCTGTGAAATGGGATCATGTGTGGAACAGCCACGCATGGTCCGTGAAATGGGATCATGTGTGGAACAGCCATGCATAGTCCTTGGTGTATGACAGATACTGGGTCCCTCTATGGTCCCAGGCAGACATTGCCCACGGCAGGGGCTGAATGGATGGTCAAGTTGAAGGGCTTGGGACTGTTTCACGGGTCTAGAAAAAGAAAGCAGAAACGTTGGCAGCAGGACTTTATTGTCCGACATGGGGCTGTCTCTGAACCTGGGCTATGTTGGCTGGAAGTGAGCCATAATGCAGGTGTCACCCTCCCAAGCCCTGCTCAGTCCACTCACAGCCCGATGGCTAAGGGAGGACCTGGCTGCCCGCCACGGCAGTGTCTTCAGAGGCGAGGCGTTCGTCCCGATGCTCTATGCTTCTTATACAAATTAGATATAGGTGAAGCCACCCATTAAGCAACCCAGCCTTTCTAGGACTATTCGGGTTGCCTCCGGGTCCACTAAATGCAGTTAATTTTCCCCAAGCCCCCTCCAAGTTCAAGGAGGCTCCTTCCCCTCCTCCTCCCACTTGCTTCTCTCAGGCTCCCTGACTCCTACGCTCTGGGATCTGCTCCCCTCCATGGGGTGAGGAAGCCGAACTGCATGGTGACGCAGCTGCCCTGCATGCAGCCTCATCATGGGCTGGAGATGCCACTGTCGGCTCGGTTTAATGATCAATTAGCTCCCTGCCAGGAAATCCTTTCTGACCTGGTTTGCCCCTCAGTCCCTCGGGCTCATACCTAGTGCCTGCAGCAGGACAGCCATGGCCACCAACTCCACCAGTGACCTCCACACTCCTGGGACGCAGCTGAGCGTGGCTGACATCATCGTCATCACCGTGTATTTTGCTCTGAATGTGGCCGTGGGCATATGGGTAAGGGGACCTGTGCTGGTGGCGGCCAACTGGGTTCTCAGGGTTGGTGCTTGGGGTGGGAACTGGGGTCCAGCATGTCCCTGTGGTGTCAGCATTGGTCCCACCTGGTGGCCTGGTGATCCTTGTGGTCCTCCTCCCAGCCTGGGGTAGATTTGCTTGGAGACCTTGACCAAGCCCCTTTCTCTCTTTGGGTAATGGCGTCTTCATCTGCAAAGTGAGGAGGAGGAAATTCTCTCTAACAGGTAACTGGGCTTTTGTGCTGCTGCCCAGCTGGAGTCCTTGGGTATGGCCCATCAGCCTCCTGGTCCCAGTCTCCGTGGTGTCAGTGACTCACGTCTGCTTGAACAACAGGCTCCCAGGGATTCCCTGGTTGCACCCCAGAGCTGCTGGATCAGAATCCGGAGGCAGGGAGGGGCCCTGGGAGCTGGGGGTCTTTATTTTTAACAAGCTCCCTGGGGATTCATGTCCTGTGGCCTAGCCCTAGATCATAAGCCGGTTCTTTCTCCCTTCATAAGAGTGAGAAGTGAGCAGTGATCTGACCCCACACACAGACTCCAGGGGCAGCGGGGTCCCTGGGGACAGGCTGTCTCATGTGCAGATGGAGAAGCCGAGGCTCTGGCCCTGCAGCGAGGGAAGGGCTCCTCTTTGGTCTATCATGGAGGCCTTCCTGAGGGAAGGTGGACACAGCCTGGTCCAGGTCACCTGCTCCACGCTTAGTGCCTGAGGAGATTGGGCTCCACTTCCTTAGCCCCAGAGGTCCCCAGCCTGGCATCCCTGAGCCCTGAGAGTCTCCCAGGGAGAATGAGTACCCCTTCTTTTTTTTTTTTTTTAACTGAGACGGAGTCTAGCACTGTCGCCTGGGCTGGAGCGCAGTGGCATTATCTTGGCTCACTGCAACCTCCACCTCCTGGGTTCAAACAATTCTCCTGCCTCAGCCTCCCGAGCAGCTGGGATTACAGGCATCCACTACCACATCCAGGTAATTTTTTGTATTTTTAGTAGAGACAGAGTTTTACCATGTTGGCCAGGCTAGTCTCGAACTCCTGACCTCATGATTCGCCTGCCTCGGCCTCCCAAAGTGCTGGAATTACAGGCGTGAGCCACCGCACCTGGCCAAGTACCCCTTTCTATCTTCCATAACCCCTGGCCTAAGCACGAAGACCTGGCAAACAGGAGACTGGTCACGTCCCCTCAGCTTTCTGGGCCTCAGTGTTCTGATCTGTTACATGGAGACATCACCTACCTGGGGTGAGGTCTGCTATCAAGAGGCCCACACAGGACCAGACCTTGCTGCCGCCATTGGTTCTACAGTGGTAGTGGTGGTGGTGGTGGTGGTGGTGGTTGTAGCAGTGGTGATTATAAGGGTAGCAGCCGCAGTCATTAAAATTAATTATTACAGGTTGGATTTCAAAAATCTGAAACCCAAAATCTGAAACATTTTGAACACCAACATGTTGCTCAAAGCAAATGCTCATTGGAGCATCTCAGATTTGAGATTTTTGGGTTGGAGATGTTCAACTGGCAGGTATTCTGTAAATATCTCCAAGTCTGAAAGAGTGCGAAATCCAAAACTCTTCTGGTTCCAAGTATTTTGGATAACGGCTCCTCAACCTGTATGTGATTAAATATTAACTCACAAGTACCCCAGTGCTGGCCATCGGCAAAGCTGAGTTCAAGTCTCGGCTCTGCTCTGTGTACTTAAGTCACTTAATCACTGTGGGCTTCAGTTTCCTCAAACACGCAATGTGGGTTTCTGTGCAGCCCACATCTCAGGGCTGTTCCAAGGAGCAAGGGGCCAATGGAAGTGAAAATCTGTTGCAAACTGTAACGTGCTATATTCCTGTGAGAGTTGGTGGCTAGAATTCAGAGGCGGAGGTCCCCACGTGGGGCAGAACAGGCAGTGGAGGGTTTCTGGATGAGGGGAGGTTAAGGGCCAGGCAAGATCTGAAGAGGGAAAGAGGAGGGGAGACAAGGCTGTCCTGGCTAGCACAGGTGGGGTATTTAGTCAGAAGTGCACGTCTAAGAAAGATGTTCTGGGCACCTGAGGCCAGGCCCTTTGTAGCCCAGTGACTTGGGCCACCAGCCCTTGTTGCCCATGACCCACCTCTCCTAGCTCAGCCTTGCTGTTTGCAGGCTGGTGCCCCTGGCAGTAGGGCTGTAGGAGTTCTGCCCTGTCCCTCCAAGCAGGCTAAGCTGGCCCAGCTGGGAGTGGCTGGCCAGAGGGCAGTGAGCACATCCAGAAAAGATCAGAACCAGATAGGGAGGATGCTGGAGCTGCATCCCACAGGGAGAAGCAGACAGAGCAAGCCAGGCAGGGGCAGCCCTGCAAAGATGTTAGATGGTGGGCCTGGGAGAGTCTGTCGGGGGCAGCTGGGGGGGGCCTTTAAGGAAGAGATGTGCCTGGAGGAGGGGACTTTGAGCTGAGCCTTTGCATTCATTAAAGTATCTGTTAACAAGTGACAGAAAACTACTTTCAAATGAGCTCTAAGAATATAGGAAATGTAGGCCGGGCGTGGTGGCTCATGCCTGTAATCCCAGCACTTTGGGAGGCCGAGGCGGGTGGACCACGAGGTCAGGAGTTTGAGACCAGCCTGGCCAGCATGATGAAACCCCATCTCTACTAATAATACAGAAATTAGCCAGGCCTGGTGCCAGGCGCCTGTAATCCCAGCTACTCGGGAGGCTGAGGCAGGAGAATTGCTTGAAACGGAAGGTGGAGCTCGCAATGAGCTGAGATCACGCCACTGCACTCCACCATGGGCAAAAGAGTGAAACACTGTATAAAAAAAAAAAAAAAAAAAAAAAGGTTGGAGCTCCGGTTTTCAGCCTCTTTCCGGGCTACCTTGTAGTAATTTGAGGCTCCGTCATCAGTTTCTGCTAGGTTTCAAAGATCCAGGAGAAGCTTAGTGTTGTGTCAAGACGCCGATGAACCCATCACGGAAGTTGAATCCAACCTCCATCCCAGAGTCTCCACAAATGCTCATCGAAGAAAATTTCCGGGACGATTCAAGGGCCTCTCAAATCTGCTCCAAGACGTTGATAAAGAACCTTAGTAACTTGCCGGGCGCAGTGGCTCACGCTTGTAATCCCAGCACTTTGGGAGGCCGAGGCGGGCGGATCACGAGGTCAGGAGATCGAGACCACGGTGAAACCCCGTCTCTACTAAAAATACAAAAAAAAAAAAATTAGCCGGGCGTGGTGGCGGGCGCCTGTAGTCCCAGCTACTCGGAGAGGCTGAGGCAGGAGAATGGCGTGAACCCGGGAGGCGGAGCTTGCAGTGAGCCGAGATTGCACCACTGCACTCCAGCCTGGGCGACAGAGCGAGACTCCGTCTCAAAAAAAAAAAAAAAAAAAAGATGGCAAGATTGAGATACGTGTTTTTTTTGTTTTGTTTGTTTTTTTTGAGACGGAGTCTCTCTCTGTCGCCCAGGCTAGAGTGCAGTGCCGCAGTCTCGGCTCACTGCAAGCTCCGCCTCCCGGGTTCACGCCATTCTCCTGCCTCAGCCTCTCCGAGTAGCTGGGACTACAGGCGCCCGTCACGACGCCCGGCTAATTTTTTTGTATTTTTAGTAGAGACGGGGTTTCACCGTGTTCTCGATCTCCTGACCTCGTGATCCGCCCGCCTCGGCCTCCCAAAGTGCTGGGATTACAAGCGTGAGCCAGCGCGCCCGGCCGAGATACATGTTACTCGGCAGAGTTCGTACGCATGAAAGACTACCAACAAACAATGGGCTTAAGGGAGTTAAGAAGGAATCAAGACCATTCAAATGTCCCTGCAGTTTCTGCGTGTCTAACGAATGGGATCCTTCTGAGAATGCTAGAATAGGGTATTATGACACCAAGCCACTTCAGCCATAAATCTTATTCTTGCACCTTTTTTTTCTTGCTGGTAATTTTATGTAGCAGGTTGAGAAAGCTACTCTATGCTAGTATAGACTATACACCAATAATTTTGATAATGAGTTATAGGATGTATTTTTCTTCTTGTATCTTTTTCTTCCTACTATGATACTAGTAATTCATAAGGGATCTGTGTAATCTCAATGTATTTGAATAACTTTAGCTCTACTGTTTGATTTGACCCAAAGAAGCCAAGACGATATAAGTATTCCCATGTGCCTTGGAAACCCAAAGTCAGTGAGATGAAACCCAACATCAAGAAATTGAAGCAAAGTTACTTGTGGATAAAGAAAGCATTAGGTAGTTTGGCTATAGCATAATTAGATTTTCTGGCTTTCAAAAATTTGGATTGCAATTACAGCAAACTTTGTTATTTTTAGTTTTCGGTACAAAAAGGTGTTTATATAGAAATAATAAAGTTGACATTTGAGTACCTTTTAAAAAAAAAAAAAGAATTCAGCAAATGTAATTGTGTCCAGCAATAGAAAGGGCTTCAGGTGCAGTGTGATCCAGGGATTCACAGCATTATTGAATACAGCTACACCTCACTGTGGTTCTCTCAGCCTCCATCCATGTGTAGCTCTGTCCTAAGCCCAGCTCCCCTCATGTCCTGATGTGAAATGACCAGCCCAGTGATTGAGCCTGAGTTAAAATCCAGGCTGCACCACTTGCTAGATGGGTGTGTTTTCATCTCTGAGACCATCAGTTTCCTCATTGGTAACATGGCACCTACTTAATAAAGCTGTTATGAGGACTAAGAACTCCACACAGATCAAGCAGTTGAAGCCAACTGTGGCATGGGGGCCCTCGGGGAAACTTAAATGGGTACATGGGGCCCCCAGCAACTGCCAGCAGCCCCCAGAGCCCCAGATATAAGAAGGCAACTGGCAATGCCCACTATAAGCTTGAAAGATGAGAAGGGTTAGGAAAAAGCATGGGCTGTAATCATAGATGCTCTGGAGTTGTGCAGTGCACAGTGTACACATCTGGATATGGCCATCCTGGCCAAGACTGTGAGCCTTCAGACTATGCTGCATTTAGTACGGCAAGATCACAGCACACAAACAGAAAGTGGTAGGAGTTGGAGCTGGAGAGAAACAGGCAGGAGCCACATCAAAAGTTCTGAACTGGGTGTGGTGGTGTCCACGTGTTTCCTGCCACTCCGGAAGCTGAGACAGGGAGATCACGTGAGCCCAGGAGTTCAAGACCAGCCTGGGCAACATAATGAGACCCTGTCTTAAAAATAAAAATAAATAGGCTGGGCGCGGTGGCTCATGCCTGTAATCCCAGCACTTTGGGAGGCCGAGGCGGGCGGATCACCTGAGGTTGGGAGTCCGAGACCAGCCCGACCAACATGGAGAAACCCCGTCTCTACTAAAAATACAAAATTAGCCAGGCATGGTGGCACATGCCTATAATCCCAGCTACTAGAGAGGCTGAGGCAGGAGAATTGCTTGAACCCGGGAGGCGGAGGTTGCGGTGAGCTGAGATCGCGCCATTGCACCCCATGCTGGGCAACGAGAGCAAAACTCTGTCTCAAAAATAAATAAATAAATAACAAATAGATAAATAAAGCTTTGAATGGTGAGTACATACAATGAAGTCTAATCATCTGGAGTATAGGGCAGGGCAATTAAAGTCGGGAAGAAAGAGACCTGCATGTTGATGGATATATTTTGTGATCCAGCCTTATGTATGTTCTGAAAAGAAATACAAAATCTATATCTAAATACCTGTCCTGTGTCCCTCTTTGCAAATTCTTCTGTTTTTTCTTTTTTCTTTCTTTCTTTTTTTTTTTTTTTTCTTTTTTGAGACAGTCTTGCTCTGCAGCCCAGGCTGGAGGCCAGTAGCACCATCTTGGCTCACTGCAGCCTTGACTTCCTGGGCTCAATTGATCCTCCCACCTCAGCCTCTTGAGTAGCTGGGATTACAAGCATGCACCACCACGCCCAGCTAATTTTAAAATTTTTATAGAGACAGAGTTCCATTATGTTGCCCAGGCTGGTCTTGAATCCCTGGCTTGAGTAACCTTCCTTCCTTGGCCTCTGAAAGTGTTGGGATTACAGGCATGAGCCACCACGCTTGGACGATTTAACTTAAATTTCTCCCATCCAAATAGCACTAAAGACAGGCTTGAAAAATCCATGTACTCACTGACCCTTATCGAACACTTACCAGATGCCAGGCACCATTCTCAGCATGCTACGTGTATTAACCCACTAAAGCTCATAAAAACCCTGTGAGGGTTAGGAAGCCACGGCAGGCAGATCACATGAGGTCAGGAATTTGAGACCAGCTTGGCCAACATAGCGAAACCCCCTCTCTACTAAAAACACAAAAAATTAGCCAGGTGTGGTGGTGCGCGCCTGTAATCCCAGCTACTCGGGGGGCTGAGGCAGGAGAATCGCTCGAACCCGGGAGGTGAAGGTTGCAGTGAGCCGAGATCTGTCACTGCATTCCAGCCTGGGTGACGGAGTGAGATTCTGTCTCAAAAAACAAAACAAAACAAAATAAAATTCATGAAGGAAGAACGTCTTAGGAGCACGTTACAGAGGAAGAAACCAAGGCACATGCGTTCAGAAACTTGCCCCAAGTAACACCGCCAGGAAGCAGAGAAGACAGGATTTTACTCTCAGACATTCTGATTGCAGAATTTTTATTCCATCTACATGGAGGACAAAATTCTATACTCCCCCTAAACCAAAGGCATGTGGGAATACGTGGGTAAGGAACTGACTTCTTCTGTTCTTTTTATAAAAGTTGAGATAAAATCTACATAATATACAATTCATCATTTTAACCATTTTATTTTATTTTATTTTATTTTATTTTATTTATTTATTTATTTATTTATTTTGAGACGGAGTCTTGCTCTGTCGCCAGGCTGGAGTGTAATGGCACGATCTCAGCTCACTGCAACCTCCGCCTCCCAGGTTCAAGCAATTCTCCTGCCTCAGCCTCCCAAGTAGCTGGGACTACAGGCGCCTGTCACCTGGCCCAGCACATTTTTGTATTTTTAGTAGAGACAGGGTTTCACCATGTTGGCCAGGATGGTCTCGATCTCTTGACCTCGTGATCCACTAGTCTCAGACTCCCAAAGTGCTGGGATTACAGGCATAAGCCACCTCGCCAGCCCATCTTAACCATTTTAAAGTGTTCAATTCATGGCGTTTAGTACATTTGCAATGTTGTGCAACCATTACCTGTAGCTAGCTCCAAAACACTTTGATCACTCCAAATGGATACCCTGTCCCCATCAGCAGTCAAGCACCGTTCTTCCTGCCACCCAGCCCCTGGCAACCACTCATCTGCTTTCCATCTCTATAAATTTGCCTGTTCTGGACATTTCATATAAATGGAATCATACAATTCATGGCCTTTTGTGTCTGTTTCTGTTCATGAAGCATCATGTTGTCAATGTCCATCCAAGTTGGGCATGCGTCAGAGCTTCATTCCCAAGATATTTGTTGTTTTTTTTGAGACAGGATTTCACTCTGTTGCCCAGGCTGGAGTGCAGTGGCACAATCACCGCTCACTGCAGCATCCACCTCCTGGGCTCAAGAGATTCTCCCACCTCAGCCTCCTAAGTAGCGGTTTCACAGGCGTGTGCCACCAAACCCTGCATTTTTTGTAGACCTGGGGTCTCACTATGTTGCCCAGTCTGGTTTCAAACTGCTAGGCTCAAGTGATCTGCTTGTCTCCGCCTCCCAAAGTACTGGGATTACAGGCATGAGCTACTGCACCCAGTAGAACTTCATTCCTTTTGAAGACTGAATAATATTCCTTTATATAGGATATACCACATTTTGTTTATTTACTCATCAGTCAACAGAAATGTGGGTCGTTTTCACTTTTGGCTATTATGAATAATGCTGCTATGAACATTCGTGTACAAGTTTCTGAGTGGATGTGTGTTTTCTTTTTTTTTGAGACGGAGTCTTGCTCTGTCGCCCAGGCTGGACTGCAGTGGCGCAATCTCGGCTCACTGCAAGCTCCGCCTCCCGGGTTCACGCCATTCTCCTGCCTCAGCCTCTCCGAGTAGCTGGGACTACAGGCACCCGCCACCACACCCGGCTAATTTTTTGTATTTTTAGTAGAGACGGGGTTTCACCGTGGTCTCGATCTCCTGACCTCGTGATTCGCCCGCCTCGGCCTCCCAAAGTGCTGAGATTACAAGCGTGAGCCACCGTGCCCGGCCTGGATGTGTGTTTTCAATTCTTTTGGACATATACCTAGGAGTGGAAGTTCTGGGTCATATGGTGATTCTATGCGCAAGCTTTTGAGGAGCTGCCACGCCGTTTCCGCAGCAGCAGCCTCATTCTACTTCCCACCAGCAGTGCGCGGGCTTCCAACTCCTGTCTCTTCTTTCTCTTCTTGCAGTCCTCTTGTCGGGCCAGCAGGAACACGGTGAATGGCTACTTCCTTGCAGGCCGGGACATGACGTGGTGGCCGGTGAGTGCTCCCTGACTTCTCACACACCCCCACTTTGTCCGTGGAGCTGTGTCTGATCTCTAGGTCACCTGGCACCTGTATCTTTGAGCCAGTCCAATTCAGTGGAGCAGGCCAGAGGCTGGCAGGAGGTCCCCAAGTGAGGGGCATAGGGCTGAGCTGCTAGAAATTGTGTAAGGGGCAGGGGCTTTGGAGTCTGAAACTTACATCTGCGCCTTAGCTGTGTAGCTAGTCATGGGTAGAACATACACCCTGGGCTCCTCATCCGTGAGGTGGGGCTAGGACCCCGCTTAGGTTTGTGAGGATGAAGGAGAAGCTATTAGGCCCAGGATGGGGCCGGCACAGGGAGCCTGCCGCTGATGCATTTCCCTTTCTCTCCTCCAGATTGGAGCCTCCCTCTTCGCCAGCAGCGAGGGCTCTGGCCTCTTCATTGGACTGGCGGGCTCAGGCGCGGCAGGAGGTCTGGCCGTGGCAGGCTTCGAGTGGAATGTGAGTCCTGGAGGACTGGCAGCCTGTGGGAGGGCCAGGGCACAGAGTGCGGTCACAGCACTGGAGGGGCACAGCTCCCAGTGGCTGGTGTCAGCCGATGTCCAGGTGGGCTCTGTGCAGTGCTGTTCCTGGGCCAAATCGTGTCTTCAGAATACCAAGGTGCTGGATGGCATGACTGGCAGGGAGCTGTGGGCCTTGCGCCAGACCCAGAGAGGGGAAGGAGCCACCTAGGATCTCATGGCAAGTCAGGAGGGGCTGGGGGAAGCCAGGCCTCCGGATGGCTCATCCCAGTCATGTCTGCTTTGTCTCTGGAGCAGAGCTGTGGGAGCTGCACCTGCAGTCCTCACCTGTCTCTGTCCCCACAGGCCACGTACGTGCTGCTGGCACTGGCGTGGGTGTTCGTGCCCATCTACATCTCCTCAGAGGTGAGTCTACTCATGGGGCCTCCAGCCGGGGGGCTGGGCCTTGGTCCAAGTTGGTGGTAGTAATGGGCAGGACCACTGTGGCCTCACATCAGGAGTTGGTGAACTCTTAGGGCTGGGTTTGTTATTAGCCCAACTAATATTTCTATCAACCCGCTAAGGTGGGTCCCCTCGGACCTCAGCCTGGGTGCCATGTTGGCTGGTTTCCACTGCCCTGAGTGCTGCATCTCAGGAATAATGTCCCATCCAGCTGGGCACATAGGCTGCACGACTGGGCCATGCACCTTGTTTGCACACCTGGCCCACACACCTGGGTAGCATACCTGGGCTGTACACCTGGGCTGCATACCTGAATGGCACACCTGGGCTGCACACCTGGCTGCACCATCCTCGACTCTGCCCACTCCTTCAGCCCCGGCCATGCAGCCAGTAAGTCCAGTCAACTCCACTTCCTGGATATCTCTCAGCCTGTCCCCAGCTCTGCCCCTCACAGCCACCTCCCTCATCCAGCCTCATCATAGTGCACCTGGATTTGTCATAACAGCCTCTAAACTTGTCCCTCTGTCCCAGCCATGGCCCCTCCAATCCATTCCTCGTCTCAGCCCTAAAGAGCCAGTCTAGGGATCTCAGCCTGCCACTCCCCTGCCTGACACCCTCGGGGCGCAGCTGGAGCAGCCTGGGATTCAAGGCCGGGTGCTGGGGCTGTAAGGGGTCAGTGCCTGGGCCTTGCCCTTGAGAGGCTCACAGCTGCTTTGCAGCGGGGGGAGAGGCAGAGTGATTGAGACAGGCGCCGCCTGGGGCCCTGGGCATCATCTGGAGTATGCTTAGCTCCTACCCATGTGCCTTCCCAGATCGTCACCTTACCTGAGTACATTCAGAAGCGCTACGGAGGCCAGCGGATCCGCATGTACCTGTCTGTCCTGTCCCTGCTACTGTCTGTCTTCACCAAGATATCGGTGAGCTGCCCCCCACTCCCTGCTGGCATAGCCTGGAAACATCCCCAATCTGTGGGCCCCTCAAGTGGACCTGACATCTTCTCATCCATCTCTGCCTTGTTTAACAGCTGGGCAAACTGAGGCCCAGAGAGGGGCAATGACTTGCCCAGGGTCACGCAGTGAGTCTGGACAGGTGGTCCAGGGCCCCTGGGGTGTAGGCTCAGCAGCCAGCCCTAGTCAGGGACAGAACACAACCTGGTGACCTCTGCTTTGCCTCAGATTCTAGACGCAGGGTGTTAGGATGGTTCTCGGTCTGAGGTCAGTACTGGGGCCGGCACTGGAGCCAGGACCTCCCACTAGAGGGCGCCAAAAGCCCACGTGGTCTTAGCCACATCTGGTCTGCACTGAGCTGACCTGCCTCTCACCCCAAGGCTGGTGGGCTCCATCACTGACACCTATCCTTGGGGGTCTGGCCCTGCCCCACTAAGGGCAGGAGCACACCTCGAATGTCAGGGTCAGGGAAGCATAGAGCTCATCTTGTCCAAGCCCCTGACTTTACAGAGAGGGAAACTAAGGCCCAGGGAAGGTTAGGAGCTTGTCCCAACCCTCCCAGTGACCTCATGGCAACACTAGGCCTTCTGCTCTCACTCCAAGTCCCTGGGGGCAGCTAGCTTCATCCAGCCCCAGACTTCTGAAGGGGCTTGAGTCCTGGGGCTGCCTGATTCTGGCTGAGGGAGCTGACACTAGCCCCTGAGACCTCCAAGCCTCCCTGTGCCTGGGGCTCCTCCCTTGTACGGAGGGGCAGCAGACCCTGTCTCCTAGGGCTTCCGTGAGTTGGTGGTAGTCATGGGCGGGACCACCGTGTGAGGGCTGCTGTGCCTGCGGGAAGTGCCCTGTGAGGTCCAGCTTCCCCTCAGAGGCAAATGGCTTCCTGGGCCCTCTTCTTTCAGCCCTGGGACTAGGAAAGCCCAGAAGAGGTGTCGATTGAGTGGAGGGAATGGAGGTGCGGAGGCCGGAGAGGTACAGGCCTTGCTGGTCAGCCAGGAGCTGTGGGCAGGGCTACCTGGGAAGAGGGCCCTAAAGGGTCCATCCAGAGCCCCCGCTGGGCCCCAGTGGGGTCTCATGCCGCATCTGACCTGCCCTCTCCTCTCCTGGGGCATCCCCTCGGCAGCCTCAGCCTGGCCTCCATCTGCACTGGCGTTGCTAGCTGACTCTGGGGGGTTTCCAGAGTGTCTCATCCTTTGTGTGGCCAGGTCTCAGGAGTGGCCAGCAGCAAACCCTGTACCGCAGTCTTCGCCAGATGCCCTTGGCATACTGTAGGAGGTTTGCTTTCTCTGGGAGCCCTTAGAGTCCGGAGGGACTTGGCCTTGGCCTGCCCTTAAGGATGAGTTTAGAGTTTTCCACTCATACTCTTCCTTCCTCTCCCACATTTCTTGATCTCCGCCCCACCCCCATGCCAGCCACCTCCCTGGAAACCAGGGATACAGAAATAAACAAGACCTGGCCCCGGTCTGCCAGGGGCTCGAACTGTGGTGAGAATTAGATGGATGCATGGGACAGGCATGAAGCCCAGAAGAGGACACAGCAGGGCTTGCTGGGGGTGGCATTTGATTTGGGCTCTGATGGAGACAGGGATGCTGATGGGGGACGGGAGCAAATGACAGAGAGGTGGGAAGAGGCAGGATGTGTCTGGGGGTGGTCGGATCTGGAGGCTTAGACTCTAGGGGTCACTAAGTCAGACACTTCTGGGGCCAGATAAAGAACAGCGTGGAGAGAAGCTGGGAGTGAGTAATAGGCAGTGGTGGGGACAAAGGCAAACTAGAGAACCCGCCCCAGGATTGACACACAACAGGCCCGTGTGCCACATTTGCCTCTCGGCTGCCAGTTTTCAGAGTCTGGCCTTCAGTGAGAGATGAGGCGAGGGGGGTCTGATTGTAAGAGGTTGAAGTGCCCAAGGTGCCCAGGTGGAGCGGAGGTGGTGTTTAGGAGCAGGGGTGGTGTTTAAGTGGGAGAGTGACATGGTCTTGTTTGTACTTTGTACTCTCTGGAATCTTCCAGAGGGTGGACTGGAGGGGAGAGAGACAAGAGGAGGCCAGGCTTGTGAAGAGGCCCCAGGTAGGTCTGGTGAGGGAGGGAGACTGAGCCATGGGCACAGGGTTCTCCACCCCCTGTTTCACCCTGCTGGCTTCTCTGCTGTAGAGCTTATACCTCACACTGGGAGAGTCCTGAAAGTGGATGGCTTGGGCGGAACTTCTAGAAAGGCAGAGGGGGCCGGCGTGGTGGCTCATGCCTATAATCCTAGCACTTTGGGAGGCTGAGGCGGGCGGATTGCCTGAGCTCAGGAGTTCAAAACCAGCCTGGGCAACACAGTGAAACCCCATCTCTACTAAAATACAAAAAAATTAGCCAAATGTGGTGGCATGCACCTGTAGTCCCAGCTACTCAGGAGGCTGAGGCAGGAGAATTACTTGAACTGGGGAGGTGGAGGTTACAGTGAGCTGACTCTCCAGGAAAAAAAAAAAAAAAAAAGGCCGGGCGTGGTGGCTCAAGCCTGTAATCCCAGCACTTTGGGAGGCCGAGGCGGGCGGATCACGAGGTCAGGAGATCGAGACCATCCTGGCTAACACGGTGAAACCCCATCTCTACTAAAAATACAAAAAAAAAAATTAGCGAGGCGTGGTGGCGGGCGCCTGTAGTCCCAGCTACTCAGGAGGCTGAGGCAGGAGAATGGCGTGAACCCGGGAGGCGGAGCTTGCAGTGAGCCGAGATCGCACCACTGCACTCTAGCCTGGGGGACAGAGCAAGACTCCGTCTCAAACAAACAAACAAAAAAAGGCAGAGAGAAGAGCTCAGTGAAGCAGGAGGACCTTAGAAACAATCTTGTCCAGCTCTCCGAGTTTACAGATGACACACTGAGGTCCAGGTCACAGCGAGTCAGGCAGGGACTACTGTTAAACCCAGGCCTGTGCTTCCCACCACAAGAAGCCCAACCTCGGCCCCGCTGCCCTGAAGCAGCCAGGATGTGTCCCTTCAAACTCCACTTTGTGATGGGGGTGATTCAGTTTACCCAACTATAAAACAAGGAGCACCCACTCACATCAAGGCTGGGCTTCAGAACCAACGCTGGGGCTGCCTGGATGAAGCAGAGGGCAAAGCTTGAGGAATCCTAATTGCTGGGCTTGGCTGCGAGTGGACTGGGGCTACGCTGGCTGTTTGAAGTGCACGCACCCAGGCGGTCCCCAGAGGCCCTGACCTCACTGGGCTGTGCCCTGGGAATGCCTCAAGTGTCTGCGCGTCCATCACCCGTCCCAGCCACTGCCTGTGTGGACAGAGATCTTAGGGTGCCTGCTGCCATCCCTCAGGCAGGGGCACTGGCCCACAGGAGGACCTGCGATGGCAGGGCATGGAGAATCACCACCCTGACCCTCAGACGAATGGACCCAAGTCCAGCTACATCATTGTGGGGCTCTAGCCAGTCATTTAACCTCTGGAACTGGGCACGATGCCCCATGCCACTTGACCTCCACGGGGTTGCTTTGCACCCTCACTGACCTCACCCCTCCCTCGCGCTGTTGCCCCCACCCGCTCCAGCCACACTGGCCTCTGCGCTTCCATGAACACACCAGGCATGGTCCTGCCTCAGGGCCTTTGCATTTGCTGTGGCCTCTGCCTGGAACCTTCTGCCTGGATATCCACGTGGCTCCCTCATGTCCCTCAAGCCTTTCCACTCTCTCCATCTTCACCCCCGTCCCCGCAGGCCAGCCCCCTTCCTCGCTCTACCCCCATGGACTCGGAATGCCTGCTGGCTGTGTGCTCCGTTGGTTCCCTTGCTCACTGGCGCATCCCCAGGGCTGCCCGCATGCCTCGCGGGTCTAGATGAGAGAATCTATGCCAGGGGTCAGCTCGTTTTTTCTGCGAAAGGCCAGAGAGTAAATATTTTCAGCTTCACAAGCCACCCAGTCTCTGTCCTCACTCCACAACTCTGCCCCTGGGGCCCGAAAGTGCCTGCAGACAATACCATAAGGCATGACTGGGCCTGGCCTGTGGGTTCTGGGCTGCCACTCCCTGCCCTATGGAAATCGCCTACTTATTGTGCACCTACTGTGTGCTAGGCCCTAGGTGAGTCCCCCACACCCATAGATGCTTTCTAGACAGAGGGGGTAAGGAAACAGACCAAGGAAATCATAAGAAATGGTAAAAGTGTGATAAAAGCAGCAAACACGGTGAAGGGGGAGCAGAAATGGGGAGACAGGAGCAGGGAGTGGGCTCACTGGAGACAGGGCAGTCTGGGGTGGAAATGCCAGCCTTGCCTCAGCCACAGGGCAAGAGCTTGGCAAGTCCAGGAGTGGGAAGCTGGTGGGGCTGGGGGTGCCTAGGGATATGGAGGGGCAGCAATGACCAAGAGCGGAGAGGCAGTGGGGACCACCCAGAGCCTCTGGGCAGGGCCTCTGCCAGGGGGAGGGGGCACCTTATTCCTGGAATGGTAGAAATGCAGAACCTGGCCGGGTGCAGTGGCTCACACCTGTAATCCCAGCACTTTGGGAGGCCGAGGCGTGCAGATCACCTGAAGTCAGGAGTTCGAGACCAGCCTGGCCAACATGGTTAAACCCTGTTTCTACTAAAAATACAAAAAGTTAGCCAGGCGTGGTGGCACACACCTGTAATCCCAGCTACTCAGGAGGCTGAGGCAGGAGAATCGCTTGAACCCGGGAGGCAGAGGTTTTTTTAAAAAAAAAGGAAATGCAGAGCCCCAGATTTTCCTTACACAAGCCAAATGCAGGAGGGACCACTGAGGGGCTTGCAAGGGGATCGGGACCAGGGTGGGGGCAGCCGAGGTTTCAGGGAGTGGGTGTGTGTTTTGGAGAGGGAATCCACAGCAGCGGCTGGTGGGTCGGAGGCGGGGAGTGTGGCAAAGGGGAGCCCTGGAGGACGGTGATGGCCTCCATGGAAATGGGCAAGGCTCAGGGGCAGAGGACACCAAAAAGATTTGGGAGAAATCACAGTCAACTCCTAGTGTCAGTGCAGAGCCCAGCCCAGCTTCTCTGCTGTCCCACAAAGGATGGGAGATGCAAGTTCCATGTGGGAAGGTGGCCGAGAGCGGGCAGGGCAAGGGCCCAGGCCGGGCAGCCAGAGCACCAGGGCCGGTTCCCAGCCTCCTTCAGCCTCAGACACACCCTGGAGTGAACAGTTTCCATCGACTGGGAGATGGAGTGAGGCTCCTTCATGCATGTGGGGAGCTTGGGGGTCTAAGCTCTGCAGAGCCCACCAGATCAGTCCCATCCTGCACCACATGGCCCACGTGTCCTCTCTCAGCCTTGCTCCCTCCCTGTGTACTGGGCTCCCGCCCTTGCAAGCCCCCAGTGGTGGCTACATGGTGCCAGGAGAGTGGCCTGCTGCCAACAGTGTGCGCTCTCTGGGAGGGCCCCTGCCATGAGGTTCCTCCCCAGGACCTCTCAGGCCCCGGGGTCAGCGAGCAGGAAGGGTGCGTCCTTGGGGCCCACCTCTTAGAATGGTGGGACTTTGACAAAGTCATTTCACTTCTCCATGCCCAGGTGTCCCCCACTGTGGAGTGGAGTGGATTATCACACCCACCTGGTAGGATGCTATGAGCAGCACTGGGGGAGACCTGAAAGACATCAGGGTGGCATGTGGCACACACACACATTTGTCACCTGTCAAAAGTGGCAAGTCAGCAGGGCGTCCTGGGGGACAACCAGGGCCGTGAAGGATCGGCAGGGTTTCTGGGTACAAGATGAAGGAAGGAATCGTGGGGGTCCTGCGTGGGGAGGAAGGAGCAGGGAAGTGGAAAGGACAGTTTGTGCAGGGTGAATGTGGGGCCACATCACAGGAGCAGGTGGGCACCTCTGGACAGCAGCCTGGATCAGGCTGCTGAGCTGGGGGTGGACCAGTTGCTCTGGCCCCGTGGGTGGCGGCCTGGAGTGAGGTCCTGGTTCAGCCTGTCCCCTGGGATTGGCCCTTCCTCGGGGATACTGTTCCCTGGTGCAGTCTTGTTGATTTTGTTCCCAGAGTTTTGCCTCCATGGGCAAGTTCCTCTGCAATTTGGGTCTTGACCTCCCCATCCATGCCTTCTAGGAGTTAGAATAGGCTCTGGGCCGGGTGCGGTGGCTCACGCCTGTAATCCCAACACTTTGGGAGGCCGAGGTGGGTGGATCACCTGAGGTCAGGAGTTTGAGACCAGCCCAGCCAACATGGTGAAACCATGTACAAAATTAGCCGAGCGTGATGGCACACATCTGTAACCCCAGCTACTCAGGAGGCTGAGGCAGGAGAATCACTTGAACCTGGGAGGTGGAAGTTGCAGTGAGCCGAGATGACGCCACTGTACTCCAGCCTGGGCGATAGAGCAAGACTCCATCTCAAAAAAAAAAAAACAAGACTCTGCGGTTGCTCCTGGGTCACCGGGAAGGGAGGCACAGAGGAGAGTTGGCTATGTCAGACAGTCCCAGGGAGCATCCGGTGCCAGGGTGAGGGGGTGGAGGGGCTGCAGGGTGCCAGCAGGGATAGAGGGGCTGGGTGGCTGGCTATGTGTGCTCCACACCCACTTCCCCATGTCACAGATCAGGGGCACTGAGGTTCAGGGGATGAAGTGGCCTGCTCAAAGCCATGTGGCTGGGACATGGCAGATAAGAGCCAGGACTGTGTGGCTCTTGGCATCTGTCAGGCTGAAGCTTGCCCGGGCCCACAGAGAAGAGTGCTCTGGCTGCAGGAGGGGTTGGATAGGGCTAAGTGATGTCTGAATTCCTCACCCGGGGGCTGCCGGGGAGTTGCAGGCAACCGCGCACCTACTGGGCCTCTAGCAGCAGCAGCAAACCTTCACTGGATGCCATGGAGGGTCCAGTCTATAGGGGAGACAGCAGTGAAAGGCCCACCCCACACCCTTGCTCCTGCCGTTCCTGCACCTGCGGGACTTCTCTTCAGTCTTTGGGGCCTGCCGCCGTGGAAGGAAGGGCAGGAAGGAGGGAGGCAGGAGGAAGGGCACATGAACACTGTACTCGAGGAGCAGAGGGGCTGGCAGGGCTGTGTTTTGAAAGATGAGAAGCAGAGGCTGGGATGTTCCAGGGCAGAGGGAATCTGGTGAGCCGGTGAGCAAAGACCCAGAGGCAGCTAAGTGCTGGGCATGGGATGAAGGGCCATGTGTCTGGCGTGGCCAGAGCCAGAGACCGGGCACACAGACCCGGGTTCTGTCCAGAGACAGCCAGGGTCCAGCGGGAGTCTGGAGCAGTGACTGTAGGACAGAAGCTTGCAGGCTGCTGTGGTGGGCCTTCTAGAAGCCTCCTGCTCCCTCTCGGCCTTCCCTCTCCTGGTAACTCCAATCTCTGACACCTACCAGGCGCTGACTTTGGGGAAGTCCTTTCCCTTCCTGGGGCCTCAGTTTCTCCTCTAGTTTGATGGGGCAGGGCTTGAAGAGTCCATCCTGCTCTGATATTCAGCACCTCTGCGCTTCTCTACTTGGGCTGGAGGCAGATCCCGCCCCCACCCCCCACCACACCTTCCCCTGAACTACCTGCCCTTCCTATACACACACACACACACACACACACACAGCCAAAGATAAGGACCAGAGTGAGGGGGCCGGGGTTCTCCTGAAAGCCCCTGGCCAGTTTCCAAACTGGCTGGTCTCTCTAAGACAGGTCGAGAGAGGCGCCTGGAGGGAGAGGTACAGGAAGCACAGGCTTTGGAGCTAGATCCCATCCTGCCTGGGCCCTGTGTCAGGCCCCAGGAGGCAGGGATCCCTGCCTGGGGGAGCTCAAAGGGGCCTGGGGCCTGCACTTCCTGGGCCTCATGCAGATGTGTCCCCACACTAGGAAGCACAGGGCCCCAGAGGCTGTGTGTTGGGTCATCTCGCATCTCCTGAGTCAAAGCAGAATGGTAGGTTTAGGAACTCAGGGGTGGGGCAAGGTGAAGCCTGTTACCAGCCCATGTCCCAGAGAACAGGGTCCTGCCCTCCCTCTCACTGGGCCCCCACTGCCAGGTGGAGGGTGGGATTCTGGTCTGTGAGGCCCATGCCAGGCTGAGGTTGGCCTCCAGGCTAGCGCTCCTGCCTTTAGGAGGAGCAGCCACAGGTTCTGGGAGGACAGGGGCTGTGTCCAGGCAGTGTGGAGACCAGCTTCAGCCTGAGACCCAGCCTCTGAGCCACTCCTGGCTTCAGTTCCAAACCCACCGGGGGGGTGGGGGCCGGAAGCAAGGCTGCCCCTCTGTTTCCTGGCCCGCCCAGCACACACTTTTCCTGAGGCCTACTGGTCTTCACAGACTCCTCACAAACTCATCAAGGTCCCCCGGTAACCAAGGGGACAGGACTCCACCTTTTATCCCCTCAGGAAGGGGCCAGATTCAATAACAACACTGCTTTCGGGAAGGGCTTTGGCCACTTTGGACTTTATTAGTAATAGTAACGTCCCCTGACATCCGCAAAAGCTTGTAGCTCCACGGCCAGTTCTTCCCCCAACCTCACAATGGCCCCCATGATGCTGGCAGGCAGGCAAGTGGGGGTCTCCCCTCCTCATCCACAGGCCACCAAGGCCCAGAGAGGGCCTTGCCCAAGGTCACCCGGGGAGTGGCTTGCTGGAGCCCTGGGTCTAACAGCGACTTCAGCCGCCCACACAAGGCTCTCTCCCTCCGCAGCTGGACCTGTACGCAGGGGCTCTGTTTGTGCACATCTGCCTGGGCTGGAACTTCTACCTCTCCACCATCCTCACACTCGGCATCACAGCCCTGTACACCATTGCAGGTATGGCACCTGCAGCAGGGAGGTCCACCCACGGGATGTGTAAAGGGGTCAGAAGGCCACCTCCCCCTACAGGCCCGAGGGAGCAGCCCAGGAACTGGCCCCAGCAGGATCCCCAGAAGTTCCTCCCCGTGTCCCTCCTCCCTGGGGCCAGGGCCTCCTCCAGCAACCTTGCTTCCACTGGCAGGGGGCCTGGCTGCTGTAATCTACACGGACGCCCTGCAGACGCTCATCATGGTGGTGGGGGCTGTCATCCTGACAATCAAAGGTGAGGACAGGGTCTGTGGCCATGGCGGGGCTGTCCCCACAGCAAGCCCTTTGGAGTCTGGCACTACCCAGCACTCTGCAGGATTCATGCTGTTGGGGCTCTGGGTAGCATCGCTGGGGGTGGGTGGGTTCAGGAGGTTGAGCCACTAGGCAGTCAGCCCCCGTGCTGGCCCATCAGGGACTGCCCTGGCTGGTAGAGGCTGCCCACCCTGCTGCCCCACTGTTACCAGCTGTGGCCCTGGCAAGGAGCTGACTCAAGAACTCAGGGCCAGCCACACCCGCATTGGCTCAGCACTTGATGGTGAGGTGGGGCTGTAGGTGGGTGTGAAGGCACACAAGCAGGAGACCACAAAGCTGCCTGGGCGGCTCCTCCAATTGTTTAAAAGCATGTACAAAATCCCAAGAGGTGATGCTACCTCTTGCAGGACAAAGGCCAGGGAGGAAAGGAGAGAGCTGGGAGAGATTGATGATACTAGTCTGGAACAGATAGGAAACTCAAAGGGCTGCCCGGAGAGAGAGTGAGCTCACCGCCCCTGGAAGTATGTAAGCAGAGCCAGGAGGATCCCTCAGAGAGTGAACAAATCTCTAAAGACTCTTCCAGACTCAGACACTGGGACCCTGTGGTTGAGCAGTTTCTAACCCTTGAATGGCACTTGTTCATTTGCTCTGAGCCTCACACAAACCCTCGGTCTGAATACAGAGCCTGACCTGAGCTCCAAGGGAACAGTGATGCTGGGGGACCAGCGTCCAGGCAGCAGGCTGCCTCTTCCATGTCCCACTTGGAAAAGGCTAGGGAGTGGGGCCTAGGGTGGAAACGGGTTTTCCCACATCCAGGCTTCTCCCTCTCAGACCAGGGGCTCTAGTGTCCCTGGGACCCACTGCATGAGAGGGATCCCAGCAGCCAGGCCCAGTCTGGAAGGGAAGGGAGTGACACAGACACAGATGGGCCAGGGCTTGGCCATGCTGGGCCCTGACCCCGAGGTAGACAGGAACAGTGAGGTGTTCTGGACTGGAGAGGAAAAAGCCCCGGCTTGAGCCCGCCAGATGGGCTATGTGGTCTTGGTGGAGGCCCCATCCCTCTCTGGACCTCTGTCTCCCTCTTCTCTGTGCCTCAGGGGGTGGGGCCACCTCATCACCAGCCACTCTCAGCTCTGCTAAAATCACACCCTTCAGGTGATCAGGATGAACACTTTAGAAGCCTCAGGAAGGTCCTCAAATGTCAAGAAAAATTACTTTTGCTTCCTTGAATCGACAATCGGAAACCTGGCTGAGAACCCCTTGCGCAAGGCCGATGAGTGTCCAGAGGCCAACAGTGACTCCTGCTGGGCCAGCGGGACACTGCGGTGCCCATGTGCAAAATGCTCACTTAATAGTGTTATTTTAAATACAAATAAAATAGTCATTCAAATACACCTTAAAAAAAAAACCCTCTACCCTCACACCTTTCCAAACACTGGGAAAAATGAGGTGGGAAAAAACTCAAGTTTGATGCATCAGGAAGTTTCTTGTGAGATGAAGGCAGGGGGAGCCCAGGGAGTCAGGGCCCCCCAACCACCAAACTTGTCCCTGTTCCACCCTGACCCCTCCAGCTTTTGACCAGATCGGTGGTTACGGGCAGCTGGAGGCAGCCTACGCCCGAGCCATTCCCTCCAGGACCATTGCCAACACCACCTGCCACCTGCCACGTGCAGATGCCATGCACATGTTTCGAGACCCCCACACAGGGGACCTGCCGTGGACCGGGATGACCTTTGGCCTGACCATCATGGCCACCTGGTACTGGTGCACTGACCAGGTGAGTGCCAACGTCTCCCGCCCATCCCACCTTCCTGCCGTCCCAGCGGGCTCTGGTAGGCCCAGGCGGCCCGTCTGCCCTCCGCATTCTGAGTCTGGGCTGGGGCCTCAGAAGGTGTGGCTCCAGGCTGGGACAGGCTGCTAGGAGTCTTTGCGGTCCCAGGAGGCTTGAGCCCTCCGTTTAGAATCGGATGAGGCCCACTGGCTACCGCCCGTCCTGGCCTTTAGGTGTTTCGACTGAGACAGTTTGGAGTATGGGATTCCAAAGGGACTCGGATGCTCCTCGGTGGCCCTGCCATCGGTCAGGGGGCGGGCATTTTGGGCCAGTCTTGGGCTGCCAGGATCCGGGAGCAGGCGGGGTACCTGGCCTCCCTTGGCCTGCCAGTGGTGGGGGACGGCCATGGCTGGGCCAGTGTTTCTGGTAGAGCTCTGAACGCCGTCAGCAGCAGAGCGGTACCTAGGGGGTCCTGGGAAGCCGTCTTTATCCCTAGTCCCTGAGGCAGGGACCCTGTGATGATGAAACTGCTGGCCCTGGGAGAGAGAGAGCAGAGAGTGAGGCTGAGCAAGAAGGGCCAACCCCGCCCCAGCACAGGACCCTGCTCAGGCACACAGGAGCCGGCAGACCCGGGTTCACCTCCTGGCCCTGCCATTCACCAGGTAGTGGCCCTAGACCAGTAGGTTTAATCACTCGATGCCTCAGTTCCCATCTGTAATATGGGAATAATCCTGCCCTTTGTGGGTGTAGCAAGGCAGCTTCCTCCCAGCTCACCCTCCTAGCCTCCTCTATTCCGACACAGGCCTGGGACGTGGTTGGAAATGGGCTGAATGGGGTTGTTGGAGGCAATGCAGGAGTTTCTGTTGAGTGCAGGGGGTGACTCTGGCCCTGCCCTCAAGACCCTGTCACCAGCCCTCCAGGCGACCTCAGATGAGCTGCTTCCTGTCTCTGGGCAGAAGCAGATGGTACCCTTGCTTTGCTTGTCCCAAAGGCCGTGGGCAGCTCCAGGGAGCATGGGGGTGGGAAAAGGCCTGTGAAGCAGTGGGCACAGGCCCCACGATTGTCCATGCCTCTGGACCGAGCCCCAGGGGTCCACCACAGGACAAGGCAGCCACAGCCAGCCTCTGTGGAATGAACGATGACAGCGCTCACACAAGCCTTTCCCACATGGCCTCCCCTGGGAGTAGGCCCGACCAGCTCCATTCATAGGCCAGAGCACTGAGGCCAGAGACAGAGCTGGATCTGAACCCAGAGTGGAGTGACTTTTCCGTGGTTCCCGACTCTGCTCTTCCTCTCCCAAGCAGCACGGGCTCCGTCAGTATCTGCCCAGAGACCCTCCCTGGGTTCCAACAGTAAGAACGGACCTGGCCGGGCGCGGTGGCTCAAGCCTGTAATCCCAGCACTTTGGGAGGCTGAGATGGGCGGATCACGAGGTCAGGAGATCGAGACCATCCTGGCTAACACAGTGAAACCCCGTCTGTACTAAAACTACAAAAAATTAGCTGGGCGCGGTGGCGGGCGCCTGTATTCCCAGCTACTCGGGAGGCTGAGACAGGAGAATGGCGTGAACCTGGGAGATGGAGTTGGCAGTGAGCCGAGATCGTGCCACTGCACTCCAGCCTGGGGGACAGAGCGAGACTCTGTCTAAGAAAAAAAAAAAAAAAAAAAAGAACAGACCCCAACTGGGAGCTATCAGAAGCTCTGGAAGGCTGGGCCTCAGTTTCCCCATCTGTAACACGTGGTCCTGAAGCAGGGCCCCTCATACTCCGGCATGCTGTGCTCACAAGCTGCCCACATCCGCCATGCCTCATGGTAGGGCTCTCCAGGGAACACGTGGGCTCACAGCAGGCGTCTGCCCAGTTCTCCTGGGAGGGCTGAAGGCCATTCCCAGTGGGCCAGGGGCTGGTGAAAGGTTGGCCGTGGAGGGCACAGTAGGCATGTGGTACCCTGCCAGGCTGAGCTCCTTTACACCCGCCACCTCCCACTCCTCCCAACGCAGCATGGGCTTGGCATGGCACGGGCTTCTCTGGGTGGAACATCAGTCAGGAGATTTTCCCATCAAGGCCAAACAAATCTGCACATGTCCTGGCCTTGGGGTCAGGGTTGGGCGGGCCCCACTGCACAGATAAGGAGGCCGAGGCCCAGAGAGGATCACACACGGAGGTGGAGGAGGGACACTGCTGACCCCAGGTGGTTCAGGACACCAACCAGCATCGGAGCTGTAGCCTGGCCTCTGCCCTACCTCCCCATCCTCCTCCCCTCGGGCTGGGTCTGCCTGGTGGATGCGGGGCCTCGGTCCAGAAGCCCAGGCATTAGTCCTGCTTGAGATTCCTGGTCTCTGTGTGGCTCTCACTGACACTGGGGACTTTTAGGGGCACCTAGAGGTCTGACTCCACTTTGCTCTGTGGCCAGGGTAGCCCTCAAAGACAGCCACAGTCTAGTCAGAAGGGAGGCAGCAGTTCTGTGTGCTGAGACCATAGGGGTGTTTTGCTTTTTTTTTAAGATGGAGTCGCTCTGTTGCTCAGGCTGGAGTGCAGTGGCACCATCTCGGCTCACTGCAACCTCCGCCTCCCGGGTTCAAGTGATTCTCCTGTCTCAGCCACCCAGGTAGCTGAGACTACAGGCATGTGCCACCACACTCGGCTAATTTTTGTATTTTTTTTTTTTTCCAGAGACATAGTCTTGTTCTGTCACCCAGGCTAGAGTGCAGTGGTGTTATCTCGGCTCACTGCAAACTTCGCCTCCTGGGTTCAAGCAATTCTCCTGCCTCAGCCTCCTAAGTAGCTGGGATTACAGGCATGTACCACCGTGCCCGGTTAATTTTTGTATTTTTAATAGAGACTGGGTTTCACCATGTTGGCAAGGCTGGTCTTGAACTCCTGACCTCGTGATCTGCCCACCTAGGCCTCCCAAAGTGCTGGGATTACAGGCGTGAGCCACTGTACCCGGCCAATTTTTGTATTTTTAGTAGAAAAGGGGTTTCACCATGTTGGCCAGGCTGGTCTTGAACTCCTGACCTCAAGTAATCCACCCACCTTGGCCTCCCAAAGTGCTGGGATACAGGCATGGGCCATTCACTATCTTCTGGCTCATCCATGACAAATAGGTGGCATTTTTCTAACCAGAAACAAAACCACTAACAAAGAGGCAAAAGGTCCAGTGGACAGAGCCCTCGTCTGGGCTCCCGTCTGGGCTATGTCCCTGCCCCTCCCTGGGCCTTGGTGTCCCTGTCTGTGAAACAAGGCGGTGCACAGACCAGAAGGCCTCCCAGGGTCCTGCCAGCTCTGTCACCTGCTGATGCTGCAGCTCCAGGCCGGGTGCCCTCCCTTAGTCAGCAGCAGCCACCTCAGTCATAACAGCAACCACAGCTTTTGTGGGCAGCGTGCTGACTCCAATGGCCACACCCCAAAACTCACTCATCATCTTCCCTGAGAAAGGGAACTCACATTCACCGGAGGCCCTTGAGGAGCCAGGGACAGGCTTGGCCAGCTACACTAGCAGCCTCACTTAAGTCGTTGCAACAACTCTCCTCATTTTGCAGATGAGGAGCCCAAGGTGAAATGGCCACTCAGGGAGTAAGTGCCGGCTTCCTCAGGGAAGAGGGCCTGGCTGGAACTGGACACCACTGCTGGGAGGTGGGGGTGAGCAGTGGCCTGCTGACATCTGAGTTGGGGGCCCAGCCTTGCTATCTGACAGTCAGGGGTGGGGAAAGCCCCTGCCCTATTCAGGGGGACTGGCAGGCCTCACAGCTCATGGAAACTCTGAGCCTCAGCTTCTCCACCTGGGGAGGCAGCACCTGTCCCAGGGCCAGCTGCCACGAGCACAGATTGAAATATAGAGGCAAATATCCCATCAATGGCAGAAAGACATGCAGGGCCTTAGGGAAATGCTTCTCTCCCAAGCACCTAGACAGAACCATCATCTAACTCTCTCTTATTGTCCAGATGGGGCAACTGAGGCCCAAACTGAGGCAAGGATTTCTCCCAAGTCACAGCAAGCTGGCAGAGAAGCAGGAAGGACAGCAGCTTGCCCTGCGTTCAGAGGCTGCAGCCCGCAGGCACTCCTAGCCTCTGTAATTAACGTCTCCGTGACATCCACAGCTTAGGGGTAAATGCTGGGAGCTGTCCGTTAAACTAGCAAGCTTGGAAAGTAAGTTAAAATCATGGAGGCGGACGAAAGCAGTGGCTCACGCCTGTAATCCCAGCACTTTGGGAGGCCGAGGTGGGCGGATCACCTGATGTCGGGAGTTCGAGACCAGCCTGACCAACATGGTGAAACCCCCATCTCTACTAAAAATACAAAAAAAAATTAGCCAGGCATGGTGGCTCATGCCTGTAATCCCAGCTACTCGGGAGGTTGAGGCAGGAGAATCCCTTGAACCCTGGGAGGCAGAGGTTGCGGTGAGCCGAGATTGCGCCATTGTACTCCAGCCTGGGCAACAAGAGTGAAACTCCGTCTCAAAGAAAAAAACCAAAAAATCACGGAGGCTTCCTGCTTCTGAGTTGCAGGTGGTGACTTAAACTGTGGAACCGCAAAGGAAAACTAGTTACATTTCAGAGTTATAGGTCATACAACTTTGTGAACATACTAAAAACCATGGGAACAGTGTACACTTTGGGTGAATTATATGGTCTGTGAATATCTCAATAAAGCTGTTTAAAAAGTAACTCTTTTGAAGTAGAATCGTAATATCAGTGCTGGGAGGGATCTCAGACATTATGGGTCCAAATTACCGCTCCCTCCTCCCATTCTGCAAATCTGGAAAGGCCTGGTTAGGATTTGCTGAAGGCTCCCAGAAGGGCCGGTGTCCTCAGGTAGCTTCTAGCCTCCCTCTGCTACTGAACTGCAAGCTTTCCAAACCCCAGGTCTTAAAGCACCTGAACTCTGCCAGCCATGCAAACACAGTTGGTGCCAATATCTGCTCCTGGCACTATAAATGTGCCAGCTGCTGTCATGAGGGCCCAGGAGATGAGGGTATAGGTGTGTGTCCCCATACCACCCCACCCAGGGTCTCCTCCAGCCCTGACAATTTCCAGGGGTGGTGGGCTGGGCAGGATCCACACTTCCCCTATTGACAGGTCGGGGGACTGAGTCCCTGAGAATGAGTGTACCTCGGCTCCCGCTGCTTGGCCTGCTGAAGTGAGCTCTCCTGGTGGGACGCTGACAGTACTGGGGCTTTGAGTGTGGCTGTTTTAGGCAGGTCAGAGGCTAATGGGACATCATCGTGCCTCATGCCCACTCCCTGAGGCCCACCAAGGACCAATCCTGACACAAGCGTCCCTCAGGCTTGGACTCACTCCGTCTCACACTCCACCCCCAGGTCATCGTGCAGCGGTCACTGTCAGCCCGGGACCTGAACCATGCCAAGGCAGGCTCCATCCTGGCCAGCTACCTCAAGATGCTCCCCATGGGCCTGATCATCATGCCGGGCATGATCAGCCGTGCATTGTTCCCAGGTAGGACGGGCTCTGGGTACTGAGCCCAGGCTGCAGGGCACCCAGGGTTCTGGGACCTTGTCCTGCAAATGTCACCAGGAGAAGAGGCAAAGGATAGATGTGAACTGTTCCCCAACCTGGGGAGTGGGGAGAGTGGTCCTCAGGGCCACAATCAAAGGGATTGACATGGATGTGGCTTGGCACAAGGTCTGGACAGGTATCACTTCCTGCTGTGTGACCTCAAGGCTGTAAATGAACGTCCCTGTGCCCCGCCGTTTCCTCATCTGCAAACTAGGGACTGTGCCACCCACCTGGCAGGTGCCATCAAGATCCTCTAACTACAGGCTTTGGAGACCTCTGGGTGGGGAAACGTGCATTTCCTTAGGTTGCCTTTTCAGGACGCTGGGACCAAGAGTCCCCAGCATTAATGATGGTCTTCCATACAGCCCTGGTCGGTTCCCACCCCTGCCTGTTCATCAAGTTTCCCCATCTGTAACAAGGGAATTGAAGTCATCAGAGTCAGGGACACGGTAGCCCAGAAGACAGCAGCTCAAGCTCTTGGGTGGCTGGCAGGGAGGGACTCGTGACCCCTGGTGTGCAGGGACCCTGACCCACCTGTGCTTCCTTGTCTGTGGAGCGCTGGGCCTGCATCCTCTTTGACACATCTGCTTCTTCTCTCCCCCGACTCTGGGCCCACGGGGAGCTGCCCTGGGGTCCAACAAAGGTCCCTCGGGTTATATGGGGGGCACTCAGCTGCCGGCGCGGTGGTGGGGCTGGCCCGTTGGCCACTTGCTCTGAGTGGCGCCTCCGGAGAGGGACTGAGTGCTCTCTCACCTCGAAGTACTCCTCTGACACAGAGGAGGCCACTGAGGGCCGTCGGGGGCCAGGGCCACGGCCGGAGCTGCCTGAGTGGCTCTCCTGGTCACTGAGGGTTACGTAGTCGTCATCATCTTCTTCTTCCGCCCCATCCAGCCCATTGGGGAGCCCCACCCCGAGGCTGTCGGGGTCATCCTGGGTCACAGACAGCTGCCGCTGGAGTGGGGCATGGCCTGGGCCTGCCATCCTGGGTAGCCTATGGTCTGTCCCATTCTGGGGAGCCTCCTCTTTGGGGAGCTCCAGGACCCAGCCAATATCACTGCTGTCCTGGGCTAGTACATCTGCCACAGGGACTGTCCGGGGCTTGGGCACGGGGGGCAATGGCTCAGGGTCCCCCTGGGGGAGGCCGTTCTCAGCTGGGACACCGTCCTGGGGGGCACTGGGCTCTGGGGGAGGGCAACGCTCTGGAAGGGGCCTGCTGTCCTGGCTCTGCTTCCACAGCTGGTGCTGGGCGCTGGCCTGGGAGGTGTCACGGATCTTGATGCGGTTCATCTGGCTGGGCTGGGGGTTCCAGATGTTGGGGTCGATGATATTGATGTAGCCCAGGATGTCGCTGCCAGGCTCCGGGTCTGGCTCCACCCACGTGGGCAGGTACTCAAACATGTTGGCCCTCTCCAGGTGGAGCAGTCCTGGGTGGATGGGTGGCAGCAGCTCGGGGAGGTCCCCTGGATGCTCGGCCAGCGCTGGGCCTTTCAGCCCCAGGGGCTTCTTGGCCTCCTGCTTCTCAGAGGAGATCTTGGCAATCTCGTCGACGCTCTTGGCCTTGACAAGTGCGTACTTGGGGTTGACGAGCTTCTTGGCCACAGTGCCCGCGGGCACCAGGGGGACCACAGAGGGCAGCATGATAGGCTCCGGCTCCGGCTCCTTCTCCATAGGGATGCCCTTGAGGCTCACACTGTGTGACATGAGGTACAGCTCCTGGAACTGCCGGTCGAACATCTCCACCACCTGGCCAGACAGCACGGAGATCACATTCCGGTCCGTCCGCGCGGCCGACCACGTGAAGCTGCAACAGAGGGAGGGGGTGCTGGTCAGGCACATGACCCTGCTTCCTCCGCCCAGCCCCAATGCACCCATAGCTGCTGAGCCTCAGACTGTGGCCACAGGGCCCTGGGAATCAAGAAGTGAATGGGGGCAGAGAGCAGGTGCATGCTGTGGGGTCAGACCGAGTCTGGGATGTCAAGCAAGTTGGTCGCACCAAGCCCGTTCCTACCTCTGCAAATGGCAGGGCGCTGTGCTCCTCTCAGGCTGGTACAGGATTCACTAAGCAGCTCAGGAAGGCCCTGGACACCGTGGGGGGTGCCGCATGTGGTGGCCACTGCTGCCATGTGTCTATGCTGCCACCAACCCCCATGTAACCGTGGGCAGCGCCCACCCTATGCCCCGTGTGGTGGTGCCCACAGAGCTGGCCCCATCCCTAAGGACGGCTCTCAGAGTGACCCCCATAGGCTTGTGAAGGCACGGCCTGGCCACACCCCACCTCCAGGCCGGTGACATCTCCAAGCTGGAACAACAGCGTCCTCAGACAAAGCCCTTCTCTGCCTGCCTCCAGAGACAGACAGGCGGGCAGATGTGCTCCAGCCCTGCGCACACCTCAGCAGCCTTGGGACCAATGAACCGGAATAACCACGATTAGGATTAAGGGCAGAAGCCAGTTGGGAGCCAGAGGTACCTCTCCCACAACTTCCCTGAAAGCTGGAAAGTCACCTGTAGGAGCCACACACAGCCCGGTCTCCATCCACAAACATGAACTTCTGGGCCAGGGCACCCTTGAACTTGGTTGCCGACCGCGTGAAGAACTCGGTTCCCCCGCTGCTCCGCACTCTGAGATTCTGTATTGGGAACCAAGAGACAGAATTACACGACTGCAGCCCTGACCACACAGGGCGAGGGGAGGATGGCAGCTGCCCAGGGCCCAGAGGGGACTCTGGAGTAGTCAGGACAGGAAGGAAGAGGCTCTAAGTCCTGGAGAAAGGGGCTGGTGTGTCTGGGACTGCAGGGCCCGGGGTAAGGAGGGAGTTGCTGAGCCGTGAAGCTGCAAAGGGGGCAGGCACTGGTACAAAGAGGGTGGGATAAGATGGTCTGGGCTTTGGCCCCAAAGGTGTCTGAAGAGCAGCATCAGGCAGGAAAAGGCTTACACAGCCAGCCAGTTTGGGAAATGCTGCCATGGGTGGTGGATGCTGTAGTGGGGTCCTGAGCGGGAGGGTGATGTGCACACGTTTTAGAAGTGTCTCGTGGGTGGCTAGGGGGTGATGCAGCCAGAGGAGGGCAGGAAAGGGGCCTGCCCTGAGGAATCTGTGCCTTATACTCCGATAAGTCTGTGGCCCTCCAGGGTGTGTGGCCCTACCCAGCCTCTCCCCTGTGCTTCTCAACACCCCTGTCTCTGCTGGGCTCTGCTCCGAGGGCAGGACTCACAGCAAACCTTTCTCCTTCCCCATGGCCAGGACACCACCCAGCACCCAGGCCACGTCCTGTAAATGGTCAGAGTTCAATTCTGTGCCGGCTTACACTGTTTGGCCCAGGAGCAGACCAGGAAGACCCTCAGAGACTGTGGCAAAGGGAGCTGCGACCCAAGGAGAAGAGGGCTCCTTGGGCATGAGGAGCACAGCGGGCCCCTCAACTGCCTCAGCTCCAAGGCCAGGTCGTCACCGGCCTTTTCGTGGACCCTGGCCACATAAGGGCCCTCTGTCCTAGTGTAGAGTCTCTGGAGCTGCCAAGGGCCTGTGTGTTACGAGCTCCAGGTGCTGACTTCCCTCCCCCGGTAGCAGGGCCTGCTGTGAGGGAGGAGCAGATGGTAAACGCTGGGGCTGGGCACGGCAGACCCCAGGAAGGGCAGGGCGAGCCTGGCTGGAACCCAGGTGTCGAGGATGGCCAAGGGCATCCCGAAATAGAATCACAGGTGTAAAGGGGACCTGGGGCTCATCTGGCCCCTGTCTAGGGCAGTGTGTAAGAAATGCTCCTGGGTGCCCTGAGGGTCTGACTCAGGAGGCCTGCGGTCAGGCGGGGAATCTCAGTTTTAACACCAACTCCAGGGATTCCTGACTGGTCTGCCTGCATGCCTCCTGTGATGGGAGTCTCACTCACTCCCGAGGGGCTCTGTGCCGGCTTCTGGCTCTCGGCTATGACGTGTTCTTAGTCAGGCTGAGCTGTGACATACTGGTCTGTCCCCTCACCCACTCACTGGCCCCAGCTTATTCACCCCACTCATTCACATAGTCATCAACCCCTGCCGAGGCCTCCAGCTGCAGACAGAGATGCCTGTGATGAGGATCCCACCTGGGAGGTGAAGGGGAGGCTGGGGGGTAAACGAAAACAAGCTGAATGCCCAGGATCGCAGAGGAGTAGCCTGAAGTGTGAAAGGCTGGCTGGGAGGCTCCCGGGAAAGGATGACATAGGTCACAGGGGGAGGTGGGGAAGCATTCCAGGGAAGGGACTCAAAGGCCAGGCATGACAGGCCTTTGTACAAGAGCACCTCAGCGGAGGAGGGGTGGGTGATGGAGCCTGCAGAGCGAGCAGGGGCGGGCTCCTGGTAAAAGACCCTGCACCTGCTTAAGGGCCTGAGCGTGGCCCTGGGGCCAGTAGGGAGCCACAGGAGGATTTAGAGCAAAAGCGATGGGGTTGGGTGTGTATCTCAGGAGCAGTTCTGGCATCAGGCAGTGGGTGTGTGAAGTGAACGCTATGGGAGAGGAGGGGAGCCTGAGAGAGCAGAGCCACCCGCCATGCCGTCCAGCCTCCTGCCCTGCCAGTCCTTTCCGTGTCCCAGAACCCTGTGGCTGCGATGGCCCCAGGCAAGCAACCACAGAGGCAGGCAGGTGTGGGCCGTGGGTGACTCCCCGTCTGATGCCCACCTGTGGGATAAACAATTGCCTTGTCATAGGGCCCAGTGCAGAAGGCAGATAAGCCTCTGCTCCCAGGGCCGCCCTCGCCGGCCCACCACCCCACAGGCTGCAGGTCTGCACACAGCCAGTTCAGCAGGAAGCTGGCCACGGCCCAGGACAATTAGCGCTCGTGACTTTGTACCCAACATGAAGCACGCTCGGGGTTGAGAAGTCGGACAAAGATCCTGGAGGTGGTACGAGGCCTTCCTTGTCACTGAGTCCAACCGAGCCCAGCTCCACCGCCTCCTGTGGGCTGCTGGCCGGGCCACGGACCCCTCCTTAGCCTGGAAAATCGGCCGCCAGCATCAGGACCCTTCTGGACAGTGTCTGTCCCCACCCATCCCAAACCTTGTCCTGATGAGGACTTGGAAAGTCACCACTTCCATCTCAGAGTGACTCAGCCTCCGTGTGAGCCGCAGGCCTCAGCTGGGCCACTGACTCGCTGTGTGACTCGAAGCAAGTCCCGGGCCCTTGCTGGGCCTTAGTCTCCCTTAGTACACAGCAGGGCGGGCCTCCAACTCTTAGGCCCATTCCACCTGGGGCTCAGCAGCAGGTGGGGGCCTGCAGTAGGGCCCCCCCACCTCTTGCCTCATGGCCTGCTCCCCAGCTTGTGCCTGGATGGGCCCCACCCCACGGGGCCTGGCCTGGATGAGGTAACGTCTCAAGACTCCGGGCTCGCGTGCGCAGAGGTGGAGGATCCCACAAAGCCGCATTGTCTCTGAGCTCCTGGGACACCCCCGGCAGAGCACAGCAGATGGGCGGAGGGACGCCAGGGCTGGCCCAAGAGGGGTGCCCTGGGCAAGTCTTTGGACCCTCTGGGACCTCAGTTTCCTCATACATAAGAGAGGACGTCAAGGGCGAGTCAGGGCAGGGGAGGACGGCCGGGCGGTGCTTCATCTGCTCTCAGGGGGTGGCAAGGTGGGGGCTCCAGGGCTGGGGCAAACTACAGCACCCTGCCCCCAATCCCCCCAGGCCTCCAGGACACATGTGCTTAAAGGACACGTGATCCAACTGTACCAAGCCCGCTGGTGGGAGGCAGAGGGGGCTGAGCCCAGGTGCCCCTGGAGCAGAGTGGGTCTAGGGTCTAGGCATTCCTGAGCTCCAGTCAAAGAGGCTCCAGTCCTAGCACCAAATGGACGCCAACCAAGGCCTTTCTTTCCATGCCTCAGTTTTCTCATCTATGAAAGGGCCTACTCATCCTTGTGCTGCAAGGCTGCTGTGAGGACCGAATAGAGCCACAGTACAGGTGGGGCCCACCCAGGGAAGGTGTCCAGCTCCCAGTGGGTGCCCCATGAACTGGAAGTGGCACAGTGGGCTGTGGGGGACCAACACAGAGGGCCACAAAACATCCAGGAGGGATGGACTCCCCAGGGAGGCCAGGACTGTCAGCCGTACTGGGTGGGTGGTTGGTGGGCTCAGGGAGGGGAAGTGACCTGCCCACTGTCTCCCAGTAGCCCTGGGCTGGGCCGGGACTGAGGACAGGGCTCCTTCATCACCCACCTCCTCAGGGCCCTGCTGGCCAACCACCGTCTCCTTTCATTTCACCCTCACACAACCCCGTGAGGCATCACTATGGCCATGGAGCACTCAAGGCCCAGAGAGGTGGAACCACACGCCCAGGTCCCACAGCAGGTCAACGGCCAGTGAGCCATGTAGGCAGCACCAGGACAGCCTGTGCTGGCAGGTTAGCTTTGGCTTTGGTTTTATAATGGAAGCCAGTGATTACTTCCCCTGCCCATAGTGGGATGGCCATTCCTAGGTTTACTGATAGTTGAGTAGTTAGTGTGAATGAGTAGAGGCCTGGTAGAGCAGTGCGGAGGCCCAGAGATGCATCCTTGACCAGGTCTGAGCTGGGAACAGTGAGGCCAGGCCTAGTGTGAGGAATGCAAGGAACAGAGCCCAACATAGCAGCAGGAGCCTGGCTGCCTGAGGTGCGGGCCCCCAGCAGCCTCCACTCTCCTCTACAGGGCCTGTCTGGCTCTCTGTGGAGGGTGGAGAGGGGTGGTCAACACTCACCCTGGCCTTCTCCAGGCTGTTGTGAAGTTGGGGTGGTGGGCCCTTTGTGAACCACATTTGGCCCAAAGTATGTGACGGCATGTAGGGGCAGGGCCAGCCTAGCTCCAAGGCCCTGGTCTGAGGGGCTCCTCTCTCCCCTAGGCCAGGGCTGCTCAGCCTCTGTGCAACTGATACATGTCCCCTTGTGTGTGGGACCTGTCCCTGGCAGTGTAGGATGTTTAACAACATCCTTGGCCACTCGATGCTGGTAGTACCCTCAAGGTGGACAGTTAAAAATGCCAAATGTCCCTCAGCACAGTGAATCCCCCGTTTGAGAAGCCCTGCCTTGGCCGGGTGCAGTGGCTCACGCCTGTAATCCCAGCACTTTGGGAGGCCGAGGCGGGCAGATCATGAGGTCAGGAGATCGAGACCATCCTGGCTAACATGGTAAAACCCCACCCCTACTAAAAATACAAAAAATTGGCTGGGCGTGGCAGCATGCACCTGTAGTCCCAGCTGCTGGGGAGGCTGAGGCAGGAGAATGGCATGAACCCGGGAGGCAGAGCTTGCAGTGAGCCAGGATCATGCCACTGCACTACAGCCTGGGCGGCAGAGCAAGACTCCCTCTCAAAAAAAAAAAAAAAAAAAAAAAAGAGAACCCCTGCCTTATACCCTGAATCCATCACAGACCCAGGCCCAGGTAGAGACAGCAAGCCCCAGGCATCCCCGGGCAACGGGGGAACCTGGGCAGTGGAAGGGCTGGGTCGGGACTGTCCAGCGTGAGGCCTGAGTGGCAGCAATCCTCACATCCTCACCGCGTGCCTTCCCACGGCCATCCCAGCTGATGCTTCTTTGTCCATCAGAAACGAGAAATGGGTCTGGCTTTTGCCCAGGGGCTGGTGGTTTTTCCAGTTTGGCTGCACGAAGTCAACTAGCTTTTCAGATGGCCCAGGCATCTCATGGCTCTTGTCTGTCCTAAGCTGGGAGCCTCAAGCCCAGCCTGTCTCTGGTTGGCCAGGGAGCATCCCTCCATACCCAGTATCACCCCCAAAAGCAGCCAAGTCATGCGGCCTGGCCCTGTGACCCTAGAGGGTGTCAGTGAAAGTTCTGGCCCTCTTCCCAAGGCCTGCTCCCTATTTGTCATTTGGGGTGGTCATTCCCATACTCCCACATGGAGGGCCCCTGGGGCTGGCCAGGGCGACCGGCTGAGGTGCTCACGAATGGCTGGGAGCCCCACATTTGGGGAGACACTGGTACACGCTGCTTCTGCCTCACCTGGGGACCAGGAGTGGGCTCGGCCCAAGCAACAAGGCAGCGTTTCAAGAGTGTGTTGGTGTGGGCTCCAAGCTCAGGAGGAAGGAGCCGAGTGATGGTGAACCACGGCCAGACCCTGGCGAAGAGGGAAAGAAAGCTGCTCAGCACTCAGACCAGAGCTGCGTCTCATGGCGGGGCTGTGCCTGTCCCCAGCCAAAGCCAGGATCGGAAGGGAGCTCGTGACCGAAGGCCCACCACACAAACGGCCTCCTTCACTCTTCACAGCAGCCCTGACAGATAAATGACCATATCCCCATTTCGTAGACAAGACAATGGAGACCTAGAAAGATTCAATGACTCTGCCCAAGGTTACCATGCAGGTGGCACAGCTGGGGCTCAGGACTGGCTCCTGGTATCACCCCCAAACTGGCACCTGACACCCCAAGGTCATAAGGATGACCCTACCAGAAAACCTGTACCCTGGGCCCAAAGGAGCTGGGGCAGGTTGGTGCAGAGCTGGGCAGGGGTGGCGGCAGCTGAGGGCAGGCCCAGGGATTATCGGCAAAGGAAGTGCTCCCGGGACAGGTCTGGGCCCAGCTAGCCCAAGGCGAGGGAGGTAGGCAGGGAAAGCAGGCCCTCGACAGGGTGACACTTGACTGGGGCTGGGCTCTCAGGGCCTCTGGCCACCTGCCCAGGGCTGTGTGGAAGGGCAAGCTCAGAGGCGAGAATGAGGAAGCCAAGTCACACTTTCCCATGGAGGCGTCTAGCTGCTGGATACGTCACCCTACAGACCCTGCCACGTTCCCGGGTGAAGCGAGGTGGCCGAGCAGGGCAGGCTGGGCCAGGGACCTGCAGTGCCAGCTGCCTTCCAGCTGGTCATAGCCAGTGGAAGGGCTGGGGGTGGAACAGGGCAGGCCTCATACCCAAGCCCCTGCCCCAGCCCAGGGCCTGGGATTTAGAATGTGTGGTTCTTGCCAGCAGCTGTATAACTTTCCTCAGCACACAGAGCACTTTACAACCACTGTCTTCTTTAATTTCACCCTCACACAACCCCGTGAGGCATCACTATGGCCATGGGGGCACTCGAGGCCCAGAGAGGTGGAACCACACACCCAGGTCCCACAGCAGGTCAATGGCCAGTGAGCCATGTGGGCAGCACCAGGGAAGCCTGTGCCGGCAGGTTGGCTTTGGTTTTGGTTTTATAATGGAAGCCAGTGACTACTTCCCCTGCCCATAGTGGGATGGCCATTCCTAGGTTTATTGATAGTTGAGTAGTTGCTGTGAATGAGTAGGGTGGGAGTCCTAGAAGATTGGTTGAGCCAATAAAAAGGATAAGAGAAATTAATATAAGGGATCAAGTTCATCCTTTGATGCTCTGTGTTATTATTTGTAGTTGTTTATTATTTGCTGCTTGAGTACCAGGGATCTGTAGCCTCCTTGTCAGAGCTGATTTCTCGCTATTGGCTTTTAGGCGCCACCCCTAAATTGGTAGGAATTGCTTTGGGCAAGGCATGGCTTCCCTCGGACCTCAGTTTCCCCATCTGTCCTGTGGGAGCCGCATCTGAATGACCTCAAGGCCCCTTCAGGCCCAGGCACTCCAGGCCCCCCACCTGCCCCATTGCCTCCAGCTTCCTGGAAACTCAGAACTCTGCAAGTAGAGGAGCAGCCAGGGCTTCTCTGCTGAGAAGGGGCCTGGGTGGAAGGCGAGGCCTCTGGAGCGGCTGGCCCCAGGTTAGGGTCCCTGCTCCAAACTGACAGGCTTGCTCCCTGCCTGGGTCTGCACACTGGGGGATGTGCAAAGCACTCGCTGGGCCTGGGGCAGGGGCACGATGCTGGTGGGGCCCCATTGGGGTCTCTTCCTGGGCATTGGGCAGGGCCAGGCCTTCTGCAGTCAGGTTTCCAAAGTGCCTTTCCACACTGGCTCTCTCAGGCATGAGCTGTCTGCCACCGGAATTGATTCCCAGTGCTAATTACACGGCGGGGAGTAAGGTGGGCATGGGGGCTTGGGGCCAACCCACCAGGGAGACCACACTAAAAATGTCCCCAGAGCTAGAGACTCACCACAGAGTGCTCACAACTACTTGAAAGGACTCAACCGGAGGCGCTGGGGTCGGAGGGGGTGGGCGTGCTTGACAAATGCTGACAAATTACAGGCGTGGAGTCCGGCCCCTTGTTAACCAGACTGGTGGTGCCCCTTCTCCTAGGACCACAAGCCTGATACCTGCAGAATTCCGACCTGTCAGACACTGGTGCTGAGCCCAAGGGTCTGGAGCAGGCCCCTACCCCGCTATCTTTAACTTGCTAGAAGAGACATGGGGTATGTGGCTCCATTCCCTCATCTGCAAAATGGGAACGACTCCCTATCCCACTAGGCTGTTGTGAGGATTAAATTAACCAATGCAAAGTGCCTCTGACAGGGCCTGGCGCACGGCCAATCAAGTATTCGCCGTCATCACGCACACTGATCTGCTCTCAGAGAAACGCTCTGCACACAGCAGGTGCCAAGCGACGGCTGGCAGAAGGAGGGCTCCAGACACCAAATGCCAGGGTGTCTGGGCAGAAGAGCATTGGACCAATGAGATCCTGTAGCCCAGAGAAGGGAGGTGACATGCCCAAGGACACACAGCAAAACAGCGCTGAGAACCACAGCCCACCCTGACCCCATCGGCAGCCTTCTCTGATCCACTTCTGTTCCGTGGTTTCCCCACCCCAAAGGTTCTTTCTCCTCTGCTCTTGTGTCTCAAATTTACTTCAACTGTGCAGCCTTCACAGAAGCCCTCCCCGGCCTCAGCCTGAGGGAGCTTCCTCTGTCTGAGCCAGAACCTAAAACCAGTAAATGGACATTCTAAGGAGACAGATTTTGGCTTAACCCAAGAAAGGACTTCCTGGGAGTTGAAGCTCTCCAGAAAGGCCACGAGCTACCTGAGGAGGCAGTGAGCACACTATCACCAGAGGTATGCAAGCAAACAGATAACCGATGTGGCATGGGCTGCTCTGAAATAACATGATGCGGCACTTGGCATGAGCTCCAGCACCTGGTCAGCAAGCACCTAATCCGCGTTTATCTTATCTCTGCCACGTTGGAGGTAGTGAGTATCCTGTCCCTCAGGGAATTCAAGCAGAGGCTATGTGACTGCTTAGCAGGAGGCTCTAGGATTACTGGACTCTGAGTGCCTGGCACAGGACTCCATCCAGAGCAGGCAGGTACTCGAAGTGTTTGTTGACCGACTGAATGACCCTTGCCCTCCAGCCACCCAGGCAAGTGAGGACCCTGCTCACCTTGAGGTGCCCCAGGTGCATGCAGGCCCGCTCACACATGTGCAGGAAGTACTTGACGTTACTCTCATCCACGATGATGTACACGGCCACTTTCCTCTTGAAGCCGGCGTCCAGCAGGTCCTTGAAGATGTCCACGTCGGTGAACATGTCCATGACCACAGCTATCACCTGGGAGCAAGAAGACAGACTAGGGCCTGTCAGACAGCGCAGCAGTGGGGACAGGGTGCCCTGGCAGAACGCACAGCCCTCCCATGCCACCAGCCTCTCACGGGTGCCCACTCTGGCCCTACTCCTGGAGCCTCAGGCCCAGGACCAGGAAGTGAGGGGCCAGAGGCCTCTCTTGCCCTGAAGTTCTAGTCGCAGTCCCAGCTCTGGGCTCAGCCCAGGGGCCCTGTGTTGGTGCATCCCCAGGCCAGAGCCGGCTACACTCTGCCCTCCTTGTAACACCTGGAAATGCTGAGATGAACCCGATGTGTCAATGACTGGAAGGGCAGCAGCTGGCGTGGCGGCTCGCTGGGGCCTCCCCTACGTTCCTGGGCTGGTGTGGACTTTGGCCAGTGTCTAAACCCAGGTCTCTTCCTGTCAGCTGACAACATCTGTCCCGTAGCAGGTGACCTCCTGCTGGACCTGGCTCAGGGTGGGGCCCCAGTGGTCAGGGTATACCTACCTACCCCCAGCCCAGCCAAGCATCACCGACAGGGCAGGGGGCCTGGGTAAGTGAAGGTGCAATGTGGAACATGCAGAAGGACAGGATGAGGTGGTATGAGCCCGGCCCCAGTGGGGCTCAGTGACTGTCAGGCCTCCCTCACACACAGTCCCCTCCCTGTCCCTGGGCAGCAAGGGGAGAGAGTCAGGACAGGGCCTGCGCCTGGGCACAGCCGTCTACACTGCTGATGCAGACACATGTCCCACTTTCAGGCAGCCCAACCCCTCCCACCCTCCGAGCCTGGCACCACCGTCCCTGTTGCAGGTCTGAGGACCACCTGGAGAAGAGGCCAGGGACCTGCCCTAGGCCACACAGCAAGCTGGGGACAGAGTCAGGCTACAGACTACCCAGACTTGCCAGAGAGCAGCACTCAGCCTTGCTGGGATGTGGAGATTCAGGGTGATGGAGGTGGCCTGGAGCCTGCTGGGGACGTGTCTGCACGCCCCACAGTGAGCTCACCAGGCTGGCCCCTGCAGGCCCATCTGGGCTCCTCCTGGGCCTCAGGCCCCTGCTGACACCCATCATTCACCTAGCACCAAAGCCCAAACTCCAGCAGAGGGGAGGGCTCCATACCTGCCCTGCCTCAAACTCACTGTGTGACTCTGAGCAAGACACCTGGCTTCCCTGGACCCAGTTTTCTCATCAGTATATCATGCTCCATCTCTCAGGAGAATTGAGCACACCTGAATACCGCAGCAACTGCAAAGAGCCTGACCGGGGGCTGGGGCGGGGGCTCGGTGATGCCCGTTTGCTGCCTTTCTCCCACAGTCACCCCGCACGTTCCAATTTACAGGGGGTCTTGTCAGCCTGACTCCTGCAGCCTCTCACAGGCACCATGGTGGTGACAGCCCAGCATGCAGCCAGGTAAACTGAGGCTCAATGAGGTTGTAAGGCTCGTTAGATGTCGCAAAGCAAGTTGGGCCAGGGCCTGGACCTACCTCTGAGTCAGGTCAGGGTTGGTCTCCAGTCCCTTCTTTTGGATGTTCAGTCTTGGAGACCCTGGGAGACAGTGGTCCCCCCAGGGCAGAGAGCGGAGGTGTGGGACCAGCTGGGACTCCCAGAACTCCAAGGCCTAGGGTTCTCTCTGTCCTCTGGGGAGATGACTGCTCCCTATCTCTCTGTTTCTGAAGGGCTGTTTTGGGGCCGAGGGAGTAGCTGGTTGCTGCAGGGTCTGCGACTCCCAGGGGAGGCAGATGTTGGCACCAGATGGGGAAGCACTTGCTGCCCCCAGGGCTGCCCAAGGTTAAACAGAGATCTTAAGAGGGAGCTCACTCCCTGACCCAGGAGATGTTCAAGGAAGGCCAGAGACTGCTTGGAGCAGGGGTGGATGAGAGGGCAGAGGAGACACAATGCAGGCAGGTCACCATGACCCTGGATTGAGCCACCAGTCAAGGGTGATGAGACACTGGGCAGGGGTGTGTGGTGGTAGCAGGATCCTCCCTGCCTAGGATCTCTCAGACCCAAAACCTCTCCAGCCCCAGAATCTCCTTGGTTAAGCCACTTCTGAGCAGGCAAACAGCCTCACGTGCCACCCTGGAAAGGAGCCTAATGAGGGCGCAGCAGGCATGCTTCTCACTGGAGGGCTCCAGGCCCTGCCTACCATGGTAGATGGGGACTTGCCCTGGGCTTGGGCTGGGGGACGTGCCCCAGCAGGATCCGCACCATGTGCGCCATTCCCCACATTGCCCTCAGCCAGGCAGGGTGCCTGATCCAGGGACTATCTGCTGTCAGGTTGGATATGTTGGAGCCTGCACTCTAAAATGGATCCCCCCACAGTCCTGGCTCTCCCCAGGCATTGGGCTCAGTGCCTAGGGTGGTCAGAGATGGGTTTGTAACAGGTGCGAGCTTATGCTGGGGATGGGGAGGGGGTGCCTGGTGCTCCCCAGGCAACCCCCATAGCCTGGCCTGTCCATGGAGCCACAAAGGTTTCTTGGGGGCCCTTGAGTCCTGTCACGCCCTTTCCCATTTTATAGACAGGAAAGCTGGGATCACAGTCCATGGCTGAGGCTGGAACCCAGGGCCCTGTCCCACCCAGAGCACTTTCTGCACAAGAGACTGGGCATCAGCCCTGGGCCCTTGAGCTGCTTGATGTGCTTGATGGTTTATAAGGAGCCTTTACAACTGTTACCTTGTTCAGTCCTCACAAGCACACTGGGAGGCAGTGGTTCTTTTTCCCGTTTTGCAGATAAAGAAACTGAAGCACAGAGGCATTCGCTACCTTGCCTAATTCTGTTGGGAGGCCCAGCTCACTCGTGACACTGTGAGCTCAGCAAGAGCAGAGCCCTTGTCTGAGCCCAGGTTGGGGCCTGGTTTAAGGAAGGTCTTGGGGAGCTTTTATCAACTGAGAACAAGACCAACTGGCTTGGTCTGGGAACGACTGCAGGAATCAGGGCACCTGGGACCACAGCCCCTCCTGGGCCCTTGGTTTCCCCATCTGTCAAATGGGGGTGTGGGCCTGGCTTGCCCCTGTGGTTGTATCTAGTTCACACATTGGCAGAGCTGGCCTAAGTCAAGAAAAGTACCAGATGCTTCCTGCGGCCCCAAGCCCACACATCCTCCCAGAGGTCCTGGGCAGGGCAAGGGCTGTGGAAATGAGAGGGGAGGCTGACTCCAAAGACCAGCTCTACCTGCTGTACGTCAGGGGCCATACTGGGCAGGAGGCGGGTGGCCTGGGTCCCAGCACTGAGCTTGTTTCGCTCCTGAGGCAGGAAACAGCCATGTCCATGTGAGCAGCTGGCACAGGGGCAGGCATGGCGGGCGGGCACGTGTGTGTCCTGCACCCCAGGTCCCATTGTCAGAGCCGATGGGCAGCTCCCAGCCCAGCAGCCTGGAATCTGCGCAGGCCACACAGCCCAGCTCCCAGGTGAAGGAGGGAGCCCTGTTGTCCCTGTGCATCTTACTGATGGACAGGCCTCTGCTGGGCGGCCTTGAGGCCTTGAAGATGCAGCTGCAGAACCCAGGAGGCTCAATGCCCAAGACAACCATCTGGCTCCTGCCAGGGTGTGGGAGGATGGCCCAAGATGGCAGGGTGTGGGAGGATGGCCATGCCTGGGGGACAGAGGCAGGCAGGCTGCACTGGAGGGGGACACCAGCAGGGATGTGGGCACTGGGCTCCAGTGAGCCAACAGCGAGCCTGCGCCTGCCCCAGCCCAGGCCTCTCCCTGGGGGCTCCTGGTGCCCAAACGCCTCCTGCATGTCTGTCCAGGGGTGTCCATATGCACGAGCCCTCCAGCACCCCACCCGATGAGCACCTCCTCCCATGATGTACCCTCCCTGCCCAGTGGATCCGCCGGCCTTCTCCACCCTGCCTTCGGCGTGTGTCTCGAATCCCCCACCTCCCTCTGTGTCCTTGGGACGGGGGACATCCACCTCCATGTGAGAGATGCAGAAACTGCAGCTGGGAAAGGGGAGGGCACTGGTCCAAGGTGGTGCTGCATGGGGATCCCCAGTGCTCTGCCAGGAGCACCCCCATCACCTGGGCAGTGACTGGAGCAGCTTGAGCTGGGGTGCAGGGGTGACAGCATCTCACACAAAGGAGCACCCCACCTGTGGCCACTGCCCCCCAGCAGACACGGCCTGAAGCCATGTAACACCAGCTGCTGGCGTTGGGGGTGGGACAGGGCTTTAGGTCACAGAGGCAGGGAGCACAGGCGTGGGCCTCCTCAATCTCCCTCAGCCCCAGCCGCAGCCCCCTGAGCAAAGGTGGAGCGGGCAGAGTGGGCCCAGCACCCGCGCGCGAGCTCTAGGCTGGGCCTTGGGTGAGCCACACCTGCGTTCCAGGTCTCAGTTTCTTCATCTGTCAAAGGAGAAGGTGGACAAGATGTCCAAGGCCCTTCATCTCTGATGTCCCTGCCGAGGGACCCCAACTCCTGTTCCCTGCCTGGTGCCCGGCAGGGCCTGTCTGGGTGGCTAGCACATCTCATTGCACCCACGGGTCTGGGAGAGGAAGTGCTGGTGGCCGCCCTCTCCCTGCCTCCCCACAGGGCTCCTGCCTCACAGGTGCCAACAACAGCCTGTGGCTCCTGACACCCACAACAGCTGTTTCCTAGCCTTCCTGTGACCACAGAACTACTCTTGAAGCAGAAGTGCCCTCGCAGGGCGAGTGGGTAGAACAGGTCTCCACAGAGGCGCCTGGGGAGGAGGGGTGGGGCAAGACGGGCTGGCCTGGTTCCGAGCATGGTGGGAAGCCACGGGTGCGCAGGCCCAGCCACTGCAGAGCACCTCTTCAGCGGGGCCCTGACCAACGCGTCCTGACCCCTCTCCCTGACGCATCCTGATCCCTCTCCCCAACGCGTCCTGCCTCAAGCCACTGTGTCTCCTACGTGTTGTTCTCATTGCCACCTGCCCATTTTGCATCTGCTCAGACAACTCCTACCTTTTTTCAAATCCCAACTCCAGTGCAGCCCCAGCCTCCCCGTCATCACTCTGGCCTGTCTGGGTTGAGCGTGTATCACTTGCGTATTTCTTCTCAGGCACAGCAACGGAGTCTCCCAAGGACTGAGTCCCAAGACTCGGGTAAGAGGGGACAGTTTCCAACCTGCACATGACAAGCCTTACACTCACCTCACCCTCCTAGGCCTCAGAGATCCCTAGAGGCGGCTCAGAGAGAGGAGAGAGGCAGCCATATTCTCTCTCCTCACTATGCTCCAGGCAGGTGGAGGACAGATACCCTCAAGCCTGCCCCAGAGCCTGGAGCCCTGAAGCAGCCACAGACACTGTGCACACTGCAGAGAAGTCCCTAGGCCTCTCTGGGCCTCACTTTCCCACCTGAGAAGTGCAGGGGGTGGAGAGAGTCTCTCATCTTGGGGTTCATTATTCTCCAGCTCTGATGGCAGATGCCCAGAGAGTGGCAGTGTGGGCTCCACACCCGCTGGCTCCGATCTCAGCTCCTCCTGGGAAGCTGCATGACCTTGGGCAAGTACCTTCATTTCCTCATGGGGATAGTAACAATCCCCACCCACAAGGTTGCTGGAAATTAAAATGAACTCATGCAGGTGAAGCCCTAGCAGGGGATCCACAAACGGCAGCTGCACGGACCCTCCTCGTCCTCCCACCAACCCAAGTCCCATCCCGCCAGACCCACGGCTCCCTCTGGGGTGAACAGGCCAGGAGCGTCTCACTACCCTCCAGACCAGCTGGAAGGCTGTAAGTGACGCATCAGGGCTGCTCACAGGAATGCTGCAGACAGTCTTAAAGGTTGAGATGGTGGCCATCATGACCTTGGATTCAACTTCCACTTACAGCCATGATGGAATAACAGAGACGGAATTCACCCTCCTGCCTTCACAATAAAAAAACCCGTATAAAATCTATGAAGCCACGGACAACAGCCTTCAATCAGCACAGCGATCCCTGAGAGAAGAGGAACAAACCAGCTGAGCCCTAGGATCGCCCCACTACTTCCAGGCTGCAGCACAGGGAGGGGTGCCCCCGTGGAGTCTTGCGGTCTCCCTGAGTTGAGGAGACAGGGTTCACTCTGAGTGTAGCAGCTAGGATTTGCAGGACGGAGTGCTGCAGGGGAGAGAGCTGCACAGAGTGAACTCCAGAGACCTGCAGAGGGTCCCCTGGAGTCTTCAGCTGATCGCTGAGCAGCACACGAACGTGAGGAAACTACTGAGGCTTAGCAGGGAACCACTGGAAAGGGGAGGCTGAGCAGAGAACCACCGGAAAGGGGTGGCTGGAACAATTGCTGGTGCTCATGCAGGACCGGGAATAGTGTATGTGCCCCCAGCCAGAACAGAAACCCCTCCTAACGCAGGGCCTGCAGGAGGGGTCTTCGGAAGGATACTGCCTCAGCAGTGGACAAATAAGTCCTAGACCAGGCATAAGCAAACATCCTAAAGAATCAGGGTGTAGACATGTGAGGCTTTAAGGGCCATATGTTCTCTGTCACAACTACTCAAATCTGCTGGTATAACACAAAAGCAGCCAAACAAAGTATATAAATAAATGTCTATGTTCTATTGTTTATAAAAGCTGGCAACAGGCTTCCTTTGGCCTGGGGACCATAATTTGCAACTCCTACCCTGGAGTGAAGTCTGCTCTGGTCCTGCCTAATAAAGCTTGACAGGAAGCCACAAAAGCATTAAATCGTTTCCAAGTAACCTAACTGCATCCCAGAACAAGGCTCCAAAATATTCAAAGGAGAAAACAAAACAAACAAAATCTACAAGCAGCCCACAACATAAAATCCAACATGCCTGGTATCCAATTAAAAATTACCAGACACACAAAGAAACAGGAAAACATGATGCACATGAGAAAGAAAACCCATCAAAATCAACCAAAAACTGACACAGATGTTAGAACTGGCAGACAAAGACATGAAAACAGTTATAACTGTGTTCCATGTGTTCAAAAAGTTAGGTAGAGATGTGGAAGATTTTTTTTTTAGCCAACAAATCGAAATTCAAGAGGTGAAAATGCAACATTTAAGACGAAAAATATACTAGGTGGAATTAACAGATTAGACACTATAGAAGAGAAAATTAGTGAACTTGAAGACATATAAGTAGAAACTGTCCAAAATGACACACAGAAAGACTGAAAGAACATGATCACAGCATCAGCAAACTGTGGGTCAACTTCAAGCCATCCAATATATGTGTAATTGCAGTCTCAGAAGGTGCAAGGGTTGGGAGTGAGCGAGAGACCCCAAAAAAAAAAAAAAGAAAAAAATAGCCAAAACACTTCTACCATTTGATTAAAGACTAAATCCAAGGCGAGGTGCAGTGGCTCTCCCCTGTAATTCCAGCACTTTGGGAGGCAGAGGCAGGTGGATCACTTGAGGTCAGGAGTTTGAGACCAGCCTGGCCAACATGGCGAAACCCTGTCTCTACTAAAAATACAAAAATTAGCAGGGCACGGTGGCGTGTGCCTATAATCCCAGCTACTTGGGAGGCTGAGGCAGGAGAATTGCTTGAACCCAGGAGGTGGAGTTTGCAGTGAGCCGAGATTGTGCCACTGCACTCCAGCCTGGGCAACAGAGTAAGACTCTGTCTCAATTGAAAAAAAAAAAAAAAAGGCCAGGCGCAGTGGCTCACGCCTGTAATCCCAGCACTTTGGGAGGCCGAGGCGGGAGGATCACGAGGTCAGGAGATCGAGACCATCCTGGCTAACATGGTGAAACCCCGTCTCTACTAAAAATACAAAAAAAAAAAAAAAATTAGCTGGGCGTGGTGGCGGGCGCCTGTAGTCCCAGCTACTCGGGAGGCTGAGGCAGGAGAATGGCGTGAACCCGGGAGGCGGAGCTTGCAGTGAGCCAAGATCGTGCCATTGCGCTCCAGGCTGGGTGACAGAGCGAGACTCCGTCTCAAAAAAAAAAAAAGACTAAATCCACAGGTCTCAGAAGAGACATGAAAAAACTATACCAACACACATCATAAACAAATCACTTAAAGTCAGTAACAAAGAGAGCCTTAAAAACAACCAGAGGAGAAAAGACAACTGCATGTCAAGGAACAAAGTACGTGGACTTCTCATCAGAATCACTGCAAGCCACAAGACAACAGGCAATATCTTTAAAGTACTAAATGGAAAAAAAAAAAATCAACTTAGAATTTTATACCCAGCAAAAATACATTTCAAAACAAAAGGCAAACTAAAGATTTTTTCAGATATAAAAAAACTGAGAGAATTCATTACCAGCAGACCCACACTCCCTCCTCCAGCTGCAACCCCCTCTCCAGCAGCACAGTTGGGACAGATGTGGCTGCAGCACCTCAGTTTTTCTATCATGACATGGTCCCACCCCCCTCCCCTCCTCCTCCCCTCCAGGGGGCTGGCAGAATTAGTGAGATCCCATCTGAAGAGGCCCAAGAAGGTTCGCTGGGTTAGGAAGTTCTCCTAGGATCCCTGGGTGGTGCTCCCTGCCACCTCCTGGCAATCTCCAAACAAGTTTGCCCATATAGTGGCTCTGAAAGTCTGTCACTGAGAGGACTACTTTAGCTAACAGTCTCATCTTGCCTCCCAGGGTAAAGGGAGTCTGTGTACTTGGTAACAAATGCTGACCCCAGCCAGAGCAAGGATAATTAGGCCAACCAGCTGGCACGCATACAGGTGTCCCTTTTCTGAAGACAGGGAGGGGTGGTGATGGCCACTCCCATTTTTCAGAGGGGGTGTCACTGTCCCAGGGCCACCCTGTCAACTAGTGGCAGAGGTCTCCTGTTCTTAGGTTTTTCTCCTAACGGGGGACCCTGTGTCCATTCCAACCTCTGAACCCACCCACAGCCTCCCAGAGCCCACCTCAGCTCTTGAAACAAATACCTGACCCTCAGCACTGTCTGGAAGGTCAATGCCTGGGCCTCCCTGGCTCTGCCATGCCTTCCCTGGGTGGCCCATGGCAGGTCACTTCCCACTCTAAGCCTCAGTTTCTCTTCCTGGTAACATGGGGAGTGAAACTGGATGAACTCTGAGGTCCCATTCCCCTCGACATTCATCAGCTCTGTGAACACCTTCCCCACCCTCTGACTATTAAGACTGAAGCCTCATTAAGGCCAATTAAAGGAAGATCAGGCCTTCTGAGCACCAAATGGCTGCAGTGGGTTGGGGTCAAGAAGCCCAGGCTAACCATGCCCAGAGCGCTCTGACCAGGAGGCTCGGCCTAGCCCAGTGGCATGAAGGCACTACCCTGAGTCTCCTACCTCCCCCAGACGGACATCAGCTTCCTCGTCATGGCTCAGGAATACTGCAGAGACAAGGGGCTGGCAGAGCTTGGGGAAAGGCCATGACGTGACCAAGGCTGTTCCCTGTGGATGAGGCAAGAGGGCAAGATCCTTTCCCGCTGGCCGCAAGGAGCTTCAGAATCCTCAGAGCTTCCAGGCTTGCAGGCGCAGGATCCAGCCAACCAGACCATCCCACGTGGGCAGCAAATGGCACCAGCTGAGAATTTTCAAACAGGAAAATCTCAGAACTATAGATTCAAAAGCCTTTAAAACCTCAGCTTCTCCAGGGTCCAAGAGCGACAGACACTGGGGCCATCAAGCATCCTAATGCCCCAGAAAGCCTGGCTTGGAAAGGACTTGCCCAAGGTCACAAAGCACACCAGGGCAGGGCTGAGGCTTCTAGGCCACCTGGTGCCCACATGCTCTCTGCTGAGTTCCACTGAGCCCCTGCTTGAACTTCTCCCAGGACAGGGAGCTCACCACTTCCACCCCAGACTACTCACAGAGAGAAGCTCTCAGGACAGGAGTGAGGAGTGAATGTGGGGGAGGCGAGGGGAGAGATCTGGCATCTACCGATGCCAGCTCCATGCCAGACACAGAGTGTTTTACACACCCCACTTTTTCCCATTTAAATCTCACTATGACTTTATGAGGCAGGTGTTAGCTGTTAGCACCACCATGACACTGAGAAGGAAGGAACAGAAGGTAAGAGAGGCCAAGCAACTATCTCCGAGCAGCCACTACAGATAACACCAGAGCTGGGGCTCATGCCTGGGTCCCAGTGATAATGGAAGCCTGTCTTCCCACCACCCCACATGGCATTTAACCTGGCAAGGTACTTGAGCCCAGGGGTCATTCAGACCCTTAAAGGGGACTAGGACAGCCCACCCAGGCCAAGGCCTGCCAGGCTGGGGCCAACATGGGCCAGGGCACAGGGCGGGACCCCATCTTCCTCCCTAGCTGCTCTCAAGGCAGAGGGTAGCTCAGTGCTTTTGGATGTTCCTGTCTGTCACTGCTTCAAGACAAGGCCTGATCCCCATTTTACAAGTGAAGAAACTGAAGCCCAGGGTCCTGCAGCATGCAACTGGCTAAGTGGGACTAGCACCCTCTGCTGGCCCAGGGGCCAGGACCCTCAGCTGCAGGGAGACCCTCTCCAACCAGGGAGACCCTCTCCAACCAGGGAGACCCAATCCAGGTCCAGCCACACCTAAGACCCTTGGTGTAACCTTATGAAGGCCCCAGCCGACTCTGAGCCTCAGTTTCCCCAGCTGTGATATGAACATGACGCCAGGCCCTGGCTCTTGGGGTTGTGGGAAGGAGGTCAGCCCAGTGGCTGAGCAGCTGCCTGTCCCACTGGAGTGCCCAGACAGGCAGGCACTCTCTCCTTAGAGCTCCTTCCTCAAAGGGCTGCTCCCGGCTCTCCTCGAAACTCTTAATTAAGGGAAGGGAGCCTTTGGAGCGCACAGGAGTTAACACCTGGAATTACTTTATCAGATGGTTCCCCACCCACTCTCTGACCTGCGGTGGGGGCCTGGGCCAGCTGTGCCCCCCACAAGGTGTCAACTGGGCCACCTGTGGCCTCTGGCAGTGTGGGGAGCTGTCCTGGCACTGCCCAGCTAAAGGATGCAATGAGTGGCCTTCCTCCTGGTCCCCAGGCCACAGAGCTCACCCTGTTCTTGTGAGTCCCCGTCCCAGCCCTCCTCCAGAGAGCCCAGTATTTAGCTGCCAAGGAGCCTCATGAAAACGCTTTTACTGCCAGGCATGGTGGCTCATGCCTGTAATCCCAGCACTTTGGGAGGCAGAGGTGGGTGGATCACAAGGTCAGAAGTTCAAGACCCACCTGACCAATATGGTGAAACCCTGTTTCTATTAAAAATACAAAAATTAGCTGGGCGTGGTGGCACATGCCTGTAATCCCAGCTACTCAGGAGGCTGAGGCAGGAGAATCGCTTGAACCCCGGAGGTGGAGGTTGCAGTGAGCAGAGATCGTGCCACTGCACTCCAGCCTGGGTGACACAGTGAGACTTTGTCTCAAAAAGAAAAAAAAAAAGAAAATGCTTTTACTGTCCTGAGTCAACAGGATCCAGCAGTGAGGCTCCGGTGCTCCCATGCAGGGGTAGGGCTCAGAAGCGACAGTGCCACTGCTTCTCCAGGGAATGGGGGGGTGCTCAGGGCCTGCAGACTGGGGGTCTGGGCCCAGTCCCTCCAGATATCAGTTCTGTGACCTCAGGCAAGTTATTTGCCATCTCTGAGCCCCACCAAGCCGCAGTTTCCTCATCTGCACAATGGAGACAACACCTACTTTCCAGAGTTGTGGGGAGGATTACACAGCATGGTAAAGTGCCCGCTCAGCACCTGGCGTGGGGCTGGCATTTAGTAAGCGCCTCATTAAGCTGCGTCTATTCTCCTAGAGCCAAGCTGTGGGCCAGGACTTCAGCGTGTGAAGGCAGGGGCCTGACAGAAAAAATGTGGGGTGAATCAGGCATCATGAAACTTGGGTTTGACTTTATTTCTCTGGGTCTGTTCCCAAGCCCTGGCCTGGCATGCAGAGAGTGGCCCTGGCCACTGGCGCCTCACCCTCCCTCAGTTCCCTCAACTGTGAAATAGGGAAGGTGTGATCTGTCCCTGCCCCTGGGGCCTCACCCCGGGGCTGGTGAGGGATCCTGCTAAGGCCTCCCTGCTGTGTCATGTTGAGGGGGGCTCAGCATCTGCTGGAGGAGCAACCAGCTAGAACATCTACATCCAGCTCTGGCTGAGGCAGCCCCAACCCAGCCCAGCCTCACCCCTTCTCAGGCTGCAGCCGAGCGAGGCCAGGGCTCGCCCCTCCCAGGCGTGATCCTACAGGCCCGTCCTCTGGTATGCAGTTGGAACCCCACAGCAGGTTTTTCCCCAGATAAATCATGGCTCCTGGGGCTGGGGGAGGGGCAGGCAGTTGACCTTCCATCTTGGAGTTGGAGCCCACTAGGGCTGGAGGGAGGCTGGGAGGGCACAAGCTGCTGAGAGTGAGACCCGGGACCCACCCGCCTCTTGTCCCAGGGGAGTCTAGGATCACAGGGCAGCAAGGTGTCAGGGCTGAAGGGGCCCCTAACAGTCTTCAACACCTGTTCCCATTTTACAGATGGGATGACCCGGGCTTGGAGAGGAGCTGGGGCTTGTTCCAGGTCACACAGTCAGGCGGAGGCAGAGCACGGACTCTTGGTTCCTGGTCCTGCTGTCCACTAGTTCCATTCTAGTCATTTGGGAAGGGGGGTGGGAAGCGGGGACTGACAGCAGTCCTGACAGGAACACAGCCGCTCCCGAGTGCTGCGTCACTTCCCTGCCCCAGGGTCTGCCTGTTGTGCTGAGGACAGGTGAGTGAGGAGGCGGCGGGCTGGGCTGTTCTGACTCAGCCCCGGCAGCCCCAGCCTGAAGCCCCCGGTGGGAAGGGGCCAGTGTGCGGCAAGGCGGCCCAGGCAGAGGGATCCCCATCCCAGCCAGGGGGCAGGCAGAGTTCCCCCTACACAATACCAGAGTGAGAAGGGGAGGTGGAAGCATGGGCAGGAGAGGTGATTCATGGGGAGAGATAAGGCAGGGAGAGCTCCTGGCAAGCAGGCAGACAAAGCGCCCCGTCAGCATCCGTCAGTGTCCGCGCCCTGCTCCTGTCAGCCTGGGAAGCAGCCAGGGCAGGACAGCTGGAGGACTGCAGTGGCCTGGATGAGCTGCCCCTCCCAGCCCCTGCCTGTCACTCTGTCCTGCCAGGGCCAGGGCACAAGGGATAGCCTGGAGTTAGAGGGAAACACAGGCCTGGTCCCCACCCCTCTACCTGAGAACTAGCTAGGTGACCTTGGGCAGGGACTAACCAGTTTCTACATCTGAAAAATGGGACAGATAACACTGGCTGAGATTACAAAGCGCCTCGCACTCAATCAACACTTGCTATTGTTATTATCCCTGCCCACACATGCCGCACATGCCTGGGCCACGGGTCCCAGGACAGATGTGGCAGGGAAGGAAGTGCCCAGGGCAGAAAGCAGGGGCTTGGCTCACCACAATGCTGTGGAGTCATGAACAAATCCCTGTCCTTCTCTGTGCCTCAGTATCCTTGTCTGTCAGATGAGGGGCTTAGTCTCTACTGCCTCTGAGGCCCCCACTGTGGGACCCTTGAGGACTCCCTGAGGTCTGAGAGTAGGGAGCAGTCTCAGCAGTGAGTGCCCCATCCCGAGGGCTGGAAAAGCAGAAAGCAGGGCCCACCAGTCCGAGGCTGGAGGACATCACTCACTGTGGGGCCGTGTAGACAGACTGGCACCCAAACTGGAGACCAGCTTCTTCCTAGCTATGTCACCTTAGACAGGTGACAGCAATCACCTTGTGGGAAGCAAAGGAAGGCAATGTCACCTTAGGTGACACTAATAACCTTGTGGGGCTTTTGTGGGAAGCAAAAGGAGCTCCAGGTGGCCCATGGGACTGTATGGAGTGGCTGGGTCACAGCTGTAGCCAGAGACTCAGGGAGGAACCTGGGGTCAGCAGGTGAAGCCCTGGCCCTGGGAGCCCCTATCTGGCCCATCGCTGGGCAGGGGATCCGTCTGTCTGCAGACCCTCTGGCTGTTCCCATCTGCCTCCTTCCTGTCGCTGACAAGGAGGGGAGGCACAGAGGAGTGGGAACCTTGGCACAGCAGGTCCCCCTACCCAGGGCCTCAGTTTCCCTATTTTCAAGATGGAAGTGGAGGCTGGGTAATGGGATCCCAGCAGGCTCTCTGTGGGGACTGGGTTCTCTAGCCTCCAGCCAGTCATCTCCATCAGGCACAGACGTCAGCAGCACTTCCCCCACACCATGGCAGGCGTAGGGCGGGTCTCTCAGTCTGCAAATTATGAAGGTCCCTTCCTCCTCCCCCTCCTCCTCCTCTTCCTCTAACTCCTTCCTTACTTTTGTCACCCAATATTCCATCTTCACAATAGCCAAAGATGCAGCTTTTATCTGCACCACCTCCATCTTATAGACCAGAAACCCAAAGCCTCAAAGCTGCCCTGGGTCAGTCAGAGAATTGAGAGCAGCCAGGCCAGGGGCCAGGCGCCCCCACCCAGCTAGCTGACCCAAGTGGTCCCCTTGTTGGGCAGGGACTCCACCTTCCTGGAAACTGGGGCCAGGGCCAGGGGCCACCGGGGCCACCTCATCAGTTCTTGACCCACTTCTGGTTTCTCTGCCCACGAGCTTTCCCAAGGCCCTGTCAGTTAGCCAGCATTCTGGTCTTCTGCAATTGGCTGCCCTGCTCTGGGACTGGAAGTATAAGGGGATTAGACCCAGCTAGGAACACGTCATCCCACAACCTGAGGCCCAGACCTGGCTTCAGAATCCTCAACACAACTCACTAGGTAAGCTTTATCTATCAAATCAAGATGTGCTTGGAAACGATGAGAAGGTACTTACGTGCAGCAGGCATTAGCACCTGCTCATGGTCACAACTGTCCAGCAGTGGCCTAGCTGTCTCTGCAAGTGGCAAGCACCCCTTCTCAGAATGTGTGACGGTGTGTCAGCCAAGAATGGCCCCCCACAGCTAGGGCACTGCATAGCCCAACAGGGGTGGAGAAGGGGAGGGCCAGAGAAGGCTTGAGGTCCCTTCCGGTGGCAACATTCAGGTGGACAATGCTCAGGTGGACTCACTCCACTTCCACAGATGAGGACCACACCTCCCTCACCTGAGCATCCTGGCCTGGAAAGTTTCCACCATTGCAAAGCTCACAAAGAGGCTCAGAGAGGGTGTGCAATCTGCTCCCAGTTGCTCAGCACAGCTAGGAAACAGGCAGTGTTGAACAAGGACCTCCAGGCCAGTCTCAGACGGACTCGGACCATGCCTATTCCCTCACCCCACAACAAAAGCTCTCCCCACCAGAGAGCTCACGGTGTGTGCGTGTCTTTACAGTGAATCAGAGCCACTCTAAGGGACAGTAAGAGGAAGCCCTGGGGTTCCTCCCCTCCCCACTCCACCCTATCTCGGTGCCTTCTTCTGGGGAACCAGAAACACCCCCAACAATAAAGAGGCCCTTTGAGACGGGGCAGCCCACTGTCACCTGCTAGGACCTGGGAACCCTACCCTGCAAAGAAACTACGGATCCCCACGAAGGTGGGGAGGAAACCTCCACCCAGGAGGCAGCCAGGGAAACAGTAGAGATCCCTAGAAGCCCATGTTGGGCTCCCGTTTTGAGCTCTGAGTGAGCCTGTATTGAGAGGGGTCCGGTGGCTGGTTGGGCCGTGGCTCCAGGAGTCCCCGCGCTGCCTCACCTTCTGTGCCTGGCTGATCATCTTCCGCACCACCTCTTTGATGTGGGCCTGCCCGTCTATGGGGGGCTGCATGTAGACACTGGCCCGGGTCACGCCGCGGTAGGCGATGGTGTCCGGCCAGCCCAGGTCCAGCTGCGGGATGGAGCGGTCCGACTTCTGGGGCCAGTACTCCAGAGAGGGTAGCGGCTCAGCCTCGGTGAGGACCCCATCCGCCCCGCTGGCTTCCTCGCCGTCGCCGACCCCGTTGTCCTCGGGCCCCTGAGAGGGGCCCGTGCCCCGAGGGTCCTCAGAGCCTGGGTCGTACACCTCGATGGTCTCCAGGATGCGCTTGAGCTCCAGCTCCGAGAGGAAGTCTCGGATGTTCTCCCGCTTGAGCACCTCGTAGAAGGCGTCCCGGCCGCGAGCCACCAGGGCCTCCAGCGCCAGCCGCTGCTCCTCGCTGTAGAAGAACTCGGGCTTGGACTCGCTGGAGCGCCAGTTCACATGGTTGTCGTCCAGACACTGCACCTGAGAGAAGGCCATGGCGCCGCCTGCCCGGGCACTGCTGCCGGGGGTGGGTGGGCAAGGTCCGGCTCCTAGCTCCGGCCCAGCTGGGGCACCGCGCGCTCGGGGGCCTCTCCGCGGCCTCTGCTCCTCTGCCCGTGAGCAACCTGCGGGAAAGACCTGATGAGCCCGGCTCGGCGCGGAGGGCGGGCCGCGCGGGGAGGGGCGACGGGGGGCGGGGCCGGGAACCCAGGTGGGCGTGGGAAGGACGGGGCTGGGGCTGGGGCTGGGGCTGGGAAGGTGAGGTGGGGGCACTGGACTGGGATGGGGAGAAAGTAAGGGATCGGAACAGCGGTGAGGGAGCCGTGGGTCACGTCCCAGGGCTCAGCGTGCCTCTATGTGCAGGGAACCCACATCCCAGATTTCCGGAACTGCCTGAAGTCCTAGCAACTTCTGAGGGAAACTAGGGCAGCCGGGGAACTTCCCAGTAGCTTCTTAGAGTGGGAGGCGGCCCCGGCACACAGGCGCCCCACAAACCGAGGGCTTCCGGGTAAGGGAGGGGTCTTAAAATTTCCGGGTGCCGGCAACCCGGGAGGCCTGCCCGGAGGAGGCCGGGGCTCTGGGAGGGGTCCAGGAGACCCAGAAGCGCGGGTGGGGGGCGGCGGCGCCCCGCGAGACCCGGGATCCCGGGGGCGCGGCCGGCACTTGCTTACCGAGCGGGCGCTGGCGGAGTGGGGCGCACACGCGGCGGCGGCGCGAGGCTGGGCGAGGGCGCGCCGGTGACTCAGGGCCGCCCCGCTCACCCTGCCGCCGCCACCTGCGGTCACGTGCCGCCCGGGGCGGGGCCGGAAGCTGATTCACCCCTCGACAGGCAGACAGACCTGGGGCGGGCGCACTGCCCACGGTCCCCTGGTGCCCGAATTCCTAAAAGCTCAGAGGCCTAAGCCCAAGAGCTCCTGGAACACCCAGCCCAGAGAGGGACAGTGTTCTCCCTGAGGTCACACAGGGGGTCAACAGCCTTGGCACCCCCCTGTGCCCCCAGGGTCTGTTGGTGATCCTGGATCAACCCTGGCTGTGCCCAGTTTCGCTGGTGTGGCGGGAAGTCGGTGCGGCTGTATAGATACCCAGCTGTCCAGTTGTGGAAACAGGTCTAGGGTACTGGGCTGGGAGACTCCAGGCAGGGATAGGGCACTAACTGACCCAAACTCAGGGCTTTCCTGAGCAGATACCCAGTTCTCAGTCCTGAGCCCTGATCCCCTCTGGGAGGGGTCCCTGGACTGCTTCTGCGTGGCAGGCAGCACCCGACCTGAACCCTAGGGCAGGGAGGGGCCAAGAGGGCCGCTGTGGGCTGGGGTCAGGCCTAGCTCTCTGCTAAGCGTCCCCTGGGGTTGGGACCCTAGTTATGGGGAGCGTGGAGACCACATCTGAAGGCAGGCTTTGAGGGTGGGACAGCAAAGCCCATTAAATCTGGCCCAACAAACAGCCCCAACCCCATCGCGTGCCGCAGCCAGTCTGCCGGGCACCAGGCCCAGCCCTTCCTCCCATCCCCCATACTTGCTCTGGATCTGGATGGGGCTGGTTTGGGGCCTTTAAGGATGCTGCTTCGGTAGGCTGGTGACATCTCTAGGCCTTGTGCCCTCAAACCCCCCTCCTCCAAGGCCTTCTCCACCATTCATGGCCCATCAGGACTCCCTGCCTCTGACTCCACTGCCCTGGGCAATGACTGGCCTCCTAGGCCCAGCATCCTTGTGGTCCCCATCACTGACCGCTCAAGCCTGAAGTCCTACATTCTGCCATACAGTCCCCCAAGGGCTTTATGCTACTGAACATAGTGGCCCTTAGGGAACAGGCACACATATTTGCATCCTCCCCCTGCCCCAGGGCCAGAGAGGGGAGGTGGTCCCAGCAGGAGAGCCCTGCCTTGAGGGTCCTGAAGACCCATTTATAGCCCCTCTGCTACTGTGGATCCCCTGTAAGACCCTCTCTGAGCTGCCTCAGCTTCTGCCTGTGTTCTTACCAATGCACAGAGGCTGGAGAGTTCAGGAAGGGAGTCCAAGGCCTCACTTCCCCCTCCACCACCCCCACACTTCTGCAGTTGATGAACAGGAAGGTTGTATGCACCCAGTTTTCCCCAGTAGCGACGTTTTGCATAACTATAATACAATAATATCACAGCCAGAAAATTGACACTGGTGCAATCCACAAAGGTTTTTTAGATCTCACCAGTTTTTTGTTTGTTTTGGGACAGGGTCTTGCTCTGTCACCTAGGCTGGAGTGCAGTGGTACGTACAATCATTGCTCAATGCAGCCTTGAACTCCTGGGCTCAAGCGATACTCCTGCCTCAGCCTCCTGAGTAGCTGGGACCACAGACACCATGCCCAGCTAATTTTTTTTCCTTTTTCTTTTTTTTTTTTTTTTTTTTTTTTGTAGAGACAAGGCCTCACTGTTGCTCAGACTGGTCTCAAACTCCTGGCCTCAAGTGATTCTCCCACCTTGGCCTCCCAAAGTTCTGGGATTACAGGCATGAGCCACTGCACTGGCCAGATTTCACCAGTTTTACATGCACTCATTTATGTGTGTGTATACAATCTTATTATATATATAGATTTGTGTAACCACCATTCCAATCAAGATAAAGAACTGTTCTATCACTACAAAGATCTCCTTCTCTGTAGCCATCCCCACACCTCCCCCGACCACCATTCCTAACTTCTGGCAACCACTAATCTATTCTACAATTCAACAATTTTGCTATTTCAAGAATGCTACAGCCGGGCGCGGTGGCTCACGCCTGTAATCCCAGCACTTTGGGAGGCCGAGGCGGGCGGATCACGAGGTCAGGAGATCGAGACCATCCTGGCTAACAGGTGAAACCCCGTCTCTACTAAAAATACAGAAAAATTAGCCGGGCGTAGTGGCGGGCGCCTGTAGTCCCAGCTACTTGGGAGGCTGAGGCAGGAGAATGGCGTGAACCTGGGAGGCGGAGCTTGCAGTGAGCCGAGATTGCGCCACTGCACTCCAGCCTGGGCGACAGAGCGAGACTCCGTCTCAAAAAAAAAAAAAAAAAAAAAAAAAAAAAAAGAATGCTACATAAATGGAAGATATAGTAGATAAACTTTTGGGATTGGCCTTTTTTCCCACTTAGCATAATTCTCCAGCAAGTCATCCACGTTGTTTCATGGATCAATTGTTTGTGTTTTTCATTGCTGACTAGTATTCCATGGTATGGATATACCACAGTTTGCTTAACCATTTCAGTGATTGAAGGATATGTGGGGTTTCCAGCTTTTGATTATTACTAATAACCTTGCTATGAGCATTCATATACATATGTATATAAACATCAGGTTTCATTTCTCTGGCATAAGTGCCCAAGAGTGTTATTCCTGGGTCCTGGTAGTTGCATGTTCAAACACTGCCAAACTTTTTCCAGAGTGGCTGCACCATTTCACATTCTCACCAACAGTGTATGAGTGATCAAGTTTCTCCACATCCTTGTCAACATGTGGTGTTACCACTATTTTTTTTTTTTTTTTTTTTGGCCATTCTGATAGGTAGGTCATATCTTATTGTGGCTTAAATTTATGCTTTCCTGATGGCTAATGTCAATGAATCTCTTTTCACGGGCTTATATGCCATCTGTTTGTCTTTTCCTGTGAAACATTTGTTCATGTCTTTTGGCCATTTTCTAATTGGATTGTCTATTTTTTAACCCTTGAGTTTTAACTTTTTTACTTTTTTGTTTTATTAGAGATAGGCTCTTGCTCTGTTATCCAGGCTGAAGTGCAGTGGTGTGATGATAGCTCACTGCAACCTCAAATTCCTGGGCTCAAGCCATCCTCCCACTTCAGCCTCCTGAGTAGCTGGGACTACAGGTGTGCACCACCATGCCTGGATAATTGTTTTTTATTTTTAGTAGAATCATGGTCTTGCTATGTTGCCCAGGCTTATACTGCTGAGTTTCAAAAGTTCTTTATATATTCTAGATACAGGACCTTCGTTGGGTGCGTGCTCTGCAAATATTTTCTCCCAGTCAGTAGCTTGCCATTTCATCCTCTTCGAGGTGTCTTACACAGAGCTGAAGTTTTAAATGTTGATGAGGTCCAGTTTATCAATTTTTCCTTTTATGCATCATGCTTTTGGCGTCAAGTCTAAGAACTATTCACTTTGTTGAAGTCAAAATGAAAATGTAGAGACGAATCTCTACATTTAACGTTTTATTTGGGAAGAAAAATTGCAATTCAGGGCATGCACAAAGACTGGGTGGTCTTTGATGTGTCTGGAGAACACAAAGAAGGTTAGAAGTTTTCTTGAAAGCAGAAATGTTACTTAGTGCTCTTTGAGAAAATTCCTTGGCACTAGTAAGGGTTTGGGCAGCTGCAGAGTTCTGATTGGTAAGTGACAGTGGTAAGCAAAATTAGTCCTAGATTTGTAGCAAGTTATCTCAGCAGCTATAGATAAAACTGGTTGCAGGTTGTAAAAGGGAGTTTCTTTCACCAGCCAGGCTCACACGGAATTGCATTTTTGGATTAATGTTATGTACCGTGGGTGGGTGCTTTCCCCCACTGTCCTCTTAACTCTGTTTTAGTTTTGTAGACAAGAATGATCCAATGTGTATGATCAACTTTTACAGCCTAGCCTTAGGTCCTAAAGATTTTCTCCTATTATTTTCCCCAAAAGTTTGATCTTTTTTTTTTTTTAACATTTTACATTTAAATCTGTGATCTATTTTGAGCTAATTTTTGTATAAGGTGTGAAGTTTAGGTTGAGGGTAGGTTTTTGGCCTATAGATGTTCTCAGAATTCTGAGTTTTCACAGAGGAGGAGACAGCCTCACAGAGTTATTTTTTTTGTTTTTTTGTTTTTGTTTTTTTTTTTGATATGGGGTCTTGCACTGTCGCCCAGGCTGGAGTGCAGTGGCATGATCTCGGCTCACTGCAAGCTCCGCCTCCTGGGTTCACACCATTCTCCTGCCTCAGCCTCCCGAGTAGCTGGGACTACAGGCACCCGCCACCACGCCCTGCTAATTTTTTGTACTTTTAGTAGAGACGGGGTTTCACTGTGTTAGCCAGGATGGTCTCGATCTCCTGACCTCATGATCTGCCTGCCTCGGCCTCCCAAAGTGCTGGGATTACAGGCGTGAGCCACCATGCCCGGCATTATTATTATTTTTTTTTATTTTTTTTTTTTTTTGAGTTAGAGTCTTGTCTGTCTCCCAGGCTGGAGTGCAGTGGCCTGATCTCGGCTCACTGCAACCTCCATCTCCCAGATTCAGCGATTCTCATGCCATAGCCTCCCAAGTAGCTGGGACTACAGGTGTGCACCATTACACCTTGCTAATATTTGTATTTTTTGGTAGAGACGGGGTTTCGCCATCTTGCCCAGGCTGGTCTCAAACTCCTGGCCTCAAGTGATTCATCCACCTCAGCCTCCCAAAGTGCTAGGATTACGGGCATGAGCCACCGTGCCTGGCCAGTCTCAGAGATCTTAATAATCACTTATACAGCAAGGGATTGGGAGAGCTGAGTTTGTTATTGTTGTTGTTTGTTTGTTTGTTTGAGACAGGGTCTTGCTCTGTCACCTCTAGTCTGGAGTGCAGTGGTGCAATTACGGTTCACTGCAGCCTGGACCTCCCATACTCAAGCAATCCTCCCACCTCAGCCTCCTGAGTAGCTGAGACTACAGACATGAACCACCACGCTAATTTTAATGTTTTTGGTAGAGACATGCTTTCACCAGGCTTTGTTGTTTAATTGAGATGGGGTCTCCCTATATTGGTCAGGTTGGTCTTGAACTCCTGGCCTCAAACAATCCTCCTGCCTCAGCCTCCCAAAGTGTTGGGATTACAGATGTAAGCCACTCTGCCTGGCTGAGAACTGGATTTGAACTCAGGTCTGGAAGCCTTTCTCCTGCTCCCTCCTGCAATGGCAGTGTCTGGACTGGCTCCCGGGAATGTGCCGGGCCTGGTTAGGGAGTAGAGAGCACCTTGATTACCCCTCAAGGGAATGTGTTCAGTGACCTCCTTGGGAGAGAATCATTCACTCAGTCAACAGACACTGGCAGAGGCTACCATATGGTTGCTTGTGCTAAGCACTGTTGAGACCCAGACTTTTCCCTGAGGCCCCATAGTCATAGTCTGGGTGGGAGGCAGGACAGTCACACGTCATAGAGTTATTGGTGCCGTGGAGGATATAGCCCCAAAGCCTGAAGGGCTCAGATGTCCATCATGAATTGAGAGGAATGAGTATAAGTTCCTTGGGATAAATCCAGGGAACGGCAGAAGGTGGGAAGGGTGTTCCAGGGAGAAGGAACAGCAAACACAGAGACCCAGAGGTGTCCAGGATAGCCTGGGGTGCCAGAAGTCTGGGTGAAATTAGTCAAGGAGAGGGTGGCCGAGCGAGGTGGCCATAGCAAGGGGTGTGGGAGGGCCTTAATTAGAGCCTGTGATACCCCTGCAGTGGCTGGAGAGGCACGGAGTGGGTGTGAGCAGGGAAGAGCGTGGGCAGATTGGTGGGTTTCGAAGTTCCCTTTGCTTGCTTGCAGGGGGAGTGGATTAGGAGGCACAGCGAGGAGGTAGTGCAGTTCCCCTAATAATCAAACAGGACTGGGCATTGGCCATGGGGAGGGAAGACAAGGGGACGAGGAGGGGCAAGCCCCGGCTTCTGGTGTGGGCCTTGGCTGGACGAGGGGCTGATGCAAAAGTGGGGCCCAGTAGGGAGCTCCTATGCCTGCAGAAGCTGGCACCCTGGCAAACCCATAGACCCCTGCCAGCTCCCCAGCTCTCACTGCCCCCCACCCTGCCTCCCCGGGGCTGCTTACTCTGGAGTCCTGGGGGACTGTATTTCAATGGTGACACCATTGCCACTGTTCTCATAAAGAAGTTGTTCTTTCTTGCTGCTCAGCACAAACACTTGGTCAAACCAGTGGTACTCGGGGCGGTTTCCCATGCCGAGAGCCTGGAATGCGCTGAAGAAACTCACAAAGAATCTCCTGACTCGGGCTTTCTGAAACATTATATGGCTGCGACGCCTCACCTCTCCCTCCCAGGAGGGCTGGGTCCTCCGAGTGCCAGTCAGCCTGCCTAGGTTCAGAGCCCATCAGCAGTGGCCCATCACCTGTCCTCTGAATCCTGGACCCCAGTGGCCTCAGAGTTCTGCCATGGGGCCCCCGGCTCTGTCTTGGATCCGACTGTGTCCCCCAGGCAAGTTATGTCCTTTCTGGTCCTGAAAAACTAATGGGGGTAGAGGTGATAGGGTAGGGCAGCTGGATCAAACAGTGCCTGAACTCCTCATGGCTCTTTCTGGGATTCCTTCTCCCACTCCTCCTTTCCTCCTGTGCCTTTCCTCCCTCCTCCCCACCATGCAGTCACTTATTCATTCATTCAACCAGTGTTCCCAGAAAGTCTCTTCTGGGCCCTGCCCTGGACCAGGCGATACCTAGGACTTGGAGATGATTCAAACCCAGTGTCTGCCCTTGGGGAGCTTCCATCCTGGTGGGGAAGGTAGACTATGTAAACAAACAACTGTGATTCAATCTTTGGCCTTAGGAGCCCTTGGGAGGAAGCTGCTACTGCCTTGGGGGTTGGGAGAGTCAGGGAAGGCCTCAGAGGACAAGCCCTTTGCAATGGGCCTGGAAACAGGAGGTAAACAAGGGTGGGGGTGGGTGTTAGATGGGCAGTGGTGCCCTGGGAGGAGGGACTGCGTCTGCAAAGGCATGGAGGCGTCCAAGTGCTGGGTGTGTGTGAGAAAATACAAGCAGCTCAGGGTGGCTTGTGCACGGTGCTGGGATGGGAGGTTCTAGGACCAACTGTCAAGGGCCTCGAATGCCATAGAAAGGATATTTTTTTTTCCCCCAGGATGCCATGGGCTGAGAGGTGGGGTAGGGAGAAGGGTCCTGAGAAATAAGTGATATGCTGAAAGCTGTGACTCCAAAGTGTGGAGAGGATGGACAGGAGGCTGGGGAGGAGCATGGGATTGGGCAGGGTGGGCCCCAGATGGGAGGGGGAAGAAGCCATGGGCCTGGGAGCTGATGGGAGGAGACAAGGAGGTGCCTAGGGGATGACAGGAACCTGGGGTCTGGGAAGCCTGGAGCTCAAACAGGCTGGGCTGGAGACTGGGACATGGTCAAGGGTGCCAGGGTAGAGGACACTGCCCCAGGCCAGCTGGCCTGGGGGAAGGGGTCTGAGACCCGCCCTTCCCCATGGGCTGGGCATCTAAGAAGGGACATATCAGAAAGGGGCTTTGGAGGGGGCAGTCTACAGAGGGAGCACCAAGTCACAGAAGTGTCAATGCCAGCCACCCCTGCTGCTGCTGTGTTGCAACTCTGCCTGTCCCTAACAGGCCACCGCAGTGCTGTCAGTCAGCTTGTTTCTGAACTCCCCCATAATCATCATCTCCTGGTTAGCTCTGCACTCTGGGCCCTCCTGAAAACCCCCAGGAGCAGGGGCCAAAGGTTTCTAGAAAGTCTTTTACGGGAGGAAAAAGTGAATGTGGGTCAACTCTCTTCATCCCTACATATCACTAGGCCAAAGTCAGCCCCACGACTGTCAACACCAGCAAATCTCACTGAGCAGAGCAGTGCGGAGAGCCCCACACCTCAGGGCTATGGATGTAGGCCGGGGTTCTGCCCCCACACAGGGCAGGAGGCCGAGGGATGCCTGGATTTAGGGTTCAGTCAGGATCTGGCCTGAGCCTGGGAAATTCGTGAGTCCTTCATTCATTCAACAGATGAGTCGTGTGCACCACCCCAGCCATGGGGGAGATAGCACAAGGCGAACCTCATCCTCTCAGGACTCACCTGCAACAGGGAAGTGGCAAGAACTGAATAAACATGTCCAAGTCCTCCCAGGGATGACAAGGGATGAGGGAAAGCGATGTGGGGCAAGGGGACAGATGGAGAATGGGGTGGGGAGGACAGACTGGAATTCTGGAAGGAGGCAGTCCTCAGGCAAGGCCTGGGGCAGGCCTCAGGTGGGAGCGAGGAGGGACTTGCGGGGAGGGGCCGAGGATCTGGATCACCCAGGGTCTTGTAGACTGTTGAGAGGCTAAGTGGCTGGAGAGTTCTGGACATCAGCTCAGCTCTCTGCAGCAGGAAATAGCCTGGCCTAAAGCTTGGACCCCAGGGTTGGAGACAGGGGTGTGGATGGGCTGTGACCCCACGCCCTAAGCCAGGAAGCTGGAGCAGGCAGGCCTCGCCAGCCCCTGAACTTTCACCACAGCCCTGCTGCATGAGCTGCAGCTGTGTGACAGCACACTCAAGCCGGCTGCCCACGGACAGACGCGACTTGTCGACTTATCGCTGAGTGAACACAAAGCCCAGGGGACAGGTTGAGGGCCTGGGGCAGGGTCCATCCTGCAGGCCTCTCTCTTCTCTAGCCTCCATTTCCCCCTTTGGGGAGAATGGCTGGGGATGAGGGGGGCAAGGGAGGCTCAGGCCCCGGGTAGACTCTAATGGCGGACCTCACACAGCAGAGCCAACAGCAGGTGAGCCCCCTGGCCAAGGAGAAGTGGGATCAGGAAGAAGGGTTATGATGGAGAACAGCAGGGAAAAGGATTTTCAGAGGCCATGCCCTCCCCATGGCTCAGATTGTGAAACTGAGGCCCAAGGCCAAATGGTAACAGGTCAGAGGCATTGATGGAGCAGGTCTGGGCCAGGCTCCTGCCCCCAGCCCTATCTTGCCCACCCCAGGTGCTCATGTCTATGGGGAGAGACACCAAGTGTCCGTCTCTCGAACAGATGATGTGGGCTGCGTGGTGCCGTCCGAGTGCCTGCGGGCCTGCGGGGCCGAGGTCGGCTGCTCCAACATCGCCTACCCCAAGCTGGTCATGGAACTGATGCCCATTGGTGAGGCTGTGTGGTTGGGGGTCCAGGTGGAGGGCATGGGGTGGGACTTGGGGCCCAATGAGTATGGGGACTGTGGAGGCCACTGTGGATCTAGTGTGATGCTGGGTGACATCCAGGTGGGCTGTTCTGCTCCTAGGAGAGGAGAGCAGAAGCACTCACGATAGAAAACACTCGAACACCTACTGCGTGCCACCACCATACCCAGGGCTTCCCAGGTGATGCACTGGCCTCCTCTTCTCAGGAACCCCTAGTGCTGTTAGTATCATCCCCATTTTTTTTTTTTTTGAGATGGAGTTTTGCTCTTATTCCCCAGGCTGGAGTGCAATGGTGTGATCTCGGCTCATTGCAACCTCCACCTCCTGGGTTGAAGCTATTCTCCTGCCTCAGCCTCCCAAATAGCTGGAATTACAGGCACGCGCCACCACACCTGGCTAATTTTTGTGTTTTTAGTAGAGACGGGGTTTCACCATGTTGACCAGGCTGGTCTTGAACTCCCGACCTCAGGTGATCCACACGTCTCAGCCTCCCAAAGTGCTGGGATTACAGGCATGAGCCACTGCACCTGGCCTATATCATCCCCATTTTAAAGACAGGGAAACTGAGACCCAGAGAGGTTAAGTGACCTGGCCCAGGTTACATGGCAAGTAAGCTGCAAAGCTGGGATTCTCACCCGATGCATCTGTCTGCACACCCTGATCTCCTATCTTATGCTGTACCATCTCTTGGGAAAGGCCACCCACTCTCTCCTCTTGCATGCCTACTAGGTGCCAGGCCCTTTACTAACAGTTTCTCATTAAATGCTATGAGATAGGGTTATTGGCTCCATTTTACAGATGGGGAAACTGAGGCACAGAGAGGGGAAAGTGACTTGTCTGAGGTTGTATAGTGACTGAGACACAAACCCAAGACACAAACTGCTTACTCTGCTGGGATCAGGAGCTCAGGACCCCCCACTACATCTGCAGGCATGAGTGCCTATCCTCTGCAAGCCCCCCGCCTACTGCCCTGAGACACTGCAAGCCAACGGGTAGAACTAGTGGGCAGGTTTTGGCTTTTTCCATGTTTCTCGTGGTAGCGGCATCCCTGCCATTTTAATATGGGGTGATGAGTTCCCCATCACAGGAGGTATGCAAGTTCTCCATCACAGGAGGTATGCAAGGAGGAGGAAGCAACATAGCAAGGGGTGTGGGAGGTTCAACCCTAAGCAAAAAGCAGAAACAGTTTCCTGAGCCCTTTGCAGCCTGAGCTTTTCCTCTACAGATTCTCAGATGCTGGAGATTTCCCTGGTCCCCCTCTTTCTAATCCCCTCTTCCTGGAAGCTTTCGATCCCTCAGGTGAGCCCCACCCTGCTCTCTCCTCCTCTCCTTCCCTCCCTCCCTCCCTCCTGCAGAGCTCAGGCCTAAGGGAAGTGAGTACACAGACCTAGGATCAGATCTTGGCTCTGCCACTCACTGGCCAAGAAATTTGGGGCATGTCACTTCCCTGCTTGGAGCCTGGGTGTCCTCATTTGTAAATTGGAGATAATGGCATCTACCCACCCCTCAGCGTTGTTGCTGGGATTAAACATAATGACACAGGGAAAATGCCGGGTGCAGGCTTGGCCACACTGTGGTTCCCACCTTGGGGCTTTGCTTTTTCTCTTCTGTTCTGGGCAAGGGGACTCGCTAGGCCCTCCAGGACTGACACTGAGCCATTGTTGGGCCACAATCCCTCTCTAGGCCTTGAGTTCCCTCTCTAAGAAATGGATGGAATAAGCTCCAAGTTCATCCATCTCCATGAGCAAGACAAGGGGGTGGGTGGAGAAATGTTTTGGGGAAAACTGTGATTTGACTCACTTTCCTTTGGGCTCCATCCCAGCCAGCTTCTGACAAGTGAACAGAGAGCCCAGAGACACCTGGAAGTCACACAACCAATCAGACACAGAACCGAGGCCAGACAACCCAGCCGGGCAATAAATGGCTGTGCCTTCGGGGCAGGGGGGCCCATGTCAGGCTTATCCTAGGACAGACAGGCAAGAGTTTGTAGAGGTAAAGGAGGTGCTTAAAATTGCAGGAGTTCTTGTAGACAGACTTGAACTCATCCCCAGAGAGAGGAGGCGACCAGCCTGAAGCCACACAGCATGGAATGGGCAGTTGAGCATCCTTCCACCTTCTTTAGGGCTCCTCACCCTCAGGCCCTCTTGAGCCCACAACCCCCAGAAGGCTTTTCACAGCAATGCTACCTGCACCTCCTAGGGGAGCCCTCGCTCCCACTCTGGAAAACCACAGAGCCAAGGAGAGAGGGGATCCACTATGCCTGCTGGGTCCTGCCATGCACAGGAAGTGGCGGAAAATTCCAGAGACAGGGGCACTGCACGCTGGGGTGAGGTGTGCATCTTGTCCAGGGTGTGACCTTCAAGCAGAGGCCCCACCCAAGCCTTCCTCACCAACCCCACCGCACCCCAAAGTTCTGCCGCTGGCCTGCTGTGAGTCCCTGGGCAATCTCTTTCCTTCTCTGAGCTTCCATTTCCTCATCTGTCAAGCGAGTTAATCATGCTTTCCTCGGACGAAGGCATGGGTGTGAAAGTGCTTTGTCAATGCCAGGCTCTGCAGAAAGGAGAGGCCTGATCGCGGCCTCAGCATTATGAGTAATTACGGTCGGGCCTAAGGTTGCCAGCAAGCCTGGGGCTCAAGCAGCCAGCTCCGAAGTCCCCACGGTTTGTCCTTGGCCTCTCCAGTCTCCTCATTTTGGGTCTTGCTCACCTCAAACCTCCTCAGCTTCTCTCCCTTCCCGCCCTCTGCCTTGGAGGAGCATGCGAATGGCGGGCGGGCCTCAGGCATTAGAGCCCAGGCGGGAGCGGTTCCCGGGGCTGTCTTAAGGCCGGACAGGGTCAGACCACATCCCCCGTCCCACCCCAGGTCTGCGGGGGCTGATGATCGCAGTGATGCTGGCCGCGCTCATGTCGTCGCTGACCTCCATCTTCAACAGCAGCAGCACCCTCTTCACTATGGACATCTGGAGACGGCTGCGTCCCCGCTCCGGCGAGCGGGAGCTGCTGCTGGTGGGACGGTACAGGGGTGGGGGCCGGTACGGGGGTGGGGGAACACTGCAAGGGTGGGCGCCGGCACAGACTTTGAGGGATGGGCGGGAGTTTGCCACTTAGAGAAAGGTGGATGCCAGGAAGGAGGGAAGAGAAGGGCCAGTGTACCCCATCCATACCACCTCTCACATTGCTCTCCTGTCCACCTCTGTGTGATCGCAGCCCTCATCTGGATACATCTCCACCCTCGAGCTGGATTCCTTCTGCAGGGGCCAGCCCTCCCTCCCCAGCCATGCCACAGATCTATCTCCCCCAAAACCTGGGCCCCCATTCCTCCTGATGGTTCCCAGCTGCGCCACAGAGGGCCCCCAGGCCAGCACTCAGGACTGGCCACGCTTGGGCTGCCACGTCCCTCAGCCTCCATGGCCCTGGCTCCACTGAGCTCTGGCTTGTTTCCTCCCAGCCCAACTTGACCCCTCCTTTTTCAACTCAATGACTCATGCTGATCTTTCTAGACTCTGCCTGTGTTCCCTCCTCCGTGCAGTCTGCCCTGAGACCCTCAACCAAGGAATGAGCCTCCCTCCCCTTCATACCCCAGGGACTCTTGCCAGATTCTTCCCACAGCACATGTGGCCATTACAGGCCAAGAGACCTCCCCGACACCCTTCTCCACATATCTGGGCGCTTCATGAGGACCGGGGCTGTGTCTGGAGAACAGGTGGTGTTTGGTTACGTAGTTCTTTAGTGGCAATTTCTGAGATTTTGGTGTACCCATCACCCGAGTGGTGTACACTGTACCCAGTGTGTAGTCTTTTATCCCTCACACCCTCCCAGCGTTTCCCCTGAGTCCTCAAAATCCATTGTATCATTCTTTTTTTTTTTTTTTTTTGAGACACAGTCTCGTTTTGTCACCCAGGCTGGAGTGCAGTGGTACGATCTTGGCTCCCTGCAACCTCCACCTCCCGGGTTCAAGAGATTCTTGTGTCTCAGCCTCTTGAGTAGCTGAGATTGCAGTAGCTGGGATTGCAGGCGCGCACCACCACGCCCGGCTACTTTTTGTATTTTTAGTAGAGACAGTGTTTCACCATGTTGGCCATGCTGGTCTCGAACTCCTGACCTCAGATTATTCGTCCACCTCAGTGGGCTGGGATTACAGGTATGAGCCAGTGTGCCCAGCCCATTCTATCACTGTTACGCCTTTACATCCTCAGAGGTTAGCTCCCATGTGCACGTGTCTATTTGCGCCCTCCCTGGCCCTCCAGTCCCACCCTCCTGTTGTCCTCTGAGCAGTGTGGCTCACACTCTGCTGCTCGGGGGTCCAGCCTTCTGGCACAACAATGCACCCCCTGGCCAGAAGCCCAGGGCACCCATCCTGGGGGTGGGGTCTCCTCCAGAGCTCCAGGCAGCTGTCCCAGGGATGCAAAACAGTCAGGCTTCTGTCGGAAGGGCCCTGTTGGGACACGCCAGAGGCGGGTGTGAGTGAGCTCATCCATGGGCTCACAGGATTCTCCAAAACAAGGAGCCTCCCACCTCTCACTGGGCAGGACACTTCCATGACCCTGTGTCCTGGGCACTTAGCCCCTTGACCACTTCTCCCCCTCTGGCTCCCCTGCCTCTCCTCAGAAGCTGTGTGGCCTGGGGAAGACCCTGCCCCTCTCTGACCATGCGTCTCCTCTGTGGCCAGACCTTCTAAGCCCCTCCATGCTCTAGCATCCTGGGCCCTGGATGCCCTCCTACCACCCAGTGTGACACTGGTAGCCCCTGTACCTGCCCAGTGGCCCTCATGTCCCCTGCCCACTACTTCCTGGCCTCCTCACTCAGACTCCCACCTGCAACCAAAGTCCTGACCTGGCCTCCTGCTGCGCCAGCTCACCCAGCTGCCCGTGCCCTTGACCCTCCTTTCCACCTCTTCTGCCAAGTCAACCCCCTGCCCCCAGCCCTGCAAGCCTGGCAGTCAGCCTCCCTGAGGAGCAGGGCACAAGGCTGTGTGGTGCAGGGCAGGTTGCTCGCCCTCTCTGGGCCCCAGTTCTCTCAGCTGCCAGCTGGATAGAGCAGAAAGGGCCCCGTGCCTGGTGTCAGGCTGGCCAGCTCAACTTCCCCTCCCTCTTACAGCACTGGGATACTCTCAACACCCCCAGCCCCTCAAAGCCGTGTCAGCTTCCTCCTGCCCTAAACACCACCATTGGAGTGGTATCTCCTAGGCCTCATGGGTCATGGATCTCTGGTAGGTTGAATGGCCTGACAATAGTCTCAGTCAGGGAGAGGCCAGGCTTACAGAGAGAAGACCAACAGTCCAGAGGCCTGGAGAGGAGGCCATCACGGGGGCGGGTGCAGGACCATGCTGGTGACCCTGATGGCTCTGTCTAGCTGAGCGGAGGCTGGAGGAGCCATCACAGGCTGGGGAACAGTGATGACCCACCCCTCCCTCCCGTTTGCCTGCCCCAAGCCCCCACACCCTAGTCCACCGTTCTGCCACTGCCCCCCCCACTCTCCCGTCTGTGTTCCCGGCTGTTCAGTCCACAAATGGGGCCCACAGCCTCCCGGAAACCCTGTGCAGGACTCGGAGAGATCTCAGACACCCCTCCTTGAGATGTTCCACAGTAACTGTGGCTGCAGCCTAGGGAGATGCTGGAGGGCACTGTCCACCCTGATGGTGGCATGAGAGGGAGTGGCATTCCAGGCAGAAGGAGCAGCCTCTGGGTTTGGGGGTCCTCTGGCAGCTAGGTAAGAAGGCTGGGTAAGAAAGCGAGGGCCTGGCTGGAGTGGCCCCGGCCCTGGCACAGAGATGCAGAGTCTGGTGTTGGGCGGGAGAGCTATGTGCAGAGGGCTGGGTGGGCGGGCGTTAATGGAGGCCCGCCTGGGCCTTTGATGAGGGCAGTGCCCGCCTGCCTGCCTGGCTAGGGGTTAATTAGCCTTAATCAAGGTGGCACCTCCTTCCTCCACCCTCTCCCTCAGTCCTAGAAGGGATGAAAGGGAGGGAGAAAGGCAGACAGGCGCTAAGAGGACCCACCCTAGCTGAACACATAGCCTCTGTCACCCCTGCCACCACAGCCAGGGTTCCAGCTGGTCACCCACCACCCACCTTGGGGGTAAGGAATGCCAACTGACCCAGGACACAGGGGTGAGGTGCTCAGCCAGGAAGGAGCAGATGGATGCCTTGCCCCAGCTTCGTCCCCTTAGCTGGGTCCCATACCCCTCAAGGCTCGGGGAGGGGGTGCCTCCTCCTGAAAGCCCTCCTAGATTGATGTTTCCTCTGAGCTGCTCCAGCCTAGCCCTGAGCGTAGGCAAGAGGCTCATTTGTTTTCTTTGCTGGACTCTGAGTGCTGGGCAGGCACCAGGTCCCACTCATCGCCCAGTTGGCGATCCTAGGGTAGTGTCCTACACAGGTGAGCACCTCGCCAATGGTTTGCTGGATGAACAAGTGTAGCATGTGCCTGTTGTGGAGGGGCTTTTAGCCTAAGGGAGAGGCAGGCAGGAGCTGACACGCAGGGGACAGGAGGGGATGGGCTCATGCTGGCCCAGCAGGGCTCCGGCTTCACAGCTGGGGAGTACGGGCTCTAACCCCAACCCACACCTCTAGCTCCAAACCTTGCATCCTTAGTAAGGAGGTTGCCCTGTGAAGGATGTGCAGCACAGGGCTGTCGGGGTGGGGATGTGCCAGCCAGAGGTTCCAGCTCCTGCAAAGGCCGGCCAGTGTGAAAAATCCTAGTGTCTTCAAAGAACCACCAGGAAGCCAGTCTGGCCCAGATCGGGGAGCAGTGGTCATTCATGCACTCACCAAATGCTTAGTAAGCACCTACTATATGCTGGGAGACACAGCAATGAACTAAAGAGATGAAGCTCCTGCTCTCCTGGTGCTTCCAGTTGGGAGGGGAAGACAGGCAGTAAACAAGTAGACACCCAGGTAAATGTGCATGTAGTGACTGGGACAGGTGCTTTGAAGGAGAGACAAGAGGGAGCTCCATGGCAGAGCTCCAAGGGACGGCTCCACAGAGACCCCAGGGCAGGGAAGGAGGCTGGAGCTGTGGTAGCAGAGGAAAGATTAGAGAGCAAGTCTTAGTGACCAGCGGAGGTGGGAGAGGGCTGAAGAAGAGCCTCCCAGGACGACCGCTGCCTGCCTTCCACTCGCCCGCAGGCTGGTCATAATGGCACTCATCGGTGTGAGTGTGGCCTGGATCCCCGTCCTGCAGGACTCCAACAGCGGGCAACTCTTCATCTACATGCAGTCAGTGACCAGCTCCCTGGCCCCACCAGTGACTGCAGTCTTTGTCCTGGGCGTCTTCTGGCGACGTGCCAACGAGCAGGTGGGTGTCGGGGGACAGGACTCGGCAGTCTGCTCTCCCTGAGGACATGCCACAATTTGCTCTTCCCTGCTGCCTGTTGGGGGGGGGCCCTGGTCCTCCTCCCGTAGCCCCACACGCCCTGCCTCCCTCCTCCCCAGGGGGCCTTCTGGGGCCTGATAGCAGGGCTGGTGGTGGGGGCCACGAGGCTGGTCCTGGAATTCCTGAACCCAGCCCCGCCCTGCGGAGAGCCAGACACACGGCCGGCCGTCCTGGGGAGCATCCACTACCTGCACTTCGCTGTCTCCCTCTTTGCACTCAGTGGTGCTGTTGTGGTGGCTGGAAGCCTGCTGACCCCACCCCCACAGGGTGTCCAGGTGAGCCAGCCCTGACCCCTGACCCTGACCCCTAACGATTTCTTACTCTGGTCCCACTCTCATCCCCGACCCACTCTGACTCAGAATTTTCTAGCCCTGGACTCCCTAGCCCCGTCCCTTTTTGAACTCGGCTGCCATCTTGCCATCCCCAACCTTTGATCCTGTCTGGGTCACCCCAACCCTGCCACCCCCCACCCCCATCCCTATCCTCACTCATTTCTTACAGATTGAGAACCTTACCTGGTGGACCCTGGCTCAGGATCTGCCCTTGGGAACCAAAGCAGGTAAGTGGGTGACCCTAGGCACTCCTCCACCTTGACCCTGGGCTGGAGGCAAGGGCACCAGGTGTAACCTTGTGTCCTTCCTCTGTCCCTCTCCTTCTGCAACCCCCTCCAGGTGATCGCCAAACACCCCAGAAACACGCCTTCTGGGCCCGTGTCTGTGGCTTCAATGCCATCCTCCTCATGTGTGTCAACATATTCTTTTATGCCTACTTCGCCTGACACGGACATCCTGGACAGAAAGGCGGGAGCTCCGAGTCCTCAGGTTCACCCATTTCCCTCATGGGGATCCCGAGGCCCCAAGAGGGGCAGATTCCCCTCATAGCTGCATAGCAGCTCGGTGCCCAAGAACTGGCCAAGCCAGCAAAGCAGGAGCCCTGAAAAATTAGGGGGGAAATGGGAGAAAAGAATGTGACATTTCAAAAACAGCACCAAAGCAGTCAGCATTGGAAGGAAAATTAGATTTCTGATGGACATCCTGATGTTGGTTTTACTGTTTTCATTTTGAACACACAGGCTGGGTCAGGAGCAGTTAGATTTGCCATCACTCAGGGCTCTAAGGGTCTTGGGCCAGCTCTGGATGGAGGGAGAGCCCCACATGCCCAGAGCAAGGCCCCCCATTAAGGGACTGCAGCCACCTCCAGGGGCTCCTCCCTCCACCCACCGGCTCCCAAATGCCAGAGGGAGCCTCTTTGCCCTCCCTCCCTGCCCACTGCCCACCATCCCTCAACCATCAGCCTAGCGTTCAAAGCCTTTCCAAGTCCCACCTCACTTTTCCCACTCCCAAAGGTGCCCAGGCTCTGGGCAGGCCCTGCTCATATCCCTGATGGTGGCACATTCTCTGGAGGACCCTCCTGTTCTCAGGTAGGGGCCGTGCCCCACCTAGGTAGCTGTCCCATGTGGGATCCTGTAGGATCTCTAAAACCCAGCTCTGGCTCCAACTTTCTGACTGCCCTGGAGGTTTCTCAGCCTCCTGAGAGCTCTCCTGGGCCCTGGTCTGGGCAGAACCTGGGCCTAAACAAACAAGAGCCAGGGCAGCCATGGTCTCTGCGTGGCTGTGCCCAGGGCTCGCCCTCAGAGCTCACCTGTCCAACAGAAGAGGAGTGTGCCTCCACCTTCCCTACTGCCCCTTTTTCAGGGTCTCAGGGCCTGTAGCCCTGTGATGGGGTGGGGGTGCTGGGTGCCCCAGGTGGAGCTGAAGTCATGGGGCTGTTGAGGAGTTGGTGTCCACCTGGAGTCTGTCCACTGAGTTTAGGTCAACAGGTGTGCAGTCTGTCCTTTGAGGCTGAGCCACCTCCCAACAGCCCGAACAACTCCAGGGGCCTTTTGAGGGAGGAGCAGGCAGGCCCAGTTGGTGGTCAGCCCAAGGTGAACCCACACACCATGGCCAGAGTTCCTCAGGTTGAGCCTCCAGTGGGTGAAACCTGGGAGTCCTCAACCTTCCTGGCAGATGGGGCCATTGACAAGAGGAGGTAGGTGGGGCCTCCACAGACTCCGCCCTGTGGTGTCACACAGCTGGCAGCCAACGGAAAGCAACCAGCCAGGAAGCCCCGGAGCCACCCTTGCTGGGTATCCTTGCTGAGGGACCTGGGCCATCCCAGTTTGTGCAAAGTGGCCGGAGGCAGTTAGGAGCCCACGTTCAGTCCAAGGCCGTCCACTGAGTACTGTGTGACTCTGACCGGGCTGGGGGTGTCCATGTCCTCTCTGGACCTCAGTTCCTGTAAAAAGGCCCATTGGCCAGATGGGCCGCCGGGCTGCTCACAGGTGCACGGGCTGCACGTAACTCCGTGGGAAGAAGCCAACCCGCCCGCAGGACCGGCCCTGCCACCAGTGGGGGTCTGGGCGCTCCAGGACCTCAATGATGTCGCCACGGCGGAAGCTGAGCTGCGAGGGGTCCTGGGCTGAGAAGTCAAACTGGGCCTGGGCAAAGCAGGCCCCAGGTGACTGCAAGAAGAGGAGGTGGTTAGTAGGGTGCCTTCAGAAGCCCTGCAACCCACCCTCCCTCAGAGGCACCCAAGAGAAGTGATTTGCCACAGGTGAGGAGGGGTCTCCAGCAGCACTGGAGTTGAACTTTAAGTCCAGATCAGTGGTGGTGCCACCACTGGGCCTCCTGCTGCCCACACCCCTGCCTGTCTGCTGTGCAGATGCTCTATCTACATAGAACACAGCTTTCCCAGCCACCCAGCTGGAACCATAGCGCTGGTGGGTCAGGGGACCTGAGTCCTAGTCTTTAGGGTGGGATTTTGGTTAGGTCCCTGCTTCTCTTGGGATCTTATTTACCTGACTCTGCAGCAGCCATGGTAGGTTGCCACAAAGCCATGAGAATGGGCCTTATAAGTTGTAAAGTGATGTGTGGCTAAGAGCCGTGTTTATTGCTCTTGCCCTTGGTCAGCCATTGAGGGACAGAATTGTCACTTTGGGCTCTCAGGCCTGGGCTCCACTCCTATCTATGCCCCACGTGTGATGCTGGGTAGGTCTCTGCCCTTTGTGGAACTCAGTTTCCCCACCTGTGAATGGCAGCTGGACAGGAGCTCTCTGCAGCACATCTGCCTGGCACCTTGACTATTGCACCCAGCACCCTGGCCCTGCCTGCCCACCAGGATCTCAGCTCTGAACCTGCAGAATCTCATCCAGGATGGGTGATAGGATCAGCAGAGAAGCTGTAATTAGCAGCTCTCTGCCCAGGAAGGAGGCGTCGTCATGGGTCCCAGGGAACTGAGGCAGCTCTGGAGTCGAGCCACAGGGTGGGTGACCCCACGGCCCGGGCCAGAGCAAGGTGGTGGGTGAGCTCTCAGTTGCCCCTGCCCCAGCTCCATCCTGGCTTCCTCACTCTCTCCCAAGGCAGAGCTGCCCCAAGCGGTGAACAGGGAGGAGGATGGAGATCTGGCAGACAGGGGCCCAGCTGGAGAGAAAAGTCCCCTGAGGCTGGGAGCTCACAATGACCTGGGCACTCAGGGTCAGGCAGGGAAGGCCAACAGAGGAGAAACTAGTGGGGGTCTCTCAAGGCACTGTTTGACTCCCCTGGCATATCAGACCCCAGGGCTCATCCTACTGAACAGAGGGAACACTGAGGGGATGAACTGGCCTCTGATCACATGGAAAGGTGGTGGGGAGGTGCTGGGAACAAGACATGGCTGGAACTTCTCTGCAGTGGTTATCAGCCTCTCCCCAGGCCTTGGCCACACTCCCCATCTCCTCTGCAGAGCCCAAGCTCAAGTGTCCCAGGGTCTTGACCTCTAGCCCCAGGCTTGCCAGGATCCCCACTCCTGAAGAAAACAGCCTGTTGGGGCTAATAACCCCAGTGGCTACTGTCGGCATCCTAAGCAGCTTCAGAGCTGGCCCTTGGGGCTCCTTGATGAAAGGGCTGGCTGGCAAATTGCTGTTATTGCGAGGTCACGGGGTGGACAACCCCCACCCCCCACCCCGCGGCTTGCCAGGACCTCGCCCACGAGCACTCGCACTGCCCCAAACCCAAGGTCAACTCTTCCGTGAGCAGAAATCAGGACTGAGCCTACCAGGTAAGTGTCCTTGGATGAGTCACTGCACTCTCTGAGCCTCAGTTTCCTCATCTGTATAATAGGCATGGTGAGGCTCCCAGAGTACAGAGACCAGTTCAGTGCATGGTACCCAGTACGCTCAGTGGGGGTCTGTACCGTCCTTCACTCAATGAACATTTATTGAGCACCTACTGTGTGCCACATGCTATTCTAGGAGCTGAGAACAAGCTAGACTGTTTGTCCCCATGGGATTTTCCTTCTGTCCTTTGCTTTTCTTTCCCTCTTCTCCTTTCCTACCCTTGCAAGTCTCACCACAGCCGCCACCAGGATATAACTCTGAAGCCTGGGCAGGACCCCTCTTGCAATACTAGGCTGCTGGGGAAGGGAGACCAGACCCGTGCTTGGCCTCAGTGTCAGCATCTCCCCTGCTGCAGATGGCAGGAGACGCAGAGAGGCTCCCACAGGCCAGCCCCCACCTGCCCCTACCTTGAGCAAGGGCTCCTCGTCGCACAGGAAGATCTGCCGCTTCTTGGCGATGGTGGTGGTGCGGTAGAAGTCGACCAGCTCGTTGAGGGAGTTGAACTTCTCCTCCCACAGGAAGTACTTCCCCGAGGCCTCGCGCAGCACCTTGAAGTGCTGCACCTGGTCTCCATAGCTAGGGGAAAGGACCCGGGGCCACCTCAGATGGTGGCCGTCCCAGCCTGGCATGGTCCCAGGGGCTCCCATCTCACTACCACCTGGAACCAGCCTGTCTCAGGGTGGGACCTGGATTCAGATAAGGTGCAAGTGGGAGAGGCCCCACTGACCCAGCTCCACATAGGGTCTGGGGAGTCTCATCTGGCAGTGGAATATGGGGTTAAGGGTGTGGGCTCCGAACCAGGCCACTTTCTCACTGTGTGACCTCATGCAAGTCTCTCAACTTCTCTGAACCTCAGTTTCCTCATAATGATAACATCTCCGTTATGGATAAGTGCACAGTGACTAGCATATTGGCAACAAGAAATAGGTACCTCTGAGTGTGCCATGATCAGAGAGCATCTCCTTCACATCTCTTTGCTGTTCCCCTCAGCTTGGACCTACTCCCTGCTCCCCTGCTCCTCCCCGTCCCCACAGTCCCTTGGGGAGCAAGTCCTGGACTCTTCCTGACTCAGACCAAAGCCTACTGCTATGAGAGGAGCTCAGACCTGTTGGATGTCTCATGTCCTCCCCCTCTCATGAACCTTCTGTGGCTTCTCCCTTGGCCTCAGGGTAAACTCTTAACACCTCAGACTCAAGATTTGGCTCCACTTACATGTCCAGCTTCATTTACTTTATATCCTCTTCGATGAAGCAAAAGGCCCCTTTCTCTCTCATTTCCCATCTGTGCCCAGCCTTCCAGCCAGCCCACTACCGCCAAATCACCCCAAGTACCTTCTAGCCCAGGGAAGGAGAGAGCCTGCTCTTTTTTTTTATTTTTTGAGGCGGAGTCTCACTCTGTCGCCCAGGCTGGAGTGCAGTGGTACTATCTCACTGCAAGCTCTGCCTCCCAGGTTCATGCCATTCTCCTGCCTCAGCCTCTCGAGTAGCTGGGACTACAGGTGCCCGCCACCGCGCCCGGCTAATTTTTTTTGTATTTTTAGTAGAGACGAGGCTTCACCGTGTTAGCCAGGATGGTCTCGATCTCCTGACCTCGTGATCTGCCCGCCTCAGCCTCCCAAAGTGCTGGGATTACAGGCGTGAGCCACCGCGCCCGGCCGAGCCTGCTCTTTCAAACTGGACAGAGGCAGAGCGTGTCCTGGCTGGGACTGGGCAGAGGAACTAACTGGAACCTCTCACACTCGGCATGTCCACCCAGGACAGGCCTTGTGGGGCTGGGACTGGAGGCGGTGTGGCTGTGGGTCAAGATCATGGCAGACATGACTGCAGCGCTGCCCCGCTGTGCTGCAGGGGTGGCTGGCCTGCCTCATGGCCCAGGAGGAGCAAATTGGGCCCTATGTTTCAGTTTCTCCACCAGTCATCCCTGGGGCGGCTTGCTGCTTTATTGATGTTTTAAGATGAAAGATTTCAGATAAAGATGTGTTCAAGGCCGGGTGCGGTGGCTCACGCCTGTAATCCCAGCACTTTGGGAGGCTGAGGCGGGGGGATCACCAGGTCAGGAGATCAAGACCATCCTGGCTAAACCCCATCTCTACTAAAAGACAAAAAAATTAGCCAAGCGTGGTGGCGGGCGCCTGTCGTCCCAGCTACTCCAGAGACTGAGGCGGGAGAATGGCATGAACCCGGGAGGCGGAGGTTGCAGTGAGCCAAAATCGCGCCACTGCACTCCAGCCTGGGTGACAGAGCGAGACTCTGTCTCAAAAAAAAAAAGATGTGTTCAAGGTTCCCACCCTCTGGTCTGTATGAGGCATAGGGCAAAATGAGATTCCCCCTACTCCATTCCAGTGAAGGGGTCCAAACCACTTCTAAACACACCTCCGGGCATTTGCACACAGAGTGTCCTCCAGCTGGAAGGAATTTTTCTTGAACTCCTCATGCTTTAGTGGGGAAACAGGCCCCGAGTGCAGCCGCAACCTGCCCAGAGCCACAGCAGCAAGAAAGGCCAGAGCTGGGGCCACATTTGAGCTCATACATGTAAAACGTTGCCTAATGTCCTCCTGATTGGTTATTATCACATAACAATAGCAATAATAATTATTCCAATTATGATATTACTATTGTCCCAGAGCTCATCATTCCAAGTCCATTTCTACTTTGCCATGTTGCTACCTGGGCTGTGCCCCCCAGAAGGCCCTCCCTCCCTGCCTCATCCTCTCTGCCTGGCCAAACCTTAGCTACCCTTCCCAGCTCTATAGCCAGCCTGCCTGGACTTAAACCCCAGCCTACCTCTCTGGGCCTCGGCATCCTGGCCTGCCAAATGTGGGCATTAGTGCACTCCTTGCAAGGGAGCTGAGAGGCCTGGGACCCTGGGGGCTGTGTGGGTGCTGCCAACAGAGCCACCCTAGGCCCACCTGGCTGGGCTAGGGGCTGTGGGGAGAACACAGAACAGTCCCAGCTCCCAACCAAAAAGAAGCCAGTTTAGGACCCCGAGGGAGGGCACCTGTTCAGGTGGCTGGTGGAGCTAATAGCTGGGAAAGCCTGGGGCCCTGTGAGCCAGGTGAGGCAGGGTAGGGGCACAGGACGGCCACTGGGAGGTAGATGTCCCCTCAGCCTCCTGAGCCACAGGCTAGGGATCTTTTTGTTCACATTTGGGCTAAATCAGATCCAACCACCAGTCCAAAGCACTTGATGACTTGATGATACACACACACACACACACACACACACACACACACACACCCTCCTGGGTTGTAAATTGAAATCTGGTTAAACAATTTGGTTGCAATACATTTGCAAGCTTGGGTTCACCCACAGCCTGAGTTCCTTCGCGTCTATGGTTCTCCTGAACAAGAGGGTGGTGACTGTCACCCGAGCTGCCCAGATCTGCTGCTCCATCTGTCCTGTCCCTGCCTGTGGTTTAGTTTCTCCACCAATCATCCCTGGGGTGGCTTGCTTCCTTATTGATGTTTTAAGATGAAAGATTTAAGATAAAGATGTGTTCAAGTTTCCCACCCTCTGATCTGTATGAGGCGTAGGGCAAAATGGGATTCTCCCTACTCCATTTCAGTCAAGGGGTCCAAACCACTTCTCCTTTTTTTTTTTTTTTTTTTTGAGATGGAGTCTCGCTCTGTCACCCAGGCTGGAGTGCAATGGCGCGATCTCGGTTCACTGCAACTTCCGCCTCCTGGGTTCAAGCGATTATCTCATCTAAGCCTCCCAGGTAGCTGGGATTACAGGCACCCGCCACCACGCATAGCTAATTTTTGTATTTTTAGTAGAGACAGGGTTTCACCATGTTGGCCTGGCTGGTCTCAAACTCCTGATCTTGGGTGATCCGCCCACCTCAGCCTCCCAAAGTGCTGGGATTACAGGCGCGAGCAACCGCGCCCAGCCCCAAACCACTTCTAAATACACCTCCAGGCATTTGCACACAGTATTTCCTCCAACTGGAAGGAATGTTTTCTTGAACTCCTACTCATGCCTCAAGGCCCAGGTAAAATGGCGCATCCTCTGAGAGCTGCATCAGACCCCATCACGCAGTCAGGGCCTTCTTGGGTCCCTCAGCCCCTCTCATAGCCTTCTTGTAACTTGCTACTCATAATGACTTGCATATGAGACACTTAAAAAGGCAGGGAGGCAGGAGTGGGCCCTGAAGATCCAGTCTAGCTGGGACTCAGCAGAGTATCACTGCCCAGGCCTTAGGTCCTCATTGCGATGCTTTGTTCTCGAAACCCACTTCTGTTGGTTCTGAACTGGGATTGCAGCCCGCCAGGTGTTCTGACCCTGAACCCAGGCTCTGGTGGCCGACCCATTGCTCTAAGATGCATCCAGCCCTCAGGGCCACACAGCCAGAAAGAAAGCTAGTTCTCCCCATGAAAACAGAGGCTCTCAACGGGTGGAGCAATGGTCCCCAAATCTAAGACAAAGCTGCTCACGTGCCGTCAGAGGACCTCGTTCCCAGTGACTCAGCCACTTGTGTTGCCAGCTGTGGGACATGTGTATCCATGTGCTCGTGATGCAGAGGTGGGTGTGCAGGCAGATGTGTGTCTCCCGCCCTGTCTGGCCTTCCGAAGCCTCTGAGCCCCATGACTCCCTAGTGCCACATGCTAACCAGCCCGGGGTTTACTGGACTTTGACCGTGGTGCCCAGGGAGGAGCACTGCTTCAAGCAGTGGAGTGACAGTGACCCACAGCTGGGCAGGCGGGAAGCCTGGAGACAGGGATCCCAATGGCTCCACCTCTGGCGCACTGGGTACCCAGGCAGAAGGCCCTGACTCCCTGTTGGCCCCGAGGAGGGGCCTGCGTACAGGTGGCCCCACTCCTCTGGGTGAGGGGACAGAAAGGGTGTGGCGGGTTTGAAAAGGATTTCAAAACCAAACGACCACAACTTTGAATTTTATGGTATTTGAAGTTCATCTTTAGATACTTGGAAAGTTATCTAGAGCAGATAGAAAGTTATCTGGAGCAGTTTTCTGATCATATAGTAGAGTCAGGGAGTGGAGAACACGAGATAAGGGAAAGGGAGCCAGGGACCCAGGGATTCTAGGGCTTTCCAACCTGGGAACTGGAGAATTCTCAAATCTGGGAAACGCGCATGTGCCAGCCTCTACCTAGTCTGTGTGGCACATAGTAGGTGCTCAGTAAATGGCAAATCTTGTCCCTTCTCCCACCTGGTCCAAATGTCCTGCTTTACAGCAGAGGACAGTGAGGCTTGGGTGCAGCCCCTCCTGCTGAGCCAGCCCCTGCCTGAGGCCAAACAGTACTGTCTCCATCTCACAGCCCAGCATCCCAGCAGTCACTCCCTCTCCCAGCCTGGCCCTTTTCCCTAGCCTGGCTGGGCTCTTGCTCATGGCCCTCACCAAGAATAATGCCTTTTCCCTTTTCTCTGTCTAGTCTTGGCCTTAACCATCCTTAAAGGCCAAGGTGGAGCCTCGAAGCATTTGAGAACCCCCCCAGACTGGGGCGACCCTCTGGGGCCTCTCCAGACCTCAACTCCACTCCCCTTCCCAAGGCCTGTGGGAACTTCAGGGATTGCAGGAGGAACTGAATCTGAGTCCAGATGGCCCTGAAACCAGGAGGGCTGGATCCAGTGCAGCCAGCTCTGCCGCGTGCGCCTCCCAGAGCCAGAGGAGGGAGGGGGCACTGGGATTGTGGGCCTGAGTTGGTGAGAGGAGAGGCTGCTGGAGCCGTTCACTTCAGTGGGCAGTGCCGGGGCTGTGAGAGCGTCTCCACTGTGTCTGAGCGTGCATTCCTGGGATGCTTGTGTGTGTGTGTCTGTGTGTGTCTCCCACTGTGTGGAGTGACTGTTACGTGTGAGTCTCTCACTGAGCAATCATGAGTATCTTTGTCTCTTTGTGTGACCCCTACATCCACCTACCCAGGGGAACAAGGGGCTAGGCTGGCCCCTGGGCTGTCAGAAAAGCCCCAAGGACCAAGTCAGGCCTAATGCTGGCAGCAGCCAGTCCTGCCCAGCGAGTTTTTCTGGCCTAGTGGCAGCAGCAGCAGCAGCAAAGGTAACAGTGTCAGCCCAGAGAGGAAAAACAAGGCTGGGGTGGGGGCAGGAGCCCTAGGACACCCCCTCCACCACCCCAACCAGGGCTTGTGGATGTGTGGACCCACCTGGGTGCTAACTGACTGCTGGGCGATCTCCATCAGGCATGGCCCCTCTCTGGCCTCAGTTTGCCCATCTGTGAAAAGGAGGGGTGGAACAACTTGTTCTGCAGCAGACAGGAACCACAGTCAAGCTGACCTTGGGAGGGGCAGGACACTGGTGCAGACAGACTCCTGCTGGGTCTCTGGAGCTCAGGGAGAGTGGGTGGAGGACAGACCAGGTCTGTCAGGGCACAGAGGTTGGTGGGCACCAGCTCTAAGTTACTTGCTGTGTGACCTTGGGGAAGTTGCTGCACCTCTCCAGGCTTCAGTTTCCTTACCTGCAAGCTGGGCTTCTGGGTATCATGCAGGTCTCCTCACTTCCTCCCTGTCCTTGCCTGCAGCCAGTCCCTTCCTCCTAAAATTGCACCCCCCCTCCACCCCTTCCCTGCTTCATTTTCTCCAAAGCCTTGGTCATTGTGTAAGATTTTATACAATTTCCTAATCACTTATTGTCTGTCACCCAGTAGCACATGGGCACGTGAGGGACAGAGAGCTTTGCCCTATTTTGTTGGTGGCTGAATCCCCAGGCCCTGGGACAGGGCTGGCACACAGCAGAGGTTCAGTGATCAGATGGGCAGGGCAAACACATGTGCATTGACTCCAGGGTACCTCTGGCTAGAAAGCAGGCAAATATGTTACTTGGAGACAAACTGTCATTTATGGCAGAAGAGTCCACAGTAGCTTGGACAGGAGTGTGGGGCAAAAGTTAGGCAGCCCAGACAGTGCACGCCAGCCTTGGCCCCTGGCCTGCTGCCCGCCAGCCCAGACATGCTCCCTGGAGGAGGAGGGGGACAGCCCTTTGTAAACTCGTAAAGGGCAGCTAGCTATGGCCACAGTTGCTCTGGGAGGCAGCATGAGGCCCATAAACCCCACCTCTGACAGCTTTACAGGGCTTGGTATGAGTATGCCAGAGATGCCATGCATAGTGCCATCAGAGTTCCCAAGTACCAACCAGCAAGGGTGGATGAGCTCTTACACACAAATCTGCCAGGTTGTCATTTTCCTAGATGGCCATCGGGTCACCTGGCTTCCCAGCATCTGGGTTCCCTGACTCCCTGTGCTGCTGCCTCTTCTCTAAGAGTGTTGGATTCATGGGCAGGGGGTGGGGGACAGCCTTCCAGGCCAGGAAGGGCTCCCTAATTCCTCCCCAGCTTGGTGTGCGGTCCTTGGGGGCTTAATATAATTATGATAACTGGCACTTATCATGTGCCAGTCATCATAAAAAATGTTACATAGCTGTCCATTTTATAAATGAGGAAACTGAGGCTCAGAGGGGTAACTTGCCCAGGATTATACAGCAAGCAGCTAGCAGGTGTCAGCTGTTGCTCAAAATACCATGCTCTTAGCCACATGCCCCATCTGAGTCTCAGCTTCCAACTCTGACCCCTGCTTGGTGGTTGTCCAAGGACCACTGAGAGGCCCCATGACAGATGATGGACAGAATGGGAGCAGGACCCAGGAGCCTGGGCCCAGGCAGGAAGAAACCAAGGGTCAAGGGCTCCACCTGCTGGTGCTGTGTGCAAACCACAGCCAGCCAAGCCCAGGAAGCTCCTGACAGTTTTGACCTGGGCACACTTGGCCAGTATGCCTTGGACAAAGTGTTGGGGGGCACAGGCCAGGATTTCTCTGAGGGTGGCTTCCAGATCCCTTCCCAGGAAACACCGGTTCTGGCTCGCCTGCTCAAGAACTGCTCCCTAAGACTGTCCATCTTCCTTCCTGGTCAGAAAACACGTTATCCAAACATACCCTTCGCTTCCCCACCTCTAGATCTCTACTCATGCTGTTTCCTGTGCCTGGCATATCATCTACTCTCCTTGTGCACCAAACTCCTACTCATGCTTTAGAGCCCAACTCAGATGTCACTTCCTGGTGCCTTCGCTATGTGGAATGTATCTACTGTCATTGAATTTCATTTATTCATTTGCTCATCATAGAGACCCCTGGGCCAGGCTGTGACCATTTCCCCTTCACATGCCTCTCGTTTGTCTCCTGTTTCAGTCCTGCCTTGTGGTTCTCACACAGCTGATGCTCAATAAATGCGTGCTGAGCAAACTCACAAGGCTGGCGTGTTCAGGTCTGATCATGTGCGTGTGCGCAGGTGGCTGCACTTACAGAGAGACGCCTGAAGAAGGCAGCACACTGGGGCGCTAACTTTGAGGGTGAGGCCGCGTGATTTGTTAGAGGAGGAAGCCGGAGGGCGGAGGGAGGGCCAGCCCCTCCCCCTCAACTCCAGACGTAGTTTGAGTCCCCTGTGCCCCCACTTTGCTGGGTGACCTTGGGCTTTGGGGTTGGTTCCAGGAGCCACTCAGCCAGGCCAGCCCGCCTGGCGGACGCCATTCCCAGGAGATGACCAGGCCCTGGACAGCCGACACTTGGAAGACTGCCACGTCCTGCCTCTGCAGGAGCCGCAGCTCCCCGGGGCTGCAGGAAAGTGGGGGCTGGGCTGGGGGGTGGGGGGTGAGCCCGCGGGGACTCCAGGCTCCAGGTGCCCACACCATCCCGGGGGTGGGCAGTCAGGGCCAAGAACGCACAGTAACCCCCCAACACACACGACCGCACACACACACATGCTGACAGCACTCGCATTTTTAAGATGGGGAAATAGAGGCTCAGAGGGGGCATGCGTGTTCCTGCCCCTCAGGATCACCAGCCTGCCCCCAGGAGAAAAGGGAAGGAAACAAGGCTGATCGCTGGTTCCACCAATTGGGGGCCCGGGCTCAGGGTGAATGTGGGGGGCTGTGACCCCTGAGACGTTGGATCTGCCTCCCTGATATGGTTTGGATGTTTGTCCTCTCCAAATCTCATGTTGAAACGTGACTCCCAGTGTTAGAAGTGGGGCCTGGTGAGAGGTGTTTGGGTCATGGGACAGACCCTCATCAGTGGCTCTTTGCAGTAATGAATGAGGTCTGGTTGTTGAAAAGAGCCTGGCACCTCCCTCCCCGACTTGCCCCCATCTCGCCATGTGATGCACCGGATCCCCTTCCCCGTCCACCATGCGTAAAAGCTTCCTGAGGCCTCACCAGAGGCACATGCCGGTGCCATGCTTCCTGTACAGCCTGTAGAACACCAAGTCAAATAAACGCCTTTTCTTTATAAATTACCCAGCCTCACGTGTTCTTTTATCACAACACTAAATGGAAGAACACACCCCTAGAGCCACCTTCCTGACCATAGGCTCCTATCCCTTGCGGGTGCTTCCAGGCCCAGGGGAGCTCGCCACCCTGCAGGGCCAGCAGCAAATGTGCTGATCCCACACAGTGAACAGCTTGAGCTTGTTTCAAAACAGGCCGGCTGAACACATGGGAGTCACAGGGACCCGGCGGAGCCTGGAAGGCATCAGGTGGGTGGGAATGCTTTTCCCACAGCAGGAGCCCTCATAGGCTCCTGGCCCAGCCTGTCTGAGTCTGCCTTTGTCTGCTTCTTTCGGATCCCCTGACTCCAGGCCCCATCAAGCTTGCATCTCCACACCCAGCCCCAGTGTTAGCTATCGACTCAGGCCTGTATTTCTTTGTCTTTTATTTTTATTTTTATTTTTTGAGACAGAGTCTTACTCCATCACCCAGGCTGGAGTGCAGTGGCACAATCTCGGCTCACTGCAGCCTCTGCCTCCTGGGTTCAAATGATTCTCATGTCTCAACCTCCCAAGTAGCTGAGATTACAGGCGTGTGCCACCATGCCTGGCTCATTTTTGTATTTTTAGTAGAGACGGGGTTTCAGCATGATGGCCAGGCTGGTCTCAAACTCCTGACCTCAAGTGATCAACCCACCTTGGCCTCCCGAAGTGCTAGGATTACAGGCGTGAGCCACCACACCTGGCCTTCTTCATCCTTTAGGAGATCATGAGAGGCCACTCTGCCCTCCTCTGGGGCCACCCCTTCCTTCATCCCTTCCTCCTGGCTGGCCTCTTTACCACCCCAGTGCTAGCTCTGCTGGTGGCAGTAAGAGCTAGCATGGTAAGCACCTCCTCTGTTCCGGGCTCTGTGCCCACAGCAGCCCTGAGAGCTGGTACTGCTGGTGGTCCCCCCGCACACCTCCACGCCTGGGCCCAGCCATTTCTCTGTGTCCCCTCATCAGCCCCTACCTGTACAGTCCCAGAGGCCATCATCTCCCTCCTGGCTCCCCACGGGCCTCCCTGCCACCACACTCTCCCCCAACAGTTCTTTCTCCTCACAGCAGTCAGAGTCATCTGCTAAAAATGGAGTCCAATTACATCTCTCCCCTGCTCAAGACCCTCCATGGCTCCCTATTGCTCTGAGAGAAAACCCGACCTCCTTTCAGGCCTTCTGTGATCACTGGATGTGGGTGGAACACCAGCCCCTGCCCTTTGCTCACTCTGCTCCAGCCACGTCACCTCCTCCAGGTTCCTACATGCCCCAAGCGCATTCCCACCTCAGGGTCTTTGCAAATGCTATTCCCTCTGCCTAGAAGCCTCTCCTCCCAGGTCCTCCTCATTCCTGGGCACCTGGGAAGCCTCCACCTCCTAGTTCAGATCTTTGCTGCAATGCCACCTCCTCAGAGAGCCCTTTCCTGACCACCTTGGTTCATTCTGTATTAACGTGTTTTCTTGTTCACTCACTAAGACTGAAACTCACGACAGCAGCAACTTTGTTTTTTTCCCATTTGGTTTCCCCCACCCCTAGAGCATCCTAGCACATGGCACATAGTCAATAAATATTCCTTGAATTAATGCATCTAGATTCTACCAGGGCCTAAGAGTAGGAAGGACAGAGACCAACTAGGAGCCTGACCCTGTCTACCCCCACCCTCATTCCTGCTGCTACCTTCCAGCCTGGATTCCTCAATCACCCCAGGGTGGCCCTTTAGGATTGGATTCTGTGCTGCCCAGAGGCTGCCACACCACAGCTGAGGGCCACCCTAATGCCAGATGTTCCCCAGCACGGCCACCCTGCCTCCATGCCAGGGACTATTCTAATTGCTTTAAATATACCAACTTGTTTCTTCCATGCAATAGTGAAGAAACAGGCACAGAAAAGGTAAGTGACTTGCCCAAGCTCACACAGCCAGGAAGTGGCAGAACCAGCATTTGAGCCCAGGCAGCCTGGCCTCAGGGTGCATCTTCCCAACTATATCACAGAGTGGGACCCTGTGCGGAGCACATCCTGGACACCCGCCCTGGGCATTTCAGCACTCTCCTGCCCTCAGTCTCTTGCCACATCACCACCCTGGACATCGCCCTCTCCTGATGAAGAACCTATGATGGCTCCTATGCTTGTAGAAGCCTGGACCTTCAGCCTGGCATTCGAGGCCTTGCACAGCTGGCCTGAGCCTGCTTTCCCAACACACCCCACTACTCTGGGCTGCACCCTGGGGTGCCCAGACCACCGCCTGTGTCCAGGCCTCTGCCGGGACAGCTCCCTCTGCAGGGACAGCTCCCTCTGCAGGGACAGCTCCCTCTGCAGGGATGCCATTCCTCCACCCTTACTCCGTGAGCCCGTCCCAGGCCCCAAGGCTCAGCTCAAATGCTGCCCACCCCCCACCCACCCTCCTCTGCACACACCCCCAAGGGCCAGAGCTCACTTCACAGAGACAGAGAACTCCCCTGGGGAGCTCTCGCTCTCCCGGATCAGGAAGGCTCCCAGATGGTTCCGCTTCATCAGAATCTCTTCAGCCAGCTGCCGGGAAATCCTGCCTGAGTACCACCTGTGGAGAGAGGGAGCCGGTGAAGGCAGTGTGAGACCAGGCTGTCAGCCAGCCTCCCACCCTGTGCCAGGTGTTCAAGGTCTGAGACAAGGGAGATGTGATTGCACCCATTTTACAGATGGGAAAACTGAGGCACAGAGAGGTGAAGCAATACACCCACAATCACACAGCAGAGGCAGGCAGGAGCTGGAACACAATCCCAGCATTTTAGCTCCTGAGGCCAGCCTCTCCTACCATGCCAGCCACACACACCCTTATGGAAACAGAAAAGTCACACTCCAGTGAGCCACAACCCAGCCAACCTCAGTCTAACTTTCCCTTTGAGATGGTAGATTCTTCAAAGTCAAAAAATAAATCAGGCTCAGTGGTGCATGACCGTAGTCCAGCTACTCAGGAGGCTGAGATGAGGGGATCACTTGAGGCCAAGACTTTGAGACCAGCCTGGGGAATAGAGAACCCCCCCCCCCACCCCTGTTCCTTAAAAAAAAACTTTTGGCCAGACGCAATGGCTCACGCCTGTAATCCCAGCACTTTAGGAGGCCGAGGCGGGCGGATCATGAGGTCAGGAGATCGAGACCATCCTGGCTAACACGGTGAAACCCCGTCTCTACTGAAAATACAAAAAAATTAGCCGGGCGTGGCGGCATGCGCCTGTAGTCCCAGCTGCTTGGGAGGCTGACGCAGGAGAATGACATGAACTCGGGAGGCGGAGCTTTCAGTGAGCCAAGATTGCACCACTGTCCTCCAGCCTGGGTGACAGAGCAAGACTCCGTCTCAAAAACAAACAAACAAACAAATATTTTTTTTTTGAAACAGAGTCTTGTTCTGCCGTCCAGGCTGGAGTGTGGTGGCATGATCTTGGCTCACTGCAACCTCCACCTCCTGGGTTCAAGTGATTCTCCTGTCTCAGCCTCCCGAGTAGCTGGGACTACAGGTGTATGCCACCGCCCTGGCTAATTTTTTTTTTTTTTTTTTGTATTTTTAGTAGAGACAGGGTTTCATCATGTTAGCCAGGATGGTTTTGATCTCCTGACCTCGTGATCCACCCATCTCAGCCTCCCAAAGTACTGGGATTACAGGCGTGAGCCACCGCACCCGGCAAAAAAAAAACAACTTTTTAAGTCGAAAATATAAAAACATGACAAAAATAATAGTAGCTTTGATCTGGTGAGGAAATACCCATTTCACAGTCTCAGGACACTTGAATTTTTTTCACAGGCACAAGTTCCTTTTGCTGCTGACCAAACAGAACTGGGTATGCAGAAGGTGCCTGGTAAATGCTTAGACTCTTGCAAGATCCCCAGGGTCTGGGAGTGAAACTCCTTTTCCAGTCCTGCTGATCTTGCTGTGTGGTTCCTGGTAGCTCCTGGTAGCCCCTGGCCTCTTCAGGAATTTGCCACTGCTATAGGCTGACTTTGTGTCCCCCAAAATTCAAATATTGAAACCTAATCCCCCATGTGACAGCAGTTAAAGGTGGGGTCATTGGGAGGTGATTAGCAGCCCCCATGAATGGGATTGGTGCCCTTATGAAAGAGACCCCAGAGAGCTCACTTGTCTCTCTGCCATGTGAGGACACAGCTAAAAGACACAGCTGTCTATGAACCAGGAAGTAGCCTCATCAGACATGAATCTGCTGGCACCTTGATCTTGAACTTCAGCCTCCAGAACAGTGAGCAACAAATGTTTGTTGTTCATAAGCTACCCAGTGGATGGCATTCCGTGACAGCAGCCTGCAGGACTAGAACACCCACCATTGGAGGGGCTGTGTGGTCTCTGACTGGCTTTCCTAACTCCAGTGTTTTAGCCCAGCTTTGGCTCTGACCCCTTTATTGTTCAGATGGGGAAACTGAGGCCCAGAGCAGCCAGAGGTCTCATGGTGGGACCATGACAGAATGTTCCCCTTCACTCCTTCCATAAATGCTCCTCTCTCTGAGTCAGACTGAGCTTGGCACAGGTGGTGGAAGCCAGGCGGGGCTTTTCCTGTTGTTTTGGATGTTGATGAGCCCTCGGGGCTGAGTGCAGAAGGCGTGCGGTGCTGCACATGCCGCTAGTGTCCTGGCCATGTCCCAGCGCTGGCCTTGACAGGATGAAGGCTGCTCAGTACAGACCTCGGGGCTTTTTTTCTGGTGATTGACATATTTGGCCTGGGTTCAGGGCAGGCTGAGGCTCCCAGGAACAGTCTGACTCCCAGTGGTGACTGATGGAGCAGAGGAGTAGACGCCCCAGGGCCTGGCCCTCCGGAGGGATGACTCCTAGGTGCGCATTCTGTACTGTCTCCAGCTGGCCCTGGTCCCCAGCCGGATGGAGCTCTGGTTGCCCCCAGCAGCGATGACGCCAACAGTGTGCCCCACTGGCTCCCCCACTTCCCTGTCCTCTACTCCACTGTTATATAAATTCCTTGTTATCAGGTTCGTGTCTCAGGGATGGCTTCTGGAGAAGCCCGAACTCCTAGACATGAGATTCTAGACCACTGCTGCCCCCAAACGAATGGGGGCCCCTCGGCCCCTGTCCCAGCGAGTTTCCTCCTGGGAGGGGGTGTGGGGAAGGTAGCCGCTGGGTATAGGGCTCAGGGCAACCATCCAGAGAGCTCAGCCTGGGTCTCCTGGGGTTTGGAGACCTGAAGGCAGGTGCCCAGTCAGCCTGGGTGTCTCAAGGCCAGAGGTGAATGCCACAGGCTACAGCAGGAGGGGAGCATAAGGGGCCCAGGGTTGGGGTTACGAGGGGGGGGAGCTGCAGAGAGCTTCTCCACCAGAAAGCCCCCAGCTCTGTCCTGGAACAGTGCCCAGTGTGGCCCAGGGCGGGAGTTTCCTGAGGGGGCAGATTTCTTCGAAGAACCCACAAAACTCCTCAGGCGGCATCAGTGTGTGGGTGGCTGTTGCCCTCAGAGAGCGTCGCAGTCACACCCTCCCAGAAGTCTCCCACGTCCCCTGCCAGCCCTGCCCCCGCCATGGCTTGACAGATGGAGGCAAGAAGAAAGCACTTCCTGAAACCCCCAGGGCCCGGCTCCTTCCCCCACACCAGTGTCACTCCATTTGTGGCCATCTCGCATCATCCCTGTTTTACTGATGTGGAAACCGAGGCCCAGATAGGGGCAGAGACAACCCCACATCCCACAAGACTGCATAGCAAGTGTACGGCCTGGGACTCTCCCAGTCCCACAGCTGTTCTTATGACCTTCCCCACTGCCCTCCAGGGTGTCCCAGCCCAGGGCCATGCCACACGGCTGCAGTCCCACTCCACCTCGTGCCAGCTGTGAGATCCTGGAGGGGCACTCAACCTCTCTGTGCCTCTGTCTGCTTATCTCAAAGATGGCGATGGTGGTGCTCAGCTCCTAGGGCCTTGGGAGGATGCATGAGCTGCTTGTACGCGGGTGTTTGCTGCTCCCCCCCCACATCCCCCTGCCAGGCTTGTCTCTGCCTTCCCTGGCAGACATCCACTTGAACTTCCAGGCCCAGCAGGCCACACCCTTCCTCTAGGAAGCCATCCCTGACTCCCACGGGCCGTGAGGCTGGGTCATGTGCCGCTGTGGCCCCTGCTGATGGGGCTGGCTCTAGAGCACTTGGCGTGCATTGTGCCTCCCCCAGGGGCTCCTGGGGTTGGCAGGGGTGAGGGGGGTGCCCAGGGAAGGAGTGGGACTGGCATAGGCACGAGGCCTACCTCTGAATTTCTGAGGCCCCAGCCCTCCCTCTGCCCCCACACCCTGGGGCCTTTATGGGCTGAGTCAGGTTTGGAGCTGGAGTTTCCCCGTAGTTATTTTGGGGAGCAAAGCAGGTGCTGAGGTTAGTCGAGGACACACCTGGGCATCACTTCAGGCAGATTACTCAGGGGCCTGACCCCATCCCTGCTGTGTCCGAGACACAAATGGCCAGAGATGACCCCAGAGGCATGGGAGGCTGAAACCCTCCATGGCTCCCAACTGCCCTGCTAGAGTCTTGCCTCGACCACTGGCATCCCAACAGGCCTGGCCCGGCACTGCGATCTTTCGTCATATTTTCTCCCCTGCCTCAGCAAATGCGACCCTCTCAGCAGCTGTAGGCCAGCCAGGCTTCCAGCCATTGCCAGGCCTTTTCCTCCACCTGAAGGCCCCTCCCTGACAGCTTGGCCCAGGGGGATTGCTCCTGTTCATGCCCTCTGGCATGTCTGGATGTGCCCATTGGCTTACAGGGGCCTGGGGCACTGGTTCCAGCTTGCGGCCCTGGGTTGGATTCTCTCGTCTCTCTCCCTCTTCATGCACCCCCCTCCCTCTCCCCCTTAATTGACAGAAAGATCACAGAAACCTGCCCAATGTCACACAACCATGTGGGACATAGTGGGGCCTGGAACCCAGGCTGCAGCCCCAGATGCCGACTGGAAGCTGCAGCCTCTGTGGGGGAGGCTGGGAGTGCCTGGAGCCTGGGCAGGTGGCTGAGGACCTGGGTGGGAGGGGGCCTCGCCCAGCACAGGAAGCTGGAGGTGGTGGCAGCTTTGGAACTAACTTAAAGAGAGATAAAGAGGAAATACCTCCCATGCCCCACCCTGGCCCTGCACCTCCTTCCCTTCCCACCGCACAGCCACACACACATCTCAGCTCCCAAACTGTCCCTCCAGCCTGCTTGGCCCTGTCACCTGTCTCCATATCCGACTGAGTCCTACCATAACACCTCCATGGCTCCCCACATGGCTTGGCGTTTGGGGTCCTCCTGCCAGTCCCACACGCCAGAAGTTCTCTCTTACTGCTCTCCCTTTGCTCATCCTGACCCTCTCCCAAGGATGCCTTTCTTTTTTTCTACTTAACCAACTCCTACACATCCTTCAAAACCTCATTCATTGCCACCTCTTCTGAGAAGCCTTCCCTGGGAAATCACCTTAATGCTCACTGTCTTCCCATGTAGTATGTCCTTCATGTCCTCTTTCTCCCTCAGAACACGGCTGCTCTGACCCCTTGTGTTTCCAGCATCACCCAGGCTGGGTCCCCTGGAATTGTGGCCAGTGTTTAGTGAATGACTAAGTGGCTGTATCTTGGGGCTGCTTCAGCTGTCATTTAAAGCATATCCAGTTGGTTTGCATAGATTTCTTGGGCCCCATGCCTGTTCTGAGGCTGGGCCCTGCCCCAGCCATTCTCAGGGCAGCAGTGTTGGCTGCCACCTGCCCAGAGCCTAACCTGGGACATCCCTAGGCTGGAAGGTCCCAGGCCCCAGGATAGCTGGGCCCCAGGCCCAGTTCTTGCTCCACCCTGGTCCCAGACTCTGCTTTGCCAATGTCCAATTCCCCCCCAGACCCCAAAGGCAGGGCCAACAGGGTCTGCTTCCTGCCCAGCCCTCTCCCAGCCACCACCCAGGGCCGGGCCAGCTCTCAGCAAGAGCTCTACAACCCTCCACCCTGAACAGATTGGAGCATCTGCCCTCCTTGAGTTATAGATAGGAAAACTGAGGAACAGAGGGCAGGGGCCTGCCTGAGGCCATACAGCAGCCAGTGGCACAGCCAGCTGAAAGCCCAGGGCCTTGTCCTCTCTCAGGGATCTCCTGGACATTCTCCAGTGGCTCAGGTCCTCAGTGTCGAAGACTGGGCTTGCCCTGACTCTGCCCCCACTCTGGGTAAGTCCTCAGAACTCAGTCTCCTATGCCTGCGCAGGCTGGTGGCCTCTGTGGAGCCTAGGGGCCCCAGACAGATGGACAGAGGCCCAGGAGTGAGGGGGTCCCATGGCCAGGAGAGAGAGCGCCACGGGGATGGGATGGGGGGTGTCCACTCACGGATGGGGCTTGACGCGGATGTAGTTCTTGGGAATAAACCCCTCGACACCCCGGAGCTCGGCCTTGTACCAGTTCTGGTCATCCTCCATGTTCAGGATCTGTGGGCAGGGGACACAAAGCCACTCAGTCACTGAGAAGGAACAACCGTCATCCCCGGAGGTCCCACTGCACACCAGGCCCCAGGTGGGCCTCGCCTGCACCAGCTTCTGTGCCTACTCACAGAGAAGGGCTGGTGGCCTGGGATGGGACTTGCCCACGGTCACAAGGGCTGAATTAGAACCCCTTGTTCCTCAGTGCTGCCCATCCCCTGGCCCCAGGACAGCCCATCCTCAGGTGATTCACAGACTCCAAGGGAGGCACAGTCGGGGACTCGTAGGAGGCTTGGGGTGGCTGAAGGTGGATTCTCAGGCTCTCACACCAGGAGCCCTGTGGACCATGGGGTTTGCAGAAGCAGAACTGGGGACCCGAGTTCCTTCCTGGGCTGTGCCCTCCAGTTTGGGGGGCCCACAGCACCTACATGCCATGCACTAAGCCTTGGGGTAAAGGTCGGGGGGCCCAGCCTGAGCACGGCCACCAGTGGTCACCTAGGGTCCCTCACATTTAAACAGCTCAGGGGTGACAATTCAGTGAGGAGATGTCAGGCTCTGGGGAGCAGATAAGGGGGCCTTTGGTCTGAGACTGGTTCTCAGCCCTGGCATGGCCTGCTCGGTCACACGGGCTCCTCTTCCGAGCCTGTGAGGCCCCCACCACCCCACAGGTGGGCCCGGAGGAACTGAAATAGCCGGAGCGGGGGTGGGAGTCCCTGAGGGGGAGCAACCAAGCGACCAAGGCGGGGTGGGGCCGGGCCTGGGAGGGGCACAGCATGAGGCCGGGGGTCCTGCCTCCATTCTCTGGGCACACCTTCCGTGTGTCCCCGATTCTCATATAGCCCCCAAGGTCAACATCACCAAATGCTATTTTACAGATAACAAAACAGACCCAGTGGGGAAGTGACTTGGCCAAGGCCACACAGCAGGGGAGAAGCAAAGCCTGTTTGGTCAGCCAGGACTCTGAGGCCTGGGGTTTTTGGCTCACTGGTTAAGGGGGTCCTGGCCCACCAATTTTCGCCTCCAGTCCTCTTTGTCACTGGACCCCAGCTTGAGGGGACATCTCTCCTGTGAGGGGACATCTCTCCTGTCAGTCCTGGAGCAGGTTCCAATGTCAGCTCAATCCTTCAGGGGTACTTGAGAGAAAAAATTGGGCATGGGGTACCAAAGGCCCAGGGCAGGCCAATACAGGGCCATCAACTCCAGCAGTGACATTTTGCCAAGAGTAGCTGAGATTGGCCTCCTGGGGCCCAGACCTGAGGCCCCACCCTCACAGGTGGCCTCTGCACCCCCATCTCCACCCCCGCTTTGTCCACCAGGCCAGGCTAGCTGAGCCCCTTCCTTCCTGCCCCTGTAGCCTGGGCCAGGTCAGCAGACCCAGGGGCGAACGGAAGCAGGTGGCTGACTCAGGAAAACTTTCGCTCAACACAAAACAAAACAGGCCGGGCGTGGTGGTTCATGCCTGTAATTCCAGCACTTTGGGAGGCTGAAGAGGGTGGATCACCTGAGGTCAGGAGTTTGAGACTAGCCTGGCCAACATGGTGAAACCCCGTCTCTACTAAAAATACAAAAAAATTAGCCAAGTATGGTGGCACACCCCTATAATCCCAACTTTCTCAGGAGGCTGAGGCAGGAGAATCACTTGAACCCAGGAGCTGGAGGCTGCAGTGAGCCAAGATCGCGCCATTGCACTCCAGCCTGGGCAACAGAGTGAGACTCCGTCTCAAAAAAACAAAACAACTCCCCCAACCTAAGGAGAAAATGAGGGCCTGTAGGCCACATACCACAGACATGGATTCCTGGAGGATGCCCTGAAGCCTGGGGCTCCAGAACATTCTGTTTGCTTCTGACTCTCTCTGTGGCCTTGGCCTCAGTGTCCTCCCTCATCTGTCCAATGGGTGCATTTATGGCCTGCCCTGCATGCAGCAGTGCGGACATTGGGTGGAATATATCTCATGCAGTACCTGCTTTGTTTTGTCTCCTTGTCATCTGCACTCAGAGGACCCAGGAATATCCCATTGGTTACGTTAGCTGATTTCTTTTTCTTTTTTCTTTGAGATGGAGTCTCACTCTGTCACCAGGCTGGAGTGCAGTGGTGCAATCTCAGCTCACTGCAACCTCTGCCTCCCAGGTTCAAGCGATTCTCCTGCCTCAGCCTCCCAAGTAGCTGGGACTACAGGTGTGTGCCACCACGCCCAGCTCGTTTTTGTATTTTTAGTAGAGATGGGGTTTCACCATGTTGGCCAGGCTGGTCTCGATCTCTTGACCTCACGTTAACTGATTTCTTATTGTGAATATTGTTCGAAAGCCCCAGACCCTCTGAGACCTGGGAATTCTCACAAGGGAGAGAGGCCAACTCCTCCCTGGTGGAGTATCCAAGGCAGAACTTGGCCTGCCCCTGAGCCTTTGCCCCCATGGTGCCCTCCACTCAGGCTGCTGCCCCACTTTACCATCCCAGCCCGATGCAGTTGCTGCTTGACAGTTGTTTACTGAGCACCTACTGTGTGCCAGGCACCGCACGACACAGCAGGGAACAAGAGGCTCACATTCTAGTAGGCAGAGACAGACTATAAACAAGGGAAGAAACGAATAAGCAAGGTAGTTTAATGGAGCAGTAAGTGCTGTGAAAAATGGACATCAGGTGACAGATGGAGAATGTCTGGTTGGGTGGGAGCAGGGAGATTGTCAACACGGGACAGGTGGGGTGGTCCAGAAAGGCCTCTCTGAAGAAGTGACATGGAAGCTGAGACCTGAATTACAAGAAGGAACCAGCAGTAAGAAAATGTAGGGAACAGTGTCCAAGGTGGACAGAACAGCCAGTGCCAAGGCTCTGAGGTGGGGCCAAGCTCTGTCTCTGAAACAGAAAGGAGGCCAGGGTGTCTGGAGCTGAGGGAGGGAGGAGCACGTGTCACGAGATGTACGGGGGAGGACCAGGCTCTGAGTCATGGCCACTGCATGGAGACTGGGCTGGGGAGCAGGGGGTGTCACAGGGAGGCCTTGGGAGCCACCACGCAAGCCCAGGTAAGTGACAATGGAGGCCTGGGCTGGAGGAGGGGCTTCAGGTAGGTTTTGCCAGAGTTGCTGACAAGACAATGACAGGCTGCAGAAAGTAGGTTCGGGGAGCCCAGGGCTGGCTGTGTTGGGTCTGGACCGTCACCCTTTCCCATGGAGATGTCAAGGTTCCTGAGTCTGGGTCTCATCATCCAGGCCGCTTGTGCAGAGATGGGAGTGAAGCCACCAACCACGTGCCCCTCCAGCTGGCAACAGCAGCGGGGTGCATGCACCCAGAAACGCCTGGCCCATCAGGGAGGGAGGATTTGTCCCAGGGAGGTGATGTTTGGGGCCATTTGTCCAGAGTGAGTCCATGAGCCAGAGTTTTCATCCAAGACCAAAGTTCAGATTTGAAGAACGGGCTTCATCACCCACTCTCCCAGGCCGGACTCAATCTGTAGGCAGGCAGTGCTGTGGCAGGGGCTGGCCCACAGGGAGTGCTGGAAAACACTTGCTAGATGAGAGGACAGGATGGTCGCGGAGCTCAGCTTCCACCCCAGCCACTTGATCCCTCCAAGCCTGGCTCAACAGCTCCCACGTACCCCATTCCTATTTCATCACTGCCCCACTCCCTCCCAACACCACACTTGGGTCTAGAGACCCGGAAGTGCTCTCAGATGAGAAACCAAGACTTGGATCCCCGCAGAGGGTCATGCCTTGGGCTCACAGCCCCAGTGCTCAGCCTGGCCCTGTGTCCATCTGGCCATATGTCCACGAGGCCAACAGCCAGCACTGCAGTGACCCCAGGTGCCAGCACCCCAGCATAGAGAAGGAGGAATTGCTCTTCCCCCTCTGGACCCCAACCCCCAGCCCAGCCTGTTCAGACCAAGCGCAGGTTCCACAGCCAAAGGGGCGCAGGTTCCACAGCCAAAGGGACACAGGTTCAAAATTGACTCCATACCGAGCAGGTCATGTTGCCTCCCTGTGCCTCAGTTTAGTCACCTGTGAAATGGGGGTGCCAGTCCCCATTGCTTAAATGGGACATGAGGTGTGCTACTGAGTTTAGGGCCTGGCTATAGCAGGGTGATGGCACAGGGAGCTCTCCTGTCTTGTGCTTGAAGCTTGTGGCCAAGAGCAGCGCCCAGGGCTCAGCGCAGAGGAGCATCCAGTCTAACACCCATTGCTCCAGTGGGGAAACTGAGGCCCAGGGAAGGGCAGTCACTTCCCTAGTGTGGTTTACTGGCAGTTCCAGTGCACACGTCTTGGCATGGCCACTCCCAGAATCCTGGGCATGGCTTTCATACGCAAACTTTTAAGCAAGGACATTTCCAGAGACACATTCCACAGGCCCATCTGTCTAGACCGTCTTGGAAGGCTGCAATGTCTGCCAAAAGCGGCCCAGACAAGGAGAAATGAACTGTGGTATGACTCTATTTTCCCTTTTCTCCACACAATTGGGAAGCTCATCCTTGACACTTTCATCATAGCTATTTTAGCCCTACTAGGTTAGCATGTGTACTTATTTCTTTCCTAAGACCTTCTCTCTCTCCCTCTTTCTCGCTCTGTTCTCCATTCCCATACTCTGTCTCTCTCTCTCTAGCTCTCATTGTCTCCCTCTCTCAGCAATTTTCTTTTCAAACTTTTTCCTGGAAAACTGGTGGTTGAACTAACTCCTGCCAGACACTGTGGTAATATCTCATCGAATCCTCACATCAGCCCCAAAGGAGGGTCATTAGTTATCTCCCCCTTTCCTAGATGGAGAATCTGAGGCTCTGAGGGAAGAGGTGGCTTGTCCAGAGTCACACAGTCAATACCTGGAGAGGCTGGGCCTGTCTTCCAGGGGCCACAGTCTGCTTGGGACAGTCCCAGGCCCCCGGTTCCTAAATCCACCCCCACCCCATGTGGGGCCAACTCAGCAGGCTCCAGCCCCCTTACCTTGAGTGTGTCTCCCTTGTTGAAGGCCAGCTCATCGCTCTCTGTAGCCTGAAAGCTGTACAGGGCCACGGACTCCATGCTGCTGCTCGGGGCTCCAGCAGCTGGGCTCAGAGCTGGGCCGATGGCTTCCTGCTTCCTCTGCAGTCAAGGACCGTCTTCCTTTGTTTTGAGTGCGCGTTTGTTCTTTTGAAGTTGAGACTGAAACTGCTCCTAATGGGGGAGAAACAGGAAACAGACACATCACAGAACAGGGAGGGCTTGTGAGCCAGCTCAGTCCCTACCTCAGACCCCAGGTGCCAGGAATGGCCCTTGGGGAGTCTCCCTGAAGCTCTGGGAGTGGGACCCCCTTGTGCCCATGTTTTATCATCCGTAAAAGTGAGGTGCCTGGAGAAGTGCCAAAGCCATCCTGCTGGCTCAGGCACTGAGTCTCATGGCACCAGATGCTGGCCCCCCTTCACCAATTTGCCAGTGACTCTCCATCTTTTCCTAAACCCTGATGCCTCTTGTGATGCCCTGCCTCCTGCTCCTTCAATCCCAAGCTCCTCATCTGGCATTCAAGGCCCTTGCAATCCACCACCTCCACCTGCCCCTACAAACAGCCCCCATTCTCATCCTTTGTCATCCCCTTCACTCTAAACAAACCTAGGGCTTCAGCCACAGCAAGGGGCCACACCAAACTCTCATTTCAACTCCAGACTTTTGCACATGTGGTTCCTCTGCCTGGTGTTCTCCTCTTTCTGCTCCCAGGAGATTCCTATTCATCCATCAAAGCCCAGCTCAGAAGGTACCTCTTCTGGTCCTAAGGTCAACAAGACTTGTAGGCCAGGCGCAATGGCTCATGCCTATAATCCCAGCACTTTGGGAGGCCAAGATGGGTGGATCGCTGGAGTTCAGGAGTTCGAGATCAGCCTGGCCAACATGGTGAAGCCTCATCTCTACTAAAAATACGAAAAATTAGCCTGGTGTGGTGGCACGTGCCTGGAATCCCAGCTACTGGGAAGGCTAAGGCACAAGAATCACTTGAACCTGGAAGGCAGAGGTTGCAGTGAGCCAAGGATCCATCCAGGCTCAAAGCAATCCTCCCACCTCAGCCTCCAGAGTAGCTCGGACTACAGGTGCCCACCACCATGTCTGGCTAATTATTTGTATTTTTAGTAGAGATGGGTTTTCACCATGTTACCAAGGCTGGTCTTGAATTCCTGGACTCAAGCGATCCTCCTGCCTGAGACTGCACCATTGCACTCCAGCCTGGGTGACAGAGCGAGTCTCCCTCTCAAAAAAAAAAAAAAGAGAACTGTAAATAAATCTCTACCTTTCCTTATGAGCAGTGTTATCAGTGTAGCAATTCTGAAACTGTTTTGCCAGTGTTGCAGGATAGAGCACAAATGGACAGGCACAGCTATATTGTTCGGAACCAGGGTTCTCCCTGGGAAAGAAGGGAGACACAGACATGGAAGGAAAACTAGGCAGAGCCCTGCGGTGTTGCATGGACACTGGATGAATCAGTGTGAAGTCACATTTTTTTTTCCCATAAAGAAGTTTTTCTTCCTTCATTTATATTAATATGGACTCATGGTTTCATATTTTAGCCACTGGATTATAATCCATTACTATCATATTTATTTTGATGCTTAAAATGCCCCTGATTGGGCCAGTGGGGTTTCCTTCAAGCTGTCTCCTTATCCTTTCGACATGGACCCGTCATTCTATGAACACACCCTGACCTTCTGGCCAATAATAGAAGAATCACTTGAACCTGGGAGATGGAAGTTGCAGTGAGCCAAGATTGCACCATTGCACTCTAGCCTGGGTGACACATCAAGACTCCATCTCAAAAAAAAAAAAATAGTTGAAAGAAAAGAAGATGACAGATGCCCACCGCCCACTCTGGAGTCCCTGAGCCAACCAGGTAGGATGGAACTGGCCCTGGCCTCACCTAGCTCCACTCCAGGGCTTCTCCACGCTGCCCTCTACTCAAAGACCCCTGCCTTCTGGCTGCCCCCAACCCCCAGGGTGACAGGATGTTATAATGCCCCTCTTTCCGGCTCTGTTGCAGCTGAGGTTTCAAAGCCTCAGAATGATGCATTGGGCTGGGCGCGGTGGCTCACGCCTGTAATCCCAGCACTTTGGGAGGCCAAGGCGGGCGGATCACGAGGTCAGGAGATCGAGACCATCCTGGCTAACACAGTGAAACCCCGTCTCTACTAAAAACACAAAAAATTAGCCGGGTGAGGTGGCGGGCGCCTGTATTCCCAGCTACTCGGGAGGCTGAGGCAGGAGAATGGTGTGAACCCCGGGGGGCGGAGCCTGCAGTGAGCCAAGATCACGCCACTGCACTCCAGTCTGGGCGACAGCGAGACTCTGTCTCAAAAAAAAAAGAATGATGCAATGGAGGGGTTGGGATCTGCCCCTGCCTCAGTTTTGAGGTGCTTCCAGCCATATGAGGGGAGGAGGACTTCCCCTTATGAAGCTGAATGTGTGTCCCCTGGGGCGGTGGGACAGACGCCTGGTTTATTTTTATGTGTTTTAGAAGTACTTATTTTCTGCCAAGTCCTTTACAAAGAGGTAAGTGACCAATAGTAGGTGGCAGGGCTGGGTTTCAAACCCAGGCAGGCCTGAGGGCCAAACCATGCCTACAACTCCTTTGCCGCATGGCCTCAACCCAGAGGATTCCTGCCCAAGGTGGCTCAGGCCAGAGCTGGGAGCCTGGGCTGCCTACTGTACAGCGAGCTCAGGGAGTGGAGTGAGGTAAGCAGCAAAGCTTTGTTGGAGGGTAAATCTGCCCTGATTCCGGGAGACCAGAGAGGACCCCACAAATGGGACTTGACTGAGAGGACCCTTGAAGAATGCAGCACCCCAAATGAGGCAGACGCCGGGGCCTGGAACGAGGGGCCATCAGAAGCTGGAGGCTTGGGCCAGGCGCGGTGGCTCACGCCTGTAATCCCAGCACTTTGGGAGGTCAAGGCAGGCAGATCACTTGAGGCCAGGAGCTCGAGACCAGCCTGACCAACATGGTGAAACCCTGTCTCTACCAAAAATACAAAATTAGGCTGGGCATGGTGACTCACACCTGTAATCCCAGCACTCTGGGAGGCCGAGGTGGGTGGATCACCTGAGGTTAGGAGTTTGAGACCAGCCTGGCCAACACAGTGAAACCCAGCCTCCACTAAAAATAAAAAATTAGCTAGGCGTGGTGGGCGAGTGCCTATAATCCCAGCTACTTGGGAGGCTGAGGCAGGAGAATCACTTGAACCCAGGAGACGGAAGTTGCAGTGAGCCAAGATCACGCCACTGCACTCCAGCCTGGGCGACAAGAGTGAAACTCCGTCTCAAAAAATATGTATACAAAATTAGCCAGGAGTGGTGGTGCACAGCTGTAATCCCAGCTACTTGGGAAGCTGAGGCAGGAGAACTGCTTGAACCTAGGAGGTGGAGGTTGCAGTGAGCCGAGATCACCCCATTATACTCCAGCCTGGACAACAAAAGCGAAACCCCATCTCAAAAAAAAAAAAAAAAACAAAATAAGGAGTTTTGGAAACCAAGATTTTATTATGCAGATGAAGCCTCCAGGTAGCTGGCTTCAGAGAGAATAGAGTGTAAATGTTTCTTATCGGACTTAAAGAGTCTGTTCTATCAGTAATTCCAAAAGTGCGGAGGTTATAACGAGGCATGTCGAGCTCCCCCTTCCCATCATATCCTGAACTCATTTTCAGGTTTTTTTTTTTTTTTTGAGACGGAGTCTCGCTCTGTCGCCCAGGCTGGAGTGCAGTGGCACAATCTCGGCTCACTGCAAGCTCCGCCTCCCAGGTTCACGCCATTCTCCTGCCTCAGCCTCTCCGAGTAGCTGGGACTACAGGCGCCCACCACCACACCCGGCTAATTTTTTTTTTTTTTTTTTGTATTTTTAGTAGAGACGGGGTTTCACCATGGTCTCGATCTCCTGACCTCGTGATCCGCCCGCCTCGGCCTCCCAAAGTGCTGGGATTACAAGCGTGAGCCACCACGCCTGGCCTCATTTTCAGGTTAACTTTGGAATGCCCTTGCCGAGAGAAGGAGTCCATTCGGATAGTTAAGAGGCTTAGGATTTTGGTTTTGGTTTATGGAGGTCCCTCAAAAGCTGCTCAAAGGAGGAAAACTCATCACTGGCCACAGGCCACACCAGGCCAGGGCAGACCCAGCCACTGTCTCAGTGCTGAAACCCTAACCCCCTGTGATCAGCTGAGTAATGGCCCTGAAGACATCCAGGTCCTGATCCCAAGAACTTGGAATGTTCCCTTATATGACAAGAGGGACTTTGCCGGTGTGATTATGTTAAGGATCATGAGATGGAATGGAAACTGCAATTTCAATGCAGTTTGAGTTCTGTAATTATTAGACTGGACTAGACTACTAGACCCTGGTACACTCCAAAGAGGCTGACTAGGGAACTTTTTATCATCAGAGATTGGCTGAAACACCTGAGAGAACTCCCTGAAAAAAAATTTTTTTTTAGACAGAGTTTTGCTTCTGTTGCCTGCACTAGAGTGCAGTGGCATGATCTCAGCTCACTGCAACCTCCGCCTCCCCGTGTCTACTAAAAATACAAAAATTGGCCAGGCATGGTGGTGCATGCCTGTAGTCCCAGCTACTTGGGAGGAGAATCACTTGAACCTGGGAGGTGGAGATTGCAGTGAGCAGAGATCGTGCCACTGCACTCCAGCCTGGGTGACAGAGGGAGACTCTGTCTCAGAAAAAAAAAAAAAAAAAGAAAATGAAGAAACAGGCCAGGCATGGTGGCTCACACCTGTAATCCCAGCACTTTGGGAAGCTGAAGCAGGAGGAATGCTTGAACCCAGGAGTTCAAGACCAGCCTGGACAACATAGTGAGACCCCCATCTCTACAAAAACAAACAACAACAAAAATAGGCCAGGCATGGTGGCTCACACCTGTAATCCCAGCTACTCAGGAGGCTGAGGTGGGAGGATCGTTTGAATCCTGGATTTCAAGGTGACAGTGAGCTATGATCACACCATCATACTCCTGCATCTGACAGCGAGACTTTGTCTGGAAAAAAAAAAACGGAAATGAAGAAACATGGATTCATGAACATCTATGAATATTTGGTTTAAAAAGGTGAGGCCATGGTGTTTGCACTGAGATCATGGCCCCTCTTGCCCTTCCTCTCAGCTCAGTGAGGCTGAGACTCCACTCTGGACAGCTGCAAGCAAGAACATGGGGTCCCCTGCTGCCTCCAGACCAAGGAAACAGGGATCCCTCTGCCCCTAGCTCCCAGAAGGAGGGCTTTCCTCCCAGGAAGAACAGGACATCAATTTCCTATTCTACCCCCAGCCACCTGTTGCTGAGACTAAGTCCTGGTTGAGTGTAGCCAAGAATTGGGGGCCCCCTTCTTGCACCCAGCCCCCTCAAGGAACAGAGACTCTGCCTTGGGTGCAGTATGCTGCGAGTGCTGGGGTCCTGATCACTCCGGCCCTGGCTCATGTGGAAGTGGATCAACAACAGGAGAGGCAAACTTTGAGGACCTCGGCCATTGTCCTCACTCCCACCAAGTCCTCAGCCCCTAGCGCAGGGTGTCACTCAGATAGAAGCTTTCCAAAGTCTCCACCCCCAGCTCCAGGGCCCTGGCTCAGAGAGATTTTTGCCTAATGAAGAAACAGGCCATAAAAAAGAGACTTCCTAATCTCTTCCCAAAGCAACTGACCTCATTTGCTACAGAGAATGAAGGAATTCAAGGCAAAAGTTGCTTTTGTTTTGATTTTGGTTAGGTTTGTTTAAGAGTACAGTGATGTGATCTCCGCTCACTGCAACCTCCACCTCCTGGGTTCAAGCAATTCTCCTGCCTCGGCCTCCCGAGTAGCTGGGATTACAGGTGCCACCACCACACCCAGCTAATTTTTTTATTTTATTTTATTTTTAGCAGAGACGGGGTTTCACCATGTTGACCAGGCTGGTCTCGAACTCCCGACCTCAGGTGATCCGCCCACCTCAGCCTCCCAAAGTGCTGGGATTACAGGCATGAGCCACTGCACCTGGCCCAAAAGGTGCTTTTGAGAATAGTAGAGATTATGGTGAGAGATAATTGGGAGAAGATTCAAGACACAAGCTGAACTCTAGGCTGCTCGTTTACAGGAGAGAACAGGGAATAGCACCAGCAGAGGGAGCCCTCCTGATGTCAGAACAAATAGCAGACATGGACCTCACACACTATTCCTTCCAAGGAGCCAAACTTGATAGGATCAGTGTGTAGAGCCGGGCATTATAGGAAATTATAAAGCAATCCATTGGCAACTTGCAGAGCTTATTTCAACCAAGCAAGGATTAAGAAAAAGAAGGGCTGGGTGTAGTGGCTCACGCCTAAAATCTCAACACTTTGGGAGGCTGAGGTGGGTGGATCACGAGATCAGGAGTCCAAGACCAGCCTGGCCAAGATGGTCAAACCCCGTCTCTACTAAAAAACAAAAAATACAAAAATTAGCCAGGTGTGGTGGCAGGTGCCTGTAATCCCAGCTACTTGGGAGGCTGAGGCAGAGGAATGCTTGAACCCGGGAGGCAAAGGTTGCAGTGAGCCGAGATTGTGCCACTGCACTCCAGCCTGGGCGACAGAGCGAGACTCCATCTCCAAAAAAAAAAAAAAAAAAGAAGAAAGAAAGAAAAAGGAAAAGAAAATTTGCATAGCTTAACAGCTGAGTTATGGTCAGGGAAAGAGGAAGAGAGCCTTCCAAAACCACTGTCATCCCAGGGTAATTGCAGGTATACTCAAAGCTGGGCCCCCTGAGAACGACCTTAGAAGCTGAACATCGTAGGGAAGAAACAGACTTCACTAAAATAATCCAGCCAGTCACTAAACAAATAAACAAGAAAATAATAACAAGCCCAGGACAGGGGAGACTCATACCCAGAATTGCTACAATGCATTATTTAAATGTCCTGTTTCCAACAACAAAAAAATATGAAGCATGCAAAAAATTTAAAAAACAGGAAAGCATGACCCATAGATCAGGGGAAATGCAGGCAAAGGAAACTGCCTGTGAGAGGGCACATGTTGATTTATCAGAAAAAGACTTTAAAGTAGCCATTATACACATGTTCATAAAACCAAAGGAAACTGTGACTAAATAAAGGAATGTATGATGATGGTGTTTCATCAAACAGAGAATACCAATAAAAAGATAGAAATTGCCAGGCACAGTGGCTCACGCCTGTAATCCCAGCACTTTGGGAGGCCAAGGTGGGTGGATCACGAGGTCAGGAGTTCGAGACCAGCCTGGCCAACATGGTGAAACTCTGTCTCTACTAAAGATTAAAAAAAAAAAAAAAATTAACCGGGTATAGTGGTGCATGCCTATAATCCCAGCTACTCAGGAGGCTGAGGCAGGAGAATCCCTTGAACCTGGGAGGTAGAGGTTGCAGTGAGCTGAGATTGCACCATTGCACTCCAACCTGGGCGACAGGGCAAGACTCCGAATCAAAAAAAAAAAATCGAAATTATAAAGAAAAAACAAATGGAAATTATGAAGTTGAAAAGTATAGTAACTAAAATAGCCGGGTGCAGTGGCTCACACCTGTAATCCCAGCACTTTTGGAGGCTGAAGCAGGTGGGTCACCTGAGGTCAGGAGTTCGAGACCAGCCTAACCAACATGGTGAAACCCCATCTCTACTAAAAATACAAAATTAGCCAGGCATGGTGGCGGGCACCTGTAATCCCAGCTACTCGGGAGGCTGAGGCAGGAGAATTGCTTGAACCTGGGAGGCGGAGGTTGCAGTGAGCCAAGATCACGCCACTGCACTCCAGCCTGGGCGACAAGAGTGAAACTCCCGTCTCAAAAAAAAAAAAAAAAGAAAGAAATAAAAGAAAAGAAAAAGTATAGTAACTGAAATAAAACATTCATTAAAGGGATTCACCAGCTGATTTCAAAATTCATATGGAATTGCAAATGATCTAGAATGGCCAAAAAAATATTGATAAAGAAAAAAAAATGGCTGAGTGTGGCGGCTCACGCCTGTAATCCCAGCACTTTGGAAAGCCCAGGCAGGAGAATCACTTGAGCCCAAGAAGTCAAGTCTGCAGTGAGCAGAGATCACATCACTACACTCCAGGCTGGGCCACAGAGCAAGATCTTGTCTCAAAGAATAAAAACCAGAAACAACCAACAAACAAATAACAATAATTAAATAAAAATAAAAAATGTAGGGGTACATTTTCATGCCTTGTATTTGGCAATGGAACCTTTGATATGATACTGAAAATACAAGCAATAAAAGGATAAATTGTATTTTATCAAAATTAAAACTTTTGCTCATCAAAGGACACTTTCAAGAAAGTGAAAAGACAACCTACAGAATGGAAGAAAATATTTGCAAATAACAAATCTGGTGAGAGTTTCATATCCAGAATACACAAGAACTCACAGAATTCAATACTAGAACACAAACAACCCAATTTAAAAATGGGCAAGGGATCCTAAAAGACTTTTCCCCAAATAAGGTATACAAATGGCTCACAGCTCCTGAAAGATGCTCAACTTCATTTGTCATTAGGGAAATGCATGTTGAACCCACAATGACACACCCTTCACATCCCTAGGATGGCTATTAAGCCATGCCTGCTCTCTTGATGACCTCTGCCCCTGTCTGTGCCCGTCCTTGCTGGTCCCTGAGCTCCACTGAGTGGACTCTTTGCTGGCTCCTGGCACTACCAAGCTGGGACCTGGAATATCTTGGTGTCACTAGAGTGAAAAGACTCATTAATTATGTTCAGTCAGATCCTTCCAGGGCTAAGAGACCTGCCAGGGTGGCCCGAGCTTGTCCCTAACTTTGGATCCTAAAAAGGAAGCCCTGGCTGGGCGTGGTGGCTCATGCCTGTAATCCCAGCACTTTGGGAGGCCCAGGCAGGAGGACCACCTAAGGTCAGGAGTTCGAGACCAGCCTGGCTAACATGGTGAAATCCCATTTCTACTAAAAAAAATACAAAAAATTAGCCAGGCATGGTGGCACGAACGTGTAATCTCAGCTACTTGGGAGGCTGATGCAGGAGACTCGCTTGAACCCGGGAGGCAGAGGTTGCGGTGAGCCAAGACTGTGCCACTGTACTCCAGCCTGGGCAACAGAGCAAGACTCCATCTCAAAAAAAAAAAAAAAAAAAAAAAAAGGAAGCCCTGAGTTCTGCCCAGTTTGGCCCTTTGAGGGTGAGAGATCCTACTATTTCCAAGCCTGGCTGTTCTGGGTATGTAAGTTGGGGGACAGTGGGGATCACAGTTCAGGAACCATTCCCACAGCCCCAAGAGCCTCCCCAACCCCACCAAGTCCACATTTGACCTCTTCTCTGAGCTCCAAATGCCTCTTGGGTGCCATCCCTGGATGTTTCTCAGATGTATAACAGCCCAGATAAAACTCATCATTGCCAGGCGTGGTCACTCACCTGGCACCCGTGACAAATAAAATGTTTTTTAAAGTATCTATAGGCTGGGCATGGTGGCTCACGCCTGTAATCCCAGCACTTTGGGAGGCGAAGGTGGGCAGATCACGAGGTCAGGAGATCGAGACTATCCTGGCTAACATGGTAAAACCCCGTCTCTACTAAAAATACAAAAAGTTAGCTGGGCATGTTGGCACGCACCTGTGGTCCCAGCTACTTGGGAGACTGAGGCAGGAGAATCGCTTGAACCCAGGAGGCAGAGGTTGCAGTGAACTGAGATCGTGCCACTGCACTCCAGCCTGGGCTACATAGCAAGACTCTATCTCAAACAAACAAACAAACAAACAAAAAAAACACCACATTTTATTTGGGCCAGGCTTGGTGGCTCACGCCTGTAATCCCAGCACTTTGGGGGGCCAAGGTGGGCGGATCACCTGAGGTCGGGAGTTGGAGACCAGCCTCACCAACATGGAGAAACCCCATCTCTACTAAAAATACAAAATTAGCCAGGCATGGTGGCGCATGCCTATAATCCCAGCTACTCAGGAGGCTGAGGCAGGAGAATCTCTTGAACCCAGGAGGCGGAGGTTGCAGTGAGCTGAGATCATGCCATTACACTCCAGCCTGGGCAACAAAAGTGAAACTCCGTCTCAAAAAATAAAAAAAAATTTGTGGTTGGGCATGGTGACTCAGGCTCACACTGTAATCCTAGAACTTTGGGAGGCCGAAGTAGGAGGATTGCTCGAGGCCAGGAGTTCAAGACTAGCCTGGGCAACATAGCAAGATCCCATCTCTACAGAAAAGTAAATTTAAAAAAATTATGACATTTTGAGCTCCATGATGAAAAAAAAATTTTTAAAAAGAAAGAAAATTAGCCAGGTGCACACCTGTAGTCCCAACTAGAAAGGATGCTCAGGCGGGAGGATCTCCTGAGCCCAGGAGTTCAAGGCTGCAGTGAGCTGTGATTGTGCCACTGCTCACCAGCCTAAGATATGGGAAAAACCAAAGTGTTTTTCTTTTTATTTCTGCTGTCATTGTATGAAATAGTCTACAGGTTTCCATTATATCCAGTTATAGAGGGTGTTACTGAGTTACGGATTTTTGCCTGCTGGATCTGTCAATTTCTGATAGAGGAACACTGAAGTTGCCAACTGTAATAGTTTCTCCTTGCAGTGCTATCGCTTTTTCCCTCACATATTTTGATGTTCTCTTGCTAGGATCATACATGTTAAGGACCGTTATGTCTTCTTTGAGTATTGACTCCTTAATCATTATGTAATGCCCTGTCCTTATCCCGGATGACTTTTCTTTTTCTTTTCTTTTTGAAACAGGGTCTCTGTCAACCAGGCTGGAGTGCAGGGAGCTCGGCTCAGTGCAACCTCTGCCTCCCATGCTCAAGTGATTCCTATGCCTTAGCCTGCAGAGTAGCTGGGATTACAGGCTGGGATTACCACCACGCCCTGCTCATTTTTGTATTTCAGTGAAGACAGGGTATCGTCGTGTTGGCCAGGCTGGTCTCAAACTCCTGGCCTTAGGTGATCTGTCCGCCTTGGCCTCCCAAAGTGCTGGGATTACAAGTGTAAGCCACTGTGCCTGGCCTATTCCTGATGACTTTTCCTTGCTCTGAAGCCTGTACTGTCTGAAATTAATATAGAGACTCCTGCTTTCTTTTGATTAGTGTTGGCATAGTAGATCTTTCTTTATCCATCCGCTTTTAATACATACGTCTTTAAAGTGTAGTTCTTGTAAGCAACATATAGTTACGTCTTGTTTCTTGCTCTTCTCTGACAATCTCTTTCAGTTGGTTCATTTGGACCATTGATATGCAAAGGGATGTTGATATACTTGGATTAATAGCTGCCTTTTTTTGTTTTTACTGTTTTCTATTTGTTGCCTTTGTTTCTATTTTTGTCTCCCACTCTTTTTCTGCCTCTTGTAGTGTTTTGTCTTTGGGGTTTTTCTTTTTTGCTTTTCTTTTTCTTTTTCTTTTTTGAGACAAAGTCTTGCTCTGTCAGCCAGGCTGGAGTGCAGTGGCACAGTCATGGTTTATTGTGGCCTCAAGCTCCTGGGCTCAAGCAATCCTACCGTCTTGGCCTCCCGAGTAGCTGGGATCACAGGTATGCACCACCGTGCCTGGCTAATTTTTTTTTTATTTAATTTTTTGTACAGACAGGGTCTACTATGTTGCCCAGGCCGGTCTCAAACTCCTGGGCTCAAGTGATCCTTCTGCTTCAGCCTCTCAAGTAGCTGGGATTACAGTCACATGCCACCACGCCTGGCTAATTTTTTATTTTTTGTAGAGATGGGATCTTGCAGTGTTGCTAAGGCTAGTCTCAAACGTCTGGCCTCAAGCGGTCCTCCCGCCTCAGCCTCCCAAAGCACTGAGAATACAGGCGTGAGCCACTATGGCCAGCCATAAGTAAAATAGGTTTTAGAGTACCTGTGTCCACCGATAAGGGCGTAGTCATTTCTTCGCTCACCCGCTCCTTTAAGTGCTGAGGATTCCACTGCACTGACCCAGGTTGTGCCCTCAGGGAATGTTGAGTCCTAGCAGATGTTAAACAACATATGAAACGTCTAAGTATTTCACTGGACTTACAGTACACAGGTGGCTCTTGGTTTGATTTTCTTCTGACTTTCTCTCACCCCTGCCTCTCAGAGCAAAAGATTTGCAGCTTATCTTTGCTATCTATGGGCTTTGGGCAGCTGGGCTGAAAGAAGGCGCCACTTAAAAGGAAAGTCTTCCTGCTCTTATAAAAATTCTAATGGAACCCACTTAAGGTGAAGAGGTCGATGATGACAAGAGTAAGGAGAGCAGGCAAAGCTTTCTCAGGACGGAGAGAAGATGGGGTACCAGGATTAGATTCTCAATCTATTAAGAAAAAAAATCCCAGTGATTTATACAAGAGAAGAGTTTATTTCTCTCTCCCATAACAAAATCTGGGGGTAGACACTCTGAGACTGGTCTTGGACCTTGACTCTCCTCCCATCAAAAGGTAGACTCCAATGTTACACTCGGTAAAGGCTGGTCTTAGTGACAGGCTCCAAAGACATGGAATGTGGCTGGTGGGCACAGTGGCTCATGCCTGTAATCCCAGCACTTTGGGAGGCCCAGACAGGCAGATCACTTGAGGTTAGGAGTTCAAGACCAGCCTGGCCAACATGGTGAGACCCTGTCTCTACCAAAAATACAAAAATTAGCAGGGCGTGGTGGTACATGCCTGTAGTCCCAGCTACTCAGGAGGCTGAGGCACAAGAATCGCTTGAACCCGGGAGGCAGAGGTTGCAGTGAACCGAGATCACGCCACTGCACTCCAGCCTGGGCGTCAGAGTGAGACTTTGTCTCAGAAAAACAAAAAAACACAAAGAAATGGAATGCGGTCGGGTGCGATGGTGCACCCCTGTAATCCCAGCACTTTGGGAGGCTGACGCTCGTAGATCGTTTGAGCTCAGGAGTTTGAGACCAGCCTGGGTAACATGGTGAGACCCTGTCTTTATAAAAAATACAAAAATCAGCCAGGCATGATGGAGCATGCCTGTAGTCCCAGCTACTTGAGAGGCTGAGGTGGGAGGACTTCCTGAGCCTGGGAAGTCGAGGCTGCAGTGAGCCAAGATTGCATCACTGCATTTCAGCCTGGGCAACAGAGACCCTGTCTTTTAAAATAAATTGTAAAATAAAACTTTTAAATAAAGAAACAAAGGAAGTTGATTTTTGTATACTGTGTAAGATAAGAATCCAAAGTGTTCTGCATGTGGGTATACAATTTTACCAATACCGTTGATTAAAGTGGCTGTTCTTTTGCCCCTTTGTCCTTGAAGAGATGGTCCTTGGCCCCTTTGTGGAGAATCAATTGGCTATAATTGTTTGGGTTTATTTCTGGAAGAGTGAGACCATCTCGAAAGAAAAAGCAAAAGAAAGAGTAAAAGAAAGAGAAAGAAGAAGCAAAGAAAAGAAAAGAAAGAGAGAGAGAAGGGGGGGAAGAAAGAGAGAGAAAAAGAAAGAAAGAAAGAAAGAAAGAAAGAAAGAAAGAAAAAGAAAGAAAGAGAAAGGAAGAAAGAAAAAAAGGAAGGAAGGAGGAAAGGAGGAAAGAAAGGGGGAGAGAGAGAGAGAGAGAGAGAGAGAAAGAAAGAAAGAAAGAAAGAAAGAAAGAAAGAAAGAAAGAAAGAAAGAAAAGAAGGGCGAGCCGGGTGCAGTGGCTCATGCCTGTAATCCCAGCACTTTGGGAGGCCAAGGCAGGCGGTCAGGAGATCGAGACCATCCTAGCTAACGCAATGAAACTCTGTCTCTACTAAAAGTACAAAAAATTAGCTGGACGTGGTGGCGGGCGCCTGTAGTCCCAGCTACTCAGGAGGCTGAGGCAGGAGAATGGCGTGAAGCTGGGAGGCGGAGCTTGCAGTGAGCCGAGATCGCACCACTGTACTCCAGCCTGGGTGACAGAGCAAGACTCCGTCAAAAAAAAAAAAGAAAGAGAAAGGAAAGGAAGAGAAGAGAAGAGAAAAGGAAAGGAAAGAAAAGAAAAGAAAAAAGAAAAGAAAAAGAAATGGAATGCAACAGAAGTGACGCTGCGTGAACTTCAAGACTAGGTCATGAGCAGTGTCCACCCTCTCTCTGGAAAACTCACTCTTGGAACCCTGCCACCATCCCGTGAGGAGGGCCAGGCCACACGCAGAGACTACCTGAAAGCCCCACTGAGGTCTCAGCTGACAGACAGACAGCATCGGCCATCAGACATGGGAGTGGTCTTCACTTGTGGTCTCCATCCCCACCCTCCATCTGACGGTAACCACAAGAAAGACCCGAGGCCCGCACCATCTAGCTGAGCCGAGGCAATCACCAGAACCAAGAGACGTAACAAACAATTAATGAGAGTTTTACACCACAAGTTATGACTCAGGGACATTTCCTACAGTAAAAAAAAAAACAAAAAAACAAAAAAATCTTAAGTATGGGGTGGTTCATTAAGTGGCAGCAGATAACACCTGTGTTCTATCCTGTCTCCCAGAATTCCCCCACAAGATTAAGACCCAGTTACCTGTAGCAGTAATTTACTTAATAACAATGCCCTTTGGTGACTATTTTCCCCATCCTACTCCCTTGTCACTGTTTCTTAAGATCATCTCCCAGCCGGGCGCGGTGGCTCATGCCTGTCATCCCAGCACTTTGGGAGGCTGAGGCAGGCGGATCACGAGGTCAGGAGATCGAGACCATCCTGGCTAACACGGTGAAACCCTGTCTCTACTGAAAAATAGAAAAAATTAGCCAGGCTTGGTGGTGGGCGCCTGTAGTCCCAGCTACTCGGGAGGCTGAGGCAGGAGAATGGTGTGAACCCGGAAGACAGAGCTTCCAGTGAGCTGAGATCATGCCACTGCACTCCAGCCTGGGTGAGAGAGGGAGACTCCGTCTCAAAAAAAACATCATCTCCAGGCCGGGCGCAGTGGCTCATGCCTGTAATCCCAGCACTTTGGGAGGCCAAGGTGGGCGGATCACCTGAGGTCCGGAGTTCGAGACCAGCCTGAGCAACATGGAGAAACCCTGTCTCTATTAAAAATACAAAATTAGCTGGGCATGGTGGTGCATGCCTGTAATCCCAGCTACTCCAGAGGCTGAGGCAGGAGAATGGCTTGAACCCGGGAGACGGACGTTGCCGTGAACCAAGATCGTGCCATTGCACTCCAGCCTGGGCAACAAGAGCAAAACTCCATCTCAAAAAAAAAAAAAAAAATCCTCTCCCAAGGCCACAGGCGGGGGCTCACACCTGCAATCCCAGCACTTTGGGAGGCTGAGGCGGGCAGATCATGAGGTCAAGAGATCCAGACCATCCTGGCCAACATGGTAAAACCCCATCTCTACTAAAAATAAAAAAATTAGCCAGGCATGGTGGCGCATGCCTGTTATATCCTCAGGAGGCTGAGGCATGACAATCACTTGAACCCAGGAGGCAGAGGTTGCACTGAGCCCAGATCATGCCACTGCACTGCAGCCTGGGTGATGAAGTGAAACTCTGTCAAAACAGAAATTATTCTTTCACAGTTCTGGAGGCTCAAAGTCAGGAATCAAACTGTTGAAGCCTCGTAGGGGGATCCTTCCTTGACTCCTCCAGCTTCTGGAGGCTACTGGCCATCCGGGTGTTACTAAAACACCAGGGGTTCCATCTAGGGCCTGCTGCTCACCTCACAGAAAAAGCCAATCAGTGAAACAACGATTATTGCCAAGGAAGAAGGCTCTAATCAGGTGCTGCAGCTGAGGGGATGGGAGGGATTCATCCCAGGAATGCAGGGGGTGGTTCAACATAAGAAAATCCATTAACGTAATGTCCTGCATTAGTAGAACAAAGAGAAAAAAACAGTCATTCCAGCTGACACAGGAAAAGCATCTAAGATATTCTAACATTTCATCATTAAAACAGAGAAAACTATGAAACGAGGGGATTTGCCTCAACATTATAAAAGGTATTTGTGAAAAACCCACAGTTATCATCACACTTAAGGGCGAAAGACTAAAAGCTTTCCCCCTAAGTTCAGGCACGAGACACAGAGGTTCACTTTTACCACTGCTAGTCTGCTAGTCAATGTGGTTTTTTTTTTGTTTGTCGCCCAGGCTGGAGTGCCTACCTTCTAGACAACTGTGAGAAGCAAATGGACTCCTCCTAAGAGAAGGCAAAGGCCCAGGAGAGGTGATCCAGATGCCTTCTGGTTGTGCTGGGCAACTGTCTGACTTTAGCAGCTCAGCCATTCAACAGCCTTCACGAGTCACATTCAAATCCCACTTAAAACCCAAGCCCTTGTGGCAAGAACGAGCATCTTTTATACCTGACACTTGGATAGATGTGTCAATAAATCTGCCGCCTCTGAGGTTTTCTTCATGTTACTGATCAGCTTCCTCCGTGACTCAATTTTCCACTTGAAGAGATTAACTCTCTCTAGAGTAAGCTAACGCTGACAGCCCTGCTGTGCCTCTGCCCCCGGGACTGACCGCCAGCCAAAGATGCAGGGCTCCCCTGACTTACAGAACACATTTTTTCCACCAAAACAAGATGCCAAATGAGTCTCATCTCCCACCAAATTCCTGGTCCATCCCCAAAACCCACTGGAAGGGCCCTGAGGGCTAGACACACTCCCCACAGGTAGCTATCCCTGGCCTGACACTAGGAAATACCTGGCTGGCGGCCACCAACCACCTCTCAGCCCCAGGCGTGCCCTGCTGCCCCCCTAGTTCCTGGCAGCATCACTCAGCCCTGCATCTCGGAGCTCTGTCACCTCCCACACTCTCAGGAGACCTCAGCTGGCCCAGGATCCTTCCAAGGTCCACCTCAGATGCACTGCTGACACGCTGGCTGGGTTTGGCTTTTCTTTTTTTAACAATATATTTTCCCACATCTTTGAGTTTTCAAAAGTAGACCCGTGTAGGACTCCCTTTTCAGATGCCTTCTTATCAAAACACTCTCCTTCGTGTGTACATGTCTGGTGTAAGTGCACATGTGTCTGTGTGTGTGCATGCTTCAGCTCTACTCCTAGAGCCGGGCAAGCAGGGCTGAGGCCATGACAACTCTGGTTCACCCCTGAGGTTCCCTTGTTATGAAGACAGATTCCGAAGAGAGTCCTCTGAGGGCCCACTGTGCCTGGGGACTTCCTGGACATACTCATGAAACAGTGCACAAGAAAGCTTTCAAATTCTACCAAGTCTCCATCAGGTTTAAGAATGAGGCCGGGCGCGGTGGCTCACACCTGTAATTCCAGCACTTTGGGAGGCCGAGGCGGGTGGATCACGAGGTCAGGAGATCGAGACCATCCTGGCTAACACGGTGAAACCCCGTCTCTACAAAAAATACAAAAAAAATTAGCCGGGCACGGTGGCGGGCGCCTGCAGTCCCAGCTACTCGGGAGGCTGAGGCAAGAGAATGGCGTGAACCTGGGAGGCGGAGCTTGCAGTGAGCCAAGATAGCGCCACTGCAGTCCCGCCTGGGCGAAAGAGTGAGACTCCGTCTCAAAAAAAAAAAAAAAAAAGGAATGAATGAATGGCTGATAACCGTGGATAGCCTTGCCATTCCACTCCCTGAGAAATCCTGTTTCCCCTTAGATTCTTGCCAGGCCACTAGAGAGTGGAGGCATGGCCCAAAGGCCTGGCAGACAGCAGCAGCAGCTGTTGGGGTGATGCCGCAGGACAATGATCACGGCCACTGCTCCATGAAGTCCCGCGCAGGCTGCTTGACACTCTGGCCTTCCCAGCTGCACAGTATCAAACCAAATTTGGATCCATCTCCAGCCACTGTATACAATCCTGGCTTTTCTTTCTCACCTCTGTTTTCCTTTTGCCCCAGTTTCTTCTGGTATCTGTTTAATCCTGCGGCATTGCATGTGTTTTATAAGTCAACTCAAATCCTTTCCAGTAATCGCTTGGCAAACCCTCGCCAGGTGGGGTGTGAGAGAAGCAGCTTCAGCACAAGGGGCTCTCAGCCCACAGGACCAGTGGCCCAAAGGAATCCCTGCCATTTCTCTGGGAGCAGACCTGAAGCATACTACAGCCAGGGCCAACGGTGTCAGCAAGACAGGAGGGGCCATGAGGAGAGCCATGAAGACCCAGCTGCAGGCAGCAGCCCCCACCTGGTACAAAGCCCACCGCTGCTTACTTTGGTTTCAGGACCCAAGTTGGTTCTGATTCACTTGAGTGAATCAGAAAGCAATGAAGATTTCTATTCTGCCTACCTTCCTTTTTCTTCTTCTTTTTCTTTTCTTTTTTTTTTTTTTTTTTTAGGAACAGGAATGCTGGGCAGTTAAACTCCCACCAAGAAGTGCAAGGTACCAGGCAACTCGGGACTTGCTCAGGGAGCATCAAGACAGCTGTAGCTCTGGCTCCGCAGACTGTAGTTCAGGGAGCTCAGCAAGGGGGCTGAGAACACCAGGCTGGGCATTCCTTCCTTCCCTTACCCACCCTCAACAGAGGCCAGCCAGGGCAGAAGATCTGGCCCCTGGCCTTAGAGTGTCCTCGGTGAGAGGAAAGCAGCCATCTTTCTTTCCAGACCTCCACCTTGACTCAGGAATGCTTTTCTCATCCCCATCTGCCTCCCTTTGATGTAGGTTCCGTCTACCCCAAGAACTTCTGTAATTTCTCCAAAGCCTTTTGACACTGTGGCCAGTTCTGCAGAACAGAACAGGAAACGGTGGAAAGAGCCCGGGGGGCGGGTAACATGTGGGCTGCTCACCCCCACCAGATTGCAGTTCAGACCAGCTGCCATCTCTGTGTGATCTTAGGCAAATCCCTCAACCCCCTGGGCCTGAGGGTCCTCCTTTGGGCTGCGCAGCTTCTGCCCACACACAACTGTCCTGAGCACTGACTACATGCCAGGATCATGTGAGGGCAGCCAACACAGGTAAGCCTTAAGAGGACCCAGCCTTGGGAGGGCAGCTGGTGTGTCTGAAATTACAAGACCACCAAGTAAACATGAGCGCCAGAGGCTAGGCTAGGCATGGTGGCTCACGCCTGTAATCCCAGCACTTTGGGAGGCTGAGCTGGGCAGATCACTTGAGGTCAGGGGTTCAAGACCTGGACAACATGATGAAACCCCATCTCTACTAAAAATACAAAAATTAGCCAGGGATGGTGGCATGTGCCTGTAATCCCAGCTACTCAGGTGGCTGAGGAAGGAGAACAGCTGGAAGCCAGCTAGGCGGAGGTTGCAGTGAGCCCAGATCACACCACTGCACTCTAGCCTGGCCAACAGAGTGAGACTCCATCTCAAAAAAAAACAAAACCATGAGCGCCAGGTGAGGCCGAAGAGCTGACGGCCATAAGCACTGTCCATGATAACTTCCAAAGTGCGTCTGCAGCCCAGAATTCTCTCCCCAACTCCAGGCTTCTCAGAACTTCTTGACACCTCCACTTGCGTGTCTAGGAGACGCTTTGACGTGTCCTGAACTCAACCCCTCCACTAACCTGTTGCACCCACAGCCGCCCTCACCTCATATGATGGCAGCTCTGCCTCCAGCTGCTCTACTCCCAGCCCTCAGAGTCGTCCTCAGCTCGCCTCTCACTCTGCCCAGTCCTCTAGCAAGGCCTGTCAGATCATCTTTAAAACATACCCAGAACCGGCCAGGCGCAGTGGCTCACGCCTGTAATCCTAGCACTTTGGGAGGCCAAGGTGGGCGGATCACGAGGTCAGGAGATCGAGACAATCCTGGCTAACATGGTGAAACCTCGTCTCTACTAAAAATACAAAAAATTAGGAGGGTGTGGTGGGGGGCGCCTGTAGTCCCAGTTACTTGGGAGGCTGAGGCAGGAGAATGGCGTGAACCTGGGAGGCAGAGCTTGCAGTGAGCGGAGATCGTGCCACTGCACTCCAGCCTGGGCAACAGTGTGAGACTCCGTCTCAAAAAAAAAAACATACCCAGAACCTGGCCACTGCCCAGATTTCTGCAGCCCTGTCGGGTCCAGACCCTCACCATCTCCCACCTGGATGGGGACAGTGGCCTCCTGACCTGGCTCCCTGCTCCCACCCAGCCCATACACAGCCCAAGGGATCCTCCTAACCCTCGTCTTCCCCCACCTCACTGTGAGTGAAAGTCAAAGAAATTTCTGACATAAACCCAGAAGGCCCAGCACCAGGCCACTGAGTGCATGGTCTGCAAGGTAAGCACAATGAAAGTGTTTCAAAAGCTCCTAGCAATGACATCGGCACAACATCTAAACATGGACACAAAAGTACCCGTCTGGATCGACTAGGAATTCAACGAATGCCCCCAGCCAGAGAGAGTTGAGAGGCCCTGCCCCACACCTCCTCCAGGCCCACCTCTGCCACGCTCCACCCCCACGCACTGGCCATGCTCCGTCACTCATCGCCACCTCACTGGCTGCCTTTTCTCAAACACCGTGAGCACACTCCCACCTCAGGGCCTTTGCACAGCTGCCCTTCTGCCTGGAAGGCTCTTTCCAACCTCCACAAGGCTCACCGCCACACTCCTTCAATCCTTGATCCATTCATACTGCAAGCCACCCTCCCTTACCTCCCCAAAGACACTCAGCAGGACTGTTTTTGTTTTGCTGTTTTCCAGAGCACTCGTTACATAACATGCTGAATAATTTATATTGTGTTTTTCTTTCCCATTACCATATAAGCTCCACGAGGGCAAGGGGCTCTGTTCTGTGCTCAGTGCCTGGTGCCCCATGGGAACTCAATAAATACAGAGCAGAGGGCAGGTAGAGCAGGCTTCAAAAGGAAAGCCCAGAGCTGTGCCTGCAGGCAGACATCGGCAGGCCTGGGAAGGCCTGGAATGCTTCTGTGGGAATAGGAGGACCCCCAGACTGAGGGCGGGGGGACACAGCTGGTGGAAGCAACAGAGGTCTGCAACGTCAAAGGCTCTGGGATGGCCTTGCAGGGCCTGGCATCTAAAAGGGCTTTCTGAGACTCAGGACCAGGGCATCCTTTATAAAGATGGAGGGTGGGTGAGACTGGGAGATAATGACAGCAGGAAATTGGTCAGAAGGCTGGCACTGAATTGAGGCCATGGAACAAGATGGACAATTCAAGAGACTTCCAAGGTCAGATCTACAGATCTATGTGGGAGGTGAGAGAGAGGGAGGGGCACAGGGAGGATGAGATGACATATGGCACATGAAAGAAAGCTCTCCTCAGACATCCTCACGATTATCGCCAGTCACACAAGAGGCCTTCCCGGCTGTGGCTGCTCTCATGTGAAGAGGGCTTCTGACCAGTCTGCCTCCTCTGCCTCTGTGGGGTCTGTGGTCCCAAATGCACCCCTCACAAACATCTCTCCTGAATCACAGCCTGCATCTCACCTGACAGTTTTCTGAATGGCCGGCATCATTCTGACTTTTCCACTGCTGATTTCCAAGAAGGTGTGCTCCAAACAAATCCACTGGTGTGCACAGATTAAGCACTTACCTTATACTCAACCCTTTGTGAAGCATCAAGAAAGAATAGAGAGGAAACATGGCCAGGGTCTTTGCCCCGGACTCCAACAGCCCCCTACCCTCTGACGGGGAGGGAGTGAGATGTGGAGAGGATGACACACCCAACAGTTAAAGGATGAAATGCAATCCATAGAACATTTGTTTGCTCAAAACTCATCTGGGGCATGAGAAATCTTTGAAGAAAAAAATACTCATTTTTATCTTCAACTCCTATCAGGGCTGAAGGACAACAGAAATCCACAAGGGGTGGATACCTTAAGCAACTTGCCAGGTTGGGGGAACAGGGGCAGGTGGTGGGAGTGATATCCAAGCAGAGAGAACGGAATGGCACAGGCAAAGGTGCAGAGGCAGGGCCAGAGACAGCCGCAGCAGGGGAAGATGGCCAGCCTGCAGGCCTGCCAGGCCGTATTTAACACGCAAACGTCCCAGGAGAGCCAGTTTGCCAGCAGGAGAGCTAGAGGGCCAGGGTAACACAAAATTAGCCACCAAGGCTCAAAACAGACCTTGTCAGTTACCAAATGGGTAGAACATGGGAAAAACAAAAAGGGAACTCCATGGAGAGTTCTGCGGGACCTGCTGAGAACAGCAGCCCCTGACTGTCTGGGGGGGGTGAAATGGGCATGTAACTCCAATGCCTCTGGGTGACCCTTTAACGTATGCTTTTATCGTTTACATTCTTTACAGCGCAGAGCTGGCCTTCCACACGTTTTCTAATGTAAGTTTAGAAGAAGCCAAAATCCCGTATAAACTGTTAGGGGAAAACAGGGACATGAAGGAAAATATCCTAGAGTTAAATATAGTTATCACACAAATACCCAAGTCAAACAAGCTGTAATATTAATGAGGCATGAATGAACAGTAACCGTTTCCAGGGCTGAATAAAGGCTGGTCACCTTATCAGGGAAGTCGCACAAAAGCTCTCTGTCGTGCCCCCTCTTGTAAGAAGAGTAGAAGAGAACAGACACCTTTCTTCTCTGTAGCAGAGACCCCACTTGGGACCAAAGGTAGACTGAGAGCATTTTCTTGTAGGCAACAGTGAAAATCTGTTTTCAGTTTAACCTGCTATAGTTGTAGAGCTCTGATCAGGATACATTATTAATTAGTAGAAAGAGAAGCCCCATTTTTAGTTACCCATTGAATTAGGTATCTTCAAACACTGTGACCTAGAATTGACAGTACAGCCAACTCTCTGTTTTCCATGGTAACGGGGATTTCAGGAAGAACAGCAGTTAATTGGGAAGCAAAAAAAAAAAATCCCATTTTATTCAGGGCAAGGCATACATTACTGCATTAAGGATGATGGCTTCCAATGACTGTCCACTGAGGATCTTATATTTGTCTGGCGTCGTGAGGTTTAAATCACACATTTCCGGTCCAACAAGCCAAGTTGTCTGACCCACCACCATGGGTGGGCCTGATAGGTGGCAGAGCCCCCTCCAGTTTGTCAGGGAATGGGAGCATGGGGAGAGCATGGGCCATCACCCCATGCCTTACGCAAAGAACAGCTCCCCTGCTAAACCTCTGACAGAACTTCTAGCAAGTGACATGTGATCCTGGAAGGGGAGCACCACCAGGCCACAAGCTCCCAGGAGAGAGGAAGAAAGGGCTCCTGGGCCTGCTGGAGGCCAAACCCCCAGGCCCAGAGGAGACAGGGAGAGAGTTGGCTGTACTGGCATGGCAAGCACACCCCCAGCAAGCTGCCCAGCATTTCTAGTAAGGAAAAAAGCAAACCGCCGTCCCACCTCGGGCTGCGCGGTCACAAGTGAGGCAGGGCTGGGACCAGTCGCCATTTGGGCGGGAGGCCAGCCCCAGGTGCGGCAGGAAGGGGTGGCGCTGGCTCAGTGGCTGCAGCTCCTCACTCTGACCCAGCGGGGCCCCTGTGCGGTGCTGGGGGCACAGTGAGGCCTCAGGCGCTGTGGGGCAGGGACACACACACACACACACACAGAGAGACACGCTATTAGAGGGTGCGCAGCAGCCCCTGCAGGAGGTACGGGCCAAGGCCGCTCGGGGTCAACCCCGCAGCCCACTGCGGTGGAAGCTGTGAAAAGCCCACTGACCACATTCTGACCCTGAACATGCAGCTCAAGCGTAAGCTCTGAGGGAACCAAAAACGTCAGAGCTGGAATTGCAGCAGTATCATTTAGCCCAGCAGGACCTATGGCTACAGGCCCTGGACTCGGTATGAGGAGGAGGGGTGGATCAAACCAGGCTCCTGCATCCCCACTGTCCCACCCCTGCATCTGCAAAGTTCCACAAATTGTTCATGGAACGTGAAGCTGTTTCAGCTCCTTGCTTAGTATCCTCTGGCTTCTTGAGAATAATGATCATGAAAAGCACATAAAGAGAATGGCAGCTCCCCTTGGCCTGCATCAAAGCCACAGCCACAGTCACAGGAATGGAGGAAGTCAAGGCAGGTTGGGACCAACTCAATCCAAAGGGAGCCTCTCTGGGGGTTGGTAAGAGGGTCCTTGAGAGAAATAGAACAGTTTCACTTCTTAAAGGGCAATCTTCATTTTTTTGGGTGCAATTTAACCCTGCGTTGAGGCTTCTGGAGATTAAGGTTAAATTGTTTTCACGCGGTTTAACCAAGGTCACAACCTTCGCTTAAGCAAAACAGTTCAAACTAAGAAGAAAAATGACAACTACGTATGGGACAAGAATATGTTAACCTGCTCCAAGCTCGGTAATAATTCAGAATTCCTAGAAGCAGGAAATCTGACTTGAATATGCAAATCTCTCATTTAACACATTTCTCAAAACGCTAGTGGTGGCGGTGCAATGTCAAATCGAAACCTGCAAAAGCAGGAAATGTTAGTAAATGGTCTGGTAACAGAACACTGACTAAGCAAGGGTTGACTGAGGTCTGTCAAACTACAAACAACTTCCTTTAAAAAAAAGTTTTCTGCTATGCTGACATACTGTTACTAGGGATCTGCACTTTTGTTTCAGCAGCCAGAAGATATAACTTCCACAATCCCCACCTCCATCCTCACCCTGTCCCCCAAAGGCCACTAGGGCCACCTGTCTCTCTGAGTGTGGGGTCCACACTGTGGCTGGAATAGCACTGTGAAAATGGAGAAACACCTGTTGGGGGACCACTTCCAATGAACAGCCAGGATGCCAATGTGGCTCACAGAGACCAGCTTCCATCAGGCCCTGAACTCCACTCTGTTCTCTGAAACCTCTTCTGACCATAAGGCAGAGACCCAAATTAATCCAACATGCAAAACCAGAACTAGACCGGCCCCACTCAATGCAGATCCAGCCATGCAACCAAATCACTAGCAACTCTCATTTGCATGTTTGGAAGGGAGGCCTTGTTCACACTAGCAACCTGTATGAGTTCTTTTGCTGAAGTAGAATAATACTGAGCCATTCAAGAGACCTGAAGCTCAGTCAGCAGAAAAACACTTAATATGAGATTAAAGAAACAAGATTATCAAGAAAGAGCATTTGTTTCCTCCTGGCTACCAGAGTCAACTCCCCATTGTATGTGCAGCAGGACAACTCCTTTGCTGCCAGACCCATTCTGACAAGGAAGCAGAAAAGACCTGCCTCTGCCCACCTTCTGCCCAGATGTACAGAATGAGACCCACAGAGCAGCAAAGGGCATTAGAGACCCCTGAACCAGAGCAGCCAAGGGACTAAAAGTCTCTTTATAACCAAAACTCAAACCAGACCAAAGACAATTTTCCTGGGCTGCCAAAAGCTGGGTACTGAGGACAGGTTCGAGCTGTGGCCACCACTCCCTAAGCCCAGGGACACCCACCCCACCTGTCACCCATTGCTGCTGCTCTGGCAAAGGGTGAGAAGCACTTCCATTACTCACAGCCATGGTAGGAGGCTGGGGAGCCCCCGGCCTTGCCATACTGCTGCTCCGAGTGGCTGGTGGAGAGGTTGGGCTGGCTGGAGCCTCGCCCAAAGGTGATCTGGTTGCTGCCCATGCCAGTGGCAACCTGGGCCATGCGCTCTTTGGTTTTGAGAGCCTGGGCCCTCTCAGCCTTCAGCCGTTCCTCGTCTTTGAGGAGGGCCACCAGTTGCTTTGACTTCTCACGCACATTGATGCCCTGGTCCTTCCCATCTCGGTCAATGTACTGGAAGTCCTTCAGGGTCTGGATGGCGAAGATGTTCTCCCGGCACTGCTGGGCCACACGTTCGGAGCCTGTCTTGATGAGGTAGTCCAGCAGGGTCAGTGCCTTGTACACATGCCGCCAGTTCTTGCCATGGTCATTGAGCCGCTTCCACACCATGCTCATGATCTCCGAGAAGGCCACCACGTTGTAGGTCAGGTCGGCAATCTCGGTCATCAGAGAACTGGACGGGCCCCACGGGTCATTGGAGGTGGCTTCCCGGACTTTGATTTCTGCCTCTGAGTAATTGTTCACGATGTTTTTCATCTGCCGTCTGATAGACGAAGTCGTCATTTTTATTTTCTCTGTTATAAGTTTAAAGCCCTTCAAAGAGAGAAACCTTCCTGTCCTTGGTAAGTGCACACCCTATGAAGGTTCAGTTTCCGTCATCAAGCTGGAGTAAGATCCCTGAATGGTCATTTCCTCCTTTGGAGCCTCAGATTCGAAAAGCTGGAAGCCATGACCTAGAGAAAGAGAAAACCCACTCCACTGCGACGTAAGCCCCCTGTGAGGGTGGGAGACTCTGGTCCAGCAGCAGGTACTGGGTAAAACTGGGGAGCTGAGTGGACATACCCAGCCTCCTTAGGACGAACCCAAGATAAAATCAGTATCACCAGTCAACAATCAATAAAACTTACACTCAAGTTTAAGCCTTTAGGAGAAAAGAAGTAAACATCATGACTATTGCTCTATTTTCAAAACACTTCCACTAGAATGGCTAGTTTATGGGTTGTCTTTTCACTGCCTGGCAAAAGCCAGCTGTGGAAGAATTGGAAACGCTGGGGGAAGCTGATCTTGGCACATTTAAAATTACATGTGAGACCAGATATGGTGGCTCGCACCTGTAACCCTAGCACTTTGCGAAGCTGAAATGGGAGGATTACTTGAGGCCAGCCTGGTCAAAATAGCGATACCCCCATCTCTATTTTTTTTTAAGTTTATTTAAATAAAAAAAAATACACATGAGGACAAGAAAGAGACTAATGTCAGGTCTATCTTAACTCAAAAATGCCTGTCAATACCTTCAAAACTGCTTTGGTCCACCGTGCTTCCGAATGTCCAGAAAATTCTCCTTGACAACCACTTTTCACCTGACCTTCCCTGTTCAAGAATTTATAAAGATTCCTAACAGCTCTTCTAGAAAAAGGATAAAGACCTCCACTTGGCTTTCAGAAGCCTCCAGCATCTGGCCCAAGCTAATACAGCCTTAAAACTAATCTGGTTATAGCCCAGCCCCTCATTTCACAAAGAAAGCTGAGACCCCTGGCTATCCATTAACTCACTCCAACCAAACACATCATCTATCCCCTCTCTTCCTCCAGATAACACTCACTTACCAGGCTACAGTGAGGTCCACGTCTCTGACATGAGGCTCCTGTCCACAAGTTTGGTAACCTTCATCTGCCTCATCACCAGTGAGCACCCAGCACTTAGCACTGTGCCCGACACAGAAATGAACACTGTTAAATAAATGAATGTTACAGATTAAAAACAGAGTCCCTGCCCTCGAGAAGGCCACAGTCTGGCAGGGGATGAAGGTTCCTTACCTATAAAATGGGAAAACTGAGGCCCTAGAAGTCTCCAGGGATTGCCCCAGGTAGATTAGGACAGCTAGGGCCCGGATAGGAAGCAAGGGGCTCCACCCACCATTCTGACCACCTGCTTGGCTGTCCCCCAAACCCTCAAACCCTCAGGGGAAGGATTATTTTTCCCACTACACAAGTGAGGAAACTAAGCCTGGAATCACACAGTCAGCTAAGGTCACTCCAGGCCCAGAACCTGCGCCTCCCTTTCTTCCTGTGGTGGTCTTTACTCTCAAGATGTTCCTGCCACAGAAACAACAGGTAGCTCCTACCTTCCTCATCTAAAGCCTCAGATGGGTAATGGGCACATCCAAAAAAACAAGCAAGTAAACAAAAGGTGGCAGATGCGAGGAAAAGCCACAGGAAATACAATGACTACTCATCACAAACAATCACACAAAAAGAAGGGTTTGCTAATGTGAAATATGTATTTGGTCTTCATCCCTCTCACTTGGCAGGGATTCCAAACCTAAAATCCTCAGAATCTCCATAGTGATGTCTTTTTGCATGTGAATGATTGACTGAGGGCTGGCAGTCCCTAGGCAGCTTCAGGATGGGGCTGGTCACTAGAAAGACCAAGGCAGGATCAGTCCTGGCAAGGGGAGAGGGACTGAAGATTAGGTTTATCACCAATGGCCAATCATTTAGTCAATCATGTCTCCATAATGAAACCTCCATAAAAAGACATAAGGACAGGCTCGGGAAGCTTCTGGATGGCTGAACACACAAAGGTTCCTGAAGGGTGGCACCGAGGTATGGCATGGAAGCTCGGCACTCCTTCTCCCACACCTGGCCTATGCATCTCTTCATCTGTATCCTTTGCGATATCCTTTATAATAAATAGGTAAATATAAGTCAATTTCCCTGAGTTATGTGAGCCACTCTACTGAATTAATTGAACCCAAAGAAGGGGTCTCAACTTGAAGCTGGTTGGTCAGAAGTTCCAGAGGCTTTGACTTGCACTGCTGGGAAGGAGGGAGTGGTCTTGTGGGACTGAGCCCTCAACATACGGGATCTGAAGCTACCTCCAGGTAAATATCAGAGCTGAACTGAAGGACACCTAGCTGGTGTCCTGCAAAACTGACTGCTTGCTTGTTATGTGGGGAGAAGGTTACAGAAGTCATCTGTATTGATTGCTGTTCAGTGTTAAGTGAGAAAACAGGAAAAAGCACTTTGTATGATTTTTCCACACACAAAAAGGGGACAGCTCGTAAAATCTCACCCTGCTAATAACCCATACATCTGCTCTGGCCAAGGAGGCCTTCTCTCCACCCTCAAATATGTCAAGGAATCTGACTCTATCTGAAGCCACAGAACAGGGCTTCAGCTAAAAGCAGGCGTATTCTGCAAAGGCTGTGAAAGGACCAGGGATAAAAACTTTTGCACGGTGACCTGCACATTTGATGTAATTAGGTTTTTCATTCATGATGCAACATTCACTGCTGGCAAAGATACGATGAGCCTCACAAAGAAAAAAGAAAAAAGAACACTTTAATTTTTAATGAATATTTCCCAGCTTAAAGGGCAAATATGTGTCAAAATCAGTAGTAATGTTCAGAGGTACTTAATGTTCAGGAGCCTTACAATGTGCCAGGGACCACGAGGCCCTTCAGTTTGTTGTTCCATTTGATGTAGAGCAGGTATGACTCTTCAGCTTCTCAGAGAAGTGGGCAGAGCTAGGATTCACCACTGACAAAGACTTTGGCCAGGCATGGTGGCTCACACCTGTAATCCTAGCACTTTGGGAGGTCCAGGCAGGCAGACAGCCTGAGCTCAGGAGTTCAAGACCAGCCTGGGCAACATGGCAAAACCCCGTCTCTACTAAAAATACAAAAAATTAGCTGGGTGTGGTGGTACACGCCTGTAATCCCAGCTTACTCAGGAGGCTGAGGCATGAGAATTGCTTGAGCCAGAGAGGTGGAGGCTGCAGTGAGCCAAGATTACACCACTGCACTCCAGCCTGGGCGATAGAGTGAGACCTTGTCTCAAAAAAAAAAGAAAAGTAAAGAAAAAAAAGAGGACTTTGGCCACCTCCTTCCCAGTAAAATGGTCTCAAATGGTTGAGAATGTCATAAGAAAAAAAAAGGAACACTTTTCCTGCAGGGCGCGGTGGCTCACGCCTGTAATCCCAGCACTCTGGGAGGCTGAGGCAGGTGGATCACAAGGTCAGGAGATCAAGACCATCCTGTGAACGGTGAAACCCCATCTCTACTAAAAATACAAAACATTAGCCAGGCGTGGTCGCGGGCGCCTGTAGTCCCAGCTACTCAAGAGGCTGAGGCAGGAGAATGGCGTGAACCCAGGAGGCGGAGCTTGCAGTGGGCTGAGATCGCGCCACTGCACTCCAGCCTGGGCGACAGAGCGAGACTCCGTCTCAAAAAAAAAAAAAAAGGAACACTTTCCTAAGTGAGAAACAATGCTCTGGGCTCTGCTGCCCTCCCCTATCTGGTGACCTTGTGGGTGGAAGCAGAAGACCTCCAGCTGGGCCCAGTGTCCTCCCAGGGAGGCTGTGAGGCCCAGCCAGGGCTCCCAATGAGCCTCCTAGACCTTTGGCAGCAAAGAAAAGGCAGTGATTGCTGTGAGCAAGGGCCAAGGTGCCGCTGCCCTCCCAGACACAAGCTGGGAAAGGAACTCCAAACAATTAAGACACAGGGCTGTTGACCAAGGCAGGGGCTTTCTCTAACAGACTAACTTCAAAGGACATCTGTTGATGGTCTCTGAAATACTTAAACTTCAGGAAAAAGGAAAAAGCTAATAAAATAATAAAATACCGGTTACAGTCAAAAAACTAAAATAAGGCCTATGTAATTTTCATGGCTGCCTGCTATTTTCTTGAAGTTTATAGACAGGAGCAGCTTTTGGCACAGGCGGATGGTGAAAAGTGAGAGGTATGGAGCTAAGAAATCCTCACTAGGGGCCGGGCGTGGTGGCTCACGACTGTAATCCCAGCACTTTGGGAAGCCGAGGTGGGCAGATCACTTGAGCTCAGGAGTTCAAGACCAACCTGGGCAACATGGTGAGACCCCGTCTCTAAAAAAAAAAAAAAATAAACAAATAAATAATCCTCACTAGGAGAAAAGTCACTGGAGGCTTTTCGTTTTTTTTTTGTTTTGTTTTGTTTTTTTATTTGAGACATAGTCTCGCTCTGTCGCTCAGGCTGGAGTGCAGAGGTGTGATCTCGGCTCACTGCAAGCTCCGCCTCCTGGGTTCACACCACTCTCCTGCCTCAGCCTCCTGAGTAGCTGGGACTACAGGCACCCACCACCGCACCCAGCTAATTTTTTTTGTATTTTTAGTTGCGACGGGGTTTCACCGTGTTAGCCAGGATGGTCTTGATCTCCTGACCTCGTGATCCGCCCACCTTGGCCTCCCGGAGTGTTGGGATTACAGGCGTGAGCCACCGCGCCCGGCCGAGGCTTTTCATTTTCCAAGCCAACTGGACTACGCACCTCACCTAAGCGAGACTTTGGAGGCTGAAACTAATTATTCCAACCGTGAGACAGCCCATGATGCGTGGGCCATGAGGCAGGACTCCAGCAGTGCCAGTGGGCACAAAGCTCCAGCTATTCCAGCTGAACACCTGGACTTCCATTACTTTGACACAATTGACCTTGTACACCTCAGGTCCTCATTTTTCACTGCTTCCCCTCAACCACAGGACTGGCTGTAAATATTTAAACATCTCCTCTCCCAGCAAACATCTGCCATGAGTCCATCCCAAGGGCAAGCTCCAAGCTCCAAACACATACCACATTCCATGGCACATCCTGTTATTTCTCTCTTTTTTTTTTTTTTTTTTTGGAGACAGAGTCTCGCCCTTTTGCCCAGGCTGGAGTGCAGTGGCACAATCTCGGCTCACTGCAACCTCTGCCTCTCAGGTTCATGTGATCCTGGTGCCTCAGCCACCCAAGTAGCTGGGATTATAGGCGCCTGCCACCACACCCAGCTAAGTTCTGTGTTTTTAGTAGAGATGGGGTTTCAACATTTTGGCCAGGCTGGTCTCGGACTCCTGACCTCAAGCGATCCACCTGCCTCGGCCTCCCAAACTGCTGAGATGACAGGCGTCAGCCACCGTACCCAGGCACATTCTGTTATTTCTAGAATCTGAGTTTTGTTTTGTTCTCCCTCTTTTTCGCGAAGTTTGCATGCTCCACTTTCCAAACTTTCTTTCTCAATTTTCCAATTTTCTTGCTTCCAGCTTGCTGAGACTGAACTAATGCACATGCAAATGCAACTAAAACAGGATCATTTGTTACCTTCTGGGCTCCTCACTCAAGCCTGAGGAAGTGTGTGATCAGCTCACAATCATTTCTCATGAACCTCTACGCCAGATAAGGATGTTAGAGGTGGAGGTGGTAGGGTTGTCAAAACAAGGAAAAACAATATTATAACTCTGTTAAAAGTTTAGACCCAATACAGCAAAAACAAACAAACAAACAACAACAACAAAAAACTTATAAATTACATACTGACAATTGAAAGGATCCTCAGTAACTAGAAACACCTTTAGAAATCCAGTTCTATCATCATATCATCAGTTATTACCTAGAACTCTTTGATGCTAAGTGATAAATGAAGTACATGAACTTGTACAATTCTGTCAAAACTTTAAATATTTTTAAATGAAGACACCAAGGTGTAAAGTGAGATCCATTATTCAAGGCAAAGAAACCTTTCTGTACCTTCCAAGACAGCTGTCACGGGAATAGGGCCAGGTGTAGTGGCTCACGCCTATAATCCCAGCACTTTGGGAGGCCAAGGCAGGAGGATCACTTGAGCTCAGGAGTTCAAAACCAGCCTGGACAACATGGTGGGACTTCGTCTCTACAAAAAATAAAAAACAAAAATTTTTAAATTAGCTGGGCATGGTGGTGCACATCTGCAGTCCCAGCTACTCAGGAGACTGAGATGGGAGAATCCCTTGAGCCCAGGAGATGGAGGCTACAGTGGACCATGATAATGCCACTGCACTCCAGCCTGAGTGACAGAGCAACTTTGTCTCAAAAAAAAAAAAAAAGGCTGAGCAGGCCCACAGAATGGCCACTTTATTTGCAGGACGAGATGACCAGGCAGAGGCTCCTGGCCACCACCCCACCAGCCACACCTTCCCCACTCTAGCCCTAGCCCTAAAAACCTGTTTTGAAATTGTATTAATTAATCATTCATTTTACTAAGAAATCAGGGTGCTGACGCACATTAGGTAACTATTGTTAACCACACAGAGTCAATAAATTCCAACCAACAGCAAAGAAAACTGAATGCTTGAGATGGCCTGGGGAAGTAGCACCATGAGCAATGCAGAAATTGTCAGGCCTTCTGAAATGCCCTGGGAGCTTCAGAGCCTCCGCGTAAAAAGCCATATCTATTCAATATAAAAGGGAATACTCACTTTTCTACAGTTAGTCCCCAGAACTAGGTAAGGTTCTTTAAACCAAATAATATTTCATTCCCATTCTGAAAACTGAATCATTGATTTTGCCTATGTAACAACCATAATCCCCCTCTTCTTGGAAAGAGTACTTCAGTCATCCTTGGGAAACTCGCCAGGAGTAGGCTCAGGACACAGACCAGGCCAATCAAAGCCCCACAGCTCCCCCGCCCAGCAGCTAGATCAGTGATATGTTAAGACTCCAGACTGGACCACCTGTAGACCCCTCTGGACGGTTCCTAAAACTTCTGGGAAACTAGCAGGGTTGCTAAGCTGCTGGAACACACCACAGGGGCAGAGTCAGAGTTTACCTATGATTGAAGCAGCCACAGGAGAAAGCAAGAAGCCAAGGACAGGAGAAGGCACAAGACATAACAACACGTGGTCTGCACCTCTATGTCTACCTGTGCATGAAGCCATTTATCCCCTGAAATTCTCATGCTGTAACCTAAAGCAATGTGTGCTTTTGACCCCTGCAACTGCAAACCCTGTGCACAAAGCACCTGAGAGAACCACAGGTAGAAAGGCAGCAACAGCCAAACAACAAAAGGCCAGAGCATGGGCGCTCCCCTGAACCTCCAACAGGGCCTCGAGTAGGAGTGCGGAGACATCAGTCAGGCTCTCCCCAGCCACAGTTGACCCACAGCTCAAGACTGACCAAGGAAGAACCGCATCCTCCCCAGGAGGGCTCGGCACTCCCTGTGAATGAGGCACCTCCAACCAAAGTCTGGGATCATCTGCTCTTTTTTGAGAGTGACTCATGACGGGAACCATAAAATAACAGCTAGATCCCCATACATGCAGGGGACAAGCTGGGGGAAAATTTTCTGGTAAACTTGAAAACACAGAATTCGAATGAGAGTAGAGACTGGAAAGAGACTAAACAAAACAGCAACAGCAAACAGAACAAAACTGGAAAAAAAATTTCCAAGGCTAGGGTTATGCCCCAGGAGGCAAGAAGTATTCCATAAAAATGTGCTCCGAAGGCTTGAGGAGCTGGGTGGGGAAATTCTTTCCAAATCTAGAGTTCCCCATCGTGGGAGACAGAGGCTTTTCACAGTTCCAAGCAACGCAGGTGGGCCTGTGGTGAAGGCACACACCTCTGTACCCCGTGCCTCTGTGCCACCAAGGTGCGGCTGATCGTGTGCTGAGAGGAGGATGTTCACCTTTCAGGTGGGGTCTACATCAGGTCCCTAAGGAAACTATGGGGAGCAGCCATCATTGAAGGTCACGCTCGGCTGTCAGGGAGCTGCCTTTCCACTCCCCTCCCCAAACCTAACAATCACAGGTCAATCAACATTGTGAAAACCCAGTCCCAATCAATGAATACGGGTGAATTAATTGACCTGAACATCTTCACCTCAGATGGCAGCTCCACCTATGTATGTCTGGCAGCCTCCTATGTTTCTACACATACTTTATTTTTCTAAAAGTAGATGACAGAGAATGCTTGGGAAAGGGGTACACCCCACCTTTCCCACAGTGTTCCACCAGTGAGTGTGGTCCATCAACCAGATACATCAGAACTTCCTGGGAGTCCATTCAAAAATCCAGTCATTCTGGGGGCAGAGCTGAGGGGCTGCCACTCTCTTAAGAAGCCCCCACGGTGATTTCTAGGCATGCTGGAGTCAGTGTCATGGTGTCCACTGCAGGACACTTGAATGTGTGCAATACTCCGCAATCCTCAATTCACTGGCTTTATCTTTCCTGAGGTGCAGTCCACGAGTGAGGAAACATCTCCATCTTCCTACCGGAGAAAAGGGTACAACGATCGTTACAAGGAGGCCCAGTTGGGGTAGCTGAGACCACAGATCACATGACCAAACCACACGGGCTCTCCAGAAGACAACAGGCCAGTTAGGACAATATGGACAGTGCTACATTCTTTTCAACAGTCATCATTTCAGCCAAAAGAGAAAGGACTATTATGATTCTGTTTCAGCCACGCTAGCAATAACTTAAAGCCTAATAACTGTTGCTCATCCCGTAGAGAAATGAAAAGAAAAAAATCCTTTATTTCCCTCGTACCAGAAAAACGTGAGATTCAGCCAAGAAATAAACATCTTCACTAACTGAAAGTGGGCATCTATATTCTGATGACTTCTTGTTGGTTAGAGAAATCAAATTTTCTATCAGCTGGGCAGGGTGCTACACACTTGTATTCCCAGCTACTCAGAAGGCTGAGGCAGGAGGATCACTTGAGCCCAGGAGTTCAAATCTAGCCTGGACAACCTAGCAAGACCCTGTCTATAAAAATGAATAGTTTTTTTTTTAATAAAAAATTTATCAGTCTCCAAAAAGTGGGCTAAAAAACCTTTATACTCATGTACTTAAAGAATTTTGAAGAAAAACAAACATTTCAGACTTGACTTCTAGACAGTAGAGCAGGAAAAGGTAAACTGCCCATGTGCTTACTTGTCTCCCCTGGGACTTTCTTCTAAGGAAGAAAGATCCCCGCAGGTGTCAGTTAACCTACTGCCAGAGGGGAGCCAGGAAGGGCTGACTGCATAGGAAGAACCAACCTCTAAAAAAAGGCTGAGCAGGCCCACAGAATGGCCACTTTATTTGCAGGAGGAGACGACCAGGTAGAGGCTCCTGAAGGAGAGTAGGAGGTCCACCCTCAAGGAGCCACCTAGGCAGCTTCTCCCAGGATCTGACAGCCACTGGAACAGACACAGCAGAGCTCAAATTAGATGTCACTTGGCCTCCTAGAACTTGATATGTACTCAATTTTCTAAAAGCAGAAAGCAAGTACCAAAACATACACAAGGAATTTAATTTCTTGTTATCGACATGCCCCTATCATTTAGTCTCTGGGAGGAGCAGCCTGTGGGTGTAGACTACACGGGCAGGTGGGGAAATCCAGTCTTTTTAAAGACTGTGTGAAGAAAAGATGGGGTCTGGAGACCTGGTTTTGGCTGTTCCTGCCAATCCAGGAAAACAGGGGTATGGCAAGAAGCTGCAGCACCTCCCCCTCAGTGTAGAGGATCAAACACTGTGACTGCACAAAGGGCAGGCAGCAACACTCCATAAAGGCAAAGGAGAATTCTTGAATGCTCCCCCACCTCTCCTATTCCTCAAAGCCGTCTTACAAATGACCAAATTATGAACAGTATTCTTTTAAAAATCATGCCAAAATGCAAATAACGTGATGTGGTAGTGAGAGGAGACGGGAATCCAGGGACCAGGGCCAATGCTGTAACCGCTCTGTAGCACCAAGAAGCCAGTACCCAGGGTCCTCGCTTCTAAAATGATGGGATTAAACCAGATGCTCACCCCAAATCCTTCAGTCCCAAAGGCCCCCATTCTGACCAGTGATTCAATTCCCTGCCATCTCCATGGTGGCATGAGAAACCCAAGCTTCCGATCAGCCCAGCCATAGGTCACCAACTGAGGGAGTAGAATTCCAGCCACAGCCAAGCAGCAGATGTTTTTGTTAGCCTGTGGGGCTTCATGGTGGGCAAAAAAGTAGGGCCTCCCTTCAGCCTTTGGAAATGTGAAAAGCAGCCTTCAGAACCCTCCACTCCTCTGAGGATGGCTGCTGTGACCCTTAGGCAGAGATTCCCCGTTTCTCACACACTGTGGCTATGCTAGAGAAAACACTGGTTGATGGGAGATGATGAAGCCAACCAGAGACTGGGCGCAGTGAACGGGAGCCTTTGATGGCTACTCACCCCCACCCCACAGGACAGGCCGAGCTATGGATTACCATTTGATCAGCATAATTTTCCAGCTTGAGACATCTGAAAAACATGCAGAGCTGCATGGGAAAATCTACATTCCCATGATCTCGTGCTTAATTTAGACCTGGCTGGTGGATGTGGTGGTGCTAACTGCTGGGCTGTCGCCATCTCGCGAGGAGGCTGCGAGAGTGTGGAAGTAAAGGAGGGGCAGTGGATCCCCTCAGGCAGGGCCTGCTGACTTCAGGTTTCGGGCACAGTAGTGACGTAACATATTTTCTCAAAGAGAGCTCCAGATGCTGGCCAAGGAACAGGTATTTTTACACTGTGCATGTACAAGTGCAAGACCACAGCTGTGAGAAAAACAAGTGGTTTGCTCACCTCTGCCTTCCCACCTGTGCCTCCAGGAGGTCACATCTAACTCTTCCCACAGTAGCTTCGGAGGAACAAGGCAGATTTCTGAACAAGGCAGATTTCTGAGGGAGTTACTTGCAGGGACTGGTGGTAGTGATGGTTGATGTCTGCTGAGCCTCATCTAAGCAGCACTGCGGGATGGGCGGTGAGCCAGGGTCTTAGAGACCACAGGAGCAGGCTCACCTTAGCTGAAGCTCAAGGGATGAGCTCCTTCATCCCAAAGGTGGGCTCTGGGGCAGAGCAATCCCTGAGGGTTAACTCTTTATGTGCCACCCACATGCTGCACTCTCGTTTCCGATCATTTTCCCTATGACCGGAACTGGCTCCTGCCTTGCATTCTACCCACCTGCCATTTCCCCCACCCAGCGTCCTCTATCTGTCACTAGACTGGCTCCTTGTCACTCAGATCACATGGCCTCCTCAGAACCCATCAGGCACTCTCTATCAACGTCACCAGCTGTCATCTGGAACAGAGCCCCTCCTCTATCTGACATTTCTTATGTGCCTGTTTATCTGTTTCTCTCCTGCCCCCGCACCACCCCCCTGAGACCAAGGCCCAGCCTGTCTCTTTGCCACTGTCTAGAACAGTGCCTGGCACACACTGAGCCCTCAACAAACACCTTCCATGTGACACAGAAGCAAAAAATAAGAACACTGTTAAAGATACCCATTATCTCTCTATTCAGAGACTGCCAGAGTTCACACCTTGAGGCTGTTCTCCCAGTTCCTGAGTCCCCTTCGGTCTCCATCTCTTGAGTTAAAGGGCAAGTGCTGTATTGTCGGCCTAACAATAAACTGCCTGGGAACAGGAACAGCCCTACCTGGTGCTTAACACACGCTCCACACGAACCAGCACCTGCCAAAGCCCAGGCACCACGGGGCCTGAGAATCCACTTGATGCCCCTTACAGCTGGACTCAGGAGTGACACCAGCAGCCTGGGCAGCAGCCTAGGGCTGAAATATGTAGTTCTCACTCCGGCCACAGGGATTATGTCCTGCCTTTCCAGCTGCACGGTCCAAGGCAAGCTGAGCTTTCCTGAGCCTCTATTTCCACACCTCTCAAATGGAGGTAACAGGTGCTGCTCCGCTTGGCTGTGAGGGTTGGTAAGAGTAGGACTGGCAAATAACAGGTGTCCAAATACCTGCCTCCTCTCCTGTGTCCTGCCAAGGTGCAATGTCTACAGTGACATTTCTCAGCAGGTTCCTGAGGACAGCTCGGCAGGTGATGAAAGCCTACAGAGGCATTCCTATGAGAACACACCAGGTGGGAATCACCTACCAGAGGGGTGGGTGGCATTGTCCACAAGCATCTCTCTCTAGACTATACACACAACCTGTTCAAAACCATCACCAGTCTTGCCTGCCCTTCTCCTCTGCAGCTGACATTTCCAAGCAAAGTCTCACATGTGCTCTTCGATACTAGTAAGAGAACAGAATTAAAAGAGCAGTAAGAAACAGAAGGGGCCCTCGAAGCAGAGGCTAGTGAATACTAACTGAGCAGGTCACATGTGTCCACTGATTGAATCTTCATAACAATCCTATGGAGGAGTTATTCTTCTTATTCATATCTTACAGAGGAGGAAAGTGAGGCAAAGACAGGCTAAGTAACTGACTCAAGGCTGAGGTGCCAGCAAGAGGTGGGACTAGGATTTGCTCTCGGACTCTGACTTCTGATCCCATCCTCTTAATCCCTATTCCTATTCTCATTCTTTGTAGCTTTAGCCAAATTCAGTGTTCAAATTCGTTAAGAACAAGGAACTTTCCTTTGCTGAATCTGCAGGCCTAGAAAGGTCCCTCTTGTCTAGATGTTTGAGGCCAAAAGATGGCATGGAAACAACTGCTTTCCGACCTCATGTTTTGTGGGCCATAATGGATCCTTTCCCCAGCCTCTCACCAAGTCAAGCAAGCAGGGGCAAAGATGCTACAGCAGAAGGGCCTTGGAAGTCAACCACGTGCAGATGCCAGGACCCAGAGCCGTTCAGTGCTAAGCCAGGACAGAACCTGACATTCCCAGCTCCCTTCAGTGCAGCCAGCAAAAGGGAAGAGGCTTTAACGCTATTCAAAGAAACTTTTACCTTGAAATGTGGAAGGTTCTACACATTGGCAATACAATGGAGTCAGTCAGGGTGGAGGTCCAAAATAACAACACAGAGACTCTAAAACTATTCTTCAAAACGTGTTCTTCAGAACTCACATCCTTAAGAAATGATGCCTCTTTGGCTATTAACAGTGTCTTCTACTAAATCAGTCACACCGACTTTAACACCCTGAGAAACCTGCACTGTTCCTTTGAAATAGCTGTTGTCATCTGAAATACCACTCAGAAAAAAAAGTCTCTTCATGTTGAAAGGTAAACTTCCTTTTTTGGTGCAGAGTAAAAATATTACTTCCCTCTTTCCTTCTCTGCTGGAGACATTCCCAGTGTTTTATTTACTGTGCAACACTGACTGGATACATTAGGAGGAAATGTTCCTTCCCAACTCTTAAATGTCAGAGTCTAGCCCACAAAAGGCATGAGCCAGCCCTAATGTTTTCTTGCTGCTCCTCTGTTTTCTTAAATGTTTTATGATGTAACATTAGGTACATATAAAAGAATATGTGCAAACCACATGTGAGGACAAACAAAATAAGTCCCCATGACTCCACAGCGCCCTCAAGGCCTGGAACGTGACCACCATGTCCAGCCACCTGGCTCCCCCTCACTTCCCTCTCCCCACCTCCTCGACCCCCAAGGCAAACAGCCCTGGTATTGGGTTTTCGGTCCCTCACTTTTTAAAAAAGAACATAATTGTATCACACACTAGTAAAACTGAACAGTATGCCGTCTTCCCCAGCCCGCCTGTGGCATTCTATACCCCTTCTCAGGTTCTCTCTGTTGTTATGCACAGCTAGCTGCCACTCACCCACTGTCACAGCTGTGTACCATGTGATCATGCTGATATTTAACAATGTGCCTACCCGTGTTCCTGTCCATGGACATCTGGGTTATTTCCAGATTTTTGCTCCTGTGAAAAGTGCTTCTACAGCCATGCACGTCTCCTGGGACACATGGGCCAGCTTTTTCTAGAGTCTGTTCCTAGAACAGCTCATGCATAGGATATACAAACTCTGCAATATATTTTAAAAATATTTTTGCCTGATTTATAACATCGTTTTGTCATTACAAAGATGTATTAAGGCCAGGTGTGGTGGCTCACGCCTATAATCCCAACACTTCTGGGAGTAGGAGACTGAGATGGAGGATCGCTTGAGCCCGGGAGTTTGAGGCTGCAGTGAGCCATGATCATGCCACTATACTTCAGCCTAGACAACAGAGCAACACCCTGCCTCAAACAAAAAGATGTATTCATAGTTTAGTTGACACAGGTTTGACAAGTATTTTTCACACACTCACTGTGTGTCCAGATCCCCATGCCAGCAGCTACAGGGGATCTGAACAAGCACAGATGTGCCACCCTGTCCGGACTGGGGGAGCAACAAAACGACTCCAACTGGGTGCTCTAGGCAGCTCTTGAGAAGACGAGGACAAGACTGGGGGCCATCAAGGGCACTACAATGAAGAATGAGAGGGATGAGTGCCTGAGTATGGAAGAGGAGGCCTCTGCAGGCAGAGTGAGAACCCTCAGGGAGAGACGCCTGCCACTAAGGTAGCTGGGAAAGCAGAGGCTGTGGCAGGCTGAGGCTGCACCAACAGGGCCTCACTAGGCACACAAGAAATCTGCGCTTGCCAACTTGAGTTGTTCACCTTCAAGATTTTTGCCATCTCCTCTCAGGAGTAACAATGACTAACACTTACAGAGCACCCACTATGTGCAAGCACTGTTCGGGGAATTAGCCCATTCAAATCCTCACTATAAAAGCTGCTTGGCCGGGCGCGGTGACTCATGCCTGTAATCCCAGCACTTTGGGAGGCCGAGGTGGGTGGATCACGAGGTCAGGAGTTCGAGACCAGCCTAGCCAACATGGTGAAATCCCATCTCTATTAAAAATACAAAAATTAGCCAGGTGTGGTAGTGCGCACCTGTAATCCCAGCTACTCAGGAGGCTAAGGCAGGAGAATCGCTTGAACCCGGGAGGCAGAGGTTGCAGTGAGCTGAGATTGTGCCATTGCACTCCAGCCTGGGCAACAGAGTGGAACTCTTGTCTTTAAAAAAAAAAAAAAAAAAAAAAAAAAAAGCTGCCTACTGCTTGCCTCGTATTTTTCTTCATATCAACTTACGTTTAAATTCAAATACTCACTTGAAGTAACATATATAAAATCAGGTATTACTGCTATGGCATATGGGGGGATCTTTTGTTTCTATTGAGATATAATTCACATAGCATTAAATTCACTATTTTAAAGTATACAATTCAGTGGGGGTTATTATTATTATATTTTAAGTTTAGGGTACATGTGCACGATGTGCAGGTTTGTTACATATGTATCCACGTGCCATGTTGGTGTGCCGCACCCATTAACTCGTCATTTACCATTAGGTATATCTCCTAATGCTGTCCCTCACCCCTCCCCCCACACCCCACAACAGTCCCTCAGCGGGGCTTTTTTTTAGTATATTCACAATGTTGTGCAATCATCACTATTTCACTATTATTCCAAAACATTTTCAACACTCCAAAATTAAGCCCAACATCCATTAGTGGTCACCACCCATGTCCTCACTCCCAGCCCCTGGCAATGACAAATCTACTCTCTATGGATTTCCCTACTCTGGACATTTCATACAAATGAAATAATATAATATGTGAACTTTTAGGCCAGGCGCAGTGGCTCACGCCTGTCATCCCAGCACTTTGGGAGGCCGAGGCTGACGGATCACAAGGTCAGGAGATCGAGACCATCCTGGCTAACACGGTGAAACCCCGTCTCTACTAAAAATACAAAAAATTAGCCAGGCGTGGTGGCTATCTCGATCTCCTGACCTTGTGATCCGTCTGCCTCAGCCTCCCAAAGTGTTGGGATTACAGGCCTGAGCCACCACGCCCGGCAGGTTCAGTGTTTTCAAGGTTCATCCATGTTGCATTATGTACCACTATTCCATTACTTTTTACGGCTAAATAATGTTCCATTGTATAGATGGACCACATTTTGTTTACCCATTCATCAGTTGATGGACATTCGGGTTGTTTCTAATTTTTTTGGCTATCATGCCATGAAGAATAATCATATTCATAATGCTGAGATGGCCGGGCGTGGTGGCTCACGCTTGTAATCCTAGCACTTTGGGAGGCCGAGGCGGGCGGATCACGAGGTCAGGAGGTCGAAACCATCCTGGCTAACACGGTGAAACCCCATCTCTACAGAAATACAAAAAATCAGCCGGGCGCGGTAGCGGGCGCCTGTGGTCCCAGCTACTCCGGAGGCTGAGGGCAGGAGAATGGCACGAACCCGGGAGGCAGAGCTTGCAGTGAGCCGAGATCGCGCCACTGCACTCCAGCCTGGGCGACAGAGTGAGACTCCGTCTCAAAATAAATAAATAAATAAAATTAAAAAAAAAAAAATGCTGAGATGGACATCTATGCAGTGTTTGTGTGGACAAGTTTTCAGTTCTCCTAGGTATATACTGAGGAGTGAAGCTGCTGGGTCATATGGTAACTACACGTTTAACTTTTTCAGGAACTGCCAAAATACTATGGCATTTCTAAGACAAAGATTAAAACTAAGAACATTCAACTGTATGCCACTTAAAATTATTTTGGGAAATACCGGGGAAGGTAAAGCTACTAAGGTTGATTTTTTATTTTTGCTTGGAGCAGGGAACTCACGTCTTCAGGATGGTATTTCCGAATCTTGATCAAGCAGCAGTGGGAGAAAGGATTAGGGCAGAGGCGGGAGGAGGAAGACAGAAAGATGACTGAGAAGCCACACAACACAATGAGCAGAGTCCAGAGCCTGAATCCAGCTGCAGGGGAATGGGAAAGGCAGGCGATGGACATAAACACAGAGTGGAAACATGAACCCTGACAATCAAATTTCAGTGTGGGTGGGGCAGAAGGGGTGGAATAGCCAGGAGGACGGAGGCATCCCTAACAGAAAGGGAAGGTGGAGAGGTTGCAGACGAAGGCAGGAGGTAGCATACTTAGTTTTATTTCAAACAAACATGGCTGGAGGTGCTGGCAGGACAGGCCTGGAGAATGAAAACGCCCTAGTGGAGCTGATGCCTAGGACCAGGGCACAGGAGGGGCACTGTGGCCAACATGTTCATCTCAGAGGAGCATGTGAGAGGACTAAGGGAGAGACAGAGAGCAGAGGAAGACGGGGACAAGAATGCAATTAAGGAGGAGGCGAGTAGCCATCAGCCAAGTCCAAGAAAGGGCCAAGAGCAGGGCAGGGACACAAGAGAACCATCCAGTGCCAGGGAAGCAGAGAATGAAGAGATCATGCTTTTCTGCCCCATGCAGAGCAGTGCATGCTTGGGAAGTGTCTTCACCTTCTAATGACCACCAACAAATAGTTCAGACACCTTTGTGTGAGACCACGTGTAACTTCCTAGACATTCTTTTTTTTTTTTTCTTTTTTTTTTTTCTGAGAAAGGGTCTCACTGTCACCCAAGATGGAGTACAGTAGCACAATCACAGCTGATTACAGCCTGGACCTCCCAGGCACAAGTGATTCTCTTACCTCAGTCTCCTAAGTACAGGTGTGCACCACCAAGCCCAGCTTATTATTTTTTGTAGAGATGGGGGTCTCCCTATGTTGGCCAGGCTGGTCTCGAACTCCTGGGCTCAAGCAATCCTCCTGTCTCGGCCTCCCAAAGTGCTGAGATTGTAAGTGTGAACCACCATGCCTGGCCACCAGACCTCCTTGGTCACTGGTACACACCTCTGTACCATGCCACCTTCCCCTCCAGTTTCAGGACAAAACCGAACCCATCATCCCCAACTCCACACCTGCCCCCTTCTCCTTCCCTCCAGGGATGCTCTGCCCAGGATCCACCACCTGCTGCCCAGCTGACTGAGCCAGAGGCCTTGGAGCTCGCCTGGGCTTCCGGCTTTCCCTCCACCCTTCCTTCCTTCCTCCCATGACCTCTGGACTGCAGGCTCTCAAGGGACAGAGACCCCAACTGTCTCCTTGCTGCTGCATGCTGGGCCTGGCACGGTGCCTGGCACACATCTGCTGCAAGAATGAATGACTCTACAGGGCACCGAGTCCAGCCCCACCTGCTCAACACACTCCCCCTTTCTCTCTCCCTTCCTCCAAGCTCTCTGATCCTCTCTACACCCTTACCAAACCACAAATGCCCTCACTGAACATAAAACATGGCCTATGAATATTGGTAAGTGTTAAAATAACTACCTGGCAGAATGAAAAGATCACTGCTCTACCCAGCACCTTTTAGCCACCTCACTGAATCTCATTTAGTTTTCTCATTTGTAAAATGGAAATGGCAGCCTGCGAGAATCAGCAAGATAAGGAACATGAGAGAGCTGTAGGAAATAAGGCGGCACTTTCTGCTTCACTACAGGTTTCCCCACATGCCTCATATGCTTTTGACAGGCCCTCTTCAGGTCCCACTGGTCCTTTGACCACGCCTCTCAAAGAAAAACAAAAATGGGAGCAAGCTGACATCCCAACAGGAGGGGAATTTTTGAGTTTACTTCGCACTAAATTTAACAGCATAAACAAACTAGAGTTCGCATGCCACATAATTTTTATAATTCCTAAAAGATTAGGAGTATGCTACCAAATGTCAAAACACAAAAACCAAAAGGAAATCAAAGTTGTTATTTTCCTTTTGGTTTTATCTCCATTGGCCAAATGCTTTTTGTTCAAACAATGTTTACACTGCCATTGTCCTGCTTTGTTTAGAAAAATAATAATAACGGGGCACGTTTCCAGCACTGACAACTGAGTGCGTGTGCGGATCTGCCCAGCTGCTCCTATACTCAGGAATCACTCTACTTTAGAAACTTGTGCCGAGAGGCCAAGGAAGAACTGTTTACTTGCCCTCCAACTATACACTGGCTACACCCGTGCCCCTAACCCCCCTTCTCGCTCCAGCCCCTTTCCTTCAGCCACCACAGGGATGACCAGGCCAAGAAAACAGGGATGTTCTTCAGCACATTTATGCCTCACAAGGAAAATATAAGCCCAAGGCCTCAGGAAGGCCATGTCTGGTGACTCAGTGACTGCAGACTCAGCTGCTGCTGGTCAAATGCACCAAGGTGACAGCTGTAATTTACTGAGTGCCTACCATGTGCCAGGCACTGATCCAGGGGTTTCGTGGCACTGATCTTGCTGCACTTTTGCAAGGGAGGCATTACGCAAGAGAGAGGGTAACATACAGCAAATCACAGAACTGGGATGAAGCTCTGGGCCACAATGCCTCCTGTGAAACGCAGAAGTGCTCAATCCTAAACCTCCGTTCTACTTATATTACTTCTATGTGGTTGCCCTTCTCTGTTCCAATATCATCATATCCATCTAAGACACTCCTTGGAAGATGTGAAGTTTTTCCACCAACCAGCTTTCAAGGCCAACCCATGTAATTTCTACCTTGGAACTCCCTCCTTACTAGTGAACGCTTTCCGGAATGACTTGTCCAAACAAAACCACTCTCCTGGGCCCCAGGGATGTCCATTTCTCTTCTCTTCTATAGTACTGATTCTAGTCACCAAGTATTTCCAGTTCACCCACTTCTAGGCCTATGACAGAAGTGCATTTTCCCACCTCCTCTGAAGTCAGCCATGGCACTGCAACGAGATGAGATAGAAACGATGTGTGTCACTCTCTGCTGAACAGTAAAAGGCAGGTGCCACATTCCCTGCGGTGGTGACAGTGGGTGCCTATGTCAGGATGGAGCCTCCTTATCTATCCAGAGACAGGAAAGCATGTCTACACAAGAACTCGTGTACCATGTTCACAGCTGTGTTAATCACGACCGCCAAAGACTGGAGACAACTTTGTCCGGTTGATGAATGGATCAACAACATGTGATCTATCCACACAATGGAATATTATTCAGCCTTAAAAAGGAAGTTCTGGTCCATTCTACCATATGGATGAACCTTGACAACATTACACTGAATGTAAGAAGACAAACGCAAAAGCCCACATACTGTATGGCTCCATTTATGTGGAATGTCCAGAACAGTCAAATCCATAGAGACAGAAAGCAGACTGATAGTTGCCAGGGGCTGGAGAGAATGGGAGGGGAAATGATTGCTTAATGGGTACAGGGTTGCTTTTGGGGATAATAAAATGTTCTAAAATCAGATTATGCTGATGGTGAACTTTATTGCATGGCAAATAAATTATGTATCAATAACACTGTTTTTCTTTTGTTTTGTTTTGTTTTGTTTTTGAGATGGAATTTTTAACGCTCCTGTTGCCCAGGCTGGAGTGCAATGGTGTGATCTCGGCTCATGGCAACCTCCGCCTCCTGGGTCCAAGCGATTCTCCTGCCTCAGCCTCCTGAGTAGCTGGGATTACAGGCATGTGCCACTACACCCAGCTAATTTTGTATTTTTAGTAGAGACAGGGTTTCTCCATGTTGGTCAGGCTGGTCTTGAACTCCCAACCTCAGGTGGTCCGCCCGCCTCGGCCTCCCAAAGTGCTGGGATTACACGCATGAGCCACTGCACCTGGCCTGTTTTTTTTTTGAGACAGAGTCTCGCTCTGTCGCTCAGGCTGGAGTGCAGTGGCATGATCTCAGCTCACTGCAACCTCCGCCTCCTGGGTTCAAGCAATTCTCCTGCCTCAGCCTCCCAAGTAGCTGGGACTACAGGGATGCGCCACCACGCCCGGCTAATTTTTGTATTTTTAGTAGAGATGGGTTTCACCATGGTGGCCAGGCTGGTCTCCAACTCCTGACCTCAAGTGATCCACCCACCTCGGCCTCCCGAGGTCCTGGATTACAGGTGTGGGCCACCACTCCCAGCCAATAAAACTATTAACAAAACAAAAGGCTTGTGCCACCATCATCCTAGGTTCATGAGTGACTATGAGTGAAGTCTCCTGACCACATACACTGGACATGCAGCATGAAAAAGAAATGAGCCTCTGCTGTTAGGCCACTGAGGTGAGAGGGTTGGCTGTTCTCACATCATGTAGCCCATCCTGATACAGCTCAAACACATCCACGCTATCGTAAGTTCATACCGAAAATGTGTCTAAGGCCAATTAACTTAAATTCTGGAAGGAAGCCAAAGGTGTGGTTCTGCCCCAAAGCCACTGTCCAAATCTTTAAACATAAGGAGATGGGGCAGAGGGAAGGGGAGGAATGGAATTATTTAAAGACTCTGCCTAGATCAGAATAACTCCTAGCCTGAAAAAAATTTATAACTCATAAGACAATGAACTAACCTTCCAAAAATATAAAAAACACCTTCAGAAATTGAGAAAAAACCAATAACCCAAGAGAAAAACCAAAGAACTGTCCACAGAAAACTATAAATGGTCTTTAAACATATGACAACATGATCGGCTCCTCTTCAGAAAAATACAAACTAAAACTATACTGAGATATTATTTACAAGCGTCAGGTTGGCAAAACTCTTAAGCATTTGACTACACCTTGTGTTGGCAAGTCAGTGGGGAATCAGGCATCAACACTGCCAGTGGGAGTGCAACATGGAACAAGCCCTGTAGAGGGCAACTGGGCAAAATCTGTCAAAATTACAACTGTGTTTCTTCTTTGACTCCGCAATGTCCCTGCGGGATGCCACCCTGCAGGACCACTGCAATGTCGGAAACGATGTGCACGTGAGACAACTGTTGCCGGCACGTCATGAAACAACAAGCTGGAAACAGCCAGGCGCCTTTCCTCAGGGGTGAGCATTCAAACAGGGACAACTTCACAGTACAACACAGCTGAAAGAGAATGACAACCATTCTCCATGCACTGATATGGAAAAATCCCTACAATAAGTTAAAAAAAGCACAAGGTGAAGAACAGTATACACAGAATGCTATCTTTCATTTACTGAAAAGGGAGAAATAATAATACACAATTTGTGTCTGTTGTACTTGCGTGAAGAAAAACTAGAAGGGTATTCAAACTGCTACAGGTGGTTATCCCCTGGGAGGAGGGAGGACAGAGATGAGATCAGGAGTGAGGGGCAAAATTTCTTAAAATATATTTTAATATATTTTCATTTTAGAAACGTGACTATACTGCCTATTCAAAAGGGCATTTCATTCAAAAAAAAAAAAAAAAAAAGTTCCATTCTTAAAAAAAAAGAAAAAATACCAGAGCCACATCAAAGCCTTTGGCCAACAGGTCTCAGATGCCAAGGCCAAGAGCAGCCCAGGAGTGACCATCAGCCCAGGTCCACCTGTGTTCTTCTGCCACCAACCCGTGTAAGAGCCCAGTACCAAGACCTGTGAAGCTGGAGGGCAGGGACCCTGGACCCTCCCGCGTCTGTCCCTTCCTTTCTGTGACTCTCTTCCAGGCCCCTCCAGTTTCACACTTGGAAGGCTGCAAATGGCCTTTAACGCATCCCCCACTGTCAATGCCCCCATCCAGCCTGCAATCCACTCAGTCTGGGTTTCCTTCCTCCTGGCCCTCTCCCATGGGCTGCCCAAAGCATCGTGCACAAATCCACCACAGCCCTGTGTCCCTCCCATCATAAGGTAGCAGATTCAAGAAGGGAAGAACCAGAGCTCCTGGCATCCACTTGTGCAGCAAGCCCTTCCTCAGCTTCTGCTCTCCTGTTACGTGCCAGGCACTGGGCTGGTGCTGAAGGATGGAGGTCAACCTGACATGGTCCCTGTCTGCAAAGAGCTCCAGCGGCACAGTCCACAGAGAGTGTGGAAACAGATGATAATTCTACAGTGGAAGTCTAAAGGGCGCAGGACAGCAGACTGGGCTTTTAGGCCAGCCATGGAGTGTGCAAGGGGGCAGACGAGGTGGGTACGCAACAGGCAAAGCACATTCCAAGCAAAATGAGGAAAAGCAAGTGAAGAAAGGCCACAGGCCAAAGCAGTAAGGCGGAATGCCCATGGTAAAGATAAAGAAGTCCGTCCCTTCCTCCGGGCATTTAGGAGCGAGGGGTCGCTCTCTCAAGGCCCATCTGCGAACAAAGCCCCATCCAACTTGCTCTAGGCACCCTTGGCCTTTTCCCTGGAACCAGGCAAGCCTGGCCTTCATTTACTCAGGGAACAGGGAGAGTGTAAAAGAGAAAAAAACAAAAACTGCAAGCAAAGATCAAAAGTTTTGACCCCTAAAGACCCAATACTCGGCTGGGCGCTGTGGCTCATGCCTGTAAACCCAGCATTCTGGGAGGCCAAGGCAGGCAGATCACAAGGTCAGGAGATCGAGACCATCCTGGCTAACATGGTGAAACCCCGTCTCTACCAAAATTACAAAAAATTAGCCGGGCGTGGTGGCGGGTGCCTGTAGTGCCAGCTACTCAGGAGGCTGAGGCAGGAGAATGGCGTGAACCCGGGAGGCAGAGCTTGCAGTGAGCTGAGATCGTGCCACTGCACTCCAGCCTGGGTGACAGAATGAGACTCCAGCTCAAAAAAAAAAAAAAAAAAAAAAAAAGACCCAACACTCAAAAGATGCCAGATCAATAAGCTACGACTCTCACACTTGACAAAAACAGCAGGAAAACCATGTTTCCCTAGCACCAAAAGGAGAAACACCTGAAGCTAATGGAGTCCAAATTGTATTTCCATAAGCCTTACAGGGCGGTTTTCAAAAATCACAAATTTCCAAGACTTGATTCAGCAGCCGCTATGTTATATAATGAATTTTTTTCTTTTAAGGCAGATAACATTTGTTTCCCCATTCCAAATTATAAACTGATTTTTTTCTTCCAAATGGAAAAAAAATTCCTTCACAGTAGCCTTTTAATTCAATCAAATGGATTTCTTAAATATCCACCAGTTGGCAATATGATGTGGCACACACATACAGACTTCCAATGTGTATGGGCCACACACACGGCGGACCGTCGGCTAGACTCACTGACACAGCAGTCTCACCCCTGTGGCTGCAGTCTTGTGGGAAGGCTGGGGTTGGCTCTGTGACCAGTCAGGTGGGCCTAACACCACTGGGCAGGGAACCAGAGACCTTTCCCTGTGTGGGAACCCTGCTCACAGGGTCTCACAAACCGCGCTGTCCACATGCAGCATCGATGCCAAGGGCCCCCAGAAGGAAATTACTAGACACTGTCTAGACCCACAGCCTGGACTAGCTCTCTAGGTTATATCACAGTTACCTGCTGAGTCTCAGGCAAACACATTTCCTGAGGAATTGGCCTGTTTTCCCTTCTGAAAACTCCTGAAAAGAGAGGCAATAAACTGTGTGGAAAGAATATGCTGACACCCACTGCCAATTTCCCATTGTCAACCCAATGCAACGTCACCAAACGGAGAAGAATATGCCCAGGGCCGGGCGCGGTCGCTCACGCTTGTAATCCCAGCACTTTGGGAGGCTGAGGCGGGCGGATCACGAGGTCAGGAGATCGAGACCACGGTGAAACCCCGTCTCTACTAAAAATACAAAAAATTAGCCGGGCGTGGTGGCGGGTGCCTGTAGCCCCACCTACTCAGGAGGCTGAGGCAGGAGAATGGTGTGAACCTGGGAGGCGGAGCTTGCAGTGAGCCGAGATTGCGCCGCTGCACTCCAGCCTGGGCAACAGAGCCAGACTCTGTCTCAAAAAAAAAAAAAAAAAAAAAGAATATGCTCAGAAACAACCCAATAGCTGCCGACAGGAATGCGACTCTCATCCAGGAAGGCAGAATCTTAAAAGACAGAATCAAAGCACGCTGGCATTGGGAAGGGCCTGGCAACCACTTAGTCCCACTCTCTCATTTATATCATAGATGGGGAGACTGAAGCCCAGAGAGCAGTAAGTGTCTCTGCCCCATTCTGGAAGCCTCTGAAGTACACACAGGGCTAGCAGTTTTTAGTCCCATTGTCCAGCCCTGAAATCATTTTCCTCACCAGACCAATTTTCTCCTCCATACTGTCTCAGCATCAGCATTAGCACCAGCACCAGCAGCCACCTGAGTCAGTGTTTATTCCTCTTCCCTCACCCACATCTAACTGGTTAACACACCCTATAAGTCCAGCAAAGCCTCTCCCCTACCAGACAGCTCCCTCCTGGCCTCCCAAAGCCTCTGATGGGCTGCGGGACACCTACCACCTGGAACATGGGAGACTGGGACCAAAAGCTTCCTTGAATAGAAAACAAATCACAGGGGGCAGCTGACCTCTTCCCAGTATAGCCAGTCAAGGGAAAGCTCTGAGCCATCCCATGATGGCTACAGAGGCCATAAAGACCCCTGAGGATTAAACAAACACAATCTACCTAGAGAAAATAAACCGGGCTGGGTGTGGTGGCTCACACCTGTAATCCCAGCACTTCGGGAGGCCAAGGCGGGTGGATCACCTGAGGTCGAGAATTCAAGACCAGCCTGGCCAACATGCAAAACCCTGTCTCTACTAAAAATACAAAACATTAGCCAGGCATGGTGGCACATGCCTGTAGTCCCAGCTACTCGGGAGGTGGAGGCAGGAGAATCACTTGAACCTGGGAGGTGGCGGTTGCAGTGAGCCAAGATGGCGCCATTGCATTCCAGCCTGGGTGACAGCGAGACCCCGTGTCAAAAAAAAAAAAAGAGAGAAAATAAATCAAAATATTAACAGTGATTACGGACCGAACTAGGACTTGACGTATAGGTCCTAAGGCTATAGGTCAAGTTCTAGTTTGGTCCATCCTACTTAGGCATACTTTCCGAATTTCTCTGATGACCATTAAAACAGGCATTCCAAACAATCTCCATGGGACCTGGTACAAAAAAGAAACACAGCCTGCAAACACCATGTTGCACATATTCTGTTTTGGTAGACCTGACTTTTACACAGTCTTTGGAAACTACTGATTATCAGAGGGCAAAGGCAAACAAGGGGGAAAAAGCAAGATTTTTGTTCAAAGACAGAATAGCTAAATGAAAATCTAGGGGGTTTTTTGGAGGGGGAGGGGAGAAATTAGGGTTTCATTTGCTTAAAGAAACATTTTTCTTCAAATGTTAAAATCTACCCAACACTTTGCAGTCAGATTACATAGTAATTTCTTGTGCTATTTTCTTCTACCAATAAAATATATTCTTTTAAATCAAGAAAATCTGTGTTTTCTTCTGTAATTTCTTGTTTCTCTTTAAAGCAGGGACAGTGGGAATTTTTTTCTTTTTTAAAGCACAGGAAGGACCAGATTAGTTGCAAAGAACATGTTTTAAATGTTCTCTTTGTCTTCTCTGTAATCACATTACACAGCAAATGGTATTAAGCACAAATCAGGCTCCAAGTGTGGGACTTGGGTCCTGAAAGGCCCAGAAGCCCCTGTTACAAAGCTGTGCCACCATTAGACAGGCCCACGGACTTCACAGCTAAATTTTAAGTCACTCAGCTCCTGTGGTTCTAGACAAGGAGAGGAGCCCCTCAGAGCTTTCCCACTGGGTGCCACCAGCCGAAAACCACTGGACGCTATATAATCCCCTTTACAAGGCTTCTCTGAGCTCATACCGCTGGTCTTTGGTCCCGCTATCCTCCCAGACTCCATCCTTTTTGATTACTTATCCCTGCCTTGATGCTAAAAAGACATGAAATGGCCTAAAGCAGAAGTTCTCAAACCTGGCCACACATCCAAATTTTTAAGGAATTTTTTTTTTTTTTTTTTTTTTGAGACAGGGTCCTGCTATGTTGCCCAGACTGGCCTCAAACTTCTGGTCTCAAGCAATTCTCCCCTCTCAGCCTCCTGAGTAGCTGGGATAATGGGTGCAAGCCATCACGCCCAGCTTTGGGAGAACTTTGGAAACATTTTTGCTCAGGCCCCATCCCAGAACAATTAAAACAGGAGGGACTGGGGCCGGGCGTGGTGGCTCACGCCTGTAATCCCAGCACTTTGGGAGGCCAAGGCGGGCAAATCACAAGGTCAGGAGATCGGGACCATCCTGGCTAACATCCTGGCTAACACGGTGAAACCCCGTCTCTACCAAAAATACAAAAAATTAGCCGGGCGTGGTGGTGGGCACCTGTAGTCCCAGCTACTCGGGAGGCTGAGGCAGGAGAATGGTATGAACCCGGGAGGCGGAGCTTGCAGTGAGCTGAGATTGTGCCACTGCACTCCAGCCTGGGTAACAGACCAAGACTCCGTCTCAAAAAAAATAAAATAAACAAAAAATAAAAAACAGGAGGGATTGGGTTTGGTGGCTCATGTCTGTAATACCAACACTTTGGGGGGCCGAGACAGAAGGATCGCTTAAAGCTAGGAGTTCAAGATCAGCCTGGGCAACAAAATGAGACTCTGTCTCTACAAATAAATAAATAATTAGCCACATGTGGTTGAATATGCCTGTAATCCCAGCTACTCAGGAGGCTGAGGAGGGAAGACTGTTTGAGCCCAGGGGGCTGGAGGCTGCAGTGAGCTATGAGTGAGCCACCACACTCCAGCTGGGCAACAGAGCAAGACTCTGTCTCAAAAAAAAAAATCAATCCAGTCTATCAAACATAAGGGGTGGGGGCCAAGCACCGGCACTTTAAAAAAAAACTCTCCCCAGAGGATGCTGATTAAGGTACAGTCAAAGTTGAGCCTCACTGGGTTAAAGAAATCCAGAGAACATAAGGAAAATAAATAAATAAATAAAGTAAATGAAGAAACTCAAGCAATAAGGAAACAGGGGGTGGAGGAGTTGAGCCAGAAGGCCAGGTTAGAACCCAAAGTGCAGGTCACATTACAGCTGGAAAATGATGGCTCTGAACTGAGCTTCCTAGTGGCCAGAGAATTCACACTGTCCACAAGATAAAAAACAAACCAGATTCACTAGAGAAGATTCTACTTGTCCTGGGACCTGAGATAAATGCCTCCCTCGCACCCTCCAAAAGAAGACATACGGCATGATGCGGCAGAGTATGCACCCCAACGCTGCGATCACATCCACCAAAGACCTGACACAGGCCACTTCTTACTGCATCTCTCAAAGCACAGTTCCACAGAAGTAGCCCTTGAGAAGGGTGCCCAGCAGTCAGCACTTGGCCACTCATTAGAGGCTGCCCTCTAACTCCTAGCTGGAAACAAACTCTTAGCTGAAACCAATGCCCCTGCACATGTAACACACCACCAAATCCACTTCACTTTCCACACTGACAACCACGCCGTCAGGACAATGCAAACGGAAGACAAAGGCACAGACTCTTTGCCTATGTCACTGAGGTACATAAACAAAGACACTGCCTTGGTATCCAGGAAAACAAGCTCCTCTGTCAGTGACTCTCATGAAAACAGAAGTCTGTCCCTGTAACTCAGGAGTGGGGCAAAGTCCCAGAGGCTGTTGATCACCCATCTCCATTCCAGTGCTCAGAAAGGCCACTACTCATCCTCAAACCTGGAGCAGTTTTGAGAGAGTGGGGTTTGCCCATCAGACTACCAGTCTGTTAAGCAGGACTAATGGTCACCGGAAACAATCAGAAGAGGCCTCTAAGTCCCTTATGTACTAACATTATATATAGTACAGTTTTCTGTTATGTTTTTATTTTTATTTTTATTTTTTGAGACAGAGTCTCACTGTCCCCCAGGATGGAGTGCAGCGGTGCGATCTCAGCTCACTGCAACCTCCGCCTCCTGGGTTCGAGGGATTCTCCTGCCTCAGCCTCCCGAGTAGCTGGGATTACAAGCGTGCATCACCACGCCTGGCTAATTTTTGTATTTTTAGTAGAGACAGGGTTTCACCATGTTGGCTAGGCTGGTCTGGAACTCCTGACCTCAAGTAATCCACCGGCCTTGGCCTCCCAAACTGCTGGGATTACAGGCGTGAGCTCTGTTACATTTATTATACTTCTGTTATAAGTTCTCCTTCTTTCCTTCCTTCCTTCCTGCCTTCCTTCCTTTCCTTCCTTCTTCTTCCTTTCCTTTCCTTTTTCCTTTCCTTCCTTTCCTTCCCTCCCTCCCTCCTTTCTTTTTCTCTTTCTTTCTCTTTCTCTCTCTCTTTCTTTTTAGACAGATTCTTGCTCTGTCACCCAGGCTGGAGTACAGTGGCGTGATCATGGCTCACTGCTACCTCCGCCTCCTGGGTTCAAGTGATTCTCCTGCCTCAGCCTCCCGAGTAGCTGGGACCACAGGTATGCACCACCACACCTGGCTAATTATGTATTTTCAGTAGAGACAGGGTTTTCACCATCTTGGCCAGGCTGGTCTCAAACTCCTGACCTCAAGTGATCCTGCCTCAGTCTCCCAAAGTGCTGGGATTACATGTATGAGCCACCACGACTGACTGTTATAAGTTCTTTCAAAATGTGTTTATTGCAATAAATAGAGTCAAGAGCAGATCACTGTCTTGCCCTCTCACATGTGACATTTTCTTTTTGATCCAGGCAGCACATCACCGTATTTCAAATTAAGCAATGACAAGTTAAATTAAAACGGCAACTATTGGCCAGGCACAGTGACTTACACCTATAATCCCAGCACTGTGGGAGGCTGAGGCAGGGGGATCACCTGAACCTAGAAGTTCGAGACCAGCCTGGGCAACACTGAAACATTGTCTCTACAAAAAATACAACTATTAGCCAGGCCTGTAGCCCCAGCTACTCAGGAGGCTGAGGTGGGAAGATCCCCTGAGCCCAGGAAGTCAAGGCTGCAGTGAGCCATGGTCACACCACTGCACTCCAGCCTGGGTGACAGAGTGAGACCCTGTCTCAAAAAGAAAAAAAAAAAAAAAGCAACTGTTTACAACAGCCAAATGTGGAAACCACCCAAGTGTCCACCACTAAATAAATAAATTGTGGTATATCCATACAATGGAATATTATTCGGTCATAAAAAGGAATCAAGTTTGGATCCATGCTACAACATGGATGAACTTGGAAAACATGCTAGGTGAAGGAAGCCAATACGAAAAGCCAGATATTGTATAAGTCCATCTATATGAAATGTCCAGAATAGGCAAACCCCATAGAGACAGAAAGTAGGTTAACAGATACCAGGGGCTGGGGAAATTGAGGAGCAACTACCTAATGATTATGGATTTTCTTTTGGAGTGATGAAAAAGTTCTGAAACTAGATAGTGGCACAACATTATAAATGTACCACATGCCACAGAATTGTTCACTTTTAAATCCTTAGCATGGCGACTGGGTGTGGTGGCTCATGCCTATAACCCCAGCACTTTGGGAGGCCAAGGCAGGCAGATCTCTTGCACTCAGGAGTTCAAGACCAGTCTGGAGCTGGGCAACATGGTGACACCCCATCTCTACAAAAAATACAAAAAATTAGCCAGCGATGGTGACACGCACCTGTAGCCCTAGCTGCTCAGGAGGCTGAGGTGGGAGGATGGCTTGAGCCCAGGAGGCGGAGGTTGCAGTGAGCAGAGATCACGCCACTGTACTCCAGCCTGGGTGCCAGAGCGAGACCCTATCTCAGTCAATCAATCAAGATTTTGTGTAAATATAATCATTACTCCACAATTTTTAAAAATCAGCTTCAAACACAGAAATATGAAAATCAGAATTAGGAAGGCCGGTGGTCAGTCTTCACTTAAAAATAAGTTTATAAAGAGTCCATCATCTGTTAGAGATATGTATTGAAGCATTTGCCAATAAGGTGAATACTGGGATTTGCTTTAAAATCATCTGAGGTAGGGGGAGCCTAGAATTAACTGTTGAAGCTAAGTGATGGGAGTTCACTAAACTATTCTATTTTTCTGTCTGAAATCCTCCATCATGAAATGTTTCATTTTGTTTGTAAGTTTCCAAAGATCTTTATCATGTTAATTTACTCTGTAGATAAAATGACAGACTGCCCTTAAGCCGTCAAACTCTGGCGGCTCAACCAGGTACGCTCCACACTGAGCCCAACAGTGTAGACTCACTCAATGCAGACCCCTTCACAGAAGGCACACAAAAGGCCCCTCAGAAAACAATCAGAGCCCCAGTTCAGACCACCAGGCAGCAGTGCAAGGACTGTGTGGCCTAGTCTCTCTCACATTAGGTATCCCTAATGTGAAAATCCAAAATCCAAAATGTTCCAAAGTCAGGAACTTCTTGAGCAGCAACATGATGCCACAAGTGGAAAACTCCACACCTGACTTCACGCAACGGGTCACGATCAAAATGCAGTCAAATCTTTGTTTTGTACACAAACTTATTTAAAATATTATATAAAATTATCTTCAAGCTATGGGTGTAAGGTATACACAAAACATAAATGAATTTCACGTTTAGACTTGGGTTCCATCCCCAAGATATCTCATTATGCATATGCAAACACTCCAAAATCCAAAAAACTCTAATATCTAAAACATTTCTAGTCCCAAGCAGTTCAGACAAGGGATACTCAACCTGTATGATATCCAAGCTTTCAAGCTGCCTGCTCAAAACTCAACTACCTGGCCAGGCGCAGTGGCTCACGCCTGTAATCCCAGCAGTCTGGGGAGCCAAGATGGGCAGATCGCCTGAGGTCAGGAGTTCAACACCAGCCTGCCAATATGGTGAAATGCTGTCTCTACTAAAAATATAAAAATTAGCCAGGAGTGGTGGCGTGCACCTCTAATCCCAGCTACTCAGGAGGCTGAGGCAAGAGGATTGCTTGAACCTGGGAGGCCGAGGTTGCAGTGAGCTGAGATTACACCACTGCACTTCTCAAAAAAAAAAAAATTCAACTACAAGCTGGGGGTCCAGGTGATGTCTGCAAACTCAGGGATCTTCCACTGAAACGCTTTTAACAGAGCCCCACAAACAACCCCACCCAACACACAATGCAAACAGAGCTCACCTCCAGGCTTGGGAGCTGAAGGAAGCAAGATCCTGCCTCTCCAGATGCAGTAAGAAGCTGACACTGTGATTGCCTATCCATTTGTTTCCCCTATCCCTCTTCTAGAACTAGAGGTAGGGCAGGAGTCCCCACGGCATTCCCAATGTCTAGGAGAGTGCAAGGCACACAGATGTTCAACTACATGCTTGGTGTGTGATCCTGGTTTTTAATGGATACTGCTCTAAAGGTACATTATAAAGACTTGCTTTTCACAAACACCAATGCAAGACATAAAAGGGAAGGCATCAGAATGTACTAGTGTTGGGTGCCAGAAAAGGAGGGGACAAGAGACAAGGAATCATGGCACAAACAATCCCACCTAAAATAGCACCAGAGATGCTGCGGAATGTAGAGCCCTGGGTCAGAGAGAGAAGGGCAGAGAGAGGAGGAGGGACAGTGTGTGCCAGGCAGAGGCAGAAGAGGCCGCAGGGAAAGGGTATAGAGGCAGTAAGTGAGGGGGGAGGTGCAGGGGGGCAAGCAGCAGGGTATGAACAGAGAGGCAGACAAACTCAGCCACCCTGAGTTGGGGATTCTGCCCTGACTGGAGTCTGTGTAAGCCCCTGTGTCCCCAGGGCAGGGACCAGACAACCAGGGGAAATGAGCAGGCACCATGCGGAGGCTGGAGGTCTGTGGAGAACTGGCACCCGCAAGCCCCAACTAGAGATGGCGCCGACACTGGCTCTGACCCACTGTTGCCAGGCAACAGTACAGGCCCCAGGCTGCCAAGTGTTCTGATTTGTCAATGAAGCTGCAAGACTAGGAGGCTATGTAAGATCTCCTGTTTTTAATGTTGGCAACTATGACCAGCAAATAGTGGCCTCCCAAAGATAACCACATCTTAATCTCAGAACCTGTGAATATGTTAGGTTTTGTGGCAAAGGAGAATTAAGGTAGCAGTTAGAATTTAAGTTTCTAGGCAGGGCACGGTGGTTCACGCCTGTAATCCCAGCACTTTGGGAGGCTGATACAGGTGGATCACTTGAGGTTAGGAGTTCGAGACCAGCCTGGCCAACATGGTGAAACCCTATCTCTATTTAAAAATACAAAAGTTAGCCGGGCATGGTGGCGCATACCTGTAATCCCAGCTACTCGGGAGGCTGAGGCAGGAGAATCCCTTGAACCCGGGAGGCGGAGGTTGCAGTGCACCGAGATGGCATCACTGCACTCCAGCCTAGGAGACGGAGCAAAAAAAAAAAAAAAGAATTTAAGTTTCTAATCAGCTGACTTTAAAACATAGTATCCTGGATTATTCAGTGTGCCCAAATGTAATCACAAGGATCCTTAAAAGTGGAAGTGGGAGGCAGAAGAGTCAGGGTCAGACAGAAACCACGTGGTAAAGAGTAGAACACCGCAGCTGGCTTTAAGGATGGAAGGAGCACGAGCCAAGGAACACAGAAGGCCTCAAGAATTTGGAAAGGCAGAGAAACGGGTTCCCCCCGAGAGCCTCCAGCATGACCCAGCTCTAACTACACCACGACCTCAGCCCATTAAGACCTGTGTCGGACTTCCCGCCTATACAACTGCGTTGTTTTAAGCCACTGCATTTGTGGCAATTTGTCACAGCAGCCATAGGAAACTGACAGAGCAACCAATTTTAATGTTTAGAAAGAGGCACAAACAAAACACATCTGTGAGCTCAATCCACCTAAGGACCACTTTTCTAGTCCAGACCGGGCAGAGTCAAGGACAAGGACCATTTCCTGGGTGCCCAGCACAGAGCCTACCACACAGCAGCTCTCTGACATTCACCCCAAGTTAACGCAAGGTCCCTTACCTTTACCACATAGTCATAACGTTATCCAGGGATTTCTGGAAAACAGAGCTGCTTAACTGAAAGGAGTTCTATTCCCAAGAGACTGTTTAATCACATAGACATTACCCAGAGGCCTTGGGAAACTGGCCTGGAGTAGAGGAGGGAACATCCACCTCACTGCAAACAGAAAAAAGTGAGGGCCCTTCAGGTCCTCTGGAAGAAACCTCCAATCTCTCCCTCCCAGCCACCCTCAGGGTACCAGCTTGCTCACTGCAGCTCCGGATAACTTTGGTTGTTCTTCAACAGCAGAGGAACACTTCTCAAGTGGGCTCTTTTTAGCTCCCCACTTTCACCAGCACAGAGATGCTCTGATTAGAGGTGGGGTGGAAGGCCCACAGTCCTGCCCACTCACCGCCAAAAGGCTATGTGAAAACCACAGCCCATGAGTCAAACCTCACCAAGCTCGCCTGTCCTGCCTGGAGAGTCTGGTCAGCAGGCAGCTGGGCCTCTGCCACATGTCCAGCTCTTCCTCCTCTGCGCCCTCCTTGCTCAGCTCAGGCCTCTGCATAATGCAGCTCCCACGGCCAGGGATCCTCTCATCTCTGTCCCTGAGAACTCCCACTTTTCCTTCAAGACTCAGCTTACATACTATTTCCCCGAAGCCTCCTCTGGTTCCCAGGTTCCATTCTAGTGTTTGACACCACTTTCTAAACTTCCCTCCCCCAGCTATCTCCCAAACCTAATATTAGTTGTTACTGAGGCAAGAGCCACCATCTGCAGACCAAAAACTATTTTGAAATGTAAGAGGAACTTAAATTTTATTCACTCATGCGTTCCCAGCCAACAGCACATAATACATATGTGCTCAATAAGCATTAAGTAAAGAATAAATGAAGTGGACTATGAACTCATTTTTTGACTGAAATACCATATATTACAATGACACTGTGACATGCATTAACTGTACCACGTAAAATCTCACTTCTAGACTTTGACTAATAAAGTGAATCTATCTAAATTAGTAACTCTACATTACAACTATCTTTAATAAAATTAAAGAAATGCAATTTAAAATTTTACATGTACCATCTGCTGCAGTCATTACAATTTAGGGTGTGGGGAGGAACTTGGCTAGCAAGCTTGAGAGAACAGATAAGAACCTGCTGTGCCTGCTCTGTGACTAAAATGCAGGTTGAAAGGAGGCTTGCCAAATAGGCGGATCACAGTCTCTTCTGCCCGTCCCTGGTTTAAACTTTCTGCTAAGCTGTCCTTCTTTATTTACCAAGGTAGCTTAGAGGCGTATTTCAGCCAGGGTGATCATTTCTGCCAGTTCCTCTCCAGCCCTGATTCCACCAGCCAATCCACAGTCATTCTACGATAGCTCAGGAACCCAGTCCCCCACACCACATTACTTCAAAGGCTTCTTCTGGCTCCAATTTTCCCCTTCCAATCCCTGACACTCCCGGAGGCTCCTCCAAGCACACAGCTCAGCTTCTCAACCCACACAGACTATGAGAATTATCTGAGGGCACTTCTAAAAATTACTGGCTCCCCCTTGATTGGTCTGGGGTGGGGCCCCATCATGGGCATTTTTCTAGCTTTCCAGGCCACATGGTTTACAGGCTCCCAGGGAGTCAAATCCAAACTTCCCAGCCAGCACTGAGGCCCCCTTTACTCCCTAAACACAACTCAACTCTGGCCTCTCTTCATTCTCCATCTCTAGAACTGCTATCTAGCCAGTCTCAGGAAGCCAGTCTGGGCCAGGACCCCACCCACAGAGATTACTCCGCAGGGCCCCCTTCTCAAACACTTGAGGTGGCACCCACTCCTCAAGACCTACCCTGCTCCCTACTACCCAGAAAACCAAACCCCAAGGCTGCTGCCTCACCAGAGCCAGTGGCCATCTGGCCACCTGGGAGCTCACTGCTCCCAGCAGGCATCCACCCGGCACCAGCTGCAGGAGCCCAGAAGCTGGCACACACTCAAGCACCTTACCCCATCCCATCTCAAGCTTTAAGTCCTGCTGTTCCTGAGATCCAAAATACCTTCCCATCTGCCTTCCACTTAGGGATACTGTTCCTGGTTCTTCAAGGTCCAGCTCAAATCCTACCTTCTCCTGATGCCTTCCCGGACTCTTCTAAATTTTTTCTCCATTCTTGACCCCCTGACAAAGAATCAAAATCATGGCTCAACAAACCGCTAGCTTCTGTCTCACAAAGAGTAACTTTGTCTTCTCAATTAGATTAAGTTCTTGGTGGCATTTCATTTATAACCATTATTTGCCTCTAGATCACGTGTTCCATATTTTTCAGGTTGACACTGGCCTCAGTCATGAAACTGTCCTTGAAATGCCCGTACTTCTACATCTCCCAGCTGCTTCTCATAAAGTGACATACAAATTCTTTCTCCAATCAGATGTTTCCCAACTTTTGTCATCCATAGTATAGTCATTATATCCCAGGACAGCTCTGAGTATCAAAAAGGCACACAGGGGGCCGGGCGCGGTGGCTCACGCCTGTAATCCCAATACTTTGGGAAGCTGAGATAGGTGGATCACGAGGTCAGGAGATCAAGACCATCCTGTCTAACATGGTGAAACCCCGTCTCTACCATAAATACAAAAAGAAATCAGCCGGGCGTGGTGGTGGGTGCCTGTAGTCCCAGCTACTCGGGAGGCTGAGGCAGGAGAATGGTGTGAACCCGGGGGTGGAGCTTGCAGTGAGCTGAGATCGTGCCACTGCACTCCAGCCTGGGTGACAGAGCGAGACTCCGCCTCAAAAAAAAAAAAAAGGCACACAGGGAGGACTTGCTTTCAGGAAAAAAAACAAAAAACAAAAAAACTGTGTCCCTTTATTGCTAGGACTTTTGGGGGCGGGGCGGGGGGAAGAGGCCTTTTAATACAACTTTTTGCTCACATTGATTTATTCACCTCAGAGTCTTAAAGAGTTCACAAAACAAACTCAAGTCCAAGCCTCCAGGGCCTCCCACAAGCGCAGGGCAGGCACCAACACATAGCTGTTTATCATTCCTTGGCTGGGGAGCTGCGAGCAGTGCTCAAACCTTGGGAAAATGCTCACACCCCAGCCTCCCCAGGACATTTTAAGACCAGAGAGAAAATTACCCATTGGCTAGAACCCAGGTGTTAATTGCCTACTGGGGAAGGAGATACTTCACATGGAATTATTATTTTTTTTTTTTTTTGAGACAGTCTCGCTCTGTCGCCAGGCTGGAGTGCAGTGGCACGATCTCAGCTCACTGCAACCTCCGCCTCACGGTTCAAGCGATCTTCCTGCCTCAGCCTTCCAAATAGCTGGGACTACAGGCATGCGCCACCATGCCCAGCTAATTTTTGTATTTTTAGTAGAGATGGGGTTTCACCATTTGGCCAGGATGGTCTTGATCTCTTGACCTCATGATTCACCTGCCTCGGCTTCCCAAAGTGCTGGGATTACAGGTATGAGCCACCACCCCCGGCCACATGTAACTTTTTAAGACTACCAAATTCCAGCTGGGTACGATAGCTCACGCCTGTAATCCCAGCACTTGGGGAGGCCGAGGAGGGAGGATCACAAGGTCAAGAGATGAAGAAGGGCCGGGCATGGTGGCTCATGCCTGTAATCCCAGCACTTTGAGAGGCTGAGGCGGGCAGATCACCTGAGGTCAGGAGTTCGAGACTAGCCTGGCCAACATGGTAAAACCTGGTCTCTACTAAAAATACAAAAAAATTAGCGTGCCTGTAGTCCCAGCTACTCAGGAGGCTGAGACAGGAGAATCACTTGAGCCCAGGAGATGGAGGTTGCAGTGAGCCGAGATCGTGCCATCACACTCCAGCTTAGGCGACAAGAGCGAAACTCCGTCTTAAAAAAAAAAAAAAAGAGAGAGAGAGAGATATCAAGACCATCCTGGCCAACATTTCGAAACCCCATCTCTACTAAAAACACAAAAATTAGCTGGGCGTGGTGGCACATGCCTATAGTCCCAGCTACTCGGGAGGCTGAGGCAGGAGGATTGCTTGAACCTGGGAGGCAGAGGTTGCAGTGAGCTGAGATCCCGCCACTGCACTCCAGCCTGGCGACAGAGACTCCGACTCAAAAGAAAAAAATTCCATACTTGACCCCATTTTAACAAAGTAGCATTAGGAGAGGGTTTTCAGTCCTTAGTACCCACACCAGTGTGCAGAGCTGCAGGATCACAAAGTAAAAAGAAATGTCCCCTTCGCTCAAAGAAAAATTTGGCCAATTATTTTAACACAGCTCTGCAACACAAAAACCCTTACCAGCCCACACAGACTTCCTTGGGGTCAAGCCAGCTAGGGTAGCCCTAGGTCCCTGCTGTACACATCCAGGCAGCTTAGGGTCACCTGACAGAGAGGTAAGCTGTTGTCATAGAAACAACTTCATAAAGCTCCAAAATCAGACAGGCGTGGGACTGAATTCAGGTCCAGCCAGCCATGGCCAGGTGCCTATGACCAAGCTTGCCTCTTCCGAGCCTCAGCTTGCTCAGCCTACCTCTTGGGGCTGTTGTGAGGGTACAGTGAGGTAACGGGCACACCTGGCACAGCTGCAAATGAGGTCGTGGAAATAAAGCAGTTCTGAGTTTGACACAGGTGGCAGCAAATACCAGCTGGGGCATACCAACAGGAGTTCGTACTGGCTGTATGGCCTGGGGCAGGTTACTGAACCCCTCTTAGTTTTCTAAAATGCAAAATGAGAAACGGTGATAGGGCTTGCAGGACCACCATGAAAATTAAACACAGTGCATAAAATTAGTAATATAAAGCCTGGCACACAGGAAATACTCAAAAACCATCAGGGCTCACACACACCTTCCTGCACATTGGGTTTTGATGGACAAGTTGATAATTACCACTGACGAAAAAAATTCAAACTGTAAACATGAAAGAATATTAAATCTGAATTGCTGCAGGGAGGAGAAGCAACTTCCATTAACACCAATGGTCCATGCCAAGTGGCCCTGTGGGAATCGAGGACCCAACAACATTACTCCCTCAACACTTCCAAGTTACAATTCTTTTTTTTTTTTTGAAAAGAGTCACACTCCCTCACACAGGCTGGAGTGTAGTGGCACAATCTCGGCTCACTGCAACCTCCGCCTCCCAGGTTCAAGCAATTCTCGTGCCTCAGCCTCTTGAGTAGCTGGGACTACAGGCCCACGCCACCACACCTGGCTCATTTTTGTATTTTTAGTAGAGATGGGGTTTCGCCATGTTGGCCATGCTCGTCTCCAACTCCTGGCCTCAAGTGATCCACCAGCCTCAGCCTCCCAAAGTGCTGGGATTACAAGCATGAGCCACCGCACCCAGCCCCCAAGTTACAATTCTAAAAGGCCTAGACAGCAAACTTCTTGCATGATGTGTGAGAATGATGAACCTGCTTTTTCAACAGAATCCAAGATTGACTGCCTTTTTGAAGGACAATGACATCTTCTGTCCCCTTCATTAAGGAAAGTATCTCAATTAACCCAATAGTGATAATCCCTGTGACCACAGTCCAACTTACAATCACAAAAGAATGAAGTGAAAACACTCTGAGAGCCCACATTTCCTTTCCAAATGTCATGCCATCCATCATCTTCAAACCAATATTTAGAAACATTTCAGTGTCATTTTTGAGTTCCTACTGCACAGCCAGCAGGTGCTAGACATCCTACACACCTTCTCATGCAGTCCTCTGGGCCAAGGTTCCCAAATTTGGTCCCTAGACCAGCAGCATCAGTAGCACTTGGAAGCTGGCTAAAAATACACATTCTCTGCCAGGCACGGTGGCTCATACCTGTAATCCCAGCGCTTTGGGAGGCCAAGACAAGCGGATCACTTGAGGTCAGGAGTTTGAGACCAGTCTGGCCAACATGGTAAAACCCCATCTCTACCAAAAATACAAAAAATTAGCCGGGCATGGCCGGGCGCAGTGGCTCATGCCTGTAATCCCAGCACTTTGGGAGGCTGAGGCGGGCGGATCACAAGGTCAGGAGATGGAGACCATCCTGGCTAACACGGTGAAAACCCGTCTCTACTAAAAATACAGAAAAATCAGCCGGGCGTGGTGGCGGGCGCCTGTAGTCCCAGCTACTCGGGAGGCTGAGGCAGGAGAATGGCGTGAACCTGGGAGGCGGAGCTTGCAGTGAGCCGAGATCGCCCCACTGCACTCCAGGCTGGGAGACAGCAAGACTCCGTATCAAAAAAAAAAAAAAAATTAGCTGGGCATGGTAGCATGCGCCTGTAATCCCAGCTACTCAGGAAACTGAGGCAGAAAAATCACTTTAACCTGGGAGGTGGAGTGCAGTGAACCAAGATCGCGCCACTGCACTTCAGCCTGGGCAACAGAACAAGCCTCTCTCTTAAAAAAAAAAAAAAAAAAAAAAAAAAAAAAAAAAAAAGACACAGTCTCAGGCCTCCCCTCCCTAATGAGAAACAATGGGGTGGAGCCCCGGCCACGTGTTCAGCAAGCCCTCTGGGTGCTTCTGCTGCACACAGGAGTTTGAGAAATAAGGCTAGTCTATTCCATGAAGTAGTGATTACGAGCCCCCCTTTAGAGATAAGGAAACCAAAGCTCAGTGATTAAAGTGCCCAAAGCCACCCAGCCAGGAGGCCTATTAGTACCCACACCTCATTCCAAAGCTATCCGCCACATGGCCTTTGAAGCCAAATTAACTGTACCACTTGGTGTTCTCAGCTATCGAGATGCTGCAATGTGCAACTACCTAAGGGGTGGGACCGAGAGGAAGAATGAAGCCTGTAAGTGATTAATTATAAAAGCTTTTAAATCCACATCATGCATTAGCCCTAAATGATCAGTAGGAAGAGCCTACTTTTCCCTCTTCTATGTATCAGCAGGGTTACCATGAAGAGAAGATGGGGAGTCCCTTTATTTACAGCCCTTTGCATGTCCAATTCCTTGTATTGCTTTGAACAGAAAGAGAATTAAGTTACCTGTTCTCTCTCTAGAGGGCTTGAAAGTGAAGCATACTCTGCCTAGACCAGGACCAACAGGAAACAGAATCAGGAAAAGGACTTTCTATGCCCAGGAACAAAGCAGGCTCCAGCACCTAGGTACTAGGGGAATGAGTCACAGAAAGAATCCAATGCATGGATAGGGAGCATTTTAACAATGTTGCGGATCTGGTTCAAAAGAAGGCAGGTTTTTTGTTTTTGTTTTTTTTTTTTGAGACAGAGTCTTGCTCTGTCACCCAGGCTGGAGGCTCACTGCAACCTCCCCTTCCCAGGTTCAAGTGATTTTCCTGCCTCAGCCTCCTGAGTAGCTGGGACTATAGGTGCATGCCACTATGCCCGGCTAATTTTTGTATTTTTTTGGTCGAGATGGGGTTTTGCCACACTGGCCAGGCTGGTCTCAAAAACTCTAGGCCTCAAGTGATCCGCCCACCTCAGCCTCCCAAAATGCTGGGATTACAGGCATGAGCCACCGTGGCTGGCCTAAGCTTTTTTTTTTTTTTTTTTTTTTTTCAAATCGATCACCAAATCTAGTATCTCTCAGCTAAAACGATCCATTAATTATTGACATTCAAACCACAGTGTTTTCAAAGGTTCTAAGGTTAGGAAAGAGCCAGAAATCTCGTTATTCACAATTCCCAACCTTCTAAATAAACTTGGTGGTGATTTTCAGACAACAAATTTATCCTGTAATTTAAATGAATACCTATTATTCTGTGGGGCCTTCTACAGGGGCCAGTGGAGCAGAAGGGACCCAGGCCTGGGAATTACACAGATTCACTTTGAATCCTGGCTGTGCCAATTCCTCACAGCTTACTTAACCTCTCAGGGCCTCAGTTTTTCTACTCCAAATGGGTGGTAATCCCTATGGTAAATGTTGATGTGAAATTACGGTGGTTTAAAATAAAGGCTGCTGAAACGGCTTTCAACATATACTTATTTCACTGTATTTGTTTTTCTAAGTTTCTATTTTTAGTTAACTTGAATGAACTAGTTAAGCAATAAAATTCCATCGACAAAGTTGGTCAATTTTTTTTTTTTTTTTTTTTTTTTTGAGACCGAGTCTTGCTCTGTCGCCAAGCTGGGGTGCAGTGGCGTGATCTCGGCTCACTACAACCTCTGCCTCCCAGGTTCAAGTGATTCTCCTGCCTCAGCCTCCCGAGTAGCTGGGACTACAGGTGTGCGCCACCACGCCCAGCTAATTTTTGTATTTTTAGCAGAAATGGAGTTTCACCATGTTGGCCAGAATGGTCTCGATCCCTTGACCTCAGGGTGATCCGGCCGCCTTGGTCTCCCAAAGTGCTGGAATTACAGGCATGAGCCACCACGCCCGGCAAGTTTGTCAATTTTCAAAAACTCAACAGATGGACATAAACATTCATTTCACAATGCATCTGAGAAAAAACAAATGCGCTCTTCCCATCCTCAACCACCTTAATCACATCACCCCACCTCCCTCAGTCCACCGTTAACTTGCAGTCTGTCTCTTCATCCCCATGAGACTTGGTCCTCAAAGTAGGTAACAGGTATAATAATATTTTGAAGTCCAACAGATCTGTTCAAATCACTTACTGGCTGTGCGACCTCGAGCATGTGACTTAAGCTCCCTAGGCCTCAGTTTCCTTCCCTGCAGATGAGGTGGATAAACCTATGCAACTGACACACAATTGCTGGACCAACAGTAGTGATTTCAGCAACAGTGCGACAGAACAGTAGAGGCTGCAGTGACGGAGCCATAAAAATGTGCTCCCCTGCCTCAAGGAATACTGGTGACAGACCTTTACTGAGCACCTACCATCTATCAGAGACTGAGCCTGGTACTGGAGAAGTAAAGACAGGCTGACCACTGGCCTCAAAGACGTCACAGTGTCACAAGAGCCCCAGATACACGGACAATGTCGTAAGTGCACCAACAGACTGTGTGGGGTGGTGAAGGTAGGACAGCGGAGAAAAGCGGGCCAAACATCGGGCGAGCTAGCCGGCAAAGTATTGACAGAAGGGGTCTGCTTACACCGAATACATGAGTTAAAAGTCCAGCAGACAAAAAAGGGATACAAACTACATAATTCCTCAGATCTTTTCCAGCCTCAACTTCCCCAAACCCAAGGACCGCCATGATGGCTCACGCCTGTAATCCCAGCACTTTGGGAGGCCAAGATAGGTGGATCACTTGAAGTCAGGAGTTCGAGATCAGCCTGGCCAGCATGGCAAAACCCTATCTCTACTAAAAATACAAAAATTAGCCGGGCATGGTGGCACACGCCTGTAGTCCCAGCTACTTGGGAGGCTGAGGCAGGAGAATCGCTTGAACCCAGGAGGCAGAGGTTGGCAGTGAGCCAAGATTGCGCCACTGCACTCCAGCCTGGGTGACAGCGTGAGACTCTGTCTCAAAAAAAAAAAAAAAAAAAAAAAAAAAAAAAAAATTGCCCAAATCCAAGCCCTTTGACTTCTCCAAGGCTCAGGGTCACCAGGTATACATGCCATAAAATGACAACAATCGTGGTCCTTCACACCCTATAAGCCAGAGAGAAATGTTATGGGGAAGAGTGAGAACTGCCAGAAAACTTAGAAAATTTTAATGCACTTTCCAAAAGTATGACAAGGACAATTCCACGCATAAAAATCTCTCAGTACTTCAGTTCACAACCGAAAAGTTGCCGCTCCTCCTAATTAAAGTCAAAAAAAAAAAAAAAGTTCCAAAACTTTTCAACTTTTGCAGGACTCTTATCAGAATCCCAATTCTTGGGAAATCCTCCGCTCATTATGGAAGAGGGTTAGTGATAACAGAGAATTTCTACAAAGGTTGGGTCATTTTTCAAGGCTGCATACACGATGCTAGATATTATCACTTGAAAGTTTTACATTTCTTCACACCTCGAGTGCTTGGCCCAACACACACTGCTGGAAGAGTTTTCCACAGAGCTCTCCATCTGGCCAGCTCAGGCCTCAGAGAGGCAAAAAACCTCTGTAAACCAGGGGAACTTGGTACATCCCACAAGACAATCCGAACTGGCTCCTGGTCCAGGGACTTGTGGGACGCAGTCCTGAATCATGCCTTACAGTAACTTACACTTTACCAAAATCTTTAACAACCAGTATCTCATTCCCTGCTTATAAAAGAATAGCCCAGTGAGACTGGTAAAGATGACTAGCCCAATTTTAAAACTAGGGAAATAAATAAGCTTTTAAAATGTAAAAGTAAAAATACAGATAAATAAAAAATTTAGGCCAGGAGTGTTGGCTCACGCCTGCAATCCCAGCACTTTGGGAGGCCGAGGTGGGCGGATCACATGAGGTCAGGAGTTCGAGACCAGCCTGGCCAACACGGCGAAACCCCGTCTCTACTAAAAATACAAAGATTAGCCAGGCGTGGTGGATGGCGTGCGCCTGTAATCCCAGCTACTCCGGAGGCTGAGGCAGGAGAATCGCCTGAACCCAGGAGACGGAGGTTGCGGTGAGCCGAGATCGTGCCACTGCACTCTAGCCTGGGTGGCAGAGACTCCGCCTCAAAAAGATAAATAAATAAAAGATTTAAAAGTCAGGTGCGCTTCCCCAACACAATCACTTGTCCCAAAAACAAGCACCGAACAAGTACCATTCAGAAGCAAATTGTAGTCCCTTTTGATGTTCATTTAAATACAGATAAAAACTTAATTATCAGTGCTAACTCAATCACTGCTGTGCCAGATTCGGCATAAGATTTTGTCAGCACCTAAAATTCTGTATCTAGAGCTACAAGAGGCACGTTTTCTGCCAAATCTTCATTATATTACATAATGAGAGGAAGCTTGGATTCTTAAAATTCACCTTTTCCCATCATTTTAACACCCTGTTCCAATCCCTTCTTTCACAGGGTATTTTCTGGAGGTGAAAACGAATAACTCATTATTTCTCATATTTTCCTGCCCACTTTCTTGCGTAAATATGAAAAATAAAGGGGAAGGTAGGGTCCTGAACAGCTCCCTAAAAAATAAAAAAGTCATTAAATGTGGTAAACAGAGCCCTGGAGACCTAGCTTCCAGTTCTGCACTGACACAGTATCACTGCGTGACCTTGGGCAAATTACTGCAGTTCTGGGCCTCAGTTTCCCTCATCCGAACCCTAATGACGGTTAAGCCCTCTCCGCTCTTAAAGCACAGATTTTAGATACGTCCCCAGAGCAGCACGAATGCGAAGGAATCGCGCAGACGGAGTCCTTGGGCGGAGAAATGGCCTTCCACAAGCTCCTGCGGGGGGATTCACAGGGAGCTCAAGCTGCCCCAGGCAAAGCCACCGGGCAAACTTCAGGTCGCAAACAAAAACCTGTTGGCACCGACTCCTCTAGCAAGGGCCAGCCTCCCAACGCGCTCGGCTCTGGGGGAGCCACCCCACAGGGAGAGAGAGGAAGTCTCTCCTGGAAGAGGCCAGACCCCACGCACCCATTCACCCACCCGGATCAGCCGAGCAGGACCGCCGGGCCGGGTGGGTCTCTGCCATCCCACGCGAAACAAAAGGCAGCTGGAGCCTGGCTCTTCCGCCCCCGTCCCCGCTGTTCCGTGGGAGTGGGGGCTGGGGAGTGGGGAGCCTGGTCCCCGAGGACGGAAGGGGGCCCTGCTACAGCCCCCAGGAAAGGCGAGACGGGCAGGATCCCGGACAGAGAAAAGGACCCCTCCCCCGATTCCCGGAGGGCGCCCGGACCGGGCTCTGCACGGGGGCGGGCGGGAGACAAGGCTGGGCTCAGGAGGAAGGGGCGCCGGGCCCGGGGAGGGGAGGAACGTGCTCTGGGGAGGGGGGCGGGGTTGTTCCAAGATGAACGGGGCTCCAGGATCCAAGGTAGGAGTAAGGGGCGCCCTAGACTCTGGGGACATAAAAGGAGATGCTCGGTGATAGGGACGGGTAACGGGGGAGATCCCTGCAGCGGAAAGCTGGATCCAGATGAGAAGGGGGCCATGCTTCAGTCCGTGGGGCGGGGCCTGGTTGGAAAGAAGGGGATCCCCCAGAGCCTGGCGTAGGGACCAGCTGGGCGGCAGGGGTGCATGCCCTGGCGGGGCTGGTGAGGTAGGGGAGCCTGTGCTCTGGGGGCGTCCGCGCCCTGGAGAGGGGGAGGGTCCTCGCCCCGGGGACTCGCTCTGGCCCTGGAGCCCCACGGGCTCTGGCTCACCTCTGCTCCTCCGGGCCGGCGTGGGTGCACCGCTGCGGCCGCCGGCAGCGCTGGGGAGGCGGGAGCGACCGGAGCCCGGGGAGCCGCCGCCACCGCCACCGCCGCGTCTTGCTCCGTTTGACACCCACACACCAGCCAACATGGCGGCCGGGAGGGGGCGCGCCGGACGCGTGCGCGCGCCCGCAGGCCCCGCCCCCGAGCCCGCCGAGGCCCCGCCCCACTCCCGCAGACCACGCCCCTGCGACCCCGCCAGGGCCCCGCCCTTGTGGCCGGTGCGCGGCTCCCCCTCGGCCTCCTGCGCTCTAGGACCCCGGACGGACGGCCCACCCTTCCGCAGCGCCCCACAGTCGACGCCCGAGCCCCCAACCCCCAATCCCGAGCGCCACACGAGCCCTGGCAAATTAATACCCGAACGCGCGCACTCTGATCCCCTTCAGGCCACTCCACCCAGTGCACACTCACGGCCCCCCACATTCACGGCCGGGCAGCACGCGCAGGCCCCGCCCCATCAAGCAGAAACTCACGCTGCGGCCCGCGGGTTTCACTCAAAAGCCTGGTTCAGTAGGAGAGACTGGAAGGGGGCCAGGGCCTGCCGGGCGCTGGTAGCGTTGGGTTCTTAGGCTACAAGTGTGTTCACTTTATGAAGATGCGCGGAAGTACACTTTGGATTTGTGCGCTTTTCCGTGCGTGTATTTCACGTCAATAAAATATACTCAAAAACGACTCGGAGAAGTCTATAGGCTTCTTTAGGCTGCTCAAGGGGTTACCTAAAGGCACGAATGGCAAGGGGTTACCTAAATGGCACGAAAACGGAAAACCCTTGACTGGCGGGCACCCACAAGGCACCTCCTGTGCGCCAAGCCCTGTGCTGGGCACAGAAATGAGACGGCCTCAAATGCCTCGAATGAGGGTCCCGGAACTGGAGGGGTCAGAACTGGAGGCTGCACCTCAAAGCTGACTAACCTGCTCCAATCAGGGTGGGAGTCAGCAGAGACCTCTCACAGCAGGGGCGCGGAGCACGAGTCAGGGCTTGCCAGGTGGGCAGAGGGCACCATCCCTGTTGCCTGGGTGACATCAACACTGTGCCTAGCCCTGGCTTCAGGGAAGCTGTAGCCAGAAGTCTTCCTCTGCCCTAACTCACTGCGGGACCTTAAACAAGTCACTGTACTTCTCTGAGCCTCGGATTCCTCCTCCCTGTGCAGGAACCAGGGGATGAAAGTATCCCTTAAGGTTCTAACAACCTGGGATCTGGAATTCCATTCTCTGGCAAAAAGAAAAGCTTGTATCTTTCCAGGAATTCATCTATTTCTTGTAAGTTCTGTAGTGTGTGTGCATAGACGTGTTCATGATAGTCTCTGAGGGCTTTTTTGCGTTTCTATGGGGCCGGTGGTAATGTCCTCTTTGCCCTTTCTGATTATGTTTACTTGTATCTTCTCTCTCTTTTTTCTTTATTAGTCTAGCTAGTGATACAATAAATACAATAAAAATGGAGAGAGCTTGTAACACGTTTGCAAAACCACATGGCCACTTTTCCTTTGAAAAGTCAAACACTGGTAGTTCTAGATGCTAGAAACACTCTCCAGTTAACCACCCTTCCCACTGCTTGGTATCCCTTCTCCACCAGCAGAGGGAATTATGCCCTATGTCCCTGCCTTGCAGCAGAAGCCGGAGCTCCCCGTTTTGAACTTGGTCCACCCTCATCCCAGAGAACGCCCTCGACCAGTCCAACATTCCTCGTGAGCCTCACCTCTTTAACCCATCTCCAAGGACAGCAGAACTTTACACTGCAATCATGCTTCTGCCCTGAGTTTACAATGTCAGATGAGTTATAACACACAGCTGATGCACAGCACAGGTGTGATGCTTCTAAATCAGCAGTGTTCAGCAGAATTTCCCTCCACGATGGAAATGTTCTTTCTGCGTGTTGTCCAATAGGATAGCTATGAGTCACAGGCGGCCAGCGAGCACTTGAAATGTGGCTAGTGAGACTGAGGGGCTGAATTTTTTAAACTTCATTAAACTTTCATTAATTTAAATGTAAACAGCCACATGTGGCGAGATGCTACCATGCTGACCAGTGCTGGCCTAAAACCTTACCACAATTCCGCAAGTGCACATTCTTTTTTTATTTATTTGTTTTGAGATGGAGTCTCACTCTATTGCCCAGGCTGGAATGCAATGGCACAATCTCAGCTCACTGCAGCCTCCACCTCCCAGGTTCAAGTGATTCTCCTGCCTCAGCCTCCCGAGTAGCTGGGATTACAGGCACGCACCACCACACCCGGCTAATTTTTGTATTTTTAGTAGAGGCAGGGTTTCACCATGTTGGCCAGGCTGGTCTCGAACTCCTGACCTCGTGATCCTCCCGCCTCGGCCTCCCAAAGTGCTGGGATTGCAGGCGTGAGCCACCGTGCCCGGCAAAGTGCACATTCTTACTGTTCACATTTTACAGACAAGAAATTGAGGTTTGGAGAGATGCTGGGGCTTGGCCACCCAGGCCCACTTTTCCGTATGCAGAGCCTAATACTCCTTCACCACCCACCTAGCAAGTGTGTGTAGCCAGCCGCACAGATAATATGCAAGCTTGGAAAGAGAACTGGATACAGATAATGAGATGATGAGCTAACCTACAGGACAGGAAGTGAGTTGGAGAATACTAGATTAGGCCAGGCTTGGGAGGTGGGGGAGGGTGTCCTGAGGCCGGAAGACCACCACCCACGTGCAAGGTCAGAGGGGACATTCTTGCATTCCTCGAACTCATTTCTCTTTCCTGGACCCCCTCCTTGAAGCGTATCAGCCCCCTAGCATTCCTCTCTCACTTCATCCTCATGATGATCCCTTGACGTCAGCAGCCCTATTCCTATTTTAGATGCGGAAACTGAGGCAGCATGTGGCAGGGCTAGGATTCAATTCCAGGTTCTATGAGTCTAGAGCACATAAGCAGTCTTGCAGAGGAACTTGCAGGATAAGCTGAACATTTCATCCGTGCCCAAAGCAGTCCATGGAAAACAGAGCTGGAGGAGACACTCTCATCTGCCCTTGCAGAGGTTTGGAGGTTGGTTCCAGGTGGATAATGGGGCAGACTGATGGCGGCTGGTTGGAGAGGTGTATTTCAGAAGAAAGAGCTGGCAATGCAGGCCAGGGGTGTCTCTGGGATCAGGGAAGGAGGGTTTCAAGCAGGAAGGGACTTTGGGGGAAAGACTGGCAGGCAGCAGACAGGGACAGACTACATGCTGAATGAAAAGAATCACTTAGCACAGGTGCAGAACAGGCTCCCCGGGATCTTCACCAAAGGCTTGAACTCTATATTCAAAACTATTTGTCCCACAAAAAGAAACTTGTGTCGGCAATCCAGAAACACCTAATTTCTTGTCCACCGACTTGCTGCTTGACCATGACGTCACTGCCCCTCCCTGGGCCTCAGTTTCTCCATCTGTGAGGTGAAAATAATAACCCCTCCCACCCCCTAGGATTGCATTCTGGCTCAGGTGAAAAGGCAGAGGAGGAAATGCTTTGGAAACTGTAAATGCACTGGATGGGTGTTGATGGCAGTTCTCTTATTAAGGACATTGAAAGGAATGGAGCCATCCTTTCCCTTCCCTAGGGGTTGGAAGTCTAGAAGGACAGAGAAGTTACGAGTTTGGGCAGCATGAACATGAGCAGAAACCAAATGCCACATAGACAATCAAGAGAAAGAGCTGTGACAGCTCTCACAGGAGGAAGTTTCCTTCTAGCTCATGGGGAAGGAAGGGCCTGTGCCAACATCCTGGAAGTGCAGGTGCTGAAGGAAGGAAATAGTAATAATAACAATGACAACAAAGTAGTGAGCATTGTGCAAATGTTTTGCATGGAGCATCTCATTTCCTCCTCATAAAAACCCTAAGAGGTTGAGACTACCGTTATCCTCATTTTACAGATGACGTTCAGAAAGCTTCCATTATTTGCCCAAGATAACACCACACAGCTAAAAAGTGGTAACCCCGGAAAACCCAAGCCTAAACTCCAAAGCTAAACTTTTTTTTTTTTTTTTTTTTTGAGACGAAGTTTCATTCTTGTTGTCCAGGCTGGAGTGCAGTGGCGTGGAGCGCACCGCAACCTCCGCCTCCCAGGTTCAAGCAATTTTCCTACCTCAGCCTCCCAAGTAGCTGGAATTACAGACATGTGCCACCACACCTGGCTAATTTTTGTATTTTTAAATTTATTTATTTATTTATTTGAGATGGAGTCTCACTCTGTCGCCCAGGCTGGAGTGCAGTGGCGCAGTCTCGGCTCATTGCACCCTCCGCCTCCCAGGTTCAGGCGATTCTCCTGAGTAGCTGGGATTACAGGCATGCGCCACCATGCCCAGCTAATTTGGGTATTTTTTTAGTAGACACGGGGTTTCACCATGTTGGTCAGCCTGGTCTCCAACTCCTGACCTCAGACGATCTGCCTGTCTTGGCCTCCCAAAGTGATGGGATTACAGGCATGAGCTACCGCACCCGGCCCTTCTATTTTTTTAAATAGAGACAGGGTTTCACCATGTTGGCCAGGCTGGTCTTGAACACCTGAACCCAGGTGATCTGTCCACCTTGGCCTCCCAAAGTGCTGGGACTACAGAAGTGAGCCACCATGCCCAGGCTTGTGTGTGTGTGAGACAGGGTCTCATTCTGTCACCCAGGCTAGAGTGCAGTGGCACAATCATGGTTCACTGCATCCTCAATCTCCTAGGCTCAAACAATCCTCCTACCTCAGCCTCCCAAGTAGCTGGGACTACACCACACCTGGCTATTTTTTCTAATTTTTTTGTAGAGACAGGGTCACATAACATTGCCCAGGCTGGTCTCAAACTCCTAGAGTTGATCCCCCTGCCTCAGCCACCCACTCAAAGTGCTGAGATTACAGGGATGAGCCACCATGCCTAAAACTAAACTCTTGGGAAGAATCTGAATAGGCTGAAGGGAGCGACTCCTTCTCCCTTCCAGCTCTGAGCCTGAGTCAATCAGAGCTTTCTCTCCCTGGTCAGTGATTGGTTCAGGAATGGGCACCTGACTCACAGCAGATCAATGAGTCTCAAGCCAAGCCCAGGACTTCTACAGAAATCATTGAAAACAGAAGCTTCTAGGGGCCAGGTTGCGGTGGCTCATGCCTGTAATCCCAGCACTTTGGGAGGCTGAGCTGGGCAGATCACCTGAGGTCAGGGGTTTGAGACCAGCCTGGCCAATATGGTGAAACTCCATCTTTACTAAAAATATAAAATTAGCTGGGTATGGTGGTGTGCACCTGTAATCCCAGCTACTCAGGAGGCTTAGACAGGAGAATCGCTTGAACCTGGGAGGCAGAGGTTGCAGTGCGCCAAGATGACGCCACTGTACTCCATCCTGGGTGACAGAGCAAGAATCCACCTCAAAAAACAAACAGGCCGGGCGCGGTGGCTCACGCCTGTAATCCCAGAACTTTGGGAGGCCGAGGCGGGTGGATCATGAGGTCAGATTGAGACCATCCTGGCTAACACAGTGAAATCCCGTCTCTACTAAAAATACAAAGAATTAGCCGGGTGTGGTGGCGGGTGCCTGTAGTCCCAGCTACTCGGGAGGCTAAGGCAGGAGAATGGCATGAACCCGGGAGGCGGAGTTTGCAGTGAGCCGAGATCACGCCACTGCACTCCAGCCTGGGCGATAGAGCGAGACTCCGTCTCAAAAACAAACAAACAAACAAACAAAAAACTTGCCTGTTAACTCTCATTTCTGAGATCCCAGAGCTACCTTGGGTGGTGGCCTGTCCAAGCCTGGCCTTTGTTTTGTTTTGTTTATTTGTTTTGAGACAGTCTTGTTCTGTTACCCAGGCTGGAATGCAGTGGCGTGATCATGGCTCACCACAGCCTCAAACTCCTGGGCTCAATCGATCCTCCCACCTCAGCCTCCCAAGTATTTGGGATTATAGGCGTGAGCCACCATGCTGGCTTGCCTTTGATTCTCTGAACTACTCCACTTCGTTCCACTAAATCCACCCCCCTTTTTTCCCCTTTGGTTAATCAGAATCCATTTCTTTTGTTCCAGATCAAAGAACCCTACCCGATGATCCCTTCTCCATTCACGATATCAATAACATACTCAAAATCAGTAAACAGTTGACCGAGCACAGTGGCTCACGCCTGTAATCCCAGCACTTTCGGAGGCAGAGGTGGGCGGATCACGAGGTCAGGAGTTCGAGTCCAGACTGACCAACATGGTGAAACCCCGTCTCTACTTAAAAAATACAAAAATTAGCTGGGCATGGCAGTGTGCGCCTGTAATCCCAGCTACTCGGGAGGCTGAGGAAGGAGAATTGCTTGAACCCGGGAGCCCGAGATTGCAGTGAGCTGAGATCATGCCACTGCACTCCAGCCTGGGCGACAGAACGAGACTCCGTCTCCAAAAAAAAAAAAAAAAAAAAATGTGGCCGGGCGCGGTGGCTCACGCCTGTAATCCCAGCACTTTGGGAGGCCGAGGCAGGTGGATCACCAGGTCAGGACCTCGAGACCAGCCTGGCCAATTTGGTGAAACCCCGTCTCTACTAAAAAATACAAAAATTAGCTGGGCGTGGAGGTGGGCGCCTGTCCCAGGCTGCTTTTTATGCTATGTGGGGATGAGGCACTGACCCTGTGGGCCGGGATCTCTCTGGGGACCCTTCCCTTGCTTTGTGTCCACGCTCCTTAAGGCAAGCTACTTGGGAGGCTGAGGCAGGAGAATCACTTGAACCTGGGAGGCAGAGGTTGCAGTGAGCCGAGATCGTGCCACTGCACTCCAGCCTGGGCGAGAGAGCAAGAATCCATCTCAAAAAAAAAAAAAAAAAAAGTAACAAGACTCTTACAGCTGTGGAGATCTGTGCCTATTCTGAGTGCTTCTCCACTACTTCCTGATACCGATTTAGCTCTGTGTATATATTTGTTAAAGTAATGCTTAAATCTTAGTTGTATTCATCCAGTGCCCTCCCAATCATGTTTTGTGTAGAATGGCAAATCACTTTCTGCTTGTATTCCAAAAATGTTGCAGAAAGACTTGCCACCCTGCTGGGGACTGTCTCTGCCCTCTGACCACTTCTGGCCTGCCTTACACTCGATTATTTTGGGCAAAAAGTGTAAATCAAGACTGAGATGTCAGGCCAGGTGCAGTGGCTCATGCCTGGAATCCCAACACTTTGGGAGCCGGTGGATCACTCAAGCCCAGGAGTTTAAGACCAGTCTGAGTAACATGGTGAAAAAAACCTGTCTTTACAAAAAGTAAAATAATTAGTGAGGCATGATGGCATGGCGCACACCTGTAGTCTCAGCTTCTCGGGATAGTCACAGTTACTCGGGAGGCTGAGGTGTGAGGATCACCTGAGGCCAGGGACACAGGGACATCAAGGCTGCAGTGAGCTGTGATCACACCACTGCACTCCAGCCTGAGTAACAGAGTAATACCGTTTCAAAAAAAAAAAGAAAGAAAGAAAGAAAGAAAGAAAGAAAGAAAGAAAGAAAGAAAGAAAGAAAGAACAAAAAAAAAAAAGAAAAAGGAAAAGGAAAAAGAGAGACAGAGAGAGATAATCCAGGACTTTTTTTGAAGGGCGAGGGAAACAAGACTGTCTGACATGAGGGAAAATTGCTTGAATTCTCCAGCCTTCCCATTTGGATGCTTTTCTCTTTGCGTGAACATAGCCATAAGCTGGCTCCTTACAGAGGCATAGGCAGTGGTTGAAAATACAGGTCCTAGCAACAAGAAGTCTAGGTCTGAATCCAGACTCAGCCACTTTCCAGCTGTGTGACCTGGGACAAGTCACTGTTCCTCTCTGAGCCTGGAGCTACCTGCATCACTACCCTGAACTGATGAATGGAAAGCACTTGCTACAAAATCCAGCACATACTTGGCACACATAACTCACAGCTCAGTGTAATTAGAAGAATGCCAGGAGGACTGGCTTCCATGCTGGAAGGGGCTGTAGACAAGGCTGACCATCAGGATCCACTGGTTGGTCCAGAGATCTCGGAACAGACTGGTTCTCCCCGCCGCTTCTGCCTCCCACTCACCTCCACTCGTTCATGCAACTGTAGTTTTCTTAGCCCCTGAAACTGGGGTGGGGCTGCCGCAGGGGCCATCAGGCTGTGAGGGAGGCTGATGCAGACACGGTAGGTAAGAGGCCAAGATGTACAGTCCTGAAAGAGGGCAGGAGGCTGGTGACTCAGTGGGTGAGAAAATGCAAAGGCTGGGGCTATCTCAGCCCAGAAAAGGACACATTTTTTCCCCAAAATTATTTTCCTTCTTTTATCTCTTTCTCCCCTCCCTCTCTCTCTCCTTCCTGCTTTTCTTCCTTTCCCTCCATTACTTTCTTTAATCCAAAGGAAATTTAAGCGGAGGACATAAAAGCATATGCTGTTATTAATTTTTGCAAATGTCCTTAACTGAGAGGCACTGAGCAGAAAGAAGAACACAATTGCATCTCCATTATCTTCATCTGGGCCACTAGGTACCAGCCACCCACTCTCTCAGACAATGGCAGAAAGGACAAGCCAGCCCCCAGGGACCTGGCCCTGCCAGCTTACCTGTCGGCACACCTGCCCTGAGCACTGCAGCCTCACCAACTGTCTAGGGTCCCTGAGACTGCCTGCTCACACTCACCTCTGAGCCTTCCTGTCTGCTGTTCCCTCTGCCTGGAACATCCTCTCCACTCCCCCTTAGACCCCCTCTAGCAGCTGTCCTGGCTGACTGCTAATTGGCTTTAGGATTCAGGGAGGCATCCTGCCTCGGGTGCCTTCTTTGGTGGCCACAGATCAAGTTAGGGGTCTTCTCTGGCTGCTTATCCTCATAGCACCTGCTCCCAGATGTGACAGACAGCTTCAGTTTTGTCACCCCGTGGTCCAGCAGCTTTCTGAGGGAGGGCTGGGACCAGCTCTCATTTACCTGTGTCTCTCACCCCTGCAAGGTTCTGGCCACAGCGAGCAATGCCTAAGCACATATTTGTGGAGTAAAGGTATAAAAGACAAGGCATCCCAGATGGGCGTGGTGGCTCAAACCTAGCACTTGGAGAGTCTGAGACGGGAGGATCACTTGAGGGCAAGGGTTTCAGACCAGGCTGGGCAACCCAATGAGACCCCATCTCTACAAAAAATATATATATTTTTTTTTGTTTGTTTGTTTTTTAATTAGCCAGGCGTATTGGTGTGCGCCTGTAATCTCAGCTACTCGAGAGGCTGAGGTGGGAGGACCAGTGAAGCCCAGGAGGTTGAGGCTGCAGTGAGTTATCATCGCACTACTGCACTTCAGCCTGGGCAATGGAGCAACACCCTGTCTCGAAAAAAAAAAAAAGGCAAGGCATCCCTGGTGGAAGCCACTCTGCAGACCACAGGCTAACAGAGCATGGTTGGGCAGGGAGGAGTTGGGAGCTGCACCCAGCACCTCACACAATGTTATCACGGAGCTGAGGACAGAGCACGTTCCAGAGCTGGGTTTGAGTCCCAGCTCCTCCGATGATGATATGACACCCCAGACGTGTGCAGGGATGTCCTCTGAGCCTCAGCTTCCTCACTGCAATTTGGGGCTCTGTCTCTTTCTGGCAGGGAGTTATTGGGAAGACCAAGTGAAATCATGTCCCCCTCCTAAACCCTGCAAGGCCTTTGTGTCACAGTTAGAATGAAGTCTATAGCCCTGTCCACTCGCAGCCTGCCTCCCTTCCCCACTCGCACCCTTACACACGGAGCCCCCTCCAACCTCCCCCCCACATACACTGAGCCCTGTGCCCTTCCCTCTGCCCAAATGGCCCTTCCCTCAGACATCCAGATGTCCCTCCTCCTTCCCTCAGTCTGCCTCTCCGAGCAGTCTTCCTGACCACTACAACGGTGCCTCCCCAACCCCAGCCTGCGTCACTCCCCACGCCCGCCCTGCTTTGCAGCATCACTCCCTGGCTGACGTTACATCATGCATTTATTTCTTTGCTTATTGTCTCCCTCCCCTCCATGAGGGCAGGAACCTTCATCTGTCTTGTTGACAGTAGCATCCCTAGAACCTAGCTCAGGCCTGACTCACAGTGTGTGCTGGGTCCACATTTGGGAAACCAACAGAGAGATGAATGGCACAGAGACGCGCTCAGGAACCCAGTTCCCTGACCTCCCGTCCAGGCTGCAGCCCTCAGGAGTCTAGGTTCCTGCTGACTGGTGGAGTCCAGGACCCAGGGCTGGAAAGTGTCCACCCACAGGGCAGATGGGCCAAGGCCATGTGCTCAAGGTGTGCAGGGCTAGGAGAGAGGGTCAGCCCCAGCTCCCATATGAGGGGCATGTGCCTTGCCTTGCCCCTGCTTTGGCTAGAGGGTACCCTGTTCACCAGAGATGAGCCTAGGCTCTCCCCGGGCCTGGCTCTGGCTTTACCCCAGAGCCCTCCAACTCGCAGACCTCCAGGCAAGGAGGGCTGGGGACCCGCCTGTCCCAGCCACTTGCCTTTTCTCCAGTAACAGAGCCCAGAGGGGTCCCTGCCTGGGCCCAAAATCACACAGCAGATTGGGGTAGAGCCAGAGAGGACCCGAGACTCCTGTGCCAGCCTGGGCATCCCCTCCATTGCCAGGGAAGGACTGCATCTAAGTCGCATCTGTACCCAGGCCGAGGCGTCCGAGGCCCAGGCTGAAATCCAGTTGCTGCTGCAGAGACCAAAAGTTTCCAGGGCCTTGTCAAGCGGGCGGTGCCAGATGATCCCCAGGCCTGTCACTGGCTGCTCTTCGGCTCGGACACACCAAACCCCACGAAGTATTTCCATTTCGAGGGAATAGAGGTTGTGGCTTCCGTCAAGCACCCATTTACCCCACCCTCCTCCTCCTCTTCCTGCAAACTTGAGTCACAGCTGCCCTGCTGGGCGCAGGCCCCAGGGATGTCTGAGTCAGCCTGGCTGGGGTTCCAGTCCCGACACCGCCCTGACCAGCTGGGAGACTCCGGGAACCTCCAACTCTGCTGAGCCTCCACTTCGACATCCGTGAAACAGCCATGAACAAGCAGGTCTCAAAGGTCGACTCCTGTATGCAGGGACATAGCATGCAGTAGGTGCCCAATAATAACGGCAGCACCCACATGGAGCCCCTTATGGCAGCCCTTCTCCTCTGCACTTCCACATGGCATCTCATTTAACCTTCACAACAACCCAACTAGGAAGGCACCATCATTATCCCATTTTACTGATGAAGAAACTGAGGCACAGGAAGGTGAATTTACCAGCCAGCTCACAAATGGACTAGTAGATGGCAGTTTGTGGATTGGAGCCCAGAGTCTGTGCTCCTGCCCACCCCTTCTCAAATGACGGCTATAAAATAACACTCTAAGAGCTCTTCCTACGTGCCTGGCAGTGTACTAAGAATTTGAGTCTTCAGTACGTTCAATCTTCACAACAGCCCTATGAAGTGGGGGTTACGAGGAGCCACCATTTTACAGATGGGTAAGTCAAGACACAGAGAGAGGATGTGGCTTGCCACAGACCACACGGCTAGTGAGCATAGGAGCCAAGATTCCAACTCATTTCCCATCCTGGCCAAGAATAACACTCCTGCTTCTTCATTTCTCCGAAAGAAGCCATGCTGATTCCATCCCTGGCTGTGACTTGGGCTGCTTGTCCCTTCTCTGCCCACCCAACCACCCCCAGGGCTGTGCTGGGGAGAGAAGGTGGTTCCTGGAGCCCTCTAGCCTCTGAAAACCATGGCGGTGGTGCAACGTAGAGGATGGGCTTAAAGCCAAAGAAACACAGCTTCTTCTTTTGTTGTTGTTGTTGTTGTTGTTTGGGTTTTTGTTTTTGCTTTGTTTTGAGACAGAGTCTCCCTCTGTCCCGAGAGTGCAGTGGCGTGATCTCGGCTCACTGCAAGCTCTGCCTCCTGGGTTCACGCCATTCTCCTGCCTCAGCCTCCCGAGTAGCTGAGACTACAGGCACCTGCCACCATGCCCAGCTAATTTTTTGTATTTTTAGTAGAGGCAGGGTTTCACCGTGTTAACCAGGATGGTCTCGATCTCCTGACCTCATGATCCACCCACCTCAGCCTCCAAAAGTGCTGGGATTACAGGCATGAGCCACTGCGCCCAGTCTTTTTTTTTTTTAGACGGAGTCTTGCTCTGTTGCCCAGGCTGGATGCAGTGGCACGATCTCGGCTCACTGCAACCTCCACCTCCTGGGTTCAAGCAATTCTCCTGCCTCAGCCTCCCGAGTAGCTTGGATTACAGGCGTGTGCCACCACACCGGGCTAATTTTTGTATGTTTAGTAGAGACAGGGTTTTGCCATCTTGGCCAGGCGAGTCTCGAACTCCTGACTTCAGGTGATCCGCTCACCTCGGCCTCCCAAAGTGCTGAGATTACAGGCGTGAGCCACCATGCCTGGCCAAGAAACATGGGTTCTAATCCCAATGCCCCCGCTTCCTAGCTATGGGACCTTGATTGAGTCCTGCACCGTGCCTCAGTTTCCCCACTTATAAAAAGAGGTTGCTAAAAAGGATGCTTCACTCAAGGGTGTGAAGACCCAATGAATGAAGTGTTAACAAGAGCTCCACATATAGCGATGCTGCTGTTCAGCTGCACCAAGGTGGACTCCCTTGACTTGCTGGGAGTTACAATGAGGAAGGAAGGACCATTTAACCTGTAGGTCTTTCCAGAGAAAGTGCGTTTCCTAAAATCAAATCCTGCCCTTGCTCCAAAACTTTCAGTGGCGGTTTCCCATGACCACACCACAGTCCCAGGGTCTCCCCTGGTCTTCAAGGCTGGCACGGTCCGACCCTGCCAACATCCCTAGTGCCACCATCTGTCAGCCCCTCCTTGCTCCTGCTCCTGGTCTGCACATGCTGTTCTCTTTGCCAAGAATGCCATTTCCCCAGCCCCCTGGTCCCGCTGAGGAACACCTCCTCATCCTTCAAAGCCAAGCTGGAAGGGAACATCTTTGGAGACGCCGCTTGACCCCCCAGGCAGAAGGGGTCACTCTCCCTGGAGATGTGGTCACGTCATTAACCACACTGGGTTAGAATCATCAGAAGCTGTTCCTGCCTCTTCCATCAAGCAGGGGGCTCTGGAGGCCAGAAAATGCCTATGAATCATGCCCACATCCCCAGAGCCCAGCATGGGGCGGGCTCAGGTTAGGTCAATCGTGTTTGAAGACTGAATAAATGAATGTCTTCATTTGCTACCGTCAGAAGCCCAGTCTGGAACAAAAATTCCAGTGCAAGGTTTTTGGCTTGAATGAGATCCGAAGAATCACCTTTAGGTTGTCAGGGAAATGACACAGGGAAGGGAAGGAGCCAATAAAGGGTTTGGGAATGAGCACATAACACTATGGACAGCTGGGGAACCTTGGGCGATGATGCAGAACTGCTTATCACTAACTCTCACCAGGTCAGTCGTGCATCAAGGCTACTGGGGGGATAGCACTTTACAGCCTACTCTAGCACTATGGTGGCCTCCTGGGGCAGGGGCCAGCAGGCTGCAGCTGCTGGATGAAGCCCCCAGGCAGAGTCGCTGGTCCTCAGGTGCTCAAGCTTAGCTGGAAGCCTTCAGGTTGCTGTGCAATGAAATAGTGAGTACCCAAAGGATATGTGCATGTGTTACAGTGAGTGAGTGAATGAACGAATGAATGGAGTATCAAGAAAAGAGCCGCGTATCTTCAGTCATTGAGCAGACACAGGCCTTCTGCTGTGTGGCCCTGGACCAGCCATCATGCCTCTCCGACCCCGGTTTCCTCTTCTATAAAGCAGGAATGCTAGCCCAGCCTCCCAGGAGATAAAGGGTGGGAGGTCCCCAGAGAGTGAGAAGGGTTCCACCTGGGCTCCCAGACTCAATCTCAGCTCCAGGAAGCAGGACATGGCCCCAGTGAGGGTTCTCTGTGGGTGAAGAAGCCACAGAAGGCAGGCACAGTGCCCCGGTTGGAACCACAGGGGCCCTGAAGCAACCACATCATGGCCACCACAGCCTCCACCATCCCACAGCAATTTCCGCTGCTGCCTCTCCCCAGGGCAAGATCTCCCACCAGTGGCTGGCTGTCCCCTCTGCCAGCACCTGCCCCCAGTGGGCCCTGCAGCATAGCCATGGCTGCTGCAGGGCAGGCTGGCAGCTGCTCCTGTGTGCAGCAGCGTGTCTGCTTTGAAAAGCCACAGAGACTCCTGTGGTTAGGGGCTCATGTTACAGTAGCACAGGTTCGAATCCCAGTTCTGCCACTTGTGACTGTGGGAAAGTCATTTCACCCTAGTCCTCTCTGGTCTCATTGATCAAATGGAACTAACATTCTACTGTCCCCTCTGGTGGTCTCAGCTCCAGCAGTTTGTGAGATGGTTGCTTCCACTGTTTTCCCTACTGCAAAACCCATGAGGACACAGTTATCTTGCCTCCTGCCCCAACCCCAGGGTCTTGAACACAGTAAGTGCTCAATAAATGCTTGGTAAATACATGAATTACTGTCTGACCCGCCTTGCTCTTCCGGTCCAAACTTAAATGTCGCCTCTTCCAGGCAGCATTCCCTGATTCCTTTCCTGGGTTCCCAGAATCTCTTCCAACTCCTTTAACCTCTTTCCTGCAGCTGCCTGGCCTACTGGGTGTGGCTGCCAGTTATCGGACCCCGCCCCCTCAACCTACCTTTCCCCAGGTTTGCGCCGGGCAGGCCGGCCTGCCCGCAGCGAGGGAATGAAGGCGAGGGAGAAAGGAGGCGGCGCAGATACATCTAGAAGGCTCGGGGAGGCGGCGGGGGATTCTCGAAGGCCCGGCCAAGACCCGCAGCCTCAGCAAGCCAAGATGCGAGCAGGGACCCGGCCGGAAGGAGGCGGGGGAGGGGCGGCCAGGGAGCTGGACGCCAGCGGACGGGCGGGGGCGGCGGGGGCCTGGTATTTCCTGAGGCCCTTCAGGAAATGCTCGGGGCCGCCCCTGGGCGGGATCGGCGGTGGGATGGGCCTGGGAGGGAGCCTCAGGCTCCTTCCCCGCGCTGCCCTGGACTCTCTGGCGCGCTGTCTCTGCGGGCCGTCTTCCCCGTCGAGGAGGCGCTGCTCAAGTCCCATTTCACGGAGGAAGAAACCAAGACTCAGAGAGGGCCACCGAGGTCACACTCTCTACTGCACAGTTCTGCGGCTGCGCCAGCGCCGGCCCGCTCCCTCCACGTCCCCGGCCCCTGCCGGGGCTGCGGCAGCCGCCGAACCCCCGGGCCGGGCTCCCTATGGCAGGGCCAGGGCGGAGGACTCGGAGACGGGGCGGGAAGGCGAGGCGGGGCCCAGCGTATCCCGCGCACAGATCGCGCAGCGCGCAGCCCCAGCCCTCAAGGAGAGCAGTGCTGGCCGCCCTGCCGCGGACCGTCCTCCCCTACCTCGGCCCTCCCGGAGGCCCGGACACGGCCAGGCAGGAGCCCGCGACACATCAGACGCCCCACCTCACACTCGAAACCCTGAGACACTCATTGTTCACCAAACGACTCGCTCCCTCCTCCGCTGACGGAGGAGTCAGTCCATCGGGACTGGATGGGCTCCGTGTGCTCGAGTTCAAATCCTTCCTCACCACCTGCTGCCTGGCACTTTTCTTGTCTAAGCCGCAGTTCCCTCTGTGTGGTGGGGATAACAGCACAGCCTGCCTCAGAAAGTTGCAGTGAGAACTAAATGCGTTCTGCTGGCGCGGTGGCTCAGGCCTTAATCCTAGCACTTTGGGAGGCCAGGGCCTGAGGACGGCTTGAGGTCAGGAGTTCGAGACTAGCCTGGTCAACATTGTGAGACCCCCGTCTGTACAATTTTTTTTTTTTTTTTTAGGCGGATTCTAGCTCTGTCGCCCAGGCTGGAGTGCAGTGGCGCGATCTCAAGTGAGCGATCTCAGCTCACTGCAAGCGCCGTCTCCCGAGTTCAAGCGATACTGCTGCCTCATCCTCTCGAGTAGCTGGGACTACAGGCGCGTGCCACCACGCCTGGCTAATTTTTTGTATTTTTGGTGGAGACGGGGTTTCACCGTGTTAACCAGGATGGTCACAATCTCTTGACCTCGTGATCCGCCCGCCTGAGCCTCCTAAAGTGCTGGGATTACAGGCGTCAACCACCGTGCCCGGCCTACAAAATATTTTTCAAAACACGTCGATCAGTATAAAGCGCTATGCCTGGCACATCCTGTGCTCATTCTGCTATCGTGACAAAATCGTGCTCAGGCCCCTGCCACCTGCAAACAAAGTCTCTCTCTCTTTGACATTTACCCATCACCGTTTCAACCTGCGCAGTCTCTCCTTCTCCCTCCCCTTCTGAATTTTAACAAATATCCCTCTTCTGTAAAGTGGCTGAAAAAAAAAAAAAGGAAAACAGATCACAATGGCTTAGACAAACAAGGGTTTATTTCCCCTGTCACTGTGAACCTGGAGACCAGCCATGGTTGGCACTGTTTCCCCAGCCCAGTGATGGCAGGGCTGACGTCCTCTGTAATGCGCTTGGCGTTTCTCCCTTGTTTACAGCGTGGCTGATGGTGCTCCTGGCGTTGCATCTGCCTCCGCATTTAAGACAGAAAGGAAAAGGAATGGTTACCTTCAGGGTTAATTGAAAGCATTTGTCACTTTTGTCAATAATTTCCCAGGCACCCCACCCCCTCACCCCCCACTCCCACCCCTGCCACACACACACAATGAGATCTAATGAGACTCCTTAGATGTCATTGGCCAAAACTGTGTCACATGGTCACTCCTAGCTGCAGCAAAGGCTGAGAAGGTAAGTGGTTTCTCTTTTCCAGCCTCCACAGTGGAAAGCAGCAGGGAAGAGGGGGAATTGGGAATGGCACACATTGGGCAGTCAGCTATTATAATAGTGTCTGCCACACCTTCCCCCTCCGTCTTCTTCCAGCCCCTCCACTCCCCAGGACCTGCCTTCCAGCCACCCCTGACCTCCTCCTTCATCCAGGGGCCACCTGTTTCCATTTCTTTTGGGATATCAGAAGCTCACAACTCTGGGGCTGCACTTTTATAGGGTAGCAATCAGATGACACTGAGTAGAACTGCATCTTTCTTTCTTTCTTTCTTTCTTTCTTTCTTTCTTTCTTTCTTTCTTTCTCTTTTTTTTTTTTTGAGACAGACAGAGTCTCACTCCATCACTCCAGTCTGTACACTAGGCTGGAGTGCAGTGGTGCGAACACTGTAGCCTCGACCCCCTGGGCCCAAGTGATCCTCCTACCTCAGCCTCCGAAATGGCTGGGACTATAGGTGCATGCCACCATGCTCAGCTAATTTTTTTTTGTTTGTTAATTTTTTTTGTAGAAACAGTGTCTCTTGCCAGGCGCGGTGGCTCACGCCTGTAATTCCAGCACTTTGGGAGGCCAAGGCAGGTGGATCACAAGGTCAGGAGTTCAAGATCAGCCTGGCCAATATGAAACCCTATCTCTACTAAAAATACAAAAATTAGCCAGGTCTGGTAGTGGGCATCTGTAGTCCCAGCTACTTAGGAGGCTGAGACAGCAGAATGGTTTGAACCCGGGAGGCGGAGGTTGCAGTGAGCCGAGATCACGCCACTGCACTCCAGCCTGGGTGACAGAGTGAAACTCTCTCAAAAAAAAAAAAAGAAAGAAAAAGAAAAAGAAACAGCATCTCTTACTTTGTTGCCCAGGCTGGTCTCAAACTCCTGGTCTCAAGCGATCCAAACACCTTGGCCCCCCAAAGTGCTGAGATTACAGGTTTGAGCAGCACACCTGGCTTTCCATACTCAGATTCTGAAACACAGATCTCATCGTATCACACCTCTGGCTCAAAATCACCCTTAATAATTGGCTCTACTAGAGCCCCATTTCCCTATACTCCCTGCCTTTGAATATATCAGTGTTGCAACACTGAAACACTTAAAGAATCTCCTCTGCTTTCTCTCTGGTTGCTTCTAGGATCTCTTCTTTGACTTTGGTGTTCTATATTTTCACTACAATATGTCCAGACATGAATTTCTTCCTACCTATCTTGCTTGGGATTCATTGGATCTCTAGAATCTACGCATTTGGTGGTGCTTATTAGATATGGAAAAAAATGTCAGACTTTATGTTTTCAAATATTGCGTTTGTCTCGTTTTCCCATCTCTGTCTGGAACTGCTACCTATGTTAGATCTTCCTGTTGTATTCTCCCTGGCTCCTAAACACTTCTTTTCTTTGTTTTCTCCTCCTCCTCTTCCTCCTCTTCTTCTTCATCGTCTTCTTCTTCTCCTCCCCCTCCTCCTCATCTTTCTCCTTCTCCTCCTTCTTCTTCTCTTTCTTCTTCTCCTTCTCCTTGCTACTGCTGCCTCCTCCTGCTCCTCCTGCTCCTGCTCCTCCTGCTCCTGCTCCTCCTCCTCCCCCTCTTGCTCCTCCTCCTCCTCCTCCTCCAGCTTTCTCAGGTTGAATTCTTCTTTTTTTTCCCCTCTATTTTCCATTTATTTTTCTTTCTGGGTTGAATTCTGGATAATTTCTTCAAATCCATCTTCCAGATCATGAATTCTCTATTTAGCTTTGTCTAAACTGTCGTTTAAACTGTCCATTGAGTTTTTAATATGTTACTAGGTGTTAAATTTCTAGAAGCTCCATTTATTTCTCCTGCACATTTGCTTAGTTCTTCTCGTTCCTCACCCTTTGCTCATGTTGCTCCATCTTCTCCCACCTCTTCCCCTGGCAAATTCCTATACAACCCATTTCTTTCCATCCCCAGGGAGCTTTCCCTGACCTCCAGGATGGACTGGGGCTTTCTTGGGCCCTTCAGTCCCTGGGACTCCTTTGTCACAGCACTGATCACCTTCAGTCATGATTGGCTGGGTCTGGATCTACCTCCCCACCTCAGACCTGTGCTACGCATAAGCAGGGGCCATATCTGCATCCTCTCTCAGGGATAAGTACAGGAGGTTTTCAATAAACTTGGATAAAATAAAAGCAGTTTCCTTAGCCCACCCATCACTCCTTAGTCTTACTTGTTTCATTTACTTATCTTTTTTCTGTAAAGTATATAACTTACTGCCAGCTACATGCCATCAATTGTAAAATACTTTCAATAACTAAAAATTGAATAATGGTAAAAAAAAAAACACACATCAGCCTTCAGTATAATTTGCGTAAATTGTTCTAGAAAACACTGCTAATTTTTTGTTTCCGCAGAGTGAAGTACAGAAGTGAGCAGATTGATAATTTTTTTTTTTTTTTTGGAGACAGGGTCTCACTGTCTTGCCCAGGCTGGAGTGCAGTGGTGCCATCACAGCTCACTACAGCCTTGATCTCCTGGGATCAAGTGATCCTCCTGCCTCAGCCTTCTGGGTAGCAGGGACTATAGGTGTGTGCCATCATGCCTGGCTAATTAAAAATACATTTTTTTTGGTTCTTTTGTAGAGACAGGGTCTCACTCTGTTGTCCATGCTGTTCTCAAACTCCTAGGCTCAAGTGATCCTCTGGCCTCGGCCTCCCAAAGTGGTGAGATTACGGGTGTGAGCCACCGCACCCAGCCCAGATTGATAAATTTATACACATCATGGAAAGAATGATAGAAAGGAACTGGAGCCACTTGAATGACATTTGGATTCCACTTGTCATAAACCACTCTTCTTTTTTCTACCTCGTGGAAAACACCTTTCTTTGGAACAGAAAAATGTTAGTGTCAGCTGGCAGCCCTGATCCTCCATATGGGATGGAGTAATGGTCCCCTCCAGGTCACCATTGGCTTCTCAGATTCTGCTTTGTTTTTGCCATAGCAGTGCTAGATCAGGTATTCCAGATAACCAGTTAGCAAAATAGATTTTCTCCACAATGCTTTAATCGCTGCCTGCCTAAAGATCTCTAAACTAGTGTGTGAGAAACAGACCAACAAAATGGGAGGATTTGAGATTTGGAATCCACTGACCCCAGGGATTAACTGCAGTTGGTTATCCATCTCAAATCTGATGCTGAGTTCACAGTCAAACCACCCCACCAGCACAGCTTTAATCATATGGGCATGCTTTTCACGGAAAAAGCACCTGCCAGACCTCCTGCTCCTCCATTCAAATTATTGTGGGAACACCAGTGGGCAAAGTCAACTCTTCTGTCATGTAAGTGGAGTTCAGCATTTCCAACTGTACATGCTAGATCAAGCCAGCAAAACATCTCTTCACTTGTCCAGCTTTCGTGGTAGCAGGTATATTAAAGAGCTGCCCAGTATAAAAATGCAGCCCACTGAACAGGATCGCCGTAATCGAGCCTCCTCCCTTCTCAGTTGCTTCAGGGATATCTTTTATTTTATTTTATTTTATATTTTATTTTATTTTATTTTTTCTGAGATGGAGTCTTGCTCTGTCACCCAGGCTGGAGTGCAGTGATGCTATCTTGACTCACTGCAACCTCCACCTCCCGGGTTCAAGTGATTCTCCTGTCTCAGCCTCCTGAGTAGCTGGGATTACAGGCATGCATCACCACACCCAGCTAATTTTTTTTGTATCTTTTTTTTTTTTTTTTTTTTAAGACAAAGTCTCTCTCTTGTCCCCCAGCCTGGAGTGCAATGGCACGATCTCAGCTCACTGCAACCTCCACCTCCCGGGTTCAAGCGATTCTCTTGCCTCAGCCTCCAGAGTAGCTGAGATTACAGGCGCCTGCCACCGCGCCCGGCTAATTTTTGTATTTTTAGTAGAGACGAGGTTTCACCATGTTGGCCAGGCTGGTCTCAAACTCCTGACCTCTGGTGATCCACCGGCCTCGGCCTCTCAAAGTGCTGGGATTACAGGCATGAGCCACCGCACCCGGCCAATATCCTTTATTCTTAAGGTTTCTTCCCCCTTCTTGGCTTTATAATCCCCACTTTCCTCAATGTTAACTCCATGGAGTTGTAGCTGTGACTCAATAGTATCATGATTAAAGGAGAAAGCTTCGGCTTCTATAAGAATTTTATACCATTTGGTAAAGGCTTAAACAATAACTGGACTAAGGCTGGGCGCGGTGGCTCCCACCTGTAATCCAAGGAGTTCCAGACCAGCCTGTGCATCATGGCAAGACCCCATCTCTACAAAAAAATACAAAAACTAGTCTGGCGTGGTGGTGTGTGCCTGTAGTCCCAGCTACCTGGGAGGCTAAGATGGGAGGATCACCTGAGCCTGGGAAGTTGAGGCTGCAGTGAGCTGTGGTTGTGCCACTGCACTCCAGCCTGGACAACAGAGTGAGACCCTGGATAACAGTAGAAGATGTAGATTAAGAGTCAGCGCATTCACTAGGGCTATTTCTTTCCCGTAGGCTCCTATGGTCCTTCCGTAGGCCTACGATACTCTCATCTCAGTATCCCAAGGATGCTGCCTTCTTCATGACCATAGGCTCCCATTTTGCCCCACTCAACTAGCTCTTCTTCAAGATCTGTTTTAACCATTTTTGGTTGAAGGCCAAGAGAATTTTCCAGGAAATAGATGGCATTTTCATCCTTATTCACTAAAGACAAATCAACTGGAGGCAGATCCTGCATTTTGGGGACATAAAAATACTCCCCAGCTGGGCACGGTGGCTCACGCCTGTAATCTGAGCACTTCAGGAGGCCGAGGGGGAAGGACCACTTGAGGCCAGGAGTTTGAGAGCAGCCTGGGCAACAAAGCGAGACCCCCCTCTCTGGAAAAAAATTAAAAAATTAGCCGGGCATAGTGGTGCAAGCCTGTGATCCCAGCTACTGAGGAGGCTGAGATGGGAGAATCCCTTGAGCCCAAGAGTTCCAGGCTGCAGTGAATCAAGACCGCACCACTGCAGTCAGCCTGGGTGACGGAGTGAGGCCCTGTCTCAAAAAAATTAAAAACAAACAAACAAAAAAACCTCTCTGAAGTGCCTTAGCTTATGTTCCTGAACTAGGTGGAAAGTGTCCCTGTCATCTGCTGGGCGGCATTTGAGTTCAACCACCATGCTCTGCACTGTGACAGCTGACAAATTGTTCTCAGCTAGAATTCTGATGTGATCCTCAGCTCCCAGAACCCCTCAAGAAGCTTCTCAAGCATTCTTTACAAATATATAGGCAAGACCACCCCAAACGACGGAGCCTCCGCTCAGGGCTCCTTCCCCTAATCAGACTCAGGTAAGCAAACACTTTCTTCGATGTATTGCTTTTAACTTCATTAATTCACTTCCCCATCTGTAAATTCATTTCCTCATTCATTCATTTATTCATTATTCACTCGATAAGTCTTTTCTTTTCTTTTTCTTTTTTTTTTTTTTTTGAGACGCAGTCTCGCCCCGTGGCCCAGGCTGGAGTGCAGTGGGGCGATCTCGGCTCACTGCAAGCTCTATCTCCTGGGTTCACGCCATTCTCCTGCCTCAGCCTCCCGAGTAGCTGGGACTACAGGCGCCCGCCACCACGCCCGGCTAATTTTTGGTATTTTTAGTAGAGACGGGTTTTCACTGTGTTAGCCAGGATGGTCTCGATCTCCTGATGACCTCGTGATCTGCCCACCTCAGCTTCCCAAAGTGCTGCGATTACAGGCATGAGCCACTGTGCCCGGCCAAGTCTTTTCTTTTTTTTTTTTTTTTTCAGAGATGGAGTCTCGCTCTGTCGCCCAGGCTGGAATGCAGTGGCGCAATCTCGGCTCATTGCAACCTCCACCTCCTGGGTTCAAGCCATTCTCCTGCCTCAGCTTCTCGAGTAGCTGGGACTACAGGCGGATGCCACCACGCCTGGCTAATTTCTTTTGTATTTTAGTAGAGACGGGAGTTTCACCGTGTTGCCCAGACTGGTCTGGAACTCCTCAGCTCAGGCAATCCGCGCGCCTTGGTGGATTACAGGCGTCAGCCACCGCGCCCAGCCTCAATACATCTTTTCTTTTCTTTCTTTCTTTCTTTCTTTTTTTTTTTTTTGAGACGGAGTCTCGCTCTGTCGCCAGGCTGGAGTGCAGCGGCACAATCCCAGCTCACTGCAACCTCTGCCTCCTGGGTTCCAGTGATTCTCCTGCCTCAGCCTCCCAAGTAGCTGGGACTACAGGCGCCCGCCACCACGCCCGGCTGATTTGTTTGCATTTTTTTTAGCAGAGACAGGGTTTCACCATGTTGGCCAGGATGGTCTCAATCTCTTGACCTCATGATCCACCCTCCTCGGCCTCCCAAAGTGCTGGGATTACAGGCGTGAGCCACCACGCCCGGCCTCTATAAGTCTTTTCTAAGCACAACATAGGTTGATGCCAGCAGATACGGGATGAACCAATCAGTGACGGAGGCAATCGGCTGTAAGACATTCTAACAGCCAGGAAGGCTTCAAGTTGGGGTGATACTGGAGCAGGGTCTGGAAGAAGGAAAGCTGGGGAAAACGCTGGGATCCCACGGCAATGTGAAGAGGGCCCCAGTGGGAGGTCGCCAGCCCATGGGACGCAGCCCGTAGGACCTTAATGCTCCCCAGCATATGGGTAGTGCATCTTCTTCCTCTCTTTGCCATGCCTGTCAGGAAGCTCAGAGCTCAGCTTGGTGCAAAGGTAGCGACTGTTGTTTGCCAGAGATTTTGTAGTTATCTCTGTTTTGTCGCCCAAAATCTTTGGCCTTTATGTTATCTATGTCTCTTATGGAAAACTTGAAATTGATAGAGTAAAATTAATAATAATAATAAAGACCTGATTCTCAGTAAGTGATGGATTCAGGACGCAAATGCAGCTCAGAGTCCAAGAGTTGTAGAGTGATACCGGGCTTGTATTAGCTACCACTGCAATAATGCCACATAACAAACCACCCCAAAACTCAGTGGCTTAGAACAATCATTTAATTCCCCCGATGCATCTGCAGGTTAGCTGAAGGTCAGTTGGTCTTCGCTGGGCAGCTCTGCCTCAGGCTAGGCTGGGATACAGGCTCTAGGCTGGGCTCTGGCTGTTCCATGTGTCGCTTGGCGGGGCGAGGCTGAAGGGCCGGCAGCCATTCAGGGGGACGATCTTCTCATAGCAGAAGCACAAGAAGACAGCCCCACTGTGGAAGTGCACCTCAAGCCTTTGGTCTTGTTATAGCCACTGCCATCCCATGGACCAAAGCAAATTACATGGCTGAGCCCAGAGTCAAGAGACAGGGAGTGCACTCTGCCCACCTGGAGGCCGTGGCCAGGGTGAGGGGCCAGTGATCAATGCCACATGCCATTTGCGTCATCCAGTCTGGTCCCCACCCCTATTTCTCGGATGGGTACCCCCGGTGGATCAGCGTGGGACCAGGCAGGGTGCCCTGACTTCCCATTCCCTTTTCACAGCCCCGAGCAGGATCTCATACCACCTGGCTGATCCTCCTGGGGTGGGACCAATTCTGGAAACTGCAGTTGCAGGTGGAAGAACCTGGACTTCGGAATCACAGAGACCTGGGTTCTCTGCTCCCCAAGGCCAGCAGTGAGTCCTCGAGCAAGTCCCACACTACAAAGGAGGAAACTGAGGCTCAGAGGGGTTTAGCGACACATAGTAAGTGCTCCATCAAAAGCGGCCATTCAAGCTGGGCATGGTGGCTCATGCCTATAATCCCGGCACTTTGGGAGGCTGAGGTGGGTGGATCACTTGAGCTTAGGAGTTCAAGACCATGGTAACATGGTGAAATCCCACCTCTACAAAATAAAAAACTAGCCAGGCATGGTAGTGTGCACGTGTAGTCCCAGCTACTCAGGAGGCTGAAGTGGGAGGATCACTTGAGCCCAGGAGATCAAGGCTGCGATGAGCTACGATAGCACCGCTGCCCTCAAGCCTGGGCGACAAAGTGAGACCCTGTCTCAAAAAACAAACAGCCAGGAGCCATGGCTCAGGCCTGTAACCCCAGCACTTTGGGAGGCTGAAGTGGGTGGATCACTCGAGGTCAGAAGTTTGAAACCAGCCTGGCCAACATGGTGAAACCCTGTCTCTACTAAAAATATACAAAAAAATTAGCTGGGCGTGGCTTCCATGGGTTCCCTATCCTGTGGAGAACCCACGGGACCAGGCAGGCGAGTGCTTTCGTGTGTTGCTTCATTGAATCCTCACAACCACCTTGCCTTATAGAAGAGGCGTTGCTATTATCCCCGTTCCACAGAAGGGGAAACTGAGGCACCAAGCGGAAAGGTCACGTGCCTGGAATCACACAGCAGAAGGTGGCACAGCTGGGATTTTAACCCATGCCTGCCGTGCTAGGACCAGCACCCTAGCAGCCAGGCACCATCCCCCAGCCCGGGCTGACTGCCCATGCCCAGCTGGACTCCAGGGCTTGGCAGTCCCCGGGATGAAAAGAGGCCCCTCCCTGGGCCCTTCAAGTCACTCTGCCTGGGGGTGACACATGCAGCCACATAGGTCTCCGTGAGTTGCGGTAAGGTCTCGAGTCTCTTTATCCCTGGCATGCGGCGGGGGCACTAAAGTGACCTCAGGGACGCGGAGGTACGGGAGCCAGATTGCCAGCTGTGTGGCTCTGGCAAGTCACCTCCCCTCCCTGAGTCTGTTTCCTCATCTATAAAAAGGGATCAGTAAATGTCTCTTACTCATGGGATTGTGGGGGATTAAATTATCTGATAAATAAATGAACCATTTAGGAAAGTTCCTGGAATATAGAAACACAAGAAGAAGAGGCAGAGGAGGAGGGGGGACAATATTATTATTGATAATATTATCCTGGGAAGCTTTTGCTGCCAGGAGCAGGAGGGACAATTTGCTGGGAAGGAAGACCCTAGGAACCAGTCCTTCCCGTGGACCTGGGACCCAGCACATTGCAGGTAGTTGGAAGGGGCCTCAGACCATCTCTGGAAACTCCATTCTATAGACGATGAGACTGAGGCCTGGGAGAGGCAGCCCCTGGGTCCAGGCCGCTCAGCAGAGCAGGCAGGCTGCCTGGCCCCACCTGGCCCCCTGCCCTCCTTCCATCCAGTCAGTCCCCATCCACCAGTCCCAATCCACCCAGTGTCCATCTACTCAGTTCCCATCCACCCAGTCCCCATCCACCAATCCCCATCCACCCAGTCCCCACCCACCAATCCCCATCCCCGGTACCCATCTACCAATCCCCATCCACCCAGTCCCCACCCACCAATCCCCATCCCCGGTACCCATCTACCAATCCCCATCCACCCAGTACCCATCCACCAATCCCCATCCACCCAGTCCCCATCCACCAATCCCCATCCACCCAGTACCCATCTAGCAATCCCCATCTACCAATCCCCATCCACCCAGTCCCCACCCACCCAGTCCCCATCCACCCAGTATCCATCCGCCCAGTCCTCACCCACCCAGTCCCCATCCACCCAGTATCCATCCGCCCAGTCCCCACCCACCCAGTCCCCATCCACCCAGTATCCATCCGCCCAGTCCTCACCCACCCAGTCCCCATCCACCCAGTATCCATCCGCCCAGTCCCCACCCACCCAGTCCCCACCCACCCAGTATCCATCCGCCCAGTCCCCACCCACCCAGTCCCCATCCACCCAGTCCCCATCCACTCGGTACCCATTCACCCAGTTCCCACGCACCCGTTTCCCATGCACCCTCACCCAGCCCTGGTCTCCAGTCTCTCAGATTGTGGTCACCTCAGCTTCTCTGCACTGCAGTGGCCAGTGCAGGCAGTCCCCCCAGTCCCCCAGCTTGACTTCTGACCCTCCAGGACTCCAGGTTCCAACTCCAGCAGGTTAACAGTGCCAGTAATTCTGCTATCATTGCGCCTCCGTGGGGTGTGGGGAGCAGGCTGTGTGGGCCCTTGAAAGCTCCCTAGGAAAGGATGAACCCCATAGTCCGGGGTCCTCTGCACAGTGCTCAGAGCAGGATGGAGGAACACTGGGGGAAGAAGGTGGGCAGGCCCCAGTGTAGGACACACCAACATCCCCCACCCATATCCTGTTCTGAGGCCGGGAAGATGCCTGACCTACCCCTCCTCCTCCAGTGAGCCTTTCCTGGCTGACCAGGAGGCAGCTCTGCACAAGGGCTCCAGCCCAGGGCTGTGAGCAAGGGAGACCGTGGGCCAGCCCCACCCCTTCTGGGTCTCTCGTTCCCTTCGTAACTGGAGGACAGATGGCAGCAGCACTCAGGAAAGGCTCAATGCCGATGCACCCGGGAAGTGCTGTGCTGCACGGGCCCAGTGGCTGGACAGGACTGTGGGAGCCCACCCAGCCCCTTCCTCCTGCCTTAGTGTGTTTGGTGTTGCTCTAACAGAATACCTGAGACTAGGGGATTTACTTCTTTGTTTGTTTTTTAGACAGGGTCTTGCTCTGTCACCCAGGCTGGAGTGCAGTGGCCCCTTCAGCTCACTGCAGCCTCCACTTCTTGTGCTCAAGTGATCCTTCCACCTCAGCCTCCAGAGTAGCTGGGACTACAAGTGTATGCCACCACACCTGGCTAATTTTTAAAATTTTTGTAGAGATCGCATCTCACTATGTTGCCCAGGCTGGTCTCGAACTCTTGGCCTCAAGCAATCCTCTCACCTTGGCCTCTCAAGGTGCTGGGATACCATGCCTGGGCGAAATTAAATTTTGGCAGGAGCACCTCCTTTACGCCTCAGTCTGTGCCTGAAGACTCACCAAGGCCAGAGCCGCACGACTCCAGGGGGCCATGCGTGTGCCCTGGCCGACCATCCTCCCCTGACCAAGATGCATACTGAAAAGGTCCGGAGGCCGGCTCGGGGCCTTCACACATGCTGCTCTCTCAACCTGGAACACACTTCGCTTTCTCAAACGCCACCTCCCATTTATTTTTCAGCATACAGTTACAAAATAAACTCCTGGGAAACCTGCCTTTATCCAGCTAGTAAAGTTCTCCTGCAGGTTCCCACAGCGCCCCCCCCCCCCCCGCGCGCCCCGCCTTAGTCTCTTCCCCATCCTGTCGCCCCACTGCCCCACCACCCCACAACCCGCCGCTCCCTCTTTCTACCCGGGCTCAGCCCCACTGGGGCCTCCTTGCGCCCGGACACGCGTAGACAGCGCCCTCTGCTGGCGACTCTCAGCTAGCCGCTCAGCCTCGCCCGCCTGGGTCCCAGCTCTGCCCCAGGCTCAGGTCGGGGGCCCTGGAGGTCCAAATGAGGCCAGAATCCCGGGAAGAGTCACCGGGAGAGGAGCCTCGGTCTCGGAGCCACAGATCCTGCTCAAATCCCTGTCCTGCCTTCTAATTTTCATGTGGCCTCGAGCAAATCATCTTCCTTCCCTGAGATTCATTTTCCCCCTCCGCAAAATGTATCCTCCACAACTCTTCCCTGAGTACTTACCGTGTGCTAGATACCGAGTTGGGCACCGGCGATACAGCAGGGACAAGGATGAGCAAAGTCACTGCCTCAGGAAGCTGACACAGAGGGGACAGGCAATAAACAATAAACACAACGCGGAATGTCAGTTGTCTAGCACAGGGTGACTGCTTAAAGAAGTGAAGCCAGACCGGGCGCGGTGGCTCACGCCTGTAATCCCAGCACTTTGGGAGGTCGAGGCGGGCGGATCACCTGAGGTCAGGAGTTTGAGACCAGCCTGACCAACATTGAGAAACCCCCTCTCTACCAAAAATAAAAAATGAGTCAGGTATGGTGGTGCATGCCTGCAATCCCAGCTACTCGGGAGGCTGAGGCAGGAGAAGCACTTGCACCTGGGAGGCAGAGGTTGCAGTGAACTGAGATCGTGCCATTGCGCTCCAGCCTAGGCAACAAGAGCGAGACTCAGTCTTAAAAAAAAAAAAAAAAAAAAAAAAAAAAAAAGCCGGGCGTGGTGGCTCATGTCTGTCTTCCCAGCACTTTGGGAGGCTGAGGCGGGCGGATCACCTGAGGTCAGGAGTTGGAGACCAGCCAGGCCAACATGGTGAAACCCCGTCTCTACTGAAAATACAAAAATTAGCCAGGCATGGTGGTGGGCGCCTGTAGTCCCAGCTACTCGGAAGGCTGAGGCAGGAGAATCGCCTGAACCCGAGAGGCAGAGGTTGCAGTCAGTTGAGATCGGGCCACTGCACTCCCGCCTGGGCGACAGAGCAAGTCTTCATCTCAAAAAAAAAAAAAAAAAAAAAAAAAGAAGAAGTGAAGCTGGAGGGGCCAGTGTGTGTTGGAGGATGCTAGGGGAGGCCTCATGGGGAGGTGGGAACATCGGTGCCCTCGCAGCACGCTGTCGTAGCCATGCAAATGACACGAACGCCCAGCATCCTCCCTCGTGTGCTCTCCTTGGGCCACCTCCCAGCTCTCCGTCCTACTTACTGTGTTTATCGTCTGCCTGCCCAGGAGAAAGTCGGCCTGTTAGTGTGGGGATTTTTGTCTGTCTACTTCCATGGGTAGCCCCAGCACTGAGAACAGTGCCTTGCACACAGTAGGTGCCCACTGGGTACTGGTTTATCGATTTTTGAGCTAACCATGGGGCAGGACGGTGCCTCTCACTCAGCCGCCCACTCCTCATGGTGCCTCTCACTCGGCCACCTGCTCCTGTATCAACTCTTCCAGAGCTTGTGCTTGTGATCAACTAGGGGACAGCTGGGAGGCCGTGGGAACCTAGAGGAGCCTGACAGACTCTGGGGTGAGTGCTGAGAGGCTTCCTGGAGGAGGCAGTGCACGCTGATGTGAGACTTGAAAAGTGGGAATGACGAGGAGGAAGGGTGTTCAAGGCAAAAGGAACAGCAATGAAAGGTGTGAGGCATGGAGATTCTTCAAGTGATTCAAGGTAGCTGGAGAAGAGAGGGCAGGTGACAGGGATGACCAGGTCAGAGAAAGACTTGAGGACCAGGCCAAGGGGCTTGGATTTCATTCTGGGGGTTGGAGAGGCACTGTGGCCTAATGTGAACACGTGGGCCCTGAGTGTTGCCCACCTGCTACTCAGGAGGCTGAGCTGAGAGGATCACTTGATCCCAGGAGTTCGAGGTTGAAGTGAGCCATGATTGTACCACTGCACTCCAGCCTGGGTAACAGAGGGACACCCTGTCTTAAAAATAAAATGAGGCCGGGCACGGTGGCTCAAGCCTGTAATCCCAGCACTTTGGGAGGCCGAGGCAGGCGGATCACGAGGTCAGGAGATCGAGACCATCCTGGCTAACACGGCGAAACCCCGTCTCTACTAAAAATACAAAAAAATTAGCCGGGCGTGTTGGTGGGCGCCTGTAGTCCCAGCTACTTGGGAGGCTGAGGCAGGAGAATGGCGTGAACCCGGGCCGCGGAGCTTGCAGTGAGCCGAGATCGCGCCACTGCACTCCAGCCTGGCGGACAGAGCAAGACTCCGTCTCAAAATAAATAAATAAATAAATAAATAAATAAATAAATAAATAAACAAATAAAATAAAATGCATAGGCCGCGTGCGGTGGCTCACGCCTGTAATCCCAGCACTTTGGGAGGCCGAGGCGGGCCGATCACAAGGTCAGGAGATGGAGACCATCCCGGTTAACACGGTGAAACTCCGTCTCTACTAAAAATACAAAATAATTAGCCGGGTGTGGTGGCGGGCTCCTGTAGTCCCAGCTACTCGGGAGGCTGAGGCAGGAGAACCGCGTGAACCCGGGAGGCAGAGCTTGCAGTGAGCCGAGATCACGCCACTGCGCTCCAGCCTGGGCGACAAAGCGAGACTCCATCTCAAATAATTAATTAATTAATTAATTAACATTTCAAAATTCATTCTATTTTTCTTTTTAATAACACTTTATCTATTTATAGAACAATTTTACATTTTATTAAGCCCCACTTTCTAGGTGTGAATTCTGCTGCTGTTGCTTGCTGGCAATGAGATGTTAAGTTGCTTAGGCTCTCTCTGCCTTTGTTTCCCCGTGTGGAAAAGGGACTTAAAGATATTTCAGACGGTTGTTGGTGAGAAGTGAGTTAGTACACCCGGAACATGTATCATATCCAGTAGGGGCTTAATTAATGTTAGCTGTGATTATTACATTCCTGTTTATTTTCCTCTACAGTAAGAGGAAATGCGGGTGAATAATTGGAATAATGGCCATCATTAAAGTTAGCGTTTACCCAGCTCTTCTTGTCTTGGTTTGAGTTCTAAAATAGGCCGGGCGCGGTGGCTCACACCTGTAATCCCAGCACTTTGGGAGGCCGAAGCGGGTGGATCATGAGGTCAGGAGATCGAGACCGTCCTGGCCAACATAGTGAAACCCTGCTTCTACTAAAAAATACAAAAAATTAGCCAGGCGTGGTGGCACACGCCTGTAGTCCCAGCTACTCGGGAGGCTGAGGCAGGAGAATTGCTTGAACCCAGGAGGTGGAGGTTGCACTGAGTCAAGATTGCACCACTACACTCCAGCCTGGGCGACAGGACGAGACTCCGTCTCAAAAAAAAGACCCTGAGACAAGAATTTCGGTACTGGGAGTTTCTTTGGGAGGTAACCCTAGGAGGCACCAGCAGGCGTGTGGGGAAGTGAGATCAAGGGGTGAAAGCCGAGAAGGAGCAGGTCACCGCTGCAGGCAGCAGAGGCTCAGCGCTCCCGGGCGAGCACAGCTCGGAAGTGTCCCAACAAGGGCTGGAGAGGGTGGCACTTGTCCTCATTGTTCCTTTGCCCTTCGCCCGGGCTCAGCATTCTCTTGAAGCCAGAGAAAGTCCGCAGGGTTGTTGAATATATCAAATAAAAATACAGGACTCCCAGTTAAATTAGAAAACGATGAATGATTTTTTTTTTTTTGGTATGAGAATGTCCCATGTTATTTGGGGCATACTTATACTAAATAATTTTTCAGGCCGGGCGCAGTGGCTCACACCTGTAATCCTAGCACTTTGGGAGGCCGAGGTGGGCAGATCACAAGGTCAGGGGTTCGAGACCAGCCTGGCCAATATGGCGAAACCCCGTCTCTACTAAAAATATAAAAATTAGCCAGGAGTGGTGGTGCTTGCCTGTAGTCCCACCTACTTGGGAGGCTCAGGCAGGAGACTCGCTTGAACCCGGGAGGCGGAGGTAGCAGTGAGCCAAGATCATGCCACCGCACTCCAGCCAGGGCGACAGAGCCAGACTCTGTCTCAAAAAAATAAAAAATAAAAATAATAGTGATAATAATTTTTCACTATCTTTTCAAAAATCAATTTTAACTGGGAATCCTGTGTTTGTTTGTTTGTTTGTTTGTTTGTTTGTTTTGAGACAGAGTCTCGCTGTGTCGCCCAGGCTGGAGTGCAGTGGCCCGATCTCGGTTCGCTGAAAGCTCTACCTCCCGGGTTCACGCTATTTTTCTGCCTCAGCCTCCCGAGTAGCTGGGACTACAGGCGCCCGCCATCACGCCCGGCTAATTTTTTGTATTTTTAGCAGAGATGGAGTTTCGCCGTGTTAGCCAGGATAGTCTCGATCTTCTGACCTCGTGATCCGCCCGCCTCGGCCTCCCAAAGTGCTGGGATTACAGGCGTGAGCCACCGCGCCGGGTCATCCTGTGTTTTCGAGGTGTGAAGCCATAGGCATGGATAGGAAGTATGCGGCTGGCAGTTGCTGCTGGCTGCCAGCTAGAAGCTTAGCTGGAGCTGTTAGCCCAGGGCCTCAGTGTTTTTTTAAGTTTTATTAGGTAGTTATAGTTGAGAGAGGGTGTGGTGCAAACACGAGAGCATGGGTCTTTCTGTGTTGCTTCTTGGGCTTCCTCACAAAGTGGTGGCTCATTGCCAGAAGGAGCATCCCAAATGATAACAATCAGAAGCTGCTAGTCCTCTTGAGGTCTTAACTTGGAAGTCCCAGAGCATTGCTTCTGGTGCATCCTAGTGGGGGTGCATTCTAGGGGTGAAAACAGCCACAAGGCCAGGCCAGATGCAAGGGGAGGGCAAATAGGCTTCACCTCTGGATGTGGGGGTGGCGGAGTGCACAGGGCGGGGAGGAGTTCTTGGTGGCCACCTCAGTAGATAATCAACTACAGTGGGAGGGCAATTTCCTTCTTCATTCACTTTCAATCTGCTGATTATGTCCAGGTAAAATCTCTGCACAGTGTTAGGGCTTTACGTATTTTGCACACAGTTTTTCCAATTATGGGGTGTGACCGCTTAGTGAGCTATAAAGTTAGTATACTGAATCCAAACTAGTTTTTTTTAAACTTCTTTTTAAGGCCGGGTGCGGTGGCTCACGCCTGTAATCCCAGCACTTTGGGAGGCCGAGGCGGGCGGATCACGAGGTCAGGAGATCAAGACCATCCTGGCTAACACAGTGAAACCCCGTCTCTACTAAAAACACAAAAAATTAGCCGGGTGTGGTCGCGGGCGCCTGTAGTCCCAGCTATTCGGGAGGCTGAGGCAGGAGAATGGCGTGAACCCGGGAGGCGGAGTTTGCGGTGACCCAAGACTGCGCCACTGCACTCCAGCCTGGGCGACAGAGCGAAACTCCATCTCAAAAAAAGAAAAAACAAACAAACAAACAAACAAACAAAAAACTTCTTTTTAATTTGCAAATTAAATCTGAACATGCACAAAAGTGGAAGGTATGAGCCCTCACTACCGCCGCTCAGCCTCGACCCCCACCTGTTTTTATACTTCTTGCCTCTACCCACCTTCGAGTGCTTTAAAAGATAAAACGAAATAGATGGAATAACATACAGTAGAAAATATCAGAAAAGGAAGAATGTTACTTTGTGAAAAATTGTGTCTACTGAGTTGGAATATGAAACATGTTTGCAAAACTGTCCTCACACTTTGCTAAAACTCGTTTCTGAGCAGAGCACTCATCCTGCACAGCCTCTGTGGGGAAGCATCCAACACCATTTAATAACATTGTTTTGTTTTTATCCTGTTCACTTTCATTGTTATTGCCTATGAAAGTGACACAAATTTTCCACTTGAGAGTAGCAATAGATAAAGTCCCCCTCTGAGTACATGTATTGACCAGGTGTGGTGGCTCACGCCTGTAATCCCGGGAATTTGGGGAGGCTGAGGCAGGAGGATGGCTTGAGCCCAGAAGTTTAAGACCAGCCTCGGCAACATAGCAAGACCTCGTCTCTGCAAAAAATACACCAATTAGCTGGGAGTGGTGGCACGAGCCTGTAGTCCCAGCTACTCGGGAGGCTGAAGTGGGAGGATTGCTTGAGCCCAGGAGGGGGAGGTTGCAATGAGCCGAGATTGCGCCACTGCACTCCAGCCTGGGGATAGAGCGAGACCCTATCTCAACAAACAAACAAACAAACAAACACGCGCCCCCCCTATCTATTTATAGGACAATTTTAAGTTTTATTAGGTAGTTATAGTTGAGAGAGGGTGTGGTGAAAACACGAGCGTGGCCTCAGCCCAGTCCCACCAGAGCCTGCGGAGCCGCTGTCTGTCCCTGCTCCTGGCCGGTCTGCGGCAATCCCGTCATTTCTGCCTCGGTCTCTGCGTCTGTGGGTACCGGTGTGTGGGTGGGTCAGTCTCTCTCTTGCGTTCTGTGTCTGTGTGGCCTGGACGCTGAGGGGTGTGGAGTGGCCCTGCCACAGGCCGTCCTTAGCACAGCCCCCGGGGGACCCCTCATTCACTTCTGGGACCGGAAGGCGACCTGTAGTTCCGGAAGCCGCCGCAAGAGGGCACAGGCGGCCATAGGATGGGGCGCTGCCCGTTGGGGCTGCCTTGAGATGCGACTAGGAAACCCGGCAGCCCTGGGAGGAGCCACACTCCCAGCGCCCCAGATGTGGGTTCGAACCCGGGCTCCTCCGTTCCTAGGTTAAGGCTCTTAATCCTGCCACCAGTAAAAAGGGGTTACTGTAAGCATTAAATAATGTGAATATAAGGTATTCATTCACAAACTAGGTGTGTGAGCCTATTTTTCCCGTTTGGTTGGGGAACTGTGGACCTCCCACAGGGGCTGGGACCTTTTAATAAGTCATGATTAGAAAATGAAATAGAAGGAAAAGGAGGAGGGGGAGTGGAAGAGGAGGGGGAAGAGGAAAAAGAATATGATAAAATGCACTTTACAAAAAATCCAGGGGCCAGACATGGTGGCTCACACCTGTAATTCCAGCACTTTGGGATGCTGAAGTGGAAGGGATTACTTGAAGCCAGGAGATCAAGACCAGCCTGGGCAACATAGTGAAATCCTGTCTCTACAATAAATAAATAAGTAAGTAAATAAATAAGTCCGATATGGTGTCGAGCACCTCTGGTCTCAGCTACTTGGGAGGCTGAGGTGGGAAGATGACTTGAGCCCAGGAGTTTGAGGCTGCAGTGAGCAGTGATCATGCCACTGCACTCCAGCCTGGGTGACAGAGCAAGACTCTTATCTCTGAAAAAATGAACAAACAAACAAACAAACTATCTCTTATCCTACCCCTCATCAATAACCACATTGGGTTTTTGGGTTTTCGTACATGGATTTGTGGTCTTTTTCTCACAACAAACTCATACATCCAAATATAAATTTATGAATATTTGCTCACAAACTCAAATGTGCAAGAAATGTCACACTACTTCATTAAATTAAAAAAAAAAAATTAAGTACTTGTTTTATAAACATGCACAGCAGAAAAAATCCAAGCCACTTAGAAAATACACAGAAAAAAAAGCAATAAATCTCCCCCTATCTGTGGGGCTCTATATTTCATGAATATCATCATAGGATTCTCTCCACACAGCCTCAATCGATCTATATAAGATTAACGAATAGATGGACAGGCAAGTTTTTTGTTTTTTTGAGACAGGGTCTGGCTTTGTTATCCAGGCTGGGGGGCAGTGGTATGATCTTGGCTCACTGCAACCTCCACCTCCTGGGCTCAAGCCATTTTCCCACCTCAGCCTCCCAAGTAGCTGGGACTACAGATGGCGTGCCACCCTGCCTGGCTAATTGTTTGGTATTTTTTGTACAGACGGGGTTTCACCATGTTGCCCAACCTGGTCTTGAACTACTGAGCACAAGAGATCCTCCTAACTTGGCCTCCCAAAGTGCTGGGACCATAGGCGTGAACCACCGCGTCCAGCTGACAGGTAAGATTTGTTTAAGAGGGGGGAGGGACAGCATTAGGAGATATACCTAATGCTAAATGACGAGTTAATGGGTGCAGCAAAACAACATGGCACATGGATACATATGTAACAAACCTGCACATTGTGCACATGTACCCTAAAACCTAAAGTGTAAAAAAAAAAAAAAAAAAAAAAAAAAGATTTGTTTAAGACTGGGATCATAATCCATGCTATTCTGTTTGTGTGTGTACAGCCAGTGACTTGTCATTACGTATGTACGCCTGTGTGTTTTAAAAAATTAATTAGTAGAGGGCAGGCACAGTGGCTCATGCCTGTAATCCCAGCACTTTGGGAGGCCGAGGTGGACAGATCACCTGAAATCAGGAGTTCAAGACCAACCTGGCCAACACGGTGAAACCCCATCTCTACTAAAAATACAAAAATTAGCCAGGCATGGTGATGCATGTCTGTAATCCCAGCTACTTGGGAGGCTGAGGCAGGAGAATCTCTTGATGCAGTGAGACAAGTTTGCACCACTGCACTCCAGCTGGGACACAGAGCAAGACTCTGTCTTAAAATAATAATAATAATAATTAATTAGTAGACTTTCCTGGGAGGAGCAGTTATAGGTTTACGGAGGAATTGAGCACAAAGAACAGAATCCCCATACATCCTCTCTCTCAGACCCCTACACTCATTTCCCTATTAGTAACATTTTGCATTATAGCGTGATACTTCTGTTACAACTGATGTACCAATATGCATATGGAATTATTAAATAAGGTCCATAGTTCACATTACAGCTCATTCCTGGTGTTGTACATTCTGTGGGTTTGGACAAATGTGTAATGCCGTATCCACCATTGTCATGTCATACAGAGTAGTTTTGTGGCCCTGAAAGTCCCCTGTGCTCCGCCTGTTCATCCCTCCCTCCCCCAACCCCTGCCAACCACTGAGCCTTTTACTGTCTCCATAGTTTTGCTTTTCCAGAATGTCATGTCTATGGAATCATACAGTATATGGCCTTTTAACATTGGCTTCTTTTTCTTAGGAATATGCAGTTAAGGTTCTTGAATGTTTTTTCATGGCTTGATAGCTCATTTGTTTTTAGCACTGAACAATATCTAATTCTCTGGATGTACCACGTTTTATTTATCCATTCACCTATGTAGGACTTTTTTTTTTTTTTTTTTTTTTTTGAGATGGAGTCTCACTCTGTCTCTCGGGCTGCAGTGCAGTGAGGCCACCTCAGCTCGCTGCAACCTCCGCCTCCCAGGTTCAAGCGATTCTCCTACCTCAGCCTCCCGAGTAGCTGTGATTACAGGCGTGTGCCACCACACTCAGCTAATTTTTGTTGTTGTTGTTGTTGTTTTCTTTTCTTTTCTTTTCTTTTCTTTTCTTTTCTTTTCTTTTGAGATGGAGTTTCGCTCTGTCGCCCAGGCTGGAGTGAGTGCAGTGGCGCGATCTCGGCTCACTGCAATCTCCGCCTCCCGGGTTCACACTATTCTCCTGCCTCAGCCTCCCGAGTAGCTGGGACTACAGGCGCCCGCTACCACGCACGGCTAATGTTTTGCATTTTTTTTTTTTTTTTTTTTTTTTTTTTTTTTAGTAGAGACGGCGTTTCGCCATGTTAGCCAGGATGATCTCGATCTCCTGACCTCGTGATCTGCCCGCCCCAGCCTCCCAAAGTGCTGGGTTTAACAGGCGTGAGCCACTGCGCCCAGCCTAATTTTTGTATTTTTGGTAGAGATGGGGTTTCGCCACGTTGGCCAGGCTGGTCTTGAGCTCCTGATCTCAGGAGACCCACCTGCCTCGGCCTCTCAAAGTGAAGACATATTTTTTACTTTATTTTATTTTATTTATTTTATTTTATTTATTTTATTTTATTTTATTTTATTTTATTTTATTTTATTTTATTTTATGTTATTTTTTTAGAGACAGGGGTCTCCCTCTGTTGCCCAGGCAGCTCCTAAAGCCCTGATCTCAAGTGACTGACTGCCTCAGCTGCCCAAGTAGCAGGGATTACAGTCATAAGCCACCGCCCCGGCTCTATTTAGGAACATTTTAGTTCCAAGTTTTGGCAATTATGGGCAAAGCTGCTATAAACATATGTGTGCAGGCTTGTGTGGACATACGTTTTCAACTCATTTGGGTAGACACCAAGAGCTGCATTCCAGCCTGGGCAACAAGAGTGAAACTCCATCTCAAAAAAAAAAAAAAACAGAAATGTAGGCCGGGCATGGTGGCTTGTACCTATAATCCCAGAACTTTGGGAGGCCAAGGCAGGCAGATCACTTGAGGTCAGGAGTTCAAGACCAGCCTGCCCAACATGGCGAAACCCCGTCTCTACTAAAAATACAAATATTAGCCAGGCGTGGTGGCGCATGCCTGTAATCCCAGCTACTCAGGAGGCTGAGGCACGTGACTCACTTGAACTCAGGAGGCAGAGGTTGCAGTGAGCCCAGACTGTGCCACTGCGCTCCAGCCTGGGTGATGAAGTGAAACTCTGTCAAAACAGAAATTATTCTCTCGCAGTTATGAAGGCTCAAAATCAGGAATCAAACTGTTGAAGCCTCGAAGGGGGATCCTTCCTTGACTCCTCCAGCGTCTGGAGGCTACTGGCCATCCGGGTGTTACTAAAACACCAGGGGTTCCATCTAGGGCCTGCTGCTCACCTCACAGAAAAAGCCAATCACTGAAACAACGATTATTGCCAAGGAAGAAGGCTCTAATCAGGTGCTGCAGCTGAGGGGATGGGAGGGATTCATCCCAGGAATGCAGGGGGTGGTTCAACATAAGAAAATCCACTAACGTAATGTCCCGCATTAGTAGAACAAAGGGAAAAAGACAGTCATTCCAGCTGACACAGGAAAAGCATCTAAGAAATTCTAACGTTTCATCATGAAAACGTAGAGAAGACTATGAAACGAGGGGATTTGCCTCAACGTTATAAAAGGTATTTGTGAAAAAAACCACAGTTACCGTCATACTTAATGGTGAAAGACTAAAAGCTTTCCCCCTAAGATCAGGAACAAGACACAGAGGTTCACCTTTACCACTGCTACTCAATGTTTTTTTTTGGTTTTGTTTGTTTTGTTTTGTTTTCGAGAAGGAGTTCTTGCTCTGTCGCTTGGCTCACTGCAGCCTCTACCTCCCGGGTTCAAGCAATTCTCCTGCCTCAGCCTCCCCAGTAGCTGGGACTACACGTGCACACTGCCACGCCTGGCTAATATTTGTATTTTTAGTAGAGACAGGGTTTCACCATGTTGGCCAGGATGCTCTTGATCTCCTGACCTTGTTATCTGCCTGCCTCAGCCTCCCAAAATGCTGGAATTACAGGTGTGAGCCACCGCGCCCGGCCTAGTCAACATTTTGCTAGAAGTTGTAGCCAGAGCCTTTAGGTAAGAACAAGCACTAAGAGGCACCAAATTGAGAAATAAGAAACAAAACCATCGCTTTGAATACGGAAAATCCCAAAGAATACACACACAATAATTACTAGAGCTAATAAGCAAATTCAGCAAAGTTTCAGGACACAAGATCAACTCACAAAAACCAGTTGTGTGGTTTCTTGCCCGTTTTTTTGAGGAGGTATGCTCTTGTCGCCCGGGCTGGAGTGCAATGGCGCGATCTCGGCTCACTGCAGCCTCTGCCTGCCGGGTTCAAGCAATTCTCCTGCCTCAGCCTCCCCAGTAGCTGGGATTACAGGCGAGCGCCACCACGCCCGGCCAGTGTTTGTATTTTTAGTAGAGATGAGGTTTCACCATGTTGGCCAGGATGGTCTCGATCTCCTGACCCGGTGATCCACGCGCCTCGGCCTCCCAAAGTGCTAGGATGACCGGCGTGAGCCACCGTGCCCGGTCCAGTTGTGTTTTTATACACTAGCAAGGAACAATTCGAAAATGTAATTAAGAAAACCGCTGGGCGTGGTGGCTCACGCCTCCTAGTCCCACGCCTTTGAGAGGCCGAGGCGGGTGGATCCCTCGAGCCCAGGAGTTCAAGACCATCCTGGGCAATGTGGTGAAACCCCCTCCCTACAAAAAAATACACAAAATTAGCCGAGCGTGATGGCGTGTGCCTATAATCCCAGCTACTCAGGAGGCTGACGTGGGAGGATCACCTGAGCCCTGGAGGTCAAGGCTGCAGTGAGCTGTCAGGTCATGCATCATTGCACTCCAGCCTGAAAAAGGAGTGAAATTCTGCAACATGTTACAACATGAATGAACCTTGAAAACGTCATCCTAAGTGAAATAAGCCAGATACAACAGGACAATATTGCGTGTTTCCAGTTACAGAGGTACCTACGAGAATCAAATTCATAGAGACAGAAAGTAGAATAGTGCTTAAAAGCGTCTGGGCAGAGGGAGGAAAGGGAAGTTTGTGTTACGGGTAGAGTTTCAGTTTGGGATGTCGAAAAAGTTCTGGAGATAAATAATGGTGATGGTTACACGCCAATGGCTACGTGAATGTACTTAATGCCACTGAATTGTATATGTGAAAAATGGTGAAAATGGTAAATTTTGTATCTATTTTATACCATGCCCCCTAAAAAAAATTGTTGTTAAGAGTCAAGATCTCGCTGTCTCCCAGGCTGGGGTGCAGTGGGGTGATTGATCAAAGCTCACTGCAGCTCTGAACTCAGCCAGCTTCCCTGACTCAAACGATCATCCCGCTTCAGCCTCCCGAGTAGCCGGGACTGCAGACGGTGCCATCACGCCCAGCTCATTGTTGATTTTTGCCCCGCCTTGGTAGAGACGGGATTCCGCTATATTGCCTAGGCTGGCGTCGAACTCATAGAACAAAGGATCCTCCCTCCTGGGCCTGGGCGTGGGCTCGCAAAACGCTGGGATTCCCGGATTACAGGCGGGCGCACCACACCAGGAGCAAACACTTCCCGCTTTAAAAATTCAGGTTGTGAGTGGCTGTCATTCAGTATTATGCTAATTAAGCATGCCTGTTTTTTAAACGTCTTAAAACAATTGTTAAAATTACGTTTCCACCTACAACGTTAAAATTTGTCAAGTGATAATATTGGAAAAGACGTTATTGCCAAACTACTTTCCTATTTGTTTCCTAATGGCATCGGAAATAGCGAAAGTATCTCGCCATCAGCTAAAAGTTTGCGGCCGGTGTAGCCCCAGCAGAGGCTGCGAGACAGACGCCAAGACTATACTTTCAGGGATCATTTCTATAGTGTGTTACTAGAGAAGTTTCTCTGAACGTGTAGAGCACCGATAAGCCACGAGGAGGAGTTGTAGCGTTCTCTCCTGAGCGTGAAGCCGGCTGTTGGTGTTGCTCGAGTGCGACTGCCGTCAGCCATTGATGACCGTTCTTCTCTCCGCTTTGGAGAGTAAGAGGGAGAGGACGCAGTCTGAGTGGTTTGTTTTTGTTCGTGGTTCAACGAGAGAGAAATGTAAGGTGGGTCCTGTTGGGTGGTTGCGTGGGGTGGGTTTGGCTCGCTCTCGCATGCCACGGGGAAAGCTCTGTTTTGTCGGTGGCAGGTGTTGCGTCACGTCAGACGGGTGGTGTTTCCGTCGTAGGTTGGGAGAAGGGGGATGCTGTGCTAAGTCGTAGTATCCTTTTGCATCTATCCTTCCCTTTCTCGTTGTCAATCTTGACCAACGTCGTCTCCCTCCCGCCCACCACCCCACTCTCCAGACGGGGCGTCGGGGTCACTTGTTCTGTCTGGCGCCCAGGCTGGAGTGCAATGGCGGCGATCTCGGCTCACTGCAGCCTCCGCCTCTCGAGTTCAAGCAGGGTGGAGTGCAATGGCACAATCTGGACTCAGCGCAACCTATCCCTCCCGGGTCCAAGCCATTCTCTTGCCTCAACCTCCCGAGTAGCTGGGACTCAGGCATGCGGCGCCACACCTGGGTAATTTTTGTATGTTTAGTAGAGAGAAGGTTTCACCATGTTGGCCAGGCTGGTCTCGAACTCCTGACCTCAGGTGATCCACCAGCCTTGGCCTCCTAAAGTGCTGGGATTACAGACGTGAGCCAACCCGCACCCGGCCCTAAAAGTATTTTTTACAGAGATGGGGTCTCACTTTGTTGAGACCAGTCTGGGCAAACTGCTGATCTCAAGTGACTGCCTCAGCTGCCCAAGTAGCAGGGATTACAGACACAAGCCACAGCCGCCGGCTCTATTTAGGAACATCTTAGTTCCAAGTTTTGGCAATGATGGATAAAGCTGCTATAAACATAGGTGTGCAGGTTTTTGTGTGGACATACATTTTCAACTCATTTGGGTAGACACCAAGAGGCATGAGTTCTGATCATATGGAAAGAGTATGTTTAGTTTTAAAAGAAGCTGCTTGTCTTTCCCTTGGGCTCCATTACAAAATACACAGACTTTGTGGTTTAAATAGCACAAATTTATTTCTTACAGTTCTCAGGCGCGGTGGCTCACGCCTGTAATCCCAGGACTGTGGTAGGCCAAGGCAGGAGGATCGCTTGAGTCCAGGAGTTCAAGACCAGCCTCGGTAACATGGCGAAAACCCATCTCTACTAAAAATACAAATAATTAGCCAGACATGGTGGTGGGCACCTGTAGTCCAAGCTACTCTGGAGGCCGAGGTGGGAGGATTGCTTGAGCCTGGGAGGTCGAGGCCGCAGTGAGCGGCGATAGTGGAGGCTGAGGCAGGAGAATCAGTTGAACCCGGGAGGCGGAGATTGCGGTGAGTTGAGATTGTGCCCTTGCACTCCAGCCGGGGCAACAAGAGGGAAACTATCTCAAAAATGACAGTAAAATACATAGTATGTCTTCACTGGCCAAGCGCGGTGGCTGACGCCTGTAATCCCAGCACCTTGGGAAGTCAATCCCTTGACTTCACCAGTGTGACGTACCCAAACCCTTCCAACCCTTCCCCCCGCCTAAAACTAGCATTGAAAAGGCACCCAGATGTCACGCAAAACGTATCGCTGACAAAAGCAAGAAGCCTTGCAGGACTCCCCCGCGGTCAGCCAGACGCAAACCGAACGCACGCAAACACCCAACACGGTCCACCTTACACCTCTCTTGTTGAGCCACGAACGAAGATAAACCACTCAGACTGCGTTCTCTCCTTCTTACTCTCCGAGCCGGAGAGAAGAACGGTCATCAATGGCTGACGGCAGTCGCACTCGAGCAACACCAAAAGCCGGCTTCACGCTCAGGAGAGAACGCTACAACTCCTCCTCGTGGCTTATCGGTGCTCTACACGTTCAGAGAAACTTCTCTAGTAACACACTATAGAAATGATCCCTGAAAGTATAGTCTTGGCGTCTCTCTCGCAGCCTCTGCTGGGGCTACACCGGCCGCAAACTTTTAACTGATGGCGAGATACTTTCGCTATTTCCGATGCCATTAGGAAACAAATAGGAAAGTAGTTTGGCAATAACGTCTTCTCCAATATTATCACTTGACAAATTTTAACGTTGTAGGTGGAAACGTAATTTTAACAATTGTTTTAAGACGTTTAAAAAAACAGGCATGCTTAATTAGCATAATACTGAATGACAGCCACTCACAACCTGAATTTTTAAAGCGGGAAGTGTTTGCTCCTGGTGTGGTGCGCCCGCCTGTAATCCGGGAATCCCAGCGTTTTGCGAGCCCACGCCCAGGCCCAGGAGGGAGGATCCTTTGTTCTATGAGTTCGACGCCAGCCTAGGCAATATAGCGGAATCCCGTCTCTACCAAGGCGGGGCAAAAATCAACAATGAGCTGGGCGTGATGGCACCGTCTGCAGTCCCGGCTACTCGGGAGGCTGAAGCGGGATGATCGTTTGAGTCAGGGAAGCTGGCTGAGTTCAGAGCTGCAGTGAGCTTTGATCAATCACCCCACTGCACCCCAGCCTGGGAGACAGCGAGATCTTGACTCTTAACAACAATTTTTTTTAGGGGGCATGGTATAAAATAGATACAAAATTTACCATTTTCACCATTTTTCACCTCACACAAGGCGGGACCTGGCGACACATCAGACGCCCCACCTCACACTCGGGACCCTGAGACACTCATTGTTCACCAAACAACTCGCTCCCTCCTCCGCTGACAGAGGAGTCAGTCCATCTGGACTGGATGGGCTCCGTGTGCGCGAGTTCAAATCCTGCCTCACCACCTGCTGCCTGGCGCTTTTCTTGTCTAAGCCGCAGTTCCTTCTGTGTGGTGGGGATAACAGCACAACCAGCGTCAGAAAGTTGCAATGAGAACTAAATGCGTTCAGCTGGCGCGGTGGCTCAGGCCTTAATCCTAGCACTTTGGGAGGCCAGAGCCTGAGGACGGCTTGAGGTCAGGAGTTCGAGACTAGCCTGGTCAACATTGTGAGACCCCCCCCCCCGCCCCCGTCTCTACAATTTTTTTTTTTTTTTTTTTTTTGAGCCGGAGTCTAGCTCTGTCGCCCAGACTAGAGTGCAGTGGCGCGATCTCAAGTGAGCGATCTCAGCTCACTGCATGCGCCGTCTCCCGAGTTCAAGCGTTACTGCTGCCTCATCCTCTCGAGTAGCTGGGACTACAGGCGCGTGCCACCAAGCCTGGCTAGTTTTTTGTATTTTTGGTGGAGACGGGGTTTCACCGTGTTAACCAGGATGGTCACAATTTCCTGACCTCGTGATCCGCCCCGCCTGAGCCTCCCAAAGTGCTGGGATTACAGGCGTCAACCACCGTGCCCAGCCTACAAAATATTTTTTAAAACGCGTCGATCAGTATAAAGCGCTATGCCTGGCACATCCTGTGCTCATTCTGCTATCGTGACAAAATCGTGCTCAGGCCCCTGGCACCTGCAAACAAAGTCTCTCTCTCTTTGACATTTACCCATCACCGTTTCAACCTGCGCAGTCTCTCCTTCTCCCTCCCCTTCTGAATTTTAACAAATATCCCTCTTCTGTAAAGTGGCTGAAAAAAAAAAAAGGAAAACAGATCACAATGGCTTAGACAAATAAGGGTTTATTTCCCCTATCACTGTGAACCTGGAGACCAGCCATGGTTGGCACTGTTTCCCCAGCCCAGTGATGGCAGGGCTGACGTCCTCTGTAACGCGCTTGGCGTTTCCCCCTTGTTTACAGCATGGCTGATGGTGCTCCTGGCGTTGCATCTGCCTCCGCATTTAAGACAGAAAGGAAAAGGAATGGTTACCTTCAGAGTTAATTGAAAGCATTTGTCACTTTTGTCAATAATTTCCCAGGCGCCCCACCCCCTCACCCCCCACTCCCACCCCTGCCACACACACACAATGAGATCTAATGAGACTCCATAGATGTCATTGGCCAAAACTGTGTCACATGGTCACTCCTAGCTGCAACAAAGGCTGAGAAGGTAAGTAGTTTCTCTTTTCCAGCCTCCACAGTGGAAAGCAGCAGGGAAGAGGGGAATTGGGAATGGCACACATTGGGCAGTCAGCTATTATAATAGTGTCTGCCACACCTTCCCCCTCCATCTTCTTCCAGCCCCTCCACTCCCCAGGACCTGCCTTCCAGCCACCCCTGACCTCCTCCTTCATCCAGGGGCCACCTGTTTCCATATCTTTTGGGATATCAGAAGCTCACAACTCTGGGGCTGCACTTCTACAGGGTAGCAATCAGATGACGCCGAGGAGAACTGCATCTTTCTTTCTTTCTTTCTTTCTTTCTTTCTTTCTTTCTTTCCTTCTTTCTTTCTTTCCTTCCTTCCTTCCTTCCTTCCTTCCTTCCTTCCTTCCTTCCTTCCTTCCTTCCTTCCTTTCTTTCTTTCTTTCTTTCTTTCTTTCTTTCTTTCTTTCTTTCTTCTTTCTTTCTTTCTTTTTTGACAGAGTCTCACTCCATCACTCCAGTCTGTACACTAGGCTGGAGTGCAGTGGTGCAAACACTGTAGCCTCGACCTGGGCTAGTGATCCTCCTACCTGGGCCCAAGTGATCCTCTTACCTCAGCCTCCGAAATGGCTGGGACTATAGGTGCATGCCACCATGCTCAGCTAATTTTTTTTGTTGTTTGTTAATTTTTTTGTAGAAACAGTGTCTCTTGCCAGGCGCGGTGGCTCACGCCTGTAATTCCAGCACTTTGGGAGGCCAAAGCAGGTGGATCACAAGGTCAGGAGTTCAAGACCAGCCTGGCCAATATGAAACCCTATCTCTACTAAAAATACAAAAATTAGCCAGGTCTGGTGGTGAGCATCTGTAGTCCCAGCTACTTGGGAGGCTGAGACAGGAGAATGGTTTGAACCCGGGAGGCGGAGGTTGCAGCGAGCCGAGATCACGCCACTGCACTCCAGCCTGGGTGACAGAGTGAAACTCTCTCAAAAAAAAAAAAAAAGAAAGAAAAAGAAAAAGAAACAGCGTCTCTTACTTTGTTGCCCAGGCTGGTCTCAAACTCCTGGTCTCAAGCGATCCACACAACTTGGCCCCTGAAAGTGCTGAGATTACAGGTTTGAGCAGCACACCTGGCTTTCCATACTCAGATTCTGAAACACAGATCTCATCGTATCACACCTCTGGCTCAAAATCACCCTTAATAATTGGCTCTACTAGAGCCCCATTTCCCTATACTCCCTGCGTTTGAATATATCAGTGTTGCAACACTGAAACACTTAAAGAATCTCCTCTGCTTTCTCTCTGGTTGCTTCTAGGATCTCTTCTTTGACTTTGGTGTTCTATATTTTCACTACAATATGTCCAGACATGAATTTCTTCCTACCTATCTTGCTTGGGATTCATTGGATCTCTAGAATCTACGCATTTGGTGGTGCTTATTAGATATGGAAAAAAATGTCAGACTTTATGTTTTCAAATATTGCGTTTGTCTCGTTTTCCCATCTCTGTCTGGAACTGCTACCTATGTTAGATCTTCCTGTTGTATTCTCCCTGGCTCCTAAACACTTCTTTTCTTTGTTTTCCCCTCCTCCTCTTCCTCCTCTTCTTCTTCATCGTCTTCTTCTCCTCCCCCTCCTCCTCATCTTTCTCCTTCTCCTCCTTCTTCTTCTCTTTCTTCTTCTCCTCCTTCTCCTTGCTACTGCTGCCTCCTCCTGCTCCTCCTGCTCCTGCTCCTCCTGCTCCTGCTCCTCCTCCTCCTCCTCCTCCTCCAGCTTTCTCAGGTTGAATTCTTCTTTTTTTTTCCCTCTATTTTCCATTTATTTTTCTTTCTGGGTTGAATTCTGGATAATTTCTTCAAATCCATCTTCCAGATCATGAATTCTCTATTTAGCTTTGTCTAAACTGTCGTTTAAACTGTCCATTGAGTTTTTAATATGTTACTAGGTGTTAAATTTCTAGAAGCTCCATTTATTTCTCCTGCACATTTGCTTAGTTCTTCTCGTTCCTCACCCTTTGCTCATGTTGCTCCACCTTCTCCCACCTCTTCCCCTGGCAAATTCCTATACAACCCATTTCTTTCCATCCCCAGGGAGCTTTCCCTGACCTCCAGGATGGACTGGGGCTTTCTTGGGCCCTTCAGTCCCTGGGACTCCTTTGTCACAGCACTGATCACCTTCAGTCATGATTGGCTGGGTCTGGATCTACCTCCCCACCTCAGACCTGTGCTACGCATAAGCAGGGGCCATATCTGCATCCTCTCTCAGGGATAAGTACAGGAGGTTTTCAATAAACTTGGATAAAATAAAAGCAGTTTCCTTAGCCCACCCATCACTCCTTAGTCTTACTTGTTTCATTTACTTATCTTTTTTCTGTAAAGTATATAACTTACTGCCAGCTGCATGCGATCAATTGTAAAATACTTTCAATAACTAAAAATTGAATAATGGTAAAAAAAAAAAACACACATCAGCTTTCAGTATAATTTGCGTAAATTGTTCTAGAAAACACTGCTAATTTTTTGTTTCCGCAGAGTGAAGTACAGAAGTGAGCAGATTGATAATTTTTTTTTTTTTTTGGAGACAGGGTCTCACTGTCTTGCCCAGGCTGGAGTGCAGTGGTGCCATCACAGCTCACTACAGCCTTGATCTCCTGGGATCAAGTGATCCTCCTGCCTCAGCCTTCTGGGTAGCAGGGACTATAGGTGTGTGCCATCATGCCTGGCTAATTAAAAATACATTTTTTTTGGTTCTTTTGTAGAGACAGGGTCTCACTCTGTTGTCCATGCTGTTCTCAAACTCCTAGGCTCAAGTGATCCTCTGGCCTCGGCCTCCCAAAGTGGTGAGATTACGGGTGTGAGCCACCGCACCCAGCCCAGATTGATAAATTTATACACATCATGGAAAGAATGATAGAAAGGAACTGGAGCCACTTGAATGACATTTGGATTCCACTTGTCATAAACCACTCCTCTTTTTTCTACCTCGTGGAAAACACCTTTCTTTGGAACAGAAAAATGTTAGTGTCAGCTGGCAGCCCTGATCCTCCATATGGGATGGAGTAATGGTCCCCCTCCAGGTCACCATTGGCTTCTCAGATTCTGCTTTGTTTTTGCCATAGCAGTGCTAGATCAGGTATTCCAGATAACCAGTTAGCAAAATAGATTTTCTCCACAATGCTTTAATCGCTGCCTGCCTAAAGATCTCTAAACTAGTGTGTGAGAAACAGACCAACAAAATGGGAGGATTTGAGATTTGGAATCCACTGACCCCAGGGATTAACTGCAGTTGGTTATCCATCTCAAATCTGGTGCTGAGTTCACAGTCAAACCACCCCACCAGCACAGCTTTAATCATATGGGCATGCTTTTCACGGAAAAAGCACCTGCCAGACCTCCTGCTCCTCCATTCAAATTATTGTGGGAACACCAGTGGGCAAAGTCAACTCTTCTGTCATGTAAGTGGAGTTCAGCATTTCCAACTGTACATGCTAGATCAAGCCAGCAAAACATCTCTTCACTTGTCCAGCTTTCGTGGTAGCAGGTATATTAAAGAGCTGCCCAGTATAAAAATGCAGCCCACTGAACAGGATCGCCGTAATCGAGCCTCCTCCCTTCTCAGTTGCTTCAGGGATATCTTTTATTTTATTTTATTTTATATTTTATTTTATTTTATTTTTTCTGAGATGGAGTCTTGCTCTGTCACCCAGGCTGGAGTGCAGTGATGCTATCTTGACTCACTGCAACCTCCACCTCCCGGGTTCAAGTGATTCTCCTGTCTCAGCCTCCTGAGTAGCTGGGATTACAGGCATGCATCACCACACCCAGCTAATTTTTTTTGTATCTTTTTTTTTTTTTTTTTTTTAAGACAAAGTCTCTCTCTTGTCCCCCAGCCTGGAGTGCAATGGCACGATCTCAGCTCACTGCAACCTCCACCTCCCGGGTTCAAGCGATTCTCTTGCCTCAGCCTCCAGAGTAGCTGAGATTACAGGCGCCTGCCACCGCGCCCGGCTAATTTTTGTATTTTTAGTAGAGACGAGGTTTCACCATGTTGGCCAGGCTGGTCTCAAACTCCTGACCTCTGGTGATCCACCGGCCTCGGCCTCTCAAAGTGCTGGGATTACAGGCATGAGCCACCGCACCCGGCCAATATCCTTTATTCTTAAGGTTTCTTCCCCCTTCTTGGCTTTATAATCCCCACTTTCCTCAATGTTAACTCCATGGAGTTGTAGCTGTGACTCAATAGTATCATGATTAAAGGAGAAAGCTTCGGCTTCTATAAGAATTTTATACCATTTGGTAAAGGCTTAAACAATAACTGGACTAAGGCTGGGCGCGGTGGCTCCCACCTGTAATCCAAGGAGTTCCAGACCAGCCTGTGCATCATGGCAAGACCCCATCTCTACAAAAAAATACAAAAACTAGTCTGGCGTGGTGGTGTGTGCCTGTAGTCCCAGCTACCTGGGAGGCTAAGATGGGAGGATCACCTGAGCCTGGGAAGTTGAGGCTGCAGTGAGCTGTGGTTGTGCCACTGCACTCCAGCCTGGACAACAGAGTGAGACCCTGGATAACAGTAGAAGATGTAGATTAAGAGTCAGCGCATTCACTAGGGCTATTTCTTTCCCGTAGGCTCCTATGGTCCTTCCGTAGGCCTACGATACTCTCATCTCAGTATCCCAAGGATGCTGCCTTCTTCATGACCATAGGCTCCCATTTTGCCCCACTCAACTAGCTCTTCTTCAAGATCTGTTTTAACCATTTTTGGTTGAAGGCCAAGAGAATTTTCCAGGAAATAGATGGCATTTTCATCCTTATTCACTAAAGACAAATCAACTGGAGGCAGATCCTGCATTTTGGGGACATAAAAATACTCCCCAGCTGGGCACGGTGGCTCACGCCTGTAATCTGAGCACTTCAGGAGGCCGAGGGGGAAGGACCACTTGAGGCCAGGAGTTTGAGAGCAGCCTGGGCAACAAAGCGAGACCCCCCTCTCTGGAAAAAAATTAAAAAATTAGCCGGGCATAGTGGTGCAAGCCTGTGATCCCAGCTACTGAGGAGGCTGAGATGGGAGAATCCCTTGAGCCCAAGAGTTCCAGGCTGCAGTGAATCAAGACCGCACCACTGCAGTCAGCCTGGGTGACGGAGTGAGGCCCTGTCTCAAAAAAATTAAAAACAAACAAACAAAAAAACCTCTCTGAAGTGCCTTAGCTTATGTTCCTGAACTAGGTGGAAAGTGTCCCTGTCATCTGCTGGGCGGCATTTGAGTTCAACCACCATGCTCTGCACTGTGACAGCTGACAAATTGTTCTCAGCTAGAATTCTGATGTGATCCTCAGCTCCCAGAACCCCTCAAGAAGCTTCTCAAGCATTCTTTACAAATATATAGGCAAGACCACCCCAAACGACGGAGCCTCCGCTCAGGGCTCCTTCCCCTAATCAGACTCAGGTAAGCAAACACTTTCTTCGATGTATTGCTTTTAACTTCATTAATTCACTTCCCCATCTGTAAATTCATTTCCTCATTCATTCATTTATTCATTATTCACTCGATAAGTCTTTCGATAAGTCTTTTCTTTTCTTTTTTTTTTTTTTTTTTTTTTGAGACGCAGTCTCTCCCCGTGGCCCAGGCTGGAGTGCAGTGGGGCGATCTCGGCTCACTGCAAGCTCTATCTCCTGGGTTCACGCCATTCTCCTGCCTCAGCCTCCCGAGTAGCTGGGACTACAGGCGCCCGCCACCACGCCCGGCTAATTTTTGGTATTTTTAGTAGAGACGGGGTTTCACTGTGTTAGCCAGGATGGTCTCGATCTCCTGATGACCTCGTGATCTGCCCACCTCAGCTTCCCAAAGTGCTGCGATTACAGGCATGAGCCACTGTGCCCGGCCAAGTCTTTTCTTTTTTTTTTTTTTTTTCAGAGATGGAGTCTCGCTCTGTCGCCCAGGCTGGAATGCAGTGGCGCAATCTCGGCTCATTGCAACCTCCACCTCCTGGGTTCAAGCCATTCTCCTGCCTCAGCTTCTCGAGTAGCTGGGACTACAGGCGGATGCCACCACGCCTGGCTAATTTCTTTTGTATTTTAGTAGAGACGGGAGTTTCACCGTGTTGCCCAGACTGGTCTGGAACTCCTCAGCTCAGGCAATCCGCCCGCCTTGGTGGATTACAGGCGTCAGCCACCGCGCCCAGCCTCAATACATCTTTTCTTTTCTTTCTTTCTTTCTTTCTTTTTTTTTTTTTTGAGACGGAGTCTCGCTCTGTCGCCAGGCTGGAGTGCAGCGGCACAATCCCAGCTCACTGCAACCTCTGCCTCCTGGGTTCCAGTGATTCTCCTGCCTCAGCCTCCCAAGTAGCTGGGACTACAGGCGCCCGCCACCACGCCCGGCTGATTTGTTTGCATTTTTTTTAGCAGAGACAGGGTTTCACCATGTTGGCCAGGATGGTCTCAATCTCTTGACCTCATGATCCACCCTCCTCGGCCTCCCAAAGTGCTGGGATTACAGGCGTGAGCCACCACGCCCGGCCTCTATAAGTCTTTTCTAAGCACAACATAGGTTGATGCCAGCAGATACGGGATGAACCAATCAGTGACGGAGGCAATCGGCTGTAAGACATTCTAACAGCCAGGAAGGCTTCAAGTTGGGGTGATACTGGAGCAGGGTCTGGAAGAAGGAAAGCTGGGGAAAACGCTGGGATCCCACGGCAATGTGAAGAGGGCCCCAGTGGGAGGTCGCCAGCCCATGGGACGCAGCCCGTAGGACCTTAATGCTCCCCAGCATATGGGTAGTGCATCTTCTTCCTCTCTTTGCCATGCCTGTCAGGAAGCTCAGAGCTCAGCTTGGTGCAAAGGTAGCGACTGTTGTTTGCCAGAGATTTTGTAGTTATCTCTGTTTTGTCGCCCAAAATCTTTGGCCTTTATGTTATCTATGTCTCTTATGGAAAACTTGAAATTGATAGAGTAAAATTAATAATAATAATAAAGACCTGATTCTCAGTAAGTGATGGATTCAGGACGCAAATGCAGCTCAGAGTCCAAGAGTTGTAGAGTGATACCGGGCTTGTATTAGCTACCACTGCAATAATGCCACATAACAAACCACCCCAAAACTCAGTGGCTTAGAACAATCATTTAATTCCCCCGATGCATCTGCAGGTTAGCTGAAGGTCAGTTGGTCTTCGCTGGGCAGCTCTGCCTCAGGCTAGGCTGGGATACAGGCTCTAGGCTGGGCTCTGGCTGTTCCATGTGTCGCTTGGCGGGGCGAGGCTGAAGGGCCGGCAGCCATTCAGGGGGACGATCTTCTCATAGCAGAAGCACAAGAAGACAGCCCCACTGTGGAAGTGCACCTCAAGCCTTTGGTCTTGTTATAGCCACTGCCATCCCATGGACCAAAGCAAATTACATGGCTGAGCCCAGAGTCAAGAGACAGGGAGTGCACTCTGCCCACCTGGAGGCCGTGGCCAGGGTGAGGGGCCAGTGATCAATGCCACATGCCATTTGCGTCATCCAGTCTGGTCCCCACCCCTATTTCTCGGATGGGTACCCCCGGTGGATCAGCGTGGGACCAGGCAGGGTGCCCTGACTTCCCATTCCCTTTTCACAGCCCCGAGCAGGATCTCATACCACCTGGCTGATCCTCCTGGGGTGGGACCAATTCTGGAAACTGCAGTTGCAGGTGGAAGAACCTGGACTTCGGAATCACAGAGACCTGGGTTCTCTGCTCCCCAAGGCCAGCAGTGAGTCCTCGAGCAAGTCCCACACTACAAAGGAGGAAACTGAGGCTCAGAGGGGTTTAGCGACACATAGTAAGTGCTCCATCAAAAGCGGCCATTCAAGCTGGGCATGGTGGCTCATGCCTATAATCCCGGCACTTTGGGAGGCTGAGGTGGGTGGATCACTTGAGCTTAGGAGTTCAAGACCATGGTAACATGGTGAAATCCCACCTCTACAAAATAAAAAACTAGCCAGGCATGGTAGTGTGCACGTGTAGTCCCAGCTACTCAGGAGGCTGAAGTGGGAGGATCACTTGAGCCCAGGAGATCAAGGCTGCAATGAGCTACGATAGCACCGCTGCCCTCAAGCCTGGGCGACAAAGTGAGACCCTGTCTCAAAAAACAAACAGCCAGGAGCCATGGCTCAGGCCTGTAACCCCAGCACTTTGGGAGGCTGAAGTGGGTGGATCACTCGAGGTCAGAAGTTTGAAACCAGCCTGGCCAACATGGTGAAACCCTGTCTCTACTAAAAATATACAAAAAAATTAGCTGGGCGTGGCTTCCATGGGTTCCCTATCCTGTGGAGAACCCACGGGACCAGGCAGGCGAGTGCTTTCGTGTGTTGCTTCATTGAATCCTCACAACCACCTTGCCTTATAGAAGAGGCGTTGCTATTATCCCCGTTCCACAGAAGGGGAAACTGAGGCACCAAGCGGAAAGGTCACGTGCCTGGAATCACACAGCAGAAGGTGGCACAGCTGGGATTTTAACCCATGCCTGCCGTGCTAGGACCAGCACCCTAGCAGCCAGGCACCATCCCCCAGCCCGGGCTGACTGCCCATGCCCAGCTGGACTCCAGGGCTTGGCAGTCCCCGGGATGAAAAGAGGCCCCTCCCTGGGCCCTTCAAGTCACTCTGCCTGGGGGTGACACATGCAGCCACATAGGTCTCCGTGAGTTGCGGTAAGGTCTCGAGTCTCTTTATCCCTGGCATGCGGCGGGGGCACTAAAGTGACCTCAGGGACGCGGAGGTACGGGAGCCAGATTGCCAGCTGTGTGGCTCTGGCAAGTCACCTCCCCTCCCTGAGTCTGTTTCCTCATCTATAAAAAGGGATCAGTAAATGTCTCTTACTCATGGGATTGTGGGGGATTAAATTATCTGATAAATAAATGAACCATTTAGGAAAGTTCCTGGAATATAGAAACACAAGAAGAAGAGGCAGAGGAGGAGGGGGGACAATATTATTATTGATAATATTATCCTGGGAAGCTTTTGCTGCCAGGAGCAGGAGGGACAATTTGCTGGGAAGGAAGACCCTAGGAACCAGTCCTTCCCGTGGACCTGGGACCCAGCACATTGCAGGTAGTTGGAAGGGGCCTCAGACCATCTCTGGAAACTCCATTCTATAGACGATGAGACTGAGGCCTGGGAGAGGCAGCCCCTGGGTCCAGGCCGCTCAGCAGAGCAGGCAGGCTGCCTGGCCCCACCTGGCCCCCTGCCCTCCTTCCATCCAGTCAGTCCCCATCCACCAGTCCCAATCCACCCAGTGTCCATCTACTCAGTTCCCATCCACCCAGTCCCCATCCACCAATCCCCATCCACCCAGTCCCCACCCACCAATCCCCATCCCCGGTACCCATCTACCAATCCCCATCCACCCAGTCCCCACCCACCAATCCCCATCCCCGGTACCCATCTACCAATCCCCATCCACCCAGTACCCATCCACCAATCCCCATCCACCCAGTCCCCATCCACCAATCCCCATCCACCCAGTACCCATCTAGCAATCCCCATCTACCAATCCCCATCCACCCAGTCCCCACCCACCCAGTCCCCATCCACCCAGTATCCATCCGCCCAGTCCTCACCCACCCAGTCCCCATCCACCCAGTATCCATCCGCCCAGTCCCCACCCACCCAGTCCCCATCCACCCAGTATCCATCCGCCCAGTCCTCACCCACCCAGTCCCCATCCACCCAGTATCCATCCGCCCAGTCCCCACCCACCCAGTCCCCACCCACCCAGTATCCATCCGCCCAGTCCCCACCCACCCAGTCCCCATCCACCCAGTCCCCATCCACTCGGTACCCATTCACCCAGTTCCCACGCACCCGTTTCCCATGCACCCTCACCCAGCCCTGGTCTCCAGTCTCTCAGATTGTGGTCACCTCAGCTTCTCTGCACTGCAGTGGCCAGTGCAGGCAGTCCCCCCAGTCCCCCAGCTTGACTTCTGACCCTCCAGGACTCCAGGTTCCAACTCCAGCAGGTTAACAGTGCCAGTAATTCTGCTATCATTGCGCCTCCGTGGGGTGTGGGGAGCAGGCTGTGTGGGCCCTTGAAAGCTCCCTAGGAAAGGATGAACCCCATAGTCCGGGGTCCTCTGCACAGTGCTCAGAGCAGGATGGAGGAACACTGGGGGAAGAAGGTGGGCAGGCCCCAGTGTAGGACACACCAACATCCCCCACCCATATCCTGTTCTGAGGCCGGGAAGATGCCTGACCTACCCCTCCTCCTCCAGTGAGCCTTTCCTGGCTGACCAGGAGGCAGCTCTGCACAAGGGCTCCAGCCCAGGGCTGTGAGCAAGGGAGACCGTGGGCCAGCCCCACCCCTTCTGGGTCTCTCGTTCCCTTCGTAACTGGAGGACAGATGGCAGCAGCACTCAGGAAAGGCTCAATGCCGATGCACCCGGGAAGTGCTGTGCTGCACGGGCCCAGTGGCTGGACAGGACTGTGGGAGCCCACCCAGCCCCTTCCTCCTGCCTTAGTGTGTTTGGTGTTGCTCTAACAGAATACCTGAGACTAGGGGATTTACTTCTTTGTTTGTTTTTTAGACAGGGTCTTGCTCTGTCACCCAGGCTGGAGTGCAGTGGCCCCTTCAGCTCACTGCAGCCTCCACTTCTTGTGCTCAAGTGATCCTTCCACCTCAGCCTCCAGAGTAGCTGGGACTACAAGTGTATGCCACCACACCTGGCTAATTTTTAAAATTTTTGTAGAGATCGCATCTCACTATGTTGCCCAGGCTGGTCTCGAACTCTTGGCCTCAAGCAATCCTCTCACCTTGGCCTCTCAAGGTGCTGGGATACCATGCCTGGGCGAAATTAAATTTTGGCAGGAGCACCTCCTTTACGCCTCAGTCTGTGCCTGAAGACTCACCAAGGCCAGAGCCGCACGACTCCAGGGGGCCATGCGTGTGCCCTGGCCGACCATCCTCCCCTGACCAAGATGCATACTGAAAAGGTCCGGAGGCCGGCTCGGGGCCTTCACACATGCTGCTCTCTCAACCTGGAACACACTTCGCTTTCTCAAACGCCACCTCCCATTTATTTTTCAGCATACAGTTACAAAATAAACTCCTGGGAAACCTGCCTTTATCCAGCTAGTAAAGTTCTCCTGCAGGTTCCCACAGCGCCCCCCCCCCCCCCCGCGCGCCCCGCCTTAGTCTCTTCCCCATCCTGTCGCCCCACTGCCCCACCACCCCACAACCCGCCGCTCCCTCTTTCTACCCGGGCTCAGCCCCACTGGGGCCTCCTTGCGCCCGGACACGCGTAGACAGCGCCCTCTGCTGGCGACTCTCAGCTAGCCGCTCAGCCTCGCCCGCCTGGGTCCCAGCTCTGCCCCAGGCTCAGGTCGGGGGCCCTGGAGGTCCAAATGAGGCCAGAATCCCGGGAAGAGTCACCGGGAGAGGAGCCTCGGTCTCGGAGCCACAGATCCTGCTCAAATCCCTGTCCTGCCTTCTAATTTTCATGTGGCCTCGAGCAAATCATCTTCCTTCCCTGAGATTCATTTTCCCCCTCCGCAAAATGTATCCTCCACAACTCTTCCCTGAGTACTTACCGTGTGCTAGATACCGAGTTGGGCACCGGCGATACAGCAGGGACAAGGATGAGCAAAGTCACTGCCTCAGGAAGCTGACACAGAGGGGACAGGCAATAAACAATAAACACAACGCGGAATGTCAGTTGTCTAGCACAGGGTGACTGCTTAAAGAAGTGAAGCCAGACCGGGCGCGGTGGCTCACGCCTGTAATCCCAGCACTTTGGGAGGTCGAGGCGGGCGGATCACCTGAGGTCAGGAGTTTGAGACCAGCCTGACCAACATTGAGAAACCCCCTCTCTACCAAAAATAAAAAATGAGTCAGGTATGGTGGTGCATGCCTGCAATCCCAGCTACTCGGGAGGCTGAGGCAGGAGAAGCACTTGCACCTGGGAGGCAGAGGTTGCAGTGAACTGAGATCGTGCCATTGCGCTCCAGCCTAGGCAACAAGAGCGAGACTCAGTCTTAAAAAAAAAAAAAAAAAAAAAAAAAAAAAAAGCCGGGCGTGGTGGCTCATGTCTGTCTTCCCAGCACTTTGGGAGGCTGAGGCGGGCGGATCACCTGAGGTCAGGAGTTGGAGACCAGCCAGGCCAACATGGTGAAACCCCGTCTCTACTGAAAATACAAAAATTAGCCAGGCATGGTGGTGGGCGCCTGTAGTCCCAGCTACTCGGAAGGCTGAGGCAGGAGAATCGCCTGAACCCGAGAGGCAGAGGTTGCAGTCAGTTGAGATCGGGCCACTGCACTCCCGCCTGGGCGACAGAGCAAGTCTTCATCTCAAAAAAAAAAAAAAAAAAAAAAAAAGAAGAAGTGAAGCTGGAGGGGCCAGTGTGTGTTGGAGGATGCTAGGGGAGGCCTCATGGGGAGGTGGGAACATCGGTGCCCTCGCAGCACGCTGTCGTAGCCATGCAAATGACACGAACGCCCAGCATCCTCCCTCGTGTGCTCTCCTTGGGCCACCTCCCAGCTCTCCGTCCTACTTACTGTGTTTATCGTCTGCCTGCCCAGGAGAAAGTCGGCCTGTTAGTGTGGGGATTTTTGTCTGTCTACTTCCATGGGTAGCCCCAGCACTGAGAACAGTGCCTTGCACACAGTAGGTGCCCACTGGGTACTGGTTTATCGATTTTTGAGCTAACCATGGGGCAGGACGGTGCCTCTCACTCAGCCGCCCACTCCTCATGGTGCCTCTCACTCGGCCACCTGCTCCTGTATCAACTCTTCCAGAGCTTGTGCTTGTGATCAACTAGGGGACAGCTGGGAGGCCGTGGGAACCTAGAGGAGCCTGACAGACTCTGGGGTGAGTGCTGAGAGGCTTCCTGGAGGAGGCAGTGCACGCTGATGTGAGACTTGAAAAGTGGGAATGACGAGGAGGAAGGGTGTTCAAGGCAAAAGGAACAGCAATGAAAGGTGTGAGGCATGGAGATTCTTCAAGTGATTCAAGGTAGCTGGAGAAGAGAGGGCAGGTGGCAGGGATGACCAGGTCAGAGAAAGACTTGAGGACCAGGCCAAGGGGCTTGGATTTCATTCTGGGGGTTGGAGAGGCACTGTGGCCTAATGTGAACACGTGGGCCCTGAGTGTTGCCCACCTGCTACTCAGGAGGCTGAGCTGAGAGGATCACTTGATCCCAGGAGTTCGAGGTTGAAGTGAGCCATGATTGTACCACTGCACTCCAGCCTGGGTAACAGAGGGACACCCTGTCTTAAAAATAAAATGAGGCCGGGCACGGTGGCTCAAGCCTGTAATCCCAGCACTTTGGGAGGCCGAGGCAGGCGGATCACGAGGTCAGGAGATCGAGACCATCCTGGCTAACACGGCGAAACCCCGTCTCTACTAAAAATACAAAAAAATTAGCCGGGCGTGTTGGTGGGCGCCTGTAGTCCCAGCTACTTGGGAGGCTGAGGCAGGAGAATGGCGTGAACCCGGGCCGCGGAGCTTGCAGTGAGCCGAGATCGCGCCACTGCACTCCAGCCTGGCGGACAGAGCAAGACTCCGTCTCAAAATAAATAAATAAATAAATAAATAAATAAATAAATAAATAAACAAATAAAATAAAATGCATAGGCCGCGTGCGGTGGCTCACGCCTGTAATCCCAGCACTTTGGGAGGCCGAGGCGGGCCGATCACAAGGTCAGGAGATGGAGACCATCCCGGTTAACACGGTGAAACTCCGTCTCTACTAAAAATACAAAATAATTAGCCGGGTGTGGTGGCGGGCTCCTGTAGTCCCAGCTACTCGGGAGGCTGAGGCAGGAGAACCGCGTGAACCCGGGAGGCAGAGCTTGCAGTGAGCCGAGATCACGCCACTGCGCTCCAGCCTGGGCGACAAAGCGAGACTCCATCTCAAATAATTAATTAATTAATTAATTAACATTTCAAAATTCATTCTATTTTTCTTTTTAATAACACTTTATCTATTTATAGAACAATTTTACATTTTATTAAGCCCCACTTTCTAGGTGTGAATTCTGCTGCTGTTGCTTGCTGGCAATGAGATGTTAAGTTGCTTAGGCTCTCTCTGCCTTTGTTTCCCCGTGTGGAAAAGGGACTTAAAGATATTTCAGACGGTTGTTGGTGAGAAGTGAGTTAGTACACCCGGAACATGTATCATATCCAGTAGGGGCTTAATTAATGTTAGCTGTGATTATTACATTCCTGTTTATTTTCCTCTACAGTAAGAGGAAATGCGGGTGAATAATTGGAATAATGGCCATCATTAAAGTTAGCGTTTACCCAGCTCTTCTTGTCTTGGTTTGAGTTCTAAAATAGGCCGGGCGCGGTGGCTCACACCTGTAATCCCAGCACTTTGGGAGGCCGAAGCGGGTGGATCATGAGGTCAGGAGATCGAGACCGTCCTGGCCAACATAGTGAAACCCTGCTTCTACTAAAAAATACAAAAAATTAGCCAGGCGTGGTGGCACACGCCTGTAGTCCCAGCTACTCGGGAGGCTGAGGCAGGAGAATTGCTTGAACCCAGGAGGTGGAGGTTGCACTGAGTCAAGATTGCACCACTACACTCCAGCCTGGGCGACAGGACGAGACTCCGTCTCAAAAAAAAGACCCTGAGACAAGAATTTCGGTACTGGGAGTTTCTTTGGGAGGTAACCCTAGGAGGCACCAGCAGGCGTGTGGGGAAGTGAGATCAAGGGGTGAAAGCCGAGAAGGAGCAGGTCACCGCTGCAGGCAGCAGAGGCTCAGCGCTCCCGGGCGAGCACAGCTCGGAAGTGTCCCAACAAGGGCTGGAGAGGGTGGCACTTGTCCTCATTGTTCCTTTGCCCTTCGCCCGGGCTCAGCATTCTCTTGAAGCCAGAGAAAGTCCGCAGGGTTGTTGAATATATCAAATAAAAATACAGGACTCCCAGTTAAATTAGAAAACGATGAATGATTTTTTTTTTTTTGGTATGAGAATGTCCCATGTTATTTGGGGCATACTTATACTAAATAATTTTTCAGGCCGGGCGCAGTGGCTCACACCTGTAATCCTAGCACTTTGGGAGGCCGAGGTGGGCAGATCACAAGGTCAGGGGTTCGAGACCAGCCTGGCCAATATGGCGAAACCCCGTCTCTACTAAAAATATAAAAATTAGCCAGGAGTGGTGGTGCTTGCCTGTAGTCCCACCTACTTGGGAGGCTCAGGCAGGAGACTCGCTTGAACCCGGGAGGCGGAGGTAGCAGTGAGCCAAGATCATGCCACCGCACTCCAGCCAGGGCGACAGAGCCAGACTCTGTCTCAAAAAAATAAAAAATAAAAATAATAGTGATAATAATTTTTCACTATCTTTTCAAAAATCAATTTTAACTGGGAATCCTGTGTTTGTTTGTTTGTTTGTTTGTTTGTTTGTTTTGAGACAGAGTCTCGCTGTGTCGCCCAGGCTGGAGTGCAGTGGCCCGATCTCGGTTCGCTGAAAGCTCTACCTCCCGGGTTCACGCTATTTTTCTGCCTCAGCCTCCCGAGTAGCTGGGACTACAGGCGCCCGCCATCACGCCCGGCTAATTTTTTGTATTTTTAGCAGAGATGGAGTTTCGCCGTGTTAGCCAGGATAGTCTCGATCTTCTGACCTCGTGATCCGCCCGCCTCGGCCTCCCAAAGTGCTGGGATTACAGGCGTGAGCCACCGCGCCGGGTCATCCTGTGTTTTCGAGGTGTGAAGCCATAGGCATGGATAGGAAGTATGCGGCTGGCAGTTGCTGCTGGCTGCCAGCTAGAAGCTTAGCTGGAGCTGTTAGCCCAGGGCCTCAGTGTTTTTTTAAGTTTTATTAGGTAGTTATAGTTGAGAGAGGGTGTGGTGCAAACACGAGAGCATGGGTCTTTCTGTGTTGCTTCTTGGGCTTCCTCACAAAGTGGTGGCTCATTGCCAGAAGGAGCATCCCAAATGATAACAATCAGAAGCTGCTAGTCCTCTTGAGGTCTTAACTTGGAAGTCCCAGAGCATTGCTTCTGGTGCATCCTAGTGGGGGTGCATTCTAGGGGTGAAAACAGCCACAAGGCCAGGCCAGATGCAAGGGGAGGGCAAATAGGCTTCACCTCTGGATGTGGGGGTGGCGGAGTGCACAGGGCGGGGAGGAGTTCTTGGTGGCCACCTCAGTAGATAATCAACTACAGTGGGAGGGCAATTTCCTTCTTCATTCACTTTCAATCTGCTGATTATGTCCAGGTAAAATCTCTGCACAGTGTTAGGGCTTTACGTATTTTGCACACAGTTTTTCCAATTATGGGGTGTGACCGCTTAGTGAGCTATAAAGTTAGTATACTGAATCCAAACTAGTTTTTTTTAAACTTCTTTTTAAGGCCGGGTGCGGTGGCTCACGCCTGTAATCCCAGCACTTTGGGAGGCCGAGGCGGGCGGATCACGAGGTCAGGAGATCAAGACCATCCTGGCTAACACAGTGAAACCCCGTCTCTACTAAAAACACAAAAAATTAGCCGGGTGTGGTCGCGGGCGCCTGTAGTCCCAGCTATTCGGGAGGCTGAGGCAGGAGAATGGCGTGAACCCGGGAGGCGGAGTTTGCGGTGACCCAAGACTGCGCCACTGCACTCCAGCCTGGGCGACAGAGCGAAACTCCATCTCAAAAAAAGAAAAAACAAACAAACAAACAAACAAACAAAAAACTTCTTTTTAATTTGCAAATTAAATCTGAACATGCACAAAAGTGGAAGGTATGAGCCCTCACTACCGCCGCTCAGCCTCGACCCCCACCTGTTTTTATACTTCTTGCCTCTACCCACCTTCGAGTGCTTTAAAAGATAAAACGAAATAGATGGAATAACATACAGTAGAAAATATCAGAAAAGGAAGAATGTTACTTTGTGAAAAATTGTGTCTACTGAGTTGGAATATGAAACATGTTTGCAAAACTGTCCTCACACTTTGCTAAAACTCGTTTCTGAGCAGAGCACTCATCCTGCACAGCCTCTGTGGGGAAGCATCCAACACCATTTAATAACATTGTTTTGTTTTTATCCTGTTCACTTTCATTGTTATTGCCTATGAAAGTGACACAAATTTTCCACTTGAGAGTAGCAATAGATAAAGTCCCCCTCTGAGTACATGTATTGACCAGGTGTGGTGGCTCACGCCTGTAATCCCGGGAATTTGGGGAGGCTGAGGCAGGAGGATGGCTTGAGCCCAGAAGTTTAAGACCAGCCTCGGCAACATAGCAAGACCTCGTCTCTGCAAAAAATACACCAATTAGCTGGGAGTGGTGGCACGAGCCTGTAGTCCCAGCTACTCGGGAGGCTGAAGTGGGAGGATTGCTTGAGCCCAGGAGGGGGAGGTTGCAATGAGCCGAGATTGCGCCACTGCACTCCAGCCTGGGGATAGAGCGAGACCCTATCTCAACAAACAAACAAACAAACAAACACGCGCCCCCCCTATCTATTTATAGGACAATTTTAAGTTTTATTAGGTAGTTATAGTTGAGAGAGGGTGTGGTGAAAACACGAGCGTGGCCTCAGCCCAGTCCCACCAGAGCCTGCGGAGCCGCTGTCTGTCCCTGCTCCTGGCCGGTCTGCGGCAATCCCGTCATTTCTGCCTCGGTCTCTGCGTCTGTGGGTACCGGTGTGTGGGTGGGTCAGTCTCTCTCTTGCGTTCTGTGTCTGTGTGGCCTGGACGCTGAGGGGTGTGGAGTGGCCCTGCCACAGGCCGTCCTTAGCACAGCCCCCGGGGGACCCCTCATTCACTTCTGGGACCGGAAGGCGACCTGTAGTTCCGGAAGCCGCCGCAAGAGGGCACAGGCGGCCATAGGATGGGGCGCTGCCCGTTGGGGCTGCCTTGAGATGCGACTAGGAAACCCGGCAGCCCTGGGAGGAGCCACACTCCCAGCGCCCCAGATGTGGGTTCGAACCCGGGCTCCTCCGTTCCTAGGTTAAGGCTCTTAATCCTGCCACCAGTAAAAAGGGGTTACTGTAAGCATTAAATAATGTGAATATAAGGTATTCATTCACAAACTAGGTGTGTGAGCCTATTTTTCCCGTTTGGTTGGGGAACTGTGGACCTCCCACAGGGGCTGGGACCTTTTAATAAGTCATGATTAGAAAATGAAATAGAAGGAAAAGGAGGAGGGGGAGTGGAAGAGGAGGGGGAAGAGGAAAAAGAATATGATAAAATGCACTTTACAAAAAATCCAGGGGCCAGACATGGTGGCTCACACCTGTAATTCCAGCACTTTGGGATGCTGAAGTGGAAGGGATTACTTGAAGCCAGGAGATCAAGACCAGCCTGGGCAACATAGTGAAATCCTGTCTCTACAATAAATAAATAAGTAAGTAAATAAATAAGTCCGATATGGTGTCGAGCACCTCTGGTCTCAGCTACTTGGGAGGCTGAGGTGGGAAGATGACTTGAGCCCAGGAGTTTGAGGCTGCAGTGAGCAGTGATCATGCCACTGCACTCCAGCCTGGGTGACAGAGCAAGACTCTTATCTCTGAAAAAATGAACAAACAAACAAACAAACTATCTCTTATCCTACCCCTCATCAATAACCACATTGGGTTTTTGGGTTTTCGTACATGGATTTGTGGTCTTTTTCTCACAACAAACTCATACATCCAAATATAAATTTATGAATATTTGCTCACAAACTCAAATGTGCAAGAAATGTCACACTACTTCATTAAATTAAAAAAAAAAAATTAAGTACTTGTTTTATAAACATGCACAGCAGAAAAAATCCAAGCCACTTAGAAAATACACAGAAAAAAAAGCAATAAATCTCCCCCTATCTGTGGGGCTCTATATTTCATGAATATCATCATAGGATTCTCTCCACACAGCCTCAATCGATCTATATAAGATTAACGAATAGATGGACAGGCAAGTTTTTTGTTTTTTTGAGACAGGGTCTGGCTTTGTTATCCAGGCTGGGGGGCAGTGGTATGATCTTGGCTCACTGCAACCTCCACCTCCTGGGCTCAAGCCATTTTCCCACCTCAGCCTCCCAAGTAGCTGGGACTACAGATGGCGTGCCACCCTGCCTGGCTAATTGTTTGGTATTTTTTGTACAGACGGGGTTTCACCATGTTGCCCAACCTGGTCTTGAACTACTGAGCACAAGAGATCCTCCTAACTTGGCCTCCCAAAGTGCTGGGACCATAGGCGTGAACCACCGCGTCCAGCTGACAGGTAAGATTTGTTTAAGAGGGGGGAGGGACAGCATTAGGAGATATACCTAATGCTAAATGACGAGTTAATGGGTGCAGCAAAACAACATGGCACATGGATACATATGTAACAAACCTGCACATTGTGCACATGTACCCTAAAACCTAAAGTGTAAAAAAAAAAAAAAAAAAAAAAAAAGATTTGTTTAAGACTGGGATCATAATCCATGCTATTCTGTTTGTGTGTGTACAGCCAGTGACTTGTCATTACGTATGTACGCCTGTGTGTTTTAAAAAATTAATTAGTAGAGGGCAGGCACAGTGGCTCATGCCTGTAATCCCAGCACTTTGGGAGGCCGAGGTGGACAGATCACCTGAAATCAGGAGTTCAAGACCAACCTGGCCAACACGGTGAAACCCCATCTCTACTAAAAATACAAAAATTAGCCAGGCATGGTGATGCATGTCTGTAATCCCAGCTACTTGGGAGGCTGAGGCAGGAGAATCTCTTGATGCAGTGAGACAAGTTTGCACCACTGCACTCCAGCTGGGACACAGAGCAAGACTCTGTCTTAAAATAATAATAATAATAATTAATTAGTAGACTTTCCTGGGAGGAGCAGTTATAGGTTTACGGAGGAATTGAGCACAAAGAACAGAATCCCCATACATCCTCTCTCTCAGACCCCTACACTCATTTCCCTATTAGTAACATTTTGCATTATAGCGTGATACTTCTGTTACAACTGATGTACCAATATGCATATGGAATTATTAAATAAGGTCCATAGTTCACATTACAGCTCATTCCTGGTGTTGTACATTCTGTGGGTTTGGACAAATGTGTAATGCCGTATCCACCATTGTCATGTCATACAGAGTAGTTTTGTGGCCCTGAAAGTCCCCTGTGCTCCGCCTGTTCATCCCTCCCTCCCCCAACCCCTGCCAACCACTGAGCCTTTTACTGTCTCCATAGTTTTGCTTTTCCAGAATGTCATGTCTATGGAATCATACAGTATATGGCCTTTTAACATTGGCTTCTTTTTCTTAGGAATATGCAGTTAAGGTTCTTGAATGTTTTTTCATGGCTTGATAGCTCATTTGTTTTTAGCACTGAACAATATCTAATTCTCTGGATGTACCACGTTTTATTTATCCATTCACCTATGTAGGACTTTTTTTTTTTTTTTTTTTTTTTTGAGATGGAGTCTCACTCTGTCTCTCGGGCTGCAGTGCAGTGAGGCCACCTCAGCTCGCTGCAACCTCCGCCTCCCAGGTTCAAGCGATTCTCCTACCTCAGCCTCCCGAGTAGCTGTGATTACAGGCGTGTGCCACCACACTCAGCTAATTTTTGTTGTTGTTGTTGTTGTTTTCTTTTCTTTTCTTTTCTTTTCTTTTCTTTTCTTTTCTTTTGAGATGGAGTTTCGCTCTGTCGCCCAGGCTGGAGTGAGTGCAGTGGCGCGATCTCGGCTCACTGCAATCTCCGCCTCCCGGGTTCACACTATTCTCCTGCCTCAGCCTCCCGAGTAGCTGGGACTACAGGCGCCCGCTACCACGCACGGCTAATGTTTTGCATTTTTTTTTTTTTTTTTTTTTTTTTTTTTTTTTAGTAGAGACGGCGTTTCGCCATGTTAGCCAGGATGATCTCGATCTCCTGACCTCGTGATCTGCCCGCCCCAGCCTCCCAAAGTGCTGGGTTTAACAGGCGTGAGCCACTGCGCCCAGCCTAATTTTTGTATTTTTGGTAGAGATGGGGTTTCGCCACGTTGGCCAGGCTGGTCTTGAGCTCCTGATCTCAGGAGACCCACCTGCCTCGGCCTCTCAAAGTGAAGACATATTTTTTACTTTATTTTATTTTATTTATTTTATTTTATTTATTTTATTTTATTTTATTTTATTTTATTTTATTTTATTTTATTTTATGTTATTTTTTTAGAGACAGGGGTCTCCCTCTGTTGCCCAGGCAGCTCCTAAAGCCCTGATCTCAAGTGACTGACTGCCTCAGCTGCCCAAGTAGCAGGGATTACAGTCATAAGCCACCGCCCCGGCTCTATTTAGGAACATTTTAGTTCCAAGTTTTGGCAATTATGGGCAAAGCTGCTATAAACATATGTGTGCAGGCTTGTGTGGACATACGTTTTCAACTCATTTGGGTAGACACCAAGAGCTGCATTCCAGCCTGGGCAACAAGAGTGAAACTCCATCTCAAAAAAAAAAAAAAACAGAAATGTAGGCCGGGCATGGTGGCTTGTACCTATAATCCCAGAACTTTGGGAGGCCAAGGCAGGCAGATCACTTGAGGTCAGGAGTTCAAGACCAGCCTGCCCAACATGGCGAAACCCCGTCTCTACTAAAAATACAAATATTAGCCAGGCGTGGTGGCGCATGCCTGTAATCCCAGCTACTCAGGAGGCTGAGGCACGTGACTCACTTGAACTCAGGAGGCAGAGGTTGCAGTGAGCCCAGACTGTGCCACTGCGCTCCAGCCTGGGTGATGAAGTGAAACTCTGTCAAAACAGAAATTATTCTCTCGCAGTTATGAAGGCTCAAAATCAGGAATCAAACTGTTGAAGCCTCGAAGGGGGATCCTTCCTTGACTCCTCCAGCGTCTGGAGGCTACTGGCCATCCGGGTGTTACTAAAACACCAGGGGTTCCATCTAGGGCCTGCTGCTCACCTCACAGAAAAAGCCAATCACTGAAACAACGATTATTGCCAAGGAAGAAGGCTCTAATCAGGTGCTGCAGCTGAGGGGATGGGAGGGATTCATCCCAGGAATGCAGGGGGTGGTTCAACATAAGAAAATCCACTAACGTAATGTCCCGCATTAGTAGAACAAAGGGAAAAAGACAGTCATTCCAGCTGACACAGGAAAAGCATCTAAGAAATTCTAACGTTTCATCATGAAAACGTAGAGAAGACTATGAAACGAGGGGATTTGCCTCAACGTTATAAAAGGTATTTGTGAAAAAAACCACAGTTACCGTCATACTTAATGGTGAAAGACTAAAAGCTTTCCCCCTAAGATCAGGAACAAGACACAGAGGTTCACCTTTACCACTGCTACTCAATGTTTTTTTTTGGTTTTGTTTGTTTTGTTTTGTTTTCGAGAAGGAGTTCTTGCTCTGTCGCTTGGCTCACTGCAGCCTCTACCTCCCGGGTTCAAGCAATTCTCCTGCCTCAGCCTCCCCAGTAGCTGGGACTACACGTGCACACTGCCACGCCTGGCTAATATTTGTATTTTTAGTAGAGACAGGGTTTCACCATGTTGGCCAGGATGCTCTTGATCTCCTGACCTTGTTATCTGCCTGCCTCAGCCTCCCAAAATGCTGGAATTACAGGTGTGAGCCACCGCGCCCGGCCTAGTCAACATTTTGCTAGAAGTTGTAGCCAGAGCCTTTAGGTAAGAACAAGCACTAAGAGGCACCAAATTGAGAAATAAGAAACAAAACCATCGCTTTGAATACGGAAAATCCCAAAGAATACACACACAATAATTACTAGAGCTAATAAGCAAATTCAGCAAAGTTTCAGGACACAAGATCAACTCACAAAAACCAGTTGTGTGGTTTCTTGCCCGTTTTTTTGAGGAGGTATGCTCTTGTCGCCCGGGCTGGAGTGCAATGGCGCGATCTCGGCTCACTGCAGCCTCTGCCTGCCGGGTTCAAGCAATTCTCCTGCCTCAGCCTCCCCAGTAGCTGGGATTACAGGCGAGCGCCACCACGCCCGGCCAGTGTTTGTATTTTTAGTAGAGATGAGGTTTCACCATGTTGGCCAGGATGGTCTCGATCTCCTGACCCGGTGATCCACGCGCCTCGGCCTCCCAAAGTGCTAGGATGACCGGCGTGAGCCACCGTGCCCGGTCCAGTTGTGTTTTTATACACTAGCAAGGAACAATTCGAAAATGTAATTAAGAAAACCGCTGGGCGTGGTGGCTCACGCCTCCTAGTCCCACGCCTTTGAGAGGCCGAGGCGGGTGGATCCCTCGAGCCCAGGAGTTCAAGACCATCCTGGGCAATGTGGTGAAACCCCCTCCCTACAAAAAAATACACAAAATTAGCCGAGCGTGATGGCGTGTGCCTATAATCCCAGCTACTCAGGAGGCTGACGTGGGAGGATCACCTGAGCCCTGGAGGTCAAGGCTGCAGTGAGCTGTCAGGTCATGCATCATTGCACTCCAGCCTGAAAAAGGAGTGAAATTCTGCAACATGTTACAACATGAATGAACCTTGAAAACGTCATCCTAAGTGAAATAAGCCAGATACAACAGGACAATATTGCGTGTTTCCAGTTACAGAGGTACCTACGAGAATCAAATTCATAGAGACAGAAAGTAGAATAGTGCTTAAAAGCGTCTGGGCAGAGGGAGGAAAGGGAAGTTTGTGTTACGGGTAGAGTTTCAGTTTGGGATGTCGAAAAAGTTCTGGAGATAAATAATGGTGATGGTTACACGCCAATGGCTACGTGAATGTACTTAATGCCACTGAATTGTATATGTGAAAAATGGTGAAAATGGTAAATTTTGTATCTATTTTATACCATGCCCCCTAAAAAAAATTGTTGTTAAGAGTCAAGATCTCGCTGTCTCCCAGGCTGGGGTGCAGTGGGGTGATTGATCAAAGCTCACTGCAGCTCTGAACTCAGCCAGCTTCCCTGACTCAAACGATCATCCCGCTTCAGCCTCCCGAGTAGCCGGGACTGCAGACGGTGCCATCACGCCCAGCTCATTGTTGATTTTTGCCCCGCCTTGGTAGAGACGGGATTCCGCTATATTGCCTAGGCTGGCGTCGAACTCATAGAACAAAGGATCCTCCCTCCTGGGCCTGGGCGTGGGCTCGCAAAACGCTGGGATTCCCGGATTACAGGCGGGCGCACCACACCAGGAGCAAACACTTCCCGCTTTAAAAATTCAGGTTGTGAGTGGCTGTCATTCAGTATTATGCTAATTAAGCATGCCTGTTTTTTAAACGTCTTAAAACAATTGTTAAAATTACGTTTCCACCTACAACGTTAAAATTTGTCAAGTGATAATATTGGAAAAGACGTTATTGCCAAACTACTTTCCTATTTGTTTCCTAATGGCATCGGAAATAGCGAAAGTATCTCGCCATCAGCTAAAAGTTTGCGGCCGGTGTAGCCCCAGCAGAGGCTGCGAGACAGACGCCAAGACTATACTTTCAGGGATCATTTCTATAGTGTGTTACTAGAGAAGTTTCTCTGAACGTGTAGAGCACCGATAAGCCACGAGGAGGAGTTGTAGCGTTCTCTCCTGAGCGTGAAGCCGGCTGTTGGTGTTGCTCGAGTGCGACTGCCGTCAGCCATTGATGACCGTTCTTCTCTCCGCTTTGGAGAGTAAGAGGGAGAGGACGCAGTCTGAGTGGTTTGTTTTTGTTCGTGGTTCAACGAGAGAGAAATGTAAGGTGGGTCCTGTTGGGTGGTTGCGTGGGGTGGGTTTGGCTCGCTCTCGCATGCCACGGGGAAAGCTCTGTTTTGTCGGTGGCAGGTGTTGCGTCACGTCAGACGGGTGGTGTTTCCGTCGTAGGTTGGGAGAAGGGGGATGCTGTGCTAAGTCCTAGTATCCTTTTGCATCTATCCTTCCCTTTCTCGTTGTCAATCTTGACCAACGTCGTCTCCCTCCCGCCCACCACCCCACTCTCCAGACGGGGCGTCGGGGTCACTTGTTCTGTCTGGCGCCCAGGCTGGAGTGCAATGGCGGCGATCTCGGCTCACTGCAGCCTCCGCCTCTCGAGTTCAAGCAGGGTGGAGTGCAATGGCACAATCTGGACTCAGCGCAACCTATCCCTCCCGGGTCCAAGCCATTCTCTTGCCTCAACCTCCCGAGTAGCTGGGACTCAGGCATGCGGCGCCACACCTGGGTAATTTTTGTATGTTTAGTAGAGAGAAGGTTTCACCATGTTGGCCAGGCTGGTCTCGAACTCCTGACCTCAGGTGATCCACCAGCCTTGGCCTCCTAAAGTGCTGGGATTACAGACGTGAGCCAACCCGCACCCGGCCCTAAAAGTATTTTTTACAGAGATGGGGTCTCACTTTGTTGAGACCAGTCTGGGCAAACTGCTGATCTCAAGTGACTGCCTCAGCTGCCCAAGTAGCAGGGATTACAGACACAAGCCACAGCCGCCGGCTCTATTTAGGAACATCTTAGTTCCAAGTTTTGGCAATGATGGATAAAGCTGCTATAAACATAGGTGTGCAGGTTTTTGTGTGGACATACATTTTCAACTCATTTGGGTAGACACCAAGAGGCATGAGTTCTGATCATATGGAAAGAGTATGTTTAGTTTTAAAAGAAGCTGCTTGTCTTTCCCTTGGGCTCCATTACAAAATACACAGACTTTGTGGTTTAAATAGCACAAATTTATTTCTTACAGTTCTCAGGCGCGGTGGCTCACGCCTGTAATCCCAGGACTGTGGTAGGCCAAGGCAGGAGGATCGCTTGAGTCCAGGAGTTCAAGACCAGCCTCGGTAACATGGCGAAAACCCATCTCTACTAAAAATACAAATAATTAGCCAGACATGGTGGTGGGCACCTGTAGTCCAAGCTACTCTGGAGGCCGAGGTGGGAGGATTGCTTGAGCCTGGGAGGTCGAGGCCGCAGTGAGCGGCGATAGTGGAGGCTGAGGCAGGAGAATCAGTTGAACCCGGGAGGCGGAGATTGCGGTGAGTTGAGATTGTGCCCTTGCACTCCAGCCGGGGCAACAAGAGGGAAACTATCTCAAAAATGACAGTAAAATACATAGTATGTCTTCACTGGCCAAGCGCGGTGGCTGACGCCTGTAATCCCAGCACCTTGGGAAGTCAATCCCTTGACTTCACCAGTGTGACGTACCCAAACCCTTCCAACCCTTCCCCCCGCCTAAAACTAGCATTGAAAAGGCACCCAGATGTCACGCAAAACGTATCGCTGACAAAAGCAAGAAGCCTTGCAGGACTCCCCCGCGGTCAGCCAGACGCAAACCGAACGCACGCAAACACCCAACACGGTCCACCTTACACCTCTCTTGTTGAGCCACGAACGAAGATAAACCACTCAGACTGCGTTCTCTCCTTCTTACTCTCCGAGCCGGAGAGAAGAACGGTCATCAATGGCTGACGGCAGTCGCACTCGAGCAACACCAAAAGCCGGCTTCACGCTCAGGAGAGAACGCTACAACTCCTCCTCGTGGCTTATCGGTGCTCTACACGTTCAGAGAAACTTCTCTAGTAACACACTATAGAAATGATCCCTGAAAGTATAGTCTTGGCGTCTCTCTCGCAGCCTCTGCTGGGGCTACACCGGCCGCAAACTTTTAACTGATGGCGAGATACTTTCGCTATTTCCGATGCCATTAGGAAACAAATAGGAAAGTAGTTTGGCAATAACGTCTTCTCCAATATTATCACTTGACAAATTTTAACGTTGTAGGTGGAAACGTAATTTTAACAATTGTTTTAAGACGTTTAAAAAAACAGGCATGCTTAATTAGCATAATACTGAATGACAGCCACTCACAACCTGAATTTTTAAAGCGGGAAGTGTTTGCTCCTGGTGTGGTGCGCCCGCCTGTAATCCGGGAATCCCAGCGTTTTGCGAGCCCACGCCCAGGCCCAGGAGGGAGGATCCTTTGTTCTATGAGTTCGACGCCAGCCTAGGCAATATAGCGGAATCCCGTCTCTACCAAGGCGGGGCAAAAATCAACAATGAGCTGGGCGTGATGGCACCGTCTGCAGTCCCGGCTACTCGGGAGGCTGAAGCGGGATGATCGTTTGAGTCAGGGAAGCTGGCTGAGTTCAGAGCTGCAGTGAGCTTTGATCAATCACCCCACTGCACCCCAGCCTGGGAGACAGCGAGATCTTGACTCTTAACAACAATTTTTTTTAGGGGGCATGGTATAAAATAGATACAAAATTTACCATTTTCACCATTTTTCACCTCACACAAGGCGGGACCTGGCGACACATCAGACGCCCCACCTCACACTCGGGACCCTGAGACACTCATTGTTCACCAAACAACTCGCTCCCTCCTCCGCTGACAGAGGAGTCAGTCCATCTGGACTGGATGGGCTCCGTGTGCGCGAGTTCAAATCCTGCCTCACCACCTGCTGCCTGGCGCTTTTCTTGTCTAAGCCGCAGTTCCTTCTGTGTGGTGGGGATAACAGCACAACCAGCGTCAGAAAGTTGCAATGAGAACTAAATGCGTTCAGCTGGCGCGGTGGCTCAGGCCTTAATCCTAGCACTTTGGGAGGCCAGAGCCTGAGGACGGCTTGAGGTCAGGAGTTCGAGACTAGCCTGGTCAACATTGTGAGACCCCCCCCCCCGCCCCCGTCTCTACAATTTTTTTTTTTTTTTTTTTTTTGAGCCGGAGTCTAGCTCTGTCGCCCAGACTAGAGTGCAGTGGCGCGATCTCAAGTGAGCGATCTCAGCTCACTGCATGCGCCGTCTCCCGAGTTCAAGCGTTACTGCTGCCTCATCCTCTCGAGTAGCTGGGACTACAGGCGCGTGCCACCAAGCCTGGCTAGTTTTTTGTATTTTTGGTGGAGACGGGGTTTCACCGTGTTAACCAGGATGGTCACAATTTCCTGACCTCGTGATCCGCCCCGCCTGAGCCTCCCAAAGTGCTGGGATTACAGGCGTCAACCACCGTGCCCAGCCTACAAAATATTTTTTAAAACGCGTCGATCAGTATAAAGCGCTATGCCTGGCACATCCTGTGCTCATTCTGCTATCGTGACAAAATCGTGCTCAGGCCCCTGGCACCTGCAAACAAAGTCTCTCTCTCTTTGACATTTACCCATCACCGTTTCAACCTGCGCAGTCTCTCCTTCTCCCTCCCCTTCTGAATTTTAACAAATATCCCTCTTCTGTAAAGTGGCTGAAAAAAAAAAAAGGAAAACAGATCACAATGGCTTAGACAAATAAGGGTTTATTTCCCCTATCACTGTGAACCTGGAGACCAGCCATGGTTGGCACTGTTTCCCCAGCCCAGTGATGGCAGGGCTGACGTCCTCTGTAACGCGCTTGGCGTTTCCCCCTTGTTTACAGCATGGCTGATGGTGCTCCTGGCGTTGCATCTGCCTCCGCATTTAAGACAGAAAGGAAAAGGAATGGTTACCTTCAGAGTTAATTGAAAGCATTTGTCACTTTTGTCAATAATTTCCCAGGCGCCCCACCCCCTCACCCCCCACTCCCACCCCTGCCACACACACACAATGAGATCTAATGAGACTCCATAGATGTCATTGGCCAAAACTGTGTCACATGGTCACTCCTAGCTGCAACAAAGGCTGAGAAGGTAAGTAGTTTCTCTTTTCCAGCCTCCACAGTGGAAAGCAGCAGGGAAGAGGGGAATTGGGAATGGCACACATTGGGCAGTCAGCTATTATAATAGTGTCTGCCACACCTTCCCCCTCCATCTTCTTCCAGCCCCTCCACTCCCCAGGACCTGCCTTCCAGCCACCCCTGACCTCCTCCTTCATCCAGGGGCCACCTGTTTCCATATCTTTTGGGATATCAGAAGCTCACAACTCTGGGGCTGCACTTCTACAGGGTAGCAATCAGATGACGCCGAGGAGAACTGCATCTTTCTTTCTTTCTTTCTTTCTTTCTTTCTTTCTTTCTTTCCTTCTTTCTTTCTTTCCTTCCTTCCTTCCTTCCTTCCTTCCTTCCTTCCTTCCTTCCTTCCTTTCTTTCTTTCTTTCTTTCTTTCTTTCTTTCTTTCTTTCTTTCTTTCTTCTTTCTTTCTTTCTTTTTTGACAGAGTCTCACTCCATCACTCCAGTCTGTACACTAGGCTGGAGTGCAGTGGTGCAAACACTGTAGCCTCGACCTGGGCTAGTGATCCTCCTACCTGGGCCCAAGTGATCCTCTTACCTCAGCCTCCGAAATGGCTGGGACTATAGGTGCATGCCACCATGCTCAGCTAATTTTTTTTGTTGTTTGTTAATTTTTTTGTAGAAACAGTGTCTCTTGCCAGGCGCGGTGGCTCACGCCTGTAATTCCAGCACTTTGGGAGGCCAAAGCAGGTGGATCACAAGGTCAGGAGTTCAAGACCAGCCTGGCCAATATGAAACCCTATCTCTACTAAAAATACAAAAATTAGCCAGGTCTGGTGGTGAGCATCTGTAGTCCCAGCTACTTGGGAGGCTGAGACAGGAGAATGGTTTGAACCCGGGAGGCGGAGGTTGCAGCGAGCCGAGATCACGCCACTGCACTCCAGCCTGGGTGACAGAGTGAAACTCTCTCAAAAAAAAAAAAAAAGAAAGAAAAAGAAAAAGAAACAGCGTCTCTTACTTTGTTGCCCAGGCTGGTCTCAAACTCCTGGTCTCAAGCGATCCACACAACTTGGCCCCTGAAAGTGCTGAGATTACAGGTTTGAGCAGCACACCTGGCTTTCCATACTCAGATTCTGAAACACAGATCTCATCGTATCACACCTCTGGCTCAAAATCACCCTTAATAATTGGCTCTACTAGAGCCCCATTTCCCTATACTCCCTGCGTTTGAATATATCAGTGTTGCAACACTGAAACACTTAAAGAATCTCCTCTGCTTTCTCTCTGGTTGCTTCTAGGATCTCTTCTTTGACTTTGGTGTTCTATATTTTCACTACAATATGTCCAGACATGAATTTCTTCCTACCTATCTTGCTTGGGATTCATTGGATCTCTAGAATCTACGCATTTGGTGGTGCTTATTAGATATGGAAAAAAATGTCAGACTTTATGTTTTCAAATATTGCGTTTGTCTCGTTTTCCCATCTCTGTCTGGAACTGCTACCTATGTTAGATCTTCCTGTTGTATTCTCCCTGGCTCCTAAACACTTCTTTTCTTTGTTTTCCCCTCCTCCTCTTCCTCCTCTTCTTCTTCATCGTCTTCTTCTCCTCCCCCTCCTCCTCATCTTTCTCCTTCTCCTCCTTCTTCTTCTCTTTCTTCTTCTCCTCCTTCTCCTTGCTACTGCTGCCTCCTCCTGCTCCTCCTGCTCCTGCTCCTCCTGCTCCTGCTCCTCCTCCTCCTCCTCCTCCTCCAGCTTTCTCAGGTTGAATTCTTCTTTTTTTTTCCCTCTATTTTCCATTTATTTTTCTTTCTGGGTTGAATTCTGGATAATTTCTTCAAATCCATCTTCCAGATCATGAATTCTCTATTTAGCTTTGTCTAAACTGTCGTTTAAACTGTCCATTGAGTTTTTAATATGTTACTAGGTGTTAAATTTCTAGAAGCTCCATTTATTTCTCCTGCACATTTGCTTAGTTCTTCTCGTTCCTCACCCTTTGCTCATGTTGCTCCACCTTCTCCCACCTCTTCCCCTGGCAAATTCCTATACAACCCATTTCTTTCCATCCCCAGGGAGCTTTCCCTGACCTCCAGGATGGACTGGGGCTTTCTTGGGCCCTTCAGTCCCTGGGACTCCTTTGTCACAGCACTGATCACCTTCAGTCATGATTGGCTGGGTCTGGATCTACCTCCCCACCTCAGACCTGTGCTACGCATAAGCAGGGGCCATATCTGCATCCTCTCTCAGGGATAAGTACAGGAGGTTTTCAATAAACTTGGATAAAATAAAAGCAGTTTCCTTAGCCCACCCATCACTCCTTAGTCTTACTTGTTTCATTTACTTATCTTTTTTCTGTAAAGTATATAACTTACTGCCAGCTGCATGCGATCAATTGTAAAATACTTTCAATAACTAAAAATTGAATAATGGTAAAAAAAAAAAACACACATCAGCTTTCAGTATAATTTGCGTAAATTGTTCTAGAAAACACTGCTAATTTTTTGTTTCCGCAGAGTGAAGTACAGAAGTGAGCAGATTGATAATTTTTTTTTTTTTTTGGAGACAGGGTCTCACTGTCTTGCCCAGGCTGGAGTGCAGTGGTGCCATCACAGCTCACTACAGCCTTGATCTCCTGGGATCAAGTGATCCTCCTGCCTCAGCCTTCTGGGTAGCAGGGACTATAGGTGTGTGCCATCATGCCTGGCTAATTAAAAATACATTTTTTTTGGTTCTTTTGTAGAGACAGGGTCTCACTCTGTTGTCCATGCTGTTCTCAAACTCCTAGGCTCAAGTGATCCTCTGGCCTCGGCCTCCCAAAGTGGTGAGATTACGGGTGTGAGCCACCGCACCCAGCCCAGATTGATAAATTTATACACATCATGGAAAGAATGATAGAAAGGAACTGGAGCCACTTGAATGACATTTGGATTCCACTTGTCATAAACCACTCCTCTTTTTTCTACCTCGTGGAAAACACCTTTCTTTGGAACAGAAAAATGTTAGTGTCAGCTGGCAGCCCTGATCCTCCATATGGGATGGAGTAATGGTCCCCCTCCAGGTCACCATTGGCTTCTCAGATTCTGCTTTGTTTTTGCCATAGCAGTGCTAGATCAGGTATTCCAGATAACCAGTTAGCAAAATAGATTTTCTCCACAATGCTTTAATCGCTGCCTGCCTAAAGATCTCTAAACTAGTGTGTGAGAAACAGACCAACAAAATGGGAGGATTTGAGATTTGGAATCCACTGACCCCAGGGATTAACTGCAGTTGGTTATCCATCTCAAATCTGGTGCTGAGTTCACAGTCAAACCACCCCACCAGCACAGCTTTAATCATATGGGCATGCTTTTCACGGAAAAAGCACCTGCCAGACCTCCTGCTCCTCCATTCAAATTATTGTGGGAACACCAGTGGGCAAAGTCAACTCTTCTGTCATGTAAGTGGAGTTCAGCATTTCCAACTGTACATGCTAGATCAAGCCAGCAAAACATCTCTTCACTTGTCCAGCTTTCGTGGTAGCAGGTATATTAAAGAGCTGCCCAGTATAAAAATGCAGCCCACTGAACAGGATCGCCGTAATCGAGCCTCCTCCCTTCTCAGTTGCTTCAGGGATATCTTTTATTTTATTTTATTTTATATTTTATTTTATTTTATTTTTTCTGAGATGGAGTCTTGCTCTGTCACCCAGGCTGGAGTGCAGTGATGCTATCTTGACTCACTGCAACCTCCACCTCCCGGGTTCAAGTGATTCTCCTGTCTCAGCCTCCTGAGTAGCTGGGATTACAGGCATGCATCACCACACCCAGCTAATTTTTTTTGTATCTTTTTTTTTTTTTTTTTTTTAAGACAAAGTCTCTCTCTTGTCCCCCAGCCTGGAGTGCAATGGCACGATCTCAGCTCACTGCAACCTCCACCTCCCGGGTTCAAGCGATTCTCTTGCCTCAGCCTCCAGAGTAGCTGAGATTACAGGCGCCTGCCACCGCGCCCGGCTAATTTTTGTATTTTTAGTAGAGACGAGGTTTCACCATGTTGGCCAGGCTGGTCTCAAACTCCTGACCTCTGGTGATCCACCGGCCTCGGCCTCTCAAAGTGCTGGGATTACAGGCATGAGCCACCGCACCCGGCCAATATCCTTTATTCTTAAGGTTTCTTCCCCCTTCTTGGCTTTATAATCCCCACTTTCCTCAATGTTAACTCCATGGAGTTGTAGCTGTGACTCAATAGTATCATGATTAAAGGAGAAAGCTTCGGCTTCTATAAGAATTTTATACCATTTGGTAAAGGCTTAAACAATAACTGGACTAAGGCTGGGCGCGGTGGCTCCCACCTGTAATCCAAGGAGTTCCAGACCAGCCTGTGCATCATGGCAAGACCCCATCTCTACAAAAAAATACAAAAACTAGTCTGGCGTGGTGGTGTGTGCCTGTAGTCCCAGCTACCTGGGAGGCTAAGATGGGAGGATCACCTGAGCCTGGGAAGTTGAGGCTGCAGTGAGCTGTGGTTGTGCCACTGCACTCCAGCCTGGACAACAGAGTGAGACCCTGGATAACAGTAGAAGATGTAGATTAAGAGTCAGCGCATTCACTAGGGCTATTTCTTTCCCGTAGGCTCCTATGGTCCTTCCGTAGGCCTACGATACTCTCATCTCAGTATCCCAAGGATGCTGCCTTCTTCATGACCATAGGCTCCCATTTTGCCCCACTCAACTAGCTCTTCTTCAAGATCTGTTTTAACCATTTTTGGTTGAAGGCCAAGAGAATTTTCCAGGAAATAGATGGCATTTTCATCCTTATTCACTAAAGACAAATCAACTGGAGGCAGATCCTGCATTTTGGGGACATAAAAATACTCCCCAGCTGGGCACGGTGGCTCACGCCTGTAATCTGAGCACTTCAGGAGGCCGAGGGGGAAGGACCACTTGAGGCCAGGAGTTTGAGAGCAGCCTGGGCAACAAAGCGAGACCCCCCTCTCTGGAAAAAAATTAAAAAATTAGCCGGGCATAGTGGTGCAAGCCTGTGATCCCAGCTACTGAGGAGGCTGAGATGGGAGAATCCCTTGAGCCCAAGAGTTCCAGGCTGCAGTGAATCAAGACCGCACCACTGCAGTCAGCCTGGGTGACGGAGTGAGGCCCTGTCTCAAAAAAATTAAAAACAAACAAACAAAAAAACCTCTCTGAAGTGCCTTAGCTTATGTTCCTGAACTAGGTGGAAAGTGTCCCTGTCATCTGCTGGGCGGCATTTGAGTTCAACCACCATGCTCTGCACTGTGACAGCTGACAAATTGTTCTCAGCTAGAATTCTGATGTGATCCTCAGCTCCCAGAACCCCTCAAGAAGCTTCTCAAGCATTCTTTACAAATATATAGGCAAGACCACCCCAAACGACGGAGCCTCCGCTCAGGGCTCCTTCCCCTAATCAGACTCAGGTAAGCAAACACTTTCTTCGATGTATTGCTTTTAACTTCATTAATTCACTTCCCCATCTGTAAATTCATTTCCTCATTCATTCATTTATTCATTATTCACTCGATAAGTCTTTCGATAAGTCTTTTCTTTTCTTTTTTTTTTTTTTTTTTTTTTGAGACGCAGTCTCTCCCCGTGGCCCAGGCTGGAGTGCAGTGGGGCGATCTCGGCTCACTGCAAGCTCTATCTCCTGGGTTCACGCCATTCTCCTGCCTCAGCCTCCCGAGTAGCTGGGACTACAGGCGCCCGCCACCACGCCCGGCTAATTTTTGGTATTTTTAGTAGAGACGGGTTTTCACTGTGTTAGCCAGGATGGTCTCGATCTCCTGATGACCTCGTGATCTGCCCACCTCAGCTTCCCAAAGTGCTGCGATTACAGGCATGAGCCACTGTGCCCGGCCAAGTCTTTTCTTTTTTTTTTTTTTTTTCAGAGATGGAGTCTCGCTCTGTCGCCCAGGCTGGAATGCAGTGGCGCAATCTCGGCTCATTGCAACCTCCACCTCCTGGGTTCAAGCCATTCTCCTGCCTCAGCTTCTCGAGTAGCTGGGACTACAGGCGGATGCCACCACGCCTGGCTAATTTCTTTTGTATTTTAGTAGAGACGGGAGTTTCACCGTGTTGCCCAGACTGGTCTGGAACTCCTCAGCTCAGGCAATCCGCCCGCCTTGGTGGATTACAGGCGTCAGCCACCGCGCCCAGCCTCAATACATCTTTTCTTTTCTTTCTTTCTTTCTTTCTTTTTTTTTTTTTTGAGACGGAGTCTCGCTCTGTCGCCAGGCTGGAGTGCAGCGGCACAATCCCAGCTCACTGCAACCTCTGCCTCCTGGGTTCCAGTGATTCTCCTGCCTCAGCCTCCCAAGTAGCTGGGACTACAGGCGCCCGCCACCACGCCCGGCTGATTTGTTTGCATTTTTTTTAGCAGAGACAGGGTTTCACCATGTTGGCCAGGATGGTCTCAATCTCTTGACCTCATGATCCACCCTCCTCGGCCTCCCAAAGTGCTGGGATTACAGGCGTGAGCCACCACGCCCGGCCTCTATAAGTCTTTTCTAAGCACAACATAGGTTGATGCCAGCAGATACGGGATGAACCAATCAGTGACGGAGGCAATCGGCTGTAAGACATTCTAACAGCCAGGAAGGCTTCAAGTTGGGGTGATACTGGAGCAGGGTCTGGAAGAAGGAAAGCTGGGGAAAACGCTGGGATCCCACGGCAATGTGAAGAGGGCCCCAGTGGGAGGTCGCCAGCCCATGGGACGCAGCCCGTAGGACCTTAATGCTCCCCAGCATATGGGTAGTGCATCTTCTTCCTCTCTTTGCCATGCCTGTCAGGAAGCTCAGAGCTCAGCTTGGTGCAAAGGTAGCGACTGTTGTTTGCCAGAGATTTTGTAGTTATCTCTGTTTTGTCGCCCAAAATCTTTGGCCTTTATGTTATCTATGTCTCTTATGGAAAACTTGAAATTGATAGAGTAAAATTAATAATAATAATAAAGACCTGATTCTCAGTAAGTGATGGATTCAGGACGCAAATGCAGCTCAGAGTCCAAGAGTTGTAGAGTGATACCGGGCTTGTATTAGCTACCACTGCAATAATGCCACATAACAAACCACCCCAAAACTCAGTGGCTTAGAACAATCATTTAATTCCCCCGATGCATCTGCAGGTTAGCTGAAGGTCAGTTGGTCTTCGCTGGGCAGCTCTGCCTCAGGCTAGGCTGGGATACAGGCTCTAGGCTGGGCTCTGGCTGTTCCATGTGTCGCTTGGCGGGGCGAGGCTGAAGGGCCGGCAGCCATTCAGGGGGACGATCTTCTCATAGCAGAAGCACAAGAAGACAGCCCCACTGTGGAAGTGCACCTCAAGCCTTTGGTCTTGTTATAGCCACTGCCATCCCATGGACCAAAGCAAATTACATGGCTGAGCCCAGAGTCAAGAGACAGGGAGTGCACTCTGCCCACCTGGAGGCCGTGGCCAGGGTGAGGGGCCAGTGATCAATGCCACATGCCATTTGCGTCATCCAGTCTGGTCCCCACCCCTATTTCTCGGATGGGTACCCCCGGTGGATCAGCGTGGGACCAGGCAGGGTGCCCTGACTTCCCATTCCCTTTTCACAGCCCCGAGCAGGATCTCATACCACCTGGCTGATCCTCCTGGGGTGGGACCAATTCTGGAAACTGCAGTTGCAGGTGGAAGAACCTGGACTTCGGAATCACAGAGACCTGGGTTCTCTGCTCCCCAAGGCCAGCAGTGAGTCCTCGAGCAAGTCCCACACTACAAAGGAGGAAACTGAGGCTCAGAGGGGTTTAGCGACACATAGTAAGTGCTCCATCAAAAGCGGCCATTCAAGCTGGGCATGGTGGCTCATGCCTATAATCCCGGCACTTTGGGAGGCTGAGGTGGGTGGATCACTTGAGCTTAGGAGTTCAAGACCATGGTAACATGGTGAAATCCCACCTCTACAAAATAAAAAACTAGCCAGGCATGGTAGTGTGCACGTGTAGTCCCAGCTACTCAGGAGGCTGAAGTGGGAGGATCACTTGAGCCCAGGAGATCAAGGCTGCGATGAGCTACGATAGCACCGCTGCCCTCAAGCCTGGGCGACAAAGTGAGACCCTGTCTCAAAAAACAAACAGCCAGGAGCCATGGCTCAGGCCTGTAACCCCAGCACTTTGGGAGGCTGAAGTGGGTGGATCACTCGAGGTCAGAAGTTTGAAACCAGCCTGGCCAACATGGTGAAACCCTGTCTCTACTAAAAATATACAAAAAAATTAGCTGGGCGTGGCTTCCATGGGTTCCCTATCCTGTGGAGAACCCACGGGACCAGGCAGGCGAGTGCTTTCGTGTGTTGCTTCATTGAATCCTCACAACCACCTTGCCTTATAGAAGAGGCGTTGCTATTATCCCCGTTCCACAGAAGGGGAAACTGAGGCACCAAGCGGAAAGGTCACGTGCCTGGAATCACACAGCAGAAGGTGGCACAGCTGGGATTTTAACCCATGCCTGCCGTGCTAGGACCAGCACCCTAGCAGCCAGGCACCATCCCCCAGCCCGGGCTGACTGCCCATGCCCAGCTGGACTCCAGGGCTTGGCAGTCCCCGGGATGAAAAGAGGCCCCTCCCTGGGCCCTTCAAGTCACTCTGCCTGGGGGTGACACATGCAGCCACATAGGTCTCCGTGAGTTGCGGTAAGGTCTCGAGTCTCTTTATCCCTGGCATGCGGCGGGGGCACTAAAGTGACCTCAGGGACGCGGAGGTACGGGAGCCAGATTGCCAGCTGTGTGGCTCTGGCAAGTCACCTCCCCTCCCTGAGTCTGTTTCCTCATCTATAAAAAGGGATCAGTAAATGTCTCTTACTCATGGGATTGTGGGGGATTAAATTATCTGATAAATAAATGAACCATTTAGGAAAGTTCCTGGAATATAGAAACACAAGAAGAAGAGGCAGAGGAGGAGGGGGGACAATATTATTATTGATAATATTATCCTGGGAAGCTTTTGCTGCCAGGAGCAGGAGGGACAATTTGCTGGGAAGGAAGACCCTAGGAACCAGTCCTTCCTGTGGACCTGGGACCCAGCACATTGCAGGTAGTTGGAAGGGGCCTCAGACCATCTCTGGAAACTCCATTCTATAGACGATGAGACTGAGGCCTGGGAGAGGCAGCCCCTGGGTCCAGGCCGCTCAGCAGAGCAGGCAGGCTGCCTGGCCCCACCTGGCCCCCTGCCCTCCTTCCATCCAGTCAGTCCCCATCCACCAGTCCCAATCCACCCAGTGTCCATCTACTCAGTTCCCATCCACCCAGTCCCCATCCACCAATCCCCATCCACCCAGTCCCCACCCACCAATCCCCATCCCCGGTACCCATCTACCAATCCCCATCCACCCAGTCCCCACCCACCAATCCCCATCCCCGGTACCCATCTACCAATCCCCATCCACCCAGTACCCATCCACCAATCCCCATCCACCCAGTCCCCATCCACCAATCCCCATCCACCCAGTCCCCACCCACCAATCCCCATCCCCGGTACCCATCTACCAATCCCCATCCACCCAGTACCCATCCACCAATCCCCATCCACCCAGTCCCCATCCACCAATCCCCATCCACCCAGTACCCATCTAGCAATCCCCACTACCAATCCCCATCCACCCAGTCCCCACCCACCCAGTCCCCATCCACCCAGTATCCATCCGCCCAGTCCTCACCCACCCAGTCCCCATCCACCCAGTATCCATCCGCCCAGTCCCCACCCACCCAGTCCCCATCCACCCAGTATCCATCCGCCCAGTCCTCACCCACCCAGTCCCCATCCACCCAGTATCCATCCGCCCAGTCCCCACCCACCCAGTCCCCACCCACCCAGTATCCATCCGCCCAGTCCCCACCCACCCAGTCCCCATCCACCCAGTCCCCATCCACTCGGTACCCATTCACCCAGTTCCCACGCACCCGTTTCCCATGCACCCTCACCCAGCCCTGGTCTCCAGTCTCTCAGATTGTGGTCACCTCAGCTTCTCTGCACTGCAGTGGCCAGTGCAGGCAGTCCCCCCAGTCCCCCAGCTTGACTTCTGACCCTCCAGGACTCCAGGTTCCAACTCCAGCAGGTTAACAGTGCCAGTAATTCTGCTATCATTGCGCCTCCGTGGGGTGTGGGGAGCAGGCTGTGTGGGCCCTTGAAAGCTCCCTAGGAAAGGATGAACCCCATAGTCCGGGGTCCTCTGCACAGTGCTCAGAGCAGGATGGAGGAACACTGGGGGAAGAAGGTGGGCAGGCCCCAGTGTAGGACACACCAACATCCCCCACCCATATCCTGTTCTGAGGCCGGGAAGATGCCTGACCTACCCCTCCTCCTCCAGTGAGCCTTTCCTGGCTGACCAGGAGGCAGCTCTGCACAAGGGCTCCAGCCCAGGGCTGTGAGCAAGGGAGACCGTGGGCCAGCCCCACCCCTTCTGGGTCTCTCGTTCCCTTCGTAACTGGAGGACAGATGGCAGCAGCACTCAGGAAAGGCTCAATGCCGATGCACCCGGGAAGTGCTGTGCTGCACGGGCCCAGTGGCTGGACAGGACTGTGGGAGCCCACCCAGCCCCTTCCTCCTGCCTTAGTGTGTTTGGTGTTGCTCTAACAGAATACCTGAGACTAGGGGATTTACTTCTTTGTTTGTTTTTTAGACAGGGTCTTGCTCTGTCACCCAGGCTGGAGTGCAGTGGCCCCTTCAGCTCACTGCAGCCTCCACTTCTTGTGCTCAAGTGATCCTTCCACCTCAGCCTCCAGAGTAGCTGGGACTACAAGTGTATGCCACCACACCTGGCTAATTTTTAAAATTTTTGTAGAGATCGCATCTCACTATGTTGCCCAGGCTGGTCTCGAACTCTTGGCCTCAAGCAATCCTCTCACCTTGGCCTCTCAAGGTGCTGGGATACCATGCCTGGGCGAAATTAAATTTTGGCAGGAGCACCTCCTTTACGCCTCAGTCTGTGCCTGAAGACTCACCAAGGCCAGAGCCGCACGACTCCAGGGGGCCATGCGTGTGCCCTGGCCGACCATCCTCCCCTGACCAAGATGCATACTGAAAAGGTCCGGAGGCCGGCTCGGGGCCTTCACACATGCTGCTCTCTCAACCTGGAACACACTTCGCTTTCTCAAACGCCACCTCCCATTTATTTTTCAGCATACAGTTACAAAATAAACTCCTGGGAAACCTGCCTTTATCCAGCTAGTAAAGTTCTCCTGCAGGTTCCCACAGCGCCCCCCCCCCCCCCCCGCGCGCCCCGCCTTAGTCTCTTCCCCATCCTGTCGCCCCACTGCCCCACCACCCCACAACCCGCCGCTCCCTCTTTCTACCCGGGCTCAGCCCCACTGGGGCCTCCTTGCGCCCGGACACGCGTAGACAGCGCCCTCTGCTGGCGACTCTCAGCTAGCCGCTCAGCCTCGCCCGCCTGGGTCCCAGCTCTGCCCCAGGCTCAGGTCGGGGGCCCTGGAGGTCCAAATGAGGCCAGAATCCCGGGAAGAGTCACCGGGAGAGGAGCCTCGGTCTCGGAGCCACAGATCCTGCTCAAATCCCTGTCCTGCCTTCTAATTTTCATGTGGCCTCGAGCAAATCATCTTCCTTCCCTGAGATTCATTTTCCCCCTCCGCAAAATGTATCCTCCACAACTCTTCCCTGAGTACTTACCGTGTGCTAGATACCGAGTTGGGCACCGGCGATACAGCAGGGACAAGGATGAGCAAAGTCACTGCCTCAGGAAGCTGACACAGAGGGGACAGGCAATAAACAATAAACACAACGCGGAATGTCAGTTGTCTAGCACAGGGTGACTGCTTAAAGAAGTGAAGCCAGACCGGGCGCGGTGGCTCACGCCTGTAATCCCAGCACTTTGGGAGGTCGAGGCGGGCGGATCACCTGAGGTCAGGAGTTTGAGACCAGCCTGACCAACATTGAGAAACCCCCTCTCTACCAAAAATAAAAAATGAGTCAGGTATGGTGGTGCATGCCTGCAATCCCAGCTACTCCGGAGGCTGAGGCAGGAGAAGCACTTGCACCTGGGAGGCAGAGGTTGCAGTGAACTGAGATCGTGCCATTGCGCTCCAGCCTAGGCAACAAGAGCGAGACTCAGTCTTAAAAAAAAAAAAAAAAAAAAAAAAAAAAGCCGGGCGTGGTGGCTCATGTCTGTCTTCCCAGCACTTTGGGAGGCTGAGGCGGGCGGATCACCTGAGGTCAGGAGTTGGAGACCAGCCAGGCCAACATGGTGAAACCCCGTCTCTACTGAAAATACAAAAATTAGCCAGGCATGGTGGTGGGCGCCTGTAGTCCCAGCTACTCGGAAGGCTGAGGCAGGAGAATCGCCTGAACCCGAGAGGCAGAGGTTGCAGTCAGTTGAGATCGGGCCACTGCACTCCCGCCTGGGCGACAGAGCAAGTCTTCATCTCAAAAAAAAAAAAAAAAAAAAAAGAAGAAGTGAAGCTGGAGGGGCCAGTGTGTGTTGGAGGATGCTAGGGGAGGCCTCATGGGGAGGTGGGAACATCGGTGCCCTCGCAGCACGCTGTCGTAGCCATGCAAATGACACGAACGCCCAGCATCCTCCCTCGTGTGCTCTCCTTGGGCCACCTCCCAGCTCTCCGTCCTACTTACTGTGTTTATCGTCTGCCTGCCCAGGAGAAAGTCGGCCTGTTAGTGTGGGGATTTTTGTCTGTCTACTTCCATGGGTAGCCCCAGCACTGAGAACAGTGCCTTGCACACAGTAGGTGCCCACTGGGTACTGGTTTATCGATTTTTGAGCTAACCATGGGGCAGGACGGTGCCTCTCACTCAGCCGCCCACTCCTCATGGTGCCTCTCACTCGGCCACCTGCTCCTGTATCAACTCTTCCAGAGCTTGTGCTTGTGATCAACTAGGGGACAGCTGGGAGGCCGTGGGAACCTAGAGGAGCCTGACAGACTCTGGGGTGAGTGCTGAGAGGCTTCCTGGAGGAGGCAGTGCACGCTGATGTGAGACTTGAAAAGTGGGAATGACGAGGAGGAAGGGTGTTCAAGGCAAAAGGAACAGCAATGAAAGGTGTGAGGCATGGAGATTCTTCAAGTGATTCAAGGTAGCTGGAGAAGAGAGGGCAGGTGGCAGGGATGACCAGGTCAGAGAAAGACTTGAGGACCAGGCCAAGGGGCTTGGATTTCATTCTGGGGGTTGGAGAGGCACTGTGGCCTAATGTGAACACGTGGGCCCTGAGTGTTGCCCACCTGCTACTCAGGAGGCTGAGCTGAGAGGATCACTTGATCCCAGGAGTTCGAGGTTGAAGTGAGCCATGATTGTACCACTGCACTCCAGCCTGGGTAACAGAGGGACACCCTGTCTTAAAAATAAAATGAGGCCGGGCACAGTGGCTCAAGCCTGTAATCGCAGCACTTTGGGAGGCCGAGGCAGGCGGATCACGAGGTCAGGAGATCGAGACCATCCTGGCTAACACAGTGAAACCCCGTCTCTACTAAAAATACCAAAAATTAGCCGGGCGTGGTGGCGGGCGCCTGTAGTCCCAGCTACTCGGGAGGCTGAGGCAGGAGAATGGCGTGAACCCAGGACATAGAGCTTGCAGTGAGCCGAGATCGCCCCACTGCACTCCAGCCTGGGCCACGGGGCGAGACTGCGTCTCAAAAAAAAAAAAAAAAGAAAAAGAAAAGAAAAGACTTATCGAGTGAATAATGAATAAATGAATGAATGAGGAAATGAATTTACAGATGGGGAAGTGAATTAATGAAGTTAAAAGCAATACATCGAAGAAAGTGTTTGCTTACCTGAGTCTGATTAGGGGAAGGAGCCCTGAGCGGAGGCACCGTCGTTTGGGGTGGTCTTGCCTATATATTTGTAAAGAATGCTTGAGAAGCTTCTTGAGGGGTTCTGGGAGCTGAGGATCACATCAGAATTCTAGCTGAGAACAATTTGTCAGCTGTCACAGTGCAGAGCATGGTGGTTGAACTCAAATGCCGCCCAGCAGATGACAGGGACACTTTCCACCTAGTTCAGGAACATAAGCTAAGGCACTTCAGAGAGGTTTTTTTGTTTGTTTGTTTTTAATTTTTTTGAGACAGGGCCTCACTCCGTCACCCAGGCTGACTGCAGTGGTGCGGTCTTGATTCACTGCAGCCTGGAACTCTTGGGCTCAAGGGATTCTCCCATCTCAGCCTCCTCAGTAGCTGGGATCACAGGCTTGCACCACTATGCCCGGCTAATTTTTTAATTTTTTTCCAGAGAGGGGGGTCTCGCTTTGTTGCCCAGGCTGCTCTCAAACTCCTGGCCTCAAGTGGTCCTTCCCCCTCGGCCTCCTGAAGTGCTCAGATTACAGGCGTGAGCCACCGTGCCCAGCTGGGGAGTATTTTTATGTCCCCAAAATGCAGGATCTGCCTCCAGTTGATTTGTCTTTAGTGAATAAGGATGAAAATGCCATCTATTTCCTGGAAAATTCTCTTGGCCTTCAACCAAAAATGGTTAAAACAGATCTTGAAGAAGAGCTAGTTGAGTGGGGCAAAATGGGAGCCTATGGTCATGAAGAAGGCAGCATCCTTGGGATACTGAGATGAGAGTATCGTAGGCCTACGGAAGGACCATAGGAGCCTACGGGAAAGAAATAGCCCTAGTGAATGCGCTGACTCTTAATCTACATCTTCTACTGTTATCCAGGGTCTCACTCTGTTGTCCAGGCTGGAGTGCAGTGGCACAACCACAGCTCACTGCAGCCTCAACTTCCCAGGCTCAGGTGATCCTCCCATCTTAGCCTCCCAGGTAGCTGGGACTACAGGCACACACCACCACGCCAGACTAGTTTTTGTATTTTTTTGTAGAGATGGGGTCTTGCCATGATGCACAGGCTGGTCTGGAACTCCTTGGATTACAGGTGGGAGCCACCGCGCCCAGCCTTAGTCCAGTTATTGTTTAAGCCTTTACCAAATGGTATAAAATTCTTATAGAAGCCGAAGCTTTCTCCTTTAATCATGATACTATTGAGTCACAGCTACAACTCCATGGAGTTAACATTGAGGAAAGTGGGGATTATAAAGCCAAGAAGGGGGAAGAAACCTTAAGAATAAAGGATATTGGCCGGGTGCGGTGGCTCATGCCTGTAATCCCAGCACTTTGAGAGGCCGAGGCCGGTGGATCACCAGAGGTCAGGAGTTTGAGACCAGCCTGGCCAACATGGTGAAACCTCGTCTCTACTAAAAATACAAAAATTAGCCGGGCGCGGTGGCAGGCGCCTGTAATCTCAGCTACTCTGGAGGCTGAGGCAAGAGAATCGCTTGAACCCGGGAGGTGGAGGTTGCAGTGAGCTGAGATCGTGCCATTGCACTCCAGGCTGGGGGACAAGAGAGAGACTTTGTCTTAAAAAAAAAAAAAAAAAAAAGATACAAAAAAAATTAGCTGGGTGTGGTGATGCATGCCTGTAATCCCAGCTACTCAGGAGGCTGAGACAGGAGAATCACTTGAACCCGGGAGGTGGAGGTTGCAGTGAGTCAAGATAGCATCACTGCACTCCAGCCTGGGTGACAGAGCAAGACTCCATCTCAGAAAAAATAAAATAAAATAAAATATAAAATAAAATAAAATAAAAGATATCCCTGAAGCAACTGAGAAGGGAGGAGGCTCGATTACGGCGATCCTGTTCAGTGGGCTGCATTTTTATACTGGGCAGCTCTTTAATATACCTGCTACCACGAAAGCTGGACAAGTGAAGAGATGTTTTGCTGGCTTGATCTAGCATGTACAGTTGGAAATGCTGAACTCCACTTACATGACAGAAGAGTTGACTTTGCCCACTGGTGTTCCCACAATAATTTGAATGGAGGAGCAGGAGGTCTGGCAGGTGCTTTTTCCGTGAAAAGCATGCCCATATGATTAAAGCTGTGCTGGTGGGGTGGTTTGACTGTGAACTCAGCACCAGATTTGAGATGGATAACCAACTGCAGTTAATCCCTGGGGTCAGTGGATTCCAAATCTCAAATCCTCCCATTTTGTTGGTCTGTTTCTCACACACTAGTTTAGAGATCTTTAGGCAGGCAGCGATTAAAGCATTGTGGAGAAAATCTATTTTGCTAACTGGTTATCTGGAATACCTGATCTAGCACTGCTATGGCAAAAACAAAGCAGAATCTGAGAAGCCAATGGTGACCTGGAGGGGGACCATTACTCCATCCCATATGGAGGATCAGGGCTGCCAGCTGACACTAACATTTTTCTGTTCCAAAGAAAGGTGTTTTCCACGAGGTAGAAAAAAGAGGAGTGGTTTATGACAAGTGGAATCCAAATGTCATTCAAGTGGCTCCAGTTCCTTTCTATCATTCTTTCCATGATGTGTATAAATTTATCAATCTGGGCTGGGTGCGGTGGCTCACACCCGTAATCTCACCACTTTGGGAGGCCGAGGCCAGAGGATCACTTGAGCCTAGGAGTTTGAGAACAGCATGGACAACAGAGTGAGACCCTGTCTCTACAAAAGAACCAAAAAAAATGTATTTTTAATTAGCCAGGCATGATGGCACACACCTATAGTCCCTGCTACCCAGAAGGCTGAGGCAGGAGGATCACTTGATCCCAGGAGATCAAGGCTGTAGTGAGCTGTGATGGCACCACTGCACTCCAGCCTGGGCAAGACAGTGAGACCCTGTCTCCAAAAAAAAAAAAAAATTATCAATCTGCTCACTTCTGTACTTCACTCTGCGGAAACAAAAAATTAGCAGTGTTTTCTAGAACAATTTACGCAAATTATACTGAAAGCTGATGTGTGTTTTTTTTTTTTACCATTATTCAATTTTTAGTTATTGAAAGTATTTTACAATTGATCGCATGCAGCTGGCAGTAAGTTATATACTTTACAGAAAAAAGATAAGTAAATGAAACAAGTAAGACTAAGGAGTGATGGGTGGGCTAAGGAAACTGCTTTTATTTTATCCAAGTTTATTGAAAACCTCCTGTACTTATCCCTGAGAGAGGATGCAGATATGGCCCCTGCTTATGCGTAGCACAGGTCTGAGGTGGGGAGGTAGATCCAGACCCAGCCAATCATGACTGAAGGTGATCAGTGCTGTGACAAAGGAGTCCCAGGGACTGAAGGGCCCAAGAAAGCCCCAGTCCATCCTGGAGGTCAGGGAAAGCTCCCTGGGGATGGAAAGAAATGGGTTGTATAGGAATTTGCCAGGGGAAGAGGTGGGAGAAGGTGGAGCAACATGAGCAAAGGGTGAGGAACGAGAAGAACTAAGCAAATGTGCAGGAGAAATAAATGGAGCTTCTAGAAATTTAACACCTAGTAACATATTAAAAACTCAATGGACAGTTTAAACGACAGTTTAGACAAAGCTAAATAGAGAATTCATGATCTGGAAGATGGATTTGAAGAAATTATCCAGAATTCAACCCAGAAAGAAAAATAAATGGAAAATAGAGGGAAAAAAAAAGAAGAATTCAACCTGAGAAAGCTGGAGGAGGAGGAGGAGGAGGAGGAGCAGGAGCAGGAGGAGCAGGAGCAGGAGGAGCAGGAGGAGGCAGCAGTAGCAAGGAGAAGGAGGAGAAGAAGAAAGAGAAGAAGAAGGAGGAGAAGGAGAAAGATGAGGAGGAGGGGGAGGAGAAGAAGACGATGAAGAAGAAGAGGAGGAAGAGGAGGAGGGGAAAACAAAGAAAAGAAGTGTTTAGGAGCCAGGGAGAATACAACAGGAAGATCTAACATAGGTAGCAGTTCCAGACAGAGATGGGAAAACGAGACAAACGCAATATTTGAAAACATAAAGTCTGACATTTTTTTCCATATCTAATAAGCACCACCAAATGCGTAGATTCTAGAGATCCAATGAATCCCAAGCAAGATAGGTAGGAAGAAATTCATGTCTGGACATATTGTAGTGAAAATATAGAACACCAAAGTCAAAGAAGAGATCCTAGAAGCAACCAGAGAGAAAGCAGAGGAGATTCTTTAAGTGTTTCAGTGTTGCAACACTGATATATTCAAACGCAGGGAGTATAGGGAAATGGGGCTCTAGTAGAGCCAATTATTAAGGGTGATTTTGAGCCAGAGGTGTGATACGATGAGATCTGTGTTTCAGAATCTGAGTATGGAAAGCCAGGTGTGCTGCTCAAACCTGTAATCTCAGCACTTTCAGGGGCCAAGTTGTGTGGATCGCTTGAGACCAGGAGTTTGAGACCAGCCTGGGCAACAAAGTAAGAGACGCTGTTTCTTTTTCTTTTTCTTTCTTTTTTTTTTTTTTTGAGAGAGTTTCACTCTGTCACCCAGGCTGGAGTGCAGTGGCGTGATCTCGGCTCGCTGCAACCTCCGCCTCCCGGGTTCAAACCATTCTCCTGTCTCAGCCTCCCAAGTAGCTGGGACTACAGATGCTCACCACCAGACCTGGCTAATTTTTGTATTTTTAGTAGAGATAGGGTTTCATATTGGCCAGGCTGGTCTTGAACTCCTGACCTTGTGATCCACCTGCTTTGGCCTCCCAAAGTGCTGGAATTACAGGCGTGAGCCACCGCGCCTGGCAAGAGACACTGTTTCTACAAAAAAATTAACAAACAACAAAAAAAATTAGCTGAGCATGGTGGCATGCACCTATAGTCCCAGCCATTTCGGAGGCTGAGGTAAGAGGATCACTTGGGCCCAGGTAGGAGGATCACTAGCCCAGGTCGAGGCTACAGTGTTTGCACCACTGCACTCCAGCCTAGTGTACAGACTGGAGTGATGGAGTGAGACTCTGTCAAAAAAGAAAGAAAGAAAGAAGAAAGAAAGAAAGAAAGAAAGAAAGAAAGAAAGAAAGAAAGAAAGAAAGAAAGAAAGAAAGGAAGGAAGGAAGGAAGGAAGGAAGGAAGGAAGGAAGGAAGGAAGGAAGGAAGGAAGGAAGGAAAGAAAGAAAGAAAGAAAGAAAGAAAGAAAGAAAGAAAGAAAGAAAGAAAGAAAGAAAGAAAGAAAGATGCAGTTCTCCTCGGCGTCATCTGATTGCTACCCTGTAGAAGTGCAGCCCCAGAGTTGTGAGCTTCTGATATCCCAAAAGATATGGAAACAGGTGGCCCCTGGATGAAGGAGGAGGTCAGGGGTGGCTGGAAGGCAGGTCCTGGGGAGTGGAGGGGCTGGAAGAAGATGGAGGGGGAAGGTGTGGCAGACACTATTATAATAGCTGACTGCCCAATGTGTGCCATTCCCAATTCCCCTCTTCCCTGCTGCTTTCCACTGTGGAGGCTGGAAAAGAGAAACTACTTACCTTCTCAGCCTTTGTTGCAGCTAGGAGTGACCATGTGACACAGTTTTGGCCAATGACATCTATGGAGTCTCATTAGATCTCATTGTGTGTGTGTGGCAGGGGTGGGAGTGGGGGGTGAGGGGGTGGGGCGCCTGGGAAATTATTGACAAAAGTGACAAATGCTTTCAATTAACTCTGAAGGTAACCATTCCTTTTCCTTTCTGTCTTAAATGCGGAGGCAGATGCAACGCCAGGAGCACCATCAGCCATGCTGTAAACAAGGGGGAAACGCCAAGCGCGTTACAGAGGACGTCAGCCCTGCCATCACTGGGCTGGGGAAACAGTGCCAACCATGGCTGGTCTCCAGGTTCACAGTGATAGGGGAAATAAACCCTTATTTGTCTAAGCCATTGTGATCTGTTTTCCTTTTTTTTTTTTCAGCCACTTTACAGAAGAGGGATATTTGTTAAAATTCAGAAGGGGAGGGAGAAGGAGAGACTGCGCAGGTTGAAACGGTGATGGGTAAATGTCAAAGAGAGAGAGACTTTGTTTGCAGGTGCCAGGGGCCTGAGCACGATTTTGTCACGATAGCAGAATGAGCACAGGATGTGCCAGGCATAGCGCTTTATACTGATCGACGCGTTTTAAAAAATATTTTGTAGGCTGGGCACGGTGGTTGACGCCTGTAATCCCAGCACTTTGGGAGGCTCAGGCGGGGCGGATCACGAGGTCAGGAAATTGTGACCATCCTGGTTAACACGGTGAAACCCCGTCTCCACCAAAAATACAAAAAACTAGCCAGGCTTGGTGGCACGCGCCTGTAGTCCCAGCTACTCGAGAGGATGAGGCAGCAGTAACGCTTGAACTCGGGAGACGGCGCATGCAGTGAGCTGAGATCGCTCACTTGAGATCGCGCCACTGCACTCTAGTCTGGGCGACAGAGCTAGACTCCGGCTCAAAAAAAAAAAAAAAAAAAAAATTGTAGAGACGGGGGCGGGGGGGGGGGTCTCACAATGTTGACCAGGCTAGTCTCGAACTCCTGACCTCAAGCCGTCCTCAGGCTCTGGCCTCCCAAAGTGCTAGGATTAAGGCCTGAGCCACCGCGCCAGCTGAACGCATTTAGTTCTCATTGCAACTTTCTGACGCTGGTTGTGCTGTTATCCCCACCACACAGAAGGAACTGCGGCTTAGACAAGAAAAGCGCCAGGCAGCAGGTGGTGAGGCAGGATTTGAACTCGCGCACACGGAGCCCATCCAGTCCAGATGGACTGACTCCTCTGTCAGCGGAGGAGGGAGCGAGTTGTTTGGTGAACAATGAGTGTCTCAGGGTCCCGAGTGTGAGGTGGGGCGTCTGATGTGTCGCCAGGTCCCGCCTTGTGTGAGGTGAAAAATGGTGAAAATGGTAAATTTTGTATCTATTTTATACCATGCCCCCTAAAAAAAATTGTTGTTAAGAGTCAAGATCTCGCTGTCTCCCAGGCTGGGGTGCAGTGGGGTGATTGATCAAAGCTCACTGCAGCTCTGAACTCAGCCAGCTTCCCTGACTCAAACGATCATCCCGCTTCAGCCTCCCGAGTAGCCGGGACTGCAGACGGTGCCATCACGCCCAGCTCATTGTTGATTTTTGCCCCGCCTTGGTAGAGACGGGATTCCGCTATATTGCCTAGGCTGGCGTCGAACTCATAGAACAAAGGATCCTCCCTCCTGGGCCTGGGCGTGGGCTCGCAAAACGCTGGGATTCCCGGATTACAGGCGGGCGCACCACACCAGGAGCAAACACTTCCCGCTTTAAAAATTCAGGTTGTGAGTGGCTGTCATTCAGTATTATGCTAATTAAGCATGCCTGTTTTTTTAAACGTCTTAAAACAATTGTTAAAATTACGTTTCCACCTACAACGTTAAAATTTGTCAAGTGATAATATTGGAGAAGACGTTATTGCCAAACTACTTTCCTATTTGTTTCCTAATGGCATCGGAAATAGCGAAAGTATCTCGCCATCAGTTAAAAGTTTGCGGCCGGTGTAGCCCCAGCAGAGGCTGCGAGAGAGACGCCAAGACTATACTTTCAGGGATCATTTCTATAGTGTGTTACTAGAGAAGTTTCTCTGAACGTGTAGAGCACCGATAAGCCACGAGGAGGAGTTGTAGCGTTCTCTCCTGAGCGTGAAGCCGGCTTTTGGTGTTGCTCGAGTGCGACTGCCGTCAGCCATTGATGACCGTTCTTCTCTCCGGCTCGGAGAGTAAGAAGGAGAGAACGCAGTCTGAGTGGTTTATCTTCGTTCGTGGCTCAACAAGAGAGGTGTAAGGTGGACCGTGTTGGGTGTTTGCGTGCGTTCGGTTTGCGTCTGGCTGACCGCGGGGGAGTCCTGCAAGGCTTCTTGCTTTTGTCAGCGATACGTTTTGCGTGACATCTGGGTGCCTTTTCAATGCTAGTTTTAGGCGGGGGGAAGGGTTGGAAGGGTTTGGGTACGTCACACTGGTGAAGTCAAGGGATTGACTTCCCAAGGTGCTGGGATTACAGGCGTCAGCCACCGCGCTTGGCCAGTGAAGACATACTATGTATTTTACTGTCATTTTTGAGATAGTTTCCCTCTTGTTGCCCCGGCTGGAGTGCAAGGGCACAATCTCAACTCACCGCAATCTCCGCCTCCCGGGTTCAACTGATTCTCCTGCCTCAGCCTCCACTATCGCCGCTCACTGCGGCCTCGACCTCCCAGGCTCAAGCAATCCTCCCACCTCGGCCTCCAGAGTAGCTTGGACTACAGGTGCCCACCACCATGTCTGGCTAATTATTTGTATTTTTAGTAGAGATGGGTTTTCGCCATGTTACCGAGGCTGGTCTTGAACTCCTGGACTCAAGCGATCCTCCTGCCTTGGCCTACCACAGTCCTGGGATTACAGGCGTGAGCCACCGCGCCTGAGAACTGTAAGAAATAAATTTGTGCTATTTAAACCACAAAGTCTGTGTATTTTGTAATGGAGCCCAAGGGAAAGACAAGCAGCTTCTTTTAAAACTAAACATACTCTTTCCATATGATCAGAACTCATGCCTCTTGGTGTCTACCCAAATGAGTTGAAAATGTATGTCCACACAAAAACCTGCACACCTATGTTTATAGCAGCTTTATCCATCATTGCCAAAACTTGGAACTAAGATGTTCCTAAATAGAGCCGGCGGCTGTGGCTTGTGTCTGTAATCCCTGCTACTTGGGCAGCTGAGGCAGTCACTTGAGATCAGCAGTTTGCCCAGACTGGTCTCAACAAAGTGAGACCCCATCTCTGTAAAAAATACTTTTAGGGCCGGGTGCGGGTTGGCTCACGTCTGTAATCCCAGCACTTTAGGAGGCCAAGGCTGGTGGATCACCTGAGGTCAGGAGTTCGAGACCAGCCTGGCCAACATGGTGAAACCTTCTCTCTACTAAACATACAAAAATTACCCAGGTGTGGCGCCGCATGCCTGAGTCCCAGCTACTCGGGAGGTTGAGGCAAGAGAATGGCTTGGACCCGGGAGGGATAGGTTGCGCTGAGTCCAGATTGTGCCATTGCACTCCACCCTGCTTGAACTCGAGAGGCGGAGGCTGCAGTGAGCCGAGATCGCCGCCATTGCACTCCAGCCTGGGCGCCAGACAGAACAAGTGACCCCGACGCCCCGTCTGGAGAGTGGGGTGGTGGGCGGGAGGGAGACGACGTTGGTCAAGATTGACAACGAGAAAGGGAAGGATAGATGCAAAAGGATACTAGGACTTAGCACAGCATCCCCCTTCTCCCAACCTACGACGGAAACACCACCCGTCTGACGTGACGCAACACCTGCCACCGACAAAACAGAGCTTTCCCCGTGGCATGCGAGAGCGAGCCAAACCCACCCCACGCAACCACCCAACAGGACCCACCTTACATTTCTCTCTCGTTGAACCACGAACAAAAACAAACCACTCAGACTGCGTCCTCTCCCTCTTACTCTCCAAAGCGGAGAGAAGAACGGTCATCAATGGCTGACGGCAGTCGCACTCGAGCAACACCAACAGCCGGCTTCACGCTCAGGAGAGAACGCTACAACTCCTCCTCGTGGCTTATCGGTGCTCTACACGTTCAGAGAAACTTCTCTAGTAACACACTATAGAAATGATCCCTGAAAGTATAGTCTTGGCGTCTGTCTCGCAGCCTCTGCTGGGGCTACACCGGCCGCAAACTTTTAGCTGATGGCGAGATACTTTCGCTATTTCCGATGCCATTAGGAAACAAATAGGAAAGTAGTTTGGCAATAACGTCTTTTCCAATATTATCACTTGACAAATTTTAACGTTGTAGGTGGAAACGTAATTTTAACAATTGTTTTAAGACGTTTAAAAAACAGGCATGCTTAATTAGCATAATACTGAATGACAGCCACTCACAACCTGAATTTTTAAAGCGGGAAGTGTTTGCTCCTGGTGTGGTGCGCCCGCCTGTAATCCGGGAATCCCAGCGTTTTGCGAGCCCACGCCCAGGCCCAGGAGGGAGGATCCTTTGTTCTATGAGTTCGACGCCAGCCTAGGCAATATAGCGGAATCCCGTCTCTACCAAGGCGGGGCAAAAATCAACAATGAGCTGGGCGTGATGGCACCGTCTGCAGTCCCGGCTACTCGGGAGGCTGAAGCGGGATGATCGTTTGAGTCAGGGAAGCTGGCTGAGTTCAGAGCTGCAGTGAGCTTTGATCAATCACCCCACTGCACCCCAGCCTGGGAGACAGCGAGATCTTGACTCTTAACAACAATTTTTTTTAGGGGGCATGGTATAAAATAGATACAAAATTTACCATTTTCACCATTTTTCACATATACAATTCAGTGGCATTAAGTACATTCACGTAGCCATTGGCGTGTAACCATCACCATTATTTATCTCCAGAACTTTTTCGACATCCCAAACTGAAACTCTACCCGTAACACAAACTTCCCTTTCCTCCCTCTGCCCAGACGCTTTTAAGCACTATTCTACTTTCTGTCTCTATGAATTTGATTCTCGTAGGTACCTCTGTAACTGGAAACACGCAATATTGTCCTGTTGTATCTGGCTTATTTCACTTAGGATGACGTTTTCAAGGTTCATTCATGTTGTAACATGTTGCAGAATTTCACTCCTTTTTCAGGCTGGAGTGCAATGATGCATGACCTGACAGCTCACTGCAGCCTTGACCTCCAGGGCTCAGGTGATCCTCCCACGTCAGCCTCCTGAGTAGCTGGGATTATAGGCACACGCCATCACGCTCGGCTAATTTTGTGTATTTTTTTGTAGGGAGGGGGTTTCACCACATTGCCCAGGATGGTCTTGAACTCCTGGGCTCGAGGGATCCACCCGCCTCGGCCTCTCAAAGGCGTGGGACTAGGAGGCGTGAGCCACCACGCCCAGCGGTTTTCTTAATTACATTTTCGAATTGTTCCTTGCTAGTGTATAAAAACACAACTGGACCGGGCACGGTGGCTCACGCCGGTCATCCTAGCACTTTGGGAGGCCGAGGCGCGTGGATCACCGGGTCAGGAGATCGAGACCATCCTGGCCAACATGGTGAAACCTCATCTCTACTAAAAATACAAACACTGGCCGGGCGTGGTGGCGCTCGCCTGTAATCCCAGCTACTGGGGAGGCTGAGGCAGGAGAATTGCTTGAACCCGGCAGGCAGAGGCTGCAGTGAGCCGAGATCGCGCCATTGCACTCCAGCCCGGGCGACAAGAGCATACCTCCTCAAAAAAACGGGCAAGAAACCACACAACTGGTTTTTGTGAGTTGATCTTGTGTCCTGAAACTTTGCTGAATTTGCTTATTAGCTCTAGTAATTATTGTGTGTGTATTCTTTGGGATTTTCCGTATTCAAAGCGATGGTTTTGTTTCTTATTTCTCAATTTGGTGCCTCTTAGTGCTTGTTCTTACCTAAAGGCTCTGGCTACAACTTCTAGCAAAATGTTGACTAGGCCGGGCGCGGTGGCTCACACCTGTAATTCCAGCATTTTGGGAGGCTGAGGCAGGCAGATAACAAGGTCAGGAGATCAAGAGCATCCTGGCCAACATGGTGAAACCCTGTCTCTACTAAAAATACAAATATTAGCCAGGCGTGGCAGTGTGCACGTGTAGTCCCAGCTACTGGGGAGGCTGAGGCAGGAGAATTGCTTGAACCCGGGAGGTAGAGGCTGCAGTGAGCCAAGCGACAGAGCAAGAACTCCTTCTCGAAAACAAAACAAAACAAACAAAACCAAAAAAAAACATTGAGTAGCAGTGGTAAAGGTGAACCTCTGTGTCTTGTTCCTGATCTTAGGGGGAAAGCTTTTAGTCTTTCACCATTAAGTATGACGGTAACTGTGGTTTTTTTCACAAATACCTTTTATAACGTTGAGGCAAATCCCCTCGTTTCATAGTCTTCTCTACGTTTTCATGATGAAACGTTAGAATTTCTTAGATGCTTTTCCTGTGTCAGCTGGAATGACTGTCTTTTTCCCTTTGTTCTACTAATGCGGGACATTACGTTAGTGGATTTTCTTATGTTGAACCACCCCCTGCATTCCTGGGATGAATCCCTCCCATCCCCTCAGCTGCAGCACCTGATTAGAGCCTTCTTCCTTGGCAATAATCGTTGTTTCAGTGATTGGCTTTTTCTGTGAGGTGAGCAGCAGGCCCTAGATGGAACCCCTGGTGTTTTAGTAACACCCGGATGGCCAGTAGCCTCCAGACGCTGGAGGAGTCAAGGAAGGATCCCCCTTCGAGGCTTCAACAGTTTGATTCCTGATTTTGAGCCTTCATAACTGCGAGAGAATAATTTCTGTTTTGACAGAGTTTCACTTCATCACCCAGGCTGGAGCGCAGTGGCACAGTCTGGGCTCACTGCAACCTCTGCCTCCTGAGTTCAAGTGAGTCACGTGCCTCAGCCTCCTGAGTAGCTGGGATTACAGGCATGCGCCACCACGCCTGGCTAATATTTGTATTTTTAGTAGAGACGGGGTTTCGCCATGTTGGGCAGGCTGGTCTTGAACTCCTGACCTCAAGTGATCTGCCTGCCTTGGCCTCCCAAAGTTCTGGGATTATAGGTACAAGCCACCATGCCCGGCCTACATTTCTGTTTTTTTTTTTTTTTGAGATGGAGTTTCACTCTTGTTGCCCAGGCTGGAATGCAGCTCTTGGTGTCTACCCAAATGAGTTGAAAACGTATGTCCACACAAGCCTGCACACATATGTTTATAGCAGCTTTGCCCATAATTGCCAAAACTTGGAACTAAAATGTTCCTAAATAGAGCCGGGGCGGTGGCTTATGACTGTAATCCCTGCTACTTGGGCAGCTGAGGCAGTCAGTCACTTGAGATCAGGGCTTTAGGAGCTGCCTGGGCAACAGAGGGAGACCCCTGTCTCTAAAAAAATAACATAAAATAAAATAAAATAAAATAAAATAAAATAAAATAAAATAAAATAAATAAAATAAAATAAATAAAATAAAATAAAGTAAAAAATATGTCTTCACTTTGAGAGGCCGAGGCAGGTGGGTCTCCTGAGATCAGGAGCTCAAGACCAGCCTGGCCAACGTGGCGAAACCCCATCTCTACCAAAAATACAAAAATTAGGCTGGGCGCAGTGGCTCACGCCTGTTAAACCCAGCACTTTGGGAGGCTGGGGCGGGCAGATCACGAGGTCAGGAGATCGAGATCATCCTGGCTAACATGGCGAAACGCCGTCTCTACTAAAAAAAAAAAAAAAAAAAAAAAAAAAAAAAATGCAAAACATTAGCCGTGCGTGGTAGCGGGCGCCTGTAGTCCCAGCTACTCGGGAGGCTGAGGCAGGAGAATAGTGTGAACCCGGGAGGCGGAGATTGCAGTGAGCCGAGATCGCGCCACTGCACTCACTCCAGCCTGGGCGACAGAGCGAAACTCCATCTCAAAAGAAAAGAAAAGAAAAGAAAAGAAAAGAAAAGAAAAGAAAACAACAACAACAACAACAAAAATTAGCTGAGTGTGGTGGCACACGCCTGTAATCACAGCTACTCGGGAGGCTGAGGTAGGAGAATCGCTTGAACCTGGGAGGCGGAGGTTGCAGCGAGCTGAGGTGGCCTCACTGCACTGCAGCCCGAGAGACAGAGTGAGACTCCATCTCAAAAAAAAAAAAAAAAAAAAAAAAGTCCTACATAGGTGAATGGATAAATAAAACGTGGTACATCCAGAGAATTAGATATTGTTCAGTGCTAAAAACAAATGAGCTATCAAGCCATGAAAAAACATTCAAGAACCTTAACTGCATATTCCTAAGAAAAAGAAGCCAATGTTAAAAGGCCATATACTGTATGATTCCATAGACATGACATTCTGGAAAAGCAAAACTATGGAGACAGTAAAAGGCTCAGTGGTTGGCAGGGGTTGGGGGAGGGAGGGATGAACAGGCGGAGCACAGGGGACTTTCAGGGCCACAAAACTACTCTGTATGACATGACAATGGTGGATACGGCATTACACATTTGTCCAAACCCACAGAATGTACAACACCAGGAATGAGCTGTAATGTGAACTATGGACCTTATTTAATAATTCCATATGCATATTGGTACATCAGTTGTAACAGAAGTATCACGCTATAATGCAAAATGTTACTAATAGGGAAATGAGTGTAGGGGTCTGAGAGAGAGGATGTATGGGGATTCTGTTCTTTGTGCTCAATTCCTCCGTAAACCTATAACTGCTCCTCCCAGGAAAGTCTACTAATTAATTATTATTATTATTATTTTAAGACAGAGTCTTGCTCTGTGTCCCAGCTGGAGTGCAGTGGTGCAAACTTGTCTCACTGCATCAAGAGATTCTCCTGCCTCAGCCTCCCAAGTAGCTGGGATTACAGACATGCATCACCATGCCTGGCTAATTTTTGTATTTTTAGTAGAGATGGGGTTTCACCGTGTTGGCCAGGTTGGTCTTGAACTCCTGATTTCAGGTGATCTGTCCACCTCGGCCTCCCAAAGTGCTGGGATTACAGGCATGAGCCACTGTGCCTGCCCTCTACTAATTAATTTTTTAAAACACACAGGCGTACATACGTAATGACAAGTCACTGGCTGTACACACACAAACAGAATAGCATGGATTATGATCCCAGTCTTAAACAAATCTTTTTTTTTTTTTTTTTTTTTTTTTACACTTTAGGTTTTAGGGTACATGTGCACAATGTGCAGGTTTGTTACATATGTATCCATGTGCCATGTTGTTTTGCTGCACCCATTAACTCGTCATTTAGCATTAGGTATATCTCCTAATGCTGTCCCTCCCCCCTCTTAAACAAATCTTACCTGTCAGCTGGACGCGGTGGTTCACGCCTATGGTCCCAGCACTTTGGGAGGCCAAGTTAGGAGGATCTCTTGTGCTCAGTAGTTCAAGACCAGGTTGGGCAACATGGTGAAACCCCGTCTGTACAAAAAATACCAAACAATTAGCCAGGCAGGGTGGCACGCCATCTGTAGTCCCAGCTACTTGGGAGGCTGAGGTGGGAAAATGGCTTGAGCCCAGGAGGTGGAGGTTGCAGTGAGCCAAGATCATACCACTGCCCCCCAGCCTGGATAACAAAGCCAGACCCTGTCTCAAAAAAACAAAAAACTTGCCTGTCCATCTATTCGTTAATCTTATATAGATCGATTGAGGCTGTGTGGAGAGAATCCTATGATGATATTCATGAAATATAGAGCCCCACAGATAGGGGGAGATTTATTGCTTTTTTTTCTGTGTATTTTCTAAGTGGCTTGGATTTTTTCTGCTGTGCATGTTTATAAAACAAGTACTTAATTTTTTTTTTTTAATTTAATGAAGTAGTGTGACATTTCTTGCACATTTGAGTTTGTGAGCAAATATTCATAAATTTATATTTGGATGTATGAGTTTGTTGTGAGAAAAAGACCACAAATCCATGTACGAAAACCCAAAAACCCAATGTGGTTATTGATGAGGGGTAGGATAAGAGATAGTTTGTTTGTTTGTTTGTTCATTTTTTCAGAGATAAGAGTCTTGCTCTGTCACCCAGGCTGGAGTGCAGTGGCATGATCACTGCTCACTGCAGCCTCAAACTCCTGGGCTCAAGTCATCTTCCCACCTCAGCCTCCCAAGTAGCTGAGACCAGAGGTGCTCGACACCATATCGGACTTATTTATTTACTTACTTATTTATTTATTGTAGAGACAGGATTTCACTATGTTGCCCAGGCTGGTCTTGATCTCCTGGCTTCAAGTAATCCCTTCCACTTCAGCATCCCAAAGTGCTGGAATTACAGGTGTGAGCCACCATGTCTGGCCCCTGGATTTTTTGTAAAGTGCATTTTATCATATTCTTTTTCCTCTTCCCCCTCCTCTTCCACTCCCCCTCCTCCTTTTCCTTCTATTTCATTTTCTAATCATGACTTATTAAAAGGTCCCAGCCCCTGTGGGAGGTCCACAGTTCCCCAACCAAACGGGAAAAATAGGCTCACACACCTAGTTTGTGAATGAATACCTTATATTCACATTATTTAATGCTTACAGTAACCCCTTTTTACTGGTGGCAGGATTAAGAGCCTTAACCTAGGAACGGAGGAGCCCGGGTTCGAACCCACATCTGGGGCGCTGGGAGTGTGGCTCCTCCCAGGGCTGCCGGGTTTCCTAGTCGCATCTCAAGGCAGCCCCAACGGGCAGCGCCCCATCCTATGGCCGCCTGTGCCCTCTTGCGGCGGCTTCCGGAACTACAGGTCGCCTTCCGGTCCCAGAAGTGAATGAGGGGTCCCCCGGGGGCTGTGCTAAGGACGGCCTGTGGCAGGGCCACTCCACACCCCTCAGCGTCCAGGCCACACAGACACAGAACGCAAGAGAGAGACTGACCCACCCACACACCGGTACCCACAGACGCAGAGACCGAGGCAGAAATGACGGGATTGCCGCAGACCGGCCAGGAGCAGGGACAGACAGCGGCTCCGCAGGCTCTGGTGGGACTGGGCTGAGGCCACGCTCGTGTTTTCACCACACCCTCTCTCAACTATAACTACCTAATAAAACTTAAAATTGTCCTATAAATAGATAGGGGGGGCGCGTGTTTGTTTGTTTGTTTGTTTGTTGAGATAGGGTCTCGCTCTATCCCCAGGCTGGAGTGCAGTGGCGCAATCTCGGCTCATTGCAACCTCCCCCTCCTGGGCTCAAGCAATCCTCCCACTTCAGCCTCCCGAGTAGCTGGGACTACAGGCTCGTGCCACCACTCCCAGCTAATTGGTGTATTTTTTGCAGAGACGAGGTCTTGCTATGTTGCCGAGGCTGGTCTTAAACTTCTGGGCTCAAGCCATCCTCCTGCCTCAGCCTCCCCAAATTCCCGGGATTACAGGCGTGAGCCACCACACCTGGTCAATACATGTACTCAGAGGGGGACTTTATCTATTGCTACTCTCAAGTGGAAAATTTGTGTCACTTTCATAGGCAATAACAATGAAAGTGAACAGGATAAAAACAAAACAATGTTATTAAATGGTGTTGGATGCTTCCCCACAGAGGCTGTGCAGGATGAGTGCTCTGCTCAGAAACGAGTTTTAGCAAAGTGTGAGGACAGTTTTGCAAACATGTTTCATATTCCAACTCAGTAGACACAATTTTTCACAAAGTAACATTCTTCCTTTTCTGATATTTTCTACTGTATGTTATTCCATCTATTTCGTTTTATCTTTTAAAGCACTCGAAGGTGGGTAGAGGCAAGAAGTATAAAAACAGGTGGGGGTCGAGGCTGAGCGGCGGTAGTGAGGGCTCATACCTTCCACTTTTGTGCATGTTCAGATTTAATTTGCAAATTAAAAAGAAGTTTTTTGTTTGTTTGTTTGTTTGTTTGTTTTTTCTTTTTTTGAGATGGAGTTTCGCTCTGTCGCCCAGGCTGGAGTGCAGTGGCGCAGTCTTGGGTCACCGCAAACTCCGCCTCCCGGGTTCACGCCATTCTCCTGCCTCAGCCTCCCGAATAGCTGGGACTACAGGCGCCCGCGACCACACCCGGCTAATTTTTTGTGTTTTTAGTAGAGACGGGGTTTCACTGTGTTAGCCAGGATGGTCTTGATCTCCTGACCTCGTGATCCGCCCGCCTCGGCCTCCCAAAGTGCTGGGATTACAGGCGTGAGCCACCGCACCCGGCCTTAAAAAGAAGTTTAAAAAAAACTAGTTTGGATTCAGTATACTAACTTTATAGCTCACTAAGCGGTCACACCCCATAATTGGAAAAACTGTGTGCAAAATACGTAAAGCCCTAACACTGTGCAGAGATTTTACCTGGACATAATCAGCAGATTGAAAGTGAATGAAGAAGGAAATTGCCCTCCCACTGTAGTTGATTATCTACTGAGGTGGCCACCAAGAACTCCTCCCCGCCCTGTGCACTCCGCCACCCCCACATCCAGAGGTGAAGCCTATTTGCCCTCCCCTTGCATCTGGCCTGGCCTTGTGGCTGTTTTCACCCCTAGAATGCACCCCCACTAGGATGCACCAGAAGCAATGCTCTGGGACTTCCAAGTTAAGACCTCAAGAGGACTAGCAGCTTCTGATTGTTATCATTTGGGATGCTCCTTCTGGCAATGAGCCACCACTTTGTGAGGAAGCCCAAGAAGCAACACAGAAAGACCCATGCTCTCGTGTTTGCACCACACCCTCTCTCAACTATAACTACCTAATAAAACTTAAAAAAACACTGAGGCCCTGGGCTAACAGCTCCAGCTAAGCTTCTAGCTGGCAGCCAGCAGCAACTGCCAGCCGCATACTTCCTATCCATGCCTATGGCTTCACACCTCGAAAACACAGGATGACCCGGCGCGGTGGCTCACGCCTGTAATCCCAGCACTTTGGGAGGCCGAGGCGGGCGGATCACGAGGTCAGAAGATCGAGACTATCCTGGCTAACACGGCGAAACTCCATCTCTGCTAAAAATACAAAAAATTAGCCGGGCGTGATGGCGGGCGCCTGTAGTCCCAGCTACTCGGGAGGCTGAGGCAGAAAAATAGCGTGAACCCGGGAGGTAGAGCTTTCAGCGAACCGAGATCGGGCCACTGCACTCCAGCCTGGGCGACACAGCGAGACTCTGTCTCAAAACAAACAAACAAACAAACAAACAAACAAACAAACACAGGATTCCCAGTTAAAATTGATTTTTGAAAAGATAGTGAAAAATTATTATCACTATTATTTTTATTTTTTATTTTTTTGAGACAGAGTCTGGCTCTGTCGCCCTGGCTGGAGTGCGGTGGCATGATCTTGGCTCACTGCTACCTCCGCCTCCCGGGTTCAAGCGAGTCTCCTGCCTGAGCCTCCCAAGTAGGTGGGACTACAGGCAAGCACCACCACTCCTGGCTAATTTTTATATTTTTAGTAGAGACGGGGTTTCGCCATATTGGCCAGGCTGGTCTCGAACCCCTGACCTTGTGATCTGCCCACCTCGGCCTCCCAAAGTGCTAGGATTACAGGTGTGAGCCACTGCGCCCGGCCTGAAAAATTATTTAGTATAAGTATGCCCCAAATAACATGGGACATTCTCATACCAAAAAAAAAAAAATCATTCATCGTTTTCTAATTTAACTGGGAGTCCTGTATTTTTATTTGATATATTCAACAACCCTGCGGACTTTCTCTGGCTTCAAGAGAATGCTGAGCCCGGGCGAAGGGCAAAGGAACAATGAGGACAAGTGCCACCCTCTCCAGCCCTTGTTGGGACACTTCCGAGCTGTGCTCGCCCGGGAGCGCTGAGCCTCTGCTGCCTGCAGCGGTGACCTGCTCCTTCTCGGCTTTCACCCCTTGATCTCACTTCCCCACACGCCTGCTGGTGCCTCCTAGGGTTACCTCCCAAAGAAACTCCCAGTACCGAAATTCTTGTCTCAGGGTCTTTTTTTTGAGACGGAGTCTCGTCCTGTCGCCCAGGCTGGAGTGTAGTGGTGCAATCTTGACTCAGTGCAACCTCCACCTCCTGGGTTCAAGCAATTCTCCTGCCTCAGCCTCCCGAGTAGCTGGGACTACAGGCGTGTGCCACCACGCCTGGCTAATTTTTTGTATTTTTTAGTAGAAGCAGGGTTTCACTATGTTGGCCAGGACGGTCTCGATCTCCTGACCTCATGATCCACCCGCTTCGGCCTCCCAAAGTGCTGGGATTACAGGTGTGAGCCACCGCGCCCGGCCTATTTTAGAACTCAAACCAAGACAAGAAGAGCTGGGTAAACGCTAACTTTAATGATGGCCATTATTCCAATTATTCACCCGCATTTCCTCTTACTGTAGAGGAAAATAAACAGGAATGTAATAATCACAGCTAACATTAATTAAGCCCCTACTGGATATGATACATGTTCCGGGTGTACTAACTCACTTCTCACCAACAACCGTCTGAAATATCTTTAAGTCCCTTTTCCACACGGGGAAACAAAGGCAGAGAGAGCCTAAGCAACTTAACATCTCATTGCCAGCAAGCAACAGCAGCAGAATTCACACCTAGAAAGTGGGGCTTAATAAAATGTAAAATTGTTCTATAAATAGATAAAGTGTTATTAAAAAGAAAAATAGAATGAATTTTGAAATGTTAATTAATTAATTAATTAATTATTTGAGATGGAGTCTCGCTTTGTCGCCCAGGCTGGAGCGCAGTGGCGTGATCTCGGCTCACTGCAAGCTCTGCCTCCCGGGTTCACGCGGTTCTCCTGCCTCAGCCTCCCGAGTAGCTGGGACTACAGGAGCCCGCCACCACACCCGGCTAATTATTTTGTATTTTTAGTAGAGACGGAGTTTCACCGTGTTAACCGGGATGGTCTCCATCTCCTGACCTTGTGATCGGCCCGCCTCGGCCTCCCAAAGTGCTGGGATTACAGGCGTGAGCCACCGCACGCGGCCTATGCATTTTATTTTATTTGTTTATTTATTTATTTATTTATTTATTTATTTATTTATTTATTTATTTTGAGACGGAGTCTTGCTCTGTCCGCCAGGCTGGAGTGCAGTGGCGCGATCTCGGCTCACTGCAAGCTCCGCGGCCCGGGTTCACGCCATTCTCCTGCCTCAGCCTCCCAAGTAGCTGGGACTACAGGCGCCCACCAACACGCCCGGCTAATTTTTTTGTATTTTTAGTAGAGACGGGGTTTCGCCGTGTTAGCCAGGATGGTCTCGATCTCCTGACCTCGTGATCCGCCTGCCTCGGCCTCCCAAAGTGCTGGGATTACAGGCTTGAGCCACCGTGCCCGGCCTCATTTTATTTTTAAGACAGGGTGTCCCTCTGTTACCCAGGCTGGAGTGCAGTGGTACAATCATGGCTCACTTCAACCTCGAACTCCTGGGATCAAGTGATCCTCTCAGCTCAGCCTCCTGAGTAGCAGGTGGGCAACACTCAGGGCCCACGTGTTCACATTAGGCCACAGTGCCTCTCCAACCCCCAGAATGAAATCCAAGCCCCTTGGCCTGGTCCTCAAGTCTTTCTCTGACCTGGTCATCCCTGCCACCTGCCCTCTCTTCTCCAGCTACCTTGAATCACTTGAAGAATCTCCATGCCTCACACCTTTCATTGCTGTTCCTTTTGCCTTGAACACCCTTCCTCCTCGTCATTCCCACTTTTCAAGTCTCACATCAGCGTGCACTGCCTCCTCCAGGAAGCCTCTCAGCACTCACCCCAGAGTCTGTCAGGCTCCTCTAGGTTCCCACGGCCTCCCAGCTGTCCCCTAGTTGATCACAAGCACAAGCTCTGGAAGAGTTGATACAGGAGCAGGTGGCCGAGTGAGAGGCACCATGAGGAGTGGGCGGCTGAGTGAGAGGCACCGTCCTGCCCCATGGTTAGCTCAAAAATCGATAAACCAGTACCCAGTGGGCACCTACTGTGTGCAAGGCACTGTTCTCAGTGCTGGGGCTACCCATGGAAGTAGACAGACAAAAATCCCCACACTAACAGGCCGACTTTCTCCTGGGCAGGCAGACGATAAACACAGTAAGTAGGACGGAGAGCTGGGAGGTGGCCCAAGGAGAGCACACGAGGGAGGATGCTGGGCGTTCGTGTCATTTGCATGGCTACGACAGCGTGCTGCGAGGGCACCGATGTTCCCACCTCCCCATGAGGCCTCCCCTAGCATCCTCCAACACACACTGGCCCCTCCAGCTTCACTTCTTCTTTTTTTTTTTTTTTTTTTTTTTTGAGATGAAGACTTGCTCTGTCGCCCAGGCGGGAGTGCAGTGGCCCGATCTCAACTGACTGCAACCTCTGCCTCTCGGGTTCAGGCGATTCTCCTGCCTCAGCCTTCCGAGTAGCTGGGACTACAGGCGCCCACCACCATGCCTGGCTAATTTTTGTATTTTCAGTAGAGACGGGGTTTCACCATGTTGGCCTGGCTGGTCTCCAACTCCTGACCTCAGGTGATCCGCCCGCCTCAGCCTCCCAAAGTGCTGGGAAGACAGACATGAGCCACCACGCCCGGCTTTTTTTTTTTTTTTTTTTTTTTTTTTTTTTTAAGACTGAGTCTCGCTCTTGTTGCCTAGGCTGGAGCGCAATGGCACGATCTCAGTTCACTGCAACCTCTGCCTCCCAGGTGCAAGTGCTTCTCCTGCCTCAGCCTCCCGAGTAGCTGGGATTGCAGGCATGCACCACCATACCTGACTCATTTTTTATTTTTGGTAGAGAGGGGGTTTCTCAATGTTGGTCAGGCTGGTCTCAAACTCCTGACCTCAGGTGATCCGCCCGCCTCGACCTCCCAAAGTGCTGGGATTACAGGCGTGAGCCACCGCGCCCGGTCTGGCTTCACTTCTTTAAGCAGTCACCCTGTGCTAGACAACTGACATTCCGCGTTGTGTTTATTGTTTATTGCCTGTCCCCTCTGTGTCAGCTTCCTGAGGCAGTGACTTTGCTCATCCTTGTCCCTGCTGTATCGCCGGTGCCCAACTCGGTATCTAGCACACGGTAAGTACTCAGGGAAGAGTTGTGGAGGATACATTTTGCGGAGGGGGAAAATGAATCTCAGGGAAGGAAGATGATTTGCTCGAGGCCACATGAAAATTAGAAGGCAGGACAGGGATTTGAGCAGGATCTGTGGCTCCGAGACCGAGGCTCCTCTCCCGGTGACTCTTCCCGGGATTCTGGCCTCATTTGGACCTCCAGGGCCCCCGACCTGAGCCTGGGGCAGAGCTGGGACCCAGGCGGGCGAGGCTGAGCGGCTAGCTGAGAGTCGCCAGCAGAGGGCGCTGTCTACGCGTGTCCGGGCGCAAGGAGGCCCCAGTGGGGCTGAGCCCGGGTAGAAAGAGGGAGCGGCGGGTTGTGGGGTGGTGGGGCAGTGGGGCGACAGGATGGGGAAGAGACTAAGGCGGGGCGCGCGGGGGGGGGGGGGGCGCTGTGGGAACCTGCAGGAGAACTTTACTAGCTGGATAAAGGCAGGTTTCCCAGGAGTTTATTTTGTAACTGTATGCTGAAAAATAAATGGGAGGTGGCGTTTGAGAAAGCGAAGTGTGTTCCAGGTTGAGAGAGCAGCATGTGTGAAGGCCCCGAGCCGGCCTCCGGACCTTTTCAGTATGCATCTTGGTCAGGGGAGGATGGTCGGCCAGGGCACACGCATGGCCCCCTGGAGTCGTGCGGCTCTGGCCTTGGTGAGTCTTCAGGCACAGACTGAGGCGTAAAGGAGGTGCTCCTGCCAAAATTTAATTTCGCCCAGGCATGGTATCCCAGCACCTTGAGAGGCCAAGGTGAGAGGATTGCTTGAGGCCAAGAGTTCGAGACCAGCCTGGGCAACATAGTGAGATGCGATCTCTACAAAAATTTTAAAAATTAGCCAGGTGTGGTGGCATACACTTGTAGTCCCAGCTACTCTGGAGGCTGAGGTGGAAGGATCACTTGAGCACAAGAAGTGGAGGCTGCAGTGAGCTGAAGGGGCCACTGCACTCCAGCCTGGGTGACAGAGCAAGACCCTGTCTAAAAAACAAACAAAGAAGTAAATCCCCTAGTCTCAGGTATTCTGTTAGAGCAACACCAAACACACTAAGGCAGGAGGAAGGGGCTGGGTGGGCTCCCACAGTCCTGTCCAGCCACTGGGCCCGTGCAGCACAGCACTTCCCGGGTGCATCGGCATTGAGCCTTTCCTGAGTGCTGCTGCCATCTGTCCTCCAGTTACGAAGGGAACGAGAGACCCAGAAGGGGTGGGGCTGGCCCACGGTCTCCCTTGCTCACAGCCCTGGGCTGGAGCCCTTGTGCAGAGCTGCCTCCTGGTCAGCCAGGAAAGGCTCACTGGAGGAGGAGGAGTAGGTCAGGCATCTTCCCGGCCTCAGAACAGGATATGGGTGGGGGATGTTGGTGTGTCCTACACTGGGGCCTGCCCACCTTCTTCCCCCAGTGTTCCTCCATCCTGCTCTGAGCACTGTGCAGAGGACCCCGGACTATGGGGTTCATCCTTTCCTAGGGAGCTTTCAAGGGCCCACACAGCCTGCTCCCCACACCCCACGGAGGCGCAATGATAGCAGAATTACTGGCACTGTTAACCTGCTGGAGTTGGAACCTGGAGTCCTGGAGGGTCAGAAGTCAAGCTGGGGGACTGGGGGGACTGCCTGCACTGGCCACTGCAGTGCAGAGAAGCTGAGGTGACCACAATCTGAGAGACTGGAGACCAGGGCTGGGTGAGGGTGCATGGGAAACGGGTGCGTGGGAACTGGGTGAATGGGTACCGAGTGGATGGGGACTGGGTGGATGGGGACTGGGTGGGTGGGGACTGGGCGGATGGATACTGGGTGGGTGGGGACTGGGTGGGTGGGGACTGGGCGGATGGATACTGGGTGGATGGGGACTGGGTGGGTGGGGACTGGGCGGATGGATACTGGGTGGATGGGGACTGGGTGGGTGGGGACTGGGCGGATGGATACTGGGTGGATGGGGACTGGGTGGGTGAGGACTGGGCGGATGGATACTGGGTGGATGGGGACTGGGTGGGTGGGGACTGGGTGGATGGGGATTGGTAGATGGGGATTGCTAGATGGGTACTGGGTGGATGGGGATTGGTGGATGGGGACTGGGTGGATGGGGATTGGTGGATGGGTACTGGGTGGATGGGGATTGGTAGATGGGTACCGGGGATGGGGATTGGTGGGTGGGGACTGGGTGGATGGGGATTGGTGGATGGGGACTGGGTGGATGGGAACTGAGTAGATGGACACTGGGTGGATTGGGACTGGTGGATGGGGACTGACTGGATGGAAGGAGGGCAGGGGGCCAGGTGGGGCCAGGCAGCCTGCCTGCTCTGCTGAGCGGCCTGGACCCAGGGGCTGCCTCTCCCAGGCCTCAGTCTCATCGTCTATAGAATGGAGTTTCCAGAGATGGTCTGAGGCCCCTTCCAACTACCTGCAATGTGCTGGGTCCCAGGTCCACGGGAAGGACTGGTTCCTAGGGTCTTCCTTCCCAGCAAATTGTCCCTCCTGCTCCTGGCAGCAAAAGCTTCCCAGGATAATATTATCAATAATAATATTGTCCCCCCTCCTCCTCTGCCTCTTCTTCTTGTGTTTCTATATTCCAGGAACTTTCCTAAATGGTTCATTTATTTATCAGATAATTTAATCCCCCACAATCCCATGAGTAAGAGACATTTACTGATCCCTTTTTATAGATGAGGAAACAGACTCAGGGAGGGGAGGTGACTTGCCAGAGCCACACAGCTGGCAATCTGGCTCCCGTACCTCCGCGTCCCTGAGGTCACTTTAGTGCCCCCGCCGCATGCCAGGGATAAAGAGACTCGAGACCTTACCGCAACTCACGGAGACCTATGTGGCTGCATGTGTCACCCCCAGGCAGAGTGACTTGAAGGGCCCAGGGAGGGGCCTCTTTTCATCCCGGGGACTGCCAAGCCCTGGAGTCCAGCTGGGCATGGGCAGTCAGCCCGGGCTGGGGGATGGTGCCTGGCTGCTAGGGTGCTGGTCCTAGCACGGCAGGCATGGGTTAAAATCCCAGCTGTGCCACCTTCTGCTGTGTGATTCCAGGCACGTGACCTTTCCGCTTGGTGCCTCAGTTTCCCCTTCTGTGGAACGGGGATAATAGCAACGCCTCTTCTATAAGGCAAGGTGGTTGTGAGGATTCAATGAAGCAACACACGAAAGCACTCGCCTGCCTGGTCCCGTGGGTTCTCCACAGGATAGGGAACCCATGGAAGCCACGCCCAGCTAATTTTTTTGTATATTTTTAGTAGAGACAGGGTTTCACCATGTTGGCCAGGCTGGTTTCAAACTTCTGACCTCGAGTGATCCACCCACTTCAGCCTCCCAAAGTGCTGGGGTTACAGGCCTGAGCCATGGCTCCTGGCTGTTTGTTTTTTGAGACAGGGTCTCACTTTGTCGCCCAGGCTTGAGGGCAGCGGTGCTATCGTAGCTCATTGCAGCCTTGATCTCCTGGGCTCAAGTGATCCTCCCACTTCAGCCTCCTGAGTAGCTGGGACTACACGTGCACACTACCATGCCTGGCTAGTTTTTTATTTTGTAGAGGTGGGATTTCACCATGTTACCATGGTCTTGAACTCCTAAGCTCAAGTGATCCACCCACCTCAGCCTCCCAAAGTGCCGGGATTATAGGCATGAGCCACCATGCCCAGCTTGAATGGCCGCTTTTGATGGAGCACTTACTATGTGTCGCTAAACCCCTCTGAGCCTCAGTTTCCTCCTTTGTAGTGTGGGACTTGCTCGAGGACTCACTGCTGGCCTTGGGGAGCAGAGAACCCAGGTCTCTGTGATTCCGAAGTCCAGGTTCTTCCACCTGCAACTGCAGTTTCCAGAATTGGTCCCACCCCAGGAGGATCAGCCAGGTGGTATGAGATCCTGCTCGGGGCTGTGAAAAGGGAATGGGAAGTCAGGGCACCCTGCCTGGTCCCACGCTGATCCACCGGGGGTACCCATCCGAGAAATAGGGGTGGGGACCAGACTGGATGACGCAAATGGCATGTGGCATTGATCACTGGCCCCTCACCCTGGCCACGGCCTCCAGGTGGGCAGAGTGCACTCCCTGTCTCTTGACTCTGGGCTCAGCCATGTAATTTGCTTTGGTCCATGGGATGGCAGTGGCTATAACAAGACCAAAGGCTTGAGGTGCACTTCCACAGTGGGGCTGTCTTCTTGTGCTTCTGCTATGAGAAGATCGTCCCCCTGAATGGCTGCCGGCCCTTCAGCCTCGCCCCGCCAAGCGACACATGGAACAGCCAGAGCCCAGCCTAGAGCCTGTATCCCAGCCTAGCCTGAGGCAGAGCTGCCCAGCGAAGACCAACTGACCTTCAGCTAACCTGCAGATGCATCGGGGGAATTAAATGATTGTTCTAAGCCACTGAGTTTTGGGGTGGTTTGTTATGTGGCATTATTGCAGTGGTAGCTAATACAAGCCCGGTATCACTCTACAACTCTTGGACTCTGAGCTGCATTTGCGTCCTGAATCCATCACTTACTGAGAATCAGGTCTTTATTATTATTATTAATTTTACTCTATCAATTTCAAGTTTTCCATAAGAGACATAGATAACATAAAGGCCAAAGATTTTGGGCGACAAAACAGAGATAACTACAAAATCTCTGGCAAACAACAGTCGCTACCTTTGCACCAAGCTGAGCTCTGAGCTTCCTGACAGGCATGGCAAAGAGAGGAAGAAGATGCACTACCCATATGCTGGGGAGCATTAAGGTCCTACGGGCTGCGTCCCATGGGCTGGCGACCTCCCACTGGGGCCCTCTTCACATTGCCGTGGGATCCCAGCGTTTTCCCCAGCTTTCCTTCTTCCAGACCCTGCTCCAGTATCACCCCAACTTGAAGCCTTCCTGGCTGTTAGAATGTCTTACAGCCGATTGCCTCCGTCACTGATTGGTTCATCCCGTATCTGCTGGCATCAACCTATGTTGTGCTTAGAAAAGACTTATAGAGGCCGGGCGTGGTGGCTCACGCCTGTAATCCCAGCACTTTGGGAGGCCGAGGAGGGTGGATCATGAGGTCAAGAGATTGAGACCATCCTGGCCAACATGGTGAAACCCTGTCTCTGCTAAAAAAAATGCAAACAAATCAGCCGGGCGTGGTGGCGGGCGCCTGTAGTCCCAGCTACTTGGGAGGCTGAGGCAGGAGAATCACTGGAACCCAGGAGGCAGAGGTTGCAGTGAGCCGGGATTGTGCCGCTGCACTCCAGCCTGGCGACAGAGCGAGACTCCGTCTCAAAAAAAAAAAAAAGAAAGAAAGAAAGAAAGAAAAGAAAAGATGTATTGAGGCTGGGCGCGGTGGCTGACGCCTGTAATCCACCAAGGCGGGCGGATTGCCTGAGCTGAGGAGTTCCAGACCAGTCTGGGCAACACGGTGAAACTCCCGTCTCTACTAAAATACAAAAGAAATTAGCCAGGCGTGGTGGCATCCGCCTGTAGTCCCAGCTACTCGAGAAGCTGAGGCAGGAGAATGGCTTGAACCCAGGAGGTGGAGGTTGCAATGAGCCGAGATTGCGCCACTGCATTCCAGCCTGGGCGACAGAGCGAGACTCCATCTCTGAAAAAAAAAAAAAAAAAGAAAAGACTTGGCCGGGCACAGTGGCTCATGCCTGTAATCGCAGCACTTTGGGAAGCTGAGGTGGGCAGATCACGAGGTCATCAGGAGATCGAGACCATCCTGGCTAACACAGTGAAACCCCGTCTCTACTAAAAATACCAAAAATTAGCCGGGCGTGGTGGCGGGCGCCTGTAGTCCCAGCTACTCGGGAGGCTGAGGCAGGAGAATGGCGTGAACCCAGGAGATAGAGCTTGCAGTGAGCCGAGATCGCCCCACTGCACTCCAGCCTGGGCCACGGGGAGAGACTGCGTCTCAAAAAAAAAAAAAAAAAAAAAGAAAAGAAAAGACTTATCGAAAGACTTATCGAGTGAATAATGAATAAATGAATGAATGAGGAAATGAATTTACAGATGGGGAAGTGAATTAATGAAGTTAAAAGCAATACATCGAAGAAAGTGTTTGCTTACCTGAGTCTGATTAGGGGAAGGAGCCCTGAGCGGAGGCACCGTCGTTTGGGGTGGTCTTGCCTATATATTTGTAAAGAATGCTTGAGAAGCTTCTTGAGGGGTTCTGGGAGCTGAGGATCACATCAGAATTCTAGCTGAGAACAATTTGTCAGCTGTCACAGTGCAGAGCATGGTGGTTGAACTCAAATGCCGCCCAGCAGATGACAGGGACACTTTCCACCTAGTTCAGGAACATAAGCTAAGGCACTTCAGAGAGGTGTTTTTGTTTGTTTGTTTTTAATTTTTTTGAGACAGGGCCTCACTCCGTCACCCAGGCTGACTGCAGTGGTGCGGTCTTGATTCACTGCAGCCTGGAACTCTTGGGCTCAAGGGATTCTCCCATCTCAGCCTCCTCAGTAGCTGGGATCACAGGCTTGCACCACTATGCCCGGCTAATTTTTTAATTTTTTTCCAGAGAGGGGGGTCTCGCTTTGTTGCCCAGGCTGCTCTCAAACTCCTGGCCTCAAGTGGTCCTTCCCCCTCGGCCTCCTGAAGTGCTCAGATTACAGGCGTGAGCCACCGTGCCCAGCTGGGGAGTATTTTTATGTCCCCAAAATGCAGGATCTGCCTCCAGTTGATTTGTCTTTAGTGAATAAGGATGAAAATGCCATCTATTTCCTGGAAAATTCTCTTGGCCTTCAACCAAAAATGGTTAAAACAGATCTTGAAGAAGAGCTAGTTGAGTGGGGCAAAATGGGAGCCTATGGTCATGAAGAAGGCAGCATCCTTGGGATACTGAGATGAGAGTATCGTAGGCCTACGGAAGGACCATAGGAGCCTACGGGAAAGAAATAGCCCTAGTGAATGCGCTGACTCTTAATCTACATCTTCTACTGTTATCCAGGGTCTCACTCTGTTGTCCAGGCTGGAGTGCAGTGGCACAACCACAGCTCACTGCAGCCTCAACTTCCCAGGCTCAGGTGATCCTCCCATCTTAGCCTCCCAGGTAGCTGGGACTACAGGCACACACCACCACGCCAGACTAGTTTTTGTATTTTTTTGTAGAGATGGGGTCTTGCCATGATGCACAGGCTGGTCTGGAACTCCTTGGATTACAGGTGGGAGCCACCGCGCCCAGCCTTAGTCCAGTTATTGTTTAAGCCTTTACCAAATGGTATAAAATTCTTATAGAAGCCGAAGCTTTCTCCTTTAATCATGATACTATTGAGTCACAGCTACAACTCCATGGAGTTAACATTGAGGAAAGTGGGGATTATAAAGCCAAGAAGGGGGAAGAAACCTTAAGAATAAAGGATATTGGCCGGGTGCGGTGGCTCATGCCTGTAATCCCAGCACTTTGAGAGGCCGAGGCCGGTGGATCACCAGAGGTCAGGAGTTTGAGACCAGCCTGGCCAACATGGTGAAACCTCGTCTCTACTAAAAATACAAAAATTAGCCGGGCGCGGTGGCAGGCGCCTGTAATCTCAGCTACTCTGGAGGCTGAGGCAAGAGAATCGCTTGAACCCGGGAGGTGGAGGTTGCAGTGAGCTGAGATCGTGCCATTGCACTCCAGGCTGGGGGACAAGAGAGAGACTTTGTCTTAAAAAAAAAAAAAAAAAAAAAGATACAAAAAAAATTAGCTGGGTGTGGTGATGCATGCCTGTAATCCCAGCTACTCAGGAGGCTGAGACAGGAGAATCACTTGAACCCGGGAGGTGGAGGTTGCAGTGAGTCAAGATAGCATCACTGCACTCCAGCCTGGGTGACAGAGCAAGACTCCATCTCAGAAAAAATAAAATAAAATAAAATATAAAATAAAATAAAATAAAAGATATCCCTGAAGCAACTGAGAAGGGAGGAGGCTCGATTACGGCGATCCTGTTCAGTGGGCTGCATTTTTATACTGGGCAGCTCTTTAATATACCTGCTACCACGAAAGCTGGACAAGTGAAGAGATGTTTTGCTGGCTTGATCTAGCATGTACAGTTGGAAATGCTGAACTCCACTTACATGACAGAAGAGTTGACTTTGCCCACTGGTGTTCCCACAATAATTTGAATGGAGGAGCAGGAGGTCTGGCAGGTGCTTTTTCCGTGAAAAGCATGCCCATATGATTAAAGCTGTGCTGGTGGGGTGGTTTGACTGTGAACTCAGCACCAGATTTGAGATGGATAACCAACTGCAGTTAATCCCTGGGGTCAGTGGATTCCAAATCTCAAATCCTCCCATTTTGTTGGTCTGTTTCTCACACACTAGTTTAGAGATCTTTAGGCAGGCAGCGATTAAAGCATTGTGGAGAAAATCTATTTTGCTAACTGGTTATCTGGAATACCTGATCTAGCACTGCTATGGCAAAAACAAAGCAGAATCTGAGAAGCCAATGGTGACCTGGAGGGGGACCATTACTCCATCCCATATGGAGGATCAGGGCTGCCAGCTGACACTAACATTTTTCTGTTCCAAAGAAAGGTGTTTTCCACGAGGTAGAAAAAAGAGGAGTGGTTTATGACAAGTGGAATCCAAATGTCATTCAAGTGGCTCCAGTTCCTTTCTATCATTCTTTCCATGATGTGTATAAATTTATCAATCTGGGCTGGGTGCGGTGGCTCACACCCGTAATCTCACCACTTTGGGAGGCCGAGGCCAGAGGATCACTTGAGCCTAGGAGTTTGAGAACAGCATGGACAACAGAGTGAGACCCTGTCTCTACAAAAGAACCAAAAAAAATGTATTTTTAATTAGCCAGGCATGATGGCACACACCTATAGTCCCTGCTACCCAGAAGGCTGAGGCAGGAGGATCACTTGATCCCAGGAGATCAAGGCTGTAGTGAGCTGTGATGGCACCACTGCACTCCAGCCTGGGCAAGACAGTGAGACCCTGTCTCCAAAAAAAAAAAAAAATTATCAATCTGCTCACTTCTGTACTTCACTCTGCGGAAACAAAAAATTAGCAGTGTTTTCTAGAACAATTTACGCAAATTATACTGAAAGCTGATGTGTGTTTTTTTTTTTTACCATTATTCAATTTTTAGTTATTGAAAGTATTTTACAATTGATCGCATGCAGCTGGCAGTAAGTTATATACTTTACAGAAAAAAGATAAGTAAATGAAACAAGTAAGACTAAGGAGTGATGGGTGGGCTAAGGAAACTGCTTTTATTTTATCCAAGTTTATTGAAAACCTCCTGTACTTATCCCTGAGAGAGGATGCAGATATGGCCCCTGCTTATGCGTAGCACAGGTCTGAGGTGGGGAGGTAGATCCAGACCCAGCCAATCATGACTGAAGGTGATCAGTGCTGTGACAAAGGAGTCCCAGGGACTGAAGGGCCCAAGAAAGCCCCAGTCCATCCTGGAGGTCAGGGAAAGCTCCCTGGGGATGGAAAGAAATGGGTTGTATAGGAATTTGCCAGGGGAAGAGGTGGGAGAAGGTGGAGCAACATGAGCAAAGGGTGAGGAACGAGAAGAACTAAGCAAATGTGCAGGAGAAATAAATGGAGCTTCTAGAAATTTAACACCTAGTAACATATTAAAAACTCAATGGACAGTTTAAACGACAGTTTAGACAAAGCTAAATAGAGAATTCATGATCTGGAAGATGGATTTGAAGAAATTATCCAGAATTCAACCCAGAAAGAAAAATAAATGGAAAATAGAGGGGAAAAAAAAGAAGAATTCAACCTGAGAAAGCTGGAGGAGGAGGAGGAGGAGGAGCAAGAGGGGGAGGAGGAGGAGCAGGAGCAGGAGGAGCAGGAGCAGGAGGAGCAGGAGGAGGCAGCAGTAGCAAGGAGAAGGAGAAGAAGAAAGAGAAGAAGAAGGAGGAGAAGGAGAAAGATGAGGAGGAGGGGGAGGAGAAGAAGAAGACGATGAAGAAGAAGAGGAGGAAGAGGAGGAGGAGAAAACAAAGAAAAGAAGTGTTTAGGAGCCAGGGAGAATACAACAGGAAGATCTAACATAGGTAGCAGTTCCAGACAGAGATGGGAAAACGAGACAAACGCAATATTTGAAAACATAAAGTCTGACATTTTTTTCCATATCTAATAAGCACCACCAAATGCGTAGATTCTAGAGATCCAATGAATCCCAAGCAAGATAGGTAGGAAGAAATTCATGTCTGGACATATTGTAGTGAAAATATAGAACACCAAAGTCAAAGAAGAGATCCTAGAAGCAACCAGAGAGAAAGCAGAGGAGATTCTTTAAGTGTTTCAGTGTTGCAACACTGATATATTCAAAGGCAGGGAGTATAGGGAAATGGGGCTCTAGTAGAGCCAATTATTAAGGGTGATTTTGAGCCAGAGGTGTGATACGATGAGATCTGTGTTTCAGAATCTGAGTATGGAAAGCCAGGTGTGCTGCTCAAACCTGTAATCTCAGCACTTTGGGGGGCCAAGGTGTTTGGATCGCTTGAGACCAGGAGTTTGAGACCAGCCTGGGCAACAAAGTAAGAGATGCTGTTTCTTTTTCTTTTTCTTTCTTTTTTTTTTTTTGAGAGAGTTTCACTCTGTCACCCAGGCTGGAGTGCAGTGGCGTGATCTCGGCTCACTGCAACCTCCGCCTCCCGGGTTCAAACCATTCTGCTGTCTCAGCCTCCTAAGTAGCTGGGACTACAGATGCCCACTACCAGACCTGGCTAATTTTTGTATTTTTAGTAGAGATAGGGTTTCATATTGGCCAGGCTGATCTTGAACTCCTGACCTTGTGATCCACCTGCCTTGGCCTCCCAAAGTGCTGGAATTACAGGCGTGAGCCACCGCGCCTGGCAAGAGACACTGTTTCTACAAAAAAAATTAACAAACAAAAAAAAATTAGCTGAGCATGGTGGCATGCACCTATAGTCCCAGCCATTTCGGAGGCTGAGGTAGGAGGATCACTTGGGCCCAGGGGGTCGAGGCTACAGTGTTCGCACCACTGCACTCCAGCCTAGTGTACAGACTGGAGTGATGGAGTGAGACTCTGTCTGTCTCAAAAAAAAAAAAAGAGAAAGAAAGAAAGAAAGAAAGAAAGAAAGAAAGAAAGATGCAGTTCTACTCAGTGTCATCTGATTGCTACCCTATAAAAGTGCAGCCCCAGAGTTGTGAGCTTCTGATATCCCAAAAGAAATGGAAACAGGTGGCCCCTGGATGAAGGAGGAGGTCAGGGGTGGCTGGAAGGCAGGTCCTGGGGAGTGGAGGGGCTGGAAGAAGACGGAGGGGGAAGGTGTGGCAGACACTATTATAATAGCTGACTGCCCAATGTGTGCCATTCCCAATTCCCCCTCTTCCCTGCTGCTTTCCACTGTGGAGGCTGGAAAAGAGAAACCACTTACCTTCTCAGCCTTTGCTGCAGCTAGGAGTGACCATGTGACACAGTTTTGGCCAATGACATCTATGGAGTCTCATTAGATCTCATTGTGTGTGTGTGGCAGGGGTGGGAGTGGGGGGTGAGGGGGTGGGGTGCCTGGGAAATTATTGACAAAAGTGACAAATGCTTTCAATTAACCCTGAAGGTAACCATTCCTTTTCCTTTCTGTCTTAAATGCGGAGGCAGATGCAACGCCAGGAGCACCATCAGCCACGCTGTAAACAAGGGAGAAACGCCAAGCGCATTACAGAGGACGTCAGCCCTGCCATCACTGGGCTGGGGAAACAGTGCCAACCATGGCTGGTCTCCAGGTTCACAGTGACAGGGGAAATAAACCCTTGTTTGTCTAAGCCATTGTGATCTGTTTTCCTTTTTTTTTTTTTCAGCCACTTTACAGAAGAGGGATATTTGTTAAAATTCAGAAGGGGAGGGAGAAGGAGAGACTGCGCAGGTTGAAACGGTGATGGGTAAATGTCAAAGAGAGAGAGACTTTGTTTGCAGGTGCCAGGGGCCTGAGCACGATTTTGTCACGATAGCAGAATGAGCACAGGATGTGCCAGGCATAGCGCTTTATACTGATCGACGTGTTTTGAAAAATATTTTGTAGGCCGGGCACGGTGGTTGACGCCTGTAATCCCAGCACTTTAGGAGGCTCAGGCGGGCGGATCACGAGGTCAAGAGATTGTGACCATCCTGGTTAACACGGTGAAACCCCGTCTCCACCAAAAATACAAAAAATTAGCCAGGCGTGGTGGCACGCGCCTGTAGTCCCAGCTACTCGAGAGGATGAGGCAGCAGTATCGCTTGAACTCGGGAGACGGCGCTTGCAGTGAGCTGAGATCGCTCACTTGAGATCGCGCCACTGCACTCCAGCCTGGGCGACAGAGCTAGAATCCGCCTAAAAAAAAAAAAAAAAATTGTACAGACGGGGGTCTCACAATGTTGACCAGGCTAGTCTCGAACTCCTGACCTCAAGCCGTCCTCAGGCCCTGGCCTCCCAAAGTGCTAGGATTAAGGCCTGAGCCACCGCGCCAGCAGAACGCATTTAGTTCTCACTGCAACTTTCTGAGGCAGGCTGTGCTGTTATCCCCACCACACAGAGGGAACTGCGGCTTAGACAAGAAAAGTGCCAGGCAGCAGGTGGTGAGGAAGGATTTGAACTCGAGCACACGGAGCCCATCCAGTCCCGATGGACTGACTCCTCCGTCAGCGGAGGAGGGAGCGAGTCGTTTGGTGAACAATGAGTGTCTCAGGGTTTCGAGTGTGAGGTGGGGCGTCTGATGTGTCGCGGGCTCCTGCCTGGCCGTGTCCGGGCCTCCGGGAGGGCCGAGGTAGGGGAGGACGGTCCGCGGCAGGGCGGCCAGCACTGCTCTCCTTGAGGGCTGGGGCTGCGCGCTGCGCGATCTGTGCGCGGGATACGCTGGGCCCCGCCTCGCCTTCCCGCCCCGTCTCCGAGTCCTCCGCCCTGGCCCTGCCATAGGGAGCCCGGCCCGGGGGTTCGGCGGCTGCCGCAGCCCCGGCAGGGGCCGGGGACGTGGAGGGAGCGGGCCGGCGCTGGCGCAGCCGCAGAACTGTGCAGTAGAGAGTGTGACCTCGGTGGCCCTCTCTGAGTCTTGGTTTCTTCCTCCGTGAAATGGGACTTGAGCAGCGCCTCCTCGACGGGGAAGACGGCCCGCAGAGACAGCGCGCCAGAGAGTCCAGGGCAGCGCGGGGAAGGAGCCTGAGGCTCCCTCCCAGGCCCATCCCACCGCCGATCCCGCCCAGGGGCGGCCCCGAGCATTTCCTGAAGGGCCTCAGGAAATACCAGGCCCCCGCCGCCCCCGCCCGTCCGCTGGCGTCCAGCTCCCTGGCCGCCCCTCCCCCGCCTCCTTCCGGCCGGGTCCCTGCTCGCATCTTGGCTTGCTGAGGCTGCGGGTCTTGGCCGGGCCTTCGAGAATCCCCCGCCGCCTCCCCGAGCCTTCTAGATGTATCTGCGCCGCCTCCTTTCTCCCTCGCCTTCATTCCCTCGCTGCGGGCAGGCCGGCCTGCCCGGCGCAAACCTGGGGAAAGGTAGGTTGAGGGGGCGGGGTCCGATAACTGGCAGCCACACCCAGTAGGCCAGGCAGCTGCAGGAAAGAGGTTAAAGGAGTTGGAAGAGATTCTGGGAACCCAGGAAAGGAATCAGGGAATGCTGCCTGGAAGAGGCGACATTTAAGTTTGGACCGGAAGAGCAAGGCGGGTCAGACAGTAATTCATGTATTTACCAAGCATTTATTGAGCACTTACTGTGTTCAAGACCCTGGGGTTGGGGCAGGAGGCAAGATAACTGTGTCCTCATGGGTTTTGCAGTAGGGAAAACAGTGGAGGCAACCATCTCACAAACTGCTGGAGCTGAGACCACCAGAGGGGACAGTAGAATGTTAGTTCCATTTGATCAATGAGACCAGAGAGGACTAGGGTGAAATGACTTTCCCACAGTCACAAGTGGCAGAACTGGGATTCGAACCTGTGCTACTGTAACATGAGCCCCTAACCACAGGAGTCTCTGTGGCTTTTCAAAGCAGACACGCTGCTGCACACAGGAGCAGCTGCCAGCCTGCCCTGCAGCAGCCATGGCTATGCTGCAGGGCCCACTGGGGGCAGGTGCTGGCAGAGGGGACAGCCAGCCACTGGTGGGAGATCTTGCCCTGGGGAGAGGCAGCAGCGGAAATTGCTGTGGGATGGTGGAGGCTGTGGTGGCCATGATGTGGTTGCTTCAGGGCCCCTGTGGTTCCAACCGGGGCACTGTGCCTGCCTTCTGTGGCTTCTTCACCCACAGAGAACCCTCACTGGGGCCATGTCCTGCTTCCTGGAGCTGAGATTGAGTCTGGGAGCCCAGGTGGAACCCTTCTCACTCTCTGGGGACCTCCCACCCTTTATCTCCTGGGAGGCTGGGCTAGCATTCCTGCTTTATAGAAGAGGAAACCGGGGTCGGAGAGGCATGATGGCTGGTCCAGGGCCACACAGCAGAAGGCCTGTGTCTGCTCAATGACTGAAGATACGCGGCTCTTTTCTTGATACTCCATTCATTCGTTCATTCACTCACTCACTGTAACACATGCACATATCCTTTGGGTACTCACTATTTCATTGCACAGCAACCTGAAGGCTTCCAGCTAAGCTTGAGCACCTGAGGACCAGCGACTCTGCCTGGGGGCTTCATCCAGCAGCTGCAGCCTGCTGGCCCCTGCCCCAGGAGGCCACCATAGTGCTAGAGTAGGCTGTAAAGTGCTATCCCCCCAGTAGCCTTGATGCACGACTGACCTGGTGAGAGTTAGTGATAAGCAGTTCTGCATCATCGCCCAAGGTTCCCCAGCTGTCCATAGTGTTATGTGCTCATTCCCAAACCCTTTATTGGCTCCTTCCCTTCCCTGTGTCATTTCCCTGACAACCTAAAGGTGATTCTTCGGATCTCATTCAAGCCAAAAACCTTGCACTGGAATTTTTGTTCCAGACTGGGCTTCTGACGGTAGCAAATGAAGACATTCATTTATTCAGTCTTCAAACACGATTGACCTAACCTGAGCCCGCCCCATGCTGGGCTCTGGGGATGTGGGCATGATTCATAGGCATTTTCTGGCCTCCAGAGCCCCCTGCTTGATGGAAGAGGCAGGAACAGCTTCTGATGATTCTAACCCAGTGTGGTTAATGACGTGACCACATCTCCAGGGAGAGTGACCCCTTCTGCCTGGGGGGTCAAGCGGCGTCTCCAAAGATGTTCCCTTCCAGCTTGGCTTTGAAGGATGAGGAGGTGTTCCTCAGCGGGACCAGGGGGCTGGGGAAATGGCATTCTTGGCAAAGAGAACAGCATGTGCAGACCAGGAGCAGGAGCAAGGAGGGGCTGACAGATGGTGGCACTAGGGATGTTGGCAGGGTCGGACCGTGCCAGCCTTGAAGACCAGGGGAGACCCTGGGACTGTGGTGTGGTCATGGGAAACCGCCACTGAAAGTTTTGGAGCAAGGGCAGGATTTGATTTTAGGAAACGCACTTTCTCTGGAAAGACCTACAGGTTAAATGGTCCTTCCTTCCTCATTGTAACTCCCAGCAAGTCAAGGGAGTCCACCTTGGTGCAGCTGAACAGCAGCATCGCTATATGTGGAGCTCTTGTTAACACTTCATTCATTGGGTCTTCACACCCTTGAGTGAAGCATCCTTTTTAGCAACCTCTTTTTATAAGTGGGGAAACTGAGGCACGGTGCAGGACTCAATCAAGGTCCCATAGCTAGGAAGCGGGGGCATTGGGATTAGAACCCATGTTTCTTGGCCAGGCATGGTGGCTCACGCCTGTAATCTCAGCACTTTGGGAGGCCGAGGTGAGCGGATCACCTGAAGTCAGGAGTTCGAGACTCGCCTGGCCAAGATGGCAAAACCCTGTCTCTACTAAACATACAAAAATTAGCCCGGTGTGGTGGCACACGCCTGTAATCCAAGCTACTCGGGAGGCTGAGGCAGGAGAATTGCTTGAACCCAGGAGGTGGAGGTTGCAGTGAGCCGAGATCGTGCCACTGCATCCAGCCTGGGCAACAGAGCAAGACTCCGTCTAAAAAAAAAAAAGACTGGGCGCAGTGGCTCATGCCTGTAATCCCAGCACTTTTGGAGGCTGAGGTGGGTGGATCATGAGGTCAGGAGATCGAGACCATCCTGGTTAACACGGTGAAACCCTGCCTCTACTAAAAATACAAAAAATTAGCTGGGCATGGTGGCAGGTGCCTGTAGTCTCAGCTACTCGGGAGGCTGAGGCAGGAGAATGGCGTGAACCCAGGAGGCAGAGCTTGCAGTGAGCCGAGATCACGCCACTGCACTCTCGGGACAGAGGGAGACTCTGTCTCAAAACAAAGCAAAAACAAAAACCCAAACAACAACAACAACAACAACAAAAGAAGAAGCTGTGTTTCTTTGGCTTTAAGCCCATCCTCTACGTTGCACCACCGCCATGGTTTTCAGAGGCTAGAGGGCTCCAGGAACCACCTTCTCTCCCCAGCACAGCCCTGGGGGTGGTTGGGTGGGCAGAGAAGGGACAAGCAGCCCAAGTCACAGCCAGGGATGGAATCAGCATGGCTTCTTTCGGAGAAATGAAGAAGCAGGAGTGTTATTCTTGGCCAGGATGGGAAATGAGTTGGAATCTTGGCTCCTATGCTCACTAGCCGTGTGGTCTGTGGCAAGCCACATCCTCTCTCTGTGTCTTGACTTACCCATCTGTAAAATGGTGGCTCCTCGTAACCCCCACTTCATAGGGCTGTTGTGAAGATTGAACGTACTGAAGACTCAAATTCTTAGTACACTGCCAGGCACGTAGGAAGAGCTCTTAGAGTGTTATTTTATAGCCGTCATTTGAGAAGGGGTGGGCAGGAGCACAGACTCTGGGCTCCAATCCACAAACTGCCATCTACTAGTCCATTTGTGAGCTGGCTGGTAAATTCACCTTCCTGTGCCTCAGTTTCTTCATCAGTAAAATGGGATAATGATGGTGCCTTCCTAGTTGGGTTGTTGTGAAGGTTAAATGAGATGCCATGTGGAAGTGCAGAGGAGAAGGGCTGCCATAAGGGGCTCCATGTGGGTGCTGCCGTTATTATTGGGCACCTACTGCATGCTATGTCCCTGCATACAGGAGTCGACCTTTGAGACCTGCTTGTTCATGGCTGTTTCACGGATGTCGAAGTGGAGGCTCAGCAGAGTTGGAGGTTCCCGGAGTCTCCCAGCTGGTCAGGGCGGTGTCGGGACTGGAACCCCAGCCAGGCTGACTCAGACATCCCTGGGGCCTGCGCCCAGCAGGGCAGCTGTGACTCAAGTTTGCAGGAAGAGGAGGAGGAGGGTGGGGTAAATGGGTGCTTGACGGAAGCCACAACCTCTATTCCCTCGAAATGGAAATACTTCGTGGGGTTTGGTGTGTCCGAGCCGAAGAGCAGCCAGTGACAGGCCTGGGGATCATCTGGCACCGCCCGCTTGACAAGGCCCTGGAAACTTTTGGTCTCTGCAGCAGCAACTGGATTTCAGCCTGGGCCTCGGACGCCTCGGCCTGGGTACAGATGCGACTTAGATGCAGTCCTTCCCTGGCAATGGAGGGGATGCCCAGGCTGGCACAGGAGTCTCGGGTCCTCTCTGGCTCTACCCCAATCTGCTGTGTGATTTTGGGCCCAGGCAGGGACCCCTCTGGGCTCTGTTACTGGAGAAAAGGCAAGTGGCTGGGACAGGCGGGTCCCCAGCCCTCCTTGCCTGGAGGTCTGCGAGTTGGAGGGCTCTGGGGTAAAGCCAGAGCCAGGCCCGGGGAGAGCCTAGGCTCATCTCTGGTGAACAGGGTACCCTCTAGCCAAAGCAGGGGCAAGGCAAGGCACATGCCCCTCATATGGGAGCTGGGGCTGACCCTCTCTCCTAGCCCTGCACACCTTGAGCACATGGCCTTGGCCCATCTGCCCTGTGGGTGGACACTTTCCAGCCCTGGGTCCTGGACTCCACCAGTCAGCAGGAACCTAGACTCCTGAGGGCTGCAGCCTGGACGGGAGGTCAGGGAACTGGGTTCCTGAGCGCGTCTCTGTGCCATTCATCTCTCCGTTGGTTTCCCAAATGTGGACCCAGCACACACTGTGAGTCAGGCCTGAGCTAGGTTCTAGGGATGCTACTGTCAACAAGACAGATGAAGGTTCCTGCCCTCATGGAGGGGAGGGAGACAATAAGCAAAGAAATAAATGCATGATGTAACGTCAGCCAGGGAGTGATGCTGCAAAGCAGGGCGGGCGTGGGGAGTGACGCAGGCTGGGGTTGGGGAGGCACCGTTGTAGTGGTCAGGAAGACTGCTCGGAGAGGCAGACTGAGGGAAGGAGGAGGGACATCTGGATGTCTGAGGGAAGGGCCATTTGGGCAGAGGGAAGGGCACAGGGCTCAGTGTATGTGGGGGGGAGGTTGGAGGGGGCTCCGTGTGTAAGGGTGCGAGTGGGGAAGGGAGGCAGGCTGCGAGTGGACAGGGCTATAGACTTCATTCTAACTGTGACACAAAGGCCTTGCAGGGTTTAGGAGGGGGACATGATTTCACTTGGTCTTCCCAATAACTCCCTGCCAGAAAGAGACAGAGCCCCAAATTGCAGTGAGGAAGCTGAGGCTCAGAGGACATCCCTGCACACGTCTGGGGTGTCATATCATCATCGGAGGAGCTGGGACTCAAACCCAGCTCTGGAACGTGCTCTGTCCTCAGCTCCGTGATAACATTGTGTGAGGTGCTGGGTGCAGCTCCCAACTCCTCCCTGCCCAACCATGCTCTGTTAGCCTGTGGTCTGCAGAGTGGCTTCCACCAGGGATGCCTTGCCTTTTTTTTTTTTTCGAGACAGGGTGTTGCTCCATTGCCCAGGCTGAAGTGCAGTAGTGCGATGATAACTCACTGCAGCCTCAACCTCCTGGGCTTCACTGGTCCTCCCACCTCAGCCTCTCGAGTAGCTGAGATTACAGGCGCACACCAATACGCCTGGCTAATTAAAAAACAAACAAACAAAAAAATATATATATATTTTTTGTAGAGATGGGGTCTCATTGGGTTGCCCAGCCTGGTCTGAAACCCTTGCCCTCAAGTGATCCTCCCGTCTCAGACTCTCCAAGTGCTAGGTTTGAGCCACCACGCCCATCTGGGATGCCTTGTCTTTTATACCTTTACTCCACAAATATGTGCTTAGGCATTGCTCGCTGTGGCCAGAACCTTGCAGGGGTGAGAGACACAGGTAAATGAGAGCTGGTCCCAGCCCTCCCTCAGAAAGCTGCTGGACCACGGGGTGACAAAACTGAAGCTGTCTGTCACATCTGGGAGCAGGTGCTATGAGGATAAGCAGCCAGAGAAGACCCCTAACTTGATCTGTGGCCACCAAAGAAGGCACCCGAGGCAGGATGCCTCCCTGAATCCTAAAGCCAATTAGCAGTCAGCCAGGACAGCTGCTAGAGGGGGTCTAAGGGGGAGTGGAGAGGATGTTCCAGGCAGAGGGAACAGCAGACAGGAAGGCTCAGAGGTGAGTGTGAGCAGGCAGTCTCAGGGACCCTAGACAGTTGGTGAGGCTGCAGTGCTCAGGGCAGGTGTGCCGAGAGGTAAGCTGGCAGGGCCAGGTCCCTGGGGGCTGGCTTGTCCTTTCTGCCATTGTCTGAGAGAGTGGGTGGCTGGTACCTAGTGGCCCAGATGAAGATAATGGAGATGCAATTGTGTTCTTCTTTCTGCTCAGTGCCTCTCAGTTAAGGACATTTGCAAAAATTAATAACAGCATATGCTTTTATGTCCTCCGCTTAAATTTCCTTTGGATTAAAGAAAGTAATGGAGGGAAAGGAAGAAAAGCAGGAAGGAGAGAGAGAGGGAGGGGAGAAAGAGATAAAAGAAGGAAAATAATTTTGGGGAAAAAATGTGTCCTTTTCTGGGCTGAGATAGCCCCAGCCTTTGCATTTTCTCACCCACTGAGTCACCAGCCTCCTGCCCTCTTTCAGGACTGTACATCTTGGCCTCTTACCTACCGTGTCTGCATCAGCCTCCCTCACAGCCTGATGGCCCCTGCGGCAGCCCCACCCCAGTTTCAGGGGCTAAGAAAACTACAGTTGCATGAACGAGTGGAGGTGAGTGGGAGGCAGAAGCGGCGGGGAGAACCAGTCTGTTCCGAGATCTCTGGACCAACCAGTGGATCCTGATGGTCAGCCTTGTCTACAGCCCCTTCCAGCATGGAAGCCAGTCCTCCTGGCATTCTTCTAATTACACTGAGCTGTGAGTTATGTGTGCCAAGTATGTGCTGGATTTTGTAGCAAGTGCTTTCCATTCATCAGTTCAGGGTAGTGATGCAGGTAGCTCCAGGCTCAGAGAGGAACAGTGACTTGTCCAGGTCACACAGCTGGAAAGTGGCTGAGTCTGGATTCAGACCTAGACTTCTTGTTGCTAGGACCTGTATTTTCAACCACTGCCTATGCCTCTGTAAGGAGCCAGCTTATGGCTATGTTCACGCAAAGAGAAAAGCATCCAAATGGGAAGGCTGGAGAATTCAAGCAATTTTCCCTCATGTCAGACAGTCTTGTTTCCCTCGCCCTTCAAAAAAAGTCCTGGATTATCTCTCTCTGTCTCTCTTTTTCCTTTTCCTTTTTCTTTTTTTTTTTGTTCTTTCTTTCTTTCTTTCTTTCTTTCTTTTTTTTTTTGAAACGGTATTACTCTGTTACTCAGGCTGGAGTGCAGTGGTGTGATCACAGCTCACTGCAGCCTTGATGTCCCTGTGTCCCTGGCCTCAGGTGATCCTCACACCTCAGCCTCCCGAGTAACTGTGACTATCCCGAGAAGCTGAGACTACAGGTGTGCGCCATGCCATCATGCCTCACTAATTATTTTACTTTTTGTAAAGACAGGTTTTTTTCACCATGTTACTCAGACTGGTCTTAAACTCCTGGGCTTGAGTGATCCACCGGCTCCCAAAGTGTTGGGATTCCAGGCATGAGCCACTGCACCTGGCCTGACATCTCAGTCTTGATTTACACTTTTTGCCCAAAATAATCGAGTGTAAGGCAGGCCAGAAGTGGTCAGAGGGCAGAGACAGTCCCCAGCAGGGTGGCAAGTCTTTCTGCAACATTTTTGGAATACAAGCAGAAAGTGATTTGCCATTCTACACAAAACATGATTGGGAGGGCACTGGATGAATACAACTAAGATTTAAGCATTACTTTAACAAATATATACACAGAGCTAAATCGGTATCAGGAAGTAGTGGAGAAGCACTCAGAATAGGCACAGATCTCCACAGCTGTAAGAGTCTTGTTACTTTTTTTTTTTTTTTTTTTGAGATGGATTCTTGCTCTCTCGCCCAGGCTGGAGTGCAGTGGCACGATCTCGGCTCACTGCAACCTCTGCCTCCCAGGTTCAAGTGATTCTCCTGCCTCAGCCTCCCAAGTAGCTTGCCTTAAGGAGCGTGGACACAAAGCAAGGGAAGGGTCCCCAGAGAGATCCCGGCCCACAGGGTCAGTGCCTCATCCCCACATAGCATAAAAAGCAGCCTGGGACAGGCGCCCACCTCCACGCCCAGCTAATTTTTGTATTTTTTAGTAGAGACGGGGTTTCACCAAATTGGCCAGGCTGGTCTCGAGGTCCTGACCTGGTGATCCACCTGCCTCGGCCTCCCAAAGTGCTGGGATTACAGGCGTGAGCCACCGCGCCCGGCCACATTTTTTTTTTTTTTTTTTTTTGGAGACGGAGTCTCGTTCTGTCGCCCAGGCTGGAGTGCAGTGGCATGATCTCAGCTCACTGCAATCTCGGGCTCCCGGGTTCAAGCAATTCTCCTTCCTCAGCCTCCCGAGTAGCTGGGATTACAGGCGCACACTGCCATGCCCAGCTAATTTTTGTATTTTTTAAGTAGAGACGGGGTTTCACCATGTTGGTCAGTCTGGACTCGAACTCCTGACCTCGTGATCCGCCCACCTCTGCCTCCGAAAGTGCTGGGATTACAGGCGTGAGCCACTGTGCTCGGTCAACTGTTTACTGATTTTGAGTATGTTATTGATATCGTGAATGGAGAAGGGATCATCGGGTAGGGTTCTTTGATCTGGAACAAAAGAAATGGATTCTGATTAACCAAAGGGGAAAAAAGGGGGGTGGATTTAGTGGAACGAAGTGGAGTAGTTCAGAGAATCAAAGGCAAGCCAGCATGGTGGCTCACGCCTATAATCCCAAATACTTGGGAGGCTGAGGTGGGAGGATCGATTGAGCCCAGGAGTTTGAGGCTGTGGTGAGCCATGATCACGCCACTGCATTCCAGCCTGGGTAACAGAACAAGACTGTCTCAAAACAAATAAACAAAACAAAACAAAGGCCAGGCTTGGACAGGCCACCACCCAAGGTAGCTCTGGGATCTCAGAAATGAGAGTTAACAGGCAAGTTTTTTGTTTGTTTGTTTGTTTGTTTTTGAGACGGAGTCTCGCTCTATCGCCCAGGCTGGAGTGCAGTGGCGTGATCTCGGCTCACTGCAAACTCCGCCTCCCGGGTTCATGCCATTCTCCTGCCTTAGCCTCCCGAGTAGCTGGGACTACAGGCACCCGCCACCACACCCGGCTAATTCTTTGTATTTTTAGTAGAGACGGGATTTCACTGTGTTAGCCAGGATGGTCTCAATCTGACCTCATGATCCACCCGCCTCGGCCTCCCAAAGTTCTGGGATTACAGGCGTGAGCCACCGCGCCCGGCCTGTTTGTTTTTTGAGGTGGATTCTTGCTCTGTCACCCAGGATGGAGTACAGTGGCGTCATCTTGGCGCACTGCAACCTCTGCCTCCCAGGTTCAAGCGATTCTCCTGTCTAAGCCTCCTGAGTAGCTGGGATTACAGGTGCACACCACCATACCCAGCTAATTTTATATTTTTAGTAAAGATGGAGTTTCACCATATTGGCCAGGCTGGTCTCAAACCCCTGACCTCAGGTGATCTGCCCAGCTCAGCCTCCCAAAGTGCTGGGATTACAGGCATGAGCCACCGCAACCTGGCCCCTAGAAGCTTCTGTTTTCAATGATTTCTGTAGAAGTCCTGGGCTTGGCTTGAGACTCATTGATCTGCTGTGAGTCAGGTGCCCATTCCTGAACCAATCACTGACCAGGGAGAGAAAGCTCTGATTGACTCAGGCTCAGAGCTGGAAGGGAGAAGGAGTCGCTCCCTTCAGCCTATTCAGATTCTTCCCAAGAGTTTAGTTTTAGGCATGGTGGCTCATCCCTGTAATCTCAGCACTTTGAGTGGGTGGCTGAGGCAGGGGGATCAACTCTAGGAGTTTGAGACCAGCCTGGGCAATGTTATGTGACCCTGTCTCTACAAAAAAATTAGAAAAAATAGCCAGGTGTGGTGTAGTCCCAGCTACTTGGGAGGCTGAGGTAGGAGGATTGTTTGAGCCTAGGAGATTGAGGATGCAGTGAACCATGATTGTGCCACTGCACTCTAGCCTGGGTGACAGAATGAGACCCTGTCTCACACACACACAAGCCTGGGCATGGTGGCTCACTTCTGTAGTCCCAGCACTTTGGGAGGCCAAGGTGGACAGATCACCTGGGTTCAGGTGTTCAAGACCAGCCTGGCCAACATGGTGAAACCCTGTCTCTATTTAAAAAAATAGAAGGGCCGGGTGCGGTAGCTCATGCCTGTAATCCCATCACTTTGGGAGGCCAAGACAGGCAGATCGTCTGAGGTCAGGAGTTGGAGACCAGGCTGACCAACATGGTGAAACCCCGTGTCTACTAAAAAAATACCCAAATTAGCTGGGCATGGTGGCGCATGCCTGTAATCCCAGCTACTCAGGAGAATCGCCTGAACCTGGGAGGCGGAGGGTGCAATGAGCCGAGACTGCGCCACTGCACTCCAGCCTGGGCGACAGAGTGAGACTCCATCTCAAATAAATAAATAAATAAATTTAAAAATACAAAAATTAGCCAGGTGTGGTGGCACATGTCTGTAATTCCAGCTACTTGGGAGGCTGAGGTAGGAAAATTGCTTGAACCTGGGAGGCGGAGGTTGCGGTGCGCTCCACGCCACTGCACTCCAGCCTGGACAACAAGAATGAAACTTCGTCTCAAAAAAAAAAAAAAAAAAAAAGTTTAGCTTTGGAGTTTAGGCTTGGGTTTTCCGGGGTTACCACTTTTTAGCTGTGTGGTGTTATCTTGGGCAAATAATGGAAGCTTTCTGAACGTCATCTGTAAAATGAGGATAACGGTAGTCTCAACCTCTTAGGGTTTTTATGAGGAGGAAATGAGATGCTCCATGCAAAACATTTGCACAATGCTCACTACTTTGTTGTCATTGTTATTATTACTATTTCCTTCCTTCAGCACCTGCACTTCCAGGATGTTGGCACAGGCCCTTCCTTCCCCATGAGCTAGAAGGAAACTTCCTCCTGTGAGAGCTGTCACAGCTCTTTCTCTTGATTGTCTATGTGGCATTTGGTTTCTGCTCATGTTCATGCTGCCCAAACTCGTAACTTCTCTGTCCTTCTAGACTTCCAACCCCTAGGGAAGGGAAAGGATGGCTCCATTCCTTTCAATGTCCTTAATAAGAGAACTGCCATCAACACCCATCCAGTGCATTTACAGTTTCCAAAGCATTTCCTCCTCTGCCTTTTCACCTGAGCCAGAATGCAATCCTAGGGGGTGGGAGGGGTTATTATTTTCACCTCACAGATGGAGAAACTGAGGCCCAGGGAGGGGCAGTGACGTCATGGTCAAGCAGCAAGTCGGTGGACAAGAAATTAGGTGTTTCTGGATTGCCGACACAAGTTTCTTTTTGTGGGACAAATAGTTTTGAATATAGAGTTCAAGCCTTTGGTGAAGATCCCGGGGAGCCTGTTCTGCACCTGTGCTAAGTGATTCTTTTCATTCAGCATGTAGTCTGTCCCTGTCTGCTGCCTGCCAGTCTTTCCCCCAAAGTCCCTTCCTGCTTGAAACCCTCCTTCCCTGATCCCAGAGACACCCCTGGCCTGCATTGCCAGCTCTTTCTTCTGAAATACACCTCTCCAACCAGCCGCCATCAGTCTGCCCCATTATCCACCTGGAACCAACCTCCAAACCTCTGCAAGGGCAGATGAGAGTGTCTCCTCCAGCTCTGTTTTCCATGGACTGCTTTGGGCACGGATGAAATGTTCAGCTTATCCTGCAAGTTCCTCTGCAAGACTGCTTATGTGCTCTAGACTCATAGAACCTGGAATTGAATCCTAGCCCTGCCACATGCTGCCTCAGTTTCCGCATCTAAAATAGGAATAGGGCTGCTGACGTCAAGGGATCATCATGAGGATGAAGTGAGAGAGGAATGCTAGGGGGCTGATACGCTTCAAGGAGGGGGTCCAGGAAAGAGAAATGAGTTCGAGGAATGCAAGAATGTCCCCTCTGACCTTGCACGTGGGTGGTGGTCTTCCGGCCTCAGGACACCCTCCCCCACCTCCCAAGCCTGGCCTAATCTAGTATTCTCCAACTCACTTCCTGTCCTGTAGGTTAGCTCATCATCTCATTATCTGTATCCAGTTCTCTTTCCAAGCTTGCATATTATCTGTGCGGCTGGCTACACACACTTGCTAGGTGGGTGGTGAAGCGAGTATTAGGCTCTGCATACGGAAAAGTGGGCCTGGGTGGCCAAGCCCCAGCATCTCTCCAAACCTCAATTTCTTGTCTGTAAAATGTGAACAGTAAGAATGTGCACTTTGCCGGGCACGGTGGCTCACGCCTGCAATCCCAGCACTTTGGGAGGCCGAGGCGGGAGGATCACGAGGTCAGGAGTTCGAGACCAGCCTGGCCAACATGGTGAAACCCTGCCTCTACTAAAAATACAAAAATTAGCCGGGTGTGGTGGTGCGTGCCTGTAATCCCAGCTACTCGGGAGGCTGAGGCAGGAGAATCACTTGAACCTGGGAGGTGGAGGCTGCAGTGAGCTGAGATTGTGCCATTGCATTCCAGCCTGGGCAATAGAGTGAGACTCCATCTCAAAACAAATAAATAAAAAAAGAATGTGCACTTGCGGAATTGTGGTAAGGTTTTAGGCCAGCACTGGTCAGCATGGTAGCATCTCGCCACATGTGGCTGTTTACATTTAAATTAATGAAAGTTTAATGAAGTTTAAAAAATTCAGCCCCTCAGTCTCACTAGCCACATTTCAAGTGCTCGCTGGCCGCCTGTGACTCATAGCTATCCTATTGGACAACACGCAGAAAGAACATTTCCATCGTGGAGGGAAATTCTGCTGAACACTGCTGATTTAGAAGCATCACGCCTGTGCTGTGCATCAGCTGTGTGTTATAACTCATCTGACATTGTAAACTCAGGGCAGAAGCATGATTGCAGTGTAAAGTTCTGCTGTCCTTGGAGATGGGTTAAAGAGGTGAGGCTCACGAGGAATGTTGGACTGGTCGAGGGCGTTCTCTGGGATGAGGGTGGACCAAGTTCAAAACGGGGAGCTCCGGCTTCTGCTGCAAGGCAGGGACATAGGGCATAATTCCCTCTGCTGGTGGAGAAGGGATACCAAGCAGTGGGAAGGGTGGTTAACTGGAGAGTGTTTCTAGCATCTAGAACTACCAGTGTTTGACTTTTCAAAGGAAAAGTGGCCATGTGGTTTTGCAAACGTGTTACAAGCTCTCTCCATTTTTATTGTATTTATTGTATCACTAGCTAGACTAATAAAGAAAAAAGAGAGAGAAGATACAAGTAAACATAATCAGAAAGGGCAAAGAGGACATTACCACCGGCCCCATAGAAACGCAAAAAAGCCCTCAGAGACTATCATGAACACGTCTATGCACACACACTACAGAACTTACAAGAAATAGATGAATTCCTGGAAAGATACAAGCTTTTCTTTTTGCCAGAGAATGGAATTCCAGATCCCAGGTTGTTAGAACCTTAAGGGATACTTTCATCCCCTGGTTCCTGCACAGGGAGGAGGAATCCGAGGCTCAGAGAAGTACAGTGACTTGTTTAAGGTCCCGCAGTGAGTTAGGGCAGAGGAAGACTTCTGGCTACAGCTTCCCTGAAGCCAGGGCTAGGCACAGTGTTGATGTCACCCAGGCAACAGGGATGGTGCCCTCTGCCCACCTGGCAAGCCCTGACTCGTGCTCCGCGCCCCTGCTGTGAGAGGTCTCTGCTGACTCCCACCCTGATTGGAGCAGGTTAGTCAGCTTTGAGGTGCAGCCTCCAGTTCTGACCCCTCCAGTTCCGGGACCCTCATTCGAGGCATTTGAGGCCGTCTCATTTCTGTGCCCAGCACAGGGCTTGGCGCACAGGAGGTGCCTTGTGGGTGCCCGCCAGTCAAGGGTTTTCCGTTTTCGTGCCATTTAGGTAACCCCTTGCCATTCGTGCCTTTAGGTAACCCCTTGAGCAGCCTAAAGAAGCCTATAGACTTCTCCGAGTCGTTTTTGAGTATATTTTATTGACGTGAAATACACGCACGGAAAAGCGCACAAATCCAAAGTGTACTTCCGCGCATCTTCATAAAGTGAACACACTTGTAGCCTAAGAACCCAACGCTACCAGCGCCCGGCAGGCCCTGGCCCCCTTCCAGTCTCTCCTACTGAACCAGGCTTTTGAGTGAAACCCGCGGGCCGCAGCGTGAGTTTCTGCTTGATGGGGCGGGGCCTGCGCGTGCTGCCCGGCCGTGAATGTGGGGGGCCGTGAGTGTGCACTGGGTGGAGTGGCCTGAAGGGGATCAGAGTGCGCGCGTTCGGGTATTAATTTGCCAGGGCTCGTGTGGCGCTCGGGATTGGGGGTTGGGGGCTCGGGCGTCGACTGTGGGGCGCTGCGGAAGGGTGGGCCGTCCGTCCGGGGTCCTAGAGCGCAGGAGGCCGAGGGGGAGCCGCGCACCGGCCACAAGGGCGGGGCCCTGGCGGGGTCGCAGGGGCGTGGTCTGCGGGAGTGGGGCGGGGCCTCGGCGGGCTCGGGGGCGGGGCCTGCGGGCGCGCGCACGCGTCCGGCGCGCCCCCTCCCGGCCGCCATGTTGGCTGGTGTGTGGGTGTCAAACGGAGCAAGACGCGGCGGTGGCGGTGGCGGCGGCTCCCCGGGCTCCGGTCGCTCCCGCCTCCCCAGCGCTGCCGGCGGCCGCAGCGGTGCACCCACGCCGGCCCGGAGGAGCAGAGGTGAGCCAGAGCCCGTGGGGCTCCAGGGCCAGAGCGAGTCCCCGGGGCGAGGACCCTCCCCCTCTCCAGGGCGCGGACGCCCCCAGAGCACAGGCTCCCCTACCTCACCAGCCCCGCCAGGGCATGCACCCCTGCCGCCCAGCTGGTCCCTACGCCAGGCTCTGGGGGATCCCCTTCTTTCCAACCAGGCCCCGCCCCACGGACTGAAGCATGGCCCCCTTCTCATCTGGATCCAGCTTTCCGCTGCAGGGATCTCCCCCGTTACCCGTCCCTATCACCGAGCATCTCCTTTTATGTCCCCAGAGTCTAGGGCGCCCCTTACTCCTACCTTGGATCCTGGAGCCCCGTTCATCTTGGAACAACCCCGCCCCCCTCCCCAGAGCACGTTCCTCCCCTCCCCGGGCCCGGCGCCCCTTCCTCCTGAGCCCAGCCTTGTCTCCCGCCCGCCCCCGTGCAGAGCCCGGTCCGGGCGCCCTCCGGGAATCGGGGGAGGGGTCCTTTTCTCTGTCCGGGATCCTGCCCGTCTCGCCTTTCCTGGGGGCTGTAGCAGGGCCCCCTTCCGTCCTCGGGGACCAGGCTCCCCACTCCCCAGCCCCCACTCCCACGGAACAGCGGGGACGGGGGCGGAAGAGCCAGGCTCCAGCTGCCTTTTGTTTCGCGTGGGATGGCAGAGACCCACCCGGCCCGGCGGTCCTGCTCGGCTGATCCGGGTGGGTGAATGGGTGCGTGGGGTCTGGCCTCTTCCAGGAGAGACTTCCTCTCTCTCCCTGTGGGGTGGCTCCCCCAGAGCCGAGCGCGTTGGGAGGCTGGCCCTTGCTAGAGGAGTCGGTGCCAACAGGTTTTTGTTTGCGACCTGAAGTTTGCCCGGTGGCTTTGCCTGGGGCAGCTTGAGCTCCCTGTGAATCCCCCCGCAGGAGCTTGTGGAAGGCCATTTCTCCGCCCAAGGACTCCGTCTGCGCGATTCCTTCGCATTCGTGCTGCTCTGGGGACGTATCTAAAATCTGTGCTTTAAGAGCGGAGAGGGCTTAACCGTCATTAGGGTTCGGATGAGGGAAACTGAGGCCCAGAACTGCAGTAATTTGCCCAAGGTCACGCAGTGATACTGTGTCAGTGCAGAACTGGAAGCTAGGTCTCCAGGGCTCTGTTTACCACATTTAATGACTTTTTTATTTTTTAGGGAGCTGTTCAGGACCCTACCTTCCCCTTTATTTTTCATATTTACGCAAGAAAGTGGGCAGGAAAATATGAGAAATAATGAGTTATTCGTTTTCACCTCCAGAAAATACCCTGTGAAAGAAGGGATTGGAACAGGGTGTTAAAATGATGGGAAAAGGTGAATTTTAAGAATCCAAGCTTCCTCTCATTATGTAATATAATGAAGATTTGGCAGAAAACGTGCCTCTTGTAGCTCTAGATACAGAATTTTAGGTGCTGACAAAATCTTATGCCGAATCTGGCACAGCAGTGATTGAGTTAGCACTGATAATTAAGTTTTTATCTGTATTTAAATGAACATCAAAAGGGACTACAATTTGCTTCTGAATGGTACTTGTTCGGTGCTTGTTTTTGGGACAAGTGATTGTGTTGGGGAAGCGCACCTGACTTTTAAATCTTTTATTTATTTATCTTTTTGAGGCGGAGTCTCTGCCACCCAGGCTAGAGTGCAGTGGCACGATCTCGGCTCACCGCAACCTCCGTCTCCTGGGTTCAGGCGATTCTCCTGCCTCAGCCTCCGGAGTAGCTGGGATTACAGGCGCACGCCATCCACCACGCCTGGCTAATCTTTGTATTTTTAGTAGAGACGGGGTTTCGCCGTGTTGGCCAGGCTGGTCTCGAACTCCTGACCTCATGTGATCCGCCCACCTCGGCCTCCCAAAGTGCTGGGATTGCAGGCGTGAGCCAACACTCCTGGCCTAAATTTTTTATTTATCTGTATTTTTACTTTTACATTTTAAAAGCTTATTTATTTCCCTAGTTTTAAAATTGGGCTAGTCATCTTTACCAGTCTCACTGGGCTATTCTTTTATAAGCAGGGAATGAGATACTGGTTGTTAAAGATTTTGGTAAAGTGTAAGTTACTGTAAGGCATGATTCAGGACTGCGTCCCACAAGTCCCTGGACCAGGAGCCAGTTCGGATTGTCTTGTGGGATGTACCAAGTTCCCCTGGTTTACAGAGGTTTTTTGCCTCTCTGAGGCCTGAGCTGGCCAGATGGAGAGCTCTGTGGAAAACTCTTCCAGCAGTGTGTGTTGGGCCAAGCACTCGACGTGTGAAGAAATGTAAAACTTTCAAGTGATAATATCTAGCATCGTGTATGCAGCCTTGAAAAATGACCCAACCTTTGTAGAAATTCTCTGTTATCACTAACCCTCTTCCATAATGAGCGGAGGATTTCCCAAGAATTGGGATTCTGATAAGAGTCCTGCAAAAGTTGAAAAGTTTTGGAACTTTTTTTTTTTTTTTGACTTTAATTAGGAGGAGCGGCAACTTTTCGGTTGTGAACTGAAGTACTGAGAGATTTTTATGCGTGGAATTGTCCTTGTCATACTTTTGGAAAGTGCATTAAAATTTTCTAAGTTTTCTGGCAGTTCTCACTCTTCCCCATAACATTTCTCTCTGGCTTATAGGGTGTGAAGGACCACGATTGTTGTCATTTTATGGCATGTATACCTGGTGACCCTGAGCCTTGGAGAAGTCAAAGGGCTTGGATTTGGGCAATTTTTTTTTTTTTTTTTTTTTTTTTTTTTTTTTTGAGACAGAGTCTCACGCTGTCACCCAGGCTGGAGTGCAGTGGCGCAATCTTGGCTCACTGCCAACCTCTGCCTCCTGGGTTCAAGCGATTCTCCTGCCTCAGCCTCCCAAGTAGCTGGGACTACAGGCGTGTGCCACCATGCCCGGCTAATTTTTGTATTTTTAGTAGAGATAGGGTTTTGCCATGCTGGCCAGGCTGATCTCGAACTCCTGACTTCAAGTGATCCACCTATCTTGGCCTCCCAAAGTGCTGGGATTACAGGCGTGAGCCATCATGGCGGTCCTTGGGTTTGGGGAAGTTGAGGCTGGAAAAGATCTGAGGAATTATGTAGTTTGTATCCCTTTTTTGTCTGCTGGACTTTTAACTCATGTATTCGGTGTAAGCAGACCCCTTCTGTCAATACTTTGCCGGCTAGCTCGCCCGATGTTTGGCCCGCTTTTCTCCGCTGTCCTACCTTCACCACCCCACACAGTCTGTTGGTGCACTTACGACATTGTCCGTGTATCTGGGGCTCTTGTGACACTGTGACGTCTTTGAGGCCAGTGGTCAGCCTGTCTTTACTTCTCCAGTACCAGGCTCAGTCTCTGATAGATGGTAGGTGCTCAGTAAAGGTCTGTCACCAGTATTCCTTGAGGCAGGGGAGCACATTTTTATGGCTCCGTCACTGCAGCCTCTACTGTTCTGTCGCACTGTTGCTGAAATCACTACTGTTGGTCCAGCAATTGTGTGTCAGTTGCATAGGTTTATCCACCTCATCTGCAGGGAAGGAAACTGAGGCCTAGGGAGCTTAAGTCACATGCTCGAGGTCGCACAGCCAGTAAGTGATTTGAACAGATCTGTTGGACTTCAAAATATTATTATACCTGTTACCTACTTTGAGGACCAAGTCTCATGGGGATGAAGAGACAGACTGCAAGTTAACGGTGGACTGAGGGAGGTGGGGTGATGTGATTAAGGTGGTTGAGGATGGGAAGAGCGCATTTGTTTTTTCTCAGATGCATTGTGAAATGAATGTTTATGTCCATCTGTTGAGTTTTTGAAAATTGACAAACTTGCCGGGCGTGGTGGCTCATGCCTGTAATTCCAGCACTTTGGGAGACCAAGGCGGCCGGATCACCCTGAGGTCAAGGGATCGAGACCATTCTGGCCAACATGGTGAAACTCCATTTCTGCTAAAAATACAAAAATTAGCTGGGCGTGGTGGCGCACACCTGTAGTCCCAGCTACTCGGGAGGCTGAGGCAGGAGAATCACTTGAACCTGGGAGGCAGAGGTTGTAGTGAGCCGAGATCACGCCACTGCACCCCAGCTTGGCGACAGAGCAAGACTCGGTCTCAAAAAAAAAAAAAAAAAAAAAAAAATTGACCAACTTTGTCGATGGAATTTTATTGCTTAACTAGTTCATTCAAGTTAACTAAAAATAGAAACTTAGAAAAACAAATACAGTGAAATAAGTATATGTTGAAAGCCGTTTCAGCAGCCTTTATTTTAAACCACCGTAATTTCACATCAACATTTACCATAGGGATTACCACCCATTTGGAGTAGAAAAACTGAGGCCCTGAGAGGTTAAGTAAGCTGTGAGGAATTGGCACAGCCAGGATTCAAAGTGAATCTGTGTAATTCCCAGGCCTGGGTCCCTTCTGCTCCACTGGCCCCTGTAGAAGGCCCCACAGAATAATAGGTATTCATTTAAATTACAGGATAAATTTGTTGTCTGAAAATCACCACCAAGTTTATTTAGAAGGTTGGGAATTGTGAATAACGAGATTTCTGGCTCTTTCCTAACCTTAGAACCTTTGAAAACACTGTGGTTTGAATGTCAATAATTAATGGATCATTTTAGCTGAGAGATACTAGATTTGGTGATCGATTTGAAAAAAAAAAAAAAAAAAAAAAAAAGCTTAGGCCAGCCACGGTGGCTCATGCCTGTAATCCCAGCATTTTGGGAGGCTGAGGTGGGCGGATCACTTGAGGCCTAGAGTTTTTGAGACCAGCCTGGCCAGTGTGGCAAAACCCCATCTCGACCAAAAAAATACAAAAATTAGCCGGGCATAGTGGCATGCACCTATAGTCCCAGCTACTCAGGAGGCTGAGGCAGGAAAATCACTTGAACCTGGGAAGGGGAGGTTGCAGTGAGCCTCCAGCCTGGGTGACAGAGCAAGACTCTGTCTCAAAAAAAAAAAACAAAAACAAAAAACCTGCCTTCTTTTGAACCAGATCCGCAACATTGTTAAAATGCTCCCTATCCATGCATTGGATTCTTTCTGTGACTCATTCCCCTAGTACCTAGGTGCTGGAGCCTGCTTTGTTCCTGGGCATAGAAAGTCCTTTTCCTGATTCTGTTTCCTGTTGGTCCTGGTCTAGGCAGAGTATGCTTCACTTTCAAGCCCTCTAGAGAGAGAACAGGTAACTTAATTCTCTTTCTGTTCAAAGCAATACAAGGAATTGGACATGCAAAGGGCTGTAAATAAAGGGACTCCCCATCTTCTCTTCATGGTAACCCTGCTGATACATAGAAGAGGGAAAAGTAGGCTCTTCCTACTGATCATTTAGGGCTAATGCATGATGTGGATTTAAAAGCTTTTATAATTAATCACTTACAGGCTTCATTCTTCCTCTCGGTCCCACCCCTTAGGTAGTTGCACATTGCAGCATCTCGATAGCTGAGAACACCAAGTGGTACAGTTAATTTGGCTTCAAAGGCCATGTGGCGGATAGCTTTGGAATGAGGTGTGGGTACTAATAGGCCTCCTGGCTGGGTGGCTTTGGGCACTTTAATCACTGAGCTTTGGTTTCCTTATCTCTAAAGGGGGGCTCGTAATCACTACTTCATGGAATAGACTAGCCTTATTTCTCAAACTCCTGTGTGCAGCAGAAGCACCCAGAGGGCTTGCTGAACACGTGGCCGGGGCTCCACCCCATTGTTTCTCATTAGGGAGGGGAGGCCTGAGACTGTGTCTTTTTTTTTTTTTTTTTTTTTTTTTTTTTTAAGAGAGAGGCTTGTTCTGTTGCCCAGGCTGAAGTGCAGTGGCGCGATCTTGGTTCACTGCACTCCACCTCCCAGGTTAAAGTGATTTTTCTGCCTCAGTTTCCTGAGTAGCTGGGATTACAGGCGCATGCTACCATGCCCAGCTAATTTTTTTTTTTTTTTTGATACGGAGTCTTGCTGTCTCCCAGCCTGGAGTGCAGTGGGGCGATCTCGGCTCACTGCAAGCTCCGCCTCCCAGGTTCACGCCATTCTCCTGCCTCAGCCTCCCGAGTAGCTGGGACTACAGGCGCCCGCCACCACGCCCGGCTGATTTTTCTGTATTTTTAGTAGAGACGGGTTTTCACCGTGTTAGCCAGGATGGTCTCCATCTCCTGACCTTGTGATCCGCCCGCCTCAGCCTCCCAAAGTGCTGGGATTACAGGCATGAGCCACTGCGCCCGGCCATGCCCGGCTAATTTTTTGTATTTTTCGTAGAGATGGGGTTTTACCATGTTGGCCAGACTGGTCTCAAACTCCTGACCTCAAGTGATCCGCTTGTCTTGGCCTCCCAAAGCGCTGGGATTACAGGTATGAGCCACCGTGCCTGGCAGAGAATGTGTATTTTTAGCCAGCTTCCAAGTGCTACTGATGCTGCTGGTCTAGGGACCAAATTTGGGAACCTTGGCCCAGAGGACTGCATGAGAAGGTGTGTAGGATGTCTAGCACCTGCTGGCTGTGCAGTAGGAACTCAAAAATGACACTGAAATGTTTCTAAATATTGGTTTGAAGATGATGGATGGCATGACATTTGGAAAGGAAATGTGGGCTCTCAGAGTGTTTTCACTTCATTCTTTTGTGATTGTAAGTTGGACTGTGGTCACAGGGATTATCACTATTGGGTTAATTGAGATACTTTCCTTAATGAAGGGGACAGAAGATGTCATTGTCCTTCAAAAAGGCAGTCAATCTTGGATTCTGTTGAAAAAGCAGGTTCATCATTCTCACACATCATGCAAGAAGTTTGCTGTCTAGGCCTTTTAGAATTGTAACTTGGGGGCTGGGTGCGGTGGCTCATGCTTGTAATCCCAGCACTTTGGGAGGCTGAGGCTGGTGGATCACTTGAGGCCAGGAGTTGGAGACGAGCATGGCCAACATGGCGAAACCCCATCTCTACTAAAAATACAAAAATGAGCCAGGTGTGGTGGCGTGGGCCTGTAGTCCCAGCTACTCAAGAGGCTGAGGCACGAGAATTGCTTGAACCTGGGAGGCGGAGGTTGCAGTGAGCCGAGATTGTGCCACTACACTCCAGCCTGTGTGAGGGAGTGTGACTCTTTTCAAAAAAAAAAAAAGAATTGTAACTTGGAAGTGTTGAGGGAGTAATGTTGTTGGGTCCTCGATTCCCACAGGGCCACTTGGCATGGACCATTGGTGTTAATGGAAGTTGCTTCTCCTCCCTGCAGCAATTCAGATTTAATATTCTTTCATGTTTACAGTTTGAATTTTTTTCGTCAGTGGTAATTATCAACTTGTCCATCAAAACCCAATGTGCAGGAAGGTGTGTGTGAGCCCTGATGGTTTTTGAGTATTTCCTGTGTGCCAGGCTTTATATTACTAATTTTATGCACTGTGTTTAATTTTCATGGTGGTCCTGCAAGCCCTATCACCGTTTCTCATTTTGCATTTTAGAAAACTAAGAGGGGTTCAGTAACCTGCCCCAGGCCATACAGCCAGTACGAACTCCTGTTGGTATGCCCCAGCTGGTATTTGCTGCCACCTGTGTCAAACTCAGAACTGCTTTATTTCCACGACCTCATTTGCAGCTGTGCCAGGTGTGCCCGTTACCTCACTGTACCCTCACAACAGCCCCAAGAGGTAGGCTGAGCAAGCTGAGGCTCGAAAGAGGCAAGCTTGGTCATAGGCACCTGGCCATGGCTGGCTGGACCTGAATTCAGTCCCACGCCTGTCTGATTTTGGAGCTTTATGAAGTTGTTTCTATGACAACAGCTTACCTCTCTGTCAGGTGACCCTAAGCTGCCTGGATGTGTACAGCAGGGACCTAGGGCTACCCTAGCTGGCTTGACCCCAAGGAAGTCTGTGTGGGCTGGTAAGGGTTTTTGTGTTTGCAGAGCTGTGTTAAAATAATTGGCCAAATTTTTCTTTGAGCGAAGGGGACATTTCTTTTTACTTTGTGATCCTGCAGCTCTGCACACTGGTGTGGGTACTAAGGACTGAAAACCCTCTCCTAATGCTACTTTGTTAAAATGGGGTCAAGTATGGAATTTTTTTCTTTTGAGTCGGAGTCTCTGTCGCCAGGCTGGAGTGCAGTGGCGGGATCTCAGCTCACTGCAACCTCTGCCTCCCAGGTTCAAGCAATCCTCCTGCCTCAGCCTCCCGAGTAGCTGGGACTATAGGCATGTGCCACCACGCCCAGCTAATTTTTGTGTTTTTAGTAGAGATGGGGTTTCGAAATGTTGGCCAGGATGGTCTTGATCTCTCTCTCTCTCTTTTTTTTTTTTTTTAAGACGGAGTTTCGCTCTTGTCGCCTAAGCTGGAGTGTGATGGCACGATCTCGGCTCACTGCAACCTCCATCTCCTGGGCTCAAGTGATTCTCCTGTCTCAGCCTCCTGAGTAGCTGGGACTACAGGCACGCTAATTTTTTTGTATTTTTAGTAGAGACCAGGTTTTACCATGTTGGCCAGGCTAGTCTCGAACTCCTGACCTCAGGTGATCTGCCCGCCTCAGCCTCTCAAAGTGCTGGGATTACAGGCATGAGCCACCATGCCCGGCCCTTCTTCATCTCTTGACCTTGTGATCCTCCCTCCTCGGCCTCCCCAAGTGCTGGGATTACAGGCGTGAGCTATCGTACCCAGCTGGAATTTGGTAGTCTTAAAAAGTTACATGTGGCCGGGGGTGGTGGCTCATACCTGTAATCCCAGCACTTTGGGAAGCCGAGGCAGGTGAATCATGAGGTCAAGAGATCAAGACCATCCTGGCCAAATGGTGAAACCCCATCTCTACTAAAAATACAAAAATTAGCTGGGCATGGTGGCGCATGCCTGTAGTCCCAGCTATTTGGAAGGCTGAGGCAGGAAGATCGCTTGAACCGTGAGGCGGAGGTTGCAGTGAGCTGAGATCGTGCCACTGCACTCCAGCCTGGCGACAGAGCGAGACTGTCTCAAAAAAAAAAAAAAATAATAATTCCATGTGAAGTATCTCCTTCCCCAGTAGGCAATTAACACCTGGGTTCTAGCCAATGGGTAATTTTCTCTCTGGTCTTAAAATGTCCTGGGGAGGCTGGGGTGTGAGCATTTTCCCAAGGTTTGAGCACTGCTCGCAGCTCCCCAGCCAAGGAATGATAAACAGCTATGTGTTGGTGCCTGCCCTGCGCTTGTGGGAGGCCCTGGAGGCTTGGACTTGAGTTTGTTTTGTGAACTCTTTAAGACTCTGAGGTGAATAAATCAATGTGAGCAAAAAGTTGTATTAAAAGGCCTCTTCCCCCCGCCCCGCCCCCAAAAGTCCTAGCAATAAAGGGACACAGTTTTTTTGTTTTTTGTTTTTTTTCCTGAAAGCAAGTCCTCCCTGTGTGCCTTTTTTTTTTTTTTGAGGCGGAGTCTCGCTCTGTCACCCAGGCTGGAGTGCAGTGGCACGATCTCAGCTCACTGCAAGCTCCACCCCCGGGTTCACACCATTCTCCTGCCTCAGCCTCCCGAGTAGCTGGGACTACAGGCACCCACCACCACGCCCGGCTGATTTCTTTTTGTATTTATGGTAGAGACGGGGTTTCACCATGTTAGACAGGATGGTCTTGATCTCCTGACCTCGTGATCCACCTATCTCAGCTTCCCAAAGTATTGGGATTACAGGCGTGAGCCACCGCGCCCGGCCCCCTGTGTGCCTTTTTGATACTCAGAGCTGTCCTGGGATATAATGACTATACTATGGATGACAAAAGTTGGGAAACATCTGATTGGAGAAAGAATTTGTATGTCACTTTATGAGAAGCAGCTGGGAGATGTAGAAGTACGGGCATTTCAAGGACAGTTTCATGACTGAGGCCAGTGTCAACCTGAAAAATATGGAACACGTGATCTAGAGGCAAATAATGGTTATAAATGAAATGCCACCAAGAACTTAATCTAATTGAGAAGACAAAGTTACTCTTTGTGAGACAGAAGCTAGCGGTTTGTTGAGCCATGATTTTGATTCTTTGTCAGGGGGTCAAGAATGGAGAAAAAATTTAGAAGAGTCCGGGAAGGCATCAGGAGAAGGTAGGATTTGAGCTGGACCTTGAAGAACCAGGAACAGTATCCCTAAGTGGAAGGCAGATGGGAAGGTATTTTGGATCTCAGGAACAGCAGGACTTAAAGCTTGAGATGGGATGGGGTAAGGTGCTTGAGTGTGTGCCAGCTTCTGGGCTCCTGCAGCTGGTGCCGGGTGGATGCCTGCTGGGAGCAGTGAGCTCCCAGGTGGCCAGATGGCCACTGGCTCTGGTGAGGCAGCAGCCTTGGGGTTTGGTTTTCTGGGTAGTAGGGAGCAGGGTAGGTCTTGAGGAGTGGGTGCCACCTCAAGTGTTTGAGAAGGGGGCCCTGCGGAGTAATCTCTGTGGGTGGGGTCCTGGCCCAGACTGGCTTCCTGAGACTGGCTAGATAGCAGTTCTAGAGATGGAGAATGAAGAGAGGCCAGAGTTGAGTTGTGTTTAGGGAGTAAAGGGGGCCTCAGTGCTGGCTGGGAAGTTTGGATTTGACTCCCTGGGAGCCTGTAAACCATGTGGCCTGGAAAGCTAGAAAAATGCCCATGATGGGGCCCCACCCCAGACCAATCAAGGGGGAGCCAGTAATTTTTAGAAGTGCCCTCAGATAATTCTCATAGTCTGTGTGGGTTGAGAAGCTGAGCTGTGTGCTTGGAGGAGCCTCCGGGAGTGTCAGGGATTGGAAGGGGAAAATTGGAGCCAGAAGAAGCCTTTGAAGTAATGTGGTGTGGGGGACTGGGTTCCTGAGCTATCGTAGAATGACTGTGGATTGGCTGGTGGAATCAGGGCTGGAGAGGAACTGGCAGAAATGATCACCCTGGCTGAAATACGCCTCTAAGCTACCTTGGTAAATAAAGAAGGACAGCTTAGCAGAAAGTTTAAACCAGGGACGGGCAGAAGAGACTGTGATCCGCCTATTTGGCAAGCCTCCTTTCAACCTGCATTTTAGTCACAGAGCAGGCACAGCAGGTTCTTATCTGTTCTCTCAAGCTTGCTAGCCAAGTTCCTCCCCACACCCTAAATTGTAATGACTGCAGCAGATGGTACATGTAAAATTTTAAATTGCATTTCTTTAATTTTATTAAAGATAGTTGTAATGTAGAGTTACTAATTTAGATAGATTCACTTTATTAGTCAAAGTCTAGAAGTGAGATTTTACGTGGTACAGTTAATGCATGTCACAGTGTCATTGTAATATATGGTATTTCAGTCAAAAAATGAGTTCATAGTCCACTTCATTTATTCTTTACTTAATGCTTATTGAGCACATATGTATTATGTGCTGTTGGCTGGGAACGCATGAGTGAATAAAATTTAAGTTCCTCTTACATTTCAAAATAGTTTTTGGTCTGCAGATGGTGGCTCTTGCCTCAGTAACAACTAATATTAGGTTTGGGAGATAGCTGGGGGAGGGAAGTTTAGAAAGTGGTGTCAAACACTAGAATGGAACCTGGGAACCAGAGGAGGCTTCGGGGAAATAGTATGTAAGCTGAGTCTTGAAGGAAAAGTGGGAGTTCTCAGGGACAGAGATGAGAGGATCCCTGGCCGTGGGAGCTGCATTATGCAGAGGCCTGAGCTGAGCAAGGAGGGCGCAGAGGAGGAAGAGCTGGACATGTGGCAGAGGCCCAGCTGCCTGCTGACCAGACTCTCCAGGCAGGACAGGCGAGCTTGGTGAGGTTTGACTCATGGGCTGTGGTTTTCACATAGCCTTTTGGCGGTGAGTGGGCAGGACTGTGGGCCTTCCACCCCACCTCTAATCAGAGCATCTCTGTGCTGGTGAAAGTGGGGAGCTAAAAAGAGCCCACTTGAGAAGTGTTCCTTTGCTGTTGAAGAACAACCAAAGTTATCCGGAGCTGCAGTGAGCAAGCTGGTACCCTGAGGGTGGCTGGGAGGGAGAGATTGGAGGTTTCTTCCAGAGGACCTGAAGGGCCCTCACTTTTTTCTGTTTGCAGTGAGGTGGATGTTCCCTCCTCTACTCCAGGCCAGTTTCCCAAGGCCTCTGGGTAATGTCTATGTGATTAAACAGTCTCTTGGGAATAGAACTCCTTTCAGTTAAGCAGCTCTGTTTTCCAGAAATCCCTGGATAACGTTATGACTATGTGGTAAAGGTAAGGGACCTTGCGTTAACTTGGGGTGAATGTCAGAGAGCTGCTGTGTGGTAGGCTCTGTGCTGGGCACCCAGGAAATGGTCCTTGTCCTTGACTCTGCCCGGTCTGGACTAGAAAAGTGGTCCTTAGGCGGATTGAGCTCACAGATGTGTTTTGTTTGTGCCTCTTTCTAAACATTAAAATTGGTTGCTCTGTCAGTTTCCTATGGCTGCTGTGACAAATTGCCACAAATGCAGTGGCTTAAAACAACGCAGTTGTATAGGCGGGAAGTCCGACACAGGTCTTAATGGGCTGAGGTCGTGGTGTAGTTAGAGCTGGGTCATGCTGGAGGCTCTCGGGGGGAACCCGTTTCTCTGCCTTTCCAAATTCTTGAGGCCTTCTGTGTTCCTTGGCTCGTGCTCCTTCCATCCTTAAAGCCAGCTGCGGTGTTCTACTCTTTACCACGTGGTTTCTGTCTGACCCTGACTCTTCTGCCTCCCACTTCCACTTTTAAGGATCCTTGTGATTACATTTGGGCACACTGAATAATCCAGGATACTATGTTTTAAAGTCAGCTGATTAGAAACTTAAATTCTTTTTTTTTTTTTTGCTCCGTCTCCTAGGCTGGAGTGCAGTGATGCCATCTCGGTGCACTGCAACCTCCGCCTCCCGGGTTCAAGGGATTCTCCTGCCTCAGCCTCCCGAGTAGCTGGGATTACAGGTATGCGCCACCATGCCCGGCTAACTTTTGTATTTTTAAATAGAGATAGGGTTTCACCATGTTGGCCAGGCTGGTCTCGAACTCCTAACCTCAAGTGATCCACCTGTATCAGCCTCCCAAAGTGCTGGGATTACAGGCGTGAACCACCGTGCCCTGCCTAGAAACTTAAATTCTAACTGCTACCTTAATTCTCCTTTGCCACAAAACCTAACATATTCACAGGTTCTGAGATTAAGATGTGGTTATCTTTGGGAGGCCACTATTTGCTGGTCATAGTTGCCAACATTAAAAACAGGAGATCTTACATAGCCTCCTAGTCTTGCAGCTTCATTGACAAATCAGAACACTTGGCAGCCTGGGGCCTGTACTGTTGCCTGGCAACAGTGGGTCAGAGCCAGTGTCGGCGCCATCTCTAGTTGGGGCTTGCGGGTGCCAGTTCTCCACAGACCTCCAGCCTCCGCATGGTGCCTGCTCATTTCCCCTGGTTGTCTGGTCCCTGCCCTGGGGACACAGGGGCTTACACAGACTCCAGTCAGGGCAGAATCCCCAACTCAGGGTGGCTGAGTTTGTCTGCCTCTCTGTTCATACCCTGCTGCTTGCCCCCCTGCACCTCCCCCCTCACTTACTGCCTCTATACCCTTTCCCTGCGGCCTCTTCTGCCTCTGCCTGGCACACACTGTCCCTCCTCCTCTCTCTGCCCTTCTCTCTCTGACCCAGGGCTCTACATTCCGCAGCATCTCTGGTGCTATTTTAGGTGGGATTGTTTGTGCCATGATTCCTTGTCTCTTGTCCCCTCCTTTTCTGGCACCCAACACTAGTACATTCTGATGCCTTCCCTTTTATGTCTTGCATTGGTGTTTGTGAAAAGCAAGTCTTTATAATGTACCTTTAGAGCAGTATCCATTAAAAACCAGGATCACACACCAAGCATGTAGTTGAACATCTGTGTGCCTTGCACTCTCCTAGACATTGGGAATGCCGTGGGGACTCCTGCCCTACCTCTAGTTCTAGAAGAGGGATAGGGGAAACAAATGGATAGGCAATCACAGTGTCAGCTTCTTACTGCATCTGGAGAGGCAGGATCTTGCTTCCTTCAGCTCCCAAGCCTGGAGGTGAGCTCTGTTTGCATTGTGTGTTGGGTGGGGTTGTTTGTGGGGCTCTGTTAAAAGCGTTTCAGTGGAAGATCCCTGAGTTTGCAGACATCACCTGGACCCCCAGCTTGTAGTTGAATTTTTTTTTTTTTGAGAAGTGCAGTGGTGTAATCTCAGCTCACTGCAACCTCGGCCTCCCAGGTTCAAGCAATCCTCTTGCCTCAGCCTCCTGAGTAGCTGGGATTAGAGGTGCACGCCACCACTCCTGGCTAATTTTTATATTTTTAGTAGAGACAGCATTTCACCATATTGGCAGGCTGGTGTTGAACTCCTGACCTCAGGCGATCTGCCCATCTTGGCTCCCCAGACTGCTGGGATTACAGGCGTGAGCCACTGCGCCTGGCCAGGTAGTTGAGTTTTGAGCAGGCAGCTTGAAAGCTTGGATATCATACAGGTTGAGTATCCCTTGTCTGAACTGCTTGGGACTAGAAATGTTTTAGATATTAGAGTTTTTTGGATTTTGGAGTGTTTGCATATGCATAATGAGATATCTTGGGGATGGAACCCAAGTCTAAACGTGAAATTCATTTATGTTTTGTGTATACCTTACACCCATAGCTTGAAGATAATTTTATATAATATTTTAAATAAGTTTGTGTACAAAACAAAGATTTGACTGCATTTTGATCGTGACCCGTTGCGTGAAGTCAGGTGTGGAGTTTTCCACTTGTGGCATCATGTTGCTGCTCAAGAAGTTCCTGACTTTGGAACATTTTGGATTTTGGATTTTCACATTAGGGATACCTAATGTGAGAGAGACTAGGCCACACAGTCCTTGCACTGCTGCCTGGTGGTCTGAACTGGGGCTCTGATTGTTTTCTGAGGGGCCTTTTGTGTGCCTTCTGTGAAGGGGTCTGCATTGAGTGAGTCTACACTGTTGGGCTCAGTGTGGAGCGTACCTGGTTGAGCCGCCAGAGTTTGACGGCTTAAGGGCAGTCTGTCATTTTATCTACAGAGTAAATTAACATGATAAAGATCTTTGGAAACTTACAAACAAAATGAAACATTTCATGATGGAGGATTTCAGACAGAAAAATAGAATAGTTTAGTGAACTCCCATCACTTAGCTTCAACAGTTAATTCTAGGCTCCCCCTACCTCAGATGATTTTAAAGCAAATCCCAGTATTCACCTTATTGGCAAATGCTTCAATACATATCTCTAACAGATGATGGACTCTTTATAAACTTATTTTTAAGTGAAGACTGACCACCGGCCTTCCTAATTCTGATTTTCATATTTCTGTGTTTGAAGCTGATTTTTAAAAATTGTGGAGTAATGATTATATTTACACAAAATCTTGATTGATTGACTGAGATAGGGTCTCGCTCTGGCACCCAGGCTGGAGTACAGTGGCGTGATCTCTGCTCACTGCAACCTCCGCCTCCTGGGCTCAAGCCATCCTCCCACCTCAGCCTCCTGAGCAGCTAGGGCTACAGGTGCGTGTCACCATCGCTGGCTAATTTTTTGTATTTTTTGTAGAGATGGGGTGTCACCATGTTGCCCAGCTCCAGACTGGTCTTGAACTCCTGAGTGCAAGAGATCTGCCTGCCTTGGCCTCCCAAAGTGCTGGGGTTATAGGCATGAGCCACCACACCCAGTCGCCATGCTAAGGATTTAAAAGTGAACAATTCTGTGGCATGTGGTACATTTATAATGTTGTGCCACTATCTAGTTTCAGAACTTTTTCATCACTCCAAAAGAAAATCCATAATCATTAGGTAGTTGCTCCTCAATTTCCCCAGCCCCTGGTATCTGTTAACCTACTTTCTGTCTCTATGGGGTTTGCCTATTCTGGACATTTCATATAGATGGACTTATACAATATCTGGCTTTTCGTATTGGCTTCCTTCACCTAGCATGTTTTCCAAGTTCATCCATGTTGTAGCATGGATCCAAACTTGATTCCTTTTTATGACCGAATAATATTCCATTGTATGGATATACCACAATTTATTTATTTAGTGGTGGACACTTGGGTGGTTTCCACATTTGGCTGTTGTAAACAGTTGCTTTTTTTTTTTTTTTTCTTTTTGAGACAGGGTCTCACTCTGTCACCCAGGCTGGAGTGCAGTGGTGTGACCATGGCTCACTGCAGCCTTGACTTCCTGGGCTCAGGGGATCTTCCCACCTCAGCCTCCTGAGTAGCTGGGGCTACAGGCCTGGCTAATAGTTGTATTTTTTGTAGAGACAATGTTTCAGTGTTGCCCAGGCTGGTCTCGAACTTCTAGGTTCAGGTGATCCCCCTGCCTCAGCCTCCCACAGTGCTGGGATTATAGGTGTAAGTCACTGTGCCTGGCCAATAGTTGCCGTTTTAATTTAACTTGTCATTGCTTAATTTGAAATACGGTGATGTGCTGCCTGGATCAAAAAGAAAATGTCACATGTGAGAGGGCAAGACAGTGATCTGCTCTTGACTCTATTTATTGCAATAAACACATTTTGAAAGAACTTATAACAGTCAGTCGTGGTGGCTCATACATGTAATCCCAGCACTTTGGGAGACTGAGGCAGGATCACTTGAGGTCAGGAGTTTGAGACCAGCCTGGCCAAGATGGTGAAAACCCTGTCTCTACTGAAAATACATAATTAGCCAGGTGTGGTGGTGCATACCTGTGGTCCCAGCTACTCGGGAGGCTGAGGCAGGAGAATCACTTGAACCCAGGAGGCGGAGGTAGCAGTGAGCCATGATCACGCCACTGTACTCCAGCCTGGGTGACAGAGCAAGAATCTGTCTAAAAAGAAAGAGAGAGAGAAAGAGAAAGAAAGAGAAAAAGAAAGGAGGGAGGGAGGGAAGGAAAGGAAGGAAAGGAAAAAGGAAAGGAAAGGAAGAAGGAAGGAAGGAAAGGAAGGAAGGCAGGAAGGAAGGAAGGAAAGAAGGAGAACTTATAACAAAAGTATAATAAATGTAACAGAGCTCACGCCTGTAATCCCAGCAGTTTGGGAGGCCAAGGCCGGTGGATTACTTGAGGTCAGGAGTTCCAGACCAGCCTAGCCAACATGGTGAAACCCTGTCTCTACTAAAAATACAAAAATTAGCCAGGCGTGGTGATGCACGCTTGTAATCCCAGCTACTCGGGAGGCTGAGGCAGGAGAATCCCTCGAACCCAGGAGGCGGAGGTTGCAGTGAGCTGAGATCGCACCGCTGCACTCCATCCTGGGGGACAGTGAGACTCTGTCTCAAAAAATAAAAATAAAAACATAACAGAAAACTGTACTATATATAATGTTAGTACATAAGGGACTTAGAGGCCTCTTCTGATTGTTTCCGGTGACCATTAGTCCTGCTTAACAGACTGGTAGTCTGATGGGCAAACCCCACTCTCTCAAAACTGCTCCAGGTTTGAGGATGAGTAGTGGCCTTTCTGAGCACTGGAATGGAGATGGGTGATCAACAGCCTCTGGGACTTTGCCCCACTCCTGAGTTACAGGGACAGACTTCTGTTTTCATGAGAGTCACTGACAGAGGAGCTTGTTTTCCTGGATACCAAGGCAGTGTCTTTGTTTATGTACCTCAGTGACATAGGCAAAGAGTCTGTGCCTTTGTCTTCCGTTTGCATTGTCCTGACGGCGTGGTTGTCAGTGTGGAAAGTGAAGTGGATTTGGTGGTGTGTTACATGTGCAGGGGCATTGGTTTCAGCTAAGAGTTTGTTTCCAGCTAGGAGTTAGAGGGCAGCCTCTAATGAGTGGCCAAGTGCTGACTGCTGGGCACCCTTCTCAAGGGCTACTTCTGTGGAACTGTGCTTTGAGAGATGCAGTAAGAAGTGGCCTGTGTCAGGTCTTTGGTGGATGTGATCGCAGCGTTGGGGTGCATACTCTGCCGCATCATGCCGTATGTCTTCTTTTGGAGGGTGCGAGGGAGGCATTTATCTCAGGTCCCAGGACAAGTAGAATCTTCTCTAGTGAATCTGGTTTGTTTTTTATCTTGTGGACAGTGTGAATTCTCTGGCCACTAGGAAGCTCAGTTCAGAGCCATCATTTTCCAGCTGTAATGTGACCTGCACTTTGGGTTCTAACCTGGCCTTCTGGCTCAACTCCTCCACCCCCTGTTTCCTTATTGCTTGAGTTTCTTCATTTACTTTATTTATTTATTTATTTTCCTTATGTTCTCTGGATTTCTTTAACCCAGTGAGGCTCAACTTTGACTGTACCTTAATCAGCATCCTCTGGGGAGAGTTTTTTTTTAAAGTGCCGGTGCTTGGCCCCCACCCCTTATGTTTGATAGACTGGATTGATTTTTTTTTTTGAGACAGAGTCTTGCTCTGTTGCCCAGCTGGAGTGTGGTGGCTCACTCATAGCTCACTGCAGCCTCCAGCCCCCTGGGCTCAAACAGTCTTCCCTCCTCAGCCTCCTGAGTAGCTGGGATTACAGGCATATTCAACCACATGTGGCTAATTATTTATTTATTTGTAGAGACAGAGTCTCATTTTGTTGCCCAGGCTGATCTTGAACTCCTAGCTTTAAGCGATCCTTCTGTCTCAGCCCCCCAAAGTGTTGGTATTACAGACATGAGCCACCAAACCCAATCCCTCCTGTTTTTTATTTTTTGTTTATTTTATTTTTTTTGAGACGGAGTCTTGGTCTGTTACCCAGGCTGGAGTGCAGTGGCACAATCTCAGCTCACTGCAAGCTCCGCCTCCCGGGTTCATACCATTCTCCTGCCTCAGCCTCCCGAGTAGCTGGGACTACAGGTGCCCACCACCACGCCCGGCTAATTTTTTGTATTTTTAGTAGAGACGGGGTTTCACCGTGTTAGCCAGGATGTTAGCCAGGATGGTCCCGATCTCCTGACCTTGTGATTTGCCCGCCTTGGCCTCCCAAAGTGCTGGGATTACAGGCGTGAGCCACCACGCCCGGCCCCAGTCCCTCCTGTTTTAATTGTTCTGGGATGGGGCCTGAGCAAAAATGTTTCCAAAGTTCTCCCAAAGCTGGGCGTGATGGCTTGCACCCATTATCCCAGCTACTCAGGAGGCTGAGAGGGGAGAATTGCTTGAGACCAGAAGTTTGAGGCCAGTCTGGGCAACATAGCAGGACCCTGTCTCAAAAAAAAAAAAAAAAAAAAAAATTCCTTAAAAATTTGGATGTGTGGCCAGGTTTGAGAACTTCTGCTTTAGGCCATTTCATGTCTTTTTAGCATCAAGGCAGGGATAAGTAATCAAAAAGGATGGAGTCTGGGAGGATAGCGGGACCAAAGACCAGCGGTATGAGCTCAGAGAAGCCTTGTAAAGGGGATTATATAGCGTCCAGTGGTTTTCGGCTGGTGGCACCCAGTGGGAAAGCTCTGAGGGGCTCCTCTCCTTGTCTAGAACCACAGGAGCTGAGTGACTTAAAATTTAGCTGTGAAGTCCGTGGGCCTGTCTAATGGTGGCACAGCTTTGTAACAGGGGCTTCTGGGCCTTTCAGGACCCAAGTCCCACACTTGGAGCCTGATTTGTGCTTAATACCATTTGCTGTGTAATGTGATTACAGAGAAGACAAAGAGAACATTTAAAACATGTTCTTTGCAACTAATCTGGTCCTTCCTGTGCTTTAAAAAAGAAAAAAATTCCCACTGTCCCTGCTTTAAAGAGAAACAAGAAATTACAGAAGAAAACACAGATTTTCTTGATTTAAAAGAATATATTTTATTGGTAGAAGAAAATAGCACAAGAAATTACTATGTAATCTGACTGCAAAGTGTTGGGTAGATTTTAACATTTGAAGAAAAATGTTTCTTTAAGCAAATGAAACCCTAATTTCTCCCCTCCCCCTCCAAAAAACCCCCTAGATTTTCATTTAGCTATTCTGTCTTTGAACAAAAATCTTGCTTTTTCCCCCTTGTTTGCCTTTGCCCTCTGATAATCAGTAGTTTCCAAAGACTGTGTAAAAGTCAGGTCTACCAAAACAGAATATGTGCAACATGGTGTTTGCAGGCTGTGTTTCTTTTTTGTACCAGGTCCCATGGAGATTGTTTGGAATGCCTGTTTTAATGGTCATCAGAGAAATTCGGAAAGTATGCCTAAGTAGGATGGACCAAACTAGAACTTGACCTATAGCCTTAGGACCTATACGTCAAGTCCTAGTTCGGTCCGTAATCACTGTTAATATTTTGATTTATTTTCTCTCTTTTTTTTTTTTTGACACGGGGTCTCGCTGTCACCCAGGCTGGAATGCAATGGCGCCATCTTGGCTCACTGCAACCGCCACCTCCCAGGTTCAAGTGATTCTCCTGCCTCCACCTCCCGAGTAGCTGGGACTACAGGCATGTGCCACCATGCCTGGCTAATGTTTTGTATTTTTAGTAGAGACAGGGTTTTGCATGTTGGCCAGGCTGGTCTTGAATTCTCGACCTCAGGTGATCCACCCGCCTTGGCCTCCCGAAGTGCTGGGATTACAGGTGTGAGCCACCACACCCAGCCCGGTTTATTTTCTCTAGGTAGATTGTGTTTGTTTAATCCTCAGGGGTCTTTATGGCCTCTGTAGCCATCATGGGATGGCTCAGAGCTTTCCCTTGACTGGCTATACTGGGAAGAGGTCAGCTGCCCCCTGTGATTTGTTTTCTATTCAAGGAAGCTTTTGGTCCCAGTCTCCCATGTTCCAGGTGGTAGGTGTCCCGCAGCCCATCAGAGGCTTTGGGAGGCCAGGAGGGAGCTGTCTGGTAGGGGAGAGGCTTTGCTGGACTTATAGGGTGTGTTAACCAGTTAGATGTGGGTGAGGGAAGAGGAATAAACACTGACTCAGGTGGCTGCTGGTGCTGGTGCTAATGCTGATGCTGAGACAGTATGGAGGAGAAAATTGGTCTGGTGAGGAAAATGATTTCAGGGCTGGACAATGGGACTAAAAACTGCTAGCCCTGTGTGTACTTCAGAGGCTTCCAGAATGGGGCAGAGACACTTACTGCTCTCTGGGCTTCAGTCTCCCCATCTATGATATAAATGAGAGAGTGGGACTAAGTGGTTGCCAGGCCCTTCCCAATGCCAGCGTGCTTTGATTCTGTCTTTTAAGATTCTGCCTTCCTGGATGAGAGTCGCATTCCTGTCGGCAGCTATTGGGTTGTTTCTGAGCATATTCTTTTTTTTTTTTTTTTTTTTTGAGACAGAGTCTGGCTCTGTTGCCCAGGCTGGAGTGCAGCGGCGCAATCTCGGCTCACTGCAAGCTCCGCCTCCCAGGTTCACACCATTCTCCTGCCTCAGCCTCCTGAGTAGGTGGGGCTACAGGCACCCGCCACCACGCCCGGCTAATTTTTTGTATTTTTAGTAGAGACGGGGTTTCACCGTGGTCTCGATCTCCTGACCTCGTGATCCGCCCGCCTCAGCCTCCCAAAGTGCTGGGATTACAAGCGTGAGCGACCGCGCCCGGCCCTGGGCATATTCTTCTCCGTTTGGTGACGTTGCATTGGGTTGACAATGGGAAATTGGCAGTGGGTGTCAGCATATTCTTTCCACACAGTTTATTGCCTCTCTTTTCAGGAGTTTTCAGAAGGGAAAACAGGCCAATTCCTCAGGAAATGTGTTTGCCTGAGACTCAGCAGGTAACTGTGATATAACCTAGAGAGCTAGTCCAGGCTGTGGGTCTAGACAGTGTCTAGTAATTTCCTTCTGGGGGCCCTTGGCATCGATGCTGCATGTGGACAGCGCGGTTTGTGAGACCCTGTGAGCAGGGTTCCCACACAGGGAAAGGTCTCTGGTTCCCTGCCCAGTGGTGTTAGGCCCACCTGACTGGTCACAGAGCCAACCCCAGCCTTCCCACAAGACTGCAGCCACAGGGGTGAGACTGCTGTGTCAGTGAGTCTAGCCGACGGTCCGCCGTGTGTGTGGCCCATACACATTGGAAGTCTGTATGTGTGTGCCACATCATATTGCCAACTGGTGGATATTTAAGAAATCCATTTGATTGAATTAAAAGGCTACTGTGAAGGAATTTTTTTTCCATTTGGAAGAAAAAAATCAGTTTATAATTTGGAATGGGGAAACAAATGTTATCTGCCTTAAAAGAAAAAAATTCATTATATAACATAGCGGCTGCTGAATCAAGTCTTGGAAATTTGTGATTTTTGAAAACCGCCCTGTAAGGCTTATGGAAATACAATTTGGACTCCATTAGCTTCAGGTGTTTCTCCTTTTGGTGCTAGGGAAACATGGTTTTCCTGCTGTTTTTGTCAAGTGTGAGAGTCGTAGCTTATTGATCTGGCATCTTTTGAGTGTTGGGTCTTTTTTTTTTTTTTTTTTTTTTTTTGAGCTGGAGTCTCATTCTGTCACCCAGGCTGGAGTGCAGTGGCACGATCTCAGCTCACTGCAAGCTCTGCCTCCCGGGTTCACGCCATTCTCCTGCCTCAGCCTCCTGAGTAGCTGGCACTACAGGCACCCGCCACCACGCCCGGCTAATTTTTTGTAATTTTGGTAGAGACGGGGTTTCACCATGTTAGCCAGGATGGTCTCGATCTCCTGACCTTGTGATCTGCCTGCCTTGGCCTCCCAGAATGCTGGGTTTACAGGCATGAGCCACAGCGCCCAGCCGAGTATTGGGTCTTTAGGGGTCAAAACTTTTGATCTTTGCTTGCAGTTTTTGTTTTTTTCTCTTTTACACTCTCCCTGTTCCCTGAGTAAATGAAGGCCAGGCTTGCCTGGTTCCAGGGAAAAGGCCAAGGGTGCCTAGAGCAAGTTGGATGGGGCTTTGTTCGCAGATGGGCCTTGAGAGAGCGACCCCTCGCTCCTAAATGCCCGGAGGAAGGGACGGACTTCTTTATCTTTACCATGGGCATTCCGCCTTACTGCTTTGGCCTGTGGCCTTTCTTCACTTGCTTTTCCTCATTTTGCTTGGAATGTGCTTTGCCTGTTGCGTACCCACCTCGTCTGCCCCCTTGCACACTCCATGGCTGGCCTAAAAGCCCAGTCTGCTGTCCTGCGCCCTTTAGACTTCCACTGTAGAATTATCATCTGTTTCCACACTCTCTGTGGACTGTGCCGCTGGAGCTCTTTGCAGACAGGGACCATGTCAGGTTGACCTCCATCCTTCAGCACCAGCCCAGTGCCTGGCACGTAACAGGAGAGCAGAAGCTGAGGAAGGGCTTGCTGCACAAGTGGATGCCAGGAGCTCTGGTTCTTCCCTTCTTGAATCTGCTACCTTATGATGGGAGGGACACAGGGCTGTGGTGGATTTGTGCACGATGCTTTGGGCAGCCCATGGGAGAGGGCCAGGAGGAAGGAAACCCAGACTGAGTGGATTGCAGGCTGGATGGGGGCATTGACAGTGGGGGATGCGTTAAAGGCCATTTGCAGCCTTCCAAGTGTGAAACTGGAGGGGCCTGGAAGAGAGTCACAGAAAGGAAGGGACAGACGCGGGAGGGTCCAGGGTCCCTGCCCTCCAGCTTCACAGGTCTTGGTACTGGGCTCTTACACGGGTTGGTGGCAGAAGAACACAGGTGGACCTGGGCTGATGGTCACTCCTGGGCTGCTCTTGGCCTTGGCATCTGAGACCTGTTGGCCAAAGGCTTTGATGTGGCTCTGGTATTTTTTCTTTTTTTTTAAGAATGGAACTTTTTTTTTTTTTTTTTTGAATGAAATGCCCTTTTGAATAGGCAGTATAGTCACGTTTCTAAAATGAAAATATATTAAAATATATTTTAAGAAATTTTGCCCCTCACTCCTGATCTCATCTCTGTCCTCCCTCCTCCCAGGGGATAACCACCTGTAGCAGTTTGAATACCCTTCTAGTTTTTCTTCATGCAAGTACAACAGACACAAATTGTGTATTATTATTTCTCCCTTTTCAGTAAATGAAAGATAGCATTCTGTGTATACTGTTCTTCACCTTGTGCTTTTTTTAACTTATTGTAGGGATTTTTCCATATCAGTGCATGGAGAATGGTTGTCATTCTCTTTCAGCTGTGTTGTACTGTGAAGTTGTCCCTGTTTGAATGCTCACCCCTGAGGAAAGGCGCCTGGCTGTTTCCAGCTTGTTGTTTCATGACGTGCCGGCAACAGTTGTCTCACGTGCACATCGTTTCCGACATTGCAGTGGTCCTGCAGGGTGGCATCCCGCAGGGACATTGCGGAGTCAAAGAGGAAACACAGTTGTAATTTTGACAGATTTTGCCCAGTTGCCCTCTACAGGGCTTGTTCCATGTTGCACTCCCACTGGCAGTGTTGATGCCTGATTCCCCACTGACTTGCCAACACAAGGTGTAGTCAAATGCTTAAGAGTTTTGCCAACCTGACGCTTGTAAATAATATCTCAGTATAGTTTTAGTTTGTATTTTTCTGAAGAGGAGCCGATCATGTTGTCATATGTTTAAAGACCATTTATAGTTTTCTGTGGACAGTTCTTTGGTTTTTCTCTTGGGTTATTGGTTTTTTCTCAATTTCTGAAGGTGTTTTTTATATTTTTGGAAGGTTAGTTCATTGTCTTATGAGTTATAAATTTTTTTCAGGCTAGGAGTTATTCTGATCTAGGCAGAGTCTTTAAATAATTCCATTCCTCCCCTTCCCTCTGCCCCATCTCCTTATGTTTAAAGATTTGGACAGTGGCTTTGGGGCAGAACCACACCTTTGGCTTCCTTCCAGAATTTAAGTTAATTGGCCTTAGACACATTTTCGGTATGAACTTACGATAGCGTGGATGTGTTTGAGCTGTATCAGGATGGGCTACATGATGTGAGAACAGCCAACCCTCTCACCTCAGTGGCCTAACAGCAGAGGCTCATTTCTTTTTCATGCTGCATGTCCAGTGTATGTGGTCAGGAGACTTCACTCATAGTCACTCATGAACCTAGGATGATGGTGGCACAAGCCTTTTGTTTTGTTAATAGTTTTATTGGCTGGGAGTGGTGGCCCACACCTGTAATCCAGGACCTCGGGAGGCCGAGGTGGGTGGATCACTTGAGGTCAGGAGTTGGAGACCAGCCTGGCCACCATGGTGAAACCCATCTCTACTAAAAATACAAAAATTAGCCGGGCGTGGTGGCGCATCCCTGTAGTCCCAGCTACTTGGGAGGCTGAGGCAGGAGAATTGCTTGAACCCAGGAGGCGGAGGTTGCAGTGAGCTGAGATCATGCCACTGCACTCCAGCCTGAGCGACAGAGCGAGACTCTGTCTCAAAAAAAAAACAGGCCAGGTGCAGTGGCTCATGCGTGTAATCCCAGCACTTTGGGAGGCCGAGGCGGGCGGACCACCTGAGGTTGGGAGTTCAAGACCAGCCTGACCAACATGGAGAAACCCTGTCTCTACTAAAAATACAAAATTAGCTGGGTGTAGTGGCACATGCCTGTAATCCCAGCTACTCAGGAGGCTGAGGCAGGAGAATCGCTTGGACCCAGGAGGCGGAGGTTGCCATGAGCCGAGATCACACCATTGCACTCCAGCCTGGGCAACAGGAGCGTTAAAAATTCCATCTCAAAAACAAAACAAAACAAAACAAAAGAAAAACAGTGTTATTGATACATAATTTATTTGCCATGCAATAAAGTTCACCATCAGCATAATCTGATTTTAGAACATTTTATTATCCCCAAAAGCAACCCTGTACCCATTAAGCAATCATTTCCCCTCCCATTCTCTCCAGCCCCTGGCAACTATCAGTCTGCTTTCTGTCTCTATGGATTTGACTGTTCTGGACATTCCACATAAATGGAGCCATACAGTATGTGGGCTTTTGCGTTTGTCTTCTTACATTCAGTGTAATGTTGTCAAGGTTCATCCATATGGTAGAATGGACCAGAACTTCCTTTTTAAGGCTGAATAATATTCCATTGTGTGGATAGATCACATGTTGTTGATCCATTCATCAACCGGACAAAGTTGTCTCCAGTCTTTGGTGGTCGTGATTAACACAGCTGTGAACATGGTACACGAGTTCTTGTGTAGACATGCTTTCCTGTCTCTGGATAGATAAGGAGGCTCCATCCTGACATAGGCACCCACTGTCACCACCGCAGGGAATGTGGCACCTGCCTTTTACTGTTCAGCAGAGAGTGACACACATCGTTTCTATCTCATCTCGTTGCAGTGCCATGGCTGACTTCAGAGGAGGTGGGAAAATGCACTTCTGTCATAGGCCTAGAAGTGGGTGAACTGGAAATACTTGGTGACTAGAATCAGTACTATAGAAGAGAAGAGAAATGGACATCCCTGGGGCCCAGGAGAGTGGTTTTGTTTGGACAAGTCATTCCGGAAAGCGTTCACTAGTAAGGAGGGAGTTCCAAGGTAGAAATTACATGGGTTGGCCTTGAAAGCTGGTTGGTGGAAAAACTTCACATCTTCCAAGGAGTGTCTTAGATGGATATGATGATATTGGAACAGAGAAGGGCAACCACATAGAAGTAATATAAGTAGAACGGAGGTTTAGGATTGAGCACTTCTGCGTTTCACAGGAGGCATTGTGGCCCAGAGCTTCATCCCAGTTCTGTGATTTGCTGTATGTTACCCTCTCTCTTGCGTAATGCCTCCCTTGCAAAAGTGCAGCAAGATCAGTGCCACGAAACCCCTGGATCAGTGCCTGGCACATGGTAGGCACTCAGTAAATTACAGCTGTCACCTTGGTGCATTTGACCAGCAGCAGCTGAGTCTGCAGTCACTGAGTCACCAGACATGGCCTTCCTGAGGCCTTGGGCTTATATTTTCCTTGTGAGGCATAAATGTGCTGAAGAACATCCCTGTTTTCTTGGCCTGGTCATCCCTGTGGTGGCTGAAGGAAAGGGGCTGGAGCGAGAAGGGGGGTTAGGGGCACGGGTGTAGCCAGTGTATAGTTGGAGGGCAAGTAAACAGTTCTTCCTTGGCCTCTCGGCACAAGTTTCTAAAGTAGAGTGATTCCTGAGTATAGGAGCAGCTGGGCAGATCCGCACACGCACTCAGTTGTCAGTGCTGGAAACGTGCCCCGTTATTATTATTTTTCTAAACAAAGCAGGACAATGGCAGTGTAAACATTGTTTGAACAAAAAGCATTTGGCCAATGGAGATAAAACCAAAAGGAAAATAACAACTTTGATTTCCTTTTGGTTTTTGTGTTTTGACATTTGGTAGCATACTCCTAATCTTTTAGGAATTATAAAAATTATGTGGCATGCGAACTCTAGTTTGTTTATGCTGTTAAATTTAGTGCGAAGTAAACTCAAAAATTCCCCTCCTGTTGGGATGTCAGCTTGCTCCCATTTTTGTTTTTCTTTGAGAGGCGTGGTCAAAGGACCAGTGGGACCTGAAGAGGGCCTGTCAAAAGCATATGAGGCATGTGGGGAAACCTGTAGTGAAGCAGAAAGTGCCGCCTTATTTCCTACAGCTCTCTCATGTTCCTTATCTTGCTGATTCTCGCAGGCTGCCATTTCCATTTTACAAATGAGAAAACTAAATGAGATTCAGTGAGGTGGCTAAAAGGTGCTGGGTAGAGCAGTGATCTTTTCATTCTGCCAGGTAGTTATTTTAACACTTACCAATATTCATAGGCCATGTTTTATGTTCAGTGAGGGCATTTGTGGTTTGGTAAGGGTGTAGAGAGGATCAGAGAGCTTGGAGGAAGGGAGAGAGAAAGGGGGAGTGTGTTGAGCAGGTGGGGCTGGACTCGGTGCCCTGTAGAGTCATTCATTCTTGCAGCAGATGTGTGCCAGGCACCGTGCCAGGCCCAGCATGCAGCAGCAAGGAGACAGTTGGGGTCTCTGTCCCTTGAGAGCCTGCAGTCCAGAGGTCATGGGAGGAAGGAAGGAAGGGTGGAGGGAAAGCCGGAAGCCCAGGCGAGCTCCAAGGCCTCTGGCTCAGTCAGCTGGGCAGCAGGTGGTGGATCCTGGGCAGAGCATCCCTGGAGGGAAGGAGAAGGGGGCAGGTGTGGAGTTGGGGATGATGGGTTCGGTTTTGTCCTGAAACTGGAGGGGAAGGTGGCATGGTACAGAGGTGTGTACCAGTGACCAAGGAGGTCTGGTGGCCAGGCATGGTGGTTCACACTTACAATCTCAGCACTTTGGGAGGCCGAGACAGGAGGATTGCTTGAGCCCAGGAGTTCGAGACCAGCCTGGCCAACATAGGGAGACCCCCATCTCTACAAAAAATAATAAGCTGGGCTTGGTGGTGCACACCTGTACTTAGGAGACTGAGGTAAGAGAATCACTTGTGCCTGGGAGGTCCAGGCTGTAATCAGCTGTGATTGTGCTACTGTACTCCATCTTGGGTGACAGTGAGACCCTTTCTCAGAAAAAAAAAAAAAGAAAAAAAAAAAAAAGAATGTCTAGGAAGTTACACGTGGTCTCACACAAAGGTGTCTGAACTATTTGTTGGTGGTCATTAGAAGGTGAAGACACTTCCCAAGCATGCACTGCTCTGCATGGGGCAGAAAAGCATGATCTCTTCATTCTCTGCTTCCCTGGCACTGGATGGTTCTCTTGTGTCCCTGCCCTGCTCTTGGCCCTTTCTTGGACTTGGCTGATGGCTACTCGCCTCCTCCTTAATTGCATTCTTGTCCCCGTCTTCCTCTGCTCTCTGTCTCTCCCTTAGTCCTCTCACATGCTCCTCTGAGATGAACATGTTGGCCACAGTGCCCCTCCTGTGCCCTGGTCCTAGGCATCAGCTCCACTAGGGCGTTTTCATTCTCCAGGCCTGTCCTGCCAGCACCTCCAGCCATGTTTGTTTGAAATAAAACTAAGTATGCTACCTCCTGCCTTCGTCTGCAACCTCTCCACCTTCCCTTTCTGTTAGGGATGCCTCCGTCCTCCTGGCTATTCCACCCCTTCTGCCCCACCCACACTGAAATTTGATTGTCAGGGTTCATGTTTCCACTCTGTGTTTATGTCCATCGCCTGCCTTTCCCATTCCCCTGCAGCTGGATTCAGGCTCTGGACTCTGCTCATTGTGTTGTGTGGCTTCTCAGTCATCTTTCTGTCTTCCTCCTCCCGCCTCTGCCCTAATCCTTTCTCCCACTGCTGCTTGATCAAGATTCGGAAATACCATCCTGAAGACGTGAGTTCCCTGCTCCAAGCAAAAATAAAAAATCAACCTTAGTAGCTTTACCTTCCCCGGTATTTCCCAAAATAATTTTAAGTGGCATACAGTTGAATGTTCTTAGTTTTAATCTTTGTCTTAGAAATGCCATAGTATTTTGGCAGTTCCTGAAAAAGTTAAACGTGTAGTTACCATATGACCCAGCAGCTTCACTCCTCAGTATATACCTAGGAGAACTGAAAACTTGTCCACACAAACACTGCATAGATGTCCATCTCAGCATTTTTTTTTTTTTAATTTTATTTATTTATTTATTTTGAGACGGAGTCTCACTCTGTCGCCCAGGCTGGAGTGCAGTGGCGCGATCTCGGCTCACTGCAAGCTCTGCCTCCCGGGTTCGTGCCATTCTCCTGCCCTCAGCCTCCGGAGTAGCTGGGACCACAGGCGCCCGCTACCGCGCCCGGCTGATTTTTTGTATTTCTGTAGAGATGGGGTTTCACCGTGTTAGCCAGGATGGTTTCGACCTCCTGACCTCGTGATCCGCCCGCCTCGGCCTCCCAGAGTGCTAGGATTACAAGCGTGAGCCACCACGCCCGGCCATCTCAGCATTATGAATATGATTATTCTTCATGGCATGATAGCCAAAAAAATTAGAAACAACCCGAATGTCCATCAACTGATGAATGGGTAAACAAAATGTGGTCCATCTATACAATGGAACATTATTTAGCCGTAAAAAGTAATGGAATAGTGGTACATAATGCAACATGGATGAACCTTGAAAACACTGAACCTGCCGGGCGTGGTGGCTCAGGCCTGTAATCCCAACACTTTGGGAGGCTGAGGCAGACGGATCACAAGGTCAGGAGATCGAGATAGCCACCACGCCTGGCTAATTTTTTGTATTTTTAGTAGAGACGGGGTTTCACCGTGTTAGCCAGGATGGTCTCGATCTCCTGACCTTGTGATCCGTCAGCCTCGGCCTCCCAAAGTGCTGGGATGACAGGCGTGAGCCACTGTGCCTGGCCTAAAAGTTCACATATTATATTATTTCATTTGTATGAAATGTCCAGAGTAGGGAAATCCATAGAGAGTAGATTTGTCATTGCCAGGGGCTGGGAGTGAGGACATGGGTGGTGACCACTAATGGATGTTGGGCTTAATTTTGGAGTGTTGAAAATGTTTTGGAATAATAGTGAAATAGTGATGATTGCACAACATTGTGAATATACTAAAAAAAAGCCCCGCTGAGGGACTGTTGTGGGGTGTGGGGGGAGGGGTGAGGGACAGCATTAGGAGATATACCTAATGGTAAATGACGAGTTAATGGGTGCAGCACACCAACATGGCACGTGGATACATATGTAACAAACCTGCACATCGTGCACATGTACCCTAAACTTAAAATATAATAATAATAACCCCCACTGAATTGTATACTTTAAAATAGTGAATTTAATGCTATGTGAATTATATCTCAATAGAAACAAAAGATCCCCCCATATGCCATAGCAGTAATACCTGATTTTATATATGTTACTTCAAGTGAGTATTTGAATTTAAACGTAAGTTGATATGAAGAAAAATACGAGGCAAGCAGTAGGCAGCTTTTTTTTTTTTTTTTTTTTTTTTTTTTTTAAAGACAAGAGTTCCACTCTGTTGCCCAGGCTGGAGTGCAATGGCACAATCTCAGCTCACTGCAACCTCTGCCTCCCGGGTTCAAGCGATTCTCCTGCCTTAGCCTCCTGAGTAGCTGGGATTACAGGTGCGCACTACCACACCTGGCTAATTTTTGTATTTTTAATAGAGATGGGATTTCACCATGTTGGCTAGGCTGGTCTCGAACTCCTGACCTCGTGATCCACCCACCTCGGCCTCCCAAAGTGCTGGGATTACAGGCATGAGTCACCGCGCCCGGCCAAGCAGCTTTTATAGTGAGGATTTGAATGGGCTAATTCCCCGAACAGTGCTTGCACATAGTGGGTGCTCTGTAAGTGTTAGTCATTGTTACTCCTGAGAGGAGATGGCAAAAATCTTGAAGGTGAACAACTCAAGTTGGCAAGCGCAGATTTCTTGTGTGCCTAGTGAGGCCCTGTTGGTGCAGCCTCAGCCTGCCACAGCCTCTGCTTTCCCAGCTACCTTAGTGGCAGGCGTCTCTCCCTGAGGGTTCTCACTCTGCCTGCAGAGGCCTCCTCTTCCATACTCAGGCACTCATCCCTCTCATTCTTCATTGTAGTGCCCTTGATGGCCCCCAGTCTTGTCCTCGTCTTCTCAAGAGCTGCCTAGAGCACCCAGTTGGAGTCGTTTTGTTGCTCCCCCAGTCCGGACAGGGTGGCACATCTGTGCTTGTTCAGATCCCCTGTAGCTGCTGGCATGGGGATCTGGACACACAGTGAGTGTGTGAAAAATACTTGTCAAACCTGTGTCAACTAAACTATGAATACATCTTTTTGTTTGAGGCAGGGTGTTGCTCTGTTGTCTAGGCTGAAGTATAGTGGCATGATCATGGCTCACTGCAGCCTCAAACTCCCGGGCTCAAGCGATCCTCCATCTCAGTCTCCTACTCCCAGAAGTGTTGGGATTATAGGCGTGAGCCACCACACCTGGCCTTAATACATCTTTGTAATGACAAAACGATGTTATAAATCAGGCAAAAATATTTTTAAAATATATTGCAGAGTTTGTATATCCTATGCATGAGCTGTTCTAGGAACAGACTCTAGAAAAAGCTGGCCCATGTGTCCCAGGAGACGTGCATGGCTGTAGAAGCACTTTTCACAGGAGCAAAAATCTGGAAATAACCCAGATGTCCATGGACAGGAACACGGGTAGGCACATTGTTAAATATCAGCATGATCACATGGTACACAGCTGTGACAGTGGGTGAGTGGCAGCTAGCTGTGCATAACAACAGAGAGAACCTGAGAAGGGGTATAGAATGCCACAGGCGGGCTGGGGAAGACGGCATACTGTTCAGTTTTACTAGTGTGTGATACAATTATGTTCTTTTTTAAAAAGTGAGGGACCGAAAACCCAATACCAGGGCTGTTTGCCTTGGGGGTCGAGGAGGTGGGGAGAGGGAAGTGAGGGGGAGCCAGGTGGCTGGACATGGTGGTCACGTTCCAGGCCTTGAGGGCGCTGTGGAGTCATGGGGACTTATTTTGTTTGTCCTCACATGTGGTTTGCACATATTCTTTTATATGTACCTAATGTTACATCATAAAACATTTAAGAAAACAGAGGAGCAGCAAGAAAACATTAGGGCTGGCTCATGCCTTTTGTGGGCTAGACTCTGACATTTAAGAGTTGGGAAGGAACATTTCCTCCTAATGTATCCAGTCAGTGTTGCACAGTAAATAAAACACTGGGAATGTCTCCAGCAGAGAAGGAAAGAGGGAAGTAATATTTTTACTCTGCACCAAAAAAGGAAGTTTACCTTTCAACATGAAGAGACTTTTTTTTCTGAGTGGTATTTCAGATGACAACAGCTATTTCAAAGGAACAGTGCAGGTTTCTCAGGGTGTTAAAGTCGGTGTGACTGATTTAGTAGAAGACACTGTTAATAGCCAAAGAGGCATCATTTCTTAAGGATGTGAGTTCTGAAGAACACGTTTTGAAGAATAGTTTTAGAGTCTCTGTGTTGTTATTTTGGACCTCCACCCTGACTGACTCCATTGTATTGCCAATGTGTAGAACCTTCCACATTTCAAGGTAAAAGTTTCTTTGAATAGCGTTAAAGCCTCTTCCCTTTTGCTGGCTGCACTGAAGGGAGCTGGGAATGTCAGGTTCTGTCCTGGCTTAGCACTGAACGGCTCTGGGTCCTGGCATCTGCACGTGGTTGACTTCCAAGGCCCTTCTGCTGTAGCATCTTTGCCCCTGCTTGCTTGACTTGGTGAGAGGCTGGGGAAAGGATCCATTATGGCCCACAAAACATGAGGTCGGAAAGCAGTTGTTTCCATGCCATCTTTTGGCCTCAAACATCTAGACAAGAGGGACCTTTCTAGGCCTGCAGATTCAGCAAAGGAAAGTTCCTTGTTCTTAACGAATTTGAACACTGAATTTGGCTAAAGCTACAAAGAATGAGAATAGGAATAGGGATTAAGAGGATGGGATCAGAAGTCAGAGTCCGAGAGCAAATCCTAGTCCCACCTCTTGCTGGCACCTCAGCCTTGAGTCAGTTACTTAGCCTGTCTTTGCCTCACTTTCCTCCTCTGTAAGATATGAATAAGAAGAATAACTCCTCCATAGGATTGTTATGAAGATTCAATCAGTGGACACATGTGACCTGCTCAGTTAGTATTCACTAGCCTCTGCTTCGAGGGCCCCTTCTGTTTCTTACTGCTCTTTTAATTCTGTTCTCTTACTAGTATCGAAGAGCACATGTGAGACTTTGCTTGGAAATGTCAGCTGCAGAGGAGAAGGGCAGGCAAGACTGGTGATGGTTTTGAACAGGTTGTGTGTATAGTCTAGAGAGAGATGCTTGTGGACAATGCCACCCACCCCTCTGGTAGGTGATTCCCACCTGGTGTGTTCTCATAGGAATGCCTCTGTAGGCTTTCATCACCTGCCGAGCTGTCCTCAGGAACCTGCTGAGAAATGTCACTGTAGACATTGCACCTTGGCAGGACACAGGAGAGGAGGCAGGTATTTGGACACCTGTTATTTGCCAGTCCTACTCTTACCAACCCTCACAGCCAAGCGGAGCAGCACCTGTTACCTCCATTTGAGAGGTGTGGAAATAGAGGCTCAGGAAAGCTCAGCTTGCCTTGGACCGTGCAGCTGGAAAGGCAGGACATAATCCCTGTGGCCGGAGTGAGAACTACATATTTCAGCCCTAGGCTGCTGCCCAGGCTGCTGGTGTCACTCCTGAGTCCAGCTGTAAGGGGCATCAAGTGGATTCTCAGGCCCCGTGGTGCCTGGGCTTTGGCAGGTGCTGGTTCGTGTGGAGCGTGTGTTAAGCACCAGGTAGGGCTGTTCCTGTTCCCAGGCAGTTTATTGTTAGGCCGACAATACAGCACTTGCCCTTTAACTCAAGAGATGGAGACCGAAGGGGACTCAGGAACTGGGAGAACAGCCTCAAGGTGTGAACTCTGGCAGTCTCTGAATAGAGAGATAATGGGTATCTTTAACAGTGTTCTTATTTTTTGCTTCTGTGTCACATGGAAGGTGTTTGTTGAGGGCTCAGTGTGTGCCAGGCACTGTTCTAGACAGTGGCAAAGAGACAGGCTGGGCCTTGGTCTCAGGGGGGTGGTGCGGGGGCAGGAGAGAAACAGATAAACAGGCACATAAGAAATGTCAGATAGAGGAGGGGCTCTGTTCCAGATGACAGCTGGTGACGTTGATAGAGAGTGCCTGATGGGTTCTGAGGAGGCCATGTGATCTGAGTGACAAGGAGCCAGTCTAGTGACAGATAGAGGACGCTGGGTGGGGGAAATGGCAGGTGGGTAGAATGCAAGGCAGGAGCCAGTTCCGGTCATAGGGAAAGTGATCGGAAACGAGAGTGCAGCATGTGGGTGGCACATAAAGAGTTAACCCTCAGGGATTGCTCTGCCCCAGAGCCCACCTTTGGGATGAAGGAGCTCATCCCTTGAGCTTCAGCTAAGGTGAGCCTGCTCCTGTGGTCTCTAAGACCCTGGCTCACCGCCCATCCCGCAGTGCTGCTTAGATGAGGCTCAGCAGACATCAACCATCACTACCACCAGTCCCTGCAAGTAACTCCCTCAGAAATCTGCCTTGTTCAGAAATCTGCCTTGTTCCTCCGAAGCTACTGTGGGAAGAGTTAGATGTGACCTCCTGGAGGCACAGGTGGGAAGGCAGAGGTGAGCAAACCACTTGTTTTTCTCACAGCTGTGGTCTTGCACTTGTACATGCACAGTGTAAAAATACCTGTTCCTTGGCCAGCATCTGGAGCTCTCTTTGAGAAAATATGTTACGTCACTACTGTGCCCGAAACCTGAAGTCAGCAGGCCCTGCCTGAGGGGATCCACTGCCCCTCCTTTACTTCCACACTCTCGCAGCCTCCTCGCGAGATGGCGACAGCCCAGCAGTTAGCACCACCACATCCACCAGCCAGGTCTAAATTAAGCACGAGATCATGGGAATGTAGATTTTCCCATGCAGCTCTGCATGTTTTTCAGATGTCTCAAGCTGGAAAATTATGCTGATCAAATGGTAATCCATAGCTCGGCCTGTCCTGTGGGGTGGGGGTGAGTAGCCATCAAAGGCTCCCGTTCACTGCGCCCAGTCTCTGGTTGGCTTCATCATCTCCCATCAACCAGTGTTTTCTCTAGCATAGCCACAGTGTGTGAGAAACGGGGAATCTCTGCCTAAGGGTCACAGCAGCCATCCTCAGAGGAGTGGAGGGTTCTGAAGGCTGCTTTTCACATTTCCAAAGGCTGAAGGGAGGCCCTACTTTTTTGCCCACCATGAAGCCCCACAGGCTAACAAAAACATCTGCTGCTTGGCTGTGGCTGGAATTCTACTCCCTCAGTTGGTGACCTATGGCTGGGCTGATCGGAAGCTTGGGTTTCTCATGCCACCATGGAGATGGCAGGGAATTGAATCACTGGTCAGAATGGGGGCCTTTGGGACTGAAGGATTTGGGGTGAGCATCTGGTTTAATCCCATCATTTTAGAAGCGAGGACCCTGGGTACTGGCTTCTTGGTGCTACAGAGCGGTTACAGCATTGGCCCTGGTCCCTGGATTCCCGTCTCCTCTCACTACCACATCACGTTATTTGCATTTTGGCATGATTTTTAAAAGAATACTGTTCATAATTTGGTCATTTGTAAGACGGCTTTGAGGAATAGGAGAGGTGGGGGAGCATTCAAGAATTCTCCTTTGCCTTTATGGAGTGTTGCTGCCTGCCCTTTGTGCAGTCACAGTGTTTGATCCTCTACACTGAGGGGGAGGTGCTGCAGCTTCTTGCCATACCCCTGTTTTCCTGGATTGGCAGGAACAGCCAAAACCAGGTCTCCAGACCCCATCTTTTCTTCACACAGTCTTTAAAAAGACTGGATTTCCCCACCTGCCCGTGTAGTCTACACCCACAGGCTGCTCCTCCCAGAGACTAAATGATAGGGGCATGTCGATAACAAGAAATTAAATTCCTTGTGTATGTTTTGGTACTTGCTTTCTGCTTTTAGAAAATTGAGTACATATCAAGTTCTAGGAGGCCAAGTGACATCTAATTTGAGCTCTGCTGTGTCTGTTCCAGTGGCTGTCAGATCCTGGGAGAAGCTGCCTAGGTGGCTCCTTGAGGGTGGACCTCCTACTCTCCTTCAGGAGCCTCTACCTGGTCGTCTCCTCCTGCAAATAAAGTGGCCATTCTGTGGGCCTGCTCAGCCTTTTTTTAGAGGTTGGTTCTTCCTATGCAGTCAGCCCTTCCTGGCTCCCCTCTGGCAGTAGGTTAACTGACACCTGCGGGGATCTTTCTTCCTTAGAAGAAAGTCCCAGGGGAGACAAGTAAGCACATGGGCAGTTTACCTTTTCCTGCTCTACTGTCTAGAAGTCAAGTCTGAAATGTTTGTTTTTCTTCAAAATTCTTTAAGTACATGAGTATAAAGGTTTTTTAGCCCACTTTTTGGAGACTGATAAATTTTTTATTAAAAAAAAAACTATTCATTTTTATAGACAGGGTCTTGCTAGGTTGTCCAGGCTAGATTTGAACTCCTGGGCTCAAGTGATCCTCCTGCCTCAGCCTTCTGAGTAGCTGGGAATGCAAGTGTGTAGCACCCTGCCCAGCTGATAGAAAATTTGATTTCTCTAACCAACAAGAAGTCATCAGAATATAGATGCCCACTTTCAGTTAGTGAAGATGTTTATTTCTTGGCTGAATCTCACGTTTTTCTGGTACGAGGGAAATAAAGGATTTTTTTCTTTTCATTTCTCTACGGGATGAGCAACAGTTATTAGGCTTTAAGTTATTGCTAGCGTGGCTGAAACAGAATCATAATAGTCCTTTCTCTTTTGGCTGAAATGATGACTGTTGAAAAGAATGTAGCACTGTCCATATTGTCCTAACTGGCCTGTTGTCTTCTGGAGAGCCCGTGTGGTTTGGTCATGTGATCTGTGGTCTCAGCTACCCCAACTGGGCCTCCTTGTAACGATCGTTGTACCCTTTTCTCCGGTAGGAAGATGGAGATGTTTCCTCACTCGTGGACTGCACCTCAGGAAAGATAAAGCCAGTGAATTGAGGATTGCGGAGTATTGCACACATTCAAGTGTCCTGCAGTGGACACCATGACACTGACTCCAGCATGCCTAGAAATCACCGTGGGGGCTTCTTAAGAGAGTGGCAGCCCCTCAGCTCTGCCCCCAGAATGACTGGATTTTTGAATGGACTCCCAGGAAGTTCTGATGTATCTGGTTGATGGACCACACTCACTGGTGGAACACTGTGGGAAAGGTGGGGTGTACCCCTTTCCCAAGCATTCTCTGTCATCTACTTTTAGAAAAATAAAGTATGTGTAGAAACATAGGAGGCTGCCAGACATACATAGGTGGAGCTGCCATCTGAGGTGAAGATGTTCAGGTCAATTAATTCACCCGTATTCATTGATTGGGACTGGGTTTTCACAATGTTGATTGACCTGTGATTGTTAGGTTTGGGGAGGGGAGTGGAAAGGCAGCTCCCTGACAGCCGAGCGTGACCTTCAATGATGGCTGCTCCCCATAGTTTCCTTAGGGACCTGATGTAGACCCCACCTGAAAGGTGAACATCCTCCTCTCAGCACACGATCAGCCGCACCTTGGTGGCACAGAGGCACGGGGTACAGAGGTGTGTGCCTTCACCACAGGCCCACCTGCGTTGCTTGGAACTGTGAAAAGCCTCTGTCTCCCACGATGGGGAACTCTAGATTTGGAAAGAATTTCCCCACCCAGCTCCTCAAGCCTTCGGAGCACATTTTTATGGAATACTTCTTGCCTCCTGGGGCATAACCCTAGCCTTGGAAATTTTTTTTCCAGTTTTGTTCTGTTTGCTGTTGCTGTTTTGTTTAGTCTCTTTCCAGTCTCTACTCTCATTCGAATTCTGTGTTTTCAAGTTTACCAGAAAATTTTCCCCCAGCTTGTCCCCTGCATGTATGGGGATCTAGCTGTTATTTTATGGTTCCCGTCATGAGTCACTCTCAAAAAAGAGCAGATGATCCCAGACTTTGGTTGGAGGTGCCTCATTCACAGGGAGTGCCGAGCCCTCCTGGGGAGGATGCGGTTCTTCCTTGGTCAGTCTTGAGCTGTGGGTCAACTGTGGCTGGGGAGAGCCTGACTGATGTCTCCGCACTCCTACTCGAGGCCCTGTTGGAGGTTCAGGGGAGCGCCCATGCTCTGGCCTTTTGTTGTTTGGCTGTTGCTGCCTTTCTACCTGTGGTTCTCTCAGGTGCTTTGTGCACAGGGTTTGCAGTTGCAGGGGTCAAAAGCACACATTGCTTTAGGTTACAGCATGAGAATTTCAGGGGATAAATGGCTTCATGCACAGGTAGACATAGAGGTGCAGACCACGTGTTGTTATGTCTTGTGCCTTCTCCTGTCCTTGGCTTCTTGCTTTCTCCTGTGGCTGCTTCAATCATAGGTAAACTCTGACTCTGCCCCTGTGGTGTGTTCCAGCAGCTTAGCAACCCTGCTAGTTTCCCAGAAGTTTTAGGAACCGTCCAGAGGGGTCTACAGGTGGTCCAGTCTGGAGTCTTAACATATCACTGATCTAGCTGCTGGGCGGGGGAGCTGTGGGGCTTTGATTGGCCTGGTCTGTGTCCTGAGCCTACTCCTGGCGAGTTTCCCAAGGATGACTGAAGTACTCTTTCCAAGAAGAGGGGGATTATGGTTGTTACATAGGCAAAATCAATGATTCAGTTTTCAGAATGGGAATGAAATATTATTTGGTTTAAAGAACCTTACCTAGTTCTGGGGACTAACTGTAGAAAAGTGAGTATTCCCTTTTATATTGAATAGATATGGCTTTTTACGCGGAGGCTCTGAAGCTCCCAGGGCATTTCAGAAGGCCTGACAATTTCTGCATTGCTCATGGTGCTACTTCCCCAGGCCATCTCAAGCATTCAGTTTTCTTTGCTGTTGGTTGGAATTTATTGACTCTGTGTGGTTAACAATAGTTACCTAATGTGCGTCAGCACCCTGATTTCTTAGTAAAATGAATGATTAATTAATACAATTTCAAAACAGGTTTTTAGGGCTAGGGCTAGAGTGGGGAAGGTGTGGCTGGTGGGGTGGTGGCCAGGAGCCTCTGCCTGGTCATCTCGTCCTGCAAATAAAGTGGCCATTCTGTGGGCCTGCTCAGCCTTTTTTTTTTTTTTTGAGACAAAGTTGCTCTGTCACTCAGGCTGGAGTGCAGTGGCATTATCATGGTCCACTGTAGCCTCCATCTCCTGGGCTCAAGGGATTCTCCCATCTCAGTCTCCTGAGTAGCTGGGACTGCAGATGTGCACCACCATGCCCAGCTAATTTAAAAATTTTTGTTTTTTATTTTTTGTAGAGACGAAGTCCCACCATGTTGTCCAGGCTGGTTTTGAACTCCTGAGCTCAAGTGATCCTCCTGCCTTGGCCTCCCAAAGTGCTGGGATTATAGGCGTGAGCCACTACACCTGGCCCTATTCCCGTGACAGCTGTCTTGGAAGGTACAGAAAGGTTTCTTTGCCTTGAATAATGGATCTCACTTTACACCTTGGTGTCTTCATTTAAAAATATTTAAAGTTTTGACAGAATTGTACAAGTTCATGTACTTCATTTATCACTTAGCATCAAAGAGTTCTAGGTAATAACTGATGATATGATGATAGAACTGGATTTCTAAAGGTGTTTCTAGTTACTGAGGATCCTTTCAATTGTCAGTATGTAATTTATAAGTTTTTTGTTGTTGTTGTTTGTTTGTTTGTTTTTGCTGTATTGGGTCTAAACTTTTAACAGAGTTATAATATTGTTTTTCCTTGTTTTGACAACCCTACCACCTCCACCTCTAACATCCTTATCTGGCGTAGAGGTTCATGAGAAATGATTGTGAGCTGATCACACACTTCCTCAGGCTTGAGTGAGGAGCCCAGAAGGTAACAAATGATCCTGTTTTAGTTGCATTTGCATGTGCATTAGTTCAGTCTCAGCAAGCTGGAAGCAAGAAAATTGGAAAATTGAGAAAGAAAGTTTGGAAAGTGGAGCGTGCAAACTTCGCGAAAAAGAGGGAGAACAAAACAAAACTCAGATTCTAGAAATAACAGAATGTGCCTGGGTACGGTGGCTGACGCCTGTCATCTCAGCAGTTTGGGAGGCCGAGGCAGGTGGATCGCTTGAGGTCAGGAGTCCGAGACCAGCCTGGCCAAAATGTTGAAACCCCATCTCTACTAAAAACACAGAACTTAGCTGGGTGTGGTGGCAGGCGCCTATAATCCCAGCTACTTGGGTGGCTGAGGCACCAGGATCACATGAACCTGAGAGGCAGAGGTTGCAGTGAGCCGAGATTGTGCCACTGCACTCCAGCCTGGGCAAAAGGGCGAGACTCTGTCTCCAAAAAAAAAAAAAAAAAAAGAGAGAAATAACAGGATGTGCCATGGAATGTGGTATGTGTTTGGAGCTTGGAGCTTGCCCTTGGGATGGACTCATGGCAGATGTTTGCTGGGAGAGGAGATGTTTAAATATTTACAGCCAGTCCTGTGGTTGAGGGGAAGCAGTGAAAAATGAGGACCTGAGGTGTACAAGGTCAATTGTGTCAAAGTAATGGAAGTCCAGGTGTTCAGCTGGAATAGCTGGAGCTTTGTGCCCACTGGCACTGCTGGAGTCCTGCCTCATGGCCCACGCATCATGGGCTGTCTCACGGTTGGAATAATTAGTTTCAGCCTCCAAAGTCTCGCTTAGGTGAGGTGCGTAGTCCAGTTGGCTTGGAAAATGAAAAGCCTCGGCCGGGCGCGGTGGCTCACGCCTGTAATCCCAACACTCCGGGAGGCCAAGGTGGGCGGATCACGAGGTCAGGAGATCAAGACCATCCTGGCTAACACGGTGAAACCCCGTCGCAACTAAAAATACAAAAAAAATTAGCTGGGTGCGGTGGTGGGTGCCTGTAGTCCCAGCTACTCAGGAGGCTGAGGCAGGAGAGTGGTGTGAACCCAGGAGGCGGAGCTTGCAGTGAGCCGAGATCACACCTCTGCACTCCAGCCTGAGCGACAGAGCGAGACTATGTCTCAAATAAAAAAACAAAACAAAACAAAAAAAAAACGAAAAGCCTCCAGTGACTTTTCTCCTAGTGAGGATTATTTATTTGTTTATTTTTTTTTTTTTTTAGAGACGGGGTCTCACCATGTTGCCCAGGTTGGTCTTGAACTCCTGAGCTCAAGTGATCTGCCCACCTCGGCTTCCCAAAGTGCTGGGATTACAGTCGTGAGCCACCACGCCCGGCCCCTAGTGAGGATTTCTTAGCTCCATACCTCTCACTTTTCACCATCCGCCTGTGCCGAAAGCTGCTCCTGTCTATAAACTTCAAGAAAATAGCAGGCAGCCATGAAAATTACATAGGCCTTATTTTAGTTTTTTGACTGTAACCGGTATTTTATTATTTTATTAGCTTTTTCCTTTTTCCTGAAGTTTAAGTATTTCAGAGACCATCAACAGATGTCCTTTGAAGTTAGTCTGTTAGAGAAAGCCCCTGCCTTGGTCAACAGCCCTGTGTCTTAATTGTTTGGAGTTCCTTTCCCAGCTTGTGTCTGGGAGGGCAGCGGCACCTTGGCCCTTGCTCACAGCAATCACTGCCTTTTCTTTGCTGCCAAAGGTCTAGGAGGCTCATTGGGAGCCCTGGCTGGGCCTCACAGCCTCCCTGGGAGGACACTGGGCCCAGCTGGAGGTCTTCTGCTTCCACCCACAAGGTCACCAGATAGGGGAGGGCAGCAGAGCCCAGAGCATTGTTTCTCACTTAGGAAAGTGTTCCTTTTTTTTTTTTTTTTGAGACGGAGTCTCGCTCTGTCGCCCAGGCTGGAGTGCAGTGGCGCGATCTCAGCCCACTGCAAGCTCCGCCTCCTGGGTTCACGCCATTCTCCTGCCTCAGCCTCTTGAGTAGCTGGGACTACAGGCGCCCGCGACCACGCCTGGCTAATGTTTTGTATTTTTAGTAGAGATGGGGTTTCACCGTTCACAGGATGGTCTTGATCTCCTGACCTTGTGATCCACCTGCCTCAGCCTCCCAGAGTGCTGGGATTACAGGCGTGAGCCACCGCGCCCTGCAGGAAAAGTGTTCCTTTTTTTTTCTTATGACATTCTCAACCATTTGAGACCATTTTACTGGGAAGGAGGTGGCCAAAGTCCTCTTTTTTTTCTTTACTTTTCTTTTTTTTTTGAGACAAGGTCTCACTCTATCGCCCAGGCTGGAGTGCAGTGGTGTAATCTTGGCTCACTGCAGCCTCCACCTCTCTGGCTCAAGCAATTCTCATGCCTCAGCCTCCTGAGTAAGCTGGGATTACAGGCGTGTACCACCACACCCAGCTAATTTTTTGTATTTTTAGTAGAGACGGGGTTTTGCCATGTTGCCCAGGCTGGTCTTGAACTCCTGAGCTCAGGCTGTCTGCCTGCCTGGACCTCCCAAAGTGCTAGGATTACAGGTGTGAGCCACCATGCCTGGCCAAAGTCTTTGTCAGTGGTGAATCCTAGCTCTGCCCACTTCTCTGAGAAGCTGAAGAGTCATACCTGCTCTACATCAAATGGAACAACAAACTGAAGGGCCTCGTGGTCCCTGGCACATTGTAAGGCTCCTGAACATTAAGTACCTCTGAACATTACTACTGATTTTGACACATATTTGCCCTTTAAGCTGGGAAATATTCATTAAAAATTAAAGTGTTCTTTTTTCTTTTTTCTTTGTGAGGCTCATCGTATCTTTGCCAGCAGTGAATGTTGCATCATGAATGAAAAACCTAATTACATCAAATGTGCAGGTCACCGTGCAAAAGTTTTTATCCCTGGTCCTTTCACAGCCTTTGCAGAATACGCCTGCTTTTAGCTGAAGCCCTGTTCTGTGGCTTCAGATAGAGTCAGATTCCTTGACATATTTGAGGGTGGAGAGAAGGCCTCCTTGGCCAGAGCAGATGTATGGGTTATTAGCAGGGTGAGATTTTACGAGCTGTCCCCTTTTTGTGTGTGGAAAAATCATACAAAGTGCTTTTTCCTGTTTTCTCACTTAACACTGAACAGCAATCAATACAGATGACTTCTGTAACCTTCTCCCCACATAACAAGCAAGCAGTCAGTTTTGCAGGACACCAGCTAGGTGTCCTTCAGTTCAGCTCTGATATTTACCTGGAGGTAGCTTCAGATCCCGTATGTTGAGGGCTCAGTCCCACAAGACCACTCCCTCCTTCCCAGCAGTGCAAGTCAAAGCCTCTGGAACTTCTGACCAACCAGCTTCAAGTTGAGACCCCTTCTTTGGGTTCAATTAATTCAGTAGAGTGGCTCACATAACTCAGGGAAATTGACTTATATTTACCTATTTATTATAAAGGATATCGCAAAGGATACAGATGAAGAGATGCATAGGCCAGGTGTGGGAGAAGGAGTGCCGAGCTTCCATGCCATACCTCGGTGCCACCCTTCAGGAACCTTTGTGTGTTCAGCCATCCAGAAGCTTCCCGAGCCTGTCCTTATGTCTTTTTATGGAGGTTTCATTATGGAGACATGATTGACTAAATGATTGGCCATTGGTGATAAACCTAATCTTCAGTCCCTCTCCCCTTGCCAGGACTGATCCTGCCTTGGTCTTTCTAGTGACCAGCCCCATCCTGAAGCTGCCTAGGGACTGCCAGCCCTCAGTCAATCATTCACATGCAAAAAGACATCACTATGGAGATTCTGAGGATTTTAGGTTTGGAATCCCTGCCAAGTGAGAGGGATGAAGACCAAATACATATTTCACATTAGCAAACCCTTCTTTTTGTGTGATTGTTTGTGATGAGTAGTCATTGTATTTCCTGTGGCTTTTCCTCGCATCTGCCACCTTTTGTTTACTTGCTTGTTTTTTTGGATGTGCCCATTACCCATCTGAGGCTTTAGATGAGGAAGGTAGGAGCTACCTGTTGTTTCTGTGGCAGGAACATCTTGAGAGTAAAGACCACCACAGGAAGAAAGGGAGGCGCAGGTTCTGGGCCTGGAGTGACCTTAGCTGACTGTGTGATTCCAGGCTTAGTTTCCTCACTTGTGTAGTGGGAAAAATAATCCTTCCCCTGAGGGTTTGAGGGTTTGGGGGACAGCCAAGCAGGTGGTCAGAATGGTGGGTGGAGCCCCTTGCTTCCTATCCGGGCCCTAGCTGTCCTAATCTACCTGGGGCAATCCCTGGAGACTTCTAGGGCCTCAGTTTTCCCATTTTATAGGTAAGGAACCTTCATCCCCTGCCAGACTGTGGCCTTCTCGAGGGCAGGGACTCTGTTTTTAATCTGTAACATTCATTTATTTAACAGTGTTCATTTCTGTGTCGGGCACAGTGCTAAGTGCTGGGTGCTCACTGGTGATGAGGCAGATGAAGGTTACCAAACTTGTGGACAGGAGCCTCATGTCAGAGACGTGGACCTCACTGTAGCCTGGTAAGTGAGTGTTATCTGGAGGAAGAGAGGGGATAGATGATGTGTTTGGTTGGAGTGAGTTAATGGATAGCCAGGGGTCTCAGCTTTCTTTGTGAAATGAGGGGCTGGGCTATAACCAGATTAGTTTTAAGGCTGTATTAGCTTGGGCCAGATGCTGGAGGCTTCTGAAAGCCAAGTGGAGGTCTTTATCCTTTTTCTAGAAGAGCTGTTAGGAATCTTTATAAATTCTTGAACAGGGAAGGTCAGGTGAAAAGTGGTTGTCAAGGAGAATTTTCTGGACATTCGGAAGCACGGTGGACCAAAGCAGTTTTGAAGGTATTGACAGGCATTTTTGAGTTAAGATAGACCTGACATTAGTCTCTTTCTTGTCCTCATGTGTATTTTTTTTTATTTAAATAAACTTAAAAAAAAATAGAGATGGGGGTATCGCTATTTTGACCAGGCTGGCCTCAAGTAATCCTCCCATTTCAGCTTCGCAAAGTGCTAGGGTTACAGGTGCGAGCCACCATATCTGGTCTCACATGTAATTTTAAATGTGCCAAGATCAGCTTCCCCCAGCGTTTCCAATTCTTCCACAGCTGGCTTTTGCCAGGCAGTGAAAAGACAACCCATAAACTAGCCATTCTAGTGGAAGTGTTTTGAAAATAGAGCAATAGTCATGATGTTTACTTCTTTTCTCCTAAAGGCTTAAACTTGAGTGTAAGTTTTATTGATTGTTGACTGGTGATACTGATTTTATCTTGGGTTCGTCCTAAGGAGGCTGGGTATGTCCACTCAGCTCCCCAGTTTTACCCAGTACCTGCTGCTGGACCAGAGTCTCCCACCCTCACAGGGGGCTTACGTCGCAGTGGAGTGGGTTTTCTCTTTCTCTAGGTCATGGCTTCCAGCTTTTCGAATCTGAGGCTCCAAAGGAGGAAATGACCATTCAGGGATCTTACTCCAGCTTGATTACGGAAACTGAACCTTCATAGGGTGTGCACTTACCAAGGACAGGAAGGTTTCTCTCTTTGAAGGGCTTTAAACTTATAACAGAGAAAATAAAAATGACGACTTCGTCTATCAGACGGCAGATGAAAAACATCGTGAACAATTACTCAGAGGCAGAAATCAAAGTCCGGGAAGCCACCTCCAATGACCCGTGGGGCCCGTCCAGTTCTCTGATGACCGAGATTGCCGACCTGACCTACAACGTGGTGGCCTTCTCGGAGATCATGAGCATGGTGTGGAAGCGGCTCAATGACCATGGCAAGAACTGGCGGCATGTGTACAAGGCACTGACCCTGCTGGACTACCTCATCAAGACAGGCTCCGAACGTGTGGCCCAGCAGTGCCGGGAGAACATCTTCGCCATCCAGACCCTGAAGGACTTCCAGTACATTGACCGAGATGGGAAGGACCAGGGCATCAATGTGCGTGAGAAGTCAAAGCAACTGGTGGCCCTCCTCAAAGACGAGGAACGGCTGAAGGCTGAGAGGGCCCAGGCTCTCAAAACCAAAGAGCGCATGGCCCAGGTTGCCACTGGCATGGGCAGCAACCAGATCACCTTTGGGCGAGGCTCCAGCCAGCCCAACCTCTCCACCAGCCACTCGGAGCAGGAGTATGGCAAGGCCGGGGGCTCCCCAGCCTCCTACCATGGCTGTGAGTAATGGAAGTGCTTCTCACCCTTTGCCAGAGCAGCAGCAATGGGTGACAGGTGGGGTGGGTGTCCCTGGGCTTAGGGAGTGGTGGCCACAGCTCGAACCTGTCCTCAGTACCCAGCTTTTGGCAGCCCAGGAAAATTGTCTTTGGTCTGGTTTGAGTTTTGGTTATAAAGAGACTTTTAGTCCCTTGGCTGCTCTGGTTCAGGGGTCTCTAATGCCCTTTGCTGCTCTGTGGGTCTCATTCTGTACATCTGGGCAGAAGGTGGGCAGAGGCAGGTCTTTTCTGCTTCCTTGTCAGAATGGGTCTGGCAGCAAAGGAGTTGTCCTGCTGCACATACAATGGGGAGTTGACTCTGGTAGCCAGGAGGAAACAAATGCTCTTTCTTGATAATCTTGTTTCTTTAATCTCATATTAAGTGTTTTTCTGCTGACTGAGCTTCAGGTCTCTTGAATGGCTCAGTATTATTCTACTTCAGCAAAAGAACTCATACAGGTTGCTAGTGTGAACAAGGCCTCCCTTCCAAACATGCAAATGAGAGTTGCTAGTGATTTGGTTGCATGGCTGGATCTGCATTGAGTGGGGCCGGTCTAGTTCTGGTTTTGCATGTTGGATTAATTTGGGTCTCTGCCTTATGGTCAGAAGAGGTTTCAGAGAACAGAGTGGAGTTCAGGGCCTGATGGAAGCTGGTCTCTGTGAGCCACATTGGCATCCTGGCTGTTCATTGGAAGTGGTCCCCCAACAGGTGTTTCTCCATTTTCACAGTGCTATTCCAGCCACAGTGTGGACCCCACACTCAGAGAGACAGGTGGCCCTAGTGGCCTTTGGGGGACAGGGTGAGGATGGAGGTGGGGATTGTGGAAGTTATATCTTCTGGCTGCTGAAACAAAAGTGCAGATCCCTAGTAACAGTATGTCAGCATAGCAGAAAACTTTTTTTTAAAGGAAGTTGTTTGTAGTTTGACAGACCTCAGTCAACCCTTGCTTAGTCAGTGTTCTGTTACCAGACCATTTACTAACATTTCCTGCTTTTGCAGGTTTCGATTTGACATTGCACCGCCACCACTAGCGTTTTGAGAAATGTGTTAAATGAGAGATTTGCATATTCAAGTCAGATTTCCTGCTTCTAGGAATTCTGAATTATTACCGAGCTTGGAGCAGGTTAACATATTCTTGTCCCATACGTAGTTGTCATTTTTCTTCTTAGTTTGAACTGTTTTGCTTAAGCGAAGGTTGTGACCTTGGTTAAACCGCGTGAAAACAATTTAACCTTAATCTCCAGAAGCCTCAACGCAGGGTTAAATTGCACCCAAAAAAATGAAGATTGCCCTTTAAGAAGTGAAACTGTTCTATTTCTCTCAAGGACCCTCTTACCAACCCCCAGAGAGGCTCCCTTTGGATTGAGTTGGTCCCAACCTGCCTTGACTTCCTCCATTCCTGTGACTGTGGCTGTGGCTTTGATGCAGGCCAAGGGGAGCTGCCATTCTCTTTATGTGCTTTTCATGATCATTATTCTCAAGAAGCCAGAGGATACTAAGCAAGGAGCTGAAACAGCTTCACGTTCCATGAACAATTTGTGGAACTTTGCAGATGCAGGGGTGGGACAGTGGGGATGCAGGAGCCTGGTTTGATCCACCCCTCCTCCTCATACCGAGTCCAGGGCCTGTAGCCATAGGTCCTGCTGGGCTAAATGATACTGCTGCAATTCCAGCTCTGACGTTTTTGGTTCCCTCAGAGCTTACGCTTGAGCTGCATGTTCAGGGTCAGAATGTGGTCAGTGGGCTTTTCACAGCTTCCACCGCAGTGGGCTGCGGGGTTGACCCCGAGCGGCCTTGGCCCGTACCTCCTGCAGGGGCTGCTGCGCACCCTCTAATAGCGTGTCTCTCTGTGTGTGTGTGTGTGTGTGTCCCTGCCCCACAGCGCCTGAGGCCTCACTGTGCCCCCAGCACCGCACAGGGGCCCCGCTGGGTCAGAGTGAGGAGCTGCAGCCACTGAGCCAGCGCCACCCCTTCCTGCCGCACCTGGGGCTGGCCTCCCGCCCAAATGGCGACTGGTCCCAGCCCTGCCTCACTTGTGACCGCGCAGCCCGAGGTGGGACGGCGGTTTGCTTTTTTCCTTACTAGAAATGCTGGGCAGCTTGCTGGGGGTGTGCTTGCCATGCCAGTACAGCCAACTCTCTCCCTGTCTCCTCTGGGCCTGGGGGTTTGGCCTCCAGCAGGCCCAGGAGCCCTTTCTTCCTCTCTCCTGGGAGCTTGTGGCCTGGTGGTGCTCCCCTTCCAGGATCACATGTCACTTGCTAGAAGTTCTGTCAGAGGTTTAGCAGGGGAGCTGTTCTTTGCGTAAGGCATGGGGTGATGGCCCATGCTCTCCCCATGCTCCCATTCCCTGACAAACTGGAGGGGGCTCTGCCACCTATCAGGCCCACCCATGGTGGTGGGTCAGACAACTTGGCTTGTTGGACCGGAAATGTGTGATTTAAACCTCACGACGCCAGACAAATATAAGATCCTCAGTGGACAGTCATTGGAAGCCATCATCCTTAATGCAGTAATGTATGCCTTGCCCTGAATAAAATGGGATTTTTTTTTTTTGCTTCCCAATTAACTGCTGTTCTTCCTGAAATCCCCGTTACCATGGAAAACAGAGAGTTGGCTGTACTGTCAATTCTAGGTCACAGTGTTTGAAGATACCTAATTCAATGGGTAACTAAAAATGGGGCTTCTCTTTCTACTAATTAATAATGTATCCTGATCAGAGCTCTACAACTATAGCAGGTTAAACTGAAAACAGATTTTCACTGTTGCCTACAAGAAAATGCTCTCAGTCTACCTTTGGTCCCAAGTGGGGTCTCTGCTACAGAGAAGAAAGGTGTCTGTTCTCTTCTACTCTTCTTACAAGAGGGGGCACGACAGAGAGCTTTTGTGCGACTTCCCTGATAAGGTGACCAGCCTTTATTCAGCCCTGGAAACGGTTACTGTTCATTCATGCCTCATTAATATTACAGCTTGTTTGACTTGGGTATTTGTGTGATAACTATATTTAACTCTAGGATATTTTCCTTCATGTCCCTGTTTTCCCCTAACAGTTTATACGGGATTTTGGCTTCTTCTAAACTTACATTAGAAAACGTGTGGAAGGCCAGCTCTGCGCTGTAAAGAATGTAAACGATAAAAGCATACGTTAAAGGGTCACCCAGAGGCATTGGAGTTACATGCCCATTTCACCCCCCCCCAGACAGTCAGGGGCTGCTGTTCTCAGCAGGTCCCGCAGAACTCTCCATGGAGTTCCCTTTTTGTTTTTCCCATGTTCTACCCATTTGGTAACTGACAAGGTCTGTTTTGAGCCTTGGTGGCTAATTTTGTGTTACCCTGGCCCTCTAGCTCTCCTGCTGGCAAACTGGCTCTCCTGGGACGTTTGCGTGTTAAATACGGCCTGGCAGGCCTGCAGGCTGGCCATCTTCCCCTGCTGCGGCTGTCTCTGGCCCTGCCTCTGCACCTTTGCCTGTGCCATTCCGTTCTCTCTGCTTGGATATCACTCCCACCACCTGCCCCTGTTCCCCCAACCTGGCAAGTTGCTTAAGGTATCCACCCCTTGTGGATTTCTGTTGTCCTTCAGCCCTGATAGGAGTTGAAGATAAAAATGAGTATTTTTTTCTTCAAAGATTTCTCATGCCCCAGATGAGTTTTGAGCAAACAAATGTTCTATGGATTGCATTTCATCCTTTAACTGTTGGGTGTGTCATCCTCTCCACATCTCACTCCCTCCCCGTCAGAGGGTAGGGGGCTGTTGGAGTCCGGGGCAAAGACCCTGGCCATGTTTCCTCTCTATTCTTTCTTGATGCTTCACAAAGGGTTGAGTATAAGGTAAGTGCTTAATCTGTGCACACCAGTGGATTTGTTTGGAGCACACCTTCTTGGAAATCAGCAGTGGAAAAGTCAGAATGATGCCGGCCATTCAGAAAACTGTCAGGTGAGATGCAGGCTGTGATTCAGGAGAGATGTTTGTGAGGGGTGCATTTGGGACCACAGACCCCACAGAGGCAGAGGAGGCAGACTGGTCAGAAGCCCTCTTCACATGAGAGCAGCCACAGCCGGGAAGGCCTCTTGTGTGACTGGCGATAATCGTGAGGATGTCTGAGGAGAGCTTTCTTTCATGTGCCATATGTCATCTCATCCTCCCTGTGCCCCTCCCTCTCTCTCACCTCCCACATAGATCTGTAGATCTGACCTTGGAAGTCTCTTGAATTGTCCATCTTGTTCCATGGCCTCAATTCAGTGCCAGCCTTCTGACCAATTTCCTGCTGTCATTATCTCCCAGTCTCACCCACCCTCCATCTTTATAAAGGATGCCCTGGTCCTGAGTCTCAGAAAGCCCTTTTAGATGCCAGGCCCTGCAAGGCCATCCCAGAGCCTTTGACGTTGCAGACCTCTGTTGCTTCCACCAGCTGTGTCCCCCCGCCCTCAGTCTGGGGGTCCTCCTATTCCCACAGAAGCATTCCAGGCCTTCCCAGGCCTGCCGATGTCTGCCTGCAGGCACAGCTCTGGGCTTTCCTTTTGAAGCCTGCTCTACCTGCCCTCTGCTCTGTATTTATTGAGTTCCCATGGGGCACCAGGCACTGAGCACAGAACAGAGCCCCTTGCCCTCGTGGAGCTTATATGGTAATGGGAAAGAAAAACACAATATAAATTATTCAGCATGTTATGTAACGAGTGCTCTGGAAAACAGCAAAACAAAAACAGTCCTGCTGAGTGTCTTTGGGGAGGTAAGGGAGGGTGGCTTGCAGTATGAATGGATCAAGGATTGAAGGAGTGTGGCGGTGAGCCTTGTGGAGGTTGGAAAGAGCCTTCCAGGCAGAAGGGCAGCTGTGCAAAGGCCCTGAGGTGGGAGTGTGCTCACGGTGTTTGAGAAAAGGCAGCCAGTGAGGTGGCGATGAGTGACGGAGCATGGCCAGTGCGTGGGGGTGGAGCGTGGCAGAGGTGGGCCTGGAGGAGGTGTGGGGCAGGGCCTCTCAACTCTCTCTGGCTGGGGGCATTCGTTGAATTCCTAGTCGATCCAGACGGGTACTTTTGTGTCCATGTTTAGATGTTGTGCCGATGTCATTGCTAGGAGCTTTTGAAACACTTTCATTGTGCTTACCTTGCAGACCATGCACTCAGTGGCCTGGTGCTGGGCCTTCTGGGTTTATGTCAGAAATTTCTTTGACTTTCACTCACAGTGAGGTGGGGGAAGACGAGGGTTAGGAGGATCCCTTGGGCTGTGTATGGGCTGGGTGGGAGCAGGGAGCCAGGTCAGGAGGCCACTGTCCCCATCCAGGTGGGAGATGGTGAGGGTCTGGACCCGACAGGGCTGCAGAAATCTGGGCAGTGGCCAGGTTCTGGGTATGTTTTTTTTTTTTGAGACGGAGTCTCACACTGTTGCCCAGGCTGGAGTGCAGTGGCACGATCTCCGCTCACTGCAAGCTCTGCCTCCCAGGTTCACGCCATTCTCCTGCCTCAGCCTCCCAAGTAACTGGGACTACAGGCGCCCCCCACCACACCCTCCTAATTTTTTGTATTTTTAGTAGAGACGAGGTTTCACCATGTTAGCCAGGATTGTCTCGATCTCCTGACCTCGTGATCCGCCCACCTTGGCCTCCCAAAGTGCTAGGATTACAGGCGTGAGCCACTGCGCCTGGCCGGTTCTGGGTATGTTTTAAAGATGATCTGACAGGCCTTGCTAGAGGACTGGGCAGAGTGAGAGGCGAGCTGAGGACGACTCTGAGGGCTGGGAGTAGAGCAGCTGGAGGCAGAGCTGCCATCATATGAGGTGAGGGCGGCTGTGGGTGCAACAGGTTAGTGGAGGGGTTGAGTTCAGGACACGTCAAAGCGTCTCCTAGACACGCAAGTGGAGGTGTCAAGAAGTTCTGAGAAGCCTGGAGTTGGGGAGAGAATTCTGGGCTGCAGACGCACTTTGGAAGTTATCATGGACAGTGCTTATGGCCGTCAGCTCTTCGGCCTCACCTGGCGCTCATGGTTTTGTTTTTTTTTGAGATGGAGTCTCACTCTGTTGGCCAGGCTAGAGTGCAGTGGTGTGATCTGGGCTCACTGCAACCTCCGCCTAGCTGGCTTCCAGCTGTTCTCCTTCCTCAGCCACCTGAGTAGCTGGGATTACAGGCACATGCCACCATCCCTGGCTAATTTTTGTATTTTTAGTAGAGATGGGGTTTCATCATGTTGTCCAGGTCTTGAACCCCTGACCTCAAGTGATCTGCCCAGCTCAGCCTCCCAAAGTGCTGGGATTACAGGCGTGAGCCACCATGCCTAGCCTAGCCTCTGGCGCTCATGTTTACTTGGTGGTCTTGTAATTTCAGACACACCAGCTGCCCTCCCAAGGCTGGGTCCTCTTAAGGCTTACCTGTGTTGGCTGCCCTCACATGATCCTGGCATGTAGTCAGTGCTCAGGACAGTTGTGTGTGGGCAGAAGCTGCGCAGCCCAAAGGAGGACCCTCAGGCCCAGGGGGTTGAGGGATTTGCCTAAGATCACACAGAGATGGCAGCTGGTCTGAACTGCAATCTGGTGGGGGTGAGCAGCCCACATGTTACCCGCCCCCCGGGCTCTTTCCACCATTTCCTGTTCTGTTCTGCAGAACTGGCCACAGTGTCAAAAGGCTTTGGAGAAATTACAGAAGTTCTTGGGGTAGACGGAACCTACATCAAAGGGAGGCAGATGGGGATGAGAAAAGCATTCCTGAGTCAAGGTGGAGGTCTGGAAAGAAAGATGGCTGCTTTCCTCTCACCGAGGACACTCTAAGGCCAGGGGCCAGATCTTCTGCCCTGGCTGGCCTCTGTTGAGGGTGGGTAAGGGAAGGAAGGAATGCCCAGCCTGGTGTTCTCAGCCCCCTTGCTGAGCTCCCTGAACTACAGTCTGCGGAGCCAGAGCTACAGCTGTCTTGATGCTCCCTGAGCAAGTCCCGAGTTGCCTGGTACCTTGCACTTCTTGGTGGGAGTTTAACTGCCCAGCATTCCTGTTCCTAAAAAAAAAAAAAAAAAGAAAAGAAAAAGAAGAAGAAAAAGGAAGGTAGGCAGAATAGAAATCTTCATTGCTTTCTGATTCACTCAAGTGAATCAGAACCAACTTGGGTCCTGAAACCAAAGTAAGCAGCGGTGGGCTTTGTACCAGGTGGGGGCTGCTGCCTGCAGCTGGGTCTTCATGGCTCTCCTCATGGCCCCTCCTGTCTTGCTGACACCGTTGGCCCTGGCTGTAGTATGCTTCAGGTCTGCTCCCAGAGAAATGGCAGGGATTCCTTTGGGCCACTGGTCCTGTGGGCTGAGAGCCCCTTGTGCTGAAGCTGCTTCTCTCACACCCCACCTGGCGAGGGTTTGCCAAGCGATTACTGGAAAGGATTTGAGTTGACTTATAAAACACATGCAATGCCGCAGGATTAAACAGATACCAGAAGAAACTGGGGCAAAAGGAAAACAGAGGTGAGAAAGAAAAGCCAGGATTGTATACAGTGGCTGGAGATGGATCCAAATTTGGTTTGATACTGTGCAGCTGGGAAGGCCAGAGTGTCAAGCAGCCTGCGCGGGACTTCATGGAGCAGTGGCCGTGATCATTGTCCTGCGGCATCACCCCAACAGCTGCTGCTGCTGTCTGCCAGGCCTTTGGGCCATGCCTCCACTCTCTAGTGGCCTGGCAAGAATCTAAGGGGAAACAGGATTTCTCAGGGAGTGGAATGGCAAGGCTATCCACGGTTATCAGCCATTCATTCATTCCTTTTTTTTTGAGACGGAGTCTCACTCTTTCGCCCAGGCGGGACTGCAGTGGCGCTATCTTGGCTCACTGCAAGCTCCGCCTCCCAGGTTCACGCCATTCTCTTGCCTCAGCCTCCCGAGTAGCTGGGACTGCAGGCGCCTGCCACCGTGCCCGGCTAATTTTTTTTGTATTTTTTGTAGAGACGGGGTTTCACCGTGTTAGCCAGGATGGTCTCGATCTCCTGACCTCGTGATCCACCTGCCTCGGCCTCCCAAAGTGCTGGAATTACAGGTGTGAGCCACCGCGCCCGGCCTCATTCTTAAACCCGATGGAGACTTGGTAGAATTTGAAAGCTTTCTTGTGCACTGTTTCATGAGTATGTCCAGGAAGTCCCCAGGCACAGTGGGCCCTCAGAGGACTCTCTTCGGAATCTGTCTTCATAACAAGGGAACCTCAGGGGTGAACCAGAGTTGTCATGGCCTCAGCCCTGCTTGCCCGGCTCTAGGAGTAGAGCTGAAGCATGCACACACACAGACACATGTGCACTTACACCAGACATGTACACACGAAGGAGAGTGTTTTGATAAGAAGGCATCTGAAAAGGGAGTCCTACACGGGTCTACTTTTGAAAACTCAAAGATGTGGGAAAATATATTGTTAAAAAAAGAAAAGCCAAACCCAGCCAGCGTGTCAGCAGTGCATCTGAGGTGGACCTTGGAAGGATCCTGGGCCAGCTGAGGTCTCCTGAGAGTGTGGGAGGTGACAGAGCTCCGAGATGCAGGGCTGAGTGATGCTGCCAGGAACTAGGGGGGCAGCAGGGCACGCCTGGGGCTGAGAGGTGGTTGGTGGCCGCCAGCCAGGTATTTCCTAGTGTCAGGCCAGGGATAGCTACCTGTGGGGAGTGTGTCTAGCCCTCAGGGCCCTTCCAGTGGGTTTTGGGGATGGACCAGGAATTTGGTGGGAGATGAGACTCATTTGGCATCTTGTTTTGGTGGAAAAAATGTGTTCTGTAAGTCAGGGGAGCCCTGCATCTTTGGCTGGCGGTCAGTCCCGGGGGCAGAGGCACAGCAGGGCTGTCAGCGTTAGCTTACTCTAGAGAGAGTTAATCTCTTCAAGTGGAAAATTGAGTCACGGAGGAAGCTGATCAGTAACATGAAGAAAACCTCAGAGGCGGCAGATTTATTGACACATCTATCTAAGTGTCAGGTATAAAAGATGCTCGTTCTTGCCACAAGGGCTTGGGTTTTAAGTGGGATTTGAATGTGACTCGTGAAGGCTGTTGAATGGCTGAGCTGCTAAAGTCAGACAGTTGCCCAGCACAACCAGAAGGCATCTGGATCACCTCTCCTGGGCCTTTGCCTTCTCTTAGGAGGAGTCCATTTGCTTCTCACAGTTGTCTAGAAGGTAGACAGGGCAGATGAGGTTAATAAGGAAACTGACATGAACTTGCTCCCCTAAATCCTCTCATTTGTAAGTGAAGAAGCTAGAATTAGAACTGGGATTTTGAAGAACTCTGGTTCTCTTTCCTCTACTTTACAGTTTTTGAAATTGCTTTAAAATTTTTTGTGCAAAATAGGCAAATACGGTGTACACCTATTACAATTTTAAAATTATATGGTTCGTCTTATGTAATGCTTTTTTCTGTATTATTATTTTTTTCTCTTTAAGACGGGATTGGCTGGGCAGGGTGGCTCACACCTGTAATCCCAGCACCTTGGGAGGTTGGGACGGGCAGATCACCTGAGGTCAGGAGTTCGAGGCCAGCTTGGCCAACATGGTGAAACCCATCTCTACTAAAAATATAAAAAAATTGGCCAGGCATGGTGGTGGGCACCTGTAATCCCAGCTACTCAGGAGGCAGAGGCGGGAGATTCACTTGAACCTGAGAGGCGGAGGTTGCAGTGAGCTGAGATCACTACAGCCTGGGTGACAAGAGCAAAACTCCATCTCAAAAAAAAAAAAAAGACAGGGTCTTGCTCTGTTGCTCAGGCTGGAGTGCAGTGGTGTGATTGTGGCTCACTGCAGCCTCTACCTCCCTGGGCTCAAGTGATCCTTCCACCTCCACTTCCTGGGTTGCTGAGACTAGAGGTGCATGCCACCATACCCAGCTTTTTTTTTTTTTTCTTTCTTTCTGTATTTTGTAGAGATGGGGTTTTGCCATGTTGCCCAGGCTGATCTGGAACTCCTGGGCTCAAGCTATCCTCTGGCCTCGGCCTCTCAAAGTGTTGAGATTACAGGCATGCAGGCACAAGCCACCACACTCAGCCAGGAATACCTAATTAAACCATTATTTAATTGGGCCCCAGATCTTAAGGAGCTGCTCTGATTGTCAGAATATGGGATTGTTCTTGGAATTGAAACAGTGCTATCAAGGCTGGGCGTGGTGGCTAATGCCTATAATCCCAGCACTTTGGGAGGCCGAGGCTGGTGGATCACTTGAGGTCAGGAGTTTGAGACTAGCCTGACCAACATGGTGAAACCCCTGTCTCTACCAAAAATACAAAAAATTAGTCGGGTGTGGTGGTGGGCGCTTGTAATCCCAGCTACCCAGGAGGCCGAGGCAGGAGATTGCTTGAAGCCTAGGAGGCAGAGGTTGCAGTGAGCCGAGATCACACTACTGTACTCCAGCCTGGGCAACAGAGCAAGACTCTGTCTTAAAAAAAAAAAAAAAAGAAACAGTGCTATCAAAATTGCCGATCGGGAGGCCGGCTGCAGTGGCCCATGCCTATAATCCTAGTGCTTCGAGAGGCTGAAGCAGGTGAATTGCTTGAGCTCAGAAATTTGAAACCAGCCTGGGCAATACGACAAAACCCCATCTCTACAAAAAAAAAAAAAAAAAAAAAAATTAACCAGGCATGGTGGTGTGCACCTGTAGTCCCAGCTACTTTGTGGGGCTGAGGTGGGAGGAATTGCCTGAGCTCAGGAAGTCCAGGCTGCATGCAGTAAACCAAGATTGTGCCACTGCATTCTAGCCTGGGTGACAAAGTGAGACCCTTTCTCAAAAGAAAAAAAAATTGCTGATTGGGGATTATTGATTAAATGATTGACATTGGCGTGTGCCATAGAAAATGGATCAATAAAATATTTACGTGTTTTTTAAGGATCCTTTGTAGTATAGGTAAACAGACCATTGTTTATAAACTGTCAATAAGTGTAGGAGGTTTCTCGATGTTTTAAGGTTGAGTTTAGCAACAGTATGATTCATAGTTGTTAGTTTTTGTTTAGTGATACAAGGCAGTTCCTCATTTTGACAGTTGCCTTTTCTTTTTTCCCTTAATCACTAGCTGTCAAGCTTTTAAATCTCCCAAAATGTCCCAAATCCTGGGCCACACCTTTGCCACACCTCTCAAATTAGAATCTCTGGGAGGGCCCTAGGTACTGTGGTGGCACTGACAGCAGTGTGCTGGGGGCTGCTGGTTCCCTGTCAGGTTTAAGCCAGATTGGCTAGCATAGTCACAGCTGCTGACAGTGTCTTTATTCATGGATGCTCAGTACAGCAGTTGCTAGTATCAAATAGCCAGCTTCCAGGAGGCATTAAAAAAAAATTATATGACTAGAAACAGGAGGGAAGGCATGCAGATAGATTTGTCTTCGCATGGGAAAGTAGGCCATATAATTTAAATCTCTCTCTGTATCATGTCCTTTTTTACTGTCTTCAGAGTCTTTTTCACTACCTGAAATTCTCTTATTTGCTTTGTTTTGTCTCCCTGCACTAAAACAAGCTGTTAGAGCAGGAGCCCCGTTCATGCCCTGCGCTGTATCCCTAGTGTCCCTAGCACAACACTTGAACCAGGAAAGGTGCTCAGAACATACTTCATGCATGAGTGCTAAATAAGCCTCTCTTCTCCTCTCTCCTCACCTGAGGTCAGGAGTTCAAGACTAGCCTTGCCAACACAGTGAAACTCCGTCTCTATTAAACATATGCACACACACACACAAAATAGCCGGGTGTAGTGGTGCACACCTGTAGTCCCAGCTACCTGGGAGGCTGAGGCAGGAGAATCACTTGAACCCAGGAGGCGGAGGTTGCAGTGAGCCGAGATCGTGCCATTAGACTCCAGCCTGGGCGACAAGAGCGAAACTCCCTCTCAGAAAAAAAAAAAGAAAAAGAAAAACATTTGAGGTCAATTCCAGAAATATAGGAATGCCTTATATATATGTGCGGTTTCTCGATGCTTTAAGGTTGAGTTTAGCAACAGTATGATTCATAGTTGTTGTTTTTGTTTAGTGATAAAAAGGCAGTTCCTCATTTTGACAGTTGCCTTTTCTTTTTTCCCTAAATCACTAGCTCTCAAGCTTTTAAATCTCCCAAAATGTCCCAAATCCTGGGCCACACCTCTCCCACACCTCTCAAATTAGAATCTCTGGGAGGGCCCCAGGTGCTGCGGTGGCAGTGACAGCAGTGTACTGGGGGCTGCTGGTTCCCTGTCAGGCTTTAATCAGTTGAAGGGCTCTTCCTCCCCTCTCTCCTCAACTCATGGCCCATAGCAGTCTCTTTTTACAGTTACAGGCAGCTAGGCAACACTCCAACTTGGAGCAGCTTGGAAATTGATATTACACATTGAATTAGTCTCCTCCTGCTGATTGCTAATGGAAAGCTTAGTCCAGCTTGCAGTGGGATAACCAGAGCCCCTCCCACGAGTCCACTCCATGACCTGCTTCTCCAAATACAGTGAGGGCATTAAGTCATTCATTCTATTTTTTTTTTTTTAAACTGGGACAGAGTCTCACCCTGTCACCCAGGCTGGAGTGCAGTGGCGTGATCTTGGCTCACTACAACCTCTGCCTCCCAGGTTCAAGCAGTTCTCCTGTCTTAGCCTCCCGAGTAGCTGGGACTACAGGTGCGTTCCACCACGCCCAGCTAATTTTTGTATTTTTAGTAGAGATGGGGTTTCATCATGTTGGCCAGGCTAGTCTTGAACTCGTGACCTCAGGTGATCCCACCCACCTCTGCCTCCCAAAGTGCTGGGATTACAGACATGAGCCACTGCGCCTGGCTCTACTAGATTTTTGGTACAAATATATGTCCATTCATGATAGTTGGGAAAATGCAAAAAAATAGAAATAGAAAAAGAAGAAAAAGGTCCTGCAATCTTAACTATAATATACAAAGACAACTGTTATTCACATGTTGGTGTATTAATTTTTATTTTTATTTGTTTATTTTGAGACAGTGCCTTGCTGTTGCCCAGGCTGGAGCATTGTGGCACAATCATGGCCCATGCAGCCTCGAACTCCTAGGCCCATGCAGCCTCGAACTCCTTCCACCTCAGCCTCGCCTAGTAGCTGGAGGTACAGGTGCACACCACTACACCCAGCCAAATTTTTTATTTTTAGTAGAGACGAGGTCTTCCTCTGTTGGCCAGGCTGGTCTGGAACTCCTGGCCTCAAGCGATCCTCCTGCTGTGGCCGTGCAAAGTGCTGGGTTACAGGACCGAGCCATCATGCCTGGCCACGTGTTGGTGTAGTTCCTTCTGGACTTTTTCCCAAGCATTTTCTTTTTCACACTGTGAACGCAACTTTGCATTCCTGCTTTCTGTCTTGTGACATTGAAACAGAAGCATTTTCTGTGGTTCCCACACACCCTGTAAACATTTTAGCAGTGGCACATAGTATTCCTCTGGGTGAAGATCCCTAAGTCATCCTTGCCCTGACGTTGGACTGTCAGTCACTCCTCATCTTCACACTGAACAGCCCACAGATTTTAGTGACAGGGCCCTGGCTGCATAGACTGACCACTGGCAGTTGGGATCCACCAAGTTGTGCAGCTTTGTTGTAGCCATCTGTCTGTGGACAAAGCATGCAGGTTCTTAATCTGGAGAGGAACTGAAGGCCAGGGCAAGACCCACATTCCCAAAAGTGCTGACAGATCTGAATCATAGGTCTGAAAACAAAGCAGATCTAACATTTTATATTGTACAGATAGTATAGCAGTATTATGGGCATGTCATTCAAAACCATGTGACATTTTCAAAACATGTTTTCCAAAAAGTTGGTTCATGTGCTCACTTTCTGCGCTCATGTGTGTGAGGGCCAGCCCTAAGCTTTCAGGGGCTTGCAGCTGGTAGCTGAGACCTTGTTTTTGGTGGGCCCCATTTAAGAGAGGCAGACATACCGACACTGTGTGGTGCTGGGTGCGGGGGAAGGTGGTGTTCAGAAAGGAAGTGCAGAGTGGCTGTAAACTATGGAGCTGCTCTAGCCCTTGTCATCATCCCAGTTTGCGAGGGAGCATGAGGCCAAGGGCAAGCCACTGGGGGGCCTAAACTAGGAGGGCAGGAGCAGTGACCTTGGTGCACTTGGCCGCAGAGGGTGCCTCTCATTTCCATGAGAAATAGGACAATTATGCAGTTTGATTTTTTTGAAAAAATCTATGCATTTTCCATGTTGCTAGTTACTTAGTTTTATTTATTTATCGATTCATTTATGTATTTTGTTTTGTTTTGTTTTTTTGAGACGGAGTCTCACTCTGTCGCCCAGGCTGGAGTGCAGTGGCACGATCTCGGCTTACTGCAGCCCTGCCTCCTGGGTTCAAGCGATTCTTCTGAGTAGCTGGGAGTGCAGGTGTACGCCACCATGCCCAGCTAATTTTTGTATTAGTAGAGATGGGGTTTCACCATATTGGCCAGGCTGGTCTTGAACTCCTGACCTCGTGATCTGCCCGCCTCAGCCTCCCAAAGTGCTGGGGTTACAGGTGTGAGCCACCACGCCCAGCCTCATTTATGTATTTTTAATTTATTTTTATTAATTTGTTTTTTTGAGACAGAGTCTTGCTCTATCATCCAGGCTGGAGTGAAATGGCATGATTTCTGCTCACTGCAACCTCCTCCCCCCAGGTTCAAGTGATTCTTCTGCCTCAGCCTGCCGAGTAATTGGGATTATAGGTGTGCGCCACCATGCCCAATTAATTTTTTGTATTTTTGGTAGAGACGGGGTTTCGCCATTTTGGCGAGGCTGGTCTCGAACTCCTGACCTCATGTGATCCTGCCCACCTCAAGATCCGCTTCCCAAAGTGTTGGGATTATAGGCGTGAGCCACTGCATCTGGCCTATTTATGTGTTTTTTAGAGTTGGGGTCTCACTATGTCACTCAGGCTGGCTGGAGCGGTGTTGTGATTCTACCTCACTGTATCTTCAAACTCCTGGGCGGGCACAAGGGATCCTCCCATCTCAGGCTCTCGAGTAGCTTGGGACTACAGACATCTGCTACCAAGCCCAGCAACACTTAGTTTTAAAGGTTAAACCTTTGGCAGCTTACTTAATTTAACTTGGAGAAGTTATAACTTGTAAAATGGGCGTAACCATAGTGCTTCTCTCCTGGGTTATTGTGTAAATTACATATGCTAATAATGTGTGCACTTCACATACCAGCTTGCACACAAGAAATGCTCCAGAAGTGGCCCCATCACTGTAATTCTTATGATCAGACTTGTTTCAGATTTTCACCAGTGTAAATAATGCTGTGGTAAACTTCTTTGAACAGAAAGCTTGTTTTTTTCTTTTTTTAAAGGATTCTTTGGATTATTTCTTCAATGTAGAATTCCCAGAAGTGAGATTAGAGGGTAAAGTGTATGAACATTCTGTTTCTTGAAGCATGATGAATGTTTTCCAAACAGACTGTTAACAAACAAATGCTTTCCCCCCCGCAGTGGAGGAGGGTGCTCGGTTGGTACCCTGAGCCCACAGCAAGTGCTATAATTTTGTAATCGATTATTTCCAATTGAATAGATGAAAATTACTATCAGAATACTAATTTTAAAAATGAGTTTCCTGTTTATAAGTATTACTCTAAGAAATTGTTGCAGGCATTTAACTTCTTTGAAGTTTATGATTGAATTAAAAAAGAGATAAATGATTATCTTTGTTGAAGTGCCCGCTTACCTCAGCTGGCACTGCCTGGGCTTCAGAACCCCTCCTCCCACTCTGGCTTATGCCTGGAGAGCTGGGGGTGGCTCAGGGTGAGGCTGCAGGTCCTCTTTTCCTTACTGCTGGTCCCCAGCCATGATGAGACCCCTGCCCCAGCACTCCACCTAGAAAAGGACAGGCTGTAGCTTTGTTACTTTCACCATGGACAGAAGCAGCAGGAACCTCAGGGACTCCTTAGGTAAATGACAGTGAGAAAAAGCTGCTTAGTGTTTTGGCTAAGTCCTTCTTTCCCACCCAACAAGCTGGTGCTCTTATTGTAGGAGAGAGTTTAATAACAGCCCGAAGAGAATGGCACAACTTGCTTTTTTATTTCTGACTGAGGATGGGATTTGACTCATGCAGACACAATGAATGGACTGCCTTTTGTCTCTGTTTTACCCTCTCCCCTTTCACCAGCCCTACATTGGGGCCTCAACGTGGTCATTGTTGGGGCTCTGCCTTTTTTCACCTGGGGTTTCAGCTTCCTTGTCTGTAAACTGAGGCAGCAGTACCAGTGTTGCAGAGGGGTAGTGGAGAAGTTAGAGCCATTATTTGTTTTCACCAGAAACTAAACTTGACCATTATCTATCTGATGGGTGTTTGAGAACCTACTTTGTGCCAGAAACAAAGCTGACGTGGCCCCTGCTTTCTGCCCACTAGGGCAGATGGCTGGCTGGAAGCAGTTGAACGGATTAGAACATGCAGCTACAGATGATCAGGGCTGCAGCCTAGGTGCCACCTAGCTGCCCCATGGTTCCGTGGTGGGCAGGTCTATGCAAATCTACTTCCAATGTCCAGAGAAGCTGAGGGGTCAAGGAAGGAGGCTGATAAATCCAGTTTCTTAGAAAGAAACAGGGACTTAGGAGCAGAAGCCATGTTTCTCTCAGGAAGTGGTGAGACAAGGTGTCAGATCCCACACCATTAGCCCCCAGAGCCAGGGCTTATATGCCATAGGGAAGGAGTGGTTCAGAAGGAATGTGTAGGACATTTAAATATGATAACATTAAGGTAGCTTGACCTAAAGACAGGATTTAAAGTAAGTATGTGCTCTTACATAAAAACAATAAACTGTAAATCTTTTTTTTTTTTTTTTTTTTTTTTTGAGACAGAGTTTTGCTCTTGTTGCCCAGGCTGGAGCGCAATGGTGCAATCTCGGCTCACTGCAACCTCCGCCTCCTGGGTTCAGGCGATTCTCCTGCCTCAGCCTCCCAAGTAGCTGGGATTACAGGCACCCACCACCACGCCTGGATAAATTTTGTATTTTTAGTAGCGACGGGGTTTCTCCATGTTGGTCAGGCTGGTCTCGAACTCCTGACCTCAGGTGATCCATCCGCCTCGGCCTCCCAAAGTGCTGGGATTACAGGCATGAGCCACCGCACCCGGCAAACTGTCAATCTTGGAGGCCTTCCTGGAACTGGGATTAATCAGAAGCCAGCCTGGTGAATTAGCCTCCAAGATGGAGCTGCTTTGGCCTCCACATCCACCAAGTGCTCCCTGTGCGCCAAGGCCAGTTCCAGGTATCAAGGTAATCAAGTAACAAATAAAACGGATGGACCCCCTGCCCTGTGGAGCTCCCAGTCTGATGAGAGATTGGCCTGATAACACAGCCAGGGGAGGCGCAGTGAGAAGGTGGCCTTAGAGCTGATACTTAGGGATGAGGATGTGGTTCTCCTTCCCATTTGAGGACCATGAGCAGCATACACAGTGTGAGGGAGCAGGGGGCAGGCAGGCAAAGGCTCAAGGCAGGAAGGAGCCTGCGTGGCAGGTGCCTGGGGAGGATGGGAAGCGAGCAGGGCCCAGTGTTACTTGGCTAGCTGCTGTGTCACCCCAGTCTCTGCCTCCATGGTCCCATGGTGGCAGTCTCCCCTGGTGTGTCTGTGCTTCTATCTCTTCTAAGGACACTAGTTCTATTGACTCTAGGGCCCATCTTGCTCCAGTATGACCTCATCTTCACTAATTACATCTTCACTAATTACATCTGCAGCTACCCTGTTTACAAATAAGGTCATGTTCTTCATCCTACTTTATGGGGGACCCAGTTCTGCCCATAACCCCTGGTCAGAAGAAGGCACTGTAAGTGCTGAGTCCACACCATGTGGCAGCACGACACACCAGCTGATTCAGGAACCAGGTATCATACATAGGATCCCAATTAAATGTGTCCAGACTCTGGCCACTTCTCATCCCCTTCATAGCTACTTTTCTGGCCCAAGTTCCCTAGACCAGTCAAGTGGCATCACTGCCCCACTTAAGACTCTCCAAAGCACCTCTGAGGGCTTCTGAACCCCCACCACCCTTTGGTCATGTGCCCTTGGGTGCCTCTGCTGACACTAGCCTCAGAGCCTGTCCCCTGCTCTCAGAACAGAAGTACCCCTGCCCTTTTGCCGGTCCTTCCAGGGCTCTGTGCCATTGCCTCCTGTCAGAGCATAGCTGAGCAAGCTCTCCTCTTCCCCACCCTGCCCTGCCCTTTTTAGATTTGTTTATGGTCTCTCCTTACTAGAACACAAGCTCATGGGAACAGGGACTTTCCTCAGGCCTAGAGGCGGCCCTGCTTGGTGTGGGTGTGCGCATGTAACTGACTGAGGGTCAAAACCCCTTTAGGGTGCTAGGAGCAAGCGTGGGGCATAGGTCCTGAGTATTGGCTCTGAGTTCTCATCCTGCCCCTGGGCAGCTGTGAGCCGCAGCCATTTACCCTCTCTGGGCCCTGGTGTCCTCATCAGTGGGAAGGGTTGGTAATGAAGACCCAGACCTTCAGAGTCAGACTCCACCTGCCCCAGCTGAGTGGCCTTGGGACAGTCACCGCACCCCTAGGCCTCAGCGTGGACTGTAAGTGGGGCAGCACCCCCTTATGGATGGAGGGTTCCTCGAGACAGAGTTGCACAGGCGGTGGGTGATTTTCACATCGCTTCTTGTTTGTTCCCCACAACAACCCTGGGAGACGGTTTCCCGTCCCCATTCTGCAGATGAGAAAACAGGCACTGAGAAGGTAATCACCTAGGCCAGGGAAAACAGGCACTGAGAAGGTAATCACCTAGGCCAGGGGTCCACACCCTCCGGGCCACAGACCCAAAGCTTCATCTGTATTTATAGCCGCTCCCCATCACTTGGATTACTGTCTGAGCTCCACGTCCTGTCAAATCAGCAGTGGCATTAGATTCTCATAGCAGTGCAAACCCTATCGTGAACTACACATGTGAGGGATCTAGGTTGTATGCTCCTTAATGAGAATCTAATGCCTGATGGTCGGTCAGTGTTTCCCATCACCTCCAGATGGAACTGTATAGTTGCAGGGAAACAAGCTCAGGGCTCCCACTGATTCTATATTATGGTGAGTTGTAGAATTATTTCATCATATATTACAATGTAATAGTAATAGAAATAAAGTGCACAATAAATGTAATGTGCTTGAATCATCCTGAAACCATCCCCCACCCCACCCCTGGCCGTGGAAAAATTGTCTTCCACTAAACCAGTCTCTGGTGCCAGAAAGGTTGGGGACAGCTGACATAGGCCAAGGTCACGCATTAAGAAGTGGCAGAGCCCAGATCTGAGCCCAGGCATGGACTCGAGGGCCCATGCTCTCGTCTGCCACACTGGGCTGCCCTCTTAGGCTGATGACACTAGGCCTGGGGTCAGGCCCAGGTGGGAGAAGCACTTAGGGCAAGGAGGAAGGTTTCCCTATGGGCGAGTGTCAGAGAGGGAAGCGTACTACAGGCATCCACGCACAGAATGTGCGTTCAGAAGCTTTCCTGGGTGGAAGCACAAGAAAATGTGAACAGCTGTTTCCTCTGGGGAGAGCAGTGGGGCAGGATGAGAGGAGTGGCCCTCACTTCCTTTTATGCTGAAATATTTAAGAATAAGTTGTAGGTATCCTCACATTCCTCCCCTAAGTACTTCAGTACACATCTCTTCCTGGAGAGTCACACAGCTGCTGTCACACACACAGTCACACACCTCACAAAATGGGAAATTAGCAGCATCATCTCACACTGAGGTCATGGTCACATTTTTCCAGTTGTCTGAAAGTGTCTTGCTGCTGATCACCCTAACGTGAGGCCACCTCAGGACCCCAGCCTGAGCCTGGCCATCCTGTCCCTGCAGTCTGTGTCATGGCAGCACATTCTCCATTTCTCGGGGCCAGCCTGCCTTTGGGATGTCTGTTCCTGGCCTGGATCTGTCCGTCTGCTGCCTGTCACCATGCTCAGCCTGGCCCTCACCCTGAGCTTCCCGAGAACTGGAATCATGGCTGGAGTCTGGATTCTGTGCACATCAGCGTTTTGCTGGGACTGTCATGGATGGGGGTATGACATCACCTGACAGGCAGCCCTCCCACCGCTGATAGTGCCAGCGTTGGCCACAGCACAAAATAACTTTGTGGTTTGTCCCTGTGTTGTAAAGTCACATCCACCTTGTGGCTGGACAGTGATCTGGCTGTGGTCATGCTTCATTGCATTTTTCGTTATACACCTTTTTGTCCTTTGCATCACATATATATATTCCTGTTAAATATTACCTGGTGTAGGCTGGGTGGGGTGGCTCACGCCTGTAATCCCAGCACTTTGGGAGGCCGAGGCAGGTGGATCACGAGGTTAGGAGTTACAGACAAGCCTGACCAACATAGTGAAATCCCGTCTCTCCTAAAAATAGAAAAATTAGCTGGATGTGGTGGTGCGTGCCTGTAGTCCCAGCTACTCAGGAGGCTGAGGCAGGAGAATCACTTGAACTCGGGAGGCGGAGGTTGAAGTGAGCCGAGACCACTCCATTGCACTCCAGTCTAGGTGACAGAGTGAGACTCCGTCTCAATAAATAAATAAATAAATAAATAACCTGGTGTAATCTGAACTTAACTTTTTTATAATTTGCCTCGTTAGACTAAAAGCAGCCTTCCCAGCATCTCCCTGCAAGGAGGTAAAGTAAGGGCCCTCAGGCTCTCCTGTGTTGAGAAGTGGCGGGAACATCCTCAGTAGCCAAGGTCATTGCTGATTCAGGAAGTGGCCCCTGGAACCACCGGATGATGTCACCACATTGAGGAAGTGTTTCGCTGCTGTTCAGTAACGAGGAAGGAACTTAGCTGAACTAGAGGACTGGCCACTGGACAGTGGATGCTGACCCTGCGCTCAACGCTGTCTCCCTAGCCCCTCCCTCAAAGTAGGCCTGCCCAGCAGAAAGCAGCCCCAGGCCTGTTCCTTGGAGGCCTGGGAAGGGCCACACGTTCTGTGTGTGACGTGGAGGGTTGGGTGCCTGACAGAGCTTAGCCCTCAGGTGGTCTGGTCCCCATGGATGGAGGAAAGAGCACCAGCTCAGGACAGGGCTGGAATCCACGGGGAAGAGCCACCTGCATCCCGGCACTCCTGACCCCTTGGTAGGTCAGTTGCTTACCTCCTCCCACAGGCCCCACTGTCTTCATTTCACTGATGTGGGAGCAGAAGCTCAAAGAGGTCAGGCTATCACATGGACTCCCACTGCTGGTCAGCGGTGGGGACAAGATTTGTCTGTCCAGTGCTCTTTCCACTATCTGGTCTTCCCTTGGCTCACATGCACAGGGTGTGAGAGGTGGTAGCAGTGCCTGGGCCCACGTGGGGTCTTCTCATGCCCCCGAGGCCTGGCAACCTTTCATTTTTTTTCTGAGTTGTCAGACACGCCTGTGTACCCAGCATTGCCACACCAGGTCCAGGGACATACGACAACCAGGACCTCACCCTGCCTTCCCCACGGGGTCTGTGATGCTCACGTACCTGTGCAGTCACGCTGCCCACTGCACAGAGCCATTTGATGGTAGAATCCTGTCCCATGTACTGTAAAATGTAAAAATATACTTGTGTGGGTTTTTTTTTTTTTTTTTTTTTTTTTTGAGACAGTCTTGCTCTGTTGCCCAGGCTGGAGTGCAGTGGTACGATCTTGGCTCGCTGCAACTTCCACCAGCTTAGTTCAAGTGATTCTCGTGCCTCAGCCTCCTGGGTAGCTGGGACTACAGGCACGTGCCACCACACCTGGCTAAATTTTGTATGTTTAGTAGGGGCAGGGTTTTACCCTGGTTGGCCAGGCTGATCTCGAACTCCTGGTCTCAAGTGATCCACCCACTTCGGTCTCCCAAAGTGCTGTGACGTGATTACAGGCATGAGCCACCATGCCTAGCCTACATTTGTGTTTTTTGTACCTGCCGCTTTCTTTCTCTTTGACCTAACCATGCAGATTAGAGGAGGCTTTTTAATCAGTACTACGTGACTGGCAGATGCTGCTTCCGTACTTTCTAGGAAAATTGCAAAATATAGCTGATAAGAATCAATTTCCTGTTTTTCTACCAACTCGATTGCCTTATTTCAGTTACCTGAAAGTGGCCCACTGAAGCATCTTTATTAGAAAATCTTTCACCCTTTGTTTTAGGAGCGCATTTGGGAAAGGGTGTCTCTCTCCCAGCACAGAGTACAGGCACCCAGGCTCTGCCAGGCAGTCCCTGGAGCAGACAGGGTAGACTTGAGTGGGAGAGACCCTTGTCTGCCTGAGTTGGCAGAGTTTTCTTGGTCTTTTTAGATTGTATTTTGAGGGAAATGTTGGGCTTTTCCAGCCTTCTACTCAGCCTCTCCCCCTTAGGCTTTTTCTCAGCCGGTGTGACAGACTGGAAAGGATAGAAATAAGGCCTACCTGTGGTTACAGTTCTTGGCCACAGCAAGTGAAGACTTGGAGCTCTTCCAGTGGGGTTTATAATGCAAAAGGCCACCTTCCTGGGAGAAGGTCCGTGCATTTGATGCAACTTTAGTGATGAGCTTAAACTAACAATTCCCATTCTTCCTTCCAGTGAGTGTCTGGGAAAGCAACCTGCAACAATGAGAGACTGGCACATCCCCCAGCACTTGCTTTTTCCCTTGGTCCCTGTGAGCTCTGAACCTTCAGATCCTCAGAGCAGAGCCAAGGCTAGGCTCAGGTGGTCAGAAGGGCCCATTCAGGCCTGTCTCACAACGACGTCTGTGTTCACTGTCATGTGCATGGGCACAAGAGGCCCTTTGTGGAGCTGAGTTGCTGTCACCAAGGCAAGAATATCTCTGCTGGAATCCTCCCTCGAAGCTCAGACCCGTTGTGTGTAGCTCAGCTGATGTTCAGTGGTTGGTGGCCAAGAATTCTGCCATCTGCAGAACTGAAAGCTGTACATCCGTTTATGAAAACCACAACATTCAGGGGAATACCCTTTGTCTTTAATCTCCACATTGATGTGGTGAGCTATGATGTGGTGAGCCGGTATGTGCCAGCTGTGCATTATTCTAACAGTGTCAGTTATGGTAGACATAAACATGTACATTTGCATTTGATGCTAGTCTGGCCTTGCAGATGTGCTGGAAAGCTCAGAGGACAAAGGAGGCCTCACTTCTCCAGCAGGTCCAGTTCAGAGCCCCGTGCCCACTCTCCCCCTCCAACCTGGCTGTATCAGGCACTGTAGCTGTGCAACCCAGTACCAGCTTCCCTGCCAGGATGGGGCTTGTTTTCCAGAGCACTTTTTTGGGGTGGGGTGGGATGTGAGCCTTCTACTTGATTCATTTGTGGTTTCCATTTGGTAGTAAATGAAAGATGTCGTAAGTGCAATATTTGCTTTATAGCAAGGTTTTTGTGAACGAAGCCTCAGAGATTCCTTATCAGGAAAGAGGCTGGGAACAGGTGGCTGGAGTGGTTAATGATTTGGATGCGAGTGCCCTGTTCAGTTGAGAAGAGTCCCCAGGAACTGTCTGGCTTCCTTTATTCTCTTCCATGTGGATGGGGACATCTTTTTGAACATGGGAAAGCCCAAACTTGAGAGTTCTGATTGGCATAGGTGAAGTTTAGGCACAAAACGAACAAAAAAATGCACTTTTTGTTTTGGTGTATTATTAAGAAATCAAGTTGTTAAGGTGGATTGAGGACTTTTCATTGCCCTCTAGCTTTATTTCTGAAGAGATACTTTGGGAAATATAATTGGATGATAACACTAGGATGGGATTTGACTTGATTTTATGTAGAAAAATACATTTATGTTTTTACAGCTGCAACTTTCTTTTATTTTGGAGATGGAGTCTCGCTCTGTCGCCCAGGCTGGAGTGCAGTGGTGCGATCTCAGCTCACTGCAAGCTCTGCCTCCTGGGTTCATGCCGTTTTCCTGCCTCAGCCTCCCGAGTAGCTGGGACTATAGGCACCCACCACCATGCCCGGCTAATTTATTTTGTATTTTTAGTAGAGATGAGGTTTCATCATGTTAACTAGGATGGTCTCAATCTCCTGGCCTCGTAGCTAGGATGGTCTCGATCTCCTGACCTCGTGATCTGCCTGCCTCGGTGTCCCAAAGTGCTGGGATTACAGGCATGAGCCACCGCACCCGGCCTGTTCTAAAGTAAATTTATTGCTATATGTTTTATGTGTTTTTAAGAATTTCATGACAGGCTGATGCCTCTGCTTGGCAACCTCACGTGATAGAGAAGTTCCCAGTCTCCTGCCCGGCCCCACCTCAGCCCTCTGCCCAGAAGCAGCCTCTTTCTACCTCCCCTGGTTCTTCTGTGGATCATGTCTGTGGCCTGAATTGCATTTAGGCCTTTTCCCCTGTTTTATTCACCATAGCCGTGGCCCAGCCATCTGAAAGCCTTGTCAGGAATTATTCCTAACCTTTTAGTTTCTCTCAAAGAGGAAAACCCTAAGAAGCAAATTTAGTTTGGAAAGTAAGGCAGAAGCAACACCTAGGTGAATGAATCCTGCTAGTTATGTTTCCTAAAATAGATGTAATGAAAGAAGGAAGTAAACTAATACACAATTAGAACATTTATTTATTTTTTGAGATGCAATCTTGCTCTTTTGCCCAGGCTGGAGTGCAGTAGCTTGATCTTGGCTCACTGCAACCTCTGCCTCCTGTGTTCAAGCAATTCTCCTGCCTCAGCCTCCCAAGTGGTTGGGATTACTGGTGCCCGCCACCACACCCAGCTAATTTTTGTATTTTTAGTAGAGACCGGGTTTTACCATTTTGGCCAGGCTTGTCTAGAACTCTTGGCCTCAGGTGATCCGCCCGCCTCAGCCTCCCAAAGTGCTAGGATTACAGGCTTAAGCCGCCATGCCCGGCACAATTAGAACATTTTTAAATGACCCGTTAACCATGAAATTGAATTCTGTAGCTGTCCATCTGTCCATCTGTCGACCTGTGCATGCACCTGTCTGTGCATGCATATAAGCCTCCACCCAACAGGTGTTTGTCAGCCAGGGGTGAGTGCTACAAGGGAGAGGTGCAGAGGTGCAGAGTCTGACACAGCATCAGGATGGAGGGGAAGGACCAGGTCAGGGAAGCCGAGCTCTGAATATGAAAGAGGAGGTGGGTGCGCTGAGGGAACAGCCTGCACGGAGACCCAGGAGGAGGACAGGGCAAGGAATCATCTAAAGCAGTAGCTCCAAATCTTGCAGAGGGCAGGTCTTGCTCTGAGAGTTTTAGAGAAGCTATGGACCCTTCCTGAAATGGGGGCAGAGGTGGGCACATACTTCCAAAACTCTATAATAATTTCTGGAGGCATTTAGATTCCCTGATCATGAAACATCTTGATGGCTGTGTAAGCCCCAGCACCCAGCACCATGGTTTATGGTGTGAATGTCAAGACTCCAGTGGGGTTTGTTATATCAGCTAGGACTTCACATCTCATTCGTTCAATAAAAACTGTCTTTCCAGGAGCTGCTTAGAAGTGTTTAAACTAGCTAAGTGCACAGCAAAAGTATCTGCATGTGTGTCTGCATTTTTATCTGCATTTCTTTCTAATCGGTGTACAAAGCTGCTTACAAAATGAAAATGTTTGGGGTCACTGCAGAAATGGGCGGGCTTCATTTTCCATGATCTCATAGTAACACTACGAGAGACAAGGTCAACTCTTTTTTTTTTTTTTGAGATGGAGTCTCGCTCTGTCACTAGGCTGGAGTGCAGTGGCGAGCTCTTAGCTCACTGCAACCTCCGTCTCCCGGGTCTCTAAGTTATTCTCCTGCTAGCTGGGATTATAGGCACATGCCACCATGCCCAGCTAATTTTTGTATTTTTAGTAGAGATGGCATTTCACCATGTTGGCCAGGATGGTCTTGATCTCTAGACCTTGTGATCCGCCCGCCTCGGCCTCCCAGAGTGCGAGGATTATAGGCATGAGCCACCGCACCTGGCCTCAAAAGTCAACTCTTGAATGTTGGTGTGCCTGGAGTGGAGTCTTTGGTCTCCAGATGCCCTCCACCTGTTTGAAGGATGCTCTTTGGTCCATCTGTTCAAGAGTTATACTTTGGGTCTTTGAATTAGTTTCTTTTTTTGGAGCACTGCAGATCTGCAGTGAAGACTGAGGTTCTGATCCTTATGAGGCCTGATGGCTGGGGCTTGCATACCCAAAGGCATCTTCTCTTGGTCGGTACCAGGGGACTTCTGTAGTTGGGAAGCTATGTTTGACTGTCACTTGATTTTAACATTCAAATATTTGTAAGCCTTTCCTTTCCTCTGCCTGCATTGTTGGGTTACTGCTGAACCTTGTGGGTTTGAGATGGGAATGGAATGTGGTCTGCCCAGGAAACTGCTGTGCAGGAGCTGTATCAGCCTTGTCTTTTGCATGTGATGACTTGGTCTTCCCCAACAGCCACCTCCCCGCGAGTGTCCTCTGAGCTGGAGCAAGCCCGGCCCCAGACTAGTGGAGAAGAGGAGCTTCAGCTGCAGCTGGCACTTGCCATGAGCAGAGAAGTGGCTGAGCAGGTCAGTGCCCCAGGCAGGTCTGCACTGCATTGACTGCCCATGCTCGGGGTGGAGTGTGGCTCACTGGGAAGATGATGGCAGACACAGCCCTCTCTTCAAAACATTTCAGATATGCTTGCTGAGATGGCATTTCATGCTGCCGTGTGTATTCTTGTCACCCAGTGTCCCTCCCAGTCAGGGAGGGATCCCATGCAAAGTTACATTTAGGAAAGATTTTCTAGGAAGTCTTTGCCAAGGAAAGAAACCAGTTAAAAATGCTTCCCAGAAACACTTTGCAGACACGTGTCTGGGCTTTCCCCTAGTGAGCTGAGCCTGCACAGGCTCCTTGAAGGGTGGCATGCAGGGTGGGCGCAGGGATGCAGGCCTGAGGGGCAGGAGCCAGCCCAGCCCCCGCCAAGCACTTTGACCTGTAGCAAGAGATTTGCAAAAAACAAAAGCTTGGAAAAAATGCTCCCGAAATGAGAGTGCTTATGTTTCGATGATGGAATTATGTATAGTTTTAATTTTTTTCAGTTCCCATTTTTCTTTTCTCTTTTCTTTTCTTCTCTTTTCTTTCTCTCTCTCTCTCTCTTTCTTTTTTTTTTGAGACAGAGTCTCGCTCTGTCACCGAGGCTGGAGTGCAGTGGTGCAATCTTGGCTCACTGAGACCTCCACATCCTGGGTTCAAGTGATTCTCATGCCTCAGCATCCTGAGTAGCTGGGATTTCGGGTGCGTGCCACCATGCCCGGCTCATTTTTGTATTTTTAGCAGAGACAGGGTTTCACCATGTTGGTCAGGCTGGTCTTGAACTTCTGACCTCAAGTGATCTGCCCACCTCGGCCTCCCAAAGTGCTGAGAGTAAGTCGTGGGCCACCACGCCTGGCCCCCATTTTTCTTTAGTAAGCGTGCATTACTTTGCAACAGAGAGAAGGGAAGGGAGCAATTAGAGTGGCCTTACAAATTGTCAAGCCTTTGGTTGCAGTTAACAGGGCTGTCTCCAATGACCTTTGGTTAAAAAAGGTAGTTGGGACCGGGGCAGCACAGGGATCCCTCTCCTCTATTAGAAGTTGGTGTTCAGAGAGGAATACTAGGGATAGTTAGATTTGAGTACAGACAAGTTCGTCCCGGCATTGTTTGTGTGTCTATAACTGGCAACATTCTAAAGCTCAATAACAGTGGGCAATCTCAGTTGTGGCCTCTCTGTCCCTGCAGTGGGAAACAGGCCACCAGTAACTGCCCACGTGGATGCATGTGGCTCCATGGCCAGCAGCCCAGGAAGAAGGTGCATGGTAGCATCCACTGAGAAACATAGGGACAGACGGACGGTTTGAGCCCATTTTAGTTAATATTTATAATGAAATATAAGGGAGCAAGTTCAAACTCCCGTGCTGATCAGTAGTGGGATTGTCCCTGTGAATAGCTACTGTGTGCCAGCCTGGGTAATACCATGAGACCCTGTCTCTTAAAAACAAGAAAAAATACAAGGAATATATTATTTATATTTAATTATTATATTATATAAAAGCTTAGGACAATCCTGTCTTTTGCATATGGTGACTTTGCCTTAAATAAAGATAGTGAATCATTTCTGTTAGGAATCATAGAAATATGCGCCATTTTCCGGAAGCATACACAGTGGAGGTGGAATGATACATGATTTTTATCTTCTTTCTAATTCCTTTTTGGGTTGTCAGATTTGTGTTTTATAAGGACACACATTGCTTCTATAAGTAGAAATAATTTATAAAGCCAGTTTCATTTTGAGAAAAAAGTATTTAAGATTAAGCATTTCCTTTCCCCAGTTTGGTGGTACCTGAGCCCCCAAGGGTGTTGAAGTCACAGGAGTCGCAATGAGGGAGGGGCCTTCTGGGTACACACACATTTGGGATTTGAAAGTAATTGTGTTTTACAAGTAGTTTTGAAATCTTCCTTTGAAATACTGCATCATACAATGTGCATTTCCTGTTTCTGGCCAGTGTGGCTTTGTTCTGTACAGTGATGTTATTACAATTACCAGTTCGCATTGTCCCTCTACAGGAAGAACGCCTCAGGCGGGGTGATGACCTCAGATTACAGATGGCCCTGGAAGAAAGCCGAAGGGACACAGTTAAAATTCCAAAAAAGAAAGAGGTAAGAGCTTGCTGGGAGGGTAGATGTTTCACCCTGTCCTGTAGTTGTTGCCTCAATATCCCCCACCCAACTTGCCTGGATGGCGTGATGTACAGTGAGTTCTCCAACCTCAGCAAATAACCCTCATGCCTGTAGTGAGCGAGAGCCAGGTGAGCAGGCGACTGAAAACACACCTGAACTAACCAGGAGACACTTAACATCCCAGTGCCTCAGTCCGCTCGTTTGTAAAATGGAGGTGATGATAGCGCCTGCCTCCTGCGGCTGTGGCTATGGCAGCTGTCAAGTGAGCTACATGCCAGGGGCTGTGGAACGCTTTCCTGTGGCAGGGTGTGCCCCCATTAGTGCTGGTTGCCTCGTCAGCCCTGTGCCAGGCTTCCTGCTTTGATGTAGAGATGACCAGGACATGGCTGTGCTCTTGACAAGCTCATCATCATCCAGTCAAGACCCAGACCCCTCCTCACACCACAGGCCCCGGGGCTCCATTGGCCTCCTCTGTTACAGTGCTGCCGAGGCCGGTGGAGCCCCTGGCTCCTGACTGGATGATGTTGATGATCCCTGATGACACATGGGGTGGTCTTGAGAGTGGGGAGCATGCAGGTGACCCCAGGGGGAGGGCCCTCAGGCTGGCCCTGGATGGTGGCTGGCAGGTGGGAGGGATGGCATTCTGGAGGATGTCCACAGCCCGGGCAGAAGCCAGTGTTAGCCTGGAAAAGTCTGTGGAGCCCTGAGGTCTGTGAAGTCGGGTTGGGGGGAGGGGTTTGGCAAACAGTAAATAGCTTATTGTAACTGGAGAGCTGGCTAGACAGGGAGGGAGATGGGACGGCTCAGTTTCCAGGTTCTTCTCAGCCCCTCCTAGAGGGCTTCACTGGAGGAAGAGGCACGGGTGGGTGATATTTATGGCTAGTTCATGGGTATTTGCTGTAACTGTAGCATAGTAAAACCTGTCCCCTTCTCTTTGTCTTAAAAGCACGGCTCTCTCCCACAGCAGACTACGCTGTTGGATTTAATGGATGCTCTCCCCAGCTCAGGCCCCGCGTCCCAGAAAGCAGAGCCCTGGGGCCCGTCGGCCTCCACTAACCAGACCAACCCCTGGGGCGGGCCAGCAGCTCCTGCGAGTACTTCAGAATCCTGGCCATCGTTTGGTAAAGACCCCATTACTGGTCTCCCGTGCTTGCCTGCTGGATGGGTGAGGGGCAAGGCAGTGCTTCTTGCTGTCTCTCACCCACTTGGGTCTGGTCGATTGTGGTGGGTGTCCAGGCTCCTCCAGCCCTCAGCAGTGATACCCAACTGGCCCTTGCCCTCCTCCTTGAGGATGGTGGCATGGTGTTCCCTCTTTGAGTGGTTTTCTGCTTTGGGAGAAGGAAAGTCAACTTCCCCTCAACCTCCCATTTGCATCAGAAATGCCTTGTGCCTTCTCTGGGACATGTTTCAACTCTTGCAGCCTCAGCATTGCACCCAGCGCCCCAGCTGAAGGAATCAAAATACACAGCGTGGAACATCCAAATCAAGCTGCTGTAATTAGCTGGAAATTATGATGTGCTTACCATCACTGCTGATGAAAAGGGGATACATTTGCTATAATTCTGCTTGTTACTTAAAGCAATAGAAAATCCGTTTAATAGGCTAAATGAATATTTTAAAGTTTTGCTTAACATGAGATGTAAGAGGAATTGTGGTGGGAAGTTCAAAATGTGAGCATGACACAACTGGTTTGATCTGGGTGATGATCTTGGGCCCACGAGTTTGTTAATCACTGGGCAGGAGCATGGCCCAGCAGGCTTTGTGAAGGCTTCCTGGCCTGGTGCCCTGGGAGGCCCCTCCTGGTGTGCTAAACCCTACTGGGCATGGCTGACCTGTGGGCTTTCTGTTTGGGAACTTTGTATATTTTGTGGCATCTTGCCTGTATCTCCTGGAGTCTCTGTTTCTCTTAGAACCGTCTCTTGTGTTCAACTCAGTTCCCTAGATGTTTGCTAAAATGTACCAAGTGACAGGCAGTGTTCAGCTATGCATGACCCCTGAGACAACAGGTGATTATTGTCCCTGTTGTCTGTTGTCAAGGCCCTGCTCAGGAGTGGGCAGGACAGGAACACAGCGTAATAACAGTACTATGTAGTCCAGGACTCGATGGAGGTTATTTGAGAGCATCCTGGGATGAGATGAGACTCAGTACAGGAGTCCAGGGAGTGTGAGGCAAGCATTTTGGAGGAAGGCTACTTCCGTTGAGTTCCCCAGGGAAAAGAAGGTGTCCAGGCACCAAGAGGCAGGGAGTTCCCTGCAGAAGACTTAGCGTGTGAGAAGCAGAGGGGTACGGAGTGGTGGAGTGGGTGCAGATGCAACCAGCTGGTGTGAACCGGGAAGCAGTGGAGAAGGGCCCAGATCACTCAGGGCCTGCACTCAGCCTTACCAAGTGCTTGGACTTGGTCCAGAAGACACTGTCAGCCCCAGATGCCCTTTAGCATCTGATGAGTTCCGATAGCTTGATGATGGCCTCTGCAACCCAGGCAGGGCCTCATACCCCCTTTGGCAGGAGCCCTCTGGGCCTTGGGAAAAGCCCCAGGCAAAATTGCCCACAGCTTTCATTGACTGAAGGCTAGTTCCAGGGCTGCTCAAGAGGTTGGTTCACAAGGTTTGTCACCTGTGTGCGGTACCCCCAGGGAGCCTGTGGTATGGTTTTACTCACCACACATGGGGACTGTGGTGCCCCAGGGCTGGCAGACCCTTTTAGACAGTGGCTTTGGCTTTATTTTTAAATCTGAAGAATGATTAGTCTGTAAAGTGATGGCCACCAGAAGTTATGGTTAGGATGTTTTCAGGAAAGACTGTTCATTAAACTGTTGGATAGTTGTCTTAGTGCCCTGTAAAGAAAGTGGTCACACCAGGAGCCAGGTGGGTTTAATAGAGTTAAATTCTGGAGAGGGGATTGGGGATCAGAGTGGTGGGAAGGAGACTTAGTTTTAACACTTTACCTTTTTATATTGTTTGACTTGTTTACCAGGGCTAAGTTTTTCCCAGTCAGGAGAGACAATCTCAAAATATCTTTAAATGACCAAGTTATGCCCAGCCCCTCCTTTGACTGGTGGACAGGGCTGTGCCCTGGACCCAGTGTCCTGGGCTGAGCCAAGGACCTGACTTGACCCTCTAGGAACACAGCATAATAGCAATACTGTGTTGAGAGCACCCTGGGGTGAGACTCGGTGCAGAGTCCAGGGGGTGTGAGCAGAGGAGTCTCCCCTGATGAATGGGGGCAGCCTGGTGGGCTTGATGGGCTGCTGCTTCACCTAGGAATGCTGCCCACATGAATCTGCCCTCCCAAATTTTAAGAACTTGAGATAAAATTCACCATTTCAACTTTTTTTTTTTTTTTTTTTGAGAGAGTCTCACTATCGCCCAGGCTGGAGTACAGTGGCACCATCTTAGCTCATTGCAACCTTCGCCTCCTGTGTTCAAGCAATTCTCCTGCATCATCTTCCTGAGTAGCTGGGATTACAGGCGCGCGCCACCACACCCGACTAGTTTTTTATTTTTAGTAGAGATGGGGTTTCACCATGTTGGCTGGGCTGGTCTCAAACTCCTGACCTTAAGTGATCCGCTCACCTCGGCCTCCCAAAGTGCTGGGATTACAGGCATAAGGCACCACTCCTGGCCCATTTCAACCATTTTAAAGTGAACACTTGACTGGTTTTCAGCACATTCACAATGTTATGCAGCTACCATCAGATATCTAATTCCAGAACGTTTCCATCACCCCAGAAAGAAACCACATACCCAGCCCCTGGCAACCACTGATGTGCTTTTTATCTCCAGGGATTCGCCTCTAGACATTTTGTAGAAACGGAGTCATGCACTGTGTGGACTTTTGTGCCTGACTTATTTCGTTTAGCATCATGTTTTCAAGGTTCATCGATGTTATAGCATGTGTCAGTCCTTCATGACTTTCTGTGGATGAATAATATTCCATTGCATGGATATACAACACTTCGTTTAACCATTCAGCAACTGATGGATATTTGGGCTGTTTCCACATTTTGGCTATTATGAATCCAGTTTTTTAAAGAGAAGATAGAAACCTGGATTTTTGAAATCTGTTTAGTGTTTAAATGTTGGCTCTGAATTTTAGAAATTAAGAATATGGTTTGAGCTAATTAAAAGCTATCTGAGGATGGGCACATGTGGCTTATTGACTGCCAGTTGGCCATCTCTTGCCACTTGCCCAACCTAGGACCTTCTTGGTTCTGATGCACTTGGCATTATTACCAGTGACTTGGGGAGGAGATAGGTCACCAAAGCCCAGAGACGTTGTTAGCAGCTTTGGGGCAGGCTCAGTGCTTATGGCACCATGTCCTATACTTGTCACACCATCCTGGACTGCTGCGAGGCCCCTCTGTGGCCCTGGCATGTCCTGGAAAAGTCACCACAAATTCTAATATGGAGAGATAGCCACTGTTAAAATATTAGCTTGTCTGCTTCCTGTCTTTTTTCTGGGCATTATGTTTTTACTTAGTTGAAGTTATATTGTATATATAATTACATGTGTGTGTATGTGTATATTTCAATTTGTAGTGTCATGAGCATTTCTAGGCATCATTAGAAATTCTAAACAATACCACGCTGTACCATCATTTACTAAGCAACCTAGTGATGTTCATAGGGGTGTTTTTGCAGTTTTAGCACTCTGCTTTCAATAGAAAAATACATTAAAATCACACTAATTTCTTTTAATTCTGAGATTCTTTTCTCAGTGGTGGTGTTGAACAGCTCTGCAGGAGAATGGCCCTCTGCTAGCTCCTGCATTCACTGAAGTGTGTTAGCACACCCTCTACTTCCACATTCCACCAGCATAGCCTCAGAGCAAGAGTGTAGTATTGGATTTATTGTTTAGCATCTAGTTAAATCCAATAGTGCACATTTTCAGGGTCACCCCTCCATCCTGAGACGCATTCATAAATTAGAAAGATTGGAGTCCCTTCCCGTAACACTGTTAGCTGTGCCCTCTGGATGAAAGAAACAGTTTTGAAAGCCACCATTTGTAGTGAGCCCCATCATTACCAGTTTTTTCCAAGTAGCACTAGGAGCAGCTTGGCCAAGTGGCCTTGGGAGGAAATGCTCAGGGCTGAAAGGAGGGAGATTGGAGCCTGCCAGGTCAGTGGGGCACTTCCTCCTCTGTTCCAGACACACAAAGCAGCCACCTGGTCTGAGGAGGGCTTACAGCCTGCTGATTCAGAAGACCTTGGCTGGCTGGAGCCCTCTCTCTGTACTCCCGCCCACCGCCTGGGCTGGGACAGAGGCTGTCTTCCGCCCTGGCAGCAGCAGGTGGTGCTACTGGCTTCTTGGTGAGCTCTGCACAGCTCAGTTCTTCTGTGACACACCCCCTCGCGTAGTGACTGCCTCCCTGTGCACATGAATATTCATCTGTGAGGCTTGGGATGAGCCAGGCTGGTGGGTGGGAGGCGACCGGGACACAGGCTCCCCATGAATGGGCCCCACAGAGGAAGAGGCCGGAAACTGCTTGATCTTTCAAACCTTGGTTCCATCTTCATTTCCTCTCATTCACTTGAACTTTCAACAAGCATTTATTGATTGGGTATGTGGCATGGCCTGGACCCTGCCGAGGACGTGGAGAGGGAGAGCACAGAGAGAAGCCTTGCAGCGGATCTACTGTCCATTCATAGAGGAGGAGCATGCCCATCGCCCCCCGAGCCAGCAGGCATTCCCTGAGGGTACAGCTGGCCCTCAGGGAATGCTTGTGACTTTGTGACTTTGTCTCCAAGTAACATTTCAAAAAAGCAAGGTGCCACAGTGTGTGGCCTTCCATGACTCCCCTGCACACAGCAAAGGAGGAGGTCACACTGGCCATGGGACTGTCTATGTGTCTGGGGGGCTTTGCCCATTTGTATAGTCTGAATTCAGCCCAGCAGTTTACAGTGTCCTGTACACACACGGGTCCCCAGAGTCACTTGCAGAATGCAAACTAGACAGAGCCCACCCACGCCAAACAGCTTGTCCATGATTACCTGGATGATTTGGAGGTGGTCAGGGTTTGATCCAAGCACATACTTCACTCTATGTTCAAAGCTGTCTGAGCTGTGACCAACTTTGTCTATGCAGGCTATAAGAGTAGGGGGTTCTTGGCTGGATGCGGTGGCTCACACCTATAATCCCAGCATTTTGGGAGGCCGAGGCAGGCGGATCACGAGGTCAAGAGATCGAGACCATCCTTGGTCAACATGGTGAAACCCTGTCTTTACTAAAAATGCAAAAATTAGCCATGCGTATTGGTGGGTACTTGTAATCTCAGCTACTTGGAAGGCTGAGGCAGGAGAATCGCTTGAACCCAGGAGGCAGAGGTTGCAGTGAGCCGAGATCACACCACTGCACTCCAGCATGGGCGACAGAGCGAGACTCCATCTCAAAAAAAAAAAAAAGAGTAGGGGGTTCTTTCTGAGCCAAAACTTGTTAGTTTCAACATCGTGCCTGATACAGTTGCAGAGTTTTAAAATTCTTAGCAGTGCTGTTGTTTGTTATTTTAATAGCAGATTCTAAAGGGGAAGCAGGGCCCATAAGAGCTAACTGGAGGTGTCAGAAGAGTCTCTGGAATAGTTTCAGGTGGCATTCCACTGGAGTGTGGGGTTCTCACGTGGAAGCCTGGCCCATGAGTCCTGGATGGTGGGTCAGCGTGCTGCTGGCTCATGGTGAGTGCTTCAGAACCCATGCATTGGAGACACTGCACATATTGCAGAGTTCACGGTAGAAAGAATTCTTCCAGAAATGTTGGCTGGGCGTGGTGTCTCACACCTGTAATCACTTTAGGAGGCCAAGTTTGGCAGATCACATGAGGCCAAGAGTTCGAGACCAGCGTGGCCAACATGGTGAGACCCCGTCTCTACTAAAAATACAAAAAATTAGCCAGGTGTGGTGGTGCGTGCCTGCAATCCCAGCTACTTGGGAAGCTGAGGCATGAGAATCGCTTGAACCCGGGAGGCAGAGTTTGCAGTGAGCCAAGACCATGCCGCTGCATTCCAGCCTGGGCAACAGTGAGACCCTGTCTCAAAAAAAAAAAAAAAAATTTTTTTCCAGAAATGTTAAAATGCATTGTGTTAACTCTTAAAGATATAAACCTATTAGTTTGAACTGTGTTTAGAACCTCACTAATAGTACGTCTAGATGGAAGGACAGATTCTACTTTTTAAATTTTTTTTTTTTGAGACGGAGTCTCGTTTTGTCACCCAGGCTGGAATGCAGTGGCGCAATCTCGGCTCACTGCAACCTCCGCTTCCCAGGTTCAAGCGATTCTCCCGACTAAGCCTCAGCCTGCCAAGTAGCTGAGATTACAGGCAAGTGCCACTACACCCAGCTAATTCTTTTGTATTTTTAGTAGAGACTGGGTTTCACCATATTGGCCAGGCTGGTCTCGAACTCCTGACCTCGTGATCCACCTGCCTTGGCCTGCCAAAGTGCTAGGATTACAGGCGTGAGCCACCGCACCTGGCCCACCCCCCCTTTTTTTTTTTTTTTTGAGATAGGGTCTCCCTCTGTTGCCCAGGCTGGAATGCAGTGGCATGATCTGGGCTCACTGCAACCTCCGCCTCCCGGGTTCAAGCAATTCTCCTGCCTCAGCCTCCCAAGTAGCTGGGACTGCAGGCATCCACCACCATGCCCAGCTAATTTTTGTATTTTTATTAGAGACAGGGTTTCACCATAGTGACCAGGCTGGTCTCCAACTCCTGACCTTGATCCACCCGCCTCGGCCTCCCCAAGTGTTGGGATTACAGGTGTGAGCCACCATGCCCGGTGACAGATTCTACTTTTGCAGGGAGCCTGGGTATGCGGTGGCTGAGGCCAGAAAGGTGAACGAAGCCTGAGGGACCTGGGGCTTGGAGCAGAGCTCAGAGACTCCTCCCTGGTGAGGGCCTCTGCAGGGGCTCAGGCATCCTGGATTCCCTTAAATGCCTAATCTTTATATTGTGTCTCATTGTCTGCCTGGCAAACTCTTATGTATTTTCAAAATCATGGCTCAGACCCTACTCAGGGGATGTGGTCACCCCGTCCTCAGGCCTGCCTCTTGCCCTCTCGCCATTGATGGCTGCTTGTGACCTGCATGCTGGCTATAGTGGCTGTCTGTTTATCTCAGAGGGAGGGGCCATCCTGGAGCCAGACCTGGGGACTGCTGACCAAATGCTTGGATAGAGCAAGGTGACTGTGGGAGGCCAGAGCTTGTCTCCACCATGCATCTGCCCATTCAGGCCTGTGAGTCTGAGCTGGGCCCTCACATGGGGCCTCATTTTTGGGGAGGGCTTGGTGAGAGGTCTGGATGCACCCAGAGCTCAGTGTTTCTTATGCATCCTGGCTGCCCATTTGAGTCATCTCAGTAGCTTCTAAAAATCCAAATGCTCAGGCCCACCCCAGAATCTGTGTGTATGCAGGGGACAGCATCAGTATTTTACTAAAATCCCTAAGAGCTTCCCAAGAAGAACCATGGTTGAGAACCACTAGTCTGGTGCCCCCTGGCCCAGGGTGCATGAATACCACTCAGTCTAAGACACTTGAAAGTTCCCTGTCTTAGATAATCAGGATGGAGGTTATGGGCCACTCTAATCAGGTTGTGTTTCTGAGCCCCTGAAGTGGACATTTATCCAGAACCTGTTAGAAGTGGTCACTGAACTCGTGTGCAGAGATGCAGATAAACTGCAAAGTCCCTGCCAGCCTGAGGTCCTGTGGTTCCCTTGATCCTTGTGACCTCTCTTCAATCCCTAGTTAGTGATGGAGCGTACCATCTGTGTGTCAGGCTTAGATCTCAGGGATGGGGAGCAAAGCAGACCCAGCCCATGTTCTCATGGAGCACATGCTTTGGCAAGGGGGACAGATGCAGTCTCACATGCACACAAGTGGCATGAGTGCCCTGAGAAGGGTTTTGAGCTGGGTTTAGAGTGAGAACTGCATGGCGGGCTGGCATGGAGGCTGCAGAGTGGGGGCCAGGCCTTCCCAGCAAGTGCCCCACATACAGTGTGTCAGGGGAGCCAGTTTGGTCGAGATGTGATGCTGCCCTCAGCTTGACCCAGTGGTTAGGAGGTGACCACCAAGACTCAGACCCCCTTTGCTGTGTTGTTCACCTCAGAAGCTCAAGCCTTTGCTCTGGCAAGCACAGTGGCTGCCTCAGGTGCTCACCTCATAGTCCCAGTTACCACAGCCCAGGGAATAGAGAGAGCGGATTTCTCTGTAGCTCCAATACCATTTCTGACATTTGGGGATGGGGGACTGGAGTTGGAGACACTTTGCAGATTGATTTTAACCACTGAGAACCCTTTTCTGTTGCCAGGGCAGGATCTGTCCCTTTGGAGACTGACTGGAAGTGGGTGAGGGGAGAATTCTTCCAAGGAGAACCAGGGCATCCTTGCAGGAGAAAGCGGGAGTGGGGGCTGGAAGTAACCCTGACAGAGGCAAGTGGGAAGGGATAGTAGCTGGGGAGTGAGATAGTTTGTAGGGGAGATGATGCATGGTCAGGGCTGCAGGGAAAGCGAGGCTCCAGTCTGTGTCATCCAGGCACAGCTGGGCTGCTGAGCATGGGCAGTGAGGAAGGCATGTTGACTCCCCCCGGCTCCACAGGGGGCCAGAATCAGCCTAGCACTGGGCCCCAGGTCTCTTGTGTCCTCTGTGTTGTGTCACGGCAGTCCTGAAGTCACACCACAGCTCTTCAGCTTGCAGTCAGCTCTCCCTGATTCATCATTTCCACCATGCCACTTACCTCCAGCTGGGACAGAGAGCTGAGGACTCACAAGGTATTCTGTTGCAGGGTGTTAGAGTGAGGGCTTGTCTCTACAGTGTGATTCCAGCAGGGGGCAGATTTAGTTACCTGATAGCCCCTTCCCCATGTCGAGCAGAGGTGGACCTGGCAAGGGCAGTTTCAGTCCCAGGGGAGGACGATCTACATGAGATGCTGGAAGACGAGGAGTGAAGTGTCAGAAGGAGCTTCTGGATGGAAACAGTTATTTCTGGAGCCTCTAGAAGGTTGTGGGTTCTGGGCAGCAGCAGGAGAAGCCCTAAGTTCAAACAGGAGTGGACAGGCCACGAGGAAACGAAAGGCACAAGTGTCCATGGGATGTTGGGAACAAAGCTTGCAGATTGACCTCTGCTTTGGCCTGGCCGGGCCCCCATCGCCGGGGCAAGCTTAGGAAGGAGTGAAGGCAGCACTCTCCTCCTCTCCCACCTTGTGCAGCTATAGCTAGCCAGTAGCTGATCCTGGCCAAAAGTGAAAAAGGCCACCAAAATAGTGGCTGGTGGGCCAGGTGCAGTGTCTCATTGCGCCTGGCCAATAATATATTTTTACATAAGAATTTGTGGGACAACTGAAGCCTGTGAGACCAGCCTGGGCAACATAGGGAGACCCCATCTTGACAAAAAACAAAAAATCAGCCAAGCATGGGGGTGTGTGCCTGTGGTCCCAGCTACTTGGGAGGCAGAAGTGGGAGGATCACTTGAGCCTAGGAGGTTGAAGCTGCAGTGAGCTGTGATTGCACCACTGCACTCCAGCCTAGGTGACAGAGCAAAAACCTGTCTCTAAAAAAAAAAAAAAAAAAAAAAAAAGATAGTGGCTGGTGTGGCTTAATAGGCCCTTACTAAAGCTATTCAGCATTTCAGAGATGAGAAGGCATGAAGCTACATGTAGAATGCCTAGCAGTTGGTTCATCTTTTTGAAAGCCAAGGAGTCTCTTCTTCACCTGTCCATCCTTGAGCAGTAGAGCTGGGGCTTTTTTTTTTTTTTTTTTTTTGAGACGGAGTCTCGCTCTGTTGCCCCAGGCTGGAGTGCAGTGGCGCGATCTCGGCTCACTGCAAGCTCCGCCTCCCAGGTTCACGCCATTCTCCTGACTCAACCTCCCGCATAGCTGGGACTACAGGCGCCCGCCATCATGCCCGGCTAATTTTTTTGTATTTTTAGTAGAGACGGGGTTTCACCGTGTTAGCTAGGATGGTCTCAATCTCCTGACCTCATGATCCACCCGCCTGGGTCTCCCAAGTGCTGGGATTACAGGCTTGAGCCACCGCGCCCGGTCGAGCTGGGGCTTTTAAGAGAACCATTTGTAGAAATGAGAGTAGGAATGAGGAAAGAGACTACTTGTCTTGGAGGCTTAGGGGAGCATTCCCTAGTCTTCTGAGATTGACACATCACTGCCACCTTCTGCTGCCTTTCTCTAGGCCTCAGAGCTCAGCCAGGCTGTCACAAGTTTGCTGGGTGCCACCCTCATGTCTGGTGCCAGGGCTGAAGGTAGCCTTCACCCCAGGGAGTTTACAGTGCATGAGACACTCATAGTTAAATAATAGTTATGGTGCTATATGATAAGTGATCTAAAAGAAAATCAAGGGGAGGATTCCAGAGGAGTCAGAGAAGGCAGGAAGAGAAAATAAGAGGATCGGAGAGGCCCAGAAGATGCCAGGCATTTGGGAAGCAGTTGGGAATCAGTGTGGCTGGGGGTAAACATGGGAGCAGAATGAGGACACCTAACGTGTCTGTTTTGAGTTCCAGAAGAGCTAATATTTGAAAGATGACTGAGGGTTTTCAAGAATTTTGGAAAGATGCTGCTTCTCAGATCCAGGAAGCCTGGTGAATCCTAAGCAAGATAAATCAAAGAAATCCTCACCTAGACATATCATCAGGAAACTGCAGAACACCAGAGGAAGAAAATACCTTAAATAAACCTACAGAGAACAGGCCATTCATTACAAAGAAATGGCAACTAAATGGATAGCTAACTTATTGACAGCAACAGTAGATGTCTGAGTGGCATAGAGTCTTCAGTGTGCTGCAAAAAAAACACAACCTAGAAAGCCATTGCTAGCAAAATCATCTTTCTACAAAGAATTGATAATTTTTTAAAAAAAGATATTTTAAATTTAGAAACAACAGCAACAAAAACTGCCAGCCCCAGAATTCTGTATTCAGTGAAAGTGTTCTTGAAGAATAAAGGTGAAAGAATGACATCTGTTAATAAAACACTAAGAGAATTTGTTGCCAGCATGTCTGTACCACAGAAATGCTAAGAGAAGTTCTTCAGGCTGATAGGAGAGAAAACCAGATGAAAACTCAGATCTTCAGGACAGAATGAAGAGCATCGGAAATGGGTAATAATTTGGGAGAACATTTCAGAAGTAATAAGGATATAAGAAAATTTGAGCGGCACAATCCATAAGCTTGTGAATTTGTTGTTCCTAGCAATTGGAGAATACACATTCTTTGCAGTCACATGCAGAATACTTGGAAAAAATTGATGATGTCCTAGACAGAAAAGCTAGTCTCAACAAATTGCAAAAAATTGGTATCACATATAACACAATTTCTGATCACAGTACACTTAAGTAAAAAATCAGTTAAAAGGATAAGTAGAAAAACTTCATACACCTAAAATTTTGAGAACACTTCTAAATTATTGAGTCACAGAAAAAATTATAATGAAAATCAGATATATTTAGAACCAAATTAAATATATATTTAGATGGAGTTTTGTTCTTGTTGCCCAGGCTGGAGTGCGATCGCGTGATCTCAGCTCACTGCACCCTCTGCCTCCTGGGTTCAAGCAATTCTCCTGCCTCAGCCTCTCGAGTAGCTGGGACTACAGGCATGTGCCACCATGCCCAGCTAATTTTGTATTTTTAGTAGAGATGAGGTTTCTCAGTGTTGATCAGGCTGGTCTCAAACTCCCGACCTCAGGTGATCCGCCCGCCTTGGCCTCCCAAAGTGCTGGGATTACAGGCATGAGCCACCGCACCTGGCCAATAGTATATTTTTACATAAGAATTTGTGGGACAACTGAAGCAATAGTAAAATAAATTTATAGCTTTAAATGTTCACATTAGTAAAGAAGAAAGATACAATGAGGTTAGATGACATAAAGTAAAAGGAAATTATAAGGATAAAGATAGAAATTAATGAAAAGAACATAAACACATAATAGTATCCATAAAGACAAGTCAGTAATTGAAAAGAGTAATAGACAAATTCCTGGCAAGAAATTTTAAGAAGAAGGGCACAGACGGCATTAGGAATGAAACAGCATAACTGCCAGCACACTCAGGATTTCATGTCGGGTGAGAGGCTTTTTGATCAGCTCTGTGCTTACAAATCTGAAAACTTAGATAAAATGGATAAAATTAAAAAGGAAACAGCAAAGCTAACTGAAGAATAATAAAAAACCTATAAATAGAAATCTGTAATCATGGAAGGTATGGAATCAGTATTTAAAAATCCTGCCCTTCTGCAAATCCACCCAGAGGGCTTTGCTGGTAAGTACTAACAACATTCAAGAAACAATCCCACTTCCATACAGACTCCTTTAGAGAACAGGAAAATAAAGAATATTCCTAGTCATTGTATGAGACTAGCAGAAGCCTAATGGCAACACCAGACAAGAGCAGTGCAGTGAGAACAAACATTTCAGGCCAGTCTGGTTATGAATATAGATGTAAAAATTCTAACGAAAGAAACAATTACAAAACCCAAGCCAGGGAAATATTTTAAAAGATGTACATTATGAAGTACTTTGTTTGCAAGAACCAACTCATTAGAAAATTTACAAATGTACCATATTAACATATTAAAACAGAAAAAATGTGATGATCTTAGAGGCAGAGACCATTTGATAAAATTCATTAGCCATTTATTTCCAAATTCTAGCAAACTTGGAATAATGGCGAACTTCCATAACCTGATAAAGGGCTTCTAAAAGGAAAAAAGCCTATAGCTAACATTGAACTTAATGGTAAAATATTAAAAATTGATCTTGAAACATCAAGAGCAAGACAAGGATACCGACTACCAGCACTTCTATTTGATGATGTAACTGGTGATCCTAGCCAATGCAGTAAGACCAGAAAAAGTATAAAGGACTAGAAGGAAGACACTAAATAGTCATCATTTGCAGGTGATGGGATTATACATAGAATATGAAAAAATTTCTACAGATAAGTTATTAGAATTAAGAGTTATTTGAATTATTAGAATCAATAATTGGAATGACTTCTAATTAACAATTTAGCAAGATTGCTGGGTACGAAAGAGTATACAAAAGTTTCTCTGCATAACAGTAAATAGATTTCTGTGAAAAGTTTAAAAGATACTAGTTCCTAGAAATAAATTTTACAAAAGTTGTACAAATCTCTGTGGGAGATAAAGGGTAAAAATTAAAAAGATTACATTTGACCAAAAGATATTAAAACTTAAGCAAATGCAGAGATACCATGTGATCTTGGTTTGGAAAACTCGCTATTGGAATGATAACGCTTCTCCCCAAATTGATCTGAGATGCAATGCAATTCTGGCCAAAATCCCAAAAAGATTTAATTTTTCTTGTTTCTTCACTTTTGTTTTTTAACTTGACAAGATGATTTTGAGATGACTACAGAAGAGCAGAGGGCCAAGAATAGCCAAAACAAGATTGTGATTTGCTGTATCAGATATCAAGAATTCTCATACCAGTGTTTGTGAGGATAATTAAGAAGGTGCAAGTGGCTAGGCGTGGTGGCTCACGTCTGTAATCCCAGCACTTTGGGAGGCCAAGGTGGGTGGATCACAAGGTCAGGAGATCGAGACCATCCTGGCTAACACAGTGAAACCCCGTCTCTACTAAAAAATACAAAAAATTAGCTGGGTGTGGTGGTGGGTGCCTGTAGTCCCAGCTACTTGGGAGGCTGAGGCAGGAGAATGGCATGAACCTGGGAGGTGGAGCTTGCAGTTAGCCATGATCATGCCACTGCACTCCAGCCTGGGCAACAGAGCGAGACTCCATCTCAAAAAAAAAAAAAAAATGTGCAAGGACGGAAATAGGTAAATGTAAAGAGCCCAGTAATAAGCCCACAGAGACTTGACTTACGACAGAGGAGGCCCTGCATACCATGCCGTGAGGAGTGGATGAACTCTAGTCCTTGCTGCTGGGATGAGTCAAGAAGAAGGTAACCATAAGGGACGATCAGTAAAAGACTCAAATTGGTACCTCATAGGAGAGGAATCATGAGTGATCCATGAGTATATGAAAAGATGCACAGCCTCATTAAAGAACAGGGAAATGCAAATCAAAACCACAATCAAATAACTTTTCAGCCCACCAGGTTGGCACACGTGGGAAAGTAAGCTAATACTAAGCATCAGAGAGGTTATGAGGGAACTCCTGGGGCAGCAAGACTGGCACCCACTGCTGGACGGAACATAAACTCGTGCCACCATGTAGAAATAGTTGTAGCATTCCTTGGTGAAGGCAGAGTTACCCATGACCCAGCAACTCGTGTATACATGTGAACAAGAACAAGCAGCAAAACCAAATGAGTATCCTTCAACAGAGGAATCATGACTTTTTTTTCATAGATGGAACAAAACAAATTCCAGCTCCACCTCAACACAGATGACTCTCTCAAATAAAATGTGGAGTGAACAAAGCCAGCCACAAAGAAATGTGTACAGAATGCATCTATTCATATACAGTTCGGAAAATAGGCACTTGGCATGGTGGCTCACACCTGTGTTCCTAGCACTTTGGGAGACTGAGGCAGGAGGATTGCTTGAGCCCAGGAGTTTGAGACCAGATTGGGCAACACAGTAAGACCCCATCTTGATGAAAATTAGAAAAAAAATTAGCTGGGCACGGTGACATGCCTGTAGTCCCAGCTACTTGGGAGGTGGAGGTGGGAGGATCACTTGATCATGGGAGGTGGAGGCGCAGTGAGCTGTGATTGCACCACTGCACTCCAGTGTGGGTGACAGAGTGAGACCCTATCTAATAAATGAATACACACATACATATACATAATATATATGTGTGTGTGTGTATTCAGAAAATAGACACAACTAACTAAAGATATCCCTACAAGATAAACTAGAAGGAGAAACGAGAAAGGCTAATAAACAGTTCATAGTGGTTGGGTTAGGAATGTCATTGGGGAGGCACTTTCTGGTCCCTGAGAGACAGCAGTGGTGTCTGAACACTTGCAGTGCTCCGCAAGAAGGAAGGAGATGTTGGTTTTATTTTATATATACTCATGTATACACAAATCTGTGTCTATACATAAAGATGCACATCACAGCGTTGACACTTAACATTAGATGCACTCAGATGTTTTAGATAGTTTTTTTGTGTGTGTGTGTGTGGTTTTTTTTTTTGTAGTTTTTTTTTTCTAATTTTTTTCTCTGTTCTTTTTTTTAAAACCAGTTGTGACCCACTAAATTGATTTTGTCACTCCCTGTTTGAAAGTGTTTTATTGCTTAAGTTGGGTGGTAAGTATGTAGCTGTTTGTTTTATTCCTTTTTATACAGGACTCATCCATTTGATATATGCTTCTGTCAGAAAGCAGAAACCACTCAAAGCACATGGGGAGAGGATGCCTCTGTGCCTCTACAAGAGCCTGGGCCAAGCTGGGAGGGCTGCCTGGGGCCCCTTGTCTGGGGAGGGAGCCTGGATTCTGTGGGGAGATAGGTTTGTTTCAGATAGTCCATCGAAGTGGGGTTGAGCTCAGGAGCCCTTTGCAAGCCCCCTGTATGGTGGGGAGCTTGGAGAGAACCTCTCAGCTGCTTCCTCTGGTCATTACCAGAGGACAGGGAGCGGTTATCCTGGGACATCCTGGCCTAGCATGCTTCCTTCCCAGGGTTGTTGGCCCTGGGCCCCAGCTGTGTCACTTTTGCTGGCATGGAACAGTACCCTTTCGATGGCTATCTCACCTGGCACAGGGCGCAGACCCTGGTGTGGCTGGCAGTATCCTTTTCCCTTCTCACCCCAGCTGCCCAGACCCTCTGAAGGCATTTCTGAGCCCTGACCCTGCCTTCCAACAGGTACCAAGCCAGCTGCCTCCATTGACCCATGGGGGGTGCCCACTGGAGCCAGCACACAATCTGTCCCCAAGAACTCGGACCCCTGGGCACCTTCACAGCAGCCTGCCTCCAGTGCTGGGAAAACAGCTTCTGATGCGTGGGGTGCAGTCTCCACCACCAAGCCTGTGTCTGCCTCTGGTGAGCCCCTCACTCACCCACTTTCCTGCCTGGCCTCTGAGCGCCCATGGGCCCTGCAGCCACTGCTGGCTCCTAGGCATCAGCCCTGTTGCTTTGCTTGCATTTGCTCCCCTCCTCCCCCTTAGCCTTTGTTCCTGATCCCCAGATCCCAGGTGCCCCAGTGTGAGAGCGAGTGAGTGCGAGTTCCCAGGCTTTGTGCACTGGTACCTCCCTCCAAATTGAGGGGGCTTCCAATTGGGTGTTGAGAGAGGAGACTGCTCTGGGCCCACAGCCTGTGGGTCCTGTCCTCACCCCTGGGGGGCTGGGCAGGCTGGCCTCCAGGCACTTCCTTCTGGTGACTTCCTACAGACCCTCATCCAAGCAACCAGACCCAGCTTGATGCACCTCCACCACTGCCAGCACCCATTTCCCTTTGGGGGTGGGGGTGGTAGAAGCAGTAGCAGGTGGGCATCCCACACCCTGTCCTGGGAGGCCAGGCTCCCTGTCATCCCCTCCCAGAGCACTGGTGATCCCAGGCTGTCTTGCCTCTTTGGCTCTCAGAATTCTTCTCCATGAGGCAGGGTAAGCGGGGAGAGGCCCCTGTTGCCAGCCCATCCTGAGGGTGTGCACTGGGCAGTGGAGTTGCCACGAAGTCCTGTGAGATGCCCCCAGTCACTGGCCTCTGTGTCCACCCAGGGTCCTTTGAGGTCTTCAGTAATCTGAATGGTACAATTAAAGACGACTTTTCTGAATTTGACAACCTTCGGACTTCAAAAAAAACAGGTATGTACAGGTGATGATGGTTTCTGTAATCCTCCATGCATTTGACCAGCTCAGTTATTGCAGAAATAATAATCAGCTTTCAAAACCCTTCAACTTCCTACATTTTCTTTGTATTTTGATCTTGGGAGCCTGAAGCTTCTAATTCTAAGAATTCATACATCAATAGTTAAAGATCACAAGGTGGAGTCCCCCAGGACTGTGTCTCCAGGTTAGGATCCCCAAGGCTTCCTGCAGATTCCACAGCCCCGGCCTCCTCAGCTCAGAGTGGGCCTCACCTCTGGCCTGATCCAGCGTTTCTGTTCACCTTCCTCCTGCCAATTTCCACTCCTCAGAGGGTCTCCTTTTCCCAGACAGCCACCTTTGGGCATCAGTGGGGTCAGCCTCTGCCCTGTGTTGTCACCTCCCAGGTGACCGCTCCAGCCCAGCAGACTCACAGTCTAGTCTCCAGACCTGTTTTCCTTCCCTGTGTGCCTCTGGGATGGGAGGATATCAGGTGGATGCAGAAGGAAGGAGCCAGTGGGCCAAGGTGGGCCTGGTGGGGTGGAGGGAGAAGGCCTAGAATGCATTCTTCACACACCCTGTTTGGACTGGGGTGTGACAGCCTCTGTCCATCTCTGGGCCACATCTCCCAGCCACGCATGGCAACTTCTTTTTTTCTTTCCTGTCTTGGCTTCTGCTGCTTGCCTCCCCCAGTTTCCCTACCACCTCTCTCCCAGTCTCTTCTTTTTCTCCCTTCTCTTTTATCCCTCCCTACCAACTGTAGCCACAAGCCTGGCTAGGCCCTGGTGTGAGGTACAAGCAGCCTGGCACCGTTGACCCTGCTTGACCCCCTTGACCTCCTCTAACCCCTCTCAGTTCAAGAGCTCCCAGCTGGGAGACCAGAGGCAGCTTTGAGAATGTGCTGCTTTTTTGGGTCTTTCCTTTGCTGCATTCATAAGATTCCACGTGTCTTCTCTGCAGGCCAAAGTATAGCCTAACCTGTCCTTGACTCCTGCTCCGTGCCTCAGTAAGAAGGCAGCTTGGCCATTGTTACATGTCAGCTTTTGAAACATTTATCCCCTGCTGGTGCAGTGGCTCACACCTGCAATCCCAGCACCTTGGGAGGGCCAGCGTGGGAGGATTGCTTAAACCCAGGAGTTTCAGACCAGCCTGGGCAACATAGTGAGACCCCCGTCTCTACAAAAAAATTAAAAAATTAGCCAGATGTGGTCGTGTGCACCTGCCTGTGGTCTCAGCTACTCAAGAGGCTAAGGCGGGAGGATCCCTTGAGCCCAGGAGATCAAGACTGCAGTGAGCCTTGATCGCCCAGGCTGGAGTGCACTGGCATTATTGGTGTTTTGTTTTTTTGTTTTGTTTTGTTTTTTTGAGTCTTTTTTGCTCAGCTCATATTGTCAGAGTTGTCTTGCCCCTTGCCTCAACTTTTATGGATTAACAGATTGAAAACATTTTCTCATGACTTTAAAACTTGTTAAAAATACTTCATTGCTATATAATCTCTCTTTATATGGCTCAGCAATAATTCATTAATTTGGGGGAGGACATTTTAGGTTGATTTCAGGTTTTGCTACTGTAAATGATGCTGTTGTGAAGCTCTTTGTGCTTACAACCCTGTTCACATTTTACATTATTTGCTTAGACAGATTCCTAGAAATGGGATTACTGAGTGAGAGAATGACTGTTGTTAAGAACTCCTGTACCGTGAATCATCCCATCGTGGCAATCACATTCCTACCGGCCTATCTCAGCACAGCCTGTGTCGCCTCTATGGGCTGAATTTTAAAAGAAACAATTTGCTTTCTTTTTACTATCAAGAAGTTCATGTTTATTGTGGAAAATTTAGTAAATGGAAAATGGAAGAAAAAAAAGTGAATTGCCCATGCCTAGCTTCCAACCCAAAATTACATCTTGGTATTCTGGAGGAATGAGCTATACACACTCTTTTGTAACCTGCTTTAGTATTTTGATAAAGCTTTCTTTGCTTATCATTAGGTATTCCTCTGTTCCTGCATTCTGGTGTTTGGTTATGTGGACACTTGATTTATCTAACTCAGCCCATGACTGGCTGTGTGTCATCACGTGGCGCTGTCAGGCAGGCATGTCCCCAGGAGGCCGTGTTTTGTGTTAAGTACACAGTCTTAGGCTCTCCCTGCCACACTTACCCTGCCATATGTGTCCTTGTCTTGTAGCCGAATCTGTGACCTCTCTGCCATCCCAAAACAATGGAACTACCAGCCCTGACCCCTTTGAGTCTCAACCCCTGACCGTCGCCTCAAGCAAGCCCAGCAGTGCCCGGAAAACACCTGAGTCCTTCCTGGGCCCCAACGCGGCCCTGGTGAACCTGGACTCACTGGTGACCAGGCCTGCCCCACCGGCCCAGTCCCTCAACCCTTTCCTGGCACCAGGTAGGCTCTCACCCCAGGCTTCATCCATTGCCTGCTGTGCCTGGGAATGGGTGTGCAGCAGGCCTCTTGGGGGCTCTTCCCTCTGTGTGATGGAGAAGGAGTGGGACTAGCTGGAAACTCTAGATTATTACGTATGCCCTCACCAGGGCTGCATGGGGTGGGGTGTGGAAGCTGTTGTCAGTTATGTGGTGAGGGTGTGGGTAGGAAATAGCTCCTCTCCTCTCAGTTGAGACTACCAAGCAGAAGCTGTCCCTGACTTGGTGACCCCCTGTTGTGAGACCCTTGAGGGAGTGTCAGTTCTAAGACAGGTGGAGTAGGGTGGGCTGCTGGGGGTGAGGAAGAGCCAGGGTTTGACGTGTAGCATTCCTCTCTTGGGAAAAATGTAACTTAGCCCTTGGGTACAAGCCTTCCTCCAGGTCCCTTGCTTCCACTCCTGGTGCCAGAGTCTGCCCCCTGCCCTCAGGGCTCCATGTTGGCTGCCGGACAAGCCCCTAGCTGTTCAATTGGGTATCCAGGGCCATTATGGCCTGGTTCCACCCTCCTCTTCCCTCCCTCTGCGCATGAAACCCTTGTGACACCCAGCCCCTTGGCACCCCTCAGCTTGTAGAGCCCTTCCTTAAGCCCAGGCTGTTACATACTCAGTTTCCCCTGCCTGGAATGTCCTCCCTCCTCTTCCCTAATGAAAGCGTCTTACTCATCCTTCGACACCTAGCTCAGATGACCCCCTTCTAGGAAGTTCCCCCAGCCCCCTTCCTCACGGGTTTCCCCAAGGCCTTGGGCTTCCCCCAGGGTAGGAATGTGTCACCCTCAGGTGTTTAGCCCCAGACTGGCCCCACCATGTAGGGATCTGAGGATCTTGGGCCACCATCCCTGACAGTACCTTGGAGAGGAGAATGACCACTGAACTTACAGAGGCTGAAGTTGGGGACCCTTGGGCAGAAGTGAGGTGTGTGGAGTTCCTGGGTCCTGGCCAACCCTGAGGTCCTGAGATGGGTGAGGACATGGCTGCCCCCAGGGGAGGTGGTTCCCTGGGTGGAACTAGATTAGCTTCCAGGCTCCTCAGCCAGCCAGGAGTCTGTGTCTGTCCCAGGAGGCCTTATGCCTCTTCTGCCCAGAGAGCCCTTGAAGGCCCTGCAGGAGCTCCAGTGGTCATCTGTGTCTGTCAGCTCTTGGTGGGCACCTGGCTGGAGGCCTGAGGCAGCTTTGTTGGCTGCACACAAGTCATGGTCCCTGGGGGCTGCAGCCAAGATGGAGGAGGTTTGGGCAATTCTGCTGGACATACAGGGCCATTCTCCAGGCCACACAGGGTAGGGCCAGGCTGCATGGGAGAGTTGGTGCCGGCAGTGCACACACTTTTGCAAAGAAAAGGCTTTCTGGCGTGAGGTAAATTCTGGAGACACCAGGAAAGACAAGGCTACACCAGCTTCTTGACTGCAGGACTTCTAGCCTTCGAGGTGTCATATGTGGGTCCCTGGGTGCAGTGTGGGCACTGCCACATGAGCCACACACTGCCAGTCCCATGTCCCCTTCAGCAAACAAAATGAGGGAGCAGTGGCAGCTGATGGCTGGTGAAGGTGTCCTGGGTGCCAGCCCTGCAGAGGAGCCAGGGTGCCCCAAGATGGTTGTGTTCCTGGCACGGCCTTGTTCAGCTTTGTAACGCTGGACAAATCACTTGGCTTCTCACAGCCTCAATCTCCTCATCCTTAAAGTGCAGATTCATGCTGTCAGCAGATATTTGCTAGTGTCTGCCATGGACTCGGCTGGCAGACACGGGCTCTGAGGGCACAGCAGGGACCAGAACACCCGCATGCAGTCCCTGACCTGGGAGCTCAGAAAGCCGCACCCTGACTGGCTCAGCCTCTGCCCCTCCTTCTGTCTCCCCAGGTGCACCTGCTACCTCGGCCCCTGTTAACCCCTTCCAAGTGAACCAGCCCCAGCCACTGACGCTGAACCAGCTTCGGGGGAGCCCAGTCCTGGGGACCAGCACATCCTTTGGGCCTGGCCCAGGAGTGGAGTCCATGAGTGTGGCCTCGATGACCTCCACGGCCCCACAGCCAGCTCTGGGGGCCAGTGGTTCCTCTCTGACACCACTGGGCCCTGCAACGATGAACATGGTGGGCAGTGTGGGTATCCCCCCATCGGCAGCCCAGGCCACCGGCACAACCAACCCTTTCCTTCTCTAGTGCCTGGGCCTGGGACCCGCCCAGAGCACCTGTGCTGGAGGATGCAGAGCAGGGACTCTCGTCTGTGGGACGGGATCCAAGAGTTTGGGGATTAGGGGTATTAGGGCTTTTCAGCTCCAGCTTCCTGATGAAAGGGCTGTCTTTACAGCCCCAACCCTCAGACCCTCGCCTTCCAAGGCAGGCCCCTCAGCCTGGCCTCCTCTCACCACCTCCTCCAAAGCACTCAGGTCCTGGCAGGGCTCCTCTGAGGCCTTGGACGAGAAGGTGGATTCATCAGTGTTGCCCTTGCCCCCAGCCTCAGCCTGAGGGTCTCCAGGATGTTGCTTGGCCCAGGACTTGGGGTGGTGGCCTTGTCTTTGTCCTCCCCACCCCCCAGCCCTAGGGACACCCCAGGCAGTCCTGGGTGTGGACACGATTAAGCACCGGCTCCATAAGACACCTTTTGGAGAAGTGGTTGTGCATATTTTATTTTTCTTTGACTCGTGTGAGTTCAAAGTAAACACCACCACCGTGGACAACTCTTGAATTAAATCCACTAGAGCGAGCTTTAAAACTAATCTGAGCATAACCCCCAACGTGGCTCTATGCTTGTGTACCTTTGCACATATTTTGTTTAGTACAGTTTTGGTTTTTTTTTTTTTTTCAAGACGGAGTCTCGCTCTGTCGCCCAGGCTGGAGTGCAGTGGCGCAATCTCGGCTCACTGCAAGCTCCACCTCCCAGGTTCACGCCATTCTCCTGCCTCAGCCTCCCAAGTAGCTGGGACTACAGGCACCCGCTACCATGCCTGGGTAATTTTTTGTGTTTTTAGTAGAGACGGGGTTTCACCGTATTAGCCAGGATGGTCTTGATCTCCTGACCTCGTGATCCACCCGCCTCAGCCTCCCAAAGTGCTGGGATTACAGGCGTGAGCCACAGCGCCCAGCCTAGTACAGTTTCATATTTGAGTTTGCAGAATTATCTAATAGTCTTTTTTTGGCTAATATTTTTATAACGTGGTTCTTATTTAACTGTCTAGTTTTGATAGAATTTACCAGGTCTGGCTGAATGAAGATATTGGCACGTGTCATTTTAGTGGTTTAAATCCTCTTATTTATGGTTTTAACTCTAAGAAAATTTTAAAAGGAAGAGATGTTTGGATGACAAAAAAAATGCCTTATTGAAAAACTAAAGCAAATTCTTTATAGGAAGAAAATATGGGAATTTGATTACACATAGATCATGATGTTTATTTAAAAAAAAAAAACTACAACAGCAACAAAAAATCCTAGCCTCCAGTTGCCTTTTCCTTTCTTTAGCTCCTGTTTTTGATGAATTACTAAACCGATTGACTTTCAGCCTTTTTGGCTAGATCCTGAGAGAGAGGCTATTTTTCTTACGAATATACCAACATCCTGAAAGTTAAAAAAATCTAATGTATGAATGTGACTCACCAATTTTTATCAACTAATTCCTTTTTTTTATTAAAGGCATGCAGGGATTAACAAGGACTTCTGTTTACAATGGAAATCTGAAATGGAAGAAACATCTTTAACCTTGTGTGTCTGTGATCTCCTCTGTCTTAATCCATGCTCAGGCTAAAGATGGGGATAATGTGGAAATGGCAGTTGTCCTGAGGGTGTGGGGCGGGGGGTGCTTCTGTGCCCATGGGTCCCTGGGCAACAGTCCCTAGGCTAAGATGGGGGTGGGCGGCTAAGGGACCAGGGCTGGCCCAGATCCACCTACCTGCTAACTCCAGACATTATTTTTAAGTTGGAGATCTAAAAATAATTCTCTTGTATTTTGGAGATGAAGAAAAAAGTCATTCACCTGGGACAGATTTTTAACAAACATGCACTAATATTACCTCCCTCTTCCAAACTCCTGCTGTCCTCACCTCACCCACCACTGTAAAAGTATTACATCGTGCATTAAAGACCAGAAAAGACTTGCTTTTACCCAGGGAAGGGACATTCCCCCAATCCTGTGTCTGGGCAGCTTGCCTGGTGGATGTTTCTGGCCCTTTTTCCACCATGGGAACTTCTCACCTCTAGCTCTAAGGGCAGCCGACCACCTGCCAGTCCCTCTTTGGTTCCAGAAGATTACCCTTCACACTGGTACAGGAGAGATCTTAAATGGTCTCTTGGCTGCTGGGACATGCAGGCTCTGAGTGGGGACTGCACCCACTCATGCTGTTCCTGAGGCCACCCTCTCCAGTCCCAGGAGCCGTGTCTAGAGTTCCTGACCAGCCACCCTCTGCCAGAACTGCAGGCCTGCGGCTGGGCCTTAGGCTCCCGCTGCCATTCGGGTAAGCCGGTAGCTGGTCTCGTCTGCCGGGGGAAGGGTGGGGAGGTGCAGTGGGATGGGAGGCAGGATACTTGCCCAGCAAGGTGCTTTCCTTCAGACGGTGCAGGGTCTGGGCCAGCCTTACAGGTCAGTAGACCAGTCTCGACTACTTGGGGTCAGTGATTCTTTTGTAACAAGAGCCCTTCACGATGCGACTTTGAGGCCCCAACATGACAGCCACTGTGCCACCAGGACCCAAGAAGACAGCCCCCTGCCCCATCTTCTGGCACGGGCCATCCCGAGTGCATGTCCCTGTTGCCCACTGCACTGATCATGAAGCCACCGGCCACTGCCACGTGTGTTGCACCTGTGCCATCGTGCTCCCTCCTGATGGGCACTGTGGTAGAGGAAGTCACCCAGCTGTTTCTCAGTCCCAAAGGCTGGTGGCTGGTTTTGAACTTGTGTTGACTGTTGATACTTACTTACTGTATAAATATAATTTATCATTTGTACCATGATGTAGTTTCTGGCTGTGTCCTTCTCCCACCCCGTCTTCATCAGTCCTGTGCCACTGGAGAGGGGTGGGAGATGAGGGAGCCGATTCTTGTGGAGCTTGGTCTGCAGTTATTGAGGCCACCAGCCTGGTCCTAGTGCCCGTGTGAGCTGGGCATTTGGTTGCCCCTGAACCGCAGGGAAAGGGGGTGGGAGGCCTGCCCTTTGCGAGGTGCTGAGACTGGTGGCCTGCACGGGTGTGCTGGGGGAAGTGCTAGCCACTGCCCTTTACCCTTCCTGCATCCGCCCTCTTAATGCAGCCTTGTCACTGGTGGAGGCTGCTTTGGATGAGGTGGAAGTGACAGTGAGCCGGGTCCCCAGAATCTTCCTGTGCTCTGCCTCTTGTGTCCATGCTGCAGAAGAGCTGCTCTGGGAAGCCACTGCCTGTCAGCTGGGGCAACAGAGGGAGGGAGTGTGTGGAGCTGCCCAGCCAACTGCGTGTTCCTGAGAGGAAGGGACTGTTAGAGCCACTGGTTCTTAGGTGGCTTGCTGTGCAACAGCTGACCGACACAGAGGGCCTGTGCCTCAGAGCCACCAACCAGAGGAGGGCAGCGGCGGGAGGACACGTGCACCTCCAGGCAGCAGAGGTGGAAGAGGTGCTCGGGTCATGGGAGGAGGCGAGGCCGAGGCAGAGGCGGCTGGGAGACACTGATGGGAAGGGTTGGAAAGGCCCTGAGACAAGTCTGGAGGGAGGCCTGGGACTGCCCTGCAGCCCTCTGCTCTCTGTGCGAGTGCCTGGCTCCCAGTGTCCACCCAAGGATAAGCAGACAAGCTTGACTCAGAGCTAGGAGGCTAGGGACTGGTGGCAGGGGGTGCCCGTTCAGTGCAGGGGACAGGAGAGAAAGAAGGGTGTGTGGGATGCTCTTGGTTATGCTGCAGTAACACATCTCCAGGTCTGCGCGGCTTCCCGCAGAAGTTTCTCACAGAAGTCAGTGACTCGGACTCAAGCTGCTTTCATCTTGAAACACTGCTGTCTTTGACAGACAGCCCTGAAGGTGGCTATGAAGGGAAAAATGGACAAGGGTCAAGCATAGATTTCTTACAGCCAGGCCTGGAATTGCCTCACTGCCACTCACACCAGTGCCAGAATTAGGCCCTCGGCCCCCATCCAGATGTGGGGGGGATGGGCAAGTGCAGGCTTCCTTAGTGGCAGAGGGCGGGAGGTGGGGAAATGGGCTTGGTTAACATTGCCAGTCCCGATCACAGTGGACTCTGGCTCCCAGAGAGTTATTTCAGTCTTCTTCTCAAACACAGGCCGTAAGGTCCTGTGTCCTGGGCTCTGTGGGGTACAGAGCCTTCTCCAGCTAGGCAGACATAGCCTATAAACTAGAAAGACCTATGATCTGTGCCCTTCCCCCAACAATAACAAAGCGGGGCAGGGGTCAGTACCCACAGTCCAGCTCCATTTGGAGGAGCAGAGAATGGGAGACGCCCCACAGTGCTGGAAGCTGCCGCACAGACTGAGGTCACCTTGCGGTGAGGAAGGAAAGGACCTGATGGTGCCCTGCTCTGGGCTCTGCCCCCTGGTGGCGAGCTGGCCTTTTTTTGTATTCCCTTGGCTGCAGCTTTTGGGCCAAGCTCAGCTTTCTCACCTGCTGCCTGTGGGTGGATGGTTCCAGGCCAGGACCTGTTTTGAGTGAGCCAGAGGCTTCAGTCCAGGCTCATGGGCCTTGCACACTTCCATAAAAAATGTGACAATCTTTGTACTTCTAATCAGTTCCATGTAAAAATAACTGCATTATTTTGGTCAGAGTGTTACTTTGGTGGCCCCTGATGGACCTTGTCTCCCAGTGTGGTCTCCCTCACCTGATGGGCGTGGCCATATGACTAGATGGGGCCAGTGGCATGATGGCAGGAGGGGCTTGATAAATGCCTGCACATGGAGCTTGACAGCCCACGTGTCGTGCTATGAGAACTTCAAACACATGGAGAGGCCACATGGGGGAGAGCAGAGGTGTTCTGTCAGTAGCCCCCATGAGCCCCAGATGACAGCCCACCATGTGAGTAATCATCTTGGTCAGCTCAGTGGAATAGCTCTAGCCAGAATCAAGTGTAGCACAGCCGTCCAGCTGAACCCAGTCCCCTATAGGGTCATGAGTGATAAATGATAGTGGTTTCAAATGACAAAGTTTTGGGGTAATTTGTTACACAGCAATAGAGAACTCAAGTACACACATAAAATTCTTTCCTAGACATAAGCTGCCTTATTTCCTTGCTGCCTTACCTCCATGCTTCTCTCAACTTAATGGTAGCTACCATGAGGCCATCTGGGATCATGATGGGAGAGCCACCCCCTTAATTCCATATTTACCAAAAGACCAAGTTATTTTGCTCAGATGAGAAGTTTTATTATGCCTTTGTTGCTGAAAGCAATTTTGAATCTTATCTTTTCTCATTAGAGTTCAAGAAAGTATTTTGCAACCTTTTGATGCTAATTTTTTTTAGATTCTTTGTTGCCTTTCATTTCTGCTTGCAAACTAGCCAGTTCTTTCCTCCTTACTGTGATAGCGTTCCAAAATGCAGTCAACAGTAGCCAACTCACACTGCACATCCTATCTGGTCTGTCCCTTTCCCCTAGAGCTGCTGTCTCTGGGGCACATAACCTGCCTCCCAAGTTAGCATGAGAGTCTTAGCAAATGTCTTGTACTTGCATAATATAGATTTCCTGCTGTCCATCTTATGAGCTGTATTCTTTTTGCCTGCTACGCAGCTGCTTAGCCAACAAGTTTGTTTTTTCTGTTTTTTGGCTACAGCAGAAACCCACTCCTGATTTTCATATCATTTGCAATAGAATAGGCTACACAGGATCAAATAACCCCAAGCTCTCATTGGCTGAGCACAGTATCTTATGAGTGTTTCTCACTCACAAAAAGCCTAATGGAGATGTTCCTGGCAGTGCTCTGCAAGCTGGGGTGCCCAGACCCAGGCTCCTCCTTTATGATGCTGCTGTCTTCAATGCTTGCCTCAAAGGGTGCCATGGACAAGAACGAGGAGAAGTGCTTGTGCGACCCTGAAGTGGGTCAGACCTCTCAGTGGTGAACATCCTTTTCATACTTTGCTTTGGCTAGGACTACTCAAATGGACCCACCTTGATACAAGGGGCCTAGGAAATGTAGTCTTCTGGTGTGCCAGGAGAAAAGGGAGATAGTCTGGTGAACATGCAGCTTTGTGACAGTGGCTGACAGCATGGACAGCAAGTTAGTGTGGACCTGCAGGCCGTATGCCTCGACTGTCCTCATGGAGGGGGTCCCAGATGCCCAACTCCCCCCCATTCCGGGTTCCTGGGCACTCGTGCCTTCAGCCTCTAAATCTCACTGCATCATCTCTTGCCTTGACTGGGCAGGGATGCAAGGAGCTTTGTGAAGTGACAGTGACATTTCTGTGCCTTTGGGGCTGGGTTGTGCATTCTTTTCTTTTTTGAGACAGAGTCTCCCTCTGTCACCCAGGCTGGAGTGCAGTGGCGCAGTCTTGGCTCACTGCAACCTCCGCCTCCCAGGTTCAAGCGATTCTTCTGCCTCAGCCTCCCGAGTAGCTGGGATTACAGGCACCTGCCACCATGCCTGGCTAACTTTTTGTATTTTTAGTAGACGGGGTTTCACCATGTTGGCCAGGCTGGTCTTACAGTCCTGACCTTAGGTGATCCGCCTGCATCAGCCTCCCAAAGTGCTGGGATTACAGGCGTGAGCCACCATGCCCGGCCTGGTTGTGCATTCTTAAAGTATTCTGGGCCAGGCGCAGTGGCTCACGCCTGTAATCCCAACACTTTCGGAAGCTGATGCAGGCAGATCACCTGAGGTCCAGAGTGCAAGACCAGCCTGGCCAACATGGTGAAACCCTGTCTCTACTAAAAATACAAAAATTAGCCAGCTTCAGTGGCAGGTGCCTGTAATTTTAAGCTACTCGGGAGGCTGAGGCAGGAGAATCACTTGAACCCGGGAGGTGGAGGTTGCAGTGGCATTCCAGCCTGGGCGACAGAGTAAGACCCTGTCCTGTCCCAAAAAAAATAAATAAATAAAAAAGTTACGCATTTTGTTATATGTAAATGTCCCCTCTAAAGAACACATTAAAGCCAGACACTGGATTCTGGTTAATGGTATAAGTGTGCTGAAATATACAGAAGGCGGAGTCCTGATGTCGTGGTTTATTTTGAAATGCAATAAAAATAGGATGGACTGAAGCAGGGATGAATAGTTGGATATATGTGAATATACAAGTATGGAACAGGAAATTGGTAATGGTAAAATCTAGGTGGTGGGTATGTGGTGTTCACTGTAAAATGATGGCAACTTTTCCATGTTTAGACATTTCAGTAATGTTGAGAAAAACTGGAAAATTAAACATAACCAGAGAGGGTGAGTTAGTATTTCCCAGCTGCTGACAGGCTGGACAAATGGGGCCTGAGGCTTGGACGTGCATGCCACAGGCTAGAGGCTTCAGGGAAGCTTCAGGTCCCCTTGATGTGGACCAAGGCCAGTGCCCTGGGTGAGGTGAGGCCATGGACAGAGAAGACAGCTTTCCGGGGAGCTGTGATGAAATGGGGCAGAGGACAGGAGCAGCTGAGGGTACTGGGCTTTTGCTCTGTGTCATCCCATGACACATGTGGGGCACATGTGGAGGCTGGTGTGAAGGAGCCTGTGCAGGAAAACTCACGATAGAGGGAGAAGGGGAGAAGACCCTTGAAAGCACTGTATCTCCCACACACCCAAGGCATGTCCTCAAGTAGGGTCAGGAAGGCAGCTAATGTGGGGTGGTTGTGGGAACAGAAGGGAGCACCTCAGCTAAGCTGGCAGGGAGGGTGCTGGAAGTCTGAAGAGACAAAGGCTGTAAGTTTCCTCAGAGAATGCATGAGGGAGTTGTCTAAGGAAACACAGACCTGGGCCATGGATGGAACGCGAGCCGTTGCGGCTCTGGGGGCTCAGACAGGTGCAGGGCAGGTGAAGGAACAGCTGGCTGTCACCAGGGCGGAGACCTTGCCAGGTGAGCATAAATGAAGGATGGAGGGCACTATGGGAAGTGCATGCAGATGACCAGGAGTTCTATACTGGGTTGGGAGGAAAGCAAGGAAAAAGGGGCTGATGGTTGGCAAAAAGGGGCTGGGCCAGGAGCTTGGAGGGCCTGGTGGTTTGAAGGGCACAGGGAAGCACCACATGAGTGAGGGCCTGGACTGAGGGAGGGATGCCCCAATCCAGACTTCGGAGGCAGTGCCTTCACCAGTAACAAGAGATATGCCTGGCTGTGAGGGGTAGAGGTGAAGATTGTTCCAAGTGAGGAGGTTGAGGAAGAGGCAAGGATACACCCCTGCTCTAGGCTCACTGCACATGGGGAGTGGGAGGAAAAAGATTCCACTTAAGAGGGCTGCAGGGGACTGAGTGGGCTTCAGTAAGGCCAGAAGGCAGAGGGAACTTCCTATTCCGAGAAGATGGTCGGAATCACAGGAATTTTGCTGACAACAGATGATGAGTTTCAGAACGCACAGTGAGTTGGGGGGAGGGCAGGGGAGTGCTCGTGAGATAAACGCCAGAAGAGGGTCGGCCCAGATGGTCTCAGGGCAAGTGCCCATGACAGTCCAGGGCAACATGGGTGAGGCTGGGAGGTGGGGGTTTGCCAGGAGCCTGTGGTTTCTCTTGGATCCCGCTGAGGGCAGTATCTCGGCTGGGGCACCATGTCTGCCGAAAGCTCAGAGCAGGGCAGAGAGGGCCCGGGGCTGCCTTGTGAGGTGCCAGGGGTTCTTGTGAAGGTGGGGAGGCCCAGGGCCAGGGCCTCCCAAAGTAATGCTGAAGGGGCTCTGCTTCCAGAAGGGCCCGGACAACCTCAGAGGTCAGGGTGTTGAGCCAGGGGGCTCACCTTCCTCTCCTGCCAAGGGGCTGCCAGAAAGCTGGACCCCAGCCAGTGGCCTCCCACCTCTGAGAGGTTTCCAGCCCCCATCCTTGGACTGCGGGTAGGGGGGCAGAGAGGGGAGTGGGCAGGCTGAGGGTCTGCCATCCCCCAGGTACCTCACCATCCAGCTTCCAATAACAGGGTTCTCTCCTTGCCAAGGGAGGCTGGCGGCCAGGAGCATGGCTGAGCAAGTGATTCTACTTAACCCCAAGCCTCTAAGGAGGGTGCCATGCCCAGTTCAAGGAACAACGTGTTGAGGTATAGAAAAGGCCACACAGCTTTGAGTGGCAGAACCTGGTTATGTCAAAGCTCCCATCCCACATGCCATCCTGCTGCACGGTCTGGTCTCCTGGCAGCTTCCATGGCACAAGGGGTAGGGACGGGGAGAGCCCTGGAAGTGGGGCCAGGAAAGGCCCAAGAGCCCCCAGCTCCTGTGGGGGAGGGGCTAAACAGGAGAGAAGGCAGCCCCAGGCCTAGGCTCTCTGAAAATGAGACTTTATTATATAAAACCATTCTGTGTGCTCCCAGCTCTGGCCACCAGGGTGCCCTTCAGGCCGATGGCCAGCAGCTGACTCCGGGAAGGCAGCTCTTCATTATCAGAGACTGCAGCCTGTGGAGCCTTCACTGGGGGAAGCTCTGGGGCGGGCTGGGCCCCGACACACCCTGTGTGTCAGAAGGCCCAGTGTCGTAGCCCAGTTTCCTCATGTCCTTGGTCACCACGTTGAAGAGGAGGGTGACAAAGCCCTGAGAACGGACACGGGTCACTGGGGACAGAAGGGCAGCATCAGCCAGGCTGGGCTGGGGCAGAGACAGACCCAGGTTGATCTGGGAATCTCTCAGCCTCAGCGTTCTCATCTGTAAAATGGGGACAACAGCGCCTGACCCAAGCCCCTCACTGGGAGGTAAAGGGGCTGCTGGGACAGGCAGACATGACAAACCCTCTGTGCTCCAACCAGGCCCTCATCTGGGAACATTTGTGGGCTAGCTCCCATGTGCCTGGCAGGTCCCCGGCATTCACCCCAACCCTGGGCCCATCCACTCCCAGGCTCTAACCTGTCTGGGGGCTGGGGGTAAGGGAGGGGAGGGAGCTTTACCTTCCCGGCCTTCACCCTGAGCCACCACCTTGGGGTCTGTGTACTCGGGCCGCCGCCCCATGAACCAGCTGGGAACACAGAAGAACACAGGTGAGCAGGGCCCCACCTGGGCATTCCTGGCCTTGGACGATGCTGGATGTGGGCTCTCCTCAGTTTGGAAACCAGCGCTCCTGCTCCAACCGCACCCCACCCCCACCAGGAGTAAGGCCCTAAGCAGAGCCTTCCCGGTGGCTGGGCTCCAGCATGGGGTGTCCCTTGCCGGGGTCACATAGCCTGGCCAGGCCTCATGTGCTCTGCAGCCACGCTGCCTCCACTGGCCGGTTAGGCTTTTCCATCTCTGGCTTCCATGGGTTTGGTTCACTGGGAATGAGAGCTCAGGGAGATTCTGGGGTGGGGGTGCTGCCTGAACCCCCAGAAATAAGTGACAGCAGCTGAGGTGGGGGAGGGGAGGGGACAGTGTGACCCTCCAGCCTCCCTGGAAGGGGGTCCCACCCAAAGAGTCTGTGGGATGGGCAGAAGGGCCAGAACTAGGCTCCTCAGCCTTACCTCCCACTAGTGTGGGGTCCAGGACATGTCATTTCCCATATTGGCACCCACCACAGGCCCTGCCAGGGGCGGCATGCAGCCATCAGGCCAAGCATGCGCCCTCCCCAGCCCCAGACCCCAGTCGGGCCAGGCAGGAGGCCAGGAGGCCGGGGGTGTCAGGCCCCGCTGCCGACACACCCACGCGAGCCGGAAACAACCAGGAGCACTATTCCCGGCCGGGTGGGTCCAGCAGCCGCGGGCTTCGCCCCGCCGGGACTCGCGGCCGCGCCTCCTCTGCACCACAGCTCCCAAGGCCCCCCCGCACGGACACACCCGGCCCCGAGGGTCGCTGGCAACTGTGCTGATGCAACAGCCCACGCACCGCCCTCCCCGCGGCCTCTCCGTCTCTGAGGTGGGCACCAACGCTCACCTGGGGCTGCTGCAGAGGGGCCCAGGCCAGGGAGGGGCTCTCGGCTGCCGCAGAGTTGGCCTGTGGAGACCACAGCCAGGGAGCGCTGCCCACCAGCCCCCAACCCCAAGGAGGCAGCCAGGAAGTCAAAGCCAGCGGGCACTCCCCAAGGGGAAGGGATGGGCAGCCACAACCCCTGCACCTCAGTTTCTCCTTTGGGAGAGCAAGACTCTCACAGCACCCATCTCACAAGAGGCTGTGTGTGAGGACTGGGGCCTGGGCATGTCCCCACTGCGCCCAGCAGATCCCATCCCGGAGCTCACATGGAGCTCCCGTTCCCACTGAATTTCTTTCCTGGGGTCCGCCCGGGTGGTCTGCTTAGCTGGCTGGGGTGGGGGAGACAAGACAGGCTGTCGTGGGAAAGCGTTCCAGGCAAGGACCTGAGGCAGGGAAGGACCCCTCAGGCGGGAGGAACTGAGGTAGATGGGAAGCAAGCGGGCAGAGGCCATGAGGTGGGCAGGGCCTGACCACCGGCCTGGCAGCATTCTGGTTGAAGTTCATCCTGACAGAGGCGGGTTCTAGCAGGGGAGGGATGCGGCCCCAATTGTGTTTTAGGAACACCGTTTTTCTTGCTGTGTGAAGACTAGACTGGAGGGGTTCCAGCAGGCTGAATGACGGCCCCTCAAAGATAGCAGATCCTAGTCCTAGGAAACCGTGCACGTGACCTTATTGAGAAACAGGGTCATGTGCACTTTGCACAGATATGATTAGGCTAAGGATCTTGAGGCGACTATCCAGGTGGACCCTAAAGGCCATCACAAATATCCTTATCAGAGAGAGAGACAGAGGAGGTGGCTCTGTGACCGTAGAGGCAGGGACTCGAGTGATGAGGCCACAAGCCAAGGAAGGCTGCGGCCAGCAGAAACTGAAAGGGCAATAAACAGAGTCTGCCCTAGAGCCTCAGGAAGGAGCACAGCCCTGTGGCGCCTCTTCTGGGCCCAGTGACCTGGATTTTGAACTCTGGCCTTCAGCACTGTGAGGACATAGATTTCTGCTGTTTTCAGCTATCACGTTTGTGTGTTTTGTTGCAGCAGCCACTGTGGGAAATGAATACAGGGGCCAAGAGTGTTTGGGGCAGGCCCTAGGCCAGCGCTGGAGGATGTGGGGAGAGGCTGGGAGAGGGGTGGGGATGACCGAGGTCTTAGCCTGAGCAAGGAGCCTCCATATTTGGGAAGATTCTGCCAATCAAACTGCCTTCACTAATCAGACCTTTCCCCAGTTTTTGTAATCCAAGCACATACTGCCTTGCCCAGTTGCCAGCCCCTCCACAGGGGCTGTGAAACCCTTTCCTCAGCGAGCTGTCTCCTGGAGGCCCAAAGTCCTCCTTGGAGCTGTGGGCGGTGGAACAGCGTGAACAACACAGCCTGGATGGCTGTGTGGGTCCCCAATCTCTTAGGCTTTCCCAACCCACTGATGGGCACTGCCTCACTGCCTCCCTGACAGCCTGTGGCATGGGGATTGTCACCTCCCGGTGATACTGGCCCAGGTCATCTGGGAAAGAAATCATTTGCCACAGGGTGGCCTCCCAGAAGGACTCCTAGGGGCAATGGGCACACAAATTCTCAGGCTGAGGCCAGCGGAGACCCTGCCCTTCCTCCCCTCTATGGCTCTCAGAACTCAGTGAAGCATTCTCGGCCCTGGGGCACGATGCTGTCCCTCCACCCAGCAGGGCTCTGGCCTGGTCTCATGCCCAGTACTGGCCAGGCTCACAGGGGCTGCTTGCCAGCTGCTGCCCTGGAACCCAGGGAGTCCTCTATGTTCCACTTGTGCCTCACTGATCTGCTTGGGGGCGGCAGAGGCTTGCTGCCCAACTGTGCTAATGGGCCTCAAATCAGAAGGCCAGGGCCCAGCTGGCCCTCTAAGCTCTCACTTGGATGTGGGCAGGGGTAAGAGGCCTTCCTGCTGGGGCTGCATCCAGGCATCCCCTGGGCCTTCCCTGCAGGCCCTGTGTCCTGGCCCCTGCCAGCCTCCCTGATGTCTCCCCCATTCTGCCTGGCTTACCACTTACTGGCCACACTCCTGTCCTGGCCACACTGCCGTCCTGGCTTCTTCTAGCATGCTAAGCTCATGCTCTCCTCAGCCTGGCAGGCACTGTTCCCTGTGCCTGATGTTCTTCCCCGGCTCTTCCCTCCACACTAAGCCTCTGCGCAAATGTCAGCTCTGGCCAGAGACTCCCACATGTAAAGGCATTTATCATGATTACTGTTCCAAGGTGTCTGACTCATACTGCTATATCCTCTCGTTTCCCACCTTTTAATGTCACATTATGTCATGAGCATTTTTCCCATCTGACAAGAGTTTTTCCTCTGCTCCATCTGACACAAAGATTTTTCACAGGGCACAGGGTAAAATCGCCCGGCCTTCTACTGCTAGAACAGGGCTGAAGGGAGCCCCATGACTCAGCACTCCCAGGGGACCTGTTTCTATTTGTCCTCAGTGGGTGGAGCAGCTTGCAGATCTGAGGAGGCGACCAGGCACAAACTGAGGGGTAGAATGGGACATCCATTCATCCAGTAGATCAGAAGGAGGGGCTGGGGTTATGGGTACAAGACTCACCTTGTAAACTTCTGCAGTTTAGACGTAGATTCTGGGACAAACATGGGGATAGTCCTTTTGTGCCTGAAACAAATGTTTTTGCAGACAGAGATGCTGAGTAACAGACCTTTCTGAGCCTCCAGGGAGAAGAAACCCTCAGATCAGGCCAGTGCAGCTGCAGCGTGGGCCAAGTCAGGGCCAATATCAACGAATCCAACCTGTGCTAACTGAGCACCCCTGTGCCTGGGCAAGGTGCTGAGCGCCAGGAGACAGCCTCATGGAGGTCAGAGTCCCTCAGGGTCTTTTCTTTTCTGGGTCCCATTACCTCCTCAACCTACCTGGTGTGTGGCTGGCACCACCCATCCGAAAGGTTCTCCCAAATACAGGCTACAACCCCCCTGGCCACCAGGCTGAGCTGCCCAGGCCCCTAGGGACCCCAGAGCATTCCCAGCCTGAACCTAAGACAGAAAACGAGGTGAGGTCTGTCCTAGGACAAGCCCTGCCCAGGGCCCAGGTAAGAATGAGGACCTACCGGCCAGGTGAGAAGGGCACATGCATGGCCCCATAGCCTCGAACCACATCGTTCCCGAACACATCTGGTCCATACACGCTGAGCACGATCTGTGGCCCTTGGGAAGGACAAGGCAGGGGACGGGCACATGAGGACACATGGGGGAGGTGCAGGGCAGAGAACAGGGCGTGTCCAGCTGAGGGTGCTCAAAGAATGGAGCTCAAAGCCCTGGGGTGGCAGGCTTGAGAGGGGACAGGAGGAGGCATGGGAACCCAGACTGTGCCAAAGACTTCTGCCCACCCTGGTACTTCTTGTGTCTCCACTGAGGCCTGGGCACACACTCCACACCCCTTCTCACTGCTGTGGAGTCAGTGCCCACTCAGTCACTCCATGTACAAGGAGGCACTTCCAGAGGCCTTATTCTGGGCCCAGGGCCCCAGCTATGATCAGAGCCGACTAAGGACCTCTGCTCTCTGGGTGCTCCCTTCCTGATGGAGGTGGGCTCATGGGACTGAGGTGGCAGGGGCTCATTTTGGGGGTGTCTAGAAGTCAGAGAGAAAACAAAAACCTTCTGGGCATTTTCCTTTAAAATATTATAGGTACTATAATAGGTGTGGCTGTTTTTACACCCGCTTCGTGTTGCCATTGAGACGCATGAGGCACTTTCACCTCGCCAGTTTCAGGTGAGGCCCAGGGAGGGACTAGGAGCCAGCCTGCCAGGCTCTGATCCTGCAGCCACGGCTTAGGCAAGTTAGCTAACCTCTCTGCCCCTGTTTCATCATCTCTAAAACACATGAAATAGTACCTAATGCATAGTAAGTGCTCAGTAAATGTTAGGGAGAGGTTTGTGCTCTTCCCATTACTACCTTCCACCAAAGGTAACCATTATTCTGAATTTTATGAAACTACCTCTTTACTTTTCTTTAAGACTTCACTGCCAAAGAATGCATCCCAAACCTGGTACTTTATCTTTGCCAATGTTTTTGAAAGTTTATACAAAAGGAATTACACAGTATATTTATTTTCGTGCCCAGCCTCTAATCCAAAATTATGTCCATGAGATTTTCTCAAATGGTTTCCTGTAAAGGGGTGTGTTCATGTTCAATACCATATAACATTCCGCCTGGGAATTTGTCACAATGACTGTTCATTCTAGTGCTGATGGACACATGGGCTGCCCTTCCTCTGGGGGCCACACACCCAGTGCTGAGCACCATGGTGCAGGCTCTCGGTACTCACGTGCACACATCTCTGGTGGGCACACACCCAAGAATGACACTGCACAGGGCCCATGTATGTTCCCTCCCAAAAGGTAACACCAAGCTGCCAGCATGGTCCTATCAGCCAGCACTCCCCCAGCAGTGGTATCTGATTCCTGCTCCTCTGTACCTCACCAAAACATGGCATTACCAATCTTTTAAATTTGAGCCGTCCTAGTGAGAGAATAGTGGTAGCTCACTGTGTAGCTTTAAATTACATTTTCCTTCATTTTAGATTTTTCTTACTGAAATAAGGTTGAGACCTTTACCTGTTTCTTGGTCACCTGGATGTCTTCTTTTGTGAAGAACCTACTCAAGTCTCTTGCCCGGTTTTCTACTGGATGGTCTTTTTCTTTTTTCTTCATTAAAAACATTTTTTTTTAAGACAGGATCTTGCTCTGTTGCCCAGGCTGGAGTGCAGTGGTGCAATCATGGCTCACTGCAACCTCAACCTCCTGGGCCGAAGTGATCCTCCCACCTCAGCCTCCCAAGTAGCTGGGACTACAGGCGTGTGCCACCACGCCTAATTTTTAAATTTTTTGTAGAGATGGGGTCTATGTTGCCCAGGCTAGTCTCAAACTCTTGGGCTCAAGCAATCTTCCTGCCTCAGCCTCCCGAAGTGCAGGGATTACAGGTGTGAGTCACCTTGCCTGGCCTGGCCTTTTTCTTATTGATTTATAGTGTGTATATGTGTTTATCCTGTTACTTATCTTTTTACTTTTAGTGATGTCTTTGGATGAACATAAGCCCTTAATTTTAATACAGTCAACTTCATTGATCTCCTTTATGGAGTCCTCCCAGAAAATCTTCCCTTACCCTGATATCATGGCTATAGTCCTCTATGCTACATATCCATCTGAAATTGACTTGTGTGTATGAGGACAGGGCTGAAGTTTTTTCCTATGTATATCAAATTGTCCCAGCACCATTTATTAAAAAGACCAGGCTGGAAGTAGTGGCTCACGCCTGTAATCCCACCACTTTGGGAGGCTGAGGTGGCAGATTACTTGAGGCCAGGAGTTCAAGACCAGCCTGGGCAACGTGGCAAAACCCCTTCTCCATGAAAAATACAAAAATTAGGTGAGGCGTGGTGGCTCACACCTGTAATCCCAGCACTTTGGGAGGCTGAGGCAGGTGGATCATCTGAGGATGGGAGTTCAAGACCAGCCTGGCCAACATGGTGAAACCCCATCTCTACTAAAAATACAAAAATTGGCTGGGTGTGATCATCTGTCCCTGTAGTCCCAGCTACTCGGGAGGCTGAGGCAGAATTGCTTGAACCCAGGAGGCAGAGGTTGCAGTGAGCTGAGATCATGCCACTGCACTCTAGCCTGGGAGACAGAGCAAGACTCCATCTCAAAAAAAAAAAAAAAAAAATCAAAAATTAGCCGAGCATGGTGGCACATGCCTGTAATCCCAGCTACTTGGAAGGCTGAGGCACCAGGATTGCTTGAACCCAGGAGGCAGAGGTTGCAGAAAAATCTTTCAACATTTCACCAGTAAAAGTGATGTTTGCTCTAAGCTTTTCATAGATAATCTTGATCAGGTTAGGGAAGCTTCCTTCTATTCCTAGTTTACTAAGCTTTTATCATGAATGGGAGTTGAATTTTACCATGTGTTTTCTTCATTTATGGGGATGATCATGATTTTTCTTTTTTTTGAGATGGAGTCTTGCTCTGTCATCCAGGCTGGAGTGCAGTGGTGCAATCTTGGCTCACTGGAATCTCTGCCTCCCAGGTTGAAGCGATTCTCCTGCCTCAGCTTTCCAAGTAGCTGGGATCACAGGCGTGCCCCACCAAACCCGGCTAATTTTTGTATTTTTAGTAGAGACAGAGTTTCACCATGTTGGCCAGGCTGGTCTCAAATTCCTGACCTCAAATGATCTGCCTGCCTCGGCCTCCCAAAGTGCTGGGATTACAGGTGTGAGCCATGGTGCCTGGCCTGACTCTGACTTTTCTTCTTTTTAATGTGGTGAATTATTTAGAGACAGGGTTTTGCTACGTTGCCCAGGTTGGTCTCAAACTCCTGGCCTCAAGCAATCTTCCCACCTTGGCCTCCATATGAGCCACTGTGCCTGGCCAACTATAGATGTCATAAAACATTTGTATTTTTGGAATAAACCCTACTTCTCATGATGTATTATATTATCCTTTTTTTTATCTTGCTAGTTTCTGAATATTTCATTTGCGAGTTTTGAATTCAGTTTCCGAATATTTTGTTTGGGAGTTTTGCAACTCTGTTCATGAAGGAGCTGCTTCTTTTTAATGTCCTCAGCAGGCTTTAGAATCAAAACTATGCTGACCTAAAGAAAGTTGGGGAATGTTTAATCTTTTCAATTCTAGGAGTTTGTGTAAGTCTGCTGTTACTTCCTCTTCTTTTTTTTCTTACACTTCTGCCATGGAAGGTGTCACTCTTTAAATGCCTGGTGGAACTCAGTGAAGAAGACACTTGGACTTGGAACTTTCTGTGAGAACATTTTTAATTATAGATTCAATTTAATAGATATAGGACTGCTCAGATTCTTATTCCTTTTTTGCAGTTTTGGTAGTTATCTTTTTCTAGAAATTTGACCATTTCATCTACCTTGCCAAATGTATAGCAAATGGCTGTTCTTTATATCTTATCTTTTTACTGTCTGCAAGATCTGTAACATGTTCCTTTTTCATTCCTGCCATTTCTGTCTTCTGTTTCTTCTTCTTCTTTTTTAGAGATAGGGCCTAGCACTGGCACCCAGGCTGGAGTGCAGTAGCATGATCATAGCTCACTACACTCCCAAACTCCTAGGCTCAAGCAATCCTCCTACCTCAGCCTCCGGAGTAGCTGGGACTACAGGTGTGAGCCACTGTGCCTGGCCAATTTTTCTATTTTTTGTAGAGACAGGGTCTCACCATGTTGCCCAGGTTAGTCTCGAACTCCTGGGCTCAAGCGATCCTACCGCCTCAGCCTCCCAAAGTGTTGGGATTATAGGCGTGAGCAACCCTGCTTAGCCTGTTTTCTTTTTCATCATCTTAACTTGGGGTTTTCAGTTTTAAAAACCAACTTTTGCCTCTTTCATCTCTTCTAAGTGTGCTTTCTGTTTAATGAATTAATGTCTGCTGTTTCTCATTTTATTCTGCTTTCTTTGGGTTTAACTTGCTATTCTTTTATTAATTTCTTTTTTTTTTTGAGATTGAGTTTCACTCTTTCGCACAGACTGGAGTGAAGTGGCACAACCTCAGCTCACTGCAACCTCTGCCCCCTAGGATCAAGTGATTCTCCTGCCTCAACCTCCCGAGTAGGTGGGATTATAGGCACCTGCCATGGGCCTGGCTAATTTTTTTTTTTTTGAGACGGAGTTTCGCTCTTGTTGCCCAGGCTGGAGTGCAATGGCATGATCTTGGCTCACTGCAACCTCCACCTCCCAGGTTCAAGTGATTCTCCTGCCTCAGCCTCCCGAGTAGCTGGAATTACAGGTATGTGCCACCACGCCCGGCTCATTTTGTAGTTTTAGTAGAGACAGGGTTTCTCCATGTTGGCCAGGCTGGTCTCGAGCTCCCAACCTCAGGTGATCCGCCCGCCTTGGCCTCCCAAAGTACTGGGATTACAGGCATGAGCCACTGCGCCTGGCCTATGCCTGGCTAATTTTTAATATTTTTAGTAGAGAGATGGGGTTTCACCATGTTGACCAGGCTGGTCTCGAACTCCTGACATCAGGTGATCCACCCGTTTTGGCCTCTGAAAGTGCTGGGATTACAGGCGTGAGCCACCACACACAGCCTTCTACTACTTCTTTTTTTTTTTTTTTTTTTGAGATGGAGTCTCGCTCTGTCGCCAGGCTAGAGTGTAGTGATGCAATCTCAGCTCACTGCAATCTCCGCCTCCTGGGTTCAAGCGATTCCCCTGCCTCAGCCTCCTGAGTAGCTGGGGCTACAGGAGCACACCACCACACCCGGCTAATTTTTTGTATTTTAGTAGAGATGGGGTTTCACCACGTTGGCCAGGCTTGTCTTGAACTCCTGACCTCATGATCCACCCACCTCGGCCTCCCAAAATGCTAGGATTATAGGCATGAGCCACCACACCCAGCCACTAGTTTCTTAAGATGGATGCTTAAATCATTACTTTTTCAGCCTATTTTCTTCTCTAACATGCATTTAAAATTACAAAATTGGCCAGGCGCAGTGCCTCACATCTGTAATCCCAGCACTTTGGGAGGCTGAGGCAGGTGGATCACCTGATGTCAGGAGTTCAAGACCAGCCTGGCCAACATGGTGAAACCCCGTCTCTAATAAAAAAAAAAATTAGCTGGACATAGTGGCAGGCGCCTGTAATCCCAGCTACTTGGTAGGGTGAGGCAGGAGACTCGCTTGAACTCAGGAGGCAGAGTTTGCAGTGAGCCAAGACCGTGCGCCATTGCACTCCAGCCTGGGCAACAAAAACGAGACTTCATTTCAAAAAATAAATAAATACGGCCAGGCATGGTGGCTCACACCTGTAATCCCAGCACTTTGGGAGGCCGAGGCGGGCGGATCACCTGAGGTCAGAAGTTCGAGACCAGCGTGATCAACATGGAGAAAACCTGTCTCTACTAAAAATACAAAATTAGCCAGGCGTGGTGGTGCATGCCTGTAATCCCAGCTACTAAGGAGGCTGAGGCAGGAGAATCAGTTGAACCCAGGAGGAGGAGGTTGCGGTGAGCCAAGATCGTGGCATTGCACTCCTGCCTGGGCAACAAGAGCAAAACTCTGTCTCAAAAAATTAAATAAACAAATAAAATTTAAAAATAAAATAAAATTACAAAATTTCCCTCTATCCATGACTTTAACTGCCCCCTGCAAATTTAAATAGCTCAGTATTATCATTCAATTCAAAATTCCATTATTCCATCAGTATTTCTTCTTTGACATATGGGTTGTTTTTAGAAGTTATTTTCTTATTTTTCAAACATATGGAGATTTTTCTCATTATCCTTGCTGTTGGTCCCTAGCTTAAGTTCACTGTGGTCAAAGAAAATACTCCGCTCCTCCTGAAAAGCTAAAAGAGTTCCAATGTACTGGCACTGACTCACTACCGGATCACCACTAACAGTTGAGTCTACTTGCTTTACTGCCTCCCCCCATGCCTCAGTCAAGTCGTCCTACTTGTGAGGAATTTCAAAGTAAATTACAGATCTCTGGACACTTTCCCCAAAATACTTCACTATGCATGTCAGCAAATAGAGCTCAGTATTTGTTCACAGTTCTTTCGAGATAAAATTTATGCATAATGCAACATAAATCTTAAAGTGTACTATTCAATGGATTTTGACAAACGCATACATCTGTGTACTAGCTGCTTTCAAGATTTTCTTTTTGGCTGGGGGCGGTGGCTCATGCCTGTAATTGCAGCACTTTGGGAGGCTGAGGTGGGTGGATCATGAGGTCAGGAGTTCAAGACCAGCCTGGCCAAAATGGTGAAACCCCATCTCTACTAAAAATATAAAAATTAGCCAGGCGTGGTGGCAGGCACCTGTAATCCCCAGCTACTCGGGAGGCTGAGGCAGAGAATTGCTTGAACCTGGGAGGCAGAGGTTGCAGTGAGCTGAGATCATGCCACTGCACTACAGCCTGGGCAACAGAGCAAGACTCTGTCTCAAAAAAAAAAGAAAAAAAAGATTTTCTTTTTGTCTTTGGTTTTCAACTGTTTGATTATCATGCACCTAGGGGTGGGTTTCTTCCATTTATCCTGCTTGAGGTTTGTCTTCTTGAATTTGTGGCTTGATGTCTCTCATCATTTTTGAAAAAAATTGTAGCTATTTATCCCTTCCAATATTGTCTCTATCTTGTCCTCTCCCCCTCCTTCCAGGATTCCAATTCCACATGGCAGACTTTCAGTATTCTCTGTCTCCTACCTTCTCGTCTATATTTTCTATTCTTGGGTTTCACTGTAGATATTTTCCTTTGACCTAGCTTTCAGTATATAATTATCTCTTCAGCTTTGTTTAATCTGCTGAATTCCTGCTTTTGGTTATCATATTTTTCAATTCTAGAATTTCTATTACAATGTTTAAAAAATATGGCCAGGCATGGGGCTCAAGCCTGTAACACCAGAACTTTCTTAGGCCGAGGTGGGACGATTGCCTGAGCTCAGGAGTTCAAGACCAGCCTGGCCAACATGGTGAAACCCTGTATCTACTAAAAATACAAAAAATTAGCTGGACATGGTGGTGCATGCCTGTAGTCCCAGCTACTCGGGAGGCTGAGGCATAAGAATCGCTTGAATCCAGGAAGTAGAGGTTGTAATGAACTGAAATGGCGCCACTTCACTCAGAGAGACAGAGGAAGACTCTGTCTGCAATTAAAAAAAAAAAAGTCGGCTGGGCGTGGTGGCTCACGCCTGTAATCCCAGCACTTTGGGAGGCTGAGGTGGGCAGATCATGAGGTCAGGAGATCGAGACCATCCTGGCTAACATGGTGAAACCCCACCTCTACTAAAAATATATAAAAAAAAATTAGCTGGGCACGGTGGCAGGTGCCTGTAGTCCTAGCTACTCGAGAGGCTGAGGCAGGAGAATGGCATGAACCTGGGAGGCGGAGCTTGCAGTAAGCTGAGATCGTGCCACTGCACTCCAGCCTGGGCAACAGAGCAAGACTCAGTCTCAAAAAAAAAAAAAAAGTCAGGCTTCCTAGTTCTCTGCCATAATTCTCAGTCTATTTTATCTCTTTTGAGCATAGTAAAAATGTAGCTGACAATTTCAGTGTCTGGAGATTCTGTTTATCTCTATTGCCTTATTGCCTTATTTTGGCTGGTTATCATTTATGTTGTCTTGATTCTTGTGTGCCTTATTATATGCCAGATATTACATTTGAAAAAATATATAGAAATAATTTTATGTCTATGAGACGTTATCTTTCTCCAAAGAGTTTTCTTTTTTTCTTTTTTTTTGAGACAGGGTCTCACTTTGTCACCCAGGCTGGAGTGCAGTGGCATAATCTCTGCTCACTGCAGCCTCGACCTCCTAGGCTCAAGAGATCCTTCTGCCTCAGCCCCCAAAGTAGCTAAGATTACAGGCACCCACCCCCATGCCAAGCTAATTTTTGTATTTTTAGTAGAGACAGATTTTCGCCATATTGCCCACGCTGGTTTTAAACTCCTAAGCTCAGGTGATCTGCCTGCCTCAGCCTCCCAAAGTGCTGGAATTACAGGCATGAGCCACTATGCCCAGCCCAAAGAGGTTTCTAATTTGTTTTTGTCAGGTGCCTTGGCTGTAACAATCTTGGAGCTGAATAGAAGAATCAGGAGGTTGAAATCATCAGGGGCTGAGCTGAAATCCCTGTGAGGCTGCTCTGCTTCCATCTCTCCCTTATTCCTAGGGCAGCTCTTTGAGGTCTTAACCCAGTTTGGTGAGATTTACCTGAGGCCCTCCTCCCAACCCCTTGGAAGGCTCTGAACATCAGTTTTTTTGTGTGTCTTGGGCCCAGAGAGGCTGTCAAAAGTCTTGATCAGTCTCTCAATCACCTCTGTTGAAATCAGCAAACACTCCCAGAGGAGATGGGATTGGGGTAACCTCTCTGGATTTCTGTTCTCCTGCATCTTGCCTGGTAAATCTCTTCTACTTTGCTAGCTCTCTGATGCCTCTGAGGTGGCTGCTTTTTGTTTTTGCTTTTGTGTATTACATTTACCTCTCTTACCTGTCCTCGGCAGGAGGAGGTTGGTCCAGTACCTACAGTACCTACTGCACTGTTCCAGGAAGTCTATTGAAACTTGCTACTCATGGATGATGACAGCAGGAGGACCTGCTCAGGAGGACCACCAGGAATTTTCTGCTCCAGACCCTCCACACCGTGGTGAGCCTAGGCCCAGGCCACGTGCAGTAGAAAGGCCTAGATTGTGAAATCAGATGGGCCTGAATTAAAATCCACACTTGGTCACTAGATGTAAAGCAGAAGGCCAATGATGTCAGTTTTGAGTGTCAATTTCCTTATATGGGGAAAGAAATGGAGAGAAATCTCTCCAGCAGGTATGATTGGGAAGCTCAGATTAGTCCACACAGTGAAAGTATTCATAGTCCCCACGGAGACTAAGCCCAGGCTTTGTGCACAGTAGGCACTTATGAAGTGCAAGTGAACGATCAGAATGGTTAATAACCACCAGCCAAGGTAGAAAGTAAGCAATGACAGCCAGGAAGCCCTTGGGAAAGAGGTTAGACATAGGACGTGGGAACGGTATGCAGACAGACGGATCGGCATGAATAAAGCTCAGATCAAGAAAGTTGAGGGACTAGCACAGGAGGAGCAAGTGCCAGGGTCTAGCCGGAACACAACATGCCATGGGAAGTCAGCAGGCACAGAGTCAGGCCTCCAGGTCAAACAGCTGCAGTCCTGCATGCCAGGGTGCGCAGCCTGCCTTTTACAGGTGTGGCCACTAGCCCTGATGCACTCTGAACTTCCAGAGGGCCAGCTGCACAGCCTGTAGCAGATGAAGGGGGTGAGTGGGGATGAGGAAGAAGAGGAGGGAAAGGGACAGATGGCGAGAGAGAACGTTGAGGGCTGCTTCAAGAGCCCAGGTGACAATCTGAATGTGAACAGTCATGGGCTGGATGAGGGAGAGGCTGTCTTGGGGGTGCTGTGTGAAAGCTCTGCCACCCTAACCCGCAGGGCCCCTGCAGACTCACAGCCGTAGGGGTTGGTGCTTTTAAAGGTGACATCAATGGGGAAGTTCCACACCAGTGCTTGCCGCACATCTTGGCTCTTGGATGTGATCTGTGAGATCCCCTCCTCCAGACCCTGTGGGGACAGTGACACAGACGGCTGGATTCAGAGCAGAGCCAAGCTGCTGCAGCTCCTCCCCTTACCTTCAGCAGGCAGTTGGGAGGGCTGTTTTCTCAGCTGTCTTCTCCCAAGACACTAACTTCCAAACAAAGGGGACTAAGAGATGATGGAGTACCTCTTTAAGTCTGGTACTTTAATGCCATAGCGTGACAACCCTGGGAGGCCAGCCATTCTCCCGGGCACAAGGGCACTAGGTCTGGTCCCAAGCTCTTGCCCCACTGAAGGAAATGGTCTAGCATGCTTACACTCTCCTGCATCCCCACCCTCACCTGAGTATCCCCATTGGTAAATACGTAAATGTGTTTTCTCCATCAAAAACAGTCCTTTTTCAACTCTGCTGCTTCTTCCACCCACCAACCCTTTCTCTGCTCCCTTTATAGCAAAACTGCTTCAAAGAGCTGCCACACTCACCGGCTCCAATTCCTCCCCTGCTATTCTTTTGTGACCCCACTCCAGTGTGACTGCTGGCTCCAGCACTCTACCAAAGGGTTTTCTCCATTAATGCCCGTGACCAACATTGCTAGATCCAATAGTCATTTCTCTATCCTCGTGTTACTTGACCCATCAGCAGCACCTGATGCAGCTGCTTACTCCTTGATACACTGTCTTCCCTTGGCTTCTGGGTCTCTCCACCGCACAGGGTAGTCCCTGCTCAGCGGCTCTTGCTGGTTCCTTCTCAGTGTTGCCGTCCTATGGCTGCATCTTTGGCCAGCTCCTCTACCTGTACTTGGTGATCTCATCCATCTCATGGCTTTCAATGTGCTCTAGATGTCAAGGATTCCCAAATTTATGTCTCCAGCCTGGTCCTTGCCTCTGCATTCTGGATCAGCACCTCCTCTTAGATATCCAGTGGGTGCCTCAACCTTAACCCACACCAGGCTGAGCTCCAGGTAGCTCTCCCCAATCTGTTCTTCTCACTGAAAGGTAGCTGCCTACTTCTTATTTTTTCTTTTTTTTTTATTAATTTTTTGCACACAAAACAATAAACATTTTCTAAAAATACATACAAACAAAAAGATGCGTATCAAACATATTAGGAAGGTTGCACACGGGAAGACGGGGAATAGAAATGGGGAGTGGGAATTGAAGAAAATAAATGAAAGAGGGACTTTGTATGGATCAATGATAATAACTCAATCCTCTATTTGACAAAGAAGAAGGAGAAGGAAGAGGAAGAAAAAGAAAGTGGGATAAAGGATCAGAAAGGGAGGAAAATAGAAAAAATTAGAGTATGACTCCAGGGTGTAGCTGCCTACTTCTAAGGTCTCAGGCTAAAAGCCCTGCTGTGAATCCTAACTCCTTCTCTCAGACCTCACATCCATCAGAAGAACCCGGCAGCTCTAGCTTCAGAGTATACTTGCAGTCCAGCCCCTCCCGCCACCCCACTGCTGCTGCCCTCCTCTCCCATCTCCACTGCTGTCAGAGCCAACTGGGCTGCCCGCTCTTGCCCTTTCCCCTCTGAGTCTATCCTTGCCATAGAAGCCAGGGAATCTTCTAAAAACGTAAGTCAGATCACTTTCTCTGCTGAAAGCTCTCCAATGGGATCCCATCTCCCTTTGAGTAAAGGTCACAGTCCTTATTCTGACCTTCTAAGTCCTACAAGACCTGCCCAGGTGCCTCTCTGCTCCAGCCACTCTCCTGCTGGCTCACTCTCCAGTGGCCACATGGCCTCCTTGCTGGTCCTCAAACATGCCAGGCAAGCTCTTGCTCCAGGGCCTTTGCACTCTCTGCTTTCTGCCTGGACAGTTCTCACGGGTTTCCACATGGCTTGTTCCCTCACTTCCTTCAGGTCTTTCCTCAAAAGTTACTTTCTCGGCAAGGCCCTCCCTGGCAGCCTTAGTGAGATCGCAGCCTCCCTCTCATCACTCATCCCTGTCACTTCCTGGCTTGGTCTCCCCTCACACTTCTGGCTTACTAACATTCTAAAATATGCACTCCTTATTATCTGACCCCCCAGCAAGAATGTGTGCTCTGGGAAGGCAGGGTCTTCTGGTTTGGCTTTGCTCACCCCTGCATCCCTGGCACACAGAAGACAATCAGTAAAGGGAAAAGAAGGATTATCATCTCAGTTGTACAAATGAGGAAACTGAGGCTCAGAGAGCTTAAATAAGTTCAGTCTCCTTTTCTTAAACTGCTATGAAGATGAAACAAGTGCTTTGCTAACAGCAGAGCACAGAGCGGGCTGAAGTTGTCACCACGGTCCCTCACTTGGTGGAGGCAAGCTACCCCTTGGGAAGTCCTGGAAGGAGAGCTCCTACTCTGTCTTCTGACTCCAGGTCCTCCCCACTGGCTGAGGAGAGGCCAAATGGTGAGCGGACTGGCCAGTGTCCACAGCTCAGCTGCAGCCAGGCTGGCTCACTGGCGCCTGCCTCCTGCTGCAGGTGTTGCTCTTTGCTGCCCCGGGTAAGCTCACAGGGTAGGGCGTGTGAGTGCAGTCTTGGTGGATGGATCAGGGAGTCCAACCATGGCTGTGTCCTCTGCTCCCGCTTTACCAGGAACACTCATGTTTGGGTTCCCCTGAACTCAGTGTCTACGTCTTAACTGGTTCTGAATGGGGAGGGGAAGGGTATGACACCTTCAGAAACCCCAAAAGTCATGAAGGCAGTAAGGGAGGCCCAAGAGTCCAGCTTACCGCTGTGGGGGCCCAGTCCTGGCCATACACAAAGCAGTACTTGCAGTAGAGGTCATCATACTCTGGAAACTGAAAAAAGCACAGACAGATTCTGTTGACTGGTATTCACGCTGAGGCCAATGCATTTGCTAGGCAGGTGCAGCCAAGGGGAATTCTGAACGTGAGACACCTGGGAGTGGGTCTAAGAGACGGCTGGAGATGTGTTCAGAGGAGAGGCTGAGGACCTAGAAGCGGGAGTCCATGGGAGACTCCCAGGTGCCACGGCCCCTGGCTTTTGCCCAGGCTCTGCTTTCTGTCTGATTTGTCCTTCCTACTTCATCCGGAAAACTCCTGCTCACCTTTCAAAACTTACCCTTCAGGGAACCTGCCCTAACTCTCAGGCTGGTTTAAGGTCTCCTCTTGTCTCCCTTAGGCCTGTGCTTCCCTCCATAAAAGCAATGATTGCCTTTGTCTAAGTCTGTCAATTCCTCTAGACCATGAGCAGGGAACAGATTTAATGCCTTTCTGTGTCCCCACTGCCTGGCACAGGGCTGGGCAAAGATAAGGTCTAAGGCAGGGGTCCCCAACCAGTACCAGTCAATGGCCTGTTAGGAACGGGTCCACACAGCAAGAGGTGAGCAGCAGGCGAGCAAGCAAAGCTTCATCTGTATTTACAGCTGCTCCCCATTGCTCGCATGACCACAAGAGCTCCACCTTCTTGTCAGATCAGTGGCAGCATTAGATTCTCATAGCAGCACGAACCCTACTGTGAACGGCACACGTGAAGGATCTAGGTTGCATGTTCCTTATGAGAATCTAATGCATGATGATCTGTCACTGTCTCCCATCACACCCAGATGGGACCATCTAGTTGCAGGAAAGCAAACTCAGGGCTCCCACTGATTCTACATTATGATGAGTTGTATAATTATTTCATTATTATTTACAAAGTAATAATAGAAATAAAGTGCACAATAAATGTAATGTCCCCAAATCATCCCAAAACCATCCCTCGCACCTCCTGTCCATGGAAAAATTGTTTTCCACGAAACCAGTCCCTGGTGCCAAAAAGGTTGAGGACCACTGGTGTAAGGGAATGGTGCTGAAGTGAAAGGTCTGAGAACCCAGGAGGCCATCATATGCAAGGCTGGAGCTGAGGCCCTGAAAAGAGGGAGGTGCTGAGAGCAGAGCAGGGAGGAACAGTGTGACTGTCAGTGTGTGTGTGTGTGTGGGGGGGGGTCGATGATGCTGAGAGCACAGACACATGTGACTCAGCCCAGCCAAGAGCCCCTAATGGGAAAGGACAGGAGAGTGGGGAAAGACGGTCTTAGGCACTAGGCTAAGGCAGAGGTGGACACGGTGGGAGCATGGAGTAGTATCCCTGATGAAACAGGAAGGCAGGAGACACCTACAAAGCATCAGGCCCTGTCAGAGCCTTACCCAAACCGTCTCAGTCAATCCTCACAATAATATAATAAAATAATAAAAAACACCACCTCCAGGCCGGGCGCGGTGGCTCACGCTTGTAATCCCAGCACTTTGGGAGGCCGAGGCGGGCGGATCACGAGGTCAGGAGATCGAGACCACGGTGAAACCCCATCTCTACTAAAAATACAAAAAAATTAGCCAGGCGTGGTGGCGGGCGCCTGTAGTCCCAGCTACTCGGAGAGGCTGAGGCAGGAGAATTGCTTGAACCCGGGAGGCGGAGCTTGCAGTGAGCCGAGATTGCGCCACTGCACTCCAGCCTGGGCCACAGAGCGAGACACTGTCTCAAAAAAAAAAAAAAAAAAAAAAAAAACCACCTCCAACAGCCTGGAAGGACAGTGTAGTGAAGCTTTGAGGTCAGATAGGCGTGGGTTCAATTCCCAGACAGGCCAGTTCCTTTGGTATATTTCCCCAGCTGTAAAATGGGGGTGTTAGTAGTGCCTATCTAGTAAGGTTGTAAGGATGGACCAGTGCCGAGCACCGACTTTGGGACATATTGAGGACTTGGTGAGCGTTGGTTTATGTTTACAATAAATGATTCCTCTAAAGTGTAGGGAGATGGAGAATAGCGTCCCTCGGGCCTGGCAGGCACGCCTTCCTTGGGTCAATTCCAGGCCACCACCATCGTTGGATGGTTGGATTCGAACCCGAGTTCAAGGATCTGGGGATTCAGAATGCGGGACAGTAACTCCACACGGGACACGGCGCAAATGCTGGAAACTCGGCCAAGCTTCGGCTCCTCGCGTTACACCCCGGGAGGCTCCTGCCAGTGATCCAACCAAGTGGGCATGATCCGTGCGAGGGCCCACAGGCTTGGCCGAGTGTGACCTCGGTACTAGCTCAACATCTCGAGGTCTGCTTCTGTTCCTGCACATCGGGACTCAGGATCCGGGCAACCTCGCGCCAAGCTCACCAATGCTGGCTCCCCTCCCCCGCCTAACCGAGAGGCTCAGAGGAATGACGTGGCTCTCCGGGGGCCACAGGGCAGCCCGGGGGGTTGCGGGAAGGGCCCCGAGGGACGCTGGGGGGCGGGCCCCGGCGGGGTCCACGGCTGCTCACCTGGGCGCTCTCCACCTGCCCGTTGACCATGAGTAGAAAGACGCTACGACTCGCGGTCGCCATGGCAGGGCTGGGGGTTCCGGGGGGACCCACCCAGGCCGCGCGCGGTTGCTAAGAGACGCCGGCGTTGCCCTAGAAACAGACGGCGTTGCGCGCAGGACACGTTTCTTGGCAGCGACACCTTCGCGAAGGCCACGCGAGTGCGTGTGTGGCATGCGCAGGCGCAGTGAGCGGGCGCCGTCATAAGGGGGCGGGGCTTGTGTGGGGCGGGGCACAAGGGGGCGGGGCTCCACACCGAGGCTCCACCCTCCCTTAGGGCAGGTATGACCGAGACCTGGTGCGGGAGTGTTGACCGGTCGGGTAAAGCCAGCCCTACCGCTCGACTCAGTTGCACCCGCAGGGAGTGTGCGTTCACTCTGACTCGGCCCAGCTCCCCCTCCCCGCCGAAGCGCGGAGGCGAATGAGAGCTGAGTCCAGGGGAGCAGCTCCCCGACTCACGCCCGCAGCAAGCCGTGTTTAAAATACATTCAGCCACTAGATGTCGCTGTGGCCCCACCGCGAGGACGCGGAAGGAGGCGCTGCGGAGCACGGGCGGCGTGACCACAGCGGTCGGGGCTAACTCTGGAAGGCCAGGTGCTCGGAGGAGGCTCCCCAACTGGGGCCGGGCAGCGTCCAAGCAGGTGAAAAGGATGCGCCCTTGTGGCTTGGAGACCCTTCCCCTCGAAAAAGTTTATTAAACAAACTTGGGAGGGACCTCAAGAATCCTTACATCCAAGCCATCGCTCTTTAGTTCGAAGCTGGGGAAACTGAGGCCCGCAGCGGGCGGCGCCTGGCACCCCAATCAGCCAGCGCTCAGGGGAGTTGCTAGCCAGAATCCACGAATCTGTCAAGATACAGTCTTGTATCTTAGTGGCCTGTCACATAGTAAGCACTTGGTAACTACTAACTTGTTGATAAATGAATAATTGAAGACAACTCCATTTTACAGACGAGGAAACAGATTCAGATGGCAAAGGCAGGTAAGTAGCTAAGTCAGGATTCAAACCCAGGACTCCAGAGGCTAACAACCCTCACTGCCTCTGTCTTGTGCTAGGCCAGCCCCAAGAGCGTCTGTTGGCAGAGGTGTCAAAGGAGACGTTGGAGACATTATCTTGGATCCAGGAAATGAAGGGATTCACAGGTGTGTAGACTCCCAGGAGGCCAGGCTCCGAGCAGGGACCCCAGATCATCACATTCTGCAGCTCCCAGCTTGGGAGCAGACTAGGGGAGTCCCATCAACCATCTGCACGAGGGAGAGAAGGAGCAGTCTCAGCCCAGCCTGCGCCCACTGAACCACCCCCTGCCTGGTGAGCAAAGATATTTGATCGGGGAGGGGGGCAGTGGGTAACTAGTTCACACATCTGACAAGAGCAGCTGGGGGAGGGGACAGATGGGCTGGTGGCCCAAGTGCTGCACCCAGAGCCCAAGACAGGGCCCATTTCCCCTCCTAGAGAGGGGGTCATACTCCCTTCTTCCCCTCCTCTGTCCATCTCTTTCCAGTTAAAGTGCTTTCTCCCACACATTCTATCAGTCTCACCCAATTATTTCCTCCCTTCGGCCTTTGAGGCTCGGTATTGCACAAAAGTTAGTTTTCAGCAAAATGCTTGTAGTTATCGAATAACTGGGGGCTCCCAGTAGTTTAAGACCTGGCTATACCAAAGGCTGCCCCACATTCGAATAGGACATAATGGGGGAGTCTCCCCAAGGGGTGGGAAGTTCTAGGGAGGCCTTCAGGGGTACAAATAAGCCCGACCCCTGGGTGTTGGGGAATGGAAGACTCCAGGATAGGATGGGAGGGTGACCAGGCCTAACTTTAACAAGTCTAGTGGCATTAGAAGCTACTTTGGGGTAGGGGGTCTCAGGGGCTTGCATAGGGCCTGCTGGAATCCTTACCACCAGTTCAAGGGGCCCAGTGGAGAGCCTGGTGCACTAGAAGTCCTTGGGCAGGCTGTCCTTCAGGTCAGGACAGTCAGGTTGGAGGAGAAGGTAGTCTCTGCAGATGCTGACATGCAGTGATCTCAGCAGGACACTCTGCAGCTCTTGGGGTGGGATGTAGGGATCTGCAATGGGGTGGGGGAGACCCTCAGCCTGGCTGACATCCAGCAGATCTGCACCAGTCCAGCCATGCTGGTTGTTAACATATATTGCCAAGCTTCCCTGCCTGTGCCTGTGCCAAGTCTCTCCACCCCCAGATGCCTTCCTGGGCTCCTAGACATTCCTCGCTCCCACCTCACTCTTAGTACAGCTCTGTCCTCTGGTGAACTCCCACGCAGTCCCCTCAGGGAAGCTTCCAGCACATTGGGGAGGCGGGGCTGTCAACCATTGGGCAGGGGTGAGGCTGGAAGCCGGCTCAAGCAGAGCAGGTGTCAGCGCCAGCCCTCTTCCCTGCATGCCTATGGCCATGGTGCTGCTGGGCAGCTGTCCAGAGCCCCTGCAGGGTCCCAAGCTCCAGCCTGGCCATCTGCCTCCCCTAGTCTCTCAACCATCCCAGGCTTCTGCTCCCATCCTTACTGAAATCGGATTCAAACCCCTGGCCACAGTAGAGCTGTCTCAGGAAGAGGGAACAGTGGGATTGGGTGGCCAGGGGGACAGGCTGCACAGCGCTGGTGAGCGATGGAGGCCTTGCCCCTTGCCAGTTGTGCCAGGACCAGGCTACCAAACCCAGAGCCCTTGGGCCCTGCTGAGGACAAGAGCAGCTCCCCCATGGTAACTTGATCTCACAAGAGTCCATCTGCAGTCGATCTGGACCCAAGATCACACTGAAGTGGGACCAAGGCCAACTGTGGAGACAGGAGGAGAAGGGGAGGTGGAGAGGTGGAGAGGCTGGGGGCCACCCTCCTGGAGCCCCTCTCCACCACCTCTCCTGGCCGTGCACCCACCTGTCAAAGCAGTTGGCGCCTGTGAGCACCCATTCTTGGGAGATGAGGGCCCCCTCACAGCGGCACCAGGTGTCCAGGAAGATGCTGGCCTGGCCAAGCCATTTATCTGGGCCCTTGTTGCTGGAGGCCTCAGCCAGCCTGGACCCTGCACCTCAGGAGACTGAGGCCTCAGAGCTCAGCTCCAGGTCCCAGGGCCTTGCAGGTCTACCATGCATCTCTTTCTATCCAGCCCTGTGACCTCTGCAGCCCAGCTTCCACCCCTCGCCCCTCCAGCTCAAAATCAGACTGCCTGCAGTGGAATCATATGTGACTCAGGGAAAGTCTTTTAACCTCTCGGAATCTCAGTTTCCTCATCACACCCAGGCGGTTGTTGTGAGGATTAAATGTGATAATATATGTCAAAGTTCCATACATTTGTAGCTATTTTTTTTTTTTTTAATTAAAAAGTTTGTGGGCACATAGTAGGTGTATACATTGCAGCTATTCTTGTTGCTAAAGTCCTTCCTGGGGTGCTCCTGCTTTTTCATGCCTCCTGGTTTGCACATGCTGTTCCTTCTACCTAGCTCATCATCTCCTACCTATCCGCCCAGAGAACTCCTATGTAGCCTTCAGAGCCCACTCTTGTGAAGTCTTCCTTGAACGCCTCTCCCCTTGGCCCCACAGTCTGCTCCCCACTTCTCACCCAGAAGCTCATTATAAGTGGGTGTCCGGCTCTGCTTGCTTTTCTCTCTAGACAGGGAGCTCACTCATCTCTAAGGAAGCTGGGCCTCCTTGAGGACGCCCTCCATCTGCTCTGCCCTGGTCATCGGGGTCCACCCTCAGCACCTTCAAGGGGTGGGCAGCCCTGGGGTGCACACTAGGGGCAGGCATCCTGCATACAGACTTGGCGCTGGGGTCTCCAGATCTTCCTCCCAGGAGCTTGTCCTTGGTCTTGGGGCAGGGGACTTCTCAGAGTCCTGCTCTGCCTCCTGTCTCAGGTAAGAGGCAGAGAGGGCAGCTGGCTGAGACCAATAGTAACAATAATAATCCCACGTGCCCTCTCTTTACACCCCACGAAGTCCTGAGCACCTGTGACTCTGGGCTCCTCACAGTGACCCCCCCAGACCAGTGCTCCTAGCCCCCTTTTACAGATGGGGAAGTCGAGGCTAACAGACAAACTGACTTCCCAAGATCACAGTGAGTTGGAAGCAGAGTTGGGATTCAAATCAGGGTCCCTGTGACTCCGAGTCCCCAAATCATTTCTCTCAAAGGCCTTATAGGTCTTTTCTTCTGTCTTTGCCTCTTGGCTCTTCAGCGGAGGGGCCACACTTGGAATGCCAGTTGCTTGAAATGCTGGGCACAGGCACTCGGCTGAATTTCACAAATGATGCCAAGTCAATACTCTTTGTGGCCTGTCCCTGACAATTCCTTGGGCCTCACCTCACCCTTCCTCTCAGCCTTGAAGTACTGTATGCCTGCAGTTCTACGGTGGGCAGGTCTATGCAAACCAGAAGCTACGGGGGCTGAGAGGCCAAAGAAAGAGGCAGACAAATCCAGTTTCTCAGAAAGAAGCATTTAATAGAGGCATATGAACAGAAGCCATGTCTTGGGCAGTCACGAGACAGGAGGTCTCTGCACTGTTAACTCTAGAGCCAGGGCATATATAGCATAGGGAAAGGGCATATGTGCTTCAGAAGGGGTGTGTAGGGCAATTGATCAGCATTGCCAGTGACAGTAGATAAAGTAGAAATCTTAGAGGCCTTTCTGGAACTGGGGTCAATCAGAAGCCAGCATGGCATATTCGCCTCTGAGATGGAGCCGCTTTGGCCTCTGCACCTGCACATGACGTTCTCAACAATGTTGTGTGTTTATTTTTTGAGAGGAAGTTCACATAACCTAAAATCAATCTTTTTTTTTTTTTTTTGAGACAGAATTTCGCTCTTGTTGCCCAGGCTGGAGTGCAGTGGCACCATCTCGGCTCACTGCAACCTCTGCCTCCCGGGTTCAAGCGATTCTCCTGCCTCAGCCTCCCAAGTAGCTGGGATTATTGGTGCCCGCCACCATGCCCAGCTAATTTTTGTATTTTTGGTAGAGACAGGGTTTCCCCATGTTGGCCAGGCTGGGCTCCAACTCCTGACCTCAAGTGATCTACCTGCCTTGACCTCTCAAAGTGCTGGGATTACAGGCGTGAGCCACTGCACCTGGCCAACCATTTTTTATGTGTATAATTCGGGGTCATTCTGTCTATCACTTTGTCTTTGCAAATGCTGTTCCTTTGTTCTAGAAAGTCCTTCCTGCCATTTCTGCCTGGAAGCTTCCTGTTGAACTTCAAGAGCCAGATAAATGCCCCTTCCTCTGGGATGTCTTTTTTCTGATCCCCAACTTGGTCTAGGGGCTCTCCCTGGGCTTCCTCAGCCCCTTGGTCACAGCCCTTCCACACTAGTGGTCTGACTTGGTCTCCCCAGCCAGACTCAAAGTCCCAGCATATGCAGTGGAGGGTGGGTGCACTGGGATCATTTACTAAATGCTTGTTGAGTGAATGCATGAGTGGAGGTCTTTGGGGAGCACTCTGGGGGGCCCTGAGGCCTTGTGGATAGGGCTGGGCCCTCGGGTTCCAGCCACAGGGAGGGCCTAGAGTCTGACATGGGGAGAGACAACTCGGATCCAGCCTCCTGCAGCATAACAGAATAACCCGATCTGGGTCTGAGGCAGAGCCCGAGGTGGGATAGAGGCTCTCAGTTTCCATCGTTGGCCTTTCCTCAACTTGCACTGTGAGCCCAGGCCAGTCACTGCCGTATTCTGGGCCTCAAAATCTTCATTAATGAGAAAGGGGGCATTGCCTGGACTATCTCACTCTCCTGTTAAGTCATTTGAAGGGCTGTGGGAATCCCTGGCCTTTCTAAACCGTGACTCAGGGGCTAGACATGCCCCCTTTACCCCTGAAGCTCACGGGAGAAAGTGCTTGGAGTAGCTTCTTCTAGGAGTTAGTCAGCAGACAGAGCTGAGTTCCAATCCAAACTCTTCCCCCTCACTAGCTATGTGACCCTGGGCTGTTTGCTTAACCTCTCTGAGTCTCAGCTTCTGGGAAAATGAGGATGATAAGGTCCCTACTAGTAGGGCTCAGTAAATGTCAGCAATGGTCTCCACAGTGAAGATGATGACATGACTTGAGTCCAGTTTACTTGTAGACAGAGAAGTTGAATTGCTGGCCAAATTCTGAAAAAAATTGTAGGTCTTTAAAAATCATTCATTTTGGGGCGGGGCACAGTGACTCATGCCTATAATCCTAGCACTTTAGGAGGCTGGGGCAGGAGGATCATTCGAGCCCAGGAGTTCAAGACTAGCCTGGGCAAATAGAGACCCCATCTCTAAGAAAAATACAATAAATAAATTAGCCAGGCGCAGTGGTGCGCGCCTGTGACCCTGGCTACTTGGGAGGCTGAGGCGGGAGGAATGCTTGAGCCAGGGTTTGAGGATGCAGTGAACTGATGGCGCCACTGTATTTGAACTTTGGTGCCAGAGCAAGACCCCGTCTCTTACAAAACAAAAACAAACCCAGAACCATGAGTTCTGTTTCTTACACTGGATGTTGCTGAGTATAAGCACCTCTGACGGTTCTAGGATGCTTGTTTCTAAGAACTACATTTTCCCCCTCTGAGAAAGAGTGAAGTGGATGACATTCTTTTTTTGTTTTTGAGAACTGCTATGAAGAAAAACATGAAGCATGGCAAAGAGCTAATGAGGGATGGGGGGCATATAGGGTAGGTAGGCAAGCAATTCTCCTCTCAGGAGAAGACATTGGAGCAAAGTCCAGAAAGAAGTGAAGGGTTGAGTCATGCACGGATCTGGGGGTGTGCACATCCAGGCAAAGAGTACAGTCAGTGCAAAGGCCCTTCATGGAGGGAGGGGCAGTCTGGAGCCTGCCTGCACTGAGACAACTGTGCACCTCTTCCCAGCTCTGCGTTCGGTGTGTCATGCTGGTAGCTTGCAGTCAGCCACGGAAGGAATATTTACACCAAGGAAATTGGCCAATGCTACAATCAGGGCTTTACTATTTTATATTTTATTTTTTCTCAGAAAACGTGACATGCCACTTTACCAGCATATCACTGGCGGTAGGAGATGAGGTCAGAGAACTTGCCAGGCCCAGATCACCCAGGGCCCAAGTGGCTGGAGGTTAAGTGACTTGGGTTTTTACAGGATCCCACTGTGTGGGTGTGGGGGGGAAGCCGAGAGCCCGAGGAGCAGGCAGATGTGGTAATCCAGGTAGGTTTCCCAGACTTAGCAAAGAAAAATACAGGATGCATGCACTACTTGGGACATACCTAACTAAAGAATTATTTGTTGTTTATCTGAAATTCCAATTTAAAACACTGGGTATCCTGTGTTTTAGCTAGCAACCCAGGCGGCAGGTGGAAGATGGAGATTCACGATTGCTTCTGGAAGACTCTCGCTGTGTGATTCCGCCCACCCCATGGCCATTCCCTCCTCCTGAGATGTTCAGAGCAGGATTCCTACCTAGTGCCCCGCCAAACATGGCCCACACCCCAACTCACCCTGGACCACACCCGCCCCTCAGTCATTTCCTACAGGCTTTTCCTGTAGATTGAGAGAGGAAACTGGGCAGGGAGCACATCACTGATGGGTGAAATGATGATCTCGCAGGAAACCAGACAAGCTAGAGTTGTCACCACACCCTGGACTCAGAGAACTTGGGCACTTCACCGACGGCCACCTCCCATCCCCCTTTCATTCTTCATAGGCAGGGCCTTCCAAGCCTTGGTGATGGATTTTATTCCATGAGATGGGGCAGCTGTTGCAGGAACACAATTTGAGTTGTTTTTTGAAAGATTGCTCTGGCTACTGTGCAGAGTGGCTTCTCAGGGTGCGCACGGGGGAGATGTCTTAGGACAACTGGGTGTTGGATCTGGAGCTCAGGGAGAACAACCCTCAGAGGAGAGGGCCCCAGGCTGAGCCTGGAGATGTCACCATTCCAGAGAAGAGCAGAGGGCCAGGAGAAGGGGCATGTGGCTGTGTGGTTGACATCTCGATGACATGTGCTGTGTGTGTCCCTCACAGACTTGGGATCTTTCTGGCAGGCAAACACAGGCCTTGGGGAATGTTCAGGGATGGGCGATGTCAGCCTCAGTGTGTTTGCTCAGCTGCTGGGCTCTCTTGGGACCACAGAGGACTGCAGCACCAATGGTGGAGCTCCAGGCATGGTGATAGGATGTGACCAGGTTCCCCCACCCAGGTCTGTAGTCAGCCTGGCTGTGCTGAATGGTGGAAGCAGGGGTGAGGCCCCGAGAGGTGTCTAGAGCCATCTGGCCGTGAGGTCAGCCACCCAGCCAGGCCTCTGGAAGCCATGGGCAGCTGCTTCCCAGTTGCGGCTTCCTGCCCTTTCCTCCACTAAAACCACACTCAACTCATAGGCTGGCCTCAGGGGCAGTCCCTTTCCCAAGGGGAGGGCTGCATGCAAATGCCACACTGGGCTGAGCCAAGGCAGGGGTCAATTCTGGAGGCCTGGATCCTCCACATCCTATGGGCAGGTCAGCCACAACAAAGCCCACCCTGCCCATCAAGCCCCACTGCTTTCCACTGCTTTGGTGCCTTCGCCTCTCTGGGTGAACCCTGCTCACCCTGAGCGCCTGCATGTAAGGCACTTTTAGATGCAGTCATCCCCTCTGATTTTCCTGATACAGAGAGAGGAAGGCAGGTGGCCCTGGCCACTGTGTGTGCTGAGGCAGAGCGAACAGGCAGCAGCACTGGAGGGAGGGAGGAGTGTGTGTGTGGCTGTGTGTCCTGTGTGTGGATTTGTCTTTGTGTGCAAGCCCCATGTGTGTACCTAGGGTGTATGTCCCAGTAGCTTGTGTGTACCTGTGCCCTGGGTGTGTGCTTGTGCCAATCTCTGTGCGTTTGTGCAAATCTTTGTGTGTGAATGTAAACGTGTACCTAAGAGTGTTGTCTGTGTGTGAATGTGTGTGTATAGGCGCCTGGAACCAGTTATGATTTAGATCCACATCCCACTTTCAGCCTTGGGGAGATTCCTTCATGCATGACCGAGGAACAGATCACTACTCCCATTTTGCAGAAGTGAGACTGAGGCTCAGAGAGGGCGAGACTTGCCTAAGGTCACCAGCTGATGGGATTACAATTCAGTCCTCACTTCTATGGTGGCTTCTAAGGGCTCATGGGTGTTCTTGGTCCCAAACTCTCCTCCCCAACCTGTCCCATTGGTGCCTGCAATACCCCTGTTGGGAAGAGACAGTGTCCTTGGCAGATTCATCTGTTAAACTGGCCTCTCTTCATGAAACAGGGACAATCCATCCTTCCCAAGACTGTCCTAGCAGGTAGATGGCCCCTGGAGCAGGAGGGCCTGCCAAGGAAGGCGGGGAAGGGGAAGGGGTGGGGGTCCGGCAGAAAGACAACTGCCTGCCCTTCAGAGTGTGGGCTGTGGGAGAGGCTGCCACAGACGTGGGTGTGGGTTGTGGTTTGGCCACTTGGGCTTCCTCCTGGATGCCCCAGCCACGCACTGGGTGACTGAACCGGATTACTTGTGGCTGCTGGCACTAATCAGAGAGCTGTGTGTGTATAAAGAAGGAAAACCTGGCCGGGCGTGGTGGCTCACGCTTGTAATCCCAGCACTTTGGGTGGGCGGATCACGAGGTCAGGAGATCGAGACCACGGTGAAACCCCGTCTCTATTAAAAATACAAAAAAATTAGCCAGGCGTGGTGGCGGGCGCCTGTAGTCCCAGCTACTCGGAGAGGCTGAGGCAGGAGAATGGCGTGAACCCGGGAGGTGGAGCTTGCAGTGAGCCGAGATTGCGCCACTGCACTCCAGCCTGGGCGACAGAGCGAGACTCCGTCTCAAAAAAAAAAAAAAAAAGAAGGAAAACCTGGTGCAGGGAGTCCTACAAACAGAGGCCCCTCCCACAGTTGAGCCCATTTTGTCATCTGTAACCAGGGACAATGATGCATCACCTGAGTCCCCCTCGGAGAAAGATGAAGGTAGAAACGCTTCACACTGAAGATGCTGCTGGAACACTGCAGGGACTGGGCAGAGCGGGGCAGTGTTAACAAGGGTTGCTGCTATAGCGCCGGTGAAGGGCCAGACCCTGTGTCAGGTGCCCCTGCAGATATAATTCCTCGAGTCCACAAAACAATGCAACCAGGTGGATCTGAACATCCCCACTTCACAGATGAGGAACTCGAGGTCAGGGCTGTCAGTCTTGGCTACCTCCATGGCCTTGGGGCCCTGCATGGTCTCACCCCTGCCTAACTTTCTAGTCTCCATGTCTCTGTGTGACCCCCTCCCTCCTGCCACTTCCCTCTGGCCTTCTCGTGGCCCTGAGATGTGCCACACTCTCACCTGCATCAGCTCTGTGTCCTTTGCCCCCACTGTCCCTCTGCTGCCGCATGCTCGTCCACTAGGTCCTGACTTACATGTCACTTCCAGGGCCCCTTCCTGACTTCCTGTGCTGGGCAAAGGGCCCATTCTTAGCTCCCCAGGGCCGGCCCCCCATCTCGGTGCCTGTCACAGATTTCCCTCATCAGAGAAAGCTGGGACTTGTGCTCATGGCTCTGACCCCAGCACACAGCACAGACAAGAAAGGATGCCCTGGCCTCCATGTGACGGAGCTGGATTCAAACCCAGGTGTTTCTGAAACCAAAGTGTGCCTTCGTAAAACTTGAGAGCATGGGATTGGAAGGGAGGCAGTAACATCAGCAGAGTGGCACCCTGCTCGGACAATCCACCTGCGCTCCTCAGTTTTTAACCACACCTGCCCTTGTGGCAGACAGGTGTGAACAGTCGGGCACATCTATTATTTCTGCTGACCCACGTCCATCCACCTTCCCGAAAGCTCAGGTTTCCTGTGGGGAAATGGCCCTCATCCATACATGGTCTGAGGAGTTTGGCTAAGCCAGACTCCCTGCCCCACTTCCAGAGGTGGACAGGTGATTCGGGTCTGGCCAATCAGCATACCCCCTCCCCCACGCTGAACCTGTCCAATGGGAAGCTACCCTGGAACCCATGCTGGGACTGACTGCCATGATGGACGTCCTTGAATGAGGGTAAGGTTCTGGGGCTCAGGAAGGTCTCCAGGGCTTGGATTAGAGATACTAATTACCATGTCATAGATGACTAAAAGAGTCTCAAATCACATCAGCACCCCCCAACCTGTTCTGCTTCTTGGTTCCTCATCTTGGTGACATCTCCATTGCTAGAAATGGACACTATCACATGTCCTGCATTTACCCCTTTATATACCTCTTCTTTTACTTTTTTTTTTGAGACAGAGTCTCACTGTGTCACCCAGGCTGGAGTGCAGTGGCACCATCTCGGCTCACTGCAACCTCCACCTCCCGGGTTCAAGCAATTCTCCTGCCTCAGCCTCCTGAGTAGCTGGGATTACAGGCGCCTGCCAACATGCCCAGCTAATTTTTGTATTTTGTATTTTTAGTAGAGACAGGGTTTCACCATGTTGGTCAGGCTGGTCTCGAACCCCTGACCTCAGGTGATCCACCTGCCTTGGACTCCCAAAGTGCTGGGATTGAGACACCGCACCCAGCCTAATTTTTGTATTTTTAGTAGAGACGGGACTTCATCATGTTGGCCAGGCTAGTCTCAAACTCTTGACCTCAGGTGATCCACCAGCCTCAGCCTCCTAGAGTGCTGGGATTACAGGTGTGAGTCACCGCACCCAATCCCACATCTGTCTTTTAATCAAGGCATGCTCTGCCTTCAAGTACACCCTCCATGATGTCTGCCAGAAATACCTTTCAGGAAGGCAGCTCTGAAGGGCATTTGTCTACTCAAAAATCCTAGGTAGACATTTAGATTAGTTCAGAGGCTTTCGGTAACATAAACCAGAAATCTTGAACTCAAATGCCCACCGTGGCCATGCAGGAAACGTGAGCCAAGTGAGTAGAGTATCTGTATATAACATATGAGATTGTCTTTGTTCCCACAAAAAGATATACTTGGTCTTTCTTTTCCTGAAACACATGTCATCTCAGCCTCTTTTGTTTTCCTGCTTTTAATAAGATGTAGAAAACAGTTGTGAAAGCACAATGATAAGTAGCATCTGACCCTTGGCCTGTGCTGGGGAGGCTGTCAGGGAGTGGCAGGGACTGTGGTGAATTAGAGAGCACATGTTCTTTCAATGGCGGGGTCATAGTTCGATGGCTATGTAGAAATACTGATCTGATTTTCCAAAAGAAAGCAAAAATCAGGATTCTTATGGCAAATCTCCCCATTTTTGACGGGCAAATAATTCCAAGCTTTTAAAAAGCACCGTGTGAGTCATTCTTTCATACCACTGGTGGGTGTCTAAATCAGTATAATCTCTAAGGATAGAAGTTTGACATTAGCTACTAAAATTGTAAGAACAATACTCTTTAACTTGACACTCCCACTTCTGGTATTCTTCCTGCATATACACTTGCTGTGTGCAAAATGATGTGTTCAAGAAAATTTATTGCAGCATTGTTTGCAATAGTGAAAAAACTGAGCTAATCTAAATGTCTATCTAGGGGGTCTTTGTTAAATAGGTTACATTTGTAAAGGAATATTATGCAGCTGTAAAAATGAGTGCTTTTTTTTTTTAGATATGACAATAGCGCAAGTGACAAAAGACTAAACATAACTGGACTTCATCAAAATTAAAAACTTTTGTGGAACAGAGGACGTTATCAAGAAAGTGAAAAGACAACCTGAGAAATGGAACTAAATATCTGTAAATCATGGGAAGTAAATATCTGTAAATCATCTAATAAGGTAATATCTGTATCTGTAAATCATCTGATAAGGGACTTTTATTTAGAATATATAAAGAACTCTGACAGCTCAACAATAAAAAGGCAAATAACCCAATTAAAAATGGACAAAGGGCTGAGTGCGGTGGCTCATGCCTGTAATCCCAGCACTTTGGGAGGCTGACATGGGCGGATCACTTGAGCTCAGGAGTTCAAGACTAGCCTGGCCAACACAGTGAGACCCTGTCTCTGCTAAAAATACAAAAATTAGCTGGGTGCAACGATGTGCACCTGTAGTCCTAGCTACTTGGGAGGCTGAGGCAGGAGAATCACTTGAGCTTGGGAGGCGGAGGTTGCAGTGAGCTGAGATCCTGCCACCGCACTCTAGCCTGGGCTGGAGTGAAACCCTGTCTCAAAAAGAAAAAAAAAAAGGTCAAAGGATTTGAATAGATATTGAACAGACATTTCCCCAAAGGAGACAAATGGCCAATAAGCCGTGAAAACATCCTTAGTCATTAGGGAAATGCAAATCAAAACTACAATGACGTATCACTTCACACCCACTAGGATGGCTATAATTAAAAAATAATAATAATAATAAGGCTGGGTACTGTGGCTCATGCCTGTAATCCCAATGCTTTGGGAGGCTGAGGCAGGTGGATCGCTTGAGGTCAGGTGTTTGAGACCAGCCTGGCCAACATGGTGAAACCTCATCTCTAATAAAAATACGAAAATTAGCTGGACATGGTGGCAGGGACCTGTAATCCTGACTACTCGGGAAGCTGAGGCAGAAGAATTGCTTGAACCTGGGGTGCAGATGTTGCAGTGAGCCGAGATCGTGCCACTGCACTCCAGCCTGGGCGACAGAGTGAGACTCAGTATCAAAAAAAGAAAAGAAGTGTTGGTGAGGATGTGGAGAAATCGGAACTCTTAAATATTGCTGGTGAATTTGTAAAATGGTGCAACTGCTGGAGAAAACAGCTTGGGACTTTCTCAAGAAGTTTCTCTTTTTTTTTTTTTATTAATTTTTTTTGCATACAAAAACAATAATCACTTTCTAAAAATACATACAAACAAAAAGATGCGTATCAAACATATTAGGAAGGTTGCACATGGGAAGTCGGGGAATAGAAATGGGGGTGGGAGTTAAAATAAATGAGAGAGGAACTTTATATGGATCAGTGATAATAACTCAATCCTCTATTTGACAAAGAAGAGGGAGAAGGAAGAGGAAGAAAAAGAAAGTGGGATAAAGGATCAGAAAGGGAGGAAAATAGAAAAAATTAGAGTATGACTCCAGGGTAGACCTGTTTTGTTGTCATTGAGTTGGTTGCTTGGTTTGTCTGTTGTATTCTTCATGTTTCGCCAAGTTGGCCAGACTGGTCTCGAACTCCTAGCCCGAAGTGATCAACCCGCCTCGCCCCCCAGAGTGCCGGGACAACAGGCGTGAGCCACCACGTCCAGCCCCCACATTGCTTCTGGCCCTCACTTCCCAGACGGGGCGGCCAGGCAGAGACGCTCCTCACTTCTTCCCAGACGATAGGTGACCGGGCAGAGGCGCTCCTCACTTCCCAGACGATGGGTGGCCGGGCAGAGGCACTCCTCACTTCCCAGATGGGGCAGCCGGGCAGAGGCGCTCCTCACTTTCCAGACGATGGGTGGCCGGGCAGAGGCGCTCCTCACCTCCCAGACGATGGGTGGCCGGGAAGAGGCGCTCCTCACCTCCCAGACGATGGGTGGCCGGGCAGAGGCGCTCCTCACCTCCCAGACGATGGGTGGCCGGGCAGAGGCGCTCCTCACCTCCCAGACGGGGCGGCCGGGCAGAGGCGCTCCTCACTTCTTCCCAACGGGGCGGCCGGGCAGAGGCGCTCCTCACTTCTTCCCGGACGGGGCGGCCGGGCAGAGGCGCTCCTCACTTCTTCCCGGACGGGGCGGCCGGGCAGAGGCGCTCCTCACTTCTTCCCGGACGGGGCGCCCGGGCAGAGGCGCTCCTCACTTCTTCCCGGACGGGGCGGCCGGGCAGAGGCGCTCCTCACTTCTTCCCGGACGGGGCGGCCGGGCAGAGGCGCTGCTCACTTCCCAGACGGGGCGTCCGGGCAGAGGCCCTCCTCACTTCCCAGACGGGGCGGCCGGGCAGAGGCGCTCCTCACTTCCCAGACGGGGCGGCCGGGCAGAGGCGCTCCTCACTTCCCAGACGGTGGGTGGCCGGGCAGAGGCGCACCTCACTTCCCAGACGATGGGTGGCCGGGCAGAGGCGCTCCTCACTTCTTCCCGGATGGGGCGGCCGGGCAGAGGCGCTCCTCACTTCTTCCCGGACGGGGCGCCCGGGCAGAGGCACTCCTCATTTCTTCCCGGACGGGGCGGCCGGGCAGAGGCGCTCCTCACTTCCCAGACGGGGCGGCCGGGCAGAGGCGCTCCTCACTTCTTCCCGGACGGGGGCGGCCGGGCAGAGGCGCTCCTCACTTCTTCCCGGACGGGGCGGCCGGGCAGAGGCGCTCCTCACTTCTTCCCGGACGGGGCGGCCGGGCAGAGGCGCTCCTCACTTCCTCCCGGACGGGGCGGCCGGGCAGAGGCGCTCCTCACCTCCCAGACGATGGGAGGCCGGGCAGAGGCGCTCCTCACTTCCCAGACGATGGGTGGCCGGGCAGAGGCGCTCCTCACTTCCCAGACGATGGGTGGCCGGGCAGAGGCGCTCCTCACTTCCCAGACGGGGCGGCCGGGCAGAGGCGCTCCTCACTTCCCAGACGGTGGGTGGCCGGGCAGAGGCGCTCCTCACTTCCCAGACGGTGGGTGGCCGGGCAGAGGCGCTCCTCACTTCCCAGACGGTGGGTGGCCGGGCAGAGGCGCTCCTCACTTCCCAGACGGGGCGGCCGGGCAGAGGCGCTCCTCACTTCCCAGACGGGGTGGCCGGGCAGAGGCGCTCCTCACTTCCCAGACGGTGGGTGGCCAGGCAGAGGCGCTCCTCACTTCCCAGACGGTGGGTGGCCGGGCAGAGGCGCTCCTCACTTCCCAGACGGGGCGGCCGGGCAGAGGCGCTCCTCACTTCCCAGACGGTGGGTGGCCGGGGAGAGGCGCTCCTCATTTCTTCCCGGACGGGGTGGCCGGGCAGAGGCGCTCCTCGCTTCCCAGACGGGGCGGCCGGGCAGAGGCGCTCCTCACTTCTTCTCGGACGGGGCGGCCGGGCAGAGGCGCTCCTCACTTCTTCCCGGACGGGGCGGCCGGGCAGAGGCGCTCCTCATTTCTTCCCGGACGGGGCGGCCGGGCAGAGGCGCTCCTCACTTCCCAGACGGGGTGGCCGGGCAGAGGCGCTCCTCACTTCTTCCCGGACTGGGCGGCCGGGCAGAGGCGCTCCTCACTTCTTCCCGGACTGGGCGGCCGGGCAGAGGCGCTCCTCACTTCTTCCCGGACGGGGCGGCCGGGCAGAGGCCCTCCTCACTTCTTCCCGGACGGGGCGGCCGGGCAGAGGCGCTCCTCACTTCTTCCCGGACGGGGCGGCCGGGCAGAGGCGCTCCTCACTTCTTCCCGGACGGGGCGTCCGGGCAGAGGCGCTCCTCACTTCTTCCCGGACGGGGCGTCCGGGCAGAGGTGCTGCTCACTTCCCAGACGGGGCGTCCGGGCAGAGGCCCTCCTCACTTCCCAGACGGGGCGGCCGGGCAGAGGCGCTCCTCACTTCCCAGACGGGGCGGCCGGGCAGAGGCGCTCCTCACTTCCCAGACGGTGGGTGGCCGGGCAGAGGCGCACCTCACTTCCCAGACGGTGGGCGGCCGGGCAGAGGCGCTCCTCACTTCTTCCCGGACGGGGCGCCCGGGCAGAGGCGCTCCTCATTTCTTCCCGGACGGGGCGGCCGGGCAGAGGCGCTCCTCACTTCCCAGACGGGGCAGCCGGGCAGAGGCGCTCCTCACTTCTTCCCGGACGGGGGCGGCCGGGCAGAGGCACTCCTCACTTCTTCCCGGACGGGGCGGCCGGGCAGAGGCGCTCCTCACTTCCTCCCGGACGGGGCGGCCGGGCAGAGGCGCTCCTCACTTCTTCCCGGACGGGGCGGCCGGGCAGAGGCGCTCCTCACTTCTTCCCGGACGGGGCGGCCGGGCAGAGGCGCTCCTCACTTCCTCCTGGACGGGGCGGCCGGGCAGAGGCGCTCCTCACCTCCCAGACGATGGGAGGCCGGGCAGAGGCGCTCCTCACTTCCCAGACGATGGGTGGCCGGGCAGAGGCACTCCTCACTTCTTCCCGGACGGGGCGGCCGGGCAGAGGCGCTCCTCACTTCCTCCTGGACGGGGCGGCCGGGCAGAGGCGCTCCTCACCTCCCAGACGATGGGAGGCCGGGCAGAGGCGCTCCTCACTTCCCAGACGATGGGTGGCCGGGCAGAGGCGCTCCTCACTTCCCAGACGGGGCGGCCGGGCAGAGGCGCTCCTCACTTCCCAGACGGTGGGTGGCCGGGCAGAGGCGCTCCTCACTTCCCAGACGGTGGGTGGCCGGGCAGAGGCGCTCCTCACTTCCCAGACGGTGGGTGGCCGGGCAGAGGCGCTCCTCACTTCCCAGACGGGGCGGCCTGGCAGAGGCGCTCCTCACTTCCCAGACGGGGTGGCCGGGCAGAGGCGCTCCTCACTTCCCAGACGGTGGGTGGCCGGGCAGAGGCGCTCCTCACTTCCCAGACGGTGGGTGGCCGGGCAGAGGCGCTCCTCACTTCCCAGACGGTGGGTGGCCGGGCAGAGGCGCTCCTCACTTCCCAGACGGTGGGTGGCCGGGCAGAGGCGCTCCTCATTTCTTCCCAGACGGGGCGGCCGGGCAGAGGCGCTCCTCACTTCCCAGACGGGGCGGCCGGGCAGAGGCGCTCCTCACTTCCCAGACGGTGGGTGGCCGGGCAGAGGCGCACCTCACTTCCCAGACGGTGGGCGGCCGGGCAGAGGCGCTCCTCACTTCTTCCCGGACGGGGCGCCCGGGCAGAGGCGCTCCTCATTTCTTCCCGGACGGGGCGGCCGGGCAGAGGCGCTCCTCACTTCCCAGACGGGGCAGCCGGGCAGAGGCGCTCCTCACTTCTTCCCGGACGGGGGCGGCCGGGCAGAGGCACTCCTCACTTCTTCCCGGACGGGGCGGCCGGGCAGAGGCGCTCCTCACTTCTTCCCGGACGGGGCGGCCGGGCAGAGGCGCTCCTCACTTCTTCCCGGACGGGGCGGCCGGGCAGAGGCGCTCCTCACTTCTTCCCGGACGGGGCGGCCGGGCAGAGGCGCTCCTCACTTCCTCCTGGACGGGGCGGCCGGGCAGAGGCGCTCCTCACCTCCCAGACGATGGGAGGCCGGGCAGAGGCGCTCCTCACTTCCCAGACGATGGGTGGCCGGGCAGAGGCGCTCCTCACTTCTTCCCGGACGGGGCGGCCGGGCAGAGGCGCTCCTCACTTCCTCCTGGACGGGGCGGCCGGGCAGAGGCGCTCCTCACCTCCCAGACGATGGGAGGCCGGGCAGAGGCGCTCCTCACTTCCCAGACGATGGGTGGCCGGGCAGAGGCGCTCCTCACTTCCCAGACGGTGGGTGGCCGGGCAGAGGCGCTCCTCACTTCCCAGACGGGGCGGCCGGGCAGAGGCGCTCCTCACTTCCCAGACGGGGTGGCCGGGCAGAGGCGCTCCTCACTTCCCAGACGGTGGGTGGCCGGGCAGAGGCGCTCCTCACTTCCCAGACGGTGGGTGGCCGGGCAGAGGCGCTCCTCACTTCCCAGACGGTGGGTGGCCGGGCAGAGGCGCTCCTCATTTCTTCCCGGACGGGGCGGCCGGGCAGAGGCGCTCCTCGCTTCCCAGACGGGGTGGCCGGGCAGAGGCGCTCCTCACTTCTTCTCGGACGGGGCGGCCGGGCAGAGGCGCTCCTCACTTCTTCCCGGACGGGGTGGCCGGGCAGAGGCGTTCCTCATTTCTTCCCGGACGGGGCGGCCGGGCAGAGGCGCTCCTCACTTCCCAGACGGGGTGGCCGGGCAGAGGCGCTCCTCACTTCTTCCCGGACGGGGCGGCCGGGCAGAGGCGCTCCTCACTTCTTCCCGGACTGGGCGGCCGGGCAGAGGCCCTCCTCACTTCTTCCCAGACGGGGCGGCCGGGCAGAGGCGCTCCTCACTTCTTCCCGGACGGGGCGGCCGGGCAGAGGCGCTCCTCACTTCTTCCCGGACGGGGCGCCCGGGCAGAGGCGCTCCTCACTTCTTCCCGGACGGGGTGGCCGGGCAGAGGCGCTGCTCACTTCCCAGACGAGGCGGCCGGGCAGAGGCCCTCCTCACTTCCCAGACGGGGCGGCCGGGCAGAGGCGCTCCCCACCTTCCAGATGGGGCGGCGGCCGGGCAGGGGCTGCAATCCCAGCACCCTGGCAGGCCAAGGCAGGCGGCCGGGGGGTAGAGGCTGCCGCGAGGCCAGACCACGCCACCGCACTCCAGCCCGGGCAACACCGAGCACCGGGTGAGCGAGACTCCGTCTGTAGTCCCAGTACCTCGGGAGGCTGAGGCGGGCAGAGCACTCGGCGTCAGGAGCTGGCGAGCAGCGTGGCCAAGATGGCGAACGCGTGCCTGCATCCAAAGGAGAAAAGGCAGGCAGCGGTGGCGCGCGCCGGCAGACCCAGGCAGTCCGCGGCGCGGGCAGCAGCAAGCCGAGTAGATTGTAGCCTGGGCCAGAGAGGGAGGGAAAGAAAGAAAGAAAGAAAGAAAGAAAGAGAGAGAGAGAGAGAGAGAGAGAGAGATCGATCTCAAGAAGTTTATAGTGACCCAGCAATCCCACTCCCAAGAGAAATGAAAACATGTCCACAAAAAAACTTGTACACAAATGTTCTCAGAAGCATTATTCATAATAGCCAAAAAGTTGAAACAACCCAAATGTTCATAAACTGATGAACAAAATATGGTATATAAACGATGCAATATATTTGGCCATAGGAATTAGTGCTAATATGACAACACGAACTTTATGCTAAGTGAAATAAGCCAAACACAAAAAGACTACACAGTGTGTGATTCCATTAGTATAGAGTATCCACAATAGGCAAGTCCATAGAGACAGAAAGTAGTTCAGTGGTTGCAAGGGCTCAGGTGAAAAGAGGAATGAGGAGTGACCGTTAATGGGTATAAACCAAAAATAAAATTAGAAGGCCCTTTGCAACCATCTGAAGGGACTCCCTCCTTGGCCAGCACACCCTAAAATTTAACCTAAAAGACTGGTTCAGGCCACGATGGGAGGTGGGAGTTGGACATGACTTATTATACCCCTCCAACATTAACATCAACACAGACCTTAAGTCTGATAAGAAACATTTGTCTATTCTCTCTATAGCCTGCTACTGGGAGGCTTCAACTGCATAATAAAACCTAGGTCTCCTGGCCAGGTGCAGTGGCTCACGCCTGTAATCCCAGCACTTTGGGAGGCCGGGGGGGGGGGTGGGGGTGGGTGGGTGTGGTGGATCACTTGAGGTCAGGAGTTCGAGACCAGCCAGGCCAACACAGTGAAGCTCCATCTCTACTAAAATACAAAAAAAAAAAAAAAAAGCCGGGCTTGGTGGCTCACGCCTGTGATCCCAGCTATTCGGGAGGCTGAGGCAGGAGACCAGGAGGGGGAGGTTGCAGTGAGCCGAGATCGCACCACTGCACTCCAGCCTGGGCAACAGAGTAAGACTCACTGTCAAAATAAAATAAAATAAAATAAAATACAATACCAAAAAACCCTAGGTCTCCACAACCCCTTATCATAACCCAGATATTCCTTTCTATAGATAATAACTCTTGTAACCAACTGCCAATCAGGATATGTTTAAATCTACCTGTGACTTGGAAGCCCCCCCACTTTGAGTTGTCCCGCCCTTCCAGAATAGACATTGAACAGACATTTCCCCAAAGGCAACAAATGGCCAATAAGCACATAAAATCAATGTCAATCTTGCATGTATTGACTTATGTATTATGTCTTCCTGAAATGTATAAAAGCTGGCTGTGCCCCGACAATGTTGGGCACATGTTGTAGGACCTCCTGAGGCTGTCACCGCCATGTCCTTAACCTTGGCAAAAATAAGCTTTCTAAATTGACTTGAGACTTGTCTCAGATACTTGGTTGACATAGGTTTCTTTTAGGGGCGATGAAAATATTCCATAAACCACTCTACCTAAAATTAGGTAGTGATGATGGCTGCTCAACTGTGAATACACCAAAAAACACTGAATTGTACACTATAAAAGGATGAGTTTTATGGTATGTTATTAAAAGTTGTTTAAAAGTGAGGGACCCCTCCAGTTATTGATATGGAATGATCTTCAAGAAAAGAGCATAATATGCTACGTTTTGTACACAAAAGGGGAGGTGGGTACGAATATGTGTGTGTATGGCTTTTTCCTAGAAGCCGCCTAGGAGTGAAACCAAAATTCACTTCTTTTCAGCCCTACCTCGAGCTCTCTTTAGAAAACCTTTCCCTCCAGCTCACGCTATCCACCACGTCCACCTTCGCCTGCTGGCACTGGGCCTTAGAGGGGCGGTGCTCCATAAACATTTGCCACATGGAGGAACGAATCCACTATCGGATTTTGGGGTGGGTCGGGGCAGCTCGGTTCCAGCCAGGGCTCCGCCTACCCGCGGGCTCCGCAGAGGGGCAGAGGTTGGGCGGCCGCCTCGGTTAACTCCGCTGCAGCCCAAAGCACGGGAATCGCGGGACAAACAAACGAGGGGAGGGAAGGCACCTGGAAGCCAGGAAACCGCGAGCTGCGACCGAACTTGGCCGGAAGCTGCGGAGAGGCTCAGCCACCGGAAGTCAGTGGAGGTTTCGGCCGGACGCTCTAGAATCCCGGAGGACCGGGATCTCTGTGGTTGGCCGTGACGGGCACCCTCTACCGGGGATGACACATTCCCAGAGCTCCTGGGACCAAGAAAATGGTGGGCACAATTCCCTGGGCGGAAGGGGACTTCGGGAGCCAGTAGCCAAGGTAACAGTCCAAGTCCTGGGCATCTCAGGCCGCGCAGTTCCCCGAGCTCACGGGACTAGCTGTGATTGGCCGGATGAGGTCGAGAGCTTCATGGGGACGCGCGCACTACGTGCAGGGGCGTTGCCTTCCATTCACTTGGCTCCCGACTGCCGGTGCGCATGCGTTTGAAGGCGGTGCAGGGCGGGGAGCACATCCCTGCGAAGTGCCGGGCATCCTTTGGGCGGCTCCCGCCGGCGAGCTGGACAGCGGCGCGCGCCAGGCGTGGTTTCCTCGGCCGGTGGGCTAGGATTGGACGCAGCAGGTAGAAGGGGCAGGACCCTCCGCAGAAGTAGCCCAGCGATTGGCCAGGAGCTGGAGGGAGCGTGGTCTTGGGAGGCGGGGCGGAGGGGGACGGACAGGGCAGCTCACGACGCTGAGGTGGTGGCTGCGGCCTTTGAACAAGTAAGTGAGCCACCCTCGGAGACCCCCGCGCTGGGGACGGGAGGCCGGCGAGCCTCGGGACCTCTGAAAGCCTTGAGGAGGCGCGGGGGTGAGTGCGGCCCTGGGGAAACCCAGGTGCCCCGCCCCTCCCTTTCTTCCTGGCCTGCGCCTCGCCTCCCCCTCCCCCGACCCTGGCGGGGCCTCGGCTCTGGGCCTCGACCCCTGTGGTAGCGCTTCTGCCCTTGTCGGTTTAGGAAACTGGGAAGTTCCCTGGTCCTGCTCCCCAGCCCGCAGAAGGGACACTGAGGCCCGCGGTAGGTGGTCCCCTCCTCACGCGAGTCTCCACACAGACACCATGGCCGAGCCTCTGAAGGAGGAAGACGGCGAGGACGGCTCTGCGGAGCCCCCCGGGCCCGTGAAGGCCGAACCCGCCCACACTGCTGCCTCTGTAGCGGCCAAGAACCTGGCCCTGCTTAAAGCCCGCTCCTTCGATGTGACCTTTGACGTGGGCGACGAGTACGAGATCATCGAGACCATAGGCAACGGGGCCTATGGAGTGGTGTCCTCCGCCCGCCGCCGCCTCACCGGTGAGCTTCCTGAGCCGTCGCCTCCCAGATGTGGCAGCGTCGCAGGGAGTGGGAAACCGGCCTGTCCCAGACAGCCGGGAAGGAAAGTGGGGTGCCAGTTCTGGCTCCAGTCAACACCCACTGACCAGGGCCCTCTGCCTGCCAGGCTCCGGGGAGGCTCGGTTCTCTGAAACTCCGGCCTGGTGGTTTTGCCATCCTGCCTGCCCACTTCCTCCTTAGAAAAATGACAGTCCCAGTTAGACCAGAATGGAGAGCCAGTCCTTCGTGTCTAAGAGAGAAATGTGTTCTGGAGCCAGACACTGGCATAAGGAACTGGTGGTGGGATGGATGAGGTCTGAGATGGAGAGAGTGTAGGCATAAGAGGCTGAACTCCACCACTGGGCATCCGTGCAACCTCCAACAAGTTACTAAGCCATATTTCCTTCTCTTTAACGTTGACCTATTGGGACCTGCCCTGTAGGGGAGTTGTGAAGGTAATATTTAATAATGTAGGTAACATGCTTAGCACAGGGCTTGGCACATAGTAGGTACCCAGTACTTGGTAGCTGTTGTTATTTGCATCCTAGAAGGGAGGTGTTGATAGGGGCTGAGTCGACTCTGCAGTTTCTCCAAGGTATCCTCTGGTATGTCCCTGTTCCCTGCTCCTCAGGCCAGCAGGTGGCCATCAAGAAGATCCCTAATGCTTTCGATGTGGTGACCAATGCCAAGCGGACCCTCAGGGAGCTGAAGATCCTCAAGCACTTTAAGCATGACAACATCATCGCCATCAAGGACATCCTGAGGCCCACTGTGCCCTATGGCGAATTCAAATCTGTGTAAGAAGCGGGATGGGAGAGGGAGCCAGACTTGGGACTTTTCTGGAGGCTGCAACCATGTTGCTGAAGTTCTGGAAAGGCAGCTGAATCTAATCTGAAGCAGGCTGGGAAAATTCCCGCAGTTCTAGGACCAGTTCTCCTTTAGAGTTTTGCCAGGGACAACTGTTATTCCTCAAGAAGTGTACAGATGATTTTACAGTTTTACAGAATCTTAGTATATAGGATGTCAAATGTAGGACATTCCTACTATGACCACACCCTCCTATTCCCATAGCAGACTTCACTAATCAATCACAGAACACTTTCCTACAGACAGTGGACAAGCCTGGTCAATTTTCATCATAGTTCTTCAAGCTGCCACTACCAAACAATGGAGATAGCCCCAAAAGGAAACCTATTGGCCAGCCCTGGTGTAGTCCAACCCCATCTTTTATCTGATGGGGAAACTAGGTCTGGAGACAAAAGTGATTTAACCAAGTTCATGGAAAAGTCGTAGAGAATCTAAAACGTGATGCTCTTCTTCCATACCATGCCGTCAGCCCCTACGGGGTCCCAGGGTAAGGCTGTTACCTGTCTGGAATTGGAAGGGTGTGGTGAGGATGGGGCTTGTCCCTGGAGTGTGATCAGGCCAACCCATGCTTCTCTCCTTCCTTCCCCTTCCAGCTACGTGGTTCTGGACCTGATGGAAAGTGACCTGCACCAGATCATCCACTCCTCACAGCCCCTCACACTGGAACACGTGCGCTACTTCCTGTACCAGCTGCTGCGGGGCCTGAAGTACATGCACTCGGCTCAGGTCATCCACCGTGACCTCAAGCCCTCCAACCTGTTGGTGAATGAGAACTGTGAGCTCAAGATTGGTGACTTTGGTATGGCTCGTGGCCTGTGCACCTCACCTGCTGAACATCAGTACTTCATGACCGAGTATGTGGCCACGCGCTGGTACCGTGCGCCTGAGCTCATGCTCTCTTTGCATGAGTATACACAGGCTATTGACCTCTGGTCTGTGGGCTGCATCTTTGGTGAGATGCTGGCCCGGCGCCAGCTCTTCCCAGGCAAAAACTATGTACACCAGCTACAGCTCATCATGATGGTGCTGGGTACCCCATCACCAGCCGTGATTCAGGCTGTGGGGGCTGAGAGGGTGCGAGCCTATATCCAGAGCTTGCCACCACGCCAGCCTGTGCCCTGGGAGACAGTGTACCCAGGTGCCGACCGCCAGGCCCTATCACTGCTGGGTCGCATGCTGTGTTTTGAGCCCAGCGCCCGCATCTCAGCAGCTGCTGCCCTTCGCCACCCTTTCCTGGCCAAGTACCATGATCCTGATGATGAGCCTGACTGTGCCCCGCCCTTTGACTTTGGCTTTGACCGCGAAGCCCTCACTCGGGAGCGCATTAAGGAGGCCATTGTGGCTGAAATTGAGGACTTCCATGCAAGGCGTGAGGGCATCCGCCAACAGATCCGCTTCCAGCCTTCTCTACAGCCTGTGGCTAGTGAGCCTGGCTGTCCAGATGTTGAAATGCCCAGTCCCTGGGCTCCCAGTGGGGACTGCGCCATGGAGTCTCCACCACCAGCCCCACCACCGTGCCCGGGCCCTGCACCTGACACCATTGATCTGACCCTGCAGCCACCCCCACCAGCCAGTGAGCCTGCCCCACCGAAGAAAGAGGGTGCCATCTCAGACAACACTAAGGCTGCCCTTAAAGCTGCCCTGCTCAAGTCTTTGAGGAGCCGGCTCAGAGGTGCCTTGTGGGCAGGTCGGGTGGGCAGAGGGGAGACTTGGACTTGGACAAGGCTTCAGGCTTTTACCTTCTCCCCTGCTCAACTTCCCCGCAGATGGCCCCAGCGCACCCCTGGAGGCTCCTGAGCCTCGGAAGCCGGTGACAGCCCAGGAGCGCCAGCGGGAGCGGGAGGAGAAGCGGCGGCGGCGGCAAGAACGAGCCAAGGAGCGGGAGAAACGGCGGCAGGAGCGGGAGCGAAAGGAACGGGGGGCTGGGGCCTCTGGGGGCCCCTCCACTGACCCCTTGGCTGGACTGGTGCTCAGTGACAATGACAGAAGCCTGTTGGAACGCTGGACTCGAATGGCCCGGCCCCCAGCCCCCACCTCCGTGCCAGCCCCTACCCCAGCACCAGCGCCAACCCCGGCCCAACCTACCAGTCCTCCTCCTGGCCCTGTAGCTCAGCCCACTGGCCCGCAACCACAACCTGCGGGCTCTACCTCTGGCCCTGTACCCCAGCCTGCCTGCCCACCCCCTGGCCCTGCACCCCACCCCACTGGCCCTCCTAGGCCCATCCCTGTCCCTGAACCACCCCAGATTGCCACCTCCACCAGCCTCCTGGCTCCCCAGTCACTTGTGCCACCCCCTGGGCTGCCTGGCTCCAGCACTCCAGGAGTTTTGCCTTACTTCCCACCTGGCCTGCCGCCTCCAGATGCTGGGGGAGCCCCTCAGTCTTCCATGTCAGAGTCACCTGATGTCAACCTTGTGACCCAGCAGCTATCTAAGTCACAGGTGAGAGGGAGGCCCAGGCCATGGGGACACCTGGGTCTGGGCCAAAGGAAAATGGGTTCAGGAAGTGGTCCGTGTTCCACAAAAACTGAGCAGCAGATGGGGCTTTATCTCTGAACGTGTCCCCTTGCTCACAGAAGGAGCATAATGGCAATGAAGAGGTTGTTAGGAGACAAGTTAGATATGGCCTGGAAAGTGCCTAGCCCAGAGATGGGGCCAGCCAGCACTGACTGCCTGCCGAGACTGGTGTTAGCACTCCCAGATATCCAGGCGGAGTAGTCAGCAGCACTGGGACAGGGTGGCCTGCAGACCTCAGTCTGTCTGCATTGTAACCTGTCATTCCTTGCAGGTGGAGGACCCCCTGCCCCCCGTGTTTTCAGGCACACCAAAGGGCAGTGGGGCTGGCTACGGTGTTGGCTTTGACCTGGAGGAATTCTTAAACCAGTCTTTTGACATGGGCGTGGCTGATGGGCCACAGGATGGGTAAGGTGGCTGGACTGAGCTCCTAGACTGGGACTGTGGGGAGAAGTTCCTGGTGCAGGAGGCATGCACCTGTGGGATGGGTGAGGGTCCAGCCTAGGCTAACAGCACTCCTCCCTTCCCTTCCCCTGCAGCCAGGCAGATTCAGCCTCTCTCTCAGCCTCCCTGCTTGCTGACTGGCTCGAAGGCCATGGCATGAACCCTGCCGATATTGAGTCCCTGCAGCGTGAGATCCAGATGGACTCCCCAATGCTGCTGGCTGACCTGCCTGACCTCCAGGACCCCTGAGGCCCACAGCCTGTGCCTTGCTGCCACGGTAGACCTAGTTCCAGGATCCATGGGAGCATTCTCAAAGGCTTTAGCCCTGGACCCAGCAGGTGAGGCTTGGCTTGGATTATTCTGCAGGTTCATCTCAGACCCACCTTTCAGCCTTAAGCAGCCACCTGAGCCACCACCGAGCCATGGCAGGATCGGGAGACCCCGACTCCCCCTGAAAAATCCTTTTCAGTATTATATTTTTATTATTATTATGTTATTATTACACTGTCTTTTTGCCATCAAAATGAGGCCTGTGAAATACAAGGTTCCCTTCTGCACCTGACTCCAGGTGTAATTTTTGGAGTTCGGGGTAGGACACCATCAGTAGGGGAGCAAGGAGGAGCCAGGTGCCTACATTTGGGGGATAAGCAAATATGTTTGTGTGTATGAAGCCAGTTCATTCAGGTTCTGAAGGTTTATTGAGACCTTCAGTCCCTACCCACTCCCAGCCCTGCAGAGATTGTCCTCTGCTCCCTCATGTGGCTAAACGTCTCAACCCCCAGAAGGAATGGGGAAGACCTCAGCATGCCTACCTTGGCTGTGGTTGTTTCAGAGTGGTGTGCAGTAGCTGTGTTCTTGGCATAGAGCTTCAGGAGTTGGGATGGGCCATCAGGGGAAGCTGAGTATGATAGTGAGGTGGGCTGGGGTTCCACGGTACTCACCACAGGGGAGTAAGTTGGTGGGAGGGAGGCTGAAGATGGGACATGGTTTGAGAGCAGCCAGAGGAGTGCTGGGCTGTGGCCTAGAATACACCATGGGCCTTGTTCACACTGCACTGCTCAGCCTAGCACACTAGGGTGGCCCAGACGGGTCCACAGTGAGGAGGCAGGACAAGATGGACCACAAAGGCCTGCAGCTGGGAGAGTGGCTCCTGGCTGTTAGCTGTTGGGACAGGGTGGAGGCAACTCATTCTCATGGAGCCCAGCCAGGTCCAGGCTAGAACCATGTGCCTCTTGGAAGAGGCCCGGGGAGCTGCTGGCAGCGTAACTTCAGGTGTAGGGGAGCCGGGTCTGGCTTAGGAATGGATGCCCTGGATGTGTGACAGGGATGAGGCATGGCTGAGAACCACAAGGTCCCCTTGTAAGGAGTTGGTGCTGGGGAATCAGCAGAAGCATGCATCAGGGGCAGCAGAGGGAGCACTCATGGAGACCATGGGTGTCCAGGGGAGGAAAGGGGCCTGAGGGGGCCAGCCCCTCAGGCCCGGCGGATTTTCATCTCGGTGCGTTTGAGGGAGTAGTAGAAGCCCTTCCACTGGGCCCAGTTGATGCCATTGGCATAAGAGAGGTGGGAGCCACCTAGGTAGAAGCCATTGAGGTTGGCGAAGTGGCAACTGCGGAACCAGAAGGCTCCTGAGGAGAGGGCTGCGCAGTTCTGCACAAAGAGGTCCTGGTCCCGGTCGAAGGTAGAGAACTTCTGGCCACTGTGGTAGGACAGGGAGTCACCTGGCAGAGGAGAGAAGGGTTGGGGCTGCTGAGGCAGGGAACTGAGCCCCGAGCTGGCCGGGAGAGGGTGACAATGACGACTGTGAGAGATATCACGTGGCAGCCTGACGGGATGGGGGCACCCTCCCTGAGCCAGATGTTGGGTAGATGTGCTTCTGCAATGAAGAGAAACAGCTGCTCCGCCACAGAGTTGCCTGGAGCAGGGCCAGGATGGCTGCTCCCCAGGGCTGAGGCCCAAGCTGGTTTGAGCTGGTTTGGAGCCAGCTGTGGCCCTTCCAGACCCAGGAGGGTTGAAGGAGGGGCCTGAAGTAGGTTGGGGCTGACTGGGCAGGGCCAGCCCTGCTTTCTTTCCCCTCACAGCCCCTCCTAAAGTTAACAGCGGGTTATACCTGCCCCGCCATCCTCGAAGCCTGCCACAAAGAGGGTGTAGCCATCCTCCTCTGCGCTGACCGCGTTTGGGGAGATGGAGAAGTCAGCGTACTTGGCATAGGCCGTGTTGTTCTCAAAGTCCTCCAAGTCCACTCGCAGCTCGTACTTCTGCTTCAGTGTCAGGAGGTGCATGTTCTGCAGCCCTGGGGAGGAGGGGCAGCTGGTCAACAAGGACCTGGCCCTGGGGCAGCCCGTCAGCCCACCTGGTCCCTGCCTTACCCAGCCAGTACTCTCCATCGGCGCGGCCGAAGCCCAGCTTGTAGTCATTCCAGCCGCGGAAGAAACTCACTGAGCCATTGAATCTCTTCTGGAAAACCTGGAGCAGAGAAGATGAGACTGGATCATCAAGGGTCCAGTGGGCAGGGTTCTGGTCCTGCCCTGCCCACCTCAAGCATGGACTCTGTGACACCATGGCCAGTTAAAGGACTGAGTTGGGGGTGGGTAGTGGAAATGGGGTTGCTAAAACAATGTCCACGTTGGCACCAGGCCCCCTGTGGAGCAGTTGCCAGCACCCACCTGGGCTCTTCATACCCAGTTTCCTATAGAGGCAGGAAAGAGGCTAAGAGGGAGGCGTTCTAGAGCTCGAGTGCCTAGCTGTGGGACCTGGGCAAGTTACTTCCCCTCTCTGGGCTTTAGTTCCTCACTACTTGCCAGGGTTATTGTGAGGCCTATGCGCATTAACCTACCTCAGCTGGGCGCAGTGGCTCACGCCTGTTATCTCAGCACTTTGGGAGGCTGAGGTGGGCGGATCACCTGTGGTCAGTAGTTCAAGGCCAGCTTGGCCAACATTGTGAAACCTCATCTCTACTAAAAATAAAAAAATTAGCTGGGCATGGTGGCACATGCCTGTAATCCCAGCTACTTGGGAGCCTGAGGCAGGAGAATCTTTTGAACCTGGGAGGTGGAGGTTCCAGCAGTGAGCTGAGATGGAGCCACTGCACTCAAGCCTGGATGACAGAGTGAGACTCCACCTCAAAACAACACCTCAAAACAAACAAACACCTACCTCGGGCACTTAGAATTAAGTGTTGGCAGCTGCTCAGAAGCTGTGCCGTGGGTATCATTATCCCCATTTTAAAGATGAAGAAACAGGTTCACAGATGTGAAGCCCAGGGTCACAGAGCTGGGATTAGAACCAGCTCTGGCGTCTGTTCCCTCCTCCCACTCACCGTCCACTTCCCGCCCTCGGTGGTCATGTCACAGAAGACGGGCACAGGCACACTGGGGCCCGAGGGGTAGATGAGGTACACGCCGTCTGACTGGTAGCCCTGGGCATAGATGTCGTCACAGTCCAGGGGTTGCTGAAGGCAAAACCTCTCCAGAGCTGGCGGTGGGGACATGGGGACAGTGAGGAGAGTGGGACTATGGCATCATTGACACCTCAGCACCCCAAGGTTTGCCTCAGTCCTTGGGGCTGGGGGACTTTGACACAAGGAGTCATGGAAGATTTCTTCAAGGGAGATGAGCAATGCTCATGTCATCCATCTGCCCCATTTTGTAAAGGAGGAACCTGAGTCCTGCAGAGCTGGGGCTCGACCCTGACAGTCTGTTCTGACAGTCCAGCCTCTTCTTGCCCAACCTATGGGCCAGGCCGTGTCTGTGAGTGTGGGGCTGCTTACCATCTCCTCGGATCCCGGAGACCTGGGGGGCACACGGGGGCGTGGAGAGAAGCAGCAGCAGCGGCAGGGCCAGGAGGGCCTGGCGATGGGCAGACAGGGTCAGCACAGCCCCTTCCCAGCTCCAGAGACCCCCTGTTCTCTTTGCATTTGCCCCCACCACCCGTGGACGTACTGCCCTTGCCTGAATCCCTCTCCTGCCGTTTGGCCCCTCTTCCCTTCCCCCCACCCCGCCCGCCAAGTAACCCAACTGTCTGGGACAGGCTATATACCCTCATAGCTTACGAGTTTCAAGAGAACTCCTTGTGCCTTCATAGTCCCCTCTGTAGCCAGGGGCCTCTGGAGTGGGCTCAGTTCCCCCATGCTATGAGTCCCCCCACCCTGGGCCCCGTACCTTCATGCTGTCAGTTCTGCTCAGAGTGGCTGGGTGTCTGCGGCCTCAGACTGCAACCGCCCAGAGTTATGTGCTGGGCCCCCGCCAGCCGCCCCAGCCCCGCCCCCCTTCCCGTAGCTGCAGAACCCCCCTCTCCCCACCCCAGACAACCAGCATCAGTTTACACTATCAGGGGGCTGGGAGGTGGGGCTGGAGCCAGGGGACCACCTGTGTCTCATTAGGCCCGTTGGGCAAAGTACTGCAGACGTTAACTCCCTGCTGGCTCCAACTGTTCCCTGGATCCCACTCCATCCGCCATCCGCCATCTGCCACCCACCCGGCTAGAGCTGTGGGCCCCCTGGCAGCCCCAGCCCACCGCAGCCTGCCCCCTGCTTCCTGATGGGCCCCCCCCTGCGGATGTCTGTTTATTCTTTCCCCTCCTTCCCTGGCCTGTGTTTCATCAGCCATTGAGGGGGAGGGCTGAGGGAGAGTGGGGGTGTCATATGGCTGGCTTCTGGGGAGGGGAGGCCTGCTCTGGGGGAGCAGAAGGCTGAGGGGACAGTTTCAGAGCTCCTGATGTGGGAGCCTGGCTGGGGCTGGTGGGGGGACAGAGGCAGCAGTCTCTTGGCAGGCCTGGGACATTTCTGAGCCATGAGCACAAGGCTGCTGGCGTCCAACTGCTCTGTCTGCCCCAGCTCAGGCCAGGGCCCCTGTCCAGCCCCCCTCCCCAGCCACCCCTCACTCTGGCCACCTCAGGCCGGCTCTTTTCCCCTCCCACAGTTCCCTGGCCCATCTGTCTGGCTCACATGCACCGGGTATGGGACCTCTTTTGTTTCTCCTCACTCCACCCCTCCTTCCTTCTTCCAAACCCTTCACTTCAGCTCCCATACCTCCCAGACTCTACTTCATTTGAATCTCCCTACTTCTGGGCTCTGTCCTCCTATCCTTGGCACACTACCAGGAGAGTTGTTCTAGATGGCCTCTCAGATTATGTCACCCTGCTTAAGCCTCATGGCTCCCTATTGCCTCAGGGCTGAGGCTAGGTTTTTCACCTTGGACATGAAAGGAATTTCAAGTCTTTCTCTGGCCTATCTTGAGGACCTTGTCCCTTATTGCTGTGACTCATAAATTACAGTGCAGCCACTCCAGACTTTTCACCATGGAGGTTCCCACTCTTGTGATGCTCCCTGCGGTGCCCGCTCATCTGCCTCCTTTTCTTGGCCATAAGGGCCAGTGAGCAGGGTCCGTGTCTCAGTTCTGCATGCTCAGTGCCCATCACAGAGCCTGGCACAGAGTAGGATTGATATGTACATGCACAGTCACTCACGTATTTATATGTATATATGGATAAGATACTAGAGTCAGGGCCTTGCCCTGTTGCCCAAGTGCAATCATAGCTCACTGCAGCCTCAAGCTCCTGGGCTCAAGTGATCCTCCCACCGCAGCCTCCTAAGGAGCTAGGACTACAGGTGTGCCACCACACCCAGCTAATTTTTTAATTTTTTTGTAGAGATGGGGGGGGTCTCCCTATGTTGCCCAGGCTGGTCTTGAACTGGCCTCAAATGTTCCTCCCACCTTAGTCTCCCAAGAAGCTGGGACTACAGGGCCACTACACCTGGCTCACAGATATCTTTTGAGTGCTGTGTGCTATAGGCTATGCTGGCTGCTGAGGATACAGTATCTGCCCCACAAGGAGTGGCAAGCACAGGTTTTGGACAGTGAATTGCAAATGTAAGGTGTATTACAAAAGGACATTTGTGTTGAATGGATGAACAGATGAAATATTCAAAGGCAAAGTGATGAGGCAGCTCTGGCTTAGGTCCCATCTCTCCACTCCTGAGTCAATAGATAAGCCCCTTGGCAAAGCCCCAGTTGGCCTCCCTGACTTGGTTCTGTGATTGCCTCTATTCATAGTTGTGTCTTGTGTCAGGCTACCTCAGTTCAAATCTAGGTTCTATTGCCTGTTAGCTGGATGACCTTGCAAAAATTACCTAGTCTCTCTGTGCCTTGGTTTCCTCCTCTGTAAAATGAGGATAGTCATAGTATCTACTTCATAGGGGTGTGGTGAGGATTAAGTAATACATATCAAGTTCCTAGAACAGTGCCTACAAATGGCAGCTATTTAGTAAATATTAGCTATCGTCATCGTCATCATAAACATCATGGTTCTCATATGAATGGGTTGTCTTCAACACAACTTGTATCCTTGCCTGTGGAAGAGACAGTTGGCTGGCTCTCAATGCTCGTTCTTCCCTTAGTCCTTAGTAGTAAGATCCTAATTTTTATCTGGGCTCATTGTCCAGCCTCCCTTGTAGCTAGGTGAGGTCACACATCTGAATATTGGCCAATAAGATGCCAACAGGTATATTGTAAAGGTAGGTGGCTTGTCCCTCTTCATCCTGCCCTCTGTCCTGCTGGATGTGATGGCTAGAGCTCTAGCTGCCACCTTGGACAGTGGGGATGAGGAAGATGAGGCCTCATCAGGGAATGGCAGAGGAGGAACTGGCAAAGCCTCTCACAACTTTGTGGAGTCGGTCCGAAAACAGCCCTGGACTGCCCTCCTCTAGGCCTTTTTTATGCAGGAGAGGAAGAAACTTCTATGTTCTTTAAGTGTCAGGTGGTTTTTTTTTTTTTTTTCTGTTACACATAGCTGAATCTAATCCTGATCTCTTCTTTCAGCAAATGCCAGCTAATTTTAACACAAGTCTATACAAGGGAAAATAATGAAAAAAAAATCAGTCATCAAAACAAATACTAAAATGGTCCAAAGTCAAGTATTGAAGACTTTTGGAGAATACCACTAATGAACAAACATAGAAACTCCTTCTCCCCCTCAAAAAGAGAGAATTAAGATACGAGGTATCAATTACATTTTGCCAATTAGTTTTTACTTAAAAAATTGAATAATGTGTGTGGGTGCAGCAAAGCAGGCACTGTGTTCACTGGATGTGACTGGAAATTAGTTTAACTTTTGTGGGAAAGAAATTTGGTAATAACATACCCAGAATTGGTAATCTTTCTAAGATGTTGTCTGGAGGAAATACTCTGACATGTTGAAGAGGCACAGATACAGCTGGGGGACATTACTTGTTAGCTGCCCAGCATGGGAAACCTCTTCCCACGTATGGGGTGTTCCTCTCCTAACTAGAATGCTGGGTGTTCACATTTCCAGGGTTCCTTGCAGTTTGATTGAAGGCACATGGCCTTGGTTTAGCTGATAAAATGCACGGTCCTGGGCTTCATTTTGGGAGAAAGTGATTTGAGAAGCAGGAGCAGGAAGAATCCATTCCTGGGGCAATGGTGACCTCAGTGCTGTCTGGGTCCTAGTTTCTCTGGGTGGTTGGTGGTGGCTTGGCAAGCACAATGCTGAGTGACACTGACTTAGGCTCGGGCTGCAAAGCCCTGAGCTTGGTTCTCAGCCCTCCCGGTGATCAGTTTGCTCTGCCTGCTAATGTTTTTGAAAGAGACCCCCAACTCACATGCATGAAGATGTTTGTGTCAGGATTCTGTCATTGCCAACAACAGACACTAACTGACTTTGTTGGGAGGCTTTGCTGGGAGTCTAGACTAGGGGTGGGTGGGAGCTGAGGCTGCCCTGGGCTCTTGAAAGCAGGCCCTCAGTGGGGGTCCTGTGGTGGGACAATGTCAGGTTGATGCTGCTCAATGCACAGGGCTGTGGCTTTGTCTGTCTGCCAGATTCCAGGAGTGAGGAGGGCCCATCCCACTGGCCTTGCTTGGGTTGTTTTACGCATCCCTTGGCAAGGGAAGTGCAGTTGGACACCTTTCATTTGCCTCCCCACCTTTCTCCGTACTGCCCTGGGACCCGGAAGGCCAGCCTCACCCTCTGGTTTCTGATTGGGTCCAGCCAATGAGCAGCCTATCAAGATTCAGCGGTAAGGAGAATGAAGAGGAATATTCATTCCCCTCCTTGTAGAGTCCCCCAGGCTGGTTTTGTTTCTCAGCCAACAGTCTCAAGTCCTGCCAGGTAGCCATCTCCATACAGCCTCCTGACTCACTGTGGGCGACTCCTTCCTCCTCTGTCTGCTTCAGGTCTAGGGATGTTGACAGCTCTGGTGTTACCAGCCCAGAGATAGGCGGCCATCTCCTGCTTACACCTCAACAAATAGTCCTTTTATTAAATGCTACTCAAATTGTCCTAACCTGAGTGTTACTTGATGGAAACTGGACTGATTCAGGGAGAGAGGCATCCCTGATTATAATACAGAAAACGAGTGTGAGATTAGGAGGGGAAGTGGCTGCAGGTGTACAAAAAGTCTCCACTAAATACCCTCTGTAATAGTCATTGTAATGTACGCTGTAATATTGTCAAACCCAGATGGCTCAGTAAAAACGGATGACCCCCTGTGCTTCCTCGATGTCATTTTGGTAGGACATTTGCTCAAGTTGGTATGGCTGCCGCCCCTGGGTTAGGCCTGTGCTGGTTCTCTGCGTTCCCTGATCCACCCACATCCTCCTCTGTGCCCGGTGTGGGGGCTGCCCTGTAGGGAGGGCATCGCTGGGTTTCCATGGCCCCTGGCTTCCAGCTGGGTTTGACTAATGGGAGACACCAGCAGGAGATGGGAGAAGAGAGAGGTTGAAGTATTTCTCCCCGGCTCCTGTCCTGATGAGCACTGCAGTTTTGGCCGTAGCGTGCCCTCTGTCCCCCCGCCCCTCCCCCCCACCTCCTGATGACATCTCCTGCCATAACCTCCCTCACTGTCTCCAGTAACCCTGTTTCCTCCCCTTGCCCCTCAGGCTGGGATGATGAGGGTTATCATCCTTGCTAGCCCCAGGATGCCTCAATGCCCCATGTTGATTTTCTTAATGTTGGTTACTTCACATCCAAGTAAATAGTCCCTTCATTAAATTATCTGAAGAAAAAAAAAAACCAAACAGCTGAGTTCACCCTTTGTTTCCTGAGAGGACCCTGACTGACTCAAGGTCTTACTTTGGTTTCCTCTAAAAGCACAGCAGCCTGTGGAGTGGAGCATTTTCTGTTGTTTTGGACAACAGCTAAGGACAAGACCCCTATTCTCTCTGCAGGTGCAGACACCTCCCTGTGTGTCTTGCTGGCAGGCAGCTAGACTGCTCCTTTATCCACCCTCCTGTATCCGGAGCTAGAGAAGCCTGAGGAGAGTTTTTGAAGGAAACTCATCAAAGCAGAGAGCACCTAGGGAGAAGAGACGGTGAGTCCCCCCAACCCAGGCCAAGCAAAGGGGTTCCAAGAGAGAGGGGCTGTGTGCCAGAAGGACAGACTTGGGTTGACAGGCTGAGCTGCCCAAACCCAAGGGCCCTTTCCCAGAGGCCACTGCTGCAGCAAAGTGAGAACGACTGTTTGGAAGACGGGGGTGAAGCCTGGGGATGCCCGAGGTGGACAGAAGAGAGGGGGCAGGGGCTCGCACAGTCATCATTTGGCAGGACACAGATGTGGTGTTCCGAGTGGGTGCTGTGGAATATGAGGTCAGATTGGAATCAGGCCCATCCTCGTAACCTCATTTTGCCTTAACTACCTCTTTAAAGGCTGTATCTCCAAATATAGTTGCATTCCAAGGTACTGCATGGTACAGCTTCAGTGTGAATGTTGAGGGACACGATTCATCCCATAACAAGCATCTTCGAAACACCAGGCACTCTTTAACCCTTTATAGGCAACCGTGCACAAGACAGAACCTCCAGCCCTCTTGGAGCTACAGAAGAGAAAGAAAAGTAAAGTGAAATGATAAGTACTATGAAAAATGAAGCAGGAAGGTGGCAGGAGTGGGGCCAAAGTTTGAAACAGGGCATGTCCAGAAGGCCGTAGTCCAGAAGGCCGTAGTGTGGAGATGGTAATGGCAAACTCTGGGTCCAAGGGCAGACACAGACATTTTGTGGTGGGGAACGCTCTATCTTATTTGTCTAACACGGGGGAAGGTTTTAGGAGGGATTTAGTGTCTCTACCCGCCTTTTTATAGTTTGGGACAAGATCAGTTGATGGAGCTCAGGATGTGGCAGAGAGAAGAGGCAGATTAGAGATGGGGAGGGTGTTAAATCTAGGCTAAAACATTTGAACTTGATCCCAAGGGCCTTTGGGATTAGGGTATATTGAGATAATGTAACTTAGGTTCCTGATTTTACTTTGATGTGTAGATGCTACATAACTGGGGAGAAAGCATACAGATTAGAGGTCTTTTTGTTTTTAAATAAACAAATGCATGTGTATAATTGGGATAAGAGGGGTACTTGGAGGCCGTATATGGAGAAACAGCAGTCCCTAGCCCTGTGTTTGATGAGTCCTGGGGTTGAGTCTTTTCTCTTTCATTGTGCTGGCCAGTGAGTGGAGGTTTGTTTCCGTCAGTTCTGAGAAAATTATTTTCTATTACTTCTTTGGCTATTTCTTTCCTCCATTTTCTCTGTTCTGATTGTGATAATTTTATTAGTTGGTTATTAGATCTCTTAAATTGATCCTGTATTATATATTGCCCTAAAAATCCTCTGTGCTCTGCCAACCATCTCTTCCTCCCCCTAACCCCCTGGCAACTACTGAACTTTTTAGTGTCTCCATAATTTTATCTTTTCCAGAATGTCATATAGCTGGAGTCATATAATAATTTGTAGCCTTTTCAGATTGGCTTCTTTCACTTAGTAATATGCATTTAAGTTTCCTCCATGTCTTCTCATGGTGTGTTAGCTTACTTCTTTTCAACACTGAATAATATGCAATTGTCTGGATGTACCACAGTTTATCCATTCACTTAATAAAGGACATCTTGGTTGCTTCCAAATTTGGATGATTATGAATAAAGCTGCTATAAACGTCTGTGTACAGGTTTTGTGTGGACATACATTTTCAACTCACTTGGGTAAATACCAAGGAGCATGATTGCTGGATCATATGGTAAGACTATGTTTATTTAGTTTTGTAAAAAACTGCCAAACTATCTTCCAAAGTATCTGTACCATTTTCTATTCCTACCAGCAATGAATGATTGCTGTTCCATATCTTTGCCAGCATTTAGTATTGTCGTTATTTTTTACTTTAGCTAGTCTTATACTTATGTAATGATGTCTTGTGATTTTAATTTGAATTATTTAATAGCATATGATGTTGAACATCTTTTCATGTGCTTGTTTGCCATCTGTATATCTTTTTTAGTGAAAAATCTATTCATGTCTTTTGCCCATGTTCTTTTTTTTTTTTTGAAACAGGGGCTTGCTCTGTCACCCAGGCTGGGTGTAGTGGTGCAATCTCAGCTCACTGCAGCCTCAACCTCCTATGTTCAGGCCATCCTCCCACCTCAGCTTCCCAAGTAGCTGGGACTACAGTCGTGCACCACCACACTTGGCTAATTTTTGTATATTTTTTAGAGACGTGGTTTTGCCATGTTGCCGAGGCTGGTCTCTAACTCCTGGACTCAAGCAGTCCTCTGGCCTCAGCCTCCCAACGTGCTGGGATTACAGGCATGAGCCACTGCACCCGTTCCCCCAACCCGTGTTCTAATTGGATCATTTGCTTTTTTGCTGCTGGAGTTTTGAGAGACCTTTATGTATTCTAGATACTAGTTCATTGTCAGCTGTGTGGTTTGCAAATATTTTTACCCATTCTGTGGCTTGTCTTTTTATCCTCTATAGGGCCAGTCTTTTATAGAGCAAACATTTTAAATTTTGATTAAGTTGAATTAATCAACTTTAATGGTTGTGTTTTTGGTATTATATCTAGCAACTTTTTGCTTAGTCCTAGGTCCCAAAGATCTTCTATTTTTTTCTAGTTTTAATAATTTTACATTTAAGTTGGTGATCCACTTTGAGTTAATATTTATAGAAGTCAAGTTCTTTTTTTCGCCCTTCTTTTTGTAGATTCCTTAGGATTTTCTACATAGATAATTAGGTCATCTGCAAATAGGGGGAAGTTTATTTCATCCTTTCCTATTTGTATATCTGTTATCTCCTTTTCTGGTCTTATTGCACTGGCTAGAATTTCTAATCCTATGTTGAATAAGAGTAATGAGAGCAGATATCATTGCCTCATTCCTGATTTTAGCAAGAAAGCATCCAAGGCTAGGTGCAGTGGCTCAAGCCTGTAATCCCCAACACTTTGGGAGGCTGAGGTGGGAGGATCACTTGAGCCCAGGAGATTGAGGCTGCAGTGAGCTGTGATTGCACCACTGCTCTCCAGCCACGGTGACAGAGTCAGACCCTGTCTCAGAAAAAAAGAAAAGAAAGCAAGCATTCAGTCTTTCACTGTTAGGAATAATGTTACCTGTAGGTTTTTTTAGATGCTCTTTATCAAGTTGAGAAATTTCCCCTGTATTCCTACTTTTCTGACAATTTATCATTCATGGGGTGTTGAATTTTTTCAAATACTTTTTCCACATTGATTGATATAATCATGTGGGTTTTCTTCTTTAGCCTATTCACTTGGTGGGTTATATTGATTGATTTTCAAATATCGAACCAACCTTTCATTTCTAGAATAAATTACACTTGGTCATAGTGTAGAATTATTTTTATATTGCTGAATTCTATTTGGTAATATTTTGTTAAGAATTTTTGCACCTATTCATGAAGGATATTAGTCTGAATATTGGTTTTGATACAGGGTCATAATAGCTTTGTAATGAATTGGGAAGTATTTCCTTCTCTTTCCTTCTGTTTTCTGGAAGATATTGTATATAACTAGTTTTAATTCTTTTTTTTTTTTTTTAGATAGGATCTTACTCTGTCACCCAGACTGGAGTGCAGTGGTGCGATCATGGCTCCCTGCAGCCTCAACCTCCTGGGCTCAAGCAATCCTCCGTCCTCGGCCTCCCAAAGTGCTGGGATTATCGGCATGAGCCACTGATCCTGGCCCTGTGTTAATTCTTTTGTAAAAGTTTGGTAGAATTCTTCAGGGAAATCATGTGAGGCTGGATTTTTTTTTTTTTTCCTGAAAAATATTGTGATACATCTTTTAGGCCTCCATGGTTTTTGAAGAGATGTTTGTTGTCATTTAAATTGCTTTCCCTCTATAAATAAAGCATTTTTGCCTAGGTGCTTTATATATTATTTTCTTAGTTTTTAGTTTTCGGAAATTTATAATGTGTTTTGCCATGAATTTTTGGGAGTTATCCTGATTAGGATTTGCTCACCCTTTTTTTTTTTTTTTTGAGTCAGAGTCTTGCTCTGTCGCCCAGGCTGGAGTGTAGTGGCACAGTCTCGGCTCACTGCAAGCTCTTTCTCCCGGGTTCACACCATTCTCCTGCCTCAGCCTCCTGAGTAGCCAGGACTACAGGCACCCGCCACCACGCCCAACTAATTTTTTGTATTTTTAGTAGAGATGGGGTTTCACCGTGTTAGCCAGGATAGTCTCGATTTCCTGACCTCATGATCCGTCCGCCTCGGCCTCCCAAAGTGCTGGGATTACAGGCGTGAGCCACCGAGCCCGGCTTGCTCACCTTTTTAATCTGTTGTTGGCTTATGTCTCTTGTCAAATTTGGGGAGTTTTCAGCCATTATTGATTTGAGTACTTCTTTTTGCCTCACCTTCCTTCTTTCTTCTAAGGACTCCAGTGACACAAATGTTAGATCTTTGTTGTACGATAGTTCCCCAGGTCCATGAGTCTGTTCATATTTTTTCCAGTCTTTTTTCTCTCTGTTGTCAGATTAGGTAGTTCTATTGTTTTGTCTTGGAATTCACTGATTGTTCCCTCTGTCCTCTCCATTCTGCTCTTGAGCCCATCCACTGAGGTTTTTATTTTGATTATTGTATTTTTTGGTTTTAAAGTTTCCATTTGGTTCTTTGTAGCTCCTTCTTTTTTTTTCTTTTACTTTTCTTTTTTCTTTTTTTGCTGAGGCTTTCTATGTTTTCATTTGTTTCAAGTGTGTTTGCAGTTGCTTATTGATGCATTTTATCACAGCCATTTTAAACCTTTGTCAGCTAATCCTGACATCCCAGTTATCTCAGTGTTGGCATCTATCAGTTATCCTTTGTCATTCAGTTTGAGATTTGCTGGTTCTTTATATGATTAATACTTTTTGGTTGAAACTTGGACATTTTGTATTATGTTACAAAATGCTGGGTCTTATTTAAACCTGTTTTTTGTTTGTTTGTTTGTTTTGAGACTAAGTCTTGCTCTGTCACCCAGGCTGGAGTGCAGTGGCGTAATCTCGGCTCACTGCAACCTTCACCTCCCGGGTTCAAACCATTCTCCTGCCTCAGCCTCCCGAGTAGTTGGGCCTACAGGGGCATGCTACCATGCCTGGCTAAATTTTGTATTTTTATTAGGTTGGTGCAAAAGTAATTGTGACTTTGCCATTAATGGCAAAAACACTTACTTTTGCATCAACCTGATAGTAGAGATGGGCTTTCACCATGTTGCCCAGGCTAGTCTGGAACTCCTGGCCTCAAGTGATTCACCCACCTTGACTTCCCTAAGTGTTGGGATTACAGGTGTGAGCCACCACACCCAGCCTAAACTTGTTTTAGCTGGCCTCCTCTGACACCCCTCTGGCCGAGAAAGGGGTGGCACTGCCTCTGTACCGCCAGGTGGAGGTAGAAGTCCAGGTTCCTCACTTTGCTTCTGTTGACACTTAAGAGGGGGATTCCCTGTTACTGTTGGACAGGGTGCAAGTTTCAGCTCCCCACGTGGTCTCCACTAACACTCCAAGGTCAGGGAGAGCACCTGTAATGGCTGGGATGCAAGTCCTGGCTCCCTACTTGGCCTTCTCTGTTACCACCCAGCTGGGGATGTTGGGACCCCTCGTTACTGCCTAGTCAGGGGGAGGTCTAGGCTCCCCATTCAGCCTTTGTGGCATGGGTGGGTGGGGCTGCGTGCTTTCCCGTGGTGTTTGGCTGCAGTAGGGTATTTATTGCCCAGGAATTTTCTGTCTTGCCAGGCCGCCCTTTTCCTGGTCTTTTGGCTACAGATAGCAGGTTTTGTTAAGGGTTTTTTTTTTTTTGTAGTGGCTGTTGGCATTTCCAGACTGCCAGCTTCTCCAGTACCCATTCTGGGATAATGAGACAAAAAGAAAGCCCAGGAGAGTCGCCACTGTCCTCAGTCCTGATGTCCCTGGCCCGCCTGCCTTCTTTTCTCCACCTTTCAGAGTCTTCTCATGTTTGTCTTGTATGTGATGTCCTAGGTTTTTAGTTGTACTTAGCAGGAAGTACAGGAAAAAATATACCTACTCCATCTTCCCACAAGTGGAAGTTCCTTAAAAAGAATTATGAGGCCTAAGTTACATAGAGTGACGTAGACCAGTCTTTACAAACGTGTACCTGGGAACTACCACCCTGATTCCTAGCACCACAGCAGGCTTCCTGTGAGGAGGGACACATTTTTATTTGCATCTTTAAAAAATTGGGCTGGCTGCCAGGTGGAAAATGGGTTGGTGGGAGGCAGGGGAGGGACTGATGGCTTGAGTGTTCTCAGACACCATCATCTGTCCCTAATGGCCCCTGTGGGTGGGGTGGGGTGGCCTGGGCTCCATGGGTCACCTCCCTCCTCTTTGGCTCTGGGTCATCAGTCAGGGTCAAGCAGTCCAGGGCTGCCTGATGTGGGTGGGGAACCTCTGCTCTTCCTGGCATCAGACTTATTGTCAGGAAGCAGAAGCACATTTCAGCTTTTGTACACCCTTTTTCCTGACTTGTGGGGTCAGCTGTTAATTTCCTGTTGCCTAACTGTACTCCACATTCATTTTGTCAGCAAACATGCTGTATTATGGATTGCTAAGGACATGACTGCTGTGGCTGCTTTACTCTGCCCGGCCCTGGATTATGGTGTTGTGATAGGGAGAGCAAATGGGGTTAGAGAGAGAGGAAGAAGAAACACCGTGTGTCTGCAAGAGAAAGAGAGACAGAGAGAAACAAATGCTAGAGACTAGATAGGCTTGGCTGCAGGTCACTTGGATAGCCTCAGTTTCTTCATCTGTAAAATGGAGCCAATATTTTCACCTTTAGAGAAATGTGGGAAGGATGGGAAATTCTGTTGTTAGGACTCAGCATATAGTAGGAGCCCAGTAAATAGACATGATCATTATTATCATTGTAATAAACTAATGGAAAACTGTACTTCTTTGTCCGTTGAATGTCTGTCCTCAGGCCTACTGTGTAAAAAGCCCTTCTTCTATAAGAATCTCTTGGATTTTCCTTTGACAAAAAGAGGCGAGGCCTTGTGGGGATTGGTCTGAGATCCAAGTTGGGGCAGGACTGATGCTTGGGGACATCTGGGCACACTGAGGTAAGTGGCCCAGACTTGCTTCCAAGGCTGATTAACAGGTTAGCATTGGCCGGGCAGGGTGGCTCACGCCTGTAATCCCAACACTTTGGGAGGCCGAGGCAGGTGGATCACGAGGTCAGGAGTTCAAGACCATCCTGGCCAACATGGTGAAACCCCGTCTCTACTAAAAATACAAAAATTAGCTGGGTATGGTGGCGTCTGCCTGTAATCCCAGCTACTTGGGAGGCTGAGGCAGGAGAATCGCTTGAACCAGGGGGTCAGAGGTTGCAGTGAGCCAAGATGGTGCCACTGCACTCTAGCCAGGCAACAGAGCAAGACTCCGTCTCAAAAAAAAAAAAAAAAAAAAAAACCAGGCTAGCATTTATTGAGCACCTACTATTCACCAGACTTTTTGCACTGACCCTACATGGGAGTAATTATATCTTCAGTTTTACTGCTGAGGAAACTGAGCTTGAGTGAGAGAAGTGACTTTGCCTAGTGAGTTGAGTGGAACCAGTATTTGAACCAAGGCCTGTTTGGTGCCAAAGCCTGGGTACTGCCCAGGTCGCACATAACCTTGCCAGTCAGGTTGAAGGATGGCATAGGTCAGTGGGCCAACAGAGGCTTACATGCAGAGGCCTGGACTGCAGCGGGCCTCTGGCTTCATTCAGTCTGCCTATCAAACCAGCTGCATGGGGCTGCCTCTCACTCCAGAGGGGTCTATGGGTCCTGGATCCAGTTTGGCATAGTCTGTGGGGGAAGTTTGCTCCACAGGGACCAGCTGGCCACGTCTGTCAACTTCCTGGCTGACTGCCTGGATACTCCAATCCCAGGGTCCTAATGGGCAGTATGCAAGTTGGAATGGGGGTGGTACAGCAGAAGAGAGGGGTCTGGAGCCTGGTCTCGATTCTGACTTGGAGGAGGGGAGATGATACATAATGGTAGGTTGGCTGCCAGCAGTCAGGGACTGCTAGCCAGTGTGGACATCCAGGAGGGTGCTCAAGGTGTCTTCTACCTTGACTCTTGTGACTTCCTTCTCCCCTGTTGTCCTCATCAGCTAGTGCCTCCCAACTTGTATGTCCTGCTTTGAACCTGCCTCTGAAGCCCACCTTCCTGTCCTCACCCTCCCACCCCCACCCCACCCCTTGTGCCCCATGCTTCGTAGCTCTGGAGAGGCAGCCCATATTTGAATTTTGTCTTTCCCACTTTTGTCAATAAATCCAGCAAATGTTTGTTGGGCTACCCCAGGCCTGACTGTTTTCACTGTTGAAGCTTCAAGTGAGATATTGGTATGAGGTTTGGAGAAGTAATTTAACTTCTCCAATTCTCTGTTTTCTCATCTGTAAAATTGCGTGTGTGCAGGGTAGTGGGCGGCTTATATCCACCTCAAGGGTTGTGAGGGTTAAAAAGATGGGGCGCCAGTCTCCAGGTGCCTCCTACCCCTCCTTCCTCACCCTCAGCTTCTTTCTCCCCTTTCTGATTTCTCTACTGTGCCTACTGCTCGATGAGCATCTGAAAATTCTCCTACAAGGCCAGGCACGGTGGCTCACACCTGTAATTCCAGCACTTTGGGAGGCCGAGGTCGGTGGATCACCTGAGGTCAGGAGTTCAAGACAAGCCTGGCCAACATGGTGAAACCCTGTCTTTACTAAAAATACAAAAAGTTATTTGGGCTTGGTGGCAGGCACCTGTAATCCCAGCTACTCGGGAGGCTGAGGCAGGAGAATTGCTTGAACCTGCGAATCAGAGGTTGCAGTAAGACAAGATAGTGCCACTGCACTCCAGCCTGGCGACAGAGCAAGACTCCATCTCAAAAAAAAATCAATAAAATTGGCCGGGCACAGTGGCTCACGCCTGTAATTCCAGCATTTTGGGAGGCCGAGGCGGGTAGATCACGAGGTCAAGAGTTCGAGACCAGCCTGTCCAACGTGGTGAAACCCCATCTCTACTAAAAATACAAAAATTAGCTGGGCGTGGTGGTACGCGCCTGTAATCCCAGCTACTCAGGAGGCTAAGGCAGGAGAATCACTTGAACCTGGGAGGTGGAGGTTACAGTGAGCCAAGATCCCACCACTGCACTCCAACCTGGGTGACAGAGCGAGACTCCATCTCAAAAAATAAAAATAAATAATAAATAAATAAATAAAATAAAAATAAAGTAAAGCTGTTTTTGACATGGCAGATAGATAACCGAAAAACTCCCTGAATAAAAGATAAAAATCATCCTTTAACATTTGTAGCCAAAATCGGCAAAGATCAATATGTATGATTTTGCTCTGTGTTGGTGAAGATATGCTTAAATTATACTTACCCAAGTGGAAACAGGGTAAGAATAGTAATATGTGCTACAGTGCTATTTGTTATAGCAAAATGTTAGCAATGCTCTAGATGTCTGTCACTAGAGGCCTAGCTCAAGGATGTGGTCAGTACTCAAAGGCGCCTAATGCAAAGTGGCTGTTGAAAGTAGCAAGGTGTCTCCTCCAGTCTGTCCCGGTGGATGCTCAGAGTAATGGTTCAAGAACACAAATCTGTTCACATGTATCCCTGCTTAAAATAGTTTATGGCTCCACTGACATGCAGCGAAAATCCAAAAATCTGCCACATGGCCCTCCATCATCTGTTCCCTACTGACTGATCTTGGTCCCCTTACCCTGCCTCTATCCTTCCTTCTTGCCAGCCCTCACCCTGTGCTCCAGCCGCACCCACACTGAACCTGCCCTGCCAACTCACTGCCAGGCCTTTGCACGTGCTGTCCCCTGTGTCTGGAGTCCCAGCCCCCAACAACGTTTACCCTGCTAACTCCCTTATCCTGCAAGACTGAGCCTTGCTGACTCCCAAGTCTGAGTGAGGGGCTTCCTCCGGGCTCCCACATTTCCCTGGGCAGCTCCTATACAGCAGGGGCCATGCTGCAAGGCAGCTGCTTCCTTGTTTGCACATAGTCTTTGAACTCCTCAGGGCAGGGACCTGTAAAAAGACAAAATGACAATAAATTTAGTTTAAAGACCTAATTGGCTTTTATTTGAAATTTTAGAATTGGGCAACACCTCATTCTTATAAAATAGAATGATTGTTTGACGAGCTGAACAGAGATTAGATTTACAGGCAGAAAGGGCTGAAGTAAACAGGCAGAACAAAAAGCAGACTGATTTCAAAGTTACTTTCCTTGTAAAGGTTAAAGCAGAGGGGACTTCCTATCATGCTGGCTAAAAGTGGCCTGTTTGGGGATTTGGCTATTATCTCTTTGTGTCCTGATTTCTTGGAAGATCAGATAAACAATTTAGTTTTGGCTTTGTAGCATGGAACTTCAGCATGAGTGAATCCATTTTGGTTTGGTCTGTTGGAGCTTATCCAGGAGCTCAATCCAGACCAATAACCTCCTATAAATCTTATTTAACAGACCACATCTTGTTATTTGTTGTAGTCTCTGCATCCAGCATCACTCTGGGTACATGCTTGGTACATAGGTGGCATTTCATAAGTTTGAAGAGCAAAGGGGAGGGAGAGAAGGATGAGGAAGGGTTCCCTGTAGAAACTCTGAGCCAACCTGGGCCTGGGTGATGGGTTTCATGAAGGCAGGCAGAGACTGGCAAGGGCATTCCAGGCAAGGAGAGTGGCTGGGCAAAGGTGTGGAGGTGTGAATGTTGGGAGACCACAGCACACAGCAGGCCAGAAAGGAGGGGATGGCCCAGGATTGGGAGTCAGGGCATTTTATTTCTTCCAGGGCTGTCATTGGAAGGTTTCCTTAGCTGTCTAAACCTCAGTTTCCTCATTCAGAAAGCAGGGCTAATAGTCATTGTATTATGAGAATCAATTGAGGTAGTAGGGCACATGATGACACATTGTGAACCCTAAATTGCTAAGCAAATGTTGGATAATTGTACTATTATTAGTTGTTTCAGGATGCCTAGTACCAGATTGATGATGGGGGGCTTCAGAAGTAAAGCTGGGGAGCTTTGACTTCCTTCCAGCTGCTGATGGGAAGGCCTGGCCTCTGATGCTCACACGAGGGGACCTGGCACAGACACAGCTGTGGCGAGAGCAAGGGCCACTGGGCCTGGGGGACAGGAGGAGGGCAGCCACAGAGAGCAGATGCTGCTGCACCTTGGGGCCAGGGTCAGGACCCAGATGGGGAAGGCAGCCATGTTGGCATGGACACCAGCTCACCACAGCCAGCAGCACCCAGAGGCCATTGGTTCAGCAGGACAGCAGGTGTCCCAAGCCCTGCAAGAAAGCAATGTACAGGCATGGACTAAGGGATGACACCAAGGGAGGGCTTACCTCTCTGTGACTGGCCCATCACCCTTACCTCTCCTCGCTTCACATGCTACATTCCAGGTGAGCTGTTTATCTTGCAGCTCTGTGTTGTTGCATGGGCTGGTCTCTTTGCCGCACATATTGTTTGCCTGTCCCCATTCCTTTGCCTGGCCACCTCATATTCATCCTTCAGATGCAGCTCGTGTGGGAAGCCTTCCTAGGTGCCCAGGTCTGAGCAAGGTTGCCTTTGCTTGTTCCTCGTGCATCTCCCCTCACTCTACCTAATCAGAGAACTTATCACCCTGTACCTGTTTATTGACCTTTCCGTCTCCCCAGTAGACTGGAAGCACTCTGAGGGCTCATCAGTCTACTCCCAGAGCCTAGTATGATGTCTGGTGTGTTGCTCAGTAAGTGTTTGTAACATGGACAGATGGATGAATCCATGCATGGACGGATAAGTGTAAGAGTAAATGGTGGATGAGTAGATACACAGATGGTGGAGGAGTGATGGATGAAAAGATGTGTGCATGTGTGGGTGGATGGATGGAGCAAATCATACATGTGTGCATGCATGGATTGGTAGTTGGAGAATGGATGGATGAAAGAATATAAGAAATGAGGTCGGGTGTGGTGGCTCATGTCTGTAATCCCAGCACTTTGGGAGGCCGAGGTGGGCAGATCACTTGAGGTCAGTGGTGCACACTTGTAATCCCAGGTACTTGGGAGGCTGAGGCAGGAGAATTGCCTGAACCCAGGAGATGGAGGTTGCAGTGAGCCGAGATTGTGCCACTGCACTCGTGCCTGGGTGATAGAGCAAGACTCTGTCTCAAAAGAAAAAGAAAAAAAGAAAGAGAAACGAATGGTGGATACATAGATGAATTAATGGATGGATAATGAGTGCATGGGTGATTGAGTGAGTGGATGGATAAATAGGTAGATAATGCATTTATCTTGATGGATAAATAGGTAGATAATCAGTGCATGCATGGATAGATAGTTGGAGGAATGGAGAATGAATGAATGCATGGATGGGTGAGTGGGCGGAAGATGAACAAGATGGTGACCACGTCTCCCAAAGTTCAAGTGCTGGAAACTTAATCCTCAATGCAATGGTTTGAGAGATGGGACTTTTAAGAGGTGATTAAAGGTCACCTTGGGAATGGATTAATGCTGTCACCTCGGGAATGAGTTCTTTTATAAAAGGATGAGTTTGGTCCCCTTTCCTCTCTCTGTTGTCCCTGTAATGGCTTCTGCCATGTGATGACACAGCAGTAAGACCCTCATCAGATGCAGCCCTTTGTTCTTAGACTTCCCAACCTCCAGAACCTTGAGCCAAATACATTTCTGCTCATTATAAATTACCCAGTCTGTGGTATTGTGTTATTGCAGCAGAAACAGGCTAAGATCCAGTGCTTACCAGGGCAGTGCCCACAGTGCCAGGCTTCATGAAGGCCAGCTCTCAGGCTAAGAGGTGGGAGAGGACTGGGGGCGTTCCACCCAAAGGGACCTCTGATCTCATTGCCTCCCCCCTGACATTTACACATCAGGAAACAGGCCCAGAGAAGATCAGCTACTTGCCCGAGGTCACACAGCAAGCTGGGGTCAGAACCAGTCAGAACTCAGTTGACTGTTTCCAATATTCTGCATAGACAGAGGCTGGACTGATTTTTATCCCCCTCTGAGGCAAGTGATGGCAAACTGAGACACAGCAAAACTACAAACTCTTTCCAAGGCTTATTGTAATAACTAACTTTATTTCTGCCACCAAAGAGACCATGGAATGTAGTGGCTAAGAGCTTGGATTGGGGAGCCTGGTGGTTTGGGTTTGAATTCCAGCTCTGCCATTAATAGCTGTGTGGTGTTAGACAAGTGACTTAACCTCTCTGTGCTTCAGTTCCCTCATCTATATAATGGAAGTGATACAGTACCTCCCTCATAGGTTGTGTTACTCGGGGTGAGCTTATCACATAAAGTGCTTGGAACAGCGCCTGTTGGGTAAGGATGTATGATGTGTGCCTGTGCGTGTAAGGCAGTAAGAGTGAGCATGTGTGTAAATGTGCATGAGCATGAGGCCTGAAGGTACACACATATTTATGTGTGAGTATGAAGGAGTGAGCATGCGAATGGATGTGGATGTGCAAGTGCGGTTGTGAGGGTGTAACTGTGTATGCGTGTTTGTGTGTGTGCGAGTACTGTGGGTCTCTATCAGGCAAGGTGGAGTCATGGATGTGCATGTGGCACAATGTGTGAGCACAGAGTGTGGGATACATGGAGTATTTTGACCATATGTGTATGGTATGTGTGAGGATTTACATGGAATGGTATGTTGGGGGAGGGCTGACCAGGTGTGTGCATGCATGCATGTGTGTGTGCGTGTGCGTTTGTGTGTGAAGCTGGCTCTTGCCTACATCAAGGGACTCAGAAACCTCCCCAAACAGGGTCCCAGTCTGGAAAACTGTATTTTTGACTCCTGAGGGTGGTTATTCCAAAAATGAGTCCACCTCCACTCCAACTCCCAGCCTGGAAGCTAGAGCCAGAGGTCAGGAAGTCAGGTTAGTGGCCTGAGCTGGGCCATCTGTTCACAGGGATGGAAGAGGCAGAGGGAGAGCAGGTGCTGAAAGCTTTCAGCTTCAGGATCTGGAGGCCAAGGGCTGGATTTGGGCAGAGATCTGACAGGGTGGATGGCATGGAGCTAGTTGATGGTGCAGGGCCAGCCCAGCTGGCGCTGGGACTCCCAGGTCCATACTCCTCAAGTCTGTGCAAGGTCTCGAAGGTAGTGATCCTGTCTGGGTGAGTTATGGCCATATTCCTGGCATTTCTTTGCTGGGTAGAAGCACCTCACACCAACTCAGCCTATATTTGTTGGTGAATGAATGGACAACAGATGAAATGAGAAATAAGTCTGTCTTTAGGGCCTGCAATTCGCTCCCTCCCACAGTTCAAGCTCCACCCCTGAAACCCAGGACCTCCCCTCCCACCCCAACCCTCTCTCCATTCTCACTCAAGTCACTGCTCAGCCCCCAGCAGCACCGTGAGGGCCTGTCCACCTTGCAGGACCAGGCCTGGCTCAGTGTGGCTCTTCCTGTCCCGCTGAGTCCCTGGGGAAGGTCAGAGGCCAGTTAGGGGCACCATGAGAAACCTGTGTGGTAGCCTCACCATGGTTAGAAAGCAAGGAACTAGGCAGAGTGGAGTTTCTTCTGTTCCTTCTCAGATTCGCTGGGGTCCACGTGGGGTAGTCATCCTCTTATGAGGGCCTTAGCTGCCAGGCTCAAGAACTTTGCAGGCCCTGGGCCCTTTGACTGTCAGGAGGACTCTCTCTAATCACAGCAAACACATTAAAACACGTGGTATCCACAGCCCAGGTTGAGTTGAACTTTTTTGCCATTAATATTTTTCAAAGGATAGGATCATCTTTTGATAAGACACATTATTTATTTTGATGTCTGAACACTTTTTTTTTTTTTTTTGAGACAGGGTCTCACTCTGTCACCCAGACTGGGTACAGTGGTGCAATCTCGGCCCACTGCAACCTCCACTTCATAGGCTCAAGTGATCCTCCCATTTCAGCCTCCTGAGTAGCTGTGCACCACCATGCCTAATTTGTGTGTGTGTGTGTGTGTGTGTGTGTGTGTGTGTGTAGAGACAGGGTTTCACCATGTTGTCCAGACTGTTCTCGAACTCCTGAGCTGAAGCAATCCACCCACCTCGGCCTCTCAAAGTGCTGAGATTACAGGTGTGAGCCACCATGCCTGGTCGATGTCTCAACACTTTACTGCCATTACTTTCTCTGTTTTGGTCACCCTGACTTCTCAGAACCTAGCACTGTGCTCAGCACTTAGTAGGTGCTCAATAAACATTTGTTGAATCAGTGCACTCATGACTTGAATCTGACTTTACAGATGATAACTTGAGCTGGGTTTACCAGCTAACATCATGTAAGGGGTACTGGGACATTAAGCTAAGTGGGTGTTACTTTTGATTTTGAAATTTTCTCTTTGTGGTTTGGAGACCCTCATTTTTCCATTAGGTTTCAAACATTCTCGTAGACCGTAGACTCAGAGACTCGTGGAGCATAATGGATAAAGCGGGGCTGCCCATAGACATGGACCTAGGACCACCACAGCTGGCCTCCCTGGGCCAGGGGTTCCCCTTGGAGCCCTAGATAGCATCAGAGGCCTCTGGCTGCAAAGGAGCAGGGCCCATCCTTTATCCCATCCTTTATCCAGGAGCAGGCCTGGTGTTCCTTCCATCTGCTATCCACCTGGTCGGCCTGTACCATGCCTTGGGGAGTGCCCTCTTTTAGGTGCCTGGGTATGATCCCAGTGGATCTGTATTTCCACTTGTAGCCTTGACTTCCCCAACAGAACCTTCAGCCTCCCCGCTTGCCCCTCTAGTCTGTTGTCCATACAGCAGCCAGAGTGGGAGGGGCCGGCTTCGCAGGTATGCATCCAGTGCAGCCACTCAAGGCGAGAGCTCAGAAGGACCATGTGCTTGGGCTTCAGTGCTCTGGTCACCATCTTGAAACAATCATTTTAGCATTGAATTTGTGCTTTGTGAGTGAAGTCTGATGGGAAAATGGCACCTTCACTGGGAATTTGGAAGCTGGTTTGTGTGTGTCCCATGTCCCACTGCCTCCCCAGCACAGGCTCCTGGCTGCCCACTCCCAGACTCCCAGTATCCCCACCTCTGCCCCACCATGGCTACCCCACTTCATCTGGAGGCCTGAATGCAGGCTCAAGGAGGACTGGGGACTGCTGGATTGGCCCCTGGCATCTTAGGGTGTGACAGAGTAGTGGTTCTTCCCTCCCTGGGCTAAAACTTAGCATAGGCTTCTCCCCGACCCCCAATCCAGGTATTGAGCATGTCCTAAAATGACTGTGGCAATCTGGAGGGGCTGCCTATTGGCCATGGGTGGAGGCAATGTGCCGTGAGAAGAGGCAGTGGACTTTCTTGCCTCTGGTGGGGGCTTTGCAGTTACATTTTTCACCAAATCCACAAATTGTTTAGCTAGCCTGGCCAGGCACCGTGGCTTATGCCTGTAATCCCAGGACTTTGGGAGGCAGAGATAAGCAGATCACTTTGAGCTCAGGAGTTTAAGAACAGCCTGGGCAACATGACGAAACCCCGTCTCTACAAAAAAATACAAAAAGTATCTGGGCATGGTGGTGTGCACCTGGGGTCCCAGCTACCGGAGAGGCTGAGTCTGGAGAATTGCTTGAACCCAGGGGGTGGAGGTTGCAGTGAGCTGAGATCACACTACTGTACTCCAGCCTGGGTGACAGAGTAAAACCCTGTCTCAAAAATAAATAAATAAATAAATAAAATTGGCCAGGCGTGGTGGCTGACACCTGTAATCCCAGCACTTTGGGAGGCCAAGGCAGGCAGATCACCTGAGGTCGGGAGTTCCAGACCAGCCTGACTAACGTGGAGAAACCTAGTCTCTACCAAAAATTCAAAAATTAGCCGGATGTCATGGCGCATGCTTATAATCCCAGCTACTCAGGAGGCTGAGGCAGGAGAATCGCTTGAACTCGGGAGGCGGAGGTTGCAGTGAGCTGAGATCATGCCATTGCACTCCAGCCTGGGCAAGAACGAAACTCCATCTCAAAAAAAAAAATTAATAAATAAAATTATATAGCCAGCCCTAAGAGTGAGGCTTCTACCATACATGTTTGCCCTGTGGGATCCCTCCTGAGATACTGACTGGTGAAGTCCCCATCCCCTCCTTTGGCCCCTGAGGGCCTGCATGACCCAGGCCTGCTCTGCCCTTCACCTTGGTGCACCCATCTTGGCATCAAATATTCCTGCCAGGCCAGCCAGACCTCCTTCGTTCCCCAGAATGGGTTCTGTATCCCCTCTCCTCTGGGCCCTGTACCTGTGGTTTGCCCCGCCTGGACAGCCTTTTTCTACCTCCTTGCTTATCAGGACAGGCTGACACCCCTCCTCACCCTCCCCGCATCCAGGTTCTCACCCAGATCATAGCAATGCCTTTTCATTGTCTGGTTGGGATATTGGGGAAGATGGAGCTTTGTCTCTCTTGTTTCCAGCTGTACCGCAGTGTGAGACACAGCGCTTGGTGCTCAGTAAGTATCGTTAAGTGAAGACTGATTGTCCCATCTGCTTCCTCACATCTTTGCCTGGTGATGAGCAAATGGAAGCTCAGAGAGGGCAGTGACTCACCAGCATTTCATGCTGGGATGGAGGCAGGTTCAGAGCTTGAATCTGAGTCCAGCGCCCACGCTTTCTCTCCTGCAAGGATGAAAGGCTACAGGGCTTGAGAAAACCCTCCCTTCTGCCCTGAAGGCAGAGCTGTGGCACAGCTCAGGCTTGCTTCCTCATCCCCTGAGTGTGAGGCTTTGCTGCCAACACACAGGGGCTTGTCCCACCTGGGGCAGGAGGAGGCAGAGTCTATGGCATTGCTTCTCTGAATCTGATTGATTCAGCCCCACAATCTCAGGCCCTCCAGACACCAAAATGAACAAGATCCAGCCCCAGCTTCAGGGGTGTCTCCACCTGCTGAAGGTGGTCTCTGCTGAACTTTTCTAGGTTCTGAATCCCACCTCACCCCAACCCTTCTACATCCTGGCTTGTAGGATGTGCGAATGACTCCCATGCCTGGACTAGTGGCTTTACTAGGTAATGGTGGCTTCTCAGAGCACAGAGAGGTGCAGTGGAGTCCCAGAGCCCCTGAGCCGAGGATCAAGCCCAGATCTTCCTGGCTCTGAAGCCTGGGCTGCACCAAGCCTATCACATATCAGATGTCCCAGCCCTGAACAGCCCGAGAACAAGACCGCACCCAGTTGGGAGGGGTGAGGCAAGGAGGCTCTAGGGAGGCCACAGCACCTGCACTGGGTCTAAGAGGGTGTCCCAGGAGGGATGAGAAGGAGCAGAGCAGCCAAGCCAGGGTGCAGAGGCAGGGAAGAGTGGGGCAAGAGAAGGGTGGAAGGAAGGTTCAGCCCAGACCGCAGGCCAGAGAGTTTGGATTTTGATCTGATGGTAGTAGGGAGCCACAGAAGGTGTTTGAGCAATGTGAGGTCATCTGTGCTTGGGGAGCCTATGCTGGCTGTGCACTGGGGAGTGGAAGGGAGGCAAGGAGCCCAGTCAAGAGGCCATTAGAGGGTCCAGAAGTGGCTCATAGTTTTGATGCATTTCACCCTGCTCAAGTTTGAGGCAGGGTGAAAGCCATTGGGAGGGAGATACACCAGAGGACATGCAGGGCCCATGAGTGCTGAAGAAGGCTGCAGCTGGGTTGGGCATCAATGACATAAACCTGAGGGAGGGCAGGGGGATGTGCAGGGCCACGTGAAGTAGGGTGGCATTCAGGGGCTGTGTACATAGTAGGTACTCAGTAACTGTTCATTGAATGAATGGATGAATAAATCCTTGTCTCTGGGTCCGCTCTGGTCTTACCCTCTCCTGTTTCCCACACCTCCTCTCTTTGCCCACCCTGTCCTGTGGCCCTGGAGAGACCTCAGCTGGCCCAGTAGAGGCAGTGCTGGCCCATGGTTCCGCCGGAGGGCGCCTCCATGTTTGCGGGTGCACCGCACGCCTTCTCCCTCTCTGTCCCCCTCCCCCTCCCTGTCCTTATCTTTCCCTTCTGTCTCCATGGCGACTCACCACCTCGGCTTGCCTGCATCCCAGCCTCTGCCAGGGATTCTGAGCCGGGCTCCATCCCTCCCTCCTCGGAGCCCTGCTACCCGCAGCCCTGTCTCCTCCCCCTGGGGTGAGTCCAGCAGCAGCCTCCTCTTTCCCGACTGTCACATTTCTTTTCCAGCTCTGACCAGGAGTCAGCTCCTCGGGGATACCATCCCCCGGCCTCACCTTCCACCTGCCGCAGTCCGCTAGCCTTTCCGGGAGAAAAGGCATCCTTACCTCTGGTTGAAGGTCTCGGGGACTCCCCCTCTGCATCCGGACCCTCTCCCCATCCCAGCCTCCCATGCCGAGGCCTGCCTTGTCAGTCACTTCCTTTTGTCATCGGCTTGGCAAACGGGCAAGTCGTCAGTCCTAAGATCGGGAACGAGAGTGGGATGGGAAGGGCCCTCCTTGGGCTGGGGGATGGGCCGGGGGTGGGGAGGATGAGGGGTCCCTGGAAACCCGGGATGAAGATAGAAGTCTGGATTCTGTTCTAAATCTTTTTTTTTTTTTTTTCTCCAAGGAGAGAAAACAGAGCTTCATGGGAAACAGCGGCAACAGTTGGTAAGTAGCAGGGCCTTCCAGGCTGGGATGGGTGCAGTGAGGCCAGGCAGGTCAGTTGAAATGGCCGGTCCCGGAATACAGAGCCTGGCAGCCCAGCCGGGAGGGCTGTCCGCCTGAGGCTGGATCTGCCAGGCTGTGGAGGGAGGGACAGGAAGAAGCAGGTGGGTGCTGCAGGGACGCAGATGCCAGCTCAGAGCAGAGAGCGGAAGGAATCTTCTAAGATCCAGAGCCATCTGCCCAACTGCAGCACAGGCTGATGCCTTCTCCTCACTGTCCCTGCAGCATGGGGCTGTGGAGGGTATCATCCCTGGGGGCCTGGCTGAAGTCAGCACCTCATGGAGGGAGCCCCGCTGCAGAAGGCCGGGAGAGGCTCTTCCCAAGCATTTGCACCAGGCACTCTGCAGACAGCTGCACACGCCTCCTCTCGGATGGCCACCCCGATGGCCCCATAAGGAGTATTGTTATCTTCTCCACTGGGACAGTTAGGAAATTGAGGCCCAGAGAGGGGAAGGAACTTGCTTGCATTTGCATGGCTGGGATGTGGTGGAGTCCATTCCACTCAGATTTTCTCCCTCTCAGACTCTCTCACCATTGCTCTGCTGCCCCTACTCTTAGGCCCCCAGGTCCTAGGACACATGTCAGTGAGGAACGGGCAGAGCTTGGCCTCTCTGGGAGCAGCTCCGCCTTTCCATGCAGGCACTGATGGAAATTGGGTTGGCACAAAGGGACCTCCACTCCCAAGCCATCAGTCTTCCACCACAAGCCTGGCCAGTACCCCCTGCCCCCAATAGACATCCTGCTTTTCAATGGCCTGTTTTGCCCCACAGGTCCCACACGCCTTTCCCCAAGTTGGAGCTGGGCCTGGGGCCCCGGCCCATGGTGCCCCGGGAGCTCCCCACCTGCTCCATCTGCCTGGAGAGGTTGCGCGACCCCATCTCGCTGGACTGTGGCCACGACTTCTGCATACGGTGCTTTAGCACACACCGTGTCCCGGGCTGTGAGCCGCCCTGCTGTCCTGAGTGCCGGAAGATATGCAAGCAGAAGAGAGGCCTCCGGAGCCTGGGCGAGAAGATGAAGCTCCTGCCGCAGCGGCCGCTGCCCCCTGCACTGCAGGTCTGGGGACTGAGCCTAATCATTCAGACCCAAGAGGAGGGGGTGGCTTTGGCCCTATTCTAGAACATCAGGACAGGACCCCAGAGCTCCAGGCTGAACACATTCCAGAGTCAGGAGCTGGTCCTGGATGCTCAGGGGCCCCTCTCTTCTCCTGGCCCAGGAGACCTGTCCTGTGAGGGCGGAGCCGCTGCTGCTGGTTCGCGTCAATGCCTCTGGGGGCCTCATCCTTAGGATGGGGGCCATCAACCGTTGCCTGAAGCACCCTCTGGCCAGGGACACTCCGGTCTGCCTCCTCGCTGTCCTGGGGGAGCAGCACTCAGGGAAGTCCTTCCTCCTCAACTATTTGCTTCAGGGCTTGCCGGGCCTGGTGAGGGCGAGGCGGGGCAGGAGGGGGGCGGGGAGCAAGGATGGGGGTTCCTGCCTGGGGGAAGCTGGGTCTGGTATTCCGGTCTGTGGGGACAAGGAACCGACCAACTGATGCTCTCCCTTCTCTCCCCTGCAGGAGTCTGGTGAGGGCGGCCGGCCGAGAGGAGGAGAGGCATCCCTGCAGGGCTGCAAGTGGGGCGCCAATGGCCTTGCCAGGGGCATATGGATGTGGAGCCACCCCTTCTTGCTGGGGAAAGAAGGGAAGAAGGTGAGGGGGGAAGTGGGAGAAGGAGGTCAGGGATGGGAAGGGGAATAAAGAAGGGCATCTCCGGGGTGAGGATAGAAGATGGGGATGGGACGGGGCAGGGTTGGGAAGAATGTGGGAGAACAAGGCAGGCCTGGCCCCTTGGGTCTTCCCTTACCCCCTGCATAGGTGGCGGTGTTCCTGGTGGACACAGGGGATGCCATGAGCCCTGAGCTGAGCAGGGAAACAAGGATCAAGCTCTGTGCTCTCACCACGATGCTGAGCTCCTACCAGGTGATGGTGGGCGCTGATGTTGGCATCCCCACCCCACACACCCTTCTCCAGCTCAGCTTCCTCAAGGCCAGAGCATCTCACAGGCTTTGGTGTCTGGGGTCCTCATAGGTTCTGGGGCTGCCCCAGAAGGGGGAAGGTGCACCTAGTCGGTGAAGGTGGGAACGTGGGTTATTCCTAAAAGTGGGCTGATGGTCCCAGGGGCAGCTGAAGACCTGATGGATCACAACACCCTCCAGGCCTGGCTCTGGCCTTGAGGCCAACCCAGCCCTGCAGCCTTCGAGGCCCCCATACTGGCCTCTCCCATGCTTTGAGGCCCACAGGCTGCCTACGAGCTCCCCACTCACCAGGGCCTTCCCCAGTGAAGTCACCTGGCCTCTGTAATCCCTCGTACATGTTGTTGTTCTCTCTTATTCCAGATCCTCAGCACCTCCCAGGAGCTGAAGGATACAGACCTGGACTATCTGGAGGTACAGAGACCTCTGATGTTGGGGCATCCCCCACCCCTGCCCTGCCCTCTAGGCCAGGGGCTGGACCCAAAGGAACTAGGTGCCCTCCTGGTCTGGCCTAGGGTTTTATGACACTTGAACAGGGTTGAAGGGGGAGGGTGGAGAGTAAAGCATGAGATATGTGGTCTGGGGAGAGGCAGGAAAACCCCAGGCTGCGAAAGGGGAAGCCTGGCTCCTACAGCAGGCATAGGGAGGTGGGGAGACAGGCTTGGGGTGCACCATAGTCCTCAAAGTGGCCCAGCCCTGATGCTGTCTGTGTCCCACCCCCAGATGTTTGTCCACGTGGCCGAGGTGATGGGCAAGCATTATGGGATGGTGCCAATCCAGGTGAGACACCTATCTCTGGATTCATTGGCCCCAGGCCCCGCCACCCCCAGTTGCTGGTGTCAGAACCCCTTCTCTTCCAGCATCTGGACCTCTTAGTTCGTGACTCATCCCTCCCCAACAAGGCAGGGCAGGGGCATGTAGGCAACATCTTCCAGGTGAGTGGTGCAAGGGGATGGGGTGGAGGGGCCATAGACAGGGCAGAGGTGGGGAAGGCTGGGAGGCGTCCCAGTAGGGACCTAAGCATGGGAGGCTGGACCTCCTAGCTCAGAGCACTCCTCTTGCTACCTCACAGAGATTGTCTGGCAGATACCCCAAGGTGCAGGAGCTGCTGCAAGGGAAGCGAGCCCGTTGCTGCCTCTTGCCTGCCCCAGGGAGGCGGCGGATGAACCAAGGCCACGCAAGCCCTGGTGGTGAGTGTCCCTGAGAGCTGAACCTCTCTTGCGCTGCTCCCAGCTCCCCTCCGGCAACTGAGCCCCTTGAAGCACCCACCTCTCCTGGCCTCTGACACCCCTTCTCCTCCCAAAGCCCGCGCGCGGTCTCTCAGCATGAACATCTCTCCTCAGACACAGACGATGACTTCCGCCACCTTCTGGGGGCCTACGTCTCAGATGTGCTGAGTGCGGCCCCCCAGCACGCTAAGAGCCGCTGCCAGGGGTACTGGAACGAGGGGCGCGCCGTGGCCAGGGGGGACAGACGCCTGCTCACAGGGCAGCAGCTAGCTCAGGAAATCAAGGTGTGAAAACTCCCTGGAGACCCAGGCGACTCGGCTGGGCCCCTGCTCTCCCTGACCCCAGCGATGGTATCTCCTCAGAACCTCTCAGGATGGATGGGGAGGACAGGGCCCGGTTTCACCTCTCCGGATGAGGTATGAGCCCCTGGGGGATCCAGCATTCTGGCAGGGAGGCAGGGGAGGCAGGGAGGTGGGGGCTGTGCCGAGGCCTCTGGGGTGGGGGTCTGTGTGCCCTGGGAGTGGAGATGAGGAAACAGGCGGCGCCCCTGGCTGAGGAGGAAGGAAGGAGGCAGCCTGGGTTTTCCCGTGGACAGATGGCTGCTCAGCTGCATGACCTGAGGAAGATGGAAGCTGCCAAGAGGGAGTTCGAGGAGTATGTGAGGCAGCAGGTGAGCCCCGGGGCCTGCACGGGAGGCAGGTGTGGGCCGGGCAGGGTCCAGGTCAGGGAGAGGATACCTGGGACTCCTGGTCAGGGCACCTTCTTTTCCCCTCCCTGTCACAGGACATAGCCACCAAGCGCATATTCTCTGCGCTGCGGGTCCTGCCAGACACCATGCGGAACCTCCTCTCCACCCAGAAAGATGTCATTCTGGCCCGCCATGGTGTGGCCTTACTCTGCAAGGGGAGAGATCAGACCTTGGAGGCACTAGAAGCCGAGCTGCAGGCCACGGCCAAGGCCTTCATGGACTCCTACACGATGCGCTTCTGTGGCCACCTGGCTGCTGTGGGGGGTGCTGTGGGGGCCGGGCTCATGGGCCTGGCAGGGGGCGTGGTGGGTGCTGGCATGGCAGCAGCTGCACTGGCTGCAGAGGCTGGGATGGTGGCTGCTGGAGCTGCCGTGGGGGCCACAGGGGCCGCCGTGGTTGGGGGTGGCGTGGGTGCTGGGTTGGCTGCCACAGTGGGCTGCATGGAGAAGGAGGAGGATGAGAGGCTGCTGGAAGGGGACCGAGAACCCCTTCTCCAGGAAGAGTAACAGCCCCAGGAGGTATTGAAGGACAAGATAGATGTGAGGTGGGGATGAAGAAGAGGGGCAGGTCGGGGGAGGGTGATGCCAGGGATTCCAAGGCACCGCCATGTACCGCACTGCCGTGGTTGAATGCTCGATGTCTGGGTGGCAGCTGAGCTGGGACTCAAGGTGGCTCTTGGAACCTGGGAGGCAGCATCTGGGGGCAGTGGATAGAACACCCGGCCTATTTGTGGTTGCAGATGGTTGCCCATCTGCCCTTGTTACAGATAGGCCACATCCCAGGGTTTCTGGCTGCAAGTGAGGCTCTACCCTCCCCACCTGGCTCATTTCCCCGATGACCCTGGATTGTAGGAAAGTTAAGCAGGCACCATCCTGGAAGTCTACCCCTGGGTGGTCAAGAGACCTGTTCTTTCACAGATGTGAGAAGCCCCAGGATGATTGACCATGGTGTTCAGGAGTGGGGAGCACGGATGAGGTGCTGGGGATGACAGGAAGGAAGGAACACTGGGCAGAACCAGAGATGGGACATGGTAGGCTGTGGCCCAGACCCCAGAGTAGAGAAACTTGCTCCCACGACCCTTCCCAAATCTGCTCCAGCAGGACTAAGGTGGCTTCCCCACTCCTGGCCCACAGCCCCAGGGAGCCTGTCTGTGCATCCTGAACCACTCTGTGCTGGGCCTCCGCAAGGACCTCTCTTGGGTCTGCGTCCTTTTTCAAGCCTGTTTAGATGGGAGAGTGCCCATGCCCTCTGTGAAATGCCCAAATGCCAAAGAATAACACCTTTTCTTGCATTCTGAGCTAAGCCAGACAGCCTTTATACTAGATTCTATCAAAATCTTGCAAAGGAAAACAAAGTGAAGAACTATCCTTAAACACATCCTTTCTCCCCTGGGCTTATAAGAAAATGCAGCTTGATGCAGCTCCTCAAACACCAGGCCCCCTGGGAACTGAGGGTGCTGGAGTTCTCCCTCTGGGGGACAGAAAATCTGACTACTAGGAAGACTTCTAGGCTATGAAACTGAATTCTAGGCTATGAAACTTACAGGGTATGGGTGGGCACATTATCCTTTATTTTATGAAAAATAAAATGTGTGTATGTGAATGTCAGCTTCCCAGTATATTATTGAAACAGAATTTAACCCTCATATGACTTCATGGTGGGAGCAGGTGAATCAATGAGATCCATTGCTGAAATGCACAGATGGGAAGAGGGAGATTGGAATTCAAGAGATCCAAGGAAGTGAACATCAGAGGTACCCGTTCAGTGGCTGCAAGAGGGCTCAGGCCAAGGCCAAGTGGATATGGGCACCTTTGCAGGCTCTTCCACTAGGACCTGGGGTTCTGCTCCTCTTGTCTCCTGTCTGAGAAACTGCTTCCTATGATCCTGTCAACAGTCAGTCAACAAGCACCTGTCCCAGCAAGAGGACAGAATGGAGACATAAACAGAGAGAACTTGGTCAAGCCTTGAAGGAAGGAGGAGCCCAGGACAACTTCTGCAGGGCTCAGCCAGCCAGGAGTTCACCTGACTGATTCTCCTCCCAGCCCTGCTCCCCAGCTCCCCATCTCAGAATCACAACAGCAGTCACTGCGTCCAATCCTGGCATTTTATAGGTGCACACCCAGAGAGAAAAAGTCTCAGATAAGCCTGTGCAGCTGCTGATGACAGAAGCAGGGGAACCCTGAAGTCCTGGTTCCCAAGCTGGTGCACTTCCCGAAGTCATTTTGTTAAGGTCGACTGTGCTGAAATTGAGAGGCTCCTTTTCAGATGCTTCTTCTGGCTGATCAGGTCCAGCTCCAGGGAAGTTTGTGGTGGGCAGAGGCAGCAACATGGTCTAGAACAGATGGCTCAGCAGTGAAGCTATAGTTAACAGGCTGGGGACAAAATACAGAATGTAGAGAAATCCCAAAGCCAGGGCGGGGTTGAGTGGGGTAAAGACAAATGAGAGTGACTCTCTTTTAGGGTCTGAGCCAAGGGTGGGAACAGGGTCTTAACTTTGTGTAGTGTTTGTGGAGAAAGGCTTCCTGGAAGCATCTCTCTGAGCCCTTCCACTGTCATCTGGTGGACACATGAGCTATGAAACCTTCCAGACTTTGGAGGCTCAGGATGAGGGGGCCCAGAGACTCAGAGAGGGAGGGTGTTACATGGCTAGAATCCCACCCGGCAGCACTGGAAGGAAAAACAGTTCAGTGTCTACCTCTCCCCACTCTTTGCACAGATGGGAAGAGGTTGGCCCAGTGAGGGATGTCTCTGCAGAGACAAAATGAGTAATATTAAGTGGTGTTTGTCTTGTGCCTTATAGCTTTCAAAACATTTCCTCAAACATTATCTCCCTTAAGCCTTGAAATCATCTCGAGCAGTATGTAGAACACACATTTTTACAGAGGAGGACACTGAAGCTGAGAGACATAATGTGTCTCAGTGGAAACAGCTAGTCAGAGGTAGGCCAGGACTTGACCCCAAGAGCTCTGGTGCCAAATCCCTGGCTCAGTGGAGCCTTCAAGCCTCTCCAGACTCCAAGACGACCAGGCTTCTGGGTTCCAAACCTGATTAGTTGGCTTCCTGGGCTTCCAACATTGATTCTGTAATTCACAAGAGCCCAGGTGACTCATTGACCGAGGTCTCAGCAGCGTGCTGACGTCTGGCTGGTTTCCCTTCTATGACCCACTGAAGGTTCCAAGATTGGTAGGTTCCAAGATTGGGTTAGAGGTTTGGTGACTTGCCGTGTGGTTCCTGTTTCTGAGGCCTCCCTCATGTTGCAGATGGCAGTACTGCAAGACCAAAGGAACCTGCGACCTGAAGGCCCTTGACTGCTTGGAGCAGGAATAAGCCCTCGACTCCACTGGCTCTCATGAAACCACGCCGCGAGCAAGGAATAAACTTTTACTGCATGAAGAGGATGCGACATCTAGGTTGACTTAGTACACCATTGCCCACCCTACTCTAACACACACAGAAATGGGTTCTTTGAAATGGAGTGATGCTGTAACAGACCGGTAAAGTATCACCAGTTGGGGGCTGGGCAGTAAGGAAAAGCATTTTATGTCATAGCAGAACATTTGCTAAAATTGTTGCCTACGGCAACTTGGAAGACAGACCTTGTGCTGTCGAGGAAAAAAATTATTTTAAATAATATCTCCTGCCAACCCAGAATATTCCCTCCACAAATGTGGAAAATAAAGAAAATACTAGTTCTGTGATTGAATAAGCATTAAACACATGGATGCATTATCAGCTAACGCGATCATAAAGACAGTCAGAAATCCCCGTTTATGTAATCAAGCAGCTACAACCCGCTACACACATGCTGTCATGTGTGAGGACTTGAACTCAGGTGAGAGAGAGCTCCACAGCGTCGTTTGCTATACATGCACTCACAGCTTGCCTAATTCACCTGGTGATTGGGGTGGTCATCTGTGCTAATTAGTGCGTTTTTCTGTAGGGAAAATAAAGCAACTTGAATCTCTAGGAAATGCAGGTTGTTGGCTGGGCACAGTGGCTCGCGTCTGTAATCCCAGCACTTTGGGAGGCTGAAGTGGGCAGATCACGAGGTCAGGAATTCAAGACCAGCCTGGCCAACATAGTGAAACCCTGTCCCTACTAAAAATACAAAAAATTAGCCAGGTGTGATGGTGGGCACCTGTAATCCCAGCTACTTGGGTAGCTGAGGCAGGAGAATCGCTTGAACCCGGGAGGCGGAGGTTGCAGTGAGCCGAGATCACACCACTGCACTCCAGCCCAGGTGACAGTGCGAGACTCTGTCTCAAAAAAAAAAAAAGCAGGTTGTCAAGGCACCTAGGTGCGCCTTGACACACCCTTGGTGACAGCAACATGGGGCACTGTCGTCCTTGATGTTACACTTACGAGAGGGGGCTCCCCAGGCTTTTCAGAAAAACAGTTTTGGGTTTTAATTCTGGTGAAAGATTTATTTAAACTTTAAAAAGACTTGCATAAGTATCTGAAGGATCAGAGGAAGGATTTACAAATACAGGCTTTCTCAAGGAAATGTTCTAAGAAAGGGGAGGGGGAGAAGGAGTCTCTTTTCCTTTGGAAACAAGACAAATGCCATCTTATTTTTATTTACCTTTACAGTTTCCCCTTCTTTGTTATCATTATTATTATATTTCTGAGACGGAGTCTCGCTCTGTCACCCAGGCTGGAGTGCAGTGGCGCGATCTCAGTTCACTGCAAGCTCCGTCTCCCGGGTTCACACCATTCTCCTGCCTCAGCCTCCCGAGTAGCTGGGACTACAGGCGCCCACCACCATGCCTGGCTACATTTTTTGTATTTTTAGTAGAGACGGGCTTTCACCGTGTTATCCAGGATGGTCTCGATCTCCTGACCTCGTGATCCGCCCGTGGCAGCCTCCCAAAGTGCTGGGTATTATTATTTTATAATAACACTATTATTTATTTATTTATTTTGAGATGGAGTCTCGCTGTCTCCCAGGCTGGAGTGTAGTGGCACGATCTGGGCTTACTGCAAGCTCTGCCTTCCAGGTTCACACCATTCTCCTGCCTCAGCCTCCCGAGTAGCTGGGACTACAGGTGCCCGCCAGCACTCCCGGCCAATTTTTTTTATTTTTAGTAGAGACGGTGTTTCACCGTTTTAGCCAAGATGGTCTCGATCTCCTGACCTCGTGATCCACCCTCCTTGGCCTCCCAAAGTGCTGGGATTACAGGTGTGAGCCACCGCGCCCGGCCAGTATCGCTATAATTTACTAATGATCTCCATTGCTTTTTTTTTTTTTTTTAACCTTTCTCTGGGCAGTTTGCAGCCATTAAAATATTCAGCAAGCCCACAGTAAAACAGCAAAGCTGATCAGGCTGTTAGAACAAAACATCATAGACTGACTGGCTTATAAACAACAAAAATTTATTTCTTATAGTTCTGGAGGCTGGAACTCCAAGAACAAGGCTCCCGCAGATCTAATGTCTGGTGAGGGCCTGTTTCCTCATAGACTTCCATCTTCTCACTTTCACCTCACATGCTGGAAGGAGTGAAGGGTGTCTCTCGGCTCTTTTCTACAAGGGCACTAATCCCATTCATGAGTTCTCTATCTTTATGACCTAATCACCTCCCAAAGACCCCACCTCCTGATACCATCACCTTGGGGTTAGTTAGGATTTCAACATATGAATTTTGGGTGTACATAAACATTCGGCCTGTTGTAAAAGCAATGATCAGGATCTCAATGGGATGAATTTAACAGTCAGTAGAATATGCACCTCGGGGAAAAACCTCTAAACACATCATACTAATGGGGAATGGTTAAAGCAAACTTGATTAGCAATGTGCAAAAATTCTCCTTTGGCACACATTAATGTTACAAACTGCTGTGCTGTCTTTATCACTTGCCCTTTCATGCAGTTAACTATTTGAGTATCATTTTGTAGTTGCTTACAAAGTCTTACCCAATCTAAGACTAAGGAGTAGCTCACCTGCAGCACCTATCTAAAATTTTAAGACTTTTTCTTTTTCTTTTTTCTTTTTTCTTTTTTTTTTTTTTTCGAGATGGAATTTTGCTCTTGTTGCCTAGGCTGGAGTGCAATGGCATAATCTCGGCTCACCGCAACCTTTGCCTCCCGGGTTCAAGCAATTCTCCTGCGTCAGCCTCCTGAGTAGCTGGAACTACAGGCATGCACCACCACACCCAGCTAATTTTGCACTTTTAGTAGAGACGGGGTTTCACCACGTTGGTCAGGCTGGTCTCGATCTCCCGACCTCAGGTGATCTGCCCACCTTGGCCTCCCAAAGTGCTGGGATTACAGGTGTGAGCCACCATGCCCGGCCATGTCCGTGGCTCTTATTAAGTCTTGAGAACAAACCCACTCATCGGCCATTTTCCACATCAGTCCAATCAATAGTTTTATTATGATAGCAGTATGTCATGCTGAACGAGTGATGAAATCTCAGAGCTTTTTTCTAGCTAATTGCTAAACTGCTTTATTGCCAAGTCCCTCTGAGATCCTTGTGGTGAATTTTTGTTTGGGCATTACGTTACTTCTCAACAGTCCAATTCTGAATTTTTGGCCGTTTCCATTGCAATCGTATTATGTGTTTTTGTAATTGTCTCAAAGCATTAAGTTTATTATTGAAAATATCAGTATCAACAAGCATTAGCTACGCTTGTCTATTTCTATTCCTCCAAGGACTGTATTTAATGTTTCCTTTTGTCCTTGTATGGCCTCAAGCCCCTTAATAATCAGATTTCATAATGGGAGAGCCTAGGGGCTGCAATTCTGGTTATGCAAACTACTTAGCCTCAGACATTTCGTGTCAAACTTAGGGCTTGAGTATTGTGATGCATATTAGTTATGTTAGTGTTCCCAAAAATGCACTTTGGGAGGCCGAGGCAAGTGGATCACCTGAGGTCAGGAGTTCGAGACCAGCCTGGCCAACGTGGTGAAACCCTGTCTCTACTAAAAAATACATAAATTAGCCGGGCATTCATGCCTGTAATCCTAGCACTTTGGGAGGCCGAGGCGGGTGGATCATGAGGTCAAGAGATTGAGATCATCCTGGCCAACATGGTCAAACCCTGTCTCTACTAAAAATACAAAAATTAGCCAGGTGCAATGGCAGGCACCTGTAATCCCAGCTACTCGGGAGGCTGAAGCAGGAGAATCGCTTGAACCTGGGAGGCGGTGGTTGCAGTGAGCCGAGATCAGGCCACTGCACTCTAGCCTGGGTGACAGAGCAAGACTCCGTCTCAAAAAAAAAAAAAAAATTTAGCCGGGCATGGTGGTGGGTGCCTGAAATCCCAGCTACTTGGGAGGCTGAGGCAGAAGAATCGCTTGAACCTGTGAGGTGGAGGTTGCAGTGAGCCGAGATCGTGCCATTGCACTGCAGCCTGGGTGACAAGAGCAAAACCCCGTCTCAAAAAAAAAAAAAAGATGGTCCCACCTTCACTCTGATGACAATCAGATTGTTGGTCTTACAAATTTGGGCCATATCTATCCTGAAAACACAATATAGAGCAGATGGGAAGTAAATAATTGTGGGGACCATTACTGGGAGTACAGAAAGAAAAGTAGTGTTACAAATAGCATGTTTGTTTCTAGTAAATTGTGAGTCTTAAAGTAATTGAAATCATCACTGCTGTGAATAGGCCAGCAGGGCTGTTTATGATAATAGTAATAATAAGTTCACAAAAATAGTTCTTTTCAGTTGAGTTCAGTACCAATATCATTTATTCTAGAAGATTTAAGTTTCAAGTCCTCGTGGGAATCCAAGTCCAGTCGAAAGCATGAATCCAGCTGGATTTTTCTTTCACCTTGATAATCGTATCAGAACATGTGAAAGGGTCCCTCGCAGGGTGGTGACAGCCATCTTTCCTCTAGAACACACTTATGTACATGAAATCACCTGATCGTTGATGGGGTGGCAGATTTCCTTTGGCAGATCCTTCTGAATCCTTCTGGTTTTATGTCCCCAGGGAAGAGAGAAGCCCTTTTAAGTACAGAACACAATTATGAGAGGATTCAGTTAAATTGGGCCCAGGACATGGTCTCAGACCCAATTCCTAGGCCTGCCAAACATAATTTCAAAGGGAGCAATACTGTGCTTGCTTGCAGGGTTGCTCTCATTTTTAACAAGGCTAGCACTAAAGCATGAGTACATTTTAGGCCAGCAGATTTCTAAATGAGGTTTTAGAGTCCAATTCATCTGCTCTATTTGTCCAGAGGACTGAGGGTAACAGGGAGTATGACAGCATGATTTGCATCATTCCTGAACCACAATAGACTATGGGCTATGTGGACATCCTAGAAAACATAACGTGACAAAAATCTTTTGCCTCCCACAGGCCTTAGTTCTACAGAATCCAGCTGCTGTGAGGTCCCTGGTGAAGCTGGTGGAAGAGAACCTTCTTTATGTACCTGGGGAGTGGCCTTAAAAGAATCCTGTCAACAACCCGCACATCAACGTTTTGGATGATGCTACCTGCTCAGCAGGCATAGTGAGGTGGAGTGCCTTTAAGATCCCTTTTCACTGGGGGATGGTTTTGTTGATGATACAACATTACTAATCAAGCAAATGGGAACCACGGTACAATATTATTTTGTTAGCTAATCCCCATAGTCCAGTCAGATTTTTTTAGCCCCTTTCTTATTCCATTTGTCAATTTCCTTTTGTGATGCATAGTTTTGAAAGTAAATAAAAGTTACTTGTGTTAAAAGTGGGACTTCTGGCCGGGCGTGGAGGGCCACACCTGTAATTCCAGCAATTTGGGAGGTGAGGGCAGGCAGATCACTTGAGTCCAGGAGTTCGAGACCAGCCTGGGCAACATGGCGAAACCCCATCTCTACCAAAACTACAAAAATTAGCCGGGCTTGGTGGCGCATGCCTGTGGTCCCAGCTACTTGGGAAGCTGAGGCAGGAGAATCTCTTGGATGCGGGAGTTGGAGGTTGCAGTGAGCTGAGATCACACCACTGCACTTCAGCCTGGGCGACACAGCAAGACCCTGTCTGAAAAAAAGAAAGAAAAAAAAATTGGGACTTCTAAGTTTGGGTCTGCCATATTTGAAGAGCAGCCTTCGCAGCTCTTCAGCAAAATTATTTCCTTTAGAAATGGCATTGTTTTGCCCATGTGAATGCTACAGTGTAATGCCTCTTAAACACTCAGGTCTTAATTTTCTTTTCTTTCGCTTTTCTTTTCTTTTTTTTTTTTTTCTTTAAGACGGGGTCTCTTTGCTCTGTTGCCCAGGCAGGAGTGCATTGGCATGAACACGACTTACTGTAGACTTGAAATGGGCTCAAGTGATCCTCCTACCTTGGTCGCCAAAGTGCTAGGGTTACAGGTGTGAGCCAGCATGCCTGGCCTCAGCTCTTAATTTTCTGAGATAGTTTACTTCCTGTCAAAGTCAAGAATCTCCTATTTTTCAGAATCTTCCCTGTTGCATGACTGACACTAAACAGACATTTACTATCAGTACGTCCATTCGTTTGAAGTCCTGAGCCAAGCCCTAGTAAATGTAAGCTATTCATTAACTCGAATTGTGCGGATTTGATTACAAGCAAAATAAGCTCCCACAGTTTCATGAGCAGCTACCACAGCATAGGAAGCCTAAGTTGGCTGTTTGCATCCTGTATGTGACCCATCAGCAAATGTGATCTGTCAAAAGACAAAAAGCACAAGTTTAAAAATCTTAATTGGCTTTTTTTTGTGACTCAAGAATTGGGCAATAACTCATTCTTGTAAAACAGAATGCGTGTTCCGATGAGCTGAACAGAGGAGGTTTGGCTCGATGGGCAGAAAAGGTCTGTGGAAAGCAGAAACAGAGAACAAAAAAACAAAAACCACAAAAAAGTGGTTTCAAAGTGACTTTCCTTGTACAATGGTCCCCAACTTAAAATGACTTAATTTGTAATATTTTTAATTTAGGATGGGTTTATTGGGAGCATCTGCAAAGTTTAAAGCAGAGGGGATGTCCTATCCTGCTGGCTAAAACTGGCCTGTTTGGGGATTTGGCTATTCTCCCTCTGTGTCCTAATTCCCTGGAAGGTCAGATAAACAATTTAGTTTTGGCTTGTTGGTGTGGAACTTCAGCATGAAGAACTCTATTTTGGTTTGGTCTGTTCGGCCTAGTGCAGAAGCTCACTCCAGACTAATTGCATCCTATAAATTTTATTTAACACGTCAAAGCTGAATTTTTAACAGAAAAGTCAGATAAATCACATTGGAGCCCAGTGTCATCTTTTATTACCATTTGTGTTAGGCTGTTCTTACGCTTCTATAAAGAAATACCTGAGAATGGGTAATTTATAAAGAAAAGAGGTTTAATTGGCTCATGGTTCTGCAGGCTTTACAGGAAGCATGGTACTGGCATCTGCCTGGTTTCTGGTGAAGACTCAGGAAGCTTTCAATCATGGTAGAAGGCGAAGGGGAAACAGGCACATCACATGGCAAAAGCAGGAGCAAGTGAGGCAGGTGGTGGCCCTTGCGGGCAGTGGAGGGGGGTGGGGGGAGGTACCACACACTTTTAAGTGACCAGATCTCACAAGAACTCACTATCAGGAAGACAACACCATGCCATGAGGGATCCAGCCCCAAGATCCAAGCATCTTCCACCAGGCCCCACCTCCAACACTGGGGATTACAATTCAACCTGAGATTTGGGCAAGGACAAATATCCAGACTAAATCAACATTGTACAACCATCTATTTGATCAAAGTCTGTTGAGATAGCAGAGTTTAGGAGATTGCATCTCCCAAGCACAATATAGGCATCGGATAATAATGCTGGTTCACAGCTAGTCCCATGGCACACCTACAAGTGCCGGGTCTTATGCACTGGTAAGATAGCTATCAAGGTATGGGAGACATAAAAATAAGTCAAATGACTCTAGGGGCCGAGGGAAAACTTCCTCTTCACCCTCTGAATGTTTGCTGAAAAACCAACTCACAAAAGGCAGGTTAATATGAGGAATAACATAGAAACTTACTAATGTGCACAAAAGGAAAATCGCAGTGATTATCCCAACCCCTCAATGGGATTCAGAAGCTTACTTACCCTCTTGAGGTTACAGAAAGAATCAGGGCTCAGAGCATGACCAAAACCTGATTACGGTGGTAGATCAGATTATGGCAGTTATGGAGGGGAAGAAGAGGAGGCCTGGCTAGCGAAGGGGGTCTTGTTATGTAGGTGAAGCCTCACAGGTAGCGGCCCTCGAGAGAGAATAGATGGTGAATGTTTCTTTTAGACTTTAAAGGTGTCAGACTCTCAGTTAATCTTTCCCAGATCTGGATGAGGGAAGGCCTCAGAGACGGCCCGGCTGCATCAGTGCAGATTTCTCTACAGATGCAAATCTCCCCCACAAAAGGCAGCTTTTTAGTTATTTTTGTATTTCCAGCCCTTCTGAATAGCCATCTTAAACTATATCAAGGAAGTATAGGCTGGGCGCGGTGGCTCACGCCTGTAATCCCAGCACTTTGGGAGGCCGAGGCGAGTGGATCACGAGGTCAGGAGATCGAGGCCATCCTGGGTAACACAGTGAAACCCCGTCTCTACTAAAAATACTAAATAAATAAATAAATAAATAAGCCGGGCTTGGTGGTGGGTGCTTGTAGGCCCAGCTACTTGGGAGGCTGAGGTAGTAGAATGGCGTGAACCCGGGAGGCAGAGCTTGCAGTGGGCCGAGATTGCACCACCGCACTCCAGCCTGGGCAACAGAGCGAGACTCCGTCTCAAAAAAAAAAAAAAAAAAGGAAGTATATTTTGGGGTGAAATATTTTTTTTTTCTTCAGTCCCCACTTTGAGACTTTTACCTTCAGAAAATTTCACATATGGAAAGGCAAGTTGAAGCCAGGTGCAATGGCTTATGCCTGTAATCACACACTTTGGGAGGCCAAGGCAGGTGGATTTCCTGAGCTCAGGAGTTTGAGACCAGCCTGGCCAATATGGCAAAACTCTGTCTCTATAAAAAATACAAAAATTAGCCAAGCGTGGTGGTGTATGCACCTGTAGTCCAACTACTTGGGAGGCTGAGGTGGGAGGATTGCTTGAGCCCAGGAAGTGGAGGTTGCAGTGAGCCAAGATTGTGTCTCTGCACTCCAGCCTGGGTGATGGAGCAAGACAGTGTCTCAAAGAACAAAAAAAAGGCAAGTTGATAGCTTTGAAGAGATTTGAGTTAGAGGTTGTTAGATAAGAAATAGGGAAAGGAGGGGAAAAACAAATTGAGATAAGCAGAAAAGAGCAAATTATATACATTTTCCCATATTCTTTTAAATCATTCTTCATACTGAGAATAAGTCAGTTTGGTTAAACAGCTTTGTCTAGTTTTAGGAGGTGACATTGCAGATGGGATAGGTCTGGAGTGCAGTGGCACAATCTTGGCTCACTGCAACCTCCACCTCCCGGGTTCAAGCAATTCTTCTGCCTCAGCCTCCTGAGTAGCTGGGATTATAAGTGTGCAACACCATGCCTGGCTAATTTTGGTATCTTTAGTAGAGACCAGGTTTTCACCATGTTGTTGGGGCTGGTCTCAAACTCCTGACCTCAGGTGATCCACCTGCCTCAGCCTCCTAAAGTGCAGGGATTACAGGCTTGAGCCACTGCACCCAGCCTGTGGTGGCATGCTGACAGATTTTTCTGGACTGTAGTTCAAATCAAGTGTTCAAGGAACCTTTCTGAGTAGCCCATACACCAGCAGGCATGAAGGCTATTTACATTAAGTTGTTCTGGTGATTTATCCCACAGTTTATATCAAGTTGTCTAGCTTAAATATGCAGGGCTTCAAGAAAAACAGTTTTAATTTCTAGTGAGTCCAAGTCAGAAAATGGGAGAAAAATGGAAAAACACTAGTTTGGAGACTTGTAGCTGGAAAGATTTCAGGATTCAGCCCAATAATAATAGCAGGCGTACTGTGGTTTTCTTCTGAAACATAGTTTTTCTGTCTCTAGTCCCCCTTTTCTACCAAAGACAAATCATAGTAGGACCATTTTACTTGTAAAATACAAAACAGTACAAAAAATTAGCCAGGCGTGGTGATGCACGCCTGTAGTCCTAGCTACTCGGGAGGCTAAGGCATGAGAATCGCTTGAACCCAGGTGGCAAAGGTTGCAATGAGCTGAGATTGCACCATTGCACTCCAGCCTGAGCGACAGAGCAAGACTCCATCTCGATTTAAAAAATAAAATAAAATGAATAACTAAATATGTGAAAAGCAAGCACAGCTGGAAGGCAGAGCATCTAGATCCCCAAAAATCAAGGATCTCTTTTTTTTTTTTTTGAGACGGAGTCTCACTCACTCTATCACCTAGGCTGGAGTGCAGTGGCTTGATCTCGGCTCACTGCAACCTATGCCTCCCAAGTTCAAGTGATTCTCCTGCCTCAGCCTCCTGAGTAGCTGGGATTATAGGTGCGTGCCACCATGTCTGGCTAATTTTGGTATTGTTTGTTGAGATGGGGTTTCACCATGTTGGCCAGGCAGGTCTCAAACTCCTGACCTCAGGTGATCCGCCTGCCTCAGCCTCCCAAAATGTTGAGATTACAGGCGTGAGCCACCGCGCCCAGCCAAGGATCTCATTTTTTTTTTTTTGAGACGGAGTCTTGCTCTGTCCCCCAGGCTGGAGTGCAGTGGCGCAATCTCAGCTCACTGCAAGCTCTGCCTCCCGGGTTCACGCCATTCTCCTGCCTCAGCCTCCTGAGTAGCTGGGACTACAAGCACCTGCCAACACGCCCGGCTAATTTTTTTTTTTTTTGTATTTTTAGTAGAGACGGGGTTTCACCGTGTTAGCCAGGATGGTCTCGATCTCCTGACCTCGTGATCCGCCCACCTCGGCCTCCCAAAGTGCTGGGATTACAGGCTTGAGCCACCGCGCCCGGCCAAGGATCTCATTTTTACATTGAATCCCAGGTCCCCCTAAAGAGGGACACTCCATAGAAACAAGTCTTTTTTTTTTTTTTTTTTTTTTTTTAAACGGAGTTTCGCTCTTGTTGCCCAGGCTGGAGTGCAATGGTGTGATCACCTCAACATACGCCTCCCGGGTTCAACTGATTTTCTTGCCTCAGCCTCCCGAGTAGCTGGGATTAGAGGCATGCACCACCATACCCAGCTAATTTTGTATTTTTAGTAGAGATGGGGTTTCTTCATGTTGGTCAGGCTGGTCTCAAACTCCCGACCTCAGGTGATCCTCCCCCCTCGGCCTCCCAAAGTGCTGGGATTACAGGCACGAGCCACTGCGCCCGGCCAGGACCAAGTCTTGTACAGTGCTTCCACAGTGCACCTTACTGTAAGAGCAACCCAATGCCAATCAGCCCATTCTGTGCTGAGCTCATTCTCATGAGAGTCCTATGCCTTGGTGGTGCTTCCACAGCCTCCAAGTGTCCACACTGCACATTTCTTATCTAAACACCCAAAGAAATGAGTAGCCCTTTGCAAACAGCTGCAGTCAGCCACCTCCAAAACTGCAGCCCTCATCAGTGACCAGCCAGCTATCTCACACACACAAAGGTTGTGTTCTCTCATAGCACAGAGTAATCCCTGCTGCCCCTACAAAGCCAAAGAGATCATGCAATGCAATGCAAGAGGGAGCAGAGCTTTAGATGGAGGGGAACCTGCCTGCAACTCTTTGGAGGAAGAATTTCTCAAGGAAAACAGAGGATTTTAGAAAGGGGATGAGTGGAAACTTTTTCTGTTTTCCTCAAGGGTCTCAGAGTCATTAGAAGTCCCTTCTAGATGCCTTTATATGGCACTGAAGATGACAAAACAAGGAGAAGCAGGGAGGATTAGAAGTAAATGGGAGAGGCTGGGCACAGTGGCTCATGCCTGTAATCCTAGCACTTTGGGAGGCTGAGGCGGGCAGATCACCTGAGGTCAGGAGTTCGAAACCAGCCTGGCCAACATGGTGAAACCCCGTCTCTACTAAAAATACAAAAATTAGCCAGGCGTGGTGGTGCATGTCTGTAATCCCAGTTACTCGGGAGGCTGTGGCAGGAGAATAGCTTGAACCAGAGAGGCAGAGGTTGCACCACTGCACTCCAGCCTGGACAAGAGAGCAAGATGCCATTAAAAAAAAAAAAAAAAGAAGAAGTAAATGGGAGAACAATTCTCAAGGAAGGAAGCAAACAGAGAGACCAAGCACATAACTCAAAAAGGGGTTTCAAAAAAGAAGAAAAAAAAAGACACACAACACAACACACACATACACACACACACACACACACACACACACACACACACACGGGGTTTCAGTTTACTAGAAAAAAAAATCCCCAAAACAGGATCCAAAAAGCAGAAAGGCCTTTAAAAAAAATGTATGTAGCTTGAATATCAGCTTTTAATTAAGCCCACTTCTGACCATAGAGCTCTTTAGGAAAATATTTGCAAATCTCTTATTATCAGACTTTATTCAGAACAAGTAGCTAATACTCCTGGCTTTTGAACTCTTTTGCCAGAGGTACCCTCCTCAATAAAAATTGGTCGCTCCCAAAAGTCAAAAGTCACACAAATGTGAAACCAAATGAGACTGATTCCCTGACTGGGAATTGAACATTGAATCCAGGCTATGGTGGTTAAAGTGTGGAATTTTAACTCCTAAACTGGAAGATAGAATGCAGTCGTTGTAAATCCTACAGGGGATCCAAAGCAGGCAGTTTGAGCATACAAAGGATTTTAACTTTGTTTTAGGTCAATTTTTTTTTTTTTTAGATGGTGTTTCACTCTGTCACCCAGGCTGGAATGCAGTGGCACCATCTTGGCTCACTGCAACACCTGCCTCCTGGGTCCAAGTGATTCTCGTCCCTCAGTCTCCCGAGTAGCTGGAACTACAGGTGCGCACCACTGCGCCCAGCTAATTTTTGTATTTTTAGTAGAGACAGGGTTTCGCAGTGTTGGCCAGGCTGGTCTCGAACTCCTGGCCTCAAGTGATCCACCTGCCTTGGCCTCCCAAATGCTGGGATTACAGGCATGAGCCACCATGCCTGGGTAGGTCAAATTTTTGATTGTTAATTTTCTCAAGAGAATTTCTAAATCTAGTCATGACACCACTATGCTGTCTTTCTTTTAATTTAATTTTCTCATAAATACAAATAAGGCAATTGTTTAGAATAAGGGTTCTCTAAAATCCTTTTTTTAAAAAATTAGAAATGTTTCTAATTTAAAGGATCCATCTGAGGAGGAGATCAAACAATATGAATACTTATACCAAAAAGTACACAAGAGTCATTACACCCAAGACTAGACACAAATCCTTTTCTCCCATTGATCAAGATTTCACAGAGGAAAATAGAGACAGTGACTTTTACCTTCTGCTTGACTGGATTCTGCAAAAAGAGAGGCAGGCAGCCTGGCTGGTAAGAATGTCTTATCCTTCCACAAGCTGGTCAGGTCCTGGGTTCCCTAAGCTGTGGCTTCAGAAGAGCAGAGCTTTGGTTTTGTCAGAAAAAGGAAAATCTTAAAAGTGGCCCAAGATGGCTGCAAGTTGGACATATGGGTAATAGAAACTGGGCCTATGGACTAAAGCTGAACTCTCTCCTGCAAGGCTTGAGTTTGTCAAATACTTCACTGAATTATTGATTACAACCTTGCCTATCCCACGAAGCACAAAGACAGTATAGAGTCAATCATCCCCTAAGATGCCTACATGCTCGTTAACCTTTTACCCTTGTCAACCTGAAATAATTGAAAGGATCAGCATCCAGTTTTAAAGAGTTTATTCAAGTGAAAAACTGGCAATTGCCGTCCAGAAAACACAGACTCTAGTGCTCCAAAATTAAAAGTTAAGGTCTCGGCCGGGTGCGGTGGCTCACGTCTGTAATCCCAGCACTTTGGGAGGCCAAGGCAGGCAGATCACAAGGTCGGGAGATCGAGACCATCCTGGTCAACATGGTGAAACCCCATCTCTACTAAAATACAAAAAATTAGCCGGGCATGCTGGCGTACACGCCTGTAGTCCCAGCTACTCAGGAGGCTGAGGCAGGGGAATCGCTTGAACCTGGGAGGTGGAGGTTGCAGTGAGCCGAGATCGCACCATTGCACTGCAGCCTAGGCAACAGAGCGAGACTCCATCTCAAAAAAAAAAAAAAAGACAAGGTCTCACTTATATTGGCAGAAAACAAAAAAAATCTAGTAGGATTATAACATACACAGGGCTGGTTTATTAGTTACAGTTTAATTAGCTGCAGCATGTTTTCACTTCCTTTCCATTGTTAGATGTTAAATACAGAAAAAGTGTATTTAAAATTCCATTTTAGACAATGTGATCCTCATGAAATCTTTGTGTGAGAGAGGAAAGAGGGAAGTTAATCTATGATGAAGATCAATAGTTGAGAGGGAAGGGGTCTTCCCTGGCATCCTTCATTCATTTACAACATTTTACAAAATAATTTAGGTAAGAAAAAAGACTAATGTACCAATCGGGGAAACAAAAGTTACAGCTTCCTGGGTTATAGCTGCCAGTTTATGTGACTCAGGTCCCATAATCACATTCCCTTAAGGCTCAAAATATTTTAAGGTTCCAAAAGCTTAGATTTTGAATTACTTATTTTCACATCCTATATATGTTAACCACATATTTGCTTTATCTTATGTACAACATCACTGAGCACCAATCAGAACTGTAGGAATGTCACCTTTGCTTCTCCATTTCCATGTAACAGAATGTATAAATACTATCTTGTGTAGCCCACTTGGGGAGACATTTTTGGTTTGTTCTGAGTCTGTATTTCCCAGAGAATTAGTCCTCCAACTTCACTCGGGATAAAACTAACTTTAAATTTCTTTAAGTTATAGAGCCTGTTATGTAACCTTTCTGTCAACAGTATCCTGCTCACAGCACCAAAACTGTAGGGGGCAAGGGAAAATTCTGCTGAAAAATCAACTCACAATAGGTAAATTAATAGGAGAAATGACATAGAAATGTACTAATATGCACAGAAGGAAAATCGCAGAGTGATTACCCCCACTCCCCAGTGGGGTTCCGAAGCTTATGTACTATCTTCAGGTTACATTAACAATGGAGGCTCACAGCATGGCCAAAACCAGATTACAGTGTTAGATCAGTCTATGGCGGCAACACAGGTTATGGAGGGGAAGAAGAGGAGGCCTGGCTAGCAAAGAGGGTCTTGTTATGTAGATGAAGCCTCACAGGTAGCAACACTCAGACAGCATAGGTGGTGAATGTTTCGGTTAGACTTTAAAGGTGTCAGACTCTCGGTTAATCTTTCCCAGATCGGGATGAGGGAAGGCCTCAGAGACAGCCTGGCTTCATCAGTGCAGATTTCTCTACAGATGCCAATCTCCCCCACAAAAGGCAGCTTTTTAGTTATTTTTGTATTTCCAACCCTTCTGAATATCTGCCTTGAGCTATGTCGAGGAAATGTATTTTAGGGTAAAATCATTTGATTTCCTTCAGATGCTTTGATATTGTAATTTTGGTTTTTGTTCCTGGTTCCTGGCATACCAGATCCTAAACTCTTGGGATGTCTGGAGTGATAAGTGTCTTTTTGTATGCTAGTGAGATGATTAGTGGCTGGGGGTTCCCAGATAGCCTTAGGATGGGGCTAGTTGTCAGGGAAACCAACCATACAATTAGAGGCTTGGCACTTTCAGCCCCACCTGCTAACACTGGAGAGTAGAGAGGGCCTGAAGCTTGAGTTGATTACCAATGGCCAATGATTGATCAATCATGCCTACATAATAGGCCTCCAGAACATTTCAAAAAGATGGGGTTCAGAGAGCTTCTGAATTTCTGAATAGATGGAGCTGCCTGTAGGGTGGCATGCCTACAGGATGCCATGGGGGTGTGCTGCAGGACAGGACATGGAAGCTTATTGCCCCTTCCCTTCCATACTTGCCCTATGGATCACTTCCGCCTGGCTATTCATCCGCATCCTTTATAATATTCCTTACTAATATAATAAGCTGGTAAACATAAGTAAATGTTTCCTTGAGTTCTGTGAATCTTCCTAACAAATTAGAATGGGATTGTTGGAACCCCAATTTATAGCTGCTCAGTTAGACGCATAGGTGACAACCTACTACTTGCAATTGGTGTCTGAAAATAGGCCAGTCTTGTGAAAATAGAGCTAAGCCTTAACCTGTGGGATCTGACATTATGCCCAGGTAGACAGTGTCAGAACTGAATTGAATGGGAGGACTCCCATTTGGTATCCACTGCAGAATTGCTTAGTGTGTGAGGACAAGCCCACACACATCTGGTGTCAGAAGTGAAGTGTTGTGTTGAGTGGTGTGAGTAGGAAAAGCAGTTTGTTTTTTTCATCTCTCTTATTAAGACCCAAAGTAAGGGCCTGAGCCCCTATAATAAGCGTAGCAGCTCCTGCCATAGCTCGAAGGCATCCAGTCACCAGAACAACTGAGAAATATGCTACTGGTCTATCGTCTAATATCAATTTTTGAATTAAATTCTACTGTGGCAGGCCAGGTCTCACTAACAGCTGAACAGGCAGGCCTCCATGCCAAGTGCTTCGGCACTGAATGGTTAGGTTAAATATTAAAAGCTGAAAGACCCAGTGCCCCTATACAAAGGCTGGAATGTAACAGAAGCCCACCAAGAGTCTTGCCTAGGCCTTTTCTGGGCCTTGAAGCATGACAAGATGATGAAGGAATTCTTAACAGGACCTGTTTAGAATTAAACAAGTTTTATTTTTTATTTTTTAAATGGAGTCTCACTGTGTTACCCAGGCTGGAGTGCAGTGGCACAATCTCAGCTCACTGCACCCTCCACCTCCTGGGTTCAAGCGATTCTCTTGCCTCAGCTTCCTGAGTAGCTGGGACTATAGGCACGTGCCACCACTCCCAGCTAATTTTTGTATTTTTAGTAGAGATGGGGTTTCACTATATTGGCCAGGCTGGTCACAAACTCCTGACCTCAGATGATCCACCCACCTCCGCCTCCCAAAGTGCCGGGCTTACAGTGAGCTGCCTTGCCCGGCCAAGATTAAACAAGTTGGGTTTTTTGTTTTGTTTTTGGTTTTTTTTGAGACAGAGTTTTGCTCTGGTTACCTAGGCTGGAGTGCAATGGCACGATCTCGGCTCACTGCAACCTCCACTTCCCGAGTTCAAGTGATTCTCCTGCCTCAGCCACCCAAGTAGCTGGGATTACAGGCACTGGCCACCATGCCCAGCTAATTTTTTGTATTTTTAGTAGAGATGGGGTTTCACTGTGTTGGCCAGGCTAGTTTTGAACTCCAGACCTCAGGTGATCCACCTGCCTCGGCCTCCCAAAGTGCTGGGATTATAGATGTGAGCCACCGCGCCCGGCCAGATTAAACAAGTTTTATTGGGGGTCTGAAGGATCTCCCAAACCTCCATGATTTAGAAGGAGACAAGATAAGGGTAATCACGCCTGACACCTGGACCCAATTAGATTAAGTAAATTTACTGAGGCTCTAGAATAAGGTCTTCATGACTCAGACCTTAGTTATAGATTAGAAATTAATCACTTATGTATTTAGATGAATGCACACTTACACCCAGACATATGGAACTTAGAAGGTATATAAGCTCTAGAAAACTTTGCAGTTTTGGGTTGGTTTGGTGATATTTTCCCAACCTTTTCCCTATACCCGATACAGAAATAAACTCTCTTCTTTCCCAGTTCATCTGCATCTTATTATTGGGCCATGAGAGTAAGCCGCCAGACCCTTGATTTGGTCCAGGACCACTACCAGCAGTGCCTTTCATGGCAAATCACTTGGAAAGCTTTTTCAAAATTTGGAATTCTTGAAGCACAGAGAGAGACTATAGCCAATTTCAGTTGTTCAAAAGGCTCTTCAGGCTAGGCACGGTGGCTCATGCCTATAATCCCAGCACTTTGGGAGGCTGAGGTGGGCGGATCACTTGAGGCCAGGAGTTTACGACCATTCTGGCCAACATGGTGAAACCTCGTCTCTACTAAAAATACAAAAATTAGCCAACTGTGGTGACCTGTGCCTGTAGTCCCAGCTATTTAGATGGCTGAGACATGAGAACCACTTGAACTCAGGAGGAGGAGGTTGCAGTAAGTGGAGATTATGCCACTGCACTCCAGCCTGGGCCACAGAGCAAGATTCTGTCTCGAAAACAAAACAAAATGAAAAAGCCTTTTCAGGTTCTAAGGATTAACTCAGAGATTCTGGAATATTGTCATGTAATGCTCCATCAGAGGTTTTTGCCTGCCCTGTAAAAGCTGGTGTTAAGTAAAGTAAATTATGGGAGGTCATTGTTTTGGATGAAGCTCCTGCACTAGGCCCCAAAGGACCAGACTAAAAATCAAAATAGAGTCACCTATGCTAAAGTTCCAGGTTACAAAACCAAAACTAAGTTGTTATCTGACAGGAGAGAGATTTCCCAAACAGGCCAGTTTCCATTTTTAAGCAGCATGATAATGAATTCTCTGTGCTTTAATCCTTACACAAAAGCAGCAGCCTGAAGCAACCTGAGAATAACCTAGTCAGTTATTCTCTATTGTTCCGTATCCCTGTGCCCACCTTACCAGAAAAGTAGCTTTGAAACCAGGGATATGCTCTTTGTTCTTTGCTTCTGCTTTCTTCATCCCTTCTGTCTATAAAGCCAACCCCTTCTGCTCAGCTCGTGGGAACACTTACTCTGTTTTCTGGAATGGAGTGTTGCTCAATTCTAGACTCATAATAAAGTCAATTGAGATCTTTAAATTTGTTGTAGTTTTGTCTTTTGACCTTGGAGTCCACTGTGGAAAATATCCTACTCGTCTCTAAAGTTGTCTTTAAGTTATTTTTCCTGTTGTAGACCATTTCATCTGAAAAATTAGCTAACTCCTAGATTATAACACTTTTGTGTTCTTCGTTGACAAATGTCCTAAATATTTTACCTCAGTTTGGCAATATTACAATTTGTCTAGTAAGGCCTTAAGGCCCTCTGAAGTGAGGAATTCTAACAAAGCCAAAAGTATCAGTTTGGCGTTGCTCTTTAGTTTCTTAGGCTATCAGCAAATCATCTACATACTGGATTGTAAACCAAAAATAAAATTCTAAACCCCTTAACCAACTGAATGGACCCCTCTTCTTGGCCAAGGGGATTCCAAAATAAACTGAAACACTACTTCGGGCCATGATGGGAATGGGTGGTTTGATATGCCTCATTATACCTTCCTCCCTTGGAACTCAGGTGCAACTGACTACCATTAATGTTAAAACAAGAGACCTTAACACTGATGAAATAGACTCTTTTTTTCTTTTTTTGAGACAGAGTCTCACTCTGTCCCCGAGGCTGGAGTGCAGTGGCACAATCTTGGCTCACTGCAACCTCCATCTGCCTCCCAGGTTCAAGTGATTCCCCCATCTCAGCCTCCTGAGTAGCTAGGATTACAGGTGCATGCCACCATGCCTGGTTAATTTTTGGATTTAAATAGACTCTTTGTAGCAATAAGATACCAACATGACAGATAGAAGGCCCCAAAAGAAATAGAAATATTTTACCCCAAAATATATTTCTTTGACATATTTTGAAATAGCCCTGCACAGCTCTATCTTGTGGAGAAAATCTACATTCAGTAGAGAATCCCCTTCCCTTTCCAGGTATTTTTCCTGATGCAGGAGAGAATTAACTAAGAGTCTGGCACCTTTCTAAATCTGATAAAAAAAGTGTATAATCTATCCTCTCTGAAGTCTGCTACCTGAAGGCATCATCTGCATAATAAGAACCTTGATTTCCCAAACCCCTTATCTTAACCCAGATATTCCCTTCTATGGATTCTAGGTCTTTAGATAATAACTCTTTCAACCAGTTGCCAATTAGAAAATCTCTGAATCCACCTATGACCTGGAAGCCCCCTCTTTGAGTTGTCTCACCTTTCGGGACCAAATCAATGTATATGTTACATGTATTATTATTATTTTGAGACAGAGTCTTGCTCTGTCACCCAGGCTGGAGTGCAGTGGTGCAATCTCAGCTCACCGTAACCTCCACTTCCTGGGTTCAAGCAATTCTCCTGCCTCAGCCTCCTGAATAGCTGGGATTACAGCTGCGCACCACCATGGCTGGATAATTTTTGTATTTTTAGTAGAGATGGGGTTTCACCATGTTGGTCAAGCTGGTCTTGAACTCCTGACCTTTTGATCCACCCGCCTCGGCCTCCCAAAGTGCTGGGATTACAGGCGTGAGCCACCATGCCCAGCCATCTTACATGTATTGATTGTTGTCTTATGTCTCCCTAGAATGTATGAAACCAAGCTATGGCCCAATCACCTTGGGTACATGTTCTTAGGATCTCCTAGAGCTATGTCACATGTAGGGTCCTCATGTTTGGCTCAGAATAAATCTCTTCAAATATTTTATAGAGTTTGACTCTTTTCATTGACAGGATAATTATAAATTTCTCTGGTGGGACAAATTTCCCCAACATTTCCTGTAAGTTGCTAGAGAAAATAGTAGGAGAGTCCTGAAACCCTTGAGAAATTCTTTACTAAGTTAAGTACTGAACTCTTTTGTAGGTAAAAGCAAACAAGGGTTTGGACTCGTTACCCACAGGAACAGGAAGTAAAAGCAGAACACGTTACAGACAACAGAAACAAAGTCAAAATAGTTGCAGGATTAGGAACTACAAATTCATTTACTTCTTAAAGATCTTGTACAAATCTACATGGTGGTCAACCATCTTTACCAAATTTACTTTCCTTGCTTACTGGAAGTATGGGAGTATGACAAGGTGAGGCTACCTTTTATAGAAGTATCCCTTGTTTTTCTAATTCTTTTATAATGGGTTTGATTCTCTCAAACCAAGCTCAGGACAAAGGATATTGTTTCACATATGGCTATTGTGGTATATCCTTTAGGTAAACCATTTTTATTGGTTTTATATCTAGAATTAAACCAGCAGTATCATTCCTCAGGGCCCAAAGGGACGCATGAATCTGAATTAGTTGGGGGGGCTTTTCAGCATGGTGTGAGATTGCCACTCTCTCTCATCACTTTTTTCTTCCAGAAGGCACAGAGTAAACAAGTCAGGGTCCTTTGATTCTCTTTTCCAGGGAGCTTGACAAACACTTCATCTAAGTACAGAATATGGTTGCCTTTAAGTTTTGCAGCAGGTCTCTCCCAAGTGGATTTTTTTAGGAGAATTAGGAGAAAATAAGAATATTTTTTCTCTGAAAATTGTTCCTCATTCGGAGGGTCTATATGTATGAGAACCACGGAAAAGAAGGAACAGTTAAAAAGAATTCTAATTGCTGTTGGGTGGAGTCTTAAAAATATTAATTATGTCAATGAGATTAATAGCACTGCCAAGTCTTAAGTATCTCCCCTGGGTTTTATATCTACTTGGTCATCAATTACTGAGAGAGGAATGTTGAAATCTGTTACTATAATTGTGGATTTGTCTGTTTCTCCTTGTAGTTCTATCAGGTTTGCTTCGTGTATTTTGAAATTATGTTATTTAGTTGTATAGACATTTAAGAATGTCGTATCTTCCTTTTGCATGTAGCATTATGAAATTTTTCTCTTTAATATAGGTCATAGTCCTTTTGAAGTTTACTTTGTCTGATATTAATATGGCTATTCCATGTTTGTTTTATTTAGTGACTTTGTGGCATATCTATTTTTCATTTTGTTACTCTTAACTACCTGTGTCTTTAAATTTAAACTTGATTTCTTGTTTCTTATAGACAGCATATTTTACATCTTGCTTTTCTTATTCATTCTGATGATACCTGCTTTTGTTCACAGTCTTTAGACCATTTATATTTAAAGGAATTCTGATATGATGTGCAGTGATGTGGTTTTTTCTTTTTTACTTTTTTATCATTATAAAATACAAAAAACATAATGGTGTGTATTTCTTTATGTTTCCTGTGTTTAAGGTTTATTGAGATTCTTGGATCTGTTGGTTTATAATTTTCAACAATTTTGGAAAATTTCATAAGATTATTCTTCATATTTTTCTTTATACTTTCTCATTCTAAAATTCCAATGTCATGTACATCAGATTACTTGATATTATCACAAAAATCCTTGATTATTTTTTCCATCTGTACTTCATTTTTTCTCTGATCTTTTCTTCTCTGGTCTTTTTTCTTTAATACTTTTATGGTTTGGATTTGTGTCCCTGCCCAAATCTCATGTCAAGTTGTAATCCCCAATGTTGGAAGAGGGGCCTGGTGGCAGGTAATTGGATCATGGGGGTGGACTTCCCTCTTGCTGTTCTTGTGATAGTGAGTTCTCATGAGATATGGTTGTTTCAAAGTGTGTAGCACCTTCCCCTTCACACTTTTCCTCCTGCCCCAGCCATGTAAGATGCACCTGCTTCCCCTTTGCTTTCTGCCATGATTGTAAGTATTCTGAGGCTTCCCCAGCCATGCTTCCTGCACAGCCTGTGAAACTGTGAGTCAATTAAACTTCCTTTCTTTATGAATTACCCAGTTTCAGGTAGTTCTTTATAGCAATGTGAGAATGGACAAATACAGAAAATTGATACTGGGAGTGAAGTATTGCTATAAAGATACCTGAAAATGTGGAAGTGACTTTGGAAATGGGTAACGGGTAGAGGTTGGAACAATTTGGAGATCTCAGAAGAAGACAGGAAGATAAAGGAAAGTTTGGAACTTTCTAGAGACTTGTTAAATTGTTGTGACCAAAATGCCAATAGTGATATGGTTAATGAAGTCCAGGCTGAGGTGGTCTCAGATGGAGATGAGGAACTTATTGGGAACTGAAGCAAATATCACTTTTGTTATGTGTCAGCAAAGAGGTTGGAGGCATTGTGCCCCTCCCCTAGAGATCTGTGGAACTTTGAACTTGAGTGTTGATATAGGGTATCTGGCAGAAGAAATTTCTAAGCTGCAAAACATTCAAGACTTGGCCTGGCTACTTCTAGCAGCCTATGCTTATATTTGTGAGCAAATAAATGAGCTGGAACTGGAACTTATCTTTAAGAGAGAAGCAGAGTGTAAAAGATTGGAAAGTTTTCAGCCCAGCCATGTGGTAGAAAATAAAAACCCATTTTCAGGGAGGAATTCAACCCAGCTACAGAAATTTGCATAAGAGGAGCCATACTAATAGCCAAGACAATGGGGAAAATGCCTGGAAGGGATTTCGGAGACTTTCGTGACAGTCTCATCCATCACAGGCATGGAGGCCTAGAAGGGAAGAATTTCCTGGGCCAGACCCACGGCTCAACTGCCCTACATAACATAGGGACACTGTTCCCTGCATCCCAGCTACTCCAGCTCCAGCCATGGCTAAAAGGGACACTCTTCCCTGCATCCCAGCTACTCCAGCTCCAGCCATGGCTAAAAGGGACCCAGATACATCTCAGGCCACTGCTCCAGAGGGTGCAAGCCATAAGCCTTAGCAGCTTCCGTGAGGTGTTAAGCTGGTGGGTACACAGAGAGGAAGAGTGGAGGCTTGGGAGCCTCTGCCTAGATTTCAGAGAAGATATATGGAAATGCCTGGATGTCCAGGAAGAAATCTGCTTCAGGGAAGGAGCCCTGATAGAGGACCTCTACTAGGGCAATATGGAGGGGAAATGTGGGGTTGGAGCCACCACACACAAAGTCCCCACTGGGGCACTGCTTAGTGGAGCTGTGAGAAGAGGGCCACTCCCCAGAATGGTAGATTTACCATCAGCTTCCACTATGCACCTGGAGTGCCACAGGTACTCAACTCCAGCCCATGAAAGCAGCTGAGGGGGCTGTACCCTGCAGAGCTACAGGAGTAGAGATGCCCAAGGCCATGGGAGCCCACCTTTTGCATCGGTGTTCCTTGAATATGAGACATGGAGTCAAAGGAGATTGTTTTGGAGCCTTAAGATTTAATGACTGCCCTGTTGGGTTTCAGACTTGCATGGGGCCTGTAGCCCCTTTGTTTTGGCCAATTTCTCCCATTTGGAATGGGAGAGAGTATTTAGCCAATGCCTGTACCCCCACCGTATCTTGGAAGTAACTAACTTGTTTTGATTTTACAGGCTCATAGGCAGAAGAACTTGCTTTATCTCAGATGAGACTTTGGATTGTGGACTTTTGAGTTAATGCTGGAATGAGTTAAGACTTTGGGGGACTGTTGGGAAGGCATGATTGTATTTTGAAATATGAGAAGGATATGAGATTTGGGAGGGGCCAGGGACAGAATAATATGGTTTACATTTGTGTCCTTGCCCAAATCTCATGTTGAATTGTACTCCCCAATGTTGGAGGAGGGGCCTGGGAGGAAGTGATTGGGTCATGGCGGCAGACTCCCTCTTGCTGTTCACGTGATAGTGAGTTCTCATGAGATCTGGTTGTTTCAAAGTGTGTGGCACCTCCTGCTTCGTGCTCTTCCTTCTGCTCCCACCATGTAGGAGTGCCTGCTTTCCCTTCACCTTTTGCCATGATTGTAAGTTTCCTGAGGCCTCCCCAGACATGCTTCCTGTACAGTCTGTGGAACTGTGAGTCAATTAAACCTCTTTTCTTTTCTTTTTTTGAGATGGAGTTTTGCTCTTGTCGCCCAGGCTGGAGTGGACTGGAGTGATCTCAGCTCACTGCAACCTCTGCCTCTGGGTTCAAGTGATTCTCCTGCCTCAGCCTCCCGAGTAGCTGGGATTACAGGCATCTGCCACCACGCCCGGCTAATTTTTGTATTTTTAGTAGAGATGGAGTTTCACCATGTTGGCCAGACTGGTCTCAAACTCCTGACCTCAGGTGATCCACTCACCTCGGCCTCCCGAAGTGTTAGAATCACAGGCATGAACCACTGCACTTGGCCTAAACCTCTGTTCTTTATAAATTACCCAGTCTTAGGTAGTTGTTTATAGCAATGTGAGAATGAACTAATACAAATACCTACTCTGCTGTTAATTCCATCTGTTTCTTTAAAAATATTTTCTATTTATCTCCTCATCTTCTACATTCTTGAGCATGTGAACCATATTTATATCTATTTTCTATATCATGTCTGTTAATTGCATCATTTATGTCACTTATGAATCTTACTATATTGATGGATTTTTCTCCTGATTATGTGTGATATTTTCTTGCTTTTACCATGCCTATTAATTTAAAAAATTTTTTTTAACTTATGGTAAAACAAATGTAACAAAATTTACCATTTTAACCATTTTTAAGCATACAGTTTAATGGCATTAAGTACATTCACATTATTGTGCCACCATCACAATCATTCATCTCCAGAATTTTTTTCATCTTACAAAACTGAAACTCTGTACTCATTAAACAGTAACTCCCCATTAATTCCTCTCCCAGTCCCTCGCAACCACCATGACACTTTCTGTCTCTCAATTAATTCTGTCAATGTTGCTTCATACATTTGGATGCTCTGCTGTTAGATGCGTATGTCTCCTTCAGTTTTGAAGGACAGTCTTGCCAGCCATAGTATTCTTGGTTGATAGCTTTTCTTCTCTGAGCATGTTGAACATATCATCCCACCCCCTTCTTGCCTATATAATTTCTGTGGGGAAATCTACTTACACTCTAATGGGAGCTCCCTTGTACATCATGAGTCACTGCCCTTGCTCTTTTGAAGACAATAGTTTGATTATAACATGTCTCTCTGTACGGTCCTCTTTGAGTTCATCTTACTAATAATCTTACTAGTTTACTAATATTTGTTTTGAGATTGTTGAATTTGGATGTCCACTTCCTTTGTCAGATTTGGGAAGTTTTCAGCCATTATTTCTTTAAATAATTTCTCTTCTCTTTCTGGAATGCCTTTAATGTGTATGTTGATCTGCTTGATGATGTCCCATAAGTCTCTTAGGCTATCCTCACTTTTCTTCATTTTTTTTCTTCTTTTTGCTCCCTAACTCAAAGATTCAAATGACCTGTTGTTTAGTCCACTGTTTTGTTTGATCAGGTCTGCTTTTGAAGTTTTTTAGAGAATTTTTCAATTCAGTTGCTATATTCTTCAGCTCAAAAATTTCTGCTTCTTTCTTTTTTATCATTCTATCTCTTTGTTGATTTTCTCATCTTGTTGATGCATTTTTAAAAATTTCATTTAATTATCTGTGTCCTCTTGAATGTCACTGTGTTTCTTTAAGACAATTATTTTGAATTATTAATCCAATAGTTTATAGACCTCCATCTCTTCGGAGGCAGTTTCTAGAGATTTATTTTGTTCCTTTGATTTGGTCATATTTCCCTGCTTTATTGTGTGGCTTGTGATATTTTTTTTGTTGAGTTGTACACATTTGAAAACAATAGCCTCCTCTCTCAGTCTTTATGGATTGGGTTTGTACAGGGGAATTCTATTCACCAATCAGCCACACCTAGAGATTCTGGGGGCCTCTGAAATCTTTTTAGGAGGATGCAATTCCTCTGAGCTTTGCCTGTAATTTTCCAATTAGAGAGGTTTGCCAGTTTCTTTTTCAGAAGATCATAATCTTTGGCTCCCTCTGGTGTCTGTCTCTAGAACTGCAGGTTCCCTCGTGCCACAGCAGCAAGCCACTGTCCTCTCCTTTGTTTTCAGAGGCCCCATCCAAAGCATTCTGGTTCCCTGTCAGCTCCCCCAGATCAGATGAGACATTCACCAGTCCTTGGAGCAGCTCTCTGAAAAGCTGGACAGCCAGCCAAACAGCCCACTCTTCTACCTCCCTGCCAAGGGAAGACCTATGAGTTGAGCACCTGCCAGTTACCCTGAGTCATGCCATCCTCTGTGTGCAGCACTTCAGGCCTTCTGATGGCACAGTAAGCCACCACATTCTCCCTTGCTTTCAGCATCCTCCAGGCATCCAAACTATTCTGGTTCCATTAGTGCCCTGAGTCAAGTAAGACAGAAACTAGTTTTCTGGGCAGCCTTCCGAGAAGCTGGAATGCTAGGCACTCTTCTCTCCCCTCCCTCTAACCTAAGGGACAAGCCATGAGAAAAGCTGAGCTGTGCTAGCTTGGGACAGGGACAATTGCAGATAAAGTGAAATGGCTCTTCTTACTGATTTCAATGCACTGTTCTTGGCTTGGTCTTGCCTTGGGGTACTGCAACTTCCTCACTGGTTTCTAGAGTTCTCATAAAGGTATTTCGGTCTATATATTGTTGTTAATTTGGTGTCACTGTGAAGGAAACAAGGGTGGGGGCTTCCTATTCTGCCATCTTGCTGATGTCACCCCAGTTCCTCTATTCTTTACTCCAAAAGATCATATCAGGTCAAAAGATGTACAGAACTGGGTGTCAAAAAGGTGTTCAACACAAATATATTTAATGAAAGGTTGAACAAGTGAGGCAGAGGTCTTTGTTTACTGTTACTCTAACAGAATACTGGAGACTGGGTAGTTTATGAAGAAAAGAGGTTTATTTAGCTTGCAATTCTGGTGGCTGGAAAGTTCAAGATTGGGCATCCAGTGAGGGTCTCAGGCTGCTTCAGCTCAAGGTGTAACGTGAAAGGGGAATTGGCATGTGCAAAGAGATCACACATGCTGAAGGAGGAAGCAAAGTGGGGAGGAGGTCCTAGGCTGGTTTGTTTGTTTCTTTGTTTTTTGAGACATGGTCTTATTCTGTCACCCAGGCTGGAGTGCAGTGATGCGATCATAGCTCACTGTAACCTTGAACTCCTGGGCTCAAGCTATCTTCCCACCTCAGCCTCTTGAATAACCAGGCCCATAGGTGCATGCCACCATGCCTGGCTAATTTTTTCCTTTTTGGTAAAGACAGGGATGTTGCAATGTCTGTGTTGCCCAGGCTGGTCTTGAATACCTGGCCTCAAACAATCCTCCTGTCTTGGCATCCTAAAGTGTTGGGATTAGAGATGCAAACCATCACACTGGCCCAGGCTCCTTTTAACAACCAGCTCTCTCGTGAACTAATGGGAGGACATTAATTCATTCATGAGGGATCCACCCCCATGACTGAAACCCCTCCCGCCAGGGCTTATCTCCCAAAATTGCCGCATTGGGGATCTAAATTTCAACACGAGGTTTGAAGGGGACCTTTTTCTGATCTGCTGTTGAAAAACCACAGCAGCTGTGGGGACAAAGGTAACTCTATTTCAAATGCTAATCCACCATGTGACTCCTGACTAACCTCAAGTCTGGGAATGCCTCCAAGATGTCTAGTTGATGTATTATTCTTTATGTAGAAATCTCTGTTTACTGTAAGTTTTGCCTTCCCTCCAAATCAGCCTTTGATGTTGTTGCATACATCATAAGCCATGACACCCATATCATTCTTTCTGCTATCTACACATTTGGGGGGCCTGCTCTGCAACGTGGTCATTCTGAAATCGAGATCTTGTTCAGATGCAAGAAAAACAAAACAAAACTAGGTTCCACCCTGGGCTAATGCTCACCCCACTCACCACAAAGGAAGGTAGTGAAACTACAGAAGAAAACAGAGGCCAGACATGGTGGTTCACGCCTGTAATCCCAGCACTTTGGGAGGCTGAGGCAGGCAGATCACAAGGACAGAGGTTCGAGACTAGCCTGGCCAATATAGTGAAACTCCATCTCTACTAAAAATACAAAAATTAGCCAGGCAGGCTGAGGCAGGAGAATCACTTGAACCTGGGAGGCAGAGGTTGCAGTGAGCCGAGATTGCACTACTGCACACGCCACTGCACTCCAGCCTGGGTGACAGAGTGAGACCATCTCAAAAAAAAAAGGAAAAAAGAAAAAGAAAACAGATTTGGCTGGGTGAGGTGGCTCACACCTGTAATTCCAGCACTTTGGGAGGCCGAAGCAGGTGGATCAACTAAGGTCAGGAGTTTGAGACCAGCCTGGCCAACACGGTAAAACCCTGTCTCTATTAATAATACAAAAATTAGTTGGGCGTGTTGATGCACGCCTGTAATCCCAGCTACTCAGGAGGCTGAGGCAGGAGGATTGCTAGAACCCGGGAGGTGGAGGTTGCAGTGAGCCAAGATCGTGCCATTGCACTCTAGCCTGGGTGACAGAGCAAAACTCCATCTCCAAAAAAAAAGAAAAAAAGAAAACAGATCCAATGGGGAGGGAAATAACAGACAAATTGGCATCGGAAAAATCAATCCCGTGCTTGTGTGCAGTTATAAATACCTTTGAAAATTGAGGACTTGCCTGTTGCTAGTGGATTGTTTCATCACTGGATTAAACATAAAGGGGGCAAGATAAAAGATGTGGTCTTCTAGGCACTGGCTCCATGGAACACTATCTGGGGGAACTTTGTCTAACACAGATAATGCAGATGCATATTTTTCTATTAACAATTAATTTTAAAAAAATTCTATCTCCAATAGTGAGAAAAACAAACAAATAAAAACAGAACAATAACAACAACAAAACAATGAATGAACAGACCAGGTGCAGTAGCTCATGCCTGTAATCCCAGCACTTTGGGATGCTGAGGTGGAAGGATTGCTTGAGCTCAGGAGTATCAAGCCCAGCCTGGGCAAGATAATGAGACCCGGTCTCTACTAAAAATAATAATAATAATAATAATAATAGTACATAGCCAGGAATGGTGATGTGCACCTATAGTTCCAGCTACTCAGGAGGCTGAGGCAGGAGGATCACTTATGCCCTGGAGACCAAGGCTGCCATGAGCTAGTAACACACCACTGCACTCTAGCCTGGTTGACAGACTCTGTCTCAAAAAATAAGTAAACAAACAATTAATGGACAGATATTTGGAAGACTGAAAGTTCACCTCCCAGAATTCTATAACCCTTTCCAGAGATGTTGAATGTTAGCATTTTTGTTTATTTATTTTTTATTTTTACTTATTTATTTATTTATTTTTTGAGACAGAGTCTCACTCTGTCATCCAGGCTGGAGTGCAGTGGTTCAATCTCTGCTCACTGCAAGCTCCTCCTCCTGGGTTCATGCCATTCTCCTGCCTCAGCCTCCTGAGTAGCTGGGACTACAAGGAGCCCACCACCATGCCCGGATAATTTTTCTGTATTTTTATTAGAGATGGGGTTTCACCATGTCAGCCAGGACTGTGTCGATCTCCTGACCTTGTGATCCGCCCACCTCGCCCTCCCAAAGTGCTGGGATTACAGGTGAGTCACCGCGCCCAGTGCAATTTTGTTTATATGGTTCTGATATCATCCCATTTATCTAACACACCAAAAAATGCACAAATACATAGTTTAAAAACAGATTCTACAGTTCTTTGACTTTTAAAAAATATCTTTTAAAAATCTTTTTAAGAATGCTTGACATTGTATCTACCCTCTTAACATGCAGACATGCACATGCAGGATCATGCACACACGCATAGGCTGGGACTGGCAGAAGGGGCCACTGTGGTGTGCCTGCAAGCCTAGGGGTGGGCCCAGGTGGCACCATGGCAGGGGCAGATCTTGGTGGTAGTAGTAAATATTCAAATGAGCGCTTTGAAGGCCAAAGTGGAGAAGGATTCCATGTGAAAAGCGGTTGAACATGAGTCAGTCGGTCCTGAGACAGGCGAGCATCATCCCACAGGAGTGGGCATTGGCCTCAATCGCCATCAGTGTTAGAAAGGGAGTCGGGTTCGGATTCCCAAATCCAGAGTGGCGGAGATAGGAAACACCAAGTTGCCTCCTCCAGTGCCGTATCCTGGAGGAGCCGGCAGGAGCCCAGGGAGAGCTCTCTTTTTCTTGTGAAGTGCAGGGCTAGAATAAGTTCACAGTTCTGGAGACTTCTAGTGGCACTTGAGAATCCGGGAAAGAGGGTGTAAATCTCCACAGCCCATATCCCAGCAGGTCTCCCAGGTGAACAGCCTCTGGACAAAGTAGGTAAGGGAAGTCATCGAGCCAATCACTTACTTGGGGATAAAAATTGGCTCTAAGGGCTGGGTCAGGTAATCTTGACTGGTGAATATGGTTTGGATATCTGTCCCCTCCAAATCACGTGTTGCAATGTGATCTCCAGTGCTGAAGGTGGGATCTGGTGGGAGGTTTTTTGTCATGGGGGTAGATCTCTCATGAGTGGCTTGGTGCCCTTCCTGCAGTGATGAGTGAGTTCTCACTCTATTAGTTCACATGAGAGCTGGTGGTTTAAGACAGCCTGTCATCTCTTGCTCCCTCTCTCACATGTGACACAGTGGCTCCCCTTTGCCTTTGGCCGTGATTGGAAGTTCCCTGAGGCCTCACCAGAAGCAGGTGCTGGTGCCATGCTTCTTTTTTTTTTTTTTTTTTTTTTTTTTCTTTTTTTTTTTCTTATTTTTTTTTTTAATTAATTTTTTTTTGCACACAAAAACAATAAACATTTTCTAAAAAATACATACAAACAAAAAGATGCGTATCAACATATTAGGAAGGTTGCACATGGGAAGTCGGGGAATAGAAATGGGGGGTGGGAGTTAAAATAAATGAGAGAGGGACTTTATATGGATCAGTGATAATAACTCAATCCTCTATTTGACAAAGAAGAGGGAGAAGGAAGAGGAAGAAAAAGAAAGTGGGATAAAGGATCAGAAAGGGAGGAAAATAGAAAAAATTAGAGTATGACTCCAGGGTAGACCTGTTTTGTTGTCACTGAGTTGGTTGGTTGGTTTGTCTGTTGTATTTTTCATGTTTCGCCAAGTTGGCCAGACTGGGCTCGAACTCCTAGCCCGAAGTGATCAACCCGCCTCGCCCCCCAGAGTGCCGGGACCACAGGCGTGAGCCACCACGTCCAGCCCCCACATTGCTTCTGGCCTCCGTGGTAGACCTCCCAGACGGAGCGGCCGGGCAGAGGCGCTCCTCACTTCTTCCCAGACACGGGGTGGCCGGGCAGAGGGGCTCCTCACTTCCCAGACGGGGCGGCCAGGCAGAGACGCTCCTCACTTCTTCCCAGACGATAGGTGGCCGGGCAGAGGCGCTCCTCACTTCCCAGACGATGGGTGGCCGGGCAGAGGCGCTCCTCACTTTCCAGACGGGGTGGCCGGGCAGAGGCGCTCTCCACTTCCCAGACGGGGCGGCCGGGCAGAGGCGCTCCTCACTTCCCAGACGATGGGTGGCCGGGCAGAGGCGCTCCTCACTTCCCAGACGGGGCAGCTGGGCAGAGGCGCTCCTCACTTCTTCCCAGACGAGGCGGCCGGGCAGAGGCGATCCTCACTTCCTCCCAGATGGGGCGGCCGGGCAGAGGTGCTCCTCACCTCCCAGACGATAGGTGGCCGGGCAGAGGCGCTCTTCACTTCTTCCCGGACGGGGCGGCCTGGCAGAGGCGCTCCTCACTTCTTCCCGGACGGGGCGGCCGGGCAGAGGCGCTCCTCACTTCTTCCCGGACGGGGCGGCCGGGCAGAGGCGCTCCTCACTTCCTCCCGGACGGGGCGGCCGGGCAGAGGCGCTCCTCACTTCCTCCCGGACGGGGCGGCCGGGCAGAGGCGCTCCTCACCTCCCAGACGATGGGTGGGCGGGCAGAGGCGCTCCTCACCTCCCAGACGATGGGTGGGCGGGCAGAGGCGCTCCTCACCTCCCAGACGGGGCGGCCGGGCAGAGGCGCTCCTCACTTCTTCCCAGACGGGGCGGCCGGGCAGAGGTGCTCCTCACTTCTTCCCGGACGGGGCGGCCGGGCAGAGGCGCTCCTCACTTCTTCCCGGACGGGGCGGCCGGGCAGAGGCGCTCCTCACTTCTTCCCGGACGGGGCGGCCGGGCAGAGGTGCTCCTCACTTCCTCCCGGACAGGGCGGCCGGGCAGAGGCGCTCCTCACCTCCCAGACGATAGGTGGCCGGGCAGAGGCGCTCCTCACTTCCCAGACGATGGGTGGCCGGGCAGAGGCGCTCCTCACCTCCCAGACGATGGGTGGGCGGGCAGAGGCGCTCCTCACCTCCCAGACGATGGGTGGGCGGGCAGAGGCGCTCCTCACCTCCCAGACGGGGCGGCCGGGCAGAGGCGCTCCTCACTTCTTCCCGGACGGGGCGGCCGGGCAGAGGCGCTCCTCACTTCTTCCCGGACAGGGCGGCCCGGCAGAGGCGCTCCTCACTTCTTCCCGGACGGGGCGGCCCGGCAGAGGCGCTCCTCACTTCTTCCCGGACGGGGCGGCTGGGCAGAGGCGCTCCTCACTTCTTCCCGGACGGAGCGGCCGGGCAGAGGTGCTCCTCACTTCCTCCCGGACGGGGCGGCCGGGCAGAGGCGCTCCTCACTTCTTCCCAGACACGGGGCGGCCGGGCAGAGGGGCTCCTCACTTCCCAGACGGGGCGGCCAGGCAGAGACGCTCCTCACTTCTTCCCAGACGATGGGTGGCCGGGCAGAGGCGCTCCTCACTTCCCAGACGATGGGTGGCCGGGCAGAGGCGCTCCTCACTTCCCAGACGATGGGTGGCCGGGCAGAGGCGCTCCTCACTTCCCAGACGATGGGTGGCCGGGCAGAGGCGCTCCTCACTTCCCAGACGATGGGTGGCCTGGCAGAGGCGCTCCTCACTTCCCAGACGGTGGGTGGTCGGGCAGAGGCGCTCCTCACTTCCCAGACGGTGGGTGGCCGGGCAGAGGCGCTCCTCACTTCCCAGACGGTGGGTGGCCGGGCAGAGGCGCTCCTCACTTCTTCCCGGACGGGGCGGCCGGGCAGAGGTGCTCCTCACTTCCCAGACGGGGCGGCCGGGCAGAGGCGCTCCTCACTTCTTCCCGGACAGGGCGGCCGGGCAGAGGCGCTCCTCACTTCCCAGACAGGGCGGCCGGGCAGAGGCGCTCCTCACTTCCCAGACGATGGGTGGCCAGGCAGAGGCGCTCCTCACTTCCCAGACGATGGGTGGCCTGGCAGAGGCGCTCCTCACTTCCCAGACGGGGTGGCCGGGCAGAGGCGCTCCTCACTTCCCAGACGATGGGTGGTCGGGCAGAGGCGCTCCTCACTTCCCAGACAGTGGGTGGCCGGGCAGAGGCGCTCCTCACTTCCCAGACGGTGGGTGGCCGGGCAGAGGCGCTCCTCACTTCCCAGACGGGGCGGCCGGGCAGAGGTGCTCCTCACTTCCCAGACGATGGGTGGCCGGGCAGAGGCGCTCCTCACTTCCCAGACGATGGGTGGCCTGGCAGAGGCGCTCCTCACTTCCCAGACGGTGGGTGGCCGGGCAGAGGCGCTCCTCACTTCCCAGACGGTGGGTGGCCGGGCAGAGGCGCTCCTCACTTCTTCCCGGACGGGGCGGCCGGGCAGAGGTGCTCCTCACTTCCTCCCGGACAGGGCGGCCGGGCAGAGGCGCTCCTCACCTCCCAGACGATAGGTGGCCGGGCAGAGGCGCTCCTCACTTCCCAGACGATGGGTGGCCGGGCAGAGGCGCTCCTCACCTCCCAGATGATGGGTGGCCGGGCAGAGGCGCTCCTCACTTCCCAGACAGGGCGGCCGGGCAGAGGCGCTCCTCACTTCCCAGACGATGGGTGGCCGGGCAGAGGCGCTCCTCACTTCCCAGACGATGGGTGGCCGGGCAGAGGCGCTCCTCACTTCCCAGACGATGGGTGGCCAGGCAGAGGCGCTCCTCACTTCCCAGACAATGGGTGGCCAGGCAGAGACGCTCCCCACTTCCCAGACCGGGCGGCGGCCGGGCAGGGGCTGCAATCCCAGCACCCTCGTAGGCCAAGGGAGGCGGAGGCTGCCGCGAGGCCAGACCACGCCACCGCACTCCAGCCCGGGCAACACCGAGCACCGGGTGAGCGAGACTCCGTCTGCAGTCCCAGCACCTCGGGAGGCGGAGGCGGGCAGAGTACTCGGCGTTAGGAGCTGGCGAGCAGCGTGGCCAACATGGCGAACGTGCCTGCAGCGAAAGGAGCGCGCCGGCAGTCCCAGGCAGTCCGCGGCGCGGGCAGCAGCGAGCCAAGTAGATTGCAGCGTGGGCCACAGAGGGAGGGAGGGAAAGAAAGAAAGAAAGAAAGAAAGAGAGAGAGAGAGAGAGAGAGAGAGAGAGAGAGAGAAAGGAAGGAAGGAAGGAAGGAAGGAAGGAAGGAAGGAAGGAAGGAAGGAAGGAAGGGTGCCATGCTTCTTGTACAGCCTGCAGAACCATGAGCCAAATAACCCTCTTCTATATAAATTCCCCAGCCTCAGGTATTTCTTTATAGTGAAGCAATATGAACTAACACACCGGATAAAGTGATTAACTTTCCCATCCTCACTTAGGATCCCCTGGACCTTAGATGTCTCCAGCCTCCAGCCCCCAAGGAAGGGTGGATGTAGGGCTCTAGTGGGAGAAAGGGTCCTGCAGTGTCATGGGGTTGCTGGGTTCAGGGACTGTGGCTGTGGACAGGAGCTGGGCCCTTCCCATGGTTGCCCCCAGCTGCTGTGGGCCTTGTGGCTGCCCAGGGAGCCCCAGTCTCCAGCAAAACCTCAGCCAAGGGAATGTGCTTGGCAGGATCTTGGGGAAAGACCCCAGAGACTGAGCGTAGTCTGGCCTGGTGAGACAGAGGAGTCTGCTACTCCTGTGGTTTTCTCCAATGACCAGCGAGAGCATCCTGACCTCCAGGAACTTTCACCACCAGCTCTTGGGAGGTCCACGGGTGTCCCAAAGCAGGCCAGGGTGGACAGAACTTCCCCTGGAACAAAAGGGCAAAAGTGCACTTGATTTTCACTTTCAGGGTGAACGGGAACGCAGGGCCTCGCCATCCTTCTAACTACTGGGATTTTACTGAGGTGACATCAGACAAGTCATACAGGGATCCAAGTGAAGTGCACATCCCCATTTAATGCAGAAATACACAAATTGAGTTCCGATCTCCTGCCTCTCAGCACAGCCCCTACTAACCCTAAGACAGCATCCCCAGATTTTCAAAATGAAGGGAACTTGGCTGTCAGCAAACAGCTGTGGTACCCAGGTGCTCTGCCAAAGAAGCAACCAGGAACTTTAGAACTGTGCTTTTCAAATGCCTGGCAGCCCCTGCACTTTTTTCCATGAGAGGTGATCAGCCAGGGTCGGAGTGGAAAGGCTGAAGAAGAGCTCCCTGGGAGTGTGGGCCCCACAATAAGTCTCATACCCAGACACCTCTCCACAGCCACTTTGCCTGAAATGCCAAGTGAATGGCGGTGCTGCAAACGCTTTTGCTTTTAGTAGGTCTTCACACAAGGAAATAAAAAATCTCAGGACCACTCAACTCCTTCTGCCAAAGGGAAAGTTAAGCCTGGAGCCTGAGTCACTGGCAACACCCTCTGCCAGATGAATTGCTGTTAATTCACAACCTTGTGTCAAAGCATTAGGCATTAGCTAGACCCCCATGGAAAGGCATCAGGCATCTCCAGATGACAGCCCCCACAAAGCACTCATAAGTAAACTCTTATGTCAATTGACTTGACTTACTGTCAATCAAGGAAAATAACCCAGGCAAGTCTCAATCATTTTGGAGGCTTATTTGCCAAAGTTAAGGATGCACTCCTGGAGACAGGTCTATGCCTTTCTCTGAAGATAATTTTGTTGGCTTCCATATTTAAAGGGGAATGGGTGGAATATTGAGAAATACACAATTTTCATGTGAGAGCAGGGTAGGGAAAAACAGTCATTCATGCCTTTGCCTGGCTCAGCGAATCTGAATTTTTACATGAGATGCCATAGACCATAGGGCAGAGGAAACAGTAAGATATGCATTTGTCTCAGATGGGCGGAAGCATGAATCTGAGCTCTGTTGTATGTCCCGGCACCTGTGAAGATAAGCTATCAATTTACATTGCCATGGTGAACTGCAACAGAAACATTTTAGGGTAAAGATCTTGAGGCCCATAAGGATCTTTACCCTAAAATGTGAGGGAGGTAGGTAGCTTTTCATCTTTGCAGCCATCTTATTTGGGACCCAAAATGGGAGGCAGGTTTGCATGAGCCGGTTCCCAGCTTGACTTTTCCCTCTGGCTGAGTGAGTTTGGGAGTCTCACTATTTATTTTCCTTTCACACGCCTTTCAAGATGTCTTTCTTCCCATAAATAAGGACTTGAGATGTGCAATCCAAGTCCAGCTCCTAAAACTAAAGTCTGTTGCATTCCACACTGACAATGCCCATTACAAGCTTACCTTCCGAGGGGCAGAACAAAGTCGACATGAGATCAACCATTCCTTCCCCTACCAAGAGACATCAGCATAATTGAGACCTCTTTTACACTAACTAAAGTCTCACAAGAATGTAACATTTGCCTTACCACCTACCTGCCCCTTTTCCTACATGCCTTCCCCCACTTTAAAGAAATGTATACATACGGAAGCTCCTGAAAACTTCTCCACAAAAAAACAGCCACAGGTGCATCTCTGGCTTGAGTTTTTCCTCAGATGTGCCCTCAAGCTCTAGCTTACTCAACCTCAAATGATTGAGACTTGCCTCAGTCACTCATTTAGGGTACCATTTGTAAACATGTGTGATGAGGCTCCCAAGTACTCCCACTTTTGCTGGAGTGAGAACCTTCCCTCTCTGCTCACAGTGATGCTGTAGCTGCCTGATGGGTTCTTCCTGGCCACTGCACAAAGGAGATCAATGCATTGCAGTAAAGAAAGAATTCAACAGACGTGAGGCTGCTCATGCCATGTGGGAGACAGTTATTACTCAAATCAATCTCCTTGGGCTGGGCATGGTGGCTCACACCTGTAATCCCAGCACTTTGGGAGGCCAAGCAGGCAGATCACTTGAGTGCAGGTCAGAAGTTCGAGAACAGCCTGTCCAACATGGTGAAACCCTGTCTCTGTTTTAAAAATACAAAAATTACCTGGGCATGGTGGTGGGTGCCTGTAATCCCAGCTGCTCGGGAGGCTGAGGCATGACAATTGCTTGAACCCAGGAGGCGAAGGTTGCAGTGAGCCGAGATGGCGCCACTGCACTCCAGCCTGGCTGACAGAGAGAGACTCTGTCTCAAAAAACAAAAACAAACAAACAGAAGATCAATCTCCTTGAAGGCTCATAGGGTAGGGGTTTTTCAAAAGTAGTTTGGTGGGCAGGGAGCTAGGGTATAGGAAGTGCTGATTGGTTGGGTCAGAGATGAAATCAGGGGATCGAAGCTGTCCTCTTGCACTGAATCATTTCTGAGTGGGGCCACAGGAGCAGTTGGCAGGTCCTGGTGGGTCCAGGTGGAGCCATTAGTGTCAGACATGCAAAAATCCTGAAAAGATATCTCAAAAGGCCAATCTTAGATTCTACAATAGTGATGTTACCTGCAGGAGTAAGTGGGGAAATTGCATGTCTTGTGAGCTCTGGAAGAATGGTAGTGATTGTTTATGTGTACTCCTTGGCAGAATCCAGGCTCCTCTTCCTCCTAGGCTGGTGGTCACTCACTAGCTTTACAAAGGCAATTGAGTTTTGGGAAAGGGCTACTAAAATTTAAACTATAAGCTAAATGTCTCCCAAAGTTAGCTTGGCCGAAGCCCAGGAATAATTAAAGGCAGCTTGAAGGCTAAAGGCAAGAGCAGGGTTGGCTAGGTCAGATCTCCCCCTCTGCCATAATTTTCTGTTACAATTTTTGCAAAGCCAGTTTCAATGTGACTGGAGGGAGGAGAGGGTCCTTGTTCTCAGGAAAACAAAATCAGTCTGTGGAGGGAGATCTGCCCTCCACTGTGGCTACTCAGTGATTATAGTGCTGCACAGTTGACACTCGAACAACACAGGTTTGAACGGCATGAGTCCACTTACATACAGCTCTTTTTCAACCGAATGAGGATGAAAAATACAGTATTCATGGGATGCAAAGCCCACATTTACAGAGGGTTGACTTTTCCTGCAAGCAGGTTTGGCAGGGCTGACTGTGGAAGTTGAGTATGTGGAGATCTGGTTATGCGCCATTGGTCCTGGAACCAGTCCCCCATATAGATCAAGGGATGACTGTATATGATATTATTTAGGAAGCTTCTGAGCTCGGATTGGCCATTGGTTGAAAGAGTTATTATCAAAGTTCTAGAATCAATAGAAAGGAGTGTCTGTGTTAGAATAAGAGGTGGTGGAGACCAAGGTTCTATGCAGGCGAAGCCTCCAGGTAGCAGGCTTCAGAGAGAATAGAGTGTAAATGTTTCTTGTCAGACTTGAGAGTCTGTTCTCTCAATCTGAAGGCCTCTGTGTTGATGTTCATGCTGGTCAGCTGTGCCAGAATTCCAAAAGAGAGGAGGGTATGATGAGGCATGTCTGATTCCCCCTTCTCATCATGGCCTGAACTGGTTTTGCAGGTTAACTTTAAAATGCTCTTGGCTAAGGGGAGGGGTCTGTACAGATGTTTGTGGGGCTTAGAATTTTATTTTTTGTTTCTGCAGCTCACCACTTAACATTAAATCTGTTTCCTCTGTTCCTAAATTGGCAAGCTGATCTTATCTATTCAAATGCAGAAAATCTTTTTTTTTTTTTTTGAGACAGATTCTCACTGTCACCCAAGCTGGAGTGCAGTGGCACAATCTTGGCTCACTGCAAACTCCACCTCCTGGGTTCAAGTGATTCTCCTGCGTCACCTCCCAAGTAGCTGGGATTACAGACACACACACCATGCCCAGCTAATGTTTGTATGTTCAGTAGAGATGGGGTTTCACCATGTTAGCCAGGCTGGTCTTGAACTCCTTACCTCAAGTGATCCACCTGCCTTGGCCTCCCAAAGTGCTGGGATTACAGGCGTGAGCCACTGTGCCTGGCTCAAATGCAGAAATTCTGAAGCCTGAAGTCCCTGTACAGTTGGAGCTTTTGATAAAACTTCAGGTTTCTTTAAAGGGCCTTCTTCAACACTCCATCCCTAGGCTGTGTTCAATACTGCAGGGTACCTGAGAAAATGGTGGCAGCCTGGGGTGAATGCAGTCCCTCCCTTTTCCTAATCCATGAAACTCCTCCACATGAAAACCACTTGGAAGTTACAGACATGGAGGGAGGGACTTTATGTCTTCCTTGGGGGCAGCCAAGACAAAGAGGGATGCTAAGCAGATTATCTTGGTATTCATCATTCAAATGCAGGAGTAGAGGCTTCAGGACTCAGGCCTAGCAGGGGAAGATTGTGGCTCATGAACTGCTGCTTACAGCCTGGCACTCTCCTAGTGCAACCGTGCTGTACGGACAGGTTTTCATCATTCATCCTCATGTTCCACAAGGTGTTCCAGAAATCCTCTGCCCCATTCCATACACCCACCGCAGTAGCCTGGTCAAGTGATTTCAGGTGGGTCCTCACCACTAAAAAGAGGAAGATGGACAAACTTTCACTTGTGTTTGTGTGAAGAGACCACCAAACCGGCTTTGTCTGAGCAATAAAGCTTTTTAATCACCTGGGTGCAGGCGGGCTGAGTCCGAAAAGAGAGTCAGCAAAGGGAGATAGCGGTAGGGCCGTTTTTTTTTTTTTTTTTGAGACAGAGTCTCGCTCTGTCGCCCAGGCTGGAGTGCAGTGGCGCAATCTCGGCTCAATGCAAGCTCCGCCTCCCGGGTTCACGCCATTCTCATGCCTCAGCCTCTCCGAGTAGCTGGGACTACAGGCGCCCGCCACCACGCCCAGCTAATTTTTTGTATTTTTAGTAGAGACGGGGTTTCACCGCGGTCTCGATCTCCTGACCTCGTGATCCACCCGCCTCGGCCTCCCAAAGTGCTGGGATTACAAGCGTGAGCCACCGCGCCTGGCCTGGTGGGGCCGTTTTATAGGATTTGGGTAGGTAAACGAGAATTAGTCAAAGAGGGTTGTTCTCTGGCTGGCAGGGGTGGGGATCACAAGGTGCTCAGTCGGGGAGCTTTTGAGCCTGGATGAGCCAGGAGAAGGAATTTCACAAGGTAATGTCATCAGTTAAGGCAGGAACAGGACATTTTCACTTCTTTTGTGATTCTTCAGTTACTTCAGGCCATCTGGATGTGTACACGCAGGTCACAGGGGATATGATGGCTTAGTTTGGGCTTAGAGGCCTGACATTCCTGTCCTCTTATATTAATATGAAAAATAACATAAAATAGTATTGAAGTGTTGGGGCAGCAAAAATTCGGGGGTGGTATGGAGAGATAATGGGCGATGTTTCTCAGGGCTGCTTTGAGTGGGATTAGGGGCGGCATGGGAACCTAGAGTGGGAGAGATTAAGCTGAAGGAAGCTTTTGTGGTAAGGGGTGATGTTGTGGGGTGGTTAGAAGGAACATTTGTTGTATGGAATGATTGGTGATGGTCTGGATACGGATTTGGATGAATTGAGAAACTAAACGGAAGACATAGGTCCCAATAAGAGAAGGAGAAAAACAAATACTAAAGGACTAAGAATTGGGAGGACCCAGGACATCCAATTAGAGAGTGCACAAAGAGGTTCAGCATAGCCCTGCCAGCAAAGATTATTTATTTACCTTAAGAGTTTAGAGTGGCGGTTTGGGGATAGCACCAGGAGATATCAGCTGTGATGGCTTGGAGAAACAGTGTAAACCAGCAATGTAAACAAGAGCAGGGCATTTATGAGTAATTGAGAATGGTGAATAGGAGAATGACTGGACAGAAGATAGTAGGGATGACAAGTTTTTTGGGGCACAGTCCAAGTTGGTCTGGTGTCTGGAATGAGACGGGGGCCTAATAAAAAGGAGCGTCCATATAGGAGCTGAAATGGGGTGCACCCTGTAGCATTCTGAGGACAGGCCCAAATTCTGAGAAGGGCAAGTGGTAAAAGTATTGTCCAGTCCTTTTTTTTTTTTTTTTTTGAGACGGAGTCTCGCTCTGTCGCCCAGGCTGGAGTGCAGTGGCGCAATGTCAGCTCACTGCAAGCTCCGCCTCCCGGGTTCACACCATTCTCCTGCCTCAGCCTCTCCGGATAGCTGGGACTACAGGCGCCAGCCACCACGCCCGGCTAATTTTTTGTATTTTTAGTAGAGACGGGGTTTCACCGTGGTCTCGATCTCCTGACCTCGTGATCCGCCCACCTCGGCCTCCCAAAGTGCTGGGATTACAAGTGTGAGCCACCGCGCCCGGCCTGTCCAGTCCTTTTTAAGTTGGTGGCTGAGCATGGTGAGGTGTGTTTTTAAAAGATCATTAGTCCGTTCTACCTTTTCTGAAGATTGAGGATGGTAAGGAGTATAAAGTTTCCACTGAATACCAAGAGCCTGAGAAACTGCTTGGGTGATTTGACTAATAAAGGCCAGTCCGTTATCAGACTGTGTAGAGGTGGGAAGGCCAAAATAAGGAATTATGTCTGACAAAAGGGAAGAAATGACTGTGGTGGCCTTCTCAGACCCTGTGGGAAAGGCCTATACCCATCCAGTCAAAGTGTCCACCCAGACCAAGAGGTATTTTAGATTCCTGACTCGAGGCATGGGAGTAAAGTCAATTTGCCAGTCCTGGTCAGGGGCAAATCCCCGAACTTGATGTGTAGGGAAGGCGGGGGTGGGGGTGGGGGCCTGAACAATCCCTGAGGAGTAGTAGAATAGCAGATGGAACCCTGAGAAGTGATTTCATTAAGGATAGATTTCCACGACAGAAGTTTCAGTGGGGAAGTAGGTGGGAGTGGCCAGATGAGAAGAAAAAAAACTGCCGTGAGGGATAGAAATTGGAATGCTACCTGCTTTTTTAGATACCTTATCAGCATAAGCATTGTCCTGAGTGATGGGATCTGATGCCTTTTGAAGGCCCTGGCAGTGAATGACTCCAGCTTCCTTTGAAAGTAAAGTGGCTTTGAGAAGAGTTTTTATTAAAGAGGCATTAATGATGGAGGACCCTTGCATAGTGAGGAAATTTCTTTCTGCCCATATAACAGCATGGTGGTGCAGGATATGGAAGGCATATTTAGAGTCAGTATAAATATATATATATATATTTTTTTTTCTTGAGACGGCATCTCTCTCTGTTGCCCAGGCTGGAGTGCAATGGCATGATCTCGGCTCACTGCAACCTCCACCTCCCAGGTTCAAGTGATTCTCCTGCCTCAGCCTCCCGAGTAGCTGGGACTACAGGCACCCACCACCACACCCAGCTGATTTTTATACTTTTAATAGAGACGGGGTTTCACCATGGTGGCCAGGATGGTCTCGATCTCTTGACCTTGTGATCCGCCCGCCTCAGCCTTCTCAAGTGGTGGGATTACAGGCGTGAGCCACTGCACCTGGCCAAGTCAGTATAAATATTGACGCCTAGTCCTTTTGCAAGAGTAAGGGCCTGAGTTAAGGCAATGAGTTCGGCTTGCTGAAAGGTAGTGGAGGGGGGCAGAAAGTATATGCGTCAGGTGTGAGGAAGAAAATAGATTTTGGAAGTTATGAGAACTGTAGAGAGTGAGTTGAGCATAGTTTGTGATTTTGAAGGCCTCTAAAAGCATTAAGGCAGTGGCAGCCGCTGCACGGAGACATGACGGCCAGCCTAAAACAGTAAGGTCAAGTTGTTTGGACAAAAAAGGCTACAGGGCATGGTTCCAGCTCTTGTATAAGAATTCTATCTACACAGCCCTGCACTTCGGCTGCGTGTAATGAAAAAGGTTGGGATGAGGCCAGGCGTGGTGGCTCATGCTTGTAATCCCAGCACTTTGGGAGGCCGAGGCGGGTGGATCACGAGGTCAGGAGATCGAGACCACGGTGAAACCCTGTCTCTACTAAAAATACAAAAAAATTAGCCGGGCGTGGTGGCAGGCGCCTGTAGTCCCAGCTACTTGGAGAGGCTGAGGCAGGAGAATGATGTGAACCCGGGAGGCGGAGCTTGCAGTGAGCCGAGATCACACCACTGCACTCCAGCCTGGGTGACAGAGCGAGACTCTCCGTCTCAAAAAAAAAAAGAAAAAGGTTGGGATGAGTTAGCGAAAGCTAGTGTGGGAGCAGCTTTTAGGGCTGTTTTTAAGGAACAGAAAGAGGAGTGGGGAAAGGATTTAGGATCTATGGGGTCAGCTAGATTTATCTAGAATATAATAATGGGTTGTAGAGGGAGGTATGGAGGACAGGAGAGTATATGGGTTTGGCACCACGGGGTAGATAGGCACGACAATTTGGTTGATAAAGCGCAGATCCTGAACTAACCTGTAAGACTTGTACAGTTTTTGGACAGGTAAAATGGGGGAATTGTAAGGAGAGTTTATAGGCTTTAAAAGGCCATGCTGTAACAGGCGAGTGATAACAGGCTTTAATCCTTTTAAGGCATGCTGTGGGATGGGATATTGGCACTGATCGGGGTAAGGGTGATTAGGTTTTAATGGGATGGTAAGGGGTGCATGATCGGTCGCCAAAGAGGGAGTAGAGGTGTCCTATACTTGTGGGTTAAGGTGAGGGGATATGAGAGGAAGACACAAAAGAGGCTTTGGGTTGGGAAGAAGGGTGGCAATGACATGTGGCTGTAGTCCAGGAATAATCAGGGAAGCAGATAATTTGGTTAAAATGTCTCGGCCTAATAAGGGAACTGGGCAGGTGGGGATAACTAAAAAGGAGTGTATAAAAGAATACAAGTTGGCACTAGCATTGGGGAGTTTTAAGAGGTTTAGAAGCCTGGCTGTCAATACCCACAACAGTTATGGAGGCAAAGGAAACAGGCCTTTGAAAAGAAGGTAATGTGGAGTTGGTAGCTTCCATATTGATTAAGAAGGGGATGGACTTACCCTCCACTGTAAGAGTTACCTAAAGCATCTGTGATGGTCCAGGAGGCTTCTGAGACAATCGGGCAGTGTCAGTCTTCAGGCGCTAAGTCGAGAAGATCTGGGAAGGAGTCAGTCAGAGCTTTGGGCCAGTTGGACAGTCCAATTTCCAGTGGGGTCCTGCACAGATGGGACATGGCTTAGGAGGAATCCTGGGCTGCAGGCATTCCTTGGCCCTGTGGCCAGATTTCTGGCACTTGAAGTAACCTCCTGGGGGAGGAGGTTCTGGAGGAACCCCTGGCAGCTGTGATTCAGGCATTTGGAAGTTCTTGTGTGCTGGAGATGTGGCTGGGGTTACTCTCACAGTGGAGGCAAGGAACTGAAACTCAGAAATACATTGCTACTTGGCTGCCTCTACTCTATTATTGTACACCTTGAAGGCGAGGTTAATTAAATCCTGTTGTGGGGTTTGAGGGCTGGAATTTAATTTTTGGAGTTTTATTTAATGTTGGGAGTGGATTGGGCATAAAATGTATATTGAGAATAAGACGGCCTTTTGACCTTTTAGGGTCTAGGGCTGTAAAGTGTCTCAGGGTTGCTGCCAAATGAGCCATGAACTGGGCTGGGTTTTTATTTTTGATGAAAAAGAGCCTAAACGCTAACTGATCTGGGAGAGGTCGGATAAAGAAAAAGGAGCATTAACCTTGACTATGCCTTTAGCTTCAGCCACCTTTTTAAGAGGGAATTGCTGGGCAGGTGGGGAACAGCTAGTCATGGAAAGAAACTGTAAGCCAGACCAGGTGAGAGGAGGGGAGGTGATAAAATGGTCGGGGAGCAGAGGCTGAAGAAGAATTGGGACCTGGCTCAGCCTGGCGAGGAGCAGCCTGGGGAGGGGGGGAGAGGTCAGATTTTTCTGTAGAAAAGGAAGATTAGAAAGACGCAGCAGGCCAGGCAAGGTGGCTCATACCTGTAATCCCAGCACTTTGGGAGGCCAAGATGGGCGGATCACAATGTCAGGAGATTGATAACATCCTGGCCAACACGGTGAAACCCTTTCTCTACTAAAAATACAAAAATTAGCTGGGTGTGGTCGCACGCGCCTGTAATCTCAGCTACTTGGGAGGCTGAGGCAGGAGAATCGCTTGAACCCAGGAGTTGGAGGTTGCAGTGAGCCAAGATCGCCACTGCACTACAGCCTGGCGACAGAACGAGACTCCATCTCAGGAAAAAAAATAAAGACTCGGCGACGCTTAGGGTTGGGACTGAGGGGACAGGTGGGAGGGAAAGAAGGAAGATCTGGGACAGGTTACACTGGGAACAGAGACTAGGGAGGGACCGATGTGTAAAAGAATGCCTGGACGTCAGGAACCTCAGACCGTTTGCCCATTTTACGACAAGAATTATCTAGATCTTGTAGGATGGAAAAATCGAAAGTGCTGTTTTCTGGCTATTTGGAACCACTGTCAAGTTTGTATTGGGGTCAAGCGGTGATGCAGAAGAAAATAAGGTGCTTAGATTTTAGGTTAAGTGAGAGTTGGAGAGGTTTTAAGTTCTTAAGAACACAGGCTAAGGGAGAAGAAGGAGGAATGGAGGGTGGAAGGTTGCCCATAGTGAAGGAGGCAAGTTTGGAGACAAGGGGTGAGGGGTGCTTGCCCCCCAGGAAAGTGGAGAAGGGGTTGGGGGGTGCTTTCCCCCCAGGAAAGTGGAGAAGGGGTGGGAGGTGCTTGCCCCCCAGGAAAGTGGAGAGAAGAGAGGGTAGAGACACGGAGAGAAGGGGTTGAGTGAGCAGCTCTGGGCTGCAATGTGGGTGAGTAGCCAAAGCAGGCATCCCCGCAATTGACCTGCCACCAAGGGAATGTGGGTGAATGACCAAGGCAGGCATCCCCACAGTGATCAGACACCAATGGAGTGTGGGTGAATAATCAGGCAGGCGTCCCCGTGTGATTAAACACCAAGGGAATACTGTCTTCCTGAGTCTGTGACTGGCGCCGGAGTTTTGGATCCACGGATAAAATGTGTCTCCTTTGTCTCTACCAGAAAAGGAAAGGAACTGAAATTAAGAAAAGGGAGAGATTGAAGTGTGGCACCAAAATTGAAAGGAGAAAGAGGTTGAGGGATAGCAAAAGAGGTTGGAGAAGAGAGTAAAAAGAGGCTGCTTACTCGATTTAAAATTGGTGAGATGTTCCTTGGGCTGGTTGGTCTGAGGACTGGAGGTCGCAGGTGGATCTTTCTCATGGAGCAAAGAGCAGGAGGACAGGGGATTGATCTGCCAAGGGAGGTCCCCTGATCCGAGTCACGGCACCAAATTTCACTTGCATCTGTGCGAAGAGACCACCAAACAGGCTTTGTGTGAGCAATAAAGCTTTTTAATTACCTGGGTGCAGGCAGGCTGAGTCCGAAAAGAGAGTCAGCAAAGGGAGATAGGGGTGGGGCCGTTTTATAGGATTTGGGTTGGTAAATGAAAATCAGTCAAAGGGGGTTGTTCTCTGGCTGGCAGGGGTGGGGGTCACAAGGTGCTCAGTGGGGGAGCTTTTGAGCCAGGATGAGCCAGGAGAAGGAATTTCACAAGGTAATGTCATCAGTTAAGTCAGGAACAGGCCATTTTCACCTCCTTTGTGATTCTTCAGTTACTTCAGGCCATCTGGATGTATACGTGCAGGTCACAGGGGATATGATGGCTTAGCTTAAGCTCAGAGGCCTGACACAAACATGAGTGAATGCCACAAATGGCACCTCCATATGAGGAACTGGGGCAAAAGGAATAGAGGGAGGGGGCTTTGTTTGGCAAATTGTGCCTCTAAGACCCACTCTCAGGGTTGTATTAAAAAATGGAATAGCTCTTTAAAAAGCTAACACAGAGCACAGGTATTTGAGGACTAAGCTCTGATTTTTTTCTTATCTTGCCCAAATTCCTGTCTAAGGGGTCTGGAGAGTCATGCTCTACAAACCATAAATTCTCATCAGATGGGTTTTATTTAACCCTATATATTGTGACTTACTTTCCAATCTGACTGGCATAACATCACATGACAAAATAGAAAATCAAAATATTTTACCCCCAAACAATTTTATTTGCCATACCTTGAAATGGCCTTGCAAAGGCCATCCTTTGTGGGGGAAAATTTGCATCTGTAAAGAATCTCTATTAACATAGCTCGATCTTTTTGTTTCAGGCCCTCCCAGTTCTGAAGAGATTAGCTGAGAGTCTACCACCTTTTTAAAGGTCAGAATGGGAAACATTTGTCATCTATTGTCTCTAAGGGCAGCCACTATGAGACATCAAAAGAACCTTGGTCTCCACAATCTTTTATCTTAACCTAAACATTTCCTTTCTATTAATCCCAGGTCTTTAGACAAACTCAACCAATTGTCAACCAGAAAATGTTTAAATTTACCTATAGCCTGGAACCCCACCCCGCTTCAAATTGTCCTGCCTTTCTGGACCAAACCAATGTATTTCTCAAATGTATTTGATTGATGTCTCATACATCTCTAAAATGTATAAAACCAGGCTTCTGCACCCTAGCCACTTTGGACACATGTTCTCAGGACCTCCTGAGGGCTGTGTCATGGGCCATGGTCACTCATATTTGGCTCAGAATAAATCTCTTCAAAGAGTTTGACTCTTTTTGTCAACATATTGTTCTGAGTGATTTTATTGTCCCCACATGAAACTCACAGAACCTCTGTGAGTTGGGCTCCATTGCCTTCCTCTTTGCATGTAGATGATGAGAGTGTGGGAATCTAAGACATGCCCTCAGCCCACAAATGATGGCCAGTGACAGGTAGGGGCTCAAATTGAAGTAGTCCAGTGCCAAAGAAACTTGATAACCCCTCTTAGGGTGTAGCCATTATGTACTTTGGCTCATTTTCCTTCCTGGTGACTTCAGATCAATAGTGGAGAAGAAGGAGCTGGATGAGCTTTGGGTGGGTCATTTATGGTGAGCAACACTTACAGAAAGAGCCTGTAAACCTCTGTGTTGTCACTCTGTCTCTTTCTTGCCATACACAGGTTCCTTCATAGAAATCCCTTAGGGGACATAGAAAGGGTTCAGGTTCTCCTGTAGAGCATACTTTGTAATTCTCTTTAATTATTTATTCACTCCATGGGGTGATGTTTGCTTGTTGTTGTAGCAGCTACCACAAATAAGTTTCAAAACCAAAACTCACAAGATTCCACATGCCTCAGCAAATAAGAGTCGACCTCTGAGATATAGAGCCTCTTTTCCTGAATTCTTAGATTTCCTTTCTAATTTGTTTCCTAAGTCAGCTCATATCTGACATTATGAACAATAGGCATTAAAGGGTATTATTTAAGGAAATGTTCTTCCCACAACCTTAAGTTTTAAAAATTTATCTCTTTTTTGAGACAAAGTCTCACTCTGTCACCCAGGCTGGAGTGCAGTGGTGTGAACACTGCAGCCTTGACCTCCTGGCCTCAAGCAAACCTCCCACCTCAGCCTCCCAAGTAGCTGGAACTACAGGTGTGTGCCGCCATGCCTGGCTAATTTTTGTATTTTTTGTAGAGAGGGGGTCTCCCCATGTGGCCCAGGCTGGTCTCACACTCCTGGGCTCAAGCGATCTGCCTGCCTCAGCCTCCCAAAGTGCTGGGATTACAGGCGTGAGCCACCCTGCCTATCCTTATTTTCATTTTTAACATGACACACCCAGCTATAAATTCTGTGGGAAACAACGCCCTGTGGGATAAGATCATCACTTTCTATTTTTCCCTTAATAAAAGTCACCCTAAATGGGACTCAATAAAAATAATTATTTGCTGCCAAAATGAAAGTCAAAACCGAGAAATAGAAAAATCAAACATAAAAATCCACTGTAATGAAGACTCACAAAAGATCAACTGAGAGAAATGTTTGCCACATTTATGGAAAATATAGAGTCAGTGAACAAATTAAGGAATTAAGGGCTCGAGGCTTGTTTACCATCACCACGGAAACCACACTCAATGTGTAAGAGGGGGGGTCCAAGGCGGCAGACCTCTGCTGGACTTCTGTGATCCCTGCTGCTTTCCGGCAGGGGCACACTGGGTTCAGAGACTTGTCCTACACCCAGTTGGCAGTGTGACCGTGGATAGGTCATCCTCTCTGAGCCCTAATAAATTCACCGATAAACTGGAAACATCTCCTGATTGGTCAGGGGTGGAAGGTCAGTGGGATGGAGGAGGATGACTCTGGGCAGCTGGGAGTACTTCCTAGAGGGAGTCAAGTGGGCAAGCAGCCCCAGCATGATGTCATAGATGGCCCATTGTGACTTATATTTAAAATTCATATTCAAAAGGGAAACAGAGCACAAAAGTTCAGAAATTTTGCAGCTCGACCATGTGGCAGAAAAAGTAAAAGCACTATCAGGGGAAGAATTAAAGCAGGCTGCAGAACAACCATTTGCTAGAGAAATTTGCATAACTAAAAGGGAGCCAAGTGCTAATTAACAGCCAAGACAATGGGAAAAGGGCCTCAAAGACATTTCATAAACCTTTAAGGAAGCTCCTCCCATCATAGGTGCAGAGGCCTAGAAAGAAAGAATGGTTTTGCGGGCCCAGCCTGAAGTGTGCCCTGTGCCACTTAGGGAGGCTTCAGCTCCAGCCATGGCTCAAAGGGCCCTAGGGACAGCGTGGGCCACAGCCACAGAGGGTGCAAGCCATAAGCCTTGGTGGCTTCCATGTGGTGTTAAGCTTGTAGGCTTGCAGAGTCCAACAGTGAATGAGGCTTGGCAGCTTCCCCCTAGATTTCAGAGGATGTATGAGAAAGACTGGGTGCCCAAGCAGAAGCCTACAGCAGGGCTGGAGCCCTCAGAGAGAACCTCTACTAGCACAGTATTGCCCAGCCTCAGGTATTCCTTGGTAGCAATGCAAGAATGGCCTAACACATCCAGAAAGCCTCAGGACGTTTGGCCAACAAGCGAATAGAAGCTAGTGTGTGGGACAGAGCACCATGTGGCAAACACCTGAGTAGAAAGAGAAAACCTCCAAAGAGGTGGAATAGGGGAAATGTGGGGTTGGAGTCCCCACACACAAAATCCCCACTGCGGCACTGTTTAGTGGAGCTCTGGGAAGTGGGGGCTAATGTCCTCCAGGCCCTGGAATGGTAGAGCCACTGGCAGCTTGTACCCTTGCGCCCAGAAAAGTGTGACAGGAGCGACAGGAACTGAACCTTGCAAAGCCACAGGGGCAGAGCTGCCCAAAGCCCTGGGAGTCCAGACCTCATGCCAGTGTGCCTGGATGTGGGACATGGAGTCAAAGGAGATTCTTTTGGAGTTTAAGTTTTGTTTTGTTTTGTTTTTGTTTTTTGTTTTTCTGAGACAGGGTCTTGTTCTCTTGTCCAGGCTGGAGTGCAATGGTGTGATCTTGGCTTACTGCAACCTCCACCTCCCAGGCTCGAATGATCCTCCCACCTCAGTCTTCTGAGTAGCTGGGACCACAGGTGCACACCACCATACCCAGATTATATATATATATAATATATAATATATATAATATATATGTGTATGCTTATATATAATATACATGTGTATGTTTATATATATATTATATATAATATTAATAATATATAATATATAATATCTATACATATATGTATACATATATACACATATATAATATATATAATATATTATATAACTATATATAATATATTATATATTATATATTATATAACTATATATAATATATTATATAATTATATATAATATATATAACATTATATATATGTGTATATATATATATATATATATATATATATATATATATATATATGTAGAGATGAAGTTTAGCTATGCTGTCCAGGCTGGTCTCAAACTCCCGAGCTCAAGTGATCCACCTGCCTCGGCCTTTCAAAGTACTAGGATTACAGGCATGAGCCACCATGCCCAGCCTGGAGCTTTAAGATTTAATGACTGCCTTACTGAGCTTCTGACTTAATTGGAGCCTGTACCCCTTTTCTTTTGGCCGATTTCTCCCTTTTGGAACAGGAATGTTTACCCAATGCCCACTTCCCCATTGTATCTTGGAAGTAAATAACTTGTTTTGATTTTACAGGCTTATAGATGGAGGAAGGAGATGAGTCTCAGATGAAACTCTGGACCTGGACGTGGGACTTTGTGTTAATGCTGGAATGAGTTAAGACTTTGGGAGACTATTGGGGCCAGGCATGGTGGCTCATGCCTGTAATCCCAGCACTTCTGGAGGCCAAGCCAGATGGATCACTTGAGGCCAGTTTGTCAGACCAGCCTGACCAACATGGTGAAACCCCGCATCTACTAAAAATACAAAAATTAGCCAGACACGGTGGCGCATGCCTGTAATCCCAGCTACTCGGATTGCTGAGGCATGAGAATCACTTGAACCCAGGAGGCAGAGGTTGCGGTGAGCCAAGATAGCGCCACTGCACTCTGGCCTGGGCGACAGAGTGAGGCACTGTCTAAAAAAAAAAAAAAAAAAAAAGACTTTGGGCTTTGGGAGACTATTGGGAAGGCATGATTGTATTTTGCAATGTGAGAAGGATATAAGATTTGGAGGGGCCAGGGGCAGAATGATAGAGTTTGGATGTTTGTCCTTGCCCAAACCTCACGTTGAGATGTAATCCCCAATGTTGGTAGGTGGGGCTTGGTGGGAGGTGCTTGGGTCCTGGGGGCAGATTCCTCATGGCTTGGTGCTGTCCTCGTGATAGTGAGTTCTCCTGAGGTCTGGTTGTTTAAGTGTGTGGCTTCACTGGTGCAATGCTCTCTCTGCTTCAGCTTTCCCCATGTGATATGCTGCTCTCACTTCCCCTTCCACCACGAGTAAAAGCTCTGACGCCTCCCCAGAAGCTGAGCAAATGCTAGTGCCCTGCTTCCTGTACAGCCTGCAGAACGGTGAGCCAATTAAACCTCTTTTCTTTATATTAGGTTGGTGCAAAAGTAATTGCAGCCTTTGCATTAAAAAAATAGCAAAAACTGCAATTATTTTTGCACCAATCCAATAAATTGCGCAGCCTCAGGTATTTCTTTATAGCAAGGCAAGAATGACCTAACACATCCAGAAAGCCTCAGGACACCTGGGCAACAGGGGAATAGAAGCCAGAGTGTGGGACAGAGCATTGTGTACTGAACACCTGAGTAGAAAGAGGAAACCTCTGCTGGGTGCGGTGGCTCACGCCTGTAATCCCAGCACTTTGGGAGGCTGAGGTGGGCAGATCACCTGAGGTTGGGAGTTCGAGACCAGCCTGGTCAACATGGCAAAACCCTGTCTCTACTAAAAATACAAAAATTAACCGAGCATGGTGGCGCATGCCTGTAATCCCAGCTACTCAGGAGGCTGAGGCAGGAGAATCTATTGAACCTGGGAGGCGGAGATTGTGGTGAGCCAAGATCATGCCATTTTACTCCAGCCTGGGCCACAAGAGCCAAACTCCATCTCAAAAAAAAGAAAAAAAAAGAAAAAAGAAAACCTCCAAGGAGGAACCCTGTAGAAAACTGCAACGTGACATGTGTTCACTGCACGTGGCACAAGCTGGAGAAGAAAATGTAAATAAAGCCTAGGAACAAAAACTCAGAGCCCTAATGAGTAAGTTTGGATTTGCAGGGGAGGGGAAAGACATGCTTGGCACTCACAGCCTCACTGAGTACATTTTCTCCACTTAAGTGAGTCCACATGTTAATTTACTTGTCGGGGAGCAGTCAGCACAAAGTGTGTCCTCGCCAGTGATATGAACACCCTGGCCAGGCACATGCAGCCAGCAGTGCAAGCTGGCTGGGGCCATATCCGTGGCTCCTGTGCTCTGCGACTCTGCTTCTGCCTGGGTAAGGCTTCTGTCCCCACAAAGACCACCACCATTCTGCTTTTCTCCCACTCTGGGTAAGTTTTTCCTATTCTGGAACCTCCTATTCATGGGCTCATACAATATGTTCTCCATTGGGGACGATGTTCTTTTTGTGCACCGTGAGGCTGTGTGTGCCAGCGGTGCTTTTATTGCTGAGCAGTGTTCCGTTGTGTGCCTGACCACAGATTGCTTTCCATTCTGCTACTGGTGGAATCCTGGGATATTTCCAGTTTGGGGATACTATGAATGAAGCTGCTATGAACATCCTTATATGAATCTTCTGGTGAAGTCATCATAGCATTTGGAGACCAAGTTTTTGCCATCATTTATTCGGAGCCTAAAGGACCAGAGGAAAAACCTGCCCAGGGTCATACAAGGCTGAGAAGCCCAGTAAAGCACTCTCTGATGTCAGCGACTCAGGTCCTTTGGTACTGTGCCTGGCTTGGACGGAGTCAGGCTTGTTCAACGTTCTCGCCCCATCACCTCAGGTTCCCCATATCCCATTTACGACATCAGGATTAGCTCCCAGGCTTCTGTGGGGTACATAAGGGGGACTGGTTTTCCTGTTTCACTTTTAGCCTGGGCTTAGGCTATGAGCAGGTCAGAAAGGGGCAATGAGGCTGGGTGCAGTGGCTCATGCCTGTAATCCCAGCAGTTTGGGAGGCCAAGGTGGGTGGGTCACCTGAGATCAGGAGTTCAAGACCAGCCTGGCCAACATGGCAAAACCCCGTCTCTACTAAAATACAAAAATTAGCCGGGGGTGGTGGTGCATCTCTCTAATCCCAGCTACTCGGGAGGCTGAGGCAGAATTGCTTGAACCTGGGAGGCAGAGGTTGCAGTGAGCTGAGATGGCACCACTGCACTCCAGTCTGGGTGACAGAGCGAGACTTCATCTCAAAAAAAAAAGAGGGGGGGTGGCAAGGAGGGCAATGAGATCATATTTCCCATGCGCTGTTTGAACACTGGTGCTCCATGAAAGGGCCACATATGCAAAGCAGCCCCAAATGCAGAAGGAGCTGAGAAACCAAAGAACAAGGCACACACATCCAGTGTGTCAGCAAAGGGTGGTTTATTTGGGGAATTTAAGGCAGAAGCATGGTCTTGGATGACAGCAAGACAGGTGTCCACACTCCCAGACCCAGGGCTTGTACACCATGGAGAAAGCGTGTATTGCTCTACAGAGACAATGGCAGCAATTCGGAACAGGCAGGAATGCTGTGCACATAGCCTAGAATTTGTGTGATAACATCAGGGTTGACATGTTCTCACACTAAGGACAGGAAATTAAGTCCTTTCGCACACTAAGGACAGGAAATTAAGTCCAGGCCCTTTCATGGAACACCAGTGTTCCATGGTGTTCCTGATTAAGTGTAGGAATCAGGAGGCATTCCTGGGACTGGAGCTAATCAGAGTCAACACGGCAGGTTTGCAGCCCAGATGGTCACTTTGTCTCTGCAGTTGGTGTCTCCCTTCCCCTCTGAGTCTCATTATCCCCGTGTGCAAATTAAGGGGATTAAGGCCACTCTGGGGCTCATTCTGGGCCTAATGATCTCTGAGGTTAACCATCCGTGATGGGTAAAGTGAAGAGGGGTGTCTTTTCCCTCTGCTTGCTCCAGTCACTTGGCCCAGAGGCCCCCCTCCAAGTGAGCTCCAGGAGGGCTCCTGTGTACTCCTCTCCCGGAACACAGCTCCAAGGATCCCATGATGGTCAGTGTTTTAAAATGTACCTGGTAGTTGCTTTTTATACAGCTATGGCAAGGCTTACAGATCTGGAGACATTTGCCATTGAAAACTAGTTACTTGGGCTGGGCACAGTGGCTCATGCCTGTAATCCCAGCACTTTGGGAGGGCAAGGCGAGTGGATCACCTGAGGTCATGAGTTTGAGACCAGCCTGGCCAACATGGCAAAACCCTATCTCTACTGAAAATACAAAAATTAGCCAGACGTGGTGGTGGGTGCCCATAATCCCAGCTACTTGAGAGACTGAGGCAGGAGACTCACTTGAACCCTGGGGGATGGAGGAGGTTGGGATGAGCTGAGATTGTACCACTTCACTCCAGCCTGGGCAAAACAGCAAAACTCCATCTCAAAAAGGAAAAAAAAAGAAAACTAATTACTTGGCCAGGCATGGTAGCTCACCCCTGTAATCCCAGCACTTTGGGAGGCTGAGACAGCCTGATCACTTGAGCCCAGAAGTTTAAGACCAACCTGGGCAACATGGCAAAACCCTCTGTCTACAAAAAATACAAAAATTAGCCAGGTGTGGTAGCGCGTGCCTGTACTCCCAGCTACTCAGGAGGCTGAGGCAGAAAGATCATTTGCACCAGGAGGTGGAGGCTGCAGTGAACTGTGATTGTGCCACTGCACTCCAGCCTGGGTGACAGAGTGAGACTGTGAGGACCCCACCACAAAAAAAAAGAAAAAAAAAAGTTACAGTTATCAAGAGGAGGGAGCAGGCCATCCCATGCAGGGCCATGCAGAGAAGCACTGAGGTTGGCCAGAAGGCAGGAGCGAGGGGAAGGCGTGGATAAAAGCCTTTATTGGGTTTTCTCTGGAAGGAATGGGCAAGGCAAGGTGAGTAGGCTTAGGGTTGGTTAGTTTGAATAATTTCCGCAGGCTCTGCGGTGTAGGGTGTCCCAAGTTGTCTGTTACCTGGCCCTGGGATGATCTGGGGTGCAGAGGAGCTGCAGAGCCAGCCAGCCTGTGGAACTCCTGGCAGGGTTTCCTGTAGGCACTGCTCACCTCTCTTCTGCCTTCCCAGAGCTTCACTGCCAATGAGCAGAAAGTCCAGGGAATTGGGAGAGTTTCTGCAGAGACCCATCTTAAACTATGTACAGGCTTCTAGAAGACAGTCATTTGACTGGAGACCAAGTTAGGCTGTGAGTTGGAGAGGGCTGGGAGAAAATGACAGTGAAATTTGTTTTTCCACCAAGAGACATAGTGCCTCTGCTGGGAGATGGGGGAGCTTCTACACTGAAGTGGGTTAATCTCTGAACTGCTCCTCTAGGGCTGAGGCCCCCCAGCCATGCATGATGCCCTGAGCAGAAGGGGCTGACCAGGAGAGGGCACCAGAGCAGAGAGCGGGTCAAAGTTGCTAAAGCCCACACCACAGGTGGCCTGGGGCTCTGGGGATCCCCTGGAGTGGCTGTGGATTGTTGAGCCTGGCAATATATTGTGCATCACTTTTTTTTTTTTTTTTTTGAGATGGAGTCTCGCTCTGTAGCCCAGGCTGGAGTGCAGTGGCAGGATCATGGCTTACTGCAACCTCTGCCTCCTGGGTTCAAGCTATTCTCCTGCCTTGGCCTCCTGAATACATGGGATTACAGGCATGCGCCACCACACCCAGCTAATTTTTGTACTTTTAGTAGAGACGGGGTTTCACCATGTTGGCCAGGCTGGTCTCGAACTCCTGACCTCGTAATCCACCTGCCTTGGCCTCCCAAAGTGCTGGGATTACAGGTGTGAGCCACTGCACCTGGCCTACTTTTTTTTTTTTTTGAGACAGAGTCTCACTCTGTCACCCAGGCTGGAGTGCAGTGGCATGATCTCAGCTCACTACAACCGCCATCTCCCGAGTATTCTCCAGCCTCAGCCTCCCAAGTAGCTGGAATTATAGGCATACACCACCACACCTGGCTAATTTTTGTATTTTTTGTAGAGATGAGGTTTCACCATGTTGGCCAGGCTGGTCTTGAGCTCAGGTGATCCGCCTGCCTCAGCCTCCCAAAGTACTGGAATTACAGGTGTGAGCCACCACTCCTAGCTTTTTGTTTTGTTTTGTTTTGTTTTTTTGAGACAGAGTTTTGCTCTTGTTGCCCAGGCTGGAGTAAAATGGCGTGATCTCAGCTCACTGCAACCTCTGCCTCCTGGGTTCAAGCAGTACTCCTGTCTCAGCCTCTTGAGTTGCTGGGATTACAGGTGTACACCACCATGCCCGGCTAATTCTTGGTATTTTTAGTAGAGACGGGATTTCACCATGTTGACCAGGCTGGTATTGAACTCCTGACCTTGTGATCTGCCTGCCTCGGCCTCCCAAAGTGTTGGGATTACAGGCATGAGCCACCGCACCCGGCCCGCTTTTTGTATTCTTTTAAAATAGAGAAGTGGTTTCACCATGTTGGTAAGGCTGGTCTTGAACTCCTGACCTCAAGTGATTCTCCTTTCTTGGCCTCCCAAAGTGCTGGGATTATAGGTGTGAGCCACCATGCCTTTCTGTATTCTTTTAAAATAGAGAAGTGGTTTCACCATGTTGGTCAGGCTGGTCTCGAACTCCTGACCTCAAGTGATTCTCCTGTCTCGGCCTCCCAAAATGCTGGGATTACAGGCATGAGCCTGTGCATCAGATTTATCTGATTTCAAAAATCTCAAAGACCCAGGAAATGCATGAATTAGTATGACAAAAGATCCCCTCACCATGCAAATATTTGAACCCTAGAAAATCTGAGCCAGGGCTGGGCGTGGAGGCTCACACCTGTAATCCCAGGACTTTGGGAGGCTGAGGCGGGCAGATCACGAGGTTAAGGGATCGAGACTATCCTGGCCAACATGGTGAAACCCTGTCTGTCTTTTTTTTTTTTTTTTTTTTTTTTAGAAAGCCATACTATTATTTCTTTTTACGATTTCCAAATATCCAATGAGTTTTTTTTTCTTATAGAAAATCCCTATTTTTTTTTAATGTTGTCAAGAGAAAAAAAAATTCCAACCTTCATTCCAAGATATTTCTTCAGATACACTTGAGCATCTACTGGTCCTACATTTCTTAGATCATCTTCACACCGCTGCAGGTCATACTCTCTTTTTGTCTCTTCATTTCCTAGAATTTTCCATGCTTGATCAATTTCGATGAACTTCTGTGCACATTCCTCCACTGTTCCTGCTGGTACATCTGTACTTTGTTTATCTGTATGATACATTAATATGAGTTTTTGATATTTTTGTTTTAGGTCTGATATATTTGCAGATGGGTCTGCCCCCAGGATGCTGTACTAATCCTTTTTTGGCATCTGCTCAACCGCCATCATCCATGGAACCAGAAGTGGGCCTTCTCAGATTAGCTAACTTCACATAGGCGCTGCTGCCCACTCCTCGCCTGCTAACCCTGTCTGTCTTAAAAATACAAAATTAGCTAGGCCTGGTGGCACGCACCCGTAATCCCAGCTACTCGGGAGGCTGAGGCAGGAGAATCGCTTGAACCTGGGAGGCGGAGTTTGCGGAGAGCCGAGATCTCGAGATCTCGCCATTGCACTCCAGCCTGGCGACAGAGCAAGACTCCATTTCAAAAAAAAAAGAAAATTTGACCCAGGTGTGACCTCACAAATCATCCATCCAAAATGTCCATTCTACAGATAGGGAACCCATGACCCAAAGAATAAAGCTTGTCCAAGATCAAACTGAAGCCCAGGATTTGGGAATAGAAACCAAAAGGCAAGGAGGTAAATGGGATGTCCATCACTTATTTATTTATTTAGAGACGAAGTTTCACTGTTGTTGCCCAGGCTGGAGTATAGTGGCGCCATCTCGGCTCACTGCAACCTTTGCCTCCAAAATTCAAGTGATTCTACTGCGATCTCGGCTCACTGCAACCTTTGCCTCCCAGATTCAAGTGATTCTACTGCCTCAGCCTCCCGAGTCACTGGGACTACAGGCATGCACCACCACACCCAGGTACTTTTTTTGTATTTTTTGTAGAGACAGGGTTTCAGTATATTGGCCAGGCTGGTCTTGAACTCCTGACCTCAGGTGATCCACCCCCTTGGCCTCCCAAAGTGCTGGGATTACAGGCATGAGCCACTGCCCCCAACCTGAGTCACCAGTTTCAGGGGCTGGAAAATCAAGCACAGGTTTATTCCTCTCTCGGTGCCTGGAGTGCCCTCTAATGGCTAGTTTAATAAGTGCCTCGAACATCTTAAGGCAAGAGAGGACATAGTCATGAATATTTAAAGTCCTTCACTGCTCTCCAGGAACCTCCCCTCCTTCATTAGTGTACGTGTTGGGGAAACATACACATCACTGAAATTTAAGTGCCATGATGATGAACCTTTTTTTTTTTTGAGACGGAGTCTTGCTTTGTCGCCCAGGCTGTAGCACAGTGGCATGATCTCGGCTCACTGCAAGCTCTGCCTCCCGGGTTCACGTCATTCTCCTGCCTCAGCCTCCCGAGCAGCTGAGACTACAGGCGCCCGCCACCACGCCCGGCTAATTTTTGTATTTTTAGTAGAGAGGGGGTTACACTGTGTTAGCCAGGATGGTCTTGATCTCCTGACTTCGTGATCTGCCCGCCTTGGCCTCTCAAAGTGCTGGGATTACAGGCGTGAGCCACCGCACCCGGCCGAACCTTTTTTTTGAGACAGGGTTTGGCTCTGTCTCTCAGGTTGGAGTGCAGTGATGAGATCATAGCTCACTGCAGCCTTGACCTGCCAGCTTCAAGCCGTCCTCCCACCTCAGCCTCCTGAGTAGATGGGACGACAGGCGCACACCACCATGCCTGGCTAATTTTTGTACTTTTTCTAGAAACAGAGTCTCTCTATGTTGCCCAGGCTTGTCTCAAACTCCTGAGCTCAAGCCATCTTCTGGCCTTGGCCTCGCAAAGTGCTGAAATTACGGGCGTGAGCCTGGTGAGGATGAATATTTTATCTGCTTTGTTCAGGATAGTGGTCTCTGTGTCCATGGCAGTGACCACACCCATGCATAATAGACAATGAATAAATACTTGCTGAATGACTGAATGAATCAAGTACTCACTCTGCACACGGCCCTATTTCTGGATTTTTGAGGTGCTTCAATTAACAGATATTTACCAGTGGCTTTCTGTGCAATATACCATGAAGAGAGTCATGGAGTCAGAAAAATTTTAAAGCCACTGTTCATGTCCTAATAGAGTTGCCGTTTATTAGCGTACAAGACAAACCACAACTCCCAAGTGTAGAGATAACATGGCAAAGATGAGAGGGGTGAGCAAGGCCATGGCAGCGAGCCAGGCAGGCAGACGGACGGCAGTCATGCTTCGGGGCCTCCCGGGGAGATGGGGTGCACGTCCAGGTGGGAGAAGTCGGCTTTCAGAACAGGAGAAGGGACGGCTTTCCAGGGCTGGGGCCAGTGCCTTCCTCATTTTCCATCTCTCAATTCCGCATTCTTCCTCCTCATTCACCACAGTCGTGGGGGCTGAATTCCCGAATTACTAAGACTCGCCTCTCCCAGGGAACTTGGTCGCTGTCCTGCCCACCGCTCCAATGGCTCCTCCTATCCCTGGCCACGTCCACCTTTGGATGCTTCTTGCCATCACACAGTCCCACACCCAGCTGCGCAACTGAGCACTCACAGTGTTTAGAATCCTGCAGCCGCTGGCCCCAGGCTTTGACTCCATGGGCTGAGGCCTTTAAGGACATCAGCAGCACCGAGCCAAAGGAGCGCCGCCCACCCAGCCAGAGAACACTGATGCAGGGAGATGGAAACAGGATTTAGTTACTGAGACTTTGTTTACACAAAGATACTCTAAGAGAACTCATAGATGGGAGGGAATTGAGTCTTGGCTGCTGAAGCAGGCGAAAAGAGAAGTAAACCGATCTCCATGGACCATGGAGCAGTTCTGGGCAGGTGGCACTGTGGGAAGAAGACGGGAGCAACGTCTGGATGGAAGGCAGGCGTGCTTTGAGTGTGGCAGACAGCGGGAGACCGGGTTCAGCAGGACCCTAGGGGTTCCAGGTCATGTCACAGCTTTATTAAGATATAATTCAGGCTTGCTTGCTTCCTTCCTTCCTTCCTTCCTTCCTTCCTTCCTTCCTTCCTTCCTTCCTTCCTTCCTTCTTTCTTTCTTTCTCTCTTTCTTTCTTTCTTTTTCTTTTCTCTTTCCCTCTCTGGCCCAGGCTACAATCTACTCCGCTTGCTGCTGCCCGCGCCGCGGACTGCCTGGGACTGCCGGCGCGCGCGACCGCTGCCTGCCTTTTCTCTTTTCGCTGCAGGCACGCGTTCGCCATCTTGGCCACGCTGGTCGCCAGCTCCTGACGCCGAGTGCTCTGCCCGCCTCAGCCTCCCGAGGTACTGGGACTACAGACGGACTCTCGCTCACCCAGTGCTCGGTGTTGCCCGGGCTGGAGTGCGGTGGCGTGGTCTGGCCTCGCGGCAGCCTCTGCCCCCCAGCCGCCTGCCTTGGCCTACCAGGGTGCTGGGATTGCAGCCCCTGCCCGGCCGCCGCCCCGTCTGGGAGGTGGGGAGCGCCTCTGCCCGGCCGCCCCGTCTGGGAAGTGAGGAGCGCCTCTGCCCGGCCGTCCCGTCCGGGAAGAAATGAGGAGTGCCTCTGCCCGGGCGCCCCATCCGGGAAGAAATGAGGAGCGCCTCTACCCGGCCGCCCCATCCGGGAAGAAGTGAGGAGCGCCTCTGCCCGGCCACCCACCGTCTGGGAAGTGAGGAGCGCCTCTGCCCGGCCACCCACCGTCTGGGAAGTGAGGAGCGCCTCTGCCCGGCCACCCACCGTCTGGGAAGTGAGGAGCGCCTCTGCCCGGCCACCCACCGTCTGGGAAGTGAGGAGCGCCTCTGCCCGGCCACCCACTGTCTGGGAAGTGAGGAGCGCCTCTGCCCGGCTGCCCCGTCTGGGAAGTGAGGAGCACCTCTGCCTGGCCACCCATCGTCTGGGAAGTGAGGAGCGCCTCTGCCCGGCCACCCATCATCTGGGAAGTGAGGAGCGCCTCTGCCCGGCCACCCCGTCTGGGAAGTGAGGAGCGCCTCTGCCCGGCCGCCCCGTCTGGGAAGTGAGGAGCGCCTCTGCCCGGCCACCCATCGTCTGGGAAGTGAGGAGCGCCTCTGCCCGGCCTCCCATCGTCTGGGAGGTGAGGAGCGCCTCTGCCCGGCCGCCCCGTCCGGGAAGAAGTGAGGAGCGCCTCTGCCCAGCTGCCCCGTCCGGGAAGAAGTGAGGAGCGCCTCTGCCCGGCCGCCCCGTCCGGGAAGAAATGAGGAGCGCCTCTGCCCGGCCGCCTCGTCCGGGAAGAAGTGAGGAGCGCCTCTGCCCGGCCGCCCCGTCCGGGAAGAAATGAGGAGCGCCTCTCCCCCGGGCTCCCCATCCGGGAAGAAGTGAGGAGCGCCTCTACCCGGCCGCCCCATCCGGGAAGAAGTGAGGAGCGCCTCTGCCCGGCCACCCATCATCTGGGAAGTGAGGAGCGCCTCTGCCCGGCCACCCACCGTCTGGGAAGTGAGGAGCGCCTCTGCCCGGCCACCCACCGTCTGGGAAGTGAGGAGCGCCTCTGCCCGGCCGCCCCGTCTGGGAAGTGAGGAGCGCCTCTGCCCGGCCACCCATCGTCTGGGAAGTGAGCAGCGCCTCTGCCCGGCCACCCCGTCCGGGAAGAAGTGAGGAGCGCCTCTGCCCGGCCACCCCGTCCGGGAAGAAGTGAGGAGCGCCTCTGCCCGGGCGCCCCGTCCGGGAAGAAGTGAGGAGCGCCTCTGCCCGGCCGCCCCGTCCGGGAAGAAGTGAGGAGCGCCTCTGCCCGGCCGCCCTGTCTGGGAAGTGAGGAGCGCCTCTGCCCGGCCACCCCGTCCGGGAAGAAATGAGGAGCGCCTCTGCCCGGGCGCCCCATCCGGGAAGACGTGAGGAGCGCCTCTGGCCGCCCCATCTGGGAGGTGAGGAGCTCCTCTGCCCGGCCACCCATCGTCTGGGAAGTGAGGAGCGCCTCTGCCCGGCCACCCACCGTCTGGGAAGTGAGGAGCGCCTCTGCCCGGCCGCCCCGTCTGGGAAGTGAGGAGCGCCTCTGCCCGGCCACCCCGTCCGGGAAGAAATGAGGAGCGCCTCTGCCCGGGCGCCCCGTCCGGGAAGAAGTGAGGAGCGCCTCTGCCCGGCCGCCCCATCTGGGAGGTGAGGAGCGCCTCTGCCCGGCCGCCCCGTCTGGGAAGTGAGGAGTGCCTCTGCCCGGCCACCCATCGTCTGGGAAGTGAGCAGCGCCTCTGCCCGGCCGCCCCGTCCGGGAAGAAGTGAGGAGCGCCTCTGCCCGGCCGCCCCGTCCGGGAAGAAGTGAGGAGCGCCTCTGCCCGGGCGCCCCGTCCGGGAAGAAGTGAGGAGCGCCTCTACCCGGCCGCCCCGTCCGGGAAGAAGTGAGGAGCGCCTCTGCCCGGCCGCCCCGTCGGGAAGAAGTGAGGAGCGCCTCTGCCCGGCCGCCCCGTCCGGGAAGAAGTGAGGAGCGCCTCTGCCCGGCCGCCCCGTCTGGGAGGTGAGGAGCGCCTCTGCCCGGCCACCCATCGTCTGGGAGGTGAGGAGCGCCTCTGCCCGGCCACCCATCGTCTGGGAGGTGAGGAGCGCCTCTGCCCGGCCACCCATCGTCTGGGAGGTGAGGAGCGCCTCTGCCCGGCCACCCATCGTCTGGGAGGTGAGGAGCGCCTCTGCCCGGACACCCATCGTCTGGAAAGTGAGGAGCGCCTCTGCCCGGCTGCCCCATCTGGGAAGTGAGGAGTGCCTCTGCCCGGCCACCCATCGTCTGGGAAGTGAGGAGCGCCTCTGCCCGGCTGCCCCGTCTGGGAAGTGAGGAGCGCCTCTGCCCGGCCGCCCCGTCCGGGAAGAAGTGAGGAGCGCCTCTGCCCGGCCACCCATCGTCTGGGAAGTGAGGAGCGCCTCTGCCCGGCCACCTATCGTCTGGGAAGAAGTGAGGAGCATCTCTGCCTGGCCGCCCCGTCTGGGAAGTGAGGAGCTCCTCTGCCCGGCCGCCCCGTGTCTGGGTAGAAGTGAGGAGCTCCTCTGCCTGGCCGCTCCGTCTGGGAGGTCTACCACGGAGGCCAGAAGCAATGTGGGGGCTGGACGTGGTGGCTCACGTCTGTGGTCCCGGCACTCTGGGGGGCGAGGCGGGTTGATCACTTCGGGCTAGGAGTTCGAGACCAGTCTGGCCAACTTGGCGAAACATGAAGAATACAACAGACAAACCAACCAACCAACTCAGTGACAACAAAACAGGTCTACCCTGGAGTCATACTCTAATTTTTTCTATTTTCCTCCCTTTCTGATCCTTTATCCCACTTTCTTTTTCTTCCTCTTCCTTCTCCCTCTTCTTTGTCAAATAGAGGATTGAGTTATTATCACTGATCCATATAAAGTCCCTCTCTCATTTATTTTAACTCCCACCCCCCATTTCTATTCCCCGACTTCCCATGTGCAACCTTCCTAATATGTTTGATACGCATCTTTTTGTTTGTATGTATTTTTAGAAAATGTTTATTGTTTTTGTATGCAAAAAAAATTAATAAAAAAAAAAAAAAAAAAGATATAATTCAGGCCGGGCGCTGTGGCTCACGCCTGTAATCCCGGCACTTTGGGAGGCCGAGGCGGGCGGATCACCTGAGGTCGGGAGTTCGAGACCAGCCTGACCAACATGGAGAAACCCCATCTCTACTAAAAAATCCAAATAAAATTAGCTGGGCGTGGTGGCGCATGCCTGTAATTCTAGCTACTTAGAAGGCTGAGGCAGGAGAAGAGCTTGAACCTGGGAAGCGGAGGTTGTGGTGGGCCAAGATTGCACCATTGCACTCCAGCCTGGGCAACAAGAGCGAAACTCCGTCTCAAAAAAAAAAAAAAAAAAAGATATAATTCATATACAATTCGTCAATGTAAAGTGCGCAGTCAATAGTTTTTAATATATTCACAGAGCAGAGCAACCATCAACACAGTCAATTCTAGAACATTTCCATCACCCCATACAGGAGCTCTGTCCTCATTAGTCATCATTCCCAAATCTCCCACGTCCACTGCAGCTCTAGACACCACCAATCTACTTCCTGTCTCTAAGATTTGCCTGCTATGGACTTCCATATAAATGGAGTTGGCCGGGCGCAATGGCTCACGCCTGTAGTCTCAGCACTTTGGGAGAATGAGACGGGTGGACGGTGGGTGCCTATAATCACAGCTACTCGGGAGGCTGAGGCAGGAGAATCACTTGAACCCCAGGGGAGGAGGTTGCAGTGGGCCGAGATTGCGCCATTGCACCCCAGCCTGGGCGAAAGAATGAAACTCTGTCACACACACACACACACACACATAAATAGAGTGATACACATGGTCCTCTGTGACTGCCTTCTTTCCTTTGCATGTGCTTCCAAGGTTCATCCATGTTGGAGCATGGATCAGTATCTCATTCCTTTTCATGGCTGGAGAATATTCCAGTGTAGGATAGACCACATTTGGTTATCAGTTGATGGACATTTGGGTTGTTTCCACCTTTGGCTACCATGAACATACCATGAATGTTTAGGTACGAGATTTTGTGTGCATACATATTTTCATTTTTCTTGATATAATCTAAGTGGAATTGCTGGGTAAAATGGTGACACTGTTTAGTTTGGGAACTGCCAGACTATCTCCCAAAGGGGCTTCAACACTTTACATTCCCACCAACAGCATTTAAGGGTTTCATTTATCAACACTTCTCCAACTTCTTGCCAACACTTGTAAGACTTGTCTTTTTTCACTATACCCATCCTAGTGGGTGTCAAGTGGCATCTCAGTGTGGTTTGGATTTAGACTTCCATGATGACAATTGATACTGAGCATCTTTTCACGGGCATTGGGCAGTTTGTGTGTGTGTGTGTGTGTGTGTGTGTGTGTATATATATATATATATACACACACATATACTTTTTTTTTTCGAGACAGCGTTTTGCTCTTGTTGCCCAGGCTGGAGAGCAGTGGTGCAAACTCTGCTCACTGCAACCTCTGCCTCCTGGGTTCAACCAATTCCCCTGCCTCAGCCTCCTGAGCCTCCCGAGTAGCTGGGATTACAGGCATCCGCCACCAGGCCTGGCTAATATTTTGTATTTTTGGTAGAGACAGGGTTTCACCACGTTGGCCAGGCTGGTCTCGAACTCCTGAGCTTAGGTGATCCACCCACCTTGGCCTCCCAAAGTGCTGGGATTACAGGTGTGAGCCACTGTGCCCGGCCAGTTTGTATATCTTCTTTGGGGAAATTTCAGATCTTTTGTCTATTTTTAAAATTCAGTATTTGTCTTTTTATTATTGCATTGTAAGAGTTCTTTATATATTTGATATGTTTGGGTCACAGGGGCAGATCCCTCATGAATGGCTCAGTGCCTTCCCCACAGTAATAAGTGAGTTCTCACTCTGTTAGTTCACTCGAGAGCTGGTTGTTAAAAGGAGCCTGGCACCTCCTCGCCTCTCTCCCACTCTCACACTTGCCATGTGATGTGCCTATTCCCTCTTTGCCTTCTGCCATGATTGTAAGCTTCCTGAGGCCTCCTCAGAAGCTGAGCAGATGCAGGTGCCTGCTTGTACAGCCTGCAGAACTGTGAACCAAATAAATGTCTTTGTAAATTACCCAGTCTCAGGTATTTATTTAAAGCAGTGCAAAAAGGACTAACACAATATTCTAGATATGAGTTCCTTGTCAGGTATATGATTTGCAAATATTTTCTCCCATTATGTGGGCTGTCTTTTCATTTTATTGATAGTGTCCTTTGAAACACAAAAGTTTTTAATTTTCATGAAGCCAAATGTATCTATTTTTTATTATGTCGTTTGTGCTTTTGGCATCATATCTAAGAATCCAAGCTCACAAACTCTTAGCCCTATGTTTTCTTCTAAAAGAGTTACAGTTCCGGCTCTTATATTTTGGTCTTCGGTCTATTTTGACTTAATTTTGTACTTGACATGAAGTGGGCATACAACTTCATTCTTTTGCATGTGGATATCCAGTTATCCCAGAACCATTTATTGAAAAGACTATTATTTTTCCACTGAATGGTCTTTGCAGCCCTGTTGAAAATCAGTTGACCATAGATACATGAATTTATTTCTGGACTCTCAATTTTATTCCATTGATCTATATGTCTATCTTCATGCCAGTACCACCATCTCTTAGTTACTGTTGCTTTATAGTAAATTTTGAAATCCAGAAGTATGAGTCCTGCAACTTTGTTCTGTTTTCAAGATTGTTTTGGGGCCGGGCGTGGTGGCTCACGCCTGTAATCCCAGCACTTTGGGAGGCCGAGGCAGGTGGATCACTAGGTCAGGAGATCGAGACCATCCTGGCTAACATGGTGAAAGCCTGTCTCTGCTAAAAAAATACAAAAAATTAGCTGGGCGTGGTGGCGGGCACCTGTAGTCCCAGCTACTCAGGAGGCTGAGGCAGGAGAATGGCATGAACCCAGGAGGTGGAGCTTGCAGTGAGCCGAGATCGTGCCATTGCACTCCAGCCTGGGCGACAGAGAGAGACTCCGTCTCAAAAAAAAAAAAAAAAAAATTGTTTTGGCTATGCTGCTGCATTGAGTACCCACACAGATTTTAGAACCAGCTTGTCAGTTTCCACAAAGGATCCAGTCATTATTTTGATAGGATTGCATTGATTCTCTAGATCAATTTCAGATGTACCAACATCTTAACAATATTACTACCCATGAACGTGGAAAGTTTTATTTAGGTCTTTCTAAATTTCTTTCAGTGAAGTTTTTTAGTTTTTAGAGTATAAATTTTATGCTTCTCTTATTAAATTTATTCCTATGTACTTTGCTATTTTGAGGATATTTAAAATGTAATTATTTTCTTAATTTTATTTTTGAATTATTCATTGCTAGTACATATTTTTTAATTTCTTTTTTTTTACATTTTTTTAAGAGATGGGATCTTGCTATGTTGCCCAGGCTGGTCTTGAACTGCTGAGCTCAAGCAATCCTCCTTAGCCTCCCAAAGTGCTGGGATTATAGGTGTGAGCCACCACACCCGGCCCATTGATAGTATGTAGAAATACAATGGATTTGGCTGGGTGCAGCGGCTCATGCCTGTAATCCCAGCACTTTGGGAGGTGGAGGTGGGCAGATCACGAGGTCAAGAGATCCAGACCATTCTGGCCAACATGGTGAAACCCCGTCTCTACTAAAAGTACAAAAATTAGCTGGGTGTGGTGGCGCTCGCCTGTAGTTCCAGCTACTCGGGAGGCTGAGGCAGGAGAATTGCTTGAACCTGGGAGGCGGAGGTTGCAGTGAGCCGAGATCGCCGCGCCACTGCACTCCAGCCTGGCGACAGAGCGAGACTCTGTCTAAAAAAAAAAAAAGCAATGGATTTTTGAATAGCAATCTTTTATCCTGCAAACTTGTGGAATTAAAAGGTTTTTGTGGATTCCTTAGGATTTTCTGCATATCCTGTGGATTCATCTGGAATAGGGACAGTTTTACTTCTTCCTTTCCAATCTAGATGACTTTTATTTCTTGTTTTTGTTTAAAATCTCTACTACAAGGTTTAAAAGAAGTGATGGTCTTCTAACTTCCTGATCTTAGAACTGGGGTAAAGAATCTGTCTTTCACTATTAGGTGCAATGTTAGCTGTAGGCTTTTCTTTAGATGCCCTTTAGAAAAATCCCACACTATTCTAAGACTGTTGGATGCTGACTTCCCTTTCCTAGACTTTATCGTGAAAGGGTGTTGGATTTTGTCAAATGCTTTTTCCATGTCTATTGGTTTTTTTAGATTCTGTTGATATGGTGTCTTACATTAATTGATTTTGGGATTTTAAACCAGCCCGATATTCCCTGGACAAATCCCACTTAGGCATGTCATATAGCTCTTTTTACATTTTGCTGAATGTGGTTTGCTCTGGATTTTGTTGAGGATTTTTTTCCTCTATATTTAGATTAGACATTGATCTGTAGTTTGCTTTTCTTGTGATATCTTTGATTTTGGGTAGCAGGGTAATACTGGCCTCATAGAATGAGCTAGGAAATGTTCCCTCTTCTTCTATCTTTTGGAAGAGTTTGTAAAGAATTTATATTACTTCTTTAAATGTTCAGTAGAATTTTCCTGTAAAGCCCTCTGGGACTACGCTTTCCTTTGTGGGTAGTTTACTAATTCAATCTCTTGTTATAAGTTTATTCATATTTTCTGTTTCTTGTGTCAGTTTTGGTAATTTGTGTGTCTCTAGGAATTTGCCCATTTCATTTAACTTACCTAATTTGTTAGCACTTGAGTGTTCATAGTATTCCTTCATAATCCTTTTTGTTGGTAGTAATGTCCCCATTCATTCTAGTCCTTCATTTCTAATTCTAGAATGTGAGAGGAACATGTGTTCTACTGTTGTTGGGGGAGTGTTCTAAATGTGTCTATTGGTTGATTCATAATGATGCTCAAGCCTTCTATTTTCTTCTTGCTCTTCTGTCTAATTGTTCTATCTATTAAAAGTGGGTGGGGCTGGGCACAGGGGCTCATGCCTGTAATCCCAGCATCTTGGGAGGCTGAGGTGGGCAGATCACCTGAGGTCAGGTGTTCAAGACCAGCCTGGTCAACATGGAGAAACCCCGTCTCTACTAAAAATACAAAATTAGCCAGGTGTGATGGCGCATACCTGTAATCCCAGCTACTCTGGAGGCTGAGGCAGGAGAATCTCTTGAATCCAGGAGGTGGAGGTTGCAGTGAGCCGAGATCTCACCATTGCACTCCAGCCTGGGCAACAAGAACGAAACTCCATCTCAATAAATTAATTAATTAATTAATTAAATGTGGGGTACTGAAATCTCCAACTAGTATTAACAGCTTTATATTTATTCGTTCAATTCATGTATTTTGGGACTCTGTTGCTAGGTACATATATTATTTATAATTGTTATTCTTCTGGATGAATTTCATCAATACAGATGCTCCTCAACTTAAACAATGGGATTACATCTTGATAAGTTTATTGTAAGTTGAAAATTTGGTAAGTTGAAAATGCATTTAATATACTGAACCTACTAAACATCATAGTTCAGCCTAGCCTATCTTTTTTTTTTTTTTTTTTTTTTTAGACAGAGTCTCGCTCTGTCGCCCAGGCTGGAGTGCAGTGGCGCAATCTCGGCTCACTGCAAGCTCCGCCTTCCGGGTTCACGCCATTCTCCTGCCTCAGCCTCTCCGAGTAGCTGGGACTACAGGCGCCCACCACCACGCCCGGCTAATTTTTTGTATTTTTAGTAGAGACGGGGTTTCACCGTGGTCTCGATCTCCTGACCTCATGATCCGCCCGCCTCGGCCTCCCAAAGTGCTGGGATTACAAGCGTGAGCCACCGCGCCCAGCCCAGCCTAGCCTATCTTAAACAAGCTCAGAACACTTACATTAGCCTACAGTTGGACAAAATCATCTAACACAAAGCCTATTTTATAATAAAGTGTTGAATATCTCATGTAATTTATTGAATATTGTACTGAAAGTGAAAAACAGGGCCTCTAATCGGGGGGTCCTGGCAGCCACTAAATATTTTTGTTTAATTTTTTTAAACATCAAAAGTATGAAGTATGATTTCTACTGAATGTGTCCTGCTTTCCCACCATCATAAACTTGAAAATTTTATCCAAATCATTTTAGTCAGGGACCATCTGTATGTAATGTTCCAATTTGTCTGTGGTAAAGTGAGTTTGTTTGGTTTTGGTTTTTTTGAGACAGGGTCTTGCTCTGTCACCCAGGCTAGAGTGAAGTGTGTGACCATAGCTCACTGTAACTGTGAACTCCTGGGCTGAAGCAATCTTCCTGCCTCAGCCCTGCTTTTGGGGCAGGGGTTTCAGGGGACAGGATCTTGCTCTGTTGCCCAGGCTGGAGTGCAGTGGTGCAATCTCGGCTCACTGCAACCTCCGCCTCCCAGGTTCAAGTGATTCTTGTGCCTCCGCCTCTCGAGTAGCTGGGATTACAGGCACATGCCACCACTCCCAGCTAATTTTTGTATTTTTGTGGAGATGGGGTTTTGCCATATTGGCCAGGGTGGTCTCGAACTCCTGACCTCAAGTGATCCACCTGCCTCAGCCTCCAAAGTGCTGGGATTACAGGTGTGAACCACCGCACCTGGCCTATAAAGAATGACTTCTGACATTTTGCTATTTGTTTTCCATATGCCCTACATCTCTTTCCTCCTTCAATTAGTTCATTAACTGCAGTTTCTTGTGTCTGATTTTTTCTAGAGTATTTTTTGTTGTTATATCTACCAACTTAGCACATTTCAAGTCTTTAATATACTATCGTTAACTATATTCACATTGCTGTACATTAGATCCACATCCTCACTAACATGTTATCTTTTGTCTTTTTCGTAATAGCCATTTTAACAGGTGTGAGGTGATACCTAATTGTGGGTTTGATTTGTATTTCCCTAATGATTGGTGGTGTTGAGTGCCCTTTCATATACCTACTGGCTACTGTATGTATGTCTTCTTCTTTTTTTTTTTTTCTCTTTGAGATGGAGTCTCACTCTGTCACCCAGGCTGGAGTGCAGTGGCATGATCTCAGGTCACTGCAACCCTCACCTCCTGGGCCCAAGCAATTCTCCTGCCTCAGCCTCCCATGTAGCTGGGACAACAGGTACGTCCCACCAGACTGGCTAATTTTTGTATTTCCAGTAGCGAAAGGGTTTTACCATGTTGGCCAGGCTGGTCTCCAACTCCTGAGCTCAAGGGATCCATCTGCCTGCCTTGGACTTCAGCAGTGCTGGGATATAGGCATGAGCCACCATGCCTGGCCTGTATGTCTTCTTCTGAGAAATGTCTATTCAGGTCTTTTGCCAATTTAAAAACTGAATTGTGGCCGGGCACGATGGCTCATGCCTGTAATCCCAGCACTTTGGGAGGCCAAGGTGGGTGGATCATCTGAGGTCAGGAGTTCGAGACCAGCCTGGCCAATATGGTGAAACTATCTCTACTTAAAAAATAAAAAAATTAGCCAGGCAGTGGTAATCCCAACTACTCGGGAGGCTGAGGCAGGAGAATCGCTTGAACCTGGGAGGTGGAGGTTGCCATGAGCCAAGATCATGTTACTGTACTCTAGCCTGGGCGACAGAGCAAGACTCCATCTCAAAAATAAGAAATTAAAAATTAAAACTGTGTTATTTGGGTTTTTTTATTTGGCTGAGTTGTATGAGTTCCTTATATATTTTGGATATTTATTTACCCCTTATCAGATACATGGTTTTCAAATATTTTCTGTCATCCAATAGGTTGCCTTTTCCACTCTTTTGTTTCCTTTGCTTTGCAGAAGTTTTTCAGTTTGATGCAGTCCACTTGTCTATTTTTGCCTTTTTGCTTGTGCTTTTAGTGTCATATCCAAAAAAATCATTACCCAGGTCAATGTCAAGAAGCTTACCCCTGTGTTTTCTTCTTCTAATAGTTTTGTAGTCTCCAGTCTTAGGTTTTTGTCTTTAATCTATTTTTAGTTGATTTTTTTTTTTTTTTTTTGAGACGGAGTCTCGCTCTCTCACCCAGGCTGGAGTGCAGTGGCGCGATCTCGGCTCACTGCAAGCTCCGCCTCCCGGGTTCACGCCATTCTCCTGCCTCAGCCTCTCCAAGTAGCTGGGACTACAGGCGCCCACCACCACGCCCGGCTAATTTTTTGTATTTTTAGTAGAGACAGGGTTTCACCATGGTCTCGATCTCCTGACCTCATGATCCGCCCGCCTCGGCCTCCCAAAGTGCTGGGATTACAAGCGTGAGCCACCGTGCCCGGCCTTATTTTTAGTTGATTTTTGTACATAATGTGAGGTAAAGTTCCAGTTTCATTCTTCTGCATGTGGATATCCAGTTTTCCCAACATTGAAAAGATTATCCTTTCCTCACTGTGTTTTCTTGGCATCCTTGTCAAAGATAAGTTGACCATAGATTAGTGGATTTATTTCTGGGTTTTCTATTCCATTCTATAGGTCTATATGTCTGTTTTATGCCAGTACCATACTATTTTGATTAATGTAGCTTTGTAATATATTTTGGGTTTTTGTTGTTGTTTTGTTTTTGAGATAATGTCTTGTTCTGTCACCCAGGCTGGAATGCGAAGTTGTGATCATTGTAATCTCCAACTCCTGGGCTCAAGCAATCCTCCCACATCAGCCTCCTGGGTAGCTAGGACTGTAGGTGCATGTCACTATGCCCAGTTTAAATTTTTTGCAGAGACAGGATCTTTTATGTTGCCCAGGCTGGTCAGGAACTCTTGTAATATATTTTGAAAACAAGAATTGTGATGCCTCTAGCTTTTCTTCTTGCTCAAGGTTGCTTTGGCTATTTGGGGTCTTTTGTGGTTCCATATGAATTTTAGGATTTTTTTCTATTTCTGTAAAGAATGCCATTGAGGCCGGGTGCAGTGGCTCATGCCTGTAATCCCAGCACTTTGGAAGGCCAAGGTGGGCGGATCACCTGAGGTCAGGAGTTCGAGACCATCCTGGCCAACATGGTGAAACCCCGTCTCTACTAAAGATACAAAAAATTAGCTGGGTGTGGTGGCGTGCACCTGTAATCCCGGCTACTTGGAAGGCTGGAGCAGGAGAATCACTTGAACCCAGGAGGCAAAGGTTGCAATGAGCCAAGATCATGTCATTGCACTCCAGTCTGGGCTGCAAGACTGAAACTTCATCTCAAAAAAAGTAAATAAATAAAAATAAAAAATAGGCTGGGTGGCCGGGCGCAGTGGCTCATGCCTGTAATCTCAGCACTTTGGGAGGCTGAGTCGGGTGCATCACGAGGTCAGGAGATTGAGACCATCCTGGCTAACATGGTGAAACCCCGTCTCTACTAAAAATACAAAAAAAAAAAAAAAAAATTAGCCAGGTGTGGTGGTGGGCGCCTATAATCCCAGCTACTCAGGAGGCTGAGGCAGGAGAATGACATGAACCCGGGAGGCGGAGCTTGCAGTGAGCTGGGATCGCGCCAGTGCACTCCAGCCTGGGCAACTGAGCAAGACTGTGTCTCAAAAAAAAAAAAAAAAACAAAGGCTGGGCGCAGTGGCTCATGCCTATAATCCCAGCACTTTGGGAGGCCAAGGCAGGCGGATCACCTGAATTCAGGAGTTTGAGACCAGCCTGACCAACATGGAGAAACCCCATCTCTACTAAAATAAATAAATAAATAAATAAATAAATAAATAAATACAAAATTAGCCTAGTGTAGTGGCACATGACTGTAATCCCAGCTACTCGGGAGGCGGAGGCAGGAGAATCTCTTGAACCCGGGAGGTGGAGGTTGCAGTGAGCCAAGATCATGCCATTGCACTCCAACCTGGGTGACAAGAGTGAAACTCTGTCTCAAAAAAGTAAAAGAAATACAATAAATAAATAAATAAACTTTCCTCTCCTTAACCTACTCATGTGTATGTGTCGTTAATCTCAGCATGAGATGACAAACCCCATCTCTAATAAAAATACGAAAATTAGCTGGGCATGGTGGTGCACCCCTGTAATCCCAGCACTTTGGGAGGCCAAAGTGGATGGATCACCTGAGGTCAGGAGTTTGAGAACAGCCTGGCCAACATGGCGAAACCCCTCCTCTACTAAAGATACAAAAAATTAGCTGGGCGTGGTGGTGCATGCCTGTAATCCCAGCTACTTGAGAGGCTGGGGCAGGAGAATCGCTTGAACCTGGGAGGCAGAGGTTGCAGTGAGCCAAGGTCACACCATTGCACTCCAGCCTGGGTGACAGGGCGAGACTCTGTCTCAAAAAAAAAAAAAAAACCAACTCTTGCATGCAAGCCATCAGGGAGGTCGGGTCTTAAGCACGAGCTGCCTGATTCTCCTTATTTGGCACCCTGCAAATAAATGCCCTCCTTTCTCCCTATGCAAACCTCAGTATAGATGTTTGATCTTGTAGCAGGATGAGTCGCAGACAAAACTCCTCAGACACTGGATTAAAGAAGGAAGAGGTTTTTTTTATTCAGCCGGGAGCGTCGGCAGACTCGTGTCTTAAGAGCCGAGCTCCCCAAAAAAGAAATTCCTAGCCCTTTTAAGGGCTTACAATTCTAAGGGGTCTACGTGAAAGAGTCATAATAGATCAAGTAAGCGTGAGGAACGTGACTGGGGGCTACATACATCAGCCAACAGAACAAAACGTTTTACAGTGCTTTCTCATACAATGTCTGGAATTTACAGATAACACCAGTAGTTTTGGTCAGGGGTTAATATTATCATTATTTTAACCACCAGGGCCAGGTGGTGGCTCCAAGGTCATCTAGCTATTTATCTTACTTCTGTTTCTTTTCAGCTTTTTGCTTTCTCCCTTTTCTCCTGTCTTATAAACTAGGGTAAAAGGGGAGGTTGGGGAGAAACTGGGAAGGACAACAGGAGAAGTGGTGGTCTCATACCATATTTCCCCCCTTTGAGAATTTTTACTTTTTAGTGGGAGTTCTTACTCTTGTCTTTACTTTGTGAGTCTTTTTGTGAGATAGAGCGATAGTGATTTATATAATATACGTGAGCTGAAGTTTTCTGATGAACTAAAGTAGCAACAAAAGCTTTTATCATTTGAAAAAGCAAGGGTAACACACAGGGGAGCAGCAAGCAAGTTCTTATCACTAGCAATACACCTATAATGAGGGTTTTAAATCCTCCTATAGGTGGAAAAATATAAAAAATAGGCTGGGCGGCCGGGCGCAGTGGCTCATGCCTGTAATCTCAGCACTTTGGGAGGCCGAGTCTCCCCAAAAAAAAAAAAAGTTGAAAAGGCCACCCAGTGCAGACAGGAGAGGGAGGCGAGGGGACGGAAGGGAAGACGCCTGGGGTGGATGGAAGTCAGTGCCCTTGGGTGCTGCTATCTGTCTTCCCGGCCACTGCTAGATCAGGCTTCTGAGCCTGTTGGCTGTCAGGGCTGGACTGTGTCCCATAGGTGCCATGGCAGTCCCCGTGAAATCCACCAGGTGTCACCAGGCAGCATACAGGTAACAGGCCTGGAAGATCCCCAACAGCCCAGCTGGACATGCTCAGACACTCTGGGGCTCCTCATTCAGTGGGACAAACTCCAGGACCCAGCGAAGGAAACGGGAACACACCAGGCTGAGCAGTATGGCTAAATCCATTTATTCCAAAATGAAAAGCAAAATAAACAGGAGTCGCATCACCAAGGGAGCCACAACCCCATCCCCGCCTCCTTCCTCTGTCCTATGCTAGCAATAAATACGTTTCCCAGATGCAAATAATTATTAGAACCTCCTCCCCATATGCCAGCTCTAACCTCCACTAGGTACGATACAGGGGCGGCCCCACCCCCCAGAATATACAAAATGTTACACAGATACAATATATACACTAGGGAAGGGGGGGTCACCCCAGCAGCCCGTGCCCTCGCCTGGTCTACTGCTAGCCCCACTGTCCTGCCTCAGCTGCCTCTCTGAATAAGAAGATGGGAGACCCCTGAGGGAAAAGTTGCTCTGGTGAGAGTAAGGAGGCCATCAGACCTCCTCCAAACAAACCAACTCTACCAACCTCTGGCGCTTAAATAACAAACATCATCATCCAGAAATTTAAGGACCCAGCCCTGGTCAAGGTGGCAAAGGGTCTGTCTCCCCCCATTAGACAGGGGTCTTGTCTTGCTACCCTAATGGTAAAGGGGTGACTGGGAAGGGGTGGTAGGGACATGGTGGGGGCGGAGACTCCAGACCCACTTCTCCAGGTTTATGCTGACAGGGGCCTGCTTTTATTTATTTTTATTTATATCCCATGACTTTATTTTTAATCCCATAACTTCTTTTTCATAACTTTTTAAATAACTTTTCATACAAGTTTTTTCTACTTTTTTTGACACACTTTTCCACATTTTTTATCCCACAACTCTTTCATCCCATAACTTTGTTCTTTTAATAAACACACTTATATAGTTGCAATTTTGTAAAAACAAAAACAGATTATCTCATGCCAAGCGTGCCCATTATTTGCAGGCTATAGTATTTAATACTATAGTTTTCAAGACACACAAAATTTTAAGGCAAAAACAGCACTTTGCAACAATTTAATAATTTATTACATTACAGTAACATCACAGCAGTCAACAATGCCACTTTAGGCAAAAGTCAGTATTTCCATTATACATTCTGTTTGTAAGAATTCATAAAGAGGTAAAAGTCATTCTAAGAAAACTTGGCAAATAAAGCTTTGGACTGGAATTGGCATTTCTTTCTCTACTTTTCCTTCCCGTGGTTTCTTTCTTTTAAACTACAGTATTCATATTTAAAATGTTTTAACTTATTTCAAAACATTAAGATAGCAGTTACATTTTTGAATAGTTATATTATTTTAAGATGACTAAGATAAAGTTTTAGAGAAATTATATTATGGATAGGGCTGATTTACATTTTCACATTTTCAAAAAATTAGCTTTGGTTTTAGAACTGATTTTTTTCATTTCGAGAAAACCTATCGGTTTAATCAAATACTTTGAAAATAATCATCATATACTGCAGTCTTTAGATAGATATTTTAATTCTTTACTTCCTACAGAAATTCACATTTATTCAGTTGAACTCACATTTTAAAATTCTGTTTCTGATGAACTCTAATCTTCTAATGTTGCCTTCTAAGCAAATTGAAAGCTGCCTTATACTGAATGAGGAAGAAAACAAATACTTGGCTGAATGAGGTATTGCAAAAGACTGCATGCACTTTGAAGAAAGACTTAAGTTATTGTCACACGGTTTCCATTCTTTTTAGGTTTGTCTTAAACATATGACAAAATACCTACACAAAGAGTGGTATTTGAATTAATATAGTACATTTATTTTTCAGACTGACATTGAGCTTAAATATGCCCATATGTGATTTAATCCATAGGTACCTGATGAACACATTATTGTCAGATTGGTTACAGATGCTAAACACTATCTGAAGGTCATTCCTGGTCACTTATATGTGTCAGGGTAAAAGTGAAGTGATTCGAAATATAAAAATACTATAAAAATACCTTTGAAATAATTTATCAATGTATTAGGTAAACCCAGTTTCAGAATGATAAAGAAAAACTGTTAGACCAAATAATGTGGCTAATTAACAGTGATAGGATTTCTAGCCCGAGGGTTTAAAATGGACTTAAAGTAACTGTCTTTAAACTGAACTCAAAGAATGCAAAAGCAGCAAGTTCAGAAAATAAAAGGCAAGAACAGGACTTTAAGTCCATTTTAAACCCTTGGGCTGGAAATCCTACCACTGTTAATTAGCCACATTATTTGGTCTAACAGTTTTTCTTTATCATTCTGAAACTGAGTTTATCTGATACATTGATAAATTCATACAATTTGGAAGAGTCAGTTGAAGTCACAAGGGCTCAATATTTACACTCTTTCAGTGAATGCAGGCAATTTTCTTATTCAATCTGTAAAATCGTATTATTGATCTCCTATTAATGTCATATTTATAAAAGTATCATGAGGATGCCAAACGCTAAAAATGGAGATGGTCTAGTAACTAGAAATGCCCACCCCAGGGAGCACAGATACATCTCTCCCTACATCCTAATGATATGATATATTTTGGAATACAGACATTAGAACTTCGTGAAGTTTCAGCTGTTGATTCTTTCCCAAGCATCATCCAGTTAATGATTTAGGCAACATATGACTGAAATAATTCATTGATCATGCACATTAACATAAATGTTACACAAAATACGCCTCTAACTGAAACCAAGAGGTATAAAAACATATTTCACTCTTCGTAAAGAACTTTGTGAGGAAATATAACTCTGTGATTGTATAGACACTTTTCCTCATAACACTTTGACATTCACAAACAGTAGATTGCGCTGCAGTTTGTAACCATTTTAAGTTGCATAAACTTCTCCTTGATTTTCAAATGTAGTATACCACTGTCTACTAAAACTCCTTTTCGTTTCAACTAAGTACTCTCACATATATTAGTTTATAATAATGTTTCTTATTATTTTTAAAGTGTTTTCCATTCAAGGAAAAGAAGTAAATTCCTATGTCAGATGGTTGAAGACTAGGTATTAGCCAGAGAGGTCTAGATGGTAAAATCCATCTTCCAGCCTCAAATAAGCTCCATGAACATAGAGGAACGCCAGGTGTCACACACCTTTCCTTCACTCGAATTCATTCTTGACTAGAGCCTGTATGCCTGTTCCAGGGACATTTAAACTCTTAAAGGATTTCTTCTGATCTTTACTAAATACATTAAGAAGAATGCCAGCCAGTGCCCTTTTGTGTACTGGGACATGTAGTCATCTGATTAAAACAGGGAACATGAACTCTGACTTTAAAATGTATTGTAGATATAAACGCTCTCAGCTAGAAAAGGTTTTCCACATCCACAGTCATGATAGGAGCCTTTCACTCCTCAGAAATAATCCCTTTTTAGGTCGTCAAAAAAGAGAACAACTGCCACAGCTCATGATGCAATATCTTCATGAGCCCAGAGCACATACAAATCCTAAGGGAACTACCATAGTACAGTGCTCATTCTTGGCACCGGAACAAATGAAACATATTCTATCCTGCACACACCTGCCAGAGCAGGCCACTTTCCTCTTCCGGGAGATTTAAAAAGCCCCCCAAAATGTTATTACTCCCATCCCCAATACACAGAAAAAGGGGGAAAGGCTGTTTCCAGTGCTCCGCCTTTAAACAGCTGTAAACGTCAGTACTCACAGTGGCATATTACAAAGTAATAAACTGTGCACTTGAGGACAAACCACATATTGAGCTAATGAAGAGCTCACTGTGATTAGGATTTGATCAAACATAACAGCAGAACATAAGCAAATTCTATCTGAATTCTGTAATGAATATACATGCTGCACTAACATTAAAAAAGCATGGCAGCCTATCCCAAACCAGCAAGAACAGTTGTGTGCATATAGTGGGTCTTTGTGTGTTTGAACTCCCACCACATAAGGGCAAACTCGATATGCATGCTAACGTCCTATAATTATCAAATTAAAAAAATGCTAAAGGATGCCAGAGTGAACATGAGGGAAAGACCCACTCTCCTTTAACTTTTTACAAATAAATTTAAATTATAAATTAGAAACACAAATAAATTTAAACTATAAATTAGAAACACAAATAAATTTAAACTATAAATTAGAAACACAAATAAACATAAGTGGCTCTAACTTTCAAATGAAGTAAATGAATTGTGTAGGAGATTAACCCCTTAACCGTTTTTTTTTTGTTTTTGTTTTTTTAAATTTCTTGACGAGCTCTTGAAGAAGATGTCTCTTCCCTTTCTTGGCAGCCCGAAAAGAATGGCATGCAGCCTCTCCTGCTCCTCCTGCCGCCTCTCCTGTACCAACAGCTTCTCCACCCAAGCCTGGGGAGTCCTGCATTACAGAAAGCAGCTGCTGGATCTGCTGTGCAGTGGGGTTGTCATGGGGAGAACCCTCCCTCTCCTCTCCTGGTGCAGGCTCCACGCTATCAGTGAGGCTCACCTCACAAAGATCTTCAGGGAGAGGGAGGGGGGAGGGAATCTGAGCACAGTGCGAGCCTCACCTGCTCCTGACTGCCCACCCCACCTGGGGGCTCTACTCACCACCCTGCTTGTCAGCAACACCCCAGGTCCTGTGGGATTAGGGCTCCCAGAACGGTACACAGGTAGTGGTCTGGCTGCTGCTGCAGACTCTGAGCCTCTTGGCTCTTCAGCTCCACCTGCAGGAAGACCCTGGGCATGAGGGCATGTGGTGGCTGGCTTCCAGATTCCTGGCCCATTAATAGGGTAGCGAGGGCACTGTGGGGCTCTGTGGCCTGCCCAGGCCCCTGGCCCCTTGCTCCAGGCCTAATAGACTGCCTCCCTTGCCTAGAACCCCATGCCTCCTTCCCCAGCCTCAAACCTCACGTCCTTTTTCCCAGCATTTAAACTGTAGGCCACAGACTGGTGGAAAAGCAGGGGGAGCCAACCACCATCTGCTAAGTGGGCTACATGCCTAATGTTTCCACGTATTATCTCATTTAATCATCAGCACCTCTGCAAGGAAAAGGCCACCTTCCTTTTGAAGTGAAAGAAACAGAGACTTAGAGATGCAAAGTAGTTGAATTATGACCAGTGGAACCGAGGTCAGAATCCAGTTTGAATCCAAGGAGTCTTTTTTGTTTTTGTGTTTTGTTTTGTTTTGAGACAGCATCACTCTGTGTCCCAGGCTGAAGTGCAGTGGTGCGATCTCAGCTCACTGCAACCTTCACCTCCCGGGCTCAAGTGATTCTCGTGTCTCAGCCTCCAGAGTAGCTGGGATTACAGGCATGCACCACCAGGCCTGGCTAATTATTATTTTTTTTTAATTTTAGTAGAGATGAGCTTTTGCCATGTTGGCCACGCTGGTCTCAAACTCCTGACCTCAAGTGACTGTCCTGCCTCAGCCTCCCAAAGTGCTGGGATTACAGGCGTGAGCCACCACACCCGACATAAGGAGCCTCTTATACCACTGTCTCTTCCTCTGTGATTGGGGGGCTCCATGCCTCTAGCTGGGATGATGATGTCCAGACCTGGGAGGAGCCCAGGGCTACCTGCCTCTAAAAGTCAGAGGGCAGGAAGCAAGAAACAGTCATAGGACTGCCCTGGAGGGTGCTGGGGTCACCTGCCCCCAGGCTGCAGCTGCCTCTGGCCTGGCACCTCCCCTCTCCAGAGGCTGGTGCCCGCCTCCCAGCCCTTCTTGGATGGGTCAGAGGTTACCATCTCTTTCAGCTCACCTGGCTTCTTCTCCTTTATTTTCTGCTCCAGCAGCTGTAGGGCCTTGTTCGGGACAGAGAGAACCAATCAGTGGCCACCCACTAAAACTGGAGACCCCAGAACTTGGTGTCTGCCTCCCATGGCACCGGGAAGGGTGGAGGCAGGTTAGAAAAACCATCCCCTCTCTCCCACAGCCATCAGAGCAGGGCTCTGGCTCACAGGTGCCTTTAGAAGTACCATTTCATGTGAAGGCTACAATGCCCCATTTTACAGGTGGGGAAACAAAGGCCTTGAGGGCTAGGGAAGAGGGCAGCCTCCCCAGGTGGGGCAACGCACCAGGTCCTCCGAGGCGCTGGATAGCTCTTCCAACTCCTCATCGAGGTCTTCCCACCCCGGCTCCAGCATCCTCTCCAGCTCCCGCGGCCTCTCCTGCCCTGGCAGCTTCTTCTGCTGACGCAGCCTCTCTTCCCGTTCCTGTAGCCTCTCTTCCCAGTCACATAGCCTCTCTCCCCATTCGCATAGCCTCTCCTCCTGTTTCCGTATATGCAGATCCCATTCATATATCCTCTCCTCCCGTTCACGTATCCTCTTCTCCTGTGTTTGTAGCCTCTCCTTGTGTCCGGTGCTCAGGAGAAGCAACATCTTGTTGTTTTCCATCTTGGCCTGGAGCTGTCTTCTCGCGCTCTCCAGCTCCTTTTTTAGATGGTTGATCTCAACCTGTAGCTGCTCCACCTCAGAGGGCCCTGCTGGGGGCTCTGGGGCCAGGGGTTCAGCTGAGAAAGGAAGCAGACAATAAGGGCCTCTGGATTCCCCCCACCCCACAAAAAAAAAATCCTCCCTTTGATACACAGCTCCTCCTCTCAGGCTTCCCAAACTTGGCCTCATTGCTAATGATTCCTCGCACCCGGATGGTAGCCTGTCTTCCAAGTCCCTTTCAGATAGAGAGCACTGTGGGTGGCTGACAGCGGGCACTCCTCCCTCTTTACTGATGGGGACACTGAGGCTCATGGAGAAGACAAGACTTGCCGTCTCCTGGCACAGACCTCTTTCCCTCTGCCTCAAAGCCCTTCCATCCACCCACCTCCCTGGGGCATTCTAAGTCACCCTTACAGACCTCTGATGCCAGTCCTGCTCCCAGGTCATGCCAGCCCCATCTTACCCGTCTGGTGTTTTAACTTGAACAAGCTCCTCCCGAGCTTCAGTAATCGGGACTTCCCCTTCTTCAACATGCGAGGAGCCTGCCCAAAGGACAGGGGGGAAAGGGCCCTGGAGAGAGCGGCTGGTGAACCTCTAGAGACAGACTTTGAGAAAGGCCCACCCCCCTTCTGCCAGCTTGTGATTTAGAAAGGTGCATTCATTCAACAAACATTTACTGAGCACGTACAGGCCGGGTACAGTTCTTCATAGCAGAGATATAAGACAGCAAAGGACAGACAGGAGCCCTTGGCCCTGAGGTTTCCATTCTAGGGGCCTTTAAATCTCAGACTTTCAGAGCTAACAGAGACCTTTGATACTCTCTACCTCCTCCAGAAACACGAGCCTAAGGAGGAGAGATGGCTTGTCCAGACTCAAAAGCAAATTAGGGACTGAGGCTGGGCAGAAATTCCGGCCCCTGACAACCAGTCAGGCTAGTGCTTCCCTGAGAGGTGACAACTCCAGGGCATGTGTGGCAAGGACTAGAGCAGGGGTGTCTGGAGAAGAGAGAGTCAGCAAAGAGGGCAGTGCAGAAGAGCCATGCTGCATGTTCCGTGCTCTGGGGTCCCTCCAGGTGAGACCTGGGTACCCCAGCTCCCCATTTGCCCTTGGCATCAGGGGCCCCTAACCCCTTTCTTCAGGGCCCCAAAGGGAAACTGGAGTCCAGGATTGACAGGCTGGAATCAGGGGACCCCACTGGACTCTTCCCAGTGAATTGATGTTTTCGCTGAGTTGGCCGAATTTTGTGGAGCTTGAATCCAGGGCTACCTCTAGTTGTTGGTACTGGCTCTGAGGTGCATGCAGAGAGGAGGAGTTGGAGGAAGATTGTGGGGAGGGGTAGAGAGAACAATCATTAGGGCTGAGGGGGGTGTGGGCTGTCTCAGCTGGCAGAGGGGCAACAAGCCCCTGCTGTGGGAGGAGGTTGGAGGGCTGGCCTGCAGGGTCACTGCACCTCGGCCCAGGGCCTCTTACCTCCAGATCCTTCAGGGTAGATGACGCAGGGCCCTCCCTGTACACACCTGTTGCTGACTGCAAGAGATGAGAGTGCACATGGAAATGTTCTGTCCCCCCTCACTGTCTAAGCCCTCTGACTTCCTTTCTTCCCCATCAACTGACAAAAGCTTCTTTTCTGCCTATCTTGGACCCTTTGTCCTATAACTCCTTTGTGCCAACTTCTCTCATGGTTCTTACCTCCCCACCATCCCACCGTGGGGCCCTTTCAGTGACTCCTAAAGGGACGGCCTGATGGCAAGTGGCTTTTCTCATTGGCCTGGCTTCCCCTTGAGACTGGGGATGAGGAATATCAAACAGAAATGACCATTTCCCGGGTGTCCTGGGTGTTTGCAGCAGGCCATGTACTAAGGATGCACATAAAAGCAACAATAACGAATCTCATTTAAACTTCACAAATGGAAGTCAAAAAATACCATCTCTATTATACAGATGTGAAAAGAGAGGCCCAAAGACCTCAAGCAACTTGCCCTAAATCATATCCTAATCAATCCCTAATCAATCCTTAGCAGACGGAGAGGCAGGATTCAAACCCAGGATTCTTAACCAGTACCCAACAGTCCGTCCACAATCTTAACAATTACCCTCTACTGCCCCTTGGGCCCCCTGTCCCCAGGAGCCTGGCCAGCCAAGACTCACATCCCCAGGTGAGTGGTAACCACGAGAAGTGGATGCTTCAGGGCTACTGCTATTGATTTGCTTTCCTCCTGGAATGCCAGGGCTCTTCCTCTGCCATAATTTTTTTAGCTGTGGGAAAAAAGAGCAGTAACACTCGTGAGAACTATCAGCCCCTATAGCCACATCCTCCTTTACAGTTTTGACAAAATACTTTTATACACCATCTGATTTAATGCCACCAACCACTGTACAAGGTGTTGTCACAATCATTTAGTGAATGACAGGGATTGATATCATGGATAGAAAAAACAAAAGAAAGAAAGAAAAAGGCAATACTGGAACTTAAACTCAGTCCTCTGACTCCAAGCTCTGGGGTTTTGCCTTGAATCAGCAGCTGCCAGGGACCAAAACCAGGGGCAGAGGTAGAAAAGTAAGCATTAAGCAGGCAGGAACTGTAGGCCTTGTGGTTTAGAGTCATACATCCTCACACGTCTATTGGTGTGAAGAAGTGCACTGGTACCTCTCATACTTTCATATCAATGTGTCCTCATGGCAGGAGGCAGCTTTTCTGTTAAATCTGGGAATTTATCAGGAAGATGACAACCCAAGCCTCATTTCAGAGGGAAGTCTGGTATATTCTTGGAAACCTATGTGTCTGTCATCTCTAAGTACATTAATGTTTTTTCTCAAGAGAATCAAGGGAAAATGATGCTTCAGAAAGATGTCCCACATTTATCCAGTGGCACTCAAAGTACCCCAGGTTGAGATGATGTGAGGAAGATTCAAGCTGTCAAGTTCAGTTTCCCAAGATCTATTCCACAGAAGATGGGCAAATCTCACTTCAGAGACCACTGACTGAAGGGCAGTCTGGTCCCAGAAGCGTGGAGAACTCAGAAAAAAATGTTAAAGTCTCTCTGGAAAGTAGAAGCCTGGGAGAAAACCAAACCAAACCCATTCTCCCATTGCCACCCAGAGATACTGTCAACGTTTTGAGCTCACGGGCGAAGTGTAGGCTTTTCCCACTGTCAATTAGACATTGTTAAGGGAGTAAGGCAGCCTGAACCTCTTGCTCCTAGGTCCCATAGTCTCCACTCCCCTTCCAGCTGGAAATTTGTGCTGCAACCAGAGGAACCAGAAATGGGGTGAGAAAACTTAGGGGACTGGGTTGTAAGATCAAAGGCCGGTCTTGCAGCAGTAATGACAGTTCCTAGGGGGACTGTGACATCACTACATTCCACTCCTCCCAGGGGAGGGGACCACATCAGTGCGATGCCCAAGTAGCCGCTCCATGATGGGGGAGGGAAACACACAGTTTTGACCCAGGTCCTCGGAGACGCCAGCCCAAGAAGCCCAGGGAGGTCGAGCTTGGGGCAGCAAGAGGGGAGGGCAGAGTCTGCAGTAGGGAGCCCCAGGAGTCACCAGCCCAAAGTCACCCAGCGACGACTGGCGAGGGTGGGGCCTGGGGCTGGGGGACCCAGGTCCTGGGAGACACAAGCCCAAAGAGCCCAGGGAGGTTGGGCTTGGGGCGGCAGGAGGTGAGGGCCGAGTATGGAGCAGGGAGCCCCAGGAGTCACCCACCCAAAGTCACCCTGGGGTGATTGGCAAGGGCGGGGACTGGGCTCCTTGCTGAAGGGGTGGGGCTGACAAGACTTTGGTCGGGGGAGCCCAGAGGCGCTGGGGTTGGGGGGCCCAGTCTGGTATGCCTCAGGAGTGGCATGGACTCTGGCACCAGTCTTGTCATCAGAGGGGATCTGTGGCTGGGTTGGGGGCCATAACCTGGTGTGTTTTTACCTTTTTCTTGGCTGCAGCCAATTTCCCCTGTTGTGTTTTTTCTGACATCGCAGGGTGGGGAGGGAGGCGGGGTTGGGGCCACATGAGCAAAATCCCAGTGAGCACTGCTGAATGCCTCCAGTCACCTACCAGGCAGCTGTGCGACTGAGCCACAGGAGGCGTAACCAGGGCCCCACTAGAACGCAGAATAGGGGCGTGGCCTTAGTACTCCAAGCCCATTGGTCAGTGCGAAAGATGAAAGGGAAAGGAGGTGTGGCCAGGCAGCAGCATGTCCAGAGGGACCTGTGACATCATAAGGAAAGCGGCCCATGCAACCGCTGTCCCCGCCCCCTCAGAGAAAGGGGAGGGGCCGCCCACTCTGGGAGAGGGGAGGGGCTGGCTTTTGCTTTAAAAGCTTTGAAACTGTAAAAAATACACTTTAAAAAACATATGTGTGTATACTTTATATATATGTGTGTCTCTGTGTGTGTATCTATGTGTTCCTCCAGAGCTGTCTTCATTATCCAGCTTCTATGCAAAGTCTAGGAATTTGGCCTATATTTTTCATCTTCAAATGGATCACAAGAATTACCAGTATTACCTTAACTGAGATATAGATCCTATAAAAATGGAAAATCCATAGCATGCTTGATGATTAATGAAGCCAACTATAGTATCCAACATTCCAATAAGACAAAATAATCACAATGATTTCTCTTTTTTGGAAAAATGTTTGTCTTATTCCCCTCCATTATTGTTAAGATTTTTTTTAAAAACAAGAAATAGGTCTAATATCTTTAAAAACACAAAGCTTATGGGCCGGGTGTGGTGGCTTATGCCTGTAATGCCATCACTTTGGGAGGCCGAGGTGGGTGGATCGCCTGAAGTCAGGAGTTCGAGACCAGCTTGGCCAACATGAAGAAACCCTGTCTCTACTAAAAATACAAAAACTAGTCAGGCGTGGTGGTGGGTGCCTGTAATCCCAACTATTTGGGAGGCTGAGGCAGGAGAATCACTTGAACCCAGGAGACGGAGGTTGCAGTGAGCCAAGCTCACGCCACTGCACTCCAGCCTGGGTGACAGAGCAAGACTCCATCTCAAAAGCAACAAAATAAAATAAAATACAAAATCAGTAAGAACACAAATCTTTCAATTTAATAAGCACTTAAAGCTCTTTACTGGTTTAAAACAAACACAAGGCCCATTTTTCTAGAATCACCTGGCCTCTCTAAGCCTTGCAAATGAAACTGAATTTCTCACTTGATACCTGGCTATGACTTGCAATCATGAAAACCAAGAATTATGTTATGTCACTGTGTATTGCTTGTTACCTGAAATCCACACTAGGTTGGGATCAAGGGTTGAATCCTTCATGATGTTCTCCATAACCTGTGTGGTTCTTATCCCAGACCAAACTAAGCTTTTTTCTAGAGTTCTACAATTTACAGTTAATAGACAAGAGTGGTTCTCAAAATGTAGTCTATGGACTAGCAGCACCAGCAGCACCCGAGACCTTTTTATAAGTGCAAATTCTCAGGCCCCGCCCTGGACCTGGTGAATCAGAAACTCTGGATTAGGGTTCAGCAATCTGTGCTGCAGTAATCCCTCCAGGTGTTCAAGAACCTCTGGCATACAGCAGGTAGTAAAATGTGTTTCCTTCTGTAGGTCCAAAGCCAGGGTTACCATACGTTCTGCCTTGTTATGAAACAATGACATGCAATTAAAAGACATCAATCTCCTTTCTACTCCCACCCTCCATCCAATGTGTTTTATTTTTATGAGTTCAATAAGAAAACAAGTGGCCATCAGAGATTTAGTCTAGAAAGTATGTTTACAAGTGTCCGTTCTCATCCAGCCTGATCTCCTACAAAACCATTTACATCCTCTTACATCTCAAGTTTTAAAAAAGTATCTTCACAATGTAAGACTCAGGCACACTAGCAGTTCTATAATAAAACACCAAGTAAATCAGAATGTCCAACCTTACTAGAGAAGAAAAGTGGAATTATTGGCTATATGTTCAATTGCATTCAACAGGAAATTTAAGTTTTGAGTTCTTTTTTCACCTTCATACTTCCAAGTTAATAGAATTAAACCAGAATATGCTATTCTTTCAAAGCCTCTAGCCAGGCAAAGTTTTACTGTATTATTTCTTGCTTTCAATGGATATAAAGCAGATTCCTGGTAGGCACATTCTGTATACCTGCAAAGATGCAGAACTAAACAGTTCCATCTGTTCAATATTAAACCAAAAGTGCTGTAGACGTCAGATGGTGAGTGTAATACTTCAGCACTAGCCCAAAGCCTCAAATATGAAAAGATACCAAGAACACCACTAGCAAACAAAACTAAACTCTCGGACAGGAGCAGTAGCTCACGCCTGTAATCCCAGCACTTTGGCAAGCCAAGGTGGGAGGATTACTTGAAGTCAAGAGTTCAAGACTAGCCTGGGCAGCACACGAATTCATATCTTCACAAAACTTTTTAAAAATTAGCTGGGTGTGGTGGCACACAGCTGTAGTCCTAGCTACTTGGCGGGCTGAGGTGGGAAAATTGCTTGAGGCCAGGAGTTCAAGGCTGCAGTAGCTATGATTATGGCACTGCACTCCAGCCTGGGTGACAGAACGAGACTTAGATAATTACATTTTCTCCTGCTCCTGTTTACACTAAAATCACTAGTTAAAAGGCTTTCAAATTTGGCAGAATAAAAATTAAGTGAAATGTGACTTTGGAGCTTGGCTAGTGAAGGAAAGAAAGAAAAAAAAGGAGGGAGGGAGGGAACAAAGAAAGAGAAAGAAAGGAAAAGAAGAAAGAGAGAGAGGGAAAGAAAAAGAGAGAGAAAGAAAGAAAAAGAGAAAAAGAAAGAGGAAAGAAAGAAAGAGAGGGAGGGAGGGAAAAGAAAGTAAGAACGAAAGCAAGAAAGAAAAGGAAAGCAAGGAAGGAAGGAAGAAGAAGAAAGAAAGAAACAAGGAAAAGAAAGAGAAAGAAAGAAAGAGAAAGGAAAGGAAAGGCAAAAGAAAAGAAAAGAAGGAAGAAAAAATGAAATGACAAATTACTTACTGGGAGAAAGTTTTTTTAACCTCAATGACAGATAAAAGGTTTGCATCCTTAGTCTATAAAGAAATCTTTAAAATTATGGAGAAAAGAAACAAATGATTTTCAACCGAAAATGTGCAATGGAGAAACTGGCACTTCTCACAAGAATAAAAATGGCCAATGGCATATAAAAAGATTCAAAAGCACAAGAAATCAAAGCAATGTCATGAAAACAATGAGATTTTCTGTATAAAGGCAGCAAAGATGACAAATGGAAAAGGGAACCTGGAGCTCTGTCCTTGTTGGTGGGAGTATAACCTGAGTCACTTTTCCTGGAGAATAATTTGAAAATTTCTATTAAAAACCCGAAAAATTATTTTCCTCCAGAAATTCTACTTCTATGAATTCAGTCCAAAAATGTTTGCTTGAGCCCATTAAAATGTATGTATAAGAAAATTCACCTCTGGGGTGGCAGTGATTAACTTAATATACATCCAGCTATTAAAAATGATGATGCCAGGATATATTTACTGCCACAGAAATATGCCCAAAATATAGTAAGTGACAAAAGACTATATATTACAATTCTACTTTTTAAAAGGTTTATATGCATAAAAACATATAAAAAGCAACAAACCAGAATGTTCTGAGTGGCAAATTAAAGATTTTTCTTAATATTTGTCATCCAAATTATTACAAAAAGAATGATTTCCTTTATAATCGGGAAGAATTGTTATTTTCATTTATTTATATTTAAATCTCTTTTCTTTTTCTGATTTTTTTTCTCCTATATGTATCCCATGTAGGCTAGAATCCCTGCCTCTTGAGGTAAATCAGCCCATTTTTGGGAAGTGCGCTACAGAAAGCTGCCCCAGCTTCCTTTTAAGAGATCTGGAGACATTTTTGTTTCAAATTGTTTTATTGTTCTCAGATTATTTTGTTTAATATATGAAATTGAGGAAAAGACAAAGGAAAGGCTGACTCCCTACCCTCCTGGGGCTACTCTTCCAATTTTTGCTGCTATTGTTATGTATTAATATTCACTGGGTACTAAAAAGATGGGCAGCCCCTTAGATCATTTGTTCTTATCTCTTTCTCATAATCCTACTTCATTCCTTCATTCGCTTATTTTTAAAAGGGTCATGTGTAAAAACACATAGTTCAGAAAATTTTTAAATATAACTACCTATAAAAGTATGTGGCCAAATCCCATTCACAGTCTTATTCTCCTTCCACAGCCAAACACTTTTAATTGGTTCCTTATATATCATTTCAGAATTTATCTTTGCAAATACACATGTATGTTCTTATTCTACTCTTCTCTCTCAACACAAAAAGTAGCATACCATGCATACTATACCATTCCTTGCTCCTTTTAAAACACACACACAATATATGTGGGTTCTTCTACATGAGTACAGAGGTCTTTCTCATTCTTCTTTACAACTGCACAGTATTCACTGTTTGGATGTACCACCGTTCACTTAACCAGTTCCCTGTTGGTGGACTCTGAAGTCATCCCTGTCATCCTATTACAAACAATAATGCCAAGCATAACCACCCACACACGCCAAGTTCATTTCTGAATCTGCCTTTGATGAAGCCTCTATTTGAATCACCACAAGGTCACAAGGCTGAATAGTTAGCCCCTTTTTTAGTTTTCATTATGTACAGCAGTATGTAGCAAAAGACTCCCTTGGGCAAAGCAAATGTGCTCTTTGGGGATTTACTTCATAACAATAAATGGATAAACAGAACACCAAAGAGAACCATTTCTATTTAACCATGCACATGTATGTATATAATACATGCACATGCATAGGAAGTATACAATAAATCCATCAAAGCATTAAGCATTGTCTCAGTATGGTGGATCTCTGGAGTGCTTTGTAGACAGCCCTCCTTGCCTATCAATTCTTTCTAGTTTCAAAACAGTGAATATGTACTATTTTTACAATATAAAATTTCAAAAAATGTTAACTCAAATTAAGCTGTACACATTCCTTCAGTCTGTCCTATATTTGTATGGTGCTCCAGAGTGCTCAAATATCACTTCATTTAAAAAATTTATCTATTTTTTTTTCAAATATAGAGACAGGCAGGGTCTTGCTCTGTTGACCAGGCTGGTCTTGAACTCCTACATCCTCCTGTCCCACTTCCGCCTCCCAAAGTGCCGGTATTACAAGTGGGAGCTGTCACGCCCAGCCGGCTTCATTTGAGAAATCTTTCCCCAGCACTCCATATATTATGAATAATTCCTTTCTTCTTGTTTAGATAGCATCTTAGTCATGTCTCTATTACCTCATTTGTCACACGATAATCAGTTGTTCACCCATCTATCTCCGTTGATTGCTTATGAGGAGTCTGATTTTCAGCACCTTGAAAAGTGTGCAATACATACATGCTTCATACGCAGAGAAGGAAATGATATCACTACAGTGTAACTATTCCCAGAATTCAATGCCCATATTTGTAAATTGTTCCAGATACTCTGCCAACGACCTGAGAATGTTCTGTTTTTTCCCTAAAACGTCCATCCATTACTGAGTGTCTACGGTCATAGTTAACTCAATTGCGATGTGACCTCCGGCCAAGCCCATTCATACTTTTTATTTTAGGTGATTTTTAATTTTAATTTTTGATTTTGATAGTTTCCTTTTTGTTTTTTTAATCTAGCAGTGTTTGGTAAACTTCAACATCTCTATATCCCTGTGTCTTTGCACCTACTGGTCTCTGCTTGGAATAATATCTCAAGGTTTTATTCATCTGGAAAAAATTGCTACTCACCCTTAAAGAATCAGCTTAAATAGGCCGGGCATGGTGGCTCATGCCTGTAATCCCAGCACTTTGGGAGACCAAGGCGGGAGGATCACCTCAGGTCAGTAGTCTGAGACTAGCCTGGCCAACATGGTGAAACCTCGTCTTTACTAAAAATACAAAAAATAGCTGGGCATGGTGGTGGATGCCTGTAATCCCAGCTACTCGGGAGACTGAGGCAGAAGAAAATTGCTTGCACCCGGGAGGCAGAGTTTGCAGTGAGCTGAGATCATGCCATTGCACTCCATCTTGGGCGAAAGAGTGAGACTTCACCTCAAAAAAAGCAAAAAAAAAACCAACAAAAAACAAAAAAACAGCTTGAATAATACCTTCTCTGAGAAGCCTTTATATCTTCCTATTCTTTCAGTAAGAGTTGAAAATTCCTCAAGTCTTGAAACATTTTTGCCTCTATTACTATATATCAGGCACTGAACTGAGTGCCTAGGATAGAAAGATGAAACTGTAGACCCTGCCCCCATGGAGCTCATGGTCTAGTATGGAAAACAGCCATATGAACAAATAACCACACTATAGGTCTTCAGAGCTCAAACCCTATCCTAAATACTGCTAAATTAATATTCTGTGAGGTTTTAAAAGTACTGGGGCCAGAGACAATATCACTGTTTGGATGACTTTCCATCTAAGTTAACATTCGGCCCTCATCATCAAAGGTGATATGTGTGTACCTCTTCCTTGCAACCCACCAGGGCCTAACACATCATATCTGCACTTTTGAAATTAGGAAACAGCCTCAGAAGCCCAAGAGCTTGACGAAAGTAACTCAGCTGTTAGGTAGCAGAGCCTGGTCTGTATGATTCTTCTTCAATATCCTGCCAGTTACATGGGCAAGTGGCCTCAAAATCAACAAAAGACAAGTAGAGGTTGACATGCATCAATGGAGAGAGGCTCAAAAGGAAGAGTTTATACACAAGAATAGAGCAGAAATGTTCTGGAAGTGTGTCTGGGGATGTGAAGTAGGAGGGGGCACACCAGATTTCACCTTGGTCAAGTGAATCTGTAATTCCAACCTGGGCCTCGCCCCTGAGCTCCAGACTTAGCTATCTGTCTTTCTCGCTCTAATATAAAATCTACAGGGCAGGACTTAATCTCTAGCTTGTTCACCACAAATTAACGCAGAGTCTGCTTTATAGTAAGTACTTACTAAATAAATAAACTATCAAAGAAACTAAAGAAACATTCCACACTCTTGGGGGAAGGGATTACCTTGAAACAGACCCGAGCAGTCACTTACAAATACAGTTGACCCTCATTATTTGTGGATCCCACATTTGCGAATTTGCTTACTTGCTAAAATGTCTCTGTAATCCCCAAGTTACTCCTTGTGGAGCTTTCAAGGTGACTCATGGATATACACATAGTAGTGAAAACTCTGTCACTCCTTGCACACGTCCCAAGCTAAGGTCAAATAAGGTGACCCTCGGTCTTCTTGTTTCAGCTCTCATACAAAGATGACCCGAGGACAGAGACAGTAGAGAGCAGTGCAGTGTGGTGCAAGAAGCTGTGGCTCTGGGGCCAATTGGACGGGGTCTGAATCTTAACTCTGGCACCTGTTAGTGGAGTGGCCTCAGGCAAATCACTTGACACTTCTGTACTTCCCTTATTCTCTTGGAAAGAAAAAATTCAATCTACCAGGGTGAGTTGGTTTTCGGAATTAAGATTATAACCCATGTGAGATATGTATATATGTACATATTTACCCTGGAAACAAGGGCTCAGTATTTGATTAATTCAGTGTTCCAGGAAACTTTATAGAATATTACTACTGCAAACAATAAGAATTGACTGTAGTTATTTATAAAGAAGGAACAGAGATGTAGATAAAACAATGATTTGCATGAGCTAGAGCTTCTGAGGAAACAGAACTTCACCAGACACATAAGGTGTGGAAAAGGCTTGCAAGGAGAGAGAACGGCGCCTACAGAGAGAGGTCCAGATGGTGGAAGAAAACGGGTAGGTTCAGGAAATGGCACTTAGGAAGTCTAGAGCAGTAGAAGATGAGGCCAGAACACGGTGCCACAGCGCTTCTCTGCACCCTGTATACACCCTGTACTGCAGAACCTCACTCTCTGCATTGAATTCTTGGTTTCTAGTTCTGTCTTCCATTAAACTGTAAGTCCCTCAAGGTCAAGGTCTCTAAGAAGAAATCATAGCTACAGTCCTCTCAATTTGCAAAGAAGTTATTATTAAACACAGATATACCCAAAAAGACTGTAGAAAAATAACGTCGGATTTCAACTGCAGTCATAGCAATTCACAACTGGTATAGATTTGCAACTTGTCCAGGATTTTTCTCTGATGACTGCTGTAACTCTGTCTTAAACCCTTTTTATTGTTTTAGACACCCAGACATTCTTTTTTTTTTTTTTTTTTGAGACGGAGTCTCGCTCTGTCGCCCAGGCTGGAGTGCAGTGGCGCAGTCTCGGCTCACTGCAAGCTCCGCCTCCCGGGTTCACGCCATTCTCCTGCCTCAGCCCCTCCGAGTAGCTGGGACTACAGGCGCCCGCCACCACGGCCGGGTATTTTTTTATTTTTTTAGTAGAGACGGGGTCTCACCGTGGTCTCGATCTCCTGACCTCGTGATCCACCCGCCTCGGCCTCCCAAAGTGCTGGGATTACAAGCGTGAGCCACCGCGCCCGGCCGTAGACACCCAGACATTCTAACAAATGTCTGGGAAAAACATTCTAAAACAGCAAGAAAGATCTTGATCTTTTTAGTGTAAATGATTGATTGGTTGATTGACTGAGTTGGGGTCTCGTTATGTAGCCCAGGCTGGTCTGAAACTCCTAGGTTCAAGCAATCCTCCTGCCTCGGCCTCCCAAGAGGCTGGAATTACAGGCGCACGCCACTGCGCTGGGCTCTAGTGTGATGTATTAACAAGGCTTAAACATACCGTCCACTAGACAAGGCTGCCACCTCAGAATAAAGATTTCTTTTAATTCACCCTAATAGACTTATTTCTCTATATGCAAGATAGAATTTTACCATAGTAAAACACAAGGAAGCATATTGATATACAAATATGTTACAAAGGGGATAAGGGAAGCAATATAATTTTCCCCTTTTCCATGTCTCTCAGTTACCCTTAAGATAAAATCAAGCTGGGTGCAGTGGCTCATGCCTGTAATCCTAGGACTTTGTGAGGCTGAGGTAAGAGGATTGCTTGAGCTCAGGAGTTCGAGACCAGCCTGGGAAACATAGTGAGATGCTACCTCTACTAAAATTTTTTTTTAAATCAGCCAGATGTGGTAGATATCACACGCCTGTAGTCCCAGCTACAGGGAGGCTGAGGAAGGAGGATTGCTTGAGCCTGGGAGGCTGAGGCCACAGTGAGCTATGATCGTGCCACTGCACTGCAGGTTGAGTGACAGAGCAAGACCCTGTCTCAAAACAAAACAAAACAAAACAAAACTCAAACAGAAAACCAGGATCTGTACATTTTACTCTACCTAGACAATATCTCCATAAAATACTGCTAAACGAAAAAATCTCCCAGAGCCCAAGGAGACACAGGCACAGCTAAGAGTTCCAGCAGTTTAGTACCTTAGCATCACCTTGAGCCTTGGAGGTGAGTCACAGGTAAGCAGCTTCACTAGTGAGTCCAGCCCATAGAGGAGGGCCCTCTGCTCCATGCCCTGTCTGGAGGGGCCCCACTCATACCCAAAGGCTGACATGTTTTTAGACTAATCAACACAGTAGGGAGGCACTTCGAGGCACAGTGCCAGGCCACTGAGAGTTCTAACTTCGGCACCCTTCAGTCACCATAATCCATTCTCAGTGGTTAGCTCTGTTCTTCAGGAGGCTAGAAGCAGCCCTCGGGAATGTTCCTGCTCAGAGCTCTAGTATTCAAAGTCGCAGACCCTTCTCGGAGGCTCTCTGTTCTCTGCCCTATAGACTGAGGGAGTCTGCCACCTCACCCTCATTAGGATGCCTATGATTTAAAAAAAAATCCAGAAAATAACAACTGTTGGCTAGAATGTGAGTAAACTGGAACCCTGTGAAAACAGCGTGGCTGTTCCTCATCATAGAATTACTATATGATCCAGCTATTCCACTTCTGGGTATATCCCCCAAATAACCAAAAGCAGGAACTCAAAGAGACATGTGAACATGCATGTTTGTAGCAGCATCATTCACAAAAACCAAGAGGTGAAAGCAACACGTGTCCATCAATGGATGAGTGGTCAACAAAATGTGGGCCAGACATAACAATTCAGCCCTAAAAAGGAAGGAAATTCTGGCACATGCCACAACATGGATGGTCCTTGAGAACATTAAGTGAAATAAAACAGTCAAAAGAACAAGCACTGTAGGCTGGGTGCGGTGGCTCACACCTGTAATCCCAGCACTTTGGGAGGCCAAGGTGGTAAAATCATCTGAGGTCAGGAGTTCAAGACCAGCCTGGCCAACATGGTGAAACCCCGTCTCTATTAAAAATACAAAAAGTTGGCCGGGCGCGGTGGCTCACGCTTGTAATCCCAGCACTTTGGGAGGCCGAGGCGGGCGGATCACGAGGTCAGGAGATCGAGACCACGGTGAAACCCCGTCTCTACTAAAAATACAAAAAAATTAGCCGGGCGTAGTGGCGGGCGCCTGTAGTCCCAGCTACTCGGAGAGGCTGAGGCAGGAGAATGGCGTGAACCCGGGAGGCGGAGCTTGCAGTGAGCCGAGAGGGCGCCACTGCACTCCAGCCTGGGCGACAGAGCGAGACTCCGTCTCAAAAAAAAAAAAAAAAAAAAATACAAAAAGTAGCCAGGCGTGGTGATGAGTGCCTGTAGTCCCAGCTACTGAGGAGGCTGAAGCAGGAGAATCGCTTGAACCTGGGAGGTGGAGGTTGCAGTGAGCTGAGATCACACCACTGCACTCCAGCCTGGGCAACAAAGTCTCAAAAAAAAAAAAAAAAAAAAAAGAAAGAAAGAAAAAGCACTGTATGATTTCACTTGTCTGAGATACCTAGAGTGGCCAGAATCAACAAAAGAAAGTAGAATGGTGGTTAGGGGCTGGTAGGAGGGGGAATGAAGACTTACCATTTAATAGGTACAGAGTTCTGGTTTTACAAGATGAAAAGTTTTGCGGATGGATGGTAGTGATAATTGTATAACAGCATGATGTTCTTAATACCACTGAACTGTATATCTAAAACTGGTTAATATGGTACATTTTATATTATGTGTGTTTTACCACAATTAATTTTCTTTTTTTAGATGGGGTCTAACTCTGTCACCCAGGCCGGAGTGTAGTGGTGTGATCTCAGCTCACTGCAACCTCCGTGCCACCCCCACCTCTTCTCGCCACCCTCGGGCTCAAACCATCCTCCCACCTCAGCCTCCTGAGTAGCTGTGACCACAGGCTCATGCCACCATGTTTGGCTAATTTTTTGTACTTTTGGTAGAGACAGGGTTTCACCCTCTTGCCCAGGTTCGTCTCAAACTCCTGAGCTCAAGTGAATCTGCCCACCTTGGCATCCCAAAATGCTGGGATTTACAGGCATGAACCACTGCACCTGCCTGCAATTAAAATTTTAAAAAATGTGGTCAGGCATGGTGGCTCATGCCTGTAATTCCATCACTTTGGGAGGCTGAGGTGGGTGGATCACCTGAGGTCAGGAGTTCGAGACCAGCCTGGCCAACATGGTGAAACCCAGTCTCTACTAAAAGTACAAAAATTAGCCGGGTGTGGTAGTAGGTGCCTGTAATCCCAGCTACTCGGGAGGCTGAGGCAAGAGAATTGTTTGAACCCAGGAGGCAGAGGTTGCAGTGAGGTGAGATCATGCCATTGTACTCCAGCCTGGGCAACAAGAGCGAGACTTCGTCTCAAAAAAAAAAAAAATTTTTTTTTTAATGTGAGTGTGATGGTCTCTATGAACCAGACTGAGAATCTACCACTGCCAGGTTTATTCTGTTCCCTGTCCCCACACAGGGCCTTACCCTAGGCACTTCCTTCAGGGTGTTCCGGACAGGCTGGTCTCTCTGCTTGACAGGTGCTATGATTTGAATGTGGTTTGTGCCAACCAAAACTCATGTTGAAATTTACTTGCCAACATGATGGTGTTGGGAGGCAGGGTCTTTAAGAGGTGACTGGGTTATCAGGATGGATGAATGACTTCCTCTGGGTGACTTATCGAGAGAATGGATTAGCTCTCCTGAGAGTAGGTTGTTATAAAGCAGGTCAGCCTATTTTGTTCTCTCTCTCTGGCACACGCTTGCTTGCCCTTCTGCTTCTCTGCCATGTTAGGACACAGGTCAAAGGCCCTCACCAGAAGCTGACCAGATGAGCTGCCCAATCTTGAACTTCCCAGCCTCTAGAACTGTGAACTAAAATAAATCTCTTTTCTTTGTAAATTACCCAGTCTCAGGGTGCATTCCTAAGGTATATCAGGTAACTCTGGGTGACAGGACTTAGGCAGAACCTCATTATCAGCCTCTCAAGCCTGAGTGAAATGTTTTCATTTTAGACATTCTAATAGCTGTGTAGTGGTGTCTCATTAATGGTTTTAATTTGCATTTCCTTAAAGAGTGATGATGTTGAACATCTATTCAGTTGGTTATTTATGCCTGTGTCTCTTCTTTTTTTGCATTGTCTGTTTCAACGTGTTGCCCATTTATAACTTAGATGGTTTTCTCATTATTTAGTTTTGAGAGTAATTTACATATTTTGGGTGAGAGTACTTTTCTTTTTTTATTTTTTTTTGTTGGTGTTTAACAAGACTTAACAGATGCAAGCACCTTATCAGAAATTTGATTTTCAAATATTTTCTCTCAGCCTGTGACTATCTTTTCATTTTTTCAAGTGTCTTTCAAAAGCGGTCCTTAAATTTTTTTGAATGTGCCAAACACATTCATATTTATTTTCTTTTTTAAAAGTAAATAATAAACAGCAGTTTATCAGTTTGTTAAACAAAAAAAAATGACAGGCTGAGGTAAGTCTCCATCAGCCAAAGTTTATGGAGTCCAAGCTTGAGGAAGTGCCCAGGAAATACACAAGGCACAGAAAGAGTCTGTGGCATGGATTCTCTGAAGAGGTTTTAAAGAGATGTAGTGTTTATACATATCCTTAAAAAGGGGAAGGCATTGCCAGGCACGGTGGCTCAAGCCTGTAATCCCACCATTTTGGGAGGCCGAGGCAGGCAGATCACCCGAGGTCTGGAGTTGGAGACCAGCCTGACCAACATGAAGAAACCCCATCTCTACTAAAAATACAAAATTAGATGGGAGTGGTGGTGCATGCCTATAATCTCAGCTACTCGGGAGGCTGAGGCAGAAGAATCGCTTGAACCTGGGAGGCGGAAGTTGCGTTAAGGCAAGATCACGGCATTGCACTCCAGCCTGGCCAACAAGAGCGAAACTCTACCTCAAAAAAAAAAAGGGGGGAGGTGGGGAAGGTATGTAGGATGAGGGGCAGGTAGGTAGTGAGACAAGGAATAGTTATATTCTTGTGAGACTTTAGTTAGTTCCCAGTAGATCTGCATTTTACATAAGATAAGGTGAACTTCCGAAGGAAAAAAAGGGAGTAAAGGAAGAATTAATTGTGCAGGCGTCTCCGGGTAGGTGGAAGAATGATTAATCTCATCTTCCCTTTGTTCTGCACCTGGAAAGATAAGCTTGGAATCAACATTATGTGTGTAGAAAGGAACAACGTTGGTTTTAGGAGCTAGATTTAGATTGCAGACCTAAAGTTACAATCAACATGCCCTCATTTTATGGGCAGATATACATCTTGGAAGTTTTTGAGGCAGCAAAATATTTAAGTGTGACTGATTTGTGGGGCAAACATCTGGAGCTGCCTGAGGCCTTTTGCAACCTGTGGGGGTCTGGCTAATGCTTCATGCTTTCACACAAGGTTGTGAAGTAGCAGCTTGGCACTTGGCAAAAGCATGGCAGTGTTGTGTGGCACAACCTCTATGCTTAACTTTCCCTTTGGCATAAGGAGTTTGGGGATCCTGAGATTGTTTTTATTTTCCCTTATAAGTTTTACTTTTTTAAAACCTAAGCTTAACATTACATATTTAAACAACTGTCAAAACTTACTAAGTTGCCAGCCAGCATTCGTACATAACTAGAAAACATGCTTAATTTTTTTAAGCCAGAAATATATTACCATTAATATCTTTCAGTACTAAATACTGGGGAAAAAAGCAATTATTTCTGTAGAAGATTCATCCTGACAACGTTAACTCGTCAGCAGGCTGACATCACTTGCATCACATCTCAAGCAAAATTGAAAATCAGATACATTGGTAGTGTACAATCTTGTACACTACCAAAGAATCATAGCTGTATGGGTGCAGTGGCTTCCACCTGTATTCCCAGCACTTTGGGAGGCTGAGGCGGGAGGCTTCCGTGGCAGTTAAATTCTGCCGGTTGAAAAAAATAAACCGGGGATGGTGGCAAAGTCACGCCTGTAATCCCAACACTGTGAGAGGCTGATGCAGGAGGACTGATTGAGTCCAGGAGTTTGAGACCAGCCTGGGCAACATGGAGAAACCCTGTCTCTACAAAAAATACAAAAATTAGCTAGGCCTGGTGGTGCGTGCCTGTAGTCCCAGCTACTCGGGAGGCCTAGGTGGGTGGGAAGATTGCTTGAGCCTGGGAGGTTGAGGCTGCAGTGAGCCAAGATCGAGCCACAGACTGGGTGACAAAGTGAGACCCTGTCTCAAATAAATAAATAAATAAATAAGTCACAGCTTACTTTGGATTATGTTTAATTAAGAAAAGCAAAGTGCATACAGAGATTTATAACTTTAAAGACAAAAAAAGTCTTATTATGTGATCTAAAGAATAAACTCAAAAGTCCATGACAAATAGAAGTTCTAAACAATTGTTTACAAACACTTTAGGTATAATTACAGTAAAAGTCAAGTTCATCTGAAATCACCAAAAAAAAGTTTCTGGTTGGTCACAGTGGCTCACCACCTGTAATCCCAGCATTTAGGGATTTTCTTACAATAAAAGGCATACAGGTTGATTATTATCAAACTGTTCCTATTTTAAATGACATGATTGCCCCTATATAAAATTTTAAGGAATCTAAAAACAAAAAACAGCTTCCAAAACTAGTGAGTTTAGAAGCGCACAGGATGCAGCATAAATATATGAAAACCGATTGTATTTCTATATAGTAATAAAAAACAAGTAGACACAAATTAAAATTGCTATGTTGTTTATAATCACTCGAAAAATTAAATACTTAGCTATAAATCTCACAAAACATGGACAGAACTCATAAGCTGAAACCTACACAGTGCTGAGGAAAACAAGTTCCTGGCTCATCCTGCAGCCTGGAGGGGACGGCCTCGGAGGCCTGGCTGTCTCTCACGCCCTGGGGCTTTCAGGGTGGAGCGTGAACAGGCCTCCGGGAAACATCTTCCACCAGCCAAACCCTCCTGCTGCCTTATTGAAGAAGTCCCTCTTCCAGCTTTTCTGCTCACGTCTCTGAATCTCTCCTTGGTAAAGGCTCACGTGGGCTCCGGCACTGGCGTCATGCGGAGGACAATGAAGGGCAGCCAGGCGTCTGGGGGTGACTCCTGGAGCCCCGCCTGCACCCAGACCCGCTCTTCCTGCGCAGTGGCCCTGCCTGAGGCTACTTTCCACCAGCGGGAATCGAAACTGATCTGGATGAGAACACGTATGTGGAGGGAGGAGGCTTGGCTAGAAAGAGCAAGAAAAACTTTATGAGGCAGAGAAGGGACAGTGACGAGGATTAGGGTTCAGGGCTGCAGGCTGCCCTCCAGCCCAGGCCCTTCCCCACCCCTCCCTCTAGCCGAACTCTGATCAGCAGGACCAGGCAGCACAGGGCTTGGCCCAAAAAGAACAAATCGAAGTTATTCAGAGAGCTCAGGAAACCCCTCTTACAGGCATCAACTGGTTTCCAGGAAAAGAGAGAGGTTAATAGCTGACCCCACCACTGCAGTGACTCTCTTTTGAGCCCTAAAGCAAATAGAAAAATCACTGGGGTAGGGAAGAAACATTTAGCATAGTGGTGCTCAGACTTTGGTAAGACAAGAATCTTCCAAGATTTGGGTGCTTGGGAGTAGGGCTAGAAATGTGCATTCTCTTTTTCTTTTTTTGATACAGGATCTCGGTCTGTAGCCCAGGCTGGAGTGCAGTGGCGTGGTCTCTGCTCACTGCAAGCTGCGCCTCCCGGGTCCACGCCATTCTCCTGCCTCAGCCTCCCGAGTAGCTGGGACCACATGCGCCCGCCACCACGCCTGGCTAATTTTTTCTATCTTTAGTAGAGACGGGCTTTCACCGTGTTCGCCAGGATGGTCTCGATCTCCTGACCTCGTGATCCACCCGCCTCGGCCTCCCAAAGTGCTGGGATTACAGGGGTGAGCCACCGCGCCTGGCCTATATTTTCTCTCAGCATAAACAAGTTTCAGTCTTACTGATGTGTGTTAAACTGTTCCCCCATTTATACTTCAGCTGGTTCGTGGTTTTTAATAACGTAGATACAAATGTAAGGAATATTTATATGTACATAACTTTTCACTTTTAAAACGTTGTGATAGGCCAAGCGCGGTGGCTCATGCCTATAATCCTAGCACTTTGGGAGACTGAGGCGGGCTCATTGCCTGAGCTAAGGAGTTCAAGACCAGCCTGGGCAACACAGTGAAACCCCGTCTCTACTAAAATACAAAAAAAATTAGCCAGGTGTGGCGGCGTGCACATGTAGTCCAGCTACTCAGAAGGCTGAGGCAAAAGAATTGCTTGAACCCTGGAGGCGGAGGTTGCAGTGAGCCAAGATCGCACCAACGCACTTCAGCCTGGGAGACAGAGTGAGACTCCGTCTCTTAAAAAAACAAAACAAAACAAACAAACAAACAAAAAACTGTGATAAGGTCGGACGTGGTGCTCATGCCTGTAATCCCAGCACTTTGGGAGGCTGAGGCAGCCAGATCACCTGAGTTCAGAAGTTTGAAACCAGCCTGGCCAACACGGTGAAACGCTGTCTCCACTAAGAAAAATACAAAAATCAGGGGCTGGGCGCGGTGGCTCACGGCTGTAATCCCAGCACTTAGGGAGGCCGAGGTGGGCGGATCACGAGGTCAGGATATCGAGACCATCCTGGCTAACACGGTGAAACCCCGCTCTACTAAAAATACAAAAACTTAGCCGGGGATGGTTGCGGGCGCCTGTAGTCCCAGCTACTCGGGAGGCTGAGGCAGGAGAATGACGTGAACCGAGGCGGACCTTGCAGTGAGCGGAGATCGTGCCACTGCACTCCAGCCTGGGCGACGAGCGAGACTCTTGTCTCAAAAAAACAAAAAAAGAAAAAGAAAAATACAAAAATTAGCCAGGCGTGATGGCAAGTGCCTGTAGTACCAGCTACTCGGGAGGCTGACGCACCAGAATAGCTTGAATCTGGGAGGCGGAGCTTGTAGTGAGCCGAGATAGCACCACTGCACTCCAGCTTGAGGGAAAAAGTGAGACTCATTATCAAAAAAAAAAAAAAAGGAAAAAAAGATAGGAAGCAAGCTGGGTGTGTGCGTTTAGAGGTGCTGTACATTTTCAGCATTATAAATGAATAGAGATGAGTGGCAATAGTTACTTTGGTCCATAGATTTTTGGTATCTTAACTAGTTTTGGATCTCTTCCACTAAAGGGATTGTCTGTTGACCGTTGTTAGGAATGTAAGTACTGAAGACAAACTGCCTGGGTTTGAATTTTCTTCTGTACTTTGCACCCTGCCTGGGTTCAAATCCTAGCTCTGCTTATTAAGTTCTTTTAAGGGGATCATCTTTGAGCAAATGTCTTAGCTCCTGTTTTCCCAAGTAAATGGACACAATAGTTGCTACCTTGTGAAAGATTCACGTAATTGACCAGCATTTACCAAGTAGCATCGGTGTTCAGTTTCAGTCATTGGTGATTCTGCAGTTGGACTGTGAGGGGGTGCTGGGGTGCGGGTGGTGTGTGTGTGTAGCATTTAATTGCATGCGGAAAGGAAAAGATACTTTTTATAACCGAGAGGCAGCTTTTCTCTGCTTTTGTGTCAAAAGGGAAGAAGGGAGTTTGGAGAGGGAAACCAATTCTCTATAATACTAAGCTCTCTTCCTCAAAATCGAGGTAGATAGAATGTGCAATAATTTACGGAATTTCTAGACTGAGACAATCTGATTTTTTAAAATGTATTTTTATTTATTTTTATTTATTTTTTTTTTTGAGACAGAGTCTCGCTCTGTCGCCCAGGCTGGAGTGCAGTGGCGCGATCTCGGCTCACTGCAAGCTCTGTCGCCCGGGTTCACGCCATTCTCCTGCCTCAGCCTCTCCGAGTAGCTGGGACTACAGGCACCCGCCACCATGCCCGGCTAATTTTTTGTATTTTTAGTAGAGACGGGGTTTCACCGTGGTCTCGATCTCCTGACCTCGTGATCCGCCCGCCTCGGCCTCCCAAAGTGCTGGGATTACAAGCGTGAGCCACCGCGCCCGGCCTGTATTTTTATTTTTTCAGGCTGAGACTGAGCTAAAGTTAATCTGTGGCGACGTGCTGGATGCACTGGACAAACACCTCATTCCAGCAGCTAACACCGGCAAGTCCAAGGTTTTCTATTATGAAATGTAGGTTCTATACTAGAAAGGAAAATGTAAGATTAAAAGTTGGCCTTTTTAGAATCATGACTTCCTTCTATGTAGGTTTCCAACTTTTATTTAAAAATAAGTGTTTAATATTAGAAGGATAGTCAATGTTGGAATAAAAAGATGGTCAGGCTATTATAAAAATGCATTAGCTTTTGCTTTACTTATTTATATTCTTTTGCTTTCATGGGACCTATCTCATTCCACTCCCCTAAACGGCCACACATTTCACAGTGCTGGCTGAATGTTTCATGTAGAAATTTAATTTTATGATTAATACACTTGTGCCATTTCTTGGAACCACTTGCTTGTTTAATTCTAGTCTTTCAAGTGATAATTTTGTTGCTATCTAGAGGCTCCTCAGTTAATTTCTGTAGGATTTTTGGTTATATTTAATAAGGAAAATAATAGGAAATATCTAAGAAAAAAACAAAGCCAATTATTCCTGAGCGTGTTTAAAATTATTGAAGTATGTCTGTTAATTTTTAGTATAGAACCTACATTTCATAATAGAAAACCTTGGACTTGCCAGTGTTAGCTGCTGGAATGAGGTGTTTGTCCAGTGCATCCAGCACGTCTCCACAGATTAACTTTAGCTCAGTCTCAACCTGAAAAAATAAAAATACATTTAAAAAAATTCAGATTGTTGAAGTGTAGAAATTCTGTAAATTATTACACATTCTATGTACCTCTGATTCTGAGGAAGAGAGCTTAGTATTGAACAGAATTCATTTCCCTCTCCAAACTCCCTTCTTCCCTTTTGACACAAAAGCAGAGAAAACTGCCTCTCGGTTATAAAAAGTATCTTTTCCTTTCCGCATGCAATTAAATGCTACACACACACACCACCCCCACCCCAACATCCCCTCACAGTCCAACTGCAGAATCACCAATGACTGAAACTGAACACTGATTTTACTTGGTAAATGCTGGTCAATTACATGAATCTCTCACAAGGTAGCAACTATTGTGTCCATTTACTTGGGAAAACAGGAGCTAAGACATTTGCTCAAAGATGAACCCCTTTAAAGAACTTAATAAGCAGAGCTAGGATTTGAACCCAGGCAGGGTGCAAGGGACAGAACAAAATTCAAACCCAGGCAGTTTGCCTTCAGTACTTACATTCCTAACAACGGTCAACAGGCAATTCCTTTAGTGGAAGAGATCCAAAACTAGTTAAGATACCAAAAATCTAAGGACCAAAGTAACTATTGCCACTCATCTTTATTCGTTTATAATGCTGAAAACGTACAACACCTCTGAAGGCACATACCAACCAAGTTTACTTCCTTTTTTTTTTTTTTTTTTTTTTTGAGAGGGGGTCTTGCTTTGTTGCCCAGGCTGGAGTGCAGTGGCGTGATCTCAGCTCACTGCAGTCTCCACCTCCCGGGTTCATGCCATTCTCCTGCCTCAGCCTCCTGAGGAGCTGGGACCACAGGCGCCCACCACCACGCCCAGCTAATTTTTTGTATTTTTAGTAGAGATGGGGTTTCACTGTGTTAGCCAGGATGGTCTCGATCTCCTGGCCTTGTGATCTGCCCGCCTCGGCCTCCCAAAGTGCTGGGATTACAGGCATGAGCCACTGCTCCTGGCCTATTTTTTGTTTTTTAGACAGTCTTGCCCTGTCACCCAGGCTGGAGTGCAGTGGCCCTGTCTCGGCTCACTGCAGCCTCTGCCTTCCAGGTTCAAGCAGTTCTCATGCCTCAGCCCCGTGAGTAGCTGGGATTACAGGGGCGTGCCACCGTATCTGGTTAATTTTTGCATTTTTAGTAGAGATGGGGTTTCACCGCGTTGGCTAGGCTGGTCTTGAATTCCTGGCCTCACGAGATCCACCTACCTCGGCCTCCCAAACTGCTGGATTATGGGTGTGGGCCATGGCCCAACTCTACTATTTCAATGAAGCTCCTGTACCCTAGGTCATCATTGACTTCCCAGTTGCTGAATACAGTTGTCTTTACTGAATTTGTTCTTAATTTAACTTTCTTTTGCATTGAAGCTACTGACCACAGCATTTTGAAACTCTCTTTCATTACTGTGATTCTACTTTCCTTATTTTTCATCTTAACTCTTAGTCTGTGGCTTCTCAGACTTCCTCACAATTGATTGCTTATTTTAAAAATGCAAAAATTTAAACCTCCTGAGCAGTTCAAAAATAATATACTTTTGAAATTTTTTAAAACTTTTCAAAGAGTTCCAAGAATAGTTCGGTGATCACCAGTTAATACCATTTTGCCATATTTTCTTTGTCTGTGTGTCCCTCCGTTTCTACCTGCACCCACATATATGTATATCTATGAATATTCACGTTTTTTTCTTTTTTCTTTTCTTTTTTTTTTTTTTTTTTTGTTGAGACGGAGTCTGGCTCTGTCATCCAGGCTGGAGTGCAGTGGCACAATCTCGGCTCACTGCAATTTCCACCTCCCAGTTTCAAGAGATTTTCCTGCTGCAGCCTCCCCAGTAGCTGGGATTACAGGTGTCTGCAACCACACCTGGCTAATTTTGTATTTTTAGTGGAGATGGGATTTCACCATGTTGGCCAGGCTGATCTTGAACTCCTGACCTCAGGTGATCCGCCTGCCTTGGCCTCCCAAAGTGCTGGAATTACAAGCGTGAGCCACCGTGCCCAGCCTCTAGGTTTTTTTGTAGGTGTCATCTATCAGGTCAAGTAAATAAATTCCCTTCTACTCCTAGTCTGCTAAGAATTTTTATCATAAGTGGATATTGAATTTTGACAAATCTTTTTCTGCCTTTATTAAAAAACCATACAATTTTTCTTATTTAGCCTGTTGATGTGGTGAAATTTTCTTTTGTCTTTTTTTTTGGAGACAGAGTCTCCCCGTTGGCCCAGGCTGGAGTGCGGTGGTGCAATCTTGGCTCACTGCAATCTCTGCCTCCCAGGTTCAAGCGATTCTCATGTCTCAGCCTCCTGAGTAGCTGGGATTACAGGCCCCTGCCACCATGCCTGGCTAATTTTTTGTATTTTTAGTACTGACGGGGTTTCACCATGCTGGCCAGGCTGGTCTTGAACTCCTGACCTCAAGTGATCCACCAGCCTCGGTCTCCCAAACTGCTGGGATTACAGGCGTGAGCCACTGTGCCACCCACTAATTTATTTTTTATAGAGATGGGGTCTTGCTTTGTTGCCCAGGCTGCTCTTGAACTCCTGGCCTCAAGCTGTCCCCTCATCTTGGCCTCCCAAAATGTTAGGATTACAGGTGTGAGCCACCACATCCAGCTTATTTCTCAAAGGAGTGATTAAATGTATGTCTCTTTCACTATACTGAATGTCAACAGGGACAATTTTGATTTTGTTTATTTTATTTTGTTTTGTTGTATTGTATTGCATTGCATTGCATTGTATTGTATTGTATCGTATGACGGTGTCTCACCCTGTCGCCTCGGCTGGAGTGCAGTGGCATGATCTTGGCTCACTGCAACCTCCGCCTCCTTGGTTCAACTGATTCTCCTGCTTCAGCCTCCCGAATAGCTGGGGTTACCGGTGTGTGCCATCACGCCCAGCTAATTTTTGTATTTTTATTAGAGATGAGGTTTCTCCACGTTGGCCAGGCTGGTCTCAAACTGCTGGCCTCAAGTGATCCACCCACCTCAGCCTCCCAAAGTGCTGGGATTACAGGCATGAGCCACCGAGCCCGGCTTTACTTTTATTTTTATATTTTTGAGATGGAGTCTCACTTTGTCACCCAAGCTGGAGGGCAGTGGCGTGATTTTGGCTCACTGCAACCTCTGCCTCCTGGGTTCAAGCGATTCTCCTGTCTCAGCTTCCCAAGTAGCTGGGATTACGGGCATGTGCCACCACTCCTGGCTAAGTTTTGTATTTTTAGTAGAGACGGGCTTTTGCTATGTTGGTCAGGCTGGTCTCAACTCCTAATGTCAGGTGATCTGCCCACCTCAGTCTCCCAAAGTGCTAGGATTACAGGCATGAGCTGCCGCGCCGGGCCTGGCTTTGTTTATTACTGTACCTAATGCCTAATACAGTTTTTGGCATATATTAAGTGGCCAATAAATACTTATGGAATAAATGAATGAATGGACACTTTTTAAACCTCATCCTGCTTGACATTTTTGCAGCATTCTACACTATAGGTTGTTCCCACCTCCTGGAATCTTTCTTCCCTAAACTTTCATATTCTACTGATTTCCCCACTTCTGTAGGCTTTCTTTACAGGCAAGCTGCTACTTCTTTATGAATCTTACAGCTTCAGATACTGCTGTGAAAACGGGGACACCTACATAGTCACCCACATAGGCACAAGTACAGACTTAGAGAATAATAAATGCTCAGTCACCATTTCCTCATCTGAGAAGAGAGTGGATACTGTCATCCCTTAGTATCTCTGGGAATTGGTTCCAGGACCCCATGTGGACACCAAAATCCATGGATGCTCAGGTCCCTTATATACAATGATGCGGTATTTGCATATAATCTATGCACATCCATATGCTTTAAATCAGATTACTTAAAATACTTCATAAAATGCAATTTCTGCCCTGCATGCACTTTCCCCTCTTATTAACATCTTGCATCCATGTGGGACATTTGAGGTGCAGCCTTTTTTTCAGAGATGCTGGGTTCTACTGCCCTGAGGCAGAGCTCTCAGCCTGGCCCCAAAGACCAGGACTGTGCGGTTGAGGGGCAGGGGAGAAAGCCTGGCTGCTTTCCCCGCAGTGGGTGCTGTGAGACACTAGCCAAGAAGGGATCTTAGTAACACAGGGCAAGGCATTCTGGGGAGGGGCCGCCTAATCTCCTCCCTCATCTCGGATCTGGGAAGGCTGTCCGGCTGAACCTGACTCTATTGTCCCAGGATCGGAGGCTGGGCCGAGTCCTCCTCTTCCCCCCTCACCAGAGTCTCCCTTCCAGGTTTGGGGTGTGGGAGGTAAGCGGGGAGGAGGCAGCTGGTGACCAAGGAATGGAGTATCCAGGCCAGCCCCACGTTAGGGATGAGGGGCCTAAGAGGGGTTCCCTGGAGGGCCGGTGGCTGCTTGGCCTGGCCTTGCCTGGGGAACAGAGCCCTACGCCAGCTGACCTGTTGATCAGCCCCTGCTTAGTTTTCGATTGAGTCTCTTTCCCTGGGCCCTCAATCCTACTGCCAGGAACACTCCATCCCAGCCCAAGAGGGGTTCCAACCCCAGGGGTAAGCCCAGGCTCTGATCCTCCTGTGTGTGTGAGCAACAAGACACACGCACGCACACTTCACACCCTTCCTCTCTGCTCCAGAGTCACACTGGTGCTACAAGGTTCAAGCCGAGTCCTCCAACTACACCTGCTTGGGTGAGTACAGCCAGTCCAGGGGACTGCTCTTTCTGCGTGGTGGGCACCACACAGGCCGAAATGGAGACCCCGGAAGGGTGGGAAGGCGAGGGGTGATGGTGGCCTCCCAGGCAGATATCAGTTCCCAGCATACACACACACACACATATACACACACACACAGATATACAAACACCCACACTCACACTCACAACACACACAAGCACACACTCACTCGCACTCACATGCACACAAACACATTCTCACACACACACAAACACACACTCACACTCTCCTGTCCTGGTGCTCAGGGACCAGGGAGTGTAGAGCGACCTGAGTCTTCACTGGCACCTGCTGTCACCGAGAGGGCGTGTTCCCTGTGGAATGAATCGGCAGCAGCATTAAAGGAAGAAAGGTGCCTTGCTGTTTCCCATAACAGAACGGGGAGTTGTTTCTATCCCAGTGACACCCCTTGTAGGGGGCCTGAGCGATGGTCCTTTATGCTTTTATTCGAATGCTGACAAATTTGAATGCAAACCCTGCAGTCTGCTGTGTTTTGGTGACTGAGCAGTGCTGCCCGCTCCTGACCCTGGCCCACCTGGTGTTGGGGTCACCAGGGTTCGGGGAACCAGCTCCTCCAGGGTTACTCCTCTCCCTCCCATTCCTGAGATGATGCTCAGCATCCTTCATCAGCAGCCCCCCAGGGGGTCCCACTCCACTGCTTCCAAAGCCCTCTCCATCTACCTCCTTTAAACTCTCTGACATCCCAGGGAAGCGGATTATCTCTGCAGTTTCCACTTTACATCTGGGAAACCCAGGACTTGGAGAGGCCGTGTGCCCCACCTCATGAAGTTGTCCCCACCCCGGAGCTCACAGTCAACAGGTGGCAACCCTGTTCCCACCCTGTCCCACACTGGGGCTAGACTCCCCAGCCTTGCATGTGTGTGTCTGTGGAGGAGGGGGAGGGCCCAGGGAGGGTGAGGGCAGAGTTCTGAGCTGAGCAGCCCTCCAACACAGCCTTCAGGCCACCCCAAAGCATTGCCGTGTGGGAACTGAGTGGGTGGGCCTGACTTCAGTGGGGCAGTGGGGGCTACACCTTGGTGCCAGGTGCCCCTGACTCTCAGCCCACCCTCTGTCCCTGCTCAGTGCCAGTCAAGTGGGGTGGAAACTGCCAGAAGGACCACCAGTCCCCCATCAACATCGTCACCACCAAGGCAAAGGTGGATAAAAAAACTGGGACGCTTCTTCTCTGGCTACAATAAGAAGCAAACATGGACCATCCAAAATAACAGGCACTCAGGTGGGCTGGAAGGAGGCCCCAGGCATGCCTGGGCACCTGAGCTCCCCGAGGACTGAGAGGATGGGGCTTCTCCCAGGAAGGTGTGCCAGGCCCAGGCCCATCTGTGCTGCGAGGGGGCTGAAAATCCCATGGGGGAGGACAGCTTCCAGGAGGAGAGAACACTCTAGTGTGTTTTCGGTACTTTCATCAGACCAGTCTGGGATGGGGGGAAGGAAACGTTGCAGGAAGAAGGACATGTGCAAAGGCGCGGAGGCATGGAACAGCTCGGCGCGTCCAGAGAACTGCCAGGAGCTCTGTGTGGATGAAGGACAGAGAGTGAAGCCAGGCGGAGCCCAAGCAAGGCCCGGGGGCAGATCGCCCAGGCCAGAGGAGTTTGGACATTACCCCGAGGACACCAGGGCACCACAGAGGAGGTGGACGCAGAGGAGACACCAGGGCAGAGCTGCAGTTTGGGGCAGTGGAGGGTGCAGGAGAGGGGGAGGCAGGCAGGGAGGCCAAGGAGGAGACCAGGGAAAGGTCCAGGACTGTCCCGCCCTGCCCCACCCCTGCAGGCCAGGACCAGAGCCCATGAAGGGTGGGAGGCAGGAGACAATGTCTCGTCTGGGTGAAGCTGGGATGAGGGGCTGGAGGAGGCTGAGGGAGAGTGGTTCGAGAACTCTGCCCCTTCTGCCCCCAGTGATGATGTTGCTGGAGAACAAGCATTTCTGGAGGAGGACTGCCTGCCCGGTACCAGGCTACACAGTTGCACCTGCACTGGTCCAACTTGCTAGATAAGGGCTCGGAGCACAGCCTCCATGGGGAACACTTTGTTATGGAGGTGAGGGCCCCTTCCCGACTGGGACTTTGTCTGGGCTCTCGGCATGCACCTGCCTTGGGCAAGCAGGGTAGTCCAGGCCCTTCATAGGTCCCCTCTTCACCCCTCCACCCCCACCAGGTGCACATAGTACATGAGAAAGAGAAGGGGACATCGAGAACGTGAAAGAGGCCCAGGACCCTGAAGATGAAATCACGGTGCTGGCCTTTCTGGTGGAGGTGGGACTCCCACCCCCCACTTCCCAGGGAACCCGGGGCTGAGGGCTGCTTCTTAGGATCCAGAGACCTGGGACTCCAGCGAGGCAGGAGGGGGCAAGGAGACTCCAGCTTCCGCCTCTGTTTCTGGGGTTGCATGCCCCTGCGCCAGGTGGGGAGCCCAGAGCCTCAATCCCAGAAGCTGCCTGGCCTTCCATCCCCAGATCAGGAGAATGAACGGGCCACCACCACTGGCTCCCTGCAGACTTTCTCAAGACCCTTCCCTCCCTTTCCAGGCTGGACCCCAGGTGAACGAGGGCTTCCAGCTGCTGCTGGTGGCACTGTCTAATATCCCCAAACCTGGTGAATCAGGATGGGGGAGAAGGGCGCGGGCTGAGGAGGGTGATTCCTCCCACAAAGGAAGGGGTGGGTGTGCGGGGAGCTGGGCTTTCAGAGTGCAGGGGAAGAGGGGCTCCTTCTCCCACCCTCACTGACAGTGTCCTCTGCCCCTACCTCAGAGATGAGCACTATGATGGCAGAGAGCAGCCTGCTGGACTTGCTCCCCAAGGAGGAGAAACTGAGACACTACTTCCGCTACCTGGGCTCACTGACCACACCGACCTGTGATGACACGGTTGTCTGGACTATGTTCCAGAAGCCCATTCAGCTTCGCAGAGAACAGGTGCACAGGGCCCAGGGCAGGGCACAAGCTCCCATTGCCTGGCTCCCCAGAAATTATCCCTCTGTCTGCCCTCAGAGGTCCCTCGGGATGCGGGTGGGGAGCCCAGGTAACTTAATTCCATTGTTAATCATGGACATTCACTGAAGACAGGCAAGAAAGGCCTGAGTAGTTCCATCCCCGGATTGGGGGCTGGACGGGAGGCAGGGGAAGGTGGAGTCATTCAGCAAATAGTGCTGGGGTTTCTACAATGAACGAGGCTCTGGGGAGACAGCAGTGAGCCCAAAGGACCCAAATCCCTGCCCTTGCACTACTTTCATTCCAAAACAGTGGTTCTCAAAGTGGGGTCCCTGGACCAGTGGGGTCAACATCATCACCGGGGGAATTTGCTAGAAATGCTAATCCTCAGAGCTACTGAATCAGGAACTCTGGGGGTGGAGCCCAGGCATCTGGGGCCCAACAACCCCACCCCCCAGCTGAAGCTAATGCATGCTCAAGTTTGAGAGCCACTGTCCTGTAGTAAGAGTGACAAGAGAAGCAGGCATTGCGGTCTCCCTGGAGTGTGAGTGAAAGGAAGCCAATGGGCGCTTAGTCCTCACCCATGCCATGCACCTCATTTACATCCCCTATTCTTATCATCTTCACGACCACCTTGAGAGCCAGGGGTTTGGAGCCCCTCTTTCCTAATGAGGGCTCCCAGGTCAGGACGAGGTGCCTGCCTGAGGTCAAACGGCGGGAGTGCAGCTCCCCCTGCCCCCACCCGCTGAGCCCCGTCGCTTCTGCAGATCGTGGCATTCTCTCAGAAGCTGTACTATGACAAGAACCAGAAACTGAGCATGAGAAGCAATGCTCAGGCCCCTGCAGCAGCCAGGACAGTGAACGGTGATTAAGTCTGGGGCCCCGGGGTCGGCCGCTGCCCTGGGCCCTGCCTGCCCTACTGGGCCCCACGCTGGCCTGCCTGCTGGGTGGCTTCCTGCGATGATGGCTCACTTCTGCACGCAGCCTCTTTGGTGCCTCAGCTCTCCAAGTTCCCGGCTTCCAGTCCTTAGCCTTCCCAAATGGGACTTTAGGCATGATTAAAATATGGACATATTTTTGGAGAAACCTTTCTCAAGTGTGTTTTTAGCCTCCCACAACTACCCCACCCTGTCCCCCTCCACCCACCCCTGTTGCAGGGCGGGGGCTTTAAGGCCAGGAGATTTGTCCCAAGCAGGTACCACCAGGTGTCCCCACTCCCGTTCTGTGTGAATGCTGTGTCTATACCCCACTCCCTTCTACCGGGACCTGGACCTTGGAGAGATGCTGAAGGCATCTTGGAGCTTCATCACAGCGGAAGCTAGAGGAGTTCCAATCTAATCTCTTCATCATATAGAGGGGGAAACTGAGGCTGAGAAAGAAGAGGCTGGGGCTGGGCATGGTGATTCATGCCTGTAATCCCTGCACGTTTCGAGGCAGAGGCAGGTGAATCACTTGAGCCCTGCAGTTCAAGACCAGCCTAGGCAATATGGTGAAGCCCTGTCTCTATAAAAAATACAAAAATTAACCAGGTGTGGTGGTGCACACCTGTAGCCCCAGCTACTCAGGAGGCTGAGGCAGGAGGATTGCTTGAACCCAGGAGATGAAGGTTGCAGTGAGCTGAGATTGCACCACTGCATTCCAGCCTGGGCAACTGAGTGAGAGAGAAGAGGCTGCTTGGCTGGCTGGAGGCCACATACTGAGAGGCTAGGGCAGAGCTGACTGCATGACAGCAACCCCAGCCCTGTGCGTTCTCCCCTGTGCTAGGGGTGAAAGGGTGTTCTGTGTGGGGATGGCCCAGGCAAGGTGGGCGACAGGAAGTTCATTTGTTTGCTCAAATATTTGTTGAGCATTTATGCTCCAGGCACTGGGGATATGGCAGAGAATAAAAGACAAAAATGCCTGCCCTCCTGGAGTTCACAGGAGGAACTCCAGTGGAGAGACAGCCCATAAATGAAGCAGGCACATTGTCTAATCGGGAGGCAGTGAGTGCATGGGAGAAAGAGAATTCAGAGCAGGGAGCCAGGCGCAGTGGCTCATGCCTGTAATTCCAGCACTTTGGGAAGCCGAGGCGGGCAGATCACCTGAGGTCAGGGGTTTGAGACCAGCCTGGCCAACATGGCGAAACCCTGTTTCTACTAAAAATACAAAAATTAGCAGGGCCTGGTGGCAGGTACCCATAATTCAGCTACTCAGAAGGCTGAGGCAGGAGAATTCAGGCAGAGGTTGCAGTAAGCCAAGATTGAACCACCACACTCCAACCTGGGTGACAGAGAGAGACTCTGTCTCAAAAAAAAAAAAAAGAAAAAAGAGAATTCAGGGCAGGGAAGGTGGGAAGCCCTGGGGGAAGGGGCAGCTGGGAGAAGGCCAGGGACGGAGGCCTCTGGAGACTGCAAGTGTTGAGGTACAGGGGGGAGGGTGCCTTCTGGAGAAACAGCAGGGAGGAGTAGAGGGAGGGAGGGAGGAAGCAGGGGCAGGGGAGGCAGGAGAGTGAGGTGGGGAGCATTGGTTTGGAGTGGGGAGGGGAGCTGTAGAGGTGAGGGCAGAATGCAGGGACAGTTTGGAGGCTGCCGCAGTGCCCAGGAGCTGATCTGCTGATGGGTTTGCAGTGAGATACGAGGGAGGGCTCATGGGGTTGTCCAAGGGTATGGGGCCTGGTCCCTTGGGACTTGTCAGGAAAGTCCCCACTACCGCAGTGATTACATCTCTAATGGGTTGTTTTCCCTGCTGTGGCCCAAGGGAAGTGGAGGGAGAGAGACTGGGAGGAGGCTGGTGAGAGGGGGTCCAGGACACCAGAATGAGAAGGAAAGAAGGGGACCCATGCGGTCCCCAAGTCAGGTCAGGCCCCAGGTGCCAGGAACTGAGAGCCCACAGCTCTTAGACATCATCGTTGGGAGTAGGACTGGATTTTGGAATTCGTGAGCCTTGGAGTGGGGTTGGCTGAGTGAACGGGGGACCCAGGTTTCCCTGGCTGGGTATGCGGAACCCTCTGGCAGGCTGAGAGTCCGGAGGTAGAGAGCTGCCTCACAGGAAGGCGTGCCCACCAGGAAGGCACTGAGGAATTCCATCACCTGGTTCTAGAATCCCTCGATGGCTGTGGGAGGGGAGCTGGTGGGAGGAGGTGGTCTCTAAGCCTTCTCCCACCGTGTGCCCTCCATGCCCCTGACCACCCCCAGTCAGCCCAGGGAGAAGAGAAATGGCTGCTCCCCTCTCTCATCCCTTTCCCTCCATCTTCCCTTTTGTGACCAAAAATAAGTCCCCCCCACTTCCCTGGTGACGACGCAGCTGTGGGGGAGGGGTGGTATTGCTGTTGCCATGGCAACTGCAGGCCACCTGTCAGCGGGGGGTGTGTGGACTCAGAACCTGGAATCTGTTCTTTGGTTCCCACACAGACTGCAGGGCATCTAAGCCGCCTCCCCAAGGCTCAGGACTCTGAGGTCAGAATGGCCCCTCCCTGCTTCCCAGTGGCACCCCATCCCCACCCCCATCACTGCCCTCCAGGCAACCTTAGTGAATAATGTGGCAGCAGGACCCGGAAGTCCTGGCCTTTCCAACCCAAGGCAGAAGGTGTTCGATCCTCCGGTCCCCCTGGTCCCCAAATCATAAGCCTGGCCAGCAGGAGCCAGAACGGGCACAGCTTGTCCAGGGCCTGGGGCTCTGGCCACCTCCCATGTCCTGCCTGCCCTCCCTGTGGCCCAGAGGCCAGAGCAGGTGCTGCCAGCACTCAACTCCCAGCCAAGTCACCAGGGCCAGCCACCGCAGAAGTGGGCAGCTCACCCCGGGCACTGGCCCCCACCTCCAGAGGCCTCCACTGATGGCATTCCTTCTTGTGAACGTGCATGTGTTCATGAAGAGCTTCCTGTTTTTAGTAAATTCACTCCCTCCGTGTGGCCTCCGCCACCCCCAGCATACCCCCACCCTGGGGATGGTGGCTCTGAGTTCCCTGTGCCCAGTCTGGCCTGGCTTCCGAGACAGTTCCCTCTGAGGGCAAGGGAGGAGAACCCCCTTATTCACAAAGAGGGTCCAGCCTGGCCCCTGAGCCCTCCTTTCATTCATTTCTGATGCCCCGTGGGTGACCGCATGGGGTGTGTGCATGCACGTGCTCACACACACACACACTGGCCTTCAATCCTTCACTGTAGCTGGCCAGGCCTGGGGAAGGCTCACGGGCTGTTGGTTTTGCCCACAACCTGACTTCTCTGAGGGTCACTGGCTGGCACCCAGCACAGCATGAAGCACATTTTTGGGTGCCTACCATGTGCCAGGTGGGGTCGTGCTGCAATCCCATCGGGGTGGCGTTATCCATCCCACGGCACGGATAAAGAAGCCGAGGCACAGAGAGGGAAGGGGCACTTGTCAGAACATGAGGCCATTCCTCTGCAACTCCTTGGCCCCCCTGGCCAGCTCTCTCCTTCCGCTGAGCCATCTGTGTCCAGGGGCAGGGTGGGGGCCGCAGCACCCCGTCCCACCTGTCTCCGCCGGTTGCTCTCTATCCCCAATGGGCCATCTCTTTGGCCCCCTGTTTAGATTCAGCATCCGGGTGGGAGCCAGGGGCTAAAAATACTCCCCATGTGTTTAGATGGTTCTTGGAAAATAAACTTCCCCATCTTGGCTCTTGGTTTGCACACTTGCTGGCCCTGCTTCCTGTGACTCTGATCTGACAATGTGGGGGTGGAGGAGGAAGGTGGGGTGGAGGGGGGTCTACAGGGGGCCCAGAGTCATGGGGGCGGTGTGGATGTCTCCTCATGGTTCGTGCAGGCTGCCGTGTCTCAAAACTCCAGGGGGCGCCTATACCGACATGGCCTTGTGAACGGTGCCCCCCACGTGGTGCAACCCCGAGGCTCTGAGCTTGTGTGTGTGTTGGGGTGGGAAGAGGCAAGGAAGCTGGTGGCTCCATGGGCATGGAGGCATGCTCCCTGCTCTGGGCCTTGGTTCATCCATCTGCAGAAGGGGCTACCCTTCGTCCCCCCATCTAATTGGGCCTGGCTGTCCCAGGCTCCTGCTGTCCCCAGTGACCTCGGAAGGAAGGCCAGGCCTCTCTAAGGTTGGGGAACTGTTCCTGCACCTTGCACTACACATGTCCTAGCTGCTCTGTTTGTTTATCTGAGAGGGGACAAAGGCATTCTTTCCCCCAGGGACGAAGGACGATGCCAAGGCCCAGGGAGGGGCTTCCTTTGGAGAAGAGCTGCGGGACAGAAGTCAGTTCCTTCCGCAGATGGCTGGACATGTGGGAGGTTTTTCAGGTTGTTCCAAGTGTCAGCTGTCGCAAGGTCCGGAGGACAGGAAGAGGGCAGCGGAGCAGGACACAGGGAAGGGATGTGGGTGCATTCTGGAACAAGATTTAATCCTCCATCAAGATTTAGTCTTTTCAGCCAGGCGCAGTGGCTCACGCCTGTAATCCCAGCACTTTGGGAGGTCAAGGCGGGAGGATCACTTGAGCCTGGGAGTTTAAGATCAGCCTGAGTAACTTAGGGAGATCCTGTCTCTATGAGGGGGGAAAAAAAGCCAGATGTGGTGGCACACCTGTGGTCCCAGTTACCTGAGAGGTGGAGGTGGGAGGCTGGCTTAAGCCCAGGAGTTCAGGCACCATTGCACTCCTGCCTGGGCAACAGAGAGAGACCCTGTCTCAAAAAAGAAAAAGAAAAAATTAATCTTTCTTTTCTTCCTTCCTTCCTTCCCTCCCTCCTTTCTTCCTTCCTTCCTTTTCCTTCCTTCCTTCCTTCCTTCCTTCCTTCCTTCCTTCCTTCCTTCCTTCCTTCTTTCCTTCCTTCCTTCCTTCCTTCCTTCCTTCCTTCCTTCCTTCCTCCCTCCCTCCCTTCCTTCCTTTCTTTTTTCTGTATAGAGAAAAACAGCATACATACATGGTTTGGCAGTTTCCAAGGTTTCAGACATCCATTGGGGGGTCTTGGAGCATAACCTCATGAATAAGGTGGGACTCCTGCAGTTGTGACAGAGACCAGACGGTCTTCAAAACCTAAAATATTTGTATTTTTCTACAGGAAAAGCTTGCCAACCCCTGGTCTACACACCTGGTATCTTGGACCATCCTGCCCCAGACTTCCTCTGTAACAACCCATATAATGTTTCTATGACCATAGATGTAAAAGGAAACTGTGACCTTTACCAAAATAAGCAACTTATTTTTCATAAATTACTTATGTAATAAGCATCCTGTTTCCAAAACAGACCTCAGTTTTCATGTCTGTTTTGAACTGACATTTGTCACACTGCTGACTCCTTTGTTACTGAGTGAACGATATATTCTTGAGATCAACTTTTCTAAGAAATGTTATTTTAGCACATGTTCCATGGAAAGGAGGGTTTATGTTTCCAAAATACAGATGTGACAAAGAGGAAGCACATCTGATGGCCAAAAAGGAGAAACAACAGGGTGGATCCTGAGGCCTCCTGTGTCCTTTCAGCCTCCCTCTGCTACTCCCGCTGCTGGCCGCGCCAGCCTCAGGCAGGGACTGCCATGCGCACTTTCCATGGCAGCTCATTTAACTCTTGCAGGAAACCCGAGAGGCAAGGTATGTTTCTGTCTCTGCTTTACTGACAAGGACAGGGAAGCCCAGGGAGCGAGGCGTCTCACCCAGGTCAGTGTGGGCGCACACAGGAGGCAACCAGGGCATGTGGCAGGGCCCCACAGGACACCAGGGCTTCTCAAACCCGCTACCCTTTCAGGTCCCTCTGCTGCTCACCATTGGTGAGATGGGGCTGTCAGGAGCAAAGAGAATTTCTGGATTTTCTCCTAACATTTTCCCCTACTTTAACCTCCCTTCATCTGTTGAATTTATTGCAAATCTTTCCTAGTCTTTTAGTTTTCCTATACTTAAAAAAACCTTGTTTTTAAAAATTACATAATTAGGCTGGGCACAGTGGCTCATGCCTATAATCCCAGCACTTTGGGAGGCCAAGGTGGGTGGATCACCTGAGGTCAGGAGTTCGAGACCAGCCTGGCCAACATGGTGAAACCCTGTCTCTACTAAAAATACAAAAATTAGCTGGGTGTGGTGGCACGCGCCTATAATTCCAGCTACTCAGGAGGCTGAGGCAGGAGAATCACTTGAACCCGGGAGGTGGAGGTTGCAGTGAGACCATTGCACTCCAGCCTAGGCAACAGAGTGAGACTCCATCTCAAAAAAATACAAAAAAAAAAAAAAAAAAAGTTAGCCAGCCGTGCTGGCACACACCTGTAATCCCAGTTAGTTGGGAGGCTTAGCTGGGAGAATAGCTTGAACCCAGTAAGCAGAGGTTGCAGTGAGCTGAGATCGTGCCACTGCACTCCAGCCTGGGTAACAGAGTGACACTCTGTCTCAAAAAAAAAAATTTTTTTTTAATTATATAAACTCATGGCGAAAAATATCAGCATTATGGAATATAAAATTAAATGTCTCCTGTAATCCTAGCACTTTGGGAGGCCGAGGCGGTGGATCATCTAAGGCCAGAAGTTTGAGACCAGCCTGGCCAACATGCTGAAACCCCATCCCTACTAAAAACACAAAAAAAATTAGCCAGGCGTAGTGGCAGGCACCTGTAATCCCAGCTACTTGGGAGGCTGAGGCGGGAGAATCACTTGAACTTGGGAGGCAGAGGTCGCAGTGAACTGAGATCGCACCACTGCACTCCAGCCTGGGTGACTGAACAAGACTCAGCCTCAAACAAACAAACAAGTCTCACCCACCTTCTAAAATAATTCCCATTTTCCAGATCCATCAGACACTACAGATAGGGAAGGAAAACTTATTCCATTGGACACCCACAGATATATCTTTATCATCTTATAAACACTTAAAACGTATTCAAACCTTTTGTGCATACTTTCATCATATTGTAGGGAAGTTCTCCCCAAGAGACAGGCGTATGGGGGTGCTGTTTTCTTTCTCCGAATGTAAAAGGGATTTATGGAAACAAAACTGTTCGTGCTCAAAATATTCTGGGTTTCTACTAGAAACTAAATCCATTTTCCAACCACAAGGCATTCCATATCGAATTAGCAGTCTGCACTTTCTGCTCCTCATGAGAATTCCTAAATCAGCCATCTTTGGTTTAGCTCCAAAGTTTATCAACTCATCTTCATCTTCACTGAAATTTTCCAGAGGAAGTGGAGCAATAACCTGTAGCCACCCAGGGCCCCTCAGAAGCCCTGGCTGTTCCCATCACTGCTTCCTGAAGGGAATCCATGTGCTAGACAGGAAGTCACTTTATTGCCCGTGAGACTTGGGAGAGGCCTTCCAGAGATCTGGCCAGGCTCAGCCACTATCTTCTTCCCCAGCCTCTCCCTGTAGTAGCGGGTGGGGGTGCCAGTGTAAACAAGGGCCCTCATGTGGGCTGTGATGGGAACAATAGGACAGAAGGTAGGAGAAGGCAGCAACTGGGTGGACTTGGTGGCTGGAGACGGGGTTCTACATACCATCCTCCTCCTGCATAAGCCAAAGGGGACTGGCACTGAACGCTAGGCTGGGCAGGCCAAGGTGAGAACGGGAGCGCACACAGCCTCAGCAGCGCAGCCTCTAAAGAGCGTTCCTGGAGAAAGGGGCTATGTCTACTGCCATCAGTGAAGGAACTCGCCCCAGTAGGCAGCAGGGCCTGTGGCGGGGGAGGGTCCTCTGGGCACATCTAGACTTGAGGGTCCTCCCACTTCCCACTGAAGCAATTCCCTGCTCCTCAATCTCACTGCCATATGCAAAAACAAGCAAACAGGAACACTTAAAAGTGGGTTGATCAAATGCTTGAGTTTATTAACATGTCTCCGAAGTCTTTTTTACTGGGAGTTTCAGGGTGGTCTCTGAAATCCATTGCTGTTGAGCTCCAACTCCAGGCCCCATGGGGTTGCACCAAGCTGCTCAACCTCACCTGTTTCTTGAAATTTTGCTGCCTTCCACTAGGCAGAAGATGGGTCCAGCAGGAGACATTGAAGCACCAAATGGAAAAGCTCTTCCTTCTTTCCCCTCTTCCTGTACATCAGAAAGAATGCATTAGAAAGAAAAGGAGTGAGCATTTGGGCTTTCTAAGGGTGAGACAGTGTGGGGCTCCTGTGGGGAGGTGGGTACTGCTGCACCCAGTGTGGCCTCCTGCTCCCACCGCTTTCCAGCCGTAGGGCTTTTCCTTGTGGAAATTACTTTCCAAGTTTGATTTTTCCATCTGTAAAAGGAGGCAAGTAAGGGTTGGTATGAGGATCAAATGAATTAACAATTATCAGACTGACACAAACATTCCACTTAAACAGCCAAATTGACTTAAAAGGGCAACATAGATGTCTGAAGCCAGACTGCCTGGTGGGCAAGCTGGAGAAAGCAGCTTCTATGCAAGAACTGTGTCCTTTCAGAAGCTCCAGCCAGAGCACATGTGGTTCGAGAGAGCCCTGAAGACAGGCCTTGCCCCATACAAACACAGAACAAATTGTTCTCCACCCCCTCCCAACACAAAACAAGAGCAGTGAAGAGCCACAGAGTGATGACCACTACAATGGATACAGTATTGCTGAGCCTTCCATGGGCCAGGGCTGGGCAAAGAATGTCATATTCATTAACTTATTTCTCACCTCAACTCTGTGAGACATGCACTCTTCCCCCACTGACAGATTCGGAGGAGGGGAGGAACTTGCCAAAGAACATGCAACTGCACATGGTGTAGCTGGAGGTTGAGACCAAGTGGACCACTAAGCTACCTGCCAAATTGAGTTGCAGAAACCCCAAAGGAGGCATAGAACATGGTTTCCAATAAACAAGAGTTCATGTGGGCACTTCCTAATGAGAGAAGCTAACTGTCCGAGAGCACGACTGTTTTGGGACAGGAGGTCATGCAGCAGAGCCCAGGGAGGTCCGCCCTGCGCAGAGAGGGAGTGCAGACCTAAGGAGAGCCACACTCTGTGAAAAGAGGAAAAACCTACAGATTGATCCCACCTGTTCAGAGCAACAGGCACAGCTTCACTCGGGACCACATGTGCCCAGGGGCTCTGCAGGGCTGGGTCCTGGCTCTGGCCATCTCTGCACAGCCTCTGCTGGGCTACTCTGTGAGAGGTCACGCTGGCAGCAGGATCTCAGCCTCTGCTCCTTTCCCTAGTACAGTTTGATCTCTGAATTCACTTTGATCTTTTACCAGTTCAGCTTCACCTCTTGCACCAAGGCTGTGATTTCTCAGGGCAAGTTGTCAGTTTTCCTGCAGTGTTCTTCTAGGTGGATTGTTTCTGATGTGGTTTCCTCTGATGCAGGTGAGGGAAGTAATATCTTGACTCCTCCCCCAATAAAATTATTCTCACAGGGCTTTACTAAACATGAGACTTGGGAGGGACCCAAGAGCTTGCTTGGCTGCAGATTCAAGGGTACAGGACTCAGAAGAAAGTGGTCTGAGGCCGTCTAGAAATAGGCACAGATGCTTCCAGGATGCATGTAACAATACCAAGTTCTCTGAGCAGTAGCTACTCCCTGCCAAGTAATCCTCCTTGAGGAATATTGATCAACCTTGCTTTATTCCAGAAAGAATTTAAGACTGCTTATAGAAAATATGAGGGAGCATAGTTAAAAAAGTGTTAAGTCCTCCTCCAAAACATGTGCTAACCACTAATATCAACATTAAGGACAGCCCGTGGGCGGTGGCTCACGCCTGTAATCCCAGCACTTTGGGAGGAGGGTGGATCACGAGGTCAGGAGATCGAGACCATCCTGACTAACAGGGTGAAACCCCGCCTCTACTAAAAAATACAAAAAATCAGCCAGGCGTGGTGGCAGGCGCCTGTAGTCCCAGCTACTCGGGAGGCTGAGGCAGGAGAATGGCGTGAGCCCCAGACGCGGAGCTTGCAGTGAGCCAAGATTGTGCCACTGCATTCCAGCCTGGGTGACAGAGCGAGACTCCATCTCAAAAAAAACAAAAAAAAAACATTAAGGATTTCAGCCGGGCACGGTGGCTCACCCTTGTAATCCCAGCACTTTGGGAGGCCAAGGCTGGTGTTTAAGACCAGCCTGACCAACATGGTGAAACCCCATCTCTACTAAAAATACAAAAAATAGCTGAGCGTGGTGGCGCATGCCTGTAATCCTAGCTACCTGGGAGGCTGGGGCAGAAGAATCACTTGAACCTGCAAGGCAGAGGTTGCAGTGAGCCAAGATTGCGCCAATGCACTCCAGCCTGGGCAATAGAGTCAGACTCCGTCTCAAACAAAAAAATAATATGGATTCTTCAGATATCTGAGTACAGGTCCTCATGTCCACTGTGTCCAACTCATTACTGTGCAGACTGAGGCAGTCCAGCCCTAAAAATCCCCTCAAGCTCCTAGACGGGACTCTAGTGAGGGCAGAACTGCTGGGCTGGTAGTTCCTCTTAGTGGAGACAAAGGGACATGGGACTATGGGCACTAAGTTACTTACCAGTCTTCACTAGAGGGTGTTTCTCTCAACTAAAGTTATCAAAATTGGGTGTTATAATTTTTAACTTGATATTCCCAGACAAGTGCCAGGAGAGCTGTTGCAAATAGCTAGCTGAGTGGAGAGGAGAAAGCCTCAGCAGAGGCGAGCTGGAGGGAGGGACGGATGCTATCCTTCTCTGGACTGAAGCAGTCATAGGATGGCTGCACAGAGAACTCCTGGCATGCAGAAGGAGGGGTGGGGATTCAGACACTCTAAGATGCGTGGGTTTGGGGTACCCATTCCAGGCCTCATGTCCACTGTATCCAACTCAATTTCCTCCTAATTACTGTGGAGACTGAGGCAGCCCGACCCTAACAGTCCCCTCCTCCCAGCTCCTATTCACCACTCCAGCGAGGGAGAACAACTGTTGCTTTGGTTACTTCTCTCAATGGAAGGAGGGGACAGGGACTGTGGGAAACCAACTATATAGAGCACAGGCTCTCTCTATATATATAGTCCAGTGGAGGGTATAATTAAAGCAAACCCTTAGAGTAGGAATAGCTGGTCAGCAATTTTCCAGGTTATGGCTTGAATACAGGTGTCAACCCATGAATGTATGAACTGGTACATTTCCACTCTATGAAACACGATATGAAATTTTAAAATACTCAGGGAAACATAAAGCATTTGTTTATTATTGCTATACTCAAGGCAAAATCTCTTAAAACAATTAGGCTTGATAATGGAAGTATAACCAGAACCATTATTCATGAATTTACATTTTGTTCTTTTCTGCTGTTGAGACTTCACTGTTTCACACACACCATCTACCCACGACCTTTAACATACAAGAACAAGAAGAATTAACTTGAAAGTCACAAAGCATGGCTTGACCACTTGCCTAGTTCCTGACTTTAGGCCAATCACTTCCCCTCTCTGAACCTGTTTCATCCTGTGTTAAAAAAGAAATGGGAGAGGAAGAGGAGAGGATAGAATAAGCCTACAACTGAGATAACACAGGTGATAACTGAAAGAACATGAATGAAATTTCACTGTGAATAAAAAATATTATATAAAATAAAGTATCACTAATAACAAATAGGGTTGTGGAGGTAAACAGTCTATGTTCCTGGAAGCCTGCATGACAGTGGCCGAGATCTAAATCCTGGGGCAGGACAAAGGATATTCACGGCCAAGTCTCTAAACTCACTAAGGAAGTACCTGGCTCAACAAGCCACTTAATATGTACCCAGCTACACCCTAGAAACACTTTGTCAGTTTTATTTTACCTTAATATACATTTGTACAGGCAATAATAAAAAGGCTATTACACAACAATTCAGTGAGTTTTACCTAGTTTCAAGAATAATGCATGCAGTTACAAATGAGAGGTAGAAACACTGTATTAAAGACCTAAAAATACAAACGTCATATAAATAAACGTTCAAATTACTACTGGAATTTCATACAGATAAATAAGGTAAAAATTACATTACTTTGTCAAAGTAAAGGAAAACCATGTTTGTTTTTATCAGTACATTAAAATTAGATTAATGCCAAAGAGCTCTGTGCAATTTGTCAAAGAGTTCAGATTATTTTATTTAAAAGGATTAAAATAAAAGGATTAAAATTGGTGAATGGTTTATTCCAGTATTCAAGCAGGTAAGTAAAAGAAACCAAATAATACACAACGTAGGAGCCATTCCTGGAGGGATATTAACTGCCTGCATTCTCCATGACTAGCTATTTGGTGAACTGTCAGGATTAACATGAAAAATACACATTAGGCAGAAAACAGCTGCCCATTTTCCTAAGAGAAAACGAACTTCATTTTCCACTCACTGCATGTAGGAACTCCACATCACTAACAAACCTTTAGGTCACCAACTTTGTTTTGGCCCTATTCAAATGATCAAGAGTATCTCTTGATCCATGATTTTGTTTCTAATGCTGCCCAAATAAACCTAGCCTTTAATAAACCTAAGGTCACAGGCATCAATGTACATTCTGCATGCACAATAAAAAATGGAACCAAAAGCTAACAAAAACATTACTGAGAAAATCTGTAGGTGTAGATGAAGAAGTTAAAAAAAAAAAGTGTGCAAAGGTTCACATGAATACAAGTTTTAACCACTTAAAAGTTCACTGGAGATTACATGTGAATTCTGGAAAGAGTATATGTATACAATCAAGTAAAATATTTTAAACAAGTCCATTGTGCCTTAGTTAAATTACAAAATCCAATACACAGTTGTTTTAATAAATTAGCGCAATATGAAAGATTTTGGAAGATTAACATGTGTCCATATTAGGATCAAATTGAAGATTTCAAAATTTCTTCCAAGATCCATGTTTCACTTCTTCTTAAGCTATTTCTTCCTGAGCTGTTTAAAGATGCATGCTCAGATTTAAACAAACTTACTCCAAATATCAAACTGCCTGGATGAGGGGTGAATACTTTTACCTTTATACCTCAGCAAACACATGGAATTTCACACACTGCTCTGATGAACCCAGTGACAAGCACTCACTTTGTTTCATTTTTAATTATCTTTAAGAATAACTGTACCCGATTATCCTAGTTCTAAGGTACATTTATTCACCAAGTCCAAACTGGGAGCCAAACATTCTTGCTCCTGCTTCTACAAGAAAAAGGGAAACGGTGACTTTCTCCAGTAAGGCAGATTTCCAACAAATATGTAGTTTTTGGATTGTTTTTCCTTTTTTAAATCACTGCTTGTTCTTTGGTAGTCACCAGTTAAGAAGCTAGTTTCCTGGGGATGGGGTGACAAAACTCAAGCTGTAATCCCAAAGGCATCACCTCACGTTCCCACCACCGGTCCATGGGATGAGGCTGCTGCTCACACGGTTGCGGTGCTATGGCAGAGCGCTGACAGTCTTCTCTCAATACTACATTTATCTAGAAATAAAATAACAAAAATGAAGAACTAATGAAAAAAATCACTATACTGTCATCTCTATTCTATCTTTGCCCCAAATTTAACAGTTCTGAGTATGTTTTCTTCTTTCTGCTTGGTAATAGTTATGACTTCTAGCTTAGTGCTGCAAAGTGGTAAAATTTAGGTAAGCACATCGGCTAGCTTGCTCATAAATGCAAATAATCTTAGAACTGCCATCCTCTTGTGGCTACTCAAAATGTAGCAGGACCGCATACACTCCAACCAGTCCACCATCTCTGCCTAAAAAGCCAGATTATTGGGCTTGTATGTGATAAGTAATAACATCCTGGTATCCCATTAATCTCCACTCTGCTATCTATACAAAGTCTGTAGTACACAGAAGTTTCACAGGACTCTTCAGTCACTAAGCCCATGAGGCTTAAAACAGTTACATTTAATAATAAAAATAAAGTCCTCCTACATATACAAACACTTGCCAACAAAGTAACACAGCGTAGAAATCTAAAGATGAATTACGCAGTCACCAGTGCTTTTCATGTATCACCTGTAATCCTCACAACAACCCTGCAAGGCAGGCACTGCTGTATCTATGTATCTATCTAGCTATGCATCTATTTATCTATGTATGTATCTATCTATGTATCTATGTATGTATGTATGTATCTATCTACCTACTTACCTACCTAGAATGGAGTCTTGCTTTGTCGCCCAGGCTGGAGTGCAGTGGCGCAATCTCAGCTCACTGCAACCTCTACCTCCTGGGTTCAAGCGATTCTCCTGCCTCATCCTCCCGAGAAGTGGAGCTTACAGGTATGCGCCATGATGCCCAGCTAATTTTTGTATTTTTAAGACAGGGTTTTGCCATGTTGGCAGGGCTGGTCTCGCACTCCTGAGCTCAGGTGATCCGCCCACCTTGGCCTCCCAAAATGCTGGGATTACAGGCGTGAGCCACTGTGCCTGGCCCTACTCCTATTTTATGAAAAAGAAGCCGAGGCCACACAAAGGCTCAGTGATTTGCTCAAGGCTGGAAAGCCACGATTCAAACCAAGGCAGGATTCCAAACTCGAAGCTCTGTACAATGCCTGTGATAGACAACTAAAATGAAGTAAAAAAAAAAATACACTACTTTGTAAGTCAACTTACATTTATGTACATTTTCAATATCTCCAGGGTCCTGTAGAATCTTACTTAGGCCTTCCAAAAGAAGGGCTGCCTTATGATAGCGATAAACAATATCTTCGGTCTGCTGAAACATCTCATCCAGGGCTGCAGACTGAACCTGGAACCAGTCAGCAAAAACACAATTCTCTCAATTTTTCCAAGAAAATACACATTCATCTGGGCAATGAAGCTTTCAATGGAATCCACCTAAAATTAACACATTTTGGTAAAGTGATACAGTCTGCAAAACTACATAAAATTCAAAGATTCTTTGGGATGAGCAATATATAAGAGCAACTTCATAAAAAGTCACTCTGCTTTCAAACACAGCCTTCTGGTATTCAGAGGTATGCTTCATAAATTTCATACTAGAACCCTTCTAAACTGGCTCTTTTATGACTTCATTATAAATTGATTTTAAACACACACTTCCATACAAGGGTAACCTGAAATTTCATTAAAGTAGATTTTGTTTCAATAATATAATTAAATGATGCTAATAGTCACTTACTGGCTTTATTGGCTTCTTTTTCTAGCCAAATAATTTTTGGGTGTAGTCATTCATTCATTCAAAGATACTTATTGAGCACCTACAAAGTGCCAGGCACTGTGCCTACAATGAAGGAGAGCTTGCAGTCTGGAGGAAGATACAGTCCTGCAAAAAATGCAATTCTAATGCCAAGGGAGACACATGGTATTACAGGAGGAAGCACTGGATGGTGCGGAATACATAGGGGATGCCTCTAACCTATATTACGGAAGGAGAAGATGATTAAGGGAAGCTTCCAGGAGGTGCTGTTTGTGCTGAATCATAAAGCAACAACAGCAGAAGTGAATCAGGTGAGGAAAAATGTGGGAAGGGGCTCTCCAGAAAGAGGGGATGGTAGCATTATTCACAAGGGTTTCCCCATCGACATTCTGATTTTCTCTTTGATCATTAAGTACCAGAACTCTCAGTAATCCAGTATCCAAATTTACTTGTTAATATGCTATATCTTGTTTTTGTTTTTAATTTTTAAAATGTATTTATGTATTCTTATACAGATGGGGTCTTGCTCTGTTGCCTAGACTGATCTTGAACTCCTGAGCTCAAGCAATCCTCTCGCCTCAGCCTCCTGAGTAGCTAGGACTACAGGTGCATGCCACTGCACCTGGCTATTCTCTCTCCTTCAAAAAAATAATTTCAAGCAGCTAACAATAAAGCAAATAAAATGGATACAGAAGATCAGAGCCAGGACAAGGAAAAAGAAAAAAATAACTAAGTGTTAATGCCTCTAAGCTCACTAAGCAGCCAGGATGAAAGGAGGAATTTATTAAGTTATAGGGCTCTTTATTCTGAGAAGGAAAAACAGCATTATAATTCTTTATGGAGGACATTTTTCTGGTGCAAAATTCTAAAAATAATTTATCATATGAAGTCTCAACTCAGCATACAGTGATGCAGTGCATATTATTCATCTCAATAGTTTATAGCAATATGATATATACTATTTTTGTCAAGAATTTATATTCCAAAGTTATTTTCCTATGGTTATTTTAATACATTTCAAAATAAGGCCATGGATGTAACATAACAGCACAGTTCACAGTAGACAAATAGAAAATGGAAAGGGGGATCTATTATGTTAATGTGTTAGAAATACAATTGGTGTGCCGGGCACGGTGGCCCACACCTATAATCCCAGCACTTTGGGAGGCTGAGGCGGGTGGATCACCTGAGGTCAAGAGTTCAAGACCAGCCTGGCCAACATGGTAAAATCCTTTCTCTACTAAAAACACAAAAATTAGCTGGGCGTGGTGGCAGGTGCCTGTAATCCCAGCTACATGGGAGGCTAAGGCAGCAGAATCGCTTGAACCTGGGAAGGGGAGGTTGCAGTGAGCCAAGATCATGCTGCTGCATGTCAGCCTGGATGACAGAACAAAACTCCATCTCAAAAAAAAAAAAAAGAAAAAAATATGATTGGCTAACTAATGAATTTTCCCCCACTTAACTACTTTTTCAACAGCCTCTATTTTTATTTATACTTCAGAGCAATTTTTCCCCAAGAGAGGCAGAAAACAAATTATTTCCAATATTAAAATCAGAAAATAGGAAAAGGAGGTTTTACTTTGTGTCTATACTACAATATCAGTAAGTGGGACCTGAGCACATAAATTTGTATGGATTAATAAAGCAGTGTTTTTCCTAAGAGTTTTATCAAGCCTAACTTTCTTAAACAACAGAAAATGCAGAAACAGATCCTGCTAATGCTTTTAGATGCACACTATAAAAAGATTAGATCGGCTGGGCACAGTGGCTCACACCTGTAATCCCAGCACTTTGGGAGGCTGAGGAAGGTGGATCACCTGAGGCCAGGAGTTGGAGACCACCCTGGCTAACATGGCGAAACCCCATCTCTACTAAAAATACAAAAATTAGCTGGGCATGGTGGCAGGTGCCTGTAATCCCAGCTACTCAGGAAGCTGAGGCAGGAGAATCACTTGAATCTGGGAAGCAGAAGTTGCAGTGAGTTGAGATCGTGCCACTGTACTCCAGCCTGGGCAACAGGGTGACTCCGTCTCAAAAAAAAAAAAAAAAAAAAGATTAGATCATGCCTAATGCCAGCAATGTTTAATAAGAGCTGTAATAAACTGCTAGCAAATGTGGTAAACGGATTTGTAATTACATAAAATACATTCAGTAAATTACATTAAGAGTTGCTTAAATCCAATTACTTCTTTAGTAGAAGGCAATCCACAATACTTGGGACTTGAGACATTATCTTTTAAAAGGATAGCTGTCATATAGATATTCAATTAAAAAGACACTTAAAAGGTAAGTAGTACTATATAATATTAAACCTTAGAAAGGGTTACCATTTCTACAGCACAATTATAGATGAGTTTCTCTGCAGTCACACTGTTGATTTCATCAATAAACCTCTGTTTGTCAGAGAAGAATCGATTCAGCTTTTCTGTAAGTTTCTTGCACATGGTGATGCAGAATTTGTATCGTTCATTCAGATTCTTGACAACTGAAAAAAAATTGAGATGGGAACTAATTTTAATTTTCCTCCAGAAATAAAGACACAGTTATATGTATCTTTCCTGCTGATATATAGGGGAGGTGTCACTATGTGATCATTCAAAAAAAGAACCAGAAATAGGATTCTTTCATATGTTATCTCTTTCAATATGAAAAGATTGAGAATAATGCACTTCTGACTTCTATCGATTGAACTGCAAAAAGCTAATAACACAGCATCTTTTCCCTTTAAGAATATTGAAAAATAAAAACAACAATGGGTACTCATCAGACGCTCTCTCACAGTGTGATGGGAAAGAGCAACTTAAGAACCCCTGGAGTCACACACTGCCTTCTCCCATACCTTGTTTCACAGCTGTGGATGGGCTCAGTTTCCCGGACTTGATCTGGGCTTTAGCAAGATGCAGAGAAGCCGCAAGCAGCTGTGCTGCTTTCATGTACAATACCAGCTGCTCCACCCGCCTGCACCCAAAAGACAGTAGCAGAGGGTTATCTTGTGAACTAATATAAGATGTGGCACTCTACACAACAGGTCACCATTAAAATTGGCTTTCTATAAAGGAATAGCATCCCTTTTGATTTCTCTTTTTTCTGACAGAGTCTTGCTCTGTCCCCGAGGCTGAAGTGTAGGGGTTTGATCTTGGCTTACTGCAACCTCTACTTCCTGGGCTCAAGGGATCCTCCCACCTCAGCCTCCCGAATATTAATAGTTGGGACCACAGGGACGCACCATCATGCCCGGCTAATTTTTTAATTTTTTGTAGAGACAGGGATTCATCATATTGCCCAGGCTGGTCTCAAACCCATGGGCTCAAGCAATCCTTCTGCCTCACCCTCCCAAAGTGCTGGAATTACATATAGGCGTGAGCCATTGCGACCAGCCCTCCTTAATTTCTTAATGCACAAGTAAACTCTCGAGGGACAAGGCACAGTTAAAGATGTGTGTACTGTGAAAACAACGGATACACTCAGATAAAAATCAATACAATCTATTTACATAAAAGATCTTCAACAGTATAATTTACAAGGAAAGGCAACACTGAGGTTGCATAATCTCCAGGTCTTGGCTCATATAGTGAAATGTAGTACAAAGAAATAATTGAGACTCCTAGCTTTTAATAATGAGATATGATCTTCAGTGGATGACAATACCTACAACTTCGACACAAGTTTAGACAAAGCATGAAAAGTCTGGAAATGAATGACGGGGGGCACCCACCCCCAGTCTTTGCTCAGCTGACTGATCTGGTCCACCACCACACTCTCCTGGATCTGGTACAAGGACACAGCAGATGTGTACAGCTCAGGGTTTCCTCCCCTCATGGCTGTCAGGTCCAGCACACACTCAGTGAACATCAGCATCACATTCAGATGGTGTAAGGTGTCTGTGTGTTCCCGCTGCAGCAAAGTCAATTTGTCTTAGAAAATTTCAGGTTAAAAATAGGTACATACTCATTTCTGTACATAAACCATGGCCACTGATCATGTTTTCTATACTTATGAGTATCAGAATGACAAAAGGAGATTGAAATTTTTAAATTCCAGAAAGCTGGTAAGAAAATGAACACAAATGAAACCAAATGTAGGTATATGCGTGTGTTTGTGTATATGTATCAGAGTACCCACATAAGTAAACTCAGGATGGGTCGCTGTGCTTTTACCAGAAAAACAAAAGAAAGCTGAACGATTAAATCAATATACATGAGACAAAAACATGACAAGTTAGACACCAAGATTATAAAGATACTATAGGTGCTAAATCACACTTCTTGATACTGTATTGAATTCTGCTGACTTCTTATAATTTCAGAGTTGCTTTATTTAATTTCTGGTCGTTTTTCAGTTAACAGTGATTCCTAATACCAAAGCTCTAACTTTCTGTGATCTTTTCAGTTAGTTAAAGAGGGGAGTGTGGGTAGACATAACAGCATTCAGAGGGCTGTCATTTAAAAATGGGCATTCTAGGCCGGGCATGGTGGCTCCCACCTGTAATCCAAGCACGTTGGGAGGCTGAGGCGGGTGGATCACCTGAGGTCAGGAGTTTGAGACCAGCCTGGCCAACATGGCGAAATCCCGTCTCTACTAAAAATACAAAAATCAGCCGGGCATGGTGGCATGTGCCTGTAGTCCCAGCTCCTCAGGAAGCTGAGGCAGGAGAGTGGCTTGAACCCAGGAGGTGGAGGTTAGAGTGAGCTGAGATCGCGCCACTGCATTCCAACCTGGGTGACAGAGCGAGACTCCGTCTCAAATAAATAAACAAATAAATAAATAAATAAATGGGTATTCTAGATTGTTGTTTTGAGATTTGTTTTTAGTTATAAATGCATTCTGAAATCTCAAATAAGCCTAAAAGTTTCCCACTCTTTTATGGTTAAAGAAAGATGAGAATCATTTTCCTAGTGACAGGAGAATAAGCCAACTGACTTCTAAAAGTGTCTCTGCTCTGTGACAGCATATTGCACTATATGTTTCAATACACTGGAACACGTAATAGAATGTACTAGAATGCTCATGCCTGTAATCCTAGCACTTTGGGAGGCAGAGGTGGGCGGATCACGAGGTCAGGAGTTCGAGACCAGCCTGGCCAACAAGGTGAAACCCTGTCTCTACTAAAAATACAAAAATTAGCCAGGCATGGTGGCGTGTGCCTGTAATCCCAGCTACTTGGGGCACTGAGGCAGGAGAATTGCCTGAACTCAGGAGGCGGAGGTTGCAGTGAGCCGAGATTGCGCCACTGCACTCCAGCCTGGGTGACAGAACAAGACTCTGTCTCAAAAAAAAAAAAGAAAGAAAAACACAGAATCTATGTGTTTCTTCCTATAAACCAAAGCTTATTATGGATGAGTGTCACTGTCAACATTAATCTAAAAAGACATCAGCAATACTTTTCAAACAGAAAAGGAACGTTAAAGAGAACATAACTTCCTAACTATTTAACTTATTTTGTTCTTGTCATCACTAGAATGTTCTCATATCAAATCAACACTACATTCACACCACTATAGTCTCTTCTCTACCTCCATCAGCGTCTCCTCTGGCAGTTCAGGGGCTTCAAAGGTGATGAGCCCCTCTAGGCTGGGGGGTGAAGCACCATAAGGCACGTATCTCAGGCTGGGAGCTGCCTCTGCTCCTGGAGGGGAAGAGCCGAAGCCTGGGCCAGGCGGGGACCCCACGCACACGCGGCCACTCATGGCACACAGAGAGCCCCCGGAGTTGCTGGGCCCCACTACAAGGAAACAGAGGATACATGGCAGTGTCCAGAGTTAGGGCTTTCACACCCACTCCTACTCTTATTTGCTGAACGAACCTGCTGAGGTGATAAAGAAAACATTAAAAGAAACTCACTGACCCCCATGTACTATTTAAGGATATTAATAGTTTTTACTTATCCATGTTGATTGTTATTCCTTATCTATATATTTTATATTAAACATCATCAGAGCTACTTTTTTTATACTGTTTTTTTATTTTTATTTTTTATTTTCTTTTTTTATTATTTTTTTTGCACACAAAACAATAAACATTTTCTAAAAATACATACAAACAAAAAGATGCATATCAAACATATTAGGAAGGTTGCACATGGGAAGACGGGGAATAGAAATGGGGGGTGGGAATTAAAGAAAATAAATGAGAGAGGGACTTTGTATGGATCAATGATAATAACTCAATCCTCTATTTGACAAAGAAGGAGGAGAAGGAAGAGGAAGAAAAAGAAAGTGGGATAAAGGATCAGAAAGGGAGGAAAATAGAAAAAATTAGAGTATGACTCCAGGGTAGACCTGTTTTGTTGTCGCTTGGTTGGTTGGTTGGTTTGTCAGTTGTATTTTTCATGTTTTGCCATATTGGCCAGGCTGGTCTCGAACTCCTAGCCTCAAGTGATCAACTCGCCTCGGCCTCCCAGAGTACTGGGACTACAGGTGTGAGCCACCACGTCCAGCCCCCACATTGCTTCTGGCCTCTGTGGTAGACCTCCCAGACGGGGCGGCCAGGCAGAGGCGCTCCCCACATCCCAGATGGGGTGGCCAGGCAGAGGTGCTCCTCACTTCCCAGACGGGGTGGCCGGGCAGAGACGCTCCTCACTTCCTAGACGGGGTGGCGGCCGGGCAGAGGCGCTCCTCACATCCCAGACAATGGGTGGCCGGGCAGAGGCGCTCCTCACTTCCCAGACGGGGCGGCCGGGCAGAGGCGCTCCTCACTTCCCAGACGGGGCGGCCGGGCAGAGGCGCTCCTCACTTCCCAGACGGGGCGGCCGGGCAGAGGCGCTCCTCACTTCCCAGAAGGGGCGGCCGGGCAGAGGCGCTCCTCACTTCCCAGATGGGGCGGCCGGGCAGAGGCACTCCTCACCTCCCAGAAGGGGCGGCCGGGCAGAGGCGCTCCTCACTTCTTCCCAGACTGGGAGGCCGGGCAGAGGCGCTCCTCACTTCTTCCCAGACTGGGAGGCCGGGCAGAGGCGCTCCTCACTTCTTCCCAGACGGGGTGGCGGGCAGGCAGAGGCCCTCCTCACATCCCAGACGATGGGCGGCCGGGCAGAGGCGCTCCTCACATCCCAGACGATGGGCGGCCGGGCAGAGGCGCTCCTCACATCCCACACGATGGGCGGCCAGGCAGAGGCGCTCCTCACCTCCCAGACGGGGCGGCCGGGCAGAGGAGCTCCTCATAACCCAGACGATGGGCGGCCAGGCAGAGATGCTCCCCACCTCCCAGACGGGGCGGCGGCCGGGCAGAGGCTGCAATCCCAGCACCCTGGGAGGCCAAGGCAGGCAGCTGGGAGGCGGAGGCTGCAGCGAGCCAAGACCATGCCACCGCACTGCAGCCGGGGCAACACCGAGCACCGAGTAAGCGAGCCTCCGTCTGCAGTCCCAGCACCTCTAGAGGCCGAGGCGGGCAGACCACTCGAGGTCAGGAGCTGGAGACCAGCCTGGCCGACACGGCGAAACCGCGCCTCCAGCCAAAGCAGAAAAACCAGGGAGGCGTGGTGGCGCGCGCCCGCAATCCCAGGCAGCCAGCAGGCCAGGGCAGGAGAATCACGGGAGCCGGACGCAGGGAGTTTGCAGCGAGCCGAGTGTACTCCAGCCTGGGCCACAGAGGGAAGAAAAGAAAAAGAAAGAAGAAAAGAAAGAAAGAAAGAGAAGAAAGAAAAGAAAGAAGGAAAGAAGGAAGGAAGGAAGGAAGGAAGGAAGGAAGGAAGGAAGGAAGGAAGGAAGGAAGGAATACTCTGTTTTAAGCAAATTTAGATCATATTCATTTCTCCTTGCTGCTCCACAGGGCCTCATAATTATAAAACTCAATGGATGCACAGTGATTCATTAAGTTTATATATATTATATAATGTTTATCTGGAGTCATTTATACTATTTCTGATTTTATTCATATTACAAATAGCACTGTAATGAAATGCAGACAGTTGTTCCTTCTTTTGAGTAATTTCTTTGTGATAAATGCTCTGAAGTGGTATAAGAAGGAATGGAATTAGCATAGATCAATACATATGTTTACAGCTCTTCCTAAGAACTGTTATAGTACTCTCTAACGCAGCCCTGAGTAAGCACATAGATCCTACTAAACCTCCTCAGTAACACTGGACATGATACTTTTTTTTTTTTTTTTTTGAGTCAGGGTCTTGCTGTTGCCCAGGCTGAATTGCAATGGTGTGATCACGGCTCACTGCAGCCTTGATTTTCTGGGCTCAGGTAATTCTTTCACCTCAGCCTCACAAGTAGCTGGGACTATAGGCGTATGCCACCATGTCTGGCTAATTTCTATATTTTTTTGGTAGAGACGGGGTTTCACCATGTTGCCCAGGCTGGTCTCGAACTCCTGACCTCAAGTGATCCTCCCACCTCGGCCTCCCAAAGTGCTGGGATTACAGGCGTGAACCACCATGCCCAGTCTTGGGCACTGTACTTTTTAAGATATAGGTATAGTCAACAGATATAAAATGTTACTTTCTTAAAATGGTATTTTCTTCTTATTCAAGGTTTTTAATTGTCTTAAAAATATAATTTTAGATCTATTTTCTCTTATTATCTATTTCTATCCTTTGCTTATTAATCTGGTGTCTTGATTAGCAACTTATTTAGAATAAGATAACTTGACTCATGATACAACAGGTAAGACATCAAATTATTGATTTCAAGTCCAATCTAAATACTTTAATTTTTGGTATTAACCTATTTACAGATTATAAATGATAAAACAAATCTATTAGCCTTCTAACCATATATAGGATTAAGTGCAAAGATTGAGACCCAAAGTACAAAAAATTAAAAAATAAAATAAAACAAGTTTCTTTTTTTTTTTTTTTTTGAGACAGAGTTTCACTTGTTACCCAGGCTGGAGTGCAGTGGCACGATTTTGGCTCACTGCAACCTCCACTTCCCAGGTTCAAGTGATTCTCCTGCCTCAGCCTCCTGAGTAGCTGGGATTACAGGTACCCGCCACGACACCTGGCTAAATTTTTGTATTTTTAGTAGAGACGGGGTTTCACCATGTTGGCCAGGCTGGTTTCGAGTTCCTGGCCTCAAGTGATCTGCCTGCCTCAGCCTCCCAAAGTAAATGCTGGGATTACAGGCATAAGCCACCTCACCTGGCCAAAACAAGTTTCTTTAAAAAAGAAAAAAAAAACAAAACCTATACTTTTCAAATAATTTATTGGATCTACTAAAGTAACCCTTTAATATATAACCTGAGAAGAACCATATATGATTTGCTTCTTCATGAAGAAGTCATATTTATACTATATGTCATTTTGTAAAATATTATATACAACATATATTTATAATATTTTAATATCTAATATAGCACTTTACAAAGTTTTTTCCCCACAAATGATGCCTCATTTACTTCTTATAACCCATTAAGATAAAGAAAATCGTAATCTCCATTTCACTGGTAAAGAAACTGAAGCCCAGAGAAGTGACTTGTCCAAGTTACAACACTGAGTCATTTGTCAAAACGCTACATTCCAAATACTAGCCAAAGACTGTAATATAACAAATGCTCCTTACCTGAGGTTGTTCTTGTTTGAAGGAACACGTGGGTACAAGTGGGAGCCGCTGCACTGTGTGGAGGAGACCCTACAGTGAAGAGGACAGCCCTGGAACTTGCTGCTGTACCTGCAGGAGGTGCCAGAACACCACCACAGGCTCCTGCCGGAGCTACAACAAAAAGTTTATAGAAGGTCATATTACCTTGGTAGTGTTTATATCCGGCAGATGGGATTGCAGGGGGATACTGACTTTTATATCAGGAGTCTAGTGGCTTTTTTTTTTTTTTCCTCTTCTTACAAAAAGTACTTATTGCTCTTAAAATCAGAAAATGTAATACAATATTTTCATTAAAATAATTCATAGTAATCTCAAGTGTGAATCTTCTTCACACCGAAATCTAGCATTCAGAGTTACGTTTGTATACTTCTAAAATACATGAACCGTAAGTTATACATGCTGAAGACAGTCCTAAAAAGTGAACGCCAAGAACTGGGAATAAAAACAGGTTAAACTAGGGTGGGTGTGGTGGCTCATGCCTGTAATCCCAGCACTTTGGGAGGCCAAGGCGGGTGGATCACCTGAGGTCAGGAGTTTGAGACCAGCCTGGCCAACATGGTAAAACCCTGTTTCTACTAAAAATACAAAAATTTGCTGGGCATGGTGATGCGTGCCTGTAATCCCAGCTACTCAAGAGCCTGAGTCAGGAGAATCTCTTGAACCCAGGAGGCAGAGGTTGCAGTGAGCCGAGATCCTGCCATTGCACTCCAGCCTGAGCGAGGCTCCATCTCAAAAAAAAAAAGAGAGAAAGAAAAGAAATCAAAATAAAGACATTCCCAAATAAACAATAGCTGAGAGAATTTACTGCCAGCAGACCTGTCTTACAAGAAATACAAAGGATAGTTCTTCAGACCAAAAGTAATTAACTCCAAATAGTAATCCCAATCTGTAAAGATAATTATAAAACACAAACTGTGTATTTCTTCTGTTAACCGATTTTAAAAAGCAACTGTATAAAACATGTATACAGTTGCATTGTCAGGTCTATAGCATATAGAAATGTAATGTTCATTTATTTACTTTTTTTCTTTTTTGGAGACAATCTCACTGTCACCAGGCTGGAATGCATTGGCACGATCTCGGCTCACTGCAACCTCCGCCTCCTGATTCTCCTGCCTCAGCCTCCCAAGTAGCTGGGATTACAGGCACGTGCCACCACGCCCAGCTAATTTTTGTATTTTTAGTAGAGACAGGGTTTCACCATGTTGGCCAGGATGATCTCGATCTCTTGACCTTGTGATCTGCCCGCCTTGGCCTCTCAAACTGCTGGGATTACAGGCGTGAGCCACTGCGCCCAGCCTTACTTTTTATTTTTTTAGAGACAGGGTCTCCACCTGTCACCCAGGCTGAAGGGCAGTGGTGTGACCATAGCTCACTGCAGCCTCCAACTCCTGAGCTCAAGTGATCCTCCTGCCTCAGCCTTCCACAGTGTTGGGATTACAGGCGTGAGCCACTGCCCCCAGCCAGAAATATATTTGATAATAAGAACATAAAGGAGTCAGATGGGAGTAAAACTGTATTAGAGTAAGGATGTGACACCAGATGGTAACTCAAATCCACAAAAACACACCAAGATAACCAGAAATGATAAATAAGAAAGTTAATATAACAAACTATAAATATATACTTGCTTTCTTATCTCAGCTTCTTTTCAAAGACATAAAATTACAAACCAGGGTAAGATGGCAAAATAGAAGGCTCCATCAATTGTACAACCCACCTCCCAAAAATTTGCACACAATAAAGCACCTTTATAAGAACCAAAAATCAGGTGAGTAATCACAGTACCTGGTTTTAACTTCGTATCACTGAAAGAGGCACTGAAAAGGGTAGAAAAGGCAGTCTTGAATCACCAGCACCACCCACCCTCCGCCCCTCCCCTGGCAGCAGCTGTGTGTGGCAAGGAAATAATCTGTGTACTTAGGGGAGGGAGAGTGCAGCAATTTGGGGATTGCACATTGAACTCAGTGCTGCCCTGTCACAGTGCAAAGGAAAACCATGCTGAACTCAGCTGGTGTCCACCCACGGAGGGAGCATTTGGACCAGCTGTAGCCAGAGGGAATGTGCCCGTCTGAGTGGCCAGAATGTGAGTTTCCACAAGCCTCACCACCACAAGCTAAAGCGCACTGGGTCCAAAGTGAACTTGAAAGGCAGTCTAGGACACAAGGACTACAATTCCTAGCCAAATCCTGGTGCCGTGCTGGGCTTAAAGCCAGTGGATTGGGGCATGACCTAGAGAGACATCAGACACGGCTTCTAAGGGAGTGTTTGTGCCACTCCTCCTCCCAAACCCAGGCAGCGTAGCTCACAGCAACAAAATGACTCCTTCCTTCTGCTTGAGGACAAGAGAGAAAGGTAAAAAGGGCTTTCTCTTATGTCTTGAATACTAGGCTCAGCCACAGTAGGACGAGCCCCGGGCAGAGTCGTGAGACCCCCATCCCAGGCCCTAGTTCCTGCTGACATTTCTAAACATACCCTGAGCCAGAAGTGAACTTACTGGCCTTGAAAAAAAAGACCCAGTCTTGGCAGGATTCATCACCTGTTGACTGAAGAGTCCTCGGGACCTGAATAACCAATAACACTACCCAGGGAGCATGCTTGGGCCTTGGGTGAGACTCTGAAACATGCTGGCTTCAGGTAGCAGCTTGATCACAGTGGGATAGAGCACCAAGCAGGCTCTTGGGGTTCCTAAGTCTAGGCCTAAGCTCTTGGACATTTCTGGACCTGTCCTGAAGGGTGGGTCCTAGGCCTAGCAGCACTCAGCACATGCTGACTGAAGAGCCCTTGGGCCTTAAGTTAACATCAGTGGTGGCCTGGCAGAACTCCTTGTGGGCCAGTGGTGGTTATGGCCACAGGTATAGGTTCCTCTGCCTGTAGAAGGGGCAGGAAAGACCGGGAAGGACTTTGTCTTGCGGTTTGAGTGGCAGCTTAGCTGCAGTAGGATACAATACCAGGTAGATTTCTAAGGTTTTTTATTCCAACCCCTGACTCCTAGATAGCAACTCTGGACATGCCTGGTGCCTGGGGAACTTGTTGCCCTGAAAGGAAGGACACAAATCTGGCTGGTTTCGCCACCTGCTGATTGTAAGTCCCGGGGCTTGAGCGAACATAAGTAGTAGCCAGGCAATGGTTAAAGAGGGCCTTGGGCAAGACCCAGGGCTGTGCTGGCTTCAGGTCTAACCCAGGCAGTTCCAGTGGTGGTGGCCACAGGGGTGTTTGCATCACCCCACCCCCACCTCCAAGCAGCTCAGCATAGAAAGAGAGACACGCCATTAGTTGTTCACCTTTTGATAAAAAGTTAGGGAAGAGAACATAAGTCTCTAGCTGGTAATCCATAGAATTCTTCTGGATCTTATCCAAGTCTACGAGTCTGCAAGAACTACAGCATTACTGGGCTTAGAGCCCAAGTCCTGTCAAATACCTGGAAAGTCTCCCCAAGAAGGACAGGTACAGATTGCAAAGCCCAGACTGTGAAGACAACAATAAATACCTAACATGTCAGTGCTCAGACACGGACAAAAATCTACATCAAGACCAGCCAGGAAAACATGAACTTACCAAGTGAACTAAATAAGCCACCAGGGACCAATCATGGAGAAACAGAGATATATAACCTTTCAGACAGAGAATTCAAAATAGCTGTTTTGAGGAAACTCAAGGAAATTTAAGATAACATAGAGAAGAAATTCAGAATTCTATCAGATAAATCTAACACAGACTGAAATAATTAAAAGAATCAAGTAAAAATTCCAGAGGTGAAAAATGCAACTGACACACTGAAGAATGCATTGGAGTCTCTTAATAGCAGAATTGATCAAGCAGAAGAAAGAATTAGTGAGCTTTTAAAATAGGCTATTTGAAAATACAGAGGAAACAGAAGAAAAAAATGAAAAAGAAAGAAGCAAGCCTACAAGATCTAAAAAATAGTTGCAAAAAAAAAATTCTAAGGGTTATTGGCTTTAAGTAGAAAGACTAAACGACGACCCAATCAAAAATAGTAACTACAACTTTTCAAGACGCAGACAGTACAATAACATATAAAGAGAAACAACAAAAAGTTAAGAAGCAAGGAGATAAAGTTAGAGTATTTTTAGTTTTCTTATTGCTTATTTATGCCACAGTGTTGTCATCACTTTAAAATAATGGATAGGGCCGGAGTGGTGGCTCATGCCTGTAATCCTAGCAATTTGGGAGGCCAAGACAGGTGAATCACCTGTGGTCAGGAGTTCGAGACTATCCTGGCCAACATGGTGAAACTCCGTCTCTACTAAAAATACAAAAATTTGCCGGGTGTGGTGGCAGGCACCTGTAATCCCAGCTACTTGGGAGGCTGGGGCAGGATAATCACTTGAACTCAGGAGGCAGAGGTTGCAATGAGCCAAGATCGTGCCATTGCACTCCAGCCTGGGTGACAAAAGCGAAACTCCATCTCAAAAATAAAAAAAATTAAATTAAATTGAATTAATGGATAGTATTTACAAGCCTCATGGTAACCTCAAATAAAAAAACATATACTGGATACACAAAAAATAGAAAGCAAGAAAATCAGTGATACCACCAGAGAAAATCACCTTCACTAAAAGCAAGAAAGAGGGAGGGAAGAAGGAAGGAAGGAAAAAGACGACGAGAAAACAAATAACAAAATGGCAGATTAAGTCCTTACTTGCCAATACAAACATTGAATATAAATGAACTAAACTCTTCAGCCATGAGTTAAAAGACCTTGAGTGGCTGAATGGATTAAAAAAATAAGCCCCACCTATCTGGTACCTATAAGAAACATACTTCACCTATAGAGACACACATAGACTGATAATAAAGGGATGGAAAAAGATATTCCACGCAACGGAAACTAAAAAAGAGCAGGAGTAGCTATACTTACAACAGACAAGTTAGATTTCAAGACAAAAACCATAAAAAGAGACAAAGGTCATTATATAATGACAAAGGGGTCAATTCAGCAAGAGGATGTGACAACTGTAGATATATACGCACCCAACACTGGAGCATACAGATATATAAAGCAAATATTGTTAGAGCTAAAGACAGAGATAGACCCTAATACAATAGCTGGAAACTTCAACACCCCACTTTCACCGTTGGATAGATCATCCAGACAGAAAATCAACAAAGAAACATCAGACTTAATCTGCACTGTAGGACCTAACTGATATTTACAGAACGTTTCACCCAATGGCTGCAGAATATACATTGCTCTCAGCATATGGATCATTCTCATATGTTAGGTCACAAAACAAGTCATAAAACATTAAACAACAACAACGGCCAGGTGTAGTGGCTCATACCTGTAGCTGCAGCACTTTGGGAGGCCAAGGAGGGCAGATTACTTGAGGCCAGTTCGAGACCAGCCTAGCCAACATGACAAAACCCTGTCTCTACTAAAATTACAAAAATTAGGTGGGTGCAGTGGCCCACGCCTATAATCCCAGGACTCTGGGAGGCCAAGACGGGCAAATCACATGAGGCCAGGAGTTCCAGACCAGCCTGGCCAACATGGCGAAACCCTGTCTCTCCTAAAAATACAAAAATTAGCTGGGTATGGTGGCACACACCTGTGGTTCCAGCTACTCAAGAGGCTGAGGCAGGAGAATCACTTGAACCCAGGAGGAGGTGGTTACAGTGAGCCAAGATTGCACTAATGTACTCCAGCCCGGGAAACAGAGTGAAACTCTGTCTAAAAAGAAAAAAAAAAAATTATAAAAATTAGCCAGGCAAGGTGGTACACACTTGTAATCCCAGCAACGAGGGAGGCTGAAGCACAAGAATTGCTTGAACCTGGGAGGTGGAGATTGCAGTGCACCAAGATCGTGCCACTGCACTCCAGCAACACCCTGTTTACAAAAAAAAAAAATTTTGAAATAATATCAAGCATCTTCTCTGACTACCATGAAATAAAACTAGAAATTAATAAGAGGTATTTTGGAAACTATATAAATACATGGAAATTAAACAATATGCTCCTGAATGACCAGTGGGTCAATGAAGAAAGAAAATTGAAAAATTTCTTGAAACAAATAATAATGGAAACACAACATACTAAACCTATGGGATTACAGTGAAAGCAGTACTAAGAGGGAAATTTATAGCTAAAAGTGCCTACACATCAAAAAAGAAGAAATCTTCAAATAACCTAACAATGCATCTTAAAGAACTACAAAGGAAGAGCAAACCAAACCTAACATTACTAGAAGAAAAGAAATAATAAAAATGAGGGCACAAATAAACGAAATTGAAACTAAGAAAACAATACACAAAATCAAGGAAATGAAAGCTAGTTTATTGAAAAGATAAATGAAATTGACAAACCTTTGACCAGACTAAGAAAAGAGGAAACAAGACCCAAAAGCCCTTATGAATGGATTAATGCCATTATAAAAGGGCTTGAGGTCAAAGGACAAGCCCTCTTCTGCCCTTCTGCCTTCCACTATGTGATGATGCAGCAAGACCCTCACCAGATCAAGTGCTTTGATCTTGGACTTTCAGCCTCCAGAATGGTAAGAAAGTAAATTTCTGCTCATTATAAATTATGCAGTCTCAGATGTTCTGTTATAGCAGCACAAAATGGACTAAGACAGATTTCAATATTCACTAAAGTGATCTAATAATGCAATCTCCACCAAAAACCCGGCCAGTCTCTCGGAGCTTGCAGTGAGCCAAGATGGCGCCACTGCACTCCAGCCTGGGCAACAGAGCGAGACTCCGTCTCAAAAAAAAAAAAAAAACAAAAATAAAAAACCAAAAAAACCCAGCCAGTCTCTCTACAGAAACTGACAAGATGATGCAAAAATTCATATGGAAACTCAAGGCACCCCTAATAACCAAAACAATCTTGAAAAAGAACAAAAAAGAAAAACTCCTATTTCCTGATTTCAAAACTTACGACAAAGCTACAGTAATCAAGGCAGTATAGTACCAGCATAAATTGGCATATAGATCAATGAAACAGTTAAGAGTCCAGAAATAAACATATTTGTAGTTGTATTAGTTCGTTTTCATACTGTTATAAATAACTGCCCGAGACTGGGAAATTTATAAAGGAAAGAGGTTTAATTGACTCACAGTTAAGCATGGCTGGGGAGGCCTCAGGAAACTTACGATTACGGTGGAAGGCAAAAAGGCACTTTCTTGACAAGGCAGCAAGAAGGAGAAATGCTGAGCAAAGGGGGGAAGAGCCCCTTATAAAACCATCATATCTCGTGAGAACTCACTATCACGAGAACATCATGGGGGAAACTGCCCCCATGATTCAATTACCTCCACCTGGTCTCTCCCCGACACATGGAAATTATGGGAAATACAATTCAAGATGAGATTTGGGTAGGGACACAAAACCTAACCCTATCAATGGTCAACAGATTTTTGACAAGGCTAGCAAAACAACACAACAGGGAAAGAATAGTCTTCAATGGTGCCACGACCACCAAATAGCCCATCCAGAAGAGTAAAGCTGGATCCCTTCACCACATCATCCATATAAATTAAGTCAAACTGGACCACAGACGTAAGTGTAAGAGCTACATCTTACACTTTTAAAATTAGAATTATAAAACTCTCGGAAAAAAATACAGAGTTAGGCAAGGTCCAGATGCAATTTAAGAAGGAGTGTATAGGGAAACCTAAAAACAATAGGAGAGACAAAAACAAGGATACCAGAGAAAATTTTAGCCTCTGATACCTACAGCTACAGCAAACACTAAATAAAGCTTAACTCCTGGCCAGATAAACAAAAAACCTCACACTAAAGGCCTATTTAACTCAGTTTTTAAACAAAGTACATCATACCCAGCCTCAATTAAAAGGCATGCTAAAAGGCAAAAGAACAGTTTGAAAAGAGAGAGCAAATCAAACATCAGAACCAGACTCACATATGGCAGAGATACTGGAATTGTTTAATACCACGCTGGGAATTTAAAGTAATGATAATTAATATACTAAGCGCTCTAATGGAGAAAGTGGACAACATGCAAGAATAGATAGGTAATACAGAGAGAGGGATGGAAACTCAGAGTAAAAAGAAATGCTAAAAATCAAAATCACAGTAACAGAAACAAAGAATGCCTTTGATGGGCTCATCAGTAGACTGGACTTTGCCAAGGAAAGAATCAGTGAGATTGAAGATATGTCAATATCTTCCTGAACTAAAAAGCAAAGAGAAAGAAGAATGAAAAGAAGAAAAAAAAAAGAACAGACTAAGAACAGTGGAGCCAGTGCCCAGCTAGCTCAGTCAGTAGAGCATGAGACTTTTAAGAACAATGGGCCAACTGTAAGAGTGGAACATATACTTAATGGGAATACCAGAAGAATGAGAGAGAGAAGCAGAAGAAACATTCAAAGTAGTAATGGCTGAAAAACTTCCAAAATTAATGACAGAACCAAACCACGGACCTAGGAAACAGAAAACACCAAGCAGAATGAATATGAAAAAATCTGCACCTAAGCATATCATATTCAAACTTCAGAGAATCAAAGACAAAGAGAAAATTTTGAAAGAAGCCAAAGACAAAAACACACCTCACCTATAGAGAACAAGGGTAAGAATTAACGTCAGATTTCTCTTTAGAAACTATGTGGGGAAGAAGATAGTACAGTGAAATATTAAATCCTACAGTATTCTCTTTGGATTAGAAAGAAACCATGCTGGCTCAGATATTCCCTCCTTTGCATGCTCATGGGGAAAATTAAAAAATCATAGAGAAAAAAAAACAAGGAGATTACAATAGTGATTCTCAAATCTGGGTGTCCACAATAATCACCTCAGAGTGTATGACACATATTGATTCCTGAAAACCCCCAGAACACTTTGGGAGGCCGAGATGGGCGGATCATGAGGTCAGGAGATCAAGACCATCCTGGCTAACACGGTGAAACCCCGTCTCTACTAAAAATACAAAAAAATTAGCCAGGTGTAGTGGCGGGCGCCTATAGTCCCAACTACTTGGGAGGCTGAGGCAGGAGAATGGTGTGAACCCGGGAGGCGGAGCTTGCAGTGAGCCAAGATTGCACCACTGCCCTCCAACCTGGGCGACTGAGCGAGACTTCACCTCCCAAAGAAAAAAAAAAAAACCAGAAAATTTAAGCAAGCAAGTCTGGAATATGGAATTAGAGTCTAGAATCTGCATTTTGTTTTTGTTTTTTTGACACGCAGGCCAAGTAATCTAGATATATATATGGGTGGTCACGAACATACAGTCTCTGGAGCAACTCTGAAAGGTTCAGGGGTCTCAGTGACATATGGGTCTTTATAAAATCCAGTTGCTGTAAAGTAAATGCTCAGGAGTACATGTAGGTTTAAGCCAACTTCGACCAGTATTATCCTACTGATGAAAAAAAAAGAAAAAAAATCTTGGTCAGAACTCCTTCCATTAGTAATTCACAGGCTGCTGCTCATCAAGATAGTGAATAAGCTCCTATTCTAAATGGGATACTGAGAAGGAAGATGAGAGAATAGGGATGGCATCCAGAACTATAAAATAATACATTTGTGTTGTTTTATGCCACCAAGCATGTGATGATTTGTTACAACAGCAGTAAGAAACTAATGCATATGCTAGCAAATTACCTGCCTAAAAAGAAACTACACTTTTCTTACCTATATCCATTGGTCGTTCTGTACTTAAACTGTCTGTGCTGCCCTGATGTCGACATATAGGAGTCTTTCCTTGTTGATCTGATAACTTCCCAGTACTGACAGATCTAAAAAGAATGGTGATGTTTTTAATAAAGGAAAAGTACACTTTTTAAAACTAGAAGGGTTAATAGGAAGTTAGAGAATGAGGAAACAAGAAATAGATACCAAACAATTCAGGGTCGAGATAAACTTCAATAATACAAATAAAGGACAGAAATAGAATATTCAAAAAGTTCAGGAAGAACTATGTTCCTACACAGTTACAGGAAGCATTTGTGGTTTTCAGAGATTCTAAATGTACGCAGTACATATCAATAACCACATGGCACAAATCACCCACTACACTAATGTAGTCTTGCTGCTTTTATAACAGAAATCTGTTTTACTATTACAGTTTTCATGTTTAATGCTAGAATGGAAACAGTCTTTTACCTGCCAAACACTGCCTTGCTCTGCTGCTCGGCCCGCTGCCTCTCACTTCCTTGCACTAAGAGGCAATGGGCACATTCCCGTGGCTCATTCCCATCTTTGGACTGTTCTTCAGCAGGCCCATGACGAGTAACCAAGGCTAACAGGTTGGAAGATGCTTGCGTTTTAGGGATTTTGAAAGGAGCTGTGGTCTAAAGAGACATATATATGTAAACTAGTTAATACGATGCATGAACTATTCAGTACTGGCAGGCTTGTATGACCCAGTAGTCAGGAGTATGTAGGAGATAGGTCGGGGTGGTGGGAAAAATTGTAGAAAGATGCAAACCTTCCTGGAAGGCCGGGAGGTTTTACAAAAATTAGGATTTGGCTGAAGGCAGCCAGATTCTCTTATCTGGTGCCTGAAAGCTTAGGTTAGATAACAAGTGGATGTTAAAAAACTGATCTAGATAATTTAGTTTACTTAGGCCTTGGAACATGGCCTTTAATCATCCATGCACAATTACGTACAAGTATGTTGACTCAAGGCCTTTGTCATTAACTCTGTACTAAGTAAATGCCTGCAGCACCAGCAGGTCAGGGCTGTGGCTGCTACAACTCTTTCTGTGAACGGCCCAGTCCCCTAGCCCACTCCTTCACTGGATATCTGTTTCGGAGTGCATTTTTTCATCCATTGCTTGGTCAGGGTCTGCGGGTCAGACCTGGCAGGAGTATAGACTCTGGAGTCAGTCGAACCCAGATTCAAACACTGGCAGCTCTATTTACAGCTTGTGTGACCTTGCACAATTCATTTAAACTCTCTAAGCCTCAATTTCCTTTTTTCAGGATTAAATGGGATCATACACAAAAAGCATTCTGCAAGTAAAGTACTTACGCTGCGTCTGGTACATAGAAAGTGCTCATTATATTATAGCTATTATTGTCTAGGAGCAGTGGCTCATACCTGTAATTCCAGCATTTTGGGAGACTGAGGCAGGCGGATCACTTGAGGTTAGGAGTTAAAGACCAGCCTGGCCAACATGGTGAAATCCTGTCCCTACTAAAAATACAAAAAAAATTAGCTGGGCATGGTGGCACATGCCTGTAATCCCAGCTTCTCAGGGCTGAGATACCAGAATTGTTTGAACCTGGGAGGTGGAGGTTGTGGTGAGCTGAGGTTGCGCCACTGCACTCCAGCCTGGGCGACAAAGCAAGACTATCTCAAAAAATAAAATAAATAAATTATAGCTATTCTCATAATGAATCCTTTCCATAAAGTACTATACCAGTTCCTGACCTACAAAAGGGTTTAATAAACAAACCTTAGTAGGAGAGCCAATGATTGTTGGCAAAGGAGTTTTAAAGAACCAGTCAGAACTCCGTGGAGAGGACCCCAAGTGCTTGGTGGGAGAAGTTCCAAGGCTGCCAGGCCGACTGGGCTGAGGCGAGTAGCTGTACCCAGCCCCAGTATGGGATGGGCACACGGGGTCAGAGTGCTGTTTTCTGAGCTTCTGCTTGTTCTGATAGATGTCAGTGAGGGTGGGGGCGCTCTGCAGTCTAGCACCCAATAAGAGAGACTGTGGTGACTGAGCTTGTGGCACTGGAGAACCTAACAAGAAAACAAATCTAACATTAACCTGAAGTGAAGAAGTGCAGTGCAAAAATATAAAAATTAAGAAGACAATTTTTAAAATGAGAATTCTGATATTTTTCATAAGACATTCTAAAAGTGATTTACTTGGCAAGAGACTATTTTTCTGTCATCCTTTGCAAAACAAGTCCATTGTTCATATTCTCAGGAGACAGAATTTAATGATTATGGGTTATTAGCTGTTTTTAATCAGTAGGTAGCAAATAACTCAGATTAATGCAAGGTCTGATTAGCACCAAAGAGAACAATATTGTTAATGATTAAAGTTAATGAATACAACAAAAGCCTACATTGAACAGGATGATTTTTACTCTGGATAAATATATGTAATTATTCTCTTTTCTCACACAGCAACTAAAAGAAAACTCAAACTAACCCAAAATAACTCCTTATTCAAAAAAAACAAAATAAACAAATATATATAACGTGTAGGAAAGAAGATAACAGACCTTTCTGAGATTTTACTTTGTGTAAAAATAGCAAGCATGTGGATTTTCTGTACTTTGTCCATTAAATTACACACTTAAAACCAAAAGCATCCATATTCTCACAAAGAAAATACTTGCCTGCAGATATCCTTGCCTCTTCAGGGGACACCAAATCAAGAGCCTAGGAGGTCCCCTTTCCCCCGCTACAAACCTTGTTGTTTCCAACCCAAGGTCCACTAATCCTTGACTCCAGTTACACAATCTTTGGAGTTTCTTAGAAGCCAAACTATCAAGAATAACATAAAGGGCATGCAAATATTCTTAGTGACCTAACCATCATTCTTCTAAAAACAGAAACCAACAGAAGCTTTGCTATTGACCACTCCTGGCTTCATCTCTTTCCAAACCTGATATTTAACTTTACTGCCCTTTATAAAAATAAATTTGTGTTAAAATCTTATGGTCTGAATAAAGTTATTTAAGCTTTGTTAAAGAGTGCTTTTCTAAGTAACACAGGAGTCCTTTAACTGGCCAACTCCTTAAATATCCATACAATAGAATTTAACTTATAAAGCCACGATTCATACATATCTTTTCAGGCAAATATATATTATATAATTTTAAAAATCTGTATTATTTTATCTGATACTGACTCATGGCTCTTACCAAAAATGGTATTAATCAGCTGGGCATGGTGGCTCACACCTGTAATCCCAGCACTTTGGGAGGCCGAGGCGGGTGGATCACAAGGTCAGGAGTTCGAGACTAGCCTGGCCAATATGGTGAAACCCCGTCTCTACTAAAAATACAAAAATTAGCCGGGCATGGTGGCGCTCACCTGTAGTCCCAGCTACTTGGGAGGCTGAGGCAGAAGAATTGCTTGAGCCCAGGAGGCGGAGGTTGCAGTGAGCCAAGATCGTGCCACTACACTCCAGCCTGGGCGACAGAGCGAGACTCCATTTCAAAAAAAAAAAAAAAAAGTATTATTAATCAATAGTATTAAAGTAATAAAATTTCACTCCATAAATAATTTTCATTATCTATGTGAAAATAACCAAAACTTAGCCAAGTTATTTAATTCCTAAGACTTACTTTCATTAAGGAATCTCATATCCAAAAGGAGGTATTAGATTAGCTTTATGACATATTAAACCACATTAGACCAAGATTCTAAAAATCAGGATGGCAGAGGAGATATTTCTTTTTTTTATAGTTTTTTTTTTTTAATTTTTTATTAATTTTTTTTGCATACAAAAACAATAAACATTTTCTAAAAATACATACAAACAAAAAGATGCGTATCAAACATATTAGGAAGGTTGCACATGGGAAGTCGGGGAATAGAAATGGGGGGTGGGAGTTAAAATAAATGAGAGAGGGACTTTATATGGATCAGTGATAATAACTCAATCCTCTATTTGACAAAGAAGAGGGAGAAGGAAGAGGAAGAAAAAGAAAGTGGGATAAAGGATCAGAAAGGGAGGAAAATAGAAAAAATTAGAGTATGACTCCAGGGTAGACCTGTTTTGTTGTCATTGAGTTGGTTGGTTGGTTTGTCTGTTGTATTCTTCATGTTTCGCCAAGTTGGCCAGACTGGTCTCGAACTCCTAGCCCGAAGTGATCAACCCGCCTCGCCCCCCAGAGTGCTGGGACCACAGGCGTGAGCCACCACGTCCAGCCCCCACATTGCTTCTGGCCTCCGTGGTAGACCTCCCAGACAGAGCGGCCAGGCAGAGGAGCTCCTCACTTCTACCCAGACACGGGGCGGCCGGGCAGAGGGGCTCCTCACTTCCCAGACGGGGCGGCCAGGCAGAGACGCTCCTCACTTCTTCCCAGACGATAGGTGGCCGGGCAGAGGCGCTCCTCACTTCCCAGACGATGGGTGGTCGGGCAGAGGCGCTCCCCACTTCCCAGACGATGGGTGGCCGGGCAGAGGCGCTCCTCACCTCCCAGACGATGGGTGGCCGGGCAGAGGCACTCCTCACTTCCCAGATGGGGCAGCCGGGCAGAGGCGCTCCTCACTTTCCAGACGATGGGTGGCCAGGCAGAGGCGCTCCTCACCTCCCAGACGATGGGTGGCCGGGCAGAGGCACTCCTCACCTCCCAGACGATGGGTGGCCGGGCAGAGGCGCTCCTCACCTCCCAGACGGGGCGGCCGGGCAGAGGCGCTCCTCACTTCTTCCCGGACGGGGCGGCCGGGCAGAGGCGCTCCTCACTTCTTCCCGGATGGGGCGGCCGGGCAGAGGCGCTCCTCACTTCCCAGACGGTGGGTGGCCGGGCAGAGGCGCTCCTCACTTCTTCCCGGATGGGGCGGCCGGGCAGAGGCGCTCCTCACTTCTTCCCGGATGGGGCGCCCGGGCAGAGGCGCTCAGAGGAGATATTTCATATCAATTCTGTTCTTTGATAAGACTAGAAAAACACAACTCAAATCCATTTATAATACAATTCAAATTATTAATAAACCAAATACATTCTCCTACCTGAGGAGTTTCTACTCCTGGAGTCATGGCCCTGAGGATGCCCACAGCAGCACTGACTGAATTGCTCAGGAATGGTACCAACTACAAAAAAAAAAAAAAAAAAGATGGGGAAAGGAAGAAAAATGATCAAAAACCAATAAAAGATGGCAACAGGCAACACATGCACAAATTGCACAGTAAATTACTGGTTAGAAAATTTTAAGTAACAAACGTTTAGTTCAACTAACATTTACCGGACAACGAATCTGCTGGGTGCTGCACACTAAGATAAAAAGTATCATATAATCTGCCTTGAAATAAGAACATTAGGGGAAGAAAAACCACATAAACAAATAAATGCTCCTAACAGGTATGTCCATAAGATAGGTAAGTACAAAGAGTTTGTACAAAGTGTCCGGGCTTGTGGAGCTGCAGGGCACAGCTAACAGACAGCCCCAGCTGCAGTCCCTCTGGATCTACTACAGTGGTGCCAAGGCTAGGCTTCCCCCAGGGCTGTTCCCAGCCAATGACTGCATATGGTGGGGCACGAATTCAGGCTTGTTGAAGCGGGTCAGGGAATTCCTCTAACAAGACAATCTGGTGCTTGGGGCTACTCCTTCAGTCTGGCTGAAACCTTCTTAGACCTACACCACAGTCTGAGACTCTTCCTGACCAGCTCTTCCTCCTTCCTGCCCTCCTTTTCCAGGTGTTGGACCTATGTCTTGGTCTGAGGGCCCTCCCTGCTTCCTCCTGCTCCTCCCCTTTATTCTTCACAGAAGTTTCCCCAAGTCACTCTCTTGTATATCTAATATGTTCTATGCATCCATTTCTCTGAGAATGAAAACTAACACAGAGAGAGAGAGTTAGGGAAGGCTTCAGGGAGTTTAAGCAGATGAGAAACATATGTCTATATCAAGAGGGCTCATTCCAAGGGATCAGGCAGCGGGCAGAGATCAGATCCTTAGGGAAGGGCTTTATCCTTGTGTGCAAGGATGAGATTTGGACCTTGTCTTTGGAGACCTTGAAGTACCTCAGGGGCTGCTACGGGGGTGAGAAAGAGCCAAAATTTTATTTAAAGATTTTTCATCTAAAAACAGCTTTGAAACCATTGCAACAGGTAATGTGGCAATTTAAACTTTTTTCTTTTTCTTAACACTATCATTGTGTGTTTTGTCTTGTTTTAAATAGGGCTCCTGAGGAAAGCCCTTCTCTTTTTGTCTCTGGAGACTTCTTCCCGTTCCATCTTAGTGTTACTTCAGCAGTTCTGACTGAAGGTGGGGCCCTCTCCTGGGGCCCCTTTTTTGCAGTTTTGAGATTTGCCACCCCCAGGCCCTATCTGCACCACCTGTTCTTCCCACCACCTCAATGCTGCCTCTCATACAGCTGCTGTAGTCTCAATGGCTTTCGCTCTCTCACACATATTTCTGGAGTTTGAGCTTTTATTTCTGTCTCCTGGTTTCAATGAAGATATGGTACATGGTTTGTTTTTCCTTTTGGTAGGGTTTTTCTTGTTTCTGGTGTTTTGTTTGTATTGGTATTCTCCTTATTACAGTACCAGGAGGAGTGGGAAGATCTATAACGAAGCTGTCACAACATGCCTACCAAAACTGGAAGGTTTCTGGTAATTGTGACCCAGAGCTGCTATACAGTAATCCTTATGAGTGATAAGTAGAAAAGGCATTTTATGCACTTCAACCTAGGGTTTCTGACTTTGCATTTAGAGCCCAATCCCAAAGGAGATGTTTTTTATACATAAGTTACATTTATATTATTGTATTTCCAGTAGAGATCCTAACAAATGTATACAGAGATTCTCAAAAAGAAGTTGGGGCTGGGCGCAGTGGATCACACATATAATCCCAGCACTTTGGAAGCCCAAGGCGAGTGGATGCTTGAGCCCAGGAGCTCGAGACCAGCCTGGGTAACACAGTGAAACTTTGTCTCTATAAAAATAAAAAAATAAAAAAAATTAGCTGGGTGTGGTGGCATGAGCCTGTAGTTCCAGCTACTTGGGAGACTGAGGTGAAAAGATCCTTTAAACCCGGGAAGCAGAGGCTGCAGTGAGCTGAGATCATGCCCCTGCACTCCAGCCTGGGCGACAGAGTGAGACCTTGTCTCAAATAAAGAAAGAAAAAGAAAAAGAAAAAAAGAAAAGAAAAGAGGGAGTTGGGATTGGGGTAAAGATGGAGGGACGGGATATGGCCTCCAATCAGCAAAGAATCACTGCCATCATGAGCCAAATGTCCTAAAGAAAATGTGTCATGTCAGATTTATTACAGTGAAGAAAAGGTTGAAAACAATTGTTTTTAAACTCTACTTACCCAAAGGGGAAGGTGAGTAAGGCCTAGAAGACCCAGTGGAGAGCCTTCGTCCAACTGTCTGTGCTGTGTCTGCTGGCACCGGGGAACATGATCCCAGCCGGAGGAAGCCCATGGGGCTGGTGTTGGACCTTCGTACCACTGCAGATCTGAAAAGTAAATTATTCCTTCTATAAAAGGTTCTAGAACTCTCTTTTTATTCCTGCATTTTCTGAAACTTCCTAACAATATGCCACGGAGTAGTTTTCAAAAATATGTAATACAGTCACATGGAACAATTATAAGATGCATAGAAAGAGTGAGGTCTACCTCTCATTTTTCTATTCTATCTGCCTAATTCCCAACACTTCCCCAATTCTGTTCAAAAGGTTACCATGATTCTTAGTTTCCACTGCATCCTTCCAGAGTTCTTTAATGCATATACAAAACAAACTAAATATATACTCCTTTTCACCACGTTTTAACACCAAAGGTGATATATTACATACCAACCATTTTGAATCCTTTTGGTCTCAGGTCCTCTTTATACTCTTAAAAATTACTAAAGACCCCAGAGAGTTCTGTTTATGTAACTTATATCTACTGATATTTACTGTATTCAAAATTAAGCTGAGAATTTTTAAGAATTAACTCATTAATAAGCTTATTCCATGTAATATAAGATTATGAAAAATAAGCATATTTTCCAAAACAAAATAAATTAGTAAGAAGCATGGCATTATTTTATATTTTTATAAATTTCTAATGGCTCACAGAAGACATTTGGATTCTCATAATTGCTTCTGCATTCAATCTGTTGTAAGATACGTTATTTTGAGTGAAGAATATGAAGAGGATCCAGCCTTCCACAGATGTGCAACTGTGAAAGGAAGGAATATTTTGGTAGCCTTTTCAGGTTAACTGTGACATGTTTCTTTGATACTACACCAAAACTCATCAAGTGGTCGTTGCTAAAAGGTTGGCTGCAATGTGGATCTGAAACCAGATTAATGAACTCATACTCCATTATGTGAGACTCCATTCTTTTGCAAAGAATCTTGCACTTTGAATGAAACTTTTACCTGTGCATTTTTTTAAACCATTCAGTAATTTGGAAAACGTTGGTTCACTGAGTTATGCAGATATTCCAATACTGATACATTAAACAATATCAAAAAGTCATATTCATAACAAAATATCACCCTCAATTTTAAAAGAAACACGTGTCAAAATATAACAGAAGCTGTCAAACTTGTATTCACCACTGAATTTTTCCAACATTCTAATTTTTGCTTAAAAGCTCAAGTTTTATCATTGATATTTATCATCACTTGTTTTCTTCAAAGTGGAAAGACTTACCATTTTTGACAGAATGGATGCTTGATACCTATAACCATGGTTTATCAGCCATTTTTTAAGGTAAAAAGGGTACTCTATGACAAAGCAGCTAGTTCAGCTTGGAACTGGAACAATCATACAATGCTTTTCCTAAGATAACTACTCTAATATGCAGCAAAAGTGCTTTATGTGTACATCTCACTCAAAGATTGAGATTTTCAGAGAAAAATATTAATTTTTACTGCCTCATTACGGACATTCCTTTGTACTGCAAGTGTGTAGTGGAGAAGAATACAAAGACTAATAGTACTGTTTGGGTACCACCACCCTGATTCAGGCAAAGGTACCAATAGCTTTATCCATCTTTGCTTTTTGTACTATCAGTGCATGTACCAATATAATGAAAAAAACAAATAACGTCTAATTTTTATTACGAAAATAGTTTTGACCTCATGGACCCTCTGAAGGGATCCACAGACTAAACTTTGAGAACTACTGCACGATATACTGTTAATCACTTTACTTTTTTCATTTTATAGTATAACTTGGAAATCTTTCTATCTTGGCACAGAGGGAACTCCTTCACTCTTTGTGGAATGGAAGGTGTTTAATATTCCATTATCAGAGATGGATCATAATAAATTAGTTCATTACTGGTGGCCACTTGGCTTATTTTTCATCCTTTCATCCTTGTAACCCTGTAACAGTTAACAACTTTGTGTAAATGCAATTTCATACACAGGAGAGGCCTGTATATGTAGAGTATATCCATGACATACATATATGTAGAATTAGTTACCAGAAGTCAAAGTGCTATTTCCTCCCTCCACTCTATCAAGTTCTCTGAGATTTAGGTCTCTCTGAGGGTACTGTGGGGCACAGTGATTCTCCTTATGTCAGAATCCCTGATTATATGCATACTTACATCTGCCATGCTAAATCAAGTACCATTCTTCTATCCCCTTCTGTTTTCCAGAAATTTACTGAACTCTCTCTCTCACTGAATAGAATAAGAATAATCTATGCTTGGCCAGGCGTGGTGGCTCATGCCTGTAATCCCAGCACTTTGGGAAGCTGAGACGGGAGGATCGCTTGAGGCCAGGAGTTCAAGACCAGCCTGGTCAATGTAGTGAGACCCCGTCTCTAAAGCACAAAAAAAAAAAGGAAAAGAAAAAGAAAAAAAAAAGAATAATCTATTCTTATTTCACTTGTTTTTGTGGACTTGTACTTTTGTTATTCCTTTAATATGATCTTAGTAAGGTCTCAGGATGGGGGAAAAGTAAACAATATGTAAATAATCTGCTACAACTGGTGGGATTTCATTTTTTAATAAGTTCTTCCTCAATTCTTAAAAGTATACTTTTTAAGTATATGTATCTATACACATGTATACTTAACATATATAAATAAATACACAAATATATACATATCATACTATATTATCAAGCTAAGCTTAAATATCATTTAAATTGATCAATTATAAAACTTTATTATTCAATTTTGTGCATTTCCATTATACACACATGTAAGAGACTAACTATGCCACAGAAAGTAACACATCTTCCAATAGCAATAAAATTTTTTTTAAAGGAGAAGAAAAAGAATTAAGCAAGAAAAAAGCTACTAGCTTACCTTGGAGAACCATGTACATTTGTGCCTGAGCTGGCAGTAGATGTAAGATTCTGCTCTATGCGCTGATAATTCCTTATTTGAGTAGGAACTGGAATTGGTGCTGTTTCGCTGTGAGGTGACACAGTAGGCTGACACTGCCTGCAATCATAATTTATTGAAAAAGGAAAGAAACAGTGGTAGGACTGTTTTTCTTTCATTTGACCCATTAGTTATATTTAGAGAAAATTCCAGAAAGAGCCAAATGGTCACTCCACTATCTTAATAAGAAATGATCTTGTTAAAAAAATATATAAAGCCAAAAAAATCACATTTATTATCTAAAAAACTCCTGGCATTCATATGCCTATTGAGCACTAAGAATTATAATAACCTGGAAAAAAGTTCCTTTACAACAACAGGAAAAGTCCACAGGTCAGCAAAACTGTTTCATCCACTCACATTCTGCTATTCATTACTATGTGAGAGAAAAAATATCCAGGAAAATATGCTGGATAAAAGAACAGGAAGTTCAACAACAAAGATGACTGGAATGTTTGCAAAAGTCATGAATGCTGTAAGCATTCCCAAAGAGCTCTGAGTTTATGAAGGAGAACACCTTGCACAAACTCTCAAAGCATGCAACTCATCTGACGTCCACATTTTGTAGTGTCAGTGTTTGGTTTCTTTAATAGCCTCTTTCCTCACTTTTCATAAATTCAGAAATAGAATGTCCTTATATTACTTTCAATTCACTTTACAACATATCCTAAAACATATCAGAGATAACACTGAGCCCTAAGAGAGATGACTTATTTCAAAGTAAAAAGAAATATAAAACACTTTTGTAGTGGAGATGTTAGCTGCTTTCCCAATATCCATTCAGCCTTTATGTCTTACTAAAAAATAACTTAAATTTTATTAGTGGCAATAATATGCCCAATTAATTGCAGCATATCCCAGACTCCCTTGCAGCCAAGGATAACCATATGACTTTCTTGGTCAGTGAGATATAAGCAGAAGTATTCTACTCATTCTTCCTGCTCAAAATGTGAGCATACTTGCTGGAGCTTCGGCAGTTACCTTTGAACCACAAAAAAAAGGCCAAAAGACCTGAAGACACGTAACCTCCTTGAGCCACAGAAACCAAGGAAACAACTGTTTATCGTGACTTTTCTTCATGTGAGAAAACTTTTAAGTGTTCAACCACGCTATAGTTAGGACCCTGTGGTTTACAGCCAAGTGGAATTCCTCATGATACACCATTTAGTGTGCTTCTATGAGTTCTCTATATACATTTTTATTTAGGTATTTCCATTTAGTATCTTTAAATACAATAATGAATGTTTTTAGTATCTACACATCGGATTCTTCAGTTTATCTACATCCTAAAAACAAACAAACAAAATCCCAAAAACACAAACCCTCTACTACCACTTAAAACAGCTTAACAGTACTTCACTAATCAGCTCTGGTGTCTGCAAGCCAGTGCACTCACAGGTCTGACAACTCAAGTTCCTTAACAACAGAATAACCAACACAGTCATCAATTAGCAGAATGTGAATGAATAAATGCCATTTTTTTAATTGTTTCAATTTAGTAAGTAAACAGAGTTTTTGAAGCATTCATTCCCTGCTAAAGTACATCAGGGAATTTTTTTTTAAATACACATTATCAAGCTCTAAAATTTTTCCTGTACTGGTTAATCTCTGAAGGGAAGAAGCTAAATAAAGGTACCCAAAGAAGTAAACTTAGCAACCTTATAATTCTAAGCGCCTCTCTCAGGTAATCTCAGCTGCCTTCTCTAACACCTCTGGTTCCTCCCCCTAGCAGCATGAGGACATGAACAGCCATGGACGGTGTTCTGCAAACGTTATCTCAGATAGTCTCTGGACAGGACCTGCAAGCAGACTTGCTCAGAGTCTAGAAAGTCTTCCCTGGACAAATTCCAGATCTCCAGCTAGCTACGACAACTGCAGCCATTTTCCTGTACAACTTAATATTAACACCAATATTTAACCATCACTCAACTCCCTGAGTCCAAGGTAAGGAGAGGGAAAGTCTATGTATGTCCTGAGTCTCCAGCATATCTTCCTCACCTCCACTAGGGCCTACAATTCACAACATTCTCTGTGTGGACCGTCATCTTGGACCCATATGAAATACTTGAAAGATGAGGCAGCCTGGCCACACAGTAGCACAATCACATGTTACTCCATCTACTTGTGCTGACAGAAAAGCACAAATGCAAATGGACAAATAAAGACTAGGTGATAGTATGACAACTTCTTCAAATTCACAATCTTCACACCAGGAGATCCCCAGTTGCCTCTTTGTTTTAGAAGACTCCATGAGTAAATCCTAAAAGGCTGACAAGTAACCAGGAAAGCAAGGGTTCAGCTGGAAGTAATGCCAAGGGACAGAGGGAAAGAAGAAGGAAGGATCTGTGCATAAGAGCTCCTGTGAAACGCTATCTAGCAGACTAATGCTAAGCCACAGTTGTGAGCTCATGCTCATGAGGCTGGGTAAGCGACGGGGAGCCAAGTGGAGATAACCTGCTCATCACCCAGGGACCCAAGCAGCATCAGAGAAGGGCCTAGTCTGGCACACAGGCACACAGCTTGCAAGGTTCTAGTGAGAAAGGGGTTACTGCATGTAAAGGGAAGCAATCAGAAAGGTAGAAATCCACTCAGATGGTGCACTCTAATGCACCATGGGCTGTGTATGCAGCTGACCTCCATCAATGCCTGGCAACAACCAGTCTTAGAATTCTGATATCCTAACTCCCATGCCTGTGCCTATTTTTTGTCTGGATGCACAAGGAATAGATATTATATTCCCTACATGTACTGAAAACTGCCATGTAGCTAATGAAGGCACTATTACTAAGAAGTGCTGCTTTAGAGAAAAATGCATATTCACTGGTAAAGGAAAGTTCAAGAATTAGACCATAGGAAGAGAAGCCAAAAAGGAGCCAAAGACAACTCAAGAAGAAAAAAAGGCAGCACATCAAAAGAAGTGAAAATTTGGCAACATACAATTCCCATATTTGAATTCCCATATCCTCAAAGAAAGGAAAGAAACAAGATTGTACAAGATTTGCTTATCCCCATGGTTCCCAAAAACTGTGCACTGAGGGCCCCTAAGGTACCAGTGCTACTCAAGGGGCGCCTTAGAGTACATCAAATTGTTTAAGGTTTGGGAGGCCGAAGCAGGTGGATCACGAGGTCAGGGGTTCGAGACCAGCCTGACCAACATGGCGAAAACCGTCTCTACTAAAAATACAAAAAATTAGCCAGGCGTGGTGGTGGGTACCTGTAATCCCAGCTATCCTGGAGGCTGAGGCAGGAGAATTGCTTGAACCTGGGAGGCGGAGGCTGCAGTGAGCCAAAATTGCACCATTGCACTCCAGCCTGGGCAACAAGAGCAAAACTCCACCTCAAAAAAAAAAAAAAAAAAAAAGATACTCTTGCATATACAGTGAAATGATCTTAGACAAGAATGCTAAGACCACACAACGGGACAGGGACAGTCTCTTCAGCAAATGGTGCTGGGAAAACCGGATATCCACATGCAAAAGAGTAAAGTTGGAATCTTATCATACACCATACACAAAAATTAACTCAAAGGGGATTAAAGGCCTGAACATTACACCCAAAACTATAAAACTCCTAGACGAAAACAGAGGGAAAACTTAATGACATAGGAGTAGGCAATGATTTCTTGAATATGATGCCAAAAGCACAGGCAACAAAACAAAAAATAGACAAATATGACCTCCTCCAACTTAAAAAATTTTCATGTATCAAAGGACACATGAGTCAAAAAACAACCAACAGAATGGGAAGAAATATTTGCAAACCATACCTGACAAGAGGCTAATATCGAAAATATATAGAGAACTCTTACAACCCAACAACAAAAACCCAAATAACTCAATTTAAAAATGGGCAAAGATCTTGACTGGAGATTTCTCCAAAGATGATATACAAATGGCTAAGTATAAGAAAAGATGCTCAACATCACTAATCATTAGAGAAGTGCAAATCAAAATCACAATGAGGTATCACCTCATGCTCATTAATTAGGATGACTACTATCAAAAAAATAGAAAATAACAAATGCTGGTGAGAATGTGGAGAAACTGGAACCCCTGTGCACTGTTGGTGGGACTGTAAAACAGCACAACTGCTATTTAGCCAATTCCTGAAAAAATTAAACACAAAATTACCATATGATCCAGCAGTCTCACTTCTCAGTACATATCCAAAGGTACTGAAAGCAGGATCTTAAGGAAATATTTACACACTCGTGTTCATAACAGCATGCACAATAGCCAAGAGGTTGAAGCAACTCCAAATATTCACCAATGGATGAATGGATAAACAAAATGTAGCATATACATACCATGGAATATAATTCATCTGTAAAAAGGGAAGAAGCCTGTCACACGCCACAACATGGATGAACCTTACAGTCATTACGCTAAGTGAAATAAGCCAAGTCACAAAAAAGGCAAATGCTATATGATTTCACTTACATGAGGTATCTAAAGTAGTCAAATTCATGGAAACAGACAGCAGAATGTGGTTATTATCAGGGCCTTGAGGGGAAGGGGAAACGGGGAGGTAATGTTTAACGAGTATAGAGTTTCAGATTTGCAAAATGAGAAAGTCCTAGAAATTGGTTGCATAACAATGTGAACATATTTAACATTAATGAACTATAAACATTAAAATGGCTGAAATAGTAGATTTTACTTGTTTTTTAATCACAATTAAAATTTCAGGCCGGGCGCAGCGGCTCACACCTGTAATCCCAGCACTTTGGGAGGCCAAGGCAGGCGGATCACCTGAGGTCAGGAGTTTGAGACCAGCCTGGCCAACATGGTGAAACCCCATCTCTACTAAAGACACAAAAAATTAGCCGGGCACGGTGGTGCGTACCTGTAATCCCATCTACTCAGGAGGCTGAGGCAGGAGAATCACTTGAACCCGCGAGGCAAAGGCTGCAGTGAGCCGACATCACGCCACTGCACTCCAGCCTGGGTGACAGGACGAGACTCCGTCTCAAAAAAAAAAAAAAAAAAAAATTAGCCGGGTATGGTGGCACATGCCTGTAATCCCAGCTACTTGGGAGGCTGAGACAGGAGAATGGCTTGAACCCAGGAGGCAGAGGTTGCAGTGAGCCAACATCCCACCAATGCACTCCAGCCTGGGCCACAGAGCAAGACTCCATCTCAAAGAAAAAAATAACTAAATAAAATTTCAAGAAAAGAAATACTGAGGCCGGGCACGGTGGCTCATGCCTATAATCCCAGCACTCTGGGAGGCCAAGGTGGGCAGATCATGAGGTCAGGAGATCGGGACCATCCCAGCTAACACAGTGAAACCTTGTCTCTGTTAAAAATACAAAAAATTAGCCAGGCGTGATGGCAGGCGCCTATAGTCACAGCTACTCGGGAGGCTGAGGCAGGAGAATGGTGTGAACCCGGAGGTGGAGCCTGCAGTGAGCCGAGATCGCACCACTGCACTCCAGTCTGGGTGACAGAGCCAGACTCCATCTCAAAAAAAAAAAAAAAAAAAGAAAAAAAAAAACCAGAAATAATGGACTGTTAAGCAAAATAGATCTTAAATCAAGAACACTAAGTTCTATAACCTTACTCACAAAAATATAAAAAAAACTTTTAATAAGATAATGTAAATATACATACCCTCCACACACCAAGAACTCATTTGAAGCACGTCTGCCAGCAGTCCCCATTGGCATATCATCTAAAGGAGAGAAAAGTACAATCAGTTCCTGTTATACCATCTGCTTAAAAAAAACACAAATTTGTTCCAACATGATTATTAGGATTTCATGCACAATGCAAAATTACCATTGGCTTATGTTATGATTTCATCTATAAGAAATAATAGATGACGTCAGAAAACTACGCCTAGCTGAAGACATAGGCTGCAACTCTTTGGATGCCCACTTCTATAAGCAAATTTGAGGTCTTCTTCAAAATAAAATGCCATATTTATTGCAGTGTTTACATATTTCTTCCCCATTAAATATGCAAAAACTGTGCTGTTTTTATCGGGTTCCTTTTTCTGTGTCAATGACAAAAGTTCTGAGAGTTGTGCCCTTTAATACCACTTGCACATAACTTTATTGCAAAATTTTGCAAAGAACATGTATGTAACATAATAGAAGAAATGACCATATAACAAAGTCTAGTTCCATAAAATGTCAGATTACCCCATCCTCCTGCATAACACTCTCTCAGGTCTTGCATGGGTTGTTGAACAAGATGTCATGGAAGAAGGCCAGGTGTGGTAGCTCATGCCTGGAATCCCATCACTTAGGGAGGCAGAGGCGGGAGAATAGCTTGAGCCCAGGAGTTTGAAACCTGCCTGGGCAACACAGCAAGATCCCATTCTCAAAACAAAAAACATAGTAATGTCAGGTAGCAATAAGCATTATAAAGGAAAATAAATCAGAGTAAGGGAACAAACAGTAGCAGGGCAAAGGGGAGTCCATTTTTATTTAAAGACAATGAATACATGTCTATAGGAGAATTGAGAAAACAGGGAGAAGAGGCAGGGATAAAAGCTAGATTTCACTAAGTGTACTTTCTTTTGTAGCTTTGAGTTTGAAACCATACATAATTTTCAAACGAAATTAAATCAAAAGAAAGTAAAATCCCTAAAAATCAAAAGTAAAGGAATCTAATCATGTATCAACCTGATACTTAATCATGAGAGGGAAATTATTTCAAGTAACTTTTTTTTTTAATTTATGTATTTTTGAGACAGAGTCTCACTCTGTCGCCCAGGCTAAAGTGCAGCAGCATGATCTCGGCTCACTGCAACCTCTGCCTCCAAGGTTCAAGCAATTCTCCTGCCTCAGCCTCCCAAGTAGCTCGGATTACAGGTGTGTGCCACCACACCCACCTAATTTTCGTATTTTTAGTAGAGACGGGGTTTCCCCATGTTGGCCAGGCTGGTCTCGAACTCCTGAGCTCAAGTGATCTGCCCACCTCGGCCTCCCAAAGTGCTGAGATTACAGACATGAGCCACTGAACCCGGCCTCAAGTAACTTTGAAACTCAGTAATTTGACTGCATATACGCAACGAGATTATCCTAAGGACAAAAAAGATTCAGAAAAGATCTTAAATGGCTTTCAATGACCACATTTAAAAAATTTTTAAGTCAGATAGGACCAATAAATAATCATATTTTAAGTAATAGTCACAGAGTTCTTTTGATACCATATTGTAATTTTGAAACTATAGAGGCAACGGGACAGAAAAGAGAAGAGCCTAAACTCACAAGGACAAAAAGAACAGAAAAGTTCACAGCCACCAAAATTTGGAAGGTATAAAGTTGATGGATAAGTAGTATTTGACTTAGTTGACCCAAGAAGATAGAACCTTAGCCAGCTGAAAAGCCCAGAAGTAAACCAATTTACATCACAGAACTCCAAAATGCTGAGTAATCAGCAGTACCAGATACCTTTCAGAGTAGCACTGAAGGTAGGACTAAAAGCAGGATTGATTGAAAGTCTATTTAGAAGCAGTTAGAATATAGTTCATCATAGTGTATCATATTCAGGATTTTTGGTAAGTGAATAGATTACAGCTGCTCATGGAAGGAGGGGTGAGTAACTATGTAAGTTGATGAATACACTGATTTATTTCACTGTAGTAACCATTTTACTATATACAGATGCCCCTCAACCTAAGATGGTGTCACTTCTGAATAAACCCATTGTAGTCTGAAATTGTCCTGGGTCAAAATGCATTTAATACACCTAACCTACCGAACATCATGGCTAAGCCCAGCTACCTTAAACATACTCAGAATACTTACACTGGCCTACAATTGGGCACACAAAGCCTATTTTATAAAGTGTTGAGTATCTCCAGCATCAGCTGTTTACTCTGGTGACCGCAGGCTGACTAGGAGCTGCAGCTAGCTGCTGCCACCCAGCATCACAAGACAGTTCTGTACCACATATTGCTAACACAGAAAAAGATCAAAATTCAAAATTTGAGGGATGGTTTCTACTGAATGCATATCATTTTCCCACCATCATAAAGTCAAAAAATTGTAAGCCAGTGACCATTTGTATATCTCATAATATCATGTTGCATACCTTAAATATACATAATACAACATATTTTTATATAGAATTCTTTTTAAAAGTAGCAGTTAGAATTTTATATCCTTTCCCCAACCTTATGCAGGTAGGCAATGCCCATCTCCCACTATAGCAAAAAACTGTACATTCATACTTGGGACAGAGTAAAACAGAGGGTCTCTGAATTGCAGAACAGCAGGAAAAATTAAAAGCAAGGGTACTTACTACACTGATAAAAGAGATTAGTGGAAAAGAGTTATTAAATGAAATTTTACGCTGACTATTGAGAACTCCATACTTCTTCCCCCATTTTGCTACTCCAGATAGTATCGGGTTTAAACTCTTTAGGCAAAAGATTGGATGAGTCTTTTGGGGGATCTGAGTAGCCCTCCAAAAGGGAAATAGTCCCAAGAATTGCCCCCGCCATATCATTCATCAAAGAGGCTTGCTTGCTGTCAATGAGACGCTCCCACGTAAAGAGCTCTCAAACAACTTTCAAATTCTCCATCCTCAAAGAGCATACAATAATATACTGCACGTTGAAATAAGAACAATACTCAGAGAAAAAGAACTTCTGAAAATTTAAAACATGAGAGCATAAAAGAAAAACTCACTAAACGGGTAAAAAGAAACATTAATGAAATTAAATTAGAGCAATAAGACAAAAAGATGGAAAATCAGACCAAAAAAAGATAAAAATCAGCAGGGCACTCAGGTACTTGTTATGTATTACTTTTAAACTGTATAGCTGTTTTAAACATCCTGTATGTATGATACATTTCACAATAGCACATTTTTAATCGTTAAAAAGAAGGGCATGATCAACTGTAACAAATGTGGATATATCAGGACAATGAGGACTGAGAACCGACACCTAGGATTTGACAGCAGGAAGATCTTGACAGGAGCAGTTTTGAAACATTTACACCAGCACACACAAGAAAGAAGATAACTAGAATAAAACAAAAGATGTGAATGCTCTTTATATACAAAAGTATAAAAATGTATCAAAACACATTAAAGAAACCTAAATAAGTGGAGAAATACGCATTCATAATTAGGTAACTTAATATTGTCAAGAACCTGCCTGTCCTTGAATAGGTCATACTATATAGTCAATGCAATTCCCATCAAAATCCCAAAATGGTTTTCATAAACTTATTGAGCTGAAATTAAACTGTACGTGGGGGGAAAGGGCCAAGAATAGCCAGAGTGATTCTGAAGAATACTGAAATGCTCTCTGCCCCTCCTTCCCTCCCAGACCACACACACATACTGACACACACAAATTTAAAAATAATTATAATATAGACAAAAAAAGAAACCCCATCCTGTATTTCAAGCTGACATGACAAACGTGACACTGCATATCAGTGGAGAAAAGACAAATATTTAATAAATAGGACAACTGACCGATCTCTACCTTGCTCCATCTACAAAAATGAATTACAGGTAAAATTATATGTGGAAAACAAAATCTTTAGAAGAAAATATAGAACACCATTATAACACTAGGACAGCATGACAGAGAATATTAGTACAAGTTGTTTGTACCAATATATTGTAAAGTTGTAGATATCTAAGTTTTTAGTTAGAAGAAATTCTGGGACATGTACACAAGAATGTCTGTTATTATATACATATATATATATTTCTTTTCTTTTTTTTGAGACAGGGTCTTGCTCTGTTGCCCAGGCTGGAGTGCAGTGGCACAGTCATGGCTCACTGCAGCCTCAAACTCCCAAGCTGAGACTACAGGCATGAACCACCACACCCAGCTAATTTTTCTATTTTTGGTAAAGGTGGGGTCTCGCCATGATGCCCTGGGTGGTCTTGAACTTAGGGGTTCATGCGATTCTCCCACTTCAGCCCCCAGAGAAGCTCTGACTACAGGTGTGTACCACCATGTCTGGCTAACTTTTTAGTTTCTGTAGAGAAAGAATCTCACTATGTTGCCCAAACTGGTTTCAAATTTCTGGGTACAAGCAATCCTTCCTCCTCAGCCTCCCAAACTACTGAGATTACAGGTTGTGAACCACAATGCCTGGCTCATTACATTTTGGATAGTGAAAAGGTAGAAGTAACCCAACTATAAATCAGTAGGGAAATGGATAAACTGTGTTTTAGTTATATTATACAATTCAGGTATTAGAATGAATTTCGAATTTTAGAACATTCACATTATACTGAGCATTCCAAATGCAAAAATCTAAAATCTGAAATGCTTCAATGAGCATTTCCATTGAGCATCATGCTGGCACTCTAAAATTAGTTTCAGATTTGGGGGCATTTCAGATTTTCTGATTTGGCAGGCTCAACCTGTAACTATAAAAACACAAAAACCCTATGTTAAGTATGGATACAATTATATGCAGAAATATGAAATCTACAGGAAGAATATACCGCTAGCAAGAACAGAAAGAGAAAAGGCACTTTAGCTTTACTTACAGCATTTTTTGTTTGTTTGTTTGTTTTTTGAGACGGAGTCACTCTCTGTCGCCCAGGCTGGAGTACAATGGCACAATCTCAGCTCACTGCAACCTCCCCCTCCCAGGGACCCCAGTGCTCCTGGAGGGGGTTCAAGCGATTCTCCAGCCTCAGCCTCCTGAGTAGCTGGGGTTACAGGTGTGCGCCACCATACCTGGCTAATTTTTGTATTTTTAGTAGAGACGGGGTTTCACCATGTTGGTCAGGCTGGTCTCAAACTCCTGATCTCATGATCTGCCCACCTTGGCCTCCCAAAGTGGTGGGATTACAGGCGTGAGCCACTGCGCCCGGCAACTTAGAGCATTTTATATATTTTTAAAAGACATCTAAGACAAATATGGCAAAATATTGACCTATATAAAAGTAACACAGCCTAGTGGGTACCTTGAGTATCTGCTCTATTATTTTGTTTAAAATGTTTCATGATTTTAAAAGTTTGACTTACTTTTGGTAAGGAAATAAAATCACTTGACGAGTTAATGGGTGCAGCACACCAACACAGCACATGTATACATATGTAACAAACCTGCACGTTGTACACATGTACCCTAAAACTTAAAGCATAATAATAATAAAATTAAAAAAAAAAAAAGAAAAAAGAAATAAAACCACTGTACTAGATGACTTTTAAAGGTAACTCTCACTTCTCATAATGCTGGTTATAAACTGCCATGGCATTGCTGCTGTGGTCCATGTTTTCCCTTCTGCACCCAGCTAATACTTAATTACATTCAGTCTAGGGATTATGGTCTTCACAACAACTAGCACAGTGCCTAGAATGAGCATCTACTAAATAAGTACTAGACGAACAACTAAAAAGACCTGATACAAACTGCTGCACACAATTAGCACTTGATACTATTCAATTATTACAGTAATCAAATCTCTAGCTTTTCTGATACTATTCCTTCATGATCAAACCATGGTTCCTTCTTTTTAATAGTTTTACCTAATCTTTTTTGTAGGTTTTCTGGTACCCTTCACTATTCCAAAGTACACTGGCTCTATTTAGTCACTTGGATTCTAGTTCCTTTATGAAAATTCTTCCCAAATATTTATGAAGCTCATTCCTTAACTTATATAAGTATTTTCTGAAGGACGTTCAGATTGTTTATAACACTCTTTTGACTCAGGTTTTTTCCCCAAATGAATTGTTCCCTTCTTTCCTTAGTTTCACTCACTCTGCTGGTTTCTCTATTTCTTTCTGTTTGGATACAAACAGAATTTGAGATCATTTCCTATAAAGTTTTCATGTACCTTCAGAATCCAAAATTATTGTTTAATAGAAGATGATTGAGTAAATTTTAAAAAGGTAGGAATATAATTCTGAGAATTCAAACAATTAATAAAATGCTCATTTGAAAAGGTGCCCTACACAAGAAAGTGTAATATACGGGTGCTAGTTTAGTAGATTAAGAAATACAATGTGTACAAGTAGAAAAGATTCTCACATGAGTGGTCTGACGAGATGTTGTGTGGCACCAAAACAAAGTCATCCGTGTCACAAGAAGAGTTCTTGCTACTAGTACTGGCAGAATCTTTGGAAACTTGTAGATAGTTGGGAGGACCCAATGGTGGGGAAGATAAGTTTTCTTCCTGAATATGCTGCATATCTGGAAGGGACTAAAATTAACAACATAAAATTAAAACTGGCCTAATAATCAAATGCAAGTCAGAATAGTGACTAGACTAAGGAATTTTTTTTTTCCCACAAAAGTGGGCATAAAGTCCAATTCCATCTAAGGTTTCAAAAAATCTCTTTAGAAAAGCTTTCCTTTAGAAAACGTTTCTTTTAAAAGTGTTTGCATAAAGACTTCTAAAATGTTTTCCAAAAATGATACTTAAAAATATATCATATCACTTATCCAATGTACTTGCCGCCCTCTCCTGAAGTTTTTGAGAAAGTGAATTGGCCGCACGCGGTGGCTCACGCCTGTAATCCCAGCACTTTGGGAGGCTGAGGCGGGCGGATCATGCGGTCAGGAGATTGAGACCATCCTTGCTAACATGGTGAAACCCCGCCTCTACTAAGAATACAAAAAATTAGCCGGGCATGGTGGCGGGCGCCTGTAGTCCCAGCAACTCGGGAGGCTGAGGCAGGAGAATGGCATGAACCCAGGAGGCGGAGCTTGCAGTGAGCTGAGATTGTGCCACTGCACTCCAGCCTGGCTGACAGAGCAAGACTCTGTCTCGAAAAAAAAAAAAGAAAAAAAAGAGTGAATTTTTATCATCACAACATCCCCCAGTTCTAGCTCATGACCTAACAAAGCAGATACTTAATAACTCTCCACTTAATGACTAAACACAAAATGTCCAGAGACTTTAAATTAATGACATCTTACACACACACAAGTTTTAAATATATAATGAAGAAAAATTACAAGCAGGAAACCAACAGACCACATTTTCGTAAAAAAAAAATAGACAAATCAGGAAGGGTGCCTGCACCTAAGACCAGAAATGTATTTATAGACTTGGAAAACCTTACAGGTCTCCTTGTGTTCCTCTTGTTTTTGTTTTACCGGGGGGTAGTAGTTGATTTGTTAGTAGGAGATAGGATAGGAAGGGAAGAAAAGCATGTAAATATATTTAAACAAATACTTAAGAGCTAACTAGCTACGTATCTTTTGTTGTTTATCTAGTTCAAGGACCCCAGTTGACAACTCATTGAATATCTTGATTATTACAATGGTTTCCTACAACAATGAACTTCATAGCTTATTGTGTTAAGCCCCTATTAACCTGTTTCATCTTTGCCTTTATTTAAGGAAAGGAAAAATACTGTATTATGCTCTTTAAACCCAAGCCTTAAATACCTGGTTCACTGTTGCTGCTCCTTTGAATGTCACTGTGCCATGGTATCGGTCACTGATACCACTTATTTTCACGTGTGTGACATGCACTTGACACAATCTCTCCTTATCACTTTTTGAAGAGACTTTGTATCACAAGGTAATGAAGGGAAGGGAAGATGGAAGAACTAGCACTACTAAGCCTCAACCATGCACTAGGCACTGTTAAGAGCTTTCCAGCGGGGCGCAAATTACGGCTCACACCTATAATTCCAGCACTTTGGGCCTGTAATTCCAGCACTTTGGGAGGCCGAGGTGGGCAGATCACAAGGTCAGGAGATCGAGACCATCCTGGCTAACACGGTGAAACCCCGTCTCTACTAAAAATACAAAAAATTAGCCGGGGGTGATGGCGGGCGCCTGTAGTCCCAGCTACTCTGGAGGCTGAGGCAGGAGAATGGCGTGAACCCGGGAGGCGGAGCTTGCAGTGAGCTGAGATCGCACCACTGCACTCCAGCCTGGGTGACAGAGCAAGACTCGTCTCAAAAAAAAAAAAAAAAAAAAAGAGCTTTCCATGTTATCTAACTTTAGCCCATTCACATATAAATAAACAAAGTTCAGACAGGTAATTTGCCCTAGATCACACAATTAAAAAGTAGTCCAGCTGAGATGTGATTCCAATTATCTAACTCCACAATATCTTTCCAGTGGTTTAGGCAGGAACTTTCCCAGTTTCTTCTCCTGCTATTTACAAAATTACCTGCATCCACAATCACCCTGGTTATTCTTTCTCGTAATAGTGGAAGAGATGCTTCTCTTCCATGGGAGCTCCTCTCTCCACCTGTGCTCTGCATTCCATGCTCCTCTATGTCCCCAGTGGCCTAGAACAACTCCCCTCAGCTCCTGACATTCTTATCCTCTCCCTTTATTATGGCATTTTTTCCCTCTGTAGATAACCATGTTTAACTTTCTCACATCTCAAATCCCTACAACCCTTTCGAATTATCATCTCTTCTTCACTTCTTTTCTTCTTTTTTTTCTTTCTTTTTTTTTTTTTTTTTGAGATGGAGTCTCACTGTGTCACCCATGCTGGAGTACAGTGGCATGATCTTGGCTCACTGCAACCTCTGCTACCCAGGTTCAAGCGATTCTCCTGCCTCAGACTCTTGAGTAGCTGGGATTACAGGCGTCTGCCATCATGCCTAGCTAATTTTTGTAGTTTCAGTAGAGACGGGGTTTCACCATCTTGGCCAGGCTGGCCTTGAACTCCTGACCTCATGATCCACCCACCTCAGCCTCTCAAAGTGCTGGGATTACAGGCGTGAGCCTATAAACAACATATCTTGAAATTATCATCTTCACTGACTCAAATTTGTCACATCCTATATATCCCTTAATTCAACATAACCCACTCTGTCTTCAACCCTTGAATAAAAATACCTTTACTAAGATTATCAACAATTTCTATTGTCAAGTCCAACAAGTATTTCCCATACTCCTTAACGTACTTGAACTTTCTGCTCCATCTGTACTGTGGACCATTCTTCTCAACACTCTGCCCCTTCATTCAGTGACCCTGCAATCTCTTGTTTTTCCTCCTACTTCTTGGGGACTCCTTCTGAGTCTCTTTTGTGAGTACATACTTCTCATTTGCCCCTCAAAAAGGAGGAGGAGAAGAGTATTGAGTTCCCCATGAGCCACCCTGGGCTCTTCACGCTTCACTTGTTGTACTTACCCGAGTGACCATGCTCACCGTCCCTCCTACCCTTAACTACCACTCACAGAATGATGGTTCCCACTTTTTGATCTTCAGCCAAGATTCTCTCTGACGAGCTCTAGATCCCTTTGTTCACTTGCCTATACAACACATCCATGCCTGTACGTTAACTCATCACCATTACATTCCAAAGCACTGCTCTCCAAGTTCCCTCAGAGTGACCTTGCCAGCCGGCCATTGTCACCAGCAAGGTCTCACTCTTCTTCAGGTCCTAAGTTCAAGCAATCTTCAAGATCTGTGTGCTCTTTGCCTTTCTCTTACCTGGCTCTTCTCCTTTCCTACTGCCGCCTTAGTTCAGGCTTCATTCTCAAAACAGTAATGATGACAATGACAATAATGATGATAAAATAAAAGGTGCAAGGGTCTCAACGTGTCCTCTCTCTTCTAGTGGAGACCTCTGTATTTCCTCTCTCACTCCAACCTAGTCCTCCACCCTGCTTTTGGGAGAATCTAGCTAAAAAACACAGTGGATCATATCACTCACTCTAAAATCATTCCAATGGCTCACTGCAACTTTTTTTTTTTTGAGATGGAGTCTCGCTCTATCACTGATCTCAGCTCACCGTAACCTCCGCCTCCCAGGTTCAAGCGATTCTCCTGCTGCAGCCTCCCGAGTAGCTGGAACTACAGGCGCGCACTACCACGCCCAGCTAATTTTTGTATTTTTAGTAGAAATGGGGTTTCACCATGTTGGCCAGGATGGTCTCAGTCTCTTGACCTCGTGATCCACCCGCCTAGGCTCCCAAAGTGCTGGGATTACAGGCGTGAGCCACTGTGCCCAGCCTGGCTCACTACAACTTTTAAGAATGCAGCTGAAATTCCTTTGCTTGACCTCCAAATACTGTCAGGCCTCTGTCTACCTCTCTAGCTTTCTTTTCCCTCCACCCATCACCAATGCTCTCTACATCCACAAAAATGAACTACTGAGTGCAGCCTTGTTCTTTCTGCAATGATGGAAAAGGCCTATATTTGAGCTATCCACCATAGGAGCTACCAGCTAGCTAAGGCTACTAAGCACTTGAAATGTGGCTGGTGTGAGTAAGAAAGTGAATTCTAGAGAGTTCCTTCAGTGGCTCACGCTTCTGTGACTTTATGTATGGAAATTCTTCTGCTTACAATATCATTCTTTCACTAATTCTTGCAATCTTTCTTCAAAACTCAGCTCAAACAATCCCCTCTTTTTAGTAGCCTTCCTAAATCCTTAGTCTAATTTTGATGTTCCCCAATCACATTCCCATAGGCAATGAAGATACATATACATATGCTTCTGGCAATGACTGAGTTACCTACCTCTTCTCCATACAATTAAATTAAAACTTCCTTAATGTCAGGGACCTGGTCATCTCATTCATTAGTATAAACCAGAACATCACACAAAGTAGGTATTCAATAAATGTTATAAAATGAATAAATAGGCCAGGCGAGGAGGCTCACATCTATAATCTTGGCATTTTGGGAGGCCAAAGCAGGCGGATAACCTGAGGTCAGGAGTTCGAGACCAGCCTCGCCAACATGGCGAAACCCCATCTCTACTAAAAATACAAAAATTACCCGGAAGCGGTGGCACACGCCTGTAATCCCAGCTACTTGAGAGGCTGAGGCAGGAGAATCACTTGAACCCAGGAGGCAGAGGTTGCAGTGAGCCGAGATCGCACCACTGCACTCCAGCCTGGGTGACAGAGTGAGAGTCTCAAAAAAATAACTAAATAAATAAATATTCAAGATTTACCATCTAAATAGCATTTAATCTCTAGTCAGTATCATAATTAAGAGTGATTTGGAGTTTTTTTATTGTTTGTAATTTTTTGTTGGGGGGGGCCTAGAATTTTTCTGGAATAAAATAGCAGCTAGATATTTACACGAGAATGTAAAAACGACAACGTTATATCACATGCCTGCGCATCTCAAGCCTCTGTATGAGTCTACACCAGTCCCAGAAAGAAGGAAAGGGAAGCATGTATGAAATCATCTTATTTTTGGCAGATGATGTTAAATGTAAAGTCTATCAAACCATCCCATTTTCTAATCCCACTAACTGGAAACTATATACAAATGTTCGTACTTTCCTTTTTTCCCCTGCTTTCCACTTTATTTCCATTTTTTTTAAAGGCTTCCTAAAATGGTGTTTATTGGTTAGTTGGTTGGTTGGTTTTTGAGACAGTGTCTCTCTGTATCCAGGGTGAAGTGCAGTGGAGCAATCATAGCTCACTGTAACCTCGAAGTCAGGGGCTCAAGCACCCAGCTAATTTTTAATTTTTTTGTAGAGACGGGATTTCACCATGTTGCCCAAGCTGGTCTCAAACTCCTGGGCTCAAGCAATCCTCCCACCTTGGCCTTCCAAAGTGCTGGGATTACAGGCGTGAGCAAGCACACCCAGCTGACCTTATCTTTTTTTTTTTTTTTTTTTTTGAGACAAAGTCACAAAGTCTTGCTCTGCGGTGGCACAATCTCAGCTCACTGCCATCTCCACCTCCTAGGTTCAAGCGATTCCCCCACCTCAGCCTCCCAAGTAGCTGAGATTACAGGCACACGCCACCACACCCGGCTAATTTTTGTATTTTTAGTAGAGACGAGTTTTCGCCATGTTGGCCAGGCAGGTCTCAAACTCCTGATCTCAAGCGATCCACCCACCTTGGCCTCCCAAGGTGCTGGATTAAAGGCGTGAGCCACTGAGCCTGGCCCAACCATACTTTTTAAAGAACTCTAATGAATAAGACATAAAAAGGATATGTTTATGCCAGTGACTTATTTTATTGTTTTTTTTTTTTTTTTTTTTTTTTTTTGAGACGGAGTCTTGCTCTGTTACCCAGGCTGGCTGGAGTGCAGTGGCGTGATCTTGGCTCACTGCAGCCTCTGCCTCCTGGGTTCAAGTGATTCTACCGCCTCAGCCTCCTGAGTATCTGGGATTACAGGTGCACGCCGCCATGCCTGGCTAATTCTTGTTATTTGAAAAAACACCAAGACAGGGTTTTGGCATGTTGGCCAGGCTTGTCTCAAACTCCTGACCTCAAGTGGTCCACCCGCCTCAGACTTCCAAAGTGCTGGGATTACAGGCGTGAACCACCACCGGCCATTTTACTGTTTTTTGTTTGCTTTGTGTTTTTTTTATTGAGATGGAGTCGCGCTCTGTCGCCCAGGCTGGAGTGCAGTTACGTGATCTTGGCTCACTGCAACCTCCGCCTCCAAGGTTCAAGCGATTCTCCTGCCTCAGCCTCCCGAGTAGGTGGGAGTACAGGCACGTGCCACCACGCCCGGCTAATTTTTTGTATTTTCAGTAGAGATGGGGTTTCACCGTGTTAGACAGGACGGTCTTGATCTCCTGGTCTCGTGATCTGGCCACCTCAGCCTCCCAAAGTGTTGGGATTACAGGCATGAGTCACCACGCCCAGCCAGGTTTTTTTTTTTTAATAGAAGCAGGTTCTTACTACGTTGCCCAGTCTGGCCTTGAACTCCTGGGATCAAGCAATCCTCTCATTTCAGCCTCCCTTACAGCTGAGTCTACAGTCCTGCCCAGGCACACCTGGCTATTTGTTGTTTTTTTTTTTTTTTTTTTGATAGAGATGGGTGGTCTTGATATGTTGCCCACGCTGGTCTTAAACTCCTGGGATCAAACAATATTCCTGCCTCAGAAAAAACAGGTTTGTCCACCAGAGTTTTCAACATCTAAAAATGCCTTTCTCTTTCTCCTGCCTCTCTTCACTCCTCCAGTTACTTCTACATTCAGCTACTCCTTGGCAGCCCTAGCCTGGCTCCTATTTGTTCCCCTCTTTCAACCAACAAAAACCCCAAAATGCTCTCTCCAGTCAAAGAAAATTTCCAGTTCAACGTCCTCCCTGCTGGCCTCTCTCATCCCTCAGTCACACTATCATCCCACAGGCTCCTTTATGTTTGCTCTCCCAAAATTAGATTCTTCCCTGTGTTCTTTTCTCTAGCACAAGCTTTGCTTTTCATATTACATTGTGTCAAATATATGGTTCATAATAATAGCCACAATTTATTGAGACTTTGCCATGGCTAGGCACTTCCCACATCTTACTACCAGGACCCTGCAAGCAAAGGTTAATCAAGCCTATGGTCCAGAAGAGGACACCATGGCCCACCTCTCTAACTGACCAGCCGAAAGTCACTGGGTGGGCTAGCAGCAGGGCTAGGACTGGTGCCAGTGTGTCTGGCTCTTAATTTTTTTAGTTCACGAGAACATAAGTCTTATTAACATAATCTGCTTTATCTATTTGATATGAATTTGCAGGGCTCTGTAAGAAAGGTCTGCTGCCAGTTTTGAGACTTGTCTGTTTGCAACAGGCTACATCTGCATCTGATTTACCTAATAGTTGCCACCTCCTGCGTTATATACTATGTGTCAGACCCTGCATGCAATAAGTGCTTACACTCACTTATCCCTGAAGAACCCTACGAGGTAGGTAAATTACACTCACTTGACATACAAAAAAAAGGTGTCCTAGTTAATATGACAGGTAAGGTACATGGAGGCTGCAAGCCCCATCCACTTAAACCTCTGAGTTGCCTCACTTTTATGGCTCCCCTACCTTTCTGCCAGCGGCATTCAAGAAATTGATGTCTGGGGCCGGGTGCCGTGGCTCACACTTTGGGAGGTCAAGGCGGGCAGATCACTTGAGTTCAGGAGTTTGAGACCAGCCTGGCCAACACAGTGAAACCCCGTCTCTACAAAAGATACAAAAAATTAGCTGGGTGTGGTGGTGTGCACCTATAGTCCCAGCTACTTGGGAGGCTGAGGCTGGAGAATCGCTTAAACCCAGGCGGTGGAGGTTGTAGTGAGCCAAGATGGTGCCACTACACTCCAGCCTGGGCGACTGAGCAAGATTCCATCTCAAAAAAACAAACAAAAAACAAAAAACAAAGGCCTAAGAGGAGAGTGGAGTAGGAAGAAGTGACTAGAGTGACCAGAAGGCCTCAGGATTAGGAAGAAGTACTGAGATGGGAGGGAACACAGCCATGAAGAAAATGGCTTGGGAGCTTCAAGGAAAGGAAGAGGTTTAGTAGAAGCCACCTTAAAGTGCCAGAAATCATGATTAAAAGAATCTAAGTCAGAGAAATCTGGCTCAGAGGTGACTCCTCCCTCAGTAGAAATTCCACATACAAAAAAAATCCAAGCGGCTGGGCGCGGTGGCTCACGCTTGTAATCCCAGCACTTTGGGAGGCCGAGGCGGGCGGATCACGAGGTCAGGAGATCGAGACCACAGTGAAATCCCGTCTCTACTAAAAATACAAAAAAATTAGCCGGGCGTGGTGGCGGGCGCCTATAGTCCCAGCTACTCGGAGAGGCTGAGGCAGGAGAATGGCGTGACCCCGGGAGGCGGAGCTTGCAGTGAGCAAGATCGGGCCACTGCACTCCAGCCTGGGTGACAGAGCGAGACTCCGTCTCAAAAAAAAAAAAAAAAAAAAAAATCCAAGCTCATGTCTACAGCGTTCAGATAAAATAAATACTTACTGCCTATCCACCTGTAATGGGTACTCTTTGCTTGCAAGTATCATCACCAAAACACCATAGGGTATAAAAAGGTGATAGTACTATACTCACTGTTCAGAGGAAAATGGCCCAGAGAGGTGACATTTCTTTCTAGAGCTTACACAGTAACATATGGACAGAGGTCCGAATGCAGGTCCATTTGACCCAACTATCATGTTCTTTCTCCCAAACCTCAGCTGCATTAGTAAACATTACACATAAAAAGAATATCCACAGTGTATGTGCATGCTCCATTTCAGAACAGATGTAACAGCACTAACTCTGAAATTATTTTTAATAAAACTATAACTTACTGGTGGAGAAGCAAAACGACAAGATGGAGAGCTGCCACAGGAGCTTCCAGAGACAGAACCAGAATACACGGGCACTGGAACTGGGCAAGCTAGGGGAAGAAACACAAATGAACTACATCATTTTGTAGTGCAGTCACATGACCTGTATAACAGAAACACTTGCCAAAACTACTACATACACCTTTGTGTTTCCCCAAAATCTGCATTTACCTATTTATTAGCACATCTGCTGATGAAACTAAAAGTGCAGCAATTACTAAAACTATTCCAACTCCGTTTCAGAAGGAAAAATAGAACAGTTATTAAATAAACACAATTGTAGGTATCTAAGAAAATCAGGCCAGGTGCAGAGGCTCACTCCTATAATCCCAACACTTTGGGAGGCTGAGGCGGGAGGATCACTTGAGGTCAGGAATTTGAGACCAGCCTGACCAACATGGTGAAACCTCGTCTCTACTAAAAATACAAAAATTAGCCAGGTGTGATGGTGCCCGCCTGTAATCCCAGTTACTTGGGAGGCTGAGGCAGGAGAATCACTTGAAACCAGGAAGCAGAGGTTGCACCACTGCACTCCAGCCTGAGTGACAGAGCAAGACTCCGTTTGCGTGGTGGCACATGCCTGTAATCCCAGCTACTCCAGAGGCTGAGGCAGGAGAATGGCTTGAACCCGGGAGGCAGAGGTTGTTGTGAGCTGAGATCGCGCCACTGCACTCCAGCCTGGGCAACAAAAGTGAAACTCCGTCTCAAAAAATAAATAAATAAATAAATTAATTAATTAATTAATTAATTCAATGAAATTTTAAGAGTCACAATAAAAGATTAATTTTGTAGTAAAAATCATTAATTTTTCCTAAAGCTTGCATTCATTCTTTAAGTGAAAATACAAAAAATGGATACTCACATTTTTTTACTGGAACTTGTTCAAGAAAAGGATGGCTAAAAAATGCTTCTGTAACAAGAAATGAAAATGCAACCTTTAAAGAGACATTGACTAAAATATCAACCAGGTTATTTTTTCTCAATGTATTCAACATGTCTTTGAGATCAGAATTTAACTTCTTTATATAGGCTCCATTTCCTTTAAATGTAAAAGCGTATTTTTTATAAATCCTCTATAACTATTTTTATAATCATATAAAATAATGAATCAATAACAAATTTTAAATAATTATGAATTCTCAAAACATCTATCACCAGCACAACATACTCTGATGCTACTTACACAGATATGTTCTCTAACATATGCCACTCTCTAGTGGACAGCCCCACAGGAGAACTGTGATCACCAGGCCCTTGTTAAGCATCCATGTGAACTACAGCTGTTAAATTGTCCTAAGAGGAAACTGAGGCAGCTGATTTATACAACAAACTATCCTTCGCCCCTAGAAGTATTCCTGATGCTGATTTCACATTAAAAAGAGAAAAAACTGGCCGGGTGTGGTGGCTCATGCCTGTAGCCCAGCACTTTGGGAGGCTGAGGCAGGCAGATCACCTAAGGTCAGGAGATTGAGACCATCTTAGCTAACACGGTGAAACCCAGTCTCTACTAAAAATACAAAAAATTAGCTGGGCATGGTGGTGGCCGCCTGTAGTCCCAGCTACTCGGGAGGCTGAGGCAGGAGAATGGTGTGAACCCAGGAAGCAGAGCTTGCAGTGAGCCGAGATCGTGCCACTGCACTCCAGCCTGGGTGACAGAGAGAGACTCCATCTCAAAAAAAAAACAAAAAACAAAAAAAAGAAACTACAAAAACAATACATTCAATAATTTTAAAACCATTATCCTTAATAGTTGTTTCACTATTGACCATAATTCTCGTGGTTCAGAGCAACTCTCAGCTTAACTTCTCCCTAATAGGTATAAATATTTCCAACTACATGAACTTAATTTTAGTCCAACTTTACAAAACGTTAAGAAAATAGGTATTCAAACCATTTCATCTTTTCCCCGGCATGGAAACAATTATAGCTATCCTCTACTGAGTATTCAACATTCACTAAGACAATGAACTGGGTGCTTCAAAAACCTTATCTGAGGACGTATGTCGTCCTATCATGGGTAAGAAAATTAAAAGCACAGGAAGGCCATGTTTCTTGTCCAATATCAAAGAGATACTAGGGTGAGGGACTAGAATTCAAATTCCAGTCCATCTTATTTAAATACCAATGTGGATTTCCATATTATACTATACATTAGCAAACCAAAATCCTGGAGTATATTTCCACAAATTTCTGTTAGTATTACAACTATTACTACAGGAAAAGTCAAACACTTTTTTCCCTAAAAACTACAAGATCAGGGTTAATTTGCTAAGTATTGGGGTGGGGGGAGGGACCAATGAGGAGTTAATGGGTGCAGCACACCAACATGGCACATGGATACATATGTAACAAACCTGCACATTGTGCACATGTACCCTAAAACTTAAAGTATAATAATAATAATTTAAAAACAAAAAGGAAAAAAAAATTTGCTAAGTATTTTCATTAAACATGTCTTAATGATTTCTCTGGTCTGACATTTTCAAGTATTGCTGTTTTTACCTAAGATAAGAATTAGGTTGGACCGGGCGTGGTGGCTCACGCCTATAATCCCAGCACTTTGGGAGGCAGAGGTGGGCGGATCACCTGAGGTCGGGAGTTTCAGACCAGCCTGACCAACATGGAGAAACCCCGTCTCTACTAAAAATACAAAATGAACAGGCATACTGGCACATGCCTGTAATCCCAGCTACTCAGGAGGCTGAGGCAGGGGAATCGCTTGAACCCGGGAGGTGGAGGTTGCGGTGAGCCGAGAACCTGCCATTGAGCTCCAGCCTAGGCAACAAGGGCGAAACTGTCTCAAAAAAAAAAAAGAAACTTCCAAAAACTCTTAAGATAAACTGATGAGACCCACACAGAGTTACAGAATCAAACTTTCAAAAGACAGAGAGAATCTTGGAAGCAGCAAGAGAGAAGCAACTTGTAATATACAGGGATCCTTAATAAGAATATCAGCCAATTTCCCATCAGAAATCTTGAGGCCAGAAGGTAGTGGGATATTATCTAAAGTGCTGAAAGAAAAAAAAAGTTAACTGAGAATTCTATATTCCACAAAACTGTCCTTCAAAACTCAGGAAGAAATTAAGATATTCCCAGAAAAACAAAAGCTGAGGGAATTCATTACCACAAGACCTCCCCTATAAGAAATGCTAAAGAGAGTACTTCAGATTGAAATGAAAAGAGCTAGACAGTAAAAAGCCACATGAAGACATAAAGATCTCCGGAAAAGATAACTGCACTGGCAATTTAAAATCCAATAGTACTGTAATTTTGGTTTGTAACTTCACTTTTTCACTTGCTACAGAGTTTAAAAGACAAATGCATTAAAATCACTATAAAGATATAACTTGTAATATCAACATAAAGGGGGGATAGAGCAATACAGAAGTAGAGTTTTTGTATGCAACTAAAGTTAATATGAATTCAATAACTTTAGATGTTATATGTAATCCCCAGGTAACCACAAGGAAAAATATACACAAAAGGAAATGAGAAAGGAATCAAAACACATTACTATAAAAATCAAACAACACAAAAGAGAGCAGTAATGGGAGAAACGTGGGACAAAAAAGCTGTAAGACATAAAAATAGTGAAATGGTGAAAATCTTTCCTCATCAGTAATTACTTTAAATGTAAATAGATCTCCTTAGGCAGAGACTGGCAAAGTAGATTAAAAGGAAATAATCCAGCTATAATCTGTAAACAGAACAGAGTCCCTTTAGGCCATGTGAGGTGGCTCACGCCTCTAATCCCAGGCGGATCTCTTAAGCTCAGGAATTCAAGACCAGCCTGGGCAACACGGTGAAACCAAAAAATACAAAAAAATTAGCTAGGCATGGTGCTGCACATCTGTGGTCCCAGCTGAAGTGAGAGGATCGCCTGAACTCGGGACACGGAAGTTGCAGTGAGCTGAGATTGTGCCACTGCACTCCAGCCTGGGTGAAAGTGTAAGACTACATCTCAAAAAAAAAAAAAAAAAAAAAAAAAAAAAAAGAAAAAGAGACTTACTTTAAATCTAAAGACACAAATATATTGAAAGCAAAATGATGGAAAAAGCTATTCCAGACAAATACTAAGCAAAAGAGAAGGGCAAAGCTGACTATCAGACAAAATAGAATTTGAACTGAAAACTGTTATAAAAGACAGAAAGTACATTAAATAAGGCCAAGTACAGTGGCTTAAGCCTATAATCCTAGCACTTTGGGAGGCCCGAGGTGGGTGGATCGTTTGAGCTCAAGAGTTCTAGATCAGCCTGGAAAAAAAGGTGAAACCCTGTCTCCACAAAAAATACAAAAATTAGCCAGGTGTGGTAGCTTTGTACCTGTAGTCCCAGCTACTTGGGGGGCAGAGTGAGAGGATCACTTGAGCCCAGGAGGCAGGGGTTGCAGTGAGCCGAGACTGCACCACCACGCTCCAGACTAGGTGACAGAATGAGACCCTGTCTCAAGGAAAAAAAAAAAAAGAGGGGGGGGGCTGGGCACGGTAGCTCATGCCTGTAATCCCAGCACTTTAGGAGGCTGAGGAGGGCGGATTGCAAGGTTAGGAGTTCAAGACCAGCCTGACCAACATGGTGAAACCCCGCCTCTACTAAAAATACAAAAATTAGCTGGGCGAGGTGGCAGGCACCTGTAGTCCAAGCTACTTGGGAGGCTGAGGCAGGAGAATCGCTTGAACCTGGGAGGCGGAGGTTGTTGCAGTAAGTTGAGATCGCGCCACTGCACTCCAGCCTGGGCGACAGAGCGAGACTCCATCTCAAAAAAAAAAAAGACATTAAATAATGATAGAAGGGTTAATTAACCAAGAAAATTTAAGATTTATAAACATCAGAGCCCCAAAATACATGAAGCAAACATTGACAACTGAAGTGAGAAAGAGATTTGTACAATAATAGTTGGAGACTTCAATATCCCGCCTTCAGTAATGGATAGGATAACCAGATACAGCATCAATAAGGAAACGGAGGCACTGAACAGTGCTATAAACTAACTGGACCTAACAGACATACACAGAGTACTCTAGTCTCCGAGAGCAGAGCACATATTTTTCTCAAGTACACATGGGACATTCTCCAAAACAGACCACACCTTAGGCCACAAAACAAGTCTTAATAATTTTTTTTTTTTTAATCAGAGACAATGTCGTGCTCTGTTTTTCAGGCTGGAATGCAGTGGTGCAATTAGCTCATTGCAGCATCAAACTCCTGGGCTGAAGTAATCCCTCTTACCTCAGCCTTCCAAGAAGCTGGAACTAAAGGTGCACACCACCACACCCAGCTAATTTTTAATATTTTTTGTAGAGACAGGTTCTCACTATGTTGCCCTGGCTAATCTCAAACTCCTGGCCTCATGCAGTCTTCCTTCCTCAGCCTCTCAAAGCACTAAGGTTACAGATATGAGCCACCATGCCTGGCCCATAAATTTTAAAAGACTGTAATCATGGTGATTGATTATCTTTTCCAATCATAATGGAATAAAAGTGGAAATCAAGGGCCGGGCACAGTGGTTCATGCCTGTCCTTTTGAGATTCTGTTTAAAAAAACAAACAAACAAAAACTAGAAATCAATTAACAGAGGAAATAACGGGAAAATCCACAATATGTGGAAATTAAACAAAACACTCTTGTATTACTCTGTTTTCACACGCTATGAAGAACTACTTGAGGCCGGGCACAGTGGCTCATGCCTGTAATCCCAGCACTTTGGGATCCAGAGGCAGGCTGATCGCTTGAGAACAGAAGTTCAAGACCAGCTGGCCAACATGGTGAAACCCCGTCTCTACCAAAAATACAAAAATTAGCCAGGCGTGGTGGCATGCAGCTGTAATTCCAGCTACTCAGGAGCCTGAGACAGGAGAATCGCCTGAACCCCGGAAGTGGAGGTTGCAGTGAGCCAAGACTGCTCCACTGCACTCCAGCCTGGGTAACACAGCAAGACTCCGTCCCTAAAAAACAAAATAAAACAAAACAAAACAAAAAACTACCTGAGACTGGCCATTTCATGAAGAAAAGAGGTTTAATTTAGTTCTCCATGGCTGGGGAGGTTTCAAAAAACTTATAATCATGACAGAAGGCGAAGGGGAAGCAAGCATGTCTTACCATTGCAGAGCAGGAAGGGGATGTACCACACTTTCAGACCATCAGATCTTGTGAGAACTCACTGTCACAAGAACAGCATGGAGGAAATCCACCCCCATGATTCACTCACCTCCCACCAAGCCCCTCCCCATTCACTCACCTCCCACCAAGCCCTTCCCCAGACACATGGAGATTACAATTCAAGATGAGATCTGGGTGGGACACAGAGCCAAAGGATACCAACTCTTAAGCAACCATTGAGTCTAAGTCATAAAGGAAAATTAGAAAATATCTTGAGACAAATGAAAATGAAAACACAACATACTAAAACTTATGGGATGTAGCAAAAGCAGTAGTAAGAGGGAAAAATATACCTGTAAACACCTCCTTTAAAAAAGAAGAAATACTGGCCGGGCGCGGTGGCTCACGCTTGTAATCCCAGCACTTTGGGAGGCCGAGGAGGGCGGATCACGAGGTCAGGAGATCGAGACCACGATGAAACCCCGTCTCTACTAAAAATACAAAAAATTAACCGGGCGTGGTGGCAGGCGCCTGTAGTCCCAGCTACTCGGAGAGGCTGAGGCAGGAGAATGGCGTGAACCCGGGAGGCGGAGCTTGCAGTGAGCCGAGATTGCGCCACTGCACTCCAGCCTGGGCGACAGAGCGAGACTCCGTCTCAAAAAAAAAAAAATAAAATAAAAGAAGAAATAAGGCCAGGTGCCGTGCCCCACGCCTATAATCCCAACACTTTGGGAGGCCAAGGCAGGCAGACTACTTGAGGTTGGGGGTTCAAGACCAGCCTGGCCAACATGGTGAAGCCCCATCTCTACTAAAAATACAAAAAAAATTAGCTGGGCGTGGTGGCGGGCACCTGTCATCCCAGCTGCTTGGGAGGCTGAGGCAGAAGAATCACTTTAGCCCAGGAGGCGGGGGTTGTAGTGAGCCAAGATTGTGCCACTGCACTCCAGCCTGGGCAACAGAGCAAGACTCTGTCTCAAAAAAAAAGAAGAAATAGGCCAGGCATGGTGGCTCACACTCGTAATCCCAGTATTTTGGGAGGCCGAGGCAAGTGGATCACCTGAGATCAGGAGTTTGAGACCAGCCTGGCCAACATGATGAAACCCTGTCTCTACTAAAAATACAAAATAGCCAGGCGTGGTGACTTGAGCCTGTAGTCCCAGCTACTCTGGAGGCTGAAGCAGGAGTATCGCCTGAACCCAGGAGCTGGATGGAGGTCGCAGTGAGCCAAGACGGCGCCACTGCACTCCAGCCTTGGTGACAGAGCAAAACTCTGTCTCAAAAAAAAAGAAAAAGAAACATCTAATCAATAAGCTAACTTCATGCTTATGGAACTTTTTAGAAAAACAGCAAACTAAGCCCAAAACTAGTAGAAGGAAAGAAATAATAAAGATTGGAGTCAAGATAAATGAAACATTTTCTTTTTTTTTTCTTTTTAGACAGGGTCTCACTCTGTCACCCAGGCTGGGTGCACTGGCATGATCACAGCTCACTGTAGCCTTGACCTCCAGGGCTCAAGCAATCCTCCCAGCTCAGCCTCCTGAGTAGCTGGGACTACAGGCCCACACCACCACACCAGCTAATTTTTGTATTTTTAGTAGAAGGGTTTCACCATGTTGCCCAGGCTGGTCTCACTGATCTGCCCACCTCAGCCTCCCAAAGCACTGGGATTACACATGTGAGCCACCATGCCCAGCTGTGCTTGAACTTTTAGTGCATTCCCCAAGCCACACACAGATCTATGGACAAAGGATGGTAACTTACCGTCTCAAAGCACCATCTTTGACCAATAACTGGCTGACCACTAAAAAACTGTAGACACGGGGTGACCCCTAGGAAACTGGGCTTTACAATTTTTTTAACTGAAAAAAATACAAAAACAATTCTGGAGATAAATCAATGTTCAAAAACTGCAAGGAAAACAATATTCCACAGATTTCATCCAGGCAAGTTACTAAACAAATAGAGCAATCCGACCAGGCATTGTGGCTCATGCCTGTAATCCTAGCACTTTGGGAGGCCGAGGCAGGTGGATCACTTAAGGTCAGGAGTTCGTGACTAGCCTGGCCAACATGGTGAAACCCCGTCTCTACTAAAAATACAAAAATTCTCCAGGCATACTGGTGTGCACCTGTAATCCCAGCTACTCGGGAGACTGAGGCAGGAGAATTGTTTGAACTCGGGAGGCGGAGCTTGCAGTGAGCTGAGATCATGCCATTGCACTCCAGCCTGGGCGACACAGTAAGACTTTGTCTCAAAGGAAAAAAAAAAAAAAAAAACAGAACAACCCCCAATTGGGAGAGGGAGAGGGTTCAAATCTAAAGTTGCTATCTGTATTGAACAAAATGTTTGATCTTTGACAAAAAACCACAAGGCATGCAAAGTAACAAAGAAGTATGGCCCATACACAGGGGAATGAAGCAGTCAATAGAAACTGTCATGAGGGGGCCAAATGTTGGACTTAGCAAAGACTTTAAAGCAGTTATTATAAACAAAGTTTTTTTTTTTTTTGAGACAGAGTCTCGCTCTGTCACCCATTTTTAAAAGTAGAGAAAGCCAGCCGGGCACAGTGGCTCATGCTTGTAATCCCAGCACTTTAGGAGGCCGAGGTGGGTGGATCACGTGAGCCCAGGAGTTCAAGACCAGCCTGGCCCACATGGTGAAACCCTGACTCTATTAAAAATACAAAAAATTAGCTGGGCATGGTGGTGAGTGCCTGTAGTCCCAGCTATGCAGGAGGCTGAGGCAGGAGACAGTGACTCATCAAATAGAGAATATCAAGAAAAAGACAGAAATTATAAAAAAGAACCAAACAGAAAATCTGGAGTTAAAATCACAATAACTGAATAAAACAATCAGCAAGCTTGAGAACAGATTAATAGATATTTCCAATCTGAAAAACTCAAAGGAAAAAACAATATGGAAAAATGAACAGACTCAGCTGTGGAACATCATCAAGCATAGACCATTTTTTTTTTTTTGAGACGGAGTCTGGCTCTGTTGCCCAGGCTGGAGTGCAGTGGCCCTATCTCAGCTCACTGCAACCTCCGCCTCCCAGGTTCATGCCATTGTCCCGCCTCAGCCTCCCGAGTAGCTGGGACTACAGGCGCCTGCCACCACGCCCGGCTAATTTTTTATATTTTTTAGTAGAGACAGGTTTTCACCGTGTTAGCCAGGATGGTCTCGATCTCCCAACCTCATGATCCACCTGCCTCGGCCTCCCAAAGTGCTAGGATTATAGGCGTGAGCCACTGCGCCTGGCGCAAGCATAGACCATTAAGTGCAAACAATGGGAGTCTCAGAGAAGATAAAGAGAAAGTGACAGAATGAATATTTTAAGAAATGATGGTTGACAACTCCCCAAATTTGGTGAAAAATATTTATTTATATATCCAAAAAGATCAATAAACTCCAAGCAGGATAAATACAGAGATACACATCTAGACACATCACAGTTAAAACTGTTGAAAATCAAAGACAGAGAAAAATCTCAAAAGCACTAACAGAAAAATGACTCATCACCTACTAGGGAAACCTAGTAAGATTAACAGGTGACTTCTCATCAGAAACAATGGAGGCCAGAAAGCAGTAAGATGACATAGTCAAAGTACTGGCTGGAGGAAATCCTAACAACCAAGAATTCAGTATCTACCAAAAAAACACTTTTCCAAAGTGAAGGGAAATAAAGGGAAATAATGACATTCTCAGATAAATGAAGATTCTGAGAATTTGTATAAAGAGCATTGGTAATTATGTAGATAATTATGGAAGACAGTACATTATGTATTTTTCTCTTAGCCAATTTAAAGGACAACTGTATAAAATAATTATAAAATTGTACTATTGGGCTTTGTAACATACAAAGATTAATATATATGATAACACAAAAGAGGAGGAAAGGAATGGAATTATATTAGAGCTAAAAAAATGACATCAAACAAAAAAGAGATAAAAAAATACAAAAAGAAAAAAAAATGACACCAAACAGTAACTTGAGTCCATAAGAATAAATGAAGAGTGTCATAAATGATAACTGTATAAGCTAAAATAGTACTCTAAGGCTGGGCATGATGGCTCACACCTGTAATCCCAGCACTCTGGGAGGCCGAGGCAGGATGTTCGCTTGAACTCAGGAGTTGGCGACCAGCCTGGGCAACATGGCAAAAACCTCTCTACAAAAATTTTAAAAATTAGCTGGGCATGGTGGTGTGCACTTGTCATCCCAGCTATATAGAAGTTTCAGGCAGGAGGATCACTTGAGCCCAGGAGGTCAAGGCTGCAGTGAGGCTTGTTTGTACCACTGTACTTAGGCCTGGGTGCAGAGTGAGATTCTGTCTCAGAAAAAAAAAAAAAAAAAAAGAGAAACACACAACAAGACGCTATACATGTTTTTCACCTTTCTTCTCCTCACTTCTTAAAAAGAGATAAGACTGCATAAAGCAATCGTTAACACTGCACTGTTGAGATTACAACATAGACATAATATGAGACAATAACAGCACAAAGGGAAGAGCGAATGGAGCCATATTAAGGGAACAAAGCTTCTATATTTTAATGGAATTCAACTAGTTTTTTGTTTTTTTTTTTTTTGGAGATAGAGTCTTGCTTTGTCGCCCAGGCTGGAGGACTGCAGTGGCGCGATCTTGGCTCACTGCAAGCTCCGCCTCCCGGGTTCATGCCATTCTCCTGCCTCAGCCTCTCGAGTAGCTGGGACTACAGGCGCCCGCCAACATGCCCAGCTAGTTTTTTTGGTATTTTTAGTAGAGACAGGATTTCACTGTGTTACCCAGGATGGTCTTGGTCTCCTGACCTCGTGATCTGCCCACCTCAGCCTCCCAAAGTGCTGGGATTACAGGTCTGAGCCACCACGCCCGGCCTCAACTAGTATCTATATAAAGTAGACTGTGATAAATTAAGATGCATACTGTAATCCCTAGAGCAATCATTAAAAAAAATAATAAATAGTACAAAAAAGCCAGAACACTCAATGAAAGAATTTAAATGGCACACTAGAAAATAATCTATTTTGACTAGGAACAATGGCTCATACCTGTAATCCCAGCACTTTGGGAGGCTAAGGCAAGAAGATTTCTTGAAGCCAGGAGTTCGAGAATAGCCCTGGCAATTTTTTGAGACCCTATCCCTACAAAAGGGTAAAAAAATTAGCCGACTGGGCAGCGCCCGCTGGCTCATGCCTGTAATCTCAGCACTTTGGGAGGCCAAGGCAGGTGGATCACCTGAGGCCAGGAGTTCAAGATAAGCCTGACCAACATGGCAAAAACCCATCTCTACTAAAAAAAAAAAAAAAAAAAATACAAAAATTAGGCTGAGCGTGGTGGCTTACGCCTGTAATCCCACCACTTTGGGAGACCAAGGCAGGTGGATCATGAGGTCAGGAGTTCAAGATCAGCCTGACCGACATGGTGAAACCCCATCTCTACTAAAAATACAAAAATTAGCCGGGCATAGTGGCATGTGCCTGTAATCCCAGCTACTCAGAAGGCTAAGGCAGGAGAATCGCTTGAACCCAGGAGACGGAGGTTGTAGTGAGCTGACATTGCGCCACTGCACTCCAGCCTGGGTGACAGAGCAAGACTCCGTCTCAAAAATACAAACAAGCAAAAAAAATTAGCCAGGCACGGTGACGGGCACTTGTAATCCCAGCTACTTGGGAGGCTGAGGCAGGAGAATAGCTTGAACCTGGGAGATGGAAGTTGCAGTGAGCCGAGATCACGCCACTGCACTCCAGCCTGGGCAACAAGAGCAAAACTTCATCTCGAAAAAAACAAAACAAAACAGGCCGGGCATGGTGGCTCATGTCTGTAATCCCAGCACTTTGGGAGACTGAGGTGGGCGGGTCACAAGGTCAGGAGTTCAAGACCAGCCTGGACAAGATGGTGAAACCCTGTCTCTACTAAAAATATAAAAAATTAGCTGGACATGGTGGCGGGCTCCTGTAATCCCAGCTACTCAGGAGGCTGAGGCAGGAGAATTGCCTGAACCCAGGAGGCGGATGTTGCAGTGAGCCAAGATTGCGCCACTGCATTCCAGCCTGGGCGACAGAGCGAGACTCCGTCTCAAAAACAAAACAAAATAAAACAAAACAAAAAATTAGCCAACTGTGGTGGTGCAGGCTTGTAGTCCCAGCTACTAAGGAAGCTGAGGCGGGAGAATCACTTGCACCCAGGAGTCCAAGGATGCAGTGAGCTACGGTCACACCACTGCATTCCGGTCCAGCCTGGGTAACAGAGTGAGGCCTTTTCTCAAATAAAGGAAAAAAAGAAAGAAAATAATCTATTTAATAAATATTGCTGGGCACTGTGGCTCACATTTGTAATCTCAGCATTTTGGCAGGCCAAGGTCGGTAGATCACTTGAGCCCAGGAGTTTGAGACCAGCCTGGGCAACATGACGAAACCCTGTCTCTACAAAAGAATACAAAAATTAGCCAGAGGTGGTGGTGTACATCTGTAGTCCCAGGTACTGGGGAGGCTGAGGTGGGAGGATCACCTGAGCCTGGGGAAGTCAAGGCTGCAGTGAGCCATGATCGTACCATTACACTCCAGCCTGGGTGACAGAGTAAAACCCTGCCTCAAAAAAAAAAAAAAAAATACATACATACATAAATAAATAAATAAATAAATAATAAATAAATCCAGGCTGACAACTCCCCAATCTGTCCCCAGTCTAGACTTTTCTGAAATTCAAGTGCACTTCTCACATTGACACTTAGATATCCAATGGTTATCTTAAATTTAACACGTCCAACAGAAACTCCTCATCTTGTCCCCATAGCCCGCTCTATCCATACAGTCTTTCCCTTTACTGTAACCGACAACATCCTTTCAGCTGCTCAGGCCAAAAACCTTGGAGTCATCCTTGAGTCTTCTTTCTCACACCCTCATATTCAATCCGTCAGTGAATGCTGTTGCCTCTACCACCAGAAAGACTTCTTACCACCTCCACTACTATTACCCTAGTCAAAGCTACACTCATCTCTCACCTGGGTAACGACAAGAGTCTCCTGATTAGTCTCCCGGCTTCTGCTCTTCCCCTTATATCCACAGTCTATTCTCAAGCAGCAGCCAGCTTGATCCTTTTTAAAAACATTAGTCACATCACTTTTCTTCCACTCAAAACCCTCTAAATGACTCCCATCACATTTTGTGGAAAAGCCCAAGTCTTCAACTGGCCTTCTAGTTGTTCCTCAAGCTTACAGGCATGCTCCCAGCCCTAAGCATTTATATTGGCTGTTCACTCTGCTTAAAAAGCTCTTCCCACAGATATCCACATGGCTCATTCTCATTTCATGTCAAGTCTTTTTTCAAATGTCACTTTCTCAGTAAGGTCTTCACTGACTACCTTATTTAAAATTTCAATCCCCACCCCCACCCCTACCCCCACTTCTTTATTCCCATAATACTTAGCAACTTCTAATATAATATGTAATTATGGTTTTTAATTTGTTTATTGTCTCTCTCTACCACTAGAATATATGTTACATGAGCAGAGTGATTTTATTACTCTATCTCCCATACCTAGAACATAGTAATAAGCACTCAATAAATATTTACGAAACTAGTGAAGGAAATAAACCAAAAGAAAAGTGAAACTGACTTTAATTTTCTGAAATCTCTATTTTTTAAATCTTTCAGCATATATAACAATAAAATTAGAAAACATGCAAAAGTTAAAACTATTTCTTACCAAAGTCCATTCTATCTTTTTGGTTTCTCTGAAGCAAACCCAAAAGGAGATTGGCCAAATAAGGTGATGTTTCTCTGGGAATACTGGGGGAAAGGAAAAACACAACCACCTGAGTGATAAGTTTATATATATAAACATTAACTTTTGCCTTCCATATAGTAAACTAAAACGTATATGCGGTTTCACAAATACCGATACATTTATACCAAGAAGACCATGTAAGAGTCATCTAAAGAAGGAAAAAAAGCCAGGTGCTGTGGCTCACACCTGTAATCCCAGCACTTTGGGAGGCCGAGACAGGCAGATCATGAGGTCAGGAGATCGAGACCATCCTGACTAACACGATGAAACCCCGTCTCTACTAAAAATAGAAAAAAAAAAAAATTAGCTGGGCATGGTGGCGGGCGCCTGTAGTCCCAGCTACTTGGGAGGCTGAGGCAGGAGAACGGCATGGACCTGGGAGGTGGAGCGTGCAGTGAGCCGAGATCATGTCATGGTACTCCAGGCTGGGCGACAGAGTGAGACTTCATCTCAAAAAAAAAAAAAGAAGGAAAAAAAAGCACTAAATTGCCTTTGAGAAACGGCATCAAATTGAGAAGATTCCTGTATTGTGCTTGCTGTTGTTTTGAGTATCTGTAGGAGTAAGGCACCTCAAAAGCCCAATGTTGAGTTTTAGCATAGCTTCAATCTTGCACTAATAGTTGCTATAATGTTCTCTATTACAAAATAGCCACCTCCATTTCTGTCTGGAAAGGGGCAGCACTTAAATACAAGTGAGAACTAATACAACTTCCTAATATCCAATATGAAAACAACAAGCAATAGGAAAATGAGTTAAGTAATAGCAGTACACAATTCAAAGAATAAGAATTACAAAAAGATATTAAACAGGCTGGGCATGGTGTCTCACGCGTGTAATCTCAGCACTTTGGGGGGCCAAGGCGGGTGGATCACTTGAGGTCAGGAGTTCAAGACCAGCCTGAACAACATGGTGAAATCCTGCCTCCACTAAAAATACAAAAATTGGCCGGGTGTGGTAGCCTGCCTGTAGTCCTAACTACCTGGGAGGCTGAGGCAGGAGAATGGCTTGAAACTGGGAGGTGGACGTTGCAGTGAGCCAAGATCGTGCCATTGCACTCCAGCCTGGCAACAGAACAAGACTCCGTCTCAAAAAAAAAAAAAAAGAAAAAGATATTAAACAAATACAAAGAAGCCAAACTCACTAATAAAGAGAATAATGCAAATTAAATTAATAGCTAACTGGTCCTCATGCATTTGTGCGGCATCAAATCCACTAACATTCCGTGTTGGTAAAAATGAGGGAAAAGGAGCAGTCTTCTATCTTGCTGTATTCACTGGGACAGCCTATTTGGAAAGTGTATCTTTTGGTCTGACAATTCCATTTCTAGGAGTCCACCCTAACAAAATGCACACATACACAAAGGTGTACACACACATACATACGTACACACACACACACACTTCACTAGAGCCTGTTTGCAGTAACCAAAAAATGAAAACAGGGATCTGATTAAATAAAATAATGTGCATCTATGGGACTCTCTGTGGCATTTAAAAGCATACAGTGGCAGGTGCAGTTGAGCCCCGGGTCACCAAGATGTCATTCCCAAAGTATACTCCATCGCGCCTGGCCACTCTGCCCCTGACATCTCAACCCGGCCAAATACGACATATCTCTGGAAACCCAACGGGCACAAGTCGAGCAGCTGGCCATAAGAGCCTGGCTGAAACAGAGTACCTGCTTCAGTACAACAACCCCAACAGCAGAGGGCTCATCGAAGATCCTGCCTTGATTCATTGGACCTATGCAAGATCAGCAAATGTCTATCCTAATTTCAGACCCACTCCTAAAAACTCACTCTTGGGCGCTCTGTGTGGATTTGGGCCCCTCTTCTTCTGGCATTATGTTTTCAAAACTGACATGGATAGAAAAGAAAAACTTATCTGTGAAGGAAAATTGGATCAAACATTTAACCTCTCATATTAAGTCTGTCAATGATGACTATATGTACTCCTCCCTAAATAGTCTATTAATCATTAAAAAAACAAACAAAAAAAAGCATACAGTTGGCCAGGTATGGTGGCTCATGCCTGTAATCCCAGCACTTTGGGAGGATGAGGCGGGGGGATCACTTGAGGTCAGGAGTTCAAGACCAGCCTGGCCAACATGGTGAAACTCCGTGTCCACTAAAAAAAAAAAAAAAAAAAAAATACAAAAATTAGCCAGGCGTGGTGGTGGGTGCCTACAGTCCCCGCTACTAGGAAGGCTGAAGCAGCAGAATCGCTTGAACTTGGGAGGGGGAGGCTGCAGTGAGCCGAGATCGTGCCACTGCACTCCAGCCTGGGCGACAGAGCAAGACTCTGTCTCAAAAAAAAAAAAAAAAGCATACAGTGGCTGTCCACATCCTGCTGCGGAACATCATCTGTGATGTGCTACAAAGTAAAAAACAAAACGACGCTGCAAACAACTTACAAAATATGATGTAATTTGTCTTAAACTATGCATGTGTATAAATACATACATAAACAAGCACTCATCTCAAGATACAAGTTCAAGAGAAAAAAAAAAAAAGGAAAACAAGCACTCAAACACGTATAAAGAATGCCCAAAAAACTATGAAGAAAGAGACACAGCAACCTCTTGTTACCCCTAAAGAGAGCAAAGCTGGGGGGAATTCACTTCCTACTTTACGCGTATCTATTCTGTCCACATTACCCTCCCCACAAGGAACACTGTAACTTCCATATATTTTTCTTTTAAATTTGGATTTTAAAAAAGAAAGAAAAGAGTACAGCACTACACAGACACCTATGATGTGCCAGCAATTTTCTAATTTGTTGTAACAAATGCTTTCACATTATCAACTGAAAAAGAATTAAAAAATGAGAATACATAAAACACGAACAGTTCAAATAAACAACACTGTATTCACAAATAGTAAAACCCAGTGTAATCTAAACACATACCTAGGCATTAAGCTCCTGTTTTTTTCATAAAACATCCTTAAGTCTTGAGGACTACTGGCCTATTAAAAAAAAAAAAAAAAGGTTTAATTTCCTAAACAACGGGGGAAAACTTTCAAATCATATGATTGACACTCATATGCTTTTTTTTTAAGGGATTGAGGGAGTGGGAGTTTCAAGGAAGGGACTGAGAGGGAAGGAGGGAAAGTACGAGGGAGGAGGAAAGGAAAGGGAGATGATGCTCATACTCTTGCTACAGAACATAGATTCTCAACTTGAAAGCCACGGATTGCTGAAGGACCCATAACTGGTCATTAGGAACTCATAAAACCTGTGACACTGTGTGAGAATTCTGTACATCTGAGTATAATGTACCTTTTCTGAGGTCAGACTCTGAGAGAAGCCTGAAACTTAGAATAGATTAAGGGCCACTATTCTGAAGGTTACATGGCCTGCCCAATAGGTACATTATTGTTGGGTAAAATTCAGGTGTACTTTACCTTAGAACCCTGAAGGAATTCAAAGAAAAGAACTATGTATACTGCTACTATTCAGTCTCTCCACAGCAACAAATAGCTGATAACAACAGCTGATGAATTAGTGAAGCCTCCTCTACATGCAAACTAGACTAAGAAATGAAAAGTGTTTAACCTGGCTGTGTTACTAATTTTCTTTTTTCTTTTTTTTTGAGACGGAGTTTCGCTCTTGTTGCCCAGGCTGGAGTGCAATGGCGCGATCTCGGCTCACCGCAACCTCCGCCTCCCAGGTTCAAGCAATTCTCCTGCCTCAGCCTCCCTAGTAGCTGGGATTACAGGCATGTGCCACCACGGCCAGCTAATTTTGTATTTTTAGTAGAGACGGGGTTTCTCCATGTTGGTCAGGCTGGTCTCGAAGTCCTGATCTCAGGTGATCTGCCTGCCTCGGCCTCCCAAAGTGCTGAGATTACAGGCGTGAGCCACCGCGCCGAGCCGTCACTAATTTTCTTAATACTATCTTGGGCAAATATTTTCACTTTGTTCCAGTTTTCAAATTCAAAGATCTTCTTTGTAACATAAGAAATTATAACACGGCAATATGAACTCAAGAGAAATCATCTTGATTATACTCTACAGGGTCACTTTTTGGCAGGATGTTGGGGGAGAGGAGGAGAAGACAGACCCATAATAATTTCCATAAAGTGTATATAATTACCTCCCTCTCACCTAGCAGTGTCGGGAATAGAGAGCTAGAGATGGTTTCCAGAGATCTCCCCAGACCAGCCCCAGCCCTCATGTGGATTCCAGGATCCCAAAACCAGGCTAACCAGGAAGCTCTGGTGTCACCATTCACACCCATTTCCCACCAGGCTGTTAGCCCCGAACCCAACATACAACAGACTTCATGCCCAGTCCAACTACAAAGGGCAGGCAGATAAAAGGGGAAAACCAAAAGACGTTCTGACTCACTAAAGCAGTTCTTGCCTATAACAGAATCAAAGTAAGTCACAGAGGAGCCAAAAACACTGCTTTCAAAGTATTCTTCATTTTACAAATCAAACGCAACTATAAAATGACAAGATCCCAAAACTGAGGACATAAGAAAAAAGTCAGCGTACCTGAAAAGGTGGTTTTCCAACTAGGCATTGGTATATCACTGTTCCTATGCTCCACAAGTCAGCCTTAGCATCATAATGTTGAGACATAATAACCTCAGGAGCCTGGAAACAGAGAAATTTAAGGGGCATGCAGTACGTTATTTACATAATTAATATGCACATATTAACTGGTAAAGGTGACACTCCTAACAAACTACCAGAATAAAACAATACCCTATGATAGTTCTCTAATCAAATAATAAGGCAATGAACTTACAACATATTATATATTGAGATTTACTAGTAAATCTCAAAATCAATGTTGCATGAAAAGAGGCAAGTTATAGAAACAAATGTTTCAACTGATTATGATGGACACATGAAGTACAGTGAGAGGGCCGAAATAATAATGAAAAATACACACCATAGGACATGGTATATAAAATACATACCACAGGACAGAGGTTCCCTCAGGTGTGTGAGAGGAGCAGAGGAGGAAATGGAATCAGGGAGAGGTACAAAAGGAACTTGAGCTGTCTCCAAAATATTTTTCTTTTCTTTTTTTTTTTTTTTTTTTTGAGAATGAGTCTCACTGTGTCACCCAGGCTGGAGTGCAGTGGCGTGATCTCGGCTCACTGCAACCTCCACCTCCTGGGTTCAAGCGACTCTCCTGTCTCAGCCTCCCGAGTAGCTAGGATTACATGCACCTGCAACCATGCCCAGTTAATTTTTTATATTTTTAGTAGAGACGGGGTTTCAACATGTTGGCCAGGCTGGTCTCGAACTCCTGACCTCGTGATCCTCCCACCGTGGCCCCCCAAAGTGCTGGGATTACAGGCATGAGCCACCATGCCCAGCCTATTTTATTTCTTTCAAAAACAAGATCAAGACAAACATGGCAAAATGTTAACTTTGTGAAATATGGATGGTGGGTACATAGGTGTTTGCTATATTATTCCCTATGTTTTTTGTAATCTGAATACTTTTATAGTAATAGAAAAACTATGATGCAAAACCCCACACAATACTAAAAATTGTCCTAAGGGCAAAACCATTTCTCTGCTGCTTTGTTACAGGTATTTTCCCACCTCTCATCAAATTTTGCGTTTTAAATAAACCATTAATCAGGACAAATATTAAACAGAAACGGAAAATATACTTAAAGATAGTTTTATTTCTCAGAGGTAACATTTCCTTTTAACTTTACTTCTTTGTGGAAATGGGGTCTTGCTGTGTTCACAGGCTGGCCATGAACTCCTGGGCTTCAGAGGTCCTCCTGCCTCAGCCTCCCAAGTAGCTGGGACTAAAGGCACGCATCACTACACCCAGCTCAGGCATAACATTTTTATTTATTTTCCCTAGTAAATTTCTTATTAAGTCAATATCCTTTAATAATCAGCCAAAGCACTCTAACCTCAAGGCTAAACTAATTTTCTACTCAAGAAGTACAAAGTAATTTTAAAATTCATATAAAATTATAAAATTTATTATATATAAGCAGTATAAATCTAATAAAAATTTTTTTGAAATTTGATTACTAGTTCAAAGTTGATTTTAGTTTAGAGAAATTTTGAATTTAATAGAAATCTATTTTAAATTTAGAACTGAAACAGGTACAATTATTTCACATAATTCTGAAGCTCTAGAATTAAGGTATTTCCAGACTTAATACTGCACATTACTTTAGAAGTTTCATAGCCTAACCCTATAATACATGATGACATCTATTTGAGAGGATAAAGGGGAAAGCTGAGATAGTTCAGCTGTGTGAGGCTAATGGAAAAAACATCTATAACATAGGGATCCTGTCAAGAGAGTTAACATGCAAAAGATGAGCACATCCTACAGCTGAAGAAGTGCTCCTAGAAGGTGTTTTTTAAAGCACTCCTAGTATTATACATTATGTACAGCATGACTACCCTTGATTAATTTTTATTTTCAACTTAACAGATTTGTCTCATAACTAATCTTTTTTAAAAAATAAAAACAAATGGGCAAAAATGACTTACTTTTATAGTCCACTATGCTAAGGCAAAAGATGTCTGTATTATAGCATTATTAGTAATATAATTAACATTAGTAATAACAACTTGGACTATATGTAAAATCACATCTTATTTGGAAGCAAGCATTATATTTAAATTCCAATGCTTATGGAGCCATGCTTTAAACACACAAGGATGCAAAGACTCACTCACCATGTACATTGGGGATCCACACAGTGTTGCAGCCATCATGTTACTATGTAGGTAACGAGCAAAACCAAAATCCGCTATTTCACAAAACAGAAAGTAGAAAAGCAAATTATATCTTCGCTCATACCTAACATATATCATATGATTCTTCAAGACACAATAAGGCACAAAGGACTGTGAAAAATAAACAGCTTATTGAATAAGACTATCCACCAAAGAAAAAAGTACCTACCTTGATTTCAACAAGCTAAAAATAGTAGTAATCGTCAACTGTACAACTCACTGCTCTGCCAGATTTGTAACCAAGGTGCACGAAACTTTGCAAGTGAAAATGCTAATTCTAGTAAGTAGCTCATTAATACAGTTTTCACTAAATATCAATACCAGATGGAGAATGTGAACAATTATGTTTTTATTGTTTCAAATAATTCTGAGGTACTACTAAAAAAAACTGCCAAGGGCTAAACTAGATGGTCTCTGAGATCCCTATGTCAAAAGCCTAGGAACTGTAAAGAATCAGGGTTATGGCCAGGCGTGGTGGCTCACACCTATAATCCCAGCACTTTGGGAGGCTGAGGTGGGCGGATCACCTGAGGTCAGGAGTTCAAGACCAGCTTGGCCAACATGGTGAAACCCTGTCTCTACTAAAAAAAAAATACAAAAAAAATTAGCTGGGTGTGGTGGCACATGCCAGCTACTTGCGCATCCCAGCTACTTGGGAGGCTGAGACAGGAGAATCTCTTGAACCTGGGAGGCAGAGGTTATAGTGAGCCTAGATCGTGCCACAGCACTTCAGCCTGGTGACAGAGCGAGACTCCATCTCAAAAAAAAAGAATCAGCGTTATTAATTTGCTGCCAGTAACCACACCACATCAATTTTCCTCTCGAGAGACGCAGGTATTCATATTTAGAGCTCCTGATGTGGGCCTGTCAGCACTGCCTGAGACTTAGCAGAAACTGTCAATAATGTAAAGGATTCACCTATCTAACAGAACTCCACGATCTCAATAAAAATATCAAATTGCATCAATAAAATCCATCATTTGGCCAGGTGTGGAGGCTCACACCTGTAATCCCAGTACTTTCAGAGGTTGAAGTGGGCAGATCACCCGAGGTCAGGAGTTCAAGACCAGCCTGGCCAACATGGTGAAACCCTGTCTCTACTAAGAATATAAAATTTAGCTGGGCATAGTGGTGCATGCCTGTAATCCCAGCTACTCAGGAGGCTGAAGCAGGAGAATCGCTTGAACCCCGGAGGCGTAGGTTGCAGTGAGCCAAGATTGTGCCACTACACTCCAGCCTGAGCAACAGAGCGAGACTCCATCTCAAAAAAAAAAAAAAAAATCCATCATTCAACAAAGCTAAAGTTGTCTAAAAATAGTTTCAAAAATGTCCTTTCCATGACACAATACATGGTCATTTACCTATTTTGATGCGAATACCACTGATGCTTGATTTTCTGCGACTGGCATAGGACAGCAAGATGTTCTGTGGTTTGAGATCTCTGTGGATGATTCCTTTGCTGTGCAGAATTCGCATGGCAGCAGCAATCTGATGCAGAAACACTCTGATAGTATCTTCACTGAGAGTTCCTTTCACTGGTACAAAAGGAGTCACGTAAATATTTAAGCACACAAAATCAAATACCATCTGCATATTCCATCCACAGGACTAGGTCGTGAAGGAGAGCATGAAGGGAATGAGGAATTTGGATTCACATTTATTCATTTTTTTAACTTTAATAATTGAAATCTACGAAGAGATACCAGATTTCTCAAACCTGTAGTCCATCTGTTGTAAAGAGAACTGACTGGCACTTTCATCTTTTGTTTCACCTGTGTTTTTTGCTTTTCCCTTCCTGTTCTTACCACTGAAGGTGCCCACGTGACTGAACACCATATGTACTCAATAAATATGAATGTCCTTTACAAGCCAAAAGCTAAGTTCCTCTTCATATTAGTCAAATATCTGGAATAAATGTCCATATTTAATTCCAACCATTATGTGAGCACAAATTAAAAACAAGCAAAATCTTTGACCAGAGGGACCAGATACTACTGCTACCTGTACCTGTGAGGCATCTGTGTTCCTGCATCTACTCTGTCCTTTTATCTCCCACACCCCCGTCCCACTATCTTTCATAACTAAAAATACCTTAAGAATAAATGTTTTAACCTATTTCACCACTATAAAGAGGTGATATGAACATTATTTGAAAGTAGTGAGTCATTATTCTGTAAATTTTTTTTTTTTTTTGAGACAGAGTTTCACTCTGTCCCCCAGGCTGGAGTGCAGTGGCACAATCTCAGCTCACTGCAACCTCCGCCTCCTGGGTTCAAGAGATTCTCCTGCTTCAGCCTCCTGAGTAGCTGGGACTACAGGCATGTATCACCATGCCCAGCTAATTTTTCTGTTTTTGTAGAGACAGGGTTTCACCATGTTGGCCAGGCTGGTCTTGAACTCCTGACCTAAGTGAGGAGTGCCTCAGCCGCCCACAGTGCTGGGATTACACTGAGATTACACTGAGAGACATCGTGACCAGCCTATTCAGTAAATTCTACAGTATTTCTGTGTATGCCAGAGAATGTTGTGGTTAACAGCTTGATTTGAAGTCTAACTGCCTTCGTTCAACTCCTAGTTCTTCCACTTAATGTGTGACCCTTTTTAAAAGACAATCCCTCTGTGCCCACCTTCCTCATGTATAAAAGTTGATGAGAATAACTACATGAGTTGACATGATGATTAAATAAAACCCATTTAATAATGAAAACTTGTGCTCATTTCAGCAGCACATGTACTAAAATTGGAACAATACAGAGAAGATTAGCAAAAAATATTTATATTAAAAAAATTATGAAAACTTTAGAAAAAGGCTTTGCACATATTTCAATGTAGTAAGTATGCAAATAAGCTTATTACAGTGAGTCTAAAAGTCACAAGTGTAATTCCTTACCTACACTGAGGATTTAGTATCCACGTACCTATTTAAATTATTTGTGATGCATATCTGTCCGTATAATTCTTAGAGTATGTTCTATATAACCTTTCCATTTGTAAATAAGAGAGAAATAACATTAATACTTGGAACAAGTGAAATATTGTGGTTTTAAAATAATTTTAATGACCTGTCAAGTTTTACAAGTCCTTAACGTCTTCAAATAAAGTAAATCTTTATGGTTTAAAAATTATCAAATATGGCCCGGTGTGTGGCTCATGCCTGTAATCCCAGCACTTTGGGAGGTCATGGTGGATGGATTGCTTGAGCCCAGGAGTTTGAGATCAGCCTAGACAACATGATAAGACTTTGTCTCTACAAAAAAATAAAAAAGTAAGGCCAGGTATGGTGGCTCACACCTGTAATCCCAGCCCTTTGGGAGGCCAAGGTGGGCGCATCACCTGAGCTCAGGAGTCTGAGACCACCCTGGGTAACATGATGAAACCCCATCTCTACTAAAATACAAAAAATTAGCCAGGCATGGTGGCACATGTCTATAGTCCAGCTACTTGGGAGGCTGAGGCATGAGAACCACTTGAGCCAGGGAGGCAAAGGTTGCAGTGAGCCGAGATCATGCCATTGCACTCCAGCTTAGACTACAGAGATGCCATCTCAAATAAATAAATACAATTAAAAATTAAAACTAAAAGAAATTTTTGGGGACTGGGCACGGTGGCTCACACCTGTAATCCCAGCACTTTGAGAGGCCAAGGCGGGTGGATCATGAGGTCAGGAGTTTGAAACCAGCCTGGCCAGCATGGTGAAATGCTGTCTCTACTAAAAATACAAAAATTAGCCCAGCATGGTGGCGCACGCCTGTAGTCCCAGCTACTCGGGAGGCTGAGGCAGGAGAATAGTCTGAACCCAGGAGGTGGACGTTGCAGTGAGCTGAGATCTTGCCACTGCACTCCAGCCTGGGCAACAGAGCAAGACTCCATCTCAAAAAAAAAAAAAAATCATCCTTCGGAGATGAACACTGTTAAAAATTTGATGTGCATTTTTCCAGCTCTACTTTCTGGCAGATGCTAATATATATATTATCGCATATTAGTGGGGAGGTCAAATCAACAACTAGAACTTTATTTTTGTAATGTTTTATTAAATTACATTGTGGCAATTGAAATGGATGGTATATTTAAAATTTATTTTGGCCGGGCGCGGTGGCTCACACCTGTAATCCCAACACTTTGGGAGGCCGAGGAGGGTGGATCACCTGAGGTCAGGAGTTCAAAACCAACCTGGCCAACATGGCAAAATCCCGTCTCTACTAAAAATATGAAATTAGCCAGGCACAGTGGCAGGTGCCTGTAACATACTCGGGAGGCTGAGGCAGGAGAATGGCTTGAAACCGGGTGGCAGAGGTTGCAGTGAGCCAAGATCGCACCACTGCACTCCAGCCTGGGCGACAGAGTGAGACTCCATCTCAAAAAGGAAAAAAAAAAAAAGAAAGACAATGTAAAAGGTGTTTGTTTCAAAGAGCAAATTAAAGGACTAAATGACCCTATTGTGACACAATGACATTCAACCTTCTAGACATTCCAGACCTTCTAGACATTCCAGACCTTCTAGACCCGTGCTCTCTAACAGGAATATAAGGTGGCCACACATCAAACTTTCCGTTTTCTAGTGGCCAGATTTTAAAAAGTGAAAAGAAAGAGATATAATATATTTAACCCAATATATCCAAAATATTACCATTTCAACTTGTAATAAATATTTTTATTTTTTATTTATTTTTTTTTGAGACGGAGTCTCGCTCTGTCGCCCAGGCTGGAGTGCAGTGGCACAATCTCGGCTCACTGCAAGCTCCGCCTCCCGGGTTCACGCCATTCTGCCTCAGCCTCTCCGAGTAGCTGGGACTACAGGCTCCCGCCACCACGCCCGGCTAATTTTTTGTATTTTTTAGTAGAGACGGGGTTTCACCGTGGTCTCGAACTCCTGACCTCGTGATCCGCCCGCCTCAGCCTCCCAAAGTGCTGGGATTACAAGCGTGAGCCACTGCGCCCGGCAATAAATATTTTTAAATTAATGAGATTTAATCATTCCTTCTGATGAAGTATTCAAAATCTGTTGTGCATTTTACACTTACAGCACATCTTGATTCTGACTAGCCACACTTCAACAGCGCAATGTGGTCAGTGGCTACTATACTGGGCAGTGCAGCTCTCAATAATTCCTCTAAGGACCAGAATTTCTTTCATATGTCTTTAAAGTGCTTTCATACTACAAAGGATTCCCTTAAGGACTGCGGCAGAGAAAGATCAGGGAGAAGTTAAAAAACCAAAATCCTACAGCAGTATAAGTAAACACTAGTGCTAGAACCATGCTTGCCTGGCTGACTCCAACATTCAAGCTATTAAGCTCTTCACTATTCAGTCTCCTAACAATATTGCTTTAGAATATCAAACACAAGAGTTCAACAAAACTGTTCTAATAGTGCTTCTATGGGTGAATAATAGTTCTGTTAATGAGACTGATATTCTCTCTCTTTTTTTTTAACAACATGTTCTCTAGAAAAGAAAAAACTGATATTCTAAGGAGGGTGGTGTCAACTGATACTCTAATGAGGGCTGTAAGCTGGTGTCACTCAGTCTGACGCCAGGTAGAAAAGTGCTTCATCAGGAACGCTAAGGATGTCAAGAAAGGCAGAGCAGGGTGCTTTCCAGCTTCAACTCCTTTCCAACAGCAGTGAATGAAAGTGTCTGTCTCACTGCATTCTATCTATGATTAACATTTTGAAATCTGTTTACTAAATTGACAGTTTTTTTTTTTTTTAACTACCAAATTCAGGACAATGGCTGCCTCTAGGGAAAGGACAGGAATGGGGCTGCAGAAAGGCTTACAGGGAGCTTCAACTGTATTTATAATTTTTTTTTTTTTTTTGAGACAGAGCCTTGCTCTGTAGCCCAGGCTGGAGTAAAATGGTGTGACCTCAGCTCACTGCAACCTCCGCTACCTGGGTCCAAGAGATTCTCCTGCCCCAGCCTCCCAAGCAGCTAGGACTACAGGAGTGCATCACCATGCCCAGCTACATTTTGTATTTTTAGTACAGACAAGAGTTTCACCATGTTGGACAGGATGGTCTCGAACTCCTGGCCTCAAGTGATCCATCCACCTCGGCCTCCCAAAGTGCTGGGATTATAGGCTAGAGCCACCACGCCCAGCCTATAATTCCCTTGTAATGGTGGTGGGGGGTACACGTACTGGTATTCTTTACACTTTTCTCCACACAGCTTCTGAATGTTAGCAATATTCTATATTATTCTATATATCTATGTTATCTTTTGTAAACTGTCCACAGTGCTTTTACCATCAACTGCCATAATCTATTTTTTTTTTTCTGAGATGGGAGTTTCTATCTTGTTGCCCAGGCTGGAGTGCAATGGCATGATCTCAGCTCACTGCAACCTCTGCCTCCTGGGTTCAAGTGATTCTCCTGCCTCAGCCTCCCAAGTAGCTGGGATTACAGGCATGTGCCACCCAGCTAATTTTGTATTCTTAGTAGAGATGAGGTTTCTCCATGTTGATCAGGCTGGTCTCGAACTCCCCACCTCAGGTGATCCGCCCACCTCAGCCTCACAAAGTGCTAGGATTACAGGCGTGAGCCACCGCACCCGGCCGCCGTAACCTATTTATAGGTTGAATATTTTAACCTTTTACTGTCTTTTTGCATATTCCCCTTGCATCTTTTAAGGGGTGAACGAGTACATACTGGCTTCACTGGCCAGGTGCGGTGGCTCAGGCCTGTAATCTCAGCACTTTGGGAGGCCGAGGCGGGCAGATCACGAGCAGTTCAAGACCAGCCTGATCAACACGGTGAAACCCTGTCTCTACTAAAAATACAAAAATTAGCTGGGCATGGAGGCATGCACCTGTAATCCCAATTACTCAGGAGGCTGAGGCAGGAGAATCACTTGAACCCAGGAGGCGGAGGTTGCAGTGAGCCGAGAATGCACCACTGCACTGCAGCCTGGGCGACAGAGTGAGACTTCATCTCCCCCCTCCAAAAAAAAAAAAGGAAAAAGAAAATACTCTGAAGGCACACAATTTGATCTGAATGCTTCATATCCTACATGTATGCATTTTGGGTTCAGAATTTCAAGCACCATCTAATACTAAAATCTTACTTCTGTACCACAAAATAATTTAAATGTTACCTTTAATGCCTTATAATTTTTGTTGCCTTTTTTTAATTGCAAGAAATATTCACATAAATACATTCTTGGATATATTTTTCCACTATAATTTTTTAATTTTGAAAGAAACGAAACAGACTAAAACTCAGTCAAGCCTTTTGAAGGAGAGGAATTCTATCGGGTTTCTCCTCTCCTGGGGATAGGACCATCTCTCAAACACTGTCAGAGAGAGACACACAAAAAGGTAACTACTTATATACAAGTAAAGTTTAGGAACAAAACCACAAACAACAACAACAACAACAGGTCTGCAAAGTGACCACAAGTCAAACAAATACACAAATATTTATTGAATGTTTCTACATAAGAGCAGAAAATGGGTAGTGTATTTCAAAAGTACCTCTTAGGATTAAACAGGCTGCAGCACTATCTTTACTGAACACTGACACACACACACAGTTACCTTGCAAATAATCTGCGAGGTCTCCACCATTGCAATACTGACATAGAAAAGAGAAAGTAATGAAAATAAGGACAGTGATTCAAGATTAATTCAATCCATTCGCAATTGTGATTAAAAAATCATTTGTATATAATGTCATGTAAATATAGCCTAAAAACATTATTATAGATTCAAAATTTTTAAAATTTTATATTCCTCGAGTAGAATCTGGATCACTGAATCAACTTTATTAATACAAAAATTCAAATAATCTACTACCAATTTTAAAGTTCATATTAATCAAAAAGGATTTGAAATATGCAGATTCATGCTAGAATCTAAAAAAAAAAAAATTTGAAATTAAACAGAAGTTTGTATACTACCTACCTCCATCACCAAAAAGACAGAGTTGGGTAATTCCTGAAAAGTAAACATATTAAATATCATTTAGAGAAAAATTAAACACAAAATTTAAAGATAATGATAGTTAAAAATACCATACTTGTTCATTATTAAAACTGGTAAAATGAAATCACAAAATCTTTTAGAAGTGAAATTAGGCCCAGGCGCGGTGGCTCACGCTTATAATCCCAGCACTTTGGGAGGCCGAAGCAGGCGGATCACGAGGTCAGGAGATCGAGACCACGGTGAAACCCCGTCTCTACTAAAAATACAAAAAAAATTAGCCAGGCGTGGTGGCGGGCGCCTGTAGTCCCAGCTACTCGGAGAGGCTGAGGCAGGAGAATGGCGTGAACCCAGGAGGCAGAGCTTACAGTGAGCCGAGATTGCGCCACTGCACTCCAGCCTGGGTGACAGAGCAAGACTCCGTCTCCAAAAAAAAAAGAAAGTGAAATTAAAATTCCCAACACAATGATGTAATTATCTCCTCTACAAAGCCAAATCAAGTTTTGGTAACACTAACGTAGTCATCAAGAAGTAAAATTTTGTTTACAGAACTAACTAGAGAAATATTCATCTTTTGGTTACGATTGACCTAAAACAACAGATCTAGGACAAAAAGCATGGTAAATTTACAAGGGGGAAAAAGGAAGGATTCTTTGGTCCTTGGGGAAAGTTTCACTTTGAAAAGTTTATGATTCGGAGCAGTAAAACAGCATAATCCTCCCTAGCAACACTATATGCACAATCTGATTTCTGGAATATATGACGCAGGATGCCTGGTTTTTTGTTTTTCTGATTTTTATGTTTATTTGGGGCAATCGCATTATCAGCAATCGGTGGCAAAGGGAAATGTTTTATCACATTATCAACACGTTCCAAAATGTTGAGGAAATCAATTGAGGGCTCTTAAAAAGTCTCTCAAATCCATATAGCTCCAGGTCTGCTGTTGATTAAGTAACTCAAAGACTGATTAGCTGGCTCTTAACGGCAATTTTTATAACGATAACTAAATTTTAGATTGAACTTCCCTGTGGCTTAACTTGAGCCAGTGTGCAAATGTGATTCAAAATATAGCTTTTGGCCAGGTGCGGTGGCTCACATCTGTAATCCCAGCACTTTGGGAGGCTGAGGCGGGCAGATCATGAGGTCAGGAGATCGAGACCATCCTGGCTAATACAGTGAAACCCCATCTCTACTAAAAATACAAAAATCAGCCGGGCGTGGTGGCAGGCACCTGTAGTCCCAGCTACTTGGGAGGCTGAGGCAGGAGAATGGCATGAACCTGGGAGGCGGAGCTTGCAGTGAGCCGAGATCATGCCACTGCACTCCAGCCTGGGCAAGAGAGCCAGATTCTGTCTCAAAAGATATATACAGATAGGTGGGCCGGGTGCGGTGGCTCACACTGTAATCCCAGGACTTTGGGAGGCCAAGGTGGGTGGATCACGAGGTCAGGAGATCGAGACCATCCTGGCTAAAACGGTGAAACGCCATCTCTACCAAAAATACAAAAAATCAGCCGGGCGTGGTGGCAGGCGCCGTAGTCCCAGCTACTTGGGAGGCTGAGGCAGGAGAATGGCATGAACCCAGGGGGCGGAGCTTGCAGTGAGCCGAGATTGCGCCACTGCACTCCAGCCTGGGTGACAGAGCGAGACTCCGTCTCAAAAAAAAAAAAAAAAGATATATACAGATAGGTCTAGATCGGTCTAGATCTATCTATATCTAGATATATAGCTTTTGGGCTGGGCCCAGTGGCTAACACCTGCAATCCCAACACTTTGGAAGGCCAAGGTGGGAGGATCACTTGAGCCCAAGAGTTCAAGACTAGCCTAGGTAACACACGGAGAACTCATCTCTACTAACAATTAAAAAATGGCCGGGTACAGTGGCTCATGCCTGTAATCCCAGCACTTTGGGAGGCTGAGGCGGTTGGATCACCTGAGCTAAAGAGTTCGAGACCAGCTTGGCCAACATGGTGAAACCCCGTCTCTAATAAAAATACCAAAAAAAAAAAAAAATTAGCCGGGCGTGGTGGCGGGTGCCTATAATCCCAGCTACTTGGGAGGCTGAGGTAGGAGAATCACTTGAACCCAGGAGACAGAGGTTGCAGTGAGCCGAGATCGTACCACTGCACTCCAGCCTGGGCAACAGAGTGAGAATTCATCTCAAAAAAAAAAAAAAATTAGGCCAGGCACAGGGGCTCACACCTGTAATCCCAGCACTTTGGGAGGCCAAGGTGGGCATATCACCTGAGGTCAGGAGTTCAAGACCAGCCTGGCCAACATGGTGAAACCCCATCTCTACTAAAAATACAAAAAAATTAGCCGGGCTTGGTGGTGCACGCCTGCAATCCCAGCTACTCCAGAGGCTGAGGCATGAGAATCGCTTGAGCCTGGGAGGTGGAGGTTGCAGTGAGCTGCGACTGTGCCACTGCACTCCAGCCTAGGCAATAGAATGAGATGCCATCACAAAATAAATAAATAAATAATAAAAATAAAAAAGTCTTGAAGGACACAAAACAGTTTTTTCTTCTGGAAAAAGGAAATAAAGAGGTATAAGAAGAGGGCATCTCGGCCGGGTGCAGTGGTTCTCGACTGTAATCCCAGCACTTTGGGAGGCTGAGGCGGGTGGATTACGACGTCAGGAGATCGAGACCTCGATGTCAGGAGTTCGAGACTAGCCTGGCCAATACAGTGAAACCCCATCTCCACTACAAAATATAAAAATTAGCTGGGCATGGTGGCACGTGCCTATAGTCCCAACTACCCAGGAGGGAGAGGCAGGAGAATCACTTGAACCCGGGAGACAGAGGTTGCAGTAAGCCAAGATCGCGCCACTGCATTCCAGCCTGGCAACAGAACGAGAGTCCATCTCAAAAAAAAAAAAAAGACAAAAATTAGCTGGGCAGCGTGGTACACACCTGTAGTCCCAGCTGCTTGGGAGGCTGAGGCAGGAGAATCGCTTGAACCCAGGAGGCAGAGGTTGCAGTGAGCTGAGATCACGCCACTGCACTCTAGCTTGAGCGACAGAGCAAGATTCCATCTCAAACAAACAAACAAACAAAAAAGCACCAGGTGCAGTGGCTCATGCCTGTAATCCCAGCACTTTGGGAGGCCAAGGCAGGCAGATCACAAGGTCAGGAGATCAAGACCATCCCGGCTAACACTGTGAAACCCCATCTCTACTAAAAATACAAAAAGTTAGCTGGGCATGGTGGTGGGTGCCTACAGCCCCAGCTACTCAGGAGGCTGAGGCAGGAGAATAGCGTGAACCCGGGAGGCGGAGCTTGCAGTGAGCCGAGATGGCCACTGCACTCCAGCCTGGGTGACAGAGTGAGACTCCATCTCAAAAAAAAAAAAAAAAAAAGAAGAGGGCATCTCTTTTTTACTTCATATACTGCTAGACTATTTGAAGTGTTTTTATACTGAAGGTCATTTACTTTTGTAATTTAAAAAAACAATAAAGTAAATTTTTTTTTTTTTTTGAGACGGCATCTCGCTCTGTGGCCCAGGTTGGAGTACAGTGGCGTGATCTGAGCTCACTGCTCCACCTCCCGGGTCCACGCCATTCTCCTGCCTCAGTCTCCCAAGTAGCTAGGACTACAGGCGCCCGCCACCACACCTGGCTATTTTTTTTTTTTTTTTTTGGTATTTTTAGTAGAGACGGGGTTTCACTATGTTAGCCAGGATGGTCTCGATCTCCTGACCTCATGATCCGCCCACCTCAGCCTCCCAAAGTGCTGGGATTACAGGCGTGAGCCACCGTGCCCGCCCAATTTTTAGAAGTCAAAATAACATGAGTAGGTGGTTCTCTCCAGTAAATTCAGATGCCTAGAAGCAGAAGTAGAGAAAACGGCAGCATGATACAAAGCAACAGAAAAGTAAATGACAAGCCAGACATTTCAAAGAAAAATTCCTGGTTTCTTTTTTATTTTAAATGACACTTTTTAAAATTTTTTTAATTTTTTTTTTTTTTTTTTTTTGAGACAAGGTCCCGCTCTATTACCCAGGCTGAAATTCAATGGTGTGATGTTGGCTCACTGTAACCTCCACCTCCAAGGTTCAAGCGAGTCTCCTGCCTCAACACCCCTGACTATGACTAGCTAGGACCACAGGTGTGCACCACCACGCCCGGCTAATTTTTATGTATTTTTTCTAGAGACGGGGTTTTGCCACGTTGTCCAGGCTGGTCCCAAACTCTTGGACTCAAGCGATCTGCCCAGCTTGCCCTTCGAAAGTGCTGGGATTACAAGCATGAGCCACCGCACTTGGCCTAATTCCTGGTTTCTAAAACCCAAATCCTCACATCTCTCTGCTATATTCTTAATTCATTCTCCACCCCTCAGCCAACTTCTATGGTTTATGTCACAGGAAAAGAGGAAAGAAACATTTCTACAATTCTTGGGCTTATTTCCCTTAGGGTTACCTGGTACTGGACTGCCTCAAGGCATGACTAAGTAGGGTTGGAATATCACTCACACTTTGGTGAGAGGGTGGTGTTAACATGGAAAAAGTGGTTTGCTCAAGATCCTAAGTTGAGTTTGCTAATAACAGTACTCTAAGCCCATGTTTCCTTATTGACATCTATGGCTCTTCCTCTTAGATCATTTCTTAGTCCATTTAGGCTGCTAAATTTTCATAACAAACTACCATAGACGGGGGGGGTTGAAAATAGAAATGTATTTCTCACTATTCTGGAGGCTGGGAAGTCCATCAAGGCACAGGCAAATTTGGTGTCTGGCCCACTTGTGGTTCAGACGGCCATCTTCTCACAATAAGCTTACACAGCTGAAGGAACAACGGAGTTCCCTCTGGAGTCTCTTATAAAGGCACTAATATCTCATTCATGAAGGCTCCACCCTCATGATCTAATGAGGCCCCACCTTCTTTTTTTTTTTTTTTTTTGGAGAGAGTCTCACTCTATCGCCCAGGCAGGAGTGCAGTGGCACAATCTCAGCTCACTGCAACCTCCACCTCCCGGGTTCACGCCATTCTCCTACCTCAGCCTCCCGAGTAGCTGGGACTACAGGCGCCTGCCACCATGCCTTGTTAGCCAGGATAGTCTCGATCTCCTGACCTCATGATCCGCCCGCCTCAGCCTCCCGAAGTGCTGGTATTACAGGCATAAGCCACCGCATCCAGCTGAGGCCCCACTTTCTAATACCATCACCTTGAGGGATAGGATTTCAACATATGAATTTTGGAGGGACATGAACATTGATTGACACCATAGCAAATCAAGTTCTACAAAACTTAGAGATGCAAAATACAATATATGAAAGCCAATTCTGGCCAGGCACGATGGCTCACACCTGTAATCCCATCACTTTGGGAAGCCGAGGCGGGCGAATCACCTGAGGTCAGGAGTTTGAGACCAGCCTGGCCAACACGGTGAAATCCATCTCTACTGAAAATACAAAAATTAGCTGGGTGTGGTGGTGCATGCCTGTAACCCCAGCTACTCAGAAGGCTGAAGGAGGAGAACTGCTTGAACCTAGAAGACGAAGTTTGCAGTGAGCCAAGATCGTGCCACTGCACTCCAGCCCGGGCAACAGAGTGAGACTCCATCTCAAAAAAAAAAAAAAAAAAAAAAAAGGCACACAAAAAGAAAGCCATTTCTAGCTTCCTGATCTAACACAAACCCAACATAGGTTTGTGGAAAAACTCTCCTTCAATGTGTATCTCATTAATACTAATTACACCAAAGGTTGCAAAAATATTCAGAATATATAATACTGATGTATAAATTTATAAATTGATTCTCACCTAATCTGACCCTGATTTGCTATAATTCTTCAAATTCCCTAAGTCCTAACTCTTTTTAACAGTCTTACAGAAGACTTCTTCTGTAGATATCCTCAAAAATAGGTAAGAGTCTGGGATAGCCGGTTGGGCTTTCTGGAAAATAAGTTAAGTCCCTACATTATCCCTTTGTACATAACTAAGTTCCAGAGATCAAAAATATAAATATGGGCTGGGTGCGGTGGCTCAAGCCTGTAATCCCAGCACTTTGGGAGGCCGAGGCGGGCGGATCACGAGGTCAGGAGATCGAGACCATCCTGGCTAACACGGTGAAACCCCGTCTCTACTAAAAATACAAAAAATTAGCCGGGCGTGTTGGCGGGCGCCTGTACTCCCAGCTACTCGGGAGGCTGAGGCAGGAGAATGGCATGAACCCGGGAGGCGGAGCTTGCAGTGAGCCGAGATTGCGCCACTGCACTCCAGCCTGGGGGACACAGAAAGACTCCGTCTCAAAAAAAAGAAAAACAAAACAAAAATATAAATATGAAAAAATGAAACCCTAAGTACTAGATGAAAACATGGGGAATCATTTTCATAAGCTCAGGGTAAAGAAATATTCTGTAATATGAAACCTAGGGGTCATTAAATAACAAGTTGGATAAATTCTACCATGTAGGAACTTCTATATATTAAAAAGAGGCAGGCGGGGGCGTGGTGGCTTACGCCTGTAATCCCAGCACTTTGGGAGGCAGAGGCGAGTGGATCACGAGGTCAGGAGTTCAAGACCAGCCTGGCCAAGATGGTGAAACCCCGTCTCTACTAAAAATACAAAAAATAAGCTGGGCTTGGTGGCAGATGCCTGTAATCCCAGCTACTCAGGAGGCTGAGGCAGGAGAATCGCTTGAACCCAGGAAGCAGAGGTTGCAGTGAGCTGAGATCGCGCCACTGTACTCCAGACTTGGCAACAGAACAAGACTCCATCTCAAAAAAAAAAAGAGGCTAGGCCAGGTGCGGTGGCTCATGCCTGTAATCCCAGCACTTTGGGAGGCTGAGGCGGGCAGATCACCTGAGGTCGGGAGTTCGAGACCAGCCTGGCTAGCATGGTGAAACCCTGTCTCTACTAAAAATACATTAGCCGGGTGTGGTAGCAGGTGCCTGTAATCCCAGCTACTGGGGAAGCTAAGGCAGGAGAATCACTTGAACCCAAGAGGTGGAGGTTGTAGTGAGCCGAGACTGCACCATTGCACTCCAGCCTGGGCAACAGAGCAAGACTCCATCTCAAAAAAAAAAAAAGGAAAAAAAGTCTAAAATAAGACCCCCCCAAAAATACCAAACAAAATGGGAAAAATATCTCAAAACATGACAAAGAGCTATAAACTCTGATTCCCTCTTGTTAACCTCCTACAGTCCAAGTGCCCAAGTCCTACCAATTCTGTCTCCTAAACATCTCACTAATCTGTCCAGCCCTCTGTCTCCATTGATATCATCAGTCTTTCTTACCCAGATATAAATAGCTCTTTCTTTTTAATAACGGTATACACTGAGTATGGTGGCACAGGCCTGTAATCCTAGCTACTCAGGAGGCAAAGGCAGGAAGATCGCTTGAGCCCAGGAGTTAGAGGCTGCAGTGAGATATGATGGCACCACAGAAGAAATGCACTCCAGCCTGAGTAACAGAGTAAGACCCCATTTCTAAATAACTATTTAAAAATAAAAATAAATGTACAGTTCAATGTGTTGTGACAAATGTTTACACCTACATATCTACCCTGCCAATCAAAATACATAACAATTCCATCACCCCAAAAAGTTATCTCATGCCTCTTTCCCATCAGTCCCTGGGACCAAGAGGCAACCTCTGTTCTGATTTCTATCACCCTAGCTTACTTCTGACTCTTCCCAAAATTCACAGAAACAGAATTATACTGTAGCAGTATATGGCATGCTTCTTTTTCTCAAAATAATGTTTGAGGCCAGGCGCGGTGGCTCACGCCTGTAATTCCAGCACTTTGGGAGGCCAAGGCAGGCAGATCACGAGGTCAGGAGATCGAGACCATCCTGGCTAACACGGTGAAACCCCGTCTCTACTAAAAATACAAAAAATTAGCCGGGCGTGGTGGCAGGTGCCTGTAGTCCCACTCGGGAGGCTAAGGCAGGAGAATGGCAGGAACCCGGGAGGCAGAGCTTGCAGTGAGCTGAGATCGCGCCACTGCACTCCAGCCTCGGGGACAGGGTGAGACTCCGTCACAAAAAAAAAAAAAAAAGTTTGAGATTCACATGTTATGACATGTATCGTTTGTTCCTTTTTATATATGTCAATTTGTTCATTGTATTATTTATTATAAAACGAGTTTTACGGCCGGGTGCGGTGGCTCACGCCTGTAATCCCAGCACTTTGGGTGGCCGAGGCGGGCAGATCACAAGGTCAGGAGATCGAGACCATCCTGGCTAACACGGTGAAACCCCATCTCTACTAAAAAATACAAAAACAAAATTAGCCGGGCATGGTGGTAGGCGCCTGTAGTCCCAGCTACTCGGGAGGCTGAGGTGGGAGAATAGCATGAACCCAGGAGGTGGAGCTTGCAGTGAGCCGAGATTGCACCACTGCACTCCAGCCTGGGTGACAAAGTGAGACTCCGTCTCAAAACAAAAAAAAAAAAGAGCTTTTAAAATTTTTTATAGCCAATCCCAGCACTTTGGGAGGCCGAGGCGGGCGGATCATGAGGTCAGGAGATCGAGACCACGGTGAAACCCCGTCTCTATTAAAAACACAAAAAATTAGCCAGGCGTGGTGGCGGGCGCAAGTAGTCCCAGCTACTCGGAGAGGCTGAGGCAGGAGAATGGCGTGAACCCGGCAGGCGGAGCTTGCAGTGAGCCGAGATTGCGCCACTGCACTCCAGCCTGGGCGACAGAGAGAGACTCCGTCTCAAAAAAAATAAAAAAAATTTTTATAGCCAGGCACTGTGGTTCACACCTGTAATCCCGACACTTTGGGAGGCCAAGACGGGCAGATCACCTGAGGTCAGGAGTTCGAGACTAGGCTGGCAAATATGGCAAAACCTCGTCTCTACTAAATATATAGAAATTAGCCAGGCGTGGCGGTGGGGTGCCTGTAATCCCAGCTACTCAGGAGGCTGAGGCAGGGAGAATCACTTGAACCTGGGAGGTGGAGGTTGCAGTGGGCCAAGATCACAGCATTGCACTCCAGCCTGGGTGACAGAGCGAGACTCTGTCTTAAAAAAAAAAAAAAAAAAAAATGTTTTATATGTCCCTACTACAGCTTCTGATACTACAGCTTCTGAGTTTCCTATCTTGATTTAAAATGTCTTTCCATCCCTTAGATTATATAGTCATTTAAATATTATTCTGAGACTGTTATTGTTTACTTTATATATTTAAGCCTTTAATTCATTTGGAAATGATTTTGGAAAATGATGAGAATGGTGTTCCAATTCTATTTTTTGTCAGATGTCTCAGTTTTATGAGCACCACCTATTAAATTAATCATTTTTTTCTTGTGATACTAAAAATTACTAAGAGGTAGATATTAACCAGGCCACTGACAATCACAGTTATATATTCCTAAGTGAAAGTATTTATCTCATGCTCAGAGTGCTCTAGGAGACTTATCTTTTGAAAAACAAAAACGGTATCACTCTCCCGCTTTTAAAATTCTTCAATAGCTTTGTACTGTCCTTAAGATAAAGATCAGATCTGGCTCCTGCTAACCTCTCCAGTATCATCTAACACTATGCTCTCACTCTCATTACTGTACTCCAGACACACTAGCCTTCTTCCAGTTCCTTAAACTCAGTGATCTCTCCTGTCAGTGGTCTTTACAGAAGACTTCATCCCCTTGGGAAACTTACTTTATTTTCCCCCATTAACCCCCACCTAGCCTTCTCCCACCCATCCCTCAATCTCTACACACATCGTTTCCCCAGGAAGCCTTCCCTTGTCCCATTTTCCTAGCCCCCATATTGTCCAAACCTCGCCAACAGCTCTCCCTTACAGCACTTGGCACACTTGGAAATAGTAACTACTGGCCCAGGTATGGTGGCTCACGCCTATAATCCCAGCACTTTGGGAAGCCAAGGTGGGCAGGTCACTTAAGCTCAGAAGTTTGAGACCAGGCTGAGCAACATGGTGAAACCCCATCTCTACAAAAAATAGAAAAATTAGCCAGGCATGGTGGTGCCTGCCTGTAGTCCCAGATACTTCGAAGGCTGAGGTGGGAGGATGGCTTAAGCCCTGAAGGTGGAGGCTGCAGTGAGGTGTGATCATGCCACTGCACTCCAGCCTGGGCAAGAGAGCCAGACCCTGTCTCGAAAAAGAAAAAAAAAAAAAAGAAATAGTAACTACTTGCTTAATGTCATCTTCCCTAATATCCTGTAAGAGTTCCACAATGACAAGGACCATTTCTACTTTGTTCACCACTATACTCCTGTACAACTCATTAACTAGCTCAAGAAATACTAGTCACAAATAAATCAGTAAGAAAATTGAACACAACCTATGCATCACAGGACAGCAATGGGAACGTCACAGAAGAAATGTAAAAACACAAATACAGCAAAAAGATGACTGATACCCTAATGATTTAAGAAAAAAAAAATACCAGATGGGCGCAGTGGCTCACATCTGTAATCCCAGAACTTTGGGAGGCTGAGGCAGGTGGATCACTTGAGGTCACGAGTTCGAGGCCAGCCTAGCCAACATGGTGAAACCCCATTTCTACTAAAAATACAAAAATTAGCCAGGTGTGGTGGTGGGTGCCTGTAATCCCAGCTACTTGGGAGGCTGAGGCAGGAGAACTGTTTGAGCCCAGGAGGCGGAGGTTGCAGCGAGCCAAGATCGTGCCACTGCACTCCAACCTGGGCAACAGAGTGAAACTCCATCTCAAAAAAATAAAAAAAGGCCGGGCACGGTGGCTCACACCTGTAATCCCAGCACTTTGGGAGGCCGAGGCAGGCGGATCACAAGGTCAAGAGATCGAGACCATCCTGGCTAACACAGTGAAACCCCGTCTCTACTAAAAATACAAAAAATTAGCCAGGCGTGGTAGCGGGTGCCTGTAGTCCCAGCTACTAGGGAGGCTGAGGCAGGAGAATGGCGTGAACCCGGGAGGCAGAGCTTGCAGTGAGCCAAGATCGTGCCACTGCGCTCCAGCCTGGGCAACAGAGAGAGACCCCGTCTCAAAAAAAAAATTAAAAAAAAAAAAAGAAAGAAAAGAAAAGTAATAAATAAATAAAAAAATTAGGCTGGGCATGGTGGCTCATGCCTATAATCCCAGCACTTTAGGAAGCCAAGGCAGGAGGATCACTTTAGTCCAGGAGTTCGAGACCAGCCTGGGCAACATAGTGACCTCATCTCTACTAATTAAGTAAATATCATTTAAAAATTTTTTAAAAGATATTTTCCTAGTGTGAGATTGTAAAAATTTTTTTTAAAAAAGGTCACTACTGGTTAGAAAGAACTAGTATAGCCGGGCATGGTGGCTCACACCTGTAATCCCAGCACTTTGGGAGGCCAAGGCGGGCGGATCACGAAGTCAGGAGATCGAGACCATCCTGGCTAACACAGTGAAACCCCGTCTCTACTAAAAATACATAAAAATTAGCCGGGCGTGGTGGTGGGCGCCTGTAGTCCCAGCTCCTCGGGAGGCTGAGGCAGGAGAATGGCATGAACCCAGGAGGCAGAGCTTGCAGTGAGCCGAGATAGCACCACTGCACTCCAGCCTGGGCAACAGAGCAAGACTCTGTCTCAAAAAAAAAAAAAAAAAAAAAAAAAAAAAAGAACTAGTATAGGCTGGGTGCAGTGGCTCAGGCCTGTAATCCCAGCACTTTGGGAGGCTGAGGCAGGTGGATCACCTGAGGTCAGAAGTTCAAGACCAGCCTGGGCAACAAGGTGAAGCTCCATCTCTACTAAAAATACAAAAACAAAATTATCCAGGCATGGTGGCAGGCACCTGTAATCCCAGCTGCTTGGGAGGCTGAGGCAAGAGAATCACTTGAACTCAGGAGGCAGAGGTTGCAGTGAGCCGAGATTGTGTTGCTGCACTCCAGCCTGGGTAACAGAAAGAATTGGTATAATCTTTTTTCTTTTGAGACGCAGTCTCGCTGTCGCCCAGGCTGGAGTGCAGTGGCGCGATCTCGGCTCACTGCAGGCTCCGCCCCCTGGGGTTCATGCCATTCTCCTGCCTCAGCCTCCCGAGTAGCTGGGACTACAGGCGCCCGCCACCTCACCCAGCTAATTTTTTGTATTTTTAGTAGAGACGGGGTTTCACTGTGTTAGCCAGGATGGTCTCAATCTCCTGACCTCGTGATCCGCCCACCTCGGCCTCCCAAAGTGCTGGGATCACAGGCGTGAGCCACCGCCTCCAGCCTGGTATAATCTTTCAAAAGATAGCTAGTATCTTTGACTAAGCAATTCCACTTTAAGGAATTTATTCTACAGGAACACTATAAAAACACAGAAAGATATATGCACACATCTTTCTCTGCAGTACTGTTTCCAATAGGGAAAAAATAGGAAACACTCCAAATAGCCATAGTTCGGTGGTTTTTTAAGCTACAGGACTCTCTGTCACCCAAGCTGGAGTACAGTGGCCAGTGGTGCAATCACAGCTCACTGTAACTTCAAGTTTCTGGGCTCAAGCCTTCCTTCCACTTTAGCCTCCCAAGTAGCTGGGATTACAGGTATGCACCACCACATCTGGCTAACTTTATTTTTTGTAGAAACAGGGTCTCACTATGTTGCACAGGTTGGTCTTGAACTTCTGGCTTCAGGCAACCCTCCGGCTTCAGCTTCCCAAAGCACTGAGTTTATGGTGTGAGCCACCATGCCTGGCTCATAATTGGGTTTTAAGTAAATTATCATTTAGCCCTACAATACTATACTGATTATGAAAAGGTATCTAAGATACATTAAGCTTAATAAAACAAGTTGCATTTCTGTACAAACACTAATTCTCTCAAAATGAAAAGCTTTAAAAACTAAGTATAAATGGTTATAGATTGATATATGTATTTAGAAAATTCTAAAACAAATATACCAAACAGTGGTTATCCCTGGGAATTGATATCTCTTTTCTAATTTACCATTTGCACAGTATTTGATTATTTTAACTGTGGGCATATATTACTTTTGGAATTAGAGGGAAAATGCATTTCTTTTTAAGTGTCATCTAAACTGAAAGCTGATTTTTACAATGTCAAAAGTTCTCAATTTATAAACTTCAGACAGATAACCGAAACTAATGGTCCGTAAAAATGACATTCACTTCAAGTTGATAGTTACTGTATTAGTTCCTAAACATAGTGTACCCCCGATGAACAATTTGAATCAATAAAACAAATATAAAGTATTAGGTCAAAACTCTGTTTATTTAACAGCCAAGTGCTTAAGACGTTTGATTAATACTTCTTTTTTTTTTTTTTTTTTTTTTTTTTTTTTTTGAGACGGAGTTTCCCTCTTGTTGCCCAGGCTGGAGTGCAATGGCGATCTCGGCTCACTGCAACCTCCACCTCTTCGGTTCAAGAGATTCTCCTATCTCAGCCTCCCGAGTAGCTGGGATTACAGGCATGTGCCACAATGCCCGGCTAATTTTGTATTTTTAGTGGAGACAGGGTTTCTCCCTGTTGGTCAGGCTGGTCTCAAACTCCTGACCTCAGGTGATCCACCTGCCTCAGCCTCCCAAAGTGCTGGTATTACAGGCATGAGCCACCGCGCTCAGCCTGACACTTCTTAAATTTGTTTTTATAAATTCATTTCAAAGCATTGGTGGTTCGGTGGTAGAATTCTTGCCTCCTACACAGGAGACCCAGGTTCGATTCCTGGCCAATCCAGCTCCCACCTTAATCCCAGCTATTCAGGAGGCTGAGGCAGGAGAATCCCTTGAACTCAGGAGGCAGAGGTGCAATGAGCTGAGATTGTGCCATTGCACTCCACCCTGGGCGACAAGAGTGAGACTTCTCAAAAAAAAAAAAAAAAAAAGAAAAAGAAAAAAATTAGTTCTAATAGTATACCATGTACAAAATAATACAACATTTTAATGCAGTTACCCTGAAATTCCTGATTAACAATTCACATTTTTTAGTATGTTCTCCCTAATGATACCTCATTCTATAATCAAAGCTGGTACTAAAAAATACTTTTCATTCTGATAGAAACCTGTTATCCCAGCACTTTGGGAGGCCGAGGTGGGCGGATCATGAGGTCAGGAGATCGAGACCATCCTGGTTAACAAGGTGAAACCTTGTCTCTACTAAAAATACAAAAATTAGCCGGGTATGATGGCAGGCGCCTGTAGTCCCAGCTACTCTGGAGGCTGAGGCAGGAGAATGGTGTGAACCCAGGAGGCGAAGCTTGCAGTGAGCCAAGATTGCACTGCACTCCAGCCTGGCCGACAGAACGAGACTCCGTCTCAAAAAAAAAAAAAAAAAAAAAAAAAGAAAATCATCTAAGTATACTTTTAAAACAAAACCTACTCTGCAATTGCCAGGGTTTTCTGTATCTCTCCAAGACTGGGAAACTAAAGAGTTAACATTTATTTAACAGTCTTTGTACTAGGCACTGAGTTGTACCACTTGGTGCCCTCTATCTACAGAGACTAACAGAAACTATACAAACAGCAGGGAGGAGAACCAACATTTCAACTAGGGACTGACAGATGAGTTTAGTTTTGACTTGCAAGGTTTCTCCCCTTTTCATGCTGCTTCGAATTTCTCAAATGAACAAATGAATTACAGCTATCTGAACAGGTAATAAAATATACCCACTGCATTCACATATTCCATGGATGGAGGTTTAAATTGTAAATTTTTTGGAAAGCAATCATACTCTACAATCAAAAACTTTAACACTACAATCAAAGACCAACAAATGCTATTTGACTTGGTCTTTCCAATTCTAGAAATTGAAGTTAAATAATCGAAAATATGTTCAGAAGGTATACATAATTCTTACAGCATTTTTCTGTTAGGAAAAACTTAAACATCCTTTTTCTTTTTTTTTTCCCCCGAGATGGAGTCTGGCTCTGTCACCCAGGCTGGAGTGCAGTGGCGCGATCTCAGCTCACTGCAACCTCCACCTCCTGGGTTCAAGTGATTCTCCTGCCTCAGCCTCCTGAGTAACTGGGATTACAGGCGCCCGCCACCACGCCCAGCTGATTTTTGTATTGTTAGCAGAGACAGAGTTTTGCCATGTTGGCCAGGCTGGTCTTGAACTCCTGACCTCAGGTGATCCGCTTGCCTCAGCCTCCCAAAGTGTGGATTACAAGCGTGAGCCATCGCAACCAGGCAAAAAAAGTTAAACATCTTACAACATGAGTTTAGTTACTTCGTGTTATATAACTATATGAAAAATGACAATTTTTTTTTTTTTTTTGAGACGGAGTTTCGCTCTTGTTACCCAGGCTGGAGTGCAATGGTGCAATCTCAGCTCAATGCAACCTCCGCCTCCTGGGCTCAAGCAATTCTCCTGCCTCAGGCTCCTGAGTAGCTGGGATTACAGGCACCCACCACCACACCTGGCTAATTTTTGTATTTTTAGTAGAAATGGGTTTCTCCATGTTGGTTAGGCTGGTCTCAAACTCCCAACCTCAGGTGACCCGCCTGCCTTGGCCTTCCAAAGTCCTGGGATTACAGGTATGAGCCACCGTGCCCAGCCGAAAAATGACAATATTTTTTAAAAAGTAAATATACAACAGTCCATTTGTCTCACCCCACTAAAACTAAACATATTGAAAGCAAAGACTTTTGTTTTATTCACTGCCTGATGCCTAGCACTTAGAACAATGCCTGGCACATAGCAGTCACTCAAAAACTTGCAAAATAGGCCGGGAGTGGTAGTTTACATCTGTAATCCCAGCACTTTGGGAGGCAGAGGCAGAAGGATCACCTGAGGTCAGGAGTTTGAGACCAGCATGGCCAACATAGTGAAACCCTGTCTCTACTAAAAATACAAAAATTAGCTGGACATGGTGGCAGGCACCTATAATCGCAGCTACTTGGGAGACTGAGGCACAAGAATCGCTTTAAGCCAGGGGGGCAAAGGTTGCAGTGAGCCAAGCTCACACCACCTCACTCCAGCCTGGGCGACAGAGTGAGACTGTCTCCAAAAAAAAAAAAAGGTTGTCGAATGAATGAATTTGAGTAATGCAAGTGAATACAGAAGAGGTTTTAGCTAGAAATATATATGTAATAGGATCACATAACATACATTTACCTTACCCGAATTCAACTGTTCAGACTAAGCAAAAGAAAGAAATTATGTAAATCATGCATGCTGACCTGCCCTGGAGTGACAGTGGAGAGAAAACCAGAATCTGCTGTTCCCTCTGGGAGTCTCAGGTCCCCACAGCTCTCACATGGTATCACACTAGCTACATGTGATTCTAGTTTTTGTTTTTGTTTTTTTTTTTTTAAGAGACGATCTTGCTCTGTTGTCCACACAGGACTGCAGTGGCAGGATTCACAGCTCACTGCAGCCTTGAACTCCTGTGCTCAAGTGATCTTCCTGCCTCAGCCTCCTGAGTAGCAAGAATTACAGGCTCAAGCCACCACACCCAGCCTGATTCTAGCATTTAAAGGATTTTTTAACATAATATGGCCCTAAATATAAGCCAGCTACTTCATCTGGTGCTACACCCAGAAAACAGCAATTTTCGCCAATGCTGAGATCTGAAAACGATTTCCAAGAGTAATTTTGACTATACGGAAATTTTGCCTTAGTAGATGACTTTAGAACCTACTTCCCATTCCAAATAAAATGCAACTCTACTGCATGCCATAGCATACACAAATATATCTATAACCTATAATCATAGATATAACTGGGTGATGAATATGCATAGTGTCCTTGTTTTTATTTTATTTTCTAATATTTCTTCAATTTACAAATATTGCTTTCATAAGAAGAAAAAGCTCTATTTAGGCCATGTGTGGTGGCTCACATCTGTAATCCCAGCACTTTGAGAGGCTGAGGCAGAAGGATCCCTTGAGCCCAGGAGTTCAAGACTAGCCTGAGCAACATAGAGAGACCTTATCTCTACAAAATAAAAAAAAGTTTTTTTAAAAAAAACTTCTATTTAGGCAGGGCGCAGTGGCTTATGCCTGCAATCCCAGCACTTTGGGAGGCCAAGGTGGGAGGATGACTTGAGGTCAGGAGTTCGAGACAAGCCTGGCCAACATGGTGAAACTCCATCTCTACTAAAAATACAGAAAAAAAAAAACTTAGCCAGGCATGGTGGTGCACACCTGTAGTCCTAGCTACTCGGAAGGCTGAGGCAGGGGAATCGCTTAAACCCGGGAGGTAGCGGTTGCAGTGAGCCGAGATCAAGCCACTGCACTGCAGCCCAAGAGACAGAGTGAGACTCCGTCAGAAAAAAAAAAAAAAAAAAAGCTCTATTTTTAATAGTCCTTTCAAAATTCATCAGAGAATGCTAGATCTGGTATCAATATTCCTCTACTTCACCTAAACAATGCTACGCCTATAGTATATGATCGATTGTTAATAAACTCACTCATGCAGCATATTCTTTCAGCCTATTACTCTGTTCTGTTTTAAACAATTTCTTAATTCAGAAACATATAACTCAAGCTATGTATCTTTTCAACAAGAATTAAGGTCATTTTTATTTCTATTAAGAGCCACTTAAATCTGTATGAAATAAAAAAAATTTTAGTTTAATTTTTAAAAATTTTCAAAATAAGGTACCTGAACATCATAGAGTGCTACAATATTTTCATGCTGAAGTTCCTATTAAGAAAATTGAGAATGAAAAATATGTAAGTATTCTAATAATTTTACCATATTTTAATATGTAAATAAAATTAAAGGATACACATACACTTCTAGTATTATACTTCTATTAATAGACTAAAAATTCAATTAAAGAATAAGAAATGTGCCTGATCAAACAAAAAGCACATTATCTCACTGAAAGAAAATATGATTTTTAGCTCAAAGAGCTACAATTCTTAAAAAAGAGCTCTCCACAGGAAGCAGTTTTGAGGAAATCGGGTGTTAAATGAGGGTTCCACGCTTGTATTAGTCTGGAAAACACTAGGTGAGGTACTTTGAAACAAGTTTCTTTATTGTAGAATTTTTCAGATTTTCTTTAATGAGCCACAGGCTTTGTGACTCTCCAAGAAGTATTTAGCAAATGGGGTTTTCCAAATTTACTTAACCATCTTCTCAAACCATCCCACTTAGATAACACTGGTTGTGAGTGATCTAAAAAGGCCACCTCCAAGGAATATAACTTTCTTCAATTTAAAGAAAGACCCCAAGCGCCCCTACTCTCCCCCAAAAACTTAGTAGTAACATGAAAGGGGACAACAGGAGAGGTAAAAACAATGTACAAGATGGGTCTGCCTGGCCCTTTTCTCAAACAACAACACAGTCACTAGGAAAAAGAGAAATGATGAGAAGCTAAACTCTGTCTTCACAGAATCCTCTGAGCTTTGGTTCTTAAAAATAGCTTCCGGGTACTCAATGCTTTAAAAAAGTGAGCACGCAAAAAGGAGAGCAACAGTTGAAAATTCTCAAACTTGGACCCAACTACCAAAATTGAAAAGGATGGCAGCATGTATTCATTTAGATTAAGTTTTAACCTTATATGAATACTACTACATAAAGTAACATACCTTTAAGATTTTAATTTCCTTTCCAAGCAGTATCTGTGATTTTGACAAGTTCTTTTTATTAATACTTTTAATAGCTACCTCCCAATCAGTTTTCTGAAAAGGAAAAACAGCGTTACTCCTAGATACCATTCCACAGAAATAACAGAAAAAAATTTACAAGCGCGAAGGTGTTTTTGGCAAATAAATATACGGCATTGGGGAAAAATGGAAAAGAACCTGTATTTTCAATAATGGGAAAGTGATTTCATAAATTATAGTGTAATATGCCAAGGTCCTACAACACAACTACTAAAAATAACAAATATGAAGTCCACATAGTAACTAACATTAAATGAAAAAAGAACAGTTCACAACCACTTCAAAGTTATGGACAAATGTAGAAATAAACTTGGAAGGTGATGCAGTTAATTGAAAAGCTATTTGTTAGCTTGGAAGGATCACACCGTGCTTGAGTTCTAAATTATTTTCCTAATAAATGAAAAGTAGGCCGGGCACCGTGGCTCACACCTGTAATCCCAGCACTTTGGGAGGCTGAGGCGGGCGGATCGGATCACCTGAGGTCACGAGTTCAAGACCACACTGGCCAACGTGGTGAAACCCCGTCTCTATTAAAAATACAAAAAAAAATTAGGCGGGCGTGGTGGCGGGCGCCTGTAATCCCACCTACTCAGGAGGCTGAGGCAGGAGAATCGCTTGAGCCCAGGAGGCAGCGGTTGCAATGAGCAGAGATCTCACCACGGCACTCCAGCCTGGGCGACAAAGAGAGAATCTGTCTCAAAAATAAATAAATAAATAGCATTACTTTATCCAATAAGCAACAAAGTCAGCCCACTTTTAACACGCCCCTTGGCAACAACCAGAACTGCCACACCCTTTATTTCCACTCCCGATATGCCTTTCCAAATTCTTTAGATTCTAAAACCTCGTGTAATTGTACTTGCGAAACAGCAAAGGCTTAAACATGATTTCATGTTCAAGGTGATTGAAAATGAATTGTCCAACCACCTTTCTCACCCGGAGCTCGTCTATCTGACTCCGGGGGCGGGGGGAAACGGTGCGGGGGCTCTTGGGGGTGCAGGGGACCAGTGCTGGGAAAGGTGACACCTCCCAGGCTGAGAAAGCCTGAGGCTAACGGGACATCCGCCCATTTTCCGCTGGGTCTGTAATAATCAACCTCAAAAGTGACCAGCCCTGGGCACGGGGGAAAAAAACCAAAAGTCCATTCACGCCCAAGCCTCCAGCCTGCACGGTGCAGTACCGTCTATTTTGGGTCCAGGGTAACCTAGGTGCAAAGGCTCCTGCGGGCGGCCCGCGGGGTGGGTCCCAGCGGCAGCCGGTCGGTAGGCGGAGCGCTGCCAGAGGCTTGGGCCTCACAGCAACCCTCACAGGACCAACACAAACCGCGAGACGGGCTGCGTACACAATAGCATCCCCGGGCGGCTGGCCGAGTCGGGGGTCTCGGCTCGCGACTGCGCCAAGTTTCAGAACCACCTAGCCCCGTGCCTGCCGCCCCGGGCCCGGCCTCGTCCCGGCCGGCGCTCACCTGGCGGTGCCGCCCCCGGAAGACCACGGCGAAGGCCCCGTGTCCCACGAGATCCCTCTTGCTGTACTCGAAGTCGCCCACCACCTCCATGGCCGCGTCCCCGGGGCACACAGCCGGCTGACGGGCGGTGCAGTGCGGCGCAGGTATCAGCACCGCGGGTCCGCGGGCCCGGAGCGCGCCAGCGGGCGGCCGGTCTGGGGTAGCCGCAGCCCCGGGCCCGGGCGGACTCTCATGTCGAGAGACCGGAGCGGAAACAGGGGAAGCCGCCGCGCGGCGCCGGGGTCAGCGAGGCCCGGCCCGGCCTGCCGCCGGCCGCGGGCTGTCTGGCGAAGCGGCCTCGGCGCTGCCGGGCCAGGGGCGCCGTCACCGTCACTGTGCGCGCCGAGAGCCGCACACGCGCTCTGAGGCAGTGAGGGGCCCGGTACTCCCCATCCCCAGCTGGTCCGGCCTCCTCGGCCCTCCCCGCTCGGGCGCTGCTGCGGCGGCGGCTGCCGCCGCCCTAGAACCCTCACCGCCGCGGCCCCGCGCTTCCCCGCCTCGCGGCGGCGCCCAACGCCCTCACGCGCGCTACCCGCTCCCGCGCGACTGGCTGCGCTCCGCGACGTCCGCGCGCCTTGAAAGCCGCAGCGTCAGCCGGCTCCCTCCGCCGGGGAAAGGAGTGCGGCCCGGGCTTGGCTCCCGCAGCTGGGCAGATCCTCCGCCGCTCTTGAGGCCAGGAGGAAGGGCGCGACCCGCTGCGGCCACAGCGGGTTACGGGCTGAGGGCTCCGTTCTGGGCCTGGGGAGCAGATTCGAGCCGACCACGCCCCGGGCTCCACGCCGCTGGGAGGCGGACTTCAGAGAAGCGGATCTTGAACCCCAGCTGCAGGCAAGACGGGATTATCTGTGCAGGGTAGACCCCCAGATTCCTGCCAGAGCAAAGGAGCAACTGCTACTCCAGGCTTTGCGCGCGCCTGGAAAACCAGAGTTCACGCTGCCAAACTACCGGCCTTCGGACGCCTCTCGGGGTTTACTCGCTCAGGATCCCTAGAGGGGCGGTGACAAGCGGGATTCTGCACCTTTTGGGGGTCCCTTGACTGCGAGAAGCTGGTGACAGCTCAGGGCCCTCTTCGCAGAGAATCGCTTCTGCACACCGCCTCAGGATCGCCCACGTTTTCAAGGCTCTCCTGGGGGCTCCCAGTGTCAGGCTAGTTTGACCTCGAGCTTACTTCAAATGGACGAAGGGAGCTTTCTTTTCTACCTGATTGTTAAAGCTGTCCAAGTGACAAGGAACAGATTGTCAGGTTTCCCGCAAGGAAGTGTCTTACGAAGCCATTTAATAAACAATATGCTTGAAACTATCATGGAAAACGCAGGCCCCACACTTGAGTGTGTGTTCTGTTGTATAGGGTATGTGCTTTTGGGGTCTCTCACCACCTCAACTGCCACTGCATGTCCCTGCAAGCTGATCTCTGAATCGTGACAGAGTCAGCTCCAGGATTCTGAGAGAACCCTCCTTCCTCACACGCTCAAAATGTAGGGCCTTGAGTTTCTGCTTCTGCTACTGTGCATGCTTACGTCATCCTGTCCTTATTTACATCTGGCCCAGGTGGTTGTGTTAGACACTGAAAATCTGGAGCTTTCAAAAGTTGACAGCAACTTAAGCAAGTTTGCACATACACCCAAAAAAGGATGGAGATGATTCCTTACCTCACTGAAAGATTCTCTACAGTCTATTTTTTTCTTTACTTTTTTTTTTTTTTTTTTTTTTTGAGACAGAATCTTACTCTATCACCCAGGCTGGAGTGCAGTAGCACAATCTTGGCTCACTGCAACCTCTGCCTCCCAAGTGCAAGTGATTCTCCTGCCTGAGCCTCCCAAGCAGCTAGAATTACAGGCACGCACCACCATGCCCGGCTAATTTTTGTATCTTAGTAGAGATGGGGTTTCACCACGTTGGCCAGGCTGGTCTCAAACTCCCAACTTCAAGCGATCAGCCTGTCTCGGCCTCTCAAAGTGCTGAGATCACAGGCCTGAGCCACCGCGCCCGGCCTATTTTTTGTTTTTTGTTTTGAGACAGAGTCTTGCTGTGTTGCCCAGGCTGGAGTGCAGTGGCATGATCTCGGCCCACTGCAACCTCCGCCTGCTCGGTTCGAGTGATTTTCCTGCCTCAGCCTCCCAAGTAGCTGGGATTACAGACCTGCACCACCATGCCCGACTAATTTTTTTATTTTTAGTAGAGATGGGGTTTCACCATGTTAGCTAGGCTGGTCTCAAAACTCCCAACTTCAAGCGATCTGCCCACTTCGGCCTCCCAAAGTGCTGGGATTACAGGTGTGAACCACTGCACCTGGCCACATGAAGGTTTTTTGTTTTTTGTTTGTTTGTTTGTTTTTTGAGACGGAGTCTTGCTCTATTGCCCAGACTGGAGTGCAGTGGCGTGATCTCAGCTCACCGCAAGCTCTACCTCCGGGGTTCACGCCATTCTCCTGCTTCAGCCTCTGGAGTAGCTGGGACTACAGGCACTCGCCACCACACCAGGCTAATTTTTTGTATTTTTAGTAGAGATGGGGTTTCACCGTGTTAGCCAGGATAGTCTCCATCTCCTGACCTCGTGATCCGCCCACCTCAGCCTACCAAAGTGCTGGGATTACAGGCGTGAGCCACTGTTCCCAGTCACATGAAGGTTTTTTTTTTTTTTTTTTTTTTTTTTTTAGAGAAGGAGTCTTGCTCTTTCACCTAGGCTGGTGTGCAGTGGCACGATCTCAGCGGCTCACTGCGGGGTCTGCCCCCGGGGGTTCACGCCATTCTCCTGCCTCAGCCTCCCACATAGCTGGGACTACAGGCACCCGCCACCTCGCCCGGCTAATTTTTTGTATTTTTAGTAGAGACGGGGTTTCACCATGTTAGCCGGGATGGTCTCGATCTCCTGACCTCGTGATCCGCCCGCCTCGGCCTCCCAAAGTGCTGGGATTACAGGCGTGAGCCACCATGCCCGGCCATGAAGGTATTTTCAAGAAACCTCCAATAGGCTCTTCATTTGGACATGCGTGTCCTGTATTCACAGGCCAAAAATGGGCCCCATGGACATATCCATTTGAAAAGAAAAATGTGCAGGATTTCTGACCTCAAGGGTCAGAAAAGAAGTGGGGGCAGGAGGCAGGGGATGCTTTGCTAAAAAATGTTTAGATAGGACTATGTTGGTGGCAAATAGCAAACGTCAAATGTGATAAAGTGAAAAATAAAGAATGTAGATAAAGATATAGGTGTGCTTCTCAGAGTTCGAAGTTGGACTTCAAAAGCAAACTACCCGCAGAACCAGGATCTCAAAGAGAACCGCCTTCCATCTGTGCCCCTGCTTTGTTCTCTTGCCTGAGATCTCCTACATGGTGGCAATGGCAGCCCCAGTCTCCAAACCAAATTTTTTTTTTTGGGGGGGGACTAAGTCTTGCTCTGTCACCCAGGGTGGTGTACAGTGGTACGATCTCAGCTCACCGCAACCTCCGCCTTCCGGGTTCAAGTGATTCTCCTGCCTCAGCCTCCCAAGTAGCTGGGATTACAGTCGCGTGCCACCGCACCTGGCTAAAATTTTTTTTGCATTTTTAGTAGAGGCGGGGTTTCACCATGTTGGCCAGGCTGACCTTGAAACTCTGACCTTAGGTAACCCGCCTGCCTCGGCCTCCCAAAGTGCTAGGATTACAGGTGTGAGCCACCGCGCCCAGCCACCAAATTCTTAAGGAGGGGATTCTGATCAACCTAACTTCAGCTGGGTGCTGGGCCCTGAACAATCATGGGAAGCCAGGAGTGGGACTGAGGAAGGCAGGATCACGTAACTATGGCTCCCCCCAACACAAGCCTGTGGGAGTTCTGAGTCCCCAGAAGCAGGGGCCACACAGGCACCCTAGGAAGTGTTCACCCTAGGTCAAATTTAGGCTTCATTGGAGAATGGAGGCCAGGGCAGATTTCTAGTTTACCTCTAAAATCACTGGAAATTGCCAATTTGATTCATGTTCATTGTTCTTAATTTGTCCTGTGTGTGCATGTGCATGTGTGTCTAAACATGCTAAACTGTTGAAATGTTTCAATACCAGTTAGTAAATAGAAAAACAGTAACTGCAATGAGAGGTAAAATTAATTACTAATATAGGCCAGGCGCAGGGGCTCATGCCTGTAATCCCAGCACTTTGGGAGACTGAGGTGGGTGGATCATCTGAGGTCAGGAGTTCCAGACCAGCCTGGCCAACATGGCGAAACCCCATCTCTACTAAAAATACAAAAATTAGCCAGGCACGGTGGTGTGTGCCTGTAATCCCAGCTACTTGGGAGGCTAAGGCAGGAGAATCACTTGAACCTAGGAGGCGGAGGTTGCCGTGAACCAAGATTGCACCATTGCACTCCAGCTTGGATGAGAAGAGCAAAAATCCATCACACAGACACACACACACACACACACACACACACACACACACACACACACACAAATTAGCCAGGTGTGGTGGCGTTCGCCTGTAATCCTAGCTACTTGGGAGGCTGAGGCAGGAAAGTTGCTTGAACCCAGGAGGTGGAGGTTGTGGTGAACCGGGATCGCACCACTGCACTCCAGCCTGGGTGACGAATGAGACACTGTCTAAAAAAACAAAAATTAATTAATTAATTACTAATATAAATTCTAATATAAACTGTTTAGTTTATCATCCAGTTCTATAGAAATGTTCTGATGATAAAAGGTATCCTGTGAAAATAAACGTGAGAAATATTCTGCTGGGCAGGGAGGCATTCCAAGATGCAGGAGAATAGTCAGTTTATTATTATTTTCAAATTACATCATTGCTATTCCTTCTATTTTGTTCTATTGTTTCTACTTTGATGACATTGCTGATGCTTTGAAATTCTTGTGAATAGTTAGGGTGCAGTGCTTTGATATTTATAAATGCAAGAATTTACAATAAAATATGAAAAATAAGCACATAAAAGGAAGTAATAACAAATTTTGAGTATGTTTTTTAAAGTTTTAAAAAATACCATAATAACAAATCTTCTGAATAATAAATATAAGTTTTCTGAAACGATGTCAGTAATAAAGTTCAGCCTAGGAATATTTTGATCCAATGTGAAAACAAACAAACAAACAAAAATAAAAACCAGCAGGGAGCGTCTTTTTATATTGTGCAAAAATCAGTATAAAATTTGGCCAGGCACGGTGGCTCACGCCTGTAATCCCAGCACTTTGAGAGGCTGAGGCAGACGGATCACGAGGTCAGGAGATCGAGACCATCCTGGCTAGCATGGTGAAACCCTGTCTCTACTAAAAATACAAAAAATTAGCTGGGCGTGGTGGCGGGCGCCTGCAGTCCCAGCTGCTAGGGAGGCTGAGGCAGGAGAATGGCGTGAACCCAGGAGGCGGAGCTTGCAGTGAGCCAAAATCGTGCCACTGTACTCCAGCCTGAGCAACAGAGCGAGACTCCATCTCAAAAAAAAAAAAAAAATTTGCATTTCAGGCCAGGCACAGTGGCCCATGCCTGTAACTCCAGCACTTTGGGAGAATGAGGCAGACAGATTGCTTGAGCTCAGGAGTTCAAGACCAGTCTGGGCAACATAGGAAAACCTCATCTCTACAAAAAATAAAACAATTGATCAGGCCGGGCACGGTGGCTCACACCTGTAATCCCAGCATTTTGGGATTACAGGCATTTTGGGATCATGGCTGAAAATGCTCTGTTCTTTCTAAACCATACAGTAGATTCTGTTGACATTTTGAAGTGCTTCCAGATAGCTGAACAGGTGGAGGTTCCTGGAGGGTGCTATGCCTGGAGAGGACATAGAAGCTCCATGCCCCTTCCCACATGCCTTGACCTGTGCATCTGTTCATCTAAGACACATGCTATCTGGAAGCACTTCAAAATGTCAACAGAATCTACTGTATGGCTTAGAAAGAATAGAGCATTTTCAGCCATGATGGATTTACTAGAACTTCAAAAACGAATAAGACTGGCCAGTCACAGTGGCTCATGCCTATAATCCCAGCACTTTGGGAGGCCGAGGTGGGTGGATCACTTGAGGTCGGGAGTTTGAGACCAGCCTGGCCAACATGATGAAACCCTGTCTCTACTGAAAATACAAAAATTAGCCAGGTGTGGTGGCGCACACCTGTAATCTCAGCTACTCAGGAGGCTGAGAGGGGGAGAATCACTTGAACTCAGGAGGCAGAGGTTGCAGTGAGCCAAGATGGCACCACTGCACTCCAGCCTGGGCAACAGAGCAAGACTTGGTCTCAGAAAAAAAAAAAAAAATGGAATGAGACCAATGTAGATGTACCATTGCAATCTAGATTTGAGCTCCCTCTTACGAAGCAAAGACCCACTGAAATGACAAAACAACTGTCCTTGGTTGCGTTCTCTGCAAACAGATGCTGACCCGGGCTTGAGGTACAGATGGTTATTAGGGATTAACACCAGGGGAAAAAAAATGAGGGCTAGAAGCAGAACTGGACAGAAGAGGAAGAACTGTGATGCAGGCTCGACCATGCCTAACCTCCTCAGCAGAAAGCTCTGGAGCAGAATATCAGAGTTGTCCCGCATTGAGCCAAAACATCACGCCTCACTCAGCCACCTGGTGGGGCCACCCAGGCGCCCTGACAGGGCGGTGAGGCTGCTCTGCTGCTGAGGCCAGGAGGAGTTGACTGCTGGACGTTTACTGTGCTACCACAGCCTCTCAGCATGTCCGTCCTCCAGGGAAGGTCTGGGCAGCATGTCCCCAAGGCTACTGCAACAACTTTCTGGAACACTTGGGAGTCAAGCTGTAATTTTTTACCATTATCAATGCCACATCTATTATTTCACATTAAAATATTTTAATAATGTACTTAAATGCAAATTTTAAGACTTTAAAGATTGTTTAGTGCGTCTTGTGAATTATGTGGAACTAGCAGAAAAAATATCTGAAAGCATCTATTAAATTTTTTTTTTCCTGTGACTCGGCCCAGCGTGTAATCACAGCACTTGGGAAGCCAAGGTGGGTGGATCACCTGAGACCAGGAGTTCAAGACCAGCCTGACCAACATAGTGAAACCCTATCTTTACTAAAAATACAAAAATTAGCTGGGTGTGGTAGCGAATGCTTGTAATCCCATCTACTCGGGAGGCTGAGGTGGGAGAATCACTTGAACCCGGGAGGCGGAGGTTACAGTCAGCCGAAATCACCCCACTGCGCTTCAGCCTGGGAGAAAGAGCAAGACTCAGTCTCAAAAAAAAAAAAAAAAAAAAAAAGCAATCCATCCTGATTTAGAAAGTTTAATAAAAACTGTAACATGGGAGTGGCTAAATAATACATAAATGAAACTTTTTAAGGGTCTGGTTTTAATAAATGACTTATAATAGAAAATTCAATATTTTCTCTCTTTTTTGGAGGGGGTGAGGCTGAAGCATGAGAATCGTTTGAACCCAGGAGACAGAGGGCCACCAGGCCCAGCTAATTTTTTTTTTGTCTTTCTAGTAGAGACGTGAGTTTCACCATGTTGGCCAGGCTGGTCTCAAACTTCTGACCTCAGGTGATCCACCCACCTTGGCCTCCCACAGTATTGGGATTACAGGCATGAGCCACTGTGCCCGGCAAAAATTTCTCTCTCTTTTTTTTAAACCAGGTTCTCACTCTGTTACCCAGGCTGGAGGGCAGTGAGTGGTAAAATCACAGCTCACTGCAGTCTTGACCTCCTGAGCTCAAGCAATCCTCCCACCTTGGGTAGCTGGAAGCACAGACGTGAGCCACTGTGCTGGGCTAATTTAAAAAATTTTTTTAGAGATGGGGTCTCACTTGTTGCCCAGGCTGGTCTCAAACTTCTGGGCTCAGGGGATACTCCTGCCTCAGCCTCCCAAATTGCTGAGCTTACAGGTGTGAGCCACCACACCTGGCCAATTTCTGTTTTTAATTTCTGATACGTTATGCATATGTCAATAGGTCTAGCCTACATAAACCAAAGCTCTTTGGGATTCTCAAAACATTTTCAGGGTGTGAAGGGTTTCTCAGATGAAAGGTTTGAGAACTGCTCCACTACTCCAAGCTCAAGCTAGTGCTGCAAGAGGACAGGCTTCATCTACACTGTGCTGTTTGCAGTAAAGTAGGTTCAGTTCCAAATTGTGCCACATCCTGGCTGTAGGCACCTTAGGCTTTCCTTCACCTCTCTGGGCCTCTGTGCCATCTGTAGAAATGGAGATGATGATGTTTAGTGACTGCTGGTGGCAGATAGAGATAGAGACAAGTTCACTGACTTGTGAAACATTGGTGGGACAGTCAGGAGGTCCTGATGATGTATTGTGAAGATGAGAGTAAAGAGTTGGTGGTCAGCAGCAGTGGGTCACACCTGTAATCCCAGCACTTTGGGAGGCCAAGGTGGATGCATCACCTGAGGTCAGGAGTTCAAGATCAGCCTGGCCAACATGGTGAAACCCCGTCTCTACTAAAAATACAAAAATTACCTGGGCGTGGTGGCACGCACCTGTAATCCCAGCTACTTGGGAGACTGAGGCAGGAGAATCGCTTGAACCCAGGAGGCAGAGGTTGCAGGAGCCGAGACCGTGCCATTGCTCTCCAGTTTCAGCGACAAAAGGGCAACTCTGTCTCAAAAATAAACAAATAAATAGATTAAAATAAAGCATTGATTTTTCTGATTTATTACGAAGACAGACCTAGCTCATGATATTATTCCCAAGGCTATTCTTTCCGTGCAGCCCCTGCAGCCCTCAGTTCCTCCTTAGAGGAGTCTGTAATCAGGAGGACTGATTTCTGGCTGTTGTGTAATTGCTAACACTGGGAAACTGATATTTCCCTTTTTCTCCCCACTGTGGTGAGAATTGCTGAGCTGATATCTTCCCCCAACTCAAGAGGAAGTGAACGCCCTACCCTGCACAGGGGGCCCGAAGCCATTTCTTCTGCCTCCCGCGGATGTGGTCGGGATCTTGCCCGAGGTCAACCACACGGCACACACATGCCCACATGCCACGCCTCTTGGGGACGAAGCTCTTGGAGGCTGCCCGTCTTCTTCAAAGGAAGGAAGAAGCAAAACCCACCGGCAAGAAGAACTAAAACTGTGTGTGTGATCTCATTGCAGACATAGCAGAGACATCAGTAGAACCCTGAGACACACTGTGAGGCCAGCCCACAGCGCTGCGCCTTGACAGCGAGGGGGTCATCCTGAGAAGCTGCAGCCCATGTCCTCCCTAAGGCTTCACAACGGGACACCTGCTCTAGAGAAAGCACCTCAGTTGGGATGCAGAACTTGGCCTGGCAGGTCCATGGACCTGATTTCATGAGCACCCAGAGATCAGGGTGAGAGTCTCTCTCAAGAGGAGTTCACATGAATCACAATCCTAGAGGCTGTGACATATCCCAGAAGCCGAATGTATTGATTTGTGAGGAAAAGATTCAGCTGTTAAAAAGTAAACCAGAAAAAGCATTTGACAAAATCCAACATTCGTTTCTGATTTAAAAACAAAACAAAATGAAAAACTCCTAGCAAACTAGGAATAGAAGTGAACTTCTCCCAACTTTGACATCTGTCCAAACCCATAGTACATCTGTCACCAAGAGTAAACACTAATGTAAAAACCCTCCTGTAAACAGTGGACTTCAGGTGATTAGAGTGTGCCAGTGTAGCCTGATGGATTGTGACCAGTGCAGCACTCTGATGGGGGATGTTGACGGTGGGGAAGGCTGTGCATGCAGTGGGGGCAGGGGGTGTGTGAGAACTTGTACTTTATGCTCAATTTTGCTGTGAACCTAAAACTGCTTTAAAAAGTAAAGTCCTAAAAAATTCTCAGCACCACTAATCATCAGCAAAATGCACATTAAAACCACAATGAGATATCATCTCACACCAGTCAGAATGGCTATTATTAAACGGACAAAAAATAACAGATGTTGGTGAGGCTGCAGAGAAAAGGGAACTCTTATATGCTGTTGGTAGGAATGTAAATTAGTACAGCCTCTGTGGAAAACAATGTGAAGATCTCTTAAAAACTGAAAATAGAACCATAATGTCATTCAATCTAGCAATCCCTCTATGGGTATCTACCCAAACAAAAAGAAATTAATGTATCAAAGGGATACCCGCACTTGTATGTTTATCGCAGTGTTATTCACAATAGCAAAGATACAAAATCAACCTAAGTGTCCATCAACAGGTGAATGAATAAAGAAAGTGTGGTGCATATACACAATGGAATATCATTCAGCCATTAGAAGAATTAAATTATTGGCCGGGTGTGGTGGCTCACGCCTGTAATCCCAACACTTTGGGAGGCTGAGGAGGGCAGATCATGAGGTCAGGAGTTCGAGACCAGCCTGACCCACATGGTGAAACCCCATCTTTACTAAAAATACAAAAAAAATTCACCAGGCATGGTGGTGCATGCCTGTAATCCCAGCTATTCAGGAGACTGAGGCAGGAGAATTGCTTGAACCCAGAAGGCGGAGGTTGCAGTGAGCAAAGATCAAGCCACTGCACTCCAGCTTGGGTGACAGAGGGAGAATCCGTCTCAAAAAAAAAAAAAAAAAAATGAAATTATGTTTTTGGTGGCATCATGGATAGAAATGGAGGTCAGTCATTATCTTAAGTGAAACAAGCCAGGTGTAGAAAATAAAATACTGTATGTTCTCACTCGTAAGTGGCTACTAAGAAATGTGTGCACATGGACGTAGAGTAGAATGCTAGACAATGGAGACTCAGAAGGGTGAGGGGCTGCGAGGGGGAGGGGTGGATGATGAGAAATTAGTTAAAGGGTGCAATGTACCTCATGGGTGCACTAAAAGCCCTGACTTGACCGCTAGGCAATCTATGCGTGTAACAGAATTGCACATGTACCCAATACATTTATACAAATCGAAATAAAAGTAACTAAAAAGATAAAAATAAAGTCTTTAAAAGGAAAAGAGTAACCCAAATTATGTTGTTCTTTGTTAAAAACCCTACAAAGTCCTCTCATCCAATCAAGGGAAAGTCCTTATAATAACCTGCAAGACCCTTCACTATCTGGCCTGTTTCCCGTGTGTCCACATCTCATGTCACTTTCCCCCAGTTTACCTGGCCTCCTGCTTCAGGGCTCCTAAACATGCTGTTTCTTCCTCTGGGAATGCTCTCACTCAATCTGCAAGGATCACGCCCTCACTTCCTTCAGGTCTTTACTGAGATGTCACCTGTTCAGTGAGGCTATCCCTGGCCTCCTTTTGTCAAGTTGTATTCCTCCCTCTACAATTCCTATCTCCCCTTCCAGGTTTCATTTTCTCCTTCGTACCCATCACCAGCTAACATTCTACCTAGTTTGTTTGTTTGATGGTCAGCTTCCTCCACTAGAGAATACATTTCTTGAGAACAGGGGTTTTGTCAGTTATTTCTATTATTATTTTAATATATATATTAAAAATGTAAATATGAATATAAAATACATATATTATATATATATATGTATATGTATTTCAGAGAGAGGGTCTCACTCTGTTGCCCAGGCTCTGAACTCAAGTGATCCTACTGCCTTCTCCTCCCAAAGGGTGCCAGGATTACAGGCTCAAGCCACTGCACCTGGCTACTTTGTCAATTTTGTTCACTCCTAAATACTTGTTGAATGAATGAATAGAGGAACTGTCTGGTGGGCTAAAATGCTGGTAACACTAAGTAGCTCCTCACATACCCTCAGCTCTGCAAAGCCACCTGGGAAGCCATAGCTTCAGGGGTACTGAGTAAGCTGGAATCTGAGCTCAGGGTGTCTGCTGACCTCGGGCAATGCCGTTGAAGGCATCACCCTTGGTAAGGCGATACTCCCTCTCCACCATATTGTCTCCTTGACTCCGCCTTTTCATTCTTCCAGGGCTCTCAGCCCCTTTCTGATTAGTACACTCTTTACTCCCCCACCTCCCTCTTTTCCCCCTTGCTTCCTTTCATTTTTTTCTTCCTTTCTTTTGAAAGGGTCTCACTCTGTTGCCCAGGGTAGAGTGTGGTGGTGTGATCATAGCTCACTGCAGCCTCCAACTGCTGGGCTCAAGCAATCCTCCCACCTCAGCCTCCCAAAACACTGGGATGACAGGTGTGCGCCACCGCATCTGGCCAGCACACTCATTCTTTCTTCCTTTTTTTTTTTTTTTGAGACACAGTCTCACTGTCTTGCCCAGGCTGGAGTGCACTGGCATGATATTGGCTCACTGCAACCTCCGCCTCCTGGGTTCAAGCGATTCTCCCGCCTCAGCCTCCCAAGTAACTAGGATTACAGGCATGTGCCACCACACCCAGCTAATTTTTGTATTTTTAGCAGAGACGGGGTTTTGCCATGTTGGTCAGGCTGGACTTGAATCCCTGACCTCAGGTGATCCGCCTGCCTCGGCCTCCCAAAGCGCTAAGATTATAGGCGTGAGCCACTGTGCCTGGCCCACACTCTTTCTTAAGATATGCTCAATTTAAAAAACTTTGCTGCCAGGTGCGGTGGCTCACTCCTGTAATCCCAGCACTTTGGGAGGCTGAGGTGGGTGGATTGCTTGAGGCCAGGAGTTCAAGACCAGCCTGGCCAACATGGTGAAACCCCATCTCTACTAAAAATACAAAAAATTAGCTGAGCATGGTGGTGCACATCTGTAATCTCAGCTACTCGGGAGGCTGAGGCACGAGAATCACTTGAATCTGGGAGGCAGAGATTGCAGTGAGCTGTGATCACACCACTGCACTCCAGCCTGAGTGACAGAGCAAGACTCTGCCTCAACAAAAATGAAAAAAAAAAAAAAAGCTCTTGCTGACTTGGCATTAATGTTATTTCTCTAAGACATCTCACATAACCTCTGCTGTGAGTTATTTTTTGCTGATCTTGAACTCTGACTGTCAGAGCCAACCTCCCATCCACATAGCTCTCCTGGGAAACATCTATTATCCATGCCTCCATCATGATAGTCTTAGTGTCTGACCTAGCACCATTAAAAAAATTTAATGGCTCACAGCTGTAATCCCAGCACTTTGGGAGGCTGAAGTGGGTGGATCACTGGTGAAGTCAGGAGTTCGAGACCAGCCTGACCAACATGGTGAAACCCTGTCTCTACTAAATACAAAAAATTAGCTGGGAGTGGTGATGCATGCCTGTAATACCAGCTACTTGGGAGGCTGAGGCAGAAGAATCTCTTGAACCCAGGAGGTGGAGGTTGCAGTGAGCCAAGATTGTCCAGCCTGGGCAATAAGAGTGAAACTCCATCTCGAAAAAAAAAAAAAATTTTGGCCAGGCGTGGTGGCTCACGCTTGTAATCCCAGCACTTTGGGAGACCAAGGCAGTTGGATCACATAAGGTCAGGAGTTCCAGACCAGCCTGACCAACATGGTGAAACCCTGTCTCTACTAAAAATACAAAAATTGGCTGGCCATGGTGGTAGGTGCCTGTAATCCCAGATACTTGGGAAGCTGAGGCAGGAGAATCATTGGAACCCAGGAGGCAGAGGTTGCAGTGAGCTGAGATCATGCCACTGCACTCCAGCCTGGACAACAGTGCAAGACTGTGTCCCCCCCAAAAAAAAAAAAAATTAGCTAGGTGTGGTGGCAGGTGCCTGAAATCCCAGCTACTTGGGAGGCTGAGGCAGGAGAACTGCTTGAACCTAGGAGGCAGAGGTTGTAGTGAGCCAAGATCATGCCATTGCACTCCAGCCTGGGCAACAAGAGCAAAACTCCAACTAAAAAAAAAAAAAAAATTTCAGAGACAGGGTCTTTTTCTGTCACCCAGGCTGAAGTACACAGACAAGATCATAGCTTATTGCATCCTTGAGCTACTGGGCTCAAGTGATCCTGCCATCTCAGCTTCCCAAAATGCTGAGAGCAACTCTGGCAACTAAACAAGCTGTGGCCTCAAATAAGCAATATTAAAACCATGACAACTCATCCAGCTCACAGATGCTGACTAACTGAACCCTTGCTCCACCAGCCATAGCTACAGCTTATGATTGGTCAAGAGACTGATTTCAGTAACTTTCTCCTGATAAGACCACTTTGGGGAGGCCAAGGTGGGTGGATCACTTGAGGTCAGGAGTTCGAGACCAGCCTGGTCAATATGGTAAAACCCTGTCTCTACTAAAAAAATACAAAAATTGGCAGATCATGAGGTCAGGAGATCAAGACCATCCTGGCTAACACGGTGAAACCCCATCTCTACTAAAAATACAAAAAAAAAAAAAAAAATTAGCCAGGCGTGGTGGCGGGCACCTGTAGTCCCCGCTACTCAGGAGGCTGAGGCAGGAGAATGGCATGAACCCGGGAGGCAGAGCTTGCAGTGAGCCAAGATCGCACCACTGCTCTCTAGCCTGGGTGACAGAGCAAGACTCCATCTAAAAAAAAAATTGCAAAAAAATAAAAAATTAAATTAAAGAATACAAAAATTAGCCGGGCATGGTGGCGAGCGCCTGTAATCCCAGCTACTCAGGAGGCTGAGGCAGCAGAATCGCTTGAACCCGGGAGGTGGAGATTTCAGTGAGCAGGGATAGCGCCACTGTATTCCAGCCTAGGCGGCAGAGTGAGACTCCATCTCAAAAAAAAAAGACCACTGATTATGGACTGGCTCTTGTGGGTTTACAGAGATTTCATATTTTCATACCTTCGGGTCCTGAAAAGATCTTTTGACATATAGGGCCTAACCGTAATACATTTAAATGTTAAATCTCTACCCAAAAGTGAACATGGGTTGTATGTTACATGTATGTTTGCTCAATACACGTCAGGACTGCCTTCATGAATATTCATAGCATAGCTCCTCCTGTAACACGTTGAATATGTATGCTTAGCCAAGATGTCCAGCATAACTTCCTACCCTAACCCCTCCTCCTCTGAAGTGCCTATCTCTAGTCTTGGTCAGAGGCATGCTTTCCAGCTGTGGGATGACCACCTTGGGGGCTGTAACCCTTTTAGAAAGAATCAAGTTAGGCCGGGCGCGGCGGCTCACGCTTGTAATCCCAGCACTTTGGGAGGCCGAGGCGGGCGGATCACGAGGTCAGGAGATCTAGACCATGGTGAAACCACGTCTCTACTAAAAATACAAAAAAATTAGCCAGGCGTGGTGGCGGGCGCCTGTAGTCCCAGCTACTCGGAGAGGCTGAGGCAGGAGAATGGCGTGAACCCGGGAGGCGGAGCTTGCAGTGAGCCGAGATTGTGCCACAGCACTCCAGCCTGGGCGACAGAGCGAGACTCCATCTCAAAAATAAAAAATAAAATAAAAAAATAATCAAGTCTCAGCCAGGCGTGGGGGCTCACGTCTGTAATCCCAGCACTTTGGGAGGCCGAGGCAGGCGGATCGCGAGGTCAGGAGATCGAGACCATCCTGGCTAACCCTGTCTCTACTAAAAAAATACAAAAAAATTAGCCGGTCGTAGTGGCGGGCGCCTGTAGTCCCAGCTACTCGGGAGGCTGAGGCAGGAGAATGGCGTGAACCCGGGAGGCGGAGCTTGCAGTGAGCCGAGATCACGCCACTGCACTCCAGCCTGGGCGACAGAGCGAGACTCCAACTCAAAAATAAAAATAAAAAAAATCAAGTCTCTTTCCTTTTTCTAAGTTTATACATTGTGGTTTTTAAACAGTTAACAGTACAAGGCTGGGCGCGATGGCTCATGCCTGTAATCCCAGCACTTTGGGAGGCCGAGGCGGGCGGATCACCAGGTCAAGAGATCGAGACCATCCTGGCTAACACGGTGAAACCTCGTCTCTACTAAAAACACAAAAAATTAGTCGGGCGTGGTGGCGGGTGCCTGTAGTCCCAGCTACTCGGGAGGCTGAGGCAGGAGAATGGCGTGAACTCAGGAGGTGGAGCTGGCAGTGGGCCGAGACCGCGCCACTGCACTCCAGCCTGGGCGACAGAGTGAGACTCCGTCTCAAAAAAAAAAAAAAAAAAAGCTGGGCACGGTGGCTCACGCCTGTAATCCCAGCACTTTGGGAGGCCGAGGCAGGTGGATCACGAGGTCAGGAGATCGAGACCATCCTGGCTAACACGGTGAAACCCCGTCTCTACTAAAAATACAAAAAATTAGCTGGGTGCGGTGGCGGGCGCCTGTAGTCCCAGGTACTTGGGAGGCTGAGGCAGGAGAATGGCGTGAACCCAGGAGGCAGAGCTTGCAGTGAGCCAAGATAGCACCACTGCAGCCCGGCCTGGGCAAAAGAGCGAGACTCCGTCTTAAAAAAAAAAAAAAAAAAGTTAACAGTACAAACTCTTTGGAAAACACTTTATTAGTATCTGTCAATGTTGAGTACATGCATTGCCTATGATCCAGCAGTTCCATAGCTAGGTATACAAACAGAAATGTCAACAAATGTTCACAACCTAGAGTGTTTGTAACAGCACTATTTGCAGGAGACATAAACTTGGCAGTCATGGTTTATGCGTACCATATGATACTGAATAGCAATGAGAATGAGTGAAGGACCACAAGCTGTCTACGGATGACTCTCACATGCATGACGCGGAGTGAAAGAAACCAGATACGAACCAGACAAAACTAAATCTAGAGGTTGCGATAGTGTTACCTTTTGGAGTACAGTGGCGGGATGGGAGGATGAAGGGGTCTGTGACGGGGGAACTGGGTTTCCAGAAAAATGACTGAATCCAGCTCATCCTATACAAAGAGACCCAGCACTCTTGGCCAGCTCCAGTGACTCAGATCCTACAGCCCCAGTTGGGTCACCACAGGCAAAACCACGTGGGGCAGAGATGAACCATCCCTGATGGCCCTACCAGAATTCCTGACCTACACAATTGTGAAACCTTAATTAATTAATTAGTTAATTACTTTTTAAGAGATAGGATCTCGTTTGGTTGCCCAGGCTAGTCTCAAACTCCTGGGATCAAATAATCCTCCCATCTTGGCCTCTGAAAGTGCTGGGATTACAGGCGTGAGCCATCATGCGTAGCCTGTGAACAGTTTTTAAAAAATGTTGGCCGGGCACGGTGGCTCACACCTGTAATCCTAGCATTTTGGGAGGCTGAGGTGGGCGGATCACCTGAGGTCAGGAGTTCAAGACCAGCCTGGCCAAAATGGTGAACTCTTGTCTCTAGGAAAATACAAAAATTAGCTGGGCATGATGGCAGGCGTCTGTATTCCCAGCTACTTGGGAGGCTGAGGCAGGAGAATTGCTTGAACCCGGGAGGCAGAGGTTGCAGTGGGCCAGTATCACGCCATTGCACTCCAGCCTGGGTGACAGAGCAAGATGCCGTCTCAAAAAAAAAAAAAGTTTTTTGGTTTAAGTGACTAAGTTTTGCAAAACAGCAGTAGATTACTGAAACAATATTCATCCTTGAGGGGCTACTGAGGACAGGAACCGAATCTTTCTTGTATTTGGGGTGTTAAACATATTTAACTATTTAATATAAACAGAATAGGCAACATTTAACAATATTATATACTAACATATAAAATTTAACATTTTATTTTTTGAATAAACCAAATAACACATGATATAGAGTTTCCTACCAACTCACTGAAGATGTAGCACACATTATTAATTAAATTACTTTGAGGATTTCTTTTTTTTTTTTTTGAGACGGAGTCTCACTCTGTCGCCCAGGCTGGAGTGCAGTGGTGCAATCTCTGCTCACTGCAAGCTCTGCCTCCCAGGTTCAAGCCATTCTCCTGCCTCACCCTCCCGAATAGCTGGGACTACAGGCACCTGCCACCTCACCCGGCTAATTTTTTGTATTTTTAGTAGAGATGGGGTTTCACTGTGTTAGCCAGGATGGTCTCGATCTCCTGACCTCATGATCTGCCCGCCTTGGCCTCCCACAGTGCTGAGATTACAGGCGTGAGCCACCGTGCCTTGCCTGGCCTGTATTCTTAATACCTAGAGAATGTTTCAATATTAACAGTATTGTTCATGTCTCGGAATCTTCTTAATCCTTGTAATAATGTCAGAGATTTAAAAAATACATCCAACAGCTTTATTATGAAGTATATATAAAATAATTTATTAGAATGAATATCTTATTTATGTTTAATTTTTATTTTATTTTTAATTTTTTTTGAGACAGAGTTTTGCTCTTGTTGCCCAGGCTGGAGTGCAGTGGCACAATCTCGGCTCACCACAACCTCCGCCTCCTGGGTTCAAATGATTCTCCTGCCTCAGCCTCTCCAGTAGCTTTGCCACCACGCCTGGCTAATTTTATATTTTTAGTAGAGACTGGATTTCTCCATGTTGGTCAGGCTGGTCTCAAACTCCCGACCTCAGGTGATCCACTGGCTTCAGCCTCCCAAAGTGCTGGGATTACAGGCGTGAGCCACTGCACCTGGCCTATGTTTTTATTTTTTTGAGAGACAGGGTCTCAATGTCACCCAGCCTCAAGTGCAGCATACTACAGCCTTGAACTCCTGGATTCAAGCCATCCTCCTACCTCAGTCTCCTGAGTAGCTGGGACTATGGGCACATGCTGCCACATCTGGGTAACTTTTTAAATTTTTAGTAGAGATGAGGTCTCACTATGTTGCCCAGGCTGGTCTTGAACTCCTGGGATCAAGTGATCCTCCCACCTTGGCCTCCCAAAATGGTGGGATTCCAGGCATGAGCCACTGCACCTGGACCACAAATTAATTTTCATATCATTAGACAACCTAAAATTTTCTCTGAAATTGATACTTGGTTTTCTTTTTCCTTTTCATTTTATTTTTTAAGACAGTGTCTTGCTCTGTCATCCAGGTTGGAGTGCAGGGGCATGAACACGGCTCACCCAACCTTGACTTCCTGAGCTCAAGGAAGTCCTCTTGCCTCAGCCTCCCGAGTAGCTGGGACCAGAGGCGCACACCACAATGTCCTGGTAACTTTTTTGTTGTTTTGGTAGCAACAGGGTCTTACCATGCTGGCCAGGCTGGATACTTTTTTCTTCCTTCCTTCCTTTCCTTTCCTTTCTTCCTTTCCTTTCCTTCTTTCTTTTCTTTTTTCTTTCTCTTTCTTTTCTTTCTTCTCTTTCTCTCCTTTCCTTTCCTTCCTCCCTTCCCTTCTCCTTCCTTCTTTCCTCCCTTCTTCTCTTTCCTTCCTTCCTTCCTTTCTTTCCTCTTTCTTTTTCTTTCTTTCTCTTTCTCTCTCTCTCTTTCTTTCTTTCTCTCTCTCTCTTTCTCTTTCTTTCTTTCTTTCTTTCTTTCTTTCTTTCTTTCTTTCTTTCTTTCTTTCTTTCTTTCTTTCTTTCTTTCTTTCTTTCTTTCTTTCTTTCTTTCTTTCTTTCTTTCTTTCTTTCTTTCTTTCTTTCTTTCATCTTACTCTGTGACCCAGGCTGGAGTGCACTGGCACAATCACAGCTCACTGCACTGCAGCCTTGACCTCCTGGCCTCAGTTGATCCTCCCACCTCAGCCTCTGGAGTAGCTGGGACTACAGGCATGTGCCACCACGCCCAGCTAATTTTTTTGTAGAGATAGGTCAGGGTTTCCCTATATTGCCCTGGGTGGTCTCAAACTCCTGGGCTCCAAGAGATCTGCCTGCTTCAGACTCCAAAAGTACCGGGATTACAGGCATGAGGCACCAGGCCTGGCCTGGCTTTATTATTTCTTCTTCTTTTTTTGTTTTTTTTTTGAGACAAGAGTTTTGCTCTTGTTGCCCAGACTGGAGTGCGATGGTGTGATCTCGGCTCACTGCAACCTCCACCTCTCAGGTTCAAGCCATTCTCCTGCCTCAGCCTCCTCGGTAGCTGGGATTACAGGCACCTGCCACCATATCTGGCTAGCTTTTTTGTTTTTTTTGTATTTTTAGTAGAGACGGGATTTTGCCATGTTGGCCTGGCTGGTCTTGAACTCCTGACCTCATGATCTGCCCACCTTGGCCTCTCAAAGTGCTGGGATTACAGGTGTGGGCCACCGTGCCCAGCTGCCTGGCTTTATTTTGAATAGAATCTCTGTTCAATTCTCTTCCTTCAACTACCTTTTCATAGTTTCCCCTAGTTTTATGTGTTCAATCATGTTTGTCATTTGCCTAGTTAATCCAGCAGTTCTTAAGCACTTTTCTTTTTTTAGACCAAGTCTCCCTCTGTCACCCAGGTTGGAGTGCAGGGGCACGATCTCAGCTCACCGTAACCTCTGCCTCCCAGGTTCAAGCGATTCTTGTGTCTGAGCCTCCTGAATAGCTAGGATTACAGGTATGCGCCACCATGCCTGGCTGGTTTTTGTATTTTTAGTAGAGACAGGGTTTTGCCATGTTGGCCAGGCTGGTCTTGAACTCCTGTCTTCAAGAGATCCGCCCACCTCGGCCTCCCAAAGTGCTGGGATTACAGGCGTGAGCCACCACGCCTGGCCTTCTTAAGCTTTTTACTTTCAAGATTCCTGACATATTCACTGTATTGAAAATTAAAACTAAGAAACTTAGGATATATTTTATTTAAAAATAATAGACTCATTATAAATTAACACAAAAATGTATCATTAAAAATCTACGTTTTCCAAAACACATGTAGTGATAAAAGTGGCATTGTTTTATATTTTAACAAATTTTTTTAGTGTCTGGCTTAATAGAAGAAAACTGGATTCTCATCTATTTTTTATATTCAATCTGTTGTAATACACTGTTTTGGTTAAGGAAAATCTGGCCTCATAGATATGTAGTTGAAGAGGTGGACTAACTCAAAAGCCTATTCAGATCAAAATTTGACAAGTGTTTTTTGTTTTGTTTTGTTTTGTTTGAGACAGAGTCTAGTTCTGTTGCCCAGGCTGAAGTGCAATGGCACAATCTCGGCTCACCACAACCTCTGCCTTCCGGGTTCAAGTGATTCTCCTGCCTCAGCCTCCTAAGTGCTGGGATTACAGGTGTGCAAGGTGTGCACCACCACGCCCAGCTAATTTTTTTATTTTTAGTAGAGATGGGGTTTCACCATGTTGGCCAAGCTGGTCTCGAACACCTGACCTCATGATCTGCCCAGCATGGCCTCCAAAGTGCTGGGATTACAGGTGTGAGCCACTGCACCTGGCCAAGTGTTTTTCTTCTTCCTTTTCCTCCTCCTCCTCCTTCTCCTCCTCCTCCTTCTCCTCCTCCTCCTCCTCCTCTTCCTTTTTTGAGACGGAGTCTCGCTCTGTCGCCCAGGCTGGAGTGCAGTGGTGCGATCTCGGCTCACTGCAAGCTCTGCTTCCCGGGTTCACGCCATTCTCCTGCCTCAGCCTCCCAAGTAGCTGAGACTACAGGGGCCTGCCCCCACACTCGGCTAATATTTTTGTATTTTTTTAGTAGAGACGGGGTTTCCCCGTGTTAGCCAGGATGGTCTCGATCTCCTGACCTCATGATTCACCCGCCTTGGTGTCCCAAAGTGCTGGGATTACAGGCGTGAGACACCGTGTCTGGTCTTGGTGTGTGTGTGTGTGTGTGTGTGCAACAAGGCTGTTTATTTCACCTGGGTGCAGGCGGGCTGAGTCTGAAAAAGGGGTCATCAAAGGGTGGTAGGATTATCATTAGTTCTTATAGGGTTGGGATAGGCATACAAAGTACGTTCTTAAGGCGGGGAAGAATATTACAAAGTACCTTTTTAAGGGCGGGGGAGACTATATCTTATTAGTTAGGGTGGGGCAGGAACAAATCACAATGGTGGAATGCCATCAATTAAGGCCATTTTCACTTCTTTTGTGGATCTTCAGTTGCTTCAGGCCATCTGGATGTATACGTGCAGGTCACCGGGGATATGATGACTTAGCTTGGGCTCAGAGGCCTGACATTCCTGTCTTCTTATATTAATAAGAAAAACAAAACGAAATAGTGGTGAAGTGTTGGGGCGGTGAAAATGTTTGGGGGTGGTATGGAGAGATAATGGGCGATGTTTCTCAGGGCTGCTTCCAGCAGGATTAGGGGCAGCATGGGAACCTACAGTGGGAGAGATCAAACTGAAGAAAGATTTTGGGGTAAGGGGTGATATTGTGGGGTTGTTAGAAGGAGCATTTGTCATATAGAATTATTGGTGATGGCCTGGATGCGGTTTTGTATGAATTGAGAAACTAAACGGAAGACACAAGGTCCGAATAAAAGAAGAAGAAAAATAGGTATTAAAGGACTAAGAATTGGGAGTACCCAGGACATCCAATTAGACAGTGTCCAAGGGGGTTCAACGTAATTATTTGCTTGGTTGGCGAGTTTTTGGGCTCTATCCTTGAGTTTTTTTATGTTGTCACATACCAGGCCAGACTGATTTAGGTAAAAACAACACTCTTCACTTAAAAATATACAGAGTCCTCCTTTTTCAGCAGTGAGTAAATCGAGGCCTCGGCGATTTTGGAGGAAAGAGAAATGCAAAGCCAGCAACTGTTTGTTTAAAAAGGATTAGAAATGGCTAGGAGAGAGTGAGTGAGATTGATAGTGTGGTGGAGATAGCTGGGGAGAGGTAGAGGGTGGCATAAGAATGGGAATGAGAATAAGAGTGAGTATAAAAGTAAAGAATAGGACTTCATCAGGGTGAAAGTATTGGAGTGCGTCCTGTCAGCAAAGATCATCTATCCACTCCAAGAGGGAGTCAAGAGTGGTGGACTGGGGATAGATTTTCATGATGGAAAGGAAATGAGAGGTTTTAAGAGGTGGGCTATCGGCTTGTAACCTACATGGAAGAGGTTATGAAATGATGACAGAATAGAATTCTTCCAGGCCTGCAGGCTGGAAGAATTTTTTTTGGGGGGGGGGGCGTCTAAGAACCATCTGCCTTGAGTGGAGAGGGATTGATTAGGTGGAAACTTCACTTGGAGAGTAAACAGGAGTGACCAGTGAGAAAGAGAAAAGCTGGCCATGAGGGACAGAAGTTGGAACGCTAGCTGCTTCTTTAGCTACCTTATCAGCATAAGCGTTGCCCTGTGAGATGACATCTGATGCCTTTTGATGGCCCTTGCAGTGAATGACTCCAGCTTCCTTTGAAAGTAAAGCGACTTTAAGAAGAGTTTTTATTAAGGAGGCATTAATGATGGAGGACTCTTGTGTAGTGAGGAAATTTCTTTCTGCCCATATAACGGCATGGTGGTGCAGGATATGGAAGGCATATTTAGAGTCAGTATAAATATTGACACGTAGCCCTTTGCAAGAGTGAGGGCCTGAGTTAAGGCAATGAGTTTGGCTTGCTGAGAGGTAGTGGAGGGGGGCAGAGCAGTAGCCTCAATGATAGATGTGGAAGATACTATAGCATAGCCTGCCTTTGCTGGTGAGTGGTGATTAGGCCTGGTGGAACTGCCATCAATAAACCAAGTGTGATCAGGGTGAGAAACAGGAAAGAAGGAAATATGGGGAAATGGGGTGAATGTCAGGTGGATCAGAGATATACAGTCATGGGGGTCAGGTCTGATATCCAGAATAATGTAGGAGGTCAGATTGAAGTCTGGGCCAGGAAAAATGGTAATTGTGGGAGACTCAACAAAGACTGAGAATAGCTGAAGGAGCTGGGGGGCAGAAAGTATAAGTGTCAAGTGTGAGGAGGAAAATAGATTTTGAAAGTTATGGGAACTGTAGAGGGTAAGTGGAGTATAGCTTGTGATTTTGAGGGCCTCTAGAAGTATTAAAGCAGCGGCAGCTGCCACATGCAGACATGAGGGTTAGGATGAACAGTAAGGTCAAGTTGTTTGGACAGAAAGGCTACAGGGTGCGGTCCTGGCTCTTGTGTAAGCATTCTGACCGCATAGCCCTGTACTTCAGGGTTGTGTAATGAAAAGGGTTGGGATGAGTTAGGGAGAGCTAGTGTGGGAGCAGCTTTTAGGGCTGTTTTTTAAGGAATGGAAAGGGGAGTGGGGAAAGGATTTAGGGTTTATTGGGTCAGCTAGGTTTATCTAGAACAGAATAATGGATTGTGGAGGGAGGTGTTGAGGATAGGAGAGTATATGGGTTTGGCACCACAGGGTAGATAGGCAAGACAATTTGGTTGATAACGCGCAGATCCTGAACTAACCTGTAAGATTTGTCTGGTTTTTGGACAGGTTAAGTGGGGGAATTGTAAGGAGAGTTTATAGGCTTTAGAAGACCATGCTATAGCAGGCGAGCGATAACAGGCTTTAATCCTTTTAAAGCATGCCATGGGATGGGATATTGGCGTTGATCGGGGTAAGGGTGATTAGGTTTTAATGGGATGGTAAGGGGTGCATGATCGGTCACCAAGGAGGGAGTAGAGATGTCCCATACTTGTGGATTAAGGTGGGGAGATAGAAGGGGAGAATGGGAAGGAGGTTTTAACTGGGGAAAAGGGCAGCAATGAGGTGTGGCTGTAGCCCAGGAATAGTCAGGGAAGCAGATAATTTGGTTAAAGTGTCTTCACCTAATAAGGGAGCTGGGCAGGTGGGGATAACTAAAACAGAGTGCATAAAAGAATGTTGTCCAAGTTGGCACCAGAGTTGGGGAGTTTTAAGAGGTTTAGAAGCCTGGCCATCAATACCCACAACAGTTATGGAGGCAAGGGAAACACGCCCTTGAAAAGAAGGTAATGTGGAGTGGGCAGTCTCCATATTGATTAAGAAGGGGATGGACTTACCCTCCACTGTAAGTCACCCAAAGCATCTGTGATGGTCCTGTAGGCTTCCAAGGCGATCAGGCAGCGTCAGTCTTCAGCCACTAAGCTGAGAAGATCTGGGAAGAAGTCAGTCGGAGAGCCTTGGGCCAGAGTTCCAGGGGTCCTGGGAGTGGCTGCCGGGCAAGTTGGACAGTACGATTTCCAGTGGGGTCCCACATAGATGGGACACAGCTTAGGAGGAATCCTGGGCTGTGGGCATTCCTTGGCCCAGTGGCCAGATTTCCAGCACTTGAAGCAAGATCCTGGGAGAGGCAGTCCTGGAGGAACGCCTGGCCCCTGCGGTTTAGGCATTTGGAAGTTCTCGTGTGCTGGAGATGTGGCTGGGGTTTCTCTCACAGTGGAGGCAAGTAATTGCAACTCTTCTCAATTATTGTACACCTTGAAGGCGAGGTCAATTAAGTCCTATTGTGGGTTGAGGGCCAGAATCTAATTTTTGGAGCTTTTTCTAATGTCGGGAGTGGGTTGGGTAATAAAATGCATATTGAGAATAAGACAGCCTTCTGGCCCCTCTGGGTCTAGGGCGGTAAAGCATCTAAGGGTTGTTGCCAAACGGGCCATGGACTGGGCTGGGTTTTCATATTTGATGAAAAGGAGCCTAAATGCTAACTGATTTGGGAGAGGTCGGATAAAGAAAAGGGAGCACTAACCTTGGCTATGCCTTCAGCTCCAGCCACCTCTCTAAGAGGAAATTGTTGGGCAGGTTGGGGAGGGCTAGTCACAGAACAAAACTGTAAGCCAGATCGAGTGTGAGGAGGGGAGGTAATAGAAGGGTTATAGGGTGAGGGAGCGGAGGCTGAAGAAGAGTTGGGACTGGCGAGGAGCAGCCTGGGGAGGAGAGGATGGGTCAGATGGGTCTGTAGAAAAGGAGGATTCACAGGACTTAGAGCTTGGGGTGGAGACCGAAGGAACAGACAGGAGAGAAAGAAGAAAGATTTGGGATGAGTCGCATTGGGAGCAGAGAATAGGGAGGGACCAATGTGTAAAAGAATGGCTGGACATCAGGCACCTCAGACCATTTGCCCATTTTTTGACAAAAATTATCTAGATCTTATAAAATGGAGAAATCAAAAGTGCCGTTTTCTGGCTATTTAGAACTGTTATCAAGTTGGTATTGGGGTCAAGCAGTACTGCAGAAGAAAATAAGGCATTTAGGTTTTAGGTCAGGTGTGAGTTGAAGAGCTTTTAAGTTCTTGAGAACACAGGCTACGGGAGGAGGAGGGGGAATGGAGGGCGGAAGCTTGCCCATAGTGAAGGAGGTAAGTTTAAAGAGAAAGGTAGAGACACAGAGAAGAGGGGTGGTGAGTAGTCAAAGCAGGCGTCCCCACAATTGACTTGCCACCAAGGGAATGTGGGTGAATGACCAAGGCAGGCGTCCCTGCAGTGATCAGACACCAATGGAGTGTGGGTGAATAATCAGGCAGGCATCCCTGCAGTGATTAAACACCAAGGGAAGACTGTCTTCCTGAGTCCGTGACCGGCACCGGAGTTTTGGGTCCACGGATAAAATGTGTCTCCTTGTCTCTACTAGAGAGGAAAAAGAACTGGAATTGGAAGGACAGGGAGATTAAAGGGTAGCAAGAGAGGAAGATTGAAGGGTAGTGAGAGAGGAAGATGGAAGGGTAGCGAGAGAGGCTGGTGAGGAGTGAAAAGACCGCTTACTCAATTTGAAATGTTCCTTGGGCTGGTGAGATGTTCCTTGGGCTGGTTGGTCTGAGGACCCGAGGTCATAGGTGGATCTCCTCACGGAGTGAGTGCGAGGACAGGGGACTGGTCTCCCGAAGGAGTCCTCCTGTCCTGGGTCTTCGGCACCAAATGTCACGCGCATCTGTGTGAAGAGACCACTAAACAGGCTTTGTGTGAGCAACAAAGCTGTTTATTTCACCTGGGTGCAGGTGGGCTGAATCCGAAAAAGGAGTCAGCCTTTTTTTTTTTTTTTTTTTTTTTTTGACAGAGTCTTGCTCTTGTTACCCAGGCTGGGGTGCAATGGCACGATTTCAGCTCATTGCAGCCTCCGTCTCCTGGGTTTAAACCACTCTCTTGCCTCAGCCTCCTGAGTAGCTGGGATTACAGGCATGTACCACCACACCTGGCTAATTTTATATTTTTAGTAGAGACAAGGTTTCTCCATGTTGGTCAGGCTGGTCTTGAACTCCCGACCTCAGGTGATCCACCTGCCTCAGCCTCCCAAAGTGTTGGGATTACAGGCGTGAGCCACCACGCCCAGCTTCGTGTTTTTTTCTTAAAGGTTAGTTACAATGTAGAATCTGAACCATATCAATGAACTGTTCATACTCTGTTATATTGAAATCTATTGCTGGTTCTTGCACTTTGATCTATTACCTAAACATGATTTTTTTACATCATGCACTGGTCATTTGGAAAATACTGGCTTGGCCAGGTTTGGTGGCTCATGCCTATAATACCGACGCTTTGAGAGGCTGAGGTGGGAGCATCACTTGAGGCTAGGAGTTTGAGACCAGCCTGGGCAACACAGTAAGACCTCCATCTCAAAAAACAATTGGACTGGGCTAGGAATGGTGGCTTATGTCTGTAATCCCAGCACTTTGGAGGGCTGAGGTGGGTGGATCACCCGAGGTCACGAATTAACAACATGGTGAAACCCTATCTCTACTAAAAATACACACACACACACAAATTAGTCGGGTGTGGTGGTGCACACCTGTAATCTCAGCTACTTGGGAGGCTGAGGCAGGAGAATTGCTTGAACCCGGGAGGTGGAAGTTGCAATGAGCCGAGATTGCACCACTGCACTCCAGCCTGGGTGACAGAGAAAGACTGTGTTTTAAAAAACAAACAAGCCAGCCACGGTGGCTCACGCCTGTAATCCCAGCACTTTGGGAGGCCGAAGCAGGTGGATCACGAGGTCAGGAGATCGAGACCAACCTGGCTAACACGGTGAAACCCCGTCTCTACTAAAAATACAAAAAAATTTAGCTGGGCGAGGTGGCGGGCGCCTGTAGTCCCAGCTACTTGGGAGGCTGAGCCAGGAAAATGGCGTGAACCCGGGGAGCGGAGCCTACAGTGAGCTGAGATCGTGCCATTGCACTCCAGCCTGGGCGACAGCGAGACTCTGTCTCAAAAAAAAAAAAAAAAAATTGGACTGGATTATGCAGATCTTCCAAATATTGACACATTTTATTATACAGCATTTTACAAATCACATTTGTTCACCAGTGTGGTGGCTCACAGCTGTAATCCCAACACTTAGGGAGGCCAAGGTGGATCAGTTGAGCCCAGGAGTTGGAGAGCAGCCTGGGCAACATAGTGAGACCTCTTCTCCACAAAATAATCATGGTGGCACACACTTGTAGTCCCAGCTATGAGGGAGGCTGAGGTGAGAGGATCGCTTGAGCACAGGAGTTTGAGGCTGCAGTGAGCCATGATCAGACCACTGCACTCCAGCCTGGGTGACAGAGTGAGACTCTATCTTAAAAATGAAGAAAAGAAAAAAGAAAATGTCTTTTAAAAACCCAATAAATAGCCAGTTGGTCAGTTGTTCTTTCAAGCAAAAATGGTATTCCATGAAAATGGTGGCTAAGTCGGCTGACTATCCAGACAACTGCACAAGTGCTTTTCCTGGGGACAGCCATCATACTTCACTGTGCAGAAATGCTTTATGCAGACTTCCCATTTGTCACGCATATTAAAATACATGTACTTGAGGGTTGATATTTAATGAAATTACCAAGTGTTACTCCTTCACCAAGAACATTCCTATGGGAAACTGTTTTTTTTTTGTTTTCTTTTTTGAGATGGAGTCTTGCTCTGTTGCCCAGGCTGGAGTGCAGTGGCACTATCTTGGCTCACTGCAACCTCCACCTCCCGGGTTCAAGCAATTCTCCCTGCCTCACCCTCCTGGGTACTGGGATTACAGGCAACCGCCACCACACCCGGCTAATTTTTGTATTTTTTAGTAGAGACAAAGTTTTGCCATGTTGGCCAGGCTGGTCTTGAACTCCTGACCTCAGATGATCCACCCACCTCAGCCTCCCAAAGTGTTGGGATTACAGGCATGAGCCACCGTGCCTGGCAGGCTTTTTCTTTTTTATGGTGAGTGCACGGTGGTGAAGATTTCAATAATGAGTGGCACAGGTCAGTGTCACTGTCCAGATTTCCACTGAGATGCGTTTCACCCATCCTAGCTTTTGCATCATCGGTGCAAATATTCACATGGTGACACCCCACATCTTAGTCTGATTATGAAGTTTTGACCTCGCAGACCTCCAGAAAGGGTCTCAGGGACCCCTGGGCACCTGTAGGATGATGTCTTGTGAACTGCTGGACTAGCACTAGAGAGAGGCATCTTAATGTCGGCCTCTTTGTAGGAGCAGATAGGGCATTTTTCAGGCACTAAAGCAAAGGAAGTCTTAGTTCAGATTCTGGGCAGATGGGCCCAACAGGGCCATTACCTGGGCCTGGTCTATTTACAGCAAACTTATTTTCCCCCGCATTTCCTGGGTCATGCTTCCTGGGGACAAACCCGTCTTTCCTAGGAAGAGCTCACTCACATCTGGTGGCATAGAGGCCCAGAACCAAACTGTCAGTGATGCCAAACTGGAAGCTATGTGAGGACAGGCTGGGCATTGGGAAAGGCTTTGGGAGGATGTGGAGGAGAAAGTGGTCAGTCTTCAGAGATGAGAAGGACTTCTTTGGACAGAATGTGGGGGAAGACATTTTAAATTGTGGGCATTGCTTGAGGAAAGGTACCAGTTCTGAAGTGTGAAACCCACTGAGGAGAGAGGAGATGTGTAGCTCAAGTAGTAGTGTTCTGGCTGGGTGCAGTGGCTCATGCCTGTAATCCCACCACTTTGGTAGGCTGAGGCAGGTGGATCACCTAAGTTCAGGAGCTCGAAACCAGCCTGGCCAACATGGTGAAACTCCATCTCTACTAAAAACACAAAAATTGGCTGGGTATGGTGTAATCCCAGCTACAAAAATTAGCTGGGTGCTCCTGTAATCCCAGCTACTTGGGAGGCTGAGGCAGGAGAATCGCTTGAACCCAGGAGGCAGAGGTTGCAGTGAGCTGAGATCGCACCACTGCACTCCAGTCTGGCGAAAGAGTGAGACTCTGGACTTTATTCAGCAGACAACGGGAACTTCATGAAACATACAGGTGATTTCTACATTTAATAAAAAAATCATTTAAAGTACCCAGAGTACTTAAACTTCTAGGAATGTTGATGAAATAGGCACGTCTAGTTATAATATCTAATTTATTACTTTAGTTACACATGCATATTTAAAATAACATTATATATAATACATTAATACAAAATATTGCTTTTTTCCCATTCTCACATTTCAAGTAACAATTTTATTCACTCTCTACATGCATCTTGGACATCAACGTCTTCATGGTATCTAGAGTCCATTTCTCAAAGTGTATCTCCTTCACTTGCATCTAAGCTGTCTGAGATGCAGCACTTCTCAAATACATGTCTGACTCACTGGAAAGTTTGACCCAAGTCACCACATTAGGACCATTCTCCCCAGCCCCCAATTTATCATGTAGGTACATTTGTAATCCTTAGAACAAAATCACTTATTGCTTTTGTAATTGCTCTTTGAAAGGCAGATTATGAAACCTAACTCTTGCAATAGTGAGGGAATGATTTTCCTGGTATAATGACTAAGTTTCTTCCTTCCCCTCTAATCCATTCCAATAAGAGGACTCCATAATGGTACAAAACTTCATTGTTTGAGGTTGCTGTGGGTAGCAAGTGAGGAGAAACCAGAGGTAGAGCAGTTGCAGGAGATCACCAAGTTTGGTTACGGGTGCAACCGAGGAGTGAAACGCCAGTCTTGGGAACAGGCCAGATTGCCGGGCAGACTGCCATCATGGACAGTGATGTTCCTGGGGTGGGAATGAAGTGAAGAAACCTGGGAGTGGTAGATGGAAGACTTGGAGAAACAGGCAGGAGTGGCCTGGAGCTGAGCAGATGGCAGAAGTGAAAGGGCAGTTTCAGGTGGCAAGGCTGTGGAGGAGGACGTGGAGGAAGGCTGTGGAAGCAGCACTGGCTGGGAGTGGGCGCTACGGACAATGATGATGGGGTGTGGGGTAGGGAGTCAGGACTGGGAAGAAATGGTGTCTTGAGACTTGCAGAACGGGCAAGTCCTAGAGAAAGAGTGAGATGGTCACAAAGTCTGTAAACTGCAGGGTTGAGGGAGGGTACCTAAACTGCCCCCCGCAGGTCCCTGTCTAGTAGCACTCATCCCATTGAGTGGTCATTGCTTGCTTTCTGGACTGCAAGGAGGGCAGGCAGTGTTTGTCTTGGATACTGCTGTATCCCCAGCAACTACAACAGGCATATAATAGGCCCTCAGGAAATACATACCTGATGAAGAAAGAGAGAGATGAAGGAAGAGGGAAAGAAAAGACTAAGGTATGAGCATCCTCTGGGAGGGACTCGAAAAGGAGGTCAGCGAAGGAGAGACAGGCCAGGAAAGTCATGGTCAGGACCTCAGAGGGAACTGAGGATCTGAGGTACAAACGGAAAGAAAATGAACCAGACAGGATTTGTGTGAAAGGTTCCACTGGAACCCTGGGTATGATCCCAACAGCCGCAAGTCTCAGCCTGGACTGTCAAGGGCACTGTTCCCAGCAAAGGGGCTGGGGAGCTGATGACTATGGGGCTGAAACTGGTCTGTGGCCTCTTCTAAGCCTCATCCCAACAAGAGACTTGCTTTGATGGCCTCAGATCTGCCTAGGCAACCAGAGACTGAGAAACTACAGTGGTGTTTGGGTGTTCTCAGCTTTGATAAACATCTGAATCATAGTAAAGGATTTATGTGCTTGTTTGGGTGAGTCATAAATAATAGGTCTCAAATTACATTTCTGTGTAGCATGGTCATTCCCAATAAAAGGGAATGAGAATATTCATTTCCCAACTTACAGGAAAGATTTTAAGGCAGGGATTCTTGAAAGTGTGGTCTCCAGAGCAGTGGCATCTGGGAATTTAAGAACGCAAATTCTTGCCTGTAATCCCAGCACTTTGGGAGGCCGAGGTGGGTGGATCACAAGGTCAGGAGTTTAGACCAGCCTGGCCGCTACTAAAAATACAAAAATTAGCCGGGCATGGTGGCGGGCACCTGTAGTCCCAGCTACTCAGGAGGCTGAGGCAGAGAACTGCTTGAACCCAGGAGGCGGAGGTTGCAGTGAGCCAAGATCGCACCACTGCACTCCAGCCTGGGCGACAGAATGAGACTCTGTCTCAGGAAAAAAAAAAAAGGCAAATTCTTGCACCACCCCAGACCTACTAAATTAGAAACTTTGGGGGTTAGGCCCAATGATGCACATTTTCACAAGTCCTCCAGGGGATCCTGATGCATGTGAAAATTTAAGAACCACTGCTTTAAGGTAGACAGATGGGATGTTTTCCATTTTAAAGTGAATCCCTCTAAATTTTTCCTGAAGTTTTTGATATCTTCTATACTTGTCTGTAGTGAGTACCAATAAGCAGGAAAATGAGAGAAGGAAGAGAACATTTGCAGGATAGCACAGTTGTGAGTAAGAGGGCAGTTTCCCCTGGCCGAGATCCTGGAGAAATTCCTTTACCTTTTTTTTTTTTTTTGAGATGGAGTCTTGCTGTCGCCAGGCTGGAGTACAGTGGCGTGATCTTGGCTCACTGCAACCTCTGCCTCCCGGGTTCAAGTGATTCCCCTGCTTCAGCCTCCCAAGTAGCTGGGATTACAGGCTTACAGGCTTGCACCACCATGCCCAGCTAACTTTTTGTATTTTAGTAGAGATGGGGTTTCACCATGTTGGCCAGGATGGTCTTGATCTCCTGACCTCGTGATCCGCCCGTCTTGGCCTCCCAAAGTGCTGGGATTACAGGCATGAGCCACTACGCCCAGCCTCCTTTACCTCTTAAGCTTGTCTTCTCCTTTATAAGAAGGGAAAAAATGGCCAGGCATGGTGGCTCACACCTATAATCCCAGCACTTTGGGAGGCTGAGATGGGAAGAGTGCTTGAGGCCAGGAATTCAAGACTAGCCTGGGCAACATAGTGAGACCCTATTTCTCAAAAAAAAAAAAAAACAAAAAACTTTGTTTAGAGAAGGGAGAGAATCAGTACTTACAAGATTATCCCAAGGATCAAATGAGACGCTGCCTGGCACACAGTGTTCACTCATGCTGATTACTATTACCACTGCAGAACTCAGGAGCTGATTACTTTATGGAATTAGCTCAACAGCTAGCTAGTATTTTCCAAGGTCATGATTTTATACTGCATGCATATAGTAACTGTACAATAGTCTTGTTTTTAAGAATCCACATGTCCCAAAGCTCTGCAGAGCCATGGAGCTGAGACTGACTTTATGGCTTCTTCTAAGCCTTACTCTAAGGTAAGCCCTGTTGACAGACTTGCCTTGATGGTCTCAGGCATCAAGATGCTGACATCTTGTCAACCAGGTGCTCAACACCTGAGGAAAAACCTCCAGTCTTGCAGCAAGTGAACGGAGTGGCACAGCAACTGGTCCTTGTGGAAAGACGAGGCTGACAGGACACAGAAGGGGGACCTCTCTTCAGGCTCCCCCTCTCGGCTGCAGCTCTCCCTATGGGGCTATAGCAGGAGAGCCTGATGATTTCCAGTAGACCTTGGTGGGTAAGAGACCTAAATCATGGGCTCAAAAGGCCATCTTGAATCAAAAATACTAGCACTTTTTTTTTTTTTTTTTTTTTTGAGACGGAGTCTCCCTCTGTAGCCCAGGCTGGAGTGCAGTGGTGTTATTTTGGCTCACTGCAAGCTCCGCCTCCGGGGTGCACGCCATTCTCCTGCCTCAGCATCCCGAGTGGCTGGGACTACAGGCGCCCACCACCACACCTGGCTAATTTTTCGTATTTTTAGTAGAGACGGGGTTTCACCGAGTTAGCCAGGATAGTCTCGATCTCCTGACTTCATGATCCATCCACCTCGGCCTCCCAAAGTGCTGGGATTACAGGTGTGAGTCACTGCGCCTGGCCAATACCAGCACAGTTTAGCTGCTATTCCAATTTCCATTACCTCTTCAATAGAATGCAAGCTCCAAGGCGCCTGCAAGGTTTATTCCTTCCTGTGTCCCTGTAAACAGTGCCTGGCACTTACAGGGTGACTGAATGGGTGAATATTTACTAAACCAATAGTTACATAATTAGAAGAAACAAAAGGCACTCTTTGCCAAGAAGAGAAAACTAAGAAAAACTTGAAAGAAGTGTGGTGCTTCCTTCAGCTGGAACCTCTTTCCAAGTTGTACGGTGTGTGGAATTCTTACTGTGATGTGGGAGAGGCCAGCCTGGGGTCACTTATGGATGAGTCTGAAGGCACAGTCAATATACAGGACTCAGCTGAAGCTGGGGAAATGGCACAGTTGTTGCAATGCTCGTCTCTCATTTGCTTCCTGGTAAATCCCAGCTCCTTTCAAGCTGAAACTAAGCCCTCTCTCTAGGCTCCTTGCCTACAGACTGGGCCAGTCCGACAGGTGCTTCAGTGGTACAAGGGGTGGGGTGGGGAAGGAGATGCACTATCACCTTTAGGCAAGGGGCTGAATGCATCCAGGTGAGTTCTGTGACATCCTGAATATGCCAGAGCAGGCAGTTTGAGAGAAACAGACTGAGGAAATACTTGTTTACATAAAGTTACTAAGGCAGGAATACTCACTCTCCTGTGTGCCAAGCAAGCCAGTGGGCAGCAACCCTCCCCGAACACAAATGCCCTCAGGGCCTTTACTCACACTGCTCCCTCCAGTGTCCTTTATTGGACATTACTGGCCATCTCCACCTGCCCAGAATCCACAGTATCACCGCTCCTACTCTGCACCATGCCCAGTCCTGCCCAAGCAGAGGGGCTTCCTCTAGTGCTCAAAGTTCATCCGGAGAGGGCCTCAGTGGGTAACTATTAGTGTGGGCCACCAAAGTTATAACCTTGAGGGGTTTTACTGGTGTTTTTTCCCACTTTATGGCTCCAGCAAAGGCCAGAGACCTTGCCTAGTACATAGAATTGGCAGGTATTTACAAATTTTGTAAAAATTATCTCTCCCGCCAAACTTCTACCAGTACTCCAACCAAAAAGCTTTCTATTTCTGGGTTTATTACAACTGCTAAAAGTGGTTATAATCCTCATTATTCTTTGGAAGGATCTGAGAAGCATGAAAAGGCACTGGCCCAGGCCTGAGTTCTAATGGTGATCATCTCATAAGCCAGGGACTTCTCCCTTTCCTGGGCCTCAGTAACTGCTTGTTATAAAAACAAGGGGTGTCTTTTAGCTCCATTAGGTTAGGATACCATTTTGAGAGAATACACATGATGACTAAGTAAAGTTTACTAAAGAAAAATTATTCTCCAGAAATCAGCAGTACTTTGCAGACACGCTGAGAATACATAATCATTAGGAATTAGGGCAGTCTGGCCGTATTTTAGCCAAACTCCTTTCACGTAATTAAAAAAACTCACTTCAGACTAGTTTCAAAAAATCAAAAAACAGACCGGGTACCATGGCTTATGCCTGTAATCCCAGCACTTTGGAAGGCTGAGACAGGGGGATCACCTGAGGTTGGGAGTTCGAGACCAGCCTGATCAACATGGAGAAACCCCGTCTCTACTAAAAACACAAAATTAGCCAGGTGTGGTGGCGCAAGCCTGTAATCCCTGCTACTCCGGAGGCTGAGGCAGGAGAATCACTTGAACCTGGGAGGTGGAGGTTGCGGTGAGCCAAGATCGTGCCATTGCACTCCAGCCTGGGCAACAAGAGCGAAACTCCATCTCAAAAAAAAAAAAAAAAATCAAAAATCATTACAAGGATAACTGAGAAATTAATGGAGTCCAATGCAAGGATGCAGGAATAGATGCAGAAACCAAGGATGTCTTCAGGGTTATCAAGGTAGCTGCTATCTCAGGCCCACATGCTTCTGTTTGTCCGTGCAGTGCTGGCTCCTGATTTTGTAAGTGTCATATCCAAGCACCATTCCAGATGGTGACCAGTATCTCTCCTTTCCCATGCAAAATTCTTTTTTTTTTTTGAGAGAGATTCTCGCTCTGGAGTGCAGTGGTGTGATCTTGGCTTACTGCAATCTCTGCCTCCCGGGTTCAAGCATTTCTCCCTGCCTCAGCCTCCCCAGGTGCCCACCACCACACCCGGCTAATTTTTGTATTTTTTTAGTAAGAGACAGGGTTTCGCCATATTGGCCAGACTGGTCTTGAACTCCTGACCTCAGGTAACCCGCCCACCTTGCTGTCCTAAAGTGCTGGGATTACAGGCAAGTGCCACCGCACCCGGCCAAAATTCCTTTTTTTTTTTTTTAGACGGAGTCTTGCTCTGTTGCCCAGAATGTAGTGCAGTGGCACGATCTTGGCTTACTGCAAGCTCCGTCTCCTGGGTTCACACCCTTCCTCTGCCTCAGCCTCCCTAGTAGCTGGGACTACAGGTGCCCACCACCACGCCCGGCTAATTTTTTGTATTTTTAGTAGAGACGGGGTTTCACCATGTTAGCCAGGACGATCTCGATCTCCTGACCTCATGATCTGCCCACCTTGGCCTCCCAAAGTGCTGAGATTACAGGCATGAGCCACCGCGCCTGGCTAAATTCTTTTTTTTGAGACAGAGTCTTGCTCTGTTGCCCAGGCTGGAGTGCAGAGATGTGATCTTGGCTCACTGTAATCTCTGCTTCCTGGGTTCAACTGATTTTCCTGCCCCAGCCTCCCGAGCAGCTGGGATTATAGGTGCCCACCACCACATCTGGCTAACTTTTGTCTTTTTAGTAGAGATGGAGTTTCACCATATTGGCCAGGCTGGTCTCGAACTCCTGTCCTCAAGTGATCTGTCCATCTTGGGCCTTCCAAAATGCTATAATTACAGGTGTGAGCCACTGCACCTGGCCCAAAATTCTTTTTCTTATTTTTATTTTTGGAGACAGAGTCTCCCTCTGTCACCCAGGCTGGAATGCAGTGACGTGGTCTCGGCTCATTGCACAACCTCTGCCTCCAGGTTCAAGCGATTCTCCTGTCTCAGCCACCCATGTAGCTGGGATTACAGGCGTGCGCCACCATGCCCAGCTAATTTTTGTATTTTTAGTAAGGACAGGGTTTTACCATGTTGGCCAGGCTGGCCTCGAACTCCTGACCTCAAGTGATCCGCCTGCCCTGGCCTCCCAAAGTGTTGCAATTACAGGCTTGAGCCACTGTGCCCGGCCCCAAAATTCTTAACATAAAGAACTGTCTTGGGCCTGTCTAGATCAAGAGTTCAACCCAGGTCCAATCAACTGGTATGTGGGCAAGAGGGAGGAGAGGGTGAGAGAAAAGGTCACTGTGTAGAAACATAAACCCCACTCCTGAAGTCAGGCAGGTACCCAAACACTGTCACTGGAGAGAGGTCAGTCACTTCATCAGGTGCTTAGTTCTCAGTACTTAAATAAAACAGCAAAGAAGTTTGTACTTTGTTACAATTCAGAATGACCTTCCCCTCCAAATTCCTACTGAACTAGTCAAAGCTCCAGTACTGTAAACTACTTACATTTCAAAAAGCTCTACTGAATGTTGAAATCCAAGTAGAAAAAGTTATAAAAAGTTGCTCCCTGTTTCATCGCTGTTCACTGGATTTGGCTGACATTTGCTTTTTACTTTCATCAAATCTTACCGAATGATGAAGACACATCAAGTTACAAAGGTATCACTTTCTCTCTAATATCTTTTCTTTTTAAACAATTTGTGTCAACGTCAACAACATGATAAAGATGAAGGGTGTTCAAATGATTATCTGAACCTATAAAAACTCCACCAGGGAATCTTATTTTGTAGGCACAATGCACAAGCCTGGGACATGGTGGGTGCTCAATGTTGGAGGAATCGAATTCCAACTTTAAAATGAGTACAAGGATCTACTTTAGATCAAATATTAAATCTGGCTAATAATTTCGGGCCACACTCCGCTTCTGTGTCTCAAAGCAGGTGGGGCAGAAAAAAGCCGAGTCTCAAATTTGCTGCTATTCTCTTTATAAGCAGTTTACAACTACTTGGCATCTCTAGCTCAGAAGCACAAAATGTATATACAATGAAATGATCAGAATTTATCTTAACTGAAAGCACTAGTTTAAACAGCCTAGAGTCTTGTAGAAATTGTTATTCCAAAACATGCAGAGGCAGCAAGAGTTGCCCAAAACCACATTTTATTCTATAACCTTTATATCACTTTTCTGTTAAAGATTGAAGCAATGTGAAGTGGATGGAAATATTTTGTTAAAAGAACAAAATGAATTAATCACAGCATAGATGCCTAATAAAAACCTTGGGTTTATGCCATACACTCCAAACACAAGGCAAAGTCCAGTAGTGGCTCATGTTCTGGGTTTTTAGAAAGCAAATGAAAATATTTGGAAAGATCAATATATTTCAACAGAAGAGCCATAAACGCCCTGAAAGCAGAAAGTTGACACAATTTTAAATAGAATTCATATATATATATATTTTAAAATCAAACACAATTAAATATAATATGGTTTAAGTACATGAATACTTCAGCTTTAAAAGAATAACAGAAGTGGTACACAGTACCAAAAACTTACACAAAGCCTTTTTGCTTCTTCTGTCGATGAAACACTGTGCCTCTATACAATCAAATATTGCAATGGAATAAATTCTCTGTTCATTCAAGACTTTCTCAAGGACAAAAGTGATTAATAATTATATATTTATACATATATATATTTTTTTTTTGCAAAGTCTGAGCAAAAGCAGTAACGTCTAAGAGAACTTTCTTTCCTCTCAATCATGTGCATTGAGGAAGCGCTGGTGCCACGTGGTCAATGGAGTGTGCTCACCAACTGGGCAGCCCTGCTGATGGCTGTGCAATCCCGATGCAGAAGCCAACTGAGCGGAAGTGCAGTGAGTGAGTCTCTTACTGTCCTAAAGAAAGGAGAAGAAAGACCACCAACTGCACACTTTCCAGCTCACAGCAAAGAATGGGGGAGACAGTCAAAGTCGAATGTTTCTCTTTCCCCAGTCATCCTGCTCACCTTATTTAAAAAAAAAAAAAGTATAATTTGGGAAGAACTGTTTTGTTCAAGGTGCCACAGGGGCAAAATTGGAGTCATCGCTATTTCTTTCTTTCTTTCCACATGTATTCTGAAGGGAAAGTAACTGGAGTGCAGAATTCCAGAGGGGCAAATCCTAATGCTCAAAGTAAACCAGATTCACACCCTTCTGATAGCAGGGGAGAGAATGGTTTTAAGTATAGTGCATCTCAGGAGGAGAAATTAAAATGTGAAAACTGTATACTGCCATCAGAGGAAGGAAGAAGTCACTGAAACTTGACCCATGACTTGTCAGTTTCCTTCCAAATTAATGCCGCTGTTAAGGAAGACTGCATAATTAACTCTCACCCTGTTCCACTGTAGCTGCTAGCACCACGCTGCCACTCAAAGCTGCCTGGCTCTCGGTGGGGCTGACTCACCTGCTTCGGAAGGACAAAGCAAAGCACCTCTGGCACCTGCTTTACGATGCTGTTAGGGATGAGTTACTGCTAAGAGTGTGCATCAAGTATCAGTTCTATGCTTATCTGCTTCCCAGAGGATGTGGTCCCTGTCTATTCCAGTAGGCTAAAACACTCTCATAAATGGGTTATTGCCATCGGAAAACTAATAATTTTCCAGTAATGTAAACAATACCATTTTGTGTCTTTCAGACTCTCACTGTGTGAACGTCATGTGCATCAATTATGCCTATAGGTAACTGCATTATGGTGGAAGTCTAGGATTGTCTCCCATTCTTTCCTGGAAACAAGTGACGGATCAGAAATATAGTGCTGTTTTCATTGGCTGTGTTGAAGAATCCAACCAAGGGAAAAAAGTTCTCTAATTTTTCACAAGCAGATTTCCTTTATCTCAAGTTTTGAGTCATAACTGAAAAAAGAAAAGAAAATGGTAAGGTGCATTTCTCTAACAAGTGACCTATTATTAGAAATTAAGGATGGACACCAACACGTAGTGTTTACTATATACCAGAGTTTATGACAGCCAGAAGCTGACTACAATTTTGTGAGGTAAAATATTGTAATTTTCCTTGTTAACATATGAGTGAACAGAAGCTTAAAGAGGTTAGGTAACTTACCCAAGGGGCATATAAGAAGGACTGGCATCCAGACTTGCTTTCCCATGTTGGCAATAGATAGTAGAATGAAAAATATTGCCAATTTTCAACAGAGTAAGTCTACTTCTAGGAATTAACCCTACAGCATATTCAAGAGGGATGGTAAAGATACACATGCAGACATTCACTGACTCCCTCCTGTAGTCACAGCACTGGGGACAAACATCACGGAAGACAAGGTCCCCGGTATTGTGGCATGGGACATGTGCACATGAAGCAATTCAGTAATGGTGTGAGGTAGTTTATGCTGAATGTCCAAGTACATCCTACAGGCAAATGTCAAGCTGGAGGTTGAAGCAGAGAGGTATCAACACAGGATAAAGAGACTGAGTATTCCTTCATAGGCCTAGGACTTCATGCATTCATAAAATCATGGAATGAGGATTAGAAGCGGTTTTTCTTTTGGGGTTTTGGTGTTGAATTTCTCTGATCTACTAATGAGGACATGAGGAACTAAAGTAGTCACCTGCAAAAGGTCACACTTACTGCATAAAGTAAATAAAAACTCAGCTAGTTCTTCGAGTCTACTTTTTTTTTTTTGAGACGGAGTTTCACTCTTGTGGCCCAAGCTGGATTGCACTGGTGCAATCTCAGCTCACTGCAACTTCTGCCTCCCGGGTTCAAGCAATTCTCCTGCCTCAGCCTCCCGAGTAGCTGGGATTACAGGCATGTGCCACCACGCCCAGCTAATTTTGTATTTTTAGTAGAGATGAGGTTTCTCCATGTTGGTTAGGCTGGCCTCAAAATACCGATCTCAGGTGATCTGCCTGCCTCGGCCCCCACAAAGTGCTGGGATTATAGACATAAGCCACCAGGCCTGGCCCCCATTTCTGGTATTTTTTATTTCAAGAAATTCCATTTGGTTCTTTTAAAACTATTTTGCATTTCTCTCATTATACTCTTGTTTTCCTTGACATTCTTGAACTTTTTTTTTTTGAGACAGTCTCACTCGGTTGTCCAGGCTGGAGTACAAGTGGCACAATCTCGGCTTACTGCAACCTCCACCTCACAGGTTCAAGTGATTCTTGTGCCTCAGCCTCCCACATAGCTGGGACTATAGGCGCCTGCCACCATGCCCGGCTAATTTTTTTGTATTTTTAGTAGAGAAGGGGTTTCACCATATTGGCCAAGCTGGTCTTGAACTCCTACCCACCTTGGCCTCCCAAAGTGCTGGGATTACAGGCATGAGCCACTGCACCTGGCCACTTGAACATATTTTTAATATTTAAAATAGCCACTTGATGGTCTTTGCTAAATTCACCATCTTTCTCATTTCTGGGTCTGTTTCTATAGACTGAGTTTTCTCCTGGTTATAGGTCAACTTCATGTCATGCTTGGCAATTTGTGATTGATGTCAGATTTTTTTTTTTTTTTTTTTTTTTTTTTTTTGAGCCTGAGTTTTGCTCTTTTTGCCCAGACCGGAGTGCAGTGGTGCGATCTTGGCTCACTGCAACCTCCACCTCCTGGGTTCAGGCAATTCTCCTGCCTCAGCCTCCCAAGTAGCTGGGATCACAGGCGCCCACCACCATGCCTGGCTAAGTTTTTGTATTTTTAATAGAGACGGGGTTGCACCATGTTAGCCAGGCTGGTCTTGAACTCCTGACCTCAGGTCATCTACCTGCCTTGGCCTCCCAAAGTGCTGGGATTACAGGCATGAGCCACTGCGCCCAGCCTGGACGTCAGACATTCTAACTTTACACTGTGAAGTGCTGAATTTTGTTGTGTTACTGTAAAGAGGGTTAGCCCTTTGTTTTGGCATGCAGTTGTTACAGGGTAATTTGATCCTTTAAAAATTTGCTTTGAAACTTGGTTCAGGTGCTTGTACTCTAGGACTAATTTATCTTCAGTAGTAAGGCATAACCTTTGTGAAGACACTACCCAATGCCTTGTGTATTATAAAGTCTCTCTACTCTGGCCAGATCTTCTGGCCATGAACTTTTCTTAGTCCTATGTTCCAGCAATCATTCAGCCTACTAATTTCTGGGGGGTTCTTTAACTGGACATATGCATTTTCACCCCACACATATACAGATCACTCCTAGGCCAAGGATCCATGGGAACCTCTCTAAATATCTCTACGGCTTTCTTTCTGGGCAGCTTCCTCTTTTCTGGCACCTTATCCTACAACTTCTACTCAAATTGAGCTCTCTGAACTTTGATTTTTTTTTTTTTTTTGAGACAGAGTTTTGCTCGTCACCCAGGCTGGAGTGCAGTGGTGCGATCTCGGCTCACTGCAACCTCTGCCTCCCTGGTTCAAGCGATTCTCCTGCCTCAGCCTCCCAAATAGTTGGGATTACAGTCGCCTGCCACCACACCTGGCTAAAACGGGGTTTCACCATGTTGGCCAGGCTGGTCTTGAACTCCTGACCTCAAGTGATTCACCCACCTTGGCCTCCCAAAGTGCTGGGATTACAGGCATGAGCCACTGCACCTGGCCTGAACTTTGATTTTTAATTCTTTCGTTCAGCAAGACTACTGGGCTCTGTTTGGTTTCAATGGTTTCCCTGTATTGCCCATTGTCCAATATATGCAAGCAGTTGTTTCATTTAGTTTGTCTATTTTCTAGTTACTTATGATAAGAAGGTAACCCCCACAGCAGTTAATCCTTCAAAGGCAAAGAAACTCCTTATGTTCTTTTTTATTTTTACACCTGGAAAATAATACTTTTTAGTTTAAACAAAACGAAGTCATCCTTACCTTTGTAGATTTCTCTAACGGTTGATCATACTGTGCCTGCTGCATAACGTCACTGACTATCATTTTAGCAATCTTCCAAGCTAGCTCTTCCTGGGCCTAAAGAAAATAATTTAAACTAATCATAATTCATTAGATGGATCAAGATGCACATATTCAGTGCTCTTAACAAATTGCTTATGCACATCATTTCTACTTATTTGGATAAGAATTTCATTCCCATGTACAAAAAAACCTGGGCCACCCTCTGGCTATGAATATTAACATGTCATTCCGTGTCTTCCAGTGTCAACTACTGGATACCTAACACTGAACTACTTTCATATTAGATGGTCAAAATAAAATGTTTTCCTTTTTTCACCTCCTACCTCTCAATGTACTTAATTAACTATTAAAAAAGCAAGCCTCCACTACTTAAAGTAAAACTGCCGGTGGGGAAGGAAACATTTGAGCTTTTGATCTACACATTGATTACTGATGCCTGCTGGCTGATGGAAACTTGAATGTATGTATATCCTTCAGTGGTCACATTGATTACTGATACCTGCTGGCTGATGGAAACTTGAATGTATGTATATCCTTCAGTGGTCACATTGATTACTGATGCCTGCTGGCTGACGGAAACTTGAATGTATGTATATCCTTCAGTGGTCACATTGATTACTGATGCCTGCTGGCTGACGGAAACTTGAATGTATGTATATCCTTCAGTGGTCACATTGATTACTGATGCCTGCTGGCTGACGGAAACTTGAATGCATGTATATCCTTCAGTGGTCCTAGCCTCTGGACTGAAGATACCTTCACTGCTACTACCAGGCAATTGTTAGATGTTAAGAATGGACCACCCTTTCTTGGTACATTCTGGGTAAGAGAGCATAAATATGCCATGCTGCTTAAACACGGGAACTAAAGAAAAGGAAAATTTTAAACCTCACTTACATGAGGGTGGCACTTATAAACAGAAATCTCTTTATCCTAAAGGTAGAATTTACCTCATCAGTATTTCCTTGCACCCATTTCTTCATAGCTTGTGAGAACATGGATCCTAGTAAACAAAGACAAAATTGAATGTACATTTCATGCATAATTTTACATTAAAAATGCTCTTATTTGGCTGGCCGTGGTGGTTCATGCCTGTAATCCCAGCACTTTGGGAGGCCGAGGTGGGTGATTCACCTGAGGTTAGGAGTTCAAGACCAGCCTGGCCAACATGGTGAAACCTGTCTCTACTAAAATAAAAATCAGCCAGGCATGGTGGCAGGCGCCTATAATCCCAGCTACTCAGGAGGCTGAGGCAGAAGAATTGCTTGAACCCGGGAGCGGAGGTTGCAGTGAGCTGAGATCGTGACACTGCACTCCAACCTGGGTGACACAGCGAGACTCCATCTCAAAAAAAAAAAAAAAAAAAAAAAGGCTGGGCACGGTGGCTCACGCCTGTAATCCTAGCATTTTGGGAGGCTGAGGTGGGTGGATCACCTGAGGTCAGGAGTTTGAGACCAGCCTGGCCAACATGACGAAACCATGTCTCTACTAAAGATATAAATAATAAAAAAAAATTAGCTGGGTAGCAGGCACCTGTAATCCCAGCTACTTGGGAGGCTGAGGCAGGAGAATCGCTGGAACCCAGGAGGCGGAGGTTGCAGTGAGTCTAGATCACACCATTGCACTCCAGTCTGGGCGACAGAGCAAGACTCTGTCTCAAAAAAAAAAAAAAAAAACCACCATCACCACCACCACAATGCTCTTATTTAAAAGCTGTTGCTTCTATATATGGATGTTCTTTTTTGTGTGATACCCCAAAACACTAAGGAATGTTACATTAATAAAAACTGATTATATTGCTTACATAACAGAGTATTTAACTTGCAAACATCATGGCTTGAAAAACTTTTGAAAAGGTGTTTCAGAGTTCTGGACATTTCTTCTACTTTCCTCACTTGATGAAAGAACTAACATCTAGTGTTAGTTTGTGGCAAACATTAAAAAACAAAACAAAACAAAACCCTAACCAGGATAATGCTTTTGGGTAAGAATCTAGCAATACATTGGGAGACATCAACACATTTGTTATGTTTTCAAACCTTCCAGACCAGCTCCTACATGAAAGGGCTTCTAAGACAGAGTATGCTGCTACATTCTAGTTCTCTAGTCTATATAAACTAGCCGGGTAAGAGAAGAGTTTCAAAGAGCTCCACTCTATACAAGCCAGAGTACACCTTAACTCCCTAGGATGTGTAAGCCCACATCTGTAATCACATGCTGAGAATCATCCGAAGTAGGCCAGCCTCTATTTCTATGAATGAAATACACAGCTTACTTTTTTATTTAATAATTTGAATAGACTCACTTCCTAACTTTGCTTTAAACCAAGTTAATTGTTGGTAGATTATTTCTTGAGGCAAGGTCCTGTTTAATTCAATAACTGAATTCATAAAAAATACAAAACCTGGATCCTTTTCCCTCAATTTTTATTATTACCTAAGGGTTTAAATACTGGTTTAATGAAATTCTACTGCCAACCAGAGTCTACAGAGCCACAGTGTTAAATGCTCTGCATGAAGGCTCAACCGGCTGTTAAATCACCCCATGCACCGTTCTCTCTTCAGGCCCCCTGCAGAGTCACACTCTATTGACATGTTAGAGAACCCTTGTTAAGAAAACTCAATCTACCTTCCCAATTTACACATGAAATCTGCCACCAAATTTCACCTTAGAATTCAACCTTGGACGTATCATAAATCTGACCTTCCCTCTAATTCTTGCTACCACTACCTAACTTGGAATCTTTTTCTTCTCCTATCTACATTACCAGCTAATTCCACTGGCTGACTGGTGTCCCTCATGGCAGTCTCTCCCAACTCCAGTTCATTCTCATTCTACTGACAGGAAAAAGCAGCTGGTTAGAACTCTGTTTAGAAATCTCTGGGCCAGGTACGGTGGCTCACGCCTGTAATCCCAGCACTTTGGGAGGCTGGGGCAGGCAAATCACTTGAGGTCAGAAGTTTGAGACCAGTCTAATCAACATGGTGAAACGCTGTCTCTGCTAAAAATACAAAAATAGGCGTGTGCCTATAATCCCAGCACTTTGGGAGACCGAGACGGGTAGATCACCTGAGATCAGGAGTTCGAGACCAGCCTGGTCAACATAGTGAAACCCCGTCTCTACTAAACATACAAAAATGAACTAGGGATGGTGGCACATGCCTGTAGTCCCAGCTACTAGGGAGGCTGAGGCAGGAGAATTGCTTGAACCCAGGAGACAAGAGGTTTGAGTGAGCCAAGATCGTACCACTGCACTCCAGCTTGGGTGACAGAGCAAGACTCCATCTCAGAAAAAAACAAAATGAAACAAAAACAGAAAATTAGCTGGGCGTGGTGACACGTGCCTGTAATCTCAGCTACTCGAGAGGCTGAGGCAGAATTGCTTGAATCTGGGAGGCAGAGGTTGCAACGAGCTGAGATGGTGTCACTGCACTCCAGCCTGGGCCATGGAGCGAGACTGTCTCAAAAAAAGAAAACTCAGTCTTTTCCTCTGTGCTCTATTATCAAGGTTTCAAAACTCAAATTAAAACTATACGCTAGTAGGCCGGCTGCGGTGGCTCACACTTGTAATCCCAGCACTTTGGGAGGCCGAGGAGGGCGGATCACGAGGTCAGGAGATCGAGACCATGGTGAAACCCCGTCTCTACTAAAAATACAAAAAAAAAAATTAGCTGGGCCTGGTGGCGGGCGCCTGTAGTCCCAGCTACTCGGAGAGGCTGAGGCAGGAGAATGGCGTGAACCCGGGAGGCGGAGCTTGCAGTGAGCCGAGATTGCGCCACTGCACTCCAGCCTGGGCGACAGAGCGAGACTCCGCCTCAAAAAAAAAAAAAAAAAAAAAAACTATATGCTAGTAAATGATGAAAATTCTTTCCAGCTGCCCTCAATAAGGAAGGAGAGAAAGGCAGAGAGGAAGGGGAGCCAAACTGTAAACAAACCGTTGTCAAGGTGGTATTCTGAACCAAAGCCCTGTAGTTGCTACTAACCTGCTGTGTGATTCCTAACAAATCACAAACCACAATCTCCACATTCCTCAATTTCTATTTTTTTTTTTTTTTTAAGACGGAGTCTCACTCTGTTGCCCAGGCTGGAATGCAGTGGTGCATTATCAGCTCACTGCAAGCTCTACCTCCTGGGTTTAAGCGATTCTCCTCCCTCAGCCTCCCTAGTAGCTGGGATTACAGGTACCCGTACCCGCCACCACGCCTGGCTAATTGTTTTGTTTTGTTTTTTTCTTTTGAGACAGAGTCTCACTCTGTTGACCAGGCTGGAGTTCAGTGGCACAATCTCAGCTCCTTGCAACCTCCACCTCCCGGGTTCAAGGGATTCACCTGCCTCAGCCTCCCGATAGCTGTGACTACAAGCGCGTGCCACCATGCCTGGCTAATTTTTTTGTATTTTTAGTAGAGACGGGGTTTCACTGTGTTAGCCAGGATGGTCTCGAACTCCTGACCTTGTGATCTGCCTGCCTTGGCCTCCCAAAGTGCTGGGATAACAGGCGTGAGCCACCGTGCCCGGCCCTAATTGTTGTATTTTTATTTTATTTTTATTTTTTATTTTTTTATTATTATTTATTTATTATTGTTTTTTTTTTTTTTTTGAGACGGAGTCTCGCTGTCGCCCAGGCTGGAGTGCAATGGCGCGATCTCGGCTCACTGCAGGCTCCGACGCCCCGGGGTTCACACCATTCTCCTGCCTCAGCCTCCCGAGTAGCTGGGACTACAGGCGCCCACCACCTCGCCTGGTTAATTTTTTGTATTTTTAGTAGAGACGGGGTTTCACTGTGTTAGCCAGGATGGTCTCCATCTCCTGACCTCGTGATCTGCCTGCCTCGGCCTCCCAAAGTACTGGGATTACAGGCGTGAGCCACCGCGCCCAGCCTGTATTTTTAAGAGGCAAGGCTTTACCATGTTGGCCAGGCTGGTCTTAACTCCCGTCCTCAGTGATCCGCTCGCCTTGGCCTCCCAAACTGCTGAGATTACAGGCGAGTGCCACTGTGCCCAGCCTTCAATTTCTACATTTGTAGAATGAGGATATGATATACACAGATACATCATCTAAGAATTGCATTAGCTTGAAAGTGCTAAGAAATATCAATTATTTGGGGACTGAGAAGAGAATGGCCTCTGTGAGTATCCTCAGAAGTAATCTGGCTAAGAAAACTTAGTGTCTATGTCAGTGTGGCAAAGGGCAACCAAGTTTAAAAGATGATTTTTTTCTTAAATAAATATAACCCATAATCTTACCACTCAGATAATCCCAAATGAAATTCTTAAGTATTAAATAATTCAACCAACAAATATTTAAGGAGTACTTACCATGTGCTAGGCATAATTTCAGAATCAGGAAATATAGTGCCAAATAATATAGACAAACTCCCTGCCCACACAGAGGTTAATATTCTAGTCATGAAAGAGAAACTATTTTTATTTACTTTTTAGACACAGGGTCTCACTCTGTCACTAGGCTAGAGTGCAGTGGCACAATCATGGCTCACTGTCACCTCAACCTCTTGGGCCCAAGCGATTCTCCCACCTCAGCCTCCCAAGTAGCTGGGACCACAGGCGTGTGCCACCACGTCAAGCTAATTTTTAAACAATTTTTTATAGACAGGGTCTCACTTTGTTGCCCAGGCTGGTCTTGAAGTCCTGGGCTCAACCAATTCTCCAACCCAGCCTCCCAAAGTATTGGGATTACAGGTGTGAGGCACCATGTCTAGCTGAGAAATAAGCTATAAATAAGTATGTAAATAAATGAACAAGATAATTTTAGACAGTGAATAAGAAAATAGGCCGGGGGTGGTGGCTCACTCCTGTAATCCCAACACTTCGGGAGGCTGAGAGATGTGGATTGCTTGAGGCAGGAGTTTGAGACCAGCCTTGGTGAAACCCTGTCTCTACAAAAAGTAAAATAATAAGCCAAGTATGGTGGTGTGTGCCTGCAGTTCCAGCTACTTGAGAGGCTGAGGTGAGAGGATCATTTGAGCCCAAGAAGTTGAGGCTACAGTGAGTCATGATTCCAGCCTGGGCAACAGAGCAAGACCCTGTCTCAAAAAAAAAAAAAAAAAAAAAAAAGATAAAAGGAAAAGAAAAAGAAAAGAAAGAAGTGGTAGTGAGTGGTATATAAAAAGGATTTTAGATCATCTGAGTTGGGAAGGTCCCTCTCTGAAGAGATAATATTGAGATGAGAAGGAGGAACCATCCTTGCATGAAAGCCATGGCAGGGCTTGCCACAGCCATGAAATAGCAACTGCAGAGGCCCTCAAAGTGAAGAAACTTCAGCAAAAGAATAAAAGGTAGTCCAATGAGAGCTCAGTCCATGAAAGGAGTGGTTCAAAGTAAGGTGATAGAGGCCAGCAAGGGATATCCATAAGTAACAGCAAAGAGGCTAGATTTCATTCCAAATGCAACAGGAAGCCACGGGGAAGAGATGAGGTGGATGATTAAGCAATAAAGTATGCATAGGGCAAGAAAATTCAAAAGGCAGAGGAAAAGGGTATATTGAAAAGTAAAAGGCACCTCTTTCTTCTCATCTCTAATGTAATCACTGTTAAAATTTATGTGTATCCATTCAGGCAATATTTTAATGTACAGACCAATATATAGAGAGCCTTTCAAAAACACCATATACAACACATGATGTGTTCTAATCTAAAATGTGTAACACGAATCATCAAGACTATAGGTGTAACTTCCAGTTTACAAGAAATGTCAAGGAGAGAGAAATAAGCTAAACAACACAACTAGGAAAGTTCAGAAGATTAAACATTCTGTGGGATAACTGATACGCTTAACAAGTCAGGGTCATTAAAAAGGAACCAAGCTGGAGTAAAACAGACTGAGACTATGCCCTCTTGTTTACATCCTTGACATTCAGCATAGTGCCTGGCACACAGTAATCACTCAAATGCCTTCTGAGTGAATAAATTCAATCTCTAGGCTCCTACACCACCAAAAAATACTTGACTTAAAGAGACATCTGGACAACTAAAAGAAGAACCAGGATATATGGGGGTGTTTAACCAAACTGCAGAAATTCCTATTCATTAGTTTATGTGGGCATGTCTCAATTAAATTAATAATACAACTAACTTCATAGATGGGCTTGCTGGTAGAAATATAATCTTTTCGCCTCTACCTTCAAATACAATCCGAACTGGACTGGTCTTCCACTACCAGCCTCATCCACACCACCATCATCATCCCTTACTTAGACTATGACTATGGCAAGAATGTTACTTCTCTGCTTCTCTTCTTGAAGCCCTACACTCAATTTTCCAAATAGCTGATAGAGCAATCCCTTAAAAACATTAAACATAAAACAAAAACAAAACATAAATCCCATCATTTCCCTGCTCCAACTTCCAATGTGTCCCTGACACTTTCAAGTCCTTGCCATGGTCTCTGATGACCTCCCAACTCACTCACCTTCTACTGCTCATTCCTTTGCTCACTTCATTACAGCCACATGGGGCTTGCTGTTCCTTGATCATGCTGAGCTCTCTAGCTTCGGGCCTCTATCCTTGTTCCTTCCTCAAAGAACACTCTTCCTCCACATGCTGCCTGGGCTTACGCCCCCACTGCACTCAGGTCTACTCAAAATGCCACCTCCTCAGTGAGGCCTTTCCTGACAACCACCTCGAAAATAGCACTCCCTACTACTCTCTCCCAGCCCACTACCCTGCTTTTCATGTAACACATGTACACAGGCTACATTTGTCTGTCTGTTACTGTCTCCGCCAACATAATGTAAGTTCCATGAAAGCAGGAACTTTGTTTTCTTCCCCAGGACCCAGAACAATAGATGCATACAGCAGGCACTCCATTGTTCTATAAAATGAATGAATGAAGGAATAACATAAAGAGACTGAATGAATAGAATGAGCAGAGATAGTGGTTTGGGAAAAAATTTCCTGTATATCTTCAACTGCTCATAATACACCTTAGTTCATATAAAACAAACAGAAACAAACTGCAAACACTGAACACCTATGCTATGTTAACACTATGCTAACACATATACATATGAAGCAGGAGCACTTCTTCATGAGCTGTCAGAGGTATGAGACCAGATTAAAACAAAGAACAACAAAAAAAACCAAACTGGGCTAGGTGCGGTGGCTTACGCCTGTAATCCCAGCACTTTGGGAGACCAAGGCGGGTGGATCACGACATCAGCAGATCGAGACCATCCTGGCTAATGCGGTGAAACCCCGTCTCTTCTAAAAATACAAAAAATTAGCCGGGCGTGGTGGCGGGCACCTGTGGTCCCAGGTACTCAGGAGGCTGAGGCAGGAGAATGGCTTGAACCCGGGACGCAGAGCTTGCAGTGAGCCGACATCGCGCCACCGCACTCTAGCCTGGGCGACAGAGTGAGAGTCCGTCTCAAAAAAAAAAAAAAAAAATTAAAAAAAAAACAAAAAAAAAACAGGCCAGACACAGCGGCTGACACCTGTAACTCCAGCACTTTGCGAGGCAGAGGCGGGTGGATCACGAGGTCAGGAGACCGATACCATCCTGGTTGACATGGTGAAACCCCGTCTCTACTAAAAATAACAAAAAATTAGCCGGGCGTGGTGGCGGACGCCTGTAGTCCCAGCTACTCAGGAGGCTGAGGCAGGAGAATGGTGTGAACTTGGGAGGTGGAGCTTGCAGTGAGCCAAGATCACGCCACAGTACTCCAGCCTGGGCGACAGAGAGAGACTCCATCTCAGGAAAAAAACAAAAAACAGCTCAAAGATTTTCTATTCATACTGGGGAGGAGACCCCATTATTCTTATGGACAGAAACTACCTAAAGACACTGCAGAGTTCTTCCTGGCCAATGCCTCACAAAGGTCATCTGGCACTTCCTCTTGTTCTAAAACCACCACTGACCTCTTCCCAGTATTCCTTAAAAAAATTGTGTTTTGTTTTTTTTAGAGACATGGTCTTGCTCCATTACCTAGGTGGAAGTGCGATGGCATGATCACAATTCACTGCAGCCGCAGCCTCACCCTCCTGGGCTCCAACACTCCTCCCGTCTCAGTCTCACAAAGTGCTGGGATTACAGGTATGAACCACCATGCAGCCCCCAATATTGTTCTTTTACCCAATACAAGCTCACGCCTGTAAGCCCAGCACTTTGGGAGGCCACGGTGGGTGGATCACTTGAGGCCAGGAGTCTTGAGGTCAGCATGGTCAACACGGCAAAACCCCATCTCTACTAAAAATAACAAAAAAATTAGCCAGGCGTGGTGGCAGGTGCCTATAATCCCAGCTACTTGGGAGGCTGAGGCAGAATACTTGCTAGAACCTGGGGGGCAGAGGTTGCAGTGAGCCGTGATCGCGCCATTGCACTTCAGCCTGGGCGACACAGCAAGACTCCGTCTCAAAAAAAAAAAAAAAAAGAAAAAAAAAGGCACATAACTACTAGACTGTCAAATTTTTGAAAGCAAGATCTAAATCTTCTAACCTGCCGTGTGAATACAAGTACACAAAGAGGCACTCAAAAATCATTTACTTAAAACATACACACACACATTTTTTTTTTCCCTATCCTTAACTCAGGAAAAGCAAAACATTATTTACTGAAGGAACTGTGTAGATTTTCCTTCAGTCTTAAGATTCTTCCCAACTGTGTACCTAAGACTTCTCTGACAAAATAGAAAATAAAAGTAATTATTTGGATAAATAAGGTCAACTAGGTAATAGGCCCTTTTTTGGTTTAAATTACTTCAATAATTGTTGCATTTTTTGCTTTCTCTGTCAAATGTATATCTGACCAAAAAGTAGATAATTCATCAAAATGAAAAGATGCAATTAATTACCTAAACAACAGTTGCATTAAGAAAATAAAACGGGCCAGGTGTGGTGGCTCATGCTTATAATCCCAGAACTTTGGGAGGCCAAGGTGGGTGGATCACGAGGTCAGGAGATAGAGACCATCCTGGCCAACATGGTGAAACCCCATACCTACTAAAAATACAAAAATTAGCTGGGCGTGGTGGTGCATGCCTGTATTCCCAGCTACTCCGGAGGCTGAGATTACAGGAGAATCACTTGAACCCAGGAGGCGGAGGTTGCAGTGAGCCGAGATCGTGCCACTGCACTCCAGCCTGGCAACAGAGCTAGACTCTGTCTCCCTTCCACCCGGCAAAAAAAAAAAAAAAAAGAAACAAAGAAAATAAGATGGCTGGGCGCAGTGGCTCACACTTGTAATCTCAGCACTTTGGCATGCCAAGGTGGGCAGATTACGAGGTCAGGAGTTTGAGACCAGCCTGGCCAACATGGTGAAACGCTGTCTCTACTAAAAATACAAAAATTAGCTAGATGTGGTGGCGTGCGCCTGTAATCCCAGCTACTTGGAAGGCTGAGGCAGGAGAATTGCTTGAACCCAGGAGGCAGAGGTTGCAGTGAGCCGAGATCGCGCTATTGCACTCCAGCTCTGGGCGACACAGCAAGACTCCGTATCAGAAAAAAAAAAAAAAAAGAAAATAAAATAAATGGCTGGACACAGTGAATCACGCCTGTAATCCCAGCACTTTGGGAGGCTAAGGTGGGCGGATCACCTGAGGTCAGGAGTTTGAGACCAGAACAGCCTGGCCAACGTAGTGAAACACTCTCCACTAAAAATGCAACAATGAGCCATGGCGCCTGTAATCCCAGCTACTCGGGAGCCTGAGGCAGTAAGATCGCTTAAACCCGGAGGCGGGTGCACAGGCACGTGCCACCACGCCTGGCTAATTTTTGTGTTTTTAGTAGAGACGGGGTTTCACCAGTTGGCCAGAACGGTCTCAATCTCTTGACCTCGTGACCCACCTGCTTCGGCTTCCCAAAGTGCTAGGATTATAGGCATGAGCCACAGCGCCTGGCCAATAGCTCTTAATCTTAAACATACTTATCAAAATTGAATTTTTCTTCTTACAAAAATTAGTGTCTTTTACTCAATAAAATACTGTCAATTCAACCAAACTAAAAACTTCTAGATATCATCTGTCACGGATCCACATAAGTTTCTGAAATCTTCCTGTGTAAATCAGGAAGAAAATGAAATCAGTCACAAAGAATGCACTTGACAAAAAAGATTTCTGTTGTCTAACCCTTGGATTTGACTAAGCTACTCTTCTGATTAAGTGAACAATTTGAATTTTGACCTATTAATATTTTCCACATATATTTCGTTTTTTTTAATTTATTATACTTTAAGTTCTAGGGTACATGTGCACAACGCGAAGCTTTATTACATATGTATACATGTGCCATGTTGGTGTACTGCACCCATTAACTCGTCATTTACATTAGGTATATCTCCTAATGCTATCCCTCCCTCAGCTCCCCACCGCACGACAGGCCCCAGTGTGTGATGTTCCCCACCCTGTGACCAAGTGTTCTCATTGTTCAATTCCCACCTACGAGTGAGAACACGCGGTGTTTTGTTTTCTGTCCTTGCGACAGTTTGCTCAGAATGATAATTTCCAGCTTCATCCATGTCCCTACAAAGGACATGAACTCATCCTTTTTTATGGCTGCATAGTATCCATGGTGTATATGTGCCACATTTTCTTAATCCAGTCTATTTTCCACATATATTTCATTACTTTCATCAATCTTGAGGAAATTTAATAAAAATAATTTAATAAGGCCAGGCATGGTGGCTCACACCTGTAATCCCAGCACTTTGGGAAGCCAAGGTGGGTGGATTGCTTGAGGTCAGGAGTATGAGACCAGCCTAGCCAATGTGGTGAAACCTCATCTCTGCTAAAAATACAAAAATTAGCCAGGTGTGGTGGTGTGCACATGTAGTCCCAGCTACTCAGGAGGCTGAGGCAGGAAAATCACTTGAACCTAGGAAGCAGAGGTTGCAGTGAGGTGAGATCAGACCACTGCATTCCAGTCTGGGTGACAGAGCATGAACCGTCTCAAAAAAAAAAAAAAAAAAAAAAAAAAAAAAAGGAAAGAAAAGGGAAAAAATATAATAATGTAATAAAATAAAGGATCTGAAACATTAAGTCCAACTTACGTTGGGTATTTTGCCATTAAATAAGAAAACAGACAATGCTTTTTCATATTCATGTGCCTTCTGGAGTGGCAAAGCAAGTTCACTAACTTTTGATTCAGAGATTGCATAAAGATGTAACTACAGGAAGCCCTTGTACTTACTTGTGACTATAAACACAAGGTGAAAGATACAGTGGTTACTTTATAAAATAAACAGTTTAAACCTTAAGTGGTCTTTGACTTACAGTCAATCACTAACGTGAGTAAAGGCTTAATATGAATTATAAAAACACCACAAACCTTTTGATTTCTTTACATCAGGTTCAGGCTCAGATTCTCGGATGAATTGCCCCAAGTCACTGACTCTTCCAAATGTCATCTTCCTAAATAAGGATGAACATTAAACTATAACTTCTAACAATCAGTTTTAAATTTAGGAGAAAAAAATCAATTTTAAGAGTTTCATCTAAATCTAGAAAGCCAGAAACACAATTTATAGCTATCCTATGTAATTTAAAGTAGGGATTATTTGAAATAAAACATTGCTGCACAGAAAGCAAGATAATCTTTAATTGAGTGCAATTCCATTCAAAATCCTCAAACGGTTTACAAAACATGGTGAGTCAACAGGTAATTCACAATTCTAAAATTCACAAAGAAGAAAAAAGGCACCAGAATAGCCAAGACAATTTTGTAAAAGAAGCAGCCAAAAGGTAGGCCTTGCTCTAACAATGATTGAAATATATTATAAAGCCATAGTTGTGTGTATATATACGTTTGTTTATACTAAAACTATAGTACTATAAAACAAAGTTAAAAAGCAAAAAGTGGCTAGGGGCAGTGGCTCATGCCTGTAATCCCAGTACTTTGGGATGCCGAGGAAGGTGGATCACTTGAGGCCAGTAGTTTGATACCAGCCTGGCCAACATGGTGAAACCCTGTCTCTACTAAAAATACAAAAATTAGCCGGGCGTGGTGGTGGGTGCCTGTAATCCCAGCTACTCAGGAGGCTGAGGCAGGAGAATCACTTGAACCAGGGAGGTGGAGGTTGCAGTTGCAGTGAGCTGAGAGGCGAGATCATACCATTGCACTCCAGCCTGGGCAACAGACCAAGACTCTATCTCAAAAAAAAAAAAAAAAAAAAAAAGCAAAAAATACAGTAAGGGTCTTAATTTAAGGTATTACCAACCAATGATTAGTATTGAGAAACATACAGAATTCTTTTTTTTTTTTTTTTGAATAATGAAGTGTCATGCTGAAGAAATATACAGAATTTTAACAAGTCACTAATAAAATCACCCAACAGAAATAATGTGAAAAGGAGATGAATAATCAATTCATAAAAGAAAAAAGCTGAACAATCAAGAGACATACCAAAAGAAACTCAATCTCATTAGCAAAAACTTAAGACTGGAAAAGTCTGAAGTATTCTTTTTTTTTTTTTTTTTTGAGACGGAGTCTCGCTCTGTTGCTAGGCTGGAGTGCAGTGGTGTGATCTCAGTTCACTGCAACCTCCACCTCCCGGGTTCAAGTGATCCTCCTGTCTCAGCCTCCTGAGTAGCTGGGACTACGGGCGCACCACCATGCCCAGCTAATTTTTGTATTTTTCATAAAGACAGGGTTTCACCATGTTGGCCAGGGTGGTCTCGGTCTCTTGATCTGCCCGCCTCAGCCTCCCAAAGTGCTGATATTACAGGCGTGAGCCACTGTGTCCAGTCAAAAGTATGAGGTATTCTTATTAATGACTGGTGAGAACATAAAATGATGCAGATACTTTACAAAGTAAATTGTAAGAGCTATCAAAATTTAAAATCTAGGCCAGGCATGGTGGCTCATGCCTGTAACCCCAGCACTCTGGGAGGCCAAGATGGAAGGACTGCTTGAGCCTAGGAGTTTGAGACCAGCCTGGGCAACATAGACTTCATTTCATTTTTTTCAAAAATTTTTTCGGCTGGGCGCGGTGGCTCATGCTTGTGATCCCAGCACTTTGGGAGGCCGAGGCGGGCGGATCACAAGGTCAGATCAAGACGACGGTGAAACCCCGTCTCTACTAAAAATACAAAAAAAAAATTAGCCAGGCGTGGTGGCGGGCGCCTGTAGTCCCAGCTACTCGGAGAGGCTGAGGCAGGAGAATGGCGTGAACCCGGGAGGCGGAGCTTGCAGTGAGCCGAGATTGCACCACTGCACTCCAGCCTGGGTGACAGAGTGAGACTCCATCTCAAAAAAAAAAAAAAAAAAAAAAAAAAAAAAAAAAAAAAAAAAAAATTTTTTTTTCAAAAAAAAATTTTTAAATCTGCTTCTTGGTACAAAGAAGCATATAAAAGTAGATCCTTTGTAATACTGGGTATAAGAGGGAAAAACTGCAAATGACTGAAATACTCATTGATACCAAAATGGCAAAACAGTAATCATACACTATGAGATGCTCTGCTACAGTGATGAGTTATAGTAAATATTATATACCGAATACTACAGTGTAGTTAAAATGGGTAAGTCTGCATAGACGAACATAGAAATGTCCAAAACTCACTGTCAATGAAAGTACAACGTATAAATGGAGCGCAGTATCAATTAGATAAAAATAAGCAAACAAAAATGCACACCATAAGAATGATTACTGTGAGTAGGAAGGGAAGAAAATAAGCAATGGTACATGAACAAAGGCGACATTAAACTTAACTAGAAATTTAATTTTTTGTAAGAATAATGCCAGGTGCGGTGGCTCATGCCTGTAATCCCAGCACTTTGGGAGGCTGAGGAAGGTGGATCACTTGAGGTCAAGAATAATGCATTTGTCAACTTGGTTAAAAGAAAAATTCTGTGAACAGCAATATATCAGTTTATTTCAGGCAAAGTAGATCTTATTTTAGAGATACCTTCCTAATAAGTTATTTCATAGATAGGTGCCAATATACCAACTGATACAAATTTACTTGCCTTGAGAAAAATTTCAGAAAGATGCTAAAATCATAAAACTAAAACATATATTAAAAACCATTTATTTATTTTTAGTAGAGACAGGGTTTCACCATGTTGGCCAGGCTGGTTTCGAACTCCTGACCTCAAGTGATCCGCCTGCCTCAGCCTCCCAAAGTGCTGGGATTACAAGTGTGAGCCACTGCGCCTGGTGAAGATAATCTTTCAAGATGAAGAAAAATTATCATTTCTCTTTTCTGCTTCATTTTATCCATTTAAAAAATACATGCTGGGCGTGGTGGCTCACGCCTGTAATAGCAACACTTTGGGAGGCCAAGGCAGGTGGATCACGAGGTCAGGAGATCGAGACCATCCTGGCTAACACGGTGAAACCCCGTCTCTACTAAAAATACAAAAAATTAGCTGGGCATGGTGGCACGTGCCTGTAGTCCCAGCTACTTGGGAGGCTGAGGCAGAAGAAATGCTTGAACCTAGGAGACAGAGGTTGCAGAGAGCTGAGATTGCACCACTGCATTCCAGCCTGGGCGACAGAGGGAGACTCCGTCTCAAAAAAACAAAACAAAACAAAAACATATGTATTTACATTATACACACACACAATTACAGAAGTGAAAAATCACGCATTTGATAGACTTTATGTAAGGTCTTAAATAAATGAACCATTCCTTAAGAATAACATCATCTTTGGGAATGAACTCATTTAGGTTTACTGTCCATTCCTTTTTATTATTATTTTTTTGAGACAGAGTCTTGCTCTGTCGCCCAGGCTGCAGTGCAATGGCGCGATCTCGGCTCACTGCAACCTCCGCTTCCCGGGTTCAAGCAATTCTCCTGCCTCAGCCTCCAGAGTAGCTGGGACTACAGGCACACGCCACCATGCCCGGCTCACTTTTTGTATTTTAGTAGAGACAGGGTTTCACCATGTTGCCCAGGCTGGTCTCGAACTCCTGAGATCAGGTAATCCGCCCACCTCGGCCTCCCAAAGTGGTGGGATTACAGGCGCGAGCCACCGTGCCCAGCCTTGTCCATTATTTTCTAAAAGAACTAAAAATCACTATGCAAAGCTGACACAGCTGAAAAAGCTGGCTTTCCAAACACAGTGTGGTCAAACAAACCTTTTACTTCCTTCAAGTACTTTCCAGGCTCCTCAGTCTCCCAATACCACTGTTACTTTCTTTTTTTTTGGGACAGAGTCTCGCTCCATTGCCCAGGCTGGAGTGCAGTGGCAGGATTTCAGCTCACTGCAAGCTCCGCCTCCCAGGTGCATGCCATTCTCCTGCCTCAGCCTCCTGAGTAGCTGGGACTACAGGCACCCGCCACCATGCCTGGCTAATTTTTTGTATTTTTAGTAGAGACAGGGTTTCATCGTGTTAGCCAGGATGGTCTCAATCTCCTGACCTCGTGATCCACCCGCCTCGGCCTCCCAAAGTGCTGGGATTACAGGTGTGAGCCACCGCGTCTGGCCTACCACTGTTACCTTCTACTGAAAGTAATTAAATATGTTGAAATCCCTTTTTCATGGTACTGCTGGGAACTGGGGTACGGATCAGGGTAGGGTAATCAAGCCTTTACACACCTTTACATGTTAATCAAGCCATCTTTAGGGAAGAGAAAGTGATTTTATGATTGGATCTGTGGTAAATTTCAGAAAGTGGCATATCCTATGAATCACTATCTTTTTATTACAAGCTAAAATGAATAACCAAGTTAATTATTAAAAATTATTTAATTATTAAACTAAAATGAATAACCAAGTTAATTATTAATTTATTAAAAAGGAATAATTTTTCCAAGTATCAGTTATGCAGCCGAGAGTAAATGATGTTGGCATCTTTTCACTTTATTATTCTCATTTTACAGATGAAAAAACTGAGATACCAAGAGGTTAGCAGCTGCCAATAAATGGCAGAGCCAAGATTAAAACCCAGGAAGTCACTCCAGAGCCTTTACACTTAACCACCACATTATACTGCACACTCTAAGTGAAAGTTCTGGGCATATAATAATAGATTAGAAAAAATGTAAAATTTAATTAAAAATTTTAAAAGATGCAAAGTTATTCACACTTGTAAAAATTCTAGACATGAGCTAAGCTTACCCGGCATATGTCCGTTGATATAAAGATTCTGGATCCAGACTTGCCGCATCCACAATTATCGCTTCATCAAAATTTTTCAGTATTTTAATACTGGCTTTTTTCACACTGGACTACAATAGAAATTGTAAAATTAGAAGTATATGAAACAATCAGTCCTGGGCTTGGAATGTGACAGATTTGTACAAAATTTTCTTCAGTGTTTAAAATAGAAGTAACTTTCACTCAACCTCGTCACTATTAAGATGCTTAACAATGACTCTGAAATGTAACCTCATACTATAGCTAAAAGAGGAAAGCACAATATTAAAATGTGCAGGCCGGGCACAGTGACTGAAGCCTGTTAATCCGTAGGTTGAAGTGCAATGGTGTGATCACCACTCACTGCAGCCTCACCCTCCTGGGCTCCAGCACTCCTCCCATCTCAGTCTCACAAAGTGCTGGGATTACAGGTATGAGCCACCATGCAGCCCTCAATATTCATCTTCTACCCAATACAAGGATCCCAGCACTTTGGGAGGCTGAGGCAGGCCGATCGCTTGAGGCCAAGAGTTCGAGGCCAGCATGGCCAACATGGTGAAACCCTGTTTCTACTAAAAATACAAAAATTAGCTGGGCATGGTTGTGCATGCCTGTAACCATAGCTACTCTGGAGGCTGAGACATGAGAATCGCTTGAGCCCAGGAGATGGAGGTCGCAGTGAGCCAAGATTGCACCACTGTATTCCAGCCTGGGTGACAGAGGAAGACTGTCTCAAAAACTAAAAAATAAAATAAAATGTATAATATATGAATTTATAAAACATTCTTAACGACCTAAGTTCCAACAAATGTGCTGTACTCACAGCATTATTTCTTCAATGTGAAAAGCTGTCACCCATCCAGAAATATGTATCTCTGGTAGTAAGGCCCCATGTTTACAGAGTAAATAGGAATGTTTTTGATTCTTGATGAGGCCATATGACAAAAAGGAGCTAAGGAAACCTTTCTAAAATGACTAGCTAGCTGAGTACAGCAAGTTCCCCTCCAGCATTCTACCTCCTACTCCCCACCTCCACAAGAAAAACCAGAATTGGTATTTTTGTGAAATACAGAGCCATAGGTTGACCTAGAAATTCCACTTCTAAAAATTCAGTTACAGAGACTTATATTGATGGAAAATGACTTATATACAAGATTATTCATTGCAGCATTGTTTAAAATAAAAGACACAAACAAGCTTAATGTCCCCAACTAAGTAATAGGTTAAGTAAATAAAATAATTGAACAGACACTTATAGAACTCTCTATAGCAGGGGTGGGAGGGTAGGGAAAGGGGCTCTCATTATGTGTTAAGAAGGAACAATCTCCAAGATACACAGTTAAATAAAAAAGAAAGAGGGACTAGAATAAAGAGGGAATACTACCCAACTAATTCTATGAGGACTGTTACTCAGATACCAAAATCTCACTTTTACTTTCTGATTTCAAAACTTATTACAAAGCAATAGTAATCAAGAGAGTATGGTACTGGCATAAAGACAGACATACAGATGGATGTATGTCTATCTTTGGAATGGAAGAGAATCAAGAACCCACAAATACACCCTCACATTTATGGTCAATTGATTTCTGATGGAGTGTAAATGTTATCTTAAGTGTTCAGATACAAAATCTTCAACAAAATACCAGTAAATGGAATCCAGGAGCATATTGAAAAGATTATACACCATGACCAAGTGAGATTCATCTCAGGTATGTAAGGTTGGTTTAACATCTGAAAATCAATTAATATTTCACATCAATAGAATAAAACCCAAAACCCATAGGATCATTTATACTGATACAGAAAGAACATGACAATATTCAACACCCTTTCATGATTAAAAAAAGAAGCATTAAAAAATCAGGAATGATAGGGAAATTCCTGAATCTGAAAAAAGACATTTATTGAAAACCCACACCTAATATCATATTAAATGATGAAACTGAAAGCTTTCCTTGTCAGATAGGAAACAAGACAAAGATTTTTGTTTTTGCCACTTCTACTCATCATTGTTCTATAAGTTCTAGCCAGAAAAAAAACTATCTCTATCCATAAATGACATGATCTTATATATTGAAAATCCTAAAGAATCCACAAGAAAACTATTAGAGCTAACAATCAGATTTAGCAAAGTTGAAGTTGCAAGATCAACATGTAAATATCACTTGTATTTCTGTGCTCTCTCATCAAACAATCTGAAAATGAAATTAAGAAAACAATTCTATTTATAATGGAATTGAAAAGAACTTAAAACATAGAAATAAATGACCCAAAGAGGTGAAAAGCTTCTACTCTGAAAACTACAAAATTCTGCTGAAATTAAAGAACACATAAATACATGAAGATACATTTCTGCTGAAATTAAAGAACACATAAATACATGAAGATACATTTATGTTCACAAATTAGAAGACAATACTATTAAGATGGCAATATTTTGGCTGGGTGCAGTGGCTCATGCCTGTAATCCCAGCACTTTGGGAGGCCATGGCAGGTGGATCACCTGAGGTCAGGAGTTCAAGACCAGCCGGGTGAACATGGTGAAACGCTGTCTCTACTAAAAATACAAAAAAATTAGCCAGGCATGGTGGTGGGTGCCTGTAATCCCAGCTACTCGGGAGGCTGAGGCAGGAAGACACTATTAATAGTGAAGACAGGTTGCATGTGGCTCACACCTATAATCCCAGCACTCTGGTAGGCAGAGGTGGGAGAATCATTTTGAGCGTAGAGTTTGAGACCAACCTGGGCAACACAGTAAGACCTGTCTCTACAAACAGAAAAAAATAGCTGGGTGTGATAGTGCGTATCTATGGCCCTAGCTATTCGGGAGGCTGAAGTAAGAGGATCACTTTGGCCCAGGAGGTTGAGGTGGCAGTGAGCTGTGATTGTGCCACTGCACTCCAGCCTGGGCAGCAGAATGAGACCTTATCTCAAAAAAAACAAAACAAAACAAAACAAAACAAAAAAACACACCTTTTTTAAAAGGTAGAGGAAAGACAACTCACAGAATGAAAAAAATACCTGGAAATAATATAATTTGATAAGGGACATTTATCTAGAATATATAAAGGATTCCTGAAACTCAATATAAAAAGGCAATCTAATTTAAAAACGGGCAAAGGGGCTGAGCAAGGTGGCTCACGCCTGTACTCCCCACACTTTGGGAGGCCAAGGCAGGAGGATCACTTGAACCCAGGAGTTTGAGACCAGCCTGGGCAATATAATGAGAAAACTGGCGGAGCCCAATAGCTCACGCCTGTAATCCCAGCACTTTGGGAGGCCAAGGCAGGTGGATCGCCTGAGGTCAGGAATTGAGACCAGCCTGGCCAACATGGTGAAACCCCGTCTCTAAAAAAAAATACAAAAGTTAGCTGTGTGTGGTGGTGGGCACCTGTAATCCCAGCTACTGGGAAGGCTGAGGCAGGAGAATCGCTTGAACCCAGGAGGCAGAGGTTGCAGTGAGCCGAGATTGTGCCATTGCACTCCAGCCTGGGCAACAAGAGCAAGACTCCTTCTCAAAAAAAAAAAAAAAAAAAAGAGGAAAGAAAAAAGAAAATCTAGGCCGGGCCCAATGGCTCACACCTGTAATCCCAGCACTTTGGGAGGCCTAGGCGGGCAGATAACCTGAGGTCAGGAGTTCGTGACCAGCCTGGCTAACATGGTGAAACCCCGTCTCTAGTAAAAACACAAAAATCGGCCGGGCATGCCGGCAGGTGCCTGAAATGTAATCCCAGCTACTCGGGAGGCTGAGGCAGGGGAATCCCTTGAACACAGGAGGCAGAGGTTGCAGTGAGCTGAGACCACACCATTGTACTCCAGCCTGGCTGACAGAGTGAGACTTGGTCTCAAAAATAAATAAATAAATAAAAATAAAAATAAAAATGGCCAAAGGATTTGAATAAACATTTTTCCAAAGCTAGAACAAAGGCCAACAAGCAAATGAAAAGATGCTCAACATCATTATTCAGCAGAGAAGTGCAAAAACCACAATGAAGTAGAACTTCCTGGAAGGACTATCATTTTTAAAAACAGCCAAACAGATAATAAGTTCCAATGAAATGTGGAGAAGCTGTAAACCTCATACACTGCTGGTGGGATTGCAAAATGGTGCAGCTTCTTCGGAAAACACTCTGGCAGTTTTTCAATAAGTTTAAGAGTTACCACTTGACTCAGCAGTTCTACTCCTATGTATATACAACAAAAGAAATGAAAACCACAGCCAGGCATGGTGGCTTACCCCTGTAATCCCAGCACTTTGGGAGGCTGAGGTGGGTGGATCACTTGAGGTCAGGAGTTCGAGACCAGACTGGCCAACATGGTGAAACCCCGTCTCTACTACAAAATTAGCTGGGTGTGGTGGTGCGTGCCTGTAGTCCCAGATACTCGGGAGGCTGAGGCAGGAGAATTGCTTGAACCCAGGAGACAGAAGTTGCAGTGAGCCGAGATTGTGCCACTGCACTCCAGCCTGGGCAACAGAGCAAGACTCCATCTCAAATTTAAAAAAAAAAGAAAACCTATATCCACACAAAAACTTGTACACAAATGGTCACCAGCAGCATTACTGATAATGGCAGAAAGGAGGGTATAATTCAAATAAAATGTCATAAATCCTTGCAATGGGATATTTGGCCATAATGAGGAATAAAGTTCTGATACATGCCAAACATGGATAACATGATGCTATTTTGAACACATGATGCTAAGTGAAAGACAGTTGGCAACAAAAGACCACATAATATATGGTTCCATGTTTATGAAATGTCCAGAATAAGCAAATCTATTGTCTCTATAGAGATAAAAAGTAGACTAGTGGCTGCCTAGGGCTGGTGGAATGGGGGATTTGGAGTTTAAGTAAAGGGGGTTTCTATCTGGAGTGAAAAAAACTTTCTAAAATTGATGTGTTAATGGTTACCTAACTCTGTGACCATATAAAAACCACTGAATTGTATGATGTAAATGTGAATTAGCACAATAAAGCTGTACAAGAAAAGAATATACAGTATGGTTTTATTTATAAAATGACAAGAACAGGTAATGCTAATCTATGCCATCAAAAGTCAAGATAGTAGCTAACCTGGTGACAAGAAGGACAGTGAATGGAAGGGGTCCAAAGGGCTTCTGGAGGGGCTGATAATGCTGTTTTGATCTGGATGCTGGGTCACATGGGTCAGTTCTGCTTGTGAAAATTCTTCAAGGTATCTAAGGTTATGATAAGTGCAGTTTTCTATATATATAGTATCAACAAAAGGTATAAAATATATTTTATGGTTAGTACCTAGGCCTTAAGTGCCTAATCAAAAACAAGACATTCAGCCAGGCGCAGTGGCTCATGCCTGTAATCCCAGCACTTTGGGAGGCCGAGGCAGGCAGATCACGAAGTCAGGAGTTCAAGACCAGCCTAACCAACATGGTAAAACCCCTTCTCTACTAAAAACACAAAAATTAGCTGGGCGTGGTTGCATACGCCTGTAATCCCAGCTACTCAGGAAGCTGAGGCAGGAGAATTGCTTGAACCCAGGAGGTGGAGGTTGCAGTGAGCCAAGATCGTGCCATTGCACTCCAGCCTGGGCGACAGAGCGAGACTCTGTCTCAAACAATGACAACAACAACAACAACAACAACAACAACAAACAAACAAAAAACCTAAGACATTCTAACCTATATCAAAAAACCAAAATGGCAACCATACTCAGCAGTTTATCTCCTAGGTAAACTTAACAGAAGAAAAAGATACTCAGGAGAGCTTTGTAAATGGCAATATGATAATACTGTCTTAGAAATTAGGAAAATTTATCCAAGGCCCAGTATTGAAAATTCAAACGGTTATTTGTCAATAGTAATTAGAAAATTATTACGCTATATTAAGCTGATGGTGAAGAACACTAGAAGGGGAATATTTCTGGCTCTATCATTTACTGTGTGAGTTTAATAAAATCAGTTAACTTCTTTATGCCTCCTTAGATTTCTTGTCTTAGGATATTCTACTTTGTGTGATTTTGAGGAGAATCAGGTATGGTTTAACATAGGAAAGCACTCCAAAAAACCCAAAAAAGGTTAAGGAAATGCACAATGTGGCACGGTAATGCAAAATGAAATCAAAAGGCCTTGAGTGAAACATAACATTATAGGAACTGGTTCATGCCTGTAATCCCAGCACTTTGAGAGGCCAAGGTGGGAGGACTGCTTGAGGCCAGGAGTTTGAGACTACCCTGGCCAACACAGCAAGACCCTGTCTCTTTACAAAAAAAAAAGAAACCTAGGCTGAGGCAGGCGGCATTTGAGGTCAGGGGTTCAAGACCAGCTTGAGCAATATAGCAAGACCCCATCATTTAAAAAAAAAATTTTTTTTGAGATGGAGTCTCGCTCTGTTGCCAGGCAGGAGTGCAGTGGCGTGATCTCGGCTCACTGCAACCTCCGACTCCCTGGTTCAAGCCATTCTCCTGCCTCAGCCTCCCAAGTTGCTGGGATTACAGGCATGTGCCACCATACCCAGCTAATTTTTGTATTTTTAGTAGAGATGGGGTTTCACCATGTTGGCCAGGCTGGTCTCCATCTCCTGACCTCGTGATCTGCCTGCCTCAGTCTCCCAAAGTGCTGGGATTACAGGCGTGAGCCACCACACCTGGCCAAAAAAAATTTTCAAATTAGCCAGGCGTGGTGGTGCATGCCTCTAGTCCCAGCTATTCAGGAGGCTGTGGTGGGTGGATTATTTGAGCCCAGAATTTCCAGGCTGCAGTGAGGAGACCCTGTATCAAGAAAATAAAAAAAAAAAAGAGAAAAAAAAAGGAGACCTAAGAATTCACTCACTTATTTTACAAAAAGTATCCTAAATAAATACTTACATAAAGAGCTCTCCAGAGGCTATGAATATATACCATATTACTTGATTTATTAAGAGAAACAGCCACAGATTCAAGTAGAATAATGGCCTAAATGAAACAGCATGATACTTTACAATACAGTATATCGTAAGTTACCACAAATGCTTTGATTAGAAGATAGTAAGTGGGCTAATTTTATTTCTCTCTTTTTTTTTTTGAGACACAGTCTCACTTTGTCACCCAGGCTGGAGTGCAGTGGCGTGATTTTGGCTCACTGCAACCTCTGCCTCCTGGGTTCAAGCGATTCTCCTGCCTCAGCCTCCCAAGTAGCTAGGATTACAGGTGCCTGCCACCATGCCTGGCTAATTTTTGTATTTTTAGTAGAGATGGGGTTTCACCATGTCGGCCAGGCTGGTCTCGAATTCCTGACCTCATGTGATCTGCCCACCGCAGCCTCCCCAAGTGCTGGGATTACAGGCACAAGCCACCGTGCCCAGCTTTTATTTATCTTTTGTTTCCGCAACTTAAAATTTACAAATAGGATCTGTTACTGGGATGTGAAGGAAAGGATGTGTATGCTTTTCTCCCTAATGGCAGATGCAATCAATCCATACCTGAGACACAGAGCTGTCAGAACTCCCTGGGTGAGACTCATCAGGAGGGCCAATAGAGCCAGGAGTAGTCAGCGACATGTTCCCGCCCAGAAATTCATCTCCTCGAACCGAATGGATGAGATCATTCAAATATTTATAATAAAGATTGCTGGACAAAAAGCCAGGCAAAAAGACCTGATAGAGAGGAAAAGCATTATTTTAAAGTTGAAATCGAATCCAACTAAAGCTATTTTAAACAAATAAATTTTACCTATAATTCTACTGGTTACAAATGTTAACTACCTACAACAAATGTTTTTACTTCTTGTTGTACTATAAGTATTATCCCTTTGTACAGTTTACAAATTAAAATTATAATGCATGAGGCTGGGTGCAGTGGCTTACACCTGTAATCTCAGCACTCTGGGAGGCCAAGGCAGATGGATCACTTGAGGCCAGGAGTTCAAGACCAGCCTGGCCAACATGATGAAACCTCATCTCTACTGAAAACTATAAAAATTAGCCGGGCATGGTGGTGAGCGCCTGTAATCCCAGTTACTCGGGAGGCTGAGGCAGGAGAATTGCTTGAACCTGGGAGACACAGGCTGCAGTAAGCCGAGATTACACCACTGCATTCCAGCCTGGACACCGGAGCAAGACTATGTCTCCAAAAAAAAAAAAAAAAAAAATTACAATGCATGTAATTTTGTTGGGTTTTCTCCCCCAAAATATTTGTCATGAAAGTATTACATAAAGTTGATATTAATGCTTTTTAGCAGAAAATAGTCCATAGGATATAATTTGAAACTCGACTTTTCTGGTTTATGATAAATATTAAAGTCTTTGTGCATATATTGATTTTACTTTCAAACTGATTTCCTTAAGATAACTCACCAGGCGTGTGATTGATGAGTTAAACTTTAACTTTGATATATATGGTCACTTTACTCTTCAAAACAACATTATCAATTTGAATCACTAGCAATATATCAAAATATCTGTTTCCACATTGTGTTTTTTTTCCAAATAATTCTTAAATAAATGCCTAATTGTACATAGATGTTTTTATTTGCATTTAATAATTATTAATTATATTGAATGAGTTCTCATGTTTATTATTCATATTTCTAAATCTATGAAGGAAAAGTTTGTAACTGGACAAGCAAATAATAAACATGAGAACTCATTCAGTATAATTTGTAAATGTTTATGTTCATATTTAATATGTGCCTTTGCTGTTTGTTTTTGGTTTTTTGAGACAGAGTTTCGCTCTTGTCACCCAGGCTGGAATGCAGTGGCGTGATCTCGACTCACTAGAACCTCTGCCTCCCAAGTTCAAGTGATTCTCCTGCCTCCGCCTCCCGAGTAGCTGGGATTACAGGTGCCCACCACCACACCCAGTTAATTTTTGTATTTTTAGTAGAGATGAGGTTTCGCCATGTTGGCCAAGCTGGTCTTGAGCTCCTGACCTCAGGTGATCCACCCACCTCGATCTTCCAAAGTGCTGGGATTACAGGTGTCAGCCACCGTGCCCGGCCAATATGTGCCTTTTTTGTAGACTACGCTCCAGGATGGCAGAAACACATTTCTTTTGTTTACCACTGTAACACTACCATCTAGCACAGAAATACTCAGTTTTTGTTGAATGAATCATTCATGTCTTTTTTCCTACTTAACTACTAGGGTCTTGACAGTGTTCTTAAAATTAGTCTAAGTTCCTTACATGCACACATCTAGTAAGAACTATTTTTGCATTTTCTCTCTGCATTTTAATTTTATTACCCTGAAAATTTACATTCTTTATATGATACAGATCTGAACTTAAACGTGTTTGTTAAAAACTAAGACAAACACCCACATTAGCCTAAGCCTACACAGGGTCAGGATCATCAATATCACTTTCCTTCCCCTCCACATCTTGTCCCACTAGAAGGTCTTCAGGGGCAGTAACACGCATGGAGCCGTCATCTCCTTTGATAATGCCTCCTTCTGGAAACCTCCTGAAGGACCTGTCTGAAGCTGTTTTACAGTTAATTGTTTTTTTAGTAAGTAGAAGGAGCACTCTAAAATAATGATTAAAAGTATAGTACAGTAAACATGAGGCAACAGAGATTTTTCAGCTCCATTATAATTTTTTTGTTTTCTTATTCTTTTAACTTTTTAGTTTTTTTAATTATTAAAATTTATTTTTTCTAACTTTTGTTATTATTGCACTGCCAGCTTTGATTCATTATAATCGTACGGGATTATACATCGTACACGCAGTCCACTGTTGACTAAAATGTTATGTGGCACGTGACTGTACATACCAGGCCAGACTCAAGGCCTCTGCTCTTAATCACTGTGCTCGACTGCTTCAATTTCCACTGTGCTATTCTGCTTGGTTTTCCCACCTTATATTTTATGAGTTCTACCAATAAAACTTCTTGTAGTTTAATACGTTTGAAGTTCTGGGTTACCTTCTCCATGGTTGTCCAGGCCTGACGTAATGGAGTTGTGAAACAGTTGGGGAGTGGCCCACCTTCCCTGCAGATATTGGATTCAATTTCTAATCGTACGACATCATCAAATCCAAGAGGATGTGTGGCTTGGAGGGAGAAGTATCTATGGTAAAAAGATATCCAAAGTAAAATCAAATTCCATAGCAAGTATAAGCAACTTTTGGCACCTCCTCCAAAGAATCTTAAAAAAGGCTACTTGATTGAGCCTGCAGGCCTAGAACTATACAGCTATGTGATGACAGTGCTGATGTAACCTTTCTTTATTCCCACTTCCCCAAAGACAGCTGGGTCAACTTGCTACCTTTCTATCTGCCTGCCAACCATCCTTAGTTCTTGACAGTGAACTCTACTGTTGTTTAAAAGCTGTAAGGATCAGACCACAACTGAGGCAAAGAAACTAACCACCACATATTTATGGGTACCTATTCTCTGTTGAGGACTTGATAGATAGAAATGAATTTATAGGAAAGACAGACATGGTCATTTCCCCTAAAAGGCGAGCTGAGAATTTGTATGCACAGAATAAAATAAGAACACATCATCATAACTATGAGGCATCAGGAGTAAACATGTACAAATTCAAAACAAAACAGCACTGAGGGGTGAGCTGGATGGATATGACCTATTTGGATAGAATAGGACTTACTGATGACTTGGTGTGGAAAGGGAGTAACTAATATTGATAACACAAAGATTTCTACCTTGATGGGGTATAATGCAGGTAATGTTTTGGTAAGCTGATTATGAAATGAATACCAAAAAAAGCATTAAATGTGAGGAAAAAAAAAAAGCTCTCTTCCAAGCACTCTAATGGCTTCTATCTCCTGACAGAAATACAAAGGTTGATAATGCATGATTATGATGATGCATATATAGGATACAAAAACAAGTAGGCTGGGCACAGTGGCTCACGCCTGTAATCCCAGCACTTGGGGAGACCGAGGTGGGTGGATCATTTGAGGTCAGGAGTTCAAGACCAGCCTGGCCAACATGGTGAAACCTTGTCTCTACTAAAAATACAAAAATTAGCTGGGCATGGTGGCCTGCACCTGTAATCCCAGCTACTCAGGAGGCTGAGGCAGGAGAAGTGCTTGAACCCAGGAGGTGGAGGTTGCAGTAAGCCGAGATCGCGTCACTATACTCTAGCCTGGGTGATAGAGCAAGACTACATCTCAAAAAATAAAAAAGAAAAAAAAAGAAAATTCTCCTTTTAAATCAGCATTTTTGTAACAAAATGTGAATCTCCTATGTTGTATTGAATAAGCTGGTCAATACTCCTCCACGACTTGAATGTTAAGGCACTTTAGACCAAATTTCTAAATGTAAACTCTTCCTATCTCAACATCTATATAACAATGTTTCTTATATAATACCTTCTACAAACATATTGTACCAGAATAAACACTGGACAGAATATTAAGAACTGCATTCCAGTCCAAGTTCTGCCACTAATTTGTTCTGTGACTTTGAGAAAATCATTACCTCTCTGGGCCTTATTTTCCTTACTTGCAAAATAGGAAAATCAGACTATATCCCTAATCTGGCTATTTATCAGAATTATCTGGTATGTCTTCTAAAAATAAAGACTCCTAGTCACACTTCAAACCTGCGGAATCAGAATTTCTGAGACGGGGGGACTGGAAACCTTTTTTTTGAGATGCAGTCTTCTGCCTCCCAGGTTCAAGCAATTCTCCTGCCTCAGCCTCCCTAGTAGCTGGGATTACAGGCACTCGTCAAAACACCCAGCTAATTTTTGTAGTTTTTAGTAGAGATAGGGTTTCACTGTGTTGGCCAGGCGGGTCTCAAACTTCTGACCTCAAGTGATCTGCCTGCCTTGGCCTCCCAAAGTGCTGGGATTACATGTGTGAGCCACCGGTGCCCAGACTGAAAACCCTTTTTTTCTTTTTTTCTGAGACAGAGTCCCCCTCTGTCAGCCAGGCTGGAGTGCAGTGGCATGATCTCCGCTCACTGCAACCTCCGCCTCCCGGGCTCAAGCAATTCTCCTTCCTCAGCCTTCTGAGTAGCTGGTATTACAGGTGTGTACCACCACGCCTGGCTAATTCTTGTATTTTTAGTAGAGACGGGGTTTTACCATGTTGGCCAGGCTGGTCTTGAACGCCTGACCTCAGGTAATCCGCCTGCCTTGGCCTCCCAAAGTGCTGGGATTACAGGCGTGAGCCACCGCACCTGGCCTGAAAACCTAGTTTTAATAAGCTCTCAGGTGATTTCTATGCAGACAGCCCAGCAAGAGCCCACAGACTAATTAATGTTCAGGAACCACTGGCCTAGATGCTACTGATGTCTTCAAACCCTAACATCTGTGGACTTTTCTCCAAGATACCCCTTTAGCATTTGCCTAAGGATACAAATAACAAATTACCTTTGCCTAAGGATACAAATAACAAATTAACTTTTTTTTTTTTTTGGAGATAGGGTGTCACTCTGCTGCCCTGCCCAGGGTGGAGTACAGTAGATCACAGCTCACCGCAGTCTTGACCTCCCAAGGCTCAAGTGATCCTCCTGCCTCAGGCCCCTAAGTAGCTAGGACAACAGGCGCATGCCACCATGCTCAGCTAATTTTTGTATTTTTAGTAAAGGCGGGGTTTTGCCATGTTGCCCAGGCTGGTCTCAAATTCCTGGGCTCAAACGATTCACTCGCCTCTGCCTCTCAAAGTGTTGCAATCACAGGAGTGAGCCACCGTGCCTGACCACAAATTACGTTTTTTACAGAGTAAGAAAAGTTAAATGAGAAGAATACCATACGTTACAGAGCTGGCCACGAGCTCATCATCTGCCTGACCAGATATTTTCAATTTTGTTCACTGTACGATGTTTCTATCCTCTCATTTTCAGTGAAAACTAATAAAAAACTAATTCGTTTAACAACATGGCTGAGCAGACTTATACAGAAAGTATAATATACCCATAAACAGGCATTCAAGGTCCCTTACAATCTGTTCCAATTAGTACCAGCATCCTCATATTTATTCCCCACCCCTTTGATTATCTAAACTCAAGTTTCTTGAAAGTGCCACCTTCCCCTAAGTTTTCATGGCTTTTGTGCCAATGCTTTTGCCTAGAATGTTGTTTCCTGCCTTCTCTGGGTAGCAAAATTCCCTTCTTTCCTTAGGATCCAAACAAAATCTCTCTTCTGGGAAACACTCCTTGAACACCACCACTGCCATCCTGTTTACCCCACATACATCTCCCCTTTCCCAGCAGAAACTTTTGTTCTAAGAACCCCCAAAGCTTTACGAACACCATATAAAAAGCAGCTTTTATGCTGCCTCCTGTGAGCTCCTGGACAACAGAGACTGAGTTTATTCATCTTTATTTCCACAAAACATATCAAATGCTCAATAAGTATCTGCTGAATGCATCTATCAATATAACTCACTTGTCATATAAAATCATGGCATCATTCTGTGCCTCCTGTCCATCGTACTGGCCCTTTTTGGCAGCAAGTTGAGACTGGAAGTTATCTGCTGCCAACCAGAATTGTAAGATATTCACTGCATCCTCTTTTTCCATGTACTAGGAAGAAAAAATACACAAGGGAAAATAAGACTATAAACAGATTTCTCTCACCATCTCTAATCTATAAGCTCAAATATTAAAATACAGGTCATAAGCAAAAAACAAAAAGATCTACTTCTTCAGTTAACACCTGTCAGCAAGTTACAGTCATTTGAGATTGAAAAGTTTTAAAGCATTCTTTTAGAGGAAAAAAAAAATTAACAAGAAACAAACACTACACAGCTGGATGCAAACTTTTAGTGAGCTAGAGTAAAAATTATACTAAATTGGATTTGTGGTTCCTCGCCAGCAAACATATAAAGAGTAAACTAACCAAACCAAATAATTTATATCTGATCATTTCCACCATTCCATGAGGACATATTAACCTAAACAAATTGTTGATTTAAACTTATGGCAAAGAAACGGAGTGAAAAAAACAAATCAACTAAGTACCTGTATTCTTGTAAAGATGCAGAATCAAGTGTCTAAATTACTGTTTTGTGAGACTGGGAATCCTCTTTCTACTTAATATTCATTTGCTTTCCAACAAAATATTTTCACTTGTTGAAGCCTAACAAATAGCATTATACTAAACTGTATGCCTCAAAAAGATTAATACACTCATTGTCTGTTGCAAATGCTTCTTCACTGGGCAATCCTATCAAGCAGCTAAAGTAAAAATGATGAGCATAAGAAAAAATTTACTACTTTTCTTTTTCTCTTCTGAAGTCTGGTCTGCAATTTATGCACTTGAAGCAAGTTTCAAACTCTGTGGTCTTAAAATAGCTCCAAATAATTAAAAACATGTACTCTCTTACATGCAGTAGTTTAATTAGGTTTTTCAAAATTAGAGTTATTTAATACATTGAATTTTCATGTCCTCTGTAATGTATTATTAAATTACTCTTGCCATCAGAAACAACTTGAAACAATGATACATCTTTTTGGAAATGACTTGGCTCTTCCGTGTTATTTCCTACAGACAGGGCCCCAGCATCGATAGTTAGAGGCTGGAATGCTCGAATAGAGTGTGAAAGGAAATGCAGACTTTACCTCCGAGAAATAAAAGAGGGCTGACTCACAGAAGAGAATGTCAGCCAGGTAAACAGTTCCACTGGTCAGCACTTCAATCTGGTATTTACAGAAATGGTGACTTCGCAGAAACTCACTAAAGTGCCTGCATATGGACAAAAGGGAAAATTTGAGGGAACGACCAAGGAAAGAGTTTAAGTGGGAAAAATATACTCTTTCCATACTGTCCCTATTGTATGTTAAAGGCCTAGGTCAACACTATCTCACTCCCCATAGTGTCATTCCTGATTCCTTTACCTGTATGTAATCTCTCCCACCTTTTTATGACTTTGTAGTTCTCCCGACATTGAACACATGCCACTTCATATTACAGTAACCAAAGAACATGCCCTATGTCTTTTATTAGGCTGTAACTTCCTTCAAGACCGGTACTATGCCTAACCACGTCTTACACAGAGCACTCTTTTGATAAATGTTAAGTGAAAGAATGAATAGATTTTTTTTAAGGGCACACACATTAGTAATAAATCTAAAAAACCTCTGGAGCCATTTCAACAAATCTATGTGGATTTAGTTATATAGCATCCATTTAGCTTAAAGCCGAACTAACAAATTAGGAGAGCCATCTGAAGACATGCGTTATCTAAATAAATAAACCAATTCTAATAGTCATAATCACTACAGCCTCTATCACTCCCCAAATGATTTCAGAACTAAAAACAAATTATTTTAACTTAGGAAATACTAACATTGAAAATGAAAATGAAAATTTTAAGAGTTCACATAATTTATATTTAAAAGAAACTATTAACTAAGATAGAGTATGCTTTATATGATCTTGTAAATATCCAAAATATTTAAATCCTCAAAAATACTTTGTTTTTAGCTGAGTGAAGCCCATTTCTAACAATGAACCCAAATTCCCTAGGATGCACAATGTGAAAATATGAACTAACTTACTCTTGCTCCATTGCACTAAAGACTATGGACTGTGCCAAAACGAAACAGTTGGGATCCACCTGTCCATCTTCTCCACAAATCTTTGCTGCAAAAGAAGTTGTAAATAATTAAATTGCCACTAAATTCAAACTATCTATATACACTTGTGAATCAACTTGGGAGTTAACAGCATAGGCATATAAATTAAGAGGTTTTAAATAGAACTAAAAGAAAATACAGGTTAACACCTGATCTTAAAGTGGAAAGTCTTTTGACGTACATATGTAAAAGCAGAAATCAAAAGATTTAACAACATAAAATTTAGTTCCTATACATTGAAACCCTCCAAAAACAAAATACAAAGGCAAACGAAAAAAATTTGCAGCATGCATGACAGTTAAAAGATTACTATCATTAAAATACCAAGAGCTCTTATAAACTACTAAGAAATGTCCCAAAAGAAAAATGAGCAAAGGACATGACAATCCACAAAGGAACAAACATAAAATGACCAACGTGAAAAGACATACATACTCACTAGTAATCAAATAGATTAGAATAAGGAGGCACTACACCTTTTATCTAGTAAACTGGCACAACATTGTTTTTAATAATATGCATACTTGAGCAACGGCACAGGAAAACTTACACTAGTGTTAGTGGGGATATAAACACCTTTTTCTGAAGGCAATTTGGCAGTTTCTAGCACAGCTTTAAAAATGAACATACCCTTTCAATGAGCAATTCTATTTCTAGGATTATAACTTTAAAAATTATGGATTTGTGAAGTTATCTGTAAAAAAGTTTATCAAAATATTATTGGTAGAAATTTTAAAACATGAAATGTGCTAAAATAAGGAACTGCTTAAATAAACTGCAGTGAAATAATTAGCTGTTTAGCTAGCTGTTAAACATGGCTGGAAAAACCATATAACATGATGCCTAGTCTCACTTTGTGTTCATGACTTTAGTGGGACCTTCATGAAACCCAGGGATCATACTAGTGTCCTGGTCTGTTTACATTCACTTTCCTAGACAATACAAATCTGTGATACTGTGAAATATGTTATTTAGTCTTTGCCCAGTTTTTTCTTTTTTCCTTTTTCTTCTGAGACAAGGTCTCACTCTGTTGCCCAAGCCAGAGTCAGTGGCACGATCATGGCTCACTGCTGCCTTGAACTCCAGGGCTCAGTGATCCTCACCCTTCTGAGTAGCTGGGACTACAGATAAGAGCTACCACGCCTGGCCAATTTTTAAATTTTTTGTAAGGGGGTCTCACTATGTTGACCAGGCTGGTTTTGATCTCATGGCCTCAAACGATCCTCCTGCCTCAGCCTCCCAAAGTGCTGGGATTATAGGCCTGAGCCACTGCAACTGGCCTTTAGCCAGTTTCTTAGCATACAGCGCCCAAAATTCATGGAATCTCTGGATTCTTTTGAAAGCTAATGAGATGACTTGTGGTAGTGGCCTCTAAAGAGCTTTAGGATGAGAGCTAATCACCAGAAAGACCAAGGCAGAATTACAGGGTTGGCACTTTCAGCCCTACCCAACAACCTCCCAGGAGGAGGGGGCTGAAGGTTGAGCTGATCACCAATAGCCAATGATCAATCATGCCTATATAATGAAGTCTCCACAAAAAACCCAAAAGGACAGAATGGGAAGGGGGTTCTGAATAGCTAAATCTGTAGAGGTTCTTGGAGGGTGGCATGACCTAGAGAGGGCATGGAAGCTCTGTGCCCCCTCTCCCATATCTTGCCCATGCATCTCTTCCATCTGCCTGTTCAATCTGTATCCTTTGTAATATCCTTTATAATAAATGGGTAAATATAAGTAAAGCATTTCCCTGAGTTCTGAGAGTTGCTCTAGCAAATTTATTGAACCCAAGGAGGGGATTGTGGGAACTCCAATTTATAGAAGGTCAGTCAGAAGTACAGGCCACAACTCGTACTTGAGACTGGCATCTGAAGTGGGGGCAGTCTTGTGGGACAGAGTCCTCAATCTGTGGGATCTGATGCTATCTCCAGGTAGACAGTGTGAGAACTGAACTGACTTAAGAGGACACCCAGTTGGTGTTCACTAGAGAATCATCTGCAGAATTGGTAGCTGATGGGGAAAAAACCTCACACAACTAGGGTCATGGAAGGGTTCTGTTTTGTGAGAGTTCAGAAGGAGAAACTGAGTTGTTTTTGTTTTTTGTTTTTTTCTACAGTACATCTTTCTCAAATATTTAACACCTCTTCTCCTATTCTCTTTACTGAGGACTTTGCTTCCTGCTTCAGTGAGAATATAGAAGCAATCAGAAAATTATTTCCATCATCTTTCACATCTTTCAACTCACCTGCATCTCTACCCATGTACTGCATTCTTTCCTGTGACTCTAGATAAATTGTCCTTGCTCCCATCTAAGCAATCTTCTATGTGAGCACTGGAATTCATCCCTTTTGCCTCTAGACTTCTTTCCTGTAACAACTGTCCCCTCTCCTACATCAACTTCTCCTTCACTACTGCCTCATTCCTATCAGCTGTGTGGACTGCATGTTTTATATATATACCTGTTTGTATGCTGTAACACACCTTGTATGCTTATAATACATCTCACCTTAAAAACAAAATTAAAAACCATTGTCCCCCCCCACCTTTTTTTTTTTGAGACAGTGTCTGGCTCTGTCACCCAGGCTGGAGTGCAGTGGCATGATCTTGGCTCACTGCAGCCGTGACCTCCTGGGGCTCAAGCGATCCTGCCACCTCAGCCTTCCTAATAGCTGACACTACAGGTGTGCACCACCATGCCTGAAGAATTTTTGTAGTATTATTATTTTTTTGGTAGAGATGGGGTTTCACTATGTTGCCCAGGCTAGTCTCAAACTCCTGGGCTCAAGTGATCCACCTGCCTGGCCCGCCAAAGTGCTGAGATTACAGGTGTGCACCACCGCCCCCAGGCTACCTTGATTAACATCGCCTTCCAGCTCATCTTTAGAGCAACATGACTCATAAGAATTGTCAATACTTGCTGGTTGCACTCCTCCTATTCTCTCTTAAGACTCCTCCAATTAAGTTTTGTCTAAAATGGCCCACTGTAATTAAGATAACCAGTATACAATAGGTTGTCAAATCCATTCAATTCCTAGTATTCGTCTTACTTACCTCAGCTTCATTTCCTCCCAAAAACATTTTTCTTACTTGGCTTTCTGAAGAAAACTACTTCTTGATATACCATTGTCATAAGAGGAGCGAAGTGTCCTTTGCTAGTCTTCCTCATCTGCCAGAATGTCAGGGCATGCCCCAGGACTCAGTCCTTAGACCTCATCTTCCCTCATTACATTCACTCCTATGGTAATGTTATCCAGTCTTGTGGCTCTAAATCCATCTATATGGTAATGACTTCCAAACACGTGTCTCCAACCTGGACCTCTGCCATAAAATCCTAATGTAGGTGTCCAATTACCTACTTGACATTCACCATTTGGATGTCTAAAACCAAACTCCTGATTTTCCTCATAAGCCATTACTCCCACAGTCTTTCTCATCTTATAAATGACAACCCTACAATTCCAGGTATTCAGTTTTTTAAAAAATGGAGTCATGCAGGCGGGTGGGGTGGCCCACACCTGCAACCTCAGCACTTTGGGAGGTGAAGGTGAGTAGATCATGAGGTCAGGAGATGGAGACCATCCTGGCCAACACGGTGAAATCTCGTTTCTACTAAAATACACACACACACAAAAATTAGCCGGGCATGGTGGCGAGCGCCTGTAGCCCCAGATACTTGGGAGGCTGAGGCAGGGGAATCGCTTGAATCCAGGAGGCAGAGGTTGCGGTGAGCCAAGATCACACCACTGCACTCCAGCCTGGTGACAGAGTGAGACTCCGTCTCAAAAACAAACAAACAAACAAACAAACAAAAAATGCAGTCATGCTTTATTCATTTTTTTCCCTCTCATACCACTCACTTCCAAACCATCAGCAAATTCTGTCAGCTGTACCTTCAAAATTTTTTAAAATTCTACCACTTTAAACATTTGTGGAAGATGAAGGAGGTAGTGGAAGTATAGATTCTGGATCACTCTAAATCCTCACATAAAAACAGTAATTAGATAGCAACACCAAAAAGCCAAGGATTACATTTAAAACAAGACTATGCAAAGTGGATACACAGTAAGAGCTAAAGTGAAGGCTCCTTTGAACAAAACTCACTTGAAGGACAGCTATATTAAAATAGTCCAACTGCAAGAGGAGACAAATAATTTGGACAGGATTAAGAATGGGGTTCAAGGAGGAAAAATGACTTGCCTAAAGCCACACAGGTAATTAATATCCTAAAATATATAATGATAGACACTGGGATAGAGGTTTTCTCAAATCCCTTGATCACAAAATGTTAGCAACTTGATCCTTCAGAAGACTTTTCCTTCATAGGATTACATCATCATTAATTTGATTAAGCTTAAGTAAAAGACAGTTGCAGTGTGGTTTCATTTTAAGTGTTTTATCTGACATGAAACTCCTTCCTTTTCATCCTCACGCCAGTCAGGCTATTAACTGGTACAGACTCCCCTCAAAAAAAATCACTAGCCAACCAATTCTTCAAAACAGGCAAATTCTAATCAGTCAGAACATCCCTGTTGTATTACTAGGAAAAGCTGGTGTACGGACGATGATAGTAGCAAATTCCCATATAAAAATAGAGCAACAACACAGAAAACCTCAAATCTCATGACAACATCTGTCAACAAAGCTCAGTGAAACAGTACCCCTTAAATACAAGCAGATAGGGATAAGCCACCAACAGCCACCAAGCCTGTTATAGCTGTTATAGGTATCTGTCTGGGAGAAAGAAAAGGAAAATGGAAGCAACATGAGATGGACCCCAGAATAGCTAACTGGAAGGTACAGTGGGCCAATTCAAGAAACACAGCTGAGACTAACAGAGGGGTCTTGCTGTTTCCAGTAGTGAGTGAGTGCAAAGTACCCACACTAAGGATTAAAGAAGCCCAACATTGGGACAGATCTGCTAGAAGTGCAAGAACATGTCTTATTTCATAAATCACAAATACTAACTTTTTTGAAGAATAAAAATACATCATATTAGGACTTATGAGAATGTAATATTTATTGACTGAATAAATAAACCTCTTTTATCTGTGAATATATGTTCACCTAAGGTCTTCCTGATAAAACACAGTAAAAGCTTTCAAACTATTTTGCTATAACCTATAAGAAATATATTTGTTGAATCAGCATACACATACATACATGTATATATAATGAAAACATTTTTCTGAAATGTTTGTCCTTACTACTCTGAGATACTTTGATTTTTTATTCTAGTATATATATACATAAACTAATATATATATTAGTATGTTTACTAATATATATACAAATATATATTATATATTAGTATGTTTACTAATATATATACAAATATATATTATATATATTAGTATGTTTACTAATATATATTATATATTAGTATGTTTACTAATATATATTATATATTAGTATGTTTACTTATATTATATATTAGTATGTTTACTAATATATATAAAAATATATATTATATATAAGTATGTTTACTAATATATATACTATATATTATATATATATTAGTATGTTTACTAATATATATACAATATATAGTATTTATATATATATATGTATTTTTTTTTTTGGCAGCGGGGGAGGGCATAAAAGGACGCTGGTCCCAATCTATTTTTTTGGCAGGGGGTGAGGGCATAAGAGAAGGCTGGTCCCAACCTACAGTACGAAAAACACGGCCACAGCACAGCAGTTAAGGTATGTGAGAGTCTAGTTTCAAATCCTGACTCTGCCATGTCTGAGCTGTTACCTTGGGCAAAGTACTTAATTTCTCTGTGCTTCAGTTTCTTCATCTATAAAAAAACTGTATTTATCCCACAAAGTTCTTTAGGAGTTAAAATGAGTTTATCCATAAAAAGTGCTTGGAATATTGTCTGGGACACAGTGAGTGTTCAATAAATGTGTACTATTTATTGATCTTGCTGTCAGTTACTCAGGTCAAAGTCTAAGAATTTGGGTCCAACATATAAGAAAAACTTTTTTTTTTTAAGTTAGCAAATTGTCTTTATTCAGAATAAAGTTACGTGAAACTGGGACTGGACATGAGGCTGCCCTCCTCCTTGAACCTCCAGCTGTGCCAAATGACACTGTGTGTGGCACAATCAACTGGCAAAAAATGGCAAGTCACAGGCCATGTGATGGCTCTGGCTAATGCAGGCAGACATTCAGGGTGCCCCAGGGAGGTCAGGCCCACTGAGGAGTGAGATAAAGCCCTGAGACGGAGAGGCCACCACTGAGACACTTGTCTGGCCATCCAGTTGCCCACTGGTCGTGAGACTCTTGGGCTGCAGCCCTGATGCCTGGAGACTTTGGTACCAGCTTTTAGCCTCACTGGACTTCCAACCCCGGAAGTTTCTGTCCTGCCCACTTCGTGCACGGGTGCGGGGCTGCCAGCCAGTCCGTCCGGTGGTCTGCGCCAGTGAGCGTAGCCACCTGCTGGCCCGGCTGCTCAGCAGTGGCCAGGCCAGAGCACCCGCTACACTGCAGCCCACCTGGCCCAGGCAAAGACCCTGGCGCCGACTGCAGCCGAGAAACTTTTAAAGTGAGCTATAATCTGATATAAAAAATACTCCGAAAACAAATTAGGAAGGGAACTGCTAAGTTCTATGTTAAGAAAAAATTATCTTAGTCACTAACCAAAATTGTCAGTTCTGTGCATTTTTTGTTGTCTTTTTTTTTTTTTTTTTTTTTGCCATAGTTTCAGGCACTGCTTACCTATGATGTCATTTCTCATTGCTTCTGTAATTGGTATTGGTTTAGCAGCATCTGGAGATATATATTTGGTAAAAGTATTCACTGCATCTTGTTCTATACCTGCAAGGGAAGAAGAGAACTTCAAAAATCAAAAAGCGACTTAGACTCCAGTAATGAATTATATTCATGAATAGCAGGGCTTAGATCACTGGGAGTTCCTATTGTAAAATAAACTTCCATCACAAAGGTGCTTTTTCATTGTTTGGTTTGTGGAAGAGGAGAGTTACATGGGGGTGTTCAAAGCTATTGAAAATGCGTATGATGAAAAAACTATGCATGAATTTCAAAGTACTTTTACACCAAAATAAACTCATATTAACCTGTTATAACGTATCTGAACAGGATCTACTTTGAGGCACTAAGAAGGAGAAAATATCAGTTTTCTGGAGCAACATGAATTCTGCTAAAATGGAAGAATAAACATCAAATTTATGGTGAAGCTTGGGTGGATGAACGATAAAATTATTGATGCTTTACCAAAAGTTTATGGGGACAATGCCTCAAAGGACAGAGCGAGACTCCATCTCAAAAAAAAAAAAAAAAAAATCAAGCCGGGCGCGGTGGCTCACGCCTGTAATCCCAGCACTTTGGGAGGCTGAGGCGGGTGGATCACGAGGTCAGGAGATCGAGACCACGGTGAAACCCCGTCTCTACTAAAAATACAAAAAAAATTAGCCAGGCGTGGTGGCGGGCGCCTGTAGTCCCAGCTACTCGGAGAGGCTGAGGCAGGAGAATGGCGTGAACCCGGGAGGCGGAGCTTGCAGTGAGCCGAGATTGCGCCACTGCACTCCAGCCTGGGTGACAGAGCAAGACTCCGTCTCAAAAAAAAAAAAAAAAAAAAAAAAAAAAAAAAAAAAATCAAGTATTAATAATTATGACAGAAACCACCAAAGGCGGGTGTTAAAGTGTTATCTTCCTAATGTGCTTGCTAAAGGGAAAACAGCAAATTAATATAGAGAATATCATCCTTTGATTTGATTTGAAATCCTAATAAGTATGTCAAGATGAAATAAGCACACTCTTCTGTCTCTCCCATGGAATGCAACTCAAAACAATGGACAAATGTATCCAAGGACCTGGAAGCAGGTGGACTGAGAAAAGTAACCAGAACTTGCAGTACCTCCGTACTCCTGACAAGTCTGTCCAGTACCTCCTGGTCTGGACTCAAAAGCTGAAAACTGCACACCAGATGCACAAAGAAGAAGTTCCAAGACAGGCCCTCTATTTCTGGTCTGAGGAACAGGAAAGGGGGCTCTCACGGATCAAAGAGAGTGGAGGAAATCCCCTGGGTTGTTTTGTTTTGTTCGTTTCTCTCCTTCGACTCCCAGGCAGCATCAGAGCAGCCATAGCAGCAATGACAGCAGCTCCAAGATTCCTACTTTCTGACAAGAGAAACTGCAGTCCCAAGAGGAAGAAGAGAAGTCTTGGCCACAGAGGCTGACATAGCTACAGGAAGTGTGCTGAAGTACAGGGAATCTAAAGCCCTGACTTTCTAGCCAGACAACAGGAAAGGGATAAAGGGAGGTTCTTAGGAGGCAGAACGTGTCATGGACATCACAGAAAAGAAGGAGCCCATGAAAACGTCGAGTTGTATGTGCACTCCCGGGGCCACTTGTGAGCTGGGTGTGCATGGCCCTGCTTCTAAAAGTGTACAAAGGCTTTGGGACCTCACCATTGGCCAGGTCCCAGACTGGACACAAAAAGGCACATAAGCAGATAAGATACAAAACTGAACTGATGATGGAACCAGAGCCTACATTATGCTGGTTGGAATTTGTGGCCTGAACCTAACTAGGTCAACTGCTTGTTAAAACAAAAACTTCAATATTTTCCACAGGATTTAAACAAGATTCAGAATCATGTAACGTAAGTCAAACTGTCCAAGATACAATCCAAAATTAATTGTCATACAAAGAACCAGAAAATCCCATTATCTCACAAGAGAAAAGACAATCAAGAGGACACATATGCTGGGATTATAAAACAAATTTTAAGTAGCTACTAAAACCATGCTCTAAGAAATAAGGTCACTCCTGAAACAAATGATAAGAGTTTCAGGAACAAAGTATAAGACATACACAAAAAAAGAAAATTTTAGCACTAAAAAACATAATAAAGTTTAAAATTCACTACGAAGACTCAATAACAGAATGGAAATGACAGGGGAAAGAACCAGTGAATTTGAAGACAGAGGCATAGAAATTTTCGAAGCTGAACAACAGGAAAAAAGAATTTAAAGAAGTAAATAAAGCCTCAGGAACCTGCCAAACAATAACGAAACTAACATTTGGGTTACTAAAATCCTCGAAGGAAAAGAGAAAAAGTGCAATGTCAAAAAAAAATTTAAAGACTTAGCCGGGCGCGGTGGCTCACACCTGTAATCCCAGCACTTTGGGAGGCCGAGGAGGGTGGATCATGAGGTCAGGAAATCGAGACTATCCCGGCCAACATAGTGAAACCCCGTCTCTACTAAAAATACAAAAATTAGCTGGGCGTGGTGGCACGCACCTGTAATCCTAGCTACTCAGGAGGCTGAGGCAGAAGAACCACTTGAACCCAGGAGGCGGAGGTTGCAGTGAGCCAAGATCATGCCACTGCACTCCAGCCTGGTAACAGAAAGACTCCGTCTCAAAAAAAAAAGAGAAAAAAAAAAGGTATTATTAAATCTTTATTATATTTCTTTTCTCTCTCTTTTTTAACCTCATCCCTAATTCTATTTTTATGGTGGTTAAGTTTTCTACATTCCACTTGAAGTTATAAAATATTAAATGTGAGTACACCGTGAAAAGTATGTATATTGCAATTCCTAGAGAAGCCACTAAAAAGCCTACATAAAAAGATACAATAAAGAACTCAATATATAAATTCTAGAAAAAGGCAGAGCATGGTGGCTCACGCCTGTAATCCCAGCACTTTGGGAGGCCGAGGCAGGTGGATCACTTGAGGTCAAGAGTTCAAGACTAGCCTGGCCAATATGGTGAAACCCTGTCTCTACTAAAAATACAAAAAAATTAGCTGGGTATAGTGGCACATGCCTGCAGTCTCAGCTACTTGGGAGCTGTGGCAGGAGAATCACTCAAAAAAATAAAATAAATAAGTAAAATAAATAAATTTAAGGAAAAATTCAAATAATCCAAAAGAAAGCAAAAAAGGGGAAATCAAAGAGGGAGAAACAGAGAAACACATACTAAACTGGTAATCTAAATCCAAAGATATTAATATTATTATGGGTAATATAATTAAATTATATTAATACCAATAATTATATTTACACATTATAAATACTCCCAGTGCAAGTTACATTTAATGTAAATAATTATACTAAACTTTATATTAAAATAATTAAATTTACCAACAAAAACCCTGTATTGTGAGAAAAGATTAAAAATAACATGACTCGGCTGGGGGCAGTGGCTCACGCCTGTAATCCCAGCACTTTGGGAGGCCAAAGCAGATGGATCATCTGAGGTCAGGAGTTTAAGACCAGCCTGGCTAACATGGTGAAAACCCGTTTCTACTAAAAATACAAAAAATTAGCCAGGCATGGTGCACGTGCCTGTAATCTCAGCTACTCGGGAGGCTGAGGCAGGAGAATCGCTTCAACCCAGGAGGTGGAGGTTGCGGTGAGCCAAGATTGCACCGCTGCACTCCAGCTTGGGCAACAAGAGCAAAACTCTGTCTCAAAAGAAAAATAAATAAATAAATAAATAATACGACCCAACTATATGCTGCCTACAAGAAGCTCCCTTTAAACAGAATTATAAAGGTAGATCAAAAGTAAAAAAATGGAAAAAGATATGCCATGCAGGCACTAATCAAATGAAAGCTGCAGTGTGTATATAAATTGGACAAGATATTTCTGATCTCAGAACAAGGAAAATTACCATAAAGAAGGAATTACATAATGATAAAACAGGCAATTCACCCAGAAGATACGATCCTAAATGTGTACACACCTAACAACAGAGCCTCAAAATACATGAAGCAAAACCAGATAGAGCTGAAAGTAAAATTGGAAAAAAAATTGTAGTTGGAAAGTTCAACACTCTTCTGAGTAATAAAGTAATATAATTGCATACAAAATATCAGCAAGAATAAAGAAAAACTGAACACCATCATTAACCAACTAAATCGACTTGACATTTATAGAAAACTGTCCAAAAACAGAATGTACATTCTTTACACTGTATGTGGTGTACTCACATTTAAAAAAATTTTTTAATGTTATTTTTAAAAATTAATAAATGAAATCATTCAAAATACATTCTCTGACCATAATATAATGAAATGAGAAATAAATGGTAGAAAAATAACAGGAAAAAAGTCTCCAGTTGCTTGCAAACTAAATAACATATTTCTAAATAATTCATGGGTAAAAGAATAAGACTCAAGGGAAATTAGAACATTTCATTTGTGCTCAGTTCAAAATACCAGAATTCGTGGGGGTGTAGCTAAAGCAGTGGTTAGAAGGAAATTTACAGTATTAAATGCTTATCTTAGAAAAGAAAGGTCTCAAACCAGAAATCTAAGTTTCTACTTTAAGCAACTTGGAGAAAAAAAAGAGTAAAATAAACCCAAAGCAAGCAGAAATAATAGAAAAGAAATAATAAAGAGCAGAAAATCAATAAAATTGAAAACAAAACAACAGAAAAATAAAAAAAAAGCTAGTTCTTTGAAAAGACTAATAAATCCCTATACAATCTGACAAAGAAAAACAAGACACAATTGCCAACACCAGGAATAAAAGAGGGGTACCACTACAAACCCGAAATGCTATAAATAATTACATGCCCATAAATTTGACAATTCAATACAATTAATTGCTCAAAGGCCATAAACTACAGTAAAAATTCACTCAGGAAGAAATAGGTAACTTAAATAGTCCTATATCTATTAAATAATCTGAATTCATAGTTTAAAATACTCTGAAAAAGAAAACCCTAGGCCCCTGCCAGGCACGGTGGCTCACATCTATAATCCTAACACTTTGGGAGGCCAAGGTGGGAGAATCACTTGAGGTCACAAGTTTGAGACCAGCTTGGCTAACGTGGTGAAACCCTGTCTACACTAAAAATACAAAAATTAGTCGGGCATGGTGGCACACGCTTGTAATCCCAGCTATTTGGGAGGCTGAGGCAGGAGGATAACTTGAACCAGGGAGGCAGAGGTTGCAGTAAGCCAAGATCTCACCACGGCACTCCAACCTGGGTGACAGAAGTGAGACTGTCTCACACACAAAAAACAAAACGCTAGGCCAAGACAGCATCACTTCCCAATTCAACCAAATATCTAAAGAAGAAATGACACCAATTCTACACAATCTCTTCTAGAAAATGGAAATAGAGTAAAAATGAAAACTTCCCAATTCATTTTATAAGGCCAGCATTACCCAATTTTAAGACTTACTATACAGTAATTAAGACCATGTGGTATTAACGAAGGAATAGACACACACACCATGAAACAGAAAAAGGAGTCCAAAAACAGGCCTAGACAAATATGGCTAAAGTACAAAGGCAATTCAATGGAGTAAAGTTGTCTTTTCAACAAATGGTATTAGAACAACTAGACATCCATATGTAAAAATAAACAAAAAACAAAAAACCTGGCCTAACCCTCATACTTACACGACATTAACTCAAAAAAGATATATATCTAAATGTAAAGTGCAAAACCATAATACTTTTTTTTTTTTTTGAGATGGAGTCTCGCTGTGTTGCCTAGGCTGGAGTGCAGTGGCGCGATCTCGGCTCACTGCAAGCTCCGCCTCCCGGGTTCACACCATTCTCCTGCCTCAACCTCTCAAGTAGCTGGGACTACAGGCGCCCGCCACTACGCCCGGCTAATTTTTTTTTGTGTGTGTGTGTGTTTTTAGTAGAGATGGGGTTTCACCGCATTAGCCAGGATGGTCTCAATCTCCTGACCTCGTAATCTGCCCGCCTCGGCTTCTCAAAGTGCTGAGATTACAGGCATAGTCACAGCGCCTGGCCAACCACAATACTTTAATACTTTTAAAAGGAAACATATGAGAAAATCTTCATGACCTTTGCTTAGGCAAAGGGCTCTTAGGTATGACTCTGAAGGCACAATTCATACAAGAAAAAAATGACAAGTTGAATGTAAATTAAAAAAAAAAGTCCTGATCAGGCACAGTGGCTCACGCCTGTAATCCCACCACTTTGGGAGGCCGAGGCGGGTGGATCACTTGAGGTCAAGAGTTCGAGACCAGCCTGGCCAACATGGTGAAACCCCATTTCTACTAAAAATACAAAAAAATTAGCCGGGTGTGGTGGTGCATGCCTATAATCCCAGCTACTAGGGAGGCTAAGGCAGGAGAACTGCTTGAACCCAGGAGGTGGAGGTTGCAGTGAGCCGAGATTGCCTCACTGCACTCCAGCCTCGGCGACAAAGCAAGACGCTGTCTCAAAAAAAAAAAAAAAAAAAGAAAAAGAAAAAAAGAGAGAAAAGGCAAAGCTATTGCGATGGAGAAAGATCAGTGGTTGCCAAATGTTGGGACAGAGGTGGGGTTTGACTTCAAAGGTGAAGGAACTAACTGTTCTTTACCCTTACAGTGGTGACAGTTACAGGAATCTATGTATGTGTTAAAACTGATACAAGTATACATTTTAAAAAGGTCAAACTTATTATATATAATATTTGAAGATAATGAAAAAGGGAAAAATGTAACTAATGCTCTTTTAATAACTCCACTGCTATTTCTATTTTTATTGAAAATTACCACCAAAGCAAAGACAGTTTCTAAAAACAATAAATATATTACAATTACAGAAACATAATCCTAGCACTTTGGGAGGCCGAGGTGGGCAGATCACGAAGTCAGGAGTTCAAGATCAGCCTGGCCAACATGGCGAAACCCCGTCTCTTCTAAAAATACAAAAATCAGCCAGGCATGGTGGTGGGCACCTGTAATCCCAGCTACTCAGGGGGCTGAGGCAAGAGAATCACTTGAACCCGGGAGGTGGAGGTTGCAGTGAGCCGAGAGTATGTCATTGCACTCCAGCCTGGGTGACACAGTGAGACTCCATCTCAAAAAAAAAACAATTACAGAAACAGACTTTGGGCTTCCATTTCCAGAAACAGGTTAGAAACTCTTCCCAATACTGAATTCCCTCAAAATGTTTTTTAAAAAGATGACTTTGTGTTAAACTAAGGAAAATAGTGGGAGGCAGAAACAAATACAGGCAGTTCCCTTATCTTAAACATTTGGGGCCAGTAGTATTCCGGAATTCAGAATTTTGGAGTTTTACAGGGACAACACATTAAGTTTAACAGAAAGCATATTAATATTCCAGCACCAACTGGGACAATACCCCATAATCAAACACCATCATATTTCTAAAATAAGTACAAACCTGTACTCATACAGGATTAGTACGAGCACCCAAGACAAAAATTCAGTTTTAAGTGGTACCAGAAGGGTAGTGACGCAGGCCCCAGGTGCATGGCAAAAGAAAATGCAAAACACCTGAAATAATTTATACAGAGTACATAGAGAATTCCCACAGACAAAAGTCCAAGAAACATGTTCATGGCCAAAAATCACTAAAATCGGCCGGGCGCAGTGGCTCACGCCTGTAATCCCAGCACTTTGGGAGGCCGAGACGGGCGGATCACGAGGTCAGGAGATCGAGACCATCTTGGCTAACACGGTGAAACCCCATTTCTACTAAAAATACAAAAAATTAGCCGGGCGTGTTGGTGGGCGCCTGTAGTCCCAGCTACTTGGGAGGCTGAGGCAGGAGAATGGTGTGAACCCAGGAGGCGGAGCTTGCAGTGAGCGGAGATTGCGCCACTGCACTCCAACCTGGGGGACACAGCAAGACTCCGTTTCAAAAAAAAAAAAAAAAAAATCACTAAAATCACAAGCCACGAAGAGTCTGAATCTGAGGAAACAAAGAAATGCTGAGTCAGGTCCACAAAAACTGTAGATAGTAGAATTATCAGACAAATACATATTTAATAAAACTAAAGAAATAAAAGATGGGATCAAAAGTGGGAATGAAGGGTGAAAGGAATAAGAAACCACAAAAAATGATCCATAGAAATAAAAAATTCAATAACTTTTTTTCTTTGTTTGAGCTGGGGTCTTGCTGTGTTGCCCAGGCTGGTCTCAAAACTCCTGGGCTCAAGCAATCTTCTCACCTTAAGCTTCCTGAGTAGCTGGGAGTACAAGTGTGTCCCACTTCTCCCAGCTTACAGTAACTTTGTGATGAAAATAACATGCGGTCAGGTGTGGTGACTCATGGCTGTAATACCAGCACTTCGGGAGGCCGAGGCAGCAGGGTCACTTGAGGCCAGGAGTTCAAGATCAGCCTGAACAACATGGTGAAACCCTGTGTCTACTAAAATATAAAAATTAGCCAGGTGTGGTGGCGGGCGCCTGTAATCCCAGCTCCTTGGGAGCCTGGCTGAGGGAAGGAAGGAGGGAGGGAGGGAGGAAGGAAATAACATGCTGAAAACTTGATTCAGTAGCAGATTAGACCTCATTTTAGTTCACTGAGAATGACTGAACTAAAAGATCTGAAGAAATCACTTAGCCCTTTAAGACATAAAGAACATTTAAGATGAAAAAGAAGAACATGAAAGCTGTCTAATCAAAATCCCAGGTGATAATTAAGAGTATATAATTTCTAAACTAATAGAGAAGAAAAAAAAAACAGGTGCTTGTCAAAATGCTTCTAGGTCCACATTTACTGTACAACCTAGAGGAAGTTACCTAACCTTTCTAAGGCCTGGTTTTCTCATGTGTAAATAAGATAATCAGGCCGGGCGCGGTGGCTCACGCCTGTAATCCCAGCACTTTGGGAGGCCGAGGCAGGCAGATCACAAGGTCAGGAGATCGAGACCATCCTGACGAACATGGTGAAACCCCGTCTCTACTAAATATACAAAAAAATTAGCTGGGCATGGTGGCAGGCGCCTGTAGTCCCAGCTATTTGGGAGGCTGAGGCAGGAGAATGGCGTGAACCTGGGAGGTGGAGGTTGCAGAGAGCCGAGATCGCGCAATTGCACTCCAGCCTGGGTGACAGAGTGAGACTCCATCTCAAAAAAAAAAAAAAAAAAAAAGATAATCATGCCTACTACCTGAATAGAGGTCTTGTGACTAATAAATAAAATCCAAATATACACTAAGCACTGAACTTAATAAATGTCACTTATTGGCAATTTTTTAAAAATTTTAAAAAATTTTATCTGCAAAGTGCAGTAAAATATTAATAAAATTAAGACTGAGAGAGGAAATAAGGCTATGTGGATAATGGTTTGATGTCAAAATCAGTGGAGGGGAAAAGTAAGACATTTGACCCTTCTTCAGTTACTAATTCTGATAACACACTTCTTAGAAGGTCCAGTCACTCCAGATATCCCTCCTGCTCCTTTTTCATACACTGATCTGACTCTACTACACTCTCCAAATTCTCCTAAATTTACAAGTAGTTAGAGGAGAAAAAAAAGATTCCAATCATTTTATTCCTCATCTGAAGTTCTGCTTAGTAAATTAAAAAAAGAAAGTGAGACACACACGTACACACAAGAAAATCACATACTCACTTTTCATTAGTTTTCCTGACAATTCTTTTAGTGGAGAAGTGGGACTATTTCTACTGGCTACTGTAAGTGTAGAGGAAGATTCTTGGGTTTCCATGGAAACTTGCCGAATTCCTGCTCTGGCCATTTCAAGATGGAGAGAATGGTCACTGTCACATTCCTGGGAAAGCAGCAAGTGATTCCGAGTGCTGTTAGTTCTATTATTCAGGTCAATTCCTTCTGAATGAGTCATAAACAACTGTGCTGAGCCAGAATCCTCCAATCTCTTGTCAAGAGAATCAGTTAAAAAAGATGCTGTAGTTTCATGCTTTTTAGATGGAGAGACAGGCTCAGCCAGTGAGCTCTGCTTCACTGTGTTTAGACTGTGTGCTCTTATTCGCGACCAAGTTGTTGAGTGAAAACTTTCAGCCTCTAACCAAAATTTCACCAAATGCTCCATTCGCCGAAGTTCCATGAATTGAATGAAGTAAGGGAGGACAACAGTGTCGTGCAAGACTTGTTCAAGGGTCTTAGAAAGGCTTGATTTGGTCTCTTGAGTCTGGTAGTCCAGACAAGATCTGCCTAAAAGATAGAAGCAAAAGAATTAGTTCAGCAACAAATAATTTCAAATTAACAGATTAGTCGATCACCATTAGCAATAACTGGTACCAGAGACCTTGAATAAAGTTTACTTCCTACCAACTAAATAAAAAAACTACAAATACTATGCTTTGGGTTTCTAAACAAAGTAGAATCGTCCAAAACTTGCCTAAATTATTAAAAAGTTCTTTGTTACTCAATAATTCTCATATCTCTTTTAATGGCAATTCAGACCATGTAAATTCTTTTTTTTTTTTTGAGACTCTTTTCACTCTTATTGCCTAGGCTGGAGAGCAATGGCGCAATCTTGGCTCAATGCAATCTCCGCCTCCTGGCTTCAAGCGATTCTCTTGACTCAGCCTCCTAGGTAGCTGGAATAACAGGCACCCGCCACCACGCTGAGCTAGTTTTTGTACTTTTAGTAGAGATGGGGTTTCACCATGTTGGTCAGGCTGGTCTCAAACTCCTGACATTCAGCAATCCACCCACCTCGGCCTCCCAAAGTCCTGGGATTGCAGGCGTGAGCCACCGCGCCCAGCCCAGACCACATAAATTCTTAAGAAAAAAAACTTATGATACTAATTCCAAAGGGGCCAATAAAAATATTAAAAACTATACTCAACCTCATTAAAAATCCCAGAAAAGCAAATTAACATAAAATGCATTTTTGCCTGTCAAATTAGATTTTTTTCAAAAATTATTAACCAGTAACAAGGGCACAGGAAAACAGGCAACACTCTCATTCACTGGTCATGAGGATGTAAACTGGCAAAACCTTTTCGGAGGAGCATTCAGGAACAGACAGCAAAGTCTTAGCAAACTGCATGATTTTCAATCCAGTAATTCCACTTGTAGGCACTTATCCTGAGGGAAAATTGTGGATATATCTACAAAGATGTTATGAACTCAGCATTATTCATTCATAGTAGGTTAAAGAGTAGCTTTGAGATCGTACCTTGAAAAATGAAACTAAACATAATAAAAAATCATTTATCTTATATTTAACTAAATTTAAATTATAATTATAACCACAAGCTAATTGTTAGGAAAAACAAAAAATTTTTTAAAAATTGGCTTTCATAGCATGATCATAAAGATGGGCATTCTTATAAAACTGACTGAGGATTTCATCAATTTGTCAAAAGAGTTTTTCTTAATCCATTGATATACCATTTTTTTTGAAGCACGTCGTGTCATCATCCTCAGTCTTACTGTCAGTGTCAACTAGTTCATCTTTGTCAACATCACAAACTTGAGGAAATTCTGATCTTCTGCAAGATTTACAATTTCTTTTAATTAAATTCTATGAGATAATGCTAGATTCACATGAAGTTGTAAGATAGAATACTCAAAGGGCCAGGCATGGTCACTCACGCCTGTAATTCCAGTACTTTGGGAGGCTGGGGTGGGCGGATCACTTGAGCCCAGGAGTTCAAGACCGGCCTGGGCAACATAGTGAAAACCCATCTCTAAAAAAATAATAATACCTAGAGATCCCTTGTACACTTTAGTTTCTCCCATGGTAACATCTTGTAAAGCTATAGTACAATATCACTCTAAGATACTGACAGTGATACAACACTCTAACTTACTCAGATTTCCCCAGTTTTACCTGTACTCATTCCTGTTTTTAGTTCTTTGTAATTTTATCACCTTGAGATTTCTGCATCCACTGCCAAGATACAACTTCAACATCACAAAGATCCCTCATGTTGCACTTTTATAACTACACCCACTTACCCCTCTCACCTCCCTGTCTCTAACATCTGGCAAACACTAATATTTTCATTTCTCTATTTCAAGAATAGTATCCAAATGGAATCATACTGTATGTAGTCTTTAGGGATTGGCTTTTGTCTGACAGCATAATTCCCTTGATATTCATCCAAGTGGTTAAATGTATCAACAGTTTGTTCCTTTTTATTGCTGAGTGGTATTCCATGGTATGAATGAACCAGTTCATTCACCTGCTGAAGAACATCCAGTTGTTCAATATTAAGCTGCTATGAACATTTGTGCACAGGTTTTTATAGGAAGGTAAGTTTTCATTTCTCTGGGATAAATACAGAGTGCAACTGCTAGGCCATATGGTAATTGCATGTTTCACCTCATAAGAAACCACCAGCCAAGCATGATGGCTCATGCCTGTAATCCCAGCACTTTGGGAGGCCGAGGCGGGCTGATCACCTGAGGTCAGGAGTTCAAAACCAGCCTGACCAACATGGTGAAACCCCATCTCTACTAAAAATACAAAAATCATCCAGGCATGATGGCAGGCACCTGTCATCCCAGCTACTCAGGAGGCTGAGGCAGGAGAATAGCTTGAACCTGGGAGGCAGAGGTTGCAGTGAGCCAAAAATTGGGCCACTGCACTCCAGCCTGTGAGACTCCGTCTACAAATAAACAAACAAACAAACAAACAAACTGCCTAGGCCGAGCACAGTAGCTCACACCCATAATCCCAGCACTTTGGGAGGCCTATGCGAGTGGATCACTTGAGTCCAGGAGTTCGAGACTAGCCTGGGAAACATGGCGAAATCCCGTTTCTACAAAAAAAAAAAAAAAAATACAAAAATCAGCCAGGTGTGGTGGTGCATGCCTATAGTCTCAGCTACTCAGGAGACTGAGGAGGGAGGATCACCTGAACCTGAGGAGGTTGAGGCTGTAGTAAGTTGTAATCACGCCACTGCACTCCAGCCTGCGCAACAGAGTGAGACCCTGTCTCAAAAAGAAAAAAAAAAAAAAAAAAAGAAAGAAACTGCCTGTTTTCCAGAGTGTCTGCACCACTTTAAATTCTCATCAGCAATTTATGAGTGATCTAGCAAAACTTACAATTTTACTCTCTGAGCTACATGCATTTTGTTTGCTATGTATTATTGCTAAGTGTGACCCACAAACACATTGACACTCTGGTTTGACACTCTGGTTTGTGTATACAAAAGTAGAGAGAGATGTCAAAAGAAGGACTGATTTTATTAGAAGTCTATTGGTTCATGGATTTTTTCAACTTATGACAAAATGACATGCAATTTTCTAAGTGCAGAAATTTGGGTAACAAATACTGACAAAATAAAGGTCTCCTGCATATGTTTTTGTTTTGGAAGAACTTATTTTAATATAACGGATTTTACCATACATACTGTGACTTGCTTTTCTCACTTTTAAACATGCCTTAGACATTTTCCCATGTCTTTTTTAGACTTCTAAATGGCTACACTGAACCAGGTGTGGTGGTTCACGTCTGTAATCCCAGCACTTTGGGAGGCGTACGTGGGAGAATTGCTTGAGGCCAGGAGTTTGAGACCAGCCTGGGCAACATAGTGAGACCCCGTCTCTACAAAAAATTAAAAAACTATCTGGGTGTGGTGACACATGCCTGCAGTCCTAGTAACTCTGGAGGCTGAGGCGAGAGAATAGCTTGCGCCCAGGAGGTGAAGGCTGCAGTGAACCATGATCATACCACTACACTCCAGCCTGGGCAATAGAGTAAGACGCTGTCTCAAAAAAAATAAATAAATAGAAACAAATGGCTATATTATACTCCAGAGCATGAGTATACCACAATTTGGTTATTTCCCTATAACAGATATTTATATGTTGTCCATAATTTTTTGCTATCACAAACAATAATGAATAGTCTTAAACATATACACACACACACACACACACACACACACACACACACACACCTGTGCATATGAATGAGCATATCTGAGGGCTAGGTCTTAGAAAGAGTGGCCTAAATGACATGCATGTTTTATACTGATTTCCAAATTGCTTTCCAAAGAGTCTTCACCAGATTATATTATCACTAAATAGGAGGGGTATTTCCCTGCATCTTCACTGACATTCAAATTGTCAAACTTTAAATATATGCTAATGTGTTAGGGGAACATTAACTGATTATTTTAATTTGCACTTCCCTCAGTAATAAAGTGAGACATCTTTTTCATACATTCATATTTAGTGGTCAGATATATTTCTTCTGGAAATGCTTGTTTTTCTACTGGGCATGCTTTATATTCTATATTTACAGGAACACAACACAGCTACCCATTATACTTGTAGCTGTTATTTTAAATACATTTTTTCCAAAGCACTTTCCAATTATATAGTTCTGTATCCTATGACAGAAGTTTCACATATTGTACTCAAATCCTTCTATTACAAGTTAATAAAAAATGATAGTTACTTACCCAGGTCACCAAAATGAGCAGCCTCCATGTGGCTTGGCTTCTTCTTAAGTGTGGCTGTCCTGCTACTTGAAAAGGAGTCCATGTTGGCAGAAATGGCATTGATTGCAACATGACTTGGTCCTGCAGCCTCCAGCAAGGCATGATTTTTAGTGCTTTTTTGTGGGGAATGTACGGATATTGAAGCTATAATTTTTCAAAAAATTGTTAAGAATTAAACACAATTTGATAGCCTAAAACTCTCATAAGGGGGCTTTCAGAGAACTTTAAAAATTAAATTTTGTCACATTACTCTTAAGTCAGCATACTCAGCAAAAAATACTTAAGAGGAAAAGTAACTTAATCAAGTGGCGGAAAATAGGAAAGAAAACACTCTATTTTTTTTTTTTTTCTTTCCAGAGTCTTGCTCTGTCACCCAGACTGGAGTGCAGTGGCACGACCTCGGCTCACTGCAACCTCTGCCTCCCGTGTTCAAGTGATTCTCCTGCCTCAGCCTCCCAAGTAGCCAGAATTACAGGCATGAGCCACCACACCTGGCCAGAAAACATTCTAATATTATTTATAATTCTCAAAATACTGTGCCAAAAAGTTAAATTAAAAGAGGGAGATCTTTCTCTGAGAACTTCTACTGTGGATAAAAAGTAACAAAGCCAGAAAGCATTCTAAAATATGGATTATTTTTAAATCCTTAAACCTTGCTTGCTTTAGGAACAAAACTAAAATTGCAGAATAAATGCTTGGGGTGGGGGGAAACCTAGAAAAATATTCCTCAGGCCAGGCGTGGTGGCTCATGCCTGTAATCACAGTACTTTGGGAGGCCAAGGCGGGTGGATCACCTGAGGTCAGGAGTTCAAGACCAGCCTGACCAACATGGTGAAACCCTGTCTCTACTAAAAATACAAAAAATTAGCTGAGTGTGGGGGTAGGTGCCCGTAATCCCAGCTACTTGGGAGGCCGAGGCAGGAGAATTACTTGAACCTGGGAGGAGGAGGCTGCAGTGAGCTGGGATTGTACCACTGCCCTCCAGCCTGAGCAACGGGAGTGAAACTCCATCTCAAAAAAAAAAAAAAAAAAGATAAAGCACACTAAAAATTCATAAAATATATTTTTAGTAGTCTGAAGAAATATCAGTATCACCCTTTTGGCTTCAGAATAAAGATAATTTCAGTCATTCAACAATAGTTGTGGGAATTACAAAATGAAGAGTGACTGTCTTCAAACTATTTTTTCAATGTTAAAAGAAGGTTTATTTTTATTTTCATGAGAAATTGGAGCAAAATAATTTTTAGCTTATTTATAAACAAAAGCCAGTTTTCGTGTTCAGACAAGTACAAGTAAGAGTCTACAGGAATGGTGAGACTCTTGCATTGTTTCTTAATTAGATCTATATAATGTAAAATGCTACTAACTCATTTGTACAAGGCTTTCCCCGGTCCCTCTTAACATCTCTGTTAGAACTAGTAACTTATTTTTACCACTCCTTCCTGATAGTCTATCTTTCTTGGTCTCCATGGTATTATACTCTCCTAATTTCCTCTTCTATCTGCTCATTCCTCTCATTCTTTTAATACCCATTTATCAACACCCAGTGTGTCAGATATAGCCTGCTTCTTTGGCTCCCCTTCTTGAGGCTCTCTGTTCTTCTTTTATTCTTTCTGCTAGAAAGCACATTTGCTCTCAAATCTTTATTACCAGAGCAATAATTTTCAAACTTTTTTAAAGCCGAAACCTCCTTTGCTTCCCCCCCAAATAAACTTAACAAGGGGCCGAACGCAGTGGTTCAAGCCTGTAATCCCAGAACTTTTGGAGGCCGAGGCGGGCAGATCACAAGGCCAGGAGTTCGAGACCAGCCTGGCCAACATGGTGAAACCCCATCTCTACTAAAAATACAAAAAAAATTAGCTGGGTGTGGTGGTGCGTGACTGTAATCCCAGCTACTTGGGAGGCTGAGGCAGGAGAATTGCTGGAACCTGGGAGGCAGAGGTTGCAGTGAGCCGTGATCTCGCCACTGCCCTCCAGCCTGGGCAACAGAGTGAGAATCTGTCTCAGAAAACAAACAAACAAACAAACAAACAAAACAAGTAATTCTGGCAAATTCAAGGGGAACATCTTACTCACACCCTCCACATGGACTCCTTGCAACAGCTCCTGGGGTACACCTCTGCGGAGCAGATGAAAAATCCCTGGTCTGTATCTGTGACTTGGCTTTGACCTGGGCTTTGGTCTTCTATCACTGATTACATGCTACTAGGCATTCCCACCCACATTGACTTTACCATCTCAAGCACAATCTGTCTAAATATCAACTTAAAACATCATCGTCTGATTCTCCTCTCAATTTCCCTGTCTGTTCAATCCACCAGTCTCCAAAACTCAAAATCTTGGTCCTGTTCTTTTTCACTGTGTCTGTTTACTTGCCAAGATTTGTTGACTTTTCCTTCAAGATGTTTAAACATTTACTTACCTGTTTATTTTTAACACCACACCCTCAGTGCAAGTCTTTCTGTATTATAACAAAAAAACTTCCAGGGTCTCCATCCTGCAAATCTCTTCCAGACTAACCTTTCATAAATACCATACTTACAGCATCAAGATCTTGTTCAAAAACCTACAGTGGCTTCCTGCTTCCTCTGTCTCAATTCTCTTTTCTGGTCTTTACAGCCTTCTACACCTTCATCTCAATCTTTCTGTAAAAATCTCCCTCTACTTGTCTGAAGGCCCCTCTGCCCAACGTATCCTCAAATAAGAAGCTGGGCTGGTAGGGAGAAAAAAGAAATAATCTCTCATTCAAATCTTTCTTATTCTTCAACTTTTATACAAGGTGTCATTTCCATGAAGTCTTCCCTAAACTTCAGAAATCATTTGTTGATCTCAAATTCCTCTGAACTCCTTGCAATGCTTCACATACTTTGACTAATTCAACAAACTGAAGGCTATGTTAAAACTAGATAATGATAGCTACCAATGGAGGACCTACTATACACCAGGCACTATACTAGTTTCTCTATGTGCCTTTTTTTTTTTTATATTATTTCATCTATCTCTCAGGACAACCTTGTAAGACCATATTTTCCTCATTTTAGAGATGAAGACAAAAATGAAAACAAGTTGAATACTTTGCCCTAGGTTAATGAGCTAGTAAACAGCCATTTCAACAGGCAGGATTCAACTTAGGTTTGCTAGACTCTAAAAAAATCACTCTCTAACCTTTGGTTTAAAACTCAGACCTTAAAATTACTGTGCATATAAAATAACATACATAACATATATAAATGAATGACTCAAAAGCACCTCCCACCCAACATAACAAAACTGAACATATAATTTCCTGGCTTGGTTCTGTTAGGCAAGCTAGAAGGTAGGTATCAATCTTAAATATCCCTCTCTCTCACACCTCATATTAATCAATAATAAACTTCTATCCATTTTGCCCCCTAATGTTTTTTTCAAGTCTGTTCAGTTCTCTTTACTTCCATCACTACCAATCTAGGCTAAGCCATCTGTGGAATTACTTGATTAATGTTCCTCTCCCCTACTAATCTGTAAGTTCAATGAGGGCAGGACCTAAGTCTTTTTTGTTCACTGTTACAGTCAGCTTTTGTCTAATGCCCAGAACACAAGAAGTGTTCTATAAATGGCAGCTATTATTATTTTGGTTTATTTACTACTGTTCTGTGTATAAGTTTGTCTTTCTAACCAGACTGCAAACGTCTTGAGGGGCTGTTTCTTGTACTGCTTCTGTATTATCCTAAGGTTAAGTCTGTGAATGTTAAGCACAGATTATGTACTATCATAATCAGAGTACAAGCACAGAATTTTTTAGCCCAGTAGAGATTTAGAAATTAGCTAGGCCAATCCCCCCATTCAACAAATGAAGAATCTGAAGAAAGTTACAACTTCCCAAGGTCATACTGTTAGTGGCAAAGTTTAGAGTGGAAGACTGGTATTCTCACTGCCTGAAACATCTAAGTTCCTTCCTTCTACTGCAGTCAGATCTAGTCTTTACAGGTCTCTGCTTGAGAAGGGCTTTATGCCTTTATCACTGCCAATCAAATTTTGCTCAAAGAAGGCAGTTTGAACTAATGCGAATCCAACTGGCTTTACCTGAGAGATAAGTAAACTAGGCTGTAAGGTACCTTATTTTTTTCCCTAATTTTACAACTTGCCTGTTATAATTAGTCGTCTTCTCCAGCAAATTGAGCATATAGAATAAATGCTCAATGCGAGCAATACAACATAAAAACATTTGAAAGAAAAATCTAAATAAGTAGCAATCTACAGATTTTATTGAAATAAATTGATGAAATTAATATGTAATGACTATGGAAACAATTTCCATTACAATTTTCCCACTTCAATCTCTGTACACTGGACAAATAAAATCAGTGAATAATACAGCATCTTTAAAAAGCATGCTGTAATCTGCGAACAAGGACAATGTATCAATCCCAAGAAAAAATAAACAAAATATATTTTAAATTAAGGTTGTTCATTCAAATAAAAAAGCAAAAACTGTAATCAACCATACTTCTGGATAAATGACAGAAAACTTAAGCCTTATAAGTGTCAGTGCTTTCCTACAGTTAACAGACTGCTCAGTTAACAGTATTCTTCATTTTTTGTCTTACTAAATAAATAAAGTGAACTAATCACTTTTAGGGAACAATTAAATGTGTGATTAATAAGAACGGCACTGGTTCACTGTAATCACTAGGATAGCCAATACACACAAGGCTCAGTAAAAGCCTACTTATGGCCAGGCGTGGTGGCTCACACCTGTAATCCCAGGACTTTGGGAGGCCAAGGCGAGTGGATCACTTGAGGTCAGGAGTTTGAGACTGGCCTGGCCAACATGGTGAAATCCTGTCTCTACTAAAAATACAAAAATTAGCCGGGCGTGGGGGTGCGCACCTCTAGTCCCAGCTACTCAGGAGGCTGAGGTAGGAGAATTGCTTGAACCTGGGAGGTGGATGTTGCAGTGAGCCGAGATGGCACCACTGCACTCCAGCCTGGGGATAAGAGCAAGACTCCATCTCAAAAAAATAAAATTAAGGTAAAAAAGCCTACTAATGTCCGGGCGTGGTGGCTCACGCCTGTAATGCCAGCACTTTGGGAGGCCGAGGCGGGCGGATCACAAGGTCAGGAGATCGAGACCATACTGGCTAACATGGTGAAACCCCGTCTCTACTAAAAAATACAAAAAATTAGCCAGGCGTGGTGGCGTGCACCTGTAGTCCCAGCTGCTGGGGAGGCAGAGCTTGCAGTGAGCCGAGATCGCACCACTGCGCTCCAGCCTGGGCGACAGCAAGACTCCATCTCCAAAAAAAAAGCCTACTTATTATATGCTATTATATGCTAGGTGTTAAAGCATTATATTTAAAGAGGGAAATAAATCAAAATCATAATTATAAAATAAGGCAGAAATGATTAATGCCAAAAGAGAGAAGATAACAGGATTAAAGAGCCCACAAATGCAAAGCACATCACTTTTTAATGCAGTGGACTGCCAAGGGCAGAACTTACCTTTAATGGACTTGACATCTGAGGTCTTCTCTTGTTCTTTGCCTTTCACTAGAATATAAAAAGATAATTATGACCAACTTTTGCAGTCAGAGATCCATTCCATAACACTGTAAAACTTAAACCAACTTTATCCTAAGATGAGTATTCAAAGTTCTAGAACAATGGACAGCCTTGGAGGAGGGCACAGGAGGGCAGTTGTCAGCAAAGGTTTCTCTAAGGAAGTGACCTTGGAACAGCATCCAGTCAAAAGAGTTGAACCTGCTTATGGAGAGACAATGTAGTCACAACATCTGGGGTCAAATTCTGGCTCTACCACTTATAAGCCATGTGATCTTGGACAAGTTACTTACTTCTCTGGGTCTTAGTTTTCTTGATTTATAAAATTAGGTCAATAATAAAAACCACCTTAGAGGGTTATTGATGAAAAAAAATACATACCCGTAAGGGGCTTAGAAGAGTAACTAGCACAGTAAATTGAGGACAAATGCTAACCAATATTATTACCATGTGTCATCCATAGTACTAGCTACTAGAAGCATAGTGAAGCAAGTTCTTTGGTTGTGTATCACATCTTACTACTTATTCCTCCCATAGCACCAAGTAAAAACATCCTAAGCCTCTAACACTCAAAGAATAATAATTTGTCTGGGCCAGGCACGGTGGTTCATGCCTGTAATCCCAGCACTTTGGGATGCCAAGGTGGGTGGATCACCTGAGGTCAGTAGTTCAAGACCAGCCTGGCCAACATGGTGAAACCCCATCTCTACCAAAAATACAAAAAAATGAGCCGGGCGTGGTGACGGGCACCTGTAAACCCAGCTACTCGGGAGGCTGAGGCAGAGAATTGCTCGAACCCAGGAGGCGGAGGTTGCAGTGAGCTGAGATTGCACCACTGTACTCCAGCCTAGGCAACAAAGAGAGACTCCGTCTAAAAAAATAAAAAATAAAGAATAATTTGTCTGTAAAATAATCATATAATTGCTTCCTTATTACATAAAACAGTAAAAATTCTGCTGTAGATAAGCTAATATGACATCCAAGATAGGAAGGTGCGCAGCAGCTTAAGCCAAGTGTGAATTCTATTACAGGATCTGACATAAGACTATTTTTAACCCTCTTTTCTTGTTTTTTTTTTTTTTTTTTAACATTGAAAGATCTTACCAGGAAAAGATTATCAAAATAAGAAATGCCAAAACATGCCCGTCTCTCTATTTGTGCTCTTAAACACTGAAAGGTGAAAGGCTAGTAGCAGGAAATAACTCGCCCTCAGAGTATCTGGTTGAAGTCAATACATCAACTGTTGAGTGCTTGGTATGTGCCAGACATGCTCCCAGCTCAGAAAAGGCAATGATTTTGCCTTCAAAAAGTCTACATTCAAGTGTGTGGAGACTAACATGAAAAAAATAAATAAGATCGTTGCAGGTACTGATCACTGCTGTCAGGAAGACAACATTTAAAAATGTTGTAGGGTCACTGGCGTTTGCAGCCCTCTCAGCAGCATCTGCCCATAGACTACATCACTCACTTGAAACATTAACTTGTCTTGGCTTCCTTGACTCCTCTCTTCTGCATATACATCTGTATTTCCTGGCTGATCCTACCCATTCTTAAGGCTTACGATACCATAGATACGCTGTTACTCCTAAATTTATATCTCCATCCTAAATCTTTTATCTCAAATTCATATAGCTAACCACCTACCTGCCATCTTCCATACACTTGTCTAAAAGGGAACATGTCATCTTCTCCCAAACCTGTTCCTACCTCAGTCTTCATCTTCCCTCATGAATGACACTGTCATCCACCCACTACTTAGACCAAAATTCCAGAAGTCATCCTTAACATGGTCTGTTTATTACCTTCCACATACAAACTATGACCAACTGATTCTACTGCCAAAATAAACCACCACAGTTCCACTTTTACCACCCTAAAAACATTCTCCTACTATCAATCAGATCTCCTATGTTATACTTCTAACATACAGCAACTCAACAATCAAATATCAGCATTTTGCTTTATTTCCTTCTGTCCCCCTAAGTATTATACATAGACTTTGGAGTTCCTATGAATCACCACCTGACCCTTCCTTTCCCAGATATAAATACTATACGAAATTAGATATTTTGTGGCCGAGCGCAGTGGCTCACGCCTGTAATCCCAGGACTTTGGGAGGCCAAAGCGGGTGGCTCACTTAAGGTCAGGAGTTCAAGACCAGCCTTGCCAACATGGTGAAACCGTCTCTACTGAAAACACAAAAATTAGCAGGTTGTGGTGGTGGGTACCTGTAGTCCCAGCTACTTAGAAGGCTGAGGCAGGAGAATTGCTTGAACCCGGGAGGCAGAGATTGTGGTGAGCTGAGATTACACCACTGTACCCCAGCCTGGGTGACAGAGCAAGACTCTGTCTTAATAAATAAATAAATTAGATGTTTTCCTTCCATGTATGTTTTTTGACTATGACCACATACAAATACTTTTTATTTTTTTGAGACAGGGTCTTGCTTTGTTGTCCAGGCTAGAGTGCAGTGGCCTGATAACACTCGAACTCCTGGGCTCAAGTGATCCTCTCATGCCACCATGCCTAATTATCCTCTCTGCTGTTGAGACGGGGTCTTCCTATCTTGCCCAGGCTAGTCTTGTACACCTGGGCTCAAGTGATCCTCCTGCCTCAGCCTCCCAAAGTGCTGGGATTACAGGTGTGAGCCACCACACCCAGCCAAACATGTATATATACACACATATATATGCCTATATATATACACATATATGTGTGTATATATTTATATTTTTAATGGCATTATTCTGCACATCTTTAAAAATTACGCAAATGGCTGAGCATGGTGGCTCACGCCTGTAATCCTAGCACTTTGGGAGGCCAAGTTGGGTGGAACACTTGAGGTCAGGAGTTCAAGACCAGCCTGGCCAACATGGTGAAACCGTGTCCACTAAAAATAGAAAAATGAGCTGCGCATGGTGGCACATGCCTGTAATCCCAACTACTTGAGAGGCTGAGGCAGAATCACTTTAACCCAGGAAGTGGAGGTTGCAGTGAGCCAAGACCACGCCACTGCACTCCAGCCTGGGCGACAGAGTGAGACTCCGTCTCAAAAAAAAAAAAATTAATTACACAAATGGCACTCTATACATATCTGACCTGTATTCGTTCAATAATCTGACATGACTATTGATCCAGTTCTAGTTCATTCATGCAGCTCTAGTTTATTCATTTTAGCTACTTAATTCCTTTATGCATATACCTTTATTTACTCATTTTCCTGTTAATGAACATTTACTTTATTTCCTAATTTTCACTTAAACATTCAACTGATGAACATTGTAGTACATGTCTTCCTACGCATATAAGCAAGAATTTCTCTAGGATAAGCCTCTAGAAATGGAATTGCTAGGTAACAAATTATGTGCATTTTTTTCAGCCAGGAGTGTTGGCTCATGCCTCTAATCCCAGCACTTTGGGAAGCAGCTCACCTGAGGTCAGGAGTTTGAGACCAGCCTGGCCAACATGGCAAAACCCTGTCTCTACTAAAAATACAAAAATTAACCGGACGTGGTGGCACGCGCCTGTAATCCCAGCTACTCAGGAGGCTGAAGCAGGAGAATTGCTTGAACCCAGGAGGCAGAGGTTGCGGTGAGCCAAGATCATGCCACTGCATTCCAGCCTGGGTGACGGAGACTGTCTCAAAAACTAAATAAAAAACAAATTATGTGCATTTTTAATGAAAGTGACTGTACCAGTTCCATGCACTCATATAGCCATGCTTCATATTCTCATCCTTGGTATTTTTAATTTTGCCAACTTACTAGTTTTGAAATGGCATTTGATGTTTTAAATTCACTTCCTTGTTGCCTTTGAGGTTAAAACATCCTTTCATGTTTATTGGTCATTTTGGTTTCCTCTTTTGTGAACTGCCTCTTCAGGTCCCTCGTCTTTTACTTATTACTTGTAGAAATTGTAGAAATTCCATATATGTCCTGGATGTAAATCTTCTCTTCTAGAGGTATCTTAGGTATATTTTATTGTATGAAAGTTTTAGGTTTTTTGCTTCGTTTTGTTTTTCTGAGATGGAGTCTCGCTCTGTCGCCCAGGCTGGAGTGCAGTGGCGCAATCTCAGCTCATTGCAAGCTTGGCCTCCCGTGTTCAGGCCATTCTCCTGCCTCAGCCTCCCAAGTAGCTGGGACTACAGGCGCCCGCCACCACGCCCGGCTAATTTTTTGTATTTTTAGTAGAGACAGGGTTTCACTGTGTTAGCCAGGATGGTCTCAATCTCCTGACCTCGTGATCTGTTCACCTTGGCCTCCCAAAGTACTGGGATTACAGGCATGAGCCACCATGCTCGGCGAAAGTTTTAAGTTTTAACGTAGTCAAATTTACACAACATGGATTATATTTTTCTGTGTCTTATTTTAAACAATATCCCTTCCTATCCTGAGATCAGGATTTTTCCCCCTACCTGTTCTTCTATATGATTTCAAGTTTTGCTTTTTTAACATTCTGGGCTCTTACCTACCTGGAATTTGTTTCTATATCAGGGATTGGCAAATTACAACCCATGGGCCAAATCCAACCCACGGGCCAAATCCAACCCACTACCTTTTGTTTTGTTTTGCTTTAAGACTCCGTCACCCTGGCTGGAGTGCAGTGGTGCTATCTTGGCTCACTGCAACCTCTGCCTCCTGGGTTCAAGTGATTCTTGTGTCTTAGCCTCCAGAGTAGTTGGAATTATAGACATGCACCACCATGCCCAGCTAATTTTTGTGTTTTTAGTAGAGACGGGGTTTCACCATGTTGGCCAGGCTGGTCTCAAACTCCTGACCCCAAGTGATCTGTCCGCCTTAGCCTCCCAAAGTGCTGGCCATGCCTAAACTGGCCCACTACCAGTTTTTGTAAAGTTTTATCACAGCACAGCCATGCCCATTTGTTTACATATTGTCTATGGCTTCAAGGATAGAGGAGAGTGTGACAGAAACCATATGGTCTGGAAAGCCTAAAATATTTACAATTTGGCCCTTAACAGAAAAAGTCTGTTGATCTGATATATATGAGAGGAGGCAGGAAATTATTTTTTGCCAGATGATGGATAACTAGCATCGTTTACAGATCAGTCTATTTTTTCCCAACTAGGAACTCTATATCCGAAATTCCCATATATACCTGGGTCTGTTTCTGTGCATTTGTTTTGAATATACACCATAAGTATCAAGAATGGAATGGAAACCAAATGGAAGCCTATGGCAAAATAATGCTACCTCCTCAATCTTTATAAAACCAACTCCCTCTTGACATTTAAGCTAAGATTTGAATGTCATCTCCTTAGAGGACGTCCTTAACCACTCAATCTTAACAGAGATGACTGCCTAGACCAGGGTGTTAATTGTCACAGATGGTGAGAAGTGGTAGGATTTGGATATGTGTGAGGTAGACCTAACAGATTTGCTGATGGATCAGACATAGAGTAGGAGGAAAGAAGAGGTTCAAGGATGTACAAAAGTTTTGGGCAGAGCAATTAAAAATCCAAAAATGCAGCCAGGAGCAGTGGCTCACGCCTGTAGTCCCAGCACTTTGGGAGGCCGAGGCGGGCAGATCACCTGAGGTCAGGAGTACAAAACCAGCCTGACCAACATGGTGAAACCCTGTCTCCAAAAATTAGCTGGTCATGGTGGCGCATGCCTGTAATTCCAGCTACTCGGGAGGCTGAGGCAGGAGAATCACTTGAACCCAGGAGGCGGAGGTTGCAGTGAGCCAAGATCCGCCACTGCACTCCAGCTTGAACAGTAAGAGCGAAACTCCATCTCAAAAAAAAGAAAAAAAAAAGCCAAAAATACTACTTATTGAGAAAAACTGATGAACAGGTGTCAAACGACTAAATCTGGCATAAAATTTTAGATATTGTAAGTTGAAGGTATCTACTGGATTAAGCTTGTCCAACCCACAGCCCAGGATAGCTTTGAATGCACCCAACACAAATTCGTAAACTTTCTTAAAACATTATGAGTTTTGCGATTTTTTTTTTTTTTAGCTCATCCGCTATTGTTAGCGTCAGTGTATTTTATGTGTGGCTCAAGACAATTCTTCCAATGTGGCCTAGGGAAGCCAAAAGATTGGACACCTCTATATTGGTCAGATAGAGATACAAAGTGAACCTAAGGTTGGATATACCAGTCTGGATTCAGGGGCAAGGATCCAAGGTAGTGATGTAAATTTGGGACTCAACGCATTGGTGGTATTTAAAGTCTGAATCGAATCCCTAACAGGACCATCTCCAGCTTCTACTCTTACCACATCCAGCCTCCACAAAGCACCTAGAATGATTTTTTTTTTTTTTTTTTTTTGAGACAGGATCTCACTGTGTTGCAGTGGTGGAATCATAGCTTACTGCAGCCTCAAACTCCTGGGCTCAAGTGATCTTTCTGCTTCAGCCTCCTGAATAGCTCACAACACCCAGCTATTTATTTTTTCTTTTTGTAGATATGGAGTCTCTCTGTTGGACAGGTTGATCTCAAACTGGCCTCAGGTGATCCTCCTGTCTCAGCCTCCCAAAGCCCTTGATTACAGGCATGAGCCACCGTGCCCTAGAATGATCTTTTTAAGATATAAGTTCAGATCATTCCTCTTTCAAAATTTTAAATTAATATTCTCTCTGTATTTTGTTTGACACAGGGTCTCACTTTGTCATCCAGGCTGGAGTGTAGTGACTCAAATATGGCTCACTGTAGCCTCCACCTCCTAGGCTCAAGTGATCCTTCTGCCTCAGCCTCCTGAGTAGCTGGGACCACAGATGTGCACCATCATACCCAGCAATTTTTTAAATGTTTTGTACAGGTCTCGTGTTGCTCAGGCTGGTCTTGAACTCCTGGGTTCAAGCTATATTCCCGCCTTGGCCTCCTAAAGTACTGGGATTACAGATATGAACCACCGTGTTTGGCATCTCGGCATTAGAAATGAAACCTAACCATGGCCTGTAGAGCTCTCAATCACCCAACACTTGCCTACATCTATGACCTAGTCACAGTAGCCTTCTTTCCTCTCTTGAAGGGCACCATGCTCTTTCTTGCCTCCTGACCTTTGAACATGCTATTCCCTGGCCTTTCTAGTTACCTCCTACTGATCCTTCAGCTCTAAGTTTCAAGGTCACCTGCTGAGTCCTCTAACATCTAACCAAAATGCCTTTCTCCTCTTAATCTTTCCTAACACTTTACTCAATTTGTAAGTATACACCTATACACACACACTTATATGGAGTGAGAGGGAGAAGAGAGATTTGTTTGCTTATTTATTATCTGTCTACCCCAGCAGACAATCAGTTCCATGGGTGCAAGGACATTCTCTGGTTCACTACTCAATCATGAGGGCCTAGCACAGCACCTGGCAGACTCTGGACACTCAAAAGATATTTGTTGAATAGAGACAACAGTCTCTTGTGCAGTATGCAGTGTGCCTTAGTATTCTTAGAATGCTTTTCCCCCTTAAAAAACTAAAAGTTAACCACTTCAATACCAACAAATTAGAGAGCTATTAGGTATACCCCTGCCTTACCAATAAAGCTTCCTCCTCCTATTTTACCGGTTTCATTCATTAAGCACTTTCATGCATTCATCACCTAGCATCAGTTACCAAAACCGTGTACCTACTTAAGAAGTATTTAAAGTCATTCAGAGCTCAATGGGCCTTTGGGAATCATCTAATTCTCAGCTGATAGAAGACAGAAAAGTAGGTTAACTAGTCTGTCCCCTGTTCCCCTGTTACAGTTAGTAGCAGAGCTGTCATACGAATCCAAGTTCGATTTTGTTTAGTGCTTTTCCCAAAACCCATTTCTGGCTGGCCGCGGTGGCTCACGCCTGTAATCCTGGCACTTTCGGAGGCAGAGGTAGGAGGCCCACTTGAGGTCAGGGGTTCAAGACCAGCCTGACTAACATGGTGAAACCCCGTTTCTACTAAAAATACAAAAATTAGCCGGGCATGGTGGGGCATGGGTAATCCCAGCTACTTGGGAGGCTGAGGCAGGAGAATCGATTAAACCTGGGAGACGGAGGTTGCAGTGAGCCGAGATTGAGATCGCACCATTGCATTCCAGCCTGGGCAACAAGAGCGAAACTCCGTCTCAAAACAAAAAAAGAAAACAAAACCCATTTCTGTCTGGTACTTTTTTTTTTCTTGAGACGCAGTTTCGCTCTTTTTGCCCAGGCTGGAGTGCAATGGTGCGATCTCGGCTCACCGCAACCTCCGCCTCCCAGGTTCAAGCGATTCTCCTGCTTCAGCCTCCCAAGTAGCTGGCATTACAGGCATGTGCCACCACCCTGGCTAATTTTGTATTTTTAGTAGACATGGGGTTTCTCCATGTTGGTCAGGCTGGTCTTGAACTCCCAACCTCAGGTGATCCACCCGCCTCGGCCTCCCAAAGTGCTGGGATTACAGGCGTGAGCCACCGGGCCCGGCCTCTGTCTGGTACATTTTATCTGAAGCAACAGGAATTGACAAGAAAAATCACTGCTGTCCACAGACCCACGCTTGCTCACTTCAGATATGTATTTTTAATGAAGTGCAACAACCTTACCCAGAAGCAAAATCAAGCTGCTTCTACGTAAACATTGGACAGGTAACACAACTGAAAATAAAAAATGTAAGTAGTTCGTTTGTAAGTTGTAAGTAGTTAGCAAACTTTCAAAGTCATCAAAAGTAGTGGTCTTCCTGTTGGGGAACTTTAGCAATAAGTAATTTTATTTTAGTAACAGCAATAACTACCCCTCCCCCCAAAGAGGAAATTGGAAGACAGCACTAGGTGAAGAAAACAATTTTTTCACGTGTTGCTTTTAGACATAAAACCCTCAATATTTGGAAACTTCAGACTTCCATAATAAGGTTCTAAAGAGATTTCCTTGATCTTGATCCACGGTCCTCAAAGAAACACAAAAAAACTAACCCCCACCTAAGAACGGTTCTTAACCAAACAGGCAGGGACTTCTATGGGCTTTAGCAATCGCTTACTGAACCAGCGCGACAATACTCCTCTGACCTCGCGCAGGAAGGCCACCTTCTCCCTCCCAGAAGAGTCCCGGAGCACAGCAAGGCACTCAGGGGGCATCTGCGCCGAGGTCGAGGCTGGCTGAAGGCCTTGCTGCCGCCTTGGGGAAAGCCCTCGCAGGCCCACCTGCCCCACCGCCGCCCCTGAAGCCCAGCCTGACTCCCCGCCGGCGCCCCCTCAGCTACCTTTCCGCCGGAAGAAGGACATGGCGGGGCCCGGGTCGGGGCGGAGGGTGCGGGGGGACTGGCGCGGGGAGGGCCCGGCTCCCCTCATTCAGCAACCGGCCCGGACTTCCGGGTCCAGAGGGGCCGCTGCACTAGCGCGAAAAGGGATCCTTCTTCCGGGAGTGGGCCCCACCGCCTCCTCGGGATGCCCAGGCAGCTCCAGCCGCCATATTATCAACAAGCCGCCCGCCCGGAGTTCCGGTCCTTCCCCGCGCTAGGCTTCACGGGAGGTCAAGCGCCGGCCCCGCCCCTTTCCCTCATCCCCTCCCGCGGGTGCAGGGGCGCACGCTCGCATCGTCCACGTGACCCGCGCGTGCTACCCGCGCCTTTTTCCCGGGCCCTGGGTGCCTGGAGCGAGCCACCGTTCTTGCAGCTGTTTTGTGGTGTCTGTCGCCGGCCCTCGGTGGAGCGCTGCAGACCCAGTCTCTGCAAAACTAACTCCCTGGAGCGGGAGCCCTCCCAGCAGCTGGAACGGGGCGGGCCTTAGGTCCCCGGCTTCCGGCCCCTGGGCACCCTTCAAATTGTGCCCTTCTAAAAGGCAGGGCCAACCCTGCCACGCTTCGGCTAGACCCCTCCTGCTCCTCCGTTTGAGTTTTGCTCACAGGCCCTGGCCGGCATGAGCAGCTTCACTCTGCACCCCAGCCCCTGCTTCCCCAGGAGAACCCGCCACGGCCTGCGGGTTCGAGGCGATGCAGAACCCTGATTAGGAAAAGGCACAACCTGCTTCATGCGGAACCAGCAGCTCCCTGGGTCATTAGCGAATGAAAAGGGGAAGCGGGCTTATTTCGGAGTGCAGTCCCTGCGAATGCTCAACTTTGTAAGGGACTGCAACATAAAAAGCCTCGCCAGTATTTAAAAGCTAGCTCCAGTGAATCATCCTTGCTCAAATGCCATTTTCCTGTGAATCTTCTGACCCTCCCTCTACTCCCAAAGCAAAATGAATCAAGCCTCCCTGTCTTTGGTGCTTCTTACACCCGGCGAGTGCGCTCAGCGGCTGAGGTTGTAACCGCTCCCTGGGGTTGGGGTTGGGGAGGGCAGGAAGGTATTAGTAACTCAATAAATGTTCGCTGGGGTTTTTAAACCAATGAAGTTTATCATGTGACGGATGGGAAACAGGCCCAGAAGAGACAACTAGCCCAAGATTGTTCAGAATGTTAGAAATACCAAAATTGTTAGAAATAGATAATCGGTGCCATGAAGAAAAGTCAGCATGGAGACAAAAGATCTCTCAGCAAGGCAATCTTTACTTTCTGCAGAAAGGGTGCTCAATCGCAGATGGAACAATGTCAAGAGCACACCTGAACAAAGGAAAAGCAGACATATTTATCCCTTACGCATTTGGGTCGTCCTCACTGCTGTGTCCTGCATCCATTGGCTGGAGCGGGACCTCACACTCTTAAACTGATAGCTGATTTGCTAATAGCCTAAAACTTTGTAAATAGGTAAGTGCAAGGAGGAACGAAGAAGGAGAGGAAGTTGCTTACTGAAAGGTTTAAGGAAGCAGTAACATTTCCAAATAAGGAAGGGGCATAGGCTGTGAGCTGGAACGTGCCTGTGAGCATGTCCAACAGTTACATAGGATAGAGCTTAACAAAGAGTTATTAGCACAAAGCAAGGAGGCTTGAGGAAAGTTAGTCTTTAAAAGAAACTATTACTTCTAACACTTATGATGTATTCTTTAACAAGAAGGGGAACTTTGAAGAGGAAACTTTTTACTTTCTACAAGAATGTCCAAGTTTAAGACTATAACTAGAACCCGAAATAGGCAAATCCCTTAACCTACTCTAATATGGTCTTTTCACTATATTATTAGAACAGGTTAAAAGATTTGCTTATTTCGTTTCTGGCCAGGCGCGGTGGCTCATGCCTGCAATTCCAACACTTTGAGAGGCCAAGGCAGTCAGATCACCTGAGGTCAGGAGTTAGACCAGCCTGGCCAAGGTGGCGAAACCCCGTCTCTACTAAAAACACAAAAATTAACAGGGCATCGTGGCGCACCTGTAGTCCCAGCTAATCAGGAGGCTGAGGCAGGAGAATCTCGAACGCGGGAGGTGGAGGTTGCAGTGAGCCGAGATCGCGCCACTGCACTCCAGCCTGGGCGAGAGGAAGACTCCTTAAAAAAAAAAAAAAGATGTGCCTATTTCGTTTCGGAGCATGGCATGTTTGCAAGTGCATGAAAGGTAACCAAAACTGACATGGAAATTTACTATGCGCCGGTACTGTGCTAAACCCTCCAGATGAGTAATAGTCCTTGGAGTCAGTCCTGGTATCTGGAAAACTAGGCACTGAAAAATAAAGTCAACTGCTCAAGGTCACACCCTAACTAGGGATGAAGCCTGGATTTCAAGGTGAAGCCTCTCTCCAGGTAAGGACAGCGCGTCCAGGTGCACTGGACGGAAGCAGCGCTGGCAGAGGCTCCGGAAGTCCGGAGTGAGCTGGGGTCGAATGGACGCGGTCTGGCCGCTTCCTCCTGGCCTCCGCCGGGCCTGCACCGGGCGTCTGAGCGGCGCCCCACCAGGGATCCGAGATGCCCTCGGAAGCCAATCTGTGTTCTGGGCGGACCACACCCCGCTGTCTGTAGCCAATAAAACCTTGGATCGTGCATCCCATCCCCACCAAAGTGAGATTGGCTGAAGCCAAGGACCCGGGCGCGGTCTACGTGGGATTTCTCTGCAGGCTGAGGGGACACGTGGCTGTGTCTAACAGGGGCCCAAGTACAGGGCATCAGCAAGAAAGAGCAGCGCCCTTCTCTCATTCCCTTCCAGCGTGCAGAACCTCTCAAGGGCTATTTTGTATGTGTTGTGTGGTTAGTTGGATGGGGCGGGACGGACGCAGGGGAGGGGAGAGTGTGAGAAATCCCCTGAATGTCTCTGGCACCACGGGAGCAGATTCCGCAGAGTTGGAGGCAGAGGACTCTAAGTTCCTCTAAATCTCCTCTAAACCTTCCTCATTCTCTCCAGCTAAGCAGTCAGTGCAGAAGCAGTGCCTCACCTCGACTTCCAGTGTGATTTGCTGCCTTTGAGCCCCGCCTACCAGAAATTCTGAAGTAGCCATATTCCCCGACAGCTGCATACACCTCAGTCATGATAATGGCCGTCATTATTCATGAAGTACTTATTATGCGCCCTCCTTGTATTAAGTGCTTTACAATTACTAGCTCACTTAATCCATAATTCCTGCCCTTCCCCGAAAAGAGACCCTGTGAGATGGCTGCCATCGCAACCCCAGATTTACAGATGTGGCCCTGAGGATCAGGGTAACTTATGTAGGATCATGAAGCTGGTAAGAGGTAGAGACAGGATTTCAATCGCTGTCAATCAGACTCCAAAGCCATTTGCTTATACCACTTTCTCCTATCTTTCTCTCCACCCACCCATTTATCCAGTGTCCCAAAATGGGATGTCTGTCGGGCAGGTATATGGGGATGAATGATATCTGGCAGTACATATTCTTTGGGTACGTTCTGAATCATCACCCATTAAAATGTTTATATACTTAGGGAAGCTTGCTGCTAAGAGTATTGTCATTTAATCTTTTGAAATTTGATGATCCACATATGAGTAAAGTTAAAAGAAAAATTTAAAAATAACAAGAATATTACATTAAGCTGAATACGCAGCTGTGGCAAACTGATACCCTGCATTGTGTTTCTGAATTAACTTCATAAAGTCATTTTAGTTTACATGTAAGATAAAATTAATTTTTATCAGGAGTTCCTTTAATTATGCTCCTAATTTTTGGGAATCGTCACAGTCTTGTTTTGTTTTGCGTTTTTTTTTAGATGGAGTTTTGCTCTTGTTGCCCAGGCTGGAGTGCAATGGCGCGATCTTGGCTCACCGCAACCTCCGCCTCCCGGTTTCAAGTGAATCTCCTGCCACAGCCTCCTGAAGAGCTGGGACTACAGGCATGCACCACCACACCTGGCTAATTTTGTATTTTTAGTAAAGATGGGGTTTCACCATGTTGGTCAGGCTGGTCTTGAACTCCTGACTTCAGGTGATCCGCCTGCCTCAGCCTCCCAAAGTGCTGGGATTACAGGTGTAAGCCACCGTGCCTGGCCTCATCACAGTCTTTTTATTAACAGTTGTATTAATTACAACAAATCAGTGAGGTAATATCAGTAAGTTAATTATCACAAGTCCAGTGAATGGTTTAATCTAACATTGTTTAAAAATCAATGAATAGTATTCTACAACAAACATTCTAACAAATATAGTTTATCAAACATTCATAACCTTTTTTTTCGAGACAGATTCTCATCTCACTGTGTCGCCCAGACCAGACTGCAGTGGTGGGATCTCAGCTCACTGCAACCTCCACTTCCTGGATTCAAGCAATTCTCCCGCCTCAGCCTCCTGAGTAGCTGGGACTACAGATGTGTGCCACCATGCCTAGCTAATTTTTGTATTTTTAGTAGAGACGGGGTTTCACCATATTGGCCAGGCTGGTCTTGAACTCCTGAGCTTAGGTGATCCACCTGCCTCAGCCTCTCAAAGTGTTGGGATTACAGGCGTGAGTCACTGCACCTGGCCCTGGTTTTAGTTTTAATCAAATCAATTGTACCAAAAGGGGAGAAGAGAGAATTTAGCAAGGAAATATTTGAAGAGCTAATGGCTGACAATTTTCCTGTGGTGATAACAGAAACCAACACACTAATTCAAGAATCACTATGAACTGCAAGCAAAAGAAATACAAAGAAATCTGCACACAGATTATTAATAACAAAACTTCAGGAAATAAAAATGAAGAAAAATGGTTGAAAATTGCTAGGGGTAGGGGAAGCAGATTACCTTCAAAGGAGTGCTGCTTGGCCGGGTGCAGTGGCTCATGCCTGTAATCTTTGGGAGGCCGGGGCGGGCAGATCACTTGAGGTCAGGAGTTCGAGACCAGCCTGTCCAACATGGTGAAACCCCCGTCTCTGCTGAAAATACAAAAATTAGCTGGAAATGATGGTACGCACCTGTAATCCCAGCTACTTGGGAGGCTGAGGCAGGAGGCAGAAGTTGCACTGAGCTGAGATTGCGCCACTGCACACCAGCCTAGATGACAGAGTAAGACTTCCTCTAAAAAAAAAAAGAGGCTGGGCGCAGTGGCTTACACCTGTAATCCCAGCACTTTGGGAGGCCGAGGCGGGCAGATCACGAGGTCAGGAGATCGAGACCATTCTGGCTAACGTGGTGAAACCCCATCTCTACGAAAAATACAAAAAAATTAGCCGGGCATGGTGGCGGGTGCCTTTAGTCCTAGCTACTCGGGAGGCTGAGGCAGGAGAATGGCGTGAACCCGGGAGGCGGAGCTTGCAGTGAGCCGAGATCGCGCCACTGCACTCCAGCCTGGGCAACAGAACCAGACTCTGTCTCAAAAAAAAAGAGTGCCAAGTAAACAGCTGATTTTTTTAACAGTTACAATGGATGCCAGAAGATTCATATTAAATATTCAATATGCTACAAAAAGTAACTACTGGCTGGGCATGGCCCAGCACTTTGTAAGGCCGAGGTGGGTGGATTGCTAGAGCTCAGGAGTTAGAGACCAGCCTGGGAAACGTGGCGAGGGCTCATCTCTACAAAAAATAGAAAAATTAGTTGGGCATGGTGTCATGCATCTGTAGTCCCAGCTACTAGGGAGGCTGAGGTGGGAGGATCACCTGAGCCCTAGGAGGTCAAGTCTGCAGTGAACTGAGATCACATTACTGCACCCCAGCATAGGCAACAGAGTGAGACCCTGTCTCAAAATAATAATAATAATGATAATAACTATCAACCAACAATTTTATAGCCATCAAAAATATATTTCAAAGATGACACAAAATAAGATTTTCAGACACAAATGGAAAAAATTGGCTGGGCGTGCTGGCTCATGCTTGTAATGCTAGCACTTTGGGAGGCCAAGTTGGGTGGATCACCTGAGGTCAGGAGTTCGAGACCAGCCTGGCCAACATAGTGAACCCCCATCTCTACTAAAAATACAAAAATTAGCCGGGTGTGATGGTGGGTGCCTGTAATCTCTCAGTTACTTGGGAGGCTGAGGCAGGAGAATTGCTGGAATCCGGGAGGTGGAGGTTGCAGTGAGCTGAGATCACACTATTGCACTCTAGCCCAAGCTGACAACAGTGAGACTCAGTCTCAAAAAAAAAAAAAAAAAAAAAACCTTCACCAGCAGACCTCACTAAAGAATATTCTATTTTGGCTAGGTATGGTGGGCTCATGCCTGTAATCCTAGCACTTTGGGAGGCTGAGGTGATCAGATCACTTGAGGCCAGGAGTTCAAGCCCAGCCTGGCCAACATGGCGAAAACCCGTCTCTACTAAAAAAATATAAAAACTAGCTGGGAGTGGTGGTGCATGCCTGTAATCCCAGCTACGTGGAAGGCTGAGGCAGGAGATTTGCTTGAACCAGGGAGGCAGAGATTGGAGTGAGCCGAGCTTGTACCACTGCACTTCAGCCTGGGCCACAGAGTGAGACTCTGTCTCAAAAAAAAAAAAAAATTATATTTGATAGCATAACAGAGTGACTCTAGTCAATAAAAAATTAATTGTACATTTTAAAATAACTTAAAGAGTATAATTGGATTGTTTGTAACTTGAAGGATAAATGCTTGAGAGGATGGATACCCCATTCTCCATGATGTGCTTATTTCACATTGCATGCCTGTATCAAAACATCTTATGTACTCCATAAATACATATACCAACTATGTACCCACAAAAATAACAAAATTAAAAATAAATAAAAAATAAAAGTATGTATGTGCAAAATTAAAAAAAAAAAAAGAATATCCTAAAGGATTTACTTCAAACAGAATAAAGTACATGAGATAGAAAGTCGTTGATGCAAGGCACTAGAATAAGTGGTATGTGGACAAATGTGAATAAGCATTGAGTGTAAGCAGTAATAATAAAGTTGTGAAAGTTAATCAACTACAAAATTAGAGGGCATGGTACACACATGAGCACCCTTACTTCTGACACCAATTGCAAGTTCAGGGGTCCCCAAGGCTATCCTTAGGTTTGATAATTTGCTAGAAGTGCTCACAAAACTCACTGAAAGCTGTTATATTCACGGTTATAATTTACTACAGCTCAAGGATACACTTTAATAATCAGCCAAGGGGGCTGGGCGCAGTGGCTCACACATGAATTCCTAGCACTTTGAGAGGCCGAGGCAGGCGGATCATGAGGTCAGGAGATTGAGACCATCCTGGCTAACGTGAAACTCCGTCTCTACTAAAAATACAAAAAATTAGCCGGGTATGGTGGTATGCGTCTGTAGTCCCAGCTACTCGGGAGGCCGAGACAGGAAAATCGATTGAACCGGGGAGGCGGAGGTTGCAGTGAGCCGAGATCATTCCACTGCACTCCAGCCTGGGCGACAAAGCGAGATTCCATCTCATGATAATAATAATAATCAGCCAAGGGAAAAATGCATAGGGCAAAGCCCAGGGAGGTACCAAATGAGAATATCCAGTTGTCCTCTCCCTATGGGATCAGGATGGGGTTAGTTTCCCAGTATAGAGCATTGCCAAGCAGGAAAGCTTACCCAAGCCCTTGTGTCCAAAGTCTTTATTGGGATTCCATCATGTGAGCTGGGTTGACTGCCCATGTGGTTGATTCCAGTCTCTAGCCACTCAGGAGGTCACACTGATGCCACCTGACCCGAAGCCTCCCACCCAGATCACATTGTTGCTATCTGGCAGGCCCAAGGCCCCTAGTCAAAACAAAAATACTTCTATCAGGAATGATATTTCAAGAGTTTAAAGAGATTACCTCCCAGTAGCTGGGGACAAAGGCCAGATCCCTCTTTGGGCAAGGTTAAATCCTTTTCTACACAAACACCTAGCAGGTTTAAAAATGTCACCAGTGTGGCAGGCCACTGAATCTTAGTAGAGTTTATATCTCACCTTCTGGCATGTATGTGTCTTGCCTGTGTTTCTGGAACACTTGCCATTTCTTGCTTACAATCAGCATGATGTCGTCAATATAGTGTCTCCGTATGATGTTCCGCAGAATGTCCAGACAATCAAGTATTTTTTTTTTTTTTTTGAGATGGAGTCTTGCTCTGCCACCCAGGCTGGAGTGCAGAGGCGCGATCTTGGCTCACTGCAACCTCTGCCTCCTGGGTTCAAGCAATTCTCCTGCCTCGGCCTCCTGGGTAGCTGAGATTTCAGGTGCCCACCACCACGCCCAGCTAGTTTTTGTATTTTTAGTAGAGATGGGGTTTCACCATGTTGGCCAGGCTGGTCTCGAACTCTGGAACCCAGGTGATCCACCCCCCTCGGCCTCCCAAAGTGCTGGGATTACAGGCGTGAGCCACCATGCCCAGCATTTTTTTTTTTTTTTTGAGACAGTCTCACTCTGTTGCCCAGGCTGGAGTGCAGTAGTGGCGTGGCATGATCTCGGCTCACTGCAGTGCCTCCTGGATTCAAGCTATTCTCCTGCCTCAGCTTCCCAAGTACCTGGGATCACAGGCATGCGCGACCATGCCTGGCTAATTTTTTTTGTATTATTAGTAGAGACGAGGTTTCACCATGTTGGCCAGGCTGGTCTCGAACTCCTGACCTCAAGTGATCCATCTGCCTTGGCCTCCCAAAGTGCTGGGATTAAAGGCATGAGTCACCATGCCGGATGGATCAAGGATTCTTTAGACTTGCACTGTCCAAGATTTTAGTGAATACTAAATAGCCACATGTTGCTATTCAGTATTTTAAATGTGGCTAATCAAACAAAGATGTGCTGTAAGTGTAGAATATACTTTCTATTTCCGTGCACTCTAAACTGACATCTTCCTATTGCAAATACCTGTGACTCTGTGCTCTTTCTTTCTTTTTTCTTTTTTTTTTGAGACAGAGTCTCACTCTGTCACCAGGCTGGAGTGCAGTGTCAAGATCTTGGCTCACTGCAACCTCCGCCTCCTGGGTTCAAGCGATTCTTGTGCCTCAGCCTCCTGAGTAGCTGGTATTACAGACATGCACCACCACATCCCAGCTAATTTTTTTTTTTTTTTTTTGAGACGGAGTCTCGCTCTGTCGCCCAGGCTGGAGTGCAGTGGCACGATCTCGGCTCACTGCAACCTCCACCTCCCGGGTTCACGCCATTCTCCTGCCTCACCCTCCCGAGCTGCCAGGATGCAGGCACCCACAACCACGCCTGGCTAATTTTTTTGCATTTTTATTAGAGACGGGGTTTCACCGTGTTAGCCAGGATGGTCTCGATCTCCTGACCTCGTGATCTGCCCTCCTCGGCCTCCCAAAGTGCTGGGATTACAGGTGTGAGCCACCGCGCCCGGCCCCAGTCCATTTTTAAATAAGGAAAGAAATGTGAGCTGGGGCTGTAGCATGCCTGGGCATGTAGTAAAATCAGAAAGAAGGAAAAGGAGAAGGGGGGGGTGGTACTTGGAATTAGAGAATAGGAAGCAGAGCAGCCTGTTTGAAGAGAAACCTTGTCATATCTCACAGTAGTAGCATCTCCCACAGTCCACACTGGCCAACAGACAATTACCACCACCCAGCCTGTCACAGATGCCAGTGTCCTAATGAAGGCTGTGTCCTCCAATGGCTTCTCAGGTCTTGCTTAGTAATTCAATTCCAACATTCCTGCTGTCAGAGGCATTGGAATCAGAGCGACTCCATGGTAAAATGAGGCTGAGAACTGCTAGGCTGCATTCTTAGTCACAGGATGAGACAGGAGGTCGGCAGGACAAGTTACAGGTCATAAAGACCCTGCTCATAAAACAGGATGTGGTAAAGAAGCCGGCCAAAACCCACCAAAACCAAGATGGTGATGAAAGCGACCTCTGGCCATCCTCATTGCTCATTATACACAATATAATACATTAACATGCTAAGAGACACTCCCACCAGGGCCATGACAGTTTACAAACGCCATGGCAACGTCAGGAAGTTACTCTATATGGTCTAAAAGTGGGGGGGATCCATCAGTTCTGGGAAATCCCTGCCCCCTTCCTGGAAACCTCACAAATAATCCACCCCTTGTTTAGCATAGAATCAAGAAATAACCATAAGAATATTCAGTTAAGCAGCCCATGTCGCTGCTCTATGGAGTAGCCATTTTTCTGTTTCTTCTTTAATAAAATTGCTTTCACTTTACTCTGTGGACTCGTCTCAAACTCTTTCTTATGCAAGGTCCAAGAACCCTCTCCTGGGGTCTGGATCAGGACCCCTTTCCAGTTACACTACCTCCTTAAGCCTTCTGACCTCTTCCTCAATACTATGTTGAGAAAGCTCTGGCACTATCCTCCTCACTTTACTCTAGGCCAAGTTTAATCCTGACCACCTGTTAGGACTAGCTGTGGGATCTCTTGCTATAGCACTGGATCTTGAGTTGTGGGTAAAGGCCCTCAAACGGGAAAAACTCCCCAGGGCCAGGCTTATATTCCACCCCACCCCTAGTCCAACAGCTTCAACATTGACTCCCACACATGACTCCCTGGTTCCTCCCACACACAGTAGCCAGGGCTAGCGAACCCTTTGGCCAGTGTGGTATTTTCTCCTGTAGCAGGATCTACTTTCTTGCTCAGGCTGTGTGGAGACCTGACTGGTTATTTACCTAGAAACAGAGTGGAGGGGTCCATCTCCAGTAGGACAAGTGGCATCTTGCAGGGCTCCTGCCTGTGCTGAGGTCAATATCCAGCCTCCTCTGGAGAGCAGGGGTATTGAGTTGTCTGAAGGTGCGAGCTTCTCAGGGTTAACCACTCAAATGTCCCCAGTTCACATCTCAGGATTTGACTCTTATTTATCAGGGTGTCGACTTTGACTTGGAGATGAGATAAGACTACGCATCCTCTCTTTTTTTCAATAATTACAACCTGGGCCTGATCATCAGCAAAGTCTGTTCTCTGGTGAATAATCTAACTTCCAAATCCCAATCCTCTTTTAGGGCCACTCAGTGTTTAGCCTCAGTTACCCCAGAAAGCAAAGCCTGAGATGAAGTTCTCATGGCAGGGCTACGTGAAGGTGCACAGTCTCAGGGCCAGGATGAGAAATGAGGGAAGCGAGGGAGGGATGGAGGGAGAGCCCACACAAGACTGTGTTATCGAGCTGGCTGCTTCTAAGTCTGAAGAATTGCCAGATTCTCGAACTCCTGACCTTGTGATCTGCCCACCTTGGCCTCCCAAAGTCCTGGGATTACAGACCTGAGCCACCGCGCCCGGCCATGGCCATATCTTTAACGTGCTGCTGGAAGTAAGGGCTGTAAATAAACTGAATAAATAACAGTAATGACTATCACTGCAATAATATCACTATCATTTTTGATCCCCTGTTAGATGTACTTTTTCAAAAACTTATTCCCCACAACAGCTCTCATTTTGGAGATGAAAAACACAGCCTCAGATGGGCTCTGATTTCATCAATCTGGGTGATTGTAATGAGCCACAGGGGTAAAAATCTAGAGCCTAAAATTAACTTAAAATTGTTTTTCCCTCCTAAAAGGAGACTAGTGAGCCTGAAGCATTATAATCAGTCATCTTCTTCTTTCAATTGCCTCACTACCTACAATCATTTAAAATGAATTTTAATGTGTTTCAATGATATTCCACTGTGAGCATCAGTTCTGAGATGCTAAGTATCCACATAAAATGATATCCTTGTCGAGCACATACTTTAGCCAGATAATGTCCAAGGGACTTCTCATTTCATTAAATGTAATGTTGCATTTAATTCTCATGACAACCTGGGATAGTAGATATTATTATTTGCCTCATTTGTGAATGAGAAAATGAGTCTTTGGAGAGATTAAATAAATTGCCTGAGATCTTGCAGCTAATAAAAGGCAGAGCCAAGGATTGAAAAATGGTTCTGGGCTGGGCGCGGTGGCTCACGTCTGTTATCCCAGCACTTTGGGAGGCTGAGGCAGGTGGATCACCTGAGGTCAGGAGTTCGAGACCAGCATGGCCAACATGGTGAAACTCTGTCTTTACTAAAAATATAAAAATTAGCCGGTGTGGTGGCATAAACCTGTAGTCTCAGCTACTTAGGAGGCAGGAGAATCACTTGAATCTGGGAGGCAGAGGTTGCAGTGAGCCGAGATCGCGCCACTGCACTGCAGCCTGGGTGACAGAGCAAGAGACTCCGTCTCGAATAATAATAATAACAATCCTAGGGTGTTCTCTCAACTCCTGTATCCAATGCCTATCTTTGCTTCAGGACTCAGCCCAAGATCTACCTCCTGATAGGAAGTCCTCCCTGACAAATCCAGCATTTGTTGACTCAATTGCTTCTAAACTGTTATAATTAGAGTAATGCACTATGAGTTGTTGAATACTTAGTATACACAAGGCATCTTTTATTCATTATCTCAAAACCTTCTAACACTCTTTTTTTTTTTTTTTGAGATGGAGTCTCGCTCTGTCGCCCAGGCTGGAGTGCAGTGGTGTGATCTCCGCTCACTGCACACTCCGCCTCCCAGGTTCTAGCAGTATCCCTGCCTCAGCCTCCCAAGTAGCTGGGATTACAGATGCGCGCCACCATGCCCGGCTAATTTTTGTATTTTTAAGTAGAGACAGGTTTTGCCATGTTGGCCAGGCTGGTCTCGATCTGCTGACCTCGTGATCCTCCCGCCTTGGCCTCCCAAAGTGCTGGGATTACAGGTGTGAGGTAACACTCTTGAGTGTTAGAAATTATTGCTTTAATTTTACAGATGAGGAAACAGGCTCAGAGAGCCTTCCAAGCCTCTGCAGCTAACCAGTAGCAGAGCCAGAATTCAAAATCAGATCTGGGTGAGCCCAAAGCAGGAGTTGGCAAACTAAGGATCATGGGCCAAATCCAGCCCACTCATTGTCTGTTTTGGTAAATAAAATTTTGCTGCAACAAAATCAGACTCACTTATTTACATAACCCTGATGGCTGCCTTCAAACTACAATAGCAACATTGAGTCCCTGCAAATGAGTCTACGTGGCTCTCAAAGCCTAAAATATTTACTATCTAGCCCTTTATAAAAAGTTTGCTTGTAAACATTTTTGTTTTTATAGAAAAACTCCTGCTTGGAAGCCTGTTTTTCTTGCCACTTCATCTTTCTTCTTCTCTGTATGCCACTGCTATTATAGTATTGCAGTTGTCACTCTTGCTCCCAGCAGGTGGAAGGACAGCATGCTTCTCATGAAAAGGACCTCAGTAGGACACTCACAGAAGTCCGGGCAACTGGGACAGAGACCATGACCCCCAGGAAGGGAGTGGTCAATCAACACAGGGATCACCAGTACAGAAGCCCCTGTTTGGAAGGAAGGTCAGAAAGATCCTGTCGCCTTGCTCTACCAATTTTAGGCAGCCTGCCTGGCCACATCCCTACCTCCTAGAGGCCCATGCTCTGGTTCTTGGATGGCACCCTGTTCTCTGCAGGTGCCAGCAATGTTGCTTTTGCATACTCCCGGGGGCACTATGCACATGTTCCAGGGACTCCATCTACATAGTTACCCTGGGTGCTATAATTACCTGGTTGTGTCTGGAGTCGGTGGGAGAGAGGGGTGTGGCTATTCTTGGGATCTGCAGTAAGAGACTCTGTTTTAAGGGTTATGAGAGAGGAGGCTGTGTCGTGGGGTGTGAAGGAGGGAGCTGGGACTCTGCAGCTTTTGGTCTTTGCAGAGCAGTGGGACTTGAGGAGGTGGAGGAGGAAATCCTGGGAAAGAGGTTGAGGGCACTGTCACGAGAAGACATTGCAAAGCCACACACACCCAGACCACATAATATGAACATTATATAGAGTTTATTGGGGGCAAAGCCTATATGCGGTGAGGTCTCAGAGCACACTGCTATGCCCGAGTCAGCCTAAGCCACCAAGGATGACCCTGCAGTCACACCACATCTGGCTATTGACTCAGTGCAGTGAGAGGGACTGCACATTGAGTGACATGGGGATGGCTCAGCACACAAAGGTCAGCACAGAGTTATTCCAGGACTTGAGGGTGGTGTGAATTTAAGGTGACAATTAAATGAAGCAGGCTTATAGCAAACCAGGCTGTGTATTGTGAGTCAACATCAGGTGCGGGCTGGGAAATGGACCCAGGATCTTGTTTCTTTGGAAATAATAATTTTTTTTTTTTTTTCTGAGATGGAGTCTCACTCTGTTGCCCAGGCTGGAGTGCAGTGGTGCCATCTTAGCTCACTGCAACCTCCGGCTCCTGAATTCAAGCAATTCTCCTGCCTTAGCCTCCCCAGTAGCTGGGATTACAGGCAAGTGCCACCATGCCCGGCTAATTTTAGTATTTTTAGTAGAGATGAAGTTTCACCATTTTGGCCAGGCTGGTCTCGAACTCCTAACCTCAGGTGATCCACCCACCTCAGCCTCCCAAAGTTTGGATTACAGGCATGAGCCCCTGCACCCAGCCTTTTATTCCTTTTTTAAGGCTGAATAATATTCAATTTTACGTATATACCACATTTTGTTTATCCATTCACCTGCTGACAGACACATGTTGCTTTTGTGTTTTAGCTATTGGGTCAAAGTTAATACTGCTATGACCTTAGAGGTACAAATATCTCTTCAAGACCTTACTTTCGATTCTCTCTTTTTTTTTTTTTTTTTTTTTTTTTTTTGAGATGAAGTCTTGCTCTGTCACCCAGGCTGGAGTGCAGTGGCATCATCTCGGCTCACTGCAACCTCAGCTTCCCTGGTTCAAGTGATCTCCTGCCTCAGCCTCCCAAGTAGCTGGGATTACAGGTGCACACCACCACACCTGGCTGATTTTTTTGTATTCTTAGTAGAGAAGAGGTTTCACCATGTTGGCCAGGTTGGTCTTGAGCTCCTGACCTCAAGTGATCTGCCTGTCTCAGCCTCCCAAAGTGCTGGGATTACGGGCGTGAGCCACCTCGCCTGGCCTTTTTTTTTTTTTTTTTTTTGAGACAGAGTCTCACTCCATCACCCTGGCACAATCTCAGCTCACTGCAACCTCCGTCTCCCAGGTTCAAGCAATTCTCCTGCTTCAGTCTCCCAAGTGGCTGGGATTACAGGCGCCCACCACCACACCTTGCTAATTTTTGTATTTTTAGTAGAGACAGAGTTTCACCATGTTGGCCAGGCTGGTCCTGAATGCCTGACCTCAGGTGATCCACCTGCTTTGGCCTCCCAAAGTGCTGGGATTACAGGCATGAGCTACCACACCTGGCCTTCTTTCTTCTTCCTTCTTCCTTTCTTCTTCCTATTCCTCTTCCTCTTCTTCTTCTTCATAGAGATGGGATCTCACTATGTTGCCCAGGCTGATCTCAAATTCCTGGCCTCAGGCAATAATCCTCCCACCTCAGCCTCCCAAAGTGCTGGGATTTACAAGCATGAGCCACTGTTCCTGGTGTCTATATATTTTTTAATTAATTAAAAAAACATTTTTTAATTCTTCTTTTCTTCTTTGAGACGGAATCTCACTTTGCCACCCAGGCTGGAGTGCGGTGGCATGATCTTGGCTCACTGCAACCTCCGCCCCCTGAGTTCAAGCAATTCTCCTGCCTCAGCCTCCCCAGTAGCTGGCATTACAGGTGCCTGCCACACTGCGCCCAGCTAATTTTTGCATTTTTAGTAGAGATGGGGTTTCACCATCTTGGCCAGGCTGGTCTTGAACTCCTGACCTTGTGATCCACCCTTAGCCTCCCAAAGTGCTGGGATTACAGGTGTGAGCCACCACACCTGGCCTTTGTTTTGTTTTTTAGAGACAGAGTCTCACTCCAAGCTGGAGTACAGTGGTGAGATCATAGCTCACTGTAATCTCAAACTTCTGGGCTCAAGGGTCTTCCCACTTCAGCCTCCTGAGTAGCTGGGACTACAAGCACACCGCCATGTGTTGGGATTCACTCAGGATGGTGGCAGAAATATTAAAGGGAAATATTAGGGAAAGTTATAGGGAATAGTCACAAACCTTTTGAAAGGCCAAAAGGTTACATAGCTTGTAATAATTGAACAGGCTGAAGGCAGCCAGTTCTCACCTTAGAGCATTAGGTCACAGGGTAAATAATAGGGACAATAGATGCTTCCCCAGTTAAGTCTGTTTACCCTACTGCCATTAACTAACCTTTGAGCCAGATGGCCCTCTTGGGGGGAGGTTGACTAGGGATATTGACCCCTAATGGTATTTACCTTAGACCTCAGTACCTGAGCTTTAATCATTCCTAGAACTACTCTCTTAACTGTGTTAATTATCCCCAAGTGTGTTTACTGAAAGCTTCTGTTGTTAATTGTATACCAGATAAATGCCTGGAGTGTGAGCTGCTCAGGGCAGGCTGCAGTGACAAACCTCTCTTGGTATGCAGGCGGTCGGACGCTCAGCTGGACTGGCAAAACAGTATCTGTGTGTCAGTGGACGTTTTATTCATCCGTCATTTGGGTCATGGTCTGTGGACAGACCCCTGCAGCTAACGCCCTCAAATGTGAGGAGCAATACCTCAGCCATGCCTAGCTATCTTTTATTTTTTGTAGAGATAGGTTCTCCCTATATTGCCCAGGGTGGTCTTGACCTCTTGGCCTCAAGTGATCCTCCCACTTTGGCCTCTCAAAGTGCTGGAATTACAGGCATGAGCTACGATGCTCAGCCCTCTGCTTTTAATTCCTGCTTTTTTTTTTTTTTTTTTGAGACGGAGTCTCGCTCTTTCGCCCAGGCTGGAGTGCAGTGGCGCAATCTCGGCTCACTGCAAGCTCCGCCTCCCGGGTTAACGCCATTCTCCTGCCTCAGCCTCTCCGAGTAGCTGAGACTACAGGCGCCCGCCACCACGCCCGGCTAATTTTTTTTTTGTATTTTTTAGTAGAGACGGGGTTTCACTGTGGTCTCGATCTCCTGACCTCGTGATCCGCCTGCCTCGGCCTCCCAAAGTGCTGGGATTACAAGCGTGAGCCACCGCGCCCGGCCTAATTCCTGCTTTTATATAGCCAGAAGTGGAATTGCTGGATCATATGGTAATTCTATGTTTAGGTTTTTGAGAAACTGCCAAACTGTTTTCCATAGTGGTTGCACCAACAGTGTATTCCCACCAATGATGCACAAGGGTTCTGATTTTTCCACCAACACTTATTTTCTCACCAACATTTGTTATTTCTGTTTTTTTTAAATAATAGCCATCCTAATGAATATTAGAAGTGGTTTCTCATTGTCATTTTAATTTGCTTTTTCTTCATCGTTGGTGATGTTGAGCATCTTTTCATACATTTATTGGCCATTTATAATCCTTGGAGAATTGTCTATTAAAGTCCTTTGCTAAGGCTGTTACTCTTAAGAGCTGAATTTGTCCTTTCTCCAGGGCTGGTATATCAGTAGGGATAGGCTAGGTTATCCTGCAGTAACAAAAAACCCTGCTATCTTAGTCACTTAAGACAACAGAGTGTATTTCTCACCAAGTCTACAAGGGTCTTTCTCATTGAGGCGTTCCAGGTCACAGGTTGACGGTGACTACATATCCACCACATGTGCTTCCCCTGCTACCACATCACTGGGAAGGGGACATATCACAGCATGCACTAGGTCTCAGAGGTCACTGCCAGTTACCAAAGCAAGCCACACAGCTATGCTAACTTCAAAGTAACTTCAAAGGTGAAACTTAAAGGAAGCAGGGAAATGTCATCCTACCCCGAGCCTGGAAAAAGAAGAAACAGTGTGTTCCTGGACAGCTCTAAAGAGCTCACATCTGCCTACACACTTCCTGTCACCTCTTTCTCCAGCTTCATTTGGTGGTTGGGCTGGAGTTGGGACCCTGAAGCGGAGCCATGTTAATCCTTACCAGAATCTCCTTTCTTCCTTGGCTACCAATCTTTGAAGTTTATTGCATAAGATAAAGATATCCCCTTCTTTGGTTGCCACAGAATTTTTGGCCATTTCCCCCTATATTTTGTTAACTTTAGTATATTTCAGATGGGGAAGATTTTGGGCCCTGCTTTATCTTGCTTTTTTTTTTTTTTTTTTTTTTGAGACAGAGTCTCTCTGTTTCAAAACAAGCAAAACCAAACCACAACAAAACAAAACAAAAACTCCACTCACCCGGGCTGGAGTGCAGTGGCACAATCTCGGCTCATTGCAGCCTCGACCTCCCAGGTTCAAGCGATTCTCCCGCCTCAGCCTCGAGTAGCTGGGATTCCAGGCGGTGCCACCACACCCCGCTAATTTTTGTATTTTTAGTAAAGACGGGGTTTCACCACGTTGGCCGGGCTGGTCTCAAACTCCTGACTTCAAGTGTTTCACCGCGTTGGCCTCCCATAGTGCTGGGATTACAGGCATGAGCCATCGCGCCCGATCCTCTCACTCAATTTTAATAGAAACACTGCAAAGCCAAGGTTTTTGTGTAAGTTCTATCAACTCCTGACCAAGAAACCTATTTAAAAGAAACGCGGCCGGGCGCGGTGGCTCACGCTTGTAATCCCGGCACTTTGGGAGGCCGAGGCGGGCGGATTGCGAGGTCAGGAGATCGAGACCACGGTGAAACCCCGTCTCTACTAAAAATACAAAAAAATTAGCCAGGCGTGGTGGCGGGCGCCTGTAGTCCCAGCTACTCAGAGAGGCTGAGGCAGGAGAATGGCGTGAACCCGGGAGGCGGAGCTTGCAGTGAGCCGAGATTGCGTCACTGCACTCCAGCCTGGGCGACAGAGCGAGACTCCGTCTCAAAAAAAAAAAAAAACAAAAAAAAAAACAAACAAAAAAAAAATAAAAGAAACGCACAGTTGACATTCATTAAATGTTTATTGTGTAACAGGCTCCGAACTTACCGTTTACATTCATGATCTCGTTTAACCCTCACCCCAAACCCATGAGGTAAGTACCTTTTACCCATTGTATTACGTGGGGAAACTATGGCTGAGATCCAAGGCTGAATGCCTGATGAGCACTGTAGCCTGTGTTCCAGCAGAGCCTATCCAACTCCAGGGCTGGCCCCGCTCCAGAATAAGCAGAAAGGACCTCCAGCATTGTGCTGGGCATTAAGGATGACTTGGTTTGGCCTGACTGACGCTCTGCTCTGGATTCCTCTCCACTTTCTTTTTCTTTTTTTTTTTCCCCCCACAGCATCCATGTTTTAAAATTTATTTTGAGACCGAATTATGAGACTGGCTAATTTCTGTATGTTTTGGTAGAGACAGGGGTCTCGCCATTATTGCCCAGGCTGGTCTCGAACTCCTGGTCTCAAGCGATCCGCCCGCCTCGGCCTCCGGAGTAGCTGGGGCTACAGGCGTGAGCCCGGCGCCCGGCCCAAAGTCTCTTTAGTAAGAGGGTAGGATCGGGCCTAGCTTTTGCAGCCGCGCTGGCCCTTTGGCCTCTGGGGCTCTCAAACTCCCAGCCCTCGGAGGAGACACAGGGCTTGGTGGCTGTGCGGGTTTCCCCAGGCCTGGGGGAAAAGCGGGTCCACCTCTGGCCCTTGCGAGGACCCAAGACCTGGACAGGGCCACGGCGTGGAGGCCAGGACATCCGCGGAAGGCGGGGACCTCGCCCGGACGCGGCACGCAACTGTGGCCCCTCCATGCCACCCGTCCCAGACCCCACACCTATGGCTATTTTGTTTTCCCGGCCAAGGAGCTTCATCTTGCAGACGACGCGGGAAAGGGACGGGGCTTGGCGGGACCCGGAAACAGCCTCTTCGACTGGAGCTGGCCGTGGCGTAGCCGGCTAGTGAGGGCCGAGCCCTGGGCGGCGGGATCCGCAGTCCGCAGACGTCCCGGCCCCCGGCTCCCGGCGCCGGTCCTTCCGGTCCCAGGGCGCCCCTTGCTGGCTAGGTGCGGAAAGCCCCTCCACTTTCCCGTGTCTGGCGAACACTTCACTGTCAAGTGGAAAATGTAGGCTCTAGTTTGCAAATAGATCAATGTTAAACCTATCCTTGAATTTGTATTCTGAGCTTTTAGTTATTAATTCCCATGTAAAACAGGTTTTAACTGGGATTAGGCTTTAGTGTGGTCTTCGGTGGTCTCAGGATCCCTGGAAACGTGTGGCATGTGCATTTCTTAGAGTGTCTATTGTTTCATCATATCTTAAAATGAGTCCATGACCCAAAGTGTTAATTGCTAGCATAAAACATCTAAACGTTTTTGTTCAAAACTCCAAGGAATTCTGCTTTATTCTGTTAAAAGCAGCCTCCAGTTTGAGGCTCAATTTCTGCGCACACAGTTCAGTACTATATACATCCTCTAGGTGGCAGCATAACACTCAATATAAAAACCCATTCTGAGCCCGGCGCGGTGGCGCTCCTGGAGTCCCAGCTACAGCTACTCTGGAGGATCGCTAGAGCCCAGGAGCTGATGCACTGCTCCAGGACTGCACCTGTGAACAGCCGCTGGCACTCCAGCCTGGGCAGCAGCGAGACCCCGTCAACAAACAAACAAAACACCCGATTAGGCGCGGTGGCTCACTTCTGGAATCCCAGCACTTTGGGTGACCCAAGCGGGTGGATGGCTTAAGTCCAGGAGCTCGAGACCAGCCTGGGCAGCATGTAGAGACCTCATCTCTACAAATAATTAAAAACTTAGCTGGGCATGGTGGCACGCGCCTGTGATCCCAGCTACTCGGGAGGCTGAGGTGGGAGGGCCACCTGAGCCCGGGTTGGAGGCTACAGTGAGCCGCGATCGCACCACTGCACTCCAGCCTGGGCGACAGAGCCAGCCAGACTGTCTCAAAAATAAATAAGTAAATAAATAAAACATAAAAACTATTTTGGGATCCTGACCCTTTGGTCTTTGAACTTCTCTCTCTTTTCTTTCTTTTTTTTTCCCCCTCCCCTCCTCTCCCCTTCCCTTCCTTTCCCTTCCCCCTTTTTCTTTCTTTTTGAGACAGGATCTCATTGTCACCCAGGGTAGAGTGAGAGGCACTATCACTGCAGCCTTGAACTCCTGGGCTCAAGCGATCTTCTTTTTTTTTTTTTTTTTTTTTTTTTTTTTTTTTTTTTTTGAGACGGAGTCTCGCTCTGTCGCCCAGGCTGGAGTGCAGTGGCGCAGTCTCGGCTCACTGCAAGCTCCGCCTCCCGGGTTCACGCCATTCTCCCGTCTCAGCCTCTCCGAGTAGCTGGGACTACAGGCGCCCGCCACCACGCCCGGCTAATTTTTTGTAGTTTTAGTAGAGACGGGGTTTCACCGTGGTCTCTATCTCCTGACCTCGTAATCCGCCCGCCTTGGCCTCCCAAAGTGCTGGGATTACAAGCGTGAGCCACCGCGCCCGGCCTCAAGCGATCTTCTTACATCAGCCTCCCGAGTAGCTAGGACTACAGTTGCATGCCAGCATACCTGGCAATTAATTTTTTTTTTTTTTTTTTTTTTTTTTTTTGAGACGGAGTCTAGCTCTCTCCCAGTCTGGAGTGCAGTGGCGCGATCTCGGCTTACTGTAAGCTCCGCCTCCCGGGTTCACGCCATCCTCCCGCCTCAGCCTCCCGAGTAGCTGGGACTACAGGCGCCCACCACCATGCCCGGTTAATTTTTTGTATTTTTTAGTAGAGACGGGGTTTCACCGTGTTAGCCAGGATGGCCTCCATCTCCTGACCTCGTGATCCACCTGCCTTGGCCTCCTAAAGTGCTGGGATTACAGGCGTGAGCCACCGCGCCCGGCCAAAAAAAATGTTTTTTATAGAGACAGGGTCTCGCTATGTTGCTCAGGCTGGTCTCAAATTCCTGGGCTAAGGCACCCTCTTGCTTCAGCCTCCCAAAGTGTTGGGATTACAGGTGTGAGCCACCAGGCCTGGCCTGGCCTGAAGTTTCTTTTTTTTTCTTTTCTTTCTCTCTCTTTTTTTTTTTTTTGAGACAGAGTTTTGCCCTGTCTTCCAGGCTGGAGTGCAGTGGCATGATCTTCACTCGCTGCAACCTCCCCCTCCCGGGTTCAAGCAATTCTCCGGCCTCAGCCTCCCGAGTAGCTGGGATTATAGGCATGGGCCACAATGCCTGGCTAATTTTTGTATTTTTAGTAGAGATGGGGTTTCACCATGTTGGCCAGGCTGGTCTCGAACTCCTGACCTCGTGATCTGCCTGCCTCGGTCTCTCAAAGTGTTGGGATTACAGGCATGAGCCACTGCGACTGACCAAATTTTCTTATCACTTTTCTTTTTAAATGCCAAAGGATGGAACACAGAACTGTGAGCTTCCTTCCGCTCTGTCAGTGGTTTATCTCAACATGGGCTAAATGTACAAAGGTGCTCTTCCTATCTTACTGCTGTGATCGTTGGTCCCATGTTTTGACTGCTGGATTGATTTCAGTTAGGACTCAGGGTATAGATTCTAGCCTTCCTTGAAGGACAGATGTCCTGTCAACTAAACTAGAAGCACACTTTAACTTTACAATTTTTGAATTCTTTTTTTTTTTTCTTTTGAGATGGAGTCTCACTCTGTTGCCCAGGCTGGAGTGCAGTGGCGTGATTTCGGCTCACTGCAACCTCTGCCTCCCGGGTTCAAGCGATTCTCCTGCCTCAGCCTCCCGAGTAGCTAGGACTAGAGGTGTGCGCCACCATGCCCTGATAATTTTTGTATTTTTAGTAGAGACGGGGTTTTGCCATGTTGGTCAGGCTGGTCTCGATCTGATGACCTCGTGATCCTCCTGCCTCGGCCTCCCAAAGTGCTGGGATTACAGGCATGAGCCACCGCGCCCAGCTCCGGCCCTCTTTTTTTTTTTTTTTCTGAGGTGGAGTTTCGCTCTTGTTGCCCAGGCTGGAGTGCAGTGGTGCGATCTCGGCTCACTGCAACCTCTGCCTCCTGGGTTCAAGTGATTCTCCTGCCTTAGTCTCACGAGTAGCTGGGATTACAGGTGTCTGCCACCACCCCCAGTTAATTTTTTGAATTTTTAGTAGAGATGGGGTTTCACCATGTTGGCCATTTTGGTCTCGAACTCCTGACCTCAGGTGATCTACCTGCCTTGGCCTCCCAAAGTGCTAGGATTGTAGGTGTGAGCCACCACACCCAGCCCCAATTGTTGTATTCTTAGTCTCTGGAGCAGAATTGGTTGAACAAATGAATGAATGAATGGATTACCACAAGGACTACACAAGGCTAGGCATTGCCTGGCTTGGAAAGAGTCTTTAAATTGCTATTATGTATGGAAACTTCAGTGCACCAGCCAAATTTCTTGGTTGCAAGCAACAGAAATAAACTCTGGCTCTCTCTTTTTTTTTTTGAGACAGAGTCTGGTTCTGTTGCCCAGGCTAGAGTGCAGTGGCACGATCTCAGCTCACCGCAAGCTTCGCCTTCCCGGTCCATGCCATTCTCCTGCTTCAGCCTCCTGAGTAGCTGGGACTACAGGCACCCGCCACCATGCCCAGCTAATTTTTTTGTATTTTTAGTAAAGATGGGGTTTCACCGTGTTAGCCAGGATGGTCTCGATCTCCTGACCTTGTGATCCACCCGCCTTGGCCTCCCAAAGTGCTGGAATTACAGGCATGAGCTACCGCGCCTGGCCGACTCTGTCTCTCTTAAGCATAAAAGGAGTTTATTGGAGTGGCATGGGAGTAGAAACATGAGAGTTTGTCTTAGTTTGTTTTCTATTGTTTATAACAGAATATCTGAAACTGGGTAATTTATAAAGAAAAGGCATTTATTTCTTACAGTTATGGAAGCTGAGAAGTACAAAGTTGAGGAGCTCTATCTGGTGAGAGCCTTCTTGTTGGTGGGGACTCTCTGCAGAGCCCCTAGGCAGTGTAAGACATCACATGGTGAAGGGGCTGACCATGCTAGCTCAGGTCTGAATTCTTCCTCTTATAAAGCCACTGATGCCACTCCCATGACAACTCATTAATCCATTAATCCACTCATGAGGTCAGAGCTCTCATGATCCAGTCACTGCTTAAAGCCCCACCTCAATATTGCCACTTTGGAGATTAAGTTTCAAAATTAGTTTGGCAGGGGACAAACATTCAAACCATAGCAGGGTTCAAAAGCAGGTTCAGACAGTTTTCAAAATTTGTTTTAATGAAAACAATTAAAAATTTAGAAAAGTTACAAAAAAATTAAAAGAAGCAGGTTCAGCAAACAGGCAAAGGAAGCCCTGGAGGGACAAGAAGTAGGAAGAACAACCACCACCTTTGAGCATGAAAAGTCTGGCCAGGGCCCACTACTGTCGCTGTCCACCTCCACAGCTGTGATAAAAGTCCTAATTTGGGCTGTTCTCTCACCTTTGCATCATATGTTCGCCTTTGCATCATATATCAAAGGGTGGATGGACCCTTTGACAGAAGCTAAGTCACATTCCAAAGCCCCAACTGCCAAAGTGTGAGTCGGGGAGGATCTCCCCAATACAACTCCCTGGCAGAGGAAGTACCCTGCATCCTGCCACTCACACACCGGAGCGTCCCCCAGCCAGCTGGGCAGGCTTCACAGGGGTGTGGTCATCCACATGCTCCGGGCAGGTACTGTACAGTCCTTCAGTCCTTGCTGCCAGCCTCTGCATCAGTAGTTTTTTTTTTTTTTTTTAATTAGCGCTCATTTCTTCTTTTTGACTTCTTGGACTAGTCACGAAGATTGCAGGCATTCTTGGCCTGTCTTTTAGTAGGAATGTTTCTAATGTTTCATCATGGAGTGTTAAGGTTTACTGAAGGCTTCTGGTAGCTAGATTATCTATTTAGTTTGAGGGTTTTCCTTGAATTCCTAAACTCACTAAGAGTTTTCTCTTGAGATGGAATCTCACTCTGTTACCCAGGCTGGAGTGCAATGGCGTGATCTTGGCTCACTGCAACCTCCGCCTCCTGGGTTCAAGCCATTTTCCTGCCTCAGCCTCCCAGGTAGTTGGGACTACAGGCATGTGCCACCGCACCTGGCTAATTTTTGTATTTTCAGTAGAGATGGGGTTTCACCATGCTGGCCAGGCTGGTCTCGAACTCCTGACCTCAAGTGATCTGCCCACCTCGTCCTCCCAAAGTGCTGGGATTATAGATGTGAGCCACCTCGCCCGGCCACTAAGAGTTTTTGGAAACAGAAATCAGTATGTATTTTATCAAATGATTTAGAGTACAAAATTTTCCTCTCTTAATGTGTTACAACAACAGAGAATGACCTTGAAAAATTTTCTAATGTAGAACCAGTCCTGCATTTCTGGGATTAATTCATTCAATAATTCATTCATTCAATAATTCATTCATTCAACAAATATTTATTGAATGCTTATTATGTACAAGTAGTGTTCTCAGCACTAGGAGGAGGAACAAAAGAGAATCAACAGAACAGCAATGAATAAAACAGAATCAAAATTCCTGGGCCATACCACCCGGAACAGGCCTGATCTCCCCTGCTCTCAGAAGCTAAGCAGGGTTGAGCCTGGTTAGTACTTGGATGGGAGGACTAGAGTGCCTACCTGCAGGAAGTACCCATTCTAGTTGGGGGGAAGTGCTGGGTAAGGCCACAGTTCTGTGGCAATCGAATATGCCAGCGAGGAAGACTGCTGCTGTCCATGAGCTCAGCAGCGGCACCGGCACAGACTGAGATTTTTACAAAACCCAAAGCCAGAGAGAGGGAGAATGTGTTCCTGGATAGGGAATTAAGAACAAAGCATGTGGGAAATGACAATGTGCCTTGTTTGTTCTATTTCTTTTTTTTTTTTTTTTAGTTCTGAGGCAGGGTCTCACTCTATGGCCCAGGCTAGAGTGCAGTGGTGGGATCACGGCTCACTGCAGCCTCAACCTCCATGGCTCAGGTGGTCCCCCCACCTCAGCCTCCCAAGTAGCTGGGACTACAGGTGCACCCCAATACATGCAGCAAAGTTTTGCATTTTTTGTAAAGACAGGGTTTTGCCATGTTGCCCAGGCTGGTCTTGAACTCTTGAACTGAAGCAATCCTCCCACCTCTGCCTCCCAAAGTGTTGGAATTACAGGCATGAGCCATCACACCCAGCCAGTTATATTTAACTTGCTTCAACTTACATTTTCTGTTAATGTTAGTAAGGATTTAGTAAAGCAACAAGAATACACATCACCTAAAGGGGCAATTTTAAAGAAAAAAATTAATAAAAGTGTCCTTAAAAATGAAACTTACCAGTGTTGGTTGGGCCAGGCAGTCACAGTTTAGAACTTACTGTTTGAAAGGCAGGAGTGATGCCAGAAAGAGCTACCCTCCCATGCTCTGAACGAGCCTGGCATAGTCAGTTGTGTACAGTGACAGGCAACAGTGTGGGGAGGAAGGATCTCGCCAGTCAACACCAATGGGGCTGCTCTACGGGCTCCCCTATTCTCAGGCCCACAGCTCTCAGGAAGCATCTGCAGTCAGAGGATATGGGTGGAGAGGGGAAACTGAGACCCAGAGATGGGAAGTTCTTGCCCAGAGACATTCATCTTGTCAGTAGTGGATCTGGGACTAGAACCCAGTGGGGCCTGTTGCTAGCTTTGAGGTCTTTCTACAAGGAGGAGGGCTTCCCTAAATCCCAGTAAGTCCATCTTTCCCTATAGTTGGCTAAAACTGAGCACAATGCACTCTCTCACTTTCTTCCTACAATACCCAGAGAAGTAGGCGGCAGAGGCACAGTTGGCCATTTCCAGTTGGAGAAAATGAGACACAGGCACATTAGGCCTTTCTTGCAGGGCCCCACCAGTTCCCAGAGGTCAGGCTGGTGCTCAGGACCACTGTGCATAAAATGCGGGTGGCCCCCGAGACCCCCAACCCTCCAGGCCCCATCTGGCTCACATCGTTGCTGATGGTGGAGTCTCGGTGGATGAGGCGCTGCACATGGCTGTCGATGCTGCTGCCTGAGGAGAACTTGGTGCGTGTGGCTGGGTGGGCCTACCGCTCCCGCTGCCTCACCATCACCTCGAAGGCCTTCCACTCTGCCAACACCTGCTGGTACCTTGCTGCCACCTGCGTCCACCTGTACTCAGACCACACCACGACCATGGGGGAAGCGTGCACCAGGCCCTCCCCTTCAGGAGCTGGGCCTGCACTGGACCTTGGGTCCTGAGTCTCAGACTCAAGATGGGCCTCAGGGTAAGGACGGTTGAGCTGCCCTGCCATGCTTCTTTCCAGCTGGGAAGGGGCTGAGGCTTCCAAAGTCCCCTCCCTGGCGTCCCCTGGCCCAGCTCCCCATCTCACCAGCCCCATGGGAACAGGCTCCCCTCACCTGCTCCATCTCCTTCTTGCTCATGCCGAACTTGTAGTGGCCAAGCAGAACGGGCCAGACGTCCTTGCGGATCTCGTGCTCTATGCCTCCGTAGTAAACTTGCCGCAGCAGCTCCAGCTCTTTGAAGTTCTGAGGGACCCGGGGAGTCAAGACTGTGCAGCCTCCACAGTCACTGTGGTCCAGCGGGGTGAGCCCCATCCCACGGAGAACGGGCTGGGGCGGGGCCTCTAGTGACTGCTGAAACCCAGGCAAAGCCTGCTTTGGGGTGGCCACGTCCTCCCGTGCCCCAGCTCACAGCGGGATGAGATCTCGTTCTGCTCTCCTTCCTTAAGGGGCAGAAAACGGCGCCCGGAGAGAGGCAAAGCTTTGTCCAGGGTCACAGGGCGATGTGGAGGCAGGACGGCTTCCCAGTCTAGCCCCCTTCCCGTGTCAGCCCCAAGCCCAGCTGCAAGAGATTCTGCCAGGACCCTGGTCACTCCGTGGCATCGGCCCTGGCCTGTCAACCACGCCCACTGCCACATTTTACCCTGAAGCCCTCACTCCTGCCCGCCCCAGCCCCTTGACCTGTGGCCCTGGAACCCCAGGGCTGGCATCTTTTTGTCCTTCTGATACTTGTTCCACACGTCCTTGGTGAGACCTGCGGAGGCCCCCGGGGGCCGGTCAGGTCGGATAATGCTATGGTGCACCAGCGCTGACAGGTGGGTCCCCACCGTGGACAGGTGGCGGCAGTGTGCCAGCCCTGCAGTGGGCAGCAGGGGGCTGGGACCCAGGGCCGCCTGCCCCCAGCCCGCCACAGCCCGGCGCGCCCCACACTCACAGCTGTAGAAGGCCCGGGACACGATCTGCCTCTTCATGCTCTCACACAGTAGCCTGAGCGGCAACCTGTGGGAACAACCAGGCTCAGCAGGGAGGGGCTGCAGCCCCTCTGGTGGGAGGAGAGAGAGAAGGGAGGAGGTTCTGTCCTAGGGGGCAGGTAAGGCACTGGGGAGGGTGCAAGGAGGAAGAACCGCAGCCCAGCAGCTGTCAGTGGGCGCCCTGTCCCTGACTGCCACCTGGACAGAGCTGCTGTGGGGCCCCCGCCTGGCCCCCAACCACCCAGGGATCTTGGTCATTGAACTTCACCTATGTGAATCTTCATTTCCTCATGTGAAAAATGGAGAGAGGCACCAGAGGGTCATCAGGATTAATAAACGAAAAACGAAGAAAAGGTAAAAGAGAACACCTCCCATAAAAGCCATTCACTCCCTGCCCTGGCACACGGCAGGTGGCTGCTGAGTGTCCTCAGGTGGACGGCCTGTCAGCAGGGTCTGTGTGCACATCGGGAAGGGGAGCTCTCAGGGACTGAGCCGATGATGTGCCAGCACAACTCTGGACATTCACTTGGGTTCTCTCTCATTCTGTCCTCACAAGTACATAGGCAGCAAGTGGCATCATCCCCATTTTACAGAAGAGGAAACTGAGGTTCAGAAACGTAGAGGCTCATGGTAATTCCATAACTTGCAAGTCACGTGGGTAGCAAAAGTGAAATTTGAACCCAGATCTGTCCCACTCTAGAGGCCATCCTGTCATGCAAGTGACACGGCCTTTAAGGACAGATGGACACACATGTGGCTGGACACACTAACGGAAAGCTGGGGCCGAGTGCTGCCCACTCACCAGTCGGGGATGCAGCTACAGTGGCTGGGGGTTGCATGTGGGGAGCTGCTGAAGGAGTAGGAGAGGCAGGAGGAGCCCTGATTGCACAGGGGCTCCAGGTGCCAAGCTTGCAGGCTGGGCCCAAAGCCCTGCATCTCGATCATGTCGCCAGCATCTGCAGGCAGGAAGGGTGGCATGGTCAGGGCCTGAGACACCTTCTCTCCCAGGCACCCTGCAGCATGCCCACCTCTGTGCCCAGAGCTGCAGCATCAAGTCACCCATGGGTGGAAAGTCACAGAGGTGGGGCCTGCCTGGTCCAGAGCCCAGAGATGGAAACGGTAGGGAGAGAGGGCGCCTGACACTTCCTAGCCTCCAGCAAGCCTGGAGAGGGGCAGCAAGGGGTCGTTCTGCCTATGGTAAAATGTTTGGACTGAGTCTTGGATGATTGTGCCTAGCTCTATCCTGCGACCAGCAAGCACTTGCTTTTCTAGAGGGAAGGGAAAGAAAGAGAAGGAACAAAGACCTGAGCTCCTCAAAGTGCCACCAGCTAGCTCAGCCTTCGTGGATTCAGCTTGGTCCTCTTGGCAAACTCTGAGATGCTCAAGGAGGTGTTTAGAATACTTCCAACTCTGAACCCTCCCCTCCAGGGAGTCCCCACTGTTCAAAGCCCCCGAGGAATCTGAGTCACCTGCCCATAGGCCTGGCTCTTCTGGGGGAGTCTAGATCTGGTGGCCAGTGGCTACGGATGAGCAGTACCCTGTGCCCAGGCCAGGCACCCCTGCTGTCAGCTCCCACGGCCCCTTTCTGAGCTCTGTTCCATCCCTGCCTAGCCTGACAGCACTTAGCATGGTGGCCTCCCGAAAACACTAGGGAGCTGGACGGAAGCCACAGGTCCCAGGGCTATGAGGCCACTGCGGGGGCGGGGGTGGTGGCTGGGCACAAAGGCCCACCATCCAATGTGACAGAGAAGAACAGGCCCAGTTGCAGCCTCAGAAGATGACTCCTTGGACACAGCTACGCCGCCAGCAGACAGGGCCTGCTCAGCCAGCCCAGGCGGTCTGAATCAGAACTCAAGACCCTCGAGAGCTTCCACGGCTCAAGTGGGGCAGGGCACTGCTTAAGGGGGACTCTGGCAGGTCCAGTGAGCCACAGAGATGAAGCAAAGTGAGAGAGGAAGTGGAAGCACTGGGGAGTGATGCCAGGAGGGAGGGAGAGAGTGGAGAAGAGTTCGGAAGAACAGGGACAGAGAGCCGTGTGTGCTGAGGGAGTCCTGTCAGCAGCGGTTTGCTCGGCTGGCTCAGCCTGGGCCAGGGCCCACCGTGGCCTGCCGCAGGCGTTGGCCTGGCTTTGGTGGGAGCCGGACTCCAGCTCTGGGTGTGCCTTGGTGAGGAGGGCTGAGCTGAGCCCCTTCCAGTTTCCTCAGCGGTTGTCCTGCCTTGGCCGGGGCTCTCTTCCCAGACCCACGGCCGGGAGTTTTGCAAATATCTGGCCCTTCAGCTCTACCAGGAGGCAAATTAAGGAAACACACTGGTGAGGAGGGGCTGTGGCTCTGGGAGTGAGGGTGTTGCAAGCCATGCCTGAGACTCTGGGAAGAAGGGGAGGGCGCAGGTGCAGTGGGGCAGGAGCCCAGCTCAGGCCCCTGCAGCAGGCAGGAGCGAAGAGGACAGTCCTGGGAGGAGCCGGGGTGGGTAGAGGCCCAGCCAGGCAGGCAGCAGGCAACAGGCGGGCGGGCAGGGAGGGCAACAGGGGCGAGGGCGGGGATGGGCAAAGGGAACCAAGCTCATGCCCAGAAAGGAGGGCCAGCCAAGGCATGTCTCCTGCGTCAATGCTCTTCACCTTAATCCTCCAGGAAGGAGCTGAACCAGCCACATTTGAACACTGTGTCTCTGAACGAGCCCAGTGCAGACAGCTGGGGCTATGGTGTGACTGGGTGAGGGCACGGGCTGGACGGCGGCGGGGGCGGGGTCTGCTGGGTCAGCTTTGACTCTGACTCTCTCCTCTGAGCATGAGGAAAGTGTAAAGCAAGAAAACAGGGTGGGAAAACCCCGCAGCCCCTAAGACTCCGAGTGAAAGGTGCCTGGCCTGGAGCAGAATTAGAGTGAATAGCATCTGCTCTATGGGGAGGCAGCAGGAAAAGGAATGGGAGAAGAAGAGGGAGGGAGAGGAAATTTGGACACCCCGCCACTGATTCACATGCAGATGTCAAGCATGTTGCAGGCCCGAAAAGCAACAGCTGGCAGAACGGACTCAACAGTGTTGTCATTATGGACTGGAATGGAGGTGGGGGCCCCCATTCCCCAGCCCTCTCCCCAACCGCCTGCTGATTCTGCTCTTATGCCTCCTTTCGTTTCCCAAGTATTAGGGGCCCAGAAGCTCCATACTGGCTTGGCCTAGCCCCTGAGTTCTTTGAGAGGATGCACAGATGAGCCCTGAGGCCTCTGGACCCCTGGAAGTGGGTCTGGAAGTTTCTCTGATCCCAGAGGCCTCAGCCCTAAGACTAGTCAGGGATAGGCTTTCTGTCACCCAGTCTGCCAAGGGCTCTGCTAGGACCCTCCAGCCTCTAGCCTGACTACCAGTTCGTGGGGGAAGAAGTAGCTCCGTGGGTCCCCTCAGAGCTCAACCTTCCCACACTGCTCAGTCAGTTCACTGTAAATAGGCAACAGCCCCAAGTCCAGGTTTGCAAGGAACCAGATGGCAGGGGTGTGTGCAGGCAATAAACATCAGAAGTAGGATGTTCCCACCTAGGCCTGGCCTACAGGCTCATATTGGAAGGGCTGGGAGGGAGGGTGGGCATGAGAGCAGGTGCCTGGCAGTAGGAGGGCAGCTGGCAGCTTGTGTGGAGGGTGTGCTGGGTGTGTTCTCACACAGACCAGGCCGCCCTGCCTGCCGGGAAACTGTTACTGGCTTAGTGGCCGGCTAAGGAACTGGGCTTCCTGGCAGAACTTTGGAAGCCTAAGGGGAGTGTGACATATTCTGAGGACCTCCTCTGCAGAGGCGGGGAAAGGGAGAAGCAATTGATTTTGTAGCATGGGAAGGGGTGGGAATGGGGAAGCTCCCCTCGTCTCTGGGAGAACTGGCCTCAGCCTCCTCCTACCCACCCCTTCCTGGAGCACCCATCCCAGCCCTCACAGGTCGCCTGGCTGATTGCTTGCTGAAAAGAGTTGGGCTCCCTCTCTACCAAGCCAGCTCTGTGCTAGGAAAGATGGGTGGTAGGCAGAGGAACCCTGAGAGGCTGAGGGCACTATGCTGTCACCTCCAACAAAGGGGGCCTCTCCATTCGCGGACCCTGAGGTTCATGAGGGCAGGAACATGTCTGTCTTATATCCCTGGCACAGGTGAAGAGACGGAGCTCTGGGATAGTGAGAAACTTGCTCAAAACCATACAGTGAAGCAGGGGCATATCTGGGGCGGGAGTTCATGTTGCCAGGCCCTGAGCCTGGCCCCTTCCTGGACACCATGCTGCAGCTATTTCTAGATTTCATGCCAAAGTACCAGGCTCTGCCTGGTGGGGCCCTCAGGCCTCCTGGGAAGACTGAGCCCTGGGGCCCTTCGCATGGCAACCCTCAACCCCTCGCCTGACCCACAGCTGCTGCCCCTGCCCCAGGAAGGACCCGGTACCTCTGTCCTGTTTCTGTTAAGTCAGGAGTCAGAAGCACCAGGCCCAGAGGCTGGTCTTCCCAATCAGCAGAGAGAAAGGAAGAGACCTCTGTCTGACATTTGCCAGCCTGACCCCCTGAGAAGGAATGGGCTCAGAGAGCCATTCAGGGTGCCCAGAAGGCAATCAGATACTATCAGACCTTCCTATTAGCAAATCCTCTTCCTCCTCAGGCACCAAGCGCCCTCCTTGCAGCCTGGAGCCACCTGCCCTGGGCCAGCCCCTTTTCTTGCCAGCACCTGTCTGGCCTCCTTCTGCCCTCCCTGATCTGCCCCCGATGGAAGGGAACTGCCCCGGGTGCAAGTCCCCTAATGCCAACACTGCCGTTCGCGCCCGTGGTGGGTGGCAGGTGTGCCCGGGAGGGAGGGTGGGGATGAGGTGGGTCAGGGAGAGGGAGGGATAAAAACCTTTCATCGGATTGGGAGCTGTGATGTTCCGCGAGCAGATCGAGAGCATCACGTGCAGTTTATCCTCCTCTTCCTCATCATCATCCATAGAGGCCGCGTGGCTGGCCGCTAGGTGGTGGTAGTTAATAGTGACTGCTCAAAGAGAACAGTGAGAGGCAGAGGCATGAGGACCCTCATCCCTGGGCAGGATGGACTCCCTCCTTAAGGTGAGTGGAATGGAGGCCGGGGTCATCATGAATCTGCAGGGCACAGAAGAGGGGAAGGGAGGGGACCAGAAAGCTCTTTGGATGATTTTCCTGGGAGAGTGTGGAAGGAGGCGAGGGGCTGGGGCAGCTGCAGAGCCTCACTCTTCGGAGGCAGCCTCTCTAGGAAGAACAGAAGAGAGAGAACAGAGGTGGGAGGATGTGAAAGACTGGGACTGTCTGGGACAGGCTGGCAGCCCAGGAGGTCCTCGCCCTCGCAGTGGTTGTGCATGATAGCTGGCAGATGGGTCCTGATCGTTCTCTAGCTCCTCTCAGGCTGGACCAAATCTGAAGATTACTCCAAATCCCCTTTTTCAGACTATAAATTCCACCTTCTTCCCTCCCAGGAAAAGGAAAGGGTTTTCCCAGAGCTGTCCTCAAGCAGCTGGAGTCGCTTGGTGGAGTTTCAGCCTCTGGGTGCCCTGGCTTGGCCTTGGCGAGGTGGTCCTTGAAGTGAAGTGAGCAGGATTGGGAAATGGCAAAGATCAAAGAGGGGAGGCAGAGACCGGAGAAGCTAAACCAAGCAACAGCCTGAGATTAAGCACCAAGTGTGTAAACACATTCTGGCCAAAGATGCATCTCTTTGTCGGGTACATCTGGGAAGGGGGGGACATCCCTGTGCCGTGTGCCCTCTGAGCCTGGTGGAGCTATCTGTGCTGTGGCTGAGTGTGCGGTCTGGTCCCTAATACAGAGACAACTTGTTGACAACTTTTTGGCACAAGTTAGAAATTTAGGGAGCAGGTGGTCTTGTTAGCAATAAACGCTCTGGGCTGGCAAATTCCCTGACCTCATCTGTAAGAAAAGCAAGTCAGGCCCAGAGAAGCCTATGGGCAGCAGCAGCACTCTGACCAGAAAGGGAACTTTGGTGTTGGTAGATGCACATAGACAGAGAGACCCCCCTGGGCCCAGGGGTGTGTGTCCAGGGTGGGGCAGGACCCACAAGGGCCAAGCCACCTTTCTACCTGACAGTCCCCGAAGCCCCCAGGCAGCCCCGAGTCTGTCTCTGATGCAACCTGCTCCTTCAGCTAATGCTCAGCAGTAGGTTGGTTCGAGGAGGGCTCTGGCTCTAGGGCAGTCAGTGGACAATATTCACCATCCAAAAAGAAGCGCTGGGCCGGGCGTGGTGGCTCACGCCTGTAACCCTAGCACTTTGGGAGGCTGAGGCGGGCAGATCACAAGGTCAGGAGTTCGAGACCAGCCTGGCCAATATGGTGAAACCTTGTCTCTACTAAAAATACAAAAATTAGCCAGGCATGGGGGAGTGCACCTGTAATCCCAGCTACTTAGGAGGCTGGAGTAGGAGGATCGCTTGAACCCGGGAGGCAGAGTTTGCAGTGAGCTGAGATCGCGCCATTGCACTCCAGCCTGGGTGACAGAGTGAGACTTCGTCTCAAAAAAAAAAAAAAGCAGCACTGGTCCCATACCTGGGCTGTCTTGTGGGGGTTGGGGAGCAGGAGGTGAAGAGCAATGGAGGGTTCCCCACCTTCTACTTCTAGTTTTTCCACGTTTTACCCCTGGACAGGGTCCGAAAGGATAACTAAGAGTCTTGTGTAGTGACGCCTAGGTCTGCTGAGCCAAGAGTCTTGGGGTGGAGAAGTGGGGAAGAGAGCTGGGTAGAAGAGATGCACCTTTTCAAAGGCAATACCTGTGGGTGAAAGGTCCAGCTGAGAGGCTAGGCGATGAGCCTCTGGTGTTAACCTGGCCTGGTCAGTGGGCCCTGCCTGCTGCCCTCCTGGGTGACGCTGCACTCCCCGCCTCCCCGAGCATCTTCTGCTCCTCCCCAGGGATGAGGCTCCGGACACTCACTGTGCTCCTGCCTGTGGCGGTAGACGATCCGGAACACATAGTCCGTGGCCCGCCCCATGCCCATCTCCTCCATATCCACGGAGCGAATGCTGCTTCATTTCCGTAGCTTGGGGAACACCTTCCCCTGTGGAAGGAGGGGTAGGTGGTCGGGCTGTCTAGGGCAGAGTCTCATCCAGGGTTCCACACAAGGCTGCTCCTAAGAACTCTATGTGGGGAAGGAAGGGAGGCGGGCAGAGAACCCCCACACACAACCCTTCCCCCAAAGCCTCCCACCCGAGTTACCTTCCCCTGCTGGGTCCACAGCGGGAGCTCTAGCTGTCCCCGAGGCAGCAGCCCATTCTCCAGACAGGACAGAAAGGACAGTAGGTGTCCTCCCTGCGGGAAATGCAGCGGCGGCCTCTGGATGCCATCCTGGCTCACCAGCACAAGCGCGCCACCGCTCTCTGGGGGTGAACGCAGAGAGTGGGGCTGAGGCCCTCTCATTGGCTATCACAGCCTGCCAGCCAGCGCCCCAAGGCTGGGTAGGAGGCAGATGGCTGGGCTACAGCATGGCCTGGGAGCCCCATTAACAGGGATGGGAGGAGGATGAGGAGTGTTACAGGCCCCATGCACAGTGCACAGCTGGCAGAAGGCAGCCTCTCCCTTCCCACCCAAGCCGAGGACAAGGCAGGCTTACTTTGCTGGTGGCAGTGGATGCACACGACCTGGCTGAAGGGCACCACCAAGGCATAGTCCCACTAAACGCTAGAAAGGAACCAGACTGCTGTCACTGTGTCCAAAGACCTGCCATCCTTCCTTCCTTCCTTGTCTCCTGGTCCTACCACCCCACGAAACTCCCCTCAAGATAGGATGACCATAGCCAAGAAGTGTGCACAGCCAGCCATGACCCCTGAGATCTGTGCTGCCCACTCGGCACATGGACAGCTGTCGGTCTCAGCCGCTGAGAGCTTGGCTCAGACAAACCTCTTCATGGCCAGGCTTGGCTCCATCCTAGAGAGCTTGGGAATCACTCCAGGCAGCTGCTCCCTGCTATTCTTGGCATCCAGATAAAGAGTGAGGTTGGCCTCCTGGAGCAAGTGAGGTTTCTCCATCCCTCTGCCTGAGGTCAACCCCACTCCCTGCCCTGGCTCCTGGGAGCGAGTCCCAAAGCCCCTACCTCTTTTCCAGCTTGGAGTCCCCCAGAGTCCCATTCATGAGCTGGTTGGGGGTCCACTTCAGCACTTCAGAGTCAGGCTCTCTGCAGACTGGTGCAGGGAGAGGTAGTCAGGGACCGCCTCCATATCCTCCTTCTACAGCGGAAGACACCGGAAGACAGAGATGATGAAGGGCTGAGAGGCTCTCAGGGATGGCCTGTGAAAAATGAGCTCCCGCTGGGAGAAGGGGAGGCCAAACTAGGCTAGTCACGGCGTCCTGGACTAGGGACTGGGCAGAAGCACGGGACAACAGGACCCAGGCAGCAGATATGGACATGTCCTTTCCCTGGTCAGCCTGGTGCCACTGACTCTCTCCTGCCAGCCTCCTGGATGCCAGGTCCATTCCAGGCCAGCCATACCCACGCTGCGGACTCCCCTCGCCTGCTGGCTGCCATTCCTGTCCTCTGCCAACTCAAGGCTGGGCGTGAGTCGTGTGAAACAGGGAGTTGAGAGGCTGGGGCCATTCTTCCCCCCTCTCTGGTCAAGCTCCTCAGGAAAGGAACAGCCATGGCTAGAGGCTTCCAGTCGTCTCATTCTGGGACCTTCGCGGAGGGGTGGCATGATGAAGCTTTCCTACCGGCTGCACCAGCACGTGGTTCTTGCCATAGAGCAGCCACGTCCGTGAGTTCTGGTGCAAGGACTCCACACACTCGCGGGCGCAGGCAGCCAGCCTGTCCTCCGACGCGCTGCCGCTTGAGTGCCGTTTCCGGATCTGTGTGGAAGACCAGGGCTCAGCCTCCAGCCTTGGGAAACTGGCCTCAGGGCTTGAGCACCCTCACGCTTCCTTGCTGACCCTCTCCAGCTGACCCCAGGGTCCTTCCTGCCCCGGTTTACTCCCAGCCACCCTCTGCTCTCCAGCCACGGACCAGCATGGGCTCCTGGCATTTCTGTTAAGTTTTATTGTGTGGAGAAGGCTCTTCTGAGGTGGCCACTACCTTGGGGCATCTCCAAGTCCTGTCCTGTAGAGAGGCCGGTTTCCTGTCCCTACAGGCCCAAGGGCATAGCCCAGATGAGCCCAAGGGGTGGGGAGGGGGCACCTACCCACAGGGCTGGGCGCTTTGCAGGGGAGTCCTGGCGAGTAGGCGGACTCCGGATGCGGTGCCTCTGGACCAGCTCATCAGCAGAGGGGTCAGTCCAGTAGTGATTGGCTGTCTTGAGCTTAGTGTATTCCAAGGCACTGGGTCCCACTGTGGAGACAGAGACAGCCAGCTCAGACGATGCTGCCTCAGCACCTGCCCCGTACCCACCGCGGGCCTGGCACAGGCCCCTGTGCTCTCAGGCTCACCTAGAAGAGAGGCCAGGATCGGGCCGAACACAGGGTCTGCCAGCAATGCCTCCTTCTCGTAGTACTTGCTGCCAGGAGACAGACAGTGTGACGGCCGAGGCTCCGGGACTCATTCCAGGGCAGTCAAGCTCACCAGGTAGGGACGTCCCCACAAAGACCAGATTCAGATCAGTCACCAAGAAACAGTGAGTCCTTAGGGACTGGGCTTCGTGAGGTGCCTGGTATGGCCAACGCCTTGAGGGCACCGAAGGGGACGGGGAGATGGAGGGTTGCCTACAGGCTGTCACGGACAGGCAAGCATCCCGAGGGCTGGGGCTGAGGGATGTCGGGAGACAGGTCAAGGGAGGGGCTGCTTGGGGAACGGGGCAGTCACCTGCAGTTTTCTGCCAGGTATTGCACAACCCTGTCCAGAACTTTCTCGATGAGCACCGCGCGTACCCATATGTGTTTCAAGGCCTGAAGGCTGAGGGCCGGGGCCTTCCCGCTGACTGAGCCCTGTCTCCGTAGGGCCTCCTGGCTGACCCCTGAGGGTTTCCTGCAAAGGCGGGGAGGGCTCCAGGAGTGCAGTGGTCTAGAGGTAAACCCCAGAATGCTGGTATCGGGAGTGGGGCTTGGTACCCCAAGATGGGAGCACAGAGAACTGACTGGGGTTGGGGTGAAGGAGGGGTACAGAGCCTTGTGCCCACAAGGAACCAATCCCCTCCCTCAGGCTGATCCCTCACCCAGAGGCCCTGCAAGGAACAGGCCCAGGATGCCAACTTTCCGATGGGCTGTCCTAGGAAGTAGCAATTGCCAAGTGGGAAGAGCTGAAAGGAGGGAAGAAGGGGCTGGCCCAGGGCTCACCTGCCCTCTGCTTGTTGCTGCAGCTCCTTTACCTTGTGGCAAATCTCCCCTGCCACTGGGCACGTCTTCCCCACCTTGGTGAACAGGGCTGCCATCTTGTCACTGCGCAGGAAGCCAGTGGCACCGCATCTCAGCTGATGCAAGAGGCAAGCCTCCACCGCACCTAGGCCACAAAGGGAAACAGCATCTGAGCCTGGGAAAGATGGGGGAACAGGGAGAAAAGCTCCTCTTCCCCATACCTGTGGTGAGGCAAGGGGTAAGGTCAAGCCAAGGACAGGCCAGGGTATTTCCCTGGCCTTCCTTCCAAAATTCGCCTCCCTGTCCCTGGGCTCCTGCCCAGGGGCGAAGAGCTTTGACATGTCAAGCTGTCCCCCTCCCTCGCCTGGTGCGCACGCGCCTCCTGTATGCAGCCTCACCCCTGGGGATCGTGAGGACCAAAGCTCCCCGCTCAGGGTGGCATGAGTGGCTCCAAACCTGACAGCAAGGCACAGCACCCACAGGACGGGGATGTGAGGAGCACCCAACTCCGGAGCCTTTCTGGAGGGCACGGAGGATGCGGTTGCAAAGGAACAGGGCTCTGCAGGAGCTAAAATATTGATGAAGTCACTGCAGAGCTCGGACCCAACAGTGGCCGCTGGACTGATGAGCCCAGCAGCTGAGGGAGAGATTTCTCTTTCCCATGCTAGGAGGGCTTCCCTCCATTCATTCATGGTTTAGGGTTAGGCTTAGTCTCTGTCTGGACTTTCCACAGACAGACCCTGCAGGAAGAAAAGAAGGGCTTGGTAGGAGACGGTAGGGAGCTGCCCTGTGCCCAGACAGACTCTAAAAACAGGAGTGTGTCTGTGTGTGGGGCGGAGGAGCTTCTACATGATTGGGCCAAGCTAACTGCTTTACAGGTGAGGAAGAAAAGGCCCAAAGAGGGGAAGAAACTCGATCACAGTCACAAAGTGGCAGAGCCACCAGGACGAGGACCCAGGACTCCAAACCTTGGCCCGAGCCCCTTTCGCCACGTCCAGGTGTGTCTGGCTGGGGGCAGGGACACTGCGGGGAGAAGGAGGAAGTTTTTCCACATGGACTGGAAACAGTGAGTTGTGCTGGAGACAGTCAGACAGAACGAGGTCTGAGCTTGGCATGGTCACTTGCTCTGAGACTCAGTTGTTTCCTCTGTGAAATGGGAAGAGGGCTAGCGTGAGAAGTCGCATGAGACGGAGGATGTGAAATCGCCCATGCAGGGTCTGGCTCTCAGGAAGCGCGAGGTCTAGGTCAGTTCCTGACTCCTCACCCTGTTTGTTCAGATACAGTTCTACAGCTGGCCTCTAAGAGCTGGGTTTCAGCAGGACCTCTCCCCGACAGGAACAAGAAGAGGGTGCACTGGAGAGAGGATCCAAGGCTGCCCCAGAAGTGGGTGGAGATGGGGAAATTGAGGTCCATCAAGTTTTATTTTTTTTGGGGACAGGGACCCACTCTGATGCCCAGGCTGGAGTGCAATGGTGGAATCTCAGCTCATACAGCCCTGACCTCTGTGGTACAGGTGATTCTCCCACCTCAGCCTCCCAAGTAGCTGAGACTACAGGCACGCACCACCATGCCCGGCTAATTTTTTATATATATATTTTTGTAGAGGCAGGATTTCGCCCTGTTTCCCAGGCTGGTCCTGAACTCCTGGGCTCAAGCCATCTGCTTGCCTCGGCCTCTCAACGTGCTGGGATTACAAGCCTGAGCCACCGTGCCCAGCCTCCGTCAAGTTTGTTTTGACTAGTACTGTTAGAATGTGAAACCTGGAGTTAGGAAATAATTACTGAAAATAGGATTTCTCACCTGTTTTTTGCCTTTGTTTTTAGTTACTGACTAGCAGTCACCACCGGTCTATGAAGGAATTTTGTTTGTTCCTCCCTTGGACTGAAGTCAAGAAGGGAGAGAGTCCCGGGGGCCAATCTGGAGGGCAGCCAGCTCAGCGAGAGCATCCCAGGGCTGGGGAAACAGGCAGGACCCCTCCTCCCCCTGAGGGCCACCTGCTGGAGCTCTTCACTGCTCAGGCCTTGGAGGGTTTTGTGTTAAGGCACAGCCCTTTCTTCACAGTGTGTCTGTACATTTACACACATGTGCAGGCTGACAGATGTATGTGCACCTATCGTGTCTGTATGGGGCACAGGGGGAAATCTTGTTTTGTTTTAAGACAGTCGGCCGGGCGCGGTGGCTCACGCTTGTAATCCCAGCACTTTGGGAGGCCGAGGCGGGCGGATCACGAGGTTAGGAGATCGAGACCACAGTGAAACCCCGTCTCTACTAAAAATACAAAAAATTAGCTGGGCGTGGTTGCGGGCGCCTGTAGTCCCAGCTACTCGGAGAGGCTGAGGCAGGAGAATGGCGTGAACCTGGGAGGCGGAGCTTGCAGTGAACCAAGACTGCGCCACTGCACTCCAGCCTGGGTGACAGAGCAAGACTCCGTCTCAAAAAAAAAAAAAAAAAAAAAAAAAAGTCTCACTCTGTCACCCAGTCTGAAGTGCAGTGGTGTGATCTCAGCTCACTGCAACCTCCGCCTCCTGGGTTCAAGTGATTCTCCTGCCTCAGCCTCCCAAGTAGCTGGGATTACAGGTGTGCACCACCACGCCCGGCTAATTTTTGTATTTTTAGTAGAGACGGGGTTTCACCATGTTGGCCAGGCTGGTCTTGAACTCCTGACCTCAAGTGATCCGCCTGCCTCGGACTCTCAAAGTGCTGGGATTACAGGTGTGAGGCACCGCACCCGGCCCACATGGGGAAATCTTTGGTTTAAGCGTCCACATGCTCCTCTCCATGATCAGTCCCCCCAATCCCTGGAGGTCTTGTGTGGTGGCCCTGGGATATATAGGCGAATGACCCTTTTGTCCCAGTATCTTGGTCCTGGGCTGCTGCAGCTACAAGTCTGTGCCTGTGGAAAGGGGGTGATCATTTCCTGGGGTTGCACTTCCCATTCAGAGTGGGGAGAGAAGCAGCATTGAACAGGGCAGAGGGGCAGCAGGTGGCATACGTCCTGCACGCATCACGTGCCTCAGTGGTGTGACTAATTGCTGGGATAATGAGTCATTCGCTTCCCCACCTTCCTTAGGCAACCACAAATGCAGCCAGGCCAGGGGGAACTGGCGAGTGGCTAGCCCCAGCACTCCCATCGGGGTGGCCTCGCCTACCTTCCTGGCCAGCCTCTGAGCACAGCCATGGGGTTCTTTCGGGTGAGAGGAGGTATTCCTAAGCAATTACCACAACTAAGGAATACTGAGAGAAGCCAGGCATCACGCTCAGTCCCCCCTTTACCCCACGGTCCCTAATTTCCTTCTGTGCAACCCAGGCAAGGTGCCAGGCAGTGTCTGGGGAAGGAGAAATCTCTCTCATGCATCGACTTTCCAAGCTAAGACCGGTTAGGCCATTAGGCCAGGCATTACTGACTCAGCTCTGTGGGCTCCCGGCCAGTAACTGTTCACACTGCACTTGTCCTATGCCATGCCCGCAAGGTGTCCTCCACCAAGAGTGTGCACGTGTGATGAATATGTTATCGCGTGCAGTGTGCAGGCAAAATAATAATAACACCACTACTTGAGAACTATGACCCGAGAGGACTTTGTGGATGGGCTTCTGGGGCTCCAAAAACTCCCTCCATGGGGCCAGGCGTGGTGGTTCATGCCTGAAATCCTAGCACTTTGGGAGGCCGAGGCGGGCGGATCACGAGGTCAGGAGATCGAGACCATCCTGGCTAACACGGTGAAACCCTGTCTCTACTAAAAATACAAAAAATTATCCAGGCATGGTGGCGGGAGCCTGTAGTCCCAGCTACCCAGGAGGCTGAAGAAGGAGAATCGCTTGAACCTGGGAGGCAGAGGTTGCAGTGAGCTGAGATCGTGCCACTGCACTCCAGCCTGAGTGACAGAGTGAGACTCCGTCTCAAAAACAAACAAACAAACTAAAAAAACAAAAAACAACAAAAAAGAGCCCCTCCCTGAAATTGGGAGTAATTTGAATGCAAATTGTTGATGTGCTCTAGAATAATCAGGAGAGTGCTTTTTTTTCCTGGATAGTGGGTATATGGTTCTCAGCTTCTGACCCAAAAAAGATTAAGAAGCTGTTTTTTTTTGAGACCGGGTCTCACTCTATTGGCTGGGCTGGCATGCAACGGTGCAGCCACAGCTCACTGCAGTCTCAGCCTCCTGGGTTCAAGCCATCCTCCCACCTCAGCCTCTCAAGCAGCTGGGACTACAGGCTTGGGTCACTAAGCTTGGCTAATTTTTAAAAATTTTTTGTAGAGACTGGGGTCTCACTATGTCACCTAGGCTGGTCTCCAACGCCTGGGCTCAAGTGATCCTCCCACCTCAGCCTTCCAAAGCACTGGCATTACAGGCATGAGCCACTGAGCCCGGCTCTGAGACTTCTGAGTCGAGCAGAAACCCAGGCATTGTCACTAATCGAAACATACATGGAGACATAAACACACACCATCCCGTATCTAGTGAATACCACACTCAGAACTGCCTGCAAAGCCGGCAGCAACAGCGTCCTCCTTCCCTGGGGACGTGTCTCACAGACAGACCGAGTCGGGACACTGAAGGACCCTTCCCCAGGGAGAGTCCACATGACGGCCCAAGCTTATCCCCCGTCCTGACTGGAGGCCCAGAGCACCAAGCAGAACCCCAGGGCCTTACTTCCCCTTACTCCTTCCTTCCCCAGGCCCCCACTATGACCCCACCTCCCAGGGTGGAGGGTGGTGGCAGCAGATACTTGTGGGGCTAAAGCACCAGGTTAGCTGAACCCACCTGCCTGCTGACTGAGCTGTCCGGGCCCTGGGCTCCCACCTGTGAAGGCTTCAGGACCCCTAATCCAGTGGGTCCCAGCACCACCTACGGCCACCCTGGGCGCACCACAAGGTGACAACCCTGACATCATTCGGCTCATTTCATATGAGAAAAAATGTGAACTAATTAATAAAAACCAACACTGGTTGGCATGGAAAGGTTTGGGCATATGAATCAAAATGGAGAAGAGAGAAACATGACTTTAGTGGCCAGGCACGGTGGCTCACGCCTGTAATCCCAGCACTTTGGGAGGCCAAGGCGGGCGGATCACCTGAGGTCAGGAGTGTGAGACCAGCCTGGCCAATATGGTGAAACTCCGTCTCTGCTAAAAATACAAAAATTATCCGGGTGTGGTGGTGGGCACCTGTAGTCCCAGCTACTCGGGAGGCTGATGCAGAAGAATTGCTCGAACCTGGGAAGCAGAGGTTGCAGTGAGTTGAGATCGCGCCATTGCACTCCAGCCTGGGTGACAAGAGCAAAAACTCCATCTCAAGAAAATAAAATAAAATAGAATAAAAAGAATAATAGTCTCCAATCCCATCCAGGTTGCCGTGAATGCCATGAATGTATTCCTTTTTATGGCTGAGTAGTATTCCACTGTATGTATATATCAGTTTCTTTATCCACTCATTGAATGATGGGCATTTGCCACCCTGGTTTTCTGGTGGCCTTTGGAGTCTGGGCCAGCTGAGCCCAGGTACATTCTCTACCCTGTCAGCCCATCCCATCCTGCTGACAGCAAGGCTCAAGGAACTGCAACTCTGAGTGGGCAGGAGCATAACTGCATTTAACTCCAGCACACTGTTGGACACCCCTACAAAGGTCTGGAGCCATCTTACCAGGGAAAGGCCAGGAACTACAGACTCAGACTAGCCCTGGGGCTCCCTTCACCAGCCCCTGGTGTGACCCCAAAGCCATCAAGTTATGCAGCTTAACAAATGCTACATGCGGCTGGAGACCACAAATGCTGATGGAATCCTATGGGCGCCCCAACCCTTACATCCCGATCTCGCCATTCTAAGATATGGGGCCCCTTCTCCCAACCCTTACACCCCGATCTCACCATTCTAAGATATAGGGCCCCTGTCCCCAACCCTTATACCCCAATCTCACCATTCTAAGATATGGAGCCCCTGCCCACGACCCTTACACCCCGATCTCACCATTCTAAGATATGGGGCCCCAGCCCACAACCCTTACACCCCGATTCCACCATTCCAAGAGGCCCAATTTAGAGTAGAGGAGACGCCAGGAAGACAGAGATGGAAGGGACGTTGGGAGCTGCTGAATCCATTCGTATATTGCTGGTGGGCAGGCGAGATGCTACAACCCGTATAGACGCAATATGGCACTCTCCATTAATGTTACAAATAACCTCTGATCCAGTAACCCCTCTTCTGAGAATGCACCCTACAGATATAACTGCGTGATTTTTTTTTTTTTTTTTTTTTTTTTTTTTTTTTTTGAGACGGAGTCTCGCTCTGTCGCCCAGGCTGGAGTGCAGTGGCGCAATCTCGGCTCACTGCAACCTCCTCCTCCCGGGTTCACGCCATTCTCCTGCCTCAGCCTCTCCAAGTAGCTGGGACTACAGGCGCCCGCCACCACGCCCGGCTAATTTTTTGTATTTTTAGTAGAGACGGGGTTTCACCGTGGTCTCGATCTCCTGACCTCGTGATCCGCCCACCTCGGCCTCCCAAAGTGCTGGGATTACAAGCGTGAGCCACCGCGCCCGGCCTAACTGCGTGATTATTTAGTTATAACAGCAAAAGACTGGAAGCCATCCACATGCCCATCAATAGGGGACAGGTTAAGCAAATATGGTACATCTCTAGCAGAATATCATGCAACTCTGAAAAAGAATGAAGATGCTCTCTAGGAATGAATAATGGAAAGCTCACCAATAGCAAGATGCAGAATGGTATAATTGCATGACACCTTTTAATTACAAAAAGGGAGGTGTGAACAAAGAATACAATCTTTTTTATTAGTATAAAAAACTTGGCTGGGTGCGGTGGCTCACGCCTGTAATCCTAGTACTTTGGGAGGCCAAGGCAGGTGGATCACGAGGTCAGGAGATGGAGACCATCCTGGGTAACATAGTGAAACCCAGTCTCTACTAAAAAACAAACAAACAAACAAAAAACTCTAGGCAAGGTGCAGTGGCTCACATCTATAATCCCAACACTTTGGGAGGCCAAGGTGGGAAGATCACTTGAGCCAAGAAGTTTGAGACCAGCCTAGGCAACATAGGGAGACCCCATCTCTACAAACATTTCAAAAATTAGCTGGGTGTGGTGACATGAGCCTGTATCCTAGCTACTCAAGAGGCGGAGGTGGGAGGATTGCTTGAGCCCAGCACACGGAGGTTGCAGTGAGCTGAGATTGCACCACTGCACCCCAGCCTGGGTGAAAGAATGAAACCCTGTCTCAAAAAACAAAAAACCAAACAGACAAACAAAAAACCAACAAAAGAAAGCCTCTAGAGGGATGCATGGAAACAAAAGTGGTTGCCTGTGTGGGACTTGTACATAGACAGGAAGTGGGTGAATAAGAGCAGAGAAAGGAGTGAGACTTTTCACTGCACACTTTTTTTTTTTTTCAAAGACAGAGTCTCACTCTGTCACTCAGGCTGGAGTGCAGTGGGCACGATCTCTGCTCACTGTAATCTCTGCCTCCCAGGCTCAAGTGATCCTCCTACCTCAGCCTGCCGAGTAGCTAGGACTGCAGGGGTGCACTACCATGCCTGGCTAATTTTTAAAATTTTTAGTAGAGACAGGGTTTCACCATGTTGCCCAGGCTGGTCTCGAACTCCTGAGCTCAAGCAATCTGCCCGTCTCAGCCTTCCAAGGTGCTAGGATTACAGGTGTGAGCCACTGTGCCCGGCCCCACTGTATCCTTTTTATATGGTTTTGATTTTTGAACCAGTTAAATATATTATGAACGCAAAATTAATTATAATAACTGAGTGGGTGACCAGCACTAGGGTTCCCATCATGAGATGATGCCAGAGAGTCTCTCCAAAGTAGATGTGAATCAGAATTCACAAAATTCAGGAAGGCTTGGTCGCCCGTGGGCATCCCGTTTCACCTCCTCCCTCAACAAACAGGATCTGCGGAATCGTTTGGTTTCCCACCACTAGGGGGCGCATGTGGGCTCTGCTTAGGGCAGCAGCAGGTGACCTGAGCGGGGCAGGGATTAGAGAAACGATCCAGCGGGCTGAGACAAGCTAAGGTGTCTCAGGAGCTCACAGAAATGAACTATAGCTCGGCTGCTAGAAAATGCAGCAGTGGGCCAGGCGCGGTGGCTCATGCCTGTAATCCCAGCACTTTGGGAGGCTGAGGCGGGCGGATCACGAGGTCAGGAGATCCAGACCATCCTGGCTAACATGGTGAAATGAAACCCTGTCTCTACTAAAAATACAAAAAATTAGCCGGGCACGGTGGCGGACGCCTGTAGTCCCAGCTACTCGGGAGGCTGAGGCAGGAGAATGGCGTGAACCCGGGAGGCAGAGCTCGCAGTGAGCCGAGATCGCAGCACTGCACTATAGCCTGGGCGACAGAGACTCCGTCTCAAACAACAACAACAAAAAAAAAACAAAAAATAAAACAGAGAGGAAATTAGATGTGAGTCTGAGAGCCCCACCCCTGCCAAGAGGCCCCCAGTCCTGACCCCAGGCTCCCGCCACTCACCAGGCATCCTCGCCCTCCAGCAGGTGGCGGTAGGGGGCGATCTCCTGCTCCAGCCACGTATTCACGTCCAGGAGGATCTTGTACTCCTGGTGCTGCTGCTCCATCTCGCAGCGAAGCTGGGCCAGCTGCTCCTCCACGCTGCCGATCAGCCCCTGGATCTGGGACAGCTGCATGCAGTAGCGGTTCCCTGTCTCCGCCAGGTTGCCCTCCAGGGATGCTTTCTGCAGGACGGCAGGAAGACCAGGGGTCAGTGAGGGTTGTCAGTGTCCTCTTCTGGGCCCACCCCCATGCACAGGACTGTTCCTACCATGCTGAGCTGGGACTGCAGCTCGATCTCCAAGGCCTGCATGGTGCGCCGGAGCTCCAAAATCTCGCTCTTGACGCTCTGCACCAGCTCGCTGTTGGCAACCACCTCGTGGTTCAGCTCCTCTGTCTGCAGACAGGACACAGGACAGGGTGGTGTGAGCCTGGATCCCTCTCCCAAGTCAGGCCTCCTCCCAAATCTAACTGTGGAGAGAGTGGTGCCTTCTCACCAGCTTCCCACGTCCCAAAGCCCAGAAATATGCCATTTGAAATGTTAACTTGTATGGTTAATCCCTGCGTGTGGGAGGCACAGACCGGAAACTTGAGAACCAGCCAGAACATGTAGCCTGGCTCTTGGTGCTAGTTCCTGACTTCTTGAGAGAGAGGTGGGGACTCCCAAGGTCTTTACCCTCTGCCTTTATTCTGTGGGGTCTCCCTACCTCCCTACCCACCCCCCAGATCCCAGCTTGAGCTCAGCTCCAGGTCTGTTGATGCAGTGGGTGACCCTGTGGTCCATGCAGCTTGCTGAGGAGGGGGCACCTCCAAGACACCTGGCTGTGGGCTTACTGTCAGTGCTAAGGCCCCTGAGCCCCAGCCCCTAAGAGAGACCTCTGGCCTGCAGCAGCCCCCACCTTGCTGAAGAACCAATCCTCGGCATCCTTGCGTTTCTTCTCTGCCATCTCCTCATACTGATCACGAATCTCGTTCAGGATGCGGCTCAGGTCCACGCCTGGGGCAGCGTCCATCTCCATATTGATCTCACCGCCCACCTGGCCTCACAGGGCGTTCATCTCCTATGGAAAAAGGGGATGTGGATGTGCGCATCTGGACCCATCCTGACCTCTCGCTCCCAAGCCTTCCCCAACGAGGGGACCCCACTCCCCACAAGCACCCCTCCTTTGTTCTCCCTCTGCTCTATCTGACCCTCTAAATGATTTTTATTCATCTGCTCAGTATTGCCTCCACCATCAGACTCTACCTCCCCCATTAGACCAAGGACTCTCCAAAATAAAATCTAATTATTAGGCCTATGCCCCAAAAATTTCCCCTCTAATTTCCAAGCTTCTATGTAGACATTCAGCTTTGAGAGTGTGAAATGGGACAAGAAGGAGACTTCCTTACTTATCCCCCGCCCTCGTGAGGGAGGCCAGGGCAGGTAGAGGGAGCTCTGCGGGACCCTGGGAGATTCCTCGGGTACAGAGAAGCAATGGGGTACAAAGAGGAGTCTGCCCTGCACGCTGGACCCCAAGGATCAGGGCTCTGTAGACAGGGAAGCCCTCTAAGGTGACTAATCCCAGTGCGCCTGCTCTGCTCTCTCCCACGGCCTCAGCCATGGCCCAGCCCCAGGGCTCTGCCACCCACTCCTCAGCATGTTTCACCTTCTGCCCCAGCCACCTCACCTCCTCGTGGTTCTTCTTCAGGTAGGCCAGCTCCTCCTTGAGGTTCTCAATGTGCATCTCCAGGTCGGCTCTGGCCAGGGTCAGCTCATCCAGCACCCTGCGCAGGCCACTGATGTCGGCCTCCACACTCAGGCGCAGGGCCTGCTCTGTCTCAAACCTGCCGTGGGAATCAGGGACTTCAGCCCAGGCTGCTTGGACCTGCAGGTCCAGGTCCTGGCTGCTCACCTGTCTTCATTTTGCCAGGACTCTAAGGGGTTGGAAAGGCTGAGGAGAGGGTCGAGTGGAAACAAATTCCAGCCCCAGGGCCCTGGGACCATCACAGGGCCAGATCCCATGCCCACCAGCTTCCTTACTTCTCTCTGCCTCCCGTCTCCCCTCCCTCTCTTCTATTCCCTGCCTAAGCACAGCAACCTTCAGAACTGGCTGCCTTCACTGCATCCTGGACTAAGGAGTGGGGCTCCTAGGACTGCCCTACCCTGAGCTCCTGGGCCTTGCCACAAGCAACCAAGGAGTCCTGGGGTCAGGAGGGGTACCCTGAGATCCTCCCCCAGCTGGCCCAAGGCTGCCCAAGCCCACAGCTAGGACTCACTTGGTGCGGAAGTCAGCAGCAGCCAGATGGGCATTGTCAATCTGTAGCAGGATGTTGGCATTGTCCACGGTGGCTGTGAGGATCTGAGGAGATGGGAGAGTAGTCAGGTCACTGGATGGGGATGGCTGAGCCCACACCAGGGTTCTGAGCAGATCTTCCTGCCTGGGGGCCTCTCTTCCCACCCAGCCCCTCCCTTGCCCCGTGCTGTATTATTGGCAGAGGAGAGGCAAGCAGGAGTCTGAAGGGCTGAAAGGTGCCTCTTCTTCCCCCGCTACTCAGTACCCCACCAGACCCCCATGCCAGACTCAGCCTTAAAGGAGAAGAGACAGCTGGCTGGGAGTATGAGGCAACCAGAAAAGAAAGGGAAAATGTCCCCAGGGCAGAAGCTGTCCCAGAATTCTAGAACAAGGGAGGGGATGTGGGCAAACCCCTCCTTTTACAGACAGCTAGAGGGTGCCCCTGACAGGCTCCCCCAAAAGGAGGCTAAAGGAGCCCTGACCAAAGAGTGGTTCCAAATCACAAGTCAGGACCCCTCCTAATCCCTTAACCCTGGGCTCCAGCCAGCAGCCCTGACCCCTGGGGTTTGCTGAGCCCGTCTTAAGGGACAGCGGGAGGAAAGGAGAAGCCAGAAAAATCCCCAAATAAGGGACATCAGAGGCCTTCCCCACCCTGAGGTCCCGCCCCCTCCCTTCTGCCTCCCCTCAAAGCAGGTGCTATGGGGAGCTCACTCAGACACCCCCACTCCACATCTCCCAAAACCCCCTCCTGCTGACCCCTGCTCCAAAGGAGCAAGACACCACGCATCCAGCGGCCCACAGGTGCAGCCCTCCATCTGCATCTTTCTGCCTCATCCTACAACCTCTCCAGGTGGAGGAGCTCCACGAGGGAGAAACTGAGGTTCCAAGGGGCTCCACGAGGCCTGTTTGTTCCTGACTCAGCCTGCTGCCCCCAGAAAAGGGGGATGTGGGCCACACAGGGGCCCCAAGGCAGGTTCCCAGAAGCTAAGCCACAGCCAAACCACTCTTGGCTCCCTGAGACCCTATGGCTGGACTCCAGGCCTTTGGCCGAGGCAGGAGTTAGGGGGAAGAAGTCAGGCCCCCCGGAGACCCCTCCCACCAGCAGGCCCTACCTCGTTCTGCAGCTCCATTGTCTTGTAGTACTGGCTGTAGTCACGGGTGGGCCCCAGGGCCTGCCTCTGGTACCAGTCACGGATCTTAATCTGCAGCTCAGTGTTGGCCTCCTCCAGGGCGCGCACCTTGTCCAGGTAGGAGGCCAGGCGGTCATTGAGGTTCTGCATGGTGGTCTTCTCACCTCCGGCCAGCAGCCCATCAATGCCCCCAAAGCTGCTGCCATAGCCACCGCCAGAGCCAAAGCTGTAGCAGCTGGAGTAGCTGCTACCCCCAAGGGCGCTGCCCAGGCCTCCAGCAGATCCCAGCCTGCCGGAGCCGGCACCCAGGCCGCCAGACAGCCGGCAGGAGTTGTGGGAGAAGCTGTCCCCCAGGCCGGAGGAGCCCCTGATGGAGCTGGAGGAGGTGAACTGGCCGATGGTGGTGGTCATGGTGGTGGCAGCAGGAGGCAGGCACACAGGAGAAGGGCTGGAGAGGAGAGGGGCCCCAAGTTGAGTAGGGCTGCCGGGGTTCACATGCTTCCCTGGGCTTTCATCACCATGGGCCACCTGCCAGCTCCCAGGTGGCTGGGGACCCCCTCCCCACCCATCATCAGGAATTTGCCTCATTTCTCCAAATCCTCGTGCTGGGTGCCGTGCGTGTGTGCGTGTGCGTGTGCGTGCCACTGCTCTCAGGCTGTCACCTGTGATTCGGGCGGGCCCTCCAGCTATGCTTTCCCATGACCTAATATGGAGAACAGGAGAAGGCAGAACTTCACCGTCCCCAGGCCCTCCCAGGCAGCCACCACCCCAGCCCCGCCCGCCTCAACCCTGTCTGGTGGGGAAATGGGTTGCAGTGTCAGGTGACCCCCCCGAAGTCGCTGTCTTTCACCCCACACTGCTCAACCCACGGTGCTGGCCCGGAGCTGGGTGCTGAAGAGAAAGAGGGGACCGAGAGCCTATCCTGCCTTGGAAACTGAGCCCAAACCCACCAGGCCCACCTCACAGCACAGAAATGCCATCAAGCCTCAGAGGCCAACCCACGTGGCAGATAAAGAAATTGGGGCTCCAGAGGGGTGCAGTATCCACACTGGCCCCTTCTGCAGAGCCTGACACCCAGGAATGCACTCTAGGGGCTACAGTTCCATCCGGTCAGCTTCTGTCCCTGCCCTATCCCTAGAAGCCCTTGCTAATCCAGTCTCCTCGTGTAAACCTTTGCCCAGGTTTACACTCCAGGCTGGGGTGGGCAAACAGGGGTTCAGCTATAGGATGGGGAAATGGTGGTCTGTGCTAAGAGAGGATCTAAACCAACTGAGAGGGGGATGCCCCCTTCCACTCCTCTCACCCTTCTGTACCCCAAGAGACCTCAGGGTCAGGTGAGGGGCATTTATCTCACGTCTCAGCCCGCAGGAAACTTAAAGGACATTGCCCAAGAAGAGGCTTTTACAGAGACCCCAGCCAGCCCCCTCCCTACTCCAGGCTCCCCAAGAAGTGGCTCCTCGGGTGGGCCATGTGCCCCACCACACAGCCCCACCCTGCCCTGCCCACCACCCCAAGCCCGGCCCTGGGTCCCTGGCCGGCCTCTCCCTTGCACTGGAGCAGGGGTGCCTGGTGAAACGGGCAACCTGATGCTCTCTGGGCCCTGCCCACGTTCCCCTTCCATCCACCCTCCTTTGCATCTTTCTGTGCCTGGGGCCCCCATAGGAAGCGGTCACATCCAGACTCACCAGGCCTGAGATGCTGGAGGATGGAGAAGTGCTTGCCACGGGAAAAATCCTCCAGGAACACATGAACAAAACTTCGCCTGCACCTGGGACATTCTTCTCTACGGCTGGCCTACGAGGCAAGTGTTCTGCACACGCTCCTTGGCTAACTCCAATGCAGAGGTGCACATGAGCCCAACCTCCACGGCAGGTGCAGAGCTTTGCCTCCCTTTTACAGTGTCTGTATTCAAAGGCCATATCCTGGAAGCCTCTTTCTGATAGGATGAGAGCAGACTCTGTACTACAACACAGATTGGGTAAGTCTCCAACTCTGATTAGTTAAGATTATCCAGTCAGAGCAGGAGATTATTATCCAATAAGAGTTGTCGAAAAAAGTTCCTTCTCACCCAATCAGAACCAAGCTTCCAAGATGCAGCGGTTGAGTACAGCCCTATAAAAGGGAGGCGAAGGCCCATTCCGCCATTTTCTCTTCGTGGAGGCTGGGTTCGTGTGCTCTTCTGTGGTGTGGTCGTCATGGACCGGAAGCGTGTGCGGTGCGCCTGAATTGAGGCCAGCATCAGGGAAGGGTGTCCCAGGTGCAGGCGAAGCTTCCTTCAGGTGTTCCTGGAGGACTTTCGGCTCGCAAGCGCTTCTCCATTCTCCCAACATCTCGGGCCTGGTGAGTCTGGATGTGAGCGCACCCCACGGGGCCCAAGGCACAGAGAGAGAGAGAGGAACGGGGTGGAGGGAGGGAAGCGTGTGCAGGGGCCAGGAGCGCCAGGCTGCTCGGGCTTCCCAGCCCCCGCAGCCCGCCAGGAGCTGTGGCCTGGCTCGGGCCAAGGCAGAGGCCCCACCTCCTGCTGCTGGCGCTGTCACCTCCCTGTGCTCCTGCCTCCTCGGTCCCTGAGGGCCTCCTGTCATCTGGAACTGGAAATAAGTTAGTGAAGTGACGTTTCGTGAATATTTATTGGCCTTTGCGTCTTTGTCTTCATTTTCAGTGCTGGCTTTTCTGTTGGGTCATTTGTGTTCTTACGTTGATTTGAAGAATTTAAAAAGATATTCTACAAATTAATCCTTTATGGGGTCATTTCTAGTGCAGATAGTTGTTTCTTAGTCTGGTCATTGTACCTTAATTTTATTTCACATTTCTTTCTTGGTAGTAAATCAGAAACTAATTGATTTTATAGATTGATTTTGTATCGTGTTACCTGGTTTAATTCACATATTCATAGTCGTCATTTTTGGATTGTGGTGGGTTTTTCATGTACTTATGTACCTGTAGTTATGTACTTATGTACTTATGTACTTAGTGTCAGCCACGTATGATAACAGCTATATTGCTTAAATGTTGGTTCTTACACCTTTATTTTTCTTTATTTTCTTCTTTTATTGTCCCGATCGCACCTCCTGAGCACGGTGTGTCTGGTTCTGATTCCAGGGAAAAGGTTTCAGTGATCCTGTATTCCTTATGTAATTTGCTGTAATTTCATTTTAGACAAACTTAATCGGATTAAGGAAGCTGCCTTCTTTTACATATGCTAAGAGTTAGTTATGACTAATTGTTGAATTTGAATAAATGCTTTTTTTACATATACTGTAAATAATCATATGTTTTTCTCCTATTTTTCTGAAAATAGGATATTTTACGCGAACTATTTTTGGATGTTAAGCAATCCTGCATTTTTTAATATATCTCTCTTGGTATCCATGTGTTACATATCCATATGTGGTTTAATTCATATGATATGATTGTTTTAGAATATTTGTATTTCTGTTAATGAAAGAGAGGGCCTATAATTTGTTTTTCTAATGTCCTATTCAGATTGTGGTGTCAACGTAATGCTGACTTCACAAAAAAAAAAGCACTGAAAAATATTTCCTATATTTCTTCTGTTTGGAAGAGTCTGAGAAATTTAGGTGTTTTCTTCCTTAAATATTTGGAATATTTCTTTAGGCGTGGAATTTTCCATGTGGAACAGTATTTTTGTTGGCTGGTTTGACTTCTAATAATTCAAATCCTTTGGTATATGTAGGAGTTTTTTTGTTTTATGTTATTTCTGTGTCCATTTTAGTAAGTTTATTTTTATTTTTTGGGAGACAGAGTCTCGTTCTGTCTCCCAGGCTAGAATGCAGTGGCGGCGCGATCTTGGCTCACTGCAACTTCCGCCTCCCGGATTCAAGCAATTCTCCAGCCTCAGCCTCCTGAGTAGCTGGAATTACAGGTGTGTGCCACCACGCCCGGCTAATTTTTGTGTTTCTAGTAGACACGGGGTTTCACTGTGTTGGCCAGGCTGGTCTTGAACTTCTAACCTCGTGATCCACCTGCCTCAGCCTCCCAAAGTGCTGGGATTACAGGTGTGAGCCACAGTGCCCGGCTGTATTTTTTAGTAGAGACGGGTTTTCGGCATGTTGGCTAGGCTTGGTCTCGAACTCCTGGCCTCAGGCGATCCACCTGCCTCGACCTCCCAAAGTGCTGGGATTACAGGCATGAGCCACCATGTCCAGCCTAGTAAGTTTATTTTTCAGTGTGATGTTATTTGAATCTCTGTTGTCAAACTTGTAGTCCTAAGTATTTCACAGAACCCTCCTAGTGTCTTAATACATTACTCTATAGAGCAGGCTTCTGTTTTGATTCCTGATACTGGTTTTTTGTGTCTTTTCTCTTTTAGTTAGTTTCACTAGTGATTTATTAAGTGTATTAATATTTATAAACCAACTTTTTTTTTGGAGACGGAGTCTCACTCTGTCGCCCATGCTGGAGTGCAGTGGTGCCATCTCGGCTCACTGCAAGTTCCGCCTCCCAGGTTCAGGCCATTCTCCTGCCCCAGCCTCCCGAGTAGCTCGGACTACAGGTACCCTCCACCCTGCCTGGCTAATTTTTTGTATTTTTTGGTAGAGACGGGGTTTCACTGTGTTAGCCAGGATGGTCTTGATCTCCTGACCTCGTGATCCGCCCGCCTCGGCCTCTCAAAGTGCTGGGATTACAGGTGTGAGCCACTGCTCCGACCGTATAAACCAACTTTTATCCTTGATTTGTTTCTGTTGCATTTTTTTTCCTATTTCATTGATGTCTGCTCTTTATTACTTTAATTCTGCATTATTTCATTTTGATCGTTTTTAATTCTTGAGAAGGGAGTTTATATGATTGATTGTCAATCTTTTTTTCTATTCTAACACATTCCTTTAAGGCTGTAAATTTCTCTCTAAGCAGGGATTTATCTGACAGCCCACATTTTCTGTCAGGTGTTTCCAAACCCTGTGTCTGCAGCCACGTTGACCTCCCAGTGTCTCCACCCTGTATTGCCTACAGCCATGCCAGGCCTTATGTGTCTCCATCCTTGCACCTGAAGCCTGTATCTTCTTGCCAGTATCACCATCCCGTAATGACGGAAGCCCACGTCTGCCTTTGTGCATTGTCACCTGGTCTGTCCTCTGCCTGCACTTTATGCCACCTGCCAGAAGTCTCCATTTCTTGCTCCTGCAGCCCATGCCAGCCATGTGAGTCTTCATCCTGTGTGCTTGCAGGACATTGCTTGCCTTGAATGTTGCCATCTCCTTAGCCTTCAGGCAGTAGCAGTCCTCCAGTGCCTCAATCCCTGTGTTTGCAGCCCATTCTGATGTTTTTGTCTGTCTGTCCCCTGAGCTTCTGCCCATGCCAGCTTATGTTTGCTACATTCTCTGTCCCCCTAATCCATGTTCACAGTCAGTGTTTTCATCCATGCTTTTTGGGCCATGTCTGCATTCATGTGTCTCGTTCCCCTGTGCCTTCAGCCCATTTCTGTCCTTTCTCTGGATCATTCTCCCAGGAGACTGTGCCCAAAACTCCTATCCCCAGTGTTTGTACCTGCAGCCAGTCTCTTTCGTTGAGTGTCTCCGTCTGTTGTTACTGCAGCAGAGGCCTGTCATTGAGTGTGCCTGCTTCCCATGCCTGTCTTCCTGTGTCTCCAGCCCTTGTCCATGCAGCCCACATTAGGACTCTTGTGACTCCACCCTTCAGCCTAGAGCCACATCTACCTTTGGGTGTCTTTATCTCTGTGCCCCCTGCCCACACCAACCTTCACCTACTGCTCTATCCTGTACCTGTACACATGTCTGTCCCTGGTGTGCCTCTCTGCTGTGCAGCTGTAGCCAGCGAACTCCCTTTTTGTCTGGATCCCCCGTGACTGTAGTCCAGGTCTTCTCTCCTGTGCCTGCAGCCCGTGTCTGCCCTTGAATGTCCCCATCCTCTGTGATTGTCACCTGTCGGCCAGGCCTAGCATGTTTCCACTCTGTGCCTATACCCATGTCTGCCTCCAGGGTCTCCACTCATGGTGCCACAGTTTGGTTCCCAGTCCCTATCCTCCTGGGGTGGATTCTGGCATTGTGTTGGGAGGGAGAAGGTGACCCATGAAAGGGAAGCCTGGAATGATGTAATGGGCAAGGAGGCTGCCATTCAGCAGGCTGCACAGTGGCAGAGAAGACATGGCCAGTCAGAATCCTCCCTGTATCGGGGCACTCATGTGGGGCTGTGCCTGGTGTGGGGAGTAAGGGGAAGCTGCAGCAGGAGGTCTGGAGCCACCTGGCCCTCTTGGGCCTGAGACCCTCCCCACTGCAGGGGCTCCATCACTTCCCCGGTGGTCCTGCCTCCTGGGATCCTGCCCTGCAGTGTTTCTGCAGGGATCCTCTCACCTGGAACTTGCAGTGGCGGGTTTCATGTGAGGTAGAGTTTAGCAAATGTTTATTGGCTTCTGTGCCTTTTCTTCATATGCTTTGCTCATTTTGTGCATGTTTTTGTAGGGTCCTTTTTTTATATTGATGGATTTATCTTAAATCTGCAAATTGATCCTTTATTGGCTCGTTTTGTCATAGATACTTGTTCTCTAGTTTGATCATTATTTTCTATTGGTTTCATACTAGTATATAGTAATCTGATTGTAACAATAATGTATCCAGTAAGTTATTAATTGTAACAGTTTTGGGGTTTTCAGGGATTGTCCAGGTGTGTAATAGTGTCATATACACATAATGACAATTTTTTTGGCTTAAAAATTAATCCTAATGCCTTTTTCTTACTGTATTGTTTCTCCACTACAATGCTGATTAAAGAGTGATAGCAGGCATCCTCATCTGGTCCTGCACTGGGGGAAAAGCTTCCCATAATTCTCTGTTAATTATGTTATTTGTTATTGGCTAGTATTAGACTTTATCAGATTTCATCAAATTAAGGAAGTTTTTTTTTTTTTTTTTTTGAGATGGAGTCTTGCTCTTGTCGCCCTGGCTGGAGTGCAATGGCTCGATCTCAGCTCACTGTAACCTCCACCTCCCAGGTTCAAGCGATTCTCCTGCCTCAGCCTCCCGAGTAGCTGGGATTACAGGCATGTGCCACAATGCCCAGCTAATTTTGTATTTTTAGTAGAGATGGGGTTTCACCATGTTGGCCAGGGTGGTCTCGAACTCCCGACCTCAAGTGATCCGCCTGCCTCGACCTCCCAAGGTGCTGGGATTACAGGTGTGAGCCACCGCGCCTGGCCTGTCCTCTTTTTATATTTTACTCAAGTTTTTTTTGTGTGTGTTTGTGGTTCAATTTTAAATTTTATTAAATGCTTTGAAAAACTTTCCAGCTAAATGATCTTACTATTTTCACCTGCATTTTTCTGCTAATGGGATGACTTACATGATTTATTTTGAATGTTAAGGACCTTGCATTTTGGTGTATATTCCATTTAGTATTGATCTACTGTGTTTTCATAGGTGGCTTCATTCATATAATATTTTGCTTAGAATATTTGTAGCTCTGTTTATTTATTTATTTTTATTTATTTATTTTTTTTGAGATGGACTCTCGCTCTGTTGCCCAGGCTGGAGAGCAGTGGTGTGATCTTGGCTCACTGCAAGCTCTGCCTCCCAGGTTCATGCCATTCTCCTGCCTCAGCATCCCAAGTAGCTGGGACTATAGGCGCCCGCCACCACGGCCGGGTAGTTTTTGTTTTTTTGTATTTTTAGTAGAGACGAGGTTTCATTTGTTAGCCAGGATGGTCTCGATCTCCTGACCGCGTGATCTGCCCACCTCGGCCTCCCGAAGTGCTGGGATTACAGGCGTGAGCCACTGCGCCCGGCCCCAGCTGTGTTTATTAAAAAGGAGATACATACTGTTTATGAAAGAGGTGACATAATTTTATTCATTTGTGTTCCATAATGCGTCCTGGTCCAATTGTGTCCTCAATGTAATGCCAGCTACACAAAAAATTTTAAAAATATTATCTTTATTTTCATTTTAGTGTTTTTCTTTGTATGGACTATTCCATAATTATGAGCTGCGAGTTTTACTTGTGGAACCTTTTTGTTTCTTGGTTTGATTTTTTTTTTTCCCAAGAATGTATTCAATTTGTTTAGTAGACTAGGAGTTTTTCTATTTCATGTTATGTTTGGGTCAGTTTGGGTAAGTTGGTTTTTAAATGTGGTGCATTTTGTTCTCTGTTGAATTTTTAGACCCACATATTTCACAAAGTCCTCTTAAGTTCTTGTTAAGGTCCACAGGCCCAGTGAAGAATGTGTCTATGTTGATTTCTGATATTGATGGTTTGTGTTAACTTCTCTTTTTCTTAATCACATTGACTAATGGTTTATTGATGTTATTTGTTGATTTGTTTTTTTGTTTTGTTTTGTTTTTTGAGACGGAGTCTTGCTCTGTCACCCAGGCTGGAGTGCAGTGGCGCGATCTCGGCTCACTGCAAGCTCCGCCTCCCGGGTTCACGCCATTCTCCTGCCTCAGCCTCTCCGAGTAGCTGGGACTACAGGCACCCGCCACCACGCCCGGCTAATTTTTTTGTATTTTTAGTAGAGACGGGGTTTCACCGTGGTCTGGATCTCCTGACCTCGTGATCCGCCCGCCTTGGCCTCCCAAAGTGCTGGCATTACAAGCGTGAGCCACCGCGCCCGGCCTGTTGATTTGTTTTTATTGTGCTTTATTTTTTATGTATTTATTGATGTCTGCTGTTATGTTTTTTATTGCCTTTATTCGGTATACTTCCAGTTTGATTGTTCCTTAGCTTTGATCCCTGAGAAGGAGCTGAGATGATTGATTTTCAGTCTCTCTCTGTTCTGACATCCTCACTTAGGGTGTACGTTTCTACTAAGCTCTGATCTAAGCATCTCCTGTATGCACTCAGCTGTTTCCAACCCCTGTGCCTGCAGCACTGTCTGTCTCCCAGTGTCTTCACCCCTGTGTCCCTGCAAACATGCCATGCTTTGTGCATCTGCATCCCAGTGCCTGAATTCTGCAGGTTCTCTCCATGTCTGCCCTTGTGTGTTGTCAGGTTTTGCCGTCCTCTCAGCCTGCAGTACAGATCTTGCCTAGATTGTCTCCTTCCCCCGCGCCTGCCTCCCATGCCAGTCTTCATTTGTCTTTGGTCCCTCTGCACGTAGCCCATGTCTTCCCTCACGTGTATCCATTCCTTATCCGTGTGGCCCATGTCAGGATACCTGGGTCTTCACTTATCACCTAGAGGTCCATATCCATCCTCACATGTCTTCATTCCCCAGCTGCCCTGTACCTGCAGACATATCTGTCCTCAAGTGCTGCCATACCATGTGCCTGTGGTCAGTGTCTTCCTTTTGTATCTGAAATCCTTGTGGCTGCAGTGCTGTCTTCTCATGTGTCTGTCCCCATTTCCTCTGCTGCACCCTAAAGGTCTCATGTGTCTCCATCACCTGTTCCTGCCTCGGGTTACAAGCGACACAGTTTGGTTATGTGTTCACTGAAGGACGATTTGATTCCTTCCAGGTTTTTGTCATTGTGAATAAAGCTGCTGTGTGTATTCTCTTGTTGGTTTGTATGTGGATGTGTTTTCACACCAGTTGGGTAGATGTGTAGGGGCACGGTTGCTGCATACTATGTGATGCTGCAGTTTCCTTTGCAATAACATGCCATGCTATCTGGTGAAGTGGCTATGCCATTACGCAGTCTCCCCAGTAATGAAGGAGAGTTCCTGTTCTGTATCCTCACCAAGGATTGGTAGTGCTGGCTTTTGCTTGTTTGTTGTTTATGTAACTGTCTTAATCGATGTATAGGCTATCTATCTCATTGCTGTTTTAATTTGCTTTCCTTAGTGTACAGTGCATTACTTTTTTCTCCTAATTCCCTAGTGTTCACCATGTCTTTATATGCTTATTTTCCATCAGAATATCTACTATTGGGAGGTATGGCTACATATATTTGTCCATTTGTTAAATGTAGTTTATTTTCTTACTTTTGAATTTCACAAGTTTTTGGTATATTTTGCATGCAAGTTCTTCTTCAGATATGTGTTTTGTAAATACTTTCTTTAAAGATAAGTCTGGCAAGGATGCCCTCTCTCACTACCCCTATTTAACATAGTATTGGAAGTTCTGGCCAGGGCAATCAGGCAAAAGAAAGAAACAAAGGATATTCAAATAGGAAGAGAGGAAGTCAGATTGTCTCTGTTTGCAGATGACATGATTCTGTATTTAGAAAACCCCATCATCTCAGCCCCAAAACTCCTTAAGCTGATAAGCAACTTCAGCAAAGTGTCAGGATACAACATCAATGTGCAGCAATCACAGGCATTCCTACACACCAACAATAGACAAGCGGAGAGCCAAATCATGAATGAACTCCCATTCACAATTGCTACAAAGAGAATAAAATACCCAGGAATACAACTTACAAGGGACTTGAAGGACCTCCTCAACGAGAACTACAAACCACTGCTCGAGGAAATAAGAGAAGACACAAACAAATGGAAAAACATTCCATCATAGATAGGAAGAATCAATATCGTGAAACTGGTCATACATTGGACATAAATCCCAAGAAAAAAAACTACTTTAAATTTCATATGGAACCAAAAAAGAGCCTGTATAGCCAAGACAATCCTAAGCAAAAAGAACAAAGCTGGAGGCATCATGCTACCTGACTTCAAACTATACTACAAGGCTACAGTAGCCAAAACAGCATGACACTGGTATCAAAACAGAGATACAGACCAATGGAACAGAACAGAGACCTCAAAAATAACAAGACACATCTATAAAAATCTGATCTTCAACAAACCTGGCAAAAACAAGCAATGGGGAAAGGATTCCCTCTTTAATAAATGGTGCTGGGAAAACTGGCTAGCCATATGCAGAAAACTGAAACTGCACCGCTTCCTTACACCTTATAAAAAAATTAACTCAAGATGCATTAAAGACTTAAACGTAAAACCCCAAACCACAAAAACCCTAGAAGAAAACCTAGGCAATACCATTCAGGACATAGGCATGGGCAAAGACTTCATGACTAAAACACCAAAAGCAATTTCTACAGAAGCCAAAATTGACAAATGGGATCCAATTAAACTAAAGAGCTTCTGCACAGCAAAAGAAACTACCGTCAGAGTGAACAGGCAACCTACAGAATGGGAGAAAATTTTTGCAATCCATTCATCTGACAAAGGTCTAATTTCCAGACTCTACAAGAAACTTAAACAAATTTACAAGACAAAACAACCGCATCAAAAAGTGGGCAAAGGATACGAACAGACACTTCTCAAAAGAAGACATTTATGTGTCCAAAAAACATATGAGAAAAAGCTCAACATCACTGATAATTAGAGAAATGCACATCAAAACCACAGTGAGATAACGTCTCACACCAGTGAGAATGACAATTATTAAAAAGTCAAGAAACAATAGATGCTGATGAGGCTGTGGAGAAATAGGAATGCTTTTACACTGTTGGTGGGAATGTAAATTAGTTCAACCATTGTGGAAGACAGTGTGGCGATTCCTCAAGTATCTAGAACCAGAAACACCATTTGACCCAGCAATCTCATTACTGGGTATATACCCATAGGAATATAAATCATTCTACTATAGAGACACATGTACCTGTATGTTTATTACAGCACTATTTACAATAGCAAAGACGTAGAACCAACCCAAATGCCCATCAGTGATAGACTCACTGCGGCTTTGATTTCCCAGGCTCAAGTGATCCTACTGCCTCAGCCTCCTAAGTAGATGGGACTACAGGTGCATGCCATCACACCAGCTACTTTTTAGTTTTTGTAGAGATAGGGTCTCGCCATGTTGCCCAGGCTGATCTTGAACTCCTGGGCTCTCATGATCCTCCTGCCTTGGCCTCCCAAAGTGTTGGGATTACAGGCGTGAGCCACCACGCCTGGCTGAGAAAAGTATTTTTAAGAAGAGGGAGTGATCAGCCAGGTCAAATTCTGCTGAAACACTGAATAAAATTAAGAACTGAACATTGACCATTGGATGTGGCAGTGCAGAGGTCATTTCATGGAGTGACTGGGGAGAGAGTCTGTGGGAAGGACTCAGCAGAGAACGGGAGAAGATAAATGGAGTCAGCACATAGACACAACGCTTTGAGAAGTTTTGCAGAGAATGGAAAGAAACAAATAGGATAGTAGCTGAGGGAGGAGTGAGGCTAAGTGACTTTACCACATGGGAGAAACGTCACTAAATTTATATATTGTTGGGAGTGACCCAGTGAGGGGAGGGACTGATGGTGCAAGGGAGCAGGGGAGCTGCTGGGGCCCTGCCTGAGAAGCTGCGGGTGGTGGATCCAGAGTTCCAGGGGAGGCCTGGCTTTGGCTTGGAGCCTGGACCGTCCATCCATGTTGAGAGGAGAGGACACAGAATTGGGACACAAACATAGGGAGGTGGGTGGTTTTGCCCATGTGGGGAGGCGGAGGTTCACTCTTAAATGCTTCTCCTGGTTTCTCAATGATGAGAAGTGAGGTCAGCAGCTGAGGCTAAGGATGGAGGAGGAAGTGTTGGAGGTTTGAGGAAAGAGGAGAAAGTCTGAATAGCTTTTCTGGAGAGAAAGCAAGAGAGAGAAAGAGGGAGAATGGTCAACAGCAACATAGTAGGATTTTTAGGAAGCATAAAGGACTGCGTGATCATGAATTTTGAAGCGAGATTGTTTTTTCTGCAGACACACTGAGCTGAATGGGTGCAGGCTCCAGCTTGTAAACGTTTGCTCTTTTTATTGACCTTTTGCACAGAACCAATATTTTGCTTTAGGCCAGGCGCGGTGGCGCCTGCCTGTAATCCCAGCACTTTGGGAGGCCGAGGTGGGTGGATCACCTGAGATCAGGAGTTTGAGACCAGCCTAACCAATATGGTGAAACCCCGTCTCTAATAAAAATACAAAAATTAGCTGGGCCAGGTGGCACGCACCTGTAGTACCAGCTACTCAGGAGGCTGAGGCAGGAGAATTGCCTGAACCCGGGAGGCAGAAGTTGCAGTGAGCTGAGATCGCATCACACTGCACTCCAGCCTGGGGGACAGAGCAAGACTCCATCTCAAAAAAAAAAACAACAACAACAAAAATTGCTATATTGACCAGGTCAAACATCTTCCCTTTAACTTCTGCCTTTATTAATTATTTCTTTAAAGTCTCCCAGCTTTGAGAGTTGAACATTTGGTTTATTATCAGGGGTTTCTTTTCTTTTTTTTTTTCTTTTTTTTGAGACGGAGTCTTGCTCTGTCACCCAGGCTGGAGTGCAGTGGCGCGATCTCGGCTCACTGCAAGCTCTGCTGCCTGGGTTCAAGCGATTCTCCTGCGTAAGCCTCCCGAGTAGCTGGGACTACAGGCGCAGGCCGCCACACTCAGCCAATTTTTTTGTATTTTTTTTTTTTTTGAGATGGAGTCTCACTGTGTCACCCAGGCTGTTGCCCAGGCTGGAGTGCAGTGGTACGATCTCGGCTCACCGCAACCTCTGCCTCGCAGGTTCAAGCGATTCTCCTGCCCCAGCCTCTGAGTAGCTGGGATTATAGGTGCCCACCAACACGCCCAGCTAATTTTTGTATTTGTAGAAGAGACGAGGTTTCACCATGCAGGCCAGGCTGGTCTTGAACCCCTGACCTCAGGTGATCCATCCGCCTGGGCCTCCCAAAGTGCTGGGATTACATGCATGAGCCACTGTGCCTAGCCAATTTTTTGTATTTTTAGTAGAGACAGGGTTTCACCACGTTAGCCAGGATGGTCTCGATCTCCTGACCTCGTGATCCACTTGCTTCGGACTCCCAAAGTGTTGGGATTACAGGTGTTAGCCACCACACCCAGCCTCTTTCTTATTTTCAAGTAAATTCACATACAGTAATACATTTTCCTTTGAGTCACTTTTTGCCAACATCTCGAAGGGTTTGAGAGATACTTTTCATGTTGAAATTTCTTTTTCTTTTTTTTTTAAATAGAGACAGGGTCTGTCTCTGTCACCCATGCTGGTCCCGAACTCCTGGGCCCAAGTGATCCTCCCATGCCTCAGCCTCCTGAAGTGCTGAGATTATAGGCGTGAGCCATTGTGCCCAGCCTCATGTTGAAATTTCTATCTAGGTGGGGTACAGTGGCTCACGCCTGTAATCTGAGCACTTTGGGAGGCTGAGGCAGGTGGATCACCTGAGGTCAGGAGTTTGAGACCAGCCTGGCCAACATGGTGAAACATCATCTCTACTAAAAATATAAAAACTAGCTGGGTCTGGTGGTGGGAGCCTGTAATCCTAGCTACTTGGGAGGCTGAGGCACGAGAATTGCTTGAATCCAGGAGACAGACGGAGGTTGCAGAGAGCCGACACAGTCCCACTGCACTCCAGCCTTGGCGACAGAGTGAGACTCCATCTCAAAAAAAACCACGAACTTTCTATCTAAAGAGTTTGGAATTTTTTTTTTTTTTTTGAAATGGAGTCTCGCTTTGTCACCCAGGCTGAAGTGCAGTGACACGATTTTGGCTCACTGCAATCTTCGTCTCCCTGAGTTCAGCGATTCTCCTGCCTCAGCCTCCCAAGTGGCTGGATTACATAGCACACGTCACCATGCCTGGCTAATTTTTGTATTTTTAGTGGAAACGGGGTTTCACCATGTTGGCCAGGCTGGTCTCGAACTCCTGACCTTGTGATCCGCCCGCCTTGGCCTCCCAAAGTGCTGGGATTATAGGCGTGAGCCACCACCTAGACTTTATAATTTTGATGTTTATTTCCTCTTTCCTCTCTGACTTGAGTACTTTATTTTGTTAAGTTGTGGTTAATTTCTAATTTTATTTTATTGGGGGTCAGTGAGTATGGTCTGTGAGATTGTTGCTTTTTGGCATTTTTTGAGATTTTTTGGATTTTCTTTCTAATTTTTTGGAGATTTTTTGGTCTAATATTTTGGAATGCATATTGCACTGTAAACTTATCCTCTAAACATATAGCAATGAAATATAAAGAGCAAAATTGGCTGGGCACAGTGGCTCACGCCTGTAATCTCAGCACTTTGGGAGGCCGAGGCGGGCAGATCACGAGGTCAGGAGTTCGAGACCAGCCTGGCCAACATGGTGAAACCCTGTCTCTACTAAAAGATACAAAAAATTAGCTGGGCCTGGTGATGCCTGTCTGTAATCCCAGCTACTCGGGAGGCTGAGGCAGATGAATCGCTTGAACCCAGGAGGCAGAGGTTGCAGTGAGCCAAGATGGCATCATTGCACTACAGCCTGGGTGACTGGGCAAGACTCCATCTCAAAAAAAATTAAAAAATTTAAAAAAATTTAAAAAGAGCAAAATTTACTTTGTAAGTAGACTCAAAGACATGAAATGTATCTCCATGGACTAAGATACAGGGACAGAAACGCAAAGTGAGGAGTTGGCCTGAAGAGGTTAAAGCTCTGGACTCCAAGTCTGGAATCAGGTAGGGAATGCTGGGAGTTTGACTCTGGGTAATAGGAACTAAAACATCCCACAGAAGACAGCAGTAGACCTGAGGCAGGATTCCTGGTTAGGCTTTTGGGGAGTGGGAGGATGGGGAACTGAGCTAAGTATAGTGACTGAAGGGGTCCCAGAGACCTGGTGAAGAGAACGGTAGCATTGCTGGGCAGGGTGGATCAAGGCTGCCCAGTTGAAATAAGCCTGCAAATAGAAACTCCAAATTCAACAATCCAAAGATAAGCACACTATAAGTAGGGTGACCATATCTCCTGCTTTCCCAGAAATAATCTCAGTGCACAATGCTAGTCCCAGCATCATACTACTGTCAGCCTCTTTCATTCTTACAGTATCCTGGTTTGGATGATCAATTACATCGTCACCTAACATATGAAATTAAAATAGTAGAACAAGGCTGGGCATAGTGGCTCACGCTTATAATCCTAGTACTTTGGGAGGCTGAGGTGGGAGAATTACTTGAGGCCAGGAGTAAGAGGCCAGCCTGGGCAACATATGGAGACCCTGTCTCTACAAAAAAATTAAAATTAACCGGGCGTGGTGGCATGTGCCTGTAGTCCCAGCTACTCAGGAGGCTGAGGCAGGAGGATCACTTGAGCCCAGGAGTTGGAGGCTATAGTCAGCCATGATTGCACCACTGTACTCCAGCCTGGTCAACAAAGCGAGACTCTGTCTCTAAAAAAATTAAAAAGTGGCAGGTGCCTGTAATCCCAGCTACTCGGGAGGCTGAGGCAGGAGAACTGCTTGAACCCAGGAGATGAAGGTTGCAGTGACCTGAGATCACGCCGCTGCACTCCAGCCTCCAGAAGTGACACAGCAAGACTCCATCTCAAACATAAAAATAAAATAAAATAAAATAAAATAAAACAGCCTGAAGAAAAGAATTGAAAATGGACTTCTTGTGTAGATGCGGGGATCTTACAAATTACCCAAGAGTACCAAGAAATACAAGAAACATAAACATAAGCACTATCTTTATTAAAACTACAGATTAAAACTCCAAACCATGCCAGGCATGGTAGCTCACGCCTGTAATCCCAGCACTTTGGGAGGCTGAGGCAGGTGGGTTACCTGAGGTCAGGAGTTCGAGACCACCCTGGCCAACATGGTGAAACCCCATCTCTACTAAAAATACAAAAATTAGCCGGGTGTGGTGGCACACGCCTGTAATCCCAGCTACTCAGTAGGCTGAGGCAGGAGAATCGCTTGAACCTGGGAGACAGAGGTTGCAGTGAGCCGAGATCATGCCACTGCACTCCAGCCTGGGTGACAGAGCAAGACTGTCAAAAACAAAAAACAAAAAAACTCCAAATCATAAACCAGGTGGAGGCTGACAGAGGCACTTGAGATTAAGCAGGAGAAAACCAGAGATCTTGTGAAGAGCCAGCTGAGCTCACTAGCAAGGTGGGGGCCAACCTGGGAATAGGGTGCTTTATGCATCTTAGAAGAACACTGAAATAACATATTATAACAAATGTTTTTAACTTAAGAAAAATTACCAGATAGAAAGAGGAATTGAGGCTGGGCATGGTGGCTCACGCCTGTAATCCCAGCACTTTGGGAGGCTGAGGTGGGTGGATCACTTGAGGTTAGGTGTTCAAGACCAGCCTGGCCAACATGGTGAAAACCCGTCTCTACTAAAAATACAAAAATTAGCCAGGCATGGTGCCACACGCCTGTAGTCCCAGCTACTTGGGAGGCTGAGGCAGGAGAATTGCTTGAACCCAGGAGGCAGAGGTTGCAGTAAGCTGAGATTGCAGTGAGACTCTCTCTCAAAAAAAAAAAAAAAATGAATTAAATCTATAGAGTCAATCTATTGTGTCCCAGGAAATATTGGCCCAGAGTAATAATTCCAAAATGTATAACAGCGAGATTTCTGGATTTCATAGACAAAGAGATAATTCCTGGAGCATCATGGCAATTACTTCACTTCTTTTTTTTTTTTTTTTTGAGATGGAGTCTTGCTCTGTCGCCCAGGCTGGAGTGCAGTGGCGTGATCTCGGCTCACTGCAAGCTCCTCCTCCCGGGTTCACGCCATTCTCCTGCCTCAGCCTCCCGGGTAGCTGGGACTACAGTCATCTGCCACCAGCCCGGCTAATTTTTTGTACTTTTAGTAGAGCTGGGGTTTCACCATGTTAGCCAGGATGATCTCGATCTCCTAACCTCGTGATCCACCCGTCTCGGCCTCCCAAAGTGTTGGGATTACAGGCATGAGCCACGGTGCCCAGCTGGCAATTACCTCACTTCTAAGGAAAAATAAACCAGGCTGACTTCTGGTTTCATTACAGCAACACTCAATTCTAGAAGACAATACTTATACGTTCTTCAATAAATAAAGTATAACCCAAGAATTTATACTCAAACTTTTACAGGATAAAGGCAATAAATATTTTTAAACATGAAAAACTCAGGGAATATAATTTTCATAAGTTATTATTGTTATTTTAAAGAGATAGGGTCTCACTTTCTTGCCCAGACTGGAGTGCAGTGGCACAATCAGAGCTCACTGCAGCCTCAAACTTTTGGGCTCTAGCAATCCTCCTGCCTCAGCCTCCTGAGTAGCTGGGACTATAGGCACACGCCACTACGTCTGGCTAAATTTTAAAATTTTTTAGAGACAAGGTCTCACTATGTTGCTCTGCGTGGTCTTGAACTGCTGACTTCAAGCGATCCTTCTACCTCTTGTCTCCCAAAGTGCTGGGATTACAAGCGTGAGCCACCACACTCTGCTCTACAAATTATTCTTAAAGAAACTAAAGCAGGATCATAACTTACCACAAAATGGGTTGGGGAAAAAACTGGCAAAGTAACTGTTAATAATACTTCTGAATCTGTTTAACTGTAGGAGTGGAACTAAAACAAATGTGGGATTATGGTTACACAGCAGAATCTATGGTTTTATAAACCTACTAATGTGGAAATGGTATAATTAACATCTTTTATATCTAGGAATCCAAATATCTCATCCAAAGCTGATTTAAAAATCAGGTGATAAAGATATTTATAAATGTAGTTAATTAAAAAAGCAAATACTAAAGAAGGATAAAATCATTTACATTAGGTGAGGAGAAGAAAAGGGGTAAAGAAAAAAGAGGGAAATTACAATGTCATTTTTATTCAGAATAGGGAGTTAACAGACAGTCTGAAGAAACTGAGGACGATGTGTATTGCAGATTATGATTATAAGGCAACTCCTTGAATAAAAATACAAACCTTCCAAATTATCAGAAGAAACACAAAACACAATAAACACAAACTATGCAATGCAAGAGTGAAAAAAGAACCAAAAGGGCTATGAAACAGCTTAATATAGCTGTCACATGAATAGGGCTCAACTCATCTATGGCAAGATACAGATTTTCAGATTTAATCACAAAGCAAAACTTAGCGCTCTAATTCAAGGGATTACCTAAAATAAAGGGTTCAGAAAAGATGAAAACAGCAAAGGTTGTTTGGGGTAACAAACAAAATTCAGCAGGGTTGTTATAATATCGGACAAAGTTAAATTCAGGGCAAAGCTTGAATACATTAAATGAGACAAGGAAGGTCATTTTATGATGAAATGGGAAAATTCCCAAGAATATAAGACAAATGAGTATTTATGCACAAGTAACATGCTATTTATAAAGCAGGACTTCAGAGAAGTAAGGAGAAATAAAAACACAATAGTAACAAAATATTCTAATTTACTTTCTTCAGATTATGTTAGATCAAAATACATCTAAGGTCACGGAAGACAAATAATATAATTGACAAATTATATCTCATTGATACATATCAAAATCTGTATGTTGAAAACAAAGAGTACATATTACTCTTGAGTGCCCATCAAACATTCACAAAAATTGACCCCATTTTATGTCGCAAAGAAAACTCAAGTATTTCAAAAGTAAAAAGTGTTACAGGCTGGGCACAGTGGCTCATGCCTGTAATGCCAGTGCTTTTGGAGGCCAAGTTGGGAGGATCACGAGATCAGAAGTTGAAGACCAGCCTGGGTGACATAGTGAGACACTGTCTCTATAAAAAATTTACAAAAATAAAAAAAATTAGCCATACATGGTGATTCACACCTGTAGTCCCAGCTGTTTGGAAGGCTGAGGCAGGAGAATCACTTGGGCCCAGGAGGTCGAGGCTGCAATGAGCTATAATGGTGCCACTGCACCTCAGCCTGGGTAACAGAGCAAGACTCTATCTCTTGGAAAAAAAAAGTGGTACAGAAAACACCGATCTCTGATCACAATGAAATAAAACTAAAAATTAATAACCAGAAACAAAAGCCTCTACCACCTGGATATTTTAAAACTCTGGGCCGGGTGCGGTGTCTCATGCCTGTAATCCCAGCACCTTTGGAGGCCAAGATGGGCAGATAATGAGGTCAGGAGTTCGAGACAAGCCTGGCCAACATGGTGAAACCCCATTTCTACTAAGAGTACAAACATTAGCCGGGTGTGGTGGCGTGTGCCAGTAATCCCAGCCACTCAGGAGGCTGAGGCAGGAGTATTGCTCGAACCTGGGAGGCAGAGGTTGCAGTGAGCTGAGATTGAGCCACCACTGCACTCCAGCCTGGGTGACAAAGCAAGACTCCATCTCGGGGGAAAAAATAAAATAAATAAATAAATATATAAAACTCTCATACTTCCACTTCAAATTTTAAAACTACATTAAGACAAATCAAAACCAAAATTTTAGAATATCTATAAAATAAAAATAGTGAACATGCTTTATGTCAAATTATGAGCTATATCTAAAGCAGTACATATCTAATCTACATCTAAATGCTAAGTCAGCCCGCACCTCTTGCTTTTTTTTTGAGACAGGGCCTCCCTCTGTCATCCTGGCATGATCTCAGTTCACTGCAGCCTCGATCTCCTGTACTCAAGCAATCCTCACGCCTCAGTCCTGAGTGGCTGGGATTACAGGTGTGCACTGCCATGCCCAGTTAATTTTTTTATTTAGAAGTCAGCCTTAAATACTTATATTTACCAAAAAACTCAAGAAGTTAGAAAAAAAAAAAACCAACAAAAATACCCTGAAAGAAAGGAATACCCTGAAATACCCTGAAAAAAGGAATAAACATAAAAGCAGAAATTAATAATTAGAAATGTTAAATTAAGTTTAGCCTAAAGCTGCCTTCATAGTTATTTTAAGTTCACCCTCTAGGTTCCTCCATACATAGTGAACTGTAACCTAACAATGTGCAAACAGACTGCATGTAACCTACTCTTCTGCCAATCACTGAGTTTCAGCCAATCACAGGCATCAACTGTTTAAACCCTGTTCAAATAAGGCAAAAGCTGAGCTGTAACCCATCTGGCTGTTTCTGCACCTCACTTCCATTTTCTGTATGTACTTTCTTTTTTCTGTCCATAAATCCTCTCTGACCACGTGACAGTGCTGGAGTCATTCTTAATCTGTTCCGCTTAGGGCAGCTACCAGATTTAGGAATCAAATCATTCTATGCTCAAACTGTGTCTTAAGTTTTTCTTTTAACAGGGAACAACAACAACAAAAATAGTAGATGAGCTTCAAGTTAGGCTAAAAAGAGGAAAAAAAGAAAAAATAAAGGAGAAAAAATATTTTAAAAAGAAGAAAAAAGCTCCAGTATAACCAAAAACATAAACCTAAGAGCTGGTTCTTTTAAAAAAAAATACAATTTTAAAAGTTAACAAAATAAAGAAGCAAAAATACACAAAATAAGATATTTGGGAGAAGTTAAAAGATTCACAAAAGACTACTTTCCTCAACTTTATGGAAATACACTTGAAAATCTGGAAAAAAAGGATAATTTGTTTTAAGAAATACATACGTTATCAAAATTAACTCTAGAATAATTTTTTTTTTTAACATTAAAATAATCTACATTTTATTTTTTATTTTTTTTTTTCTTTTTTCTTTTTTTTTTTTTTTAATTTTTTTTTTTTTTTTTTTTATTATACTTTAGGGTTTTAGGGTACATGTGCACAATGTGCAGTTTTGTTACATATGTATCCATGTGCCATGTTGATTTCCTGCACCCATTAACTCGTCATTTAGCATTAGGTGTATCTCCTAATGCTGTCCCTCCCCCCTTCCCCCACCCCACAACAGTCCCCGGAGTGTGATGTTCCCCTTCCTGTGTCCATGAGTTCTCATTGTTCAATTCCCACCTATGAGTGAGAACATGCGGTGTTTGGTTTTTTGTCCTTGCGATAGTTTACTGAGAATGATGTTTTCCAGTTTCATCCATGTCCCTACAAGGGACACGAACTCATCATTTTTTATGGCTGCATAGTATTCCATGGTGTATTATGTGCCACATTTTCTTAATCCAGTCTATCGTTGTTGGACATTTGGGTTGGTTCCAACTCTTTGCTATTGTGAATAGTGCCGCAATAAACATACGTGTGCATGTGTCTTTATAGCAGCATGATTTATAGTCCTTTGGGTATATACCCAGTAATGGGATGGCTGGGTCAAATGGTATTTCTAGTTCTAGATCCCTGAGGAATCGCCACACTGACTTCCACAATGGTTGAACTAGTTTACAGTCCCACCAACAGTGTAAAAGTGTTCTTATTTCTCCACATCCTCTCCAGCACCTGTTGTTTCCTGATTTTTTAATGATGGCCATTCTAACTGGTGTGAGATGGTATCTCACTGTGGTTTTGATTTGCATTTCTCTGATGGCCAGTGATGAGGAGCATTTCTTCATGTGTTTTTTGGCTGCATAAATGTCTTCTTTTGAGAAGTGTCTGTTCATGTCCTCTGCCCACTTTTTGATGGGGTTGTTTGTTTTTTTCTTGTAAATTTGTTTGAGTTCATTGTAGATTCTGGATATTAGCCCTTTGTCAGATGAGTAGGTTGCAAAAATTTTCTCCCATTGTGTAGGTTGCCTGTTCACTCTGATGATAGTTTCTTTTGCTGTGCAGAAGCTCTTTAGTTTAATGAGATCCCATTTGTCGATTTTGGCTTTTGTTGCCATTGCTTTTGGTGTTTTAGACATGAAGTCCTTGCCCACGCCTATGACCTGAATGGTATTGCCTAGGTTTTCTTGTAGGATTTTAATGGTTTTAGGTCTAACATATAAATCTTTAATCCATCTTGAATTAATTTTTGTATAAGGTGTAAGGAAGGGATCCAGTTGCAGCTTTCTACATATGGCTAGCCAGTTTTCCCAGCACCAATTATTAAATAGGGAATCCTTTCCCCATTTCTTGTTTTTGTCAGGTTTGTCAAAGATCAGATAGTTGTAGCTATGCGGCATCATTTCTGAGGGCTCTGTTCTGTTCCATTGATCTATGTCTCTGTTGTGGTACCAGTACCATGCTGTTTTGGTTACTGTAGCCTTGTAGTATAGTTTAAAGTCAGGTAGCGTGATGCCTCCAGCTTTGTTCTTTTGGCTTAGGATTGACTTGGCGATGCGGGCTCTTTTTTGGTTCCATATGAACTTTAAAGTAGTTTTTTCCAATTCTGTGAAGAAAGTCACTGGTAGCTTGATGGGGATGGCATTGAATCTATAAATTACCTTGGGCAGTATGGCCATTTTCACGATATTGATTCTTCCAACCCATGAGCATGGAATGTTCTTCCATTTGTTTGTATCCTCTTTTATTTCATTGAGCAGTGGTTTGTAGTTCTCCTTGAAGAGGTCCTTCACATCCCTTGTAAGTTGGATTCCTAGGTATTTTATTCTCTTTGAAGCAATTGTGAATGGGAGTTCACTCATGATTTGGCTCTCTGTTTGTCTGTTATTGGTGTACAAGAATGCTTGTGATTTTTGTACATTAATTTTGTATCCTGAGACTTTGCTGAAGTTGCTAATCAGCTTAAGGAGATTTTGGGCTGAGACAATGGGGTTTTCTAGATATACAATCATGTCATCTGCAAACAGGGACAATTTGACTTCCTCTTTTCCTAATTGAATACCCTTTATTTCCTTCTCCTGCCTGATTGCTCTGGCCAGAACTTCCAGCACTATATTGAATAGGAGCGGTGAGAGAGGGCATCCCTGTCTTGTGCCAGTTTTCAGAGGGAATGCTTCCAGTTTTTGCCCATTCAGTATGATATTGGCTGTGGGTTTGTCGTAGATAGCTCTTATTATTTTGAGATACGTCCCATCAATACCTAATTTATTGAGAGTTTTTACCATGAAGGGTTGTTGAATTTTGTCAAAGGCCTTTTCTGCATCTATTGAGATAATCATGTGGTTTTTGTCTTTGGTTCTGTTTATATGCTGGATTACATTTATTGATTTGCGTATGTTGAACCAGCCTTGCATCCCAGGGATGAAGCCCACTTGATCGTGGTGGATAAGCTTTTTGATGTGCTGCTGGATTCGGTTTGCCAGTATTTTATTGAGGATTTTTGCATCAATGTTGATCAAGGATATTGGTCTGAAATTCTCTTTTTTGGTTAAGTCTCTGCCAGGTTTTGGTATCAGGACGATGCTGGCTTCGTAAAATGTGTTAGGGAGGATTCCCTCTTTTTCTATCGATTGGAATAGTTTCAGAAGGAATGGTACCAGTTCCTCCTTGTACCTCTGGTAGAATTCAGCTGTGAATCCATCAGGTCCTGGACTCTTTTTGGTTGGTAAGCTATTGATTATTGCCACAATTTCAGAACCTGTTATTGGTCTATTCAGAGATTCAACTTCTTCCTGGTTTAGTCTTGGGAGGGTGTATTTGTCGAGGAATTTATCCATTTCTTCTAGATTTTCTAGTTTATTTGCATAGAGGTGTTTGTAGTATTCTCTGATGGTAGATTGTATTTCTGTGGGATCGGTGGTGATATCCCCTTTTTTGTTTTTTATTGCATCTATTTGATTCTTCTCTCTTTTCTTCTTTATTAGTCTTGCTAGCGGTCCATCAATTTTGTTGATCTTTTCAAAAAACCAGCTCCTGGATTCATTAATTTTTTGAAGGGTTTTTTGTGTCTCTATTTCCTTCAGTTCTGCTCTGATTTTAGTTATTTCTAGCCTTCTGCTAGCTTTTGAATGTGTTTGCTCTTGCTTTTCTAGTTCTTTTAATTGTGATGTTAGGGTGTCAATTTTGGATCTTTCCTGCTTTCTCTTGTGGGCATTTAGTGCTATAAATTTCCCTCTACACACTGCTTTGAACATGTCCCAGAGATTCTGGTATGTTGTGTCTTTGTTCTCGTTGGTTTCAAAGAACATCTTTATTTCTGCCTTCATTTCATTATGTACCCAATAGTCATTCAGGAGCAGGTTGTTCAGTTTCCATGTAGTTGAGCGGTTTTGACTGAGTTTCTTAATCCTGAGTTCTAGTTTGATTGCACTGTGGTCTGAGAGACAGTTTGTTATAATCTCTGTTCTTTTACATTTGCTGAGAAGAGCTTTACTTCCAACTATGTGGTCAATTTTGGAATAGGTGTGGTGTGGTGCTGAAAAAAATGTATATTCTGTTGATTTGGGGTGGAGAGTTCTGTAGATGTCTATTAGGTCCACTTTATGTAGAGCTGAGTTCAATTCCTGGATATCCTTGTTAACTTTCTGTCTCGTTGATCTGTCTAATGCTGACAGTGGGGTGTTAAAATCTCCCATTATTATTGTGTGGGAGTTTAAGTCCCTTTGTAGGTCACTGAGGACTTGCTTTATGAATCTGGGTGCTCCTGTGTTGGGTGCATATATATTTAGGATAGTTAGCTCTTCTTGTTGAATTGATCCCTTTACCATTATGTAATGGCCTTCTTTGTCTCTTTTGATCTTTGTTGGTTTAAAGTCTATTTTATCAGAGACTAGGATTGCAACCCCTGCCTTTTTTTGTTTTCCAGTTGCTTGATAGATCTTCCTCCATCCCTTTATTTTGAGTCTATGTGTGTCTCTGCACGTGAGATGGGTTTCCTGAATACAGCACACTGATGGGTCCTGACTCCTTATCCAGTTTGCCAGTCTGTGTCTTTTGATTGGAGCATTTAGCCCATTGACATTTAACGTGAATATTGTTATGTGTGAATCTGATCCTGTCATTATGATGTTAGTTGGTTATTTTGCTCGTTAGTTGCTATAGTTTCTTCCTAGCCTCGATGGTCTTTACAATTTGGCATGTTTTTGCAGGGGCTGGTACCGGTTGTTCCTTTCCATGTTTAGTGCTTCCTTCAGGAGCTCTTTTAGGGCAGGCCTGGTGGTGACAAAATCACTCAGCGTTTGCTTGTCTGTAAAGTATTTTATTTCTCCTTCACTTATGAAGCTTAGTTTGGCGGGATAGGAAATTCTGGGCTGAAAATTCTTTTCTTTAAGAATGTTGAATATCGGCCCCCACTCTCTTCTGGCTTGTAGAGTTTCTGCTGAGAGATCAGCTGTTAGTCTGATGGGCTTCCCTTTGTGGGTAACCCGACCTTTCTCTCTGGCTGCCCTTAACATTTTTTCCTTCATTTCAACTTTGGTGAATCTGACAATTATGTGTCTTGGAGTTGCCCTTCTCGAGGAGTATCTTTGTGGCGTTCTCTGTATTTCCTGAATCTGAATGCTGGCCTGCCTTGCTAGATTGGGGAAGTTCTCCTGGATAATATCTTGCAGAGTGTTTTCCAACTTGGTTCCATTCTCCCCATCATTTTCAGGTACACCAATCAGACGTAGGTTTGGTCTTTTCACATAGTCCCAAATTTCTTGGAGACTTTGTTCATTTCTTTTTATTCTTTTTTCTCTAAACTTCCCTTCTCTCTTCATTTCATTCATTTCATCTTCTATCAGCGATACCCTTTCTTCCAATTGATCACATCTGCTACTGAGGCTTCTGCATTCTTCGCGTAGTTCTCGAAACTTGGCTTTCAGCTCCATCATCTCCTTGAAGCCCTTCTCTCCATTGGTTATTCTAGTTATCCATTCTTCTAATTTTTTTTCAAAGTTTTTAACTTCTTTGCTATTGTTTTGAATTTCCTCTCGTAGCTCAGAGTAGTTTGATCGTCTGAAGCCTTCTTCTCTCAACTCATCAAAGTCATCCTCCATCCAGCTTTGTTCCGTTGCTGGTGAGGAACTGCGTTCCTTTGGAGGAGGAGAGGTGCTCTGTTTTTTAGAGTTTCCAGTTTTTTTGGTCTGTTTTTTCCCCATCTTTGTGGTTTTGTCTACTTTTTGTCTTCGATGATGGTGATGTACAGATGGGTTTTTGGTGTGGATGTCCTTTCTGTTTGTTAATTTCCCTTCTACCAAACAAGACCCTCAGCTGCAGGTCTGTTGGAGTTTACTAGAGGTCCACTCCAGACCCTGTTTGACTGGGTGTCAGCACCGGTGGCTGCAGAACAGTGGATTTTCGTGAGACCACAAATTCAGCTGTCTGATAGTTCCTCTGAAAGTTTTGTCTCAGAGGAGTACCTGGTTGAATGAGGTGTCAGTCTGCCCCTACTGGGGGGGGTGCCTCCCAGTTAGGCTGCTCAGGGGTGAGGGACCCACTTTAGGAGGCAGTCTGTCCGTTCTCAGATCTCCAGCTGCGTGCTGGGAGAACCACTACTCTCTTCAAAGCTGTCAGTCAGACAGGGACATTTAAGGCTGTGGAGGTTCTCGCTGAGTTTTTGGTTGTCTGTGCCCTGCCCCCAGAGGTGGAGCCTACAGAGGCAGGCAGGCCTCCTTGAGCTGTGGTGGGCTCCACCCAGTTCGAGCTTCCTGGCTGCTTTGTTTACCTAAGCAAGCCTGGGCAATGGCGGGCGCCCCTCCCCCCGCCTCGTTGCCGCCTTGCAGCTTGATCTCAGACTGCTGTGCTAGCAATCAGCGAGACTCTGTGGGCATAGGACCCTCCGAGCCAGGTGCGGGACACAATCTCCTAGTGTGCTGTTTTCCAGGCCCGTTGGAAAAGCGCAGTATTAGGACGGGACTGACCCGATATTCCAGGTGCCGTCTGTTTCCCCTTTCTTTGACTAGGAAAGGGAACTCCCTGACCCCTTGTGCTTCCCGAGTGAGGCAATGCCTCGCCCTGCTTCGGCTCGCGCACAGTGCGCTTCACCGACTGTCCTGAACCCACTGTTAGGCACTCCCTAGTGAGATGAAACCGGTACCTCAAGCAGAAATGCAGAAATCACCCGTCTTCTGTGTCGCTGGGGCTGGGAGCTGGAGACCGGAGCTGTTCCTATTCGGCCATCTTGGCTCCACCCCCCTAGAATAATTTTTAAAATGTTATAAAATTGCCACAGAAGAAATGTTTCTAGCCTTAAAAGATTTACCCTCCCCAAAGAAAGCATCAGGCTGGGAGGGACATTTTTAACTGGGAAATGATCAAACCTCAAAGAATAGATAATTTTAATGCTCCTTAAATTGTTCAGAGTAAAAGGAAAAAGCAAACACGCCCAATTTTTTTCTTTTTCTTTTTCTTTTTTTTTTTTTTTGTAGAGATGGGGGGTCTCACTGTGTTTCCTAGACTGGTCTCAAACTTCTGGCCTCAAGCACTCCTCCTGCCTCAGTTCCAAATTCTTTATGATGTGAGCATAACATCGATTCTGAAACCAAACAACATTAGATATTCAAAAAGAAAATTATTGCCCATCTCATTTTTGCATATCAACGCAAAGCTTATAAATAAAATATTAGCAAACAGAATCAAGCTGTATATTTTAAAAAATATGACAAGTTTATTGCACGGACAAACTGGGTTTTTATTAGGAATTTATTATAACTAGGACTCATTACTTCAGTATGAGGAAATCCGCTGTCACCCGGTTTGCTTGTCCTTACAGACATCTCCCTCCTCTTCCTCTCTTCCTTTCCAGTGAAAATGTCTTCAAGTTACCTCTACCAAACCAAAACTTCACCCCTCTTCTTTTATTCTTTCCTCCTCTCTTCTCAGAACAAAGGGGTTGTTGCTGACCAGCCCAGGGCTTCTTATTTGGGGCCAGATCATTCTTCCTTGTGGGGCAGTCCTGTCCTTCAAGTACGATGTTGAGGAGCACCCTCGTGTCTACCCACTTAGGTAACAGTAGCATCTCCCGCATCTTGACAACCAAAAATGTCTCCAGAGCTCCCCAAATGTCCGCGGGGCGGCGAGGAGGGGCAACACCGGCCCTGGTCGAGAACCACTGGTCTAGGCTCGCCCCTCTCCCTGGGCACCGCCACTTGCCAGGGTTGGTTATTCTCCCTGGATCCTTTCCTTCCTCCTCATTTGATCTTCACGCGCTCAAATATGACCAAAGGTCCTGTCATTCCACTCCTGCAGCTTTCACTAAGGTCTTAGGCCGCTTCCATGTCAAGAAACACAGTGGCTCTTTCTAACCCCTGGCCATGAGGCACCCTGGAGGAGGAGCGGTGAGGGCAGGGAAGATGCTGAGTGGGATGTTGACCTTGCCGACTTCCAGGCGCCTCCGCGGCATCCCGGAGGAGGCATTGGGCGGTGAGGGTGCAGCGGCGGCGTGGGGGGCGGGGGAGCGGGCCCCGGGCCCCGCGCCCCGCAGGATGAGGTGTCCGTGTGCAGCTAGCGCCACAGGCAAGACTGGGCCCCTTGCGGGGCGGGGGTGAGGCCGTGAGCATAGCTCTCAAACTGGAGGGCGCCTCAGAATCACTTGACGGGCTTGCGAGAATGTGGACTGCTGGGCCCCACCTTCATGGTTTTAGTGCAGGAAAAACCGAATAGCCTCGGTGGGACGGAGAATCTGCATTTTCTCGAGTTCCCAGATGAGGCTGAAGCTGCTGGTCCGGGCACCACCCTTAGAAAACCGCCAGTCTAGAGTGCGGAAATGGGGCCCATATCTGGCTTGGGGCGCCCAAACATCGATTATCTGCGACCAGAGGATGAGCAGACAGGGAGATGAGACACTGAGATCCGGGAGAGAGGGGGGCGCCCGGCCGCCGGCTGAAGGAGGACGGCGCAGGCGGCGGTCCGGGGACTACATCTCCCAGCGAGCCCCGCGCGGCTCGTGCTCGCTCCCCTGGCGGCGCTGGCGGGAGGCGCCGGCGGAGCGCGGGTCCCTCTCCTGAGCATCAGTGAGCGCCGGGAGCCGCGGCCGCTGCGGGCTGCGGCGGCGCTGAGCCAGCGGGGCAGGTGAGTAGGAGCCGCTCAGCCAGCGCTTCCGCCGGCCGGCTCTCTGCGCCTCAGCCGCGTGGTCTGAAGGGATGGGTGGGCGAGCGCGGGGGTCCGGCAGTCCGTCGCAGGGGCGCGGGACTGCCTTTCTGGGAAGGCGTGCTGCGTCTTCGCCGCGGGGGCCCCGGTCCCCTCGGCGCGTGTTCTTTCCCCAGCTCAGGAGGGACGTCCTACCCTGTCTTGCCCGGCCCGGAGCGGCGGGACCGGTGCCGCAGGTGGCAGCGGCAGGTGGCCGCCTCCTCCCCTCCGGGCCCGAGGGTTGTCGCAGGGACCCGGCACTGAGAGCCAGGTGGCTCCCGACAGCTGCGGCCCTGGAGGCGACCCCAGCCCTCGCCGCGGTGGGACAGGTGCGCGGGCATGCCCGGCCCCGGCTCCTGGGTCTCGGGAGCCTCCCCCACCCTCCTTGTTGTGCCTTGGGGGTGCTGCGTGGTGCAGAGGACCGAGAAGCCCTTGGCCCTCGGCGTCCGCCGCGCTCCCGCCCCTTCCTGGCCAGGCTGACAGGGGAAGGGTTAGTGCTGCGCATCCCGGGTCAGCTGGGGCGCCGCGGCGCAGTGCACCTGGAAGGCTCGGGGGGAGCGCGCGCTGCCCGTGGGTGTCGCGGTGGTGCGGACCTGGCGGGCGTGCGGCAGTAACGACCTCCTTCCCCAGTGCCCGTGCAAGGAAATTAGTGTTATGTGCTTGCTTTTTTTTTTTTTCTAAGGAAGTTTGACTCTGAATATCTTATTTTACTGGAGCTCCATTTGCCAGCACGTAAGTTTATGTAATAAGCGGCATACAGTTCGGAAAAAAATCTTCCTGTGAAGGTGCTCTTCCTTGCCCTCTGCAGGAAGAATTACGCAAAGCTGGTTGACAGGCTTATCCACCAGTAACTGTAGGAGCTGCAGGCAGCAGATAAAGTGTTTTTTGAGTAGGGGCACAAGTCAGCCCTTCAGGACAATTTTTGTTTTTGGAAGATTCTGTTATCCAGTTCCAAACACCGTGTTATTTCAGTGTTGAAGATGGGGGAGGAGGGAGGAGCAAAGGCTTGTCAATCCTAATACCTCAATAGAAATTAGCTTTGCAGGATTAACTCTCCAAGCAAGCGAGTTGAATTTGGTAGCCCAAACTACAGCTGAAGCTGAGCCTCCATACTAAAGCCTGTCTCAGTTTTAATAGTTTTTCGGTTGATTCGTTTGCCTCTTCCAAGTAGGTGATCTTACTGTCTGTTAAACAACAGGCGTCTCTCATGTTTGTACTTTTTTTCTTGTCTTCCATAGATTACTCTCGCTGCAGTGTTGACTATTAAGGTTAAATAGGAATCTTTGTCTTGGGCTTGGTTTTAGGGAGCATTCCCTCTGTATCTTCACCGAGTGTATTCTATCACATTAAGTACATTTCTATTTATGCCTGATTACTAAGAGTTTAAAAAGTCAAGGGTGGGTGTTGGTTTTTTTGCCCAAATGCTTTTGTGTAGCATGCATTGATATGATCATGTAGATTTTCGTCTTAAAATTTTTAACATAAGTGGTCACATTGCTAGATTTTCTTTCTTTAAAACCCTGGGCTAATTTAAAATGCACTTTTGGATTGTTCACATCAGTAAGCTAGCATCTTATTTAGGGTTTTGGTATCTGAGATTGGCATATAGTTTACCCCATTTTTATCTGTGTTCGTAATAAGGATCAGGCTGTCCTCTCTGATTAAATTGGGAAACTTTCCATCATTTTCTATGCTCTGGAATAGAAGAATTATCTGTTCCCACAAGTTTGGCAGAACTTGACTGCAGACTGCCTTGGCTGCTGCTGGTGTTTTTTTAGGAAGTGAATATCAGTATTTAATTACCTTTTCATTTTTTTTTTCACGATCATTTATGTTTCTGTTTTTCTGTTTCTTCAAAGTAAATTTAATATTTTCTATTTTCCTAGAAAATCATTAACATTATTGAAATTAATATATGCTAGCATAATGTTGTATATAGTATTCTGTTGTAAGAAAACAGACTCTTACATATCTGTATGTATCTGTATGTTCTCTTTCTGATACAGTACTTTTTTGGGTACCTTTTTTTTATTGATCAGACTTGCTTAATGATTATTTTATTAATCCTTTCAAAGAACCAGCTTTTATTAACCATAATTTATTGATTAATTCTATTTTTTTATTTTTCTATGACATTAATTTCTGTTTTTTATCTTTCTACTTGAGTTTATTTTGTTCAAGTTTTAACTGTTTGAATGGAAAACTTGGCTCATTTATTTAATCAGTTAGTCCTGTGAACAAGGCAAGGACTTCTAATTCTTTCATTCCACTTACCTCACATTTGGCCTTAATTGTATTTTTACTTTAACCCTTCCAACGAGACATTATTGCTATTGTTTTTGTGATTTTCTAGGTCAACATTTATTAGCTTTATCTACCTGTTTACCATTTCTTCACTTTCCATTCCTTCTTGTATCACAGATACTTTTCTTTGGAACATTTTCCTTCTCCCTCAAGTACATTCTTTAGAAATTACTTCAGTGATGATCAATTCTCTGTTTTTGTAATATCTGAAAATGCCTTTATTCTCCCTGTATTCTAGAATTTTGGTTTCACCGTGTGTCTTCTATTGATTTCAGGGTTATTTTTATATTTTTTATATTTTTAAAAAGATGTTTTGTAGCTGGAAGGTTTTTGGGATCTCTATTCTGCCACAGTGCTGAAAGAAAAACAAAGATTAAAAACAGATTAATTTGTAGTCCACAGTCAGTCACGACTGTTCCCTGAACTCTTAGTATATTGGGTATACAGTTCTATATTAATCTCGTTTATTGATTATAATTCAGGTTTTCTGTATCCTTAACTTATTTTTTTTCTCTGACCTGTTGATTTGGAGAGTTGTATTGATTCTTGTAGGGGTTTTTGTCTGCAGCTTCACTTCTGAAGCCAGCGAGACCACGAACCCACCGGGAGGAACGAACAACTCCGGACACGCCGCCTTAAGAGCCGTAACACTCAGCGCGAAGGTCTGCGGCTTCACTCCTGAGCCAGCGAGACCGCAAACTCACCAGAAGGAAGAAACTCCGAACACATCCAGACATCGGAAGGAACGAACTCCGGACACACCACCTTTAAGAACTGTAACGCTCACCGTGAGGGTCCACGGCTTCATTCTTGAAGTCAGTGAGACCAAGAACCCACCGCTTCCAGACACAAAAGGTGTCCCCACCATTCCTATCCTCTTACTTCTCTCGCCTTACAAGAAGGTAACCATTGTTATTAGTTTCTTATGTACCTTCCAAAGTTTCTTCATGCGAATACGAGCAAATATGAATCAGATTCTCCATTTCTCCTTTTTTGCACAAATAGTAGCATTATTCTCTATCTGGCCTTCACCCTGTGTTTTTATTTCACAGTATATCATAAACATTGTCACATACCAACTGCTTGCTCTTCATAGATATAATGTTCCCTCAGATCTTCCCAAGAATATCTAATAATTTCTTTTACGTGCTCTAGTAATTATCTTTGCTTGGGTGTGTATTCTGTTGATTCAGTGTCCCTGTTTCATGATATTGAATAAAAACTTCATGATTCTTTATGTGTTCATCTTCGAAGTTTGAGAATTTCTTTTTTCCTGTCTCACTAGGCGTAGCCTGCCTCCTGTGATTGTTGAAGAGCTGTGGTGTGCTGCTGAGTGGCGTGTGTATTCCATGTGAGGGGGAGGGTCCAACAGTCCTGGCCATTCCGACTGCAGTTCCCCAGTTAATCACCTTGTCAGATTCTACCTGTGCTCTTCTGTCTGCTGTTAGAAGCCTGTTCCTGGAAAGCTGTTACCATTTCCCTCTGCATAACAGCCTCCTCCCAAGCTTGTATCGGGCTATGGTTTGTTCAGGTAATCTGGTTCTGAGTACTTTTTACTTTTCGGAAATTTCCTAGACATTTTAGTTGGCCATGGGCACTCTTTCTTGTTTTCCAGGTTTCTTTTGATTTAGTGTTTTAAAAATAGTTCTACCATTCCATTGAATTTTAAGACACTTGGAAGGCAGAAGTATATGTTTTAATTTTAAGACACTTGGAAGGCAGAAGTATGTGTTTAGTTTATTATTTTGGAGACAGGGTCTTGCTGTGTCTCCCAGGTTGGAGTGCATTGGTGCAATCATAGGTAACTGTAACTTTGAACTTTTGGGCTTAACTGGTCCTCCTGCCTTGGCCTCCCAAAGCACTGAGATTACCGGCATGGGCCACTGTGCCCAGTCCTTTCTTTTATAATTTATTTCTGTGTTGGGGGCCCCCAGGACCATGCTCAGATCTGGTGGTTCACTTGGAAGACTCAGCATGTGGTGTACTCGTGGCTGTAATTTATTACAGTGAAAGGATACAAAGCACAATCAGCAAAGGGAAAGGTGCATGGGGCCAAGTCCTAAGAAAGCCAGGCACAAGCTTCCAAGCATCCCCTCCCAGTGCAGTCACACAGGATGTGCCTAACTCCCCCAGGAAGGAGCTGTGGCAACACATGTGAAATGCTGTCTACCAGGGAAACTCACTAGAGACCCAACACCCAGGGTTTTTATTGGGGGCTGGTCATGCAGGCCCCCTCTGCCAAGCACATACGACATTCCATGCTACCTGAAGAAAAGCAGGAGTTCAGCATAAACCACACAATAATTTAGGCACAGTGAGTCCCTCTTTCCAGCTTGGATGGTGGGAAGGAACTCTTCTGAAATCTAAGTTCCTGGGTGCCAGCCAAGGGTTAACCATGCTTTTTATGAGACTTTTTAAGAATAACAGTCTTGGGCCAGGCACAATGGCTCATGTCTATAATCCCAACACTGTGGGAGGCCAAGGTGGGAGGATCTCTTGAAGCCAGGAATTTGAGACCAGCCTGGCCAACACAGGAAGACCCTATCTTTATCTGTTTATTTATTTATTTATTTATTTTAAATAAATAGTGGGTTACCTTGTTTTCAAATGTTGAACCAGCCTTGCATTTCTGGAATAAGTCCCACTTGATCATGGTGTATAATTATTTTTATATATTGCTTCTACTTGCTAATATTTTGTTAAGGAATTTAAGGAGTTTTGTGTCTATATTCATGAAGGATATTGGTCTGCAGTTGAGTTTTGTTTTTTTCTTTTCATTTTCTCCACCACCCTGCCTGGCTAATTTTTGTATTTTAGTAGAGACAGGGTTTCACCATGTTGGCCAGGGTAGTCTCGAACTCCTGACCTCAGGTGATCCACTAACCTCAGCCTCCCAAAGTGCTGAGATTACAGGTGTGAGCCACTGCACCCGGCACAGCTTTCTTTTTTTATACTGCCCTTGTCCAGTTCTTTTTTTATTTTTTCTGACTGCTCCTGCAGAGCAGAGCTACCCATAAGCAGTGTGTTGAGAGTAGCTGTCCTTATACGGTTCTAGTGTCAGAGTAACACCAACTTCATAAAATGAACTGGGAGATGTTCCCTTCTCTTCAGTTTTCTCAAAGATGCTATGTAGAGTTGGTGGTAATTCTTCATTGAACATTTGGTAGAATTCTCCAGTGAAACCATCTGGGCCCAGATATTTGCTTCTTGAGAGTTAAAAACATTTTTAAAATCGTTATTTTTCAAACAAAGTTCTGTTTTTCTGAAGATATTTTTCACAGTACATACATCTCTCTAGCTGCAAAATAATTTGTCATTGTTTTTATTTGTCAGGGAAGGGTATAATTTACCTTATCTAATATTTATAACATTTTAAGTTTAGTGTTTCTGTTTTAAGAGTTTTCAAATTACAAATTCAGTTTTCTCAGTAGTTTTCAGGGTATCCCAATTATCTATTTCATATTGGGTGAGTTGTGGTAATTTGTGTTTTTTCAGTAATTAGTCCATTTCATCTACATTGTCAAATTTATAATGTATAGAGTTGTTTGTAATTATGCTTTCATTCTAATAACTGGTAATCTGTGTCTTCTCTTTTTTCTTTGTTAGCCTCGCTAGAGGTTTGTCAATTTTATTAATCTTTCGAAGAATCAGTACTTTGTTTCACTGATTTTCTTTATTGTGTTTCTGTTTTCAGTTTTACTGATTTATTTTTATAGTTTCTTTCTTTTGCTTGCTTTGGATTTATTTTGCTCTTCGTCTTCTGTGTTCTTGAGTTGGGAGTGGAGACTATTGATTTGAAACTTTTTCTCTTTTCTAATGTAAACATTTAGTGTTATAAATTTCCCTCTCAGCATTGCTTTAACTATGTCCCACAAATTTTGATATTCTTTTTTTTTTGAAGCAGTCTCGGTCTGTTGTCCAGGCTGGAGTGCAATGGCGCAATCTCGGCCCACTGCAACCTCTGCCACCTGTGTTCAAGCAATTCTCCTGCCTCAGCCTCCTGAGTAGCTGGGACCACAGGCTCCCACCACCGCGCCTGGCTAATTTTTGTAGTTTTTTAGTTGAGACGGGGTTTCACCATCTTGGCCAGGCTGGTCTCGAACTCCTGACCTCATGATCCACCCGCCTCAGCCTCCCAAAGTGCTGGGATCACAGGCGTGAGCCACCACATCCGGCCATATTCATTTTTATTCAGTTTATTTCCCTAAAGAAATTTTAAAAAGTACATTAAACTAAATAAAAATGAATATCAGAAATGAGTATCTTTGACCGATGGATGATTTTAGAAATGTGTTGTCCAATTTTCAAGTATTTGGAGACTTTTCTCGTTATCCTCCAGTTACTTCTTTCTAGTCTAATTCCAGTAGAGCACACTCTGTATGACTATTCTATTCTTTCAAATGTGTTAAGTTTTTAAAGAGTGTTATTTAGATATAATCCACATACCATATGTTTCACCCACTTAAAACATACAATTCAATGGCCTTTTTTATATTTGTAGAGTTGTGCAAACATCACCACAATCAATTTTGGAATATTTTCATTATCTCAAAAAGAAATCCTACACTCTTTAGCTGTCACCTTCTCCCTCCATCCAAGCCTTCGGCAATCACTGATGAGCTTTGTTTTATGGCCCAGGGAAGGGTCTAAGGATATGTTCAGTGAATACTTGAAAAGAATGTTTATTTTGCTATTGTTGGGTAGAGTGTTCCGTAAATGTCTATTAGATCCTGTTGTTTAGTGGTGTTAAGTTCTTCTCAACTCCATGTTGATTTTTTTTGTCTAGTAGTTCTATCAGTTGTGAAGAGAGGGTGTTGAATCTCCAGGTAGAAAGATTGATTTGCCTGTTTTTCTTTCAGGATCTTTTCTTGATCCTTTTATTCCTCTCTCTTGAAATTTTCTTTTCTCTGAAGTCTATTTTATGTTGTTAATATAGCCACTCCTTTCTTTGATTAATGTTTTCATGATTTATTTTATTCTTTTAATTTCAACCAACATATATTGGTATATTTAAAGCAGGTTTCTTTTTTGTTTTTCAACTGAGATGGAGTCTCACTCTGTGGTTCAGGCTGGAGTGGTGCAATCTTGGCCCACTGCAACCTCTGCTGCCCGGGTTCAAGCAATTCTCGTGCCTCAGCCTCCTGAGTAGCTGGGACTACAGGCGTGTGCCACCATGCCTGGCTAATTTTTTTGTATTTTTAGTAGAGATGGGGTTTTACCATGTTGCCCAGGCTGGTCTGGAACTCCTGACCTCAGGTGATCCACCTGCCTCGGCCTCCCAAAGTGCTGGGATTACAGGCGTGAGTCACTGCGCCCGGTCTAAAGCAGGTTTCTTATAGCTATGTTTTTAAGTTAACTCTGCTATCTCTGTCTTTTAATTGATATAATTAGAACATTTACATTTATGTAATTATTGATAGGTTAGGGCTTAAGTCTAACATTTTATTTATGTTTTTAAAAAATTTAGTTTGTCCTCCCTCCTTTTTTCTCTTTTTTTCTTGTCTTCCCATAGATTATTTGAATACTTTTTAGAATTCCATTTTGATTTATCTAAATTGTTTTGGTTATTCTCTTGTATAGTGTTGTTAGTGGTTGCTGTATTACATTATATGTATATATATACACACACACACATACACATATATTTATATATATATACACATATACACATATATTTATATATACTTATATGTGTGTATGTGTGTATATGTAACTTTTCACAGTGTTGTCATTTTACCACTTCAGTGAAGTGTAGACACCTATACTTTCCCCATTTATAATTCTCTACATACATTTAGAAGCACTTCAGACAGTTATAATTTTTGCTTCAACCATCAATATGATTTAGAAGTCTTAAGAGGAGATAGAAATTTTATTGTAATTACATGTATTTTTGCTTACTATGTTATTTCTTTCTTCTTGATGTTTCTGGATTCCTTCTTTCATCGTTTTTCGGTCTGTGCTATGATCTTCCTTTTGCCATTCCTTGAGGGTAGATCTGCTGGCAACACGTTATCTTATTTTCCTTTATCTGAGAATGTCTTGATTTCCCATTGATTCTTGAAGGATATTTTTACTGAATCTAGAATTTTGTGTTGACACTTCTTTTCTTTCAGCACTTGAAAACTGTTGTGTCATTTCCTTCTGGCTTCCTTAATTTCTGATAAGAAATCTGTTATTTGAATTGTTCTTCCCTTATACATGAAGTGTTTCACTTACTGCTTTCAAGACTTTTTGTCTCTTCGTCTTTTCAGAAGTTTGACTATGATGTATTTTGGTGTGGATTTTATTGGGCTTTTTATTTGGGGTTCAGCATTTCGAATCCGTAGGTTTATGTCTCTTGCCAAATTTGGGAAGTTTTCAGCTATTATTTTTTGAATACTTTTCCAGCTGTGCCCTCTTTGTCTCTTTCCTGGACCCTGATGACAAGAGTGTTAGATCTTTTATTTTAGTCTCAGAGGTCTTTGAGACTTTCTCCCTCACTCCTTCCCTCCCTCCTTCCCTTCCTTCCTTCCTTTCTCTTTTTCCATCATTCCTCCTGTTGCTCCTCTTTTTTCTTGTTTATTTTTTGGCCAGTCTATTTTCTTTCTGTTCTTCATATTGGGTAATTTCTATTGTTTTCTGTTGAAGTTCACTGATTATTTTGTCTGCTCCCTCCATTCTATGTTAAGTCTATCCATCTAATTTGGTTACTGTATTTTTCAATTCTAAAATTTCCATTAAAATATGTGTCTTTTTTTTTTGAAAAGGAGTTTCGCTCTTGTTGCCCAGGCTGGAGTGCAATGTGCAGTAGCGGGATCTTGGCTCACTGCAACCTCTGCCTCTTGGGTTCAAGTGATTCTCCTGCCTCAGCCTCCTGAGTAACTGGGATTACAGGCATGTGCCACCATGCCTGGCTAATTTTGTATTTTTAGTAGAGACGGGGTTTCTCCATGTTGGTCAGGCTGGTCTCAAACTCTTGACCTCAGGTGATCTACCTGCCTCAGCCTCCCAAAGTGCTGGGATTACAGGCCATGAGCCACTGAACCCGGCCGAAATATATATCTTTTATTTCTTTGCCAAGATTTTTTTTTTTCATTTGCTTGAAGCACATTTGTAGTTGTTTGTTGAGGCTTTTTTTTTTTTTTTTTTTTTGCAGACGAAGTCTTGCTTTGTCGCCCAGGCTGGAGTGCAGTGGCACCATCTCGGCTCACTGCAAGCTCCGCCTCCTGGGTTCACACCATTCTCCTGCCTCAGCCTCTCTAGTAGCTGGGACTACAGGCGCCCACCACCATGCCTGGCTAATTTTTTTGTATTTTTAGTAGGGACAGGGTTTCACCATGTTAGCCAGGATGGTCTCCATCTCCTGACCTCATGATCTGCCCACCTGGGCCTCCCGAAGTGCTGGGATTACAGGCATGAGCCACTGCGCCCAGCCTGTTGAGGCTTATGATATGTGCTTTAAAATCCTTTCAGGTAATTCTAATATCTGTGCTCTCTTAGTGCTAGTGTCTGTCAATTGTCTTTTCTCTTTCACTTTGGGATCTTCCTGGCTCTTAGTATAAGTGATCCTCAATGGAAACTTCAACGATTTGGATATTATGTTATCAGACTCTAGACCTTATTTAAACCTTCTGTTTTGGCAGGCTGTTGTGGACACCATTGTAGTAGAAGAAGGGGGACATCAGCTTGTTACTTCTAGATGGGGGTAAATATCCAGGCTTTCCGCTCTGCTTCCATTGACACCCAATGGAGTGGGGGACCCCTGTTGCTGCTGGGTGGTTGTGGGTATTCTGGTTCCCTACTTGGCCTCCCTGATACCTCCCTGGCTGGGAGGGGTAGGAGTGCCTTGTGACTGCTTGCCACAGTGATTTCACTGTCACCATGGGGGAAGAGGGAGGAAAGGTGGCCTCGTTATCTCTGGGAAAAGGTTAAGTCACTGAATCTTCACTAGGTCTCCTCTGACATGACCCCAGCAGGGAGGGGAAGGAGGGCCTCATCACTCCTGGGTGGGAGTGGAAGTCCAGGTTCCCCTGACACTGCTGGGGGGTGAGGGATGGGCTCCTTATTACTGCCATGCAGGGGTAAAAGTCGCAGTCCTTACTCAGCCTTGGTGGGGGTGTTGGGTACCTTGGTATGTCCTCACAAGACTGGAAGTCTAGGCTCCCTGCTCAAGTTATTGCTGGTAAATGGGCAGTTACTGTCTAAATGTGTTCCATCTCATTAGACTGTCTCCTTCCTGGTCCTTTGGCTAGAGAGGGCAGGCTTTTCTTGGGGCTTTTCAGTCTGTGCCCCTTGGTGTTTTGAAGTTGCCTGCTTCTTCAGCTCCAAGTCTGAGATAATGAAGCAAAAAGAAGACCCAGTGAACCCATCACTGGGTTGTTCTGTGGGCCTCAAGGCACCTGGATAGTCTGCCTCCTCTTCCCCTTCCAAAACCTTCTTATATTTGTTTTATATCTAGTGTTGAGGGTTTTTATTACCACTTAGTGGGAAGAACAGGGAAAAGTATGTCTGCTCTGTCCCTGGAGCTCAGGTCCACATCTTGCTTTTCGTTTGTTGTTTTTAAATAATTAGTTTTGTTTTTAAATGAAACTGAGTTTTCTTTGGAGAGGCCAAGCAAGTTGTCTGGTGGAGCGTCTCATGGTCAGAAGCTGTCCAGTTCTTCCCTTGTGATTAGCATCAAACAGTTTTGGCGAGAAGCTGTGTGGGTGATGCTGTGTAGCTCCCACATCACAAGGAGGCACATAGTGTCGGGGGGCCCAGCTGGGGGTCACAGGAAGCGTGATCACATCTTCCTTCCTATATCTAATAAATTATCTGTGGTGTGAAACTCTGAGATCATGTGAGCATGCTCTTCCCAAGCAGCCTTTTACTCAGTGGTTTTAGCATGTCTAGTTGAACATACTAAGGTTTACAAAATAATTTTTCTAATTCTGTCATTTCCTTTACATTTATTAGCTGGTATTCTTCCATGAAGAAGAGCTTTATTCAAAGCCACATCCTTTTATTCTCTTTTTAGTACCAATATGTATTTTAATTCATGTTTTATAATAATTACTGTCATATTTTTCTTGAAATTGTTCCACACAGGGCAAAGTGAGCTCCTTCTGGTTCACTCTTAGGTCCATTTAACATTGACTCTTAATATTTGGGCAGTTCCTTGATTTCTGGTCAACATGAGATGTCCTAGACTCACCATGTTCATTTCATAGTCCACACCTAGAATCAGCTATTTCCCCAAGGAGCCCTGCTTCCTTTTAGTAAGGGATGGTATTTAGAAATGTAGATAAATTTCCAAGGGAGAAGAGTTTTCTAAGGGAAGATAAAGTATTGAATTATAGTAGTTATTCATAGTCACAACTGCTACGGTATTCTTGGTGACTTAGGCCCTCGTTTGAAGTTAGGGAGGTAGAGCTTCATGTGACAGTGATTTTTGTGCCTGTGTCTCTTCTACCTGGCTGACTTTCTTGGGAGCCAGGAGAGTATCTTTTCCATTTTTATATTCGCAGTATTTAACACTGTTTCTGAAACAGAGGAGGATTTAGTAACTATTTGGACTTAAATTGTGCTAAACAGACTCCTAAGCTGTGCATCATAGAATCCAAGAATTTTTCTAGTGTTCTGCCTGTGTGGAGAAGAGTAAGGATCTGGAAAGAAGTCACAGTGGAAATGTTTGTTCATAGGCCACGGGCAAATTATTCAGTGTTTCAGAACTTGTTTCTCTTGCTGAATGGGAAGCATTTTACTGGCTTCAGCATGCTAAAAAAAAAAAAAGGCTATAACAAGATCTGAGGCTGTTCTTATGAGGTAGTGGTAAAGTATAGGTACGGGATTCAGTTTGAACATTTAGGAAAGGTGACTTTCTAAGCTGTATATAGCTCACCCTAGAGGTGAATGGTACTGGATTTCAGCCTTTACTTGGGAGGCGTGTGTTTCTTCTTTTGCTGACTCTGCTACTATATAGTTTTATGACCTTTAAGTCAGTCAGTTGCTCAATTTCTTTTCCTTATTTTCATCTAGAAAAGAGTGTGATGATGTTTTGAATTAAGACATAATAAGAAAAACATATAAAACCCTTTGATATGTAGCAATAAAATGAAAGAAGATGTATTATAAGCACAGAACTTGGCCATTATAAGTAGCAACAAAGGAAGCCTGGCGTCAGGTCCTAGGGTTTGTTTTTATTTGAAGGAGCTGTATGTCACATTTTAATAAGTGTTCCAAATGAAAGGGTAGTTGCAGGCTGAGTCTAGCTTTGAGACTATAATGATAATGGGACTGTAAAGTTATGTTAAAATGGGTTTAGGCAGAAGGCACATGAAAAGTACATTTATTTATAACCGCATTTTGAGTGAAGGGATAGAACCTAAAAGGAAAGACTAAAATATTCAACATGGTATTTATCAAGTAAAGGGTGTGCTCACGCACGTGTGTGCATGTGTGCTGTGTGTGTTTATGATGAATAAGAACTCTTTTATTTCATCACCATTTGTTTAAACATGAAGTTTAAAGAAATGCTTTATTTCCTGAATTTTCTTTTTTCAAAAAGTAATTCTTGCTTGGGGTAAAAATTGCAAATAATATAGATACACAACTTAGTAAAACGTCTCAATATTCTGCTGACAGTTTTGTTTCTGTTCTTTCAGATGTTTTCTGTGCATACACTAGGTTTTTTTTTTTTTCTGAGACGGAGTCTCGCTCTGTCACCCAGGCACCCAGGCTGGAGTGCAGTAGCGCCATCTCGGCTCACTGCAAGCTCTGCCTCCCGGGGTCACGCCATTCTCCTGCCTCAGCCTCTCCAAGTAGCTGGGACTACAGGTGCCCGCCACCATGCCCGGCTAATTTTTTGTATTTTTAGTAGAGACAGGGTTTCACCGTGGTCTCGATCTCCTGACCTCGTGATCCACCCGCCTCGGCCTCCCAAAGTGCTGGGATTACAAGCGTGAGCCACCGCGCCCGGCCTTAGATTTTTTTTTCCAGAAATTAGCTCATACTAACTATCATAAGCCCACCCTGCTGCTGCTTGAGTTTGTTTTCATGTAACACACAGCTTTTTATGTCCATCTGTGGACATCTGTATCACTCTTTTTGATGGTTGAATTCCTTGTATGTACCCTCATGTACCCAGTATCCTATTGAGAGGCATATGGATTATTTCTTGTTTTTTGCTATTATAAACAGTGCTGCAGTAAATATCATTTTGTGTGTATATCTGCTGTCTAATGTACTTTGGATTGATATCTAGGAGTGGAATTACTGAGACAAAAGTTGTGGATATTTATGTTTTGCCAGTTGTTCTAAAGAGTTGGTTAATTTGTAGGGCTGAGGATTCCTCATCTCAGATGACATAAGGTCCTTGTTACATTCTCTAAGTGCCCTGAGTTTCTCTCTCACATATGGTGGCTGTAATCAGTGGGCATTACAGGTGCATTTGAGATGGTGTGACCCTTCCAGGGACATCTGTATCTTGTAGAATGTCTAAGTTGGTACATCCTAGCTCTCAGCACGTTCCTCCGACTGAGTCCAGACTTGGCAGGGTTGGCCAGGTGTGTGCTCATAGTTTGTGGTTTGAGACTGTGGCAGTTTTTCCTACTTTATCTGAGATGATGCTTTTATACCATGTTTATCAGTAATGTTTTTTGGGCTGGGGGTCACAGGTGAGGTGATGCAAAATAACTCCTACTCTCTTATTTTCAACTGGAAACTAATTTATATCTTATTTTGTTTTGTCTGGCTTTTCCTCCCCTCCCTTAATTGGAAGATATGCTTATCTTTCTCAATTTATTGACTTGAGAAAGAAATCTTTTGGTTATACCTTTCTAAAAAAAAAAAAAAACCATTAGCATAGTAATATTAATATCTTCACACTTCCTGTACCTTAATCTCCAGTTTTTGTGATGCTTTGAGAATTCTTTTTTAAAAATTTAAGTTTTAATTTTTTTATAGGGACAGTTTCTTGCCGTGTTGCCTAGGCTGGGTCTTGAACTCTGGTCTCCAGTGATCCTTCCACCTCAGCCTCCTGAGTAGCTAGGATTGCAGATTCGAGCCTCAGTGCCTGGCAGAATTTTTGTTATTATTATGAATTAATATTATTTTTACATTGTTAATTTTTTCTTTCTAGGCTTCTTAAAATTATATCTAATTTTCTATCCATAGTTAACCCAGGCCATGAGATTTAATTCTATTTAGATTTAATTCTATGCCTAACTGGAACTGGTACTACTGTTAGTTCATTCATTGATAACATTGAATACCCTGAACTATGCACTGTTCTATGTGCTTGGGATAAAGAAATGAATAAATAGACAGAAATCCCTGCCCCTCTAGAGTTTATGTACTAGAGGGGGTGGCAAACAATGAATGTAATGAATGAGTAAGTCTTACAATACGTTATAAGAGAACAAGTGCTAAATTGTAAGCATAAAAGTGGAATAGGGTGAGTGAGGTCCATGGGGTCAAGGGGAGTATGTAGAATTTAAATAGGGTGGTCAGGGAGGGGCCCATTGAGATGCTGACATTTGAGCAGTGACCTAGAGTAGGTAAGGGAGTTAACTCACTGCAGGTGGAGGAGGCAGCCAGAGCCAAGACTCAAGGAGTTGCCTTCCTGATGTGTAGGAGGGGCAGTGAGGAGGCCAGGACTGGTAGGGTATGCAGGAGACACGTCACAAGGACCCGGAGGGCACGTGGGGTGGGGGTTGGGAAGGGCTTTGTAGACCAGTGTGCACTGGAGGGCTCTGACTTGGGTGTTGATGTGGTCACTCTGCCATGCTGAGAGCAGACTCCAGGGGACAAGACTGGGAGGAGGAAAAGGAGCTGACTATTGCAGGAAAGCCAGGCAAGAGATGTTGGTAGATGGGACCAGGCTGATTTGAAGTTGTGAAGTTCCCATTGATGAGCACATTAAGTACATTTAACTTTCGGTCGGCTGGATTAGGACTACATTTTTCTCAAGGATTCTTGAGTGTGAGAATGCTTGCGTTCTTTCATGTCATAAATGCTTGTGTTCTTTCATGTCTTTCATGGCTTTTGCTGCCTTTAAATAATGCATGACATTCTAACTTGGTAAAGATGTGTTGGGTCACTTCTCTCCCTTCTGGCTCAGTAGGCAGAAGTCTTTTGTCTTCAGACTCCAGTGTTCTGGAGAAGACTACAGATGGTCTGCCTTTTTCCGCGTTATGGGCCACCCACTTCTTTCTCTGTGTTGGTAGAATCTCCAGCCTTGCTAGATGTGTCTTGCCGTGGTTGGACTCTACTGATTTTTCTTGGCATATGCTGAACCCTTTCAAGCTATAGATTCAGTTACTCAATTTCAGGAAAGTTTTCTTGTATTATATCTTAAATTTTCTTTTCCTGTCCCATTTGTTTTGTTCTCTTTGGAATTAGCAGTTTTGTGTCTGTTGGATCTTTATCTCTTGTATCTAACATTTTTCTTTTTTTGAGATAGAGTCTCACTCTGTTGCCCAGGCTGGAGTGCGTGGCGTGATCTTGGCTCACTGCAAGCTCTGTCTCCCGGGTTCACGTCATTCTCCTGCCTAATCTCCCGAGTAGCTGGGACTACAGGTACCTGCCACCATGCCCATCTAATTTTTTGTATTTTTAGTAGAGATGGGGTTTCACCATGTTAGCCAGGATGGTCTCGATCTCCTGACCCTGTGGTCCCCCCGCCTCAACCTCTAACATCTTTTTAATCACTTTCATGGATTTCCTATATTCCATTTCCCCAAATGAATCTCCGCTTTCTCTGACTTCTTCAGCAATTCCACTTCACTTCTTACCCTTCTTCATGTAATGTTCTTCAGATAATGGTGTTAGTGCTTTTCTCCATTGGTGTCCTTGACTCATCCCTTATTTTCCTTCAGTAAGGAGCAGGGCCCACAGGGCAGGATATTCCTTGCTTTAACCTCTCACTAAGCTGAGATAAATTTGAAAACGGCTCAAGATCTAGAGAAGTGAGTCTTGATTCTTGTAGTCTTCTCTCAATTTTGTTCAGCAAATTCCTGTCTCAGAAATAGCCTTTGTGTCTGTTGCTCAGGGTTGAGGCCATTCTCTACTTTCATTATAGGTTGAATTTCCTTCTCTGTTTTGACTTTAACAGAAGGGGAGAGTAGATATTTTTTCTTTTGTAAGAATTCCCAGGGCCGGGCGTGGTGGCTCATGCCTGTAATCCCAGCACTTTGGAGCCTGAGGTTTGTGGATTGCTTGAGCCTGGAGTTTGAGATTAGCCTAGGCAACATAGTGAGACCCTGTATATACAGAAATACAAAAATTAGCATGATGGCATGTGCCTGTAGTCCCAGCTACTCAGGAGGCTGAGGTGGGAGGATTGCTTGAACCCAGGAGGTCGAGGCTGCAGTGAGCTGAGATCATACCATGGCATTCCAGCCTGGATGACAGAGTGAGACCCTGTCTCAGAAAAGAAAAAAAAAAAAAAAGAATTCCCAGACACATCGCTTAAAAACTATCTTTTGTGAAAAATAATATATTACAGTATTTAAAATTCAACATGTTTAACAGGAGGAAGGAGGGAAAAGAAGATTTTCTTCTGCCCCTGTCCCTTGGCTCCCAGTTCCCAGCCCTGGGAAGCACAACCATATAGAACACATTCCTAGAGTGGAATTGCTTTGTCAAAGGATATATGCGTTTGTACATTTGATAGACACTGCCAAATTGCTGTCCATAGAAGCCATCAGTATATATATGCTATCAGCAAAAAATGAGAGTGCCAATTTCCTCACATTCTCACCAACATGATAACATTCGAAGCTTTTCAGATTTTTGCCATTCTAATAGGTAAAATAGATTTGGAAGTTTTATTTTGCATTTCCTGTTAATGCAGGTGGTTGAGGAGCCAGGCGCGGTGGAGCACACCTGTAGTCCTGGTACTATCATTTGAGCCCAGGAGTTTGAGCCCAACCTGGGCAACATAGTGAGACCCCATCTCTCAAAAAATAAATAAGTAAAAGTCAGTCTGAGCATCTTATGTGCTGAAGAGCCATTTATATTCTCTGTGAACTACCTGTTCATTACCTATCACATGTTTATTTTCGGTTAGTGGTGGTTTTTTCTTTGGGTTTATATAGGTACTCTTTATGTGTAGGAAAATTTGTCTGGATATGAGTCAAATTTTGTTTTCCCAGTTCATTCAGCTATGATTATTTAGCTGTGTTTGTGCTATGTTTTAGGCATGTAGAAAGATTTGGTTTGTATGTAGGTGATTTTCTCTTTTATAACTTCGGGGTTTTTATATTATAGGCATCCTAAGAGTCTGAGGATTCTATGGTGTTTTCTTCTGCTAATTGTACTATTTTCATTTTTTTTCTTTTCTTTCTGTATTTTTATTTATTTATTTGTTTTGAGTTGGAGTTTTGCTCTTGTTGCCCAGGTTGGAGTGCAGTATCTCAGCTCACCGCAACCTGTGCCTCCCTGATTCAAGCTATTCTCCTGCCTCAGCCTCCCGAGTAGCTGGCATTACAGGCATGTGCCACCATGCCTGGCTAATTTTGTATTTTTAGTAGAGATAGGGTTTCTCCATGTTGGTCAGGCTGGTCTCGAACTCCTGACCTCAGGTGATCTGCCCACCTTGGCCTCCCAAAGTGCTGGAATTACAGGTGTGAGCCACCGCGCCCAGCCAGTTTTTTTCTTTTAAATGTTTGGTGCTCCTCACCAACATGGCACATGTATACATATGTAATAAACCTGCACATTGTGCACACGCACCCTAGAACTTAAAGTATAACTTTAAATAAATATTTGGTGCTCCTTCAGTTACTCCTGGTGTTAGGAGTAAAGTAGGGTGCCCGACTGTGTTTTTCCAGATGCCTATCCTGCTGTCTGAACACCATTTGTTGGTTCCTTTGGAACACCAGCTTTATCATATATTAAATTCCTGTATATGTTTGAACCTAATTCTTGGTCTAGTGCATGTCTGTCTACTCATGTACCAATATCAAACCTTCACTTACCTACTTTGAATTGATTTTGCTGAAAGAAGTAAGGATTCTTGGGTGGTCCTTCTATATTCTCCTACCCTGGCTCCTTGGTAATGTGGAAAATGAATTTTCAGGTAAAATTGGCAGAGGACAGTAGGATGGTTTTTGTTCTGGAGTATATTAACATGAACTGGCCCAACTTAGGCTCTCATTTGATAGCTTCATCTTAGTAAGCATCCTCTTTTGGTTATATAAACTGGCTGTGGATATTCTCCAGGGAAAAAGTTACTACTAATTCTTAGAAAAGTAATGTATACATGAGCTGGTAAAGAGGAACTTCTTTAAGCACAGTTTTAGAGTTATAGAAGCATATATTTGTAGTTATAATCTTGCAAGTTTGCTAACTGCTTTACTGAAAATAGCGTGCATGGAAAAACATAGCACATTATGTCCCAAATAAGCATTTGGTTTTTTCTTTCTTTTTTTTTTTTTTCTTCAGACAGAGTCTTGCTTTGTTACTCAGGCTGGAGTGCAGTGGTGCAATCTTGGCCCACCGCAACCTCTGCCTCCTGGGTTCAAGCAGTTCTCCTGCCTCAGCTTCCTGAGTAGCTGGGGTTACAGGGACCTGCCACCATGCCTGGATAATTTCTGTGTTTTCAGTAAAGACAGGTTTCACCATGTTGGCCAGGCTGGTCTTGAACCCATGACCTCAAGTGATCTGCCCGCCTCGGCCTCCCAAAGTGCTAGGATTACAGGTGTGAGCCACTGTGCCCAGCTAGCACTTGGTTATTTCTTTAAAAAATGTATTTAAATTCTGTCCTGAATTTGTTATATGCTTTCTTTTAAAATATACGTTTAGGTAAACATCTGTTTTAGTGCTTTTTCTTCCTTTGAATTTTTTTCATTTATTTGTTCATTCAACAAATATTTATTAATTACTTGCTCTGTGCTAGACAGCATTTTAGGTACTGATATTCAGCAGACAAGGATCTTGCTTTTATTGAGTTTATAATCTAGTGGGGGAGATCAGCAATAAATAAGTTGTCAGGATGTGATTAGTTTTATGGAGAAAATCAAGTAGGGTGGGGTGAAAGTGACTCACTTTGGGGGCAGCATCCAGTAGGAGGTCAATATAGTTATACTTAGCATTAGTTACCTTTTATTAGAAAGGCAGCATGGGAAAATAGGCGAATCATGGACTTCAGAGTTTGATATGCTCTTGGACAAATCTCAGATTTTCTACATGCAGGTTGTGTGGCCCTGAGGAAATTACCTAACCTCTCTGACCCCCATTTCCCCAACTGTCCAAAGGCAAAAAAAGAATACCTGACTTATAGTGGGTTATTAAGGATTAAATGTGACAACTTCAACAAAAAACCCTAGAAGAATGTTTGACCCGTAATAGTCACTTTATAAATAGCAGCTAAAATATTATCACTTCATCACTTTATTCATTAAAAGTTTTTAAAAAGTTTCCCCATTATTTCATTAGTTTTAATATCATGTGCCTAATAAGATGGTAGGTTTTAACAAAAGCACCCTTAAATAGCCATTTGTGCCAAATGTTACCATGGTAACTGCTAAAATGGGGGAACTGCTGGTATTAGTGTATTCATTTCCATGAATTGTCATAGTTTAATGTTCATCTACAGTTGGTCATGTTTTGTTGAGGTCATAACAGAAAAGGAACTACATTTGTATTGAACATTGTATTAGAACAAATTTTAGTACCTCTGAAAAGTCATACATCAAAGAATCTAGACAAAAAACCAGAGTTCTAGCTCAGAAACACCAGCACTACCACTGTTTCATCTGTCCCACGTTGAGGAATATGACAGACTCTGGTTCAAAGATACTTTAACGCCTTATCCATACTACTAGAGGCCCAGGCTGAGATTCTACTAGACCACAGGCTGGGAGCAGTGACATCTCCAAGATACCAAGTCTGTCAGAGTCACTGATAGAGATTTCCATAGAGGAGGTTCTCAGGCCTAACTGAAGGCATCACTTCTTAGATAGGTGGCCCAATCAAACACTACCCAAGGAAGGAGCATGGGCTCTAGAGAGGTTTGGGAACAGGGTAGCAGATATGCCAGAATGCTGAAACCTGGAACAGGCCAGGAAGACAAAACAGCAGTCTGCACGTAGCAAAAAAAGAAGGTAGGAAGGTACAGGTAACAACGAAATGGATTTGAGATGAGAATCTCAATGTGAGGTCACATCTGTATTCTTGACACACACAGTTTGTTACCTGTCCGTTTGCCGTAGAGACAGGGCCATACTAAATAGCACCCATTCTTTCTTATTTTCCTTATCCCTCTAACAAAGAAGTGTCCCTCCCTTGGCCCCAAGTCCATGGGTAAGGGATTCTGCCAAGACCTTTGTCAACTATCCCCTATCATTTATGTTTTTTACTTCTCCCCATTTACTGATTTATTCTCCCTCTACCTCAAAACATGCTCATATGCTTCCTTTCTTTAAAAAAGAATTCCACCGAAATCTCCTACTCTGACCTCTAACTCAATAGTTAAAGTTCCTTTCATGGCTCACTTTTCAGGGGGAATCTGACTCCACTTCTTTTACCTTTCAATTCCTCCTTAATTCTGTGATCTCCTTAATTCCGTGATCTTCCTCTAGTCTTGCTAAAGTCATGACCATCTACGGGTATGTTCCTTGCCTGTTGGACATTTGAATGTCTCAGGCATTTCAAGTTCAGCATTAATTGAACCCACTATCCACTTCCATAGTGTGATGATTTTTAAATATATCCACAAATTCTTTGACACTTCTTATTTCAAGAGGTGGAGCTTAGTTCCCTTTCTAATTAATAGAATAAGGCAGAAGTGAGAGTGTTAGGAATAGGTCCATAGTGTTAGGAGTAGGAGTAGGAAGAACACTGTGGCTTCCTCCTTGCTGTCTCTCAGATCACTTGTGCTGAGAGAAGCCAGCTACCAGATGGGGAGGATGTTCCAGCAATGCTATAGAGAGGCTCACTTGGCAATGAATTGAGATCTCTTGCCAACAACCAGCACTGCCTTGTCAGGCAGGTGAGTGAACTCCTTGGAAGTAGACCCCCCAGCCCCAGTTGAGCCTTCAGATGATGCACCCCCAGCTGACATCTTGATTGCAACCTCGTGAGAAACTCTGAGCCAGAACCAGCCAGCTAAACCTATCTTAGATTCCTGACCCACAGAAACTGGGAGATAAGCCTTTGTGTTTTAAGCTGCTAAATGGTTGTCAGTGATTTGCTACACACCACTATATAACCAATACACATGGCAAACCTTCCATATTCCCAGTCCTAGGGAAAACAAGGAAACAACTCCTTCCTCTCCAAGATATAACTGGTGATCAAGTTCTGTTATTTTCATCTAGGTATCTGTTGATTCAGCCTGTTCTGATTTTCCTGGTCACTTTCTCAGTTCATTATTTATCATCTAGACTGTTTCAGTTGCCTCTTAACAAGTTTCTTGCCTCCGGCTTCACTCCCTTTTAATCTATTCCCCATACTGCCATAAAAAATCATTCTAAAATGTGAATTTGAGCATCTTTCTTCTTTGATCGAATTGTCCCCATTGACTAGAGTTAATCAAGCCCAGTCATCTTAAGCAATGCAGGCAAAGCTGTTTGAGGTTTGATCCCACCGTGCTTTCCAGCTCCTGTCTCTCCTGCAGCAGGGAGTTCAGCCATCAGAAATGGCCGGTGGGTCCCAGAATCTCCCAAGGCTTTTCTTCTTTCTGTGATTTGGCGTGTGCAGTTCTCTCTAGTTTTGGAAGGCTTTCACCGACTCTTTGATGCTTTCTCTATTTTCTGAAAGTTAGGCATTCCTCCTTTCTTCTGCAGTCCCCAGTGGATACCTGTGTAATTGCTGTGATCACATCACTGTCATTGTTTGTCTCCCGATGTCTGTTTTTCAGTTAGACCAAGAATCCCACTAGATGAGGGTTGATGCTCTGTTCATCTCTTTTTTGTTGGTGTTCTTGCATATCTGATCTTTTAAAATGTTTTATATTCTTTTCTTTGTCTTTTTTTTTGGGGGGGGGTGGTGGTGTCTTACTCTGTCATCTGGGCTGGAGTACAGTGGCGTAATCATGGCTCACTGCAGCCTTGACCTCCTGGGCTCAAGCAATCCTCCCACCTCAGCCTCCCTAGGAGCACACCTCCACAGCTGGCTAATTTTTGTATTTTCTGTAGAGACACGGTTTCACCATGTTACTCAGGCTAGTCTTGAACTCCTGGGCTTGATATTCTTTTTTTATTTTACAGTGGTAAGAACACTTAACTACATTTGTGGATCTACTACATTTGTTGATCTACTCTCAATAAATTTTTAAGCGTACAATACATTATTGTTGACTCCAGGTACAGTGTTGTACAGCTGATCTTGAGAGCTTATTCATCTTGCTTAACTGCAACGTTATGTTCGTTGATTAGTAACTCCGCGTTTCCCTCCCTGCAACTCCAGGTAACCTCCATTGTACTCTTTGATTCTATGAATTTGTCTATTCTTGGTATCTCATATAAGTGGAATCGTGCAGTGTTTGTCTTTCTATGACTGCCTTATTTCATTAGCAAAATGTCCTCAAGATTCATCCATGCTGTTGCATGTTATAGAATTTCCTTTTTTTTTTAGAGGCTGAATAGTACTCCATGGTATGTATATACCACCTATTGTCTACCCCTTCATCCACTGATGGGCATTTAGTTGTTTCCACATCTTAGTTTTACTTTTTTAAGGAACCTGCATACTCTTTTCCACAGCAGCTGCTCCATTTTACATTCTCATAAACACTGCACAAAAGTTCCAGTTTCTCTACATCCTCACCAATACTTGTTGTCTTTTGATTTTTTGGTAATAGTCATCCTGGCAATGTGTGTTCTGTTCATTTTAAGTCTCTAGCAACTAATGGGATATTTGAACAGGGTGTCTGAAACTTTTAGTCTAGCAGATAGGGAATTTCACATTAGCAGAGTCAGAATATAAGAATGTAACTTTACCTCTCTGTACATGATCATTACTTCACTCTCTAGCCATTGTTTTTCACTAAAGGCAGTGAAGAGTCTTTGGGGATGAGGGTTCTGGCCCCGTCACTGATGCTTTCATTGGCCATGAAGGCTTTGCTGGTTTTTGGTGCCATCCATTCCTCTGTGTTCCCTTTTCTCTTTATGTTAATCCCACTGGGCCCCCTTCCTTTCTGACTGTGAGAGTTCTCCAGGCTTGCAGGCTTGTGCTCAGCTGTTTCAGTGCCTCTCTGGGGCATGCACCCTGGGAAGTGCTGTGTGGGTCTCAGACCCACCCTCCTGGTGCGTGGGCCTGCTTAGGGCTGAGCCTCTTTAGGAGGACTGCACTCTGGGAGGTACCAATGATGTGTCTGGGATTTCTGTTAGCTAGATCTCTCATAAATTGCAAGTCTTAGTTTGGGATGGAAAGAGGTAGAGGATCTGGACTTTTCAGAGACTTAGCAGCATCTTTAAAAGAAAAATACTTAGTTCTTCCAGTGGAAAGCTGTGGGTTCCAAGAGCTATCTGCTGTGCATTTATGGGCCTATTTTAGAGCAGAATACCAAAATATTCACCATAATTTTAAAAATAAATATTCACCATAATTTTATTTTATTTTATTTTATTTTTTTTTTTTTTTTTTTTTTTTTTTTTGAGACAGAGTCTCGCTCTGTCGCCCGGGCTGGAGTGCAGTGGCGCAATCTCGGCTCACTGCAAGCTCCGCCTCCCGGGTTCACGCCATTCTCCTGCCTCAGCCTCCGAGTAGCTGGGACTACAGGCGCCCGCCACCGCGCCCGGCTAATTTTTTGTATTTTTAGTAGAGACGGGGTTTCACCGTGGTCTCGATCTCCTGACCTCGTGATCCGCCCGCCTCGGCCTCCCAAAGTGCTGGGATTACAAGCGTGAGCCACCGCGCCCGGCCTGATAATTTTAAAAATAAATATTAAATAAGTACAAAATTGGTACAGCCTGCCAGGAGCTCAGTGTGCAATGGTGACATCCAGCCTGTGAGGCCACCTGGTGCGGCTTGGGAACCCGCAGAAGCCTGCACTGAAGCCCAGCAAATCCCGCGTTCTAGCTAACTGCAGCAAGGACTGGCGTCCGGAGAAGGGCGAGGCCGCTTGTATCACGGAGTGTCAGCTTGCTGGAAGCCGAATGAATTCCGCGATGATATGTGCGGAAAAGAGATCCAGGACTTTTTCGACGGTGCTTCAAGGACTTAGAAGCCCAAAAACTGAGATCAATACAGGAGACCCTGGGAGAGTCTGGGAGTTTACCTCCCAATAAATTGAATAAGTTGTCACAGAGGTTTCCTAACAGACCTCACCTAAGCTTAAAATGGAGAAGCATTTTCGATGGTTTCTGGACCATAGCTTCTGACAATTATGCAGAGGCATTTTACAGACATTTGCATTGCTATGACCTCTTTGAAGGATAAGATGAGGAAAAAAACTTTTTCTAACCTTTGGAATCATAGTATGGGTAGAAGTTATGTTTTATCTTGAAATAAAATCCTCTGAAGAGAAAAAAATAATTAAAAAATTAATTATACTTGTTTTATATTTATAGGAGAGATCACATTGTTTGTGATCTTTGATAGTATCTGTAGCCCAGGACAAATTTCCAAAGCCCTTCCATTTCTTTTCTTACTCTGTTTGCATTGAAATAGAAAGCCAAAACCAGAATTAGAGGTCATCAGGAATGATGGATGAGTGTTTTGGCTCTAACTGATCAATCTGGATATGCGTTCAGATTACATATGGATGTAGAGATTATAGTGAAATTTTTTTTACTGAAGGCCACGTTCAGCATTCTTTCAGCTGCTGAGTTAACAAGCATGTCAAACTTAAAAACAGGAAGGTTGGTCGGGTGCGGTGGCTCATGCCTGTAATCCCAGCACCTTGGGAGGCTGAGGCAGGTGGATCACGAGGTCAGGAGATCGAGACCATCCTGGCTAACACGGTGAAACCCCATCTCTACTAAATTAGTTGGGCGTGGTGGCGGGCGCCTGTAGTACCAGCTACGCAGGAGGCTGAGGCAGGAGAATGGCGTGAACCCGGGAGGCAGAGCTTGCAGTGAGCCGAGATCGTGCCACTGCACTCCAGCCTGGGCGAAAGTGTGAGACTCCATCTCAAAGCAAACAACAACAACGAAAAAAGGTTAAGTGTTTTTTGTTTGTTTTTGTTTTTGAGACAGGGTCTCTCTGTGTCACTCAGGCTGTAGTGCAGCATGACCACGGCTCACTGCAGCCTTGATCTCCTGGGCTCAAGCAATCCTTCTACTTCAGCTTCCAGAGTAGCTGGGATTACAAGCAACTGCCACCATGCCTGGTTAATTAAAATTTTTTTTTTTTTTTTGGTAGAGACAGGGTCTTGCAGTGTTATTCAGGCTGGTCTCGCGCTCCTGGCCTCAACCGATCCACCTGCCTTGGCCTCGCAAAGTGCTGAGATTACAGATGTGAGCCACCACACCCAATCCAAGTGTTTCTATTTAGTTGATAATGGTGAGTAGATTCCTAATCTACTCTTTGATTGCATTTGATTCTGGAAAATGTTTCTTTATATCATTTTGCAGCATTTCAGTGTAGTTTTTAAATATGCCAATCATGTATCAAAAAATGTATTTCTTTAATTTGTGAAGAAAACTGTCAACTCTCGGGGAAGTCACACTCGTGGAGATTAGCTGCCTACATTGCAGTTTGGTCATATCATCAAGATATCATAACAGCATTAAAAAATCATGGTGTTTTGGCTAAGTTTCAGGCTGTTCCAGATAATGATTACTGAAATATACTACTTGAGTGAATCACCTGAGATCACAGAAATGGTCTTTATCAGCCTTATCAAAGTCATGAAGAAATAGTTTTTTCCTCATTTTAAATATTCCTCATTTTAAATATCCTTGCGAGCACCTTTCTCCTTAGCATCCCATGTATTTCAGTATGGAAAAGCAGACCCTGGGACTCACCGTCCATACTGCGTGTTGAAAAGGCTGATTGTCCGTGACTGTAGTGCGACTTAAAATGTTTATCCAGCTGGGTACAGTGGCTCATGCTTGTAATCCCAGCACTTTGGGAGGCCAAGGAGGGAGGATCACTTGATTCCAGGAGTTTGAGGGAGGATCACTTGAGACCAGGGTTCAAGATCAGTCTGGGCAACATGGTGAGACCCCCATCTCTATAAAAAATTTAAAAATTAGCTGGGCATGGTGGTGTGTACCTGTAGTCCCAGCTACTCAGGAAGTTTAGGTGGGAGGATCGCTGGGGCCTGGGTGATTGAGGCTACAGTGAGCTGTGATCATGCCACTGTACTCCAGCCTGGGCAACAAAGTGAGACTGTGTATTTAAAAAAAAGTTTATTCATTTTTTAGCATTGAATGAAGATTAGATTATTTAGATTAGTGGTCCCCAACCTTTTTGGCACCAGGGACTGGTTTTGTGGGATAATTTTTCCATGGACTGGGGTAGGGGGATGGTTTTGGGGTGATTCAGCCACATTACATTTATTGTTCACTTTATTTCTTTTCTTTTTTTTTGAGACAGAGTATTGCTCTGTCGCCCAGGCTGGAGTGCAGTGGCACGATCTCGGCTTACCGCAAGCTCTGCCTCCCAGGTTCACGCCATTCTCCTGCCTCAGCCTCTTGAGTAGCTGGGACTACAGGTGCCCACCACCATACCCGGCTAATTTTTTTTGTGTGTATTTTTAGTAGAGACGGGGTTTCACCGTTTTGCTAGGATAGTCTCGATCTCCTGACCTTGTGATCTGCCTGCCTCGGCCTCCCAAAGTGCTGGGATTACCTTATCAAAGTCATGAAGAAATAGTTTTTTCCTCATTTTAAATATTCCTCATTTTAAATATCCTTGCGAGCACCTTTCTCCTTAGCATCCCATGTATTTCAGTATGGAAAAGCAGACCCTGGGACTCACCGTCCATACTGCGTGTTGAAAAGGCTGATTGTCCGTGACTGTAGTGCGACTTAAAATGTTTATCCAGCTGGGTACAGTGGCTCATGCTTGTAATCCCAGCACTTTGGGAGGCCAAGGAGGGAGGATCACTTGATTCCAGGAGTTTGAGGGAGGATCACTTGAGACCAGGGTTCAAGATCAGTCTGGGCAACATGGTGAGACCCCCATCTCTATAAAAAATTTAAAAATTAGCTGGGCATGGTGGTGTGTACCTGTAGTCCCAGCTACTCAGGAAGTTTAGGTGGGAGGATCGCTGGGGCCTGGGTGATTGAGGCTACAGTGAGCTGTGATCATGCCACTGTACTCCAGCCTGGGCAACAAAGTGAGACTGTGTATTTAAAAAAAAGTTTATTCATTTTTTAGCATTGAATGAAGATTAGATTATTTAGATTAGTGGTCCCCAACCTTTTTGGCACCAGGGACTGGTTTTGTGGGATAATTTTTCCATGGACTGGGGTAGGGGGATGGTTTTGGGGTGATTCAGCCACATTACATTTATTGTTCACTTTATTTCTTTTCTTTTTTTTTGAGACAGAGTATTGCTCTGTCGCCCAGGCTGGAGTGCAGTGGCACGATCTCGGCTTACCGCAAGCTCTGCCTCCCAGGTTCACGCCATTCTCCTGCCTCAGCCTCTTGAGTAGCTGGGACTACAGGTGCCCACCACCATACCCAGCTAATTTTTTTTGTGTGTATTTTTAGTAGAGACGGGGTTTCACCGTTTTGCTAGGATAGTCTCGATCTCCTGACCTTGTGATCTGCCTGCCTCGGCCTCCCAAAGTGCTGGGATTACAGGTGTGAGCCACCACGCCCAGCCTATTGTGCCTTTATTTCCATTATTATTACATTGTAATATAGAATGAAATAATGGTGCAACTCACCGTAATGTAGAATCAATGGGAGCCCTGAGGTTGTTTTGCTGCAACTAGGTGTTCGCATCTTAGGGTGATGGAAGACAGTGACAGATCATCTGGCATTAGATTCTCATAAAGAGCAGACAACCTACATCCCTTGCATGCTCAGTTCACAATAGGGTTCATGCTCCTATAAGAATCTGATGACACCACTGATCTGACAGGAGGTAATGCTCGCTTGCCTATTGCTCACCTCTTGCTGTGTGGCCCGGTTCCTAACAGGCTATGAACTGGGGGTTGCAGACCCCTGATTTAGATCATCAACTCTGCTCTGAGGAAAACAGCAGTGTTGTAGACTGGCATGAAGTGCAACTTCTTCTACTCTATGTAGCAACCCCTTTTCTTTCTGGTCCTCCTTCAGTTTAGATCCCTGAGACCCTTTTCCACATTGTATCTTGGTCATTGTATATGAACATCAAACATGAAAGGTGCTAGTGAGATCCCATCTCTACAGAAAATTTTAAAAATTAGCTGGTCATGGTGGGCCTGTAGTCCTAGCTACTTGGGAGGCTAAGGCAGGAGGATCCCTTGAGCCCAGGAGTTTGAGGTTGCAGTGAGCTCTGATGGTGCCACTGCACTCCAGCCTGTGTGACAGAGCAAGGGCCTGTCTCTAAAAACAGAAAAAAACAAAGCAAAACAAACATGAAAAGTGCTGATTCATACCCTGCAAAGAGGTTTCGTTTGGCAGCAAGTTGAAATTATCTACTGGTTTGTACTTGAGCTAGCACTTCCTCTTCCACATGGCATGCCATTGATGTTCCTTGATGTTCGGTGTTATTTGATAGAGGAATTTGCTAATACCTTGTTCTCTTTTCTCTTTGATGAAAACGTTTATCATTAACTTTGGGGCTGTTCTAAAGAATGTTCCATTAGTTTGTGTTTTGTACCTTTTTTTTTTTTTTTTTTTGGCCTCTGAAGAGTGCAGCTTTCAATGATGCCTCTATAGTTGTGGTCTTTTCCTTTTGGTAATGAAATGCATCAGTTTTGTACTGAGAAACGTTATTTCGCCCTTGAGGAATAACTTGGTTGGTTTACTAAAGAGACCATCAAACTTTGAAAGTGACATGGAAAGCTCATGCGGTTTGTGCAACTATTTCAGAAGCTTCATAAACGATAGAGTCTGGGCTGGGCGCAGTGGCTCATGTCTGTAATCCCAACGCTTTGGGAAGCTGAGGCAGGAGGTTTGTTTGAGGCCAGGAGTTCTAGACCAGCCCCGGTAACATAGTGAGACTCCGACTCTACAAAAAATAAAAAAAAAAAAAACCCACAAAAACAAACAAAAAAACAATAAAGGACTCTGGCTTTAGGAGCAGATGAATCCAGGGTCTGATAAATTCCAATTTTTTATTATTCACCATTGTGCTTTCTATGTGCACTTCCCTTCTTTAACTGCCTGGGTGGTACATTACTGGACACATAGGACATGTGTCTTTCTAGCTTGCAGTTTAGTTCTAGTCAATAGTGAGCCTCCTAATTGTTCAGAGTTGTATTTATGCCACTCACCATGTGACTTTTATACTTCATCAAATCATTTTGCTCTATCAATCCTTCTGAACTGATGTGATGCTACAAAATAGAAAAAGATGGAAACTGCTAATTTTAACAGATATAAACATAAACACGTATATAAACACCAGTGCATACATACTATGAAAATATATTGTGTAAAAGCAGTAACTTGTAGGACTAAGATTAACTACAGTGTTAGTAGTGCAAGTATGCGTTTCAAACTTAATGATTATATAAAGAATGAAACAGGATATCAGTGACCATAATACCTTTAACACTTCAAATTTGTGAAATATATGTGAACAAAATTGTTTCATTTGTTTCTTTGTTTCTTTTTGAGACAGAGTCTCACTCTGCCACCCAGGCTGGAGAGCAGTGACTCGATCTTGCCTCACTGCAACCTCCACCTCCCAGGTTCAAGCAATTCTCCTGCCTCAGCCTCCTGAGTAGCTGGGATTACAGGTGCCTGCCACCACGCCTGGCTAATTTTTGTATTTTTAGTAGAGACAGTGTTTCACCATGTTGGCCAGACTGGCCTGGAACTCCTGACCTCAAGGGACCCACCCACCTCGGCCTCCCAAAGTGCTGGGATTACAGATATGAGCCACCACGCCCGGCCCATTTGTTTCTTTTGAAATAGGAATTCCCAGTGTAGCTTTTGATGAACTTCCATGGGCCTCCACATGTCCTCCATCTGCAGGTTGTGTGTGCATTAGGCTGTAGCCATTTGGTGACAAGGACCATGGTAGAGGCCAGTCTGAGAGTGCACCTGGTAGATCCTTAAAGATGGTAGATCCTTAAAGATGCAGCCTTTGGGAACCTTGAACCTTTGATTGCTATAAACAAGTAAATCCCCTAGTTGACCATCACTCAGGGATCTTGGCTAAGCAAGGCCTATGAGGAAATTGATTTCTTGACAGATACATTTGGAAGGTCTTTAAGTTATTCCCCTTACCGATCACATAAATTTTTTATTGTTTTCTGTATCTTACTGACTTCAGTCCCATTTTTCTTTCATTTATTCCACAAATATGTATTAAGGACTTGCTGTGTGCTAGGCACTCTGAAAGACAAGAAAGCATTTTTGCCCTCATGGAACTAATGCTTTGTATATATTATTTTCTCCTGTATCATATCCAGTCTATACTTTGCTACTTATTTTTCGATTTTTCCTTTTTCTTACCTATTATGTTTCAGATCCATAAACTATTTTGTCTATATCCTTACTTCAAATTATTTTGTGGCTGGGCGCGGTGGCTCACGCCTGTAATCCCAGCAATTTGGGAGGCTGAGGCGGGTGGATCACGAGGTCAGGAGATCGAGACCATCCTGGCTAGCACGGTGAAACCCCGTCTCTACTAAAAAAATACAAAAAATTAGCTGGGCATGGTGGTGGGCACCTGTAGTCTCAGCTACTCGGGAGGCTGAGGCAGGAGAATGGCATGAACCCAGGAGTTGGAGCTTGCAGTGAGCTGAGATCATGCCACTGCACTCCAGCCTGGGCGACAGAGCGAGACTTTGTCGCCAAAAAAAAAAAAAAAAAAAAATTATTTTGTTCTCCAGTCTAAACATACCGTAATAGTCGTAGCATTAACCTCTGTGCATTAAAAGGCTTAACATTTCCATCCAAAAAATTTCAGGTATTTTTATTTTAAAATTAAACAGGGTCTCCCTCTTTCATCCAGGCTGAAGTGTAGTGGTGTGATCATGGCTCACCACAGCCTTGAACTCCTGTGCTCACGTGATCCTCCCACCTCAGCCTTCCAAGTAGTTGGGATTACAGGCATGTGCCACTGTGCCTGGCTAATTTTTAAAAATTTTTTGTAGAGATGGGGCCTTGCTATGATGCCCAAGCTAGTTTCAAGCTCCTGAGCTCAAGTGATCCTCCTGCCTCAGCTTCCCAAAGTGCTTCCCCACTGGCATGAGCCACCATGCCAGGCCAAAATTTCAGGTATAACACAAGAAATACATTTTTTTTTTTTTGAGACATAGTCTCACTGTGTCACCCAGGCTGGAGTGCAGTGGTGCGATCTCAGCTTACTGCAACCTCCACCACCCGGGTTCAAGTGAGCCTCCTGCCTCAGCCTCCCAAGTAGCTGGGATTACAGGTGCACGCTACCATCTCGGCTAATTTTTGTATTTTTAGTGGGGACAGGGTTTCGTCATGTTGGCCAGGCTGGTCTCGAACTCCTGACCTCAAGTGATCTGCCCACCTCAGCCTCCTAAAGTGCTGGAATTACAGGCATAAGCCACTGTGCCTGGCCAAGAAACTCATTCTTATAAAAAGCCAAATATATAGATATAGAGTAAAAATGAAGTCACTCCTTATAATTCCCATCCCAACTGCCTCTCAAGAGCCATGAAAGAGCCTATTTTCTATATTTTTGCTAATAGTCTTATGTCTTTTTTAAATATTAGTCTTCAAGATGGGTTTAAAAATACCTCATTGCTTTAGCTCATATTTGTTGGTATTAGATGGGTTAAGCATCTTTTCTTATGTTTAGCAGTCATTTGTATTTTTCTTTTTGTGAATTGCCTTTTCATATCCTTTGCCTTTTTTCTGTTGGACTGTTTGTTTCTTCTTAATTTTGGTAACCTATGTTTTCCTAGAAAATGATCTGCTTTGCCTAGTTTACAAATCCTTATATGTAATTACGTCCTCTTTCTTGTTCCTAATTTGGGTACCTTCCTTTTTTCTTTCTTGATTAGATTTGCCAGAGGTTCTATCTTGTTAGTCCTTTCAAAACATCAGCTTTTCATTTTATTAATCTTCAAGGTCATTTAAAAAATGTTTTCTGTTTAATTAATTGCCTTTTTTATCTTTATTCATTTCTTCATCCTGCTTTCTGTGGACTCAGAGAAGACCCCTTCATGTAGAGGAAGGTGGGAACAAAGGTTCAAAGATAGTTGTCGAGGGTCAGGAAGACAATTGTTGGCATCATTCTCCTTCACCTCTTCACTCCCAACTGCCATCACAAATACAGGCAGTTCAGAATCCATCAAGAAATAAGAGTCAGGAATCAGGCAGACTGAATCAGACTATCAGCTTTGTTAATAAGGCTGAAGTAGAGAGTAGTGCTTGACCTAAGATCACAGTCGGGCTAGTAACCCTTCTCTCTGAGTTAAACTTAACCAACAGAATAAGGCATTTAGAATAAACGCTTTGAGAGGTTTGATAAGAAGACAGTTGGAAGTGAATAAAACAATCACTTAGAGGTGCTGAGGGCCAAATGGCCTCAGGGCAGTTCAGTTTTTCAGTTCTGTTTGGGGACCTAGATCAGGAACAAAGAAAAATGAGTTGGCAGTCTCTGGCTGGTGGCTGAATAAGCAGGGCCAGAGTTGGCAGAAGGAGGTGATCTTGGGTTTTCAGACTAGTCAACGAGGCAAGTGAGACCAGCAGGGCATGGAAAAAACCAGGAAGAGGCAGGAGTCGGGGCTTCAGCTTCTTGTGAGCATGCTAACCCAGCTCGGAGGGAGTGTGATGCTGGGACAGCCAAAAGAGGAGCAGCTGGGGGCCAGAGAAGGGCATTGCACATCCAGAACCCTGATGGCAGGAGAGTCAGAGAACAGGCACACCACTAAGTGTGATGAAACTTGTGGGGGATTGACGATGAGTCATTCTTCAGACTCTCTGGGACTCTTGTTCTTTCCCCAAATTAGTTTAACATCTGCTTTGGAATCAAAAGGGTAACTGCTTTTCTCTTTCTGGCTAATTAAACAAATGCAAATGTATGCATAGCCTTACTGTATCCTCACACAGCCTGGGAGGGAAGCACAGTGTGGGTGGCAGGTACATGACGCTAGAAGCAGAGGGTGTTTAGTGCTGGGGTGGGAGGACAGCAGGAGGATCTGTCCCGGCACCAGACATCTTCCATCCCTACGGGACCTCTCAAGGTCATGCTACATGTCCTTTGGCATATGAATTCACCTGGCATCACAGTATTGTTTTTAAAACTGAAAATGTACCAGCGTATTGTAACTTGTAAGCCCACAAACTTCTTGTTTCTAGCCATGTACTTAACAGAAAGCCCTTGCGTTTATGTTTTCACAGGGAGGGCATGATGAACCTTGTCTTACAGCTCATGAGAAGGCCAACTACACTAACCACTCCTTGCCGGTTGTGGTATGTTTCCCTCTGTAATTAGTTCTCCCTGTGTACTTTCTTATGGTAAAATTTCATGCTTTAGAACAAAATTAAAAAGTCATCTAAAGAGATGGTTTGGTTATCATGGAAGTCAAGTTCCTCTTAGTAGAAATGAGCAGTTATAGTCAGACTTTATAGATATTACAAAGAAGAGCAATATATTTCTAAACTACATGCTTGTGTCAAATTTCAGATTTTGTTTAACAATTTGTATATTAATTATGATCTGCTAACCCACCTGTTTTGGAAAAACCCTCTCAAACTGGGTTTTTCCTCTGCTCTCACACCACAACAACAGTCATCAACACGGAACAAGACTTCTGTGACCAAATGTGTGGGGGTTTCTCTTCAGAAGCAGTGGACACCAGCTAGGTGTTCTCCAGTTCAACTCTGACGCTGTCTACCTGGAGAGAGCATCAGATCCCACATGGCGAGACTCAGGTCCCAAGGCTGCCCCCTCCTCCAGACACCAGTCTCAAGTCTGGGCCTCTGGAACTTCTGACCAACTGGCTTCAAGTTGGGGTTCCCATGACTCTTTCTTTGGGTTCAACTAATTTGCTGGAGCAGCTCACAAAACTCAGGGCAACGTAACTTCCATTGATCAGTTTATTATAAAGGATATCGCAAAGGATACAGATGAAGAGAAGCATAGGACAAAGGATGGGGAAGGGCATAGAGATTCCACGTCCTCCCTGGGTGCACTACCCTCCAGAAATTTCCAGGTGTTCAGCTGTCCAGATGCTCTCTGAACTGTGACCTTTTGGGTTTTTATGGAGGCTTCATTGCATAGGCACCGCAACCATGTAGAAATGTGATTGGACAAAAAGTACATGATCTAAACCCAGCATGCTAGTCTCTTCAAGACTTTTCTTGGCCTCTCTGTGTAGCATTCCTTCCTTTAGGGTATGGGTAGGACTCTCTAGATTGAGGGACTTCTGACCCATAATTAGAGTAGGGTCCTGTCTTGGGCAGGTGAAAGGACAGGAGAAGTTCAGAGAGGGAGAGATTCTGTTTCCTGAGGCCTAAAGTACCCTGAAATTATAAGAAGGACTATAGGCGTCAGGAGCCAGGAACCGGTTCCTAATGCCCACAGTCCTTGTTACAATTTGTTATCTATATCTGTATCTATCTATATCTGTATATCTATATATCTATATCTATATCTATATCTATATATCTATATCTATATCTATATATCTATATCTATATATCTGTATCTATATCTGTCCGTCTATCAATCAATCATAACACCATACCATCAGATAAACAATTTCCATACCCATTTTCTGGTAATAAAAACTGGATCTGTTGCTGGCTAGGTGAAACTCGGAAACCCATGAAGCTTTTTACCTTTTTTACCCCTGGGTGTGTGCCCTTTCATCCAGAATCATTAGAGTCTCCTGGGTACCCCTCTCTGAGGACTCTTATTCTAACAGCCTGTGCAAAAATTAGCCAAACATCTGTTTGAAACTCACTCAGAATCATTTTCATCTTTGCCTTTCTCCTAGTTATTTTTAGGGTTGATAAATTTGTTTTCCAAGAGCAAACAGAGCATTTTTAAGCTTTGATTTTTGGCTAGCATTTAGGAATTCTTGTTCTGTGGAGAGCTGGCTGGATGCCCACTTAGGAACTTAGCCTGCACGGAGATTCCTTCAGCGGAAGAGCATTGGTCTGGAGTCATCCATCCGGCTCCTGGAGCTTGGCTACCCTGATACTGCCCGGTCTCCCTGCAAATGAACACCTCAACATGCCATTATAGTTGGTCATCTTACTCTGTTCTTACAGAATCCAGGAGGAGAGTCCCTGCAAAGGATGCCTTGTGCAGGGTTTAATTATTTTCTACAATTAAGAAAGCCTTCCTCAGGTTGAATTGAATTTACTTTCTGCAATATAAGCCATGAATTTACAAATAGAGTCTGATACTCTCAGGATACGTAATTGTTGTTATGCTTAAGTAGATTTTTTTTTTTTTTTTTTTTTTTGAGATAGAGTTTTGCCCAGGCTGGAGTGCAGTGGCACAGTCACTGCTCACTGTAGCTTCAACCTCCTGGGCTCAAGCAGTTCTCCCATCTCAGCCTCCCAAGTAGGTGGGTCTACAGGTGCCATACCACCACACCTGGCTAATAAAATTTTTTTTTTTTTTTGTAGAGATAAGGGCTTTTATGTTGTCCAGGCTGGTCTTGAGCTCTTGGACGCAAGTAATCTTCCTGCCTTGCCCTCCCAAAGTGCTGAGATTCCAGGTGTGAACCACTATGCCCAGCCTTAAATAGATTTTAAAAAATTACAAAACTGTTACATGTTCATAGCACACAGTGTAGAAAAATTTAAAAAGCATAAAGAAAATTAAAATTTCCTATTATTCCACCACCTAGATAACCATTCTTTCTTCTTTTTTTTGGAGATGGAATCTCGCTTTGTTGCCCAGGCTGGAGTACAATGGTGTGATCTCACTGAAACCTCCGCCTCCCAGGTTCAAGTGATCCTCCTGCCTCAGCCTCCCAAGTAGCTGGGACTACAGGTGCACACCACCACGCCCAGCTGATTTTTGTATTTTTAGTAGAGACAGGATTTCACCATGTTAACCAGACTGGTCTTGAACTCCTGACCTAAGGTGATCCATCCTCCTCGGCCTCCCAAAGTGCTGGGATTTCAGGTGTGAACTACCACGCCCAACCTAACCATTCTTAATATATAGATTTTTTTTTCAGTCTTTTTATGTGCCTAAATGTAAATATGAGCTCCTACTGTATACACTTTACAATTTGTATTTTCCACCAAAATATATTGTCATCATTGTTCCATATCACTGGATATTTTGTAGTATCACTTTCTATATTGAGATGCCATAAATTCACATATATTTACATTTATATGTTTACATATTTATAATATTTTTAACATTTATAGTATATATCATATTTCTGTAGAGAGAACATGTATTCACTATATTCACTGCCATAAAATTCATACTTTTAAAAGTGAACAATATGGTGATTTGTTTGTATCTTCACAAAGTTATACAATAGTCACTACTGTCAAATTCTAGAACATCACCCCCTGCCCCGAAAACCCAGGGCAATTACCACCCTTCCATCGCTCCTTCCCTCATCCTATGGCAGCCACTCAAGTACTTTCTGTTTGTGTGAATTCCCCTCTTCTGGACATTTTGTAGAAGTGGAATTGTACAATGGATGGTCTTCTGTGTGTGGCTTCTCTTTTTTTTTGAGACAGGTTCTTGCTCTGTCACCCAGGCTGGAGTGCAGTGCTGTAATCTCAGCTCACTGCAACCTCTGCGATCCTCTCACCTCAACCTCCCAAGTAGGTGGGACCACAGATGTACACCACCACACCTGATTTGTATTTTTGGTAGAGACAGGATTTTGCCATGTTGGCCAGGCTGGTTTCAAACTTCTGGGCTAAAGTGATCTGCCTGCTTCAGCCTCCCAAAGTGCTGGGATTATAGGCATGAGCTACCGTGCCCAGCCTGTGTGGCTTCTTTTGTTCAACATAAGGTTTTCAGGGTTCATCCATGTTTTGGTACATTATTCCTTTTTACTGATGGATAATATTTCACTGTGTGGATGTACACTTTATTCATTCATCAGCTGATGGCCACTGGGTATTTTCTGCTTTATGGCTACTGTGAATAGTGCTATTGTGAACATTTGTCTGCAAGTTCTTGTTTGAACTTCTGTTTTCAATTCTTTTGGATATATAACAAGGACTGGAGTTACTGGGTCATAATGATAACTGTGTGTAACTTTTTGAGGGACTCCCCAAACTGTTTTTCACAGTGGCTGTACTTTTTCACATTTACATAAGCGATATATGAGGGTTCCAGTGTCACCACATCCTCACCAGCACTTGTTAATGTCTGTCCTTTTGGCTAGAACCATCCCAGTTGATGTGGAATGCTATCTCCCAGTGGCTTTGGTTTGCATAATGCCTAATGATTGATTTTTCTAATGTGGAGCTTCTTTTCACGTGCTTGTTGGCCACTTGTATAGTCTATTTGGAGAAATATCTGTTCAGATCCTTTGCAACCACTTTTCATTTGGGTTATTTTTCTTTTTTTTTATTGAGTTTTAAGAGATCTTTACACATTCTAGATAGTAGACCCTTATCATATATAGGATTTGCAAATGATTTCTTCCATTCTGTGGGTTATCTTTTCATTTTCTTTTTTTAGCTTATTTTAGGTTCAGGGGTACATGTGAAGGTTTATCACATAAGTAAACTCATATCACAGGGGTTTGTTATACAGATTATTTCATCACCCAGGAGTTAAGCCCAGTACCCAATAGTTATCTTTTCTGCTCCCTCCTCCAAGCCTCCACCCTCAAGTGTCTGTTGTTTCTTTCTTTGTGTTTATGAGTTCTCATCATTTAGCTCTCACTAATAAGTGAGAACATGCAGTATTCGGTTTTCTGTTCCTGCATTAGCTGAAGGCTGAGGATAATGTCCTCCAGCTCCATCCATGTCCCTGTAAAGGACATGATCTTGTTCTTTTTTATGGCTGCATGTTCTTTCATTTTCTTGATAGTATCTTTTGAAGCAAAAGGTTTTTAATTTTTATGAAGTCCACTTTATCTAGTTTGTCTTTGCTTACTTCTGCTTTTGATGTCATCTCTAAGAAAATACTGTCTAATATAGTCATGAAGTTTTACAGCTATGTTTTCTTCCAAGAGTTGTAAAGTTTTAGCTCTTGTACTTTGAGGTGATTTTTGTATATAGTATGAGGTAGGAGTCTAACTTTGTTCTTTTATATGTGGATATCCAGTTATTCCAGCATAAGTTGTTGAAAAGACTGTCTCCCACTGAATTGTACTAGCATCCTTGTTGAAAATCAACTGCCCATAAATTTATGGGTTCACTTCTGGACTGCCAATTCTATTCCATTGGTCTATATGACTGTCTTACATGAACATGGGATGTCTGTCTATTTACTTGACTTCTTTAGTTTTTTCAATGACATTTTGTAGTTTTCAGTGTGTAGATCTTCCACTTACTTATTCATACATATTTATAAATACTTTATAATTAAACATTTATAAATATTTTATAATTAAACATAAATATTTTATTCTTTTTGATGCTATTATAAATGGAATTGGTTTCTGAGTATATTTGGATTATTCACTGCAAGTAGATAGCAATACAATTGATTTTTGTAAGATCTTGTATTCTGCGGCCTTCCTGAACTCCTTTATTAGCCCTAAGAGGTTTTTTTGTTATAAATTCCTTATGATTTTATATATATAAGAGCATGTCATTTGTGATTAGAGATAGTTTTACTTTCTTACCAATCTGGATGCATTTTCTTTTTCTTGCCTAATTGCCCAGACTAAAACCTCTGGTATAATGTTGATGAGAAGTGGTGAGAGCAGAGACACCCTTGTCTAGTTTCTGATCTTAGGAGAAAGCTATCAGATTTTCACGTTAAGTACGATGTTAGTTGTGAGTGTTTTGAACTTGCCCTTTATCAAGTTGAGGAAGTTCCCTTTTATGTCTAGTTGTTCAGTGTTTATATTATGAAAATCTGTTGGATTTTATCTAATGCTTTTTCTGCATCTATTGAGATGATCATGTGGTTTTGTCCTTTATTCTATTACTAGGGCAAATTACATTGATTGATTCTGACCAACTTTGAATTTCTGGGATAAATTCCATTTGGTCATGGTATATAATCCTTTATATATGTTTTTAGGTTTGGTTTGCTAGTATTTTGTTGAGGATTTTTCTATATCTTATGTATATATTTTATCTGTATCACATCTATTATCACTTTTAATGGCTGCATAAGGCTTAATTATGTGGATATACCATAATCTAACCAATTAGACTTTAAATTATTTCTTTTCTTGCCATTGTTGTTATAATCAAGGATAAGCTCATCACTCTTGCTTAGATAGCTGTGTATTCAGGCTGGCTCTGAACTGCTCCTTACTGCACTCTGTCCATTCATGATTATTTTTGTAGGATACATTCCTACAAATGGAATAACGGAACCAAAGGTTATGCACAGATGTTTGTCTCATCTTGTCATTATTTTCAAGTTGTTTATAGTGGGGGTTTTTTTTCAGAGGTTTTTAATTTTCAAGTAAGTCACATCTGTTTTTTCTTTATGTATTCTGCCTTTGCCCATAGGCTCAGACAGGCCTCTCCTACCTTATTCAGGATAATCTCCTATATTTTCTTTCTTTTTTCTTTTTTAATTTTTCGAGACAAAATTTCACTACGTCACCCAGGTTGAAGTGTGGTCTTTTTTCTTTTTTAGTTTTTTGAGACAGGGTCTCACTGTGTTGCCCAGGCTAGAGTTCAGTGGCTATTTGCAAGCACAATCAGAGTGCACTACAGCCTTGATCTCCTGGGCTCAAGCAGTCCTCCCTCCTCAGTCTCCCAAGTAGCTGAGACTACAAGCTCACACCAGCTACTGCGCCCAGCTAAAACAATCCATTCTTTATCCTAGATTAGTCATGCCATCTTTGTCATGATCTAAATTCTTATTTCTGGGCTTTGCCATGATCCAGCACTCTTCTTTCTATTCCTGAACCATGCCGTTGTAATTTTTTATTTTTCTGATCTATTTTACTATCTGGTAGTACAAGTGGTTTGTGTGTGTGTGTGTGTGTGTGTGTGTGTGTGTGTGTAATTTTCTCCTTTAGAGAAGAATCAAGTTATTTGATAGCTTCTATAGAGAATAATCAATTATTCTACCAGATGAATTTTAGGATAATTTTATAAATAATTTTCTTCATATTTCTAATCTGATTAGAATTTTTATTGGAATTACAACACATTTATAAAATTGTTTGCAGAGAATGAATATCCATTGGGAGAGCATGGTATGCTTTTCATCCAGTCCTGTTTTTTGTCATTCAGTAAAGCATGAATTTTGGGGGGCGACTGTAACTTTCTTACTAGGTTTATTTATAGATGCTATTGTAAGTAGGATTTTTTTTAACGTGATAACTTATTTAGGTGTATTATTTTATTATATAGTTTAATACATACTTATTTTAGAAAATTTAGAACTACAATGTGAATTTAAAAAGTAAATGACCCTCAGTCTGAGAGATAAGCACTGTTAACATTTTGTGTGTATCTATTTATAGATTTACAGTCTAATGAGGGAAGTAAGACATGATCACATGAAAGGCTTAATAATCCGAGGCACTATTGAGTGACTAGCTTGTACTTTTTTTCTGCCTAGCCTTTTTTCTCCTTTTGGAAACTGCTTTTCCCATAACTAGTGGAGCTGCCAATCATCCAGGTCCCTCTCCACGGCCAATAGGTTGGACAGTGTATCACCTCAGGCTCTTTTCTGGGAGAGACTCTCTAACCTGGAATCTCAAATGCTAAAGACCTCTAGTCCTGCAGTACTGCTGGGCAAGGCCTTCCTATTCTCAGAGCACCCGTGTTTGAATGACACCAGCTTAGGAGAGTGAAGCTAGGAGGTGATTCAAAACCATTCCTGATGACATCATTGGACCTCAAGGTCTAGCTGGCTTAAAGCCAGCCTGAATTCATCCTAGACTTTCCTAAATCAGTAAAGCCAACAAACTCACTATTTTGCTTAAGCAAAATTGAGTTAGGTGTCTGTCATTTGCAGAGTCCCAACCACTACCAACTCCTGTGTCTGTGCCATGGTGCCACATGGGGAGTCACCAAGATGAGTTAGGACCCTTTATGCCCCTTGCCCCCCAGGAGAGTGGGTGTTCCTCAGTAAGAGCAGGTTCAGTGCATTGTGCCTGTTGTCTCCTTCAAGGCAAAGCTGGATGGCCATGAGAGACAGCCTTGGCCACGTGGGGCATGGGGCTGCCGTGCCAAGCCAGGCTGGCTCTGAACTGCTCCTTACTGCACTCTGTCCATTAGAATGACAGAGTCTGAGTATGGAGGTTAGAATTATTGTGAACATGGGGGATTCTGTGTCACAGAGGCTCTGCAAACCCATGCCACCTGCTATATAAGAGCTCTCTGCCATGCAAGAGCAGACTGGCTGCCCTCCACACCTGTTATCCAGTAAAATAGCAATTAAAGTGCAGCTTGTGGCAATGACTAAGCTTAGCCCAGGCCCACTGATAGAGTTCTTGGTGCCTGTGGATGTAACACATGTTGCTTGTTTACCTTCACAACATTTCTTCGGTGTTTTTTTCTGGGCAGTGTATTTGCTCCCTGTTGCAGTAGATCCCATTGTCACTGGGGCTTACTCTAGGTCATCCGTAGTAGCAGGGAATGTGGACCCCAGGCTTTGTGAGGATGCTCATATCATTTTGGAGCTCCCTGAATTCAAAATTAAGTATGAAAAGATTTATTTAGAATGAAAAAAATTGCAACAAATTATTGGAGCCTAGGAGTTTCAGATGCCTACCTCTGAGATCCCTTTAGTTGGCTCACCAGAAGCCCCTGCTGCGATATGCTTCCCAGTTGTAGCCCGACTTCCCCTTCCCACCTAGAACTCAGTGCTCACAGGATCATGGCAAGGTGGTGGGGCGCGGCTGAAGCTTCAGGGTAAATCCATTTGTGAAGAGCAGACTGACTTTTTGTTTTTGTTTTTAAATCTGATATCTCAGCAGTCAGCAGCTAGCCAGCCTACATCTTGAAACCCTTACATTTTGGAGAGGTACAAATTAAGCATTGAGGACCAAGTAGGATGGAAATATGATTTTGCACTTTGTGCATGTATGCGTGTAAGAAAGAGAAGAGAGAGAGAGATTGTGAGAGGCAGGAGAGAGAGGGGGAGAGGCCATCATAACTTGGGGAGAGCAGAGCCCGCCTGCTTCCTGAGTGAAGTGTTGCTCAAGTGGTCCTGCCCGGCCCCCTCCAAGTGTGGTTTTCCTCCCAGGCCAGCACCAAACCCAGAATAGAGTGGCTGACTTGCTGATTGAGGTCGGCAGCTCCCGAGAAGCAGGAGAAGCAGAGTTTTGCAGTAAGTACATTGTTGGTTATTATTTAAGACGGAGATGGAAAATCTTAGGATAGCTGGGGAAGAGGTGCTTCTGCTTTAGGTACAATGTCTTACAGACCCAGTGGATCTTGGTGTGACTAAGGCAGTGTGAATACATTCTCCCATGTTGCATGGACTGGATAAGTTAATGCCACATGCATGATTTTGGGGGGCTGAAAAAGGATTTGAAACCCATCTTTTGACGTGTTGAAGGAAAATGATCTTTTCTCACTGCTTGTCACTTGTTTCATCTTGCAAGGAAAGGATGATTAATGCCAACTTCAAGTTAATATATGAAGTTCTTTAGAAAAGAAGCCCTGTGGGTACTAATTAGTAGCAGTGTGGAGATTATTTTCCCATCCAGGGTGAATAGGGCTGCTTCTGTGCATTCTTTTTGCCAAGTGTGGGATGTCTAAGGTCCTGTGGAGAGAACCGCCCACTCGACTAGTGCTTAGCCCCTGGAACGTTCTCGAGTCATCTCCCCTTGGAGGAGATCAGCACTGTAGTGGGCCTTGTCATCTGGCAGAGGGTCTGACAATGTACCAGTGTTCAACATTTGGGCAATACATAACATTGTGTTAGGGTCTGAAATGAGATGCTTGTGAAGCCCAGATGGCAGAGTTTCAAGCAATAATATGATAAAGTTGGTGGCTTTTCTGGGAAGTTATTTATTATATGGTTACTTGACACTGTTTTCCCCCACACCCCATCACAGGGTTGAAGATACCTTAAAATGTCTCTTACGCACTCTATTTTCTAGAAATTAAGTTTCTGCTTTTTATTTCCTTGTCCCACTGACTCTAATTTCCTATTGGAATAAAATGTTTAGCTCAGCGGTGCAGGAGGTCCACACTAAGTTTTCTTGGGAAATGTGGCTTCCACCCCTTCTTGATAGAATGCAAATGTGCTGCTCTTGCTGCAGAACTCACGGGTGTGGCTGCTTCTGCTCCTTTATAGCTCAGCTCTATGGACTCTGTGTCTCTGTGATTCTGTTTTAGAGTAGCCGTGTTTCACTTCCTTTAACCTTTCCTTTACCAAGCGAGTTAACATGGAAGCCTGTCTAAACAGAGGAGCCCCCAAGGCAGGAGAGGGGCTGCAAAATAAGCAGTACTAAACTTTCATTTGAAAACCTGGAATTTGAATTTGAAATAAACCACCACCTGTGAAGTATCATTCCTGATTCCAATTTTATTTTTCCAATATGTTAACTTTTTTTTTTTTTTTTTTTTTTTTCCCGGATGGAGCCTTGCTGTTGTCACCCAGGCTGGAGTGCAGTGGGTTGATCTTGGCTTACTGCAACCTCTGCCTCCTGGGTTCAAGTGATTCTCCTGTCATAGCTCCCAAGTAGCTGGGACTACAGGCGCATGCCACCACGCCCAGCTAATTTTTGTATTTTTAGTAAAGACAGGGTTTCACCATGTTGTCCAGGCTGGTCTCAAACTCCTGACCTCAGGTGATCCACCTGCCTTGGCCTCCCAAAGTGCTGGGATTATAGACGTGAGCCCCCGCACCTGGCCGCAATACGTTAACATTTTTTTTTAAATGATCAAAGTAATTTTGAGCTCTCACTGTACAACATCATCTCATTTGATTCTCCCAGCAGCTCCATGAGGTAGCTACCTTTTTGGTCTTCACTTTATAGAAGAGGATGTGGAGGCCTAGAGAGGTCAGAGAGATGGGTGGACAGGTAGGTGAGTGGTGCAGCCAGGATGGGAACTCATGCTCTGATATGGCATTTCAGTACATTCAGAAATTGGAGAAAACAGTGGCTTAATCCCACACCCTGAAGCAACTATTAAAATTTCTGTATTTTTTGCTGAGTGCGGTGGCTTGCACCTGAAATCCCAGCTACTCGGGAGGAGAAGAAGGAGGATTGCTTGAGACCAGGAGTTCGAGAACAGCCTGGGAAACATAGCAAGGCCACTGTCTCCAAAATTTTGTAAAAAAACTTAGCCAGGTCTGGGCGTGGTAGGTCATGCCTGTAATCCCAGCATTTTGAGAGGCTGAAGCAGGTGGATCGTTTGAGCTCAGGAGTTCAAGACCAGCCTGGGCAACATAGTGATACCTCATCTCTACAAAACAATCAAAACACAAGCTGGATATGGTGATGTGCACCTGTATCACCAGCTACTCAGGAGGCTGATGTAAGAGGATCGCTTGAAATCAGGAGGTTGAGGCTGCAATGAGCTGTGATCATGCCACTGCATTTCACCTTGGGCAACAGAGCAAGACCCTGTCTCAAAAAAATAAAAATTAAAATAAGTAAATAAATAATTAGCTAGGTGTGGTGTTGCATGCCTGTAGTCCCAGCTACTCCAGAGGATCACTCGTGCCTAGGAATTCAAGGTTACAATGAACTATGATCTCACTACTGCATTTCATTCTGAGTGACAGAGTATGACCCTGTCTCTAAAAAAATTATGTATTTCTTTCTACCTGTACAACTGGATATTATAGCATAAGGCTTTAAAAATGTTATATAGTTTCACAATTATTACTGTATTATTCTTTTGAGACAGAGTCTCGCTCTGTTGCCCAGGCTGGAGTACAGTAGCGTGATCTCAGCTCACTGTGACTTCTGCCTCCCAGCCTCAAGCTATCCTCCCACCTCAGCCTCCCAGGTAGCTGGGATTACAGGCGTGTGCCACCATGCCCAGCTAATTTTCATATTTTTGGTAGAGATGGAGTTTCACTGTGGTTCCCAGGCTGGTCTTGAACTCCTGAGCTGAAGCGATCTGCCTGCCTTGGCCTCCTAAAGTGCTGGGATTACAGGGATGAGCCACTGCACCCAGCCTGGTTTGACAATTATTTAATGGCATAAAATATTTTATTAAGTGATTGGTCCATAAGTTATTTAACTATTCCCTGTTTTTTAAAATTAGGTTGCTTTTCTTTTTTTGTTTTTTTGCTGTTATAAGTAATAGATTAGTAACTGTCTTTGTCCATGGAACTTTCCTTATGTTTTGGGTTGTATCTGTAGGATAGATTTTCAGATGCGGGATTGCTGGGTAAAAGGGCATGACCATTTTAATGGTGCTTGGTATGTGTTGCTACATTACTTTCTGTCAACACAGTGTGTGGGAGCATTCGTTTAATTTCATCCATTCCACCAGCCGACAGTATCATGGGGAAAAAAGAGTAAGAAAAACAGAACCAGCTGACAGTATGACGGGGAAAAAAGAGTAAGAAAAACAGAACCTCTTTATGGTATTTTGCATTTCTTTTAATACAGCTAGGCTGAACATTTTTTACGTGCTTGTTTATAAGTTGTACTTTCTCTTTTGATCATTTTATGGGATCATAATGCTGGCTTTTTGGGGCTGATTTATATGGGTAAGGTTTATTTGCCATATTTTTGTCAGTTATTTTCCCCAGTCTACTGTTTACCTTTTTAAAATTTTTTAAAAACATGCAGTCATTTAACATTTTTATATAGTCAAATCGGTTCATTTTTTCATAAGTCTTCTATGTTAGAGATCTAAGTTCTCTGCTTTTAAGGCATTTATGTTCTTCTAGTATTTTCTTTCATGGATGATGTGAAAGTAAATTTAAACTGACTTTAAAAAATGCTAACCAGTTTTTCCAATATCATTGACGAGCAACTCTTATGTTTTCTAATATTTTATGATTTTTTCTTTTTATACCTCCAGCTTTTCTATTATATGATTTTTCTGGATTATTTGATTATTTATAGGAGCAATCTATTTCTACGCCATTATCGTACTGTGATAACTTTTGTGGCTTTTGTTTTGTTTTGTTTTTGAGATGGAGTTTTGCTCTGTGGCCCAGGCTGAAGTGCAGTGGTGCAGTCTCGTCTCACCACAACCTCTGCCTCCCAGGTTCAAGCGATTCTCCTGCCTCAGCGTCTCGAGTAGCTGGGATTATAGGCGCCCGCCACCGTACCTGGCTAAGTTTTGTATTTTTAGTAGAGGTGGGGTTTTGCCATGTTGGCCAGGCTGGTCTCGGACTCCTGACCTCAGGTGATCCACCTGTTTCGGCCTCCCAAAGTGCTGGGGTTACAAGCGTGAGCCACCGCACCTAGCCTGTTACTTTTATGATATGTAGAGAGAATGAGTCGTGTGGAGTAATACTGAGTCAACATAAGATTCTGGTTAAGCCCATGGGCACTGGAGGCAGATTGCTCAGCCTTATCTCTGTCCCTTAGTCTTATTATCTGTAAAATGGGGATAATATTAATAGTAGTTTCTATTCCATAGGGTTGTTGGAGTGAGGAAACAAAAGCTAAATTAAAACACACACACTGAAAAAGTATTTGATGTAGGTAGATGTGTAGAGAAAGTATTTGAAGCATATATAGATGACTTTATGTACATGAGTATGAATTATATTACATATATACATAAAAATACATATGTATTTTTATAGAGTCAAACATGTCATTCTTTCCTATGGCTTTTTTTTTTTTTTTTTTTTTTTTTGAGACAGAGTCTCGCTCTGTCGCCCAGGCTGGAGTGCAGTGGTGCAATCTCGGCTCACTGCAAGCTCTGCCTCCCGGGTTCGTGCCATTCTCCTGCCTCAGCCTCTCCGAGTAGCTGGGACTACAGGCGCCCGCCACCATGCCCGGCTAGTTTTTTGTATTTTTAGTAGAGACGGGGTTTCACCGTGGTCTCGATCTCCTGACCTTGTGATCCGCCCGCCTCGGCCTGCCAAAGTACTGGGATTACAAGCGTGAGCCACCGCGCCTGGCGTATTGATTTATTATTTATGTATTTATTTTTAGAGACAGGGTCTCTTCTGTCACCCAGGCTGGAGTGCAGTGATGAGATTATAGCTCACTGCAGCCTCAACCTCCTGTGCTCAAGAGATCTTCCCACTTCAGCCTCCTGAGTAGCTGGGACTACAGGTGTGCACTACCATGCCGGGCTAATTTATTTATTTGTAGGTATAGAGGCTTACTACAGGCTGTTCTTCAGCTCCTGGGCTCAAGTGATCCTCCCACCTTGGCCTCTCAAAGTGCTGGAATTACAGGTGTGAACCACTGTGCCCGGCCTCTCTAGTTTAAAAAATTGTCATCTGAGGTTCAAAATAAGCCCTTCATCCATTATCCACCCAGCAGACATCCAGCACCCAGTCTGAGCTGGCAGTGTGCTAGGCCCTAGGGAGACAAGGGTGAGCAAGAGAGAACATGGCAGCCTCCAGGGACCTACGCATGGGTTGGGGAGGAGGGACAGTGAACACTGATGAATTATATCACTGACTGTGATGGTGGCTGCGGTGGAGAGTCACAGAGGAGGGATCCTTTCCCTGGGTGGGCAGGAGGTACAAGGAAACTAGGGTCTTCTGAGGAGAGCCTGCATTGCTCCAGTCTCTCCCATTCCATCCCTTTCTCTGCACCCCTACCGCCATGTCTTCATTCCTTTCGCTGGGACCACTGTTTCCCAGATTTTAGTTCTTTAATGCCTCTTTTCACAGTTGTTGGCATTGTCAACTACCATTACTTATTACAGTTCCTAAAATTGACTTAACATTATTAATGTATCTTGAAAGGACTTAACCGTGAGAAACAATGAAAATGAAATGATGCTAAATTTAAAAGTTAGGATGATAAGTAATGAAGGCAGAACTCTTGAATGTGGTCTAGAAGGCATGCATGAGGTTGCTTTGATCACAAAGGGATGCTATTTATATGAGAGAAAGGGAATGTATTAGGATTAGATATTTAGCTGGCAGAGGGGGACTTTCTTGTCAGTGAACTCAGGGAGGACACTGTAGGAAAGAGATGACAGAAAGAGGGAGAGACTGCAGAGCATTTATTTATTTTCTTTAATTACAAGAGTGAGATAAGCCAGCAACACATTACAACCTGGGGGATCAGAGGGTCCCTCTGAGACAGACTGTGGGAGCCACATCTGGTTGCTACAGTAACGGGCCTCCTTATAATGAGAAGAGCCACAAGTGCCCAAAATAAATGGCTTGGGGCAGAGGAGCAACAAGCGGCCTACCTCGCTGCCTCTTGGGGAAGGCAGACTCGGGGAGGTTTCGCAGCAGGTAAAGAATGAGACCCTTGGGGGAGGGGGTCTTGGGTTGTCTTGAGTCTAGGAGCTTGAGGGCCTCTCCAGGTCTTACTGATGAGGTCTGAACATAGGGAAAGGAAGTCCTCCTGGCTTCACCTGTGCTGCCTGTGACCCCTTGCTGCATGGGAGGAGCCTCAGGACAAGAAGCGGTACAACAGCTTTTGTGAACTGGCTTGGGATGCTGAGAGATTTGGGCATCCCCTTGGCCATCCTGAGGAGGGCCAGGCCCACATGATGGGATCAGTGCAGGTGGGGGTGGTCACTGGGGCCCTCCTGTGGTCCTGCTCGCCGGCCTCACCCCTGTAGCTGCAGGAACTTGAAACCCCTGCCTCACACTTGCATTCTCCTTCCTGCCCCAGTATCCCTCCTCCTTGCTTTGCTGTTCCCTGTGCCTGTGGGTTTCTCTCCCTCTTGTCATCTAGTTCATGCTTATTATCCTGGAAGGGTCACCAAAGGGTCTTTTCCTCCCCGCTGGGTCATGTGCCCCTTGAATAAGCTCTTCTGTCACTATGTGACTTTTTAGTAGTGTTTTCCCAGTTGATATCTGGTATTTTCAAGGCCATTTGATAGTTCCCTATACTGGATGGTGAGCCCCAGGTGGGGAGGGGCGGTGTTTGGTTTTGCCCATCCTGTGTCCTGGTGCCTACTGCAGTGCCTAGATACAGGAGGTGCTCCCAGAATGATTCTTGAGCAAACAAATGAATGAGAAAGTCCCCAGCTGTTTGTGTAAATGAGTGAATTCCCACGACTCATTTTGGGCCTGGTTTTTCTTTCCCAGTGCAGCAGAGCACAGGGAATGAAGGGGAGAGGAGGGCCTGGGGAGCGGGGATGTGGGGTGTGCATGTGAACCATGGTAGGAAGCCTGGGTTTTATTCCAAGGGACACAGGGACCGACTGGAGGGCTTTGAGCAGAGGCGTGATGGGATCTGACCTACATTTCGAAAGGATCACTGTGGTTAGTGTGGAAAGATTAGCCAGGTGGAGGGAGAGGGCTGAGGAGAGGATGGAGGTGAATTAGAGGGGTGGTGGCATCTGGAAGATTGGGGTGGACTGGAATCTGTCCGGAATGTAGAGCCCACAGGTGCAGCGTTCTGGGCGTCAGGATCCCGTGATGTGTTTGTTGCTCTGATCCGTGCTCTAACTTTTCACAGGTGAGCCATGCTGTGGCCCTGAGTTTCCCACATTACAACACACACACACAACTTTTCTTTTTCTTTTTTTTTTCTTTTTTTTTTTGAGATGGAGTCTCGCTCTGTCTCTCAGGCTGGAGTGCAGTGGCGCGATTCACACACACAACTTTTCAATCAACAAATGTTTGCTGCCCCCAAAGCCGCCCCCAAAGCCACCCCAGGAGCCCCTGGGGCCCATGTGTGCCAGTTTAGGCCACGGTGGCCCCACCTGCAGCTGGCTGGCCATTCAGACTCCTTCTGCTGCACCCGCTGCCTCCTTCCATCACAGATGACACTGAGTTGCCACCAGTAAAAGGCATCCTCAAAGCCTCAGCTCTAATACCTGCCGTTCTGGGCCTCCGGCTTCCACTGCCACTCTGTTTTCCAGCGCCATTTTGCACAACTTCCACCGTGCTCACACGCTGTGGCCAAACAGCACTGCTCCTTGCCTGCTTTTGGAGGTGCTCCTTTTCTCACCCGGAATGCCGTCTCCTCCAGTTTTCACATGTCAACCTCCTACCCATCCTTCAGTGTTGCATTAGTCTGCTTGGTCGCTCACAACAAAGTACCACAGACTGTAGGTCTTAAACGAAAGACATTAATTTTCTCACAGTACTGGAAGCAGACATTGGAGTCAAATCAAGGTGTTATTTTGGGAGGCTGAGGCAGGAGAATTGCTTCATCCCAGGAGTTTGAGACCAGCCTGGGCAACACAGTGAGACCCCATTTCTCAAAAAAGAAAAAAATTAGCCAGGCGTGGTGGTGTGCACCTTGTCCCAGCTACTCAAGAGGCTGAGGTGGGAGGATTGCTTGAGTGTTGAGTTTCAGGCTTCAGTGAGGTATGATCATGCCACTGCTCTCCAGTCTTGGCAACAGAGCAAGACCCTGTCTCAAATATATATATATTCACCTTGTATCTTCACATGGTTACCTCTCTGTGTGTGCCTGTGTCCTAATCTTTTCTTATATGGACATCAGTCATATTGGATTAGGGCCCAACCATATGACCTCATTGCACCTGAATTACCAGTTTAAAGACATCTCTCCAAATACAGTTACATTCTGAGACATTAGGGGTTAGGGCTTCAACATAGGAAGGGGGTGGCAGGGAGGAACACAGTTCAGCCCATGACTAGAGGTTCACTCAGATGCCACTTTACAGCACCCACTGTGCTCACGCACCATAGCCTGTTAGTGGGCTTCTTTCTAGCACTGGTTGCTGTGTCCTTTGGTGTTCGTTCGTTCATTCATTCATTCATTCATCTAAAATAGTACTAAGAGACATCTAGTCCAGACTACTGGGCTGCATTATTCTTTCTGAGTCCTGACCACACCAATTATATCTGACACAGGTCACCTGGGACATTTAATTTTTTGTTAATTCATCAAACAAAATTTCTGAACACTTCTCATATGTAAGGCATTGATCCAGATGCTAGGCAGCAGGCACAGCAGAAGGGGTCTGAATGCCGGCCAGCTGCTGGTGGGGCAACTGATTTGCCTTTGCTTTTAATGCAAAGGCGAATCAGAGTTGGCACTTCCAGTTAGTTGGAGAGACGTGATACAGTCATATACAGTCATACAAGAGAGGACATAGACAAAATGCTTGGAATTTAGAGCAACACCAAATCATTTTTGTCTTTTTGTAGGAGTGGGGAGATGGCAGATAAGACTACAAGGGAGAACTGACATTTGATCTGGGACTTAAGGATGGATAAGATTTGTGTAGATAGTAGGTAGCCTTTTGAGTTTAGGCTTTTCACTTAGCATAGTGCATTTGAAATATATCCTTTTTGTGTGTGTGCTATCCATTCACTTTTATTGCTGAGTTCATTCTTTCTATTGCTGAGTACTAGTCTAATGTGAGGATGCATCAGTTTATGTATCCACTCACTGTTGAGGGAGAGTTAGGTTGCTTGACTTTTGCTGTTACGAATCAAGCTGCCATGAGCATTAGTGTTACAGATGTTTGTGTGAACACAAATTTTATTTCTCTTGGATAAATACTGAAGAGTGGGATTAATGGATTGTATATGTTTAATTTTTAAGAAACTTCATCACTCCAAAGTGGCAGTACCATTTTGCATTTCTGCCAGCAATGTATTAGAGTTCCAGTTGCTCCATATGCTTGCCAGCACTTGATACTGTTTCGTTTTGTTTTTAAATTTTTAGCCATTCTAGTAGGTGTGTAGCAATAGCTCTTATGGTTTCAATTTGCATTTTCTTTTTTTTTTTATTTATTTATTTATTTTTTTAAATTATACTTTAGGGTTTTAGGGTACATGTGCACAATGTGCAGGTTTGTTACATATGTATCCATGTGCCATGTTGATTTCCTGCACCCATTAACTCGTCATTTAGCATTAGGTGTATCTCCTAATGCTGTCCCTCCCCCCTCCCCCCACCCCACAACAGTCCCCGGAGTGTGATGTTCCCCTTTCTGTGTCCATGAGTTCTCATTGTTCAATTCCCACCTATGAGTGAGAACATGTGGTGTTTGGTTTTTTGTCCTTGCGATAGTTTACTGAGAATGATGTTTTCCAGTTTCATCCATGTCCCTACAAAGGACACGAACTCATCATTTTTTATGGCTGCATAGTATTCCATAGTGTATATGTGCCACATTTTCTTAATCCAGTCTATCGTTGTTGGACATTTGGGTTGGTTCCAACTCTTTGCTATTGTGAATAGTGCCGCAATAAACATACGTGTGCATGTGTCTTTATAGCAGCATGATTTATAGTCCTTTGGGTATATACCCAGTAATGGGATGGCTGGGTCAAATGGTATTTCTAGTTCGAGATCCCTGAGGAATCGCCACACTGACTTCCACAATGGTTGAACTAGTTTACAGTCCCACCAACAGTGTAAAAGTGTTCCTATTTCTCCACATCCTCTCCAGCACCTGTTGTTTCCTGATTTTTTAATGATGGCCATTCTAACTGGTGTGAGATGGTATCTCACTGTGGTTTTGATTTGCATTTCTCTGATGGCCAGTGATGATGAGCATTTCTTCATGTGTTTTTTGGCTGCATAAATGTCTTCTTTTGAGAAGTGTCTGTTCATGTCCTCTGCCCACTTTTTGATGGGGTTGTTTGTTTTTTTCTTGTAAACTTGTTTGAGTTCATTGTAGATTCTGGATATTAGCCCTTTGTCAGATGAGTAGGTTGCAAAAATTTTCTCCCATTCTGTAGGTTGTCTGTTCACTCTGATGATAGTTTCTTTTGCTGTGCAGAAGCTCTTTAGTTTAATGAGATCCCATTTGTCGATTTTGGCTTTTGTTGCCATTGCTTTTGGTGTTTTAGACATGAAGTCCTTGCCCACGCCTATGTCCTGAATGGTATTGCCTAGGTTTTCTTGTAGGATTTTAATGGTTTTAGGTCTAACATATAAGTCTTTAATCCATCTTGAATTAATTTTTGTATAAGGTGTAAGGAAGGGATCCAGTTGCAGCTTTCTACATATGGCTAGCCAGTTTTCCCAGCACCATTTATTAAATAGGGAATCCTTTCCCCATTTCTTGTTTTTGTCAGGTTTGTCAAAGATCAGATAGTTGTAGCTATGCGGCATCATTTCTGAGGGCTCTGTTCTGTTCCATTGATCTATGTCTCTGTTGTGGTACCAGTACCATGCTGTTTTGGCTACTGTAGCCTTGTAGTATAGTTTAAAGTCAGGTAGCGTGATGCCTCCAGCTTTGTTCTTTTGGCTTAGGATTGAGTTGGCGATGCGGGCTCTTTTTTGGTTCCATATGAACTTTAAAGTAGTTTTTTCCAATTCTGTGAAGAAAGTCACTGGTAGCTTGATGGGGATGGCATTGAATCTATAAATTACCTTGGGCAGTATGGCCATTTTCACGATATTGATTCTTCCAACCCATGAGCATGGAATGTTCTTCCATTTGTTTGTATCCTCTTTTATTTCATTGAGCAGTGGTTTGTAGTTCTCCTTGAAGAGGTCCTTCACATCCCTTGTAAGTTGGATTCCTAGGTATTTTATTCTCTTTGAAGCAATTGTGAATGGGAGTTCACTCATGATTTGGCTCTCTGTTTGTCTGTTATTGGTGTACAAGAATGCTTGTGATTTTTGTACATTAATTTTGTATCCTGAGACTTTGCTGAAGTTGCTAATCAGCTTAAGGAGATTTTGGGCTGAGACAATGGGGTTTTCTAGATATACAATCATGTCATCTGCAAACAGGGACAATTTGACTTCCTCTTTTCCTAATTGAATACCCTTTATTTCCTTCTCCTGCCTGATTGCTCTGGCCAGAACTTCCAGCACTATGTTGAATAGGAGCGGTGAGAGAGGGCATCCCTGTCTTGTGCCAGTTTTCAGAGGGAATGCTTCCAGTTTTTGCCCATTCAGTATGATATTGGCTGTGGGTTTGTCATAGATAGCTGTTATTATTTTGAGATACGTCCCATCAATACCTAATTTATTGAGAGTTTTTAGCATGAAGGGTTGTTGAATTTTGTCAAAGGCCTTTTCTGCATCTATTGAGATAATCATGTGGTTTTTGTCTTTGGTTCTGTTTATATGCTGGATTACATTTATTGATTTGCATATGTTGAACCAGCCTTGCATCCCAGGGATGAAGCCCACTTGATCATGGTGGATAAGCTTTTTGATGTGCTGCTGGATTCGGTTTGCCAGTATTTTATTGAGGATTTTTGCATCAATGTTCATCAAGGATATTGGTCTGAAATTCTCTTTTTTGGTTATGTCTCTGCCAGGTTTTGGTATCAGGACGATGCTGGCTTCGTAAAATGTGTTAGGGAGGATTCACTCTTTTTCTATCGATTGGAATAGTTTCAGAAGGAATGGTACCAGTTCCTCCTTGTACCTCTGGTAGAATTCAGCTGTGAATCCATCAGGTCCTGGACTCTTTTTGGTTGGTAAGCTATTGATTATTGCCACAATTTCAGAACCTGTTATTGGTCTATTCAGAGATTCAACTTCTTCCTGGTTTAGTCTTGGGAGGGTGTATTTGTCGAGGAATTTATCCATTTCTTCTAGATTTTCTAGTTTATTTGCATAGAGGTGTTTGTAGTATTCTCTGATGGTAGATTGTATTTCTGTGGGATCGGTGGTGATATCCCCTTTTTCATTTTTTATTGCATCTATTTGTTTCTTCTCTCTTTTCTTCTTTATTAGTCTTGCTAGCGGTCCATCAATTTTGTTGATCTTTTCAAAAAACCAGCTCCTGGATTCATTAATTTTTTGAAGGGTTTTTTGTGTCTCTATTTCCTTCAGTTCTGCTCCGATTTTAGTTATTTCTAGCCTTCTGCTAGCTTTTGAATGTGTTTGCTCTTGCTTTTCTAGTTCTTTTAATTGTGATGTTAGGGTGTCAATTTTGGATCTTTCCTGCTTTCTCTTGTGGGCATTTAGTGCTATAAATTTCCCTCTACACACTGCTTTGAACGTGTCCCAGAGATTCTGGTATGTTGTGTCTTTGTTCTCATTGGTTTCAAAGAACATCTTTATTTCTGCCTTCATTTCATTATGTACCCAATAGTCATTCAGGAGCAGGTTGTTCAGTTTCCATGTAGTTGAGCGGTTTTGAGTGAGTTTCTTAATCCTGAGTTCTAGTTGGATTGCACTGTGATCTGAGAGACAGTTTGTTATAATTTCTGTTCTTTTACATTTGCTGAGGAGAGCTTTACTTCCAACTATGTGGTCAATTTTGGAATAGGTGTGGTGTGGTGCTGAAAAAAATGTATATTCTGTTGACTTGGGGTGGAGAGTTCTGTAGATGTCTATTAGGTCCACTTTATGTAGAGCTGAGTTCAATTCCTGGATATCCTTGTTAACTTTCTGTCTCGTTGATCTGTCTAATGCTGACAGTGGGGTGTTAAAATCTCCCATTATTATTGTATGGGAGTTTAGGTCCCTTTGTAGGTCACTGAGGACTTGTTTTATGAATCTGGGTGCTCCTGTGTTGGGTGCATATATATTTAGGATAGTTAGCTCTTCTTGTTGAATTGATCCCTTTACCATTATGTAATGGCCTTCTTTGTCTCTTTTGATCTTTGTTGGTTTAAAGTCTGTTTTATCAGAGACTAGGATTGCAACCCCTGCCTTTTTTTGTTTTCCAGTTGCTTGATAGATCTTCCTCCATCCCTTTATTTTGAGTCTATGTGTGTCTCTGCACGTGAGATGGGTTTCCTGAATACAGCACGCTGATGGGTCCTGACTCCTTATCCAGTTTGCCAGTCTGTGTCTTTTGATTGGAGCATTTAGCCCATTTACATTTAACGTTAATATTGTTATGTGTGAATCTGATCCTGTCATTATGATGTTAGTTGGTTATTTTGCTCATTAGATGCTATAGTTTCTTCCTAGCCTCAATGGTCTTTACAGTTTGGCATGTTTTTGCAGTGGCTGGTACCGGTTGTTCCTTTCCATGTTTAGTGCTTCCTTCAGGAGCTCTTTTAGGGCAGGCCTGGTGGTGACAAAATCACTCAGCGTTTGCTCGTCTGTAAAGTATTTTATTTCTCCTTCACTTATGAAGCTTAGTTTGGCAGGATAGGAAATTCTGGGTTGAAAATTCTTTTCTTTAAGAATGTTGAATATCGGCCCCCACTCTCTTCTGGCTTGTAGAGTTTCTGCTGAGAGATCAGCTGTTAGTCTGATGGGCTTCCCTTTGTGGGTAACCCGACCTTTCTCTCTGGCTGCCCTTAACATTTTTTCCTTCATTTCAACTTTGGTGAATCTGACAATTATGTGTCTTGGAGTTGCCCTTCTCGAGGAGTATCTTTGTGGCGTTCTCTGTATTTCCTGAATCTGAATGCTGGCCTGCCTTGCTAGGTTGGGGAAGTTCTCCTGGATAATATCTTGCAGAGTGTTTTCCAACTTGGTTCCATTCTCCCCATCATTTTCAGGTACACCAATCAGACGTAGGTTTGGTCTTTTCACATAGTCCCAAATTTCTTGGAGGCTTTGTTCATTTCTTTTTATTCTTTTTTCTCTAAACTTTCCTTCTCTCTTCATTTCATTCATTTCATCTTCCATCAGCGATACCGTTTCTTCCAGTTGATCGCATCTGCTACTGAGGCTTCTGCAATCTTCGCGTAGTTCTCGAAACTTGGCTTTCAGCTCCATCAGCTCCTTTAAGCCCTTCTCTCCATTGGTTATTCTAGTTATCCAGTCTTCTAAGTTTTTTTCAAAGTTTTTAACTTTTTTGCTATTGTTTTGAATTTCCTCTCGTAGCTCAGAGTAGTTTGATCGTCTGAAGCCTTCTTCTCTCAACTCATCAAAGCCATCCTCCATCCAGCTTTGTTCCGTTGCTGGTGAGGAACTGCGTTCCTTTGGAGGAGGAGAGGTGCTCTGTTTTTTAGAGTTTCCAGTTTTTTTGGTCTGTTTTTTCCCCATCTTTGTGGTTTTATCTACTTTTTGTCTTTGATGATGGTGATGTACAGATGGATTTTTGGTGTGGATGTCCTTTCTGTTTGTTAGTTTTCCTTCTACCAGATAGGACCCTCAGCTGCAGGTCTGTTGGAGTTTACTAGAGGTCCACTCCAGACCCTGTTTGGCTGGGTGTCAGCAGCGGTGGCTGCAGAACAGCGGATTTTCCTGAGACCACAAATTCAGCTGTCTGATAGTTCCTCTGAAAGTTTTGTCTCAGAGGAGTACCCGGTTGAGTGAGGTGTCAGTCTGTCCCTACTGGGGGGGTGCCTCCCAGTTAGGCTGCTCAGGGGTGAGGGACCCACTTTAGGAGGCAGTCTGTCCGTTCTCAGATCTCCAGCTGCGTGCTGGGAGAACCACTACTCTCTTCAAAGCTGTCAGTCAGACAGGGACATTTAAGTCTGTGGAGGTTCTTGCTGGGTTTTTGTTTGTCTGTGTCCTGCCCCCAGAGGTGGAGCCTACAGAGGCAGGCAGGCCTCCTTGAGCTGTGGTGGGCTCCACCCAGTTCGAGCTTCCTGGCTGCTTTGTTTACCTAAGCAAGCCTGGGCAATGGCGGGCGCCCCTCCCCCAGCCTCGTTGCCGCCTTGCAGCGTGATCTCAGACTGCTGTGCTAGCAATCAGCGAGACTCTGTGGGCTTAGGACCCTCCGAGCCAGGTGTGGGACACAATCTCCTAGTGTGCCGTTTTCCAGGCCCGTTGGAAAAGCGCAGTATTAGGATGGGACTGACCCGATATTCCAGGTGCCGTCTGTTTCCCCTTTCTTTGACTAGGAAAGGGAACTCCCTGACCCCTTGTGCTTCCCGAGTGAGGCAATGCCTCGCCCTGCTTCGGCTCGCGCACAGTGCGCTTCACCGACTGTCCTGCACCCACTGTTAGGCACTCCCTAGTGAGATGAAACCGGTACCTCAAGCAGAAATGCAGAAATCACCCGTCTTCTGTGTCGCTCGGGCTGGGAGCTGGAGACCGGAGCTGTTCCTATTCCGCCATCTTGGCTCCACCGCATTTTCTTAATGACTAATGATGTCAAGCATTTTTTCATGTGCTTATTTGCCATCCAAGTATCTTCTGTGGTGAAGTTGTTATTTAAATCTTTGGTCATTTTTTATTGCCTTGTGCATTTTATTATTATTATTTGTTATTAATATGGACATCATTTGTTATTTTTAACAAAAATACCAAAGAGGCCGGGCACTATGGCTCATGCCTGTAATCCCAGCACTTTAGGAGGCCGAGGCGGGCAGATCACCTGAGGTCAGGAGTTTGAGACCAATCTGACCAACATGGTGAAACCTTGTCTCTACTAAAAATACAAAAATTAGTTGGGCACGGTGGCGGGCACTTGTAATCCCAGCTACTCGGGAGGCTGAGGCAGGAGAATTGCTTGAACCTGGGAGGCAGAGGTTGCAGTGAGCCGAGACTGTGCCATTGCCATTGCACTCCAGCCTGGGCTACAAGAGGAAGACTCCGTCTCAATAAATAAATAAATAACAAATAAAAGTAACAAATAATAACAAAAATGATTATTATTCAAGAATTCAAGATTCAAGTCCTTTATCAGTTTTGTGTTTTGCAGATACAAAACTTCCAGTTGATGGCTTGTCTTTTCATTTTGTTGACAATGTCTTTTGAAGACCCTAAGTTTTAAATTTTGACAATATCCCATTAATCAGGTGGGTTTTTTTGTTTTTTATCTTAGTTATTTTGTTGCTCATATTTTTGGTGGTGTAACTAAGAAATCTTTGCCTTACTCAAGGTCACAACAGTTTTCTCGTGTTTTCTTCTAGAGGTTTTCTAGTTTCAGGTTTTACCTTTAGGTCAATGAGCTGTCTTTAATGTGGACCAGACACTGGGCTCACAGGTGTGGAACCACAGAGGAATGAGACAGAGCCCTTCACTCAGGGACCGTCTGGGCAAGGGAGGTGGGGGTAGGAGTCACACAGGGAAACAGTCTTTGTCTGGTGTAAGGCCTGCTGATAAGCCTGGGTCCAGGGTGCTGTGGACACACTGTGGTGTGGAAGCAGGTCTGTGCCCCAGACAGGGGCTGTGAACTGAGGTTTACCAGATAGTAGAGGGTAAGTAAAAAGCAGGAGTCCAGGCTGGGAAGCCTGTTTTGGGCTTGGTGTGGCCTTGGGCAGGCCTGGAGGCTGGATGATAGAACTCAGCATCCCTGCAGCTGCTGGTCATTTGCTGTGCCTGGGGTCAAAGTGCAAGACAGCTGGCAGGAGTGGGCAGAAGGGAGCAGGGGCCTGAGCACTCGGTGTGCCTTATCCTCAAACAAAGAGGAGGTGGAGTTGGCTTCATGGCATGGCTCAGGCTGTGCTCTTTGAGGGTCGGAGGTAACTGTCCCTCTTCATTTTGAAAGTCAGATGTTTCTGTGTCATAAAGGGCCCATCCATAGGGGGCAGCGGAAGTGCTGTTACATAACCATTTCTGTCCCCCACGCTGGAAACAGATCACACAGCAGTTGCTGTACTTGCTGTTCCTTGTAGACTTACTCCTGTGCAAGGAACGTGTAATGAGAAGGTAATCCCAGGAGCAGCCTGCAAAATTATCCCTTGTATTTGTGGTTCCTGTGTATATTTAAAACACAATGCTAGAAGCAATTGATGCTGACGAAGGATAGGGCATATTCCAAGCACTGAATAAATTAACCCTGCAAAGCACAGCAGTTGCTTTCATTAGCCAGCTGGCACTGCAGGAATATAGCTAAAGCCTGTGGGTTAGAAAAGAAAATCTCAGGAATGTGAGAACAAAAAGGAAATCAGCAGCATTCAGTGATTTAACTTAATCTGGCAACAATAAGGAAATCCAGAACTTCACGGTGCTCTGAGCAATAGTGGACTCCCACTGCATGTGCGAGTGGACGGACGTTCCCTGTTCAGTGGAGGGGATATCCACCACGACTCTGGGTATCCACGGCGGGATGGAGATATGAGTTAGGGCCATGCAGCGATGATCCAGGTTTTGTTCCTGCATCCTCTGCAACTGCAGAAGCTCCAGCAAAATTCTCTGTTCCCCTCCTTTGTTCCTGATGTCCCCAAGGAGTGAAGCAAATGAATAGACCTAGCTAATGTGCTGTCTCTCCCTTCTCTACCTGGCCAGGCACTTTCCGGGATGGCTGCTGCCATCATGTCCATGACACTGAAGGCCTCTGCTGCCTGCAGTCCCACTGCTGCCTCCGCCACCCTGGGCACCACTGCTGCCATGTTGCCCTGTGGCTGTGAGGTGCCATAGTGCCAAGTCTTCAGCACACCCAAGAAGGCCATGATGACTATGGTGGAAGCCTCAGAATTTCTTGGGGAAGTAGCTCTTTCTATGTTGCCTTGATGGCCCTGTTCCCACCTCCTCTCTGTCCCCCTAGGCCGAGCGTTATCCCAGGAGACCCTTCACTTCCACAGACAGACAGAGAGACTGCCAGGGACCCTCCTCAGCCAGCCTCATCACATGCCGAGGCCACAGCACTCAATGTGGTTGGGTCCAGTTGAGACCCTGCTGCTCATGACTTAAGGCTTCTGTGCATTGAATTAAGCCACTAGGGGACTTATGAGATCACCCTCTGGCTTCTTTTGTTGGGTCCCATACAGCCAGTATGTGTCACCAGGGGCATGTGGCATGTGTAGCCTGCCTCTCCTGAATTTGCAGAGCCGGGCTGGCTCCTCCTTGCTTTTATCTTCCTGTGGTCAGAAGGCCAGAGTGGCTGAAGTATAGTGAGTGGAGGGAGGGAGGGGCAGTGGACGTGGTGAGGGGCCAGACCTCTCCATCCATGGGTGGGGGCTCTCACTATGGAGGGTCCCTTTTTTGCATCTGTGCTCAGCAGTGCTGGGGAAGAGGGTTTGTCCCCTTCCTTCCAGGCCCTCATCGTTCAGATGCACAGAAGCATGTTGGTAGAGCACACAGAGGTTTGCTGGGTGGATGGGGCAGCATGCCCTGCAGTTCTTGTATTGTTTCTAGAGGAAATAGAACAGAATGAAACAGAACTGGCCTGCCTGTTGCCTGGGAAGCTGTTCCCCTGACATCACAGGGCTGTGCCCATATCCCCACTTGGCTTAGGGGCCCCTAGGTTAGGAACAAAGAAGCAGAAAAGGTTGGATAAAAGATAAGGTACTCAGACTTGATACTTTAAATTATCAGGTTCCTAAGTCTATGGTTACCATCAGTTCCTACTTTACAAAGCATTTACTAACGTAAATTCATTTATTATGTTTCTGTGAAGATGCCTGGTTAAATCTAAAACCATAGAAATGTAAAGTGTTGTTTACTATTTCTGTGAAACTAGGATGTAAACCAAAAGTTTTAAAAGCCATCCCTTAGGAATATAGGAACTATTTCTCAAGCATGACTGTGAGTTAACAAGATTAAGTTTTATAACACGACGCTTACACATCAACATGAATGTTTTCAAGGTAGTAGTGCTGGAAGGCTCTATATTCATAACCATGGGGCTCTCATCCTGAAAGCAGTCTGGGGACTTTATTATTTTTTTTCAACCATTTAGAGATATTTATAAGTGTTACGGGAGAAGGATTGTCATTGCCTTCCAGTTCTCTTTTGTGCTTGCCCGTTAATTCAACACCTATTTAGTGAGTGGCTCCTGCCTGCTGGGACCTGTGTACCTTTGTAGGAGCTCCCTGGCTGGTGGGGCAGGGCCAGGGAGACACCCATATGCATGTCTTCAGTGAAAGCCAGAATCTAAGTATTCATTAACTAATATTTGTTGAGCACCTATTATGTGCCAGGAACTCAACGGTGAACAAGGGAGGTAAGGCCCTGCTATCACGGACCTTCCCTAGTAGCACAGGAAGGCAGATAACCCATGACAGATAATCAATGGCAGATAATCGATGGCAGTGAGAGTCTTCATTTGGTGATAAAGGCTCTGAAGAAATAAACCAGGGGCTGTTTGGTGGGGTGGGAGAGCTACTCTAGAGAGTGCAAGAAAGACACCTTCTAGAGGAAGTACCTTGTAGCAGAGACTGACGGAGGAGAAAGGAGCCCACTGTGTGAGGAGCTGGGGAACATTCTGGGCAGAGGGAACAGCAGGGGCAGAGCTCCTACTTGGGAACTAGCTGCACATGCTCAGGGAGCTGGGAGCGGCCCACGTGAAGCATAGTGAGCAGGGGAGAGTGATCAGAGCCAGGCGAGGAGGTGGGCAGGGCCAGGAAGCCTAGGAGCTTGGGGCCGGGACAAAGACCTTGGGCTTTCACTCCCAATGCAGTGAGAAGCCACTGGGGGCGGTTCTGTGTAGGGAGTGATGTGATCTGATTTTTGTATACATGTCTTAATTTTGAAACTTTAATTTTGGTGAAAAAAAGTCACATAACATGAAATTTACCATCTTAACCATTTTTTTTTTTTTTTTTTTTGAGACGGAGTCTCGCTCTGTCGCCCAGGCTAGAGTGCAATGGCACAATCTCGGCTCACTGCAAGCTCCGCCTCCCGGGTTCACGCCATTCTCCTGCCTCAGCCTCTCTGAGTAGCTAGGACTACAGGCGCCTGCCACCACGCCCGGCTAATTTTTTGTATTTTTAGTAGAGACAGGGTTTCACCGTGGTCTCGATCTCCTGACCTCATGATCCGCCCCCCTCGGCCTCCCAAAGTGCTGGGATTACAAGCGTGAGCCACCGCGCCCGGCCCCATCTTAACCATTTTTAAGTGGACAGTTCATGATTTGTGTTTTGAAAAGACTCCTGTGGCTGCTGAATGGGCATTAAGTGGTGGGCTAGAAGGGGCAGGAGCAGAGGCCAAGAGCCGGTGAGGGGAGACTGCAGCACCCGGGTGAGAGGCAGGGCTGGCCCAAGGGGTGGGCAGTGGTCACAGACCTAGGAGTTCCAGAAGAGAGACGATTTTCTGGAGGTTTAGAGGTGGGAGTATCAGAAAGGTTTTTGCAAGAAAGTCTTGATTGGCATAAGCCTAAAAGGAGGGGATAAAACATTCATACAGGGAGGCCCTCAGATTGGTGAATACCCAAGATGAGAACCGCAAGTTTCATCGGAAGTGCAGAGAAGAGTCCTCTTTGGCTACGCTGCAGGGTAAGGGGTCAGTGTGGCTCAGCCGAGCTCAGGCAAGCTGTCATTTAATTTGGTGGATGCTATTGTCTGAATGTTGATGTACCCCCCCAAAATTTATCTGTTGGAACCTAAAACCCCATGTGATAGGATTAAGAGGTGGGGCCTTTGGGAAGTAGGCCGTGAGGGTAGAGCCCTCATGAATGGGATTGTGCTTTTGCAAAACAGGCTTGAGGAGCTCCCTTGCCTCTTCTGCCATGTGAGGCGCAGCAGGAAGGCACCATCTGTGCAGCAGAGTGAGCCCTCACCAGACGCTGAATCTGCTGGTGCCTTGCCTTGGACTTCCCAGCCTCCAAAACTGTAAGCAATGAGTTCACCTTGTTTATAAATTACCCAGTCTACGGTTTTTTGTTGTAGGAGCCCAAATGGACTCAGACGGTGTGTAAGGGGAGCAGTAGGCCAGGGTTAGGCACACAGCCTGAAGTGGCATTGCCGAGGGTCCCGCTGGGGGAGTTAGCAAACCCCTTGACATTTCCTTGTTGCTGAACTGTAAAAGGGGATGACAGCAGCTACCTCACAGGGTAGTCAGAAACATGAAAAGATGAAGGAAAATGCTGAACATGGTGCCGAGCTCTTAGTTGGTGCTGCTAAATGTTAGCTTAAAAATACAGTAAAATGGGCTGAGTGCAGTGGCTCATGCCAGTAATCCCAGCACTTTGGGAGGCTTGAGGTGGGAGGATCACTTAAGCCCACGAGTTTGAGACCAGCCTAGGCAACAAGGTGAGATTTCGCCTCTTAAAAAAGCCAGGCGTGGTGATACGTCTGTTGTCCCAGCTACTTGGGAGGCTGAGGCAGGAGGATCCCTTAAGCCCAGGAGTTCGAGGCTGTAGTGAATTGTCATCATGCCACAGCAGTCCAGCTTGGGCAATGGAATAAGACCCCATCTCTAAAAAAATAAATGAGTAAGATAAAATGCAGGATTTTGAGCAGAAAATGACTGACCCCAGCTGAATTTTCAGAAATCTGTCTTGAATATGTGGAACGGATGAGCCCAGGAGGGCCTTAATGCCAATCTGTGCTGGAGAAAAAGGCAGGGCTCCTACAGGAAACATTGCAGGCATCTGATCTGCTGGCCTGGACAGCTGTGAATTTGAGAAATGGGAGCCCTAGAGAGGAGTCCAAGATGACTGAGGTTTTGAGTCTGGAAGAGCAAGAGAAAGGCTGTGCTGATGACAGAAATAGGGAAGTCAGGGCTGAAGCTGGTTATTCAGGGTTCTGTGCCCCAGGTTGAGGCTGGCTGTACACAGGCAGATGCCAGGAGGCTGCCCCTGGGAAGGGCTTACCAACAAGGAGAGGCATGCTTATGAGACCCTCTCAGACTAGGAGAAGATTTTCTGGAGGGGAGAGACTTGAGCACACTTTGGAAGGTGGTGTTGAAGTTAGCTGGGCCATGGGAGCTGAGCGGGCGTCCCGGGCCTCCTGTTTGCCGCGCCATATTTCTGTCTTCTTCCTCCAGCTCTGCACCAGGGCAGGCGACCATAGACACTGTATTCGTGTCCCATGCCTTCCCTGAGCCTTTGGGCAGCACTGGCTGTGAGGTTGGAGGGAGGGAGAGGATGTGTATGAGGTGTTTCCTAGCTCTGGGGTGCTGCACTTTCCCATTTGCTTCTCCCTTTTGTTACAAGCCCTGCCCACACCTTTGTAAACACTTCCTTTCTCAGCTCACCTCAGTTTCCCAGCTGGCGTCCCAGGCAGAGGCAGTTGCATGTGCAAAGACCCGGAGCCAGGACTTGATAAAGATGGCTCAAGATGCTGCAGCCTAGATAGATATGAAAGTCTCTGGTTCCCTCCTATACTGTAGTTTTTATTCTGTTTACACTAGACCATTTTACACTATTCCTAAAAAAAGGGCTCTTATTTTATTTCCATCTCCTTTTCCTACTGCCTTGGCTCATTCACTTTAATCCTTTGATGTGAAGCCATGTTATAGGTAAGGGAATAACTACTTGTTAGTGGTCATTTAGCTCTTTGGGATGCTGGTTGCTTGAGGCAGCTTTGGAGACGGAAGGACGTCACAGACCAGTGATTCTGAGCTCTTGGTCTCAATATAGCTGCCAGATTATAGCCTCTCTCTTGGGTCTGCATTTCATATTTTGGACCTGCCTCAGCCTCTGTTTCTTATTCCATATTACACCCTATTCCTTATGGGTCTCCAGATTACACCCTATTCTTTATGGGTCTCCGCCTTCTGGCAGGAGTCCATAGTTTCTTTCTCCACTATCAAAGTTTGTTTTCAGGTTTGAGGTGGTGTGGTTAGTGATGCACAAATGTTCTTTTCCATTTAGTTTTTGTTTTTATCACTTCTTTTTTTCCAGTGACTTCTGCTGATGGGATCAATGAATTTTAGTTTGGAATTTTTCTTCTGATGCTGTATGGAAATCTGTTCTTTTCCTTATTTACCGGGAAGGAATCTGAGGCTATTGGGATGATTTTTCATCTCAAGACTGTGGGAAATAATCAGCTTTGAAGCATTTCCTGTGGCCATTTGCTGAAGTCTGGGATTCCATCAGCTGCGCCCCAACCAGATTTTCAGTGTTAACGTTTACATGTTAGGTGGGAGGCTAACCAGATACATCACGTGCTGGCTGGTCTAGGAGCCAGTGTCCGAGGGCTCTCATTCTTCTCTGGAAGTCTCTGCACCGTGGCACTGCTGACATTGTAGGCCAGATGCTTCCTTGTTGTGGGGCTCCCCTTTGGGTTACAGATGTCTAGCAGCATCTCTGGGCTCTGTCCAGTAGCACACCAAGTTGTGACACCATAAATGCCTCTGCACATTGCCATGTGCCCCTTGGGCTTAGAACTACTACTGTAGAAGAGGTCAGGAGCAAATTCGACCCAAGTTCCAAAAAGCTCCAGCTCAGTATTTTCAACATGTGGTTCACTTACGTTCTATTTCCTGCTGAGTCCCCTGGCAATTGAGCTATGTGCACATTCTTATTTTGTTGGTTCTCAGACTTGAATGCTTTGGCCTCTTCCGCTTCCCAGTGCTTATTGTGCTTGTAGCCGAGCCCTGAATGCCCTCTCCCACTCCCGGAGACTCGTCATTATTTTCTGATCGTCCAGAATGGTTTCCCAATCGCCTTTCTATTTCTTGCCTTAAAAGGATAATGAAGCTGAGGCCCGAGATAACCCCTCCAACGCAGGCTCCGAAGGCAGTGATTTAGTGGCAGAACAGCGTGTTTTCAGGGAGCAGGAGACGTGTGGAGTCTGACTTTTCCTGGTGCCCAGCACCTAATTGTATTCCTTAAATAGCGGTTCCCTCTCTCCTTTTCTCCCTCCCTCCTTTCTCTTATACTTTACACTGTGAAATTTAAGAGTTGCAGTTTAAGTCCTACACTGTTCTGGAGAGGAGAGAAACTTGGTAAGAAAATAAAATGTTTGACAAATTTAAAGAAAACACCTCTGGAACGACATCCCCCACCCCACCATGGGTGTGGGGTCCTAGATTTAACTGTAATTCCTTGATCGATGTGATCCTTTGTGGTGTTCATGAGGATTTTAGGAAATCATGAGATTAATAATAGAAACCTTTTTTTCACTGTCTTGTACTTGGTTGGAGCCTGTTTATTTTGTATGACTAATTCACATCCATAAGAGAACGATTACTCAGCTAGCATTCCCACCTGTGTTTATCTTTCAGCAGCCAGGATTTGTTAAGCCCTGGGCAATTTTAATTGCTGTGAAATGTCTTCCCTGCAGGTGTGTTTCCCTCACTTCTTTCTCATTTCCAAGTGAAAATAGTCTTCTCTGTGTAGAAGAGCATGTTCCTTGGATCTGATATGTCTCTCTGCCTCCTGCCCTGAACACATATTTAATTGACCCATCACTGTGTGCTGCTGAGTCAGAAGGCAGAGCAGCGCTCCGTTGTACACCATCAACAGTTTTTGTCGAGAGGGCGGCTCTTAGTTGTCAACAGCCTTCTGTGTGCCTGGCACCTGATGGACTTGTTCTCCTTTCGTCTTTACAGTTTTATGAAGTTGGCACTGATAACTCCATCTTATTGGGTGAAGATACAGAGAATCATGTTCAAAAAGCATGGCCGAGTTCACAATGTCAACAGTGGAGCTGAATTTGGACCAGGTGCATTTGATCTACAGCCTTGGTGCTCTCCAGGGAGCAAAGATTATTCAGAGAGGCCATCCGTCCCCGGTGTTTAGGCGTGTAGGTTTTGGGAACAATTTAAACTGTATCTGAATCTTGGCTCCGTGATAAACTCTGAGATTTGGACAAGTTGCTTAACCTCCCTTGGGGAAATGAAGTTTCCCCACCTGTGAAATGGATATGTCTTAGTCTGTTCAGGCTGCTATAAGAGACATACCATAAACTGAGTGGCTTATAAACAACAGAAATTTATTGCTCACAGTTCTGGAGGCTGCATAGTCCAAGATCAAGGTGCCACTAGATTTGGTGTCTGGCAAGGGCCTGCTGTCTGGTCCATAGATGGAGTCCTCTTGCAGTGCCCTCACTCAGTGGAAGGGGCAAACAAGCTCCCTCAGGCACTAATTGCATTGATGAGGGCTCCGCCTCCCAGATGCCATACCTCCTAATACCACAATGGGGGTTAGGTTCCAACATGTACATTCTGGGAGGACATTCAGATCATAGCAGGAGGTGACCCTTACCTGGTAGGGTTACTGAGCTATTTACATAGAGCATTTAGCAGTGCCTTGCCAGGCTCAGAATGAAATAAGATAGCTGCTCTCAGCTCATGACAGCGTTTATGTAAATGAACTGGTTTCAGAGAGCCAGGCTGAGGGGCTGGGATGACAGGAGGGTAGTAGAAATGGTGGGAAGTGGATTGGGAGGAAGCCTGAAGAAACTAGGAGTGGGCCTAGGGGTGCACCTACTCCCCTTCTAGTAGGAGTCCTTCCTGCAAGTGGACGGAGGGCACCATATTGTGGGTTTTTTTTTTTTTTTTGGAGATGGAGTCTCCCTCTGTCACCCAGGCTGAAGTGCAGTAGCTCAATCTTGGTTCACTACAATCTCTGCCTCCTGGGTTCAAGCGATTCTCATGCCTCAGCTCCCCAGGTAGCTGGGGCTACAGGTGTGTGTCACCACGTCCGGCTAATTTTTTGTAGTTTTAGTGAGACAGGGTCTCACCATGTTGCCCAGGCTGGTCTCGAACTCCTGAGCGCAGGCAATCCACCCACCTTGGCCTCCCTAAAGTGCTAGGATTACAGGCGTGAGCCACTCCCAGCCTATATTGTGTATTTTAAATTTGAGAAGAAGTTGGGATTTGAGGAGCAGTGTATGGCTGATGGATGGGTACAAAATGGAAGGCCTTGCCCAGGAAAACAATGATGGGAGTGAAGCCGAAGATGCTCAGGAAAGGGAGTGTGGGCAGCAGGAGGGGGACGGATGAGGAGCATTTTCTGGGTGCAGTCATGTGGGAATAGTTGGGTTGAATTCAGAGGGTCCAAGAGAATAGGGAAAGAGGCCTGATGCAACAAACATGGGCCTGGAGAGCACTGCCTCAGAGTGGGCCACCCGCCAACCCTGGAAAGGCGGCTGCATGTTTGTCAGGGGCACCATCCACAGGATCGACACATTTGTTGCCAGAGATCAAGAGAGAAGTTTAGATCTTTGAATTTTGACTGAGGTGGCTTTTCCTTCTTTTCTTTAACCAAGGACTTAGACTCCTGAAATGTTGGGGAAAAGGTTGACAGGGAAAACATCCACCCTCTTCCTGCTGCTTTTCATCTCTATATTTTTCTCTTTTGTGGTGGAGGTGGGCAGTAAATAAAAGGCATTTCATTTCAGGAGTAACCTGGGCAGATTTTGGAAAATGTAGACAGATTGCAAAATCATCCTATGTTTTCATAAAGTAAGCCCTGTAATATCCAGTCCTTTATTTATTTTTTTTATTTAGAGAGAGGGTTTCACTCTGTCACCCAGGCTGGAGTGAAGTGGCACAATCACAGCTCACTGCAGCCTTGACCTCCTTAACTCATGCCATCTTTCCAGCTCAGCCTCCCGAGTAGCTGGGACTACAGGTGTGCACCACCATGCCTGGCTATTTTTTGTAGAGACAGAGTCTTGCTGTGTTGCCCAGGCTGGTCTCAAACTCCTGGACTCAAGTGATCCTCCCACTTTGGCCTCCCAAAATATTGGAATTACAGGAATGAGCCACTGTGCCTGGCCTGTAATAGTCATTTCTAAGTAATTCTAATCATAACATAAAAGGGTGTCTTGATTAAACATATACTTCATTAAGTCATCTCCATGAGTCAGACTGACAGGTTGCTGGTTGATTCTGTAGTAATTGGTAAAATTCATCAGTAATTCTCTTCAAGAGTCACTCCAGCTCTGTTCATTCATTTTATATTGGGAGGAGGTCCTCATGAAATTAGTTACTGTATAGGTCTCAACCTATGCATTCTTTCATTGTTGCTGTGGAAACCAGCAATAAAAATCGTGGGTTGAAGAAGAAAAATAATCGGTGCCGAATAGCTGTAAAATACACGATAATTAAGTTGCTTTTTGTAATCCAGAATTTCAAAAAAATCATCATACTTGGAACAAAGCTGAGACTCATAAGGTTCTGAACTAATTATGTAACTGAATCATTAATAGTTTTCCTTGGAAACACTATGGAAAACAAATTACGCCGCCTTTAAAGGAGTGTTTCCACCGGTGGCAGCATTCACAGAGCCGCTGCCATCAGCTCTGCAGCATGAGCTCAGTCAGGTGCATGCCTGGACACATGCCACCAGCTGGTCACTGTTTCAATAGGGTCGGGAACTAGATGGCCTCGCAGAGAGACATTGTCAGGAGAAACACGGTCACAGACTGAGCAGGATGCTGCCTGTGGTTCTTCTCATGGCTGGCTAACAGGCCGTGAGGGGAGAGGCAGCCAGGGATAGCACTGGCCGCCATCCCCCAGGGGCAGTTAATGAGACCCTCCCCCCACACTGTGCCCTGTGAGAGTGGCAGTTAGAAGTGGTTGTCACTTGTGGGTGTTTTGTAAAGTGCATTTCTGATGTTCTTTGAAAGGACAGAACATCATGGGTTTGGCGCCCTGTGTCACACCCTGAGTCCATGGGGACAGGCGGAGTCAGGGTTGGGGCTGGAAGAGAACCAAGAGGGCGTTTAATCCAGTCCTGTTATGTTATTGACAGAAGAAACAGAGGCTCTGAGAGGGTGAGGGATGGGCCAGGCCGCTCCTTGCTCAAGAATCACAGCGCCAGTCCCTGCTGGCCAGTCTCGGGCGGCCTTCCACATCTCTGTGTGGATTTTCCCCTGATGTCTTCAGCTGCATCTTGCTGGTTTGAACAATTTTCCTTTCATAAAATATTATAGTTAGGGCAGTCACTCTGCCCAACAATGTTGGGTCTGACCAATTAAAATATGCTTCATTAATTTTTTATGATACCCATTTTTATCCAAAAGAAGAAAAAGTCATTTTGTGCTTCTGTGAATTCTTTCAAGTAATTCATTTATATTTTAAAAATAAGTATATTGTTCCTTTGTCAACCCTAAAGCCACAAAGCTTATGGGCATTTTATTTGTTGACTCTGGCTGACCTGTTTTATCTGGATGTGAGATACAGATACATAGTGTATGGGTATTTGGTGGAATGCTGCGCCGGGTCATTCTGCTGAAAAGTGATGTCACGACATCAGTAATGTGGATATGTTTCAGTAGTTTGGTAAAAGCTGTTGTGGAGTTGTAAAAATTAGCCTAGTATAAAGCCTATAAACCCATCTTAGAAATATTCTATTTCCAGCCAAATCATAGGTGCTTCTACTCTGTGATAGTCCATGGTAACGTGGTATGTGGGGTAAAGTGTGATGATGTCATGCAGCAGGTTCAAGTGATGGAGACATGTTTTTCTTTTCTGCTCTTTTGCAGGACAGACCCACGAAGTCAAACATGCGGAGTGCAGCCAAGCCCTGGAACCCAGCCATCAGAGCAGGGGGCCACGGCCCAGACCGGGTTCGGCCTCTGCCTGCAGCCTCTTGCGGCATGAAGAGTTCTAAGTCTTCAACTTCCTTGGCTTTTGAGTCCCGACTCAGCAGGGTATGGACCAAAATGCACAGGGCCAGGCAGGGCGCCTGGATACCCTGGGTTGGGAGGATTGAAGAGGGCAGTAGGCAAACCAGTGGCCTCTTGGGGCAGGGAAGGAGGCTCCCAAGGAAGGGTTGCAGGAGGACCAGCATGCCTGGACATGAAGGAATGGAGCTAGCGGGTGGGAGTGGGGGCCCTCTGGGGTCCAGAAAGGAGGTCTGCAAAGTGTTTAACACAGTAATTAAGGTCCTCTGCCCTGGGTTGCATGGATGTCCTGGCAGTTTTGCCCCAAGCACCACCCTGGATAGGGGGTCGAGGTCATGCACGATCTTCACAGCCCCCCACAATCCAGTTGTAGTTCTTCAAGCCCCTCTTGCCGGACCCTGCAGCAGCATGGACACTGTTGATTATACCCTTCATCAGGGAGTGCGTTCTCCTCTGGTTTTCTCCCCCCCCATCCCTTTGGTCTCTAAGGTTGGGTGGGCCCATGCCACGTTCCTAGACTCATCTCTTTTCTAGCTGCATTCATTTCTTTACATGAGAGACTCTCACCATGCAACGCCTAGCGCCTCCTTAGCTGCCCTGAGATGAATTCATAGACAGTAGCACCTACCTCATGCAGTACTTCAGAAAAATTAATATGATCTTCTAATTCAGAAGGGAAGTATTAGATAGCATGCATTTCCATCTGCACAGCTGTGCTAAAGGCCTTGAGATGCTCCTTAAAGCACCATGGGCGTGACAGCCACAATGCAGATGGATTTGAGATGCAGACTGATTTGAGTTGTGTTGATGACTCAACTATGGTGAAGGCTGCCGCAGAAGGAGTGATGGGATTGTTTTGAAATAGCAGACACTCTTGGTGAAGTTCTGAACCAAGCATGGTGCTGGCTCCCTTTGTTTTATGTATTTTTGGAAAGTTCAGGGTACCTTACAGCTAGGCAAGGGGCACATTGTTTTTATGAGTCAAATGGAGGGAGGCTCTAGGCTCAGATAATAATAAAAGGTGTTCCACCTGTGTCAGTGCCTGTGGCATATGTGAAAAGTGTGTGGGTCGTGGAGCAGTTCTTTGTGTAAGATTGTCATGAGCATTTTAGGACATCTGAATTTCCTGTCTTCCTACCTGTTAAATATTAGTAACACATCCAGTCATGGTGACAACCAAAAATGTGCCCTCAGATTTTCAACACATTCCCTGAGGGACAGTCCTGTCCCCATCGAGAACCATTGTTCCAGGTGACGGGGTCCATTCTCATGGCTTTTAACACTCTTAAGTGGATAACGTCCAGATTTGCATCTCCAGCTGGGACCCCTCTAACTGCCTTTGTGACATCACCCTTGGATGTCCAAAAGCCCCCTCCAATGTAACATGTCCAAAACTGAATCTCAATGCCTTCCTCTCCATCTCTCTCACCACCCCCTAACCTGCTCCCCCAAATCTTCCCGTTTGTGTAAACAGCAACTCCATCTTTTTGGTTGCTCAGGCCACAGCCAGTGGCATCACCCTTAAACCCTCCTTTTCTCACGTCTCACAGTCCATCAGTGAAATGCCATCACTTCTACCTTAAAAACATGTGTCAACTCCAATCAATTCCCACCGCCTCCCTTGTGACCAGTTGGGTCATTCCCCCACCCTTCTGTGCCCTGGTCCTGGTCCTTGGAACACCTGAGTCATGTCACTTCTCTGCGTCAACCCTCTAGTGGCTCTCCCCATTCACTCAGAGTGAAAAGCAAAGTCCTTGAAATGGCCAGCGATGCCCTCAGGTCCCATCCCTGTCCCCTCCCTCTCAGATGTGGTCTCGTTCCTCTGTGCCCTGGCTCCTGGAGCTCCAGCTGCACGGTCTGCTGGTGTCTGGTGACAGCTGTCCCTCAGATTGCCAGGAGCACTCCTGCGGCAGTGTGTTTGTGTTTGTATTTGCTGCTCCCTCTGCCTGGAAAGCACTTGGTGCCGCTATAGGAAGTGCCCTTGACCTCCATCCTCCTCCTCCTGCTGCCTTGTTTTCCTTCTCAGCTCTTGGTGCCATTGCACACACCTGCTGGTTTAAGGTCTGTCTTCTCATGGCTGGAAAATAAGCCCCCTGGGGGCAGGGACTGTATGCTTTCTTTTTTGTCCTCAGCTCTGTCCCTAGTGCTTAGAAGAGGACCTGCTACCTGGTAGGCACTCAGTATTTATTGAATGATGAGCACACCTGTTTTCTGGCGGTCTGATGGAACAGGAGGAGCTTGGGGGTATGGGGCCGGCCTGAGTTAGAATCCTGGCTCTGCCACTTCCCCACTGTGAAGCTGCAGGCAAGCTGTGTAGCTCCCCTGAGCTTGTGCTTCCTTGTCTTTCAGATGAAGGTAACACCTTTGCCATAAGGAGTAAATGTGGGTAAAACATCCTATGTGTAATTTTGTTTATTATTCTATTATCCTGGATTCAAACATCATTTCCATTATTTTTGTTTTTATTATCTTCAACCCAATAGCACACTTTAAACTTAGATTTTTATGTTTATTATTATTTTTTCTATATCCAATAAGCCACATATAAACTTAGATTTTTAAATGAATACATACATTCCACAATAACAGACCATTAGAGCTGCTAGAATATGGAAATATTTTTAAAAGCAGTATTTAAAATAAGGCCTCGGCCGGGCAGGGTGGCTTATGCCACTTTGGGAGGCTGAGGTGGGTGGGTCACCTGAGGTCGGGAGTTCAAGACCAGCCTGACCAACATGGTGAAATCCTGTCTCTACCGAAAAAAAAGAATAAATAAATAAAAATTAGCCTCAGCTGGGCATGGTGGCATAGTCCTGTAGTCCCAGCTACTTGGGAGGCTGAGACAGGAGAATTGCTTGAACCCGGGAGGCAGAGGTTGCAGTCAGCCAAGATCGCACCACTGCACTCCAGCTTGGGTGACAGAGTGAGACTCTATCTCAAAAAAAAATAAAAACAAAATATATAAAATAAGGCCGGAAGCATAGGAATGTTTCTAAAGGACAATGAATGAGATGCTGGGCACTTCTCCCATTGATAGGTTCATGTTTTGGAAACTTGTTCCACAGACAAAATGTCAGAAAAGCAAATACAGTCATTCCTTCGTATCCTTGGGGGATTGGTTCCAGGACCCACTGTGGGTACCAAAATCCATGGATGCTCAAGTCCCTGATATAAAGGTGTTTGCATATAACCTACACACGTCCTCCCATATACTTTAAGTCATCTCTAGATTACTTATGATACCTCATGCAATGTAACTGCCACATACATAGTTGTTATACTGTATCGTTTTACTTTTTTATTGTATTGTTAATTTTTAAAATTAATGTTTTGAATAACTTTTTCTACACTGGGTACCATGCGCATATTAGGGGCCTTCTGCTCTCCTTCCTGATTCCTGTCCTCTCCAGGCCTGATTCTGTGCAGGAAAATGATAGGGCTTGAGGGAAGGAGCAGCAGAAAGAAATGTAGCCCGCTTGGCCTTTCCAGCCCTGGTTCTGTTCCTCTGATTTGACTTTGATCTTTCCACCTATGGTATGGGAAGAAGAAAAAGACTAAAAAGGAAGTCAGAGAACAGAAGAGAAAAAGAGGAAATGGTGGTGGACAAAAAAGCAAGTAATTTTCCCTCCCAATATTTTACTGTGACAATTTGTAAGCACACGGGGAGGTTCTACGGTAGTACAGGGGATCCCACAGCAGACACCATAGACCACCACCTAGGTCCTAGAGTTAGCATCTCACTATATTTGCTTTATAGTAAATGGATAGATAGAGTTTCACTGGTCAAAACAGGAACACTGAGACAGATCCACCCAAAGTAGAACTAAATACCTGACTTTCTTTTTTTAAATTTTAATTTGAATTATTATTATTTTTTATTTTACTTTAAGTTCTGGGATACATGTACAGAACATGCAGGTTTGTTACATAGGTATACATGTGCCATGGTGGTTTGCTGTGCCTATCAACCTGTCATCTAGGTTTTAAGCCCCGCATGCGTTAGGTATTTGTCCTAATGTTCTCCCTCCCCGTGCCACCTACCCACCAACAGACCCGGTGTGTGATGTTCCCCTCCATGTGTCTGTGTGTTCTCATTGTTCAGCTCCCACTTATGAATGAGAACATGCAGTGTCTGGTTTTCTGTTCCTGTGTTAGTTTGCTGAGAATGATGGCTTCCAGCTTCATCCATGTCCCTGCAAAGGACATGAGCTCATTCTTTTTTATGGCTGCATAGTATTCCATGGTGTATGTGTGACACATTTTCTTTATCCAGTCTATCATTGACGGACATTTAGGTTGGTTCCAAGTTATTGCTATTGAAAATAGTGCTGCAGTAAACATACATGCGCTTGTGTCTTTTTAGTGGAATGATTTATATTCCTTTGGGTATATATCCAGTAATGAGATTGCTGGGTCAAATGGTATTTCTGGTTCTAGATCCTTGAGGAATCACCACACTGTCTTCCACAATGGTTGAACTAATTTACACTCCCACCAACAGTGTAAAAGCATTGCTGTTTCTCCACAGCCTCGCCAGCATCTGTTGTTTCCTGACTTTTTAATGATCGCCATTCTAACTGGTGTGAGGTGGTATCTCATTGTGGTTTTGATTTGCATTTCTCTAATGACCAGTGATGATGAGCTTTTTTTCGTATGTTTGTTGGCTGCATAAATGTCTTCTTTTGAGAAGTGTCTAAATACCTGACTTTCAATATTGGCCTGAACTGAAGGAGCAGTGAAAGAAAGCAGGGCGCAGAGGCTGGGGACATGGGCGCCCAGGGAGGGTGCAGACACTCCTATAAATCCTCCTTGTGGTATCTGAGCACAGCCCAGAAAGAAGAGAACCTGCAGTGCCATTTGCGAGGCCCAGGTCTATTAATTGGGGCCCTCTTGGTTGCAAATGATGAAACATTGGCTTAAGCTTGCTTCAGCAGAAAAGGAATGTGCTGAGCAGATCCTGAGGCTCCCATGTCACTATGAGCGGGACGAAGGTGCATTTTAACAAACCTTTCCTGTGACTCTGATGTCTGCTCAAATTTGAGAAGCAGTGTCCAACCATAACAAGTTATCCACCAGTAATGACCAGATTATGTTATATCTGACGATTTTAGGGCTATGGATTCTTTTCTGCATCTTTGTGGAATTGAGAGGAATTACTTAGTTATTTTAATCTGTGAGGTATTTAAACTTTTTCCTTTTATACGCTTTCTTATACAGGTGGTTGGCAGCTTAAATATCAGTGAAGCTGTTAGTGAAGATACATACTAAATAGCAAAGCAGCACCGAAATGCACACCTTCATAGAATCTTCTGGAGCAAGCCAGAAGTTTCAAGTGGTGCTGTGGCCAGGAAACAAAGCCAAAAATGCAGTGGTGAATAGAGAGGGAGCAAGAATTAGTAACTGAGACTGGTAGCTTTCCCTTTGATGTTGCATCCAAAAAGCAGTGACAAAGTAAGAGTAGCTACCTTCAGCTGTTTGTTTTGAAGGACACATGGGATCAGTTTTTTGTCTTTATGTCCTACCCCCAGGAAACCTTTTAAGCTACCAGTCTTTTTCAAATGGAATTCCTTGTGGAAGGTGCAGGGGAAATGAAGTGCTCCCCTTGAAAGCTTTGCTGCTACCCAAACTCCATGCCCTATGGGAGCGAGGTGACACAGCACTGGCCTGCAGCACATCATACTTATCCTGTTGCCTGGGAAGGACAGAACCACATCTACCCACAGTGCAGTGTAAAATCCCCCAGTCCAAGAGGAGACAGAGTCAGCTGGGTGTGGCTGGCTCACAAAATGGAACACAATAGCTGATATGTGTTATCCCTAGCTGTGCCTGGTGCATCACAGGGAGGCACACTATACATTTTTACTGAATATTGTTCTTGGATGGATTTACCAGAAGAAGAGCCTGAGGTTCAGAGAGGCTGATGACTTGCTTCATGTTCTATTGTACCCTCTGGAATCCCCGTTGCATTGCATTCATGTTTTCCTGAAAACACTCCCCTCCTTCCTCCTCCTCCTTGCCTTAATTTGAATTTAGTTTTTACAGGATAACAATAGTAAAAACAATAATGATGATTTTCATTTCTTATTGTTATAATTGGTGTTTGTTGAATGCATACTGTGTCAGACACTGTTATCCTAAGCACACTGCATGGCTAACTTGTTTAATCCTCAGAGCAACACTGAAGTGGGTACCATGATTATACTTACTTTCTTGGTGAAGAAACCAAAGCACAGAGAGGTGATGTGATTTGCCCAAGGTCACACAGCTAAGCATTGGCAGAGCCAGGATTCAGACCCACGTGGTCTGTATTTGCAGCCCTTGGCCATTAAACTGTGCTGCCACATGACATGGCTTTTGTCCCAAACCCTGTGATGTGGGATGGGGGCCTCCTGGCTCCGGTTGGTCATTTCAGCCTGGTGGTGCTGTGGAAAACACCTGCTCCTCCAGAATGCCTCACTGCCCTCTCTGCCTGAGAAAAACCGAATCATGGCCTCTTCTGTGAGGTCTTGGGACTCCCCCAGCCCCTCCTGGGCTTTCTCCACATTTGTTTCTCTGCAGCTTAGTGCTGTCCTCAGTGTGTTCTGCGTGGTTGTATGGGAACCTCCTCTGTAGGTGGTTAACTCTGATCGGCAGGGCCTCCTGATTCACTTTGACATTCATGCCATATACAAAGCATACAGATCTTCTAAGTGGACATAGGCTAAAGATGTACGTCCAGCCTCTAGTGGGTTTTTGGTAAAGCTTAGCTGAATTACAGTGTTCAGGATGGGGGAGGGACAGGAATGGAGAAGCCACAAGCCCGACAGAAGCAGCCCTAGCCCAGTGACAAGAAGGGAGGGAGGTTTTTGGAGCTGTTTCTCCTACCAATCTTCCCCTCCCTCTCCCACATACATGTGGAGGGCCGCTGCAGTCTCCCTAGGAGCATGGCATCCCAGGAGGAGTGCCCCCCTCTCTCCCCAGGACGTCCGCATCCCCCGCCCCCTTCCTTCTGGCACTGAAATCTGGGCTTTATCTCACTGCAGGATTCATTGAAAGGCTGTTGGATGGCTGGAATCCCCTTCAGCCTTTACAGCTAACAGACTAGGTGGCCCCATATTCTAAGGGCTCTTTCGCTGTGGGTGAACTGGCTGGAGGAGAAGGGGAGAGGAGAAGGGGGGCGAGGAAGGGAGCCCCACCCTCTGCTCAGGACCCATTGTTCACATTCTTTCCCGTGTGAAATGTTGCTGCAGCCAGGCCCTAGGCTATGAGTGGTGGCATTTCCATGTTTGTGGAATGAATATAAAGACTGTTTTAGGATCAGTGGTCAAAAATCAGCATGTTTGAAGTGGAGGTTACAATCAGTTGGTTAGTATGATATTTGACATTTACCACGGGCCCTTGATAGTGCAGTTTTTCTGATGTAAGGAGGGTGAAAAAGCAGCCACCACGTGTACAAAACAGAAGGCGTGATGAGTACAGTCAGTGCAGGGTCGTGAAGGCATCAGCACATTCCTTCTTCAATTAATCAGCCCAGACAGCGTGGGGTATTTTTGTATTCTCTGCTATTTGTGTTCTGAGTACATGTGCACAATATGCAGTGACACTGATCAATAAATTGTTTAAGCCTAATAAGCATATGCAGTCTCATAGCAATGAGGACATAAACAGGGAGAAGGATCTTAGGTGATTCAAATTCTTCTCTTTTGTGGCCAGGCACAGTGGCTCATGCCTGTAATCCCGCCACTTTGGGAGGCCGAGGCGGGTGGATCACCTGAGGTCAGGAGTTTGAGACCAGCCTGGCCAACATGGTGAAACCCCGTCTCTGCTAAAAATACAAAAATTAGCTGGGTGTGGGGGCACGTGCCTGTAATCCCAGCTACTCAGGAGGCTGAGACAGGAGAATCATTTAAATCTGGGAGGCGGAGGTTGCAGTGAGCTGAGATTGCGCCACTGCACTCCAGCTTGGGTGAAAGAGTGAGACTGTCTCAGAAAAAAAAAAAAAAAAAAAAAAAAAAATTCTCTTTTGGAGGTGAGTAAACTGAGCCACTAGATCCAGACTTTCCCAGGGCTCCATGGCTCACAAATTGCCCAATTCCTAATACAGCATGATACTTCATGCCCTCCTTCCGAAGTTTTGTTTGTAAATCTAAAGATGCTTCCGTTGCTACCAGCCTGGAGAACCACCATGGAGGGGCACTAGGAAAATGGCTGCAATGACGATGATGAAGATGATGAGAGCCTCCAACGTTTATGTTCTTAATAAAATGCTTTAAATGTTTAAGGGCACAACTCTAGAGATACACCAATTGCTTTCTCTCTCTTTTTTTTTTTTTTGGCAGGGGGTGCGGGAGACAGGGTCTTGCTCTGTTGCCCACACTGGAGTGCAATGGTGTGATCATGGCTCCCTGCAGTCTCGAACTCAAGTGATCCTCCCACCTCAGCCTCTTGAGTAGCTAGGACTACAGACACGCAGTGCCATGCCCCACTAATTTTTGAAAAATATTATTTGTAGAAATGGAGTCTTACTATGTTGCTCAGGCTATTCTTGAACTCCTGGCCTCAAGTGATTCTCTTGCCTTGGCCTTGAAATGTTTTCTCCATTTTAGAATTGAGGAACTGCAGCATCAGTCCCTGGGTCATATGGGTAGGAAGAAGGAGCACCGCTGTCTTCACCACCCCCTGGGCTGCCTCCTTCTTATGTGATTGCTGGGAACCTCCTATATAGAGATCCCAGATCCCAAGTCTTCTTTCGCATTTCCCATTCCTTCCCCACCCTTGAAAACAAAAACAAACCCTGCGATGCAGCACTTACTGCTAACTCCCCACCAGAGACCCTCCAGCCCTGAGCGTGGTGCTGCAGCTACCTGTGCTTTCCCCCGGTCACTGCTACTGCTTCACCCCTGTTCTTACCATGACTGGCGCCACCTCTGTTGTCATGCCAGGTCCTCTTGCAGTGCCCCAAAGGCAAAACTCCCACTGCTTGCCCAATGCTGTCCTGTGTTGCCTCCACCTGTCATCTCACCAAGACCTTGAGTCCCAGGAACCAACCCCTTATGGAAGGGGGCAGGGCAAGCTCTACCTCTGCTGCTCTGGGGTGGTGGCTGGGGACGGGGGCTGTGGTGGGATCTCCGAGGGGGTTTCACTTCTGTTCTAAGTAGGAGTGCTGTGATTTGTTGGATTTTATGGTTTATTGTGGGTTTCAGAGAGCCCTTCCTCTCTTGGCCTTTGCTGTAGAGTTTGAAAATTCTGTACTTTGAGTCAGACTTGCAGATTTTAGAAATGTCAGAGAATCAGATAGGGGAAAAGCAGAATCCAGCATATATGGCTTGCATTATTGCATTAAGAATTCCCTTAACCACTGTGATTTCCCTTTTTCATTTGAGCTGTCATCTAGGGAGTTTTCAGAGTTTCAAACCAGCATTGATTTTCCTTTGGGGACCAGGGAGGCACCTGAGTGTGCTTCTTGGAAGTGTGAGTAATAGTTTTTCTCCATTGAGAAAAAGCTGCCGACATTATAGACTATGGTCGTTTAATATTAAACATGTACTATATAGGTGACCTGATGGATGGTTTGAGAGGTTGGAGAGCTTGAGTGAAGGGATGGTTTTTACTCTGAAATGGGAAGTGGAAAGACCATTACAGAGTTCCTTTAAGAAGGGCAGTAGTGTAACTTCTGGATTAACTCGAGTGTCATGTTTGGCCCATGATATGGTTTGGCTGTGTCCCCAACCAAAATTCATCTTGAATTTTAGCTCCCATAATCCCCACGTGTCACAGGAGGGATCTGGTGGGAGGTAATTGAATCATGCTGTTCTCATGATAGTGAATAAGTCTCAGGAGGTCTGATGGTTTTATAAAGGGGAGTTCCCCTGCACATGCTCTCTCTTGCCTACCAAGAGCAAAGTGAGATGTGACTTTGCTTCTCCTTTGCTTTCCACCATGATTGTGAGGCCTCCCTAGCCATGTGGAACTGTGAGTCAACTAAACCTCTTTCCTTTGTAAATTACACAGTCTTGGGTATGTCTTTATTAGCAGCATGAGAACAGACTAATACAGTCCAGTTGCTAAATTAGGGGACTGTGCTGTTGTTCAGAAAATGTGATCATGGGCCAGGTGGCCCACGCCTGTAATCCTAGCACTTTGGGAGGCTGAGGCAGTTGGATCACCCGAGATCAGGAGTTCGAGACCAGCCTGGGCGACATGATGAAACCCCCCTCTACTAAAAATACAAAAATCAGCCAGGTGTGGAGGCACACACCTGTAGCCCCAACTACTTGGGAGGATGAGAATCACTTGAACCAGGAAGGCAGAGGTTGCAGTGGGCTGAGATCGCATCATGGCACTCCAGCCTGGGCGACAGAGTAAGACTCTGAAAAAAAAAAAAAAAGAAAAGAAGAAAAAAGAAAATGTGATTATGCTGACATCTAGTAACTGGAGTTGCACACAAATCATCCTTTTAATGTGAATTATTTGTTTTTAAAGTTAATAATTTGTTTTAAAATCTTGACCAAGATTGCATGGCTAATATTAAGACATCTACCATCAGGCTGGGAGTGGTGGCTCATACCTATAATACCAGCATTTGGGAGGCTGAGGTGGAGGATTGCTTGAGGCCAGGAGTTCAAGACCAGCCTGGGCAACATAGTGAGATCCTGTCTCTTTTTCTTTTCCTTTTTTTTTTTTTTTTGAGATGGAGTCTTGCTCTGTCTGCCAGTCTAGAGTGCAGTGGCACCATCTTGGCTCACTGTAACCTCCACCTCCTGGGTTCAAGTGATTCTCCTGCCTCAGCCTCCCGAGTAGCTGGGATTACAGGCATGTGTCATCACACCTGGCTAATTTTTGTATTCTTAGCAGAGATGGGGTTTCACCATGTTGACCAGGCTCATCTCGAACTCACCTGGCTAATTTTTGTATTTTTAGTAGAGATAGAGTTTCACCATGTTGACAAGGTTTGTCTCAAACTCCTGACCTCAGGTGATCTGCCTGTCTTGGCCTCCCAAAGTGCCAGGATTATAGGCATGAGCCACTGCGCTCAGCCATGTGATCCCACCTCTCCAAAAATATTTTTAAAAAATTAGCCAGGCGTAGTGTTGTGCACCTGTAGTTCTAGCTACTTGGGAGGCTGAGGCAGGAAAGCCCAGGAATTCAAGGCTGCAGTGAGCCATGTTTGAACTACTACACTCCTGCCTGCGTAACAGAGCAAGACCTTGTCTCTAAAAAAAATAAAAAGACTTCTACCATCATCCCTCTTGTTAAAAGCCAATGGTGAGTTACTGTTTAATGAGTAGACTTTATTTGTGATGGTAAAAATTTCTGGAGATGGATGGTGGTGATGGTTGTACAACATGGTGAATGTATTTAATACCACTGAATTGTGCACTTAAAATGGTGAATTTTATATTATGCTTATTTTAGCACAGTAAAATTTTAAAAATTACAAAAAAGAAAAAAACCAGACGGCTAGTATTTGCAGGAGTGGAACTAGGACTTTGCCTAAATTGCAAACTTCCTTCACTCCAATTTTCTTTTTCTGTTTTAATGAAGCACAGCATATTTACAATAAAGTCCATAAAGTACACTAATCTTAATCTTAGCTATAAAGCTCATTGCATGTTTATATTTTTTTATACTTGTGTAACTACCACCCTGTCAATATGTCGAGCGCTCTGGCACCCCAGAAGGTTTCTTTTCGGTTGTAACTCCCTGAGAGGTAACCACCATTCTGACTTATATTACCATCATTTGATTGTGCAGCTTTTAAACTTAATACAAGTGGAATCAGGCAGTATATACTCTTTTGTGTCTGCTTTTTTCACTTAGCATAATACCTGGGACAGCCACCCATTTATTAGTATATCAGTAATTCATTTTTTTCCTATTTGCTGTGTAGTTCTCATGGCATTTATTCTTTCTGTTGAAGGACATTTGGGTTGTCCAGTTTTGGGCTGCTATAAAAAAGGTGCTATGAACATTCTTTTGAGGGACCTATGTACTCGCTTCTCTTGGGTGTGCATCTAGGAATGGGATTGCTGAGTCACAGGGGACTGTGCTGTGCTCACTTAGGAGTCTCCCTTCTTCGACTTAGTGCCTTTCAGCAAATGTTTGTCCTACCCATTACATGACAGGGAAGAAAGCAAAGCAAGAGCAGAGGGTGTTGCTTTCTTCTATTTTCCAGCCTTAGCATTAGTAGATACTGCCACTTTCCAAAGCAGTTATGCTAGTTTACACTTCCACTCACAGGGAATGAGCATTCCAGTTGCTTCACAGCCTCACCAACACTTGGTATTGGTGTTTATTCACTTTCAAGCTATGATGGGGTGAGGGTAGTTACACCCTGAAATGTAAATGATGCAAAGATGGAAACTTTAAAAAATTGTGCAAATATTTAAACAACTAACTCTCAGTAAATGACCCCAAAGCCGGTGGAGTAGGATGGAGCAGGGCTTTTCCCTTCAGCCTGTGTGATGAGCGGGGCTCGCCCACTGCATGTCCACATTGATTTAAGGGCTTTTCCATACTGTGTGCTCTGGATGTCAGATACATTAGACGGCTCTGGACAGCTGCCTTCTCCAGTCTTCTGGCACTGTTCCTCTCCAGAGCCTTCTTTGATGAAGACTCAACAGTGGTTGAGAGAATTTAGTTGTGGTTTTTCTCATTAACATCGAATGTAATCTATCTGGGCCCGAAGTGTGGATCACTTAGGAGTCTCCTTTCTTAGACTTCAGCACCTTTTAGCAAATGTTTGTCCCATGACAGGGAAGAAAGCAAAGCCAGAACAGAGGGTGCTGCTTTCTTCTGTCTTCCAGCCTCCAAGAAAGTTCCTTTCTCACCTTTGAACACATTTTCTGTGTGAGATAATCTGCAGAATGCTTGGTGGTGAGGCCACAGCAGATACTCAGATTGTTTCTCTCCCTCCACCTCCTCCTGGCCTATGTCATGAGCCTTTTTTTGTTGTCCTTGAATTTCTTGTGCATTGCCCTATCCTGCCTTTTGCGCATCTCCCAGTTCTTTTTTAATTGGTTCCCATTCTTTTTTTCCCCCACCAGGAGAGCAGATTTTTTATTTAAAATTTTTGTTGAGAGACAAGGTTTCGCTTTGTCACCCAGGCCGGAGTGCAATGGCACAATCATAGCTTACTGCATCCTTGAACTTCTGGGCTCAAGCAATCCTCTCACCTCAGCCTCCTGGGTGTCACCATGCCCAGCTAATTAAAAAAAAAATTAGTGAGACAGTCTCACTGTTGCCCAGGCTGGTCTTGAACTCCTGAGCTCCAGCAGTCCTCCCACCTCAGCCTCCCAAAGTTCTGGGACTACAGTCATGAGTCACTGTGCCCAGCCACATTTTTTTAGGCTCATTACTTGAAGTGTGACCTGATGGTATTCTTCACGCACAGTCTTACACTGCTCTTTGAAACAGTCATGGGAGAGCATACTTGGACCTGTAATGACAGAAACAGGTTTGTGTAGCTTTGCATTTTTTCACTTCACTCTATCATGCTACTCAAAGTGCTGTTATTGTATCTTGACTGCTGGGCACATAGCCCAGCTCCCATGCTCTGCTTGTTTATAGCGCTCCTTCCTGAAAACCACCTCTTAATCCTCTCTGTTTTCCTCCAACTCTCTCAGCTCAAGAGGGCCAGCAGTGAGGACACGCTCAACAAGCCAGGAAGTAGCGCCGCATCGGGGGTGGTTCGCCTGAAGAAGACCGCCACTGCTGGAGCCATCTCGGAGCTCACGGAGAGCCGCCTGAGGAGTGGCACAGGTAGGAGGGACCGGGCAGGTGGGCTCGGCAGGTCATCAGTCCTGGCCGCATGGAAGCACTTCAGTGACCCATGACCCATTCATTCCTTCCCTTGTGAGATACTTCTTGACCACTTACCCTGGGCCGGAACTGTTTTAGGCAGACGATGTGCGCTGCCCACAGGAAGTTTACATCTAGAGTGGGGAGACCGATGAGAAACAAAAGGTAACGGGCGTGCTGTGGTTTCTTTGGTCCCTTCAGAGGTCTATTTGTCACCATGCATGTGTGAAATCCTTCTGACATCCAGGCAGGGCGGCGTATGTTCTGGGGCTGTCTTGATACAGAATGCATTAGAGGAATGAATGAACCCTGTCGATCCCTTGCAGAGGTGGGTGTCTAATATTTGTACTGAACCCTATGGAAAGCTGGGAAGAGCCTCGCCCAGCAGCTGTGGAAGGCTTCTCAGAGTGGCTTGGATGGCAGTGGCAGCTGGAAGCTGTGAACCTTCTCAGTGTTACTCATTTTTTGAGAATCAGAAAAGCGTTTTTCAATCATTATATTTGAGTTCAGAGCATGTGAAACATGAAATATCAAAGAACTTATTTAATTTTCTCTTTGTGCATATAGATAATAACTCTAAGCTTTCATGGTCTAACTCTTACAGTGCAGCCCTCAGTGTATTGCTAAATTGTCTAAGATGGGAAAAATAACTGAAATACATCGTTATTAATTTTTAATGTGTTGAAGGGTAGTACACTTATAATTTTTGTGCTCTTAAAAGTTACATTCAGGCTAGATCTCAAAAGGTATATTTTAATTTATCGGTTTTCAAAAAGTTGAATCTGTGAAGACCATATGTGGCTTTCTTTTCTTGGATATAAGGGGAATGGCCTGGTTTTTCTATATAATGGCTTTACCATTGTAAATACTGATATTGTACTAAACGTACACACACACTTGGTTTTTAAAATACAATAAACAAAAGTACCATTTATTTTTATCAAGCCAGCCTAACAGTGATTCCAAAAGTTAATAAAGCCCCACTCAAAAAAAGACAGACTGGGAGGAGCCTAGGGGCAGGGTGGGAATGAGGAGCAGCTGAGTCCCGGGTGTGGGACAAGTTGCCTGTGTGTGGTGTGTCCCCAAAAGCAGGAAGGTGGTGAACGGAGGTGAATCCCAGTGGGTGGAGGGAGGGGAAGGGTGGAAGGAGAAAAAGGTGGGAGGAGGACCAGGTGGGAGGGTGGTGGCTCACTCAGGACCCAGTGGGGGCAGCATGATGAGGTGGGTGGCCCTGTTCCTGAACGACAGCCCCAAGAACGGAAAGGTGGTTGCTGTATGTGGAACTTTATCTGATTTGCTTTCTGTGGCCAGCAGTAAACTCGGCGTAAAAGCCACCAGTGTGTATAATGGGAAAGGTGGACTGATTGATGATCTTGCTTTGATCAGGGATGATGATGTTTTGTTTGTGTGTGGAGAGCTATTTATTGATACTCAGACAGATTCTAAGTCACCTGAGGGATTGTCAGGATTCCACACAGACTGGCTAACATTAAATGTTGGAGGGCGGTACTTTACAACAACACAGAGCACTTTAGTGAATAAAGAACCTGATAGTATGCTGGCCCACATGTTTAAGGACAAAGATGTCTGGGAAATAAGCAAGATCACAGAGGAGATTTCTTAATTGACCAAAGTCCTGAGTACTTTGAACCCATTTTGAACTACTTGTGTCATGGACAGCTTGTTGTAAATGATGGCATTAATTTATTGGATATGTTAGAAGAAGCAAGATTTTTTGGTATTGACTCATTGATTGAACACCTAGAAGTGGCAATAAAGAATTCTAAACCACCGGAGGATCATTCACCAATATCCTGAAAGGAATTTGTCTGATTCTTGCTAGCAACTCCAGTCAAGTCAGAACTGCGACGCCAAGGTTTGAACTTCAGTGGTGCTGATCTTTCTCATTTGGACCTTTGATACATTAACTTCAAAATGGCCAGTTTAAACCGCTGCAGTCTTGCACATGCAAATCTTTGCTGTGCAAATCTTAAACAAGCTGATCTCTCTGGATCAGTGCTTGACTGCAAATCTCCAGGGAGTCAAGATGCTCTGTTCTAATATAGAAGGAGCATCCCTGAAACTGTGTAATTTCGAGGATCCTTCTGGTCTTAAAGCCAATTCAGAAGGTGCTAACCTGAAAGGTGTGGATATGGAAGGAAGTCAGATAACAGGAATTAACCTGAGAGTGACTACCTTAAAAAATGCAAAGTTGAAGAACTGTAACCTCAGAGGAGCAACTCTGGCAGGAACTGATTTAGGGAATTGTGATCTGTCTGGGTGTGATCTTCAAGAAGCCAACCTGAGAGGGTCCAACATGAAGGAAGCTAGATTTGAAGAGATGCTGACACCACTACACATGTCACAAAGTGTTAGATGAGAATTTTAGGGGCTGGAGGAAGATGTACAAGATGAAAATGTTTTCCTTATCACTTTTCTTTCTCCACCCACTCAGTTGTCCAGAAGAAATAACACTGTAAGGAAATTAAAAAAAAAAAAATTTAGGGGATTATGCTTGTTCTCAGTGGTGTATAAGGGAAAAAATTGACTTTTTTTTCCATATTCTGATTTTTAACAGAAAAGCACCCATTTAATAGAAATAGGGAAACTAGATATTGCTGCCTTTTGAACAGGGTAGGGGGGTTTACCTGGTTTTATGACCAGGAATAGTATCTATTATATTTGCTTTTAAATAGGCATGATGTAGAAATACCATCTTGGTTTGAGATGCATTTGAGGATTTTAATTTATGGAAAGCACAGCATACGCAATTATATTTATTGAATACTAGATGCAGTGTGGATATTTAAATTGTAAAAACTTTATAAAAACTTGGAAAAGGTTGTTCAGGTTTATAAATAGCTTTAGTGATGCCTCCGTCTTAAATACCTGTCACACCATATAAATATGGTAAGATCACACTCCCTAAGACTCTTCAGGTTCATTTTTATAATGTTTACTTTTTAGAACAAAACAGTAGCTAAATTAAAGTAATATCCAGTTCTTACTGATTGAGACAGAGTGGAAAGAAAGACATCGTTGTACATCACTGTTATTCCAAAGGTACAGTGGAACTCCAGATGGAGGAAGAACTTACCTTATCACTACAACACTTATAAATGAGCATTTCTCAGAATTTCATTCTAGGCAAGTTCCACTCAACACCAGACCAAGCAATTCTGTCTATTCATACTATTAGCCTAGTTTTCTCATACAATCAGCACAAGCATAGGAAGATATTTCAAAACCAAAAAACCAAGGTGCATCATTAATATTCATTTAATTCAAATACCAAATAGTTTACATAGGGCCATCTTAGAAATTGATGTTAAATCCAGATCTACTGCAATCAAATCTTACATAATATGAATGAATATGGTAGAGTTGCCTGTCAAAAGGCAATGTAATATAATTGCAGCTAGAACCCTACAGTGGGGAATGAGGAATTTTAAACATACATTTGATTACAGCCACCAAAAAAAAATATAAAGTAAAAATAAAGGCATTTGGCTGGTCCAAGATGTAACACCAATCAGTCAGCACCTATGATTTTTTACTTACATTTGTTACTTTTTGTTTTTTTTGAGACAGAGTATCAGTCTGTTGCCAGGCTGGAGTACAGTGGCGCAATCTTGGCTCACTGCAACCTCCACTTCCCGGGTTCAAGCGATTCTCCTGCCTCAGCCTCCCAAGTAGCTGGGACTACAGGTGCACACCACCACGCCCAGCTAATTTTTGTATTTTTAGTAGAGACGGGGTTTCACCATGTTAGCCTGGATGGTCTTGATCTACTGACCTCGTGATCCACCCGCCTTGGCCTCCCAAAGTGCTGAGATTACAGGTATGAGTCATGGCGCCCAGCCTTTTTTTTTTTTTTTTTTTAAATAAAATTTAGCCCAATTTTCTTGAGTCATTTTCTCCTGCAACAGTAGAGGAAGGGCCTGTACCTCTCTACCAATGACCTGGTGTCCTTACATCTACCCCAAGAGCAGGGATATTAGCTGTGTCCACAGGGTTCTGAATTCTACAGACTCATCAACATGAGGCAAGGAATCATTGAAAATCACTTTTGTCTCCTTTGGGAGAATAACACATCTTTAGTATTTATGTAGCCTATTCTTCTGTATCTACATATGGAAAGCTTTCCTTAACAGTAAAGGGCACTTATGCATAGTGAGAGGAGATCAGACCTTTACAAGTGAAGGAAAGCAACTTCAGAAATGAATTATTTTCTTTATTTTATTATTTTTACCAAGACAGAGAAGTATTATATTGAGAGATTATCTATTTTCATAATCAACATGTGCCTAAATTATATTTAAATCATTTCACTCTGTACTAGATTTTCAGGAATTATAGGATATGTTATTCACTCACTTAAAGGTACCTCTGTAGAAATAACCTAAAACTGCAGAAGGATCTGAAAGATTTAACATGGTGTGTTTAGAAACTGCAGATTTTAGATCTAATGTATACTGCATTAATAAATGATATAAAGTGTGGAAAAGGAAAAAAAGACTGATCCCATGATCAAATATTAATATAAAAATTTGAGATCAGCCGGGCGCAGTGGCTCACACCTGTAATCCCAGCACTTTGGGAGGCCAAGGCGGGTGGATCATGAGGTCAGGAGATCAAGACTAGCCTGGCCAATATGGTGAAAACCCATCTCTACTAAAAGTACAAAAATTAGCTGGGCACGGTGGTGGGTGCCTGTAATCCCAGCTACTCAGGAGGCTGAGGCAGGAGAATCACTTGAACCCGGGAAGTAGAGGTTGCAGTGAGCCGAGATCGTGTGACTACACTCCAGCCTGAGTGACAAAGGAAGATTCTGTCTCAAATAAATAAATAAATAAAAATAAAAAAATTTGAGATCAAATATTAGCACATAGGATTCAACAATAAATTAAAAGAACAGTAGTGTACATCACAACTAAGTGAATTTATGCCACCCAAGAATGGATGAATATTAAGAAATTTCAGAATATAATCTATCATACCATATTAACAGGCCAAAGAAGAAAAACTGTACAGTTATCTCTAAAAATACAGAACATACACTTGACACAATTAACAGTCTTTCTGATGTAACAACAAACTCTTGATAGACTATACATGTGCAGAGACTTCTTTAATGATGTGTATGTGTCAACAAACAAAAGCCAGTGATTCCCATTAAAGTTAAAGATAATTCAAGGTTGCTTACTATCACCAGTCATCTAAAATTTTCTGTAGATACTAACCAAGGCAGTAAGATAAGAGAGATGTAGAAGTACATAAATATTGGAAATGAGGCAACAAAATGATGACTGTAATCAGATAATAACATTGTATGCTTTGAATTTCCTGAAAATTGTATCTTAGAATTTTCTGAAATTCTATTAGAGACAATAAGAGTTCTGTATGTGGCTAGCTGTAGACTATAATATATCAATAGCTTTCTTTTTTTTATTTTATTTTTTATTTTTTGAGATGGAGTCTTGCTCTATCGCCCAGGCTGGAGTGCAGTGGCGCGATCTCGGCTCACTGCAAGCCCCACCTCCCGGGTTCACGCCATTGTCCTGCCTCAGCCTCCCAAGTAGCTGGGACTACAGGTGCCCGCCACCACGCCCAGCTAATTTTTTGTATTTTGAGTAGAGATGGGGTTTCACCATGTTAGCCAGGATGGTCTCGATCTCCTGACCTCATGATCCACCCACCTTGGCCTCCCAAAGTGCTGGGATTACAGGCGTGAGCCACTGCGCCTGGCCATCAATAGCTTTCTTACCAGTGTCTAGAAAAGATAATAATGTAAGAAACAGTTCTATTTATAAAAGAATGAAAGGGCAAAATATTTAGAAATAAATAGTGTGAGCATCTATATAAAAATATCTTAAAACTCTCTTGAAGGAGAAGTCTTACGTCCTTCAAAGAAGACATAAATAAGTGAAAGCATATATGTGATTCTTAGATAGGAAGATTAAATAGAATTAAGATTAAACTTAATTAGTACAACATATAAAATGTAATAAGGATGTCTGAATTATTCTGAGAATTCATTTTCATCTTGATTATAATATCAGTGGGAATTTGGGAGTGGAAACATGAATAAAATAACTGGAATTGATCTAAAACCCGTTGTTCTCAATGGGGGACGATTTTGCGCCCCCAGTTCCAACCCAGGGAACAATTGGCAATGTCTGGAGACTTTTTTTTTTTTTGGCTGTCATGACTTGGGGCTGCTACTGCCATCTAGTGGGTAGAAGCCAGATATACTAAACATTCTAGGATGCGCAGGACCGTCCCTGCAGCAGAGAGTGTCCTGCCCAAAAATGTCAACAGTACTGCTGCTGAGAAATCCTGACCTAGCAGAATAAATATTCTAGAGTAACCAGGAAAATTCTGAAAATAGTAATCAGGGGATTAACCTTAGGCATTTTGGAACTGAAGAGGCGCTAGGCAGCTCAGTGGAACGGTGGACAAAGTGCAGAATACACTGGAAGATTTAGTACAGGGGAAAGGTGGCATTTCATATCACAGTGGATAATTCACTCAAAAATGTGACCGAGTAAGTATTTAGGAAGGAATAAAGCTGGATCCCTATCTCATTCCTCCCATCAAAATAAATTCTAAGAGGATTAAATATTTAAATATTAAAAAATGAAACTGCAAACTACAAAGAGAAAGCATCAGAGAATTAATTTGTAGTCTTGGCCTTGGAAGAACCTTTCTAAGTAGGAACAAACACAGAAGCCATAAAGGAAAAGATGAAAAATGTACTTACATAAATACAAGAAACTTCTTTGCAAAAAGAAGAAATTATTTGCAATACATGTAACAAAATGCTTATTTATAAAGAGTTTATACAAATCAATAAGAAAAAGAAAAATAGGCCAGATGTGGTGGCTCATGCCTATAATCCCAGCAATTTGGGAGGCCGAAGTGGGAGGATTGCTTGAGCCCAGGAGTTCAAGACCAGCCTGAGCAACATAGTGAGACCTCATCTCTACAAAAATAAATAAATAAAAATTAGCTGGGTGTGTGCCTGTAGTCCCAGCTACTTGGGAGGCTGAGGTGGGAAGATTGTCTCAAAAAAAAAAAAAAAGAAAAGGAAAAATAATATAATAGAAATATATATAGCGCCCATGAAAAATACAGATGGCCAGTGGAAAGATACTAAGCCTTACTTAAGAAATGTAAAGCAAGGCTGGGTGCGGTGGCTCACGCCTGTAATCCTAGCACTTTGGGAGGCTGAGGCAGGCAGATCGCTTGAGCCCAGGAGTTCGAGACCAATCTGGGCAACATGGTGAAACCCCGTCTGTACAAAAAATACAAAAATTAGCCAAGCATGGAAGCGTGCACCTGTAGTCCCAGCAACTTGGGAGACAGAGGTGGGAGGATCACTTGAACGTGGGAAGTGAAGGTTGCAGTGAACTGAAATCGCGCCACTGCACTCCGGCCTGGGCAACAGTGAGACCCTGTCTCACAATAAATAAATAATAAATAAATAAAGCAAAACAACAATTAGATATATAATTTCCCCTAATACATTAGCAAAAATTAAAACAGTTTATCATTTCTGGTGTCATTAAGGGTATAAGGAGCCACATATGGTTGATGCACAAGGACAATTTGGTAATATCTGTCTAAATCTTAATATAATCTTTGACCAAGCATTTCTATTATTTAGCACTTAACGGTTACTGATATTCTTGGAAAAGGATGCCAACATGTATGATCAAGTTCAGTTGCATGATTATTTATAATAGTATAATATGAGAAACAACCTAAGTATGTATTCATACAGGGCTGGTTGAACAATGTGATTTTGTTGCAGTAGAATAGTATACAGGCATGAAAATGAATACACTAGATTTGTGTGTACTGATAGGGAAAGATCTCCAAGATACATTACTAAGTGGGGAAAATAATATGGTGCATATGGTATAACCTTAATTTGGTTTTGGTTTTAGAAGTATATATTAATTATTAAAATCAACTTTTTTTTCCTGGAAGGATGTCAGAATGATTATCTTTGAGGAGAGTTACCAGAATTGGAAGTGGCAGAGGAAAATTTTTTCATTTTAGATTTTCCTGTGCTGTTTGAACATTTTAAACATATGCATACATCGCTATACAAAATTAAAAACAAGGTAAATACAACATAAATTTAGACAATATAAATATAAACTAAACTTTTTTTTCGCCTTCACAAAATCCTTCCTCTTCTACTTACCTTTTGTAGTGTTCTTTAGCCATTTGTTGGTGGATTTTTTTTTTTATTGTTTGCTTATAGCATCTGCTCCTTTGCACAGGATTCTAGGAAAAGACCTTGGTTTCATATTGGCTCCTACAGTAGACAAGTTCCCATGCCCCAGGGGGCATTGGCATCCTTTATTTGTCAAAGGAAGAAAATAACTACATATCTACTACACAGTGATGTTGGGAAAAAGTTCTGTGAATATATATATAGACTGTAATGAAATAAGTGACAGTTATTATTCTCCTAGTTATACAAATTGTTTGTCAGTTCATTTAAGTGAAATTAAATTATTTGACTTAATAGGGTTGAATTTGAAAATTACATTTTGTTTCTGAAGCTTTTATTTTTTTAAATTTGTTTTATTTTTTGAGACGGAGTTTCGCTCTTGTTGCCCATGCTGGAGTGCAATGGCGCTCCACAACCTCCGCCTCCTGGGTTCAAGCGATTCTCCTGCCTCAGCCTCCTGAGTAGCTGGGATTACAGGCTTGTGCCACCACGCCCGGCTAATTTTGTACTTTTAGTAGAGATGGGGTTTCTCCATGTTGGTCAGGCTGGTCTCAAACTCCCGACCTCAGGTGATCCACCCGCCTCAGCCTCCCAAAGTGCTGGGATTACAGGCATGAGCCACCACACCCAGCCGAGAGCTTTTATTTTTAAATGTCAGTAGTCCTCAACATTTTTGTAGCACCTTTGGACAGCTGATACTTTTCTACGTTGTCATGCTGTCCCCAGACTGCCTCATTTGGAATAGGTGAATTCCAGTCTATTAGGACGGACCATTAGGAGCAGTGGTATGCAGCGTCTCTCTGTTGTAGAGGTTATCACCTCTGCAGTTGTATAGTATTGTTTCAGTAATCATTTCAATATTTGATTGCATTTTGTCTATTTTACATGCGTGAAAACCAGGAAAATGAAAGTGCTGGTTGGGACTACAGCAACCAGTTGTACAGGTTGAACATCCCAAATCCAAAAATTCAAAATCCCAAATGCTCCAAAATCTGAAATGTTTTGAGCACTGACATGATGCTCAAAGGAAATGCTCAATGGGGCATTTTGGATTTTGGATTTTCGGATTAGAGATGCTCAACTGGTAAGTATAATGCAAATATTCAAAAATAAAAAATCAGAAATCCAGAACACTTATGGCCCTGAGCATTTTGGATAAGGGATACTCACCCTGTAGTAATAAGCTTGGATTTTAAAATCTCAATACTGCCGGGTGGGGTGGCTTATGCCTGTAATCCCAGCACTCTGGGAGGCCAAGGCAGGCAGATCACCTGAGATATTTGGAGACCAGCCTGGCCAACATGGCGAAACCCCTTCTTTACTAAAAATACAAAAAAATTAGCCAAATGTGGTGGTGGGTGCCTGTAATCCCAGTTACTTGGGAGGCTGAGGCAGGAGAATCTCTTGAACCTGGGAGGTGGAGGCTACAGTGAACCGAGATCGTACCACCGCACTCGAGCCTGGACGACACAGTGAGACTCAGTCTCAAAAAAAAAAAAAAAAAAATACAGTTGATACAAAGATGGAAATTATTTAGTGTGTTAGAAATTATGATGCTCACTGGACTTAAAGCAATTTTCTATAGACTCAGCTGTGAAGAAAAAGAATAAAATTAAAGGAAATTGGGCGACTTTTGGCAATATATAGTTGATTTCCTTTCAGAGGAAATTTCCTTTCAGAGGAAATCAACTATATATTAGACTTGTAGTGGGCAGAATTCTTTTTATGCCATGCAATACTTAGTTTTTGTACTTTTGACTAGGGGACAAGTTTTCTATGATGCATAGCATGGTATTATCTGTATTTTATTTCAATTGTGTTAATTTTGAGAAAGATTTTTGTCATGAAATTTTAATACAGTATTGTGATTTTGAACTCACAAGAATTAAACCTATAGTCAGCCTGTATTTTATTGCACCCTTTCCTGGGAGCTGATCTGTCCTCAGGGAGAATCCCTGAAATCTACTCCAGGAGAAAACGTGTAATCTTTTGGTCGTAATAATTATATTATTGTCTCAGCCTTGCCTAGGGCGCCAACTTACCATCTGTCATAGGTGGTATTGAAGTGCTTGAATAGGGAGGCATGAGCTTCTTCATTCTTTTCAAGACTATTTCCAGTTTCTGGTTTCCAGGCTTTATGCTGTTCTCTGGGGCTATGCCAAAGTTTGTTCCAACAATAGCAAGAACACAGCAAAAATCACAAAAGGGACTACTATTTTTGAGCCCTGCCACCTGCCTGCACTGTGCCAGCTTCTCTGAGCTGCTGTCTCTATTCATGCTCACAATAGCCATAGGAAGAGCATGGTTATTTTATCTAGACCAGGACCCTTGGCTTTGGAAAGGTCAAACCAGTTTGACTTTTTCTCTCCCGTGCCCACCCCAGGTTTCCATATGGAACATCCACTTTTTCTAATTGGTTTTCTTTCATTAATATTATTCACGTATCTGAATTCCAAAAAAGAATTCTGAATTCTTTTTTTTTTTTTTTTTTTCCCTAGAGACAGAGTTTTGCTCTGTTGTCCAGGCTGGAGTGCAGTGGTGCAATCATAGCTCATTGCAGCCTCCAACTTCTGGGCTCAAGCAATCCTGCCCCAGCTCTCAAGTAGCTGGGACTACAGGTACACACCACCGGGGTCTTGCCCTGTTGCCCAGGCTGGTCTTGAACTCCTGGGCTCCTCCTGCCTTGGCCTCCCAAAGTGCTGGGATTACAGGCACGAGCCACTGCGCCTGGCCTGGATTCCAGTTCTTATTCTTCTTTTTCTCCCTGAGGTGTCCTTTGTGTATATCTCATGTTACACAGTGATGTGGCTTTTAGAGAATGAGGAGGTTCCTTGTGTGCAGGTGGTTGTCCTCCCTGCCTGCCCCAGGGTCAAGTGAAAGGTTATGGAACCCCCAGAAGGCTGTCAAGGAATGTAGCTACTAGGAATCTAGCTACTAGGTGGCAGCCTTGTCAAAAGCACCCACCTGCTTTTGTTCTGCTACAAGTTCTGGTTCTGACAAATGTTTCTGACTTTAGAAACAATCCTTCTATTTATTGATTAATTCAACAAATATCTTTGAGTGGCTACCATGTGCCTGGCACTGTTCTAGGCAAAAGGACTATATGAGTGAGCAGGACAAACATCCCTGCTTTCATAAAGGTACCTGAGCAAGACGTGGGAGAGATGAGAAAGCCAAGTGGACAGCTGGAGTGGTGGACATTCCAGGCAGAGATGACCTCTGGCCCGTGTCCCCCATGTCATGGGAGTGGTAGAAAGACCAGTGGGGCCGCAGCAGAGTGAACAAGCAGCTGGGGAGGAGGACAGAAAGATGGGGGAGCTTGCGAGTCACTGTCAGGACTTTGGATTTTTTACTCTGACTCCACTGGGGAACTTTTGCAAGTTTTTGCACAGAGCAGTGATATGACCCAGCCTCATTTTAAAAGGACTGCTATGGGATGCTTGTTGAGAGTAGACAGATGGAGTAAGCAGACCAGCTTGGAGGCTAGGGCTGTGGTCTAGGAAAGAAGTGACCTGGGCTGAGCTGGCAGCCGTGGCACCGGGGAACAGCAGCTGTGTCTGGATATATTCTGAAGGGGAGAGCCAGCTGGCTCTCAACTTTCCTGGTTTTTGAATTGTTGAAAAATACACATAATCATTTTTAAGTGTACAGTTCAGTGGCATTAAGTTCATTCACATTGTTGTATAACCATCACTGGTCTTCCATTTCCAGAACTGTTTCATCTTCCCGAAGTGAAACTCTGTCCGCATTAAACACTCGCTTCCCATTCCCCTTCCCTCAGCTCCCGGCAAGCACCATTCTGTTCTTTGTCTCTGAATCTGACTGCTCTCGATTCCTCATAGGAGTGGCATCATACAGCGTTTGTCCTTTTGCAACTGGCTTATTTCACTCAGCATAATATCCTCAAGGTACATCCATGCTGTAGCACATGTCAGAATTTCCTTCCTTTTTGAGGCTAAATAATATTTCCTTGTATGGATATACCGTATCTTATTTATCCATTCACCTGTTGAAGGACCCTTGGCCTATTTCTACCTTTTGGCTATTGTGAATAATGCTGCTCTGTACCCAGGTGTACAAATATCTCCTTGAGACACTGCTTTGACTTTTTGAGGGTATATACCTGGAAGTGGGATTGCTGGATTCTCCTGATAGATTGTAAAGTTGGTGTAGGTAAGATTTCTGCTCATGTTAGTAGTGGGATGAGTGAGATGAAATCTGATGGGCCTTCCCAAGGGATGAGGAGTGAACGTAGATCTCTTCTGGAGACAGCAGTCAGCTAGAAGGAGGTTCACATAGCCACATTTAAAACATTTTTAAAACGACGAGACATGGAAGTGCCCATTTAGGTGTTTCTTTATATAGCACACATGGGATCCAAAGACATGCACTATTTTAAACTGATATCAGTGTTTTCTAAAAGGCAAAATAAATGTGAAGGGCTAGTTTTACTGTGGCCAAACTCTAATGCTTGCAGAATCTCAGACATCTCAGATGGTGATCAGTAATAAGGGCAAGCAGTCGTGATTGGCTCACTGCCAAGAAGCTGTCCGTGTCCTCGCTGATACCTGGACCCCGGCATGCTCCCAGTTACCTGCATCATAGCCCGGTAATGCCTGAGGCTCCAACCTGAGACACCTGTCTTCTCTGACACAGGGAGGGAATAACTCTGGGCTCCTATCAGGGGAACTCGTCTAACATGGAAGGTAAGTATTCTTATCCCCATCTGACATGTGAAGAGGCCAAGGCTCCAGGATAGGTAGTGTTCCCAAATTCAAACCCAGGGTCCGACTCCAGAGTTCTTCTTTCTGCTACTCTGTTTGTCTCAGATAGGGAGACTTGTTTTCTTCCCCCATCATCTTTACCTGTTGTAGAATTACTATTACCAGTGACTAGCATTCTTTGCTCAGTATGTGCTAACCACTGTTCTCATATGCAATGAATATAGTCTCCTTTAGTCTTTACTACAACCCTATGAAGTAGTATCCTTATTATCATTCCCATTTTATAGATCAGGAGACTGAGGCATAAAGAGATTAAGCAGACTGTCCAAGTCCACGCGAGATAAATATTGGTACCAGGACTTGCAGATTAGGAAACAGGGACTGAAAGAAAACCATGGATGGGTTGGCCTGCTGGGGTGAGAGTGGAGGAAGGGGATTTTGGAAGTCTTGGAATTGAGAGGCCAAAAGGTGGGTGGGTCAGTTTCTTGGATGCCAGAGAAGGAGGAGCACCATGAGCCAGGGATGTCAGGGAATGGGGAGAATGGGGTGGGGGTGTGTAGATGGCAACAGGGAGGGGAAGAGGATGCCAGGTCCTGCTGTGTGAACTGCAGAAATGGAAGGTGTCTGTTTACAGTGGGGAGGGGAACAGACCGGGGAAGCAACAGTCGTAGGTATGAGGTACAGCGAGACCTTCAGTTTGGGAAATGTGAGAAAATGAACAGACTGGCTTGGGAAGGCAGTGGTGGGATTCATCCAGCTGTGGCAGTGAGGGGACATTCAGAGAGCTCAGGCTATGGGAAGTGTTGATTTCACTGTGAGTTCTGAAGGGCCATGAAGAAGTGTTGGGGACTCAAGGGAGGGGCCTGGGGCAGGTGGGGCCGAGTCTCTTTGGAGATGAGAACCTGCAGAATCACAGAATGCCAGGAATGAGTTTGTTCTTGTTTTCATAATTTTAGAGAGGTCATTTATCAATGAATATATTTTGTGATAAAAAAAAAATTTCAGATTCAGTACAGATGCTCCTCCACTTACTTCATTGGTTACTTCCAGATAAACTCATCATAAGCTGAAAATATGCCAAGTTGAAAACACATTTAATAATGTGCCTAACCTTCTGAACATCATAGCTGAGCCCAGCCTGCCTTAAATGGGCTCCAAACACTCAGATTAGCCTACATTTGGGCAAAATCATCTAACACAGAGCCTATTTTATGATAAAGTGTTGAATATCTTATATAATTTATTGTATTAGATTGGTGCAGAAAAGTAATTGTGATTTTTGCCATTTTAAAAATTGCAGGCCAGGCGCGGTGGCTCACGCCTGTAATCCCAGCACTTCGGGAGGCCGAGGTGGGCAGATCATGAGGTGAGGAGATCGAGACCATCCTGGCTAACATGGTAAAACCCTGTCTCTACTAAAAATACAAAAAACTAGCCGGGTGTAGTGGTGGGTGCCTGTAGTCCCAGCTACTTGGGAGGCTGAGGCAGGAGAATGGCATGAACCCGGGAGGCAGAGCTTGCAGTGAGCCAAGATCACACCACTGCACTCCAGCCTGGGCGACAGAGCGAGACTCTGTCTCAAAAAAAAAAAAAAAAACTGCAATTACTTTTCCACCAGCCTAATTTACTGGAAGTGAAAAGCAGAATGGTTGTCTGGGCACTTGAAGTACAGCTTCTACTGAATGCGTGTCATGTTTGCATCACCTTAAGGTCAAAAAGGGTAAGTCACACCATCGTAAGTTTGGAACTGTCTGTATTTTCATTTTCTTCTATTTTATTCTACATTTAATTCATTTTCACATTGTGGTAGGAGATCTACCCTCTGAACACATTTTTAAGTGTGTAATTCAGGGGAATGCTACATAGCAGGTCCCTCAAGCTTACGCATCTGTACCCACTGAACAACTCCCTGTCACCCTGTTCGCAGCCCTTGGCAGCCACCACTCGGCTTTCTGTTTCTGTGAGTTTGTTTGAGATTCTGCATCCAAGTGAGATCATACGGTATCCTTTTGTGACTGGCTCATTTCCCTTAGCATAGTATCCTTCAGGTTCATCCACAATGGGACATGTGTCAGAATTTCCTTCCTTTTAAAGGCTGAATAATATTCCATCGTCTGGATAGCCATACTTTGTTTATCCATCATACGTGGATGGACCAGGAATGGCTTTCAGCTTCTGGTGGTGTCTGAGGTAAACCCAGTTGTGAGGATGTTATGAACTCCACACTAGTTAAGGTGCTGAATTCTAAGCTTGAGGACACACATGGTGGTGTCGTGGCCCTGCGTTTCCCGGGAGTACATGATTTAGTCAGGGCTTTGGAGTGGGGCCAAGGGTTTTCTGTGACTTTCTGTGTTGGCACAAGGTGCAGTGCTGGTTTGGGGATGGCAGCTTTCCTGCGTCCTCCCTGGGTGCCTGTGGTATAGACAGCGGGGAACTCTTCCTGCACCTCTCCCAAGAATACTGACATCTTTGCCAACTCTTTCCATCCAGGTCCTGGCAGTCTCTCCAGTTCTCCATGTCCTCTCTTCCTTTTATTTGGGCTCTTCCCCTAAAGTTTGCTATTTCCTTTCTCCCTCCTTCCCCGCTCTCCTCTCCTCCTTTCCTGTTTGTTGAGTTTATACCTTTGTTTATGCCTTCCCTCCCTCCCTCTGTTCTTCCCTCCCTTCATTCCTTCCTTCCTTTTTGTTGAGTTTCTGCCTTTGTTTTATACTTCTATTCCTATTGTGAATGGGATTCTTTATTCATTGTACTTTTTTCTTGTTTTTTAACATGTGGACTATTTCACGACTTTGAATGTCATCCTTACACAGGAACCATGCTAATCTTCTCTGCATCATTCCAGTTTTGGTATTAGCACTGTCACTGACTATATTTTCTAATTCGATACTTTAAAAATATTTAGTTTGGAACTGGCTCGCTCCCTTACCATCCTCTCTTCTTAGCACTAATGGTTTTCAGTTGATTCTCAGTTGTCTTCCAAGCAGACAGTCATATCAGCTGCAGATAATAATGCCTTTGTCTCCTCCATTCCAGGAGTTATTCTTTTATTTCTGGTTCTTGCTGTTTTGTGCGTGTGTGATCCCAGTTGTGTTAAATGCTAATGACATCTCGACTTGCTCTCACTTTACTGTGGGTGATTTTGGTGTTTTCTGATTAAATATGATGCAGAAAGTTGGCTTGGGGCTTTGTTTTACATGTTAAGTCTTCTCCTCTTATATTCCTTTGAGTTATTAGGATTTGGTGATGGGTTTTATTAAATGTCTTCTAGGCATGCTGTTATTACTTTGATTATTGCTTCTCTTTTTACCCTGGAGTCTCCTCCAGGAAATTAAAGTATATGTGTATTTGGTCTCCTGGGTATTTCTTCCATGTCACATATGTTATCTCTGATTCTTGTGATCACTTTCATTCATGCTCTGATTTTTCAAAGTTTATCATCTAATGTGCCTTGCTTTGTATGCTTCTTTTCTTCAACTATTGTGTTTTTAATCTTTAGTCTGATTTCTCTGCTTTCAGATTATTTCTTCTTCATGACTTCTTGCTCAACTTTCATAGCTATCAAATCTTGAATTTCAAATGAGAATGCAAATTGCAGATTTTTTTGAAATCTCCCATTTCTACCAGTAACTTTGTTTCATAGGTGTGTATTTACTTGGAATCCTCAGCTGGTCCCCCTTTTATGATCTGTCAGAGCTTTCCAGATAGATCTAGAGAGTTTTCTGTGATCACCTGTCTTTACAGAGGGAAGCTAGTGTTTGTCCAAAAATCAGAAATTGAGAGGAATACTACTGGAGAATGTGTGGTTATCAGGTCATCTTTTTTTTTTTGAGACAGGCTCTCACTCTTTTGCTCAGGCTGAAGTGTAGTGGCGTGATTATAGCTCACTGTAGCCTGGAGCTCCTGGGCTCCAGCAATCCTCTTGCCTCAGCCTCTCAAAGTGATGGGATTATAGGCGTAAGCCACAGCACCCAGCCAGGTCATATCATTTACTCTCTGTTGAAGGAAGAGGAAAAATTTTTGCATTATCTGGGGTGAAAGTAAGGAGGGCACTAAAGACTGACGTGCAATTTTGCCATTTTTTTCTTTTCTATGTATTTTGTTTTTGTTGTTCTCATTGTTACTTTAGTGCCTGCTGGAAGGTGGCCTTATCCTCCCCTTCTGCTTGCATAATAGCCCCTGTTCTTATCAGCTGGCCATGGCTGTTTCCCTTGTGTGGCCTTCTGTGCATGCAGGCAAGGAGAAGGGAGTACTAGCAGGCCTTCTGAAGCTGCTCATGGCAGAGGCCTCAACTTAGTAGTCCAGTTACCCTTTTAAATGATGATTATTCTGTAATGTGCCCTTTAATATCCTAAAATGAAATTCACCAGTCCATATACATTACTGAAAAAAATCAATATAATGCTGTACCTATAATGTAGAGAAGAAATAAAAGGCAAATAATTTCTAATGAAGTGACATATCAGTGTGTAAATGCTGGAGCCTGACTCCACTAGAAGACAGTTAGATGCTTGTACATTAGTGGAGATTGCTGCCTTAAGCTTGAATGCTACAAATGAGACTGACTCATGGGTGCAATGTTGAGAATTCAAATACCAGGCAGTGTTGACATCAGTGACTTTGAAATGCTGACAGCTTAGGGTAAACATTTTGAATAAAGCAAAGTACTGTCTTTCCTTAAGTTACATGTTAGTTGCATTCCTAGAAAATTCGGTGTATAATAGCAATGCTGTGTGAAACTGTTTTGTGTTTCTTTGTAAAACAGAGTTAGATTCTGGGTGTAGGTATTTATAACAGTGTTCTCCCATTCAGGAGTGCTGTCAGATCACAAGGAGGGAGCGGGGAAGCAGGAAGCAGGCATGCCCCTCATATTTGCAAGGCTTGGGGCAAGAGTGCAGCGGGAGCCATCTGTTTATTCACAATATTCTGATATAATTAAATATTCTAGTAAAGGAGATCAAGTGTCAGGGATTTCAGATGATCTGGTAGCTTGTAGATCTAATGACAATAATTTTCTTACTCATTTTCATCTTTTTTTTTTTTTTTATCAGTAATGGGTGAATTTTGTATGGTGAATTTTAGTTTTTCTTCCCAGCTTCCCCCAAATTCTACTTCAGTATTTTCTCATTTTTATCACTTTGCAATTTGTAATTCTTCTCAAAGGTTAAAAAAATTAATGATATTCAAATATAATTTTAAAATAATTTTTCTTCAAAATATAAAGTCAATATAAAGGGTGAAATATATTTCATGTTTTTTAATCTTTTAATTTAATTTTTTATTTTTAGAGACAGCATCACACTTTGTCACACAGGCTGGAGTGCAATGGCATGATCATGGCTCACTGCAGCCTCAAACTCCTGGCCTCAAACGATCCTCCTGCCTCAGCCTCCAGAGTTGCTGGGACTACAGCCGTGCGCCACCATGTCTGGTTAATTTTTTAAATTTTTTTGTAGAGACAGGTGCTCACTATGTTCCTGGGCTGAAGCCATCCTTCCATCCTGGCCTCCCAAAGTGCTGGGATTATGGGTGTGAGCCACTGTGCCTGGCCTGTTTTTTTTTTTTGTTTTTGAGATGGAGTCTCACTCTGTCACCAGGCTGGAGTGCAGTGGCACGATCTCGGCTCACTGCAAGCTCTGCCTCCCGGGTTCAAGCCATTCTCCTGCCTCAGCCTCCCGAGTAGCTGGGACTACAGGTGCCTGCCATCACGCTCAGCTAATTTTTTTGTATTTTTAGTAGAGACGGGGTTTCACCCCGTGTTAGCCAGGATGGTCTCAATCTCCTGACCTTGTGATCTACACACCTCTGCCTCCCAAAGTGCTGGGATTACAGGCATGAACCACCGTGCCCAGCCAGATTTCTTTTTTTTTAACTGTTGAATTCTGTGGGTTCTTTATATGTACTAGAAACTAGTTCTTTATTGCATATGTGGTCTGCAAATATGTTCTTCCAGTCTCTTATCTTTTCAACCTTATAACATGGTCTTTCACAGACCAAAAGTTTTAAATTTTGATGAAGTACAACTTATTAATTTTCCCTTATATAGATTGTGCTTTTGATGTCAAAATTCTTTGCCTAGAGCCGGTTTTTTGTTGTTGTTGTTGTTTGTTTGTTTGTTTTGTTTTGAGACGGAGTCTAACTGTTGCCCAGGCTGGAGTGCAATGGCGCAATCTTGGCTCACTGCAACCTCTGCTTCCTGGGTTCAAGCGATTCTCCTGCCTCAGCCTCCCAAGAAGCTGGGATTATAGGCACGTGCCACTGCACCTAGCTAATTTTTGTATTTTTAGTAGAAACTGGGTTTCACTATGTTGCCCAGGCTGGTTTTGAACTCCTGACCTCAGGTGATCCACCTGCCTCGGCCTCTCAAAGTACTGGGATTACAGGTGTGAGCCACTGTGCCCAGCTGCCTAGAGCCAGTTCTTTAAGATTTTCTCTTATATTTTTCCCAAAAGTCTTATAGTTTTACATTTACATTTAAATGTGTGATCCATTTTGAGTTAATTTTTGCAAAAGTTGTGAGACTTGGTCAAGGTTATTTTTGTTGTGGATGTCCAGTTGCTCCATTGTTGGAAAGGGTATCCTTTCTCTATTGAATCGCTTTTCTACTTTTGTGAAAATCAGTTGAGGCTGGGCGTGGTGGCTCACACCTGTAAGCCCTACACTTTGGGAGGCTGAGGCCAGAGGATGGCAGCCTGGACAACATGGCAAGATCCCATCTCTACAAGAAATACAAAAATTAGCTGGGTATGGTGGTGCACACTTGTGGTCCCAGCTACTTGAGATGCTGAGGTGGGAGGATTGTTTGAGCCTGAGAGGTCAAGTCTGCAGTGATCTATAATAACGCCATTGCACTCCAGCCTAGGTGACAGAGCAAGACCCTGTCTCTATTAAAAAAGAAAACATCAGTTGGGCATACTTGTATTCTGGGTTCTCCATTTTGTGTTGTTGATCTATATGTCTCTCCCTCTGACAATGCCTCATACTGTTGATTATGGTAGCTTTGTAATGTCTTGAAATCAGGTAGACTGATTCTTCCTACTTTATTATTCTTTTCCAAAATTGTTTTAGCTAGTCTAGTTCCTTTGACTTCCCATATAAATACAACTACAAAGAAATCTTCTGGGATTTGATAGGAATTGTGTTAAACCTGTAAATCAATTTGGGGAGAATTGACATGTTTTTACTATGTTGAATCTTCTAATCCATAAACATGGTATGGCTCTCCATTTATTTAGATCTTTGATTTATTTCATCAGCATTTTGTAGTTTGCAGCATACAAATCCTATACCTGTTTTGTTAGATTTGCACCTAAGTATTTATTTTTTATTTTTGAGCAATTGTAAATGATACTGTATTTTTAATTTTGGTGTTTGTGTGTTCATTGCTAGTATATTGAAATGCAATTGATTTTCATATGTTTGCCTTATACCTTGCAACTTTGCTAAACTCACTTATTAGTTCTAGGAGGATTTTTTGTTTGTTTTAGATTCCTTGGGATTTTTCAATGTGAACAATCATGTCATCTACAAATAGGGACAGTTTTATTTCTTTCTTTTTCTTTAGAGTCGTTGTCTTCCTCTGTTGCCCAGGCTGGAGTGCAGTGGCATGATCTCGGCTCACTGCAACCTCTGCCTCCCAGATTCAAGTGATTCTCCTGCCTTAGCCTCCTGAGTAGGTGGGATTACAGGCATGCTAATTTTTTTGTATTTTTAGTAGAGACGGGGTTTCACCATGTTGGCCAGGCTGGTTTTGAACAGCTGACCTCAAGTGATCCACCCACCTTGGCCTCCCAGAGTGCCAGGATTACAGGCGTGAGCCACTGTGCCCAGCCAGGACAGTTTTATTTCTTCATTTCTGATCTGTATGCCTTTTATTTCCTTTTCATGTCTTATTACACTGGCTAGAAATTCTAACACTATATTGAATAAAAGTGCTAAGAGTAGATATCTTTGCCTTGTTCCTGATCCTAGGTGGAAAGCATTCAGTCTTTTTTTTTTTTTTTTCCTTTTTTGAAGATGGAGTCTCACTCTGTCACCCAGGCTGGAGTGCAGTGGCACAATTTCGGCTCACTGCAACCTCCGCCTCCGGAGTTCAAGCAATTCTCCTGCCTCAGCCTCCCAAGTAGCTGGGATTACAGGTGCACACCGCCATGCCCGGCTAATTTTTTGTATTTTAGTAGAGATGGGGTTTCACTGTGTTGCCCAGGCTGGTCTTGAACTCCTGAGCTCAGGCAATCCTCCTGCCTCGGCCTCTCAAAGTGCTAGGATTATAGGCGTGAGCCACCGCACCTGGCCAAGTATTCAGCCTTTAACCATTAATTATATAATGTTAGCTTTCGGGAGTTTTTGTAGATGCTCTTTAGCAAGTTGAGGAATTTCTCCTCTATTCCAGTTTTTCTAAGATTTTTTTTCCTGAGAAATGTCCCTCTATTCCAATCTTTACCATGAGTGGATTTTGAATTTGTCTAATGTTTTCTCTGCATTGATAGATGTGATTATGTGACTTTTCTTAGCCTGTTAATATGGTAGATTACATTGACTGATTTTTCAGATCTTGAACCTGCCTTGTACCCTCTAAAGTCAACTTGGTCATGGTATATGATTATTTTTATATATTACTGAATTCTATTTGCTAGTATTTTGTTAAGAATTTAAAAATTTGTATTCATGAAGGTCTGTAGTTTGCATTTTTTGTACTGACATTTTCTGGTTTTGGTATCAGGATAATACTACTTCATAAATTGGGAAGTATTCCTAACTTTTCTTTTTTTCTGGAAGAAATTAGGTAAAGTTTATGTTAATTCTTCATTAAATAATTGGTAGAATTCTGAGTGAAATATTCTCTACTTAGAAGTTTGTTTTTTTTTTCTTTTTTTTTGGCTTTTTTTTTTGGTGTGAAAGGGTGAGTTTAAAAAAATTTGAAATTCAAATTTCCCTAATTGTTATAGGGCTGCTCATATTACCTGCTTAATATTGAGTGAGTTGTATTTTTCAAGCAGTTGGTCCATGTCTTCTAAACTGTCAAATTTTATGTGTGTATAGTTATTTTTTATTTTTATTTTTTTTGAGACGGAGTCTCGCTCCGTCACCCAGGCCGGAGTGCAGTGGCGCGATCTCGGCTCACTGCAAGCTCCACCTCCTGGGTTCAAGCCATTCCCCTGCCTCAGCCTCGCGAGTAGCTGGGACTACAGGCGCCCGCCACCACGCCCAGCTAATTTTTTATATTTTTAGTAGAGATGGGGTTTCACTGTGTTAGCCAGGATGGTCTCGATCTCCTCACCTCGTGATCCGCCCGCCTCAGCCTCCCAAAGTTCTGGGATTACAGGCGTGAGCCATCGTGCCTGGCCATGTGTATAGTTATTCATAGTATATTCCCTTTTATCCTTTTTGAGTCTGTGGAGTCTGTAGTGATATCCCCAGTTTCATTCCTGCCATTGGTAATCTGTATATTCTTTCTCTTTTTTTGTCAGAAGTTTGTCAATTTTATAATTTTTTTTCAGAACCAGCTATTTGTCTCACTCATTTTTCTCTATTTTTTTTCCCATTTCACTGAGTTCTGCTCTTATTATTTCCTTATCTGAAAAACAGAGCTAGTCTTACCCATCTCCTACAGTGTGAGAATTAAGTGAAATGACAAATACACGTACCTAGGACAGAAGTGGTGTAGATTATTTTGTAAAATGTGATTTTTTTTTCCCCCTTGAACTATCTCCCTTAATAGAATCTCCTACTTAGGAATCATGGCAGTTAAAAGAATCTACCTGCCTTACTGTGGAGTATTTTGCCCAGTGTTTCAGGCTTTGCATAAGATTTTTCTTTTTTTTCAAAATCACGCTTGACTCATGTTATGTCTAGATTTACATATACTTAAATTTGAGAGGAATAAGAATAGTTTAGTATTGCAAACTACTCCTCGGCCACCATGGCTCCTGTTGCAAACACTGCAGGGATTCATGAATATTCCAGAACCACCTGCTGGGATGGAAAGAAAAAGAAAATGGAAAATGGAATTTGGCACCTCTGGCAAAGTGTAAGAATGTATTGTATTCATCCTATCTGAAACCAGTTTAACAGACTGAATCTTTTGTGTGATCTGTTATCAAAGCCCCTCCCGGCTTTGCACTCCATATTCCCAACCAGGCCAGTCTCCACTGTGGGCAGTGGTACAACCCACAAACCCTCACAGCGTTCAGATGCACTCTCTTTTGTTGCAAGGACAAGGAAAAGAGATGTGAAGTGTTTCTTGGGGCCCAGATGGTGTTATTCATAACAGTTGATGGTTAGAGTTACAAGATTATATATTCCCATATAGAATATTCACACATTATATATAAGTATTACTTCATATAATGTTTATATGTTTAAATATAAACATATTACAAACATACATATATATTTATGTAATATAAGTATAACAAAATATATTATAAAATATATATTATATATTACCTGTGTATATATAATAAAGCCACACCTCCAGTTTCAATCCAACCACTCAGGGTTCTTTCTAGCCTTGCCCCTTTCTCTGTTTGTAACCATCATCTCTGGTAGTAGTGAGAAACATGGCTGTCATTATCCTCAATTTATGTGCCTATTTGCACAATATAGCCAGTCTCTCAAATCCTTCTCCCACCTGCCACCTGCACCCAACTCGCCATTCCCCACCCTCCAGCCTCACTGACCAACCCACCCCTCTGCATGACTCCATAACATCCTTTCACTGCCCCATACTCAGCTACCATGCTGACCCCTTGCCCTGGGAAGGGAAAAAAATTGGGCACAGGAGCTTTTTAAAAATGGTATATTATAAAGCCAATTAAATGTGGTTCTTCTAGTTGTTTGCATTACCAAATTTAATTGAGAAAGGTACTTCTTATTGCTTAGGAAAGTTTTGTTTTATTTTTTTGAGACAGGGTCTCACTATGTTGCTCAGGCTAGTCTCCAACTCCTGGGTTCAAGCCATCTTCCTGCCTCTGCCTCCAGAGTAGCTGGGAATATAGGTGTGAGCCACTGCACCTGGCATGTTGTCTAGAAATGCTGAAGTGGGAGCAAATGAGAAATGCTGTCTCTGCAGGTAACTTGGTCAGGTTCCAGTATCCCATACTCCCTTATGGAAGAGGAGAAAAGGGAAAGAATTGTAGGATCCCACCATATAACAAGTTTTATGTTCCAGAAGAAAGTTCTGCTTTTCTGGTTCTGTGTAATCATCACATTGGGTGGAAGGGAAGCTGGAGGTCTTTCCACTGAATTCATGGAATATTAAAGTTCCAGTCCTTGAACTTGGGTGTGACCCTCTGAAATGTTCAAGTTTGTCAGTGGAAAACATGATCAGATCTCTTATGCTGCTTTTCCTGGCTGCTGACACACAGTAGATTCTCAGTGTTGTGTGTTCTCTTTTCCTGAAAGTTTGTACATGTTACTGAGTTTGCCATTGAATTGTCTTTGTTTGCATATTGATTTCCACTTCAAAAAGTAGTTTAATACTGTGAAAGTACTGTTCCTAAGCAAATTTCAGTACAGATGGTCAGAGTAGAAGTATGTACTCTTGATACTTCCCTCTTCCTCCTCAACAGTGGAATCTTGCTGGCATTTTCTCAGTGCTGTTTGGATGGGACATTTATCCTTATTTGATCAATACCAAAAGGCAGCCCCTTTGTGGTAGTTTTATGCTGTGGAAATTAGTTTTGGAACATTAAACCAAGAAGTTTACAATAAAATCAAATTTGTTTACGTATTCATTTGAGACAGGGTCTTGCTGTGTTACCCAGGATGCAGTGCAGTGGTATGATCATGGCCCACTGCAGCCTTGACCTCCTGGTCCCAAGTGATCCTCCCACCTCAGCCTCTTGAATAGTCTGGATGGACCACAGGCATGCACCACCATGCCTGGATAATTTCTTATTTTTGTAGAGACAGAGTCTTACTATGTTGCTCAGGCTGGTCTTGAACTCCTGGGCTCAAGCGATCCTCCTGCCTTGGCCTCCTAAAGTGCTGGGACTACAGGTGTGAGCCACTGTGCCCGATCCCAACATATATTTAATAATCTACATTGCAGGGAATTACATTAGGAACGATGTGTGGGGGACCAGAAGATAAGACTTGCACATAGTCAATGCAGTAATGAGAAGACCATAAGAAAAGTCTGTATAAGAGAGGGCATAGGCATGACTTTGTTCTGTCCTCTCGGCCACATCCTGGCTGTGTGACCTTAAGCAAATTAACCCACCAACTACAACCATTCCTTCTGTTGGGAGGAGCCAAGTCTGTGGGAATGGAAAAATCACTGAGAAGAAGCCAAACTCTAGGATGTTGCTGTAGAAAGGGCCTACACACTCTGCTGTAGAAAGGGTCCTAGAGTTTGGCTTATTTTGTGTCCTGGGGATCACTATGTCTCCTTGCAAACCATTGCGCTGGGCGCGGTGGCTCACATTTGTAATCCCAGCACTTTGGGAGGCCGAGGCGGGCAGATCATGAGGTCAGGAGTTCAAGACCATCCTGACCAATATAGTGAAACTCCATCTCTACTGAAAATACAAAAATTGGCCGGGTGTAGTGGCGCACGTCTGTAATCCCAGCTACTCAGGAGGCTGAGGCAGGAGAATTGCTTGAACACGGGAGGCGGAGGTTGCAGTGAGCCAAGATCATGCCGCTGCACTCCAGCCTGGGTGGCAGAGCTAGACTCCATCTAAAAAAAAAAAAATCTGTGTTTTCAAACTCTAGTCTTTTATCAGGTAAACATTTTCTAAGTTTTATTCATTTTTTTTTTTGGAACAAGTAAGACAGTTTACTTATTCAAAATGTAAAGGGTTACAGTGAAAAGTTTTGCTCCTACCCCTTTGCCCAACCACCAAGTTCACCCACCAGTGGCGGGGAATGTGGTATCTTTCTAGAGCTATTCAGTGTGTCTGGAAGCAAAGTGATATCCTCTTACCTTTCTGTACGCAAATAGTAACATAAATGGACACACCATTCTGCACGTGCGCATTTTCTCTTTTCAGTGTATTTTGGAGATCATTCCTATCATTCCATAAAGAGCCTCCTCGTTCTGGTCCCCATCTCTCTGGCACTTGTTTTATGATTTCTCAGTGGTTACTGATAGCAGTTCACAGCCTCATCCCCAAGTTATCTCAGTGTTTGGGGTTTAATTTCCCTGGGCCAGGATATTTACATTCATTAGATGGTTTCCTTGGGCTTTAGTTTCCTCCCACTAAGGTTTGAGCTACACTTTGCAAATGGGCAAAGACCATTTTTGGGTGTATATGCCTGAGGGAAGACAGAAAAACAAAGCTGAAAGAGCATCCAGAGGGTTTGCCTTCACCATCGGAAACCACCCAGCTCCTTTTCAGGGCTAGCTTTTCAGACTGCTTTCCGAGGTTTCTGCCCACTCCTGTTTGGCCATGGCCGTGTGCCCTATTTTCAGTTTCTATATATGCCCTCATGTTTTCCTGAGCACATCAAGAACGCCTGCACAGTTACGCTGGTTTATTTAGGAACCGTTCCCTTTCTTCTTCAGTCTGTCAGTTACTCATTTGGGGTCAGACTCACAATTCTGCAAATGTCTTAGCCTCTTGGAGGAGCATCGTGTGTGACATTGGGCAAGCTGTTTAGTGTCTCTCAGCTGGTTTCCTCATCCATAAGGTGGAGTTAATCGTGCCCATTACAGAGAATTGTGACAAGCAAATGAAATGACACATCTGAGGAACTAAGAGCAGAAACTGAAATATAGATATTTTTATGAAATGTGATTTTTCCCTCAAATCATCTTCCTTAACAGAATATCCTACTTAGGAATTATGGCAAAACAAAAACAAACTTAAAAAAATCCACCTGCCTTAGACTCTTGGGCATCTTCTAAGATTCTTCAAGTTTTACTTTCTTTTTTTATTTCCTTTAAAAGGTTTTCTTTTTTAATTCTTTATTTATTTATTATTTTGTTTTTTGAGACAGAGTCTCACTCCATTGCCCAGGCTGGAGTGCAGTGGCACAATCTTGGCTCACTGCAACCTCTGCCTCCCGGGTTCAAGCGATTCTCATACCTCAGCCTCCTGAGTATCTGGGATTACAGGTCCATGCCACCAAGCCCAGCTAATTTTTCTATTTTTTACTAGAGATGGGTTTTCAGCATGTTGACCAGGCTGGTCTCGAACTCCTGACCTCAAATAATCCGCCCTTCCACCTCCCAAAGTACTAGGATTACAGGCGTGAGCCACCGCACCCAGCCCTTTATTTTATCTGATTTTTCTGCAACAGGGTCTCACTCTGTCGCTCAGGCTAGAGTGCAGTGGTGCAATCATGGCTCACTGCAGCCTTGAACTCCTGGGCTCAAGCAGCCCTCCCACCCCAGCCTCCTGAGTAGCTGGGACTACAGGTGGGCAACTTCATGCCCAGCTAAATTTTGTTTGTAGAGATGGGGTGTCACTATGTTGCCCAGGGTGGTCTTGAACTCATGTTCAATCAGTCTTCCTGCTGTAGCCTCCCAAAGTGCTGGGATTACAGGTATGAGCCACCAGGCCTAGCCTGAGTCTTAATTTCTTTTTGGAGTTTCCATACACCCCCTGCCCCCACACATGTACAGCCTCTCCCATTATCAACATCCCCCACCAGAGTGGTACATTGACATGACAGATCATTATCACCCAAAATCCATAGTTTTAAGTTTGGGTTCACTTTTGGTGGTGTACATTCTGTGGGTTTGAATGAATGTATAATGCCACGTATTGGCAATTGTGATATCACACAGAGTAGTTTCACTGCCCCCAAAATCCTCTGTGCTCTGCCCGTTCATCCCTCCCTCATCCCTAGTCCCTGGAAACCACTGATCTTTTTACTGTCCCATAGTTTTGCCTTTCCTAGAATGTCATATAGTTGGAATCATACAGTATGTCGCCTTTTATATTGGCTTCTTTCACTTAGTAATACACATTTAAGGTTCTTCCATGTCTTTTCACGGCTTGATAGTTCATTTCTTTTTAGCACTGAATAATATTCCATTTTCTGGATGTACAACAGTTTATCCATTCTCCTACTGAAGGACATCTTGGTTGCTTCCAAGTCTTGGCAATTATGAATAAAGCTGCTATAAATATTCGTGAAGCTTTGCTTTAAGATGACATGTTTTTTTCTACCCAAGTTACCATCACTTATCAACCAGTTCTTTTTTGGTCAATATTAAATTTTTCCATTTTTGGCTCCAACTAGTAAAAATAGGGCCAGATTTTGACTTAATAGAAGAATATTCTGGTTAGCTGCAGAAATTCAGAGACAAGCATGTTGCTCCAGGAAGTAAGGAACTCCATGTGATTGCTAGAGAGGTACTCATTCTCTACAAGTGGAGGAGCTATGGAGTGACAGGATTGGAAGATTTTCATCAAAGTCCTTTCCAACCCTGAAGGAGCTGCTATTAAGGTCAAAGATCTGTTCTTGGGTACATTTTCTTGTATCCTCCCATGTGGGAGGCTCTATTCCAGGCCTTTAGGTTACAAGATAGACAAAGTCCCTGACGATTCCCAAACCTGCATCTGGGGTCCCAACTTGCCCCTTGTACTCCAGAAACACTCCTCCCACTGTTTGCTGAAAATGTCTGGGGAATATTCTGCATGTGTATTCATTCATTCCTTCAATACATATTTAGTGTCTACTATGTTCCAGGCATCTTTCTGGGTGCTAGGGATGCAGCAGTTAACGACAACAAAAAAAGTCCCTGCTCTCATGGATCTTACATTTCATTCTCAACATGTCTTAACCAAACCCATCATCCTCATTTCATTATGGAGTTCTTTAACTGCTTCCTCTAGCATCTGGATTTGTCCTAACTGAAGTGGCATTTCTCAGTCCTCCAGATACATTCTAGTGTTATCTTTATTAACTTCCTTTCTCTCAACATGTAATTGTCATCTACACTTGCATCTTACACTTCTTTTTCTTTCTTTCTTTTCTTTTCTTTCTTTTTTTTTTTTTTTTTTTTTGAGATGAAATCTTGCTCTTGTCTCCCAGGCTGGGGTGCAATGGTGCAATCTCGGCTCACTGCAACCTCCGCCTCCCCGGTTCAAGCAATTCTCCTGCCTCAGCCTACCGAGTAGGTGGGATGACAGGTGCCCGTCACCACGCCTGGCTAATTTTTTGTATTTTTAGTAGAGACGGGGTTTCACTATGTTGGCCAAGCTGGTCTTGAACTCCTAACGTTGCAATCCGCCTGCCTCGGCCTCCCAAAGTGCTGGGATTACAGGCGTGAGCCACCGCACCCAGCCCACTTCTTTTTATTTCTTTTGCATTCCCCTGACTTCACCCAACACAAGCATCTCTTACCTAAAGCACAGTGGCTTCCTGACTTGAGTTGCTGCTGGTGGTTAATGCTTACTCTCTCATCCTATGTTGAGTAGGATCATTTTTGGCCAATCAATTGAAAAAGTTGGCTAAACCAGGGAAACCTAAAAAAATTAAACATATACTTTTAAACATTTTATTTCCACCCAAAACATATAACTGCACATTCGTTCACTCTTTAGTTATAGAGCCAAGACATTGTCTTACAGTGGTCTTGTTGATTGAAGTTTTTTTAAACATCTTTCCATTCTTATATCTCCTATGATTTCCAGTTTTAGTTTTTTTAAACATGAGAAAGAACAAAAATACTTAAGAGGAAGATTGGATACTGAATCCTTTCACGTGTTTGCAAATATTCACCTAAACTTTTATAATTGCTTCAGCCATTTTTAGTGACTCATCTTCACTGAGTCTTTTCAAACCATTCAGCATGGCTTTTGAGGAAGCGATATCTCTCCCTCTTTGTACTCATATTTCATTAGTTTATGTACAAAGTTATGGAAATAAAATTGCAAGTACCACTAGCATAAATAGGTTTGGGAACAAATATGCCTGACTCTTACTACGAAGACAACCCACATGATGGGAGTAGAAGTGCCCAGGTGTCCCAGAGAGGATACTACCAGCCAAAAGTGTTCATCTTGCCAAGGGTGTCAGTCAGTGTGTCCTGTAAACATGGGGTGCATTGGTTATTTTGGTGAATTGATTATCTGTAAAATGTTCAGTAGAGGGTGCGTAAGAGAGCAACTTCTGTGTTACCAGAGTAATCTTCCTAAGCCACAGCTGTCATGAGATCACTTCTCTGCTCAAAAACCTTCAAGCACTCCTCACTGGTTGAGGGGCCAAGGGCAATGTCTTCCCGTGTGATTCAGTGTGATCTATGGCTGTCTTACCTCCCTGCCCCGTTGGTGCCCTGACTGTGACCTTTTCACAATCATTCTGGTGAACAACGACAGGGCCTGCTGCTGGGGCCTTGCTTGTCTAGGCTGTGCATGTCCAAGCCAAGCCCCTCCCTCCCTGCTGCCCCCTCCCCTCCTCCTGCCACTGCAGACCTTGATAGATATGCTGTTCACCTGGAAAGGACTGGCTCGTAGTAGCACCTCCTTCAAAAAGCCTTTCTTGAGCTCCTTTCAACAGGGCGTGCTTTTTCCTTTAAAAACCCTTCTGCGGCACCCGTGTGTATTTCTGTTAAGTCACTCCCATATCCCACCTATACTGCTTCTCCTGCCTAATAACTCTCTGTTGCCGTGAGTTGAACCCAGCTCAGTGGTGGACCTGCTCGCTGCTCATTCGGCAAGCAGGCAACTCCTGAATATGCGCGATGCTGTCCCCTTTATCTCCTCTTCAAAGACTGTGTCTTTGCGAGCTCACCAGGCTCCCCCAGGCTTCAGTCATGCTAACTGATGCAGAGCGAGGACATGGCTCTTTTGAGGTAAATAATACATCAAGTCTTGAAGGCTTATCTGCTTGTCTCCCTTGACTTTTCAAGAAACAGCTTTATTGATAATAATTTACATACCATAAAATTCACCCATTTACAGTGTGCAATCCAGCGAATTTTAGTGAATTGACTGAGTTACAACCATCACCACAGATGAGTTTTAAGATATTCCTGTCACTCCAGAAATACCCCGTGCTGCTGTTTCCAGTCAATATCTGTTTCTACCACCAGCTCCAGGCAACCACTAATTTCCTGCCACTTCCTCAGAATTGGAGTATTTTCTGGACTAATGTGTGTGCTATTTGCCTAAGGAACTTTTCTTCTGATTCAGTTACATTAGCTTTGTGATCTTCTCTTTCACTCATTCTCCCCATGTTCAAGTTTCTCTTGGTTTTCTTTGTTGTGTGAACCTAGTCTCTGTTCACCGAGTTGGCCTTTGGCTTATTAAGAAAACTGAGCTTTTTCCCCTCCTTTAGAATATGGAAAACTTGAATAGTGTCATGTAGAAATATTGTAGTGTCATGTACAAACCAGATGCTGAACATTATTTACCGAATGAAGGAATCTGAGCCCTGCTAAGGCATGGGAAATCTTGTCTTCTGTTATATTCAGCATAGTGCATGTAAAGTCACTAAATTATTATTTTGGTTAATAAATAATTTTTATTTTTTGGTAAGGAAAATGACATTGTTTTTATTAAGATGATTCATGCTTGATAGCTTAAAGAGTACAAACAAAGTAATACTTTAAAAAGAAAAGTATAATATGATCTAGTATTTCCACTTCTGGTTATATACCCAAAATAATTGAAAGCAGGGACTTGAAAAGACATTTGTGCGCCCATGTTCTTAGCAGCATTGTTTGCAATAACTAAAAGGTGGAAGCAACCCAAGTGTCCATCAGCAGATGCATGGATCAACAAAAATGTGGTATATACATACAACAGAATGTTAGGCAGCCTTAAAAAGAAAGAATTTCTGACACGTGCTACAGCGTGTGCTACCTCAAAGACATCATGCTGAGTAAAAGGACTGTGTGATCGTTCCTATGAGGGACCTAGAATCACCAAATCCATAGAGACAGAAAGTTGAATGGTGATTGCCAGCGGCTGCGGGAGGAGGGAGTAGAGAGTTATTCTTTTATGGGTACCAAGTTTCGGTTGTGCAAGTTGAAAAGAGTTCTGGACATGGGGGTGGTGATGGTTGTACAACAATGTGAATGTACTTAACACCTCTGGACTGTACACCAAAAATAGTTGAGATGCAAGCCTGGCTGACACAGTGAAATCCTATCTTTACCAAAAAAAAACCAACAAAAATTAGCCAGGCATGGTGGCGTGCGCCTGTAGTCACAGCTACGCGAGAGGCTAAGGCAGGAGAATCACTTGAACCTGGGAGATGGAGGTTTCAGTGAGCTGAGATCGCGCCACTGTACTCTAGCCTTGGTTGACAGAGTGAGACCCTGTCTCAAAAAAATAATAATTATTGAGATGGTGAGTTTTATGTTATATATATTTTACCACAATTAAAAAATAAAAATAATAAAGGGAATAAAAAAAGAACAGAGAAGAAAGTTAAAGTACTATCTGAAACACCACGTCTTAGAAACAACCAGTGTTTGCCACAAGAATATAGGAAAAAAAAAAAGCCTGGGCAATGTGGCAAAACCCCATCTCTACCAAAAATACAAAACTTTAGCCAACTGTGGTGGTATGTGCCTGTGGTCCCGGCTACTCAGGAGGCTGAGGCAGGAGGATTGCTTGAGCCCAGGAAGTTGAGGCTGTAATGACCTCTGATGGCACTACTGCACGCCAGCCTGGGTGACAGAGCAAGACCAAGTTTCAAAAAAAAAAAAAAAGTCCGGGCGTGGTGGCTCATGCCTGTAATCCCAGCACTTTGGCAGGCCGAGGCGGGCAGATCACTTGAGGTGAGGTGTTTGAAACCAGCCTGGCCAACATGGTAAAACCCTGCCTCTACTAAAAATACAAAATTTAGCTGGGCATGATGGCGCGTGCCTGTAATCCCAGCTACTCGGGAGGCTGAGGCACGAGAATAGCTTGAACCTGGGAGGCAGAGGTTGAGCCACTGCACTCCAGCCTGGGCAACAGAGTAAGACTCTGTCTCAAAAAAAAAAAACAAACAAAAAAACAACCAGTATTAAACTATGGGGATGGTTTTCTAAGCATCTCTTTCAGCGGTGATACCTTTGTAACGACAAATACCAGTACAGGTTCAGACTAGGGGGAATCCAGCCAGAGTCCTTGAGAGGAGGCCTGCAGCAGGGGTGGGGGGCTGATCACGCAAGGCAGGAAAGCTGTCCCTACCTGCAGCAGTGAGTGCCTGATAGGCCTGTGGGGCGGCTTCAGTGCCCACCACAGGGCGTGGGGGAGCCCAGGCAACAGGGAGCCTCCTTCTGCCATTGAGTGGAGGGAGGGGCCTAGGCTGCTGAGGTTGAGCTTCCCAAGGGGGTTCTGTAGGGGAGAGAATAAAGAGCACACGATGTGAGTTCACTGAGTCCTCGCTTTGAGAAAAGGTGACACACTACTGGGAATTCCAGAAATACTGGGGGAACTTTGCAGTGGGGACAATGGTTAAGTAAATGACTAGGGCCAGAAAAATATTATTTAATACTGTTTTTTTCTTTTTCTTTTTTCTTTTCTTTTTCCTTTTCCCTTTTCTTTTCTTTTCTTTTTCTTTTTCTTTTTTTTTTTTTTTTGAGGCAGGGTCTCTGTCTGTCACCCAGGCTGGAGTGTAGTGGTGTGATCACAGCTCACTGCTGCCTTGACCTCCTGGGCTCAAGCTCAAGTGATTCTCCTGCCTCAGCCTCCCAAGTAGCTGGGACTACAGGTGCATACGCTCATGCTCGGCTAATTTTTTTTACTTTTTGTAGAGATCGGGTCTCCCTGTGTTGCCCAGGCTGGTCTCGAACTACTGAGCTCAAGTGATCCTCCTGCCTTGGCCTCCCAAAGTGCTGGGATTGCAGGTGTGAGCCACCGTGCCCAGCCAGTACTGTTAACATGACCCCATTTGTATGCCTAGACTTGTTGGTCTAGGAAAACATGAGACACACAAAATACATAGGAAGGTGTTCAGCCTATGCTTTTCCTTTATATATAAGTGAACTTCAAAATCTTGAAGGCCAGTGATTACTTTGATTTTTCTGTTTTAGCAATAGGGTCTTGCTATGTTGCTCAGGCTAGACTGGAGCTCCTGGGCTCAGGCAATCCTCCTGCCTCAGCCTCCCAAATAGCTGGGGCTACTGGCATGCATTACTATGCCTGGCTCAGTGAAGATTTTTTATATTTGTACCAAGCTCTCAAAGAAGGCAGTGGGCAGATAATAGAGGTATCACAGGCTAGGAGGATGGATCACCTAATGAATCAGTGGCTGAGACAAGTACAGAGGTTTTTTTTGTGTGTATAGTTTTATAGTGATTGATATCAATCTTCTTTCATTTAGATTATAGCAAGGTTATTCATATTTAAGTTAAGCCCTATTAAGGCTAAAAACATTCTAATTCAAGAAGGATGCTCAAGATTCTCTCCTTAAAGTTATTCCATATTTTATAGTTTCCTGTTTTAAGAAACTGTTTGTTTTCTCTGAATCCTGAAATGTTGATATGTCTTTGAAGATTCTGTGTCCAGCTTCTACTGGAGACAAAGTGGTTTAGTGTAGGAAGAACGAGTGCTTCAGTGGCAACAGGCCTGCATTAAATTTCAGCTCCCTACTTTTAATCTATATGACCTTGGGCAAGATAGCATAATCTCTCTGAATCTCGGTCTCTTGCTTGTAAGTAGAGAAAAAGAATGGCTGCTGGGTCAGACCACACCTGATTCACTGGATTGTAACACTGAGGAAGTGTGCCATCTGCATAACAGAACGGAAAGTAGGTAACTCAGAGGGTGTTTAATTCAGGGGTTCGGCATGCCAAAAAGGGTGCAGGTTCTTTCCATCTTTTTGGTTGGCCACCCTGAGTGTGCTGGCTTGGCCCTCTGGCCCGCTGCCCTCGTCATCACGAGATAACCACAAGAGTTCTGGCAACCTCAAACAGATGACAGAGTCCCATGGAAGAAAAAGGTTTCAGCATCTCTTTAAGAACAAGAGAACTTTCCCCAGCCCTCCTCCCAGCAGACCTCCCTTCAAATGTTTTTGGTCAGAACTGGGTCTCATAGTATCCTTGACTACTAGCAAGGAAAATGGAATCACCAGGATTAACGTGGGCTGTGCATGAAGGATCTACTACTCAGCTAAGAACAAGCAACCTTCTCTCAGGGCCAGCTCCCTGGCAGGAAGGAAGGAAGGAAGGAAGGAAAGAAGATGTGGGAAATGGCTGATAGGTAGATAGTCCACAGAGACTGCCACACCTGTTTTGTGGTGTTAATTTAAGCTCAGGTTTATTATTTGGATCAGGAATGTTTAAAAAATTAATGGGCTTTATCTTTTAGAGGTATTGTAGGTTTATAGAAAAATTAGTGGAAAGTATAGAAAGTTTCCATATATACCCACTCACCGTCACCTCCAGATTCCCAGGTTACTAACTTCTTGTATTAGGGTGGTACATTTCTTGGAATTGATGAGCCAGTGTAGGTACATTGTTACTAACTGAAGTCCATAGTTTATGTTAGGGTTCATTTTTGGTGGTGTACATTTTATGGGTTTTGACACGTATCCACCATTACAGAGTCATACAGAGTAGTTTCCCTGCCCTAAAAATCCCCTGTGCTTCACCCATTCATCCTTCCTCCTAAGTACCTGGCAACCACTGATCTTACTGTCTCTACAGTTTTGCCTTTTTGTCAGATAGCTGGAATGATGTAGTGTGTGGCCTTTTTAGACCGGCTTCTTTCACTTAGTAGTATGCATTTTAAGGTTCATCCATGTCTTTTTGTGTCTTGATCATTTCTTTTTAGTGCTGAATAATATTCCATTATATGGATGTACCACAGTTTATCATTCAACTATTGAAGGATATTTTTGTTGCTTCCAAGTTTTGGCAATTATGAATAAAACTGCTATAAACATTCATGTGCAGGTTTTTGTGTAGACCTAAGTTTTCAGCTCATTTGGGTACATACCAAGAAGCTCAACTGCTGGATCTTATGATAAGAATATGTTTAGCTTTGTAAGAAACTGACGCTGGGCGTGGTGGTTCACGCCTGTAATCCCGGAACTTTGGGAGGCTGAGGCGGGCGGAACACGAGGTCAGGAGTCCAAGACCAGCCTGGTCAACATGGCGAAACCCCGTCTCTACTAAAAATACAAAAAATTAGCTGGGCATGGTGGCGGGTGCCTATAATCCCAGCTACTTGGGAGGCTGAGGCAGGAGAATTGCTTGAACCCAGGAGGTGGAGGTTGCAATGAGCTGAGATTGCACAACTGCACTCCAGCCTGTGCAATAAGAGCGAAACTCCGTCTCAAAAAACAAAACAAAACTGACAAACTGTCTTTCAAAGTGGTTGTACCATTTTGCATTTCCACCAGCAATGAATGAGAGTTTCTGTTGTTCTACATCCTTGCCAGCATTTGGTGTTGTTAGTCTTTTGGATTTTCACCATTCTAATAGGTGCATAATGGTATGGATCGTGATTTTTTTTTTTTTTTTTTTTTTGGTTGAGACAGAGTTTAGCTCGTTTCCCAGGCTGGAGTGCTCGGCTCACCGCAAGCTCTGCCTCCTGGGTTCAAGTGATTCTCCTGCCTCAGCCTCCTGAGTAGCTGGGATTACAGATATGCACCACCATGCCCGGCTAGTTTTGTATTTTTAGTAAAGACAGGGTTTCTCTATGTTGGTCAGGCTGGTCTCAATCTCACAACCTCAGGTGATCTGCCTGCCTCGGCCTCCCATAGTGCTGGGATTACAGGTGTGAGCCACCACGCCCAGCCATGGATCATGATTTAAAAAAAAAAAAAAAAACTGGCACAAGGAAATTTGAACTCTGGCTATTTGGTAAAAAATTATTGTTAATATTTTTTAGTTGAGATAGTGGAATTGTGTGTGTGTTTTTTTTTTAAAGAGTTCTTATCTTTAGAAATCCATGCTGAAATATTTACCAATGAAATAGGATGTCTTGGATTTGCTTCAAAATAATTGAAGCTAGAGGAAGAAGTGGGTGATAGATGAAAAAAATTGGCTCTGAGTTGGAAACTATTAAAACTGAGTTGAGAGGCACATAGAGGGCCATTATATTAGTTCTCTTTAGTTTTGTATATGTTGCAGTTTTTCATAAAAGGTTTTTACTAATTAAAGTTTAATCATGTATTATTTAAAAATGATAGAGACAGGGTGCAATGGCTTATGCCTATAATCCCAACACTTCAGGAAACACTTCAAGTGGGGAAAATTGCTGGAGGCCTAGAGTTCAAGGCCAGTCTGGGCAACATAGTGAGATCCCATCTCTACAAAACATTTAAAAAAATTAGCTGGGTGTGATGACATGAGGCTATAATCCTGGCTACTTGAGAGGGAGGCTGAGGTGGGAGGATCATTTGAGTCCAGGAGTTCGAGACTGCAGTGAGCTCTAATTGTGCCACTGTATTCAAGCCTGGGCAACAGAGCAAGACTTTGTCTCAAAATGAGAAAAAAGATGGACACTTTGGTGTTTAGTAAAAATTAGCAACTATCTTCTGGTCCTACCTTTGCTTAAGTTTAGTTCTTAACAGTATTCCGAGGAATAAATGAATATTTGTTGAATATATATGTATTAGAGTTTATTATTCAAGGAATCTTCCTAGAAACTGAAGATTTTTGGTAATATGATAAATTTCACTTGAAATTATTATTTTTAGAAATAGGGTCTCACTCTGTGGCCCAGGCTGGAGTGTGGTAGTGCAATCATAGCTCACTGCAACCTTGAACTCCTGGGCTCAAGTGGTTCTCCCACCTCAGCCTCCCGAGTAACTGGGACTACAGGTACACACTACCACACTTGGCTAATTTTTTATTTTTTCTAGAGATAGGGTTTTGTGCTGTTTCCCAGGCTGAATTTTACTTTAAATTATTTTAACATTTATGTATTTTTCCAAATAAATGTATTTTTAACTCATAAGCAAAAAGCAGTGTGTGTGCACTAGAAAAAAATAAAAATATGGGCAAGCAATAAAAGAACTTATATAAAGGACATCATAATCTTGCCTACTCAGAGAGGGCCACTCTCAATCAGCGCCTTGAGGTATAATTGTTGAAACCCTTTCCATCTTATCCGGGTATCTGTGTCTATATAGTTTTTGTTTATGTACAAAAATTTAGAATTGTATTCTTTTTTTTTTTTTTTTTTTTGAGACAGAGTTTCGCTCTTGTTGCCCAGGCTGGAGGGCAATGGTGCGATCTCAGCTCACTGCAACCTCTGCCTCCCAGGTTCAAGCGATTCTCCTGCCTCAGGCTCCCGAGTAGCTGAGATTACAGGTGCCTGCCACCGCACCCAGCTATTTTTTTGTATTTTTAGTAGAGACGGGGTTTCACCACGTTGGCCAGGCTAGTCTCAAACTCCCGACCTCAGGCAATCCCGCCTGCCTCGGCCTCCCAAAGTGCTGGGATTACAGGGGTAGGCCACCACCCCTAGCCCAGCGAATTACATTCTTAACGTATGTATTGTTTTGCTTTGTAACTTAGTATCTCTGACACATTGCTTTAGAGACTGTATAGGAAGCCATCATATAGCTGTATTATATTTTATTAAACTTGGACAATTGTGTTGAACATTGTAGGTTTTTCCAGCTTTTTGCTATTACAAACAGAAAGGAGGCAATGTGCAGTTGTTAAGAACACAAACTCGGGCCGGGCGCGGTGGCTCACGCCTGTGATCCCAGCACTTTGGGAGGCCGAGGCCAGTGGATCGAGAGGTCAGGAGATCGAGACCATCCTGGCTAACATGGTGAAACCCCGACTCTACTAAAAATACAAAAAATTAGCCTGGTGCAGTAGCGGGTGCCTGTAGTCCGAGCTACTCGGGAGGCTGAGGCAGGAGAATGGCGTGAACCCGGGAGGCGGAGCTTGCAGTGAGCCGAAATCGCACCACTGCACTTCAGCCTGGGCTACAGAGTGAGACTCTGTCTCAAAAAAAAAAAAAAAAAAAGAACACAAACTCTGGAGTTAAATGGCATGGTTTCTCTACAGAAAAGGGTGAATGTAGCAGGTCTGGGACTGCTGTCCTTAGATAGGCTGCTTCCAAGGTTAGCCCTTGGCTCGTGTCAGGGAACTTGGATTTTGGAAGGGTTCCTACCAGCCTAATTGGTAAGAGTGGCTCACTGCATAAACTGTGCAAACACTGTAGTTTATGCTGAACTCCTGTTTTCCTTCCAGGAGCCTACGTGATCCCCTGGTAAAAACCCTGGATGCTAAGTCTGTAGTGAATTTCCCTGGCAGACAACATTTCTCACGTGTTGTCACAGCTCATTGCTTGAAGAATTAAGCACACCCCGAATGCCTACACTGGGAGGAAATTCATGGAAGCTTGCACCTAGTTTCCTCTGGACTTGGTCTTGTAGACCTTTTCCCTTTCTTTGTATCCTTTTGCTGTAATATATCATAGCTCTGAGTGCAACTGTGTGCTGAGTCTTGTGAGTCCTTCCGGTGAATCACCAAACCTTGGGGTGGACTTGGGGACACAGGATTAAATCCTGGCTCTGCTGCTTTCTAGCGGAGTAAACTTAGGCAAGTTACCCTCTCAGTCATTTCCTAATCTTTGAGTTAAAAAACAGTTTTGTTTTATAAATCGAAATGTATAATATACTTAGAATAGTGCTGGCATGTAATTATTTCTCAACAAATGTTAAGAGTTATCTTGCAAGCTAGATGTTTGTGGATAGTTGTAACTATTTCTTTTTTTCTTTTTCTTTTTTTTTTTTTTTTTTTTTTGAGACGGAGTCTCACTGTGTCTCCCAGGCTGGAGTGCAGAGGTGCGATCTCGGCTCACTGCAAGCTCCACCTCCCGGCTTCACGCCATTCTCTTGCCTTAGCCTCCCGAGTAGCTGGGACTACAGGCGCCCGCCACCATGCCTGGCTAATTTTTTTGTATTTTTTTTAGTATAGTAGAGACGGGGTTTCACCGTTTTAGCCAGGATGGTCTCGATCTCCTGACCTGGTGATCTGCCCGCCTCGGCTCCGAAAGTGCTGGGATTACAGGCGTGAGCCACCGTGCCTGGTCTTTTTTCTTTTTTTTTTTTCCTCTGAGACGGAGTCTCAGCTCATCACAACCTCTGCCTCACAGGTTCAAGTGATTTTTCTGCCTCAGCCTCCCAAGTAGCTGGGATCATTCCTGCACTTTGGGAGGCCGAGGCGGGCGGATCACCTGAGGTTGGGATTTCGAGACCAGCCTGACCAACATGGAGAAATCCCATCTCTACAAAAATACGAAATTAGCCATTTGTGGTGGTGCATGCCTGTAATCCCAGCTACTCGGGAGGCTGAGGCAGGAGAATCGCTTGAACCCGGGAGGCGGAGCTTGCGGTGAGCCGAGATCGTGCCACTGCACTCCAGCCTGGGCAACAAGAGTGAAATTCTGTCTCAAAAAAAAAAAAAAAAAAGTGCTGGGATTATAGGTTTGAGCCACTGTGCCTGGCCTGTAACTATTTCTTTTGAATAAATTTCTGTAAGAATAACTGCTGAGCTTAAGGATATGTACTTTTTTTTTATGTGTTCTGGTTATAGTAGTAAAATATATTTATTAAGACAGAGATATTTGGTATAGAAAAAAAGTCTTTCCTAATTCTGTATTTCAGATATAGTTATTTCTAATAATTTGCTATATATATGTCAAAATTTATTTCTACACATATTAATATGGACAGTAGAATATAGAAATTTTTAATAAAAATGGGACCACATAAATATTATATTATTTTATTGTTTATGCCTGTATATAAGGGATCTTTATATTCAATGAAGTTCCATAAAAACCTTTTTGTCTTCCTTAAAACACTTAGATTATAGGACAGTAATTTAGAAATTGCAGACAGTCCCTGACTTATGATGGTTTGACTTAGGATTTTTTGATTTTGTGATGGTACAAAAGCTATACTGTACTTCAAATTTTGAATTTTGATCTTTTACCAGGCTAGTGATATGTGGAGCTACACTTTTTTGTGATGCTGGGCAGTGGTTGTGAGATGCAGCTCCTAGTCAGCCCTGCAATCATAGGGGTAAACCTTCACAGTACTGCATTGTCAGCATTTTTTTGAATATTGTTTGCCAGCGTTTTTGCATCCATCCTGTCTACAAAGCCCATCTGGACTTAGGATATTTTCAGTTTACAATGGGTTATTGGGATGTAACCCATCATAAGTTGAGGAGTGTCTGTACACTGTTGCTTTTTTTATAGCCATCACAGGCATCTTTGACATGTCACCCTGTCACCATGATCATCAGAGCCACTTTTAAGGTTTACACCAGATACACAGCACATCAGCTTCACTTCCACCTGTTGCTTGATTCCACTGGACTCTTTGATTCCACAGGAAATTTTATCCTATTCATATAACATTCAGGCCATTTGGTTTTTCATTTGCCCAGGATGTGTGACTGCCACAACCTGACTAATCCCTGAACTGCTTCTTAAAATTATCCATGGCTGGGCATGGTGGCTCATGCCTGTAATCCCAGCACTTTGGGAGGCTGAGGCAGGCAGATCACCTGAGGTTGTGAGATCGAGACCAGCCTGACCAACATGGTGAAACCCTGTCTATACTAAAAATACAAAAATTAACTGAGCATGGTGGCAGGCACCTGTAATCCCAGCTACTTGGGAGGCTGAGGCAGGAGAATCGCTTGAACCTGGGAGGCTCTTGTCTTTGACATGCTAGTTTTGTGGGAGAAACCCCAGCTGGGCCTGGTGGCTCATGCCTGTAATCCCAGCTACTCGGGAGGCAGAGGGAGGTGGATCACTTGAGGTCAGGAGTTTGAGACCAGCCTGGCCAACATGGTGAAACCCCATCTCCACAAAAATACAAAAATTAGCCAGGCATGGTAGCATGCACCTGTAATCCCAGCTACTCAGGAGGCTGAGGCATGAGAATCACCTAAACCCAGGAGGCGGAGATTGCAGTGAGCTGAGATCGCGCTATTGCACTCCAGCCTGGGCAACAGAGCAAGACTCTGTCTCAAAAAATAAAATAAAATAATACAAGCATTGACAGGGTACAGAAGTACCATGAGGAAGACAGCATTGAATTCTGTCTGAGATGTGCGGGCCCACCAAAGAGGGGTGATAACAGAGCAAGAATTTAAAAGATGATATATATTACTCTGCTTGGGCTGCCATAACCAAATAGCACAGACTGGATGGCTTAAACAGCAGAAATTTATTTCTTGGAGTGTTGGAGGCTGGAAGTCTGAGTTCAGAGTGCCAGCATGGCTGGGTTCTGGTGAGGAGTCTTCTTGGCTTACACATGCCACCATCTCACTGTGACCTCACATAACAGAAAGAGAGAGAGAGAAAAAGATCTCTTCCTCTTCTTTTTTTATTTTTATTTTTATTTGTTTTATTTTGTTTTGTTTTTTGAGACGGAGTCTTGCTGTGCTGCCAGGCTGGAGTACAATGGTGCGATCTCGGCTCACTGCAACCTCTGCCTCCCGGGTTCAAGCGATTTTCCTGCCTCAGCTGAGTAGCTGGGACTAGAGGCACGTGGTACCATGCCTAGCTAGTTTTTGTATTTTTGGTAGAGATGGGGTTTCACCATGTTGGCCAGATGGTCTTGATCTCTTGCCCTCATGATCTGCCTACCTCAGCCTCCCAAAGTGCTGGGATTACAGGCGTGAGCCTCCGCGCCAGCCTCTTCCTCTTCTTATAAGGCCACCTATCCTGCTAGATTAGGGCCTCACCCTTATGACCTCATTTAACCTTAATTACCTCCTAAAGGCCCTGTCTCCAAATACTATCACATTGTGGGGTAGGGCTTCAACATGAATTTTGGAAGGACACAACTCAGTTCACAGCAGATGAATAAGCATTTGCCAGGCAGCTCAGTTATGGAAGGGGTGTTGAAACCGAGGGAATATAGCAGATATGAAAGCATAGAGGCCTGAAACAGTAGGGTGTGTTCAGGAAGCTACAAGCTGGCTTAACATTGCTGTAATATAAGGTGGGAGGGAGAACTTCTGAAAGCTGAGGCTAGAACGATAGGGGTGGAGGTGGAGCACATGATTATGAAGGACCTTCATATACTAAGCTTAGAAGGACTTCATCTTAAGAGTAGAGGGGAGCCACAGGAACTTCTAGGCAGAGGCATGGTGCAGTCAGATTTGCATTTTTGATAATTCAGGTGGAGGAGCAATTTGAGCAGCAGCAAAAGTGGAAGTAGTAAGTTTGTTGGGAAGCTAATGCAGTAGCCCTTGTGAATGAAAGATGCAGCAGAGAGGCAAAGTCTGGAAAATGTTAAGTGATGAAATGTGCAGGACTTGACTGGATATTTTAAATGTGGGAGGTGAGAGAGCCACAGGAGTCCAGGTTGGGTTGGGGTCTTACTTGTCCAGTTTCCATAAAGAGACATGTTAATTACTTGACATGTTACAGAATTAGTAAATTGACTCATTGATTTCCAAAACTCTTTGAATAAGTATGTAACTGTTCTGTAAATTGAAGTTGCGTCACTCTTACCATGATCACAAACTCAGGCTCTGCCTATCATTTTGGAACTATTTGGGGAAGTCGACCGTCTTTTCTGGGCTAATTACCTTTTTAAAAGGGGAGGGAGTTGCACTTGGTGTTATATGCATTTCTGCTCTAACATTGTTTCCTGCTATTTATTTTCCTTAGTATATTTGCTTGTACATGCTCAGTATTGTGCTATGTTTTATAGATTACAGAAATAAAACTGTGACTCTTGTCTTTGACACGCTAATTTTGTGGGAGAAACCAACTCATGGTACTATACTACCACTAAAAAGAAGTAATGTGTATTTAAGGGCTAATTTGTGTCTGCTGCCTGCAGCCTATACATTGGTTCATTCATTTGTTTTCATTCATTCGTTCTGAGTCTCCGTGTTTATAAAGTTTACACTCTAGTGGAAGAACAATAATTAGTAAACATGTAGTATATGGAATGGCGATCAGTGTCACAGAGGCCAGCAAAGTAGGAGAGGGTGTGTGCTGAGGGTCTGGCTTACTATTTAATGTGGTGTGATCAGAGAAGCCCCCTCAGTAGGGTGACATTTGAGCAAAGGCCCAGGGAGTGAGAGAGGGTGAGACATATGGTCTATGCAGTGTAGGTGTCGGTGGGGGAAGAATGTTGCAGGCAGAGGGAACACCAAGTGCAAAGGCCCTGAGATGGGAATGTGCCCCGCTTATTTGAGGAACAGTGAGGAGGCCGGTGTAGCAAGAGCAATGTGAGAAGGGGAAGGTGAGTTCACTGATGGGGGGAGAGGAGGATTATTCAGGGCCTTGGAGGCCATTGTAAGGGCTTTGACTTTTCCTCCAAGTGAGACAGAAAGACACTGGAGCGTTCGTTGGAAGTGGAGGTGTGACATGATTTGACCTAGGCTTTAGAAGCATCACTCTCACTGTATGTGCAGAATGGACTATAAAGAGGCAAGGGCAGGAGAAGTGAGACTGGTTAGGAGGCAGTTGCAGTAATCCTGGCAGGAGATGACAGCAGCTTGGATCAGGGGGTAGCAGTGGAGGAGGTGAGAAGTGCTGAGATGTAGGGCTATTTATGATATACATATGACAGGCGTTGTTGAGGGACGAGATGTGGCGTGTGAAAGGAGTCGAGGTTTCTGGCCTGAGTCACTGGAAGAACGGAACTGCCACTTATGGAGATGGAGAGGACTATTAAAAAATCTAAGTGGAGGTGTCAAGAAGGTAGTTGGATAAATGAGTCTGGAGTTGGAAGAGGGAACCAGCCTGGAGATATGTAGATGGCATTTAAAAGCCACAAGTTGGTAAATCAAAGACCAAGAGAGTATATAGGAAAGAGGTCTGTGGGCTGAGCTTTAGTACCCAGGCTGGGTCAAGATGAGGAGGAACCAACAAAGGGGACTGGGAAGAGGCTTCTAGGGGAGTGAGCAGAAAACTAGGAGAGTGTGGCATCCTGCAACCAAGTGAACACACTGTTTTGAGGCGTTAGGAGTAATCAGTGGTGTCCTACGATGTTGATGCATGACACCTGAGAATGGACCGTAGTGTTCAAGTGATGCACGAGATAGAACCAGTCATATCACTAATGGTTTTATTAGTCCTAAATATTTTTACTGCAAGATTTAGTTGTTCTAAGTGTTTTCACTGTCAGATGAAGGATGAAAGTCTTCAGGGTAATTTCCATTTTAGTAATTTCCGACAGCGGCAGAACAGTTTCTATTTATGATTGGTATGCATTTTTATTATTAGCCATAGTATTCATTTTGGATGAGTATGTCTTTGTTAGCGTTATTTTTTTTACCTCTTCCTCGAGTTGTTCATCCATTCATTCATTCACCCAAAAAAATGCTTATTAAGTGCCTGTCCTGCGCTAGTCCTAGGTTTCTCTTGTCTTGATAGGTCTAGCTTCACACGAGCAGGATTTTGCCTTTCCGGAGGCACTAGGCTCCCGCCTCCCCGCCGTGGGGTTTTTCCAGCCTACCTCGTGCAGCTGCGGTTCTCAGCGTCCGCGGGCGGAGGCCTGCAGCCGGTCAGCCGGTGCGTCCCACCCACGGCGCGGGGCCCTCTGGCAGCTAGGAAGGAAATGCAGATGAGGTGGGCGGACAGTATGCAGATGAGGGGGGCGGGCCGCGCCTGGCGGGCGGCGTGCAGTTGAGGTGGTCGGGCAGGATGCAGATGAAGGGGGCGGGCCGCATGCAGACGAGGGGGCGGGGCCCACGGGCGCTGGAGAGGAGCGGCTCCGCCGGCAACTGCTGGGAACTGGAAGGCGCCCGGCCCTTTCTTTGACTGGAGCGGACCCGCCGGACGCAACCGCCTCGCCAGCCGGAGCCGGCGCGAGCTAGGCACGGTGGACACCCCGTCCGAGGCCGGCAAGCCTGCCGCTGCCCGAGTCGACCAAGCATGGGCAACCACTCAGGACGGCCCGAAGATACGGAATCAGGTCTGTGCAGCTGGCGGGGGTCGCGCCGCACCCCCGCCCCCGCCACCCGCCGGCCAGGCGCCCTTCCCCCACCGCCTCCGGCCCGCGGCGCCGACTGGGGCGAGCGAAAAGGCTAAGGTCCTGGGGTGTGATTCTTGCCATTGGAATGCGGCGCATGGGATTGTGAAATTACCTGTGCCCGCGCCGCGACCAGGAAACGCTGCTCGTCCTGAACGCGCACCTGGGAGCCGGGGCCGCCTGGCAGGCACCGCTGGGTCCCGGCCGTGGGGTTCCCCACTGCGCGCCTAGCCTGCGCCTAGACCAGGTCTCCTGAGCGCGCAGGCCGCCCGCAGACTTTCCGGGCGTTTGCGGGGAGGGCGTGCCCCGTGGCTGCTCCCTGTCGGCCGCCGGCCCGCACTTTGTGGCGCCTGCGGCTCTGCCCCTCATACTCACGCCAGGGCTGCCCGGCGACTGTTCCTAACCCAGAATAGTCCGTGCTTGTTCTGGGGTGTGGGGCGCGCCTCTGGTTCTCCCGTTTTTACTTCCTCAGTCCTGAGTGAGCTTCGTGGAGTCAGCTGGGCCGTTGTTTTCATCCTCTGGTAGCTCATGCCGCCCCCAGCAGAGTTAGATGCCGATAAGCAGGGTTGCTTTTAAAAACAAAACGAAACATTTCTGGACTGTCACGTGAAGCAAAAGGGATTTAGTTTTGCCTGAAAAATGGTATCTTGGCTGATAGGAAAGAGGTGGTTGATCTGACTCTGGAGTCCTTGTGGGGGGCGGGGGGCAGGTGACAGGTATGTGTTTCTGTGAGAGAGTCAGAACTGTAAACATTTTCCAAAGGCGTAATATTTGAATTTTAATTTAAATGAGGACTTTGAGGCTCTGAGAGGTGAAGCGACTTGTCCGAGTGACCTTTTCCGGAGCTGGATGCCAGGCTATAGGACGCTGGGTCGTCTTGGCCTCTGCGCATTGCTCCTCCTTCACCTCCCAGCGCCCCAGCCGCCCCTCCCTCGGCCCTATCCTCGGGGCGGGGTGGAGGCGGGTGCCTCCCTGACACTTGGGGTACATTGGACTGGTACCACAGCCAAGGTGGAAAACTTGGACAGCCACACAGGAATACTGTGAAGAAAAATTTCAGGGGCCAGCTTACTGCACAGAGGTGACTTTAATTACACAGCACTTGTTCAGACTATTTTTTGGGCAGAATAACCAATAATATGCATATTCATAAAATGAAATATGCATAAAATAAAAATAATATACTTGTTATAAATAACCATGTTGGTAAACTGTTCCGTAAAGGATTGGTAACAGTTACATGCCTGTCCAGGTATTGTGAAAAGACTTACTCTGGTTAGAGCTTTTAAGAGTGATTTGGGTGCCTGTGTTCCAATTTTTTTAGTGACCTTACTTTTTAAAGCACTCTGATGGATAGGACATAAAAAGAATATGTTTATGCTAGTGACTTATTTTATTGTATTTTTCAAAGAATTCATATCATTTCAGAATGGGAACTCTGATTTGCTGCAAATGAAGATACTGGATTAGGGCATTTTTAAGAGATGGTGTCTCACTGTGTTGCCCAGACTGGCCTTGAACTCCTGGGCTCCAGCAACTCTCCTCCCTCAGCCTCCCAAGTAGCTGAGACTACAGGCACATGCCACCTTGCCTGGCTAGCAATTCGTGGTAAAAACTTTAAATGCTGGACTACTGGCTGAAAGTCTAATTTTAACTGGCCTTCTAATGCTGTGATGAAATGCTGTAGAGTTCATCACTGAGATCCTGGAAATTAGAGCTTTGTTAAAGATGCGTGGGTTTTCAGTTGGCTTTACCACAGGGACTGGGATGAGGTCGCATGGCCCCAACTGGCAGTTGTGGTACATTGGACTAGAATCTCAACAAGTGCTTCCAAGGGTCATCGGAGCAAGGAGACCAAAAGGATATAAAGGGGAAGCAGAAGGGAGGCTGGACGAGTGATAGCAGCACGCAAGCCTGAGTGTTGCGTGGTTCCCGTATTGTGTCAGTTTTGTCCGTGGAGAGCAGACATTTAGAATTAAGAATGTATCCAAGACAGACAGTAGGGATAGGAAGCAAAATATGAGGTCGAGACCAACCTGAGCAAGGAAAGCTTTTGTTCATGATGCAGAACCAACACCTATGAAAGGGAAGCGGGAGGCAGCAGGTTTGGGCAGGGAGAGCCTCAGATAATGACGCAGACGTGAAGTCTTGGCCACTTGATGGGGGAGCTCCAGAGCAAAGCCCACCCATTAGAGGGGTCTCAGGTTGGGCAGAAAGGACAGTCCCTAGTCTTTCTGTGGGTCAGTCATTGGCCAGAGGCTACTTTGGAAGAATAAGCCTTCAGCTCGGGAGCTAACACGAGTCCTAGGATCCTCGTGGTGCCAACAGCTGGAGGCTGTCAGCCCTCTGCAGTCCTTGCAGATGAATAGCAAGTTCATTTTTTTTTTTTTTCTTTTTTGAGACAAGGTCTGACTCTGTCACCTGGGGTGGAGTGCAGTGCTGTGATCATGGCTCACTGCAGCCTTGACCTTCCAAGCTCAGGCAGTCCTCCCACTTCAGCCACCCAAGTAGCTGGGACGACAGGCCCAGCTATTTTGTTTTGTTTTGTTTTGTAGAGATGGGATTTTTTTTTTTTTTTTTTTTTTTTTTTTTGAGATGGAGGCTTGTTCTGCCACCCAGGCTAGAGTGCAGTGGTGTGATCTTGGCTCACTGCAACCTCTGCCTCCTGGTTTAAAGCGATCCTCCCGAGTAGCTGAGACTACAGGTGTGCACCACTATGCCCGGCTAATTTTTGTATTTTTAGTAGAGGTGGGATTTCACCATGTTGGCCAGGCTGGTCTTGAACTCCTGACCTCAAGTGATCTGCCTGACTCAGCCTCCCACAGTGCTGGGATTACAGGTGTGAGCCACCATGCCCGGCGTAGAGATGGGATCTTGCCATGTTGCCCAGGCTGGTCCCAAACTCCTGGGCTCAGGTGATCCTCCTGCTTCAGCCTCCCAAAGTGCTGGGATTACAGGTGTAAGCCACTGTACCTGGTCAAGTTCTTTCTTGAAAAAGAGATCCCAGTGGAACACCTCCATGGTTGACTGCCACAGGACCTCAGTTGCTTGGACAGGGAGAGTCTCTTGAAAGAGGTAAAATCCCCATCTGAGACCCGCTCTAAGGGTTGAGATTGCACCCTCTTTTCCAGATGGAAGCTCCTCGTCTCTTCTGGGGTGTTTCTAAGGCAGAAGGCAGCTTCTCAGCTGCTGCTGCTTTTCTAGCCCTGGAATTGGCTGTGGTGGCAGCAGGATTCCTCTGTTGTGGTATCTGCAGTCCTCCGAGTTGGGACATCCTGACTTAACATGGTATTGCAGAATGGATAAGATAACTAGATCCAGTAAAAGATATGAAAATTTCATATCTGAAATTCTCAGCCTGGGCAGAGAAAGTTGGCGACCACATCTCATGCTTCCTAAAAGGTCCTTCAGTTTCCATCCAAGTCGTCATCACCTCATTGTCAGGGCTGCTGGGCATGGTTGTGCAATTTGTGTACTGTTCAAAGGCATCTGCTTAGAGAGCTGAGTGGGCCCAGCAGGGTTGTAGCAACGCAGAGGAAGGGGTGCCATTTTGCAATTTTGCCTTTTTGTATTCACACAAAGGTGCCCAAAGTGCTAAAGAAGTCTTAGAAAGTGAGTTTAGAAGGTTTTCCCCAGTCCCAGTACCAGCTTATTATTTGTTTTAAATTTGAATGTATGAATTTAAAAAGTTAATGCAAATTACATGAAATAAAAGCTCCTCAGGTGCACTCTGTATTAGTTATAGTTAATGCTAACTGTGGTTACAGATAAATTCCAAAAGAGCCACTTAAGACAGTGAAAGTTGATTTCTGCCTCATGTCACATCTAGTGTGAGTTGGGGGCCATCAGCAGGTGGTTGTTAGAGACTCAGGCTGGTGGATGCTCCTCTTCAACCTATGGCTCCCCAATTGCCTCAATCTGCCAGCAGTCGGGAGAGGAGAAGGCGTGTGGAGGACCCTGCCCAAGGTTTTAGGGGCCAGGCCTAGAAGTGGTGCACATCATTTCTACTTACGTTCCACTGGCCAGACTCAGTCACACAGCCCCACTGACATGCCAGGGGACTGCGCCAAGCAGAGAGCAGCATGCATATTGGTAAACATTAGTGTCTCTTTGTAGACATGATGACCATTCTCAACCACATTTGCATCAGTATTTTATTAAAAAAATTTTAATCCGAAAAATTAAGACTTACATAGTAAACACCCATGTACCAACCACCTAGATTCTAAATTAATATTTTGCTGTATTTGCTTTATTTGTACATCTCTATATTCATCCCTCTACCCACCCATTAGTCTGTCTTATTTTTTGACGCATTTCAATGAAATGGTAGTTATCTCTATAATTCTACATGCTATACTATACTCTTATTGTTTCTTGATTTGTTAGTTTTCAAGCCTCTCTACTACTAACTTGCAGTATGAAAGTTGAGGAATTAAGCACATTTTCCCTACTATATATTTCCCTCACCCCCCATTTCTGCAAGTCGTACTTAAATTTTCCAAATCCATTGTTAGTATAAAAATGCTAATGGTAGAATACAAGTAGTGGTATACAGAAGTTTACTGTAAAATTCTTTCCACTTTGCTATATGAAATTTTCATTTTGAGACCAGCCTGGCCAACATGGTGAAACCCTATCTCTACTAAAAATACAAAAATTAGTCGGGTGCAGTGGTGGGCACCTGTAATCTGAGCTACTCGGGAGGCTGAGGCAGGAGAATCGCTTGAGCCCGGGAGGCGGAGGTTGCAATGAGCTGAGATCGTGCTACTGCATTCCAACCTGGGTGACAGAGTAAGACTGTCTCAAAAAAGAAAAAACTTTAAAATTCTAAGCCAATCTATTGTTTTCCACTTGTATTTCTTGACTCACCAGCTTTAAATAGTGTCCTAGGCTTCGTCACAGGTAAATGAGGATGTAGTGCCCCTAAACGTCTTCTGCCTTATTCTCAAGAGTCCCCCTCCTGCACTTATTCCCAGTCTGCCTCTGGACCTTTCATATGGCTAGAACATTTACATTCTGTTCCATAATTAGTATTAGTAAGTCTTCTGTGCATCATTTATAGGTTAATTCTAAAAATGGAAGGCCTATCAGCATTTAAAATATCAGGATCTCATGTATTATTTACTGGAGAACCAGGTAGTATGTTTAGATTTATAGAGAAGACAGTGGCATCTTAAATTGCATAACGCGTGATCTGTGAAGACAGGAGGAAGGAGTAAGGAGAATGGAAAGGAGTTGGTATGAGTATGCTCTTTACTTTTAAAATTAATATGCTTTTATTATTTTTAATATTCTTTCTTTTGCAGACTGTTAGAGGGAATTTCTTTTTTCTTAAAAACAAGCACAGTGGTTAAGAGTTTGGGCTCTGGAGCTAGTCTGCCTTTTCATACTCAGTTCTGTCACTTCTTTTTTTCTTTTTTTTTTGAGACAGAGTCGCATTCTGTTGCCTAGGCTGGAGTGCAGTGGAGTGATCTCAGCTCACTGCAACCTCTGCCTCCCAGGTTCAAGAGATTCTCCTGCCTCAGCCTCCCGAGTACCTGGGACTACAGGTGCGTGCCACCACGCCTGGCTAATTTTTATATTTTTAGTAGAGACGGGGTTTTGCCATATTGGCCAGATTGGTCTCCAATTCCTGACCTCAGGTGATCCGCCCACCTGGGCCTCCCAAATTGCTGGGATTACAGGCATGAGCCACCGTACCCTGCTCTCTTTTCTGTCACTTCTGCCCTCAGACTTCGGGCAAATAATTTTTTATTTTTATATATATATTTTTTGAGACAGAGTCTCGCTCTGTCATCCAGGCTGGAGTGCAGTGGCGCGATCTCGGCTCACTGCAAGCTCCACCTCCCGGGTTCACACCATTCTCCTGCCTCAGCCTCCCGAGTAGCTGGGACTACAGGCACCCGCCACTGCGCCCGGCTACTTTTTTGTATTTTTTAGTAAAGATGGGGTTTCACCGTGTTAGCCAGGCTGGTCTCCATCTCCTGACATTGTGATCCGCCCGCCTCAGACTCCCAAAGTGCTAGGATTACAGACGTGAGCCACCGCGCCCGGCCCAGGCAAATAATTTTTCTTCGAGCTTCAAATTCTTTATGTAGGAAGGGGAAGAGTAATATAACCTACATTGTAGGATTGTTGTGGTGATTCATAGGTTAAAAGATATGAAAGCTTAAAATAGACACACACAGAAAGCACCTGATAAGCTTTAGCTGTTAATTCTTCTTAACCCTCCAACCTAATACTTTGGTTTGGACTGGTTGCTTTCTAGTCCTATCTCATTCTCAGGTTAGTTCATTACTTCTTGGATCCTTTTTCTCTTTTTTGGATTCTCTTTGCTTTTGTAAAAGTGAAGATGTGGCTGGGTGCAGTGGCTCACGCCTGTAATCGCAGCACTTTGGGAGGCCGACGTGGGCGGATCACCTGAAGTTGGGAGTTCGAGACCAGCCTGACCAACATGGAGAAACCTTGTCTCCACTGAAAAATACAAAATTAGCCAGGCGTGGTGGCACATGCCTGTATATCCAGCTACTCGGGAGGCTGAGGCAGGATAATCGCTTGAACCTGGGAGCGGAGGTTGCGGTGAGCCAAGATTGCACCATTGCACTCCAGCCTGGGCAACAAGAGCGAAACTCCATCTCAAAAACAAAAAACAAAGTGAAGATGCATACATCAAATATCAATGATAATACATAGTAAAAAATCTAAGAAGTAATGTCAAATATATCTGTTACTGTAATAAATGTCAATGGGTTAAGCTCTCCATTAAAGAGCTTCCCCTAATTAAGACAGAAAATCAAATATATATACTGCAGAAAAGCTTGTTTATGTAGTTACTTTGATTTTTAAAATTAAGTCATTTAAAGTTGTGGATAATAAAAAAGTAGCTCTTGAAACTTTCAAGTTCAATGTCTTATTCCATATATTCTATTTATAAATGCAGTAAAATTTAATAAGCACTCTTTAAGAGCATCTGGTTAAATTGAGTTCTGTTTACAAACTCTGCTAATAAAGTTAACATTTTAATTTGTGTTTATTAATTTAGTATATTTAGGTTCTTGTTAAAGTCTGACAAAAAATCTAGTTGTTAAAGTCTTATAAATTTAATAATTATTCTAATGAACTTAGTGATTCTTAAGTCCTCTTATATATTCCAAAACATTTATATTCTCTCTCTCTTTTTTTTTTTTTTTTTTTTTGAGACAGTTTCTGTCTCTGTCACACAGGCTGGAGTGCAGTGGCAGGGTCATAGCTCACTGCAGCCTTGACCTCCTGGGTGCAAGTGGTCCTCTCACCTCAGCCTCCCGAGTAGCTGCGACTACAGGAGCATGTCACCATACCTGGCTAATTTTTGTATTTTTTATAGAGATGGGGTCTTGCTATATTGCCCAGGCTAGTCTTGAACTCCTGGGCTCAAGCTTTCCTCCCACCTTGGCCTCCCAAAGTGCTGAGATTATAGGTGTGAGCCACAGTGCCCAGCCTATATTCTCTCTTTATATGTGTGTATATGTAGATACACGCTTTCCAATTTAAAATTACAAATTAATTACTCAGTTACATATTTTGAATTGGAATCACAAGGTTGACCTGTAACTCTTTAATAGGTCTAATTCTCATAAACATTAAAAGTATAATTCTATAATGCAGATATTTCTTAATACGGAATTCTATTACTGCTTGTCTGATTCTTTTGATTATTTCCCCACTTGTTCTAAATCTTTCTAGGATTAAAAGATGTTTACATAAGTGTTTTATTCCAAATAATATTGGGATTTCTTCCCATATAACCTTTTTTTTTTTTTAAAGAGACAAGGTTTTGCTGTTGGCCAGGCTGGAGTGCAGTGGTGCGATGCTGGCTCACTGCAGCCTTGACCTTCCTCTCTGCCCCAGCCTCCTGAAGTAGCTGGGACTACAGGCAGTGCCACCATGCCCAGCTAATTAAAAAAAAATTTTTTTTGTACAGATGGGGTCTCACTGTGTTGCCCAGGCTAGTCTCCAGCTCCTGGCCTCAAGCGGTCCTCTCACCTCAGCCTCCCAAAGTGTTGACATTTGCCACCATGCCTGACCCCATATAATTTTTGGGGTTGTCTTCTCAGTTTGCTGAGGTTTTTTTTTTTTTAATAAACAGAGATCTCTGACAGGGACAAGGTTGGGATTCTTACCCCACCCAGACTTCAGATATCAGCTTGAGTCACTTTTGCTTTGGTTGGAACATATTCTTGAACACATTTGGTTTGAGCACATTCAGGGATATTCTGTGCTTTTAAGTTTTCTCAACCTTCATCTGAGGATAGTGTTTTGCCCTTACCCTTTATATACTTTGCCTGGGTATAGAATTCTTATTCACCACCTTTGTAATCTTTCTGTAGCATGGACTTCAAAATTTGAAGAAAGAGGTGTCATCATACTCGTGTGTCTTAGATTCAAGTTATATTTAATTTGCGTAGCTTCTAATAGGAGCCTGAGACCCCTATTCGAACGGCCATATCACTTGATTAGAGTTTGTACTTAAAATATATAAATATTTTCCCATTTAACTCCAAAGAACTTTGACTTGATAGAATACTGCCTGGTTTTTTTATACTTTCTGTCTCTTAAAGCAGTATCTTTTTTAAAAAAAATAATTTTAAGTTAAATTTATTTTAAAAAGTTAAATTTATTTTATTTTAAGGATACATGTGCAGGACGTGCAGGTTTGTTACATAAGTAAACGTGTGCCATGGTGGTTTGCTGCACTGATCAACCCATCATCTAGGTATTAAAGCCCCACGTGCATTAGCTGTTTATCCTGATGCTCTCCCTCCTACCGCCCCCGCCCTGGCAGGCCACAGTGTGTGTTGTTCCCCCCATCCCCCGCACCGTTTCCGTGTGTTCTCATTGTTAAGCTCCCATTTATAAGCAAGAATGTGTGGTGTTTGGCTTTCTGTTCCTGTGTTAGTTTGCTGAGGATAATGGCTTCCAGCTCCATCCGTGTCCCTGCAGAGGACATGATCTTGTTCCTTTTTATGGCTGCATTCTATTCCATGGTGTATATGTACCACATTTTATTTATCCACTCTATCATTGATGGACATTTGGATTGATTCCATGTCTTTGCTATTGTGAACAGTGCTGCAGTGAACATACAGGTGCATGTATCTTTATAACAGAATGATTTATATTCCTTTGGGTATATATTCAGTAATGGAATTGCTGGGTCAAATGGCATTTCTGGTTCTAGGTCTTTGAGGAATCGCCGCACTGTCTTCCACAATGGTTGAACTAAATTGCATTCCCACCAACAGTGTATTTCTCCACAGCCTCACCAGCGTCTGTTGTTTCTTGACTTTTTGATAGTCGTCATTCTGACTGGCATGAGATGGTATCTCATTCTGGTTTTGATGTGCATTTCTCTAATAATCAGTAATGTTGGCCTTTTTTTCATATGTTTGTTGGCTGCATAAATGTCTTCTTTAGAAAAGTATCTATCTGTTCATGTCCTTTGCCCACTTTTTAATGGGGTAGTTTTTTTCTTGTAAATTTGTTTAAGTTCCTTGTAGATTCTGGATATTAGACCTTTGTCAAATGGATAGCTTGCAAAAATATTCTCCCATTCTGTAGGTAGCAGCGTCTTTCTTGACAGTAAAACAAAATGTGATTTAATTGTGGATATCTTTCTTGGCTTTGTCTATCTTACGAGATAATTCTACTGAAACAATAGTATCAGTTAAAGACACAATTCACCACAAAGTATCTTAAATGAGATAGGGCCTTTTATATTGATAAAAGTACAATTCAAGAAGAAAAAATAGCAGTTACAAAGTACACTCACTAAATAGCAAAACACTGGAAATAACTAAAGCAAAACCTATTTGAAACACATGGAAAAACTCACAAGTAAAGTGGGAGAATTTAACTGTGTCTTACACAAACCATTTTTTCAAAATGATCATGGAATGGTTAATATATTGGTCTATTCTAAGGCCAGAAAGAAAACCTCATTACTGTCATTCAAGGGAAATTTTACTGGTCACTCTGTGATCGTAATGCAGTAAAACTGTAATGAAAGTTGACATTTTAAAAACTTAATCTATTTGGAAATTTTGACTCAAATAGGAATCGAAAACTACAATTATAGATAATTTAGAAAAATAATTATGACATACTAATAAAGTTACAAATAATAAGCAAATTTATTCCTCTGGAAGCTTTTATTATCAAAAAATAAAGAATGAAAATAAAGTAAGTTCTACACAAAGGACATTCAAAAGAAAAGAAACAACAAAAGAAATCTGGGATAACCGGAAGGAGTTTTTAAAAGCGGCAGAAATTAATGAAGTAAGTTACGACCGTGTCTGTTTCACTCTTCCCTTTCCTCAGTACCTAGCCCAACCTTGTCCCTGTCAGAGATCTTTGTTTATTAAAAAAACCTCAGCAAACGGAGAAGACAACCCCAAAAATTATATGCAGCCAGGCATGGTGGCATATGTCAACACTTTGGGAGGCTGAGGTGAGAGGACCGCTTGAGGCCAGGAGTTGGAGACTAGCCTGGGCAACACAGTGAGACCCCATCTGTACAAAAAAATTTTTTTAAATTAGCTGGGCATGGTGGCACTGCTTGTAGTCCCAGCTACTCAGGAGGCTGGGGCAGAAAAATCCTAAGAGTATGTTCTTTGTTAAACAATGAAGTAAAGTTTTAGTTAGACTCATCAAGAAATAAGATAACACAAATACCCCAAGTTAGCTATATATATATTATATATATATACATTATGTATATGTATTATATATATAATATATATACAATGTATATGTATTATATATATAATACATATACAATGTATATGTATTATATATATAATACATATACAATGTATATGTATTATATATATAATACATATACATTGTATATGTATTATATATATAATACATATACATTGTATATATTTTATATATATAATACATATACATTGTATATATATTATATAACATATATAGTGTATATTATAGATATGTTAGCTATATATATGTGTGTATATATATACTATATATATAATGTATATAATCAGGGATGTTGGATATTTTTTAAAAACTAGAATAAAAAGTAGAAAATCTCAATGAAATTAGGAAAACAAAATTACCAAAATCAATTCATAAAGAAATGAAACACTTGGACAGAAAAATATTCTTGGAAGATGTCACAAAGTGACTTAAGAAAATAGCTCCCGGCTGGGCGCAGTGGCTCACGCCTGTAATCCTAGCACTTTGGGAGGCTGAGGCGGGTGGATCACCAAGGTCGGGAGTTCGAGACCAGCCTGACCAACATGGAGAAACCCTGTCTCTACTAAAAACACAAAATTAGCTGGGTGTAGCGGTGCATGCCTGTAATCCCAGTTACTCGGGAGGCTGAGGCAGGAGAATCACTTGAAAACCCGGGAGGTGGAGGTTGCAGTGAGCTGAGATTGTGCCATTGCACTCCAGCCTGGGCAACGTGAGTGAAACTACATCTCAAAAAAAAAAACAAAACAAAACAAAACAAAAAAAAACCTCCCCAAATAATCCTGAATCCAGATGATGTTATAGGTAAAGTTTTTCAAATATGAGAAAAATACAATTTCTGTGCTATTTAAAGTTATGTGGTATGTTTCCCAAAGATATTAGATATTACATATTACAGAGGATATAATGATATAAGATATGTACAGATGATTGTTTCTTAATTTAATAATTAAAATATGCTAGAAAAACTGTAACTTGTACATTTAGTCTATGTCTGTTGCTTAGGACCAGGTTAAGTCAAAGAAGAAATTAGTCAATATTAAGTTTATGCAGAAAAATATTAAACACATAAGACAGCCGAATGCAAATATAGCCAAAATTATGAAGGTGATATTCAAATAATAGAAACTTGAATAATATTCCAAAGTACAGAAAAGATGGAAAGCATTCCGATTTGTTTTGATAAAAGTAGTACTAATACTGTTAATACTATTTCTGATACCAAAGCTTTTCAAAAATGGTATGAACAACGAAAGCCACAGTATATTCTTACTAATGTAGATGCTCTCCTTAACTGAAATATCAGCCACATTTAATCCAACCATACATTTAAAAAAATATTACATCATTGGCTAAAAAGTGGCTTATTCTAAGAGTGCAAAAATATTATTATATAAGTAGAATTGGAAATATCAGTACATTTAAAGATAAAAATTACCATCATACTGTATGTCAATAATGCATTTAATAAAATTTAACATCTACCTCATAAACATTTAATTCCTGTTAGAATAGTCTGGATCTTTTCTTAAGATAAATACTCTAAAAGCAGCACATACCATGCTTAACAGGAAACTAAAAACATCCCCATAAAGGTCAGGGAGGAAACAGTAGTGCCCATATAGGACTTTATGACACTGTTTTCAAATATGCTAGCCAAAGCAGTAAGATTTTAAAAAAAATGGTTATTAAAAAATGAGACAAAATTAGCATTATTTGTACGTACTAGAATTTTCATGTTAGAATAGCCAAGGAGATCAACTGAAAAACCATGAGAACTTACGGCAATTTAGTAAGGTAACCAGCTTGGAAATGAGTATATAAATTCAGATATGTATGTGTGTGCATATATATGCTTATATGATGTAGATGTATATATAACATTAGTTTTATGTTAGTAATCAGAAACAATGGTTTATTTTATTTTATTTTTTTGAGGCAGGGTCTTGCTCTGTCACCCAGGCTGGAGTATAGTGGTGCTATCTCGGCTCACTGCAACCTGTGCCTTCCAGGCCCAGGCAATCCTCCTACCTCAGCCTCCTGAGTAACTGGGACTACAGGCACGCGCTACCACACCCAGCTAATTTTTGTATTTTTTGTAGAGACGGGGTTTCACCATGTTGCCCAGGCTGGTCTTGAACTCCTGAGCTCAAGTGATCCACCCACCTCAGCCTCTCAAAGTACTGAGATTATAGGCATGAGCCACTGTGCCTGGCCACAATGGTGTATTAAAAGGTTTCATTCACACTGTGAACAAAATGTATAAAACCTGAGGAAGAAATAAGAAATGTGCAAGGCCTCTGTGGGAGCTATAAACTGTCTACCCAGGGGCATAGATATAAACTATCTCCTCAGAGGCACTAGTGATGATGTGGTAGGTGTCCTCTGAAAATCAGAAATAGCTGCTGAATTTTGTAAAATGCCTTTTGGGCATTCACAGAGATCTTACTATTTTTCTTTTTAGATATAACGATTTGATGGATTTAAATATCTTCACCTTATAATAAACTTTAAGTCAGGTTTTTCTAAATCTTCCTTTTGGAATTTTGTTTTTTAACATGAAAGGTGAATTAATATCATAAATTTTTCTTGGTCCCTTATTGTGTTATATATAAAATAAGGGTATGTGTGCATGGTTAGTTCTAAAGTTCCTGGTAACTTTAACATTCTGTGATTTTATGGTTTTAGACATTTTTTGCCAAGAGACAGGGGCTTGCTCTGTTGTTCAGGCTGGTCTCGAACTCCTGGCCTCAAGGGATCCTCCTGCCCTGGCCTCCCAAAATGCTGGTGTAACAGGCATGAGCCACCGCTCATGGCCAGACTTTTAAACATTTCTAACTCAGAGAAGTGTTTGGATTTTACCTCTTGAATATGTTGTGCAAATTTGCTTTAGGTATGGGATTTCTAGTTTGTTGAATTCTATTTTACTTAAAAAATTTTTTTATATGGCTCCAATCAGATCAAACCAGCCTATGTAGTATCATAGAAGTAACATTAAAATATTGAGAATTTTGAAGGGTTCCAGGTATCCTGAAGACTTTACTGTCACAGGATAAAAACACTTCTAGGGCTGTCCTTCACCAGACCCAGCCTCTGCTGTTCCATTGCCCTTGCTGCCCTCCTCCGTCCAGTTTGTCTGCTACCTTCTTGCTTAGCCAGGGTGCGTGTTGTTTGGCATCTGCCTTCACATGGACGTTGTGCTGCAGTTGGTTGCTTCTCCAGCTAAGTAAGAACTGTCTGAGGATCCATGTTTATCTTTGCCATCTCCATGGTCTCCAACACTCTGCAGAGTCCTTAGCAAAATGTATGGTTTTAGTGAATTGATGGCAGCTGTCCCTTGTATTTCCAGGAAAGTTTTGAATTCTCAGGAGAAAGTAGGTTTGATATTTCAAAACGAATGTGGTTGGCCAAATGTTTTATATTGGGATTAAAGAAATTATTTTAGTGGCACAAACTTCCAGAAAGCTTGTGCATAAGAGTTTTTCCTCACCCCACACCACTACAAAGGTGACCCAGAAATCCTGAGCCAGCGGAACTCCCGGGGGGTGCAGGTATCACAGGGACCTTGGCCATGCCACTGTCTCCTTTCGTGCCTGTCCCAGAGACCTAACATCACCATGGTCTCCTTTCCCTCAGTCTTTCATAAGTATTTGTAAATATTCTTTTACCAATATCATTCTTTCTCTGTTCTTTTTCCTTTTTAACCCTTGCTCTTTTGCTTCAGAAAAATTTTTCTTTTTTCTTTTATGCTCTCCTCATTTCCAACTTCCTGTTCCAAATTAAGCCTAATTATGGTTGAGTGTTAAGATTAGGGTTTATGATAAACCTAGAAAGATAAAGTAATACATTTTGATGTGAAACTATATCTAGTAAAGAACTGGTGCCAGCCACCTCCAAAGCCCTTGAAAATCCCCTTTGTTTTATCTGCCAGAGAATTCATCTCTTTCTCTAATTGGTCCTGCTTTTCTCTCTAGCACAAGCAGCCAAATTAAAAAAAAAATCTTGGAAGGTTACATTATAAGCAGTCTAACCTTTTGATCTGTAAGCAGATAAACAAAGAGTCTATTCATAGTGGTAAAAAACTATTATGAAAATTATCTGTTTATAGTTATATTTTGGCCTCTTTTGCTCTCCCCTCAGTAGTACGTTATAGTATGCTGAAGTTACATGGAATTAATATGCTTCCAAACTGGACCAAAAATGTGATATAACAGCCTGTATTTGCAGGTTAACAAAATATGAGTGAGAGGGGTATATGGCTCTGAGTGCTTTGTTTGCCCATGCGTATTTGTGTTTCTGTGTTCCTCCTGCACAACTTCCCTGACAGCCTGTGCTTTATGCTTTCATAGGGATTTTGAATCATAAGGGAAAGAAGAAAGATTGCAAATCAAGAGATAACAGTAATCGGATCAATGATGAAATTTTAGTGTAAACTATACATTAAAATGACCTCTTCTGTAAATTTTGGTATCCAGAACCTTATGCTAACACTTTCATATAGAAAACAGGGCTTGAAGTATCACAAGCATGCCTTTTTCATTTACTGTTTTCTCATTACTCAAGTTATTCCTATTTTTTTTGAGACAGAGTCTTGTGTTGTCACCCAGGCTGGAGAGCAGTGGTGTAATCATGGCTCACTGCAGCCTTGACCCCCCAGGCTCAAGTGATCCTCCTGCCTCAACCTCTCGAGTAGCTGGGACCACAGACGTGTGCCACCTCACTTGGCTAATTTTTTAAGTTTTTAGTAGAGGTGGGGTCTTGCTGTGTTGCTCAGGCTGGTCTCATCCCTATTAATGTGAATTCTGGTACCAGCTTCGACTCTGGAGATGCTCTGGGGCTTCTTGATGGCTGTGGTCAGCCCACACCATGGTCATGTGCTTGCCAGCATTCTGGTCATTCCTCTCTTATCTGCTGCCTCTAATCTGTTCCTGTGTGCCTGGAGACTGGTAGCCAAACCTGCCAGAACTGTATACAGACCAGAAGTGCTTCTCCTAGTAGTACGCAGGTGTGGAGTTTAGGGCACAGTCATTTTAAGCTTCTCTGGAGCTCTCTTCCTTTTCCCACTGATGACATCTCAGGTAGCTGAGTGGCCATAGAAATGAGTCTTAGATAAAATGTCACTGCACAAGCATGTGGTCAGGTGGTGTTCCCGTGCCCTGGCACCTGTGGAAGATGCGTGGGCCTGCTTTCTTTTTTTTTTTTTTGAGACGGAGTCTCGCTCTGTCGCCCAGGCTGGAGTGCAGTGGCGCAATCTCGGCTCACTGCAAGCTCCGCCTCCCGGGTTCACGCCATTCTCCTGCCTCAGCCTCTCCGAGTAGCTGGGACTACAGGCGCCCGTCACCACGCCCGGCTAATTTTTTGTATTTTTAGTAGAGACGGGGTTTCACTGTGGTCTCGATCTCCTGATCTCGTGATCCGCCCGCCTCAGCCTCCCAAAGTGCTGGGATTACAAGCGTGAGCCACCGCGCCTGGCCACGTGGGCCTGCTTTCTGTTGCTTTCTTGTACCACATCACACCCCTCCTGGCCTCAGGGCTCCTGCATGGGCTTCCCTGTGCCTGGATGCTCCTCTCTCAGCATGTTACGGCTGATCCTCCATGGGTTGACTGCAAGGCCCAGTTTGCACAGGATACTTCCAGTTAACACCTAATTGTGGATCAGTTTACTCCTGTTATTTTTACTCTTGAAAAGTGCCCTAATTTGGAAGATAAAATATACCATCTCCTACTTACCATTTCAGGTCTCAGTCCAGTGTCACCTCTTCAGATAGACCTTTCCCTTTCTCTCTCAGGGGGCAAGTTTCCTGGTTTGTTGTGGCTGCAGAATAAACCCCAGGGCTTGGTTGGGCTGAGCCAGGGTTTGCCAGCAGACAAATTCAGGCTTCTTTCTATGTGAGGGCCCATGGCAGGCCAGCATGGGAGGATGTGAGATGGGAGGGGCAGCCAGGTGCTGGGAGGGTTGGGAGAGACATGGGGAGGAAGAGTGAGGACTGAAGCCAGGGGAAGAAACATGGAAGTGTGCTGTAAGCTTTGTGCACACCAGCCCTTGATGAGTTTTAATCTGCTTTACCCCTCAAGGCTGTAAGAGTCAGATCTGAGTGTTTTGAAAATGAGAAGGTGTGTGCGATTACCTTGAAGAGAACTGATACAGGAGAGATCTCTGTTGAGGCCTGATTATAAGTGGATGACATTAAATAAACAAGCTTCATTTTTCCTAGGTGATAGATTGGACTGTTAGACAAAACTTTGGATTCAGAGAAAAGGCACTCTAGGTGCATTTCGCCTCCTTTCTTTACCTTGATGGATTTTCATGTTGGTCAAATGAAGATTTGGGCTACATCTGTGAAATCCCTTCCAATTTTTAGAAGTATATAATTCTGTTGTATGCTCTAGTGAGTCCAGACTATAAAGCATTTTCCCCTAATTGTGGGCCAGAAAGGAAAATTTCCAAATAAGGATGCACAATCCACTCTGGGAAAGACAGGGAAACAATAACTAGAATACACGTCTAGCCTTTGCCCTGGCATGAAAAGAATGCAGACTGTTAGCTGACCTAAAGGTTTCTGTTTTATTTCAAGTTTAGGTGAAATGGTCAGCTTCGACCATTACTCCCAAAGAAGTTTCTCTCCAGACTTTTAAGATATTTGTGCAATATTAAGATGGTTTTATTATCTGTGAGACAGCTGTGGTCACTTTTATTTATGAAACTGCCATGTTTATTGTATATGTATCAGGAGCAGTGCTGGAAAGCTAAATTTAGAGAAATAAACTTGGGCTCACAAATGATTATGGTGACATTCAGTATACCCCCCAGTGACACTATCACTAACATTGCTAGGTCGCCTCCCAGCAGTTTAGCCATCTCAACCATAAAGGAATGGTGAAGTAATGATGGCAACTTGCCTCATTGGAGAGTGTGCAGACCGCCATTTTAAACTGTAATTGTCAGGATTAGACCTCGACCGTGGTGAAATGTTGGACATAAAGGTACGTGAACAAAGCTAAGTGCAAAGTTGTGTGAATGCTGATTCAATCTTTGTGAAAGTACTGTCCACAGGACACAAATTGGCAAAATTCATTTGCCTTACAGTGTTTAAAGTTTTTTGAATTATAACACTTTGGGCCTGAGTTCTCCACTTGCTGCAGTTTCTGCCAGCCCCTTTGTTCTTTACTTGGCTCTCGCAGACATTTATTTACCTATTTAGCTCTACAGACAGTTGAAGTTTTTGGTGTGTGTGTTTTTTTTTTTTTTGGTGGAGACGGAGTTTTGCTTTTGTTGCCCGTGCTGGAGTGCAGTGGTGCGATCTCGGCTCACTGCACTCTCCACCTCCCAGATTGAAGCGATTCTCCTGCTCAGCCTCCCAAGTAGCTGGGATTTACAGGCATGTGCCACCATATTTGTCTAATTTGGTATTTTTAGTAGAGACAGGGTTTCACCACGTTGGTCAGGCTGGTTTTGAACTCCTGACCTCAGTTGATCCACCTGCCTCAGCCTTCAAAAGTGCTGGGTTTACATGCCTAAGCCACTACACCCGGCTGGCAGTTGAAGTTTTGACCCCTGATTAAAAAAAGAAAAGACTATTATAATATTGGAATTTAAATTACAATAGATGATTTTTAAATAAAATAAATTTTAAAAATTGATATACTGTAAATATGCAGTGAGGAGATAATTGATCTTCCTGGTTACTTCCCAGGGAAGCAGGACTCAAGACCAGATTTGTGTGCAGAATTTGTGGGGGCTGCCTTGGGAACAGTACCAATGAGGGGGTGAGGGAAGCCGGTTGGGCAGAGGGAGAAGCTAAGATGGATGCAGCTGCGACAGCTGCCTCTTCAGTCCCAGGGGATTGAGCTGGAATGGGCCTTCACAGTGTCCCAAATGGAGACGAGGTAGTCACATCACTCTCTCCCCCCATCAGTCTTGGAGGGGAGTCTGCAGAGAATCTGTTTCTTTGCCTTTTCCAGCAGTCTTGCCCTGCATTTCCTTTATACATCTCAAACACTCACTGAGTATTTTCTTCTTTCAAAAGTTTATTCTCGGGGAGGTGGCTCCCTGGCTGACCACAGGTCCTGCCTGCATTCAGCCTGGCTGACTCAGGAGGTCAGCGCCCAGACCTGACTCATTTTCTTCCACTCCTTGCTGACCTCACCAGGGCCTGCTTCCTGGCACCTCATTTGACCAAGCCCTCTGCCCACCTCCTCTTTGCCTGTGGTGGGTGGGCAGGCCAGGACAGGCTCACCCTGCAGTGTGGAGGGCGGGGTCAGAGGCCCCTGGACAGCCTGGGGCCGCCTCTGTGCTCCGCAGCTCAGTTTTGGCGGGAGAGCCCTGGGCAGTTGTCAAGAAAGTGCGCCTCTGTTTCCGGGGTAATGCTGTGGGCCCAGCACCTTCAGCCTGCAGCCCCCAGAGGGGATGTAGTCATGCCAAAGCTCCTGATGCCATCATCATCCCGTTAGAACCCCTCACCTCCTCCTCCACTCATAAGTCATTTGCCCTAAGCCAGCACAGCACTTCGAATTCAGACACTTGATCATCATCTAAGTGTGAATCCCATTTCATTAATTTTTGCCTAGAAATTGGCAGTCTCTTTAAAATCTTTTAATGCTTTTGTTTACTGCAAGTTTTCTTCCATTACTTTTTCTTCTGTGTGTGCCCTCTCCTGGCTCTCTGGCTTTCCTGTTATACTTGTATTGGATCTTTTCAATACTCTATGTCTCTTAAGTTTTTAAAACTTCTATTCATTTCAGTATTCTTTTATTCACAACTCTGAGTGAATTTTCTTAGTCTTCTCATTCATTGATTGGATTTTCTGTAGTATTCAGTATTGCTAGTGATCATTATTTTGCAAGTGACAGCAATATTTTCTGATGTGACATTTTCCCTTTTAACAAATATATTTTTCTTTAAAAATCTTTCTGAAAATTGGATGACTTTCTGAAGGACTGTTACTACACTGGCCCTGCTGGGTATGTGGGTACCCATGACTGTTCTGCTCCTGGAGATTAAGTACTGGGACTTCTGTAGCTCAGGTCCCAGGGGGCCTGGGCCTCTGTCGGGTGGGACAGTGGGCTGGATGCACATTTAGGGTAGGCTTTAGTGCAGCATTCCTAGTTTGTGAACTTCTGTGTCATGCCAAGGGATTTGAATCCAGGTGTGAATTCAACTACTCAGAAAAGAGAACCATACTGACTTATGGCACATTGAGTAGAGAGTATTTTTTAAATGAATTTGGCCTGATTTAAACTATATTCAGCCGCCTTGGCTTATGTAAATGCACAAATTTCTGCAGATTCTCTGCATAGAAGATTTTTTTTTCATGCTTTCTGGAACGAAAATTCTTATCCTGGCTTCCTTTATTTACTAGCTGTAGGATCGCAGGCTAGTTTCTTTCTTGCTTGCTTCATTCCTCTCCTGTGTAAAATGGGGCTGATAGTATTTCCTTAGGGAGTTCTTTGAACAAAGCCCAGAAGTTAATAAGTTCTCAATGAATGTTAATAAATGTTAAATAAATTAGCAGAAAATGTTAGTTTCAAAAAAATCTTAACCCCTTCTCTTTTTCTTTTGTCTCCTCTGCCTCGTTTTCCTACTTTTCAGTCATTTTCCTTGAGGGTAGGCAACATTTCATTTCTCACCAAATGCAGACAGGTGCTTCTCCCTACTTCCGTGTCCCTCTCCTTCTTCCAGTACCCTTCTTGCCTTCTCTCAGTTATTCTTTATGTAGTCAGGGAGTGTATTGGTTCCTGTTGCTGCTATAACAAATAACTACAAATTTGGTGGCTTCAAAACCAACGCAGAATTATTTCCTGGCAGTTCTAGAGGTTAGAATTCTAAAGTCAAGGTACTGGCAGGGCTGTGTTCCTTCTGGAGGCTTCAGGGGAATATCAGTTTCCTTGCCTTCCCAGCTTCTAGAGGCCACAAGCATTCCTCAGCTTGTGGCCCCTTCTTCCCTCTTCAGAGTATATTGCTTCAACCTCTTGGGCTGTCATCACATCTCCTTTTTCCATCCCTGATTGTCCTGCATCCCTGTTGTAAAACCCTGGTGATTATATTGAGCCCAGCAGAGAATTCAGGATAAACTCTTTATCTCAATATCCTTAAGCACAACTGCAAAATCCCTTTGTTGTGTGACAAACTCACAGGTTCTAGGAATTAGGATGTGGACATATTTGGGGGATTGTTATTCAGTGTGCTGCAGAAAGGTAGATGTGTAAACCTTTCATCATAGCACAATGCAGGTGGGACCTGCACAGTGGTGCCCTGAGCAAAAGGTGTGGACCTCAGACAAGGAAGCAGTTATTTCTGAGGACATTGGGAAAAGTTTGACAGAAGAGAGATGTTTGAGCTGAGTCTTAAAGGATGAAGAGGCCAGGGAAGTTTGGAAGGCTTTTAGGCTGAGGAAACAACACTTGCTAAGAAATAGACTTGTAAAAAAAATCCAGCAATTTTGAGGAATAGTGAAATCTTTGATGTTGCTAAGACACAGGGTATATTGAGGAGAGTGGTAGGCAAAGAAAATTGTAGGTTAAAACTAGAATGTGCTGTGATAATGAGCTTCCAGTGTATCCTGTGAAGAGAGGGGAGCCAGTGGAGTTGTTTTGGTGGCTTTTCAAATATAAATTTTTGTCTGATTGTGTAAGTAGTTTTCTTCTTCTAGAAAATGAAGAAACCAAATAAATATATCAAGAAAATAAAATCGTTCAAAGCCCTGCCACTCAGAGATAATGACTGTTGACATTTCTGTGTAGTGTCATTATTGAGCCATTTGTGTGTCTGTTTACCCAGTTGAAACATCACTGTAAATTAAATTTCATATCTTGAATTCTTAATGGCATATCAACATTTCTTCATGTAATTAAATACTCTCAACTATCCTTAACATCTCCATAATATCCTATTGTATATATTACCATAACTTATTTAATCCTTCATTGTTAGATTCAATATTTTTCTATTTTATTTTATTTATTATTATTATTTTTTGAGACAGAGTCTCTCTGTCGCCCAGGCTGTAGTGCAGTGGTGTGATCTCGGCTCACCACAACCTCCGCCTCCTGGGTTTAAGCAATTCTTCTGCCTCAGCCTCCCGAGCAGCTGGGACCACAGGCATGTGCCACCACGCCCGGCTAATTTTTGTATTTTTACTAGAGACGGGGTTTCACCATGTTGGCCAGGATGGTCTTGAACTCCTGACCTCGTGATCCGCCTGCCTCGGCCTCTCAGAGTGCTGGGATTAACAGGCATGAGCCACCTCACCCAGCCATATTTTATTTCGACTTTATTTATTTTTGAGTAAGAGTCTGTCTTGCCCTATCACCCTGGCTGGGGTGCAGTGGTATGATCACTGCTCACTGCAGCCTTGACTTCTCAGGCTCAAGCAATCCTCCCACCTCAGTCTCCCTAGTAGCTGGGACTGCGGGCATGAGCCACCACTCCTGACTCCTCTCTGTTTTAAATAATACTAACACATAGATCTGTGTTTAAGTTTTTGAGTGTTTCCTCAGGGCAGGAGTGCTTCTCCTCTGTTTATTCTCTTGAGACATGAGATCAGGTAGAAATGTTCTCGTGTCTAGGTGGAGGAGACCCCAGTGTGCCCTTTCATTCACTCCTGGGCTCTAGAGTGGAAACTTCTGTGTCTTTCTCTGTGTGATGATTTGTGTGGGGGCCAAGGGCCAAACCCATATTTAGCAAAGAAATAGTGTGATCCACTTAAAAGGGGATTTAATAACTTGAGATGGAGATATCAAGCTGAACATTCACAACAAGCATAACTAAATCGGAGAGGCAGAAGAAAGCATTAACCAGAAAAATAAGTACTAACTTTTAAAGAGTGATTACTCCTGATTTAAAACTTTTACTAGATGAAATACAAAGGGTAACAGTCTCTGTTGAGAACTGAATTAATTTTCTGGAAGGAGTGTCTTGTAAAACAAAGATATTGTGAGGTGAAAAATGTAAGATGCTTAAGGGATCTATGTAGGAGGCCTAATAATTGAACAATAGGATTCTTAGAAGGGGACAAAGTAACAGATGGAAAATACATATTATAAAAGAAGAAACCCATCTGAGCTGAATAAAATTTTAGACTTCAGGTTGAAAGGACTCATGGAATTCTTTTTTAAAAGACATAATTGCTGGACTGCAGCAATAAAGATAGAAATCCTGTCAACTTCTAGACAGGAAGATAGGTCAGTTTTGAGGGGAATTGGGTTGCCATTGGAATTCTTATCCACTTCACAAAGAAGCTACAATAGAGTCTGTATGGCTTATTGACTCTAAAGAACTAATATAAATCTTCTGTATTCAACCATATCAGCCTAGGTTTTTACTTGCATGCCACAGAAGTTGATTTTGGTTGGCTTAGGAAGAAAAATAAATTTTTAAGGATGAGTTGCTATGAAATTGTTAGAAGGGCTAGAGAGGGATACCTGCAGGCACTGCAGCCAGGGACAGTGCATCAAATCTTACACAGATTTGGCCCAGGCCAGATGCTGCTGCTGTGTTCCTGGGCGTAGACAGTGTAGCTCGCACCAGATGCTGCAGGCACTAAAGTCTACAGTGAGCACCTTGGCCACTGCTTTCCGGGATCTTGATCTTGCTGCAGCTACCATTGTTGCAGTGAGCATTTTCCATCATAGTCCTTGCTTTGCAGCATTAGTTCCTGAATCAAAGTCTGGGACAGGTGTAAATAATGGCAGGTTCAAGGGGCTTCCTAGCTGCAAGGGGGCACTGAGAAGGCAGGCAGCTGGCATTTGTAGCTTATTTAATGGGAGGTAGACCCTACCTTTAACTGGGACTAATAAGGTGGGAAAGTCCCCAGGCTTAGGAAAGAAGGGTTCAAAAGCTAGGTAGTCAGATAGAATGTCGGAGATCAAGTACTCTTGCCCAGTTATAATTCGGTGAACCAGGGCAAAAGAAGAATATTTTTAGCCATGAGGGATTCATCCATCTCATTTGAACAAAAAATTCAAATGTCCAATTAGATGCTGGTAATTGGCTCAGAATAGAAATATGAAGATAGAAGAAAATGAATAATATAAGAAACAGTAGAGAGCAGTGAATGTTGCAGCAGGAGACATTGCATGCATAAATGGAAGATATTAACATGGCTGAAGATTCAGAATGTAAGTGTAAAGTAAGAATTCTTGAAAGGAAAGATCGTACTGCCTTGGAACATCTAGGAAATAGCATGGAACTAAAAATTCTAGACCATATCAGCAAAATCCTGGACTAGGATTGCAGGCATTCAGATATAAAATTCCTCTAAAAATTTCATCTTTGTTGGTGAGGGACTGGGGGGCATGGTTATTTAGTTGGGATGAAGGTTTAATTAAGAGTGTTAGAAATGGCAGGTAACTACTAACCGAGTAGTAAAACATAGTATTCCAAAAATAACAGGGATCAAGGATGATAGTGAGTGCAGAGGTAAGCAGGCCAGGAAGGAATAAAGAGAAGTAATATCAAATTAGCTAAAGCGAGGAGAGGAAAAAGATGAAATGAGTTAACAAATAGTAAACAAAATCAAGTGGAAACAGTAAAGCCAAATGAGCAGCCCCACAAATACTCGTCAGCTAAATTCACCTATTAAAAAACAAAGGTCCAGAATATTAGTGTCAGAGCAAGATGCAAGAACAAAAGCATTGAACAGGACTAAGACGTACTATATATTGGGAGAAACCAAAAATATAAAGTATAACTGCCTTTAAGCGGCAAAATGCATAGAACAAACACTAGGAACAAAAGAATTTGATAAGAAACATACTATACTAAGAGATGTTAATTACGTCTCTTCTAATTTGATGGGTCAGCTAAGCTAAATTGCCAACTTGGATGCTCACAGGGGCCGGTGGGTAGCATGAATATGTGAATTATATGGTGGGAGACCAGGGATGGTGGGAATTGCACAGTGATCTGGATAATGCATGTCTTGCCTAAAGGCATTGAAATTCATACATTTTAAAGCACTTTGCCCGCCAAACAAAATATATTTGTAGCTTGCTTGCAGCCTGCCAGTTTTCAACCTTTGAAACAAAAAAGCAAAAGTATAGAGGTTAGAAACAACATATGCAACAAATTTATTGCATATGTTGCAAACATATTTATTGCAAAAATGTACAGGGAATATGCAACAAATTTATTGCATATGTTGCAAACATATTTATTGCAAAAATGTACAGGGAATGTACATTTTTCCCTAGGTCTAGGGAGTATTTACAGAAGTTGATCATGTCCTTTATCACAAAACAAAAAGTGAAATATGAAAATTTTGATTTTTATATGCAATAATCTGTCCTGTCAGTCCAGTGAAATCAGTGGTAAAAAAAGATGATTCTAACAACAACAACAATAAAAACTACCTTGGAGTTAAGAGCCACTGTTGTAAAATAATCTCTGCACCAAAAGAAAATCTAGACAAATTATAAGTCATCTAGAAATAAAAGAAATAGAAGCATTTTGGTATCAAAATTTGTAGAATAGAACTGAATCTACAGTCAGGAAAAAGTATAATCGTAGATGCTTTTATTAGTATAAGAAAGACTGAAAATATAAGAGTGAAATATTCAACTTATGAAACTAGAAAAAAGTACAAAATAAAGAGAAAGGTAAAAGCTGAAATGAATGAAATAGAAAATAAAATGGTAGAGAAGATAAAATAAGAACAACACTAGTTCTTTGAAAAGGCAAATAATGGAAATTATTCTTGATTAAAGGAAAAAGGAAAAAGTATTAACAAAGAAGAATCTATTGTTATAGGTATGGAATAAATGAAAAATTAAATCTGCAACAATACTTGTGAAGCCCTGGAGGAAGTGGGCAATTTCCCCTCAAAATATAAACTCACAAATTGTTTTCTGGAAAAAATATAAAACCTGAAGTATTATTGCTACTATTTAACGTTGTTTTGGTATTGATGCAATAAGGCAAAAACACTTTTTGTTTTAAATACTGAGAAAGAGAAAAATAAACTTGACCCTAAGAATAAGAGAGTTTGTGATTATATATAAGATAAATATAAAAACAAAATACCTTTTTTCTATGCCATCGATAACTGGTTAGCATTGAAATGTGAAAAAAAAATTCAGTTCACACATACCATAAAATATCTAGGAGTAATTTAAACTAGAAAATTATAGGACATAAAGTGAATAAATATTAAATCTTACTGTGGTTCATATAACAAGACCTGAAATAATGGAGAAACTGCACTATGTTTCAGGATGGGTAGACATAATGTTATAAAATTATCCTTCCCAAGTAGCCTGGTTAAGAGTCTAATTCTCCCCAGAATTTTTCATTGGGAAAAAAGGAAGCTCCTTACATTTAAGTCTTAGAAAGAGTCTTTTTAAACTTGGCATGTTCTTAATAACTTTATTTTTGAATAACGAAGTAATACTTCAGAAAACCTCAATTTTTTCCCTTCCTTCCTTCCTTCCTTCCTTCCTTCCTTCCTTCCTTCCTTCCTTCCTTCCTTCCTTCCTTCCTTTCTTTCTTTCTTTCTTTTTTTTTTTTTTTTTTTTTGAGACAGGGCCTCACTCCACTTTCCCAGGCTGGAGTGCAGTGGCATGACCTGCACCCTCTGTAGCCTCAACCTCCAGGGCCCAGGTGATTCTTTCACCTCAGCCTCCCAAGTAGCTAGAACTACATACAGGTATGCACCACCATGTCCCGCTAAACTTTTTGTATTTTTAGTAGAGACAAGGTTTTGCTGTGTTGCTCAGGCTAGCTGCAAACTCTTGGACTCAAGTAATCCGCCTTCATTGGCCTCTCAAAGTGCTAGGATTACAGGCATGAGCCACCACGCCCGACCTCTTCAATTTGTTTTAAATTGAGTTTTATAGAGGCCACCTGACAGAATTGGTTTAAAAAAAGGATAGACAATTTTTTTTATTTAGTACTTATTCCATTGGGTATGATCTCATAGTTACAAGTATTGTTGAATTGAGGCTTTGAAAGACTATATAACAGTGCAATAATTGGTTAGGTTGTAGAGATCACAAATGTATACTACAGGAAGAATGTTTTTAAAAAAACTGACCTAATGTCATATAAATACGTATTTGTGACTTAGTATAACATTTTCAATGACAGCATAATACTATCACGGGATTCAGAAAGTACTGAGTCTCAAGTAGCTTAGAGGATAGAGGAAAGGGGTGAGGAAAGAGAGAACCAAGGTGACGCATGATACCTGCACTGCCAGTTAAAGAGAGCTTCCAGAAAATGCTTCATCCGCTTGGCCAGAACCTAGCCATCTGGCCACACCCAGCTGCAAAAGAGGTTGGAAGTGTTCTGGAACCACCAAGTGCCCAACAAAAAGTTGAGTTACTGAGGAAGAAAAGAGAACAAATAATGGGGCACAACTAGCCTCTACTTGGACATACGTAGTACTCTGGGGGAAAACATTATAAAATATGCTGAAATATTAGTACGCTTGTAAACAAATAAAAGTAAATGCCAAAAGAGGTGGTGGTGGAGGTCAGTAGGTATAGGGTGATGAGCAATCAAGTGGCAAAAAAGAAAAGCAAAGGTGTTCAACATCAGTAGTAATCAGAGAAATGCATATCAAAAGAAATCAGTTTTCAACCTTCAAAAATAATAACTTCCAGGGGTGGTAAGTGTACAGAGAAACAATTACTCCTATATGTCCACCCCAGTGTGAATGATTGCAATCTTTTTTATAAAGCAATCCGGCAACAGTTTTGAGATTGAAAATATGTTTCCCTTGAGGAATCTAGGAATTCTGTCTTGTAGACATAAAAGCACAAGTACATACTTACATTGCAAATATAGGAAAAGTTTGTTAATTGCAGTACTTTTTTTGTTCTGGCCTGAATCTAGGAATACTGAATGTCCCTCAGTAGGAATTGGTTAAATAAATTATAGTACAGTCATCCTCAGTATCCTTGGGAGATTAATTCCAGGATCTCCTATGGATACTAAAATCCGCAGATACTCAAATCCCTGATATAAAATGCTATAAAATGGTATAGTATTTGCATTTAAACTACACACATTCTCCCATATAGTTTAAATCATCTCCAGATTACTTATACTACCTAATACAATGTAAATGCCATGTAATTTGTTGTTATACTGTATTGTTTAGGGAATAATAACAAGAAAAACGTGTCTATATACATTCAGATGTACCCATCCCTTTTTTCCCCAAATATTTTCTATCTGTGGTTGGTAGAATTCTGGATGGGGAACCCACAAATAATGGAAGGCCGACTATATCATTCTTACGAAATTTTATTACATAAGAATGATGTCGACCAGGCGCGGTGGCTCATGCTTGTAATCCTAGTACTTTGGGAGTCCGAGGCAGGCGAATTGTCTGAGCTCAGGAGTTCAAGACCAGCCTGGGCAACATGGCAAAACCCCATCTCTACTAAAAAAAAAAAGACAAAAAATTAGCTGGGTGTGGTGGCACGTGCCTATCGTCCCAGCTACTCGGGAGGCTGAGGCATGAGAATCGCTTGAACCCGGGAAATGGAGGTTGCAGTGAGCTGAGATTGTGCCACTGCACTCCGGCCTGGGTGACAGAGCAAGACTCTTGTCTCAAAAAAAAAAAAAAAAAAAAAAGATGTAGACGTAAGAAATATTATTAAAAAGGACAAGTGAGAGCTATTTCCTGGAAGCTATGACCAGGATGTATTCTAAGGTGACAAATATAACTCACAAGAGAGTGTTTACACCTTTATGTCATAGTGCCTATGCTGTGATCCCAAACGAAAGGCTAAGCATGTTTGTGTCAACATGGGGAGAGTCTTGGAAGAATACATTCTTTCCAGGCTGTTCATAATGATTATCCCAGGCAAGTAGGGGATTTTCATTATTTTGCTCTTAGAAAGAGCATGTATTGTTTTTATATGTGAGGGCTTAGGGGAGTTTAGTGATTAAAAGTATGAACTTTGGAGCCCGCATTTCCTGAGTGTGAATTCCAGCTCAAGCTGTGTGATCTTGGGCAAGTTATCTCTACTGTGCCTCCGTTTCCTCCTTGGTAAAATATATGTAGAAACAGGACCTACTGTATATAGTTTCAAACAAGTCAATATATGTAAAGTATTTGATACCGTAGAAGTTCTACATAAGAGTTCTATATAAGAGAGGGCCGGCTTTATTATTTTTAAACATTTTAAGTATTATTATTAAAGTAAGTCAAGGGTAGAGGAAAGGTCATTGTATTCTTTCCGTGGTAAAGTGCTGAACATATTTTCATCAGTCCTAGAGCTTGATTTTGAAGAACATGGTGATGCAGCAAAATATTTCTTAATTATGCCTTTGCCTCGTTTTCAGTGGAGTGAAGAAACAGGATCAGCTGGCCTGAGAAAGTGCGAAGCATCTAGTTTTGTATTTAACAGAGTGGGCTTTATAGCTGTCTTCACTGTGTTTTTGGAATTGGCTGATTGTCCACAGAATTCACAATGGTTCGATGTCTAAACACTTCAGTGATGCAAAAATCAGTTTGGGAAATAGAGACGCTTGAATGAATGGGTTTTGAGATAAAAATCTGTCTTGTCATCCTCCTGAGGTGGAGCAGATTGCATTTTCCTGCTGAGGCTGTGACTCTCCCTTGTCCCACATGCCCTCCTACAGTGTGACTCTGCCACTTCCTCTGTCAAGGGATCTACATCTTGAATTTAGGCAGGCCTGGAACTGCTTCAGCTGGTAGAAGAGGGTGTAAGTGCTCCTCTGACTGCTGAGGCTAGGTTATAAAAGGCCGTACAGGCCCCTCTTGTTTGCGGGGGCACTTGTGCTTGGAGCTGTGAGCCATTCTGTAATAATTCCAACCACTCTGAGGCCACCATGCTGGGGAGACTACCACATGGTGCTCCAACCCACAGTCCGTGGAGCTCTCATCTCAGCCAGGGTTTCGGATGGCTGGAGCCACCTCCTAGTGTCTATGTGAGAATGGCCCAGCCAAGCTCTTCCCAAATTCCTGACCCGCAAAATGATCAGAAAATAAAATGGTTGTGTTAAATGATGAAGTTATGGGGAAATTTGCTCTGAAACAGTGGTGGCAGGAATGTAAGGGTTAGTAAACAGCAGCGACTCTGTGATGAAGGAATTCATTCGTTCATGTTGGAAAGACCTTTGCCGAGCCAACCTCCACTGCTCCTTGCACCCAGATGGATGGTCCCATGAACCAGAAACATTTGTCTAGTGATAATCACAGGAGTCTTCAAGTGTGGTGTCCTGTTTTGTATTTTTATTTATTTATTTATTTTGAGGCACAGTCTCTCTCTGTTGCCCAGGCTGGAGTGCAATGGCGCGATCTTGGCTCACTGCAACCTCTGCCTCCTGGGTTCAAGTGATTCTTCTGCCTCAGCCTCCTGAGTAGCTGGGACTACAGGCGTGTGCCACCACACCCAGCTAATTTTGGTATTTTTAGTAGAGGCAGGGTTTCACCATGTTGGTCAGGCTGGTCTCGAACTCCTGACCTCAGGTGATCCACCCTCCTCGGCCTCCCAAAGTACTGGGATTACAGGCATGAGCCACTGCACCCAGCTTGTGTTTTGTATTTTTTATTTCACGTTGCATTTTAACTACAGACACACCTTGGTGATACTGTGATTTCAGTTTCACACCACCACAATAGGATGAATTAACATGAGGTTTTTGGTTTCCTGGTGCATACAAAAATTATGTTTACACTATATTGTAGTCTAAGTGTGCAATAGCATTATGTCTTAATAAAAGCAATGTACATGCCTTAATTTAAAAAATATTGCTAAAAAATGCTCACAAAGTAAGCACATTCTGTTGGAGAAATGGTGCTGATAGACTTGCTTGATGCAGGGTTGCCACAAGCCTTCAATTTGTAGGAAATGTATTATCTGCAAAGCACAACAAAGCAAAGCTCAATAAAGCAAGTGCTTGTATTGTGTCTCATGTATACTAAAAGTATGCCAAATGATTTACGTGATTTTTGTATGTATGTATCTGCTTATGAGACAGGGTCTCACTCCCATTGCTCAGGCTGAAGTGCAGTGGTATAATCACAGCTTACTGCAGCCTTGACTTCCCAGGCTCAGGTGATCCTCCCACCTCAGCCTCCTGAGTAGCTAGAGCTGCAGGCACACACCACCACACCTGGTTATTTTTTTGTATTTTCAGTAGAGATGGGTGTCTCACTATGTTGCCCAGGCTGGTCTCAAACTTCTGGGCTCAAGCAGTCCTGCCTTGGCCTCCCAAAGTGCTGGGATTATAGATTATAGGTGTGAGCCACTGAGCCTGGCCAATTTTTGTTTTTAATTGTTGCCTGATGTCCCCTGCTGGGGCCTGAAGTCTTTTGGGTTGGTTTGTTTTCAACTGGCACACTACACCAGTTCTGTGTGCTGTATTAATTATACAGGTTTGAGTATCCCTTATCTGAAGTGCTTGGGACCAGATGTGTTTTGGACTTTGGATTTTTTTTTGTATTTTGGAATACTTGCATTATACTTACCAATTGAGCATCCCTAATCTGGAAATCTGAAATACTCCAATGAGTGTTTCCTTTTATGGTCATGTCAGCACTCAGAATGTTTAGGGTTTTGGATTTTTTTCTTAATTAGGGATGCTCAACCCGTACCAGTATATACTACACCAGGGAACTGACTTGCATTGGTCAGACCACATTTTGAACACTTTCGTTGGCTTCCCAGCATTTAACCCCTTCTTCTCCCAGGAATTCTCTTTAGCTAATTCCCACTTTCAAGTGAGTCAGCATATCACCCTGGTCTCAGTGAGTCAAGGATGGCAGAGACTCAATCAGAATGAGTGTTGAGGAGACGTTTGTTGGGGTGCCTGGGAGAGAGTCCCCGCTCTTTGCTGGATTTGATGGTGTGCAGATGTGAGCCCTGGAGCTGCCAGTACTGTCACATTGCCATGAGGGCAGGCAGCTTATTGATGAAAGTGATCTGTGGAGGAAGGGAGGAGCAGAAGATGGAAAGAAATTGACCTTGAGAGAGAACATCTTTCAATTGAGCCAGACCTGAAGTTGGACTTGATCCTAGACTTTCAGTTATGTGAGCCAAAACCTCTTTTTATTGTTGTAAGCTTGAGTTGGGTTTTCTGTTGCAACTAAGAGATTTTTAACTCACAGAAACCCACAGCTGCAGTGTTTCTGAGATTCTGGATAATATTTCAGAGGTACCTTGGTAAATCAGAAGCTCTCTTAGGCAGTTTATCCAATGAATGGACCCCGGGACCTATGAGGCCTGGTCGGAAGAATTAGGAATGTTTTGAGTGAAGATTTAGAAGACCAATGGGGAAACAAAGCTGCCTGCAGACATTCAGATGTCACGTGGAAGAGGCAATAAATTTGTTCTTTGTGGTTCCAGAGTGTTTCAGAACTGGAACCAGTGTGTGCCATGTTAATGAAGATATAGAATTCAGCCTCATATAAAGAAGGATTGTCCAACTATTTGAGCTGCTCAACAGTGGAAGGGGAAGGGGCTGTCTAGTGGTGGGTTTCCTTTTACTGAAAATATTCAGTGGTAACGGAACATGAGAGTTTAGTAGATGGCAACAGAAGTTGGATGCTATTGATGCCACTTTGAATGAAAAATTAGGTTATATGATTTCTGTTTCTTCCAGTTCTGAAATAACGTGATTTTGTACTTCCTTAGGTATCAAAAGACATCCTTTTTTTTTTTTTTTTTTTTTTTTTTTTTTTTTTTTGAGACAGAGTCTCACTTTGTCACCCAGGCTGGAGTGCAGTGGTATGATCTCAGCTCGCTGCAGCCTCTGCCTCCTGGGTTCAAGTAATTCTCCTGTCTCAGCCTTCGGAGTAGCTGGGATACAGGTGCACACCACCACGCCTGGCTAATTTTTGTATTTTTAGTAGAGACAGGGTTTCACCGTGTTGGCTAGGCTGATCTCGAATTCCTGACCTCAGGTGATCTGCCTGCCTTGGCCTCCCAAAGTGCTGAGATTACAGGTGTGAGCCACCGTGCCCAGCTTGTATTAGAAGACATACTTATGATGTGACCATTGGGCAAATTATGAAGTCTCTCAGACTTTTTTTCTTTATCTGTAAAATAACAATAATAATACTTTTATGAACTGAGTTTTGTGAGCCTCAAGTTAATGTATGTGAAAGTGCTTACAAAACCAAAGTGCTACACAAAGGTAAAGTGCTATTATCCTTCCTACATAGTAAACTCTGATTCAAAGGATATGAACGATTCCTTAAAGTTCTTTGTGTATTTTGACCCATGGGTGGTTTTAAAAAACAACTCCCACCCCCAAAGTGATATTAATAGAAATAAATAGGATTTTGCATGCCCAGTCCATCTAATTCTCTAATTTCTCCAGTTACAAATTCAGGTGAATTTATTATGTTTTCCTGGTGGAACTTGGAAGTTTCTCAGTGATCCCTGTGAGGTATAACTGAGGTACACCTGAGCCATAACTGTAGGAAGTCAGGGCCTGATTATGATCTAGACTAGACTAGGTGGTTCTCACTTGCATCGAGCCTCACTAACCTGGAAGTTAGCTTTTCCCATCTGTCCTGAAAGTAAGGCTGCACGTGAATATGTCAGATCTTTTAGTTCACTAAAGCCCGCACCCTCAGCTCCTCCTTATTCTCAGTGTTTGGTGCCTGGAGACTGTGGGCTTTATTTTCCCACAGTGCTGCTGGGAGATTTTTGTTCAGAGGTGCCAAGCTCTCTAGTTAGGCAATGAGATTTCATTTGGCCCACACAATGGGCAAGGAAGCTAAGGCAGTGTGCAGAGAGAATTCTGGGACCAAGCGCTCTTCCAGCCACTTCAGTTTCAATGGAAATTTGATGTCCCTGCCTGCTTTGCACTTTTCAAATGGCCTGTCAGGAGCTGCCCTCCCAGAGCTGCTTGGCATTCTGGCTTCTCCTGGAGATGACTAATGGCAGCCGGTTGTGTGGGCCGCCTGCTAGAAGCTAGTCAGACCATACCATTATCTCTCCTCAGAAACACTGAGGCTTTGTCTGCTGCCCTATCTCCCCTGCATCCTGACACAGAGCGGTCACTGTGTCCTCTCCAGGCCTGAGCCCCTTCTTAGTGTTAGGGGGCTTTTGTTCAGAAGCTTTATTGTCCCCCTCTTTCTGGAGTGCTGTTCATAGTGGACGTGGTACAGCATGAGTATTTGGGAAACAGGAGGAGCAGATTTACAAGCATTTTGAATTCTAATCCAATTTGCTGAACAAGTGGAGTGTGAGGAAAATTAATTTTGCATTCTTCCAAAAAAAATTAAAATGGAGATGAGATAGAAAATGTTTATCCCTTTACAAAAATCATCTTTACACATTGACACTGCTGTTTGCTTTTAACAAAGGAAGTAAAATGGGTGAGTAATTTGGTTCATTTGCATGAGTGTAGGACTCTTTTGTGTTTTTTTCCCTCCATTTGATTTGCAAAGACAATTTCTATTGACTTTTAATACAAGTTAGGTATGAATCTCTAGAAAGCACACCATTGAGATGACCCAAAAGACAGTCCAGCTGTGGAAAAAACTACTTTTCTGTCACAGTCAAGGTGGGGCCCCAAGATTTGATAACAGACTTAGTTCCTTATGGCCGTGCATCTGCTTTCTGAATTGCCTCAAACTTCTTTTATCTCATTTGTTCTAAGTCCAAAGGATCAGTGCTGCCTATAAAACCAACGGATTGCTAATTGCCTGTTTCCACACTGTACTCATAAACATTCATATTTCTTTTTCCTAATTTTCATTATCAAAGTAGTATATACAAGGGTTAAAATAATGAACCAGGACAAGGAGCTTATTATGAAAAGCAAGACTGCTGCTGCCCTACCCCTTCCCATTTCTTGTCCCTCTTCTCAAAGGTAACCACTTTATTATGCTTTTATTGCCTTCTAAAAAAATAAACACTCTTTTTGAAAGAGCAGTTTTAGGCACAGCAAAATTGAGTGAAAAGTACAAGTTTTCCTATAGTGTACTCCTGTTCCCAAACACACTCAGCCTCCTCATTATCAACATCTCCCCCCAGAGTGGCACATTGTTACAATCAGTGAACCCACACGGATGTATAATGATACATGCTCAGAGTCCATGGTTTACATTGAGGTTGACTCTCGGCATTGTGCATTCTGTAGGTTTGGATAAATGTATAATGCCATGTATCCAAGTTCTTTGTAGAGACAGGGCCTTGCTGTCTTGCCCAGCCTGGTCTGGAACTCTTGGCCTCAAGCGATTCTCCCACCTTGCCTCCCACCCTTGGGGGTGGGGGATGAATGGGCAGGCACAGTTGGCTCACCTGTGCCTGGCTCTACCTATTCATCTCTCCTTCCCCCCAACCCCTGGCAACCATTGATCTTTTTGCTTTAGCAAGCAAAAGGACCATAGTTTTAGAAAACTACAGTCTCTCTAGTGTTGTCTTTTCCAGAATGTCATAGTTGGAATCATACTGTGTGTAGCTTTTTCAGACTGCTTCTTTAACTTAGTAAATGCTTCATTTAAGGTTCCTCCATGTCTTTTCATGGCTTGGTAGTTATTTTAAGGCGTGGACGATACTAATATTCCATTGTCTGGGAGTACCACAGTTAGTTGCTTCCAAGTTTTGGCAGTTATGAGTAAAGCTGCTGTAAAGATCCATGTGCAGGTTTTTGTGTGGACATATGTTTTTGACTCATTTGGCTAAATACCAAGGAGTGCTATTGCTGGATCATAGAGAACAAGTATGTTTACTTTTCTAAGAAACTACCAAACTGTCTTCCAACGTGGCTGAATTATTTTGCATTCCTACCAGCAATGAGAGTCCCTGTTGCTTCACATCCTCACCAGTATTTGGTGTTCTTACTGTTTTGGATTTTAGCCATTCTAATAGTTGTGTAGTGATATCTCACTCTTGTGTTAATTTGAAATTCCCTAGAGATGTATGATGTGGAGCAGCTTTTTTTTTTTTTTTTTAAATTGTACTTTAAGTTCTGGGGTACATGTGCAGAATGTGCAGGTTTGTTACGTAGGTATACACATACCATGATGGTTTGCTGCACCCATCATCAACCCGTCATCTCCATTAGGTATTTCTCCTAATGCTATCCCTTCCCTAGCCCCCCACCCACTGACAGGCCCCAGTGTGTGATGTTCCCCTCCCTGTGTCCATGTGTTCTCATTGTTCAGCTTCCACTTATGAGAAAGAACATGCGGTGTTTGGTTTTCTGTTCTTGTGTTAGTTTGCTGAGAATGATGGTTTCCAGCTCCATCCGTGTCCCTGCAAAGGACACGAACTCATCCTTTTTTATGGCTGCATAGTATTCCATGGTGTATATGTGCCACATTTTCTTCACCCAGTCTATCATTGATGGGCATTTGGGTTGGTTCCAAGTCTTTGCTATTGTGAACAGTGCTGCAGTAAACATACATCTGCATGACTCTTTATAGTAGAATGATTTATCATTCTTTGGGTATATACCCCTTAATGGGATTGCTGGGTCAAATGGTATTTCTAGTTCTAGATCCATGAGGAATTGCCACACTGTCTGATGTGGAGCAGCTTTTCATATGCTCATTTTCCATCCGCATTTCTTCTTTGGTGAGTTGTCTATTCAGGTGTTTTTCCATTTTTAGTCAGGTGTTTCATTTTCCATTTTTTTTCTTTATTGAGACAGTGTCTCACTCTGTTGCACAGGCTGGAGTGCAGTGGTGCAATTATGACTCACTGCAGCCTTCACCTCCTGGGCTCAAATGATCCTTCTTCCTCAGTCTCCTGAGTAGCTGGGACTACAAGTATAAGCCACCATGCCCAGCTAATTTTTGATTTTTTTGATGTGACAAGTCTCACTATGCAGGGAGACCCCTTGAGACAGGGGTCTCAAGACTGCCCAGACTGGTCTTGAACTCCTAGACACAGGTGATCCTCCCGCCCTGGCCTCCCAAAGTGCTGTGCTGGGATTACAGGTGTGAGCCACTGCACCCAGCCCTCATTTTCTTATTGTTGATTTTTGAGAATTCTTTGTATATTTTGGATAACAGTCCTTTATCAGATACGTCTTTTGCACGTATTTTCTCCCAGCCCGTGGCTTGTGTTCTCATTCTTTTGATGTTGCTATTTTTTTTCCCAATTTTGTTGATTCCTCTTATGATAGATGAGGATTTAACACATAGCCCTGCAACCCCCTCCCAGTGTCATAATATCACTGTTTTTAGTTTCTTTCTTGGTTATTGCTTTTATTTTAGTAATGTATTTCATCTTTATTTCTTGTCTTGTCAACTGTATATAGTATCTTTGACACCCTATTTGTAAGGTGAGGGTGGATATTATTGCTGCCATCCTTTTTGCCCACTCTCTGCTTTCTCTTCTACCTCCCAGTTTCTTTCATCTGTACTTTACCTTTTTCACTAGCAAGGATGACAGTATTCATATGTTCTAGAAAATAGTCTTGCATGTTCTCTGTGTAGTATGGATATTATTGTGACTACATATATGTTGTGCCCTGCAGAGAGAAGTTATGTGCTATGATTTTGTTATCTGTCTTATACAGCTTATTTTTATGAAGTTTCTTGTTTTGTGACTATTTTTGTTACAGGAAAGGGGGCCCGATCCAGACCTTAAGAGAGGATTCTTGAATCTCGCACAAGAAAGAATTCAGGGCAAGTCCACAGTGCAAAGTGAAAGCAAGTTTAGTAAGAAAGTAAAGGAATAAAAGAATAGCTACTCCATAGAGCAGCCCTGAGGGCTGCTGGTTGCCCATTTTTATGGTTATTTCTTGGTGATATGCTAAACAAGGGGTGGATTATTCATGCCTCCCCTTTTTAGACCATATAGGGTAATCTCCTGACGTTGCCATGACATTTGTAAACTGTCATGGCGCTGGCAGGAGCGTAGTAGTGAGGACGACCAGAGGTCACTCTTGTGGCCATCTTGGTTTTGGTAGGATTTAGCCAGCTTCTTTACTGCAGCCTGTTTTATCAGCAAGGTCTTTATGACCTGTATCTTGTGTCAACCTCTTATCTCATCCTGTGAGTTAGAATGTCTTAACTGGGAATGCAGCCCAGTAGGTTTCAGCCTCATTTTACCCAGCTCCTATTCAGGATGGAGTTGTTCTGGTTCACATGCCTCTGACATTTCCCCCCTCCCTTTTATAAGAGAACCCTTACTCCTAAGGGTTGCAGAGGGATGAAGATTCATCTTCTGTAACTCCTTCAGGCTGAATAGAGGTGATGATATTCCTACCTATTAGGGTCTCTTACATTCAGAGTAGAGAGGAGCATAGTCAGAAAGCATCAGTATGTAAGGTCCATTCATAACTCTTGAGTTTCCACAAAGGGTTATATGTGGAAGATGAATAAGAGTTTAAGAAAACATTCAGTAAGCTTGTCCTGTATTCCTACACAAAAAGTATAACAGCAATATGTTCTACAAGAGTAAAGCAAAATAAGTAAAGTTATTCCAAGTAAACTAAATTAGAAGACTTTCCATGAACTGGGCAACTGTTGGAATTAAGCTGATACAGGGTTGTTAGCTGATTGCGATGTGCCCAGAAGTAGAATACTAATCCAGATTTTTACATTATCCATCCCTCTTGTTTCTTCTGAGCAGCAGTCAGAGATCACTGGTAGGTTCACAGGAATAAGCAGATGTAGACTAAATTGCAGAAGCAAACTTAAAAACAACAGATGAGACTAGAATTTAGTAACAGGTGTACCATAGTTCTTGAAACATACTTCTCTCTCTAGTTTTCCGTTTTTATGAAAGACAAATTATGGTAAGACTGATTCGTTTTATTATACTTGGCCTGATTATTTGTATAAAGTACAGCAAGAATAATTATTTTTCACGTAGGCTTTTTAATTGGCTTTAATGGAACTCTGTTTTGTAAGGGATCTCAGATAAGACTTTTTAAAAGCTGAGCCCCATCATGGGTTTGTACCCTCAAATACCTATGAGTTGGGTAAATTCCTTTCTTTTTGAGGTCCCAGGGTAACTTGGGGCTCTTGGACCTGTGAGAAAGTGACATTCTTTACTTACCCCAAGTCAGAAACCTTGAACAGGGACTGTTGTAGACAAGGTATGAGGCCAGTTCCACACAGGCTTTTATTGGCTCTGTAAGTCAAGTTTAATTCCTTAAAGGAAAACACACCATTCCAGTCAAAACCTTGGTAAAATAACCAATTTCTCCAATTGTGTTCTATTACAAAAGAAAACGTATTTTTTTTTTTTTTTTTTTTTTGAGACGGAGTCTTGCTCTGTCGCCAGGCTAGAGTGCAGTGACATGGTCTTGGCTCACTGCAACCTCTGCCTCCCAGGTTCAAGTGATTCCCCTGCCTCAGCCCCCTGAGTAGCTGGGACTACAGGCAGTGCCACCACGCCCAGCTAATTTTTTGTATTTTAGTAGAGATGAGGTTTCACCATGTTGGCTAGGATGGTCTTGATCTCCTGACCACGTGATCCACCCGCCTCGGCACCCAAAGTGCTGGGATTACAGATGTGAGCCACCATGCCCAGCCAAGAAAACAGATTCTAATTGCACCTATGCAAATAACTATATTGCTGTAAGTTAAGAATACTCACAACTAGTTGCCAGATTCTAGAGAAATCAGGTAGAGAGAAACAAATATGCTCTGAATTTTGTGCATAGGAGTATATACTCAACTGTTAAGAGCTATAATATAAATAGCTCAAAAGGAAAGTTTTCTTGGCTCTGAAAAACAAAGAATCAGCAGTGTTTTATGCAAAGTTTAAAATATTACTTTAGTTTTTTATTGGTTCAGTGAATTTAGGTAACTCCTGTTTTGCTTGATATTCATGAACATTTCATCTCTCCATGAAAGTCCTGAAAGTTTTTCCTCTATTCTGTTGTTACACTCTCCAAAGTTACAAGAAAATCTGCATTGAAGAACACCTGTTAGAGTTCTATAATTGATTATAAACCACCTTCTAAAGAGGATTAAAACAAGACAGTCATCTCTGGATGATAAAAAGCTTTAGGACAGCCACTATTAAAGCCACAATTGATAAGGAAATTTGGTTACTTCTGTGATACACAGAATTTTACATAACAATTATAATTATTAATAACTAAATAATATTAGAATTATAGGACTTTCCCATAACTTTAGAATATACCAATAACACATTTATGTAAATATAGTCCAAAGAAAGCAAAACACCATTTCACATTTGATAATGCTTCCTGTATGATTTTTATATCAAATAAGCCAAATGTCACTGTTGTATTAGTGCATTATAGATTTAAAACCCAATTTTTTTTTTTTTTTTTTTGAGACGGAGTCTTGCTCTGTCACCCAGTCTGGAGTGCAGTGATGCTATCTTGGTTCATTGCAACCTCTGCCTCCCTGATTCAAACAATTCTCCTGCCTCAACCTCCTGAGTAGCTGAGACTGCAGGCACAAGCCACCACACCCGGCTAATTTTTTGTATTTTTAGTAGAGATAGGGTTTTGCCAATTCTTAATAAAACCTTATAAATAAATAAATCTTTCCAATCTTAATCAGTTTGACCATAAGGTAAGATTCTCATAAACCTTTTATAACCCTTTACAAGTTTTTGTTAAAGAGCAGGTCATAAGCAGGTTTTTGCTCTAAGAAAAACCTGTTGTGCTTTTATTCCAATGTTTAATTTATAGAAAAACTGAATAATACCCCTTTAATTTAGCCAGTGTTCACACACAGAATCTCTTTTACAATTAATTTTTTACAAACCTTACACAACTGTTCAAACCTTTAGCTTTATTCTAACTTAAAACAATTCTTTAACCCTTTAGGCAAAAAACCCATATTCCCATGCCTTCTTATAGTCTTTTATCAAAAATATATTCTACTTTCCTTACACACCTTACAGGTAAAACTATTTCTTCAATAGTCTCAATTACATGTTACAATATTAACTTGTAGCAACTTTTACTTTTGGTGAAAACCCTGGTTAGTAAGCAATTTTAATTGTGTACTAGGTGTGGAGCCTAGCCTAGGACACACCAGGCAGAAGTGCAGGTAAGGGCTGACTCTCCAGCATAGCTAGGGGGCATGGCTAACTCCCCATGTCCCCAGGCCTTGCCTTACTTAAGCAGGCAAGTTATACAGTAAGAGTCATAGTGGCATTTTATGACGCATTTAGGAGGCCTAACAACCTTTGAATTGTGCAACATTTCTTGCATAAATTCTTTCAAAAATCCTTTCACGACTTACACAGACCATCTGAGACATTCTTGGACTTTCTGACTTGCCCTAAACATCCCCCCATTTAAACAACCATTTTATTTTAGGAGAAGAATTTACCATACCAAGATCTTTTCTTATATAAAACCTTTTTTTATAATCATCTTTGTATAGCTAGGGGGCATGGCCAATTCCACATGTCCCCAGGCCTTATCTAGAATCTAATGGCTTTAAGGCAGGTAAATTGAACAATTTTTAAAAGTTAAACAGTTTATGACCTTAAAGCATTTAACAAACTTAATATCTGACCTGCATAATTTAGACTAAATGTTTTTATTTTATCAGTAATTTTTAAAGCTGTTTGTATTTCCCAAAGATTACTAAGATTACATGAACTAAAAGGCATTACAGTTTTTATTTTGCTTTCAAAATATTTGATTTAAGGACTTATTTTTTTCAGCCAATTAATTAGACTTCTTTTATATAAACATTACACATAATATGTATATAGCTACACAGAAAGAAGAAGATTACTACAGTAGTTGTAAGATTTTTCATTTGCCAGTTTTTAAGTTTCTTAATTGGATTACTGGCTTGAAGGTGGAGCCCTTGGAAGAACAAGGCCAGGAAAGGGGGTCTCTGGTGCCTCCTGTTTTTCCCAAGGAGTTCAGGCTGTTAGAGCTTGAATATCTGCTTTTAATTAAACTGATTTTAACCATAGCACTCTTTAATAAAGTCTTTTTAGAATTTCTTACGCCAAACAGCCGATATTTCTGGATTGCTTGCAAAGGCTTTTAACTAATATGATTTTTAGATCTAACTATGACATGAACCCTAAAATTCCCGTTCCCTGGAAGGCAGAGACCAAAAGTACTGCCACATGGTTACAAGGTCAAGCTCCCAAGGACATAAACAAGGTGTAGACTTCATCCACTTTTTTGTTTGTTTCAGGGACCTGCAGCCAAGTTTGTTACTGACCAGCTTCCTGGCTCATCTTGAAAAGTGGGCCTGCAGGTATTCTAAGCCCGTGTTTTATCCTAAAGCACCCCTTGACACAGAAAAACAAATTCATAGCACAAAATACACCAGCTTAAGACTAGTCTTAGAATTTTTTTGCATTAATCAAAACATTACAGAGGAGATAAATACTGATTTTTTTTTTCCCCATTCATTCAACTGTTTGCACAGAGAGTGAGAAGCCAGAAATCTGACTGGTAAGAAATTCTTACCCTTTTGCTAGCATCCCAGGCTTCTGGGTTCCCTTTCCCTGAGTGGCACTAGTGATCTAGCTTGCAGCACCATTGCCCTGGGGGCCAAGCCTCATCATAAAGGAAAATTACTTTTTTTTGTTCTGGCCAGAGCAAAATACATGTGATAAAACATAGACATTAGCCACTCTGCTTGACACCCAATATCAAACTGCTGAGGCTTAAATTTGCCCCCAGATGGGCCCTGTCATCTTTAATCCAGCCTCAGACTTACGTGGCCTCTGGGCAAGATGGTTGCCCTGAGTAACAGAAAAGATAGGAAAGGAAAAGGAGAGAGAGAAAAGCATTGTGTGTAGCAGGGCGGGGAAAGTGAAATGATCAGGGAGGTCAGAGAAAGACCCACACATTGCAGTGACATTGAAAAGTTCAGATGGCTGCTTCTCAGTAGCAAAGGGATCTTTTCCAGCCATCCCATCAGCTCTTAAATTTCCCCTTTTAGGGAAGAAAAAGTTCCCCATGTCCCATAGTCCCGTACATGCCTAACTCTGTCACCCACAGCCATTAGCAAAGAGTGCAAGGCAGATTAATCCAAAGAGAATAGCAGTTAACATCCCATAGTGCCAAACCTGTTCTTACCCAAGAAGGCCTTTACTGAGATGGGCCTCTAACCCCCTAAATCTTAGAAGGGACTCTATTTCTCATAAGTTGGACCTCTAACCCTTACCTTTTATTAAGAGGGGCACTTTGTCCTCTTGAATCAGAGACTAATTTTTCAGACTTCTTTCGTGGATGTCATCTTGAGACTTCTCTTGACTGGTTTCTTGTAATAGAGCCACTGCTTCCTCTTCCTCTTTGGTTTCCTCCCTTGTTTTTCTGGAACACATCCTCAAATAACTTCCTTAGAAAGAGTATTAGCAGTTTAATTTTCTCAGTTTTTGCATGCTTTAAAATGTGTTCTACCTCTGTGATTGATTTATAGTTCATCTGGGTAGAGAAATCTAGGTTGAAAATCATTTTCCCTCCGAACTTTGAAGGCACTTGCTTTGTTGCCTTCTAGGCTACATATGTGGTAATGGGATTGCAGGATCTTATGGTAGCTCTTTTTTTTTTTTTTTTTTTGAAATGGAGTCTTGCTGTGTTGCCCAGGCTGGAGAGCAGTAGTGTGATTTCGGCTCACTGCAACCTTCGCCTCCTGGGTTCAAGCAATTCTCCTGCCTCAGCCTCCCAAGTACCTGGGGTTACAGGCATGAGCCACCTTGCTGGTTTTTTTTTTTTAAATAGAGACAGGGTCTTTCTCTGGTCACCCAAGCTGGAGTACAGTGGTGTAATCTCAGCTCACTGCAGTCTCAAACTCCTGGGCTCAGGTGATCCTCCTACCTCATCCTTCCAAGTGGCTGGGACCACAGATGCATGCCCCCATTCCCAGGCTAATGTTTAAATATTTTTGTGTAGAGATAGGGTCTCACCATGTTGCCCAGGCTGTTCTTGAACTCCTAGTCTCTAGTGATCCTATTGCCTTGGTCTTATTTTTAATTTTTTGAGGAACCTCCATACTGTTCTCCATAATGGCTGTACTGATTGACATTCTCACCAACAGGATACAGGGGTTCCCTTTTCTCCACATCCTCACCAATACTTGTTATCTTGTGTGTTATGTTATGTTTATGTTATGTTATGTTATGAAACAGAGTCTCGCTCTGTTGCCCAGACTGGAGTGCAGTGGCGTGATCTTGGCTCACTGCAACCTCCGCCTCCCAGCTTTAAGTGATTCTCTTGCCTCAGCCTTCTGAGTAGCTGGGACTACAGGCGTGTATGGCACCACCGCCTGGCTAATTTTTGCATTTTTAGTAGAAACGGGGTTTCACCACATTGGCCAGGATGATCTCGATCTCCTGACCTTGTGATCCACCCGCCTCGACCTCCCAAATGTAATACCCATTCTAACAGGTGTGAAGCGATATCTCATTGTGGTTTTAATTTGCATTTCCCTGATGATTAGTGCATTTTTTTCATACACAGTTTGGCTAACTCCTGTTTTCTAATTTGTTGCACAAATGTAATCATAAAAGAGAAACAGGAACATTACTCACAGACCAACCAGCTTAATACTCAACTGTTCTCAATATTATGTGTTCCGTTATAGTTTGTGAATGCTTATTTTATATGAAATCTATGAATGCTTAGTTTGATGTACTCGTGATTGACCACAGTATAATTTTTCATTGGCATTTGAAAAATGTCACACTTCAAATATGTTTCTTCTTTATGATTGTGTTAATCTTCATAATTATGAGATGAAGCTTGCTTTTATGTTAACTTCTTGGAGTCAGCCAGCCTCACGAGGATGGTACACATAAGTGATGACGGGGTGGGAGCAGCACAAAAGATCCAATGGTGCTGGCTGAGCCAATCCCTGTTCCACTGGCCCTTCTCTCCACTGCCCCTGATGTGGTGCTGTGTAAGGAAGCATGGCCAGTCTCAGGACTTCAGAGTGCTTTGGTTAGCAGTGAGGTCTGACTCCCACTGCTTGAAGGAGGTGTCGTAAGCTGTAGGGCTGTTGCTCTTTACTTTTCCCTGTCAGTACCCACGAGGAGGTGTGTTTGGGCTGGAGGCCTGGGCTCACATGGCAGGTGCGCAGCCAAGACCATCATCATTGGTCTGATGATGAATTTTTAGCAACTCTGAACCTAACCTGTGCTCTGTAGCAGTTTCTGAAATGAGGTGTACAGAGATGGGAAGAATCTTTTGGAAAACAGAGACAGACATAATAAAAAAAAGAAAATAGGAAAAAGAATAGATATAACAAAAATATGGCTGCATTGTACATTTCATAATACACATCCATTCATAAATAGAGTTTCATGGTTTTTAAAAATTCCTAGTAGTATAGATAAGGCAGAAGTAACACTTATGGGGAGAACAGACTACAATTTGGCAGCAAAAAGAAGGTGTTAAACTGTAGCTGGAAATAACAACAGAGTTGATCTGTTCTATATTAGTTCTTCCAGCTTTAAAACCAACAAACGATTGAAGGTTTAAAAAAAAGAAAGTGGCTGGGCACGGTGGCTCACGACTGTCATCCTAGCACTTGGGAGGCCGAGGCGAGGAGATCACCTGAGGTCAGGAGTTTGAGACCAGCCTGGCCAACATGGTGAAACCCCATCTCTACTTAAAAAAAAAAAAAAAAAAAAAAAATACAGTAAATTAGCCGAGCATGGTGGCTCGCACCTGTAGTTCCAGCTATTCAGGAGGCTGAGACAGGAGAATCACTTAAACTTGGGAGGCAGAGGTTGCAGTGAGCTGAGATCACACATTGCATTCCAGCCTGGGCAAGAAGAGCAAAACTCCATCTCAAAATAATAAAAAGAAAAGAAAGAAAGAAAAAGGCAGCCTTAATTTAGTGATGTTATTAAGAATAACAAATGCCTGTGTGATGATCAGTCCTGGACTCTCAGGTTTGCCTGTTCTGACTAGAGTTATGGTGAAACTTTAGTTATCTTCCAGTTTTTAATACGGTCCTTGCTGCAATGACTTTATTCTAGAGAACTAGCATTACTAAAACATTTTAGTGCTTAGTGGTTTTAATACTTATTTCACAAGAATAATTAAATAAATCTTTTCCTCGTTGAGTGTGTAGTATGATGCAGGTTAGCTATCTGACACCTAAAAATAAGGCTGACCCGGCCGGGCGCGGTGGCTCACGCTTGTAATCCCAGCACTTTGGGAGGCCGAGGCGGGCGGATCACGAGGTCAGGAGATCGAGACCACGGTGAAACCCCGTCTCTCTAAAAAACACAAAAAATTAGCCGGGCGCAGTGGCGGGCGCCTGTAGTCCCAGCTACTCGGAGAGGCTGAGGCAGGAGAATGGCGTGAACCCGGGAGGCGGAGCTTGCAGTGAGCCGAGATCGCGCCACTGCACTCCAGCCTGGGCGACAGAGCGAGACTCCGTCTCAAAAAAAAAAAAAAAAAAAAAAAAAAAAAATAAGGCTGACCCATGAACAACACTGGCTTGAACTGTGTGGGTCCATTTATATGGAGACTTAATAAATACATTGGCAAATTATTTGGAGAGTTTGAAAAAATTCAGATGAACTGGGTAGTCCAGAAATATGGAAAAAATTGAGAAAAAGTTACATATGTCATGAATGCATAAAATATATGTAGATACTAATCAGTTTTATCCTTTACTACCATAAAATGTACACAAATCTATTATAAAAAGTTAAAATTTGTCTAAACTTATGCACACACAGACTGTACATGGTGCTATTCATAGTTGAGAGAAATGTAAACAAATATAAAGATGCAGTATTATAACTGTTATACAATTAACTGTAGTACATACAGTACTCCTGTAATAATTCTGTAGCTACTTCCTGATGTTGTTGCAGTGCGCTCAAGCATTGGGGGTAGCCTCTTCAAAGGCACTGTGATGCTAATCGTCTCTGTGGGAGCAGTTTCTCTCTCCAGTACACCTCAGATCGCGGTAAAAAGTGACCTCTTCAGGTTCTTGAGTATGTTTTATTGTGTTTAGTGCAGTACCACAAACCTTGAATAACACTATGGGACCCATATGAAGTGCCACTAGTGATGCTGGCAGTGCTCCCTAGAAGCCAATAAAAGCCCTGACAGCATTGAATTGCTTGCTAGATTGAGGAATGGTTGCCTATCGCTTCAGACAGATGATTCATTTTGCAAACAGATGATGTAAACTTATGGTATTGATAAATACAGTATGGTACTGCAAATGTATTTTCTCTTATGGTTTTCTGAGTAACATTTTCTTTTTTCTATCTCATTTTATCTTAAGAATACAGTATATAATACATACAACACAAAATATGTGTTAACTGTTTATGTTATCAGTCAGGCTTCTGGTCAGCAATAGGCTATTAGTAGTTAAGTTTCTGGGGAGCCAAAAGTTATACACAGAGTTTTGACTGCATGAAAGGTTGGCACCCCTAACCCCCAAGTTGTTCAGGGATCAACTGTATTAAAAGTCTATGATATACTCTTGGCTTTCCAGAAACTTAATTTGAAGAAGTTAATTTAAAAACCATAGTTTTCTATGTATTAATTTGACAGTTCAGCCTTTATTAGGTCAAAGTTTCAAAAGAGCTCAGTTGTTAGATGTTTAGTAATGAATGCCCTCAGCCTTTATGTCATCAGGATCCAGGATGTTTAGGTGTGTGTTTGCTCAGGGCTCAGAAACAGTCTTGGTGGTGGGTTTACAGCTGCCCATCTTGTTAGGTGTGGAACCTGCCTTAGCGCTGGGGCTGCTGCCAGTCTATGGGAACATTCCCTCTCGTGCCCTTCCTACGCTGTAGAGGCCTACAGGTTATTGACCACTTCTGGGACTCTTCGTTACACCTCTCACTGAAAGCATGTAGAGTTTTTTAAGTGACAGCAGCCAGCCTTGACTCATCAAATAGTCTTTGAGTTTGTAAAAAAAAAAAAAAAGAGTCCAGGATTTTAATTTACACTGTAACATCTGAGATGGGTTTCAATTCTAGAGCACAATGCAGACTGATGTCTGGGTTTCACCCCTGGAATTGTTTTTACATTGTCTATGATATAGTACAGATGAAAATAAAAGATAATTATTTACACCTTACATTTCCTGTTACAAGTATTCTGTATTATGTCTATATCATGTCAAGTACCATAGGTATGTTCTTATTTCATTTATTCTTGTTTCTCCATGTACACAAATGAGTACATCATTTCCACTTATGGCAAAAGTGATATGTCATTGTATCAGATCCATCTCTCAGTATTATCTGTATCTTCTGATTTCTTAATCAAATTTATGCTGTCAAAATATGTTAATGATGTTTTTTAAAGTGTTTATTGAGAAATTCACAAAGAACTTGTATTTTGTCAAAAGGCCGTTGTTTAGTTGCCAACATTATCAGTGCAGATGTACTCAATTGCAAGTTACAGAAAACCCAGCTCAAGGTGACTTATAGGAAGGGTATTTACTGGCTTGCCTAACTGAAAGGCCAGCTATAGGCCAAACTTCAGAGTTGATTTGATTTAGCAACTCAACAATGCTATTGAGAGTTTAGTTTCCTTCTTCCTTCTCTGCCATCTGCATTCCCACCTTCCTCTTGAGAGGGCAGAGTGGTTGCCGGCCATTCCCACACATTTGCTCACTCTGGTCCCATGATGTTTAATAGCTTGCCCAGAAAACCTTCTCTTTGTCACATTGATCTTAATTGAGTTGTGTGCACATGCGTGAACCAGCAACTGGCTGGGGATGGGGTCATCCTGAGTAGCTCAGGCTTGGAATCAGCCTCACTCAAAGTATAGGGCTGTGGGGAGGAAGCACAGAAACCCCAGTCAGAACTGGGTAATTAGCTAGAGGAGGAGGAAATCGATGAAGAGCGACAGCCACTGTCCACTGTGCCATGTGATTTACAGTCATTTGGGTTTTGTTTGTAAGAGTGCTTGCTTCATTTTTTCATTTTTTTTTTCCTTCTTCTGTCTTTAAGGGGCCTTTACAACAACCAAACGGACAGGCATTCCAGCACCACGGGAATTTTCAGTAACTGTCTCAAGAGAGAGGTCTGTGCCACGTGGTCCCTCCAACCCCAGGAAATCAGTGTCCAGTCCAACTTCTTCCAACACTCCCACTCCTGCCAAACACCTGAGGACCCCTTCCACAAAGCCCAGGCAAGAGAATGAAGGTGGAGAAAAGGCTGCGCTTGAGTCCCGAATTCAGGAACTTTTGGCAGAAGCCAAAGCAAAAGATAGTGAAATTAATAGGCTTCGAAGTGAACTAAAGAACTGCAAAGAGAAAAGGACTCTGAGCGCTGAGGGGACTGATGCTTTGGGCCCAAATATCGATGGAACATCAGTCTCCCCAGGTGACACAGAACCCATGATAAGAGCTCTTGAGGAGAAGAACAAGAACTTTCAGAAAGAACTTTCCGATCTAGAGGAAGAAAACCGGGGCCTGAAGGAGAAACTGATCTATCTTGAGCACTCCCCAAATTCAGAAGGGGCAGCAAGTCACACTGGCGACAGCAGCTGCCCAACATCCGTAACTCAAGAGTCAAGCTTCAGAAGCCCAACTGGAAATCAGTTGTCCAGTGACATTGACGAGTATAAAAAAAACATATGTGGAAATGCATTACGGACATCAGGCTCCTCAAGTAGCGATGTTACCAAAGCTTCTTTGTCGCCAGATGCTTCCGACTTTGAGCACATTACAGCAGAGACACCCTCAAGGCCCCTGTCCTCCACCAGTAACCCCTTTAAGAGTTCAAAGTGTTCTACTGCTGGGAGTTCCCCAAACAACATAAATGAATTGTCCCTGGCTTCCCTCACAGAGAAGATACAAAAGATGGAAGAAAACCACCATAGCACTGCAGAAGAACTACAGGCTACTCTACAAGAATTATCAGACCAGCAACAAATGGTGCAGGAATTGACAGCTGAAAATGAGAAGCTGGTGGATGAAAAGACGATTTTAGAGACATCCTTTCATCAGCATCGAGAGAGGGCAGAGCAGCTAAGTCAAGAAAATGAGAAGCTGATGAATCTTTTACAAGAGCGAGTAAAGAATGAAGAGCCCACCACTCAGGAAGGAAAAATCTTTGAACTGGAGCAGAAGTGCACAGGTATTCTTGAACAGGGCCGCTTTGAAAGAGAGAAGCTGCTCAACATTCAGCAGCAGTTGACCTGTAGCTTGCGGAAGGTTGAGGAAGAAAACCAAGGAGCTTTAGAAATGATTAAACGTCTGAAGGAAGAAAATGAAAAACTGAATGAGTTTCTAGAACTGGAACGGCATAATAATAACATGATGGCCGAAACTTTGGAAGAGTGTAGAGTTACCTTGGAAAGGCTGAAAACAGAGAATGGATCTTTGAAGTCTCATTTGCAAGGTGAGAAGCAGAAAGCCACACAGGCCAGTGCTGTGGAGCAGACGGCAGAGAGCTGCGAAGTTCAAGAAATGTTGAAAGTAGCCCGAGCGGAGAAAGATCTACTGGAACTGTCTTGCAGTGAGCTCAGACAAGAATTACTAAAGGCAAATGGTGAAATTAAACATGTTTCCAGTCTGCTGGCCAAGGTGAGAAGAGACAGCTCTTTACTGGTATTTGCTCATCCCTGTTCACATTTCTGCCCTTAACCTCTAAATTCACAGAGCACAGAGAAGCATTTGCTTAGCCTGTTTCATTCATGAAGTCAGCATTCCAGCTTGAAGGCCTGTTAGATTGCAGACAGGTTGGGATTGGGGGATACAAAAAGGAAACACTCAAATTTCTGATTATGGGCGGTTCAAAGTGTAGTGGGGATGTAGAGTCAAATCAGAGTATGATGCAGTGATAAAGAATATCATAGAGCCTATGCCCAGGCTCTAGTCTAGTGCAAAGGAGGGGTACCTGGTATAACATGGGGGTTGGGGGTAGCACAGAAGGACTTCCTGAAAGAAATAGCAACTGAGCTGAGTTCTGAAGATTGAGTGGGAGTTTGCCAGTCTGTCAGCATGCTTTTAGCTGCCAGTAACAGACAATGAAATCACTCCCAATTTTCCACCAAAATATTACCACTATTTTGGTGTTTTCTTCCAGATATATGTGTGTGTATGTGTGTCATACAAGTTAAACAAATTTATAATTTGTTTAATCCTGTACATGTTATTAACTTTCTTTTTGCATTTAACATTTTAGAAATATTAAAATTTTTCTCAGCATATTCCTATGATTAAATATTCAAACATTATTTTAAAGGCCAGATACTATTTTAATATAAATATTTCATATTTATTAGGTTCCTGTTGTTGAACATATATGTATTTTCAAACATTTGTGGTCTTTCCAGCCTTTCAATATTATACTTTTTTATATGTTACTGTTTATTTAGGAAAAATTCCTAGACGATGACTTACCAAGTCAAAGAGTGTAAACATTTTAAAGACTTTCAACACATTCAGCCAGATTGCCCTTCAGAAATATTATGCCAGTTTATTCATCCTAGCAGTCATGAGATCATGTGCTACCCTGAGCCTTTGCCAACACTTGGTATTACATTGTTATATCATTTAAATCTCTTAATCATTTCATTTTTTTAACCTTTTTTGCTTGGGAAGATCTTCCATAGCCCAAGAGCAAATAAATAACTTTTCTCATTTTTAAAAAATAACACTTTAATCAGCCTGTAATTTTGTTTTTTGATGCAAGAATTGTGGTGATTATATGATATTCTGCCCACCTCCCAGAGCAGTGCTGGAGAGGTGCAGAGAGATGGCCTCCTATTTCTTGTTTCCTCCAAGTTCTGGGTCTGATTTAGGGATCTATTGGCAAGAGGGATTCAAAACGTCTTCCTACCTTAGTTTAGGGGTTGTCATTGTTTCAAGGAGCAAATTATGCCATGAGCTCTCAGGGAGATTTTTCTCCACTGCTTCATCTGTCTTAAGATGAGTCTGTTGCAGCCTGATTCTACATTTGGCCATCTGATGAGCTTAGTGGTGGGTCATGTTAAGGAGTTTCTCTCTTTGTCTGTATTCTAAATTTTTTTGTCTGTATTCTAAATATTTTATTGAAAGTATGGAAGTAATTCCATTAGAGGTTACTAGTCAGGCTTTGCATTGGGTTTTAATATCTTGTGGAGTAAGATTATTCTTTTTTTATTTTAAGATTACTCACTACTCTCTGGCAAAATGTTTTGTCTCCCATGTGCACCTTCTTGAAGTTCTTTATCAGTCCCTCTGTATTTTTGGTAGTTTGGCATTACGTTAAATGTATATAACAATGAGAAATAATTTGACATCTTAAAAATAGCTTTTTTTTGATCATAAAATATTTTTATTACAGAGGATTTGAAAAATACAGAAAAGTACAAAAAAGAAAAGTATTACCTTTAATTTCACCACTTGGAGAAAAACTGCTAACATTTTGCTATATGTCCTTTCAGGCCTTTTCTCAGTTTATACATGTTTGAGCATGCATAAAAACTTGCATTGATATGATTATGATATTTTGTCTTCCTATCCAGAAGAGTAGAGTATGTCTGTCCACATTCCATTACAAAGAACCAGTTGGATTAGTTTATCTATTCCACTGTTAATCTGTTTCTGATTAACTTGTTTCTACTTTTATCTTTATTAATTTTTTTGTCTTATTTTTTGTACATTTTGGTTTCTAGAGTAAAATTCTTTGTTCATTTAACTTTTTTTATCCTTGGTTGATAATGAAAGCATTTAAAGTTATTATAGCTTTGGTAAATAGAGGCAATAAAATCTGGAATCTTCTGGAATAAACTAAATCTAAAGGAAAGTGTGTGCATTTTCTGTAGAGTGCAAGGCACAACATATGTGTTTAAAATCAAACTGTTATTATTCATGTATCCTACATCTTACTGCATGCTAACTAGAATTATCAAATACTGATAGTAAGAGGGGAAAAGGTCGTAGCTAGTATTTTTAGGTGAGAGTTTGAGGTAAAGATGGGGGCATGCTATCACATAGGGTTCCTTGTATATCTATCAAGACCCTAGGTCTGTGATTTTGTGCTGTCTTATGTGCACAGAGACTGATTTGTAATTGCAGTGGACTTGTAACATACCAATCTTTCTACCCTTTTACATTACTGTAGAAAAAGCAAAACACAGACCTCCTAAATGGACTAATACTTATTGTATCTCTACCACAGACTATCAACGAATCTGCCAACAACCATGAATTTAAATGATAATACTTAAGAGACTCATGTCCAAAGGATAACAGGAGAGGTTTTAGCACAAAACTATGATGAAGGGTCTAACATGCTGGACTGGGTCCTCTTGACTTACCCAGTGAGCAATGATATGACCTTGGGCAGGCCCCTTTACATTGTGCAGTGTAGAATAGGAGCGTGACGGTGGATGGATCCTGGTTTCGTATCTAATTCCAAGGGAAGCATTTAACATTTAATCATGAGGTATGTTTTTTGTAGGCATTTGGTACATACCTTTTATTATGTTATGCAAGTATTTTGCTAAGAGATGTTTTGTTTGGTGGTTTATTTTTAGAGACAGGTTCTCGTTTTGTCACTTAGGCTGGAGTGTAGTGGTGATTATAGCTCACTGCAGCCTTGAACTGCTGGGCTCAAGCGATCCTCCCACCTCAGCCTTCTGGGTAGCTGGGACTGCAGCCAGGCACCACCATGCCTGACTACTTGTCTTGTTTTTAAAGGATGAGGATTGAATTTTTTCTACAGCTAATGACGTGATCTGATAGTTTTTATGTAATCAAGTTTTTTTCTCCTTTAACTTGTTAATGAGGCAAGTTATAACAACAGATTTTCTAAGGTGCTCTAGTGTAAAATCATGCTTGCATTCCTGGGGTAAATCCTAATTCTTCAGTTTTCAATGGTTTCACTTGACTTTTTGCTGAGAACTTCCAAATATAGCTGCCTTCACCAGGTATCGGAGTAACTGTCCTGTTAATCACCAAGCAACAACGTATACTCCATGAGCAGTGCATTCATCCACTCTAATGCTTGGCAGAAGGTGAATATTATGAAAAAGGATACAATAAGCTATTTACAAAGGGGGAAAGTAGTGCCAAACCATCCTATGATCTAATAGATTCTGTAAATCTATGTAAGTTTCCAGTTAAGATTACCCAAGCGACCCAGATACCATCAAAAGAACCTATAAAAAGCCTTCAAAAGTACTTTTTTAAAAATAGGAGGTAGGTTTCTTCCTCAAACAATAAATGGAAAATTGGTAGGATTTCTACAATATTTTGTAGGCTTTTTTTCTTCTCATTTCTTTTTCTTCATTGTTTTGCTGATCTCTTTATTTTTTTCAACTTCTCTGATGTACCTCTTATGCATTTTGATGGCCGCTTAATCTGTAGTCACATGACATACTTCTGTACAACTTTGAGGACGGGTCTGATTTCCACAGAACCCAAAGCCACCACTCCTATCCCTGCCCTAGCTAGCAAGCAGCATGGAGTTGTATGGGATTGTTGTTTTTCCAGAAAATAACATGACCCAGCTTTAATTTACTTTTTTACTTTTTCAGTTGTTTGGGATCTTGGTTTCAAGTTAGAATATCTTTTCTAGGCTTGAAACCTAGAAGTTTTAAAAGAAAATTATCTATTTATTCCCGTGAGGTTGAAGCTTATAGGTTGGTATCCTTAGAATCTTAGTTCTTTCTGCAGAAACTTCAGTCCACTTCCAGAAGAGTAAGGAGATTATAAATAACCACTTGCGATGAGTGGTCTGGGGGAGTCAGCAGAGGTGAAATGACTAGTGTGCTGCCTGTGTGGGTCCTAGAGTCAAACTGATTTAGAGTGGCCACTGGTCAGAGATGGCAGAACCAGAATTTGAGGGAAATATGTGGCAAATAGATGATCCTGTAGCTGTGACATTGGAATAAGACACCTTAAAGGACTTAAGAGATCTGGAAACCTGGTTTAAACAGTCAGGTGGGTTGGAAGTGTATCCAGGTGATGTATTGGTATATGAGAAACTGCCCTCCTGTCAGTGGCTTGAGCCAGGGGACACTCCCTCCACCCCAGACCCTAAGGGTGGGAGATGGGCTGTGGCTGCCCATGATGCAGGCCCAGGCTGTGTCTGGCAGTGCTGTGGTTCTGAACCTCCTGCCAGGGGTGCAGGACAGCTCAGCATTGCCAAGCATCTTGGTCCACCTGTTGGCGACTTGGGGCAGGCATGTCACCTGGACATCTGGGAGAGGGTTTCCCAGAGCCTCCCAGAGCTTTCCCTTTACATCTGATTGGTGAGAACTGGGTCACACAGCGCCCCCAGGCCACCTCTCTTGGAATCACAGTTGCAGCCTGATTCTGGAACAAAATTGGTATTCTGTTAGGAAGAAACAAGGTGGGGGTGGCTTTTGGTGGGGAATGGGCATTTGCCCCACCAGGCTTCCAGTCCCTCACCTTTCCCCACAAAGTACTCACAGTGATCTGATCATGTAGTGCCTTCCGGTGCTGCCTGGGGCACCACACGCTTCGCCCAGTGCCCAGCTCCCACCACACCTCCACTCGCAGTCGCACCCCACATCCAGCCATATTCCCACCCCTCCCTCCATGCCAGGCCTGGCTGGGCCAGTGCCTGTCTGGCAGTCATGTTTACTCAGGGAGCTTTCTCGGCCTGAAGAGACCCCACCCCATTCACCATTACCTGGTCCCTCCTGAAGCTTTCCACCTCAGTTATGGGGTCTTCAGCGAGGCATTCAGCTCTGCGAGGCCCTGTCCCGTGGAACTTCAGGCTCATCTCAGTAAATGACATTATTGTCACTCAGCCAGGGTCACTCATGGGAACGCCCTGACCCACCCTGGCCCTCAGAGGATTCAGATGTGCTGGCAAAACTATTTGGGACCCTGCAGGAAAGCTGAGGGAACCTTCTGCCTGAGTAGACACTGGCTGCTGCTGGAGACGTGGGAAGGTTACTGAGCTGAAAACATGGAGATTTCAGTCATCTTCAGCTCACACATAAGGCATCCCACTCTCTGGCACCAAACATCAACTCTGGTGAGCAGAGGTCTGTGACTTTATGCTGGGAAGGAGGCCCGTCGGCAGCTCCTGTCAACAGAGCCTGTTTTCCAGCTCCCCTGGGCAAGCCATGAGGATGTGGAAGTCGAGGAGCCCTGTGGAGGCTGTTGGGGAGAGCCCCGCAGATGTTGCACCAGTAAGCCTCTGCTCAAGGGGCTGTGGCCTGGGAAAATTGCCACGGGCCTCAGCCTGGCTGTGCAGAGCCAGTTGAGCACCAGGAGCAGAATCTTCTGGAGATTAAACTACAAAGCCAGAATGCCCGTGCAGCCTTTATTATGTGGGATGTGACAGGCATGTGGCCCGGAGCTCATGGCATGTCTGCCAGGTCCTCCCCCGACACCCCCAGGTCTCTGTTCTTGAAGCCCCTTGAAAAGGGGCAGAAGTTTGGTGGAGACAGTCAGATAGTTTGAGGAAGGGTGGTCTTGCCAGTTGGGCAGATCCACAGAACTTGTGGCTCCGACCCCTTGCTCTTACCTGGGACTCCGCAGGGAGCTGCTTCCCAACCCTGCCTGACCCTGCTTCCCCCCGATGGACTTGTTTTCTCCTGGACACATTAATGCCTTTTGTGAGGTGAGGCCTAAGCAGTCTCTTCCTTTCACATGGCCTCGGGACTCGTCTGTGAGCCTGGTGTTGCCCAGCCCTTCTCTCTCCAGTGCGAGTTCTCGCATGGGGCCTTGCTGCTTCGAAAGGTCCCTACCAGGGTGCAGCCCCTGCTTCTGAAGCTTGCCTCTGAGTTCCTAAAGGTGAAATACAGATGTTTACCCTCATCTTTGAGTTTTCCAACAGCCTTTTTCCACTATACCTGACGTGTAAATAAACTAACATTTCCTCCTCTCCCTTGGTGGAGCAGCATTGGCCAAAATAATAATAATTCAACTTTAGGCCAATAAGAATGAACTATGGATGATTATCAGCAGTGTCTATTCACAACAGGGCTAAGAACTGAGCAGAGAGAGTTTTGCAGTACCCAAGCTAGATGCCAGAACAGAAACACCCCACTTTCTTACTCATTGTATTAGCCCGTTTTCATGCTGCTGATAAAGACATACCTGAGATTGGAAAGAAAAAAAGGATTAATGAGCTTACAGTTCCACTTGGCTGGGGATGCCTCACAATCATGGTGGAAGGTGAAAGGCACATCTCACATGACAGCAGACAAGATAAGAGAGCTTGTGCAGGGAAACTCCCCCTTATATAATCATCATATCTCTTGAGACTTATGCTATCAGGAGAACAGCACAGGAAAGACCTGCCTCCCTGATTTAATTGCCTCCCACTGGGTCCCCCCAACAACATGTGGGAATACAAGATGAGATTTAGGTGGGGAGACAGCCAGTCTGTATCACTCATGGTAAATTTACTCAAGCTGTCATTCCAAGTTTATTTCCTTTTAAACTATATGTAATTTTAGCATTGCAATTTCTTCCATCTATTAGGTGTTCAGTAAATACTTTTCAGATGAATGAATGAATGAATGTCAGAGAAACTTGCAACAGAATTGAGAGGCTGCTATAATATGTTTAAAAAGTAAAGTTTATTATATTTTAATAACAGCAACTAATATTTTGGGCTATTTATATGTGTTAAGCACTCTCAGAGCTTTTCCATCATTTAATCTTATTTATCTTAATTGTATGCTGTTGATTCTGTTGTCTAATATTTTTTCATTTGAGCAAACAGAATGATTAAGTTATTAGCCTAATGGATTGATGAAATGAAGCCGGGATTCAAAGTTGGGTCTGACGTTAGAGCTCTTACTCTTTGTTTTTCTTTTCTTTCTTTTTCTTTTTTTTTTTTTTTTTTGAGACATAGTCTTGCTCTGTTGCCCAGGCTGGAGTATAGTGGTGCGATCATAGCTCTCTGCAGTCTCAAATTCCTGGGCTCAAGTGATCCTCCCACCTCAGCTTCCCAAGTAGCTGGAATTACAGGTGTGCAACACCACGCCCAGTTAGTTTTTTATTTTTATTTTCATAGAGACAGGATTTTGCTCTGTTGACAAGGCTGATCTCAAACTTAAGATGATCCTCCCACACCTCAGTGCCTCCCAAAATGCTGGGATTACAGGGGTAAGCCAGCATACCCAGAGCTCTTATTATAATCACTGATTTAGACTGCTGCCCAGTTACCTGAAAGCAAAGAAGAGACAGAAAAACCCTTAAAGCCGACCTAAGACTCTAATTAATAGTTGTCACTGTTGTCTTAAGGCCAAAGCCCTTTGAAGAAAACCACCTTTGAAAGCCTTGTTGTTGAACTAGGAGAGTTTTACCTGATTGTAATACAATGGAGAAATTCACAGTGAAAACCTGACTCATCAAGAAATGTTATTTTGTTTGACCTCTAACTTGAGTCTTGAGGGAAGAGGGGGTGAGTTGACCCCTGAGTGTATGGGATGGGGACTCTGGGAATGCTGCCAGAAGAGAACAGCAGGTCCTAAGGCCAGAAAGCCTGGCCACCAAGGAAGTGATGCAGGTAGTTTGTCCTTGTTGGAGTGCACAGGGTGGTTAGTGGAAGTGGCCCAGAGGAGACACCAGCCAAGCAGTTATGATTTTATCCTTAAGACAGTGGGAGTCTCTGAAGAATTTTTTTTTTTAAATAGCAACTTTTATTGAGATATAATCCATTTAAATCACATAAGTCTGTGGGTTTTAGTATATTCACACAATTGTGCAACCACCACTACAGTCAATTTTAGAACATTTTTATCATCCCATAAAGAAATCTTGACCCACAGCAGTCACCCTCCAAGACCACCTCCCTCCCAGCCCCTGGCAACCACAAATCTATGGTTTGGCTCTGTGGACTTGCATCTTCTGGATGTTTTATGCACATGGAACCCACGCCCTGTGGCCTCAAGCAGCCCTCCCACTTTAGCCTCCCAGAGTGCTGGAGAGTTCTTTCTATGCCCTGGATATAAATCCTTTACCAGATAAATGATTTGCAAATATTTCCTCTCATTCTGTGGGTTATCTTTTCATTGTCTTGATAATGCCCTTTATGGCACAAAATTCTTTAATTTTTATTTTTATGAAGTCGAATTTAGTTATTTTTCTTTGGTGGTTTGTGCTTTTGGTCGGAGGAATTTTAAGAGAGTTATGGAATCACATTTACTGTTGAGAAAGATGACTTGGGCCACAGTTAGGTGAGAAAGAATGAAGGACAGAACAGGGAGTGAGTTGGGTGGGAAGATGAGGGCTGGAAAGACATTCATTTTATTTATTTATTTATTTTTGAGACGGAGTCTTGCTGTTATCCAGCCTGAGTGCAGTGGTGCATCTCTTCGCGCACTGCGGCCTCCGCCTCCTGGGTTCAAGTGATTCTCCTGCCTCAGCCTCCTGAGTAGCTGGGATTACAGGCACCTGCCACCGCACCTGGCTAACTTTCCTATTTTTGGTAGAGACGAGGTTTCACCATGTTGGCCAGGCTCGTCTCAAACCCCTGACCTTAAGTGATCCACCCACCTCAACCTCCCAAAGTGCTGGGATTGCAGGTGTGAGCTACTACACCCGGCCTGGAAAGACATTTAGATGTTAGATGTGTAGAAGGGAGGCTCAGTAGGGTCAGGTGACTGATTTGATGTCAGGGACGGGCAGGAGGAAGGCATTTCAGCCTATTCATAGATCTCCAGCTTGTAGGATTGAATGTGTGGTTGTGCTGCTTCCTGGGAGAGGAAACACAGAATGTGGGGCAGGCTTGAGAAGGGAGAGTTATCTGCTGGAGTCAACAAGGATACCCAGGCCTGCAAGCCCAGGCTGCTGTCAGCACCTGCCGATCAGCCACAGAGGAGATCCAGGAGCCTCTGCCCTTGCAGGCCAAGAGTCCTCCAAGGCCGGGACCTCGTGCCTGAGGTCTCTCTTTGCCCCTCCAGTCCTTTAGAAGCTGTAGAAACATGTCTAGACAGGATGTTCCATGAATGAATTTCACATATGCTGAGGTTTGTGAGGAGTCTCCACAGTGTCAGAGGAGGTTGCGACTCTGAAGATGATCAGGTGCGATTCTGAATTCTTGACCATTCTCTGCCCTGGTAGATGATCTCTTTTTAAGCACTCGAGATAACTTGATTGAATGGACTGTATAATCACTATATAATAAACAGATTAAGTCAAAAGCCAAGTGAAATGACAGACTTACACAAGAGGCAGTTATGGGGGGTTTATGAGTCAGGTATCTTCTCCACTTTTCTGTTTTCTAATAAAACTATCTGTACAACTTTAATGTTACTGGAATTTACTCGGAATTTATTATAATGATCTCGTTCTGTCCATGTCTCTATAGTACCATGTTTTTGGCATGTGACTATTTGTATGAAAGATTAAATGATTTCTCGTAGCCAGGGCATAATTCTTCAAGATACTGTCTTTGCTATAAAAATTTACTAAAAATAACTAACACTGAAATGTTTGAGCCGCATTTTGTCTTACAGAATGCTTTTACTTGAATGTACTGTTTTCTTTGTTCTTTATATATTGATAATGTTGTTGGGTTATCTATAAACCTAATTCCTTATTCTCTTTAGTCTACAGTCTCTATTCTTATGGCTGCTTTGTGTAGGAGAAGAGCTTGGTTCTTAAATATCTAGCTTGATTTCCTTTCTGCTTTTGTTCATCACGCTAAAGAAAGCTACGTAGATGCCCTGATAGAGATCTTTTTTCAGTATTGTCAAATTATCTGGTATCAAAAAACAGAAACCCTTAATTAACTTTGCAACTTCTCACAAGGGCTTGCTACATAATAACAGGCAGATATTTTTATATTCACTTTACAGATTAACATATGAAGAGAGGGAGAAATTAAATCACTTGAAAAGAATAATCCGGCATGTATCAAGTGGCTGAGACCAAACCCTACCCTTGGTCAAACCATCACAAACAGTTGTTTACCCCTCTGAGAGAGGAGAATCTAGATGTGTGTGTTGCCACCAGCATAGGAGTGCTCTTAATATTTGCAGTCGGGGAGAGCATCCCCCCCACCCCCAAGCACTTCCTCTTTGCAGGAGCACTCATCTGGAGATGCCTGAAGCCCATCGCCTTTCCTTAGGGTGCTGGTTAATGTCTAATCTAATGCTTTGACCCAAGCTTGTGAAGTGACTGATTCTTTTGGGGAGAGGATGGCAAGTAGCATGACTCAGCCTCCAGGCTTAACTTTATCTTCCGAGTAAGGAGTTTGGGGGTCCTGAGACTTTATTTTCCTTTACATGTGTCTGACAAGCATGGTGTGGGGTTGGGGTAGGTGGAGGAGGTGACCCTTGCTAGGATTCTAGAGGGGTCTGACTTAAGAGCTGCCTGCCTATCCTCTGGGCCCTGCCTAGGAACCTCTGCTGCCATATGCCTTGGGCACCTGGTGGAAAGGAGTGGCTTTCACTGTCCTCTCTGCAGGAACCCTTCCTGGGAAGTTTGTTTGACTCTATTTATAGTGCAATTCCACTGGCTCCATATCTACAGAAAGTTGATCTTTGAAATTGAGAGATGCATGAGAGTAATTCCTTTTTTCAAGAGAAATGTTGAAAATCACATTGCTGGGTGTCTAAGAGTGTGATTCTTGACATAGAGAAGTTAAACTCTAAGGAGCTGGCCAGTCAGGCATGTTGGGTGGTCTCCCTGTAGTTCCAGCTTCAGAGGGCTGAGGCAGGAGGATCACTTGAGCCCCAGAGTTCAGCCTAAGCAACATAGCGAGACCCCATGTCTTAAAAAAAAGAAAAAAAAAAATCTCAAGGGAAATGCAAAGGAGCTGGCCAGCAGAGAGACCAGCAATGTGAATAGGGCCTGGATCCTCTGCAGTCGTGGAAGGGTAGGCTTTGGTCTCAACCACTTGATACATGCTGGATTACTCTTTTCAAGTGATTTAATTTCTCCCTCTCTTCATATGTTAATCTGTAAAATGAATATAAAAATATCTGCCTGTTATTATGTAGCAAGCCCTTGTGAGAAGTTGTGAAATTACTTAAGGGTTTCTGTTTTTTTATTGTGTGTGTGTGTTTTTTTTTTTTTTTTTGTAAATAAAAGAGCTTTCTGGAATATATTGTTAAACTTGAGATAATTATTCCAACATCCAAGAAGGATGTAGTGATGTGTGCATGTGAAACAAATGCTGATTTGCAGGTGCCCTCCCCCATGCCGAGTTACCTAGCTCGTGGGAGGTAGAGGGCGCAGAGCCTTTGAGGGACAGCAGCCTCACCTGCATGCAGAGGCCTTGCTCAGGGTGCTCCCTCCACCTCTAGGCTACCTTGTTACATCCTTAGTTTAATTCCTGGCCCACAGTTGTCCCAGCCAAATCACATGCATGTTTCTGGACTCCAGGTGACCTGCCGTTAGCCTGAGGACTTTACAACATGCAGCCAGCTAGTTATGCAGAAGGCCACAGTTTGCCCCAGGATGCAAGACTCAAAAGCCACCTTCTGTTGCTGCTTTTCAAATGATTTCAGACATCAGCCTTCCAGGATCTAAAATGCATTACCTCTTTTCTCCTTAAGTTCATCTTTTGGCCAGGCACAGCGGCTCAGGCCTGTAATGCCAGCACTTGGGAGGCCAAGATGGGAGGATCACTTAAGACTGGGAGCCTGGGCAACATAGCAAGACCCCACCTATAAAAAAAAATTAACTGGGCATTGTGATGCACACCTATAGTACTGGCTCTGAGGGAGGCCGAGGTGGGGAGAATGGCTTGAGCCAGGAGGTAGAGGCTGCAATGACCTGTGATGGTGCCATTGTGCTCCAGCCTGGGCAACAGAGCAAGACCTTGTCCCTTGACTCCAAAAAAAACTAAAAAATAGTAAAGTCAGCTTCTGTTTAATAAAGTAGCTATTGCTAAGTATATATATATATATAAGACTTTTGGTCTTTCATGTATTGTGATTTTTCTTGGTCAAATTGACCTGTATTACATTACTACCTAGTATTGTATATATAATATATAAGGCAATTGTGAGAGAAAGAATGACTTTTACTATTATATGTTCCAGGCACTATGATAAACTCTCCAAGTCATTATTTCACTTAACTGCCCACCCCCCAACCCTGCATTGTTAGATTATGAAACAGAGACAGAGGGATTAAGGAATACAAGGCTTGATTCACTAGAATTGGGGTTTAAGCCCTGGTGGTCTGGCTCCAGAATGTATGTCCTTAGTCATCTTGATGCACTTAAGCAGCTTTCAAGCTTTGGGGCACAACTGCAATGATCTATTTTATGTTACAATACAGAGTCTCATGCCTTTATAATTAAAACACAAGCTTCACAGAGCAGTGCTGACCCCCTCAGCACAGGCAGGGCTCTCTGGCTCTTTCCCAGGCTGTTTCTCTCTCTCTTCTCCTTTCCTTTCCCTCTGTGCCTTCCTCCCCTCTCTCTTATTCTTTTTTCTAATTTTTAATTGTTATGGGTACATAGTAGGTATATATATTTATGGGGTACCTGAGATATTTTGACACAGGCATGCAATGCTGTAGTCACCCTGTTGTGCTGTCAAATAATAGGTTTTATTAACTATATTGTATCCATTAACCATCCCTGTTTCCACCCCTGCCCCACCACCCTTCCCAGCCTCTAGTAATCATTCTTCTCTCTATCTTCATGAGTTCAATTGTTTTAATTTTTAACTCCCACAAATGAGTGAGAATATATGAATTTATCTTTCTGTGTCTGGCTTATTTCACTTAACATAATGATTTCCAATTCCATCCATGTTGTTGCAAATGGCAGGATCTCATTCTTTTTTATGGCTGAATACTCTGTTGTGTATATGGACTATATTTTCTTTATCCATTTGTCTGTTGATGGACACTTAGGTTGATTCCAAGTCTTGGCTATTGTAAATAGTACTGCAATAAACATGGTGAGTGCAGATATCTCTTTGATAGACTAATTTCCTTTCTTTTGGGTGTATACCCAGCAGTGTGATTGCTGGATCATATGGTAGTTCTATTTTTAGTTTTTTTGAGGGACCTCTGTACTGTTTTCCATAGTGGCTGTACTAATTTACTTTCCTGCCAACAGTGTACAAGGGTCTACTTTTGTCTACATCTTCCCCAGCATTTGTCATTCATGACTTTTGAATAAAAGCCATGACTTTTGAATAAAAGCCATTTTAATTGGGGTGTGATGGTATCTCATTGTAGTTTTGACTTGCATTTGTGTTTCTCCGATGATCAGTGACATTCAGTATGTTTTCATGTTCCTGTTTGCCATTTGTGTGTCTTTAAGGAATGTCTAGTAAGATCTTTTGCCCACTTTTTAATGAGATTACTAGATTTTTTTCCCCCCATTGAATTGTTTAACCTCCTTATATATCCTGGTTATTAATTCCTTATCAGATGGGTAGTTTGCAAGTATTTTCTCCCATTCTGTGGGCTGTCTCTTCACTTTGTTGATTGTTTCCTTTGCTGTGCAGAAGCTTTTTAACTTGATATGATCTCATAGGTTCATTTTTATTTTGGTATTCTGTGCTTTTGAGCTATTACTCAAGAAATCATTGCCCAGATCAATGTCCTGGAGAGTTTCCCCAATGTTGTTGGTTTTTTAGTAGTTTTCATAGTTTGAGGTCTTAGATGTAAGTCTTTAATCCTTTTGATACGATTTTTCTATATGGGGGGGGTGTCTAGTTTCATTCTTCTGCTCATGGATATCCAGTTTTCCCAGCACCATTTACTGAAGAGACTGTCTTTTCCTCAATGTATGTTCTTGGCACCTTTGTCAAAAATGAGTTCATGTAGATGTATGGATTTATTCCTGGATTCTCTATTCTATTTCATTATTCTATGTGTCTGTTTTTATGCCAGTACCATGCTGTTTGGGTTACTATGGCTCTGTAGTATAATTTGAAGTCAGATAATGTGATTCTTCCAGTTTTGTTCTTTTTGCTTGGGATGGCTTTGGCTATTCTGGGTCTTTTGTGGTTCCATGTAACTTTTAGGATTTAAAAAAAATTATAAAGAATGTCATTGGTATTTTGATAGGGATTGCATTGACTGTGTAGATTGCTTTGGGTACTGTGGACATTTTAACATATTGACTTATCCAATCTCTGCCCAGAGTGTCTTTATTTTTGTGTGTCTGTTTTCTTCCATTTCCGGTGTCAGTGTTTTATAGTTTTCATTGTAGAGATCTTTCACTTTGATTAAGTTTATTCCTAGTTACTTTATTCATAGCTACTATAAATGGGATTACTTTCTTGATTCCTTTTTCAGATTGTTCACTGTTGGCATATAAAAATGCTACTGATTTTTGCATGTTGATTTTGTATCCTGCAACTTTACTGAATTTATCAGTTCTTAATAGTTTGTTGTTTTTTTTTTTGTGGAGGCTAGTTTTTTCCGGATATAAAGTCATATCATTTGCAAACCAGGATAATTTGACTTCTTCCTTTCCAATTTGATGCCGTTTATTTCTTTCTCTTGTCTGATTGCTTTCGCTAGGACTTCCAGTACTGTGTTGAATAACAGTGGTGACAGTGGGCATCCTTATTGTGTTCCAGATCTTAGAGGAAAAGCTTTCAGTTTTTCTCCGTTCATATGATACTAGGTGTGGGTCTGTTGTATATGGCTTTTATTATGTTGAGATATGTTCCTTCTGTACCCAGTTTATTGACAGTTTTTATCATGAAGGGATGTTGAATTTTATCAAATGTTTTTTCAGCATCAGTTGAAATGACCATATGGTTTTTATCTTTCATTTGGTTGATAACACATTGCATATGCCAAACCACCTTTGCATCCCTAGGATAAATCCCACTTGGTCATGATGAATAATCTTTTAAATGTTTTGTTGAATTTGGTTTGCTAGGATTTTGTTGAGGATTTTTGCATCAGTGTTCACCAGGGATATTGGCTTGTAGTGTTCTTTTTTTGATGTATCTTTCTTTGTCTGGTGTTGTTATCAGGATAATACTGCCTTCAGAATTGGTTTGGAAACATTCCCTTCTCTTCTATTTCTTGGAATAGTTTGAATAGGATTGGTATTTTTCTTTAAATGTTTGGTAAATTTCAGCAGTGAAACCATTGGGTCCTGGGCATTTCTTTGCTGGGAGACTTTTTATTATGGCTTTTATCTCGTTACTTGTTACTCGTCTGTTCGGGTTTTGGATTTCTTCATGGTTCAATTTTGGTAGGTTGTATATGTCTAGGAATTTATCCATTTCTTCTAGGTTTTCCAATTTATTGGCATATAGTTGCTCATAGTAGTCTCTAATGATCCTTTGAATTTCAGTAGTGTTGGTTGCAATATCTCCTTTTTTATCTTTGATTTTATTTATTTGGGTCTTCTCTTTTTCATAGTCTGGCCAAAGTTTTGTCAATTTTGTTTATCTTTTCAAAAACCAACTTTTTGTTTGTTGATCTTTTGTATTCTTTTCATTAAAATTTCATTTATTTCTGCTCTGATCTTTATTATTTCTTCTAATTTTGGGTTTCATTTGCTCTTGCTTTTCTGGTTATTTAAGATGCATTGTTAGTTTGTTTATTTGAAGTTTTTCTATGTTTTTGATGTAGGCGCTTATTGCTGTAAGATTTCCTCTTAGTACTGCTTTTGCTCTATCTCATAGGCTTTGGTATGTTGTGTTTCCATTTTCATTTGTTTTAAGACATTTTAATTTTTTCTTCTTAACTCCTTCATTGACCCACTGGTCATTCAGGAGTGTATTACTTAATTTCCATGTATTTGTAGAATTTCCGAAGTTCGTCTTTGTGATTTCTAGTTTTATTCCATGGTGGTCAGAGAAGATACCTGATATGATTTCAGTTTTTTTTTTTTTTTTTTTTTTCTTTAAGTTTTAGGAGTTACAGGGCCAGGCGTGGTGGTTCATGCCTGTAATCCCAGCACTTTGGGAGGCCAAGGCGGGCACATCACCTGAGGTCAGGAGTTTGAGACCAGCTTGGTCAACATGGAGAAACCCTGTCTCTACTAAAAATACAAAATTAGCTGGGTGTGGTGGCATGCACCTGTAGTCCCAGCTACTCGGGAGACTGAGACAGGAAAATTGCTTGAACCCGGGAGGCGGAGGTTGCAAGTGAAGCGAGATTGCACCACCACACTCCAGCCTGGGAGACAGAGCGAGATTGTGTCTCAAAAAAAGAAAAAGAAAAAAAAAGTTTTAGGAATTATTTTGTGGCCTAACATGTGGTCTCTCCTTGAGAAGAATCATGTGCTGAGGAAAAGAGTGTGTATTCTGCAACCATTAGATGAAATGTTCTGTAAAGATCTGTTAGTTTCATTTGTTTTGTTTTATAGTGCAGATTAAGTCTGATATTTCTTTGTTGATTTTCTGTCTTATTAACTTTTTGTTGTTGTCTGTTGTTTCTATTTACAGCTTATTATACCATGTCTTGAAAAGTTGTAGTTATTTCTCTTGATAGATTCATCTTTTAGTCTTCCTGTTTAAGATACGAGTAGTTGACACATCACAATTACAGTGTTAAAATATTCTCCGTTTGTCTGTGTACTTGCTGTTACCAATGAGTTTTGTATGTTCAGATGATTTCTTTTTGTTTGTTAATGGCCTTTTCTTTCAGATCAAAGAACTCCCATTTGCATTTCTTGTCTGCTGTTGATGAAATTTCTCAGGTTTTGTTTGTCTGGGAAAGTCTGTTTCTCTGTCATGTTTGACATTTTTTCTTCAGTATTTTAAATATGGCATGCCTCTCTCTCCCTGACCTGTAAGGTTTCCACTGAGAAGTCTGCTCCTTTGTTTCTTTTTTCTTGCTGCTTCTAGGATCTTTTCATTATCTTTGCCTTTTGGGAATTGGTTTATTAAAATGTCTTACTTGGGCAAAATCTGCTTGGTGTTCTATAACCTATTGTACTTGAGTATTAATATTTTTCTCCAGATTTGGGAAGTTCTCTGTTATTATCCCTTTGAATAAACTTTCTACCCCAATCTCTCTCTCTACCTCCCCTTTAAAGCCAATAACTTATTAGATTTGCGCTGTTTTTAGACTGTTTTCTAGATCTTGTATGTGTGCTTTATTTTTTTTAAATTTTGTCTCCTCTGTATATTTTCAATTAGCCTGTCTTCAAGCTCACTAATTTTTCTTCTGTTTGCTCAGTTCTGTTGTTGAGACTCTGATGCATTCTTCAGTATGTCATAAATTTTTAGCTCCATCATTTCTGCTTTATTTATAAAAAAATTATTTCAATCTCTGCCAAGCACGGTGGCTCATGCCTGTAATCCCAGCACTTCGGGAGGCCGGAGCGGGCAGATCACGAGGTCAGGAGTTCGAGACCAGCCTGACCAACATGGCGAAACCCCGTCTCTACTAAAAATATAAAAATTAGCCAGGCGTAGTAGTGCCTGCCTGTAATCCCAGCTACTCAGGAGGCTGAGGCAGGAGAATCGCTTGAACCTGAGAGGCAGAGGTTGCAGTGAGCTGAGATCATGTCACTGCACTCCAGCCTGGGCGACAGAGTGAGACTTTGTCTCAAAAAAAAAAAAAAAAATTATTTCAATCTCTTTATTAAATATATCGAAAGGATTCTAAATTCTTTCTCTGAGTTATCTTGAATTTCATTGAGCTTCCTCAAAACAGCTATTTTGAATTTTCTGTCTGAAAGATCACATCTCTGTCACTCTGGGATTGGTCACTGGTGTCTTATTTACTTGATTTGATGAGGTCATGTTTTCCTGGATTGTCTTGATGCTTGTGGATGTTCATAGACGTCTGGGCATGGAAGAGTGCGGTATTTATTCAGTCTTCTCAGTCTGGGCTCGTTTGTACTTGTCTTTCTTGAGAAGACTTTCCAGATATTCAAAGGGAATTGAGTGTTAGGATCTAAGCCTTTGGTCACTGCAGCTGTGTCTGCATTAAGGGGCACCACAAGCCCAGTAATGCTGTGATTCTTGCAGACTCATTGAGGTATCACCTTGGTGGTCCTAGATAAGATCTAGGAGAATTTCCCGGTTTATGAGGCAGAGTCTCTTGTTCCTTTTCCTTACTTTCCCCTAAACACACAGAGTCTTTCTCTTCATGCTGAGCTGCCTGGAGTTGGAGCAGGGGTGAAGCACTCCTGTGGCTACCACTACTGGGACTATGCTGGGTCAGACCTGAAGCCAGCCCAGCACTGGGTCTCAGTCAAAACTTGTGGTGACTATTGCCTGGCTGCTGCTGATGTTTATTCAAGGCCCAAGGGCCCTTTAGTCAGCAGATGGGGAATCTAGCCAGGCTTGTGTCTTTCCCTTCAGGGTGATGGGTTCCCTTCTAGCCCAGAGTAGGTCTAGAAATGCTACTTGGGAGCTAGGGCCTGGAGTCGGCAACTTTAGCAGTCTGCTTGGTGCTTTATTTTACTGTGGCTGAGCTGGTATCCAAGTTGGAAGACAAAGCCCTTTACCCTTCCCTCTCCTTTCCTCAAGCCAAAGGGATCTCTGCCAGTGGCCACCACCACCCCAGGCCTGTGGCAGCACCACTGATGTTTATTGAAGGCCCAAGTGCTCTTTAGTCAACAGGTCTTGGTCTCTCCCTTCAGGGCAGCGGGCTCCCTTCAGGTCCAGGGTGGGTCTAGAAATGCTGTCCAGGAACTAAGGCCTAGATGGGGGACTTCAGGAGCCTGCTTGGTGCTTTATTTTACTGTGGCCGAGCTGTGCCCAAGTTGCAAGATGAAGTCCCCTTTACTATTCCCTCTCCTTTCCTCAAGCAGAAGGGATCTCTCCCTGTGGCCACCACAGCTGGGAATGCACTGGGTCACACCTGAAGCCAGTACAGTCTGTGGCCCATGATGAGTACTGTGTGGGTACCACTGATGTTTAATCAAAGCCCAAGGGCTCTTTGGTCAGCAGGGGATGAATGCTGCCAGGACTGGGTCCTTCCTTTCAAGACAGTGGGTTTCCTTCTGGTCCAGGCTGTGTCTAGAAATGTTATCTGGGAGCTAGGACCTGGAATGGGGGCTTCAGGAATCTGCTTGGTGCTTTATTTTACTGTGGCTGAGCTGGTATCCAAGTTGCAAGACAAAGTCCTCTTTACTCTTCCTTCTCCTCCCAGAGCTGTGAGCTGTGCTGCCTGGGGTTGGGGTAAGTGTGGTGCAAGCACTTCCTTGGCTGCTCCAGCTGGTGTCTCACTGGGTCATGTGCACCCCAAGTCCACTGTCTCTGAGCCCAGCACAGCACCAGGATTTGCACAGAAATTGCAGCTCTTGTGGCCTAGACTCTTCCAGATTTACTTAGGACTCTAAAGTACTTTAGCCCATAGAGGTAGGGCTTGCTAGAACTCAGAGTCTCACTGGAATGGAAGATTCCCCTCTGGCTAGGGCTGGTCTAAATGCTCCTTCTATGGGTGCTGGCTGAATTCTGTCCTGTGTTGCTTTATGCTGTGATGGGACAGCACCAAATTCCAATGCAATCTCACAATCATTGTGCTTTCCCTGCCCCTGGGTGCACAGCTGCTGTCTCTGTACCATGTGGTTCCTGCCAAGGGATGAGGGAGAGGGGATGTTGGAGAGTCAAGACGGTCTTTACTCCTTTCTCCGGTGTGTCTTTCCTTGATATGATGTGTTAAAACCAGGCACTGTGATCGTTCATCTGATTTTTGGTTCTTATGAAGTTGCTTTCTTGTGTGGATAGCAGTTCCATTTGGTGTTCCTGCAGGGAAGCCATTGCTAGAGGATTCTTTTTTGGCCATGTTGTTCTGTCTCCAGGTCTCTCCTCCTTTCCTTATCCTTTGTCACAATTTCCCAGTGAATGACCCTGCAGTGCTGCCTCCCAGTGTTCAATCATTCATCAAATATTCATTAAATGCCTCCTGTGTGTGATGCTGTGTAGACACTAGGGGTGCAATGGTGAATTAAACAGACAAGGTTCCTATTCCCATAGAGCTTATAGCCAGGTTTTGCACATGAAATGTAATTGGAAAAAAATTTCATTGCATACAAAGAAACCCCACCCCCAACCCCAGATTACCTGCTAAATATACAGCTATTTAGTAATGTTAAAGGACTGTAGAGAAGGGACAATGATGTTTATTGCAGCGTTTTTGTAATAATAAAATAATTAATATAGTCAGACAGTGGAATACTATGCACCAATTAAAGTAATGACCTAGCATGATGTGTATCAGTGTGGATGCATTTCAAAAACACAGTTAAAATGCAAGAGCATATAAGCATAGTATTGTAGAGGACAAAGCATATTACCATGTTATAAATGCAGAAGAATACAGATACAGTATAATCCACTGCAAAAGCACAATATAATATAACATTGTGTAAAAGGACAATACTACATATTATCATGGACACATGCATATATAGTAAAAGTGAAAAGCCATTCAAGGGATGACCACATACCAATTTTAGGATAATGCTTATTACTCTCTGAGGTAGGAGGGAAGATTGAGGGTTTAAAAAATTCTTATTAAAGTAAAAAGATTTTGCAAATGTGACAACATTTAACCATTGTTAAGTCTGTTTGGTGCATGATTATTATTTTTGGTGCTTTTCTGTATATTTAAAATGTTTAACAATTAAAAAATTGAACAGATGAAGTGATCGTGCCCTGCCACTTTTCTGCTTCTGTGTGTGTACGTTTTTGTGTGCCTTGCCCTGGCATTCTCTATCACATTTTTGCTGTGATAGAACATGAATGTGAAAGAGAATCTTAAGAGATTCCTTTCAAGAAGCATTGCAGCCACAAGTATCTTATCTCTAAGGGAACCTGGGGGTGTGCAGATTAGCCTGGCTTCAGGGGCGTTGTTCACAGCTCAGCAGCAGAGGGTGCTGCTCCATAGCAGATGTGCGGTGGGGGTGGCCACACCAGGCGGCTCTCTTGGTGCAGGGCCAGTGCCTCCCAGGGAAGCACTGCTCTCCCCAGCTGCGGGAAAGAGGAATGTTTAAGTGCGTGCAGATTCCCTCCTGCTTGTAGGAAGGGGCACAGAATCCAGCCATTTGGAAGCACACGTCGTGTTTCTCTGACTATTCACAGCCTTGGCTGTTTCTGAGGCTAAGAATGCAAGAAACAGCACATGCCAAAGGCATCTTTGCTACTATGTCCATGAGCCTGCTGCTGACTTGTGGGGAGCTTTTCGTAATGTTTTATTTTAGATTGAAGAGGTTCATGTTCAGGTTTGTTACATGGGTATATTGCATCATGGTGGGGCTTGGCCTTCTAGTGTACAGATCACTGTGAGAATTTTGTTGTTGTTAAACTGACCAAGGAACCTTCCTTTTATTTTAGGTGGAAAAGGATTATTCATACCTGAAGGAGATATGTGATCACCAAGCCGAACAGCTGAGCAGAACCAGCCTAAAGCTGCAAGAAAAAGCATCAGAGAGTGATGCAGAGATCAAAGACATGAAAGAAACCATATTTGAATTGGAAGATCAGGTGGAACAGCACCGGGCTGTCAAGTTACACAATAATCAACTCATTAGTGAGCTAGAAAGTAAGTGGGTTCTGCCAGGCATGGTGGCTCACACCTATAATCCCAGCAATTTGGGAGGCTGGGGCAGGAGGATCACCTGAGGTCAGGAGTTTGAGACCCAGCCTGACCAACATGGTGAAACCCTGTCTCTACTAAAAATACAAAATTAGTCGGGCGTGGTGGTGGGCGCCTGTAATCCCAGCTACTCAGGAGGCTGAGGCAGGAGAATCGCTTGAACACAGGAGGTGGAGGTTGCAGTGAGCTGAGATTGCGCCACTGCAAAAGAAAGTAAATGAGGTCAAGCCCAGGAGAAATGTGGAATGGAGCTGAGTAGGACACTAAAGAAACCAGCAGAAGCGGGTGACTGGGGGGGTGGGTTTGACTGTATGTTGGCTGGGGTTTACGAAGTGTCTCATTTGAGTGTGCTGTAATCTGCTAGGAAGAAGGTCGCCTAAGAAACAATCATTAATCTCTAGTTTAAAAACTAGAGATTAAGAGATCAATGATTACAGCAGTTGAAAACTGGAATGACAGAAGAAAAGACTGTTGAACATGAGTCAGCAGTGTGTAGGTGACTGCGAAAAATAGAAATGCTTTTTTCATTTTGTTTTTTTAGAGGTCTCGCTCTATCACCCAGGCTGGAGTGCAGTGGTGCAGTTGTAGCTCACTGCAGCAATCAGAGCTCACTGCAGCCTCAAACTCCTGGGCTCAGGTGATCCTCCTGGCCTCTCAAAGCACTGGGATTATAGGTGTGAGCCACCGTACTCAGCTGCAAATGTGTTTTGGCTATGCTGGATGTGCTGTGTGTGAGCCATGCTACTGCTGCTGTCTCCAGGCAGCCTGATCAGCTTGAAGGCCACGTGTTAGGATACTTCAGCTGTGACTGTGAGAGTTCACAGGGACCCTTCCTAAGGATATTCTGCAGGGTAGGAGAAAGTTATTCAGAAGAAATTGCTTGCCAGTCATCAAGTACTGACACTGTGTTATCTCTTGTATCTGATAGAGATGGATGATAGTTGTCAGAGTGGGTGAACAATGTGTGCTCTTGGTCTAAGGGAGAAAACAGTTCCTGCATGTGTCCCATTGGTGGTAGGATATCAAGTAACTTCTAGATGTTTGCCACTTAGTTGCTGAAGAGACATCAGCATATGGCTTATTTATGAACTCATCGTTTGCTTTGAATTGGGAAAGAAATTTTTAAAAGAGATTAAACATTACCTTCTTTGTCCAAATAAGCCTTACCAAATTATCACATCTAATGTGTTTTCTTTGGTAACAAAAGATTTAATGCACAAAGCATTTAGTCACACCAGCCATTACTAAGAATAGCTTGGTCAGTTCCCTGAGAAGTTCCCTACCCCGTGCAGTCGATCCTCCTTGTTCACAGATTTCACATTTGTGAATTCACCTGCTTGATAAAACGTATTTTAACCCCAAAACCAATACACAGAGCACTTCCACAGTCATTTTCAGACATGCACAGAGAAGTGAAAAGGTTTTGTCATCCAGTGCTTATGTTCCCAACTCAGGTCAGACAGACACACTTGGCCTTCTCATACTGTACATGTGTCTTTTTTACAGCCTGCTTAATACCATGCTTTTAACATTTTTGTGCTTTTGTTTTTGGTGACTTTGCTGTTTAAAATGGCCCTGAATGCAGTGCTGCAGTGCTGTCCACTATCCCCAAGCACAGTGAGGTTGAGATGCACCTACAGAGAAAACAGGTGTATTAGGGAAGCTTCATGCAGATGCAAGCTCTTGTCCTGTTGCGCGTGAGTTCAGTGTTACTGAAACAACAGTACAGCGCATCAGGCCAAGTGCAGTGACCTCATCCCTGTAATCTCAGCACTTTGGGAGACTGAGGCAGGAGGATTGATTGAGTCCAGGAGTTCAAGACCAGCCTGGGCAACATAGTGAGACTCTGTCTTGACAAAAAAAAAAAAAAATTAAAAACTAGCCACGTGTGGTGGTGCATGTCTTTAGTCCCAGCTTCTCTGGAGGCTGAGGTGGGAGGATCCCTTGAGCCTGAAAGGCAGAGACTGCAGTGAACCAAGATTATGCCACTGCACTCCAGCCTAGGCAATAGAGCAAGACTGCATCTCTAAAAAATAAAAAAGAAAAACAAACAAAAAAACCCAATACAGTGCATCAGAGAAAGGGAGAAGAAGTTTGACAATATGTATATAAGGCTGCCCTGAGACATGCTAAAGTGATGTGCTAAAGCAGCCAAATTCATGGATTTGTGAGATGACAGCCAGTTTTAAAAAGCTGTGGGCAATATTGTTGTGTGGCTGAAAACCAAAGCAATGTTTGTTCACATCACCCAGGGTCAGGAAAATGTTAACCCCTTCTTGGCTAGTGCTGGTTGGCTCCCAAGTTTCAAAAGGCCGTAAGGTGTGAGAAAGGTTAACCTTGCAGGCAAGGCAGGTTCTGCAGATCAAGAGGCTGAAGAATTTAAAAATACTTGCTAAGTGTTATTCAGGAAGAGGAAAAAAGGAAAGAGTGGGTTTCCATGGTTGATGAGCCTGGCTTGTTTATAGAGACATTGGCAGATAAGTCTACATAATGCAAATGGCATTTTAGTTGATGAGAATGTTGTGACTAGAGGCTTGCAGGAACCTAACCTGTATTTTTCCTAGAGACAGTAGTTCAGTGTTTGCTGATTTGGTGTGCATGGCAACTCTCTGCAACTACCATGATTATTAGAATTGACTATGTATTTCAGACGTTGATTAGTTGGTTAGAGTGAGAGTTGACAGCACCTGCCCCATTTCTCCTTGAACATGACATGCACTAGAACTGCGGAACCTCAGCGTTCAGTGTCGGTGCCATCCAGGCTGTTCTCAGGATACAACTGAAAACCTGGACGCCATCATCATCAGTGTATCCTTCCAAACCCAGCACCATGATTGAGAAGAAAAGTCAAAGAAGACAAGTTCTGCTTTGTTTTGTTTTTGTTTTTGTGATATTTTGCTATTGAAAATAGGGTTGTATTGTCCTAAATCCTTAAAAGTCAGCACAGATACACTAAGAAAACCAGTGTTTAATTAATGTCCACAGCAAAATTCAGACACACCCCTGTGGTTATATCATCATATATCCAAGACTGACAATAATACAAGCCATCCTTTGAAAAACTTTTAAACTTTTTAAAAGGATATTGAGGTATTGTTAAGATATGTTTTTGCACAGAGACCTAGGAACACATAAATCCAGCCTAGACCAATCACTTCTTCCTATAAGATCCTGATGGGAAAGGAATGGACTGGAAAATAAAAGGAAGTTAGGGAGTGTTTTCTACTGTGCAGCATTGATTCCAGACACAAACTCTCAGTCCCACTAGAACTAGAACTGCTGGGGTAGGACCTGCCCACAGCATCTTTTTAGCCTACTCTGGTGATTCTGATTTGCATCCTTCATAGAAAACTAATGCTCTAGGTTAGAGCATGAGGACCTATTGAGGAATTTCAGCTCGGTGACTGACACCATCAGATTTAAATTTGAATGACTCTGATAGCCATATGGAAAGAATTGGAGGCAAGGAGAACAAGGGGCTGCAGGTGTCCTTAAGTAGGGAGAGGCAGGCAAGCCACCTGGGGAAGATGTTAAATGCACACATCCCCAGGTTGTGTCTGTCCTTGGAGATTCTGCCTCCAGGTGTCTGGGGTGTGGGACTAGAACATCGGTGCTTTTGAAAAGCTTCACCAGTGATTCAGAGGCTTAACTGTGGTTGAGACCCACGACTCTAGAAAGTGCTTTACAAATCACAGGAGGAATAAGCATTCATTTGCTCTGTTATGTGAAAGCCTCTATCTCACAGCAATAAAGGACACTTAGGATGATCGTGTGTGAGTGCGAGGGAGGCCAGACTCAGTGTGCAAGTGTGCGTGGCCATGGAGGCCTCTTCCCGTAGTGCTGCTATTTGGTTGTGCATTCTGTCTGCTGAGACAGTAACCTCAATACACATCACATATTTTCCAGATCATCCTGTTCTCTATCTCAGAGGAGGCTCTTGTGTCCATTCCCTGGTTTACAGGGTAAATTGAAATTGCTAAAAGTTGCATTTAGAGTAGAATGGATGGATTTAGATGCCTGTTGTGGCATCTGGAGCTGACCGTTTCTTTGCTACCTAGCTTATCTTCTCTTGAGTCTCACAGCTTTTCCAAGCCCTGTCTGAATTATTTATTTCTAGGTAATGTGATCAAGCTGGAGGAACAGAAGTCAGACCTGGAGAGGCAGCTAAAGACTCTGACCAAGCAGATGAAGGTGAGATGTGGGTGGGAGCCTTCACCACCATCTTCCTATAAATTATCCCTTCCGAGGTGTGGATCACTCTCTCTATCCTGCTTTCTCTTGGAACATTTCCACGGCATGGTGGGCCCTGGAACTGTAAATTCTTGTTGGCAGGAAGTAAAATCAAAGCAGTCATTTGGTGTCAGGATGGAGACCTCTCATAACCTGAAGGTGTAATTCCACCAGTGCCTTTTCCTAGCAGTGAGCCACCGTGAAAGCAGGGCCTCACCAGACACTGCTGGCATTTTTTTCTTGGTGACCAACACGGGGACTCTGGGGTCCCTGCCCAGGCACCGGCCCTGGCAGGCATCTGACATAGGGATGGGCTCTGGCGTTTTTAGGAGGAGACCGAGGAATGGAGGCGGTTCCAGGCGGATCTGCAGACCGCAGTGGTGGTGGCCAATGACATCAAGTGTGAGGCCCAGCAGGAGCTGCGCACTGTGAAGAGGAAACTGCTGGAGGAGGAGGAGAAGAATGCCCGGTTGCAGAAGGAGCTGGGGGATGTGCAGGGCCACGGCAGGGTGGTCACCAGCAGAGCTGCCCCTCCGTGAGTCTGGTGGGCACCAGGGCCATGCTTGCTTCTCAGTCACTATGTATGGGGCTCCCTGGTGGGGATTGGACTCTTCATGTCTGTGCCAGGCTCTGCTATTTCCTTTCTGAGATCACCCTGAATTACTAGCACCACCTTACCACTAGGAACATTCTGTACAGTACCCAGTCCCTGCCATGCTGCAGCATGAGAGGCTGCTAAACTTCTCACTTACATATGAAGGGCCAGTTCTAGCCAAGTATCCTGCTAGGCTTAAAGAATAGAAGTCCTGTCTAGAATGCTCCTTGAATCTTAGTATTTATTAATGCAGGGGAGTGCACACTAATAAATACAAATCCACCACCTTGCACAGGTCACTCCCATGCAGTGGGAGAAGCTGGAATCACTCCCGAGGGGAGGAGCCACCAGAAAAGGACACGTTTCTCCGGGCCCAAGGATGTGCCTGCTTATTGAGAACACCCATGAGCTACATCAAAAGGCCTTGACATAACCTACTTTATTAAAAAAGGGTGAGAGTGGAAAACATGCATTTGGCTGATGTGTGACATTCCCTTCTGCTCTTGATGGGGAGAAGCACACAGTGTATCAGCCCAGGGAGCTCTACTAACAGTGACATTTAAGAGGAAGGTATTCCCAAAGTGAATGCAATGTTAATTATTATCTGAAATTTAGATGGTTTACAGACAAATTTATAAATAGCATTTTTTGCTTTAGCTAATATTATATTTACCCAATGAGGAATCAGTGTCTTAATTTTGAGATTCTTGGATATTAGGAAATGATTTTGAATTTTTAGGTGTCTCTCAAATATCAAACATAGTCTTTTTAGATCATATTTCCTGGGTTTTGAATGTTGATCAGTTGGCCCTAGTATTTACATATTTCCAAGATCAGTGGCTAGCTCTTGAGCCTTTTGATTTGATGTTCGGTTATCATGAATTTCATGACACTGGAAAGAGATTTTTCAGAATTCAGCTGTGATTCTCCTGTCAATTCTGCTCCAAGTAATTCCTTATTTCTTTGTTTATAACTTTTACATAAAATGGCCTTTGGGGAAGGATGAAGATCAAATGTAGCTAGCTCCACAATTCACTGTTGAAAAATTAATATCAAGATCATTATTTTATTTAGTTATTTATTTTTAGAGATGGGGTCTCACTATGTTGCCTAGGCTGGACTTGAACTGCTGAGCCCAGGAGATTCTTCTGCCTCAGCCTCCTCACTAACTAGAACTACACATGCGCCAGACAAGGTCATTACTTTATAGACAGAGCTCTACCCTCTGGACACCAAAGGATGTGAATTTTAAGTGGAGGTAGAGGGAGAATAGGAAAACTAGATTTCACAGTGTTCCCTACTGAAACAGTAGTGAGGCCGTTCTGGGTGGCCTCTGTGTCTGCTTTTGTTTGTTTGCCTCTGTCTTGCTTCCCTATTGTCTGTCATTGGAAGAAAATCTGAGTCAGAACTTGTGTTGCTTCACATGGACGTTATTTTAATGATAAATAGTAAAAGACAAGTCCTGAGTTTCTATGGTGGCCCCGAATAGGTTCTTGTATGAGATACTGTGTTTCTTACGGATATTCTGAGACACAGGCCAGGTTCTTGTATGAGATGCCATGTTTCTTACATATATTCTGAGACACAGGCCAGACTGTGCAGTGTGAACCCTGATATTCTAGGAAATCTCCGCATACGTCCTGGCAGTTTAGGACTCCCTGTGCTGCATCCTGCATCTTCAATCTTAACGTCACCTTTTTTTTAAGCACAGAATGTTTCTTTTTTGATTTTCCAGTGATTTGCAAACCTACCTCCCAATCGAACAGTTTAATCCCTTATCAAAAAACATTTCAAAATTTTAGAATGGACACCAATGAGAACATGTCACGGTACTGAAATCAGGCATCAGAACGTTTCTGTCTGTCAACGCATTTGGCAGGAAGTCAGACAAGTGCTGATGATGCTGGTTTCTTGTCTGATTTTGCACTTCTCTGGCAAGCTGCCCCCTCTAAAGAGTTGACTATATGGCAGTTAGTCGCTGATGGTTCAGCCACTTCCAGCACCTACCCCATGAGCAAGACTTGAAACCAACTGACACCCTCAAAGCTCCGGAAGCCACCTAGTGTTTCCATCTTGGCTGAAGGAGTTCTTAATTGAAACTCAATTTGACTTTGACAGTCATCTAGTGAGAACTCAAAAGTCATTCTTGGTTCAGCCACAGCCAAAGAACTTGCAGAGCATTCTCTGACGAGGTCCTCAAGGACGGCTGAGAGAAGGTAAGATCACCCAAAAAGCACCTGGATCCCGACATGAGATTACCTGGTTCTTAAGCTCTGTTTGTGTCCATGGGCACTCACAGGGTTGGTTGCAGCCAGGCTGATAAGCACGAGATGAAGCACCCGGGCAGAAATGCAAACCAGCATTCATTGCTGGAACTCAGTAACTAAACAGTGGGATATTATCTAACTCATCCATGTAACAGGACTGAAGTCCTATTACACTTTCACATATATTTTTATTTCAGAGTCAGAATAACTGATGTTAAGGTATGTGGGGAAGGAAGGCGGTAGCCTCATCTTTGCAGTCAACCAGCAATATCTCATTCCCAGTGTCAGGTTTGCAGCCAACCGGTAACATCTCATTCTCAGCCCTGCATCTTGCCTCTGTTAAAAGAGGTGGGAAGAGGGGGTCGTTTTTGAGGTCTTTTTAAGCTCTGCTGTTCTCTGGACTGGTTGGTTAGCTGACCTTTCCCTGGTGGGAGAGTAAGAAACTCCAGTGCCAGCCTTAGAGTTATTCTGGTGCAATACTTTGAACCTCTTTGACACAGTGGCTTCTCCATATCTTAGTTGTGGCTTGTGAGCCTGCTCTTTCTCTTCCAGAAATGTGAACAAGCCATTGTGTTTTTAGGGACCTAAAACTGATCTGTTTCATTGGACACATATAATGTAATAGATGAAAATATAATAACTTTTTCAGCTCTGGCTCCTCCCAGTTTTGAAAACTACCAATTGAGAAAAAGGCTTTGAAATGAAAACTCTCACTGAAATGAACCCATCACATCTTTTTCCTGATAAGTTGAGTCCTGGGGCCTGGCAAAATCAGAAAAAACACAGGCAGCTCAATGTAATGATATATTGTGCCACATACAAGCTTTCTAATGAAAGACATGGTTCATGAGCAGCGCATGGCACAGGCTTCTCAAGCAGCATCAGGGAAAGACCTCTGTGTTTGTGGCATCTGTTTCTCTTGTTCTGAAACAGCAAATGCCATTACTTTTAGGGTGACTTATTCTTACTGTGTTTGTCATATAACACCAATAAACATCCATGGAAAAAATCTTTAAAAGAGATAATTAAACACACTTAACATCTGTGCCTAATTAATGCTCTTGGTTTCTAAATAGAATGTCTGTGATTCGAATGTGTTTTGTTTTGCCTGCACCACAAGTTCTTGCATTGTCTCCTCTTGGAGGTGAGCAGTGTGGCAGCGCAGCACGTGCAGACTCCACTGGAATTGGCTTAACTCCATGTGTGCACATCCGTGTCAGCCCAAGTGTCACTGTGTGTGCCTGTGCTGCCTTCTGTGTTGCTCTGATGGCTGTAATGGGTCACAGCCGCTCAGCATGTGTTCTCCAGCTACCATGGAGAGGGGTGGGGCGGAAGTTGGAGGTATAGATTCTTTAAGGTCCATTTTCCAGCTGTCTTGCCACAGATGCTCTGATACTGAGCCCCTCTCCCAGGTGGAGGGGGGCTGTTCTCCTGAGGATTCTTTAGCAGTTTCTGAACAGACCTCACCTTAGCACCCATGACGGCATGATGGACAGGGGTCTCCAGCATTTAATTTGGCCTTTGATGCAGAACCTGGTCCTCTCAGTGGCTCTTATTCCAGCCAGCATTATCTGTTCACTCACCTAGTACTCTTTTTTCATAGTTTAAATGTACATTTATGACATTAGACACACAGTTTATAATTCTAAAGAGCTGTGTCTGCCTCCATGTTCTCTGACCCCCGATTTTACAGATTTCAACAATGTGGACATAAGCTTCTCTTAGGCCTTCAGGATTTTTAGGTTGCAGTTATAAAAGCAAGAAGGTTTTTTGGCCTTGACAGTAGAGAGAAGCATGAGCCTCTGTAAATTCTGGAGGGGCCTGTGGTGTTCATCCTGGACATCTCTGCTTCACCACACAGTTCTTTGCTGGAGAAGTTCTGGTGGAAAGAGCCTAGTACAGGCATTTGCAGTCTGGCTTTTTTTTTTTTTTTTTTTTTTATGTCTGAAAAGCTTTGGCTTCCAAAAAATTGGAACAGTAGGAATTAAAATCTGTTGGCCTATCCTGGAGATTAGCTTTTCCCTGTGGGACAGTGTAAGCTGGAAATTCTTGCGTTTGTGAACTAAGACTGTATTGCCTTAGGTAACTCCTTTACAGCCTCTCCCTCCCATTTCTATTTTCACAGCTCCCTGGGCTCTGTCAGATAGCAGAGCATTTGGTGGAAGAAAGACAGCCCAGCTCTTGCCATGATTGGGAGCCGCAGCCATCTCTAGATGAAAGGGGGAATGTGTAGAGGAGAAATTGCCTCTTTATAAAGAGCCCAGTTGTCTCCTTGTGACATTCTCTCTTTCTCAGAGTCATTGCCGTCAAGTTTCTGCTTTTTGTCCACATTTTGGGATCAGCTCACTGCATGATCAAAGATGATGTTTCCCTCTTTTTACTTTTCCTCAGAAGATTGAGCCATCTTTTATTTGGAGAATAAAATGAAGTTGTTCTGAAAAAAACAAAGTACAAGTCTTATGAAAAGCTATTTGCAGCTGGAGTACTGAAAGGGTGCAGTGGCAGAGCAGATGCAGAGCTGGGTATGGTGCAGGCCCGAGTTCTTTTGTTTTTGTGTGTGTGTGTGTGTTTTTTTCTTTTTTTTTTTTTTTGAGACAGAGTTTCACTCTTGTTGCCCAGGCTGGAGTGCAATGATGCGATCTCAGCTCACTGCAACCTCTGCCTCCTGGGTTCAAGTGATTCTCTTGCCTCAGCCTTCCAAGTAGCTGGAATTACAGGCGCCTGCCACCGCGCCCAGCTAATTTTTGTATTGTTAGTAGAGATGGGGTTTCATCATGTTGGCCAGGCTGGTCTCGAACCCCTGACCTCAGGTGATCCCCACCTCAGCTTCCCAAAGTGCTGGGATTACAGACATGAGCCACCGCGCCCAGACCCTAAGGCTCAAGTTCTACTTTTTAGTGTTCATTTCTCTGCTTCCTTTTGATTGTGGTGTCTGATCATCTTGGAATTCACATTACTCAAGGCAAAATAGAAAGCCATCTGCGTGATGTCATATTCCGAAGAAGTCAGAAGGTTCGGCGAGTTGGAGCTTTACTCTTGTTGCCCTGGCTAGAGTGCAGTGGTGTGATCTTGGCTCATTGCAAGCTCCGCTTCCTGGGTTTAAGCTATTCTCCTGCCCTGGCCTCCCAAGTAGCTGGGATTACAGGCATGTGCTGTCATGCCCGGCTAATTTTGTATTTTTAGTAGAGACGCAGTTTCACCATGTTGGTCAGGCTGGTCTCGAACTCCTGACCTCGAGTGATCTGGCCGCCTTGGCCTCCCAAAGTGCTGGGATTACAGGCTTGAGACCCCATGCCCAGCCCCTTCTGTGGGGTCTTGATTGAGCCCCTTCACTCGGAGTCTGACTTCATTACCTCGTCTGAAACAAGGTGCCTCCAAGCTTTGGGTTGATTTCCAGAATCTTGCTGGGTTAAACATAAATAGAAGTTTGCTCATAAAGGATGTTATTAAGCCAGATAGGTAAGCACGGTGACAATGGCAATAGAAATCTAATGGAAAACAATTGAATGACAACTGCATCAAAGTTTCATGGATGAAACTCACCCCAGGAACTTAGTGTTCAAATCAGAGTGATACACAGTTCAAAATGTGATTTTAAACTTCTGGAAATATGTGTGTTTGTGAAGATCGAAATCCAATTCAGCAACCTCCATCAGGCAGAAACCTCCTGCAATTCTCACGTGAGGAACTGGTTCACAGTGTACACAGCATGGAGCCATTAGTGACATTATCCAAAGGATGAGACAAGACAAGAGTTACTGTCTAATAAAAGAAAAATTAGGAACAGGAATGCTCTTTAAACTCAGGAAGATCTTTTGGGTTGTCAAACAGGACAGCACAGAATCACTAGAAAAATTGTCGTGAGAAGAGACATTGAGGTCTTCTCTGTAAAAATAACTTAGATACTTGTGAATAGGACTGAAATTTATATTTTGGGAGCTCTTTACCTCAGATTCAGAGTTCTTAGGATTATTTAAAATTCATTTGCTGGGTGTTTTCAAATATAAACAATAAGAAAACTGCAACTTCAACTTAAAAGTCACCGCTGTATTTGCATCCCATATTTTGACCTGTCATTAGGTACTGTTGAATGTTTTTATCTGTAAGCGTTTATGAAGTGCAAAATAAACATGTTATTATATAGAAGCGTCTGCTGCTTAGTTTTAATCACCAGCTACGTTTCTGCAGGGCCTTTATGTCGTTTTGTTCTACATTTTTTTCTGAATACAGTTTCAGAACTTCAGAGTCACATCAAGTAACTAGAATTTGAGGTAGAAAAAAGCTGGACTGTAAGTTGTAAATAGGAGGTTGCCATGGAATATGAACAATTTCATTAGCAGAACAAAAGGGCATGGAGTAAAAATGCTAATTTTGCATAAATTTTTAAAACTAGGGTCTCAGAAAATATAGTATGGACTTAAAGTCTAGATGCGTTTTGTTGACATTTAAATATGAATAGATTGATGATTGAATGTATTGGAGTTTTTCTTAATTATGAAGTATTATTTAGGTATACTAATAACAAAATGGAGACGTGTGAAGAAAAATATTACTCTTTCTTCTCCCTCAGTACCACCTGCGAGGAAACCAGTGTTAATAGCATGTACATTTTTCTTTACTCATGAATATGTATAGGGTTCATTTTTATATTTTTAATAAAAATTGGATTATATTCTATTCAGTACTCTGCACCTTTACTTTTTATTTTATTATATCATAGGCATCCTTCCAGATCAATACATAGAAATCTAGCTTATTTTAAGAGCAACATGACCTTCCATAGGAAGGACATGTCCTGGAATATTAAAATATTGTCTTACTAATGCACAACAAGGTTATAATTTTTTCTTTATGAGTAATGCTATGATAGCAGTCCTTATTCATATAGTCCTATGTAGTTGTGGTTTTAGTTTTATAGAATGGGTTTTTCAAAATACTATTGTTGCTCTAAAGTATATGCACATTTTTATTTTAATAGATGTCTCCAGTTACTCACCTGAGTGCTGTGACATTTCACTCTTGAACATGCCCATCTCTATACAGCCTGAGCAGTAGTGGAGAGCTTTGATCTTATTTTTGCCAATAGGATAATCAAAAAATACTATCTTATTAGCACTTTAATTTGCATTTTGCTGAGCTTTTTTTTTTTTTTTTTTAAAGACAGGGCCTCACTCTGTCACCTAGGCTGGAGTGCAGTGGTACAACCATGGCTCACTGCAGCCTCAACCTCCTGGACTTGAGCAGTCCTCCCACCCCAGCCTCCTGAGTAGCTGGGACTACAGGGACACACCACCATGTCCAGCTAATTTTTTTTTTTTTTTTTGTAGACACAAGGTCTCACTATGTTGCCCAGAGAGACTGGTATCGAACTCCTGGGCTCAAGTGATCCTCCCAATTCAACCTCCCAAAGTGCAGGGATTACAGCCATGAGCCACCATGCCCAGCCCTTTCTAAGCACGTCTTTGTATATACAGTTTACTAACCACTGCATTTTCTCTTCCAAGAATTACTAGTTTTGCAACTTTTCCCTGCTTTTTCACTGAGCTGATTGCTTCTTTCTCATCAGCTTATAAGTCAGTATTTTATTAGGGATGTGGTTTTATCCCCTATATTATGAGCCTTTATCATCTTTGTCATATTTTTCATGTGATGTGGCTTTATCTTTATCAGAGAAAATTTTATATTTTTATGTAATGTAAACTGTTAGTGTTTTCCTTCATTCTTTAAGATTCCTTCTCCCTAGTATTATACAAATGTGCTATTAAATGTCTTCATCTACTTGATGCACACACATATGCAGGCCATTTGATCCGCCCCTCTTTATTTAATCTGATGTGAGGTGTGGTTCTTTTTCTCCCACTGGGTAGCACTATTTATTGCCAGAGTCATCCTTTGTCCGCTGAATTGAAATCCCACCTTTACATGGTTTATGTCATCCACATTCAGAGAGACCTGCCCTAGATGTGCTCCCATTTCTTTCTGAGTTAGCTCTGCTTTAAAATATTCATAGATTATTAGATTGCTTATATTACTTTTAACTCATCCTTTCATTTAAAATTTTTATTTTATTGAATTTTAAGGCAGACAGTATCAGTGTTGAACTCTGTTTCCAGTCATGAATTTACAAATGCCAGTCCTCTCTTGAGTGCAGTTTCCCCTTCACTTTGTATTATGAACTGTTTGCATTGAGCAGTGCATGATTTTGCCTGTCACCTTCTCTTGCTGAAGCAGATCCAGGTGTGGCAGGGTCTGACGTTTGCCCCAGGTGCGTGTCTGGATTCTGCTCAGATCCACTGCCTTTGCCTGACAATGCTTCTGATCTTCTTCTCATGACTTAAACGTGTTGGGAGGCTCTTGAAGGTACATTTATATTACATACTTGGAGGTACAGAAGCCCAGGTAGAGTAGAGAAGGGTGAGTGCCTAGTGGGAAATTCACCTGTACCCAGTTTCTTCTCTGCCTGGTGAGCCTGGAACGCACAGCCAGCTCTCTGGGTCTGTTTGCGTGCCCCTCATCCATTTTAGGTGCACACTGTGGCTCTTCCTGTCCTGCCCCTTGTCACTACTGCCCTTTATGCCTGGGGTAAACCAACCTTGGCCTTCTCGGATGTAAATTCCTCTTGTTCCTGATCCTTTGCCAAAATGCCCTGCATCTCTCTGGGCTTCTTGTGCTCCTCTCCAGCCCTGGCCCTCTAGGTTGGGGGACATTATTTGGGGTTTTCCCATATCTCCATTCTCTTTGGAAGGGAATTGGGGGAAAGCCCTTGGTATTGTATTTTCATTCCCCCGACCACGTACTCTCTATTAGCAGAAATTCTTCAAAATCTAAGCCACGTCAATGATACTCGACTACAGGACTTTTACTATTTGATTCTTATTGTTGGGATTTGTAGATTAAGATGCTGGTGTTCAAATTACTTTCTTATCCTGTTCGTTTTTATTGTTATGCTTTTATTGAAATTTGAAAGTGAAATTTAGAAGATATTGTTTGACACCTAAGAGACAAAGTACTTCATAATTTCTGTCTTCAAATAGAGTGAAAAACTTCTATTAGATTTGTTTTAAGCAAAATAAGTATTTAGAGAAAATTACATTCCAGGCAAGGGCATAGAATGAGCAAAGGCACAGAGGCAGGACATAAAAGTAAAAAACTTCAGGTGAATAGTCCAAAACTAGATGGGCAGAGAGGAGTCTTGGGAGATTAACCAAAAGGCCTGGGGTTGGGCTTTGTTCAGGTGTTCAAGAAAGAGACCGGCAGGCGTGAGCATGTGGTTGACACGCCACCCGCCCTCTTCGCAAATATTAATCTGCCAACTGTGAAGGTAGCAGTGGTGCCATACAACATTACCCAAATGGAGTTAACCTTTGAATACCTTAAAAATCATCACGTACAGGAGCTTACCTGTTCCTGGATCAGAATGAACAATGACATAAAGTGGTGTTTTTAGGAAGTAAATGCTGTAGACCATCACTGATATTTGAAAACTGTTCTCTAACGTAACAAGGAAAGCAGCAAATTAGGTTAAATAAAAGTTTTAAAGGGAAATAATTACAGACATATATGTATATGTACTTAAATGACAAGGTGAGGCATAGAAGGCAGACCGACATTCAGTGAGGAGGGCCATGCGCCTTGCTGTGCTCCATGGAGACGCTGCCTGCTTATGGAGTGTGCATCACCTGCTGTGTGTGACACAGCATCAGGCGGTCTGGCCTGCAACTGTCGTTCTGTAGTATGGGTTGCCACCTTTTAAGAGCAGATTATTGTATAAAGATAGGAGCACTGAAATAACTTGGTAGTATTTTTTAAATGTACTTAAATTTTAGGAAGAAATACCATCAGTAGTATTTCTAGAACCTTGTATACCTCTCACAGAACATTTATGCGTTATAGAAAATTTGAGAAAGGCATGGCCAGAGCTGGATTTGCATCCCAGATTCACCATTCATGAATCATGTGACCATGGTCAAATTTTCCTCTAAAATAAGGGATAATAATATCTAGGAGTTTTGTTGAAAATTAAATTAGATAATGTTTTTAAGACACATGGTACTGTGCTTGGCATATACAGTGGAGTTATACACATATTTGTTTTGCTGAAATTATTGATTATTATCATAGTTTTATATGCTGAGAGCAGGTAGAATACATGCTTCATTTTTGTTGTTTTAAGCGTGACCCTTAAACACTAAGCAGCTATTTAATCTGTGATGTAACTGAAGAAAGAGCCAACCAGGAAATGCTGGAGGGAATGCAAGTATATGAGACTTCTGGAGAGTTGGTGTGTTTGTAAACGGTCGTGTTTACAAAAGCATGTACTTTTGAGTGACTCAAGTTATTTTCATGGCTTATTTGACTACATGTGTGACTGTTATTTTACAGGTTGACTTTAGAACCTAACATCAGCCTTAGAGGCAGTAGCAAGCCTTGAACAAGTGTTTCTCCCGTAGTGGTACCTTGCAGTTTTTCTTTTATTTAATGCTAAGACATACCTGGCTGTATGCTTAAATATTTTTTAATATTCATTATAGAATACAGAGTTTTTATTCTTCCTTGGAACAGAGGAAATGTAATACTTCATTTATGGCTGAGCTGTTACTAATTGATCCCAGCCAATTCTAAAATAGGCTGGTGTAAGGATTTTCAACCTCATTTATGATTATAGTACATACTAATAAGCCAATAGCATTCTTAATAACCATTTTCTTTGGTTATTCAATTCAGGCTTTGTTTTGTGAATCCCTCACACAGAGAGAGAGACACACAGACACACATACACACACACACACACACACACACACCCCACTGTTATATAACACAATGGGTATTTCTCTTCTCAAATTATACAGGGTTTTCTCATACTGACTCTTACTGTTCTAGCCAAGTAGACTGAGTGTTTGAAATATTGTCTTTGGATACCTGAAGGCAGAGGTAATTGATTCTTGTGGCCTTGCTTTTGAAATTTATCATTTGATATTTTGAATTGCAGATAAATTTAGATAACTGAAAGGAATAACCTCAGCAGAATGTAGGCTTCTCCATTTTGTTCTTATTATCAAAGAATGAAATGTAAAATGAATTATTTAAAATGATTGTCCTTGGAGGCCTTTGGTACTGAGTCATTTTAATGGACTGGTAAGAAGGTGGCCAGGCGCAGTGGCTCATGCTGTAATCCTGGCACTTTGGGAGGCCAAGGCAGGCAGATTGTCTGAGCTCAGGAGGTTGGGACCAGCCTGGGCAACATGGCGAAACCCCATCTCTACTAAAAAAAAAAAATACGAAGGATTAGCCAGTGTGGTGGTGCTCGCCTGTAGTCCCAGCTACTCAGGAGGCTGAGGCATTAGAATCGCTTGAACCTGGGAGGTAGAGGTTGCAGTAAACCAAGATTGCACCACTACACTCCAGGCTGGGCGACAGAGCGAGACTCTGTCTCAGAAAAAAAAAGGGTGGCTCATTTCGTTTGTTGATGATCTTCATGAGAATGGCTAGCACAGACAGAGGAAATTATTTTCTGCTCAAACCTGACCTGATTTCTTTTTCTTTCTGCATTTCTGCCACCTGATTTTATTGTATGGGAAAGTATGAAAACCAGTTCCTCTCAATAAACCTTTAAAAATTATTTAAAAAACCCAACCTCCTGCAATTTCTGAAGTGCCTGATAGTTTCTTCCAATGAAGTTTTCAGTTTACTGATTTTTTTTTCATTCGTAAGAAGGGACTGTGGAGTGAAGATTGTAAGGCAGTGTGGTTTAACTGTTTTAAGTTTTGTTTCTCTTAAATTTATTCTATTCATGTTATTTATAGAGCAACAGAAGAAAGCTTAGAGAATTAAGGACAAATAAATTCAACAGCAGAAGCTTATGAGTAGCTAGATTAATTTCAAAATGATCTGTAAGTAACTATTTTATTTACTGATTTATTTTAAACTTCCACCGACCTTATTGAAATATACTTCCAGAAACATTGTTTGAACTATTCTCATAAATTAGTCATCTTGCAAAACAGCTGTGGCAATACGATACAATGAAGACAGCAGTGATTTAGCAATGAGAAGGTTGGGAGTTCTTGTCTTGGCTCGGTCACAGGGAGATCACATGACATGCCAAAGTCCCCTAGATGAGGAAGCCATGCATGAGAGGATTGAGGATTGGGTCAGTGATCTATGATAGAATACTTTCTATGAGTCTAGAAGCCTCATGAAGAACACACCAGGAAACTTGGGTGAGAGCAGGAGCTTCACCTTATGCAGAATTGCAGTGTGATTTTAGAGTGCTGTTACCATTCTTATGCTTAGAAGGCAGAGTGTCTGAATCAGGATTCTGTTGTGTATAATGGATTGCACTCCCGTTGGCTTAGGCAGAAAGGTGTTAAATGGTTTGCAGAATTGTTGGGAAGGCTGAGCTTCCAGGAGCAGCTCCCAAAGTCTCCACATAGAACTGGACCACCAGGGAACCTACTCCCTCCACCAGGACAGGAGCCTTAGCTTCAGAAAGCTGCCCACCCAGTTGGAAAGCTGCCACCACAGTTGCCAGCACCATAGCATCTTGTCTCTGCTACAGTCTCTGTCTGCATAGTGAATGCCTGGTGCCCTGCCTCTCTTCCTCTGATTCAGGTCCCACTCCAGGTCTTGCCCAAGTCTTTCTGATTGGTGGAACTTAAATCACACCCAAAATCCCATCTGTAGGAGAGCTGTGAGATTTCATCTTTCCAAACTCTGTGTACTGCATGGGGGTTGGAGCACATGTCGGCAGCCAGTCCACTGCATTCACCATTGACAGTAGGTGAAATATTTACGATCAATAACATTTGCATTTTTTCACAAAAAATGCACAATTTGCAGAGTAGCCATACACACTTTTTATTTAGAGCTAATACCAAGTCACTCTACATATAAAAATAATTATTTCTGACCATTTCCCAAGAAAACAGCTCTTCTAAAAATTGAGAGCAGTGCCTACATTATTTCCTAAAGATGCAAACTGGTAGAGAAAACAGGATGTTAAATTCAGAATTTCCCTTCCAGCTTCGTTTGTTTTCTCCAGTTCTGTTTTCCTCTGTGTCTTTTTATCCCATGGGGATGTCCTCCACCTTTTCAATCTGATTTGCTCTTTGCCATGCAGACCTGTGGATGAAGAGCCAGAGTCCTCTGAGGTCGATGCTACTGGTCGGTGGCCTGGTGTCTGTGTTAGCAGAACATCTCCAACACCCCCAGAGTCAGCAACCACCGTTAAGTCACTTATCAAGTCATTTGACTTGGGACGCCCAGGTATTTAATCATTTTTTCTATAAGCAAAGCTCCAAATTCAAACTTTGGCCCGACATTTGATATGTCTACTATCTCTACTCCACCCTGGCCCTATGTTGTTACAACCACAAGGGCGCTTTCCAGGTCCTACCACGTGAAGCCACTGCATGCAGGAGCCTGGCTGAGGCTCCAGGGAGGCACTGATGGAGAGCCTGGCTCATGAATAACACAAATGCAGCCTCTTCCTCTCTACGGCTTCCTTCTATCCAGTTCCCGCCTTGCTACTTTTCTTTTCTGCCTCTCATTGCCATTAAATTCAGGTCACTACTATTTGCCTTTTTGTCATCTCATGAGAATTATGAGGGTCAGCTGGAGACTTCATCTGCTAGGAAACGAGACATCACATCTGTGCACCTGGCCCTCTTGTAGGCACCCCCGGCCATCCCCATCTTGCAACCTGCTAGACGTTTTTCTACCTGGTCTTGTACGTGAGCACCTGTGCTAATCTGTCACTCCTGATATAGGTGTGTTCCCAGCTTTTCCTGGTATTGTCTGATGGTCTCACAAGTCCCCTTTAGTCATGCTTATCTTTCTATATGAGAAAGATGTGTAGCTATACTTCATACATATACTGTACACATAAACATAGCAAATAGAAGAAACAGAATGTGCATCTCCCTACAGTAACAATATCTTTCTTCCCCATACTGCAACAAACATGCCATTGTATTGGGAGACTGTAGTAAAAGTTAATCCTAGGATGTACCTGGTTGTCTCTGCTAAAATTGTTTGCACCTAAATTAGATTAAGACTAGACTCTACATATTCAAAGACATGAAAGCCTTTCATGTCTGTGAAGACAGAAAATGAATTAACAATTCATACAAGAACTTTTCTGTTCCTTCCTTCTCTAGGCACCTTATTATTTATACAGTTTCTTTTTGCTCAGCTATCCTTCATCTAAGACTGACCTCCACTCAGCTAAATCTTCCCTTGTTTCCCCAATGCAGCTCTAGTCCAGAGAAGAAAAGGATAATACAGTAAATATTACACTAAACACGTATACTCCTTAAGCCACCAAAAAAAGTAACCAGAAATCAGGAACAACTATATGCTATTTTGAAGTGGAACAACATATAAATGTTCCCATGTTTTTTCTTGGCAGGTGGAGCTGGACAGAATATTTCTGTCCATAAGGCCCCCAGAAGTCCCCTAAGTGGGATACCAGTGAGGACTGCTCCAGCAGCTGCTGTCTCTCCAATGCAGGTAGATGAGCCCCAGAAATAACCACTGCTTATGGTTTGCTGTGTATCCCTCTAGATGTTTTTCTTTACACGTATTAGTGTCCGTGTGTCTACGTGTGTGTGTGTAGAGTATGTGTTTTGTAAATTGGATTACACTATGCATTATTCCAATACTTATTTCACCTTATCATCGGAATGTAAGCTTCATGAGGTCAGATGTTTTTGTTCATTTTGCTTGCTGTTTTATCTCTTGTCTGTAACACTGGCTGGCACATGGCCACATTATAGTAGAAGTTCAATAAATATTTGTTGAACGAATGAAGGAATATGTCTTCAAATTTTAATATTTGCAGAAACTATTCTTTTTATAAAAGATTACATAATATGTGGTGATTTATTTAGCCACTCTTCTACCGATAGAAGTTAGGTTTTTTTGGATTTAACTTATTACAAAAAATAATACAGTGAAGATACTGATAGAAATTTTTGACCACTTAAGAGGCTACTTTTTAAATAAGGGTATATCAAGATTCATTTGTAAATATCAGAGATCACTGTAGTTAAGCAGAAAGGAATTTAATACAGGGATTTTGGTACTGAGGGCTGGAGAAAGGTCTAGGCTGCACTGAGCTTCCAGGAAAGGTTCCCAGAGCATCTGAAAGTTGGCCCATTAAAGGAGCTTCTGTTTCTGCCAGAATTGGGAAGTCTTTCTCTAGGTGCTTACCGAGGACTGCCACTGTTACCAAGATCTAGGATCAGCCTCGTGACTACACTGCCACAGGTGCAGTCCATGCCAGAAAAGCACGCTCTGTGCCTGCCCCATACTGACCAGAAAACGAAGGAACAGACCCCAGAACCTCTGCTCCCCTGCCACAGAACAGCGAATGCCTTCTCAGCCATGTTTACCAGGAGAAGCTGCAGAAGGGAAGCCTTATGCTCCCTTGCACCTTCCAGATCCTCTGAGAGGGGGCCTGTTTGACAGAAGCTAGGCCACTTGATGAGCCAAGCTTTAAAGGAGTTTGCCAAGTACACCCTTTAGCTTCCCAGTCCCTTATAGTTCAATAAGTCACCCTACAAAGAGAGGAGGATGGAGTTGAGTGAGCCCATCTTGAGATCTTCTACAAATTGATTCCTAGTAAAGGAAAATGGAGTCCTAGAAAAGGAAGTGTATTTGGCCTTTCCCAGCATGTTGAAAAACTTGATAGACACATTGCCCTTCAGTTTGCCCTCCCGCTCACAGTACTATTTTCCAAGAATTTTGACACTGTCTATAAATTTTGAAGATCAAGTAAATGAACAATATCTTGTTTTACTTTGTCAGTAAGGTGGTATGATTCATATGATTATAGGCCATTTATCTTTTGTGTGTCTGTATGGAAACTTACATACTTTGCCTGCTTTTCTTTTGAAGTGTTAGTCTTTTTACGTTTTGTAAGAAGTATTGATATATTGTACTTTTTAACATTTTTTCATATGTAATTGTATTACCTTTGTTATCTATCTTTTATTTTATTGTACTTTAAGTTTTAGGGTACATGTGCACAATGTGCAGGTTTGTTACATATGTATCCGTGTGCCATGTTGGTCTGCTGCACTCATTAACTCATCATTTAGCATTAGGTGTATCTCCTAATGCTATCCCTCCCCCCTCCCCCCACCCCACAACAGTCCCCAGTGTGTGATGTTCCCCTTCCTGTGTCCATGTGTTCTCATTGTTCAATTCCCACCTCTGAGTGAGAACATGCAGTGTTTGGGTTTTTGTCCTTGAGATAGTTTACTGAGAATGATGGTTTCCAGTTTCATTCATGTCCCTACAAAGGACATGAACTCATCATTTTTTATGGCTGCATAGTATTCCATGGTGTATATGTGCCACATTTTCTTAATCCAGTCTATCGTTGTTGGACATTTGGGTTGGTTCCAAGTCTTTGCTATTGTGAGTAGTGCCGCATTAAACATACGTGTGCATGTGTCCTTATAGCAGCATGATTTATAATCCTTTGGGTATATACCCAGTAATGGGATGGCTGGGTCAAATGGTATTTCTAGTTCTAGATCCCTGAGGAATTGCCACACTGACTTCCACAATGACTAGTTTACAGTCCCACCAACAGTGTAAAAGTGTTCCTATTTCTCCACATCCTCTCCAGCACCTGTTTCCTGACTTTTTAATGATGGCCATTCTAACTGGTATGAGATGGTATCTCATTGTGGTTTTGATTTGCATTTCTCTGATGGCCAGTGATGATGAGCATTTTTGCATGTGTTTTTTGGCTGCATAAATGTCTTCTTTTGAGAAGTGTCTGTTCATATCCTTTGCCCACTTTTTGATAGGGTTGTTTGTTTTTTTCTTGTAAATTTGTTTGAGTTCATTGTAGATTCTGGTTATTAGCCCTTTGTCAGATGAGTAGGTTGCAAAAATTCTCCCATTTTGTAGGTTGCCTGTTCAGTCTGATGGTAGTTTCTTTTGCTGTGCAGAAGCTCTTTAGTTTAATTAGATCCCATTCATCAATTTTGGCTTTCGTTGCCATTGCTTTTGGCGTTTTAGACATGAAGTCCTTGCCCACGCCTATGTCCTGAATGGTATTGCCTAGATTTTCTTCTAGGGTTTTTATGGTTTTAAGTCTAACATGTACGTCTTTAATCCATCTTGAATTAATTTTTGTATAAGGTGTAAGGAAGGGATCCAGTTTCAGATTTCTACATATGGCTAGCCAGTTTTCCCAGCACCATTTATTAAATAGGGAATCCTTTCCCCATTGCTTCTTTTTGTCAAGTTTGTCAAAGATCAGATAGTTGTAGATATGTGGCATTATTTCTGAGGGCTCTGTTCTGTTCCATTGATCTATATCTCTGTTTTGGTACCAGTACCATGCTGTTTTGGTTACTGTAGCCTTGTAGTATAGTTTGAAGCCAGGTAGCGTGATGCCTCCAGCTTTGTTCTTTTGGGTTAGGATTGACTTGGTGATGTGGGCTCTTTTTTGGTTCCATATGAACTTCAAAGTAGTTTTTTCCAATTCTGTGAAGAAAGTCATTGGTAGCTTGATGGGGATGGCATTGAATCTATAAATTACCTTGGGCAGTATGGCCATTTTCAGGATATTGATTCTTCCTACCCATGAGCATGGAATGTTCTTGCATTTGTTTGTATCCTCTTTTATTTCATTGAGCAGTGGTTTGTAGTTCTCCTTGAAGAGGTCCTTCACATCCCTTGTAAGTTGGATTCCTAGGTATTTTATTCTCTTTGAAGCAGTTGTGAATGGGAGTTCACTCATGCTTTGTCTCTCTGTTTGTCTGTTGTTGGTGTATAAGAATGCTTGTGATTTTTGTACATTGATTTTGTATCCTAAGACTTTGCTGAAGTTGCTTATCAGCTTAAGGAGATTTTGGGCTGAGACAATGGGGTTTTCTAGATATACAATCATGTCATCTGCAAACAGGGACAATTTGACTTCCTGTTTTCCTAATTGAATACCCTTTATTTCCTTCTCCTGCCTGATTGCCCTGGCCAGAACTTCCAACACTATGTTGAATAGGAGTGGTGAGAGAGGGCATCCCTGTCTTGTGCCAGTTTTCAAAGGGAATGCTTCCAGTTTTTGCCCATTCAGTATGATATTGGCTGTGGGTTTGTCCTAGATAGCTCTTATTATTTTGAGATATGTCCCATCAATACCTAATTTATTGAGCGTTTTTAACATGAAGGGTTGTTGAATTTTGTCAAAGGCCTTTTCTGCATCTGTGGAGATAATCATGTGGTTTTTGTCTTTGGTTCTGTTTATATGCTGGATTACATTTATTGATTTGCGTATGTTGAACCAGCCTTGCATCCCAGGGATGAAGCCCACTTGATCATACCAGAGGTACAAGGAGGAACTGGTACCATTCCTTCTGAAACTATTCCAATCAATAGAAAAAGAGAGAATCCTCCCTAACTCATTTTATGAGGCCAGCATCATCCTGATACCAAAGCCCTGGCAGAGACACAACCAAAAAAGAGAATTTTAGACCAGTATCCTTGATGAACATTGATGCAAAAATCCTCAATAAAATACTGGCAAACTGAATCCAGCAGCACAGCAAAAAGCTTATCCACCTTTGTTATCTTTTAATGTCATATTAATAGTTATCTTTTACTGAAGAGAAATTTTACATTTTTGTGTTGTGTTTTAAGATTTTGTTTTGTTTCCTGCCTTAAAATGTCTTTTCTAACTATTAGATGATTAAAATATTCTCCCTAAATATCTTAAGGAAGTCTTTTATTTGTTCAGTCTTAAAACCCATAGAAACATGGGTTTGGATTTAGATGTTCTTCCCCTATCTTAACTGCCTTCTGGAAGCAGAACTAAATACTCTCTGGAGGACAATTACATCATCTAGATCCTTAAATTATAGCCACATTTTAAAAAGTACAATGTCATATAGTAACTTTAAACAACACCAGGCATGGTCAGGTGCAGTGGCTCATGCCTGTAATCCTAGCATTTTGGGAGGCCGAAGCAGGCAGATCACGAGGTCAGGAGTTTGAGACCAGCCTGGCCAACATAGTGAAACCCTGTCTCTACTAAAAATACAAAAATCAACTGGGCATGGTAGTGTGTGCCTGTTGTCCCAGCCACTCAGGAGGCTGAGGCAGGAGAATCACTTGAACCCAGGAGGCGGAGGTTGTGGTGAGCTGAGATCGCACCACTGCATTCCAGCCTGGGCAACAGAGGAAGACTCCATCTTAAAATAAAATAAAACAAAAAACCAGGCATACAAATAGATAATACCAAATGATGAAAAGCCAAGAGAAAAAATAGACAATAGAAACAGAGACAGAAGATTTAGATATTGATATTAGTAGACATAGACCCTAAAACAACTGAGATTAATGCTGTCAGTAAAATAAGTGACAAGGTAGACAATTTCAGCAGAAAACCGCAATGTATAAAAAAGAATCTGTTAGAGATTTTGTAACTTAAAAATAAAATACCTGAATTAAAGACTTAATAAAGTTTAGCTGTAGCTTAAACAGTTTAGGAGAGGCTTAAAGAACTGAAGACAAGTCAGTATAAATATCTGAACTGAAGCACAGAGAAAAAGGATAGGAAATAGAGAAAAGGACATAAGAAACATATGGGATGGAATAAAAAGATCTCATATGTAATTGGAGTCCCCAAAAGGGGAGAAAAAGGGCAGAAGCAATATTGGAAGGGATAATGATCAAGAATTCCCAAAACCGATAAAAGATGTCAAGTCCAGATTCAAGAAACAATAAGAACCCTAAGTGAGATAAGTACAAAGAAAACCACCCAGACACATGAGGTTAAAACTGCTGGAAATGAAAGAGAAAGCATCCTAAAAGCACCCAAAAGAAAAAAGGCACTTTAATGTCCAAGGAGCAAGAGCAAAACTGGTATCTTTCTTGTCAAGAAAAATGATGGAAGCCCTGAAGACAATGCAATGGCATCTGCAAAATGCTGAAAGAAAACACCTGCTTTCCTTTACCTCATGAAAATACGCTTCAAAGTTCTGTACCTAGTGAAAATACCCTGCAAAGGTGAACACAAAAGAAAGATGCTTTCAGTCCAACAAAATCAGATGTTTTTTCCTAGGATACTTGCAGTGAAAAGACTATTTAAAGGAGCTCTGCATGTAGTTTTGTTCTTTTAAAAGACTATTAAAATTCAAAACCTCTGACAAGAAAAGCTAATGCAAAATTACCTGTATCAGGAATTTGTAAATGGGTACATCACTAAAGATTTCATAATTATTAAAGCAATAGTAAGAGAATATCATATATTACTACTTTGTGCTATAAATTAGAAAATATTGATGAAATGGTCAAAATCTTAGAAAAATTTAACGTGCTAAACTTACGTAGGAGAGAGTAGTAGAAAATCTCAATCACCTATAGTTTATATCTTTTCCTTAAAAGAAATGCCAGGCCCTTGTGGCTTCACCATGAAACCTCCCAAACATTTAAGGAAGAAGTAATGTCAATCTTACGTAAATTCAGAGACTAGGAAAGAGGTCAGCATAGCTTTGATCCCTAATGCTTACAAGAACATTAATAGACAAGAAAATTAAAAGGTCTTTCTCACGAACCTCTTTGCAAAAATCCTGAACAAAATCTTGGGAAACCTTATTCAGAGATACATGAAAAAGATCATGTCATGTTGGGTTTATTCCAGGAATGGAAGGTGGTTTTAACTATTGAAGCCAACCAGAGTAATTCACCACATTAACAAAGGTATAAAAAGAATATGGTCGGCAGGGTGCAGTGGCTTATGCCTGTAATCCCAGCACTTTGGGAGGCCAAGGTAGGTGGATCACTGGAGGCCAGGAGTTCAAAACCACTCTGGTCACCATGGCAAAACCCCATCTCTACTAAAAATACAAAAATTAGCTGGGCGTGGTGGTGCATGCCTGTAACCCCCAGCTACTTGGGAGGCTGAGGCACAAGAATGGCTTAAACCCAGGAGGCGGAGGTTGCAGTAACCTGAGATCGTTGCCATTCCACTCCTGGGTGACAGAGCAAGACTCTATCTCAAAAAAAAAAAAAAAAAAAAAAAAAAGAATATGGTCATCTTAGTAGGTGGCAGGAAAATGTAGTCGATAAAGATTAATATCTTTCTTGATGGAAATTCTTAGAAAACTAGGAATAGAAGGGAAAGTCTTTAATCTGATAAAGGGTCTGTATTAGATATCTACAGCAAACATCAAACTTAATGGTGAAATATTGGATGCTTTCCCACAGGATTGTGAATGGGATAGTAATGCCCCATATTGTCACTTTTGTTCAGCCAACTTCAAAAGCAAGATTTAAAACTACTTTTGAAAACTGTATACCATGACCATTATATTTTTGTGGGATGTGGATACATGGAATTGTGTTTAATATGCTATAAAGTAGAGCCTCTAAGAGAAAATAATGTTCTGGAAAGCCTCAGAATGGCCCTGCACAGGCAAATGTACCAGGTTGTTCATTGCAGCATTGTTCCTAATATCAATATCAATATCAATAGAGAATCAGTAAAATAAATTATGGTAATGAAAAAACTAAGATCTACTGAATGCTTACCATCTGCTGGGCTGTGTTTTGATTGTTCTAACTGGATTTAAATCATTTAATCCTCTCATAACCCTCTGAGGTAAGTACCTTTAGTATCGTTGCCATTTTATAGATAAAGAAAATAAGGCACAGAAAATTAAGTAACCCAGAGTCTCACAGGTGGGTGGTGCCATCTGGCCCCAGAGCCACTTGCTTGGCCTCTTGTGACACTTCTCATAGGAAGCTGCCAAGATGGTGGGTGATGGTGGGTGTAGAATGACCTCTAAGATACAGTAAGTGAAAGAAGCAAAATAGTGTACAAAACAATGTAATGCTATGATAACAGCTGTGTTTTTAGAAAAACAGAGGGTGTTTTTCAAGGTTTTTCCTTGAATAATATCATGCTTACTTGCATTCTGAAATGCTTTTTTAAATGGCAGTAAAAAAATACACCATGAAATCTACCCTATTAACAAATTTTTAAGTATTGTTAACTAGAAGCACAATATTGTATGGCAGGTCTCTAGAAAAATTTTTTTTTAATTTCAAATTTTATTTCAGATTCAGGGTGTACATGTACAGATTTGTTACATGGATATATTGTGGGATGCTGAGGTTTGGGGTATGATTGATCCCATCAACCAAGTAGTGAGCCTAGTACCCAACAGGTTTTCAGTGCTTGCTTCTCCCTCCTCTAGCACTCCCCAGTGTCTCTTGTTGCCATCTTTCTGTCCTCTAGAACTGTTTTATCTTGCCTGACTGAAACTCTGTATCCACGGAACAATTCCCCACTTCCCCTCCCTGAGGCCTCTGGGAGCCACCACCCTGCTGTCTGCTTCTGTGATTTTGACTACTTTAGATTCCTCACGTACATAGAGTTATGCCGCTCTTGTCCTTCAGTGACTGGTGTATTTGACTTAGCATAATGTCTCCAAGACTCATTTATATTGTAGCATGGGACAGGATTTCCTTCTTTTTTAAGGCTGAATAATATTCCATTGTATATTCTGTGCCACATTTGCTTTATCCGTTCATCTCGTGGTGGACACTGGGGTTGCTTCCACGTCTTGGCTGTTGTGAATTATGCTGCAATGAACAAGAGAGTGCAAGTATCTCTTTGAGATCCTGTTTTCAGTTTTCTTGGGTAAATACCTAGAAGTGGCATTGCTGGAGCATTTGGTAGTACTATTTTTAATTTTCTGAGGAACTTCTATAATGTTCTCCGCAATGGCTGCACCATTGTACATTCCCACCAAGAGTACACAGGAGTTTCATTTTCTCTACCTCCTCACCAACACTTGTTCTTTTTCAGTTTTTTTTTTTGATGATGGTCTTCCTAATAAACGTGAGGTGGTGTGTCACTGTGGTTTTGGTTTGCATTTCCCTGATGATTAGTGATGTTGAGCATCTTTTCATATACCTATTAACCATTAAAAATAGAATACTTATACACACATCCTTGAATATATATAGAATATTCCAGGAAAGATATTCACAAAGCCAATTAATAATGATTGCCCTTGGAGAGAAGAACTAGGAGGTGGGAAGGAAAAGGAGACTTTCTCTTCATTATTTGCCTTTTTTATTGCTTTTGAGGATGGTGTCTATTTCATGTATTACCTATTCAAATAAATGAGTTAATTAAAAACTCACCTGGTTATTCCACTGTGTTTAAGAACTATTGCACACACACGCATGCACACACACACATCTGTGTTTGTGCTATTCTTGATGTTATGAGCTCACCATGCTGGTGTCCCCTTGGTTTTTACAGAGGCATTCGACTTACAGCAGTGTGCGGCCAGCCAGCAGAGGGGTGACTCAACGCTTGGACCTTCCTGACCTCCCTCTCTCAGGTAAATTATGTCAACATAAAGAACTTTTGACTTATCTTTCTGTGCAGTTAACTTTTCTTCATTTCTTTGCATGAAGCTCAGCTTGGAAAAATAATCAGTGGCATTTCTTGCAAGTGATTTCAACCCCAGAATAATGTACATATCATGGATGTTAGATGGAGCAGTGCAGCTGACAGAAGGAAAAGGTGTCTGTCTCCTGCCAGCTGCACTTCTCAGTGCCCTTGTGCTGGGGAGACAGGCCCAATTTTTTTTTTTTTCTTTTTCTTTTTTTAGAGACATGGTCTTGCTTTGTTTCCCAGGCTGGTCTCAAACTCCTGGTCTCAAGTGATCCTCTTGCCTCAGCCTCCCACAGTGCTGGGATTATAGGTGTGAGTCACTGTGCCTGGCATATTGTTTTTTAACTGAATCTCAAGAGCCTATTTTCTAATCTTTAAATAAAGTAACTAAGGGAAAAAAATCTTACCTGATTTTGAATTTGTCTGCTACTTCCGCAATTCTTAAAATTTACCTCTTTAAAGGTATTTGTCTTTTGGTGCAATCCTCTTCCTGTTGTTACACCGTGTGTGTGTGTGTGTATTTGTTTTGTTTTAACTCAAATCCTGGTTGTAAAGTGGAGGTTGCATTCAGCAGTCCCCACTCATCACATTTGCATTGCACCACATCTCCTGTGTCACAGGCTGCTGTGAAGCAGCCCTCAAGAAGGGACACGTGGGCTTGAGTCTCGGCACTGCTGCTCAGCCTGGCTTTGGCCCCATCACCCCACTTCTCTGTGCTTTAGTCTCCTCATCTCTAAAATGAAAATAATCTGGTCCACTTCCTAGGATTGTACCAAGGATTGAGTTAGCACATTAAAGCGCCTTGAACATGCTGGGTGTGTGGCAAGCGCTGTGGAAGTGTTTACTGTGCACATCTCACCTGCTGTTCCCTGCTGACCCAGTTCACCTGCCCAGAACTAAAAGGACAGCAGTGCTCGAGCCTAGTGGGAAGTTAAGGTTGTCCAGAATATGGGGCTTAGAACCTATGTATGTGTCTATGTGGTCACTGTTAGGGAATAAAAAAGCCAAAAAGAACACTGATTGGACTGTTTACTGGTCCCTGTAGGAAGGATAGAAAGCCAAAAGTCTGGATCACATGGACAGAAATCCTTTTGTTTCTAAGCATAAAATAAAATTTCTACAGCTGTACTTCCTTTAGATCTTGGTCAAACACAATCAGGCTTGCTCTTAAAATAGTTGATTCTATGAGGGAACTTTCCCCTCTGAATCTTCTTTGCTTTTTCATGGAATTAAATAAGGATTTTAGAGTTGGATAAACACTGACAATTGAGAATTTGAAGATGATCTCAGCCCGTTCCTCGAATTTTACATGGGAAAGATTCAAGCCCTACAGAAATTGAGTGACTTATAAAGGCTGCAGCGATTTTGAATGACTCTGGGGCCAGGAAGTCTCCTGATTCTTTCTACCGTGTACATCTTGGTGCTGAGGCTGGTGATTGCTCTGAGTAATAGCTTTCTAAAGAAGTGATGAAAGTTTACATCGGACTCCAAGTCATGATAATGACTTCCCAGCAGAAGGAAATGAAGACCAAAGGCCAGTGTAAAGTCAAGAGTGTAAGAACAAACAGAGACAGAGTTCAGTGGAGGTAGAGAAATGAGAGAGTCCATGCTCCAGGAGACCAGGCCTGAGTGTCCCATACTAGGAGGGGAGTGTAGGAGACCAGAGCACGGCAGGAAGCCCACTTGGGTCATGGTCTCCGTGCTTGCTTTGTAGCACAAAAGAGGGAATAATTTGATGACACGCATAGTGCTAGGTGTGGGGTTTTTGAAAAATTGTGGTAAAAGACACATAATATAAAATTTACCATATCAACTGTTTTTAAGTGTACTAGGTAAGCCTTTGGTAGATAATATTTGTGTCTTCTCTCTGTTCCACTAGCCTTAAAGTTTCCTATTGTGTAGAGACACCATTCTTTTTGGTTTTCTTTGAAAGAGAGTCTTGCTGTCACACAGGCAGGAGTGCAGTGGCATTATCATAGCTCACTACAGCCTCAAACATCTGGCCTCAAATGATCCTCCTGCTTCAGCCTTCAAGTGGCTGGGACTAGAGGTGCATGTCACCATGCCTGGCTAATTAAAAAAATCTTGTGGGGGGATAGAGACAGGGTCTCACTAAGTTGCCCAGGCTGGTCTTGAACTCCTGGCCTCAAGCAGTCCTCCTGCCTTGGCCTCCCAAAGTGCTGGGATTGCAGTTATGAGCCATCATGCCTGGCCAAGAAACCATTCTTTTTTTTTTTTTGATATGGAGTCTCGCTCTGTCACCCAGGCTGGAGTGCAGTGGCGTGATCTCGGCTCACTGCACTGTCCGCCTCCCAGGTTCACACCATTCTCCTGCCTCAGCCTCCCAACTAGCTGGGACTACAGGCGCCTGCCACCATGCCTGGCTAATTTTTTATATTTTTAGTAGAGATGGGGTTTCACCGTGTTAGCCAGGATGGTCTCCATCTCCTGACCTCATAATCCGCCCGCCTCGGCCTCCCAAAGTGCTGGGATTACAGACATGAGCCACCACACCCGGCCGAAACCATTCTTTTAGGTGACAAGATACATACTGAACTTGAGGCCACAATAGCTTATTGCTCTGAAGTTAATACCTCATTGACAGCCCTCCCTACTTAGCCCCCACCAGGCACCTGTCTGCTTGGATGATTCTATTTACTGTTATTACAGCAAAGGATTACAGTGACAGTTACTTGCTTCCAGGAATCCCCAGCAATTGCTTGTCAACATTGAGGTCATTGGAAGCTGCAGAAACCAAAGATTAATGTGCTGTTCTTGTTGTTCTCTTGGATGTAAATACTATTTTTCTCTGCTATTTAGAGCTGACTAGCCTCACTCCCAACTTTACTGCCCCTAGTTGGTGGCAGTGAGCTGTAGAAGGATTATTTTCTTCTGTGACTATTCACAGGTCATGGGCGGCAACTGTGGGCTCATCCTGGTCCCTGGTCTGCTCTGTAGCTTTGAACAAGGCACTTAGTTCTCTGAGCTCCAGTTTCCTCTATAAATATAAACTAGACAATCTCGAAAAATTTCTCCTGTTACACACTTTTATGGTCCTTTAAGAAATATCATCTGGCTAGACATGGCACTTTCCTGTAGTCCCAGCTACTTGGGAGGCTGAGGCAGAGGATCGTTAGGAGGTCAAGTCCAAATCCAGCCTGGGCAACACAGCAAGACCCTGTCTCTAGAAGAGAAAAAGAAAAGTATCATCTGGAGGATTCAGTTCATTTCATTACCTGTTTTGACTCAGACTAATATGACAGCAGAAAGGAGCCTTGAAAGAGTGATTTCCACTTCTTTTTTAGCAAGCCAGGCCCTATGGCTAGAACGGCCTTTTCTCTTGTAAAGTAGTTCTTCTTGGTTCCCAGCTTCTTGTTTACTGCTGCCTGTGATCTGATGATCACATGAGGCATTTTCCTGCCGCTGTCTCTCAGATGTCTGTCAGTTAAAACAAAAGATACTACCTGGGGACAGGGCTGGCTTCATTGTTGCTTGCACAAGGCCCTTAGAAGGACACATGCTTGGTGTAATGCTCTGATGACATCATCTTGAAATTCACAGTGATTTTTGAACAAGAGGTTGATTTGGCGCTAGATGGTATAAATGATGTAGTGGTCCTGCCTGTAGAATCCACATTCCTATTGCATTTTTATTACTTCAGAAACTATATATGTTTGCACGTGAGGATAAAATGAGAACTGTGTTGTATTTGAGAATGAAGTATGATGGCAGTCAAGAGCTGCTTCTTTGGGAATGGGTGATTATGTGGTTGTTCCCACAGATATGCTAAAGGGAAGGACTGAGACCCTGAAGCCGGACCCCCACCTCCGTAAGAGTCCCTCACTGGAGTCACTGAGCAGACCCCCGTCTCTGGGCTTTGGGGACACAAGACTGCTGAGTGCTTCCACCCGGGCATGGAAACCACAAAGCAAACTCAGGTATCGTGTTTCAAGCAATAAGAAATCAGAAAATCATCGGGCTAATCACCTTTTATTCTTCCTTCTGTTTTGTCCCTGTGGCCAATTTACTTCTACAAATATTTCCTGCATGAAAATGACTGAGACATTATGTCTGCCCTTGGTGAGTCTAAAAGGAGGACGGTGGGTAGTGGTAGTGTGCAAAATGGAATTAAGGGCTGTAAAAAACAATACCGCATAAGCAAAGTCTTGAGAGGTTGTTAGTTGGATCAAGAAGTCTAGAGAGAAGTGGCGTTTCTGTCAAGGGCTCTCAAAGTACCATTACAAGCACACTGGAATAGTGATCAGGGAATGTGGGTGGTGTCATGTGTCTGGACTAGTCTGTGGGCTTCCTGAGAGCTCTGCTGTACATATGCATAACAAGCTCTCTGTCAGTATTTGTTGGGTGGATGGATAGGTGACTAGGACATTCCATCTGGAAGGCATATTGTAAGTAGTCTTCATTGCTAAGGAAGAGGTTTGTGCATTATTTTGGTAAAGCACTGGAGTACCACCAAGTTTGTGGGATTTTGTTTTGGATTTTGAGGTTGTGCAGTGAGATTGGACCTGCATTTTAAGGAGGATTCATCAGAAAACAGTGGTATATAAGGATTGGAGAGGCATTTTGAAATCAGTGTTTAAGAAGGACTTTCACAGGGATGTAAAGGAGGGGTTGGCAGAGGGAGAGGATGGCAAGACCAGCAGGGTGGTCACTAAGAGCTTGTCTTTGTTCCCACACCTCTGTCACTTCCTCCCTTTCCAGTGCCGCTGGTCGCCCAGGCCACAGCAAACCTCTTTCAGCTGCTTCCTCTCTCCCTAGTGACTTCCCTGCTTCTCTGTGTTGGTTAATTTTCTGAAGCACTGAGCATGTCCTGCTGCAGACCTTGCAGAAATCTCACATGACTGTCATCTGTACTCCTCATCCTGGTCTTCTAGATGCCCCATGACTTAGCACCACCCCACCCACCTGCCAGAATGGCCCTGTTCCTCTCTCCATCTGAGCCTGTTTTAGTTTTGTAATAGAACATGACCATTTCTGATTGCAAGTCTTTATGTATAAGGTTCTAGCCTGAATCATTTTTCTTTTCTCCTTTCATACTCCAAATACTGCTTCTCCTTCAAGGTCAAACCTTTCATGAAATTGTACCTAACACCTGGCACATTGACATATCCCTTTTCTGACTTTGGCATCTTACATTTTTTTGGGTGTTTAGTTATTGTACTGCTTTGTAGTGTGGAACACTGTTGCACAGTACATGCCATTGTCTCCATTTATGCTATAATTTAGTGGACAGTAAAGGTTCAACTTACATTTTGGTATCTCTTCCAGCCCTTTGCATTGTGCAACACACATAGCATTTCACTTAGTAAAACTTATGAGTGAGTAGATGGATTAATATACAAAATTGGCTAGTTTAGGAGTAATAGCTTTTTAATAAATTTTATAATCACAAATATGGGTATTATAGAACGATTTATAAAAGTCTGAATAAATTCAGGTCTTGTTACAGCTTTGCGTATAGCATATATTTGGACCCAAATAGATGAAGTCATGTGTTTCAGAGGTTTAATATAAAGCCTCAGATACTACATATTGTCCTGTTTATGTGCAAGAGATTTAAATAATCAAAAGAGGTTTTAGAGACCAGAATTAGTGCTGTTCTGAAATTGCCCTTTTCTTTATGCCAGAAATGCATACAAAAAGGCTATATGTATATGAATATGCTATTGATATTTTACCTTTTTTAATGAAAAGTTAAATTAGTAAAATTCTTATTTCAATTTTACATTTATGTTATTGAGATAAACAATGGCAGGATATTTGGTGTTTTTAATATGCCCTTCCAATGCACCTTTAAAATTTATTTTATTTTATTTTTTGGAGATGGGGTCTTGCTCTGTTGCCCGGGCTATAGTGAGGTGGCACAGTCATAGTGCACTACAATCCTAAACTCCTGGCCTCAAGCAATCCTCCCGCCTCAGCCTCCTGAGTAGCTGGGATTATAGGTGCACACCATCATGCCCAGCTAATTTTTTTATTTTTTATTTTTTTAAAGATGGGGTCTCGTTATGTTGCCCAGGCTGGTCTTGAACTCCTGGGCTCCAGAGATCTTCCTGCCTTGGCTGCTAAAGTTCTGGGATTATAGATGTGGGCCACTGCACCCAGCCAATCGACCTTTTACATGTTATTTAGATATTGGTTTAGTCTTGAAACATGTAGGGTGTGTTTTGTTTACGTATCTTTAATTCAAATGATATTGTACTTAAGTAAACAAATGAAAGACTAGATGGATGAGCAACAGATGGATTTTAAAACAAAATGTAACAAAACTCTCCCCAGGTTTATGATAGTCAGGAAGCACAATTTAATTTTTATTTTATACTGTGAGATATCACAAAATAGTAATGTGACTAATTCGGCTATTTCTTTAGAGTCTTGCTGGATAAACTAGACTTTTGCTTTTCTAAAGTAGGTATTTATTTCTTGTGTATTTGAGGATTCTAAGTATTAGCATCTTCTCCTTATCATGTGCTCTTCTTTCTAACCAGTGTGGAAAGAAAAGACCCTCTGGCGGCCTTGGCCCGGGAATACGGTGGTTCCAAGCGCAATGCTCTACTGAAATGGTGCCAGAAGAAGACACAAGGTTATGCGGTAAGGGACAACGTCAGCCAACTTCCAGCTGGCCCTGGGCAGTAGTAGTCCTGTGCCAGTACATGTTCCTTGTGTGCCTGTGCTTGATGGGCCAATATGCATGTAATTATCACCTTTCTATTCTCCTAGGCAGGGCTGCCAAGGAGCGTTTGATATTTGTGCACTGCCCAAAGGCACCCTGACAGAGGCAAATGCAACTGAAAAACAGTCTGCACTCCACCCACCAAATGTATGGCTGCATGCAGAGCTGCATTTCCCGAGGGAAGGGGACCTTTTTCTTTGGTCAGAGTGTTACTGGCCACAGGTTCTTGGGCTGTCAATGCGATAGAAATTGTCATGAGGCCAAAAGAGTTTTCCCAACAAGGCTTTATTGGAGCTTATGCCCTTATCCCTCAGGCATGAGGGAGGAAGCATGGGAGAGGGAGGATTCTCTGGCTGACTCCTTGAAATGAGCTGGTAGGGATTTTTTTATTAAGCAAATTGCAGGAATTGATATCAACATAGAGAATGTGGGCTGGGCTGGATAGAGCATGTGAGGGGTAGGGGATGTGGGTCAGTTTATCTGCTGGCAATGGTTGTCTTGAGTCATGGGCCACATAGTGTTCTGGTTGGTGGCAGCAAGGCTGTAAATCAGTTGTTTAGCATTCCTCCCTGAGGTGAGGACATTCGCAACTTTGGTTGGATATGTTGGATTTCCCAGGGCCAGTTTCTGGAATTATTTAAGTAAAATAATTAAACATTCTTTATTCTTTTAAACATTATGACAGTGCGGAAAAACAGTATGGCTATTTTCTTTGCATGACTGTTAGCAGGTATGTCAGTGAAGTAGTAATGTGGGTTTTGTGATCAGTGGGAATGCATGAAAGAATGCTGTAGTGGGGATGAGCTGAAGCCAAGTCCTGTCCCTGCTGTCTCAGAAGCAGACACAAGCTCCGGTGGCTCACACCTGTAATCCCAGCACTTTGGGAGGCCGAGGTGGGTAGATCACGAGGTCAGGAGATCGAGACCATCCTGGTTAACACAGTGAAACCCCATCTACTAAAAACACAAAAAATTAGCCGGTCGTGGTGGTGGGCGCCTGTAGTCACAGCTACTCGGGAGGCTGAGGCAGGAGAATGGCGTGAACCCGGGAGGCGAAGCTTGCAGTGAGCCAAGATCGCGCCACTGCACTCCAGGCTGGGCGACAGAGCGAGACTCCATCTCAAAAAAAAAAAAAAAGCTGACACAAGCTCCCCGAGCAGTGATGCCTCCACCCAAGAACACAGCTTTTGCTGAATTACCCTCCCGAAGAAGAATGTTTTGCCTAATTCACATAAAGGTCCTATGTAGTCAGGCCTCCAAAACTTCTCCAAACATTTTCTTTCTACTGCTTTGAGAATTGTTTGCATTTAGTTTGAGAGTTTTTGTTTTCTAGGACAGTATCTGTTTTCTGTGAAAATCAGAAAAGGAAGTAATACCTGATGTAAGTTTAAGTTTTTTTTCTTGTGAAATACACAAAGATAAAATGCACAAAATATAAATCATAATTTCTTGAACTGTGAGGAAGTGAAAAGTCATGCAGTCACCACTCCCATCCAGAAGAGGAGCATCACCAGCTCCCACAGACCCTTCCTGTGACTTTCCCATCATAACCCTCAGTACTCCCTAAGATAACCATTGTCCTCAATTCTCCTTCCAGATTTTTACAAAAGTATGCATCCCTAAGTACTATGTTAGTATTGCTTGCATTTGAATTTTCTTACAAATAGAATAAAAAACTATGTAATATTTGCATCTAGCTTTTTTTACACGGTATTGAGTCAGTGACATTTATCCTCATTGTTGCATATAGCTGTAATTTGTTCATTTTCTTCACCATTTGGTAACCCGTTGTAGGATTATACCATTATTTATCCATTTGATTATTGATGGACAGTTGAGTCATTTCCAGTTTGGAGCTATTATGAATAGCACCATTATGTTCTTGTGCATATTTCCTGAAACACATACGTTCTCATTCCTTCTGGATACATGCTTAAGAATGGAATTCCTGGGCCATAGGGTATGCATACAATCTAGTGGATAGTGCCAAACAGATGACTGAAGTAATTGTATAATTTATGTTCCTCCAGCAATTTATGAGAGGTTTATTTCTCTGCATTCTCATCAACACTTGGTATTGTCAGTCTTTTTACTCAAGGTCATGTGGGTAATGTGTAGTACTGTCTCACTGTGGTTTTGATTTGCATTTTCCTGTTGGCTGGGGAGCCTGAACACCTTTTCATATGCAAATAGATACCTTCTTTAAAATTGGCAATTCCTACTGCATTCTTAAATATTTTGCTAAAACTTTGGAAGATTCCAGCACCATAATACTCCCTTCCCAGGCTGAAGCTTTTTTTTTTTTTTTTTTAATTTTATTACTATTATACTTTAAGTTTTAGGATACATGTGCACAATGTGCAGGTTTGTTACATATGTATACAAGTGCCATGTATACATGTGCTGCACCCATTAACTCGTCATTTAGCATTAGGTATATCTCCTAATGCTATCCCTCCCCGCTCCCCCAACCCCACAACAGTCCCCAGAGTGTGATGTTCTGCTTCCTCTGTCCGTGTGTTCTCATTGTTCAGTTCCCACCTATGAGTGAGAACATGTGGTGTTTGGGTTTTTGTCCTTGCTATAGTTTACTGAGAATGACGGTTTCCAGTTTCATCCATGTCCCTACAAAGGACATGAACTCATCATTTTTTATGGCTGCATAGTATTCCATGGTGTATATGTGCCACATTTTCTTAATCCAGTCTATCGTTGTTGGACATTTGGGTTGGTTCCAAGTCTTTGCTATTGTGAATAGTGCCGCAGTAAACATGTGTGCATGTGTCTTTATAGCAGCATGATTTATAATCCTTTGGGTATATACCCAGTAATGGGATGGCTGGGTCAAATGGTATTTCTAGTTCTAGATCCCTGAGGAATCGCCACACTGACTTCCACAATGGTTGAACTAGTTTACAGTCCCACCGACAGTGTAAAAGTGTTCCTATTTCTCCACATCCTCTCCAGCACTTGTTGTTTCCTGACTTTTTAATGATGGCCATTCTAACTGGTGTGAGATGGTATCTCATTGTGGTTTTGATTTGCATTTCTCTGATGGCCAGTGATGATGGGCATTTTTTCATGTGTTTTTTGGCTGCATAAATGTCTTCTTTTGAGAAGTGTCTGTTCATATCCTTTGCCCACTTTTTGATAGGGTTGTTTGTTTTTTTCTTGTAAATTTGTTTGAGTTCATTGTAGATTCTGGATATTAGCCCTTTGTCAGATGAGTAGGTTGCAAAAATTTTCTCCCATTTTATAGGTTGCCTGTTCAGTCTGATGGTAGTTTCTCTTTGCTGTGCAGAAGCTCTTTAGTTTAATTAGATCCCATTTGTCAATTTTGGCTTTCGTTGCCATTGCTTTTGGTGTTTTAGACATGAAGTCCTTGCCCACGCCTATGTCCTGAATGGTATTGCCTAGGTTTTCTTCTAGGGTTTTTATGGTTTTAGGTCTAACATGTACGTCTTTAATCCATCTTGAATTAATTTTTGTATAAAGTGTAAGGAAGGGATCCAGTTTCAGCTTTCTATATATGGCTAGCCAGTTTTCCCAGCATCATTTATTAAATATGGAATCCTTTCCCCATTGCTTGTTTTTGTCAGGTTTGTCAAAGATCAGATGGTTGTAGATATGTGGCATTATTTCTGAGGGTTCTGTTCTGTTCCATTGATCTATATCTCTGTTTTGGTACCAGTACCATGCTGTTTTGGTTACTGTAGCCTTGTAGTATAGTTTGAAGCCAGGTAGCCTGATGCCTCTGGCTTTGTTCTTTTGGCTTAGGATTGACTTGGTGATGCGGGCTCTTTTTTGGTTCCATATGAACTTTAAAGTAGTTTTTTTCAATTCTGTGAAGAAAGTCATTGGTAGCTTGATGGGGATGGCATTGAATCTATAAATTACCTTGGGCAGTATGGCCATTTTCAGGATATTGATTCTTCCTACCCATGAGCATGGAATGTTCTTCCATTTGTTTGTATCCTCTTTTATTTCATTGAGCAGTGGTTTGTAGTTCTCCTTGAAGAGGTCCTTCACGTCCCTTGTAAGTTGGATTCCCAGGTATTTTATTCTCTTTGAAGCAATTGTGAATGGGAGTTCACTCATGCTTTGTCTCTCTGTTTGTCTGTTATTGGTGTATAAGAATGCTTGTGATTTTTGTACATTGATTTTGTATCCTAAGACTTTGCTGAAGTTGCTTATCAGCTTAAGGAGATTTTGGGCTGAGACAAGGCTGAAGCTTTTGAGGGAGATGGGGATGGAAAATGAAAGAAGCTAGCAAGAAAAACCCAGCCTCAGCCAAGATCCATCCCAGATAGTAAATTAGCAGGTCTGGGAGTCTCTGTCATGTCAGCAGTCAGATGTCTTAAAACCAGAATCTACCCAGAGTATATGTATCCTGTATCTTTGCCATTACCTTCTTTTCACTTTATGTTAAAAAAGAAAAATAATCCCAGCACTTCGAGAGGCCGAGGGGGCAGGATTGTTTGCGCCCAGGAGTTTGAGGCTGCAGTGAGCTGAGATAGCACCACTGTACTGCAGAGTGGGTTGGAAAAAACAAAAAAGAAAAGAAAAACCTGTCATGCTACTGACCCATAATAGAGGCTCCCAAAGTATAAACTCGCCTCAGACCCTTGTTTGTTCTTCCTGCTACCCTGTCCACTCTGCCTCCGCCCTGTTTCAAGGATGGACCATGCCATGAAGGAAGGCCCCTTGTTTACAGCCTCCCCCAGCCCGTCAGCCACCCTGCCGAGGACACGGGAAAGAATAAGAAGCCATAAGAACCAATAGCTATGGCTTCTTACTCTTTCCTGTGTCCTCGGCAGCGTGGCTGACGGGCTGGGGAGGCTGTAACCAAGGGGCCTTCCTTCATGGCAGTTGAACAATGTGAACACTTGGACACAGGAAGGGGAACATCACACACGGGGGCCTGTTGTGGGGTGGGGGGAGGGGGGAAGGATAGCATTAGGAGATACACCTAATGTAAATAATGAGCTAATGGGTGCAGCACACCAACATGGCACATATATACATATGTAACAAACCTACACGTTGTGCACATGTACCATAGAACTTAAAGTATAATAAAAATATATATAAAAAAATAAATAAATATCAGGAAGCAGAAAGAAAGAAAAAAAAAGAATAAGAAGTCAGAGGGAGGCGGCTGCCTGCAGGAGGTTTAGCGTAAAGAAAATAGGAATGGTAATGGGAAATTGAAGAAAACATTTAAAAAGAGCTGTCATTCAAGAATGACACCACTGATGCCGCCTGTGCTGTCCCCCACCTGACAGAAATGGACCGAGGCAGCTGCCAGAGTGGATATGAAAAGACAATTCACATTTTTAGAAGGAGTGGCCTTCTATGATGTAACCTTGTTGTAATGCAGGGAAGAGACAGACAATAAGATGTTTCCAGTCACGATCACAAGAACAATATTTCCTGCTGGAGTGATTTTTTTTTGTTTTTGTGAACATTTTGGATTAGTTTTCAAAACATTTTACGTTTGATGAAACTCAAAACTCATTTTGCCTGTAGTACTTTTCATTCATCATGAAATCTCTGTAAAATTAGAAATATGAACGTGTCTGCTTTATTTACCCTTCACAAAATCTGTCTAGACCTGTTTGTCTGAGACACCTCATAGTCTTGTTCTCTCAGAATTAGGAAGCCAAAAATAACTGGTGAAAACTTTTTGAAAACCAGGAACCGTGTGTACTTGACTTAAAGTAACTTTCCTTTTATTTCATCAAAGTATAGCGTGAAAGGTTATGTTACATCCCTCCATATATATATATATTTTTTTATTTCAACTTTAGTTATAGATTCGGGGGTGAGTGGGCAGGTTTGTTACAATGGTATATTGCGCGATGCTGAGGCTTGAATTATGGGTCCCATCACCCAGGTAGTAAGCATAGTACTCTGTAGGTAGGTTTTCAACCCACGCCTTCTTCCCTTCCTCCCTTGTCTAGTAGTCCCCAGTATCGTTGCCATCCATGTGGCTTTTTTTGGAGACGGATTTTTTTTTTTTTTTTTTGAGACAGAGTCTCACTCTGTCACCCAGGCTGGAGTGCAGTGGCACAGTCTCAGCTCACTGCAACCTCTGCCTCCCAGGCTCTAGCAATTCTCCTGCCTTAGCCTCCCAAGTAGCTGGGACTACAGGCACACCCCACCACATCTGGCTAATTTTTGTATTTTTAATAGAGACAGGGTTTCACCATGTTGCCTAGGCTGGTCTGGAATTCCTGACCTCAGGTGATCCGCCCACCTCGACCTCCCAAAGTGCTGGGATTACAGGTTCGCACCTGTAATATATATAAAGGGCCACTGCATACATATATATAAAAAGGGCCACCACACCTGGCCCTTTATATCCATATGTACTCAATGTTTAGCTCCCACTTCTAAGTGAGATGTGGTATTTGGTTTTCTGTTCCTGCATTAGTTTGCTTAGAATAATGGCCTCCAGCTGCATCCATGTTTTTGTTCTTTTCTATGGACATGATTTTTGTTCTTTTTTATGGCTGTGTAGTATTTCATGGTGTATATTTACCACATTTTCTTTATCCAACCCACTGTTGATGAGTACTTAGGTTGATTTTATGTTTTTTTCTACTGTGAATAGTTCTGCAATGAATGTATGAGTGGTAGAATGATTTATTTTTCTTTGGGTATATACCTAGTCATGGGATTGCTGGGTCAAATGTTAGTTCTATTTTTAGTACTTTGAGAAATCTCCAAATTGCTTTCCACAGGGGCTGAACTAATTTTATTCTCACCAGCAGTGTATAAGCATTTCTTTTTCTCCGTGGCCTTGCTAGCATCTGCTATTTTTTGACTTTTTAATAATAGCCTCCTGGCTAGTGTTAGATGGTATCTCATTGTGGTTTTGATTTGTATTTCTTTGAAGATTAGGGATGATGAACATGTTTTCATGTTTATTGAATGTGTATGTCTTCTTTTCAGAGGTGGCTGTTCATTTACTTTGCCTATTTTTTAATGGGGTTATTTGGTTTTTGCTTGTGGATTTGTTTAAGTTCTTATAGATTCTGGATATTAGATGCATAGTTTGTGAATATTTCTTCCCATTCTATAGGTTGTCTGTTTACTCTGTTGACAGTCTTTTGCTGTGAAGGAGCTCTTTAGTTTAGTTAGATCCCACTTGTTAATTTTTTATTTTGCTGCACTTGCTTTTGGGGACTTAGCCACAAATTCTTTGCCAAGGCCAATGTCGAAAAAGCTATTTCCTAGGTTTTCTTCTAGGATTTTTATAGTTCGAAGTCTTATATTTAAATCTGTAATCCATTTTAGTTAATTTTTATATGTAGTGACAGGTAGAGGTCTAGTTTCTATCTTCTGCATATGGTCAGCCAGTCATCCCAGCAGCATTTGCTGAATAGCGAATTCTCTTCCCATTGCTTGTTTTTGTCAAAGATCAGATGATTATAGGTTTGCAGCTTTATTTCTGGATACTCTAACTTGTTCCACTGGTGTATGTGTCTGGTTTTATACCAGTATCATGCTATTTTGGTTACTGTAGCCTCAGAATATAACATGAACTCAGGCAATGCGAGTCTCCAGCTTTGAGCTTCTTACTTAGGATTGCTTTGGCTATTCACACTCTGTTTTGGTTCCATATGAATTTTAGAATACTTTTTTCTAATTCTTTGAAAAATGACATTTGTAGTTTGATAGGAATACCATTGAATCTGTAAAGTGCTTTGGGCAGTATGGCCATTTGCATGATACTGATTTTTCCAATCCATGAGCATGGAATGTTTCTCCATTTATTTGTGTCATAGCTGGTTTCTTTCAGCCTCCTTCCATATATTGTTCAGCTCCAGGTAATGTTATAGGTGCTGGGGGCCGGGCGCGGTGGCTCACGCCTGTAATCCCAGCACTTTGGGAGGCCGAGGTGGGGGGATCACGAGGTCGGGAGATCGAGACCATCCTGGCTAACATGGTGAAACCCCGTCTCTACTAAAAAATACAAAAAATTAGCCGGGCGTGGTGGTATGCGCCTGTGGTCCCAGTTGCTTGGGAGGCTGAGGTAGGGGCATGGCGTGAACCCAGGAGGCGGAGCTTGCAGTCAGCCAAGATCACGCCACTGCACTCCAGCCTGGGCGACAGAGCAAGACTCCATTTCAAAAAAAAAAAATATGTATTGTAGGTGCTGGGGATTCCACAGTGAATGAAACAGGCAACAGTCCCTGCTCTCATGGAACTTACATCCTCATGGGGTCTGGCAGTTAACTGAAATAAAAGGTAACATATGTACCGTATTTGAAGGTTGTATTGCTGTGGAGAGAAATAAAGCAGGGAAGGAGAATTGGGAATGTTGAGTGAATGGTACAATTTATACACAGTGGTCAGGGAGATGGCATTCGAGCACTTGCTCCCCTCTCTTCAAGGGCTTTGGTGTCTGCATGAAGGTTTATTTCCCACCAAGGACTAGGTTTGGAGGGTCAGAGTAAGGAGGTCATCACTGTCGTGACTGTGCCCAAAGAAGCTGAAGTGACACACAGTGGCCGACCCAGGTCAGCAGCACTGGGAAGTGAGCATCGCAGCCAGACCCACCTGCCGAGCCCTGGGCCATCTGCCTGACATCTCGAGTGGCCCATGATTGAGACCCAGTGAAAGGATGTGAGTTTGCCCCCGCTACAAAGTGAGGCCCAGTTCACTAAGCTCAAAATGGCGCTCCTAGGAGACCCTTCCACACATTCTGCTCAACTCATACATACTGGTGTTGTTTTGGAATAAGTCACTCCTGAAAAGGCCCTCTAAATTACTCTCAGTCCTCAAATTTCATACTCCTTATGTGTGTTGGCTGTTTTCCAAGTCAAGGGTAGGCCTGACTCAGATAATTCCTACCCCTCCCTTTCTTTCATCTGAAAGTCTAGTTTAAGCTCCTAGTTTTCTATTACGATAGAGAGATTTCCATTTGTAATTTCCAGTAAGAATTCTGAAGGGACAGAAAGTCGGGAGGGTAGGTGTGACAGGAAGAATTCTAAAAATAACCCCCGTGACTCTCCCTGGTAGAATGTCCTCCCCTTTATATGACACAGGGAGATGGTCTGGATGTGCCCAACTAATCACAAAGCCCTGTAGAAGCCAAGTGATATCTCTGGCTTGTTGCAAAAGTTGGGGAAATTCAAAGCATGAGAAGGACTCTGATTGTTCTTGGTGGTTTGAAGGAGGGGGGCACATGAGGAGGAGCCGAGAAGGGCCCCTGGCTGACAGCCAGCAGGAAACAGGGACTTTCTAGCACTAAAGCATTAGTGCTGAGGACCTAGCCATGCCCAGAAATTGCCATGTGGGTGCTCTGGAGTTTTGAGGTTGACAACTGCAAGTTGTGTGTGGTGCCACCGGGTCCTTTGTTCTCTCTCCCTGTCTTGATGCCCTCAGACCTCAGCCAGGCGAAGGATGCTCAGTTTGCTTTGCCTTTTGCTTTCCCTCAGCTGGGGGATCTTGGGCTGGAAGTCACTCTGATGAACATGTGGAATTCAGCTCTAAGTCTCTCCTAAGTCCTCTGTTACCTCCCAGGAGGCATGATGAGGCATAGCTACCCTTCACCTCCATGAGTGGCATGAAGATACATGCAAGTATCTTTTAGATGAAAATATATACTGGTATTTACTGTTATTTGAATTCCTATTTGGTTCTTGCATTTCAGATCATCAAAAGAAGGAAGAGTTTAGATAGGGATTTACTTGAAAATGTATCTATATCTGTTCCACTTTTGAAATTGTATGGCCAGAATTCAGATAGCAAGGGATACCTACACTATCATTAAAGGACAGATGACGTCTTTGAACCAGGTTTTAACCCGTTAGCTCAGACCTATATCTTCTTTTCTTTTGGAAAAAAAAATAATCAGTCTTTGTGTGTCCACACTGAATTTTGCTTTGAATCTGGAAAGAACACCCACATTGCAGGCAACTTCTGTTGTTCTGAGTTCCCACAAACAAGCACTAAAATCTGCTTAGCCAATAGCAAGCAGCCTCTAAAATATCAGGTCACTTGGGGCTCTGTTTCTTATTTTCTTTTTTGAGGCATATCTCTTGAAGGCTACACACACAATTTAAAGAACATAAAGCCTTTGATTTATTTATTGCCATCAGAGTGGTCCTTTCCCTGACTTAGATGATAGAGTCTCAATAGCAGATGTGCGGCACTGTGGGCTTCCACTCTATTGAGGCCTTTTCTACCCACTTTCTCTGCTTCTATACCGTTTCTGACACAGTGGTTTGTGAAGACATTTTCAGTGGCACAGGTGTTGTCCTACAACCTGAGACAACAGTGGAGTTTGTTTGCAAAATAAAGATGCAAGGCTTTCCCATGTTGTGGGAGACACAATCCTCTCCTGGTGGCCGTGTTTCTGGTTGTTTTTTTCTCATGAGCCAGTGTGCTGTGGGGCATCCGCTCCCACTCTCAGTGGTGTGTGCATCCCCAGAGGTATGAAACTTCAAGGAATAAAAGTGGCTGAACAAAAATATCGAAGTGTGTAGAGACCTGTCAGACTGTTTGCACAGCAGATGGGGAGGGACACAATTCTCCCACCTTAGTCTGCACAAACACCAAAGAAGCAGCCCTGACAAGTCTAAGCTGGGCCCATCCCCAATTCCTTGGGAATTTTGGAAATAAAACTGAGATTACTCTAAAATATAAAGCCCAGATGCTATTGGCAGCCATGTTTTTGCCTCTGTGCAGAAAAGAGTTAACCCAGTAGGCCTGGGATGGCTCTCTTTAGCAAGGCTGCTTGCAAGGCTGGCCCTTGGCTGGCATCTGGGAACTGGGATTACAGGAGGGTTCCCATTGTTTCCAGAACTGATGAGAGGGGCTCACGGTGCTGAAACTGTTTGTGCAAACACATGGTATGTGCTGAACAGCAGCTTTCCTTTGGGGAGTCTGGAATGTAGTATGTGCTGGGCAGAAGGGGATCGATGCCGAGTCCCTAGTGAGCTTCCCTGGTTGGCAGCATTTTTTTTTGAGATGGAGTTTCACTCTTGTTGCCCAGGCTGGAGTGCAATGGCACCGTCTCGGCTCACCACAACCTCCGCTCCCGGGTTCAAGTTTCTCCTGCCTCAGTCTCCTGAGTAGCTGGGATTACAGGCATGTGCCACCACACCCAGCTGGTCTCAAACTCCCGACCTCAGGTGATCTGCCTGCCTCGGCCTTCCAAAGTGCTGGGATTACAGGCATGAGCCCCTGTGCCCAGCCGGTTGGCAGCATTTCACATGTGTTGTCATGGCTTGTTGCCAGGGGAATTAAACGTGTCCATGACTGCTGGGGAGGATTCTTGGAAGCGCATGCCTGGTTTCCTGGGGACTTCATGCCCCACACCTTTTTCCTTTGCTGATCTGGCTTTGTGTCCTTTCGCAGTAATAAATCTGTGAATAGCTGTGGCCATGACTCCATGCTGTGTCCTGTGGGTCATTCCCCTGATCATTGAACACAGGCTTTTTATTGAGCCTTAAAAAGGAGTAAGGCACTGACACAGGCTGCAGTATGAATGTTCCCCAAAGACGTGTTGCCAGGTGAAAGAGCTGGGTGCAAGATCTACATCTTGTACGCGTCCATTTATAAGAAATTTCCAGAATAGGCAAATTCACAGAAACAGAAAGCTGATGAGTGGTTGCCAGAGGCTGAAGAGAGAGGGGAATAGGGAGTGAAGTGGCTGCTGAGTGGGTACAGGGTTTTCTGTTGTGTGATGAAAATGTTCTGGAACTAGGTAGTGGTGATGGTTACACAACATTGGGAATGTACTAAAAGCCACTGAACTATACACTTTAAACTGGTTTAAAATGGTGAAAGTGATATATTAATTTTACCTTAATTTTTTTTAAAAAAAAACAGTGTTATGAACAGACACGATGGCTCATGCCTGTAATCCCAACACTTTGGGGGGCCAAGGCAGGAGGACTGCTGAGACCAGGAGTTCAACACCAGCCTGGGCAACATAGCAAGGCCCTATCTTTACCAAAAAAAAAAAAAAAAAATAGCCAGCTATGGTGGTGTACACCTGTGGTTCCAGCTATTCAGGAGGCTGAAGACAGAGACTTACGTGAGCCCAGAAGTTCAAGGCCTCTGTGAGCTATGATCGCACCACTGCACTCCAGGAGCCTGGGCAACAGAGAGAGACCCTGTCTCTGGGAAAAAAAAAGTGTGCCATGATGATGAATATCACTTACCATGCATTTTTATGCTTATGCTAAATAGTTGTGAAATAGTGCCAAATTTTGTAAAGTAAGTTCCTAGAAGTGAATTTGTTTTTGCAAAAGGGTGTGTTACACTTTCCATTTTAATATATGTTCTCAAATTGCCTTCATTAAGGTTATTTAGTTTACACTTCTCTATACAGTGTACAAGATTATACATTCCCAATACTGGATACACCTACTCTTTTTATCTTTTTCAGCCTAAGAGGAGAAAATGGCATTTGTTTTAATTTTTCATTGCAGATGAAGGTGAAGCACTTTTTATCAACTTGTTAGTCATTTATATCTTTCTTCTGCGAATTACTAGTACAGTTGCTTTGCTTGCTTTTCTATTTGTATGTTCATCTTTTTTCCTCAAAATTTGTGATAGCTCTTTTTGGTTTTCTTTTGGTGTTATTTTTATCAAAGTTCTGCGTGCCCATAATCAGGTATGCAGAGATCCTGATGAGCAAAGCAGTCAGCCCGGCCTGAGAGCTCTGCTTCCTGCTCCCCAGAGTCAAGCATTTTCAAGTCACCTTGCTGATTTTTTGTTGTCATTTACCTCTACGTTGCTAACTAGCACGTTTATCAACTGCTATTTCTAGTTTTTCATTTTAGATGTTGTATTTTGATCTCCTACTGTGAAAGATGAGGGTTTATTTCTTTTTCACTCCCACCCCCCATGCTTCTTGTCTTTGCATTCTCTCATGGTTGTGCATATCTGTATTTCACATTAAGATGCTGTGAGTGTCATTCATAGATTAGCCATGTAGTAGTATACACTGCTGCAGCTTTTTCTTTTACACAGCCTGTTACTTGCCCTACACTTAAAATCATCTTGTTTTTGTCTGTTTACTTAGTTTTATATGTAAATGACACTCATTCAACCGTAACTCTTTGTGAGATATCCCCACACATCACAGGGGTCAGGGATTGCAGCAGTGTTATCCTGAGGAGATCTCTCTGGAACCTCTGACCTCTTCCATCATGGCCGCCCTCTATGCCTGGTGCACAGAGTCCCTGTTAGTTCTTTGCCTCTCTCTTTTTTGATCTTCGGTATCCTACATCCTATTCTTTTTTTTTCCCTTTTTTTTCCTTTCAGTATCTCCATGAGAATGGGTTCATAGAAGGTAAAATTTTATGACCTCACAGCTTTGTTTTACCCTGATGCTTGATGGTTTCCTTAGGTATAAGATTTTAGGTCAGAAACTATTTTCATTAATAATTTTGTGGGCATTGCTCCATTGTCTTCTGTTTGCCAATGTTGCAGCAAGAACAAAATGATTACAATCCTTTGTGATTTTTTTTCCTCTGCAAAAGCTCATAGGAGGTTCTGGTTGTCCCCAGGATTCTAAAATTTCAGGGTGATGTGCCTTGCTCTATAGCTTAAGTTTTGTCTTTTCTATCATGCTAGGCACTCACTGCACCCTTTCAATATGGTAATTCATGACTTTATTTTCTGGAATTATTTCATTGGTAATTTCTTCTACTCTGTTTTGTTTTTCTGGAAGTCCCCCTGGCCTGGCCCTCTGATTATCATATTCTTTTTTTCCCCTATTTCTATCTCTTTGCATTACAGTTTTGTTTTCTAGGAGGCTTCCCTAACTTTAACCTTCCAAATTCTATTAAATGCTTAATTTTGCATTTTTTTTGCTTTTGCATCATTTTGATTGTTTTTTAATTGTGAAGTATACAAAGGATAAAATTTACCATCTTAACTATTCTTAAATGTACAGTTCAGTATCGTTGAGTATATTCTCATTATTGTGTAACCAATCTCTAGAACGTTTTCATTTTGCAAAACTTAAATTCTATACCCATTAAACACTAATCTGACATTCCCCTCTTCCCCTAGCCTCTGGCAGCAGCCATTCTACTTTGTATCACTATGAATTTAACCACTTTAGGAACCCCATATAGATGGAATCATGCGGTATTTGTCCTTTTGTGTCTGGTATATTTTACTTAGCATGATGTCCTCAAGGTTCATCCATGTTATAGCATGTGTCAAAATTTCCTTCCTTTTTAAGACTGAATGAAATTCCATTGATTATATTTGCTATCATATTTTTAACTTCTAGGATTTCTTTTTTATTCCCTGAAATTTTTTATAGCATCCTGTTCTTGTTTCACAGATACAATGTTACATATGAATTTCACTGAGGATTGTAGGTTGATTTTACCACTAAATCTCTCTAGGCAGATTGTTTCCTACAGTCTCTTTGTTCCATTGGTATCTTTAGGTCTCTATCTTTATGCTTGGGGTTCGACTGCTCATGTTTAGGTGGAGGCTCTGCAAAGCTGACCCCTTCCCTGGCCTGTGTATGAGGCCTGCGACTATGGTCTTCATAGTAGAGAGCTGTTCCTGTGGCATATCCATGACGAACTTCTGATGTCAGTGTCTTTAGGTGGTCCTTCCTCTTGGGCACATCCATTCTCCGGAGAAAGGCCTTCCAGTCTCCTGCAGGAGGACATCAACCTGGCAACCAGAATTGTGGGACCTAATCAGAAAAGAGGCCTGGGGGCCAGGCACAGTGGCTCACTCCTGTAGTCCCAGCACTTTGGGAGTCCGAGGTGGGTGGATTGCTTGAGGCCAGGAGTTCAAGACCAGGCTGGCCAACATGGTGAAACCTCATCTCTACTAAAAACATTAGTGGGGCATGGTGGTGCACACCTGTAGTCCCAACTGCTTGGGAGGCTGAGGCATGAGAATCTCTTGAACCAGGGAGGTGGAGGTTGCAGTAAGCCGAGATCGTGCCACTGCACTCCAGCCTGGGTGACACAGCGAGACTCTGTCAAAAAAAAAAAAAAAAAAAAAAAAAAAAGAAGAGGCCTGGGGGTGGAGAGTGACTACCTCAGCCCTCACCATGTAAATTCACTTAATTCCCTTGTTTTCACTGCATCACTCATGCCTCAACTGCTCACTGTCCTCTGGGTGTGCACAGAAGAGAGAGCGTTTGGAGCTTTGGCTGCTCTGTAAACAGATCTCCAACCCAGTCTTCCTGTTTTTAACCACCTTCATTCCCCCACCTGAAGCACCTCTTGCCACCAATTTCCTGTGTCTTTGAGGGATTTTGCACCATAAATCAGGTTGGGTCTTTGCCCTTCCCCACTGCTGGCTTGGGATTTAGTTTGCTTATGTCTGTTATGTTAGTTATCTCTTGTCCGTCGACTTTTCAGCTGCCAATGTTTTGTCTTTTTGTTTTCTTTCATGTTCCCTTTTTCCTTGTCAGTTAATGCCTTTGGAGGAAAAATTCCTTTCTGTGGTTTTCTGGGGCTTCACAAGGGAGTGAGATTGTGAGTGCATGCGTTTCATTGCCATCTGCCTGGAGGCCTCAGAGAGCTTTACTCCTTTCTCCTTAAGGATATTAACCATTATCTGTCATAGAGGTTCCAGGTACCCTTTACATATATACTATATTATATACAAATACACACACTCTTTTGTTCCTTCTGGAGTGCATTTGTGTTTATTAGGTCGAGTTTTATTTTTCGCCTAGATGGAAGGCTGTTTATTTCAGCATCACTTATTTCATCATCTCTCTTGAACTACCTGGTAGGCCTAGGTATGAATGGGAACTGAGTGGTGTCTGGACTTGCTGTTCCCTTCTGTGGCTCTGTGGGTCTGGCCTCTGCCACAGGTTGCTGCCGAGCAGAGAAATGAGAGCATGACCTGAGTGCAGCGCAGAGCCCTGGGCCTCAGCCAGGGTCCTGTGAGTGTCAGTCAGTGCTGTGGCATGCGTTGTTTTGATGAATTTAATGCCCTGGCATTTTTCATTATTTGATTATACTTGTTGGTTTACTAGGTAAACTATTACAAATAACGATAGTTTTGTCTTTTTTTTTTTTTTTTTTTTGAGAGGTAGTCTCAAAAAAGTCTCAGCTCTCTGCAACCTCCGCCTCCCAGGTTCAAGTGATTCTCTTGCCTCAGCCTCCCTAGTAGCTGGGATTACAAGCATGTGCCACCACACCTGGCTAATTTTTTGTGTTTTTAGTAGAGACAAGGTTTCACCACATTAGCCAGGATGGTCTTGATCTCCTGACCTTGTGATCCACCTGCCTTGGCCTCCCAAAGTGCTAGGATTACACACATGAGCCACCGTGCCCAGCCTTGTTTCTTCTAATATTTATACCTCTTGTAGTTTTTTTGGTTTATTGCATTCATGAAAGTCCAGGTCACTGTTGAATAATGCTATTGATGGTGGATATTCTTGTTTTATTTTCTGTTAGTAATAACAGAAATAAGATTTAATAATATTATTAAATAATTTAATAATAAATTAATAATCACCTAAATGAGATTCTTGTATTGTTTTGTGATAAATACTCTGTCAACTAAAGGAAGCTTGCATCTGTTTTGAGCTTACCGAGGGATGTTTTAAATCCAGAAATAGATGAGAATTATATCAAATTCCTTTTTAGCATTTAATAAGCTATCCATATGGTTTCTTCTCTTTTGACCCATTTATGTAATTAATAACATAAATACATTTACTAGTAGGGGAACATTTGTACATATCTGGGGGCAAAATTCCAACTTGGCCACGGTATATTATTCCTGGAGGAAACTCTACTTGATTATGGTTATTCTTTAGTGTGAAACATAGATTTTTTGTACTCTATTATTGATGAAGAGACATTTGGCTTCTTGTTGGTTGCTTTGGTATAAATAAAGTTTTGTGTCAATAAGGCCTGTTTTTGTTTTTGTTATGATGTTAGTGAGCTCTAAAACCCTGTGTCATCTGTATATAGTAAAAAGTGCAATAGGTATTTATTTTACCACCTTCTGTAGTAGGATTAATGACAGAATTAATTCTTAGCCAAAGAGAATGTTTTATACTCTAGGTGCAAAACTGTCCAGTCTGACAAATGAAAACCTGAAAACCCCAAAAATGTTGGGTAGAAGTTGGGAAACCTTTCATTTAAGCTTCAGACAATTTTTGTGAAAAGTATAAAAGTGAAGACTTACATTTTTCCTGGAACTGATGCTCTTTTGTTTTGGCGAAAGTCCTCTGAAAGGACCTGTTAGTTGCATAGAGGTAAGGCTAGGCCCCTGCCTGTTCTCAAGGCTCAAGGCCTGAGCAGCCGAAGGCCCATCAATGGTCCCAGTTACCTCAGTGGGAGCTCAAGTGTCCCCTGTCCCCATGTGGCCACTTGATCTGCTGGATTCTGAGTCAGATGTGTTGAAATCTCTTACTCTGACTGTGGTTTGTATCAAAAGCTTTGATTGCTGAGAGATTATGTTTCAGATATTTTGAACCCTACGTAAAGGTTCCTTGCTCTGTCTTCTTAGTGGTTTTTACCTTTTACTTCAGTTAATCCTTTTGATCTAGAAGCTTACATTTTATATACCAGTATTGCTATTTCCATTTATGTTTTCTGTGCATTTTATGTTTTGCATTTATGTTATTTGCATGATAAATCTTTGTACTTTGTTTCTTTTCTTCCCTTTCTTTTTCCCCCAGAGTTGGAGTCTTGCTCTGTTACCCAGGCTAGAGTGTAGTGGCACAATCATAGCTCACTGCGGCCTCCACCTCCTGGGCTCAAGCCATCCTCTTTTCTTAGCCTCCTAAGTAGCTGGGTCTACAGGTACATGACACCACACCTGGCTAATTCTTTAAAAAAATTTTTTTAGAGACAGGGTCTTGCTATGTTTCCCAGGCTGGTTTTGAACTCCTGGGCTCAAGAGATCCTCCCACATTAGTCTCCCCACTTAGCTGGGATTACAGGTGTGGAGCCACTTTGCCCAGCTCCTTTATTTTCAGCCTTTCTTAGTTGCTTGTTTCAGGGTTATGTCTTATAAATAGTTTGGCTTTACGTGTAATCTGAAAATTCCTTTAACAGGGCAGCTTAGCCTGTTCACATTTTCTTGTGGCTGTATGTGTTTTATCTCCTTCCTCTGTCTCGCTTTCTATTTTTAGTAGACTTCTCTTGCTGGCTTCCTTCTTACTGATTCCCAAGCACCTAGCAGCGTGGTAAGGTGTGTGAGTTGAAGAGGTGGAAAAACCCAGGCCTGAGTTTCTGAGGGGTAATCACAATGGAATAAAGTTTAAAGCTAGAGTCTGTTTTTGTTAAACTGGAGCAGAATCGTAGGTCTTTTCCAATCAAACACATTTTAAAAAATGCAGAGCTACAGAGCCAGCTGCATTAGTGAGAAACAGCCCCGTCGGCCCCTTTGGGGTCAGAAGTGAGAATTGGAGGCAGGGCCTGGGCCCAGGTGCTCTTGCCAGGGCTGCTTTCTGGGGTAGAATGGAGGAAGAGCTGTGGGCAAGGGCCAAGTCCACTGGCCACTGTCACCAGGGGAGCAGCCCAAAGTCAGGGCCGTACCTGGGAGCAAGAAGGACTCCAAAGACCTGTAGCAGATGTGGAGCACTGTGAGCTGGAGGAGTCAGGCTCGGATAGCAGCTTACAAGGGTGAGGGTGGTGAGAAAGCAAGGTGGACAGAGAGGGACAGATGTGGCCCATTCAGGGATCCAGACCAGTGTCTCATGGCATCTGATGCCTAGCCACCAGCATGCATGGGGACATGCCTGGACACGTGGGCTGATGCTTCTGCATGACTGAACCTCGCAGCAGCAGGGTTCCCCTGGACCGAAACAACCACATGACCAAGCAGAACTCCTTAGCAGCCGTTTAAAAGGATAACTGGAAACTCTCCAACCTAATTGGGTAAGATGGCTTACCAATTTGCTAAGTAGGGCATATGCTTAAAGTACTTTTTAAACTTTTTTTTTTAAACGATGGTGCTAAATGAAAGTATGTTTAATTTCACAGGGAGGATCTGTTTTTGCCAAATGAAGTTCACTTAGCTCCTTTTATTGGTGCTTTGGGGAAGAGGGGGCGTGGTCTGTCCCTTTAGCCTTATAGTTCTTGATCTGGTTTTTCTTTTTTTATTTTTTATTGTAAAATACACATAACGTGAAATTTATCATTTTAACTATTTTAAGTGTACAGTTCAGGGCATGAAGCACGTTCACATGGTTGCGCAGCCATCACTACTCTCTATTTCCAAAATGTTTTCATCATCCCAAACTGATCTCTGTATGCTTTAAATACGGGGTAGTGGACTCCCTATTCCCCGCCCTCAGCCCCTAACCACTGTTCTGCTTCGTCTCTGAATTTACCCATTCTAGCCACCTTGTAGACGTGGACTCACACAGAATGTGCCCTTTGATGAGGGGCTGATTTCACTCAGCACAGCATCCTCAGGCCCACTTGTGTTGCGGCGTGTGTCAGCCATGCTGCTTCTGCATCCATCTGTCCACCTTCTCTCCATAGCCCCCACCCCATCATGGGTCAGGAGTTGTGATTTTTCCTTGTGTCTTCCAGAACCCAAAGCTGGGAGATCGCCTGCTACCATGGCTTGAAAACCCTTACCGACTCTGCAGCCAGCAGAGTTAGACCCATATTCCTGGCCTGTGTGGAAAGACCAGCTTTTTTTAATGGGACTACTTAGCTGTATTATTTGTCCTCCCTTTTCTCAGAGGTATGGAACATAGCTCCCCTCCCCACCCTCACCACACCTACCTAAAAAACGAGAAGATTAGATCCTCCATGTCCTTAAGGAAAAGAAGAGAGTGTTTTGGTTGCCAACAATTTGGGCTCCAGGCTTCTGTAAGTCATCAAGGTCCATGTTGGAGAATTAGAAGCAAGAGGGTAACAGAGGCAGAGGATGAGAGCAGAGGCTTAGGTCGAGGGAGAGCAGAGGCCAGCGCCCTTGGATGTGGTGGCCGGGGGCTGAGAGGTGCAACTGGGAAGACTGGAAACTCAGCCACCCTGCAGGCTAAGGGCCCACATCCTCCCTCTTCTGACCTGCCAAATTCCTACAACATGCAGGAGAAAGTGAGGGAACTAATAAGGTGAGTTTATTAATCTGGTTAAAGGTTCTTGGCTGGGCACAGTAGCTCACACCTGTAATCTCAACACTTTCGAAGGCTGATACGGGAAGATCACTTGAGGCTAGAAGTTTGAGGCTGCAGTGAGCTATGATTGTGCCACTGCACTCCAGCCTGGGTGACAGAGCGAGACCCTGTCTCTCTCTCTCTCTCTCTCTCTTTTTAAAGGTTCTTACCATGAGTTAGCCTCATCTTCTGACTTTCCAGGGTCATTTGAAGGAAGCATCTGCATCGAAACTGCCAATTTACACTTTAAAAAAATTATATATAAATGTTAGATGTGTTGCCAGCTTCAGGAAGGAAAAACAGGATTTTCAAAATAAAATGTTAGAAGAATGTGTCGTTCTCCTGGGGACTGAGGGTGATTTAAGTCCCTTGGTCTTCTTTCCTCCCATGGGCCATTTGTCCCCAGCTGAGGGCCTCCATGGGTCAAGTATGCCAGCAGCTGCTGCTGCAGCATAACACCGCCCAACACCAAAGCCATCATCTTGTCACCATTCAGAAAAAGGAGGCCTTGATTTTTGCTGCTGTTCCTTCTCCATCCCCCAGGACAGCATGTGAGTCTGTTTAGATAATCACAGTCCCAGGTGAATCTGCACTGAGCATTTTTTCCATTCTCTTACTCATGAAATGTTCATTTGGGAAAAAGAAGTAATTTCATGGCAAGACACAATTTCACAGGCTGAATTCAGTCTTTCTGAGGGTAGGAGGTTAACGGAGTTGAAGGTTACTTTTCTTTCTTTTTTTTTTCTGAGATGGAGTTTCTCCCTTGTTGCCCAGGCTGGAGTGCAGTGGTGCGATCTCAGCTCACTGCATCCTCCGCCCCCTGGGTTCAAGTGATTCTCCTGCCTCAGCCTCCCGAGTAGCTGGGATTACAGGCATGCGCCACCATGCCCGGCTAATTTTGTATTTTTAGTAGAGAAGGGGTTTCTCCATGTTGGTCAGGCTGATCTCGAACTCCCGACCTCAGGTGATCACCTGCCTTGGCCTCCCAAAGTGTTGGGATTACAGGTATGAGCCACCGCGCCCAGCCTTGAAGGTTACTTTTCTAGTATAAACTAAACTTGGTCTTGGAACAAAATTCCTTATAATTAATTTTTCAGTTATTGCATATTGTTTTCTTAGTATGGTTCTAATTCTGCTGACTACAGAGTCAGAAAGGGTTTAAAAACCATGGTGACAGGTGGTCTCCCAGCCAGAGCTGAGGTTCTGGAAGACATGAGGAGGACCACAACTCCTGAACTAGGATGGAGGTTGGGATGTGGAGAGGAGAAGGTAGACAGATGGATGCAGAAGCAGAGTGACTGACACACGCTGCAACACAGATGGGTCTGAGGATGCTGCACTGAGTGAAATCAGCCCATCACCAAAGGGCACGTGCTGTGTGGTGGAGGAGCATAGTCGCATGTGTGTCATTGGGAGATGGAGTTTAAGGTGGAAGAACCTCTTTGAGGGCAATTTGGCAGAATCCGTCAAAATGGATTCCACCTGTGTACAGAGAGGTGCATGGGAGGACAATTATCACAGTACTGTTTGTGATAACAGAAAACTGGAAACAACCTAAACGGGCTGCTGTTTCCATCCATGTGATGGACCTGCATGTGTTGTCAAAGAACGAAGTAGCAAATGGTGATGGAAGTAAAGCTAGCAGTGACAAAATATTTACCACGTGACCGACATTGTCTAAGTGTATCTAATCTTGACCACAATCCCATGAGTTAGGCATTTTGTATCCATTTTACAAATACGAAACTAAGGCAGCAAGAGGCTCCATGACTGCTCAGAGTCACACTCTAGTAAGGGATAGAGCTGGGACTGAACTCCTGCTGTTGGGCCCAGCATTCAGTCCCTTGGTCTCTACACTGAAACTGTTCCTCCAGATGTTGTGAAGGACCTAGCTCTATATATCTTGGTAAGGGTGCAGAACATGCCACCATCTGCATAAAAGGGGGAAATACACATGCATGTTTGCATAAGTGCAGGGCAGCACTGTCCTGTGGAACCCTCTGTGATGATGGGAATGTTCTAGATCTGTGCTGGCCAATCCTGTAGCCACAGGTGGCTGCTGAGCACTTAAAATATGCCTAATGTGACCGAGAAATGGAATTTTGATATTATTTAATTTTAACTAATTTAAACAGCCACATGTGGCTGGTGGCTGTCATATGGGGCAATGCAAGGTAGAATATAGACAGGCGGATGTTAAAGAAAAGATCACCAGATTTTGTGGTTTGCAAACCCTACTTTTAAAAAAGCTTCTGCAGAAGCATCATTGGAAGAACAGGTTTCGTAACTGTTTATTTTAGAATCACTAATTTAATCTAGCCACTTCATTTGAGAGATGAGGAAACTTCAGGCAGAAAAGTTGAGTCACTTTCCTAAAGTCATATTCAGCTGCTTTAGTGTGAGGAAGAAGGAGCTGGTCACAATTTGGTTTGGTTTGTTCCTCTTTAGAGCAATGGACATTCTAGTTTGCCAGGGGCTTCATTCAATCTGATGTAAGTTCAGTTCTTAGCATGGCCAGTCGGTTCCTGGAAATGGCAGCTTTGGGTGAAACCACGTGCCATAAGCCATGGGAACTCAACTCTGGCCCATATCAATTAGCCTACGGTGAAACTGGTTTTGTCATACAGCGTGTCACCATTTCACTTAATGTTACAGTGTGCAAGAACCTCTTGACATTAAGTGAGGACTTACTATGAAAGAAAGAAAGAACCAGACTTTTGTCTCCTGGGCTCCCAGAACTCCATGAGGAATCTTGCAGTGGCTCGCCCTTTCCTGAAGCCCCAGAGTTCATCCTGCCTCCTGCCCACCCCAGGCTCAGGCTGTCCTGTCTGCCTGCACCACAGCAAGGGTGAACCATGGTAGGACCATGCTTCCCTGCGGTGTACTCCTCAGCGCCTCACGCATGGAGAGCTTTGGAAATGTTTGTTTGGACTCTACTCCCAACCTCGAGGGCTGAACCGCTAGTGAGTTGTGCAGGTGGCTCCTGAGGAGATTTCTCCAGCATTTCCTTGAGGGAGCTGCTGGAACACAGGTAAACACTCAGCAAGGAGCAGGATGGGGCTTCAGGGGGCTGCCAGTCCACTGAGCCTGGGTAACTCCAGGAGGAGAGGAGCCAGCAGAGCTGTGCATAACCATGACCTTTTTTAGAAGCAGCAAGCAAGGAGGAAGAGTGGAATCAATGAAAATGAGGTAGCCAACTTAACAGAAAGGCAGAAGAGGAAAGGAGAGGAAGAAAATTCCAGGGAAGTGTTTCCCCAGAGGCCTGAGCATGGTCATAGGGGACAGAAGATGGCAGGGAATCATCCGGGATCCGAGCTGAGGGCACAGAGAAGACCTGTTCTCAGGATGCCAAGGAAGAACTGGGAGGCCCCTGCTGAGCCGCAGGGCTTCGCCTGCCTTCGGGTGCTGTGTGAGGCTAGCGCTGCCAGTGGAACTGCTGATGGGCTGGAGGAAGTGGACCCAGCCAGGGGGCAGGAGGTATCGGCCGCAGGTCCGTGCTTGCAAGGCAACCAGACCCTGTGTCACAATGCCAAAGCCAGTTAACCTCGGGGAAGAAACGCCGTGGGTGGGGACTTGAGTGTTTGTCAGGTGAAAATGGAGGAAGCAAGAAAGACAGGGCCCCAGCCGCTCCTGAGATGTGTATCTTCTGTGATTCTGTCTCCAGGGAGAGACTGTGCAGCATCTGCCTGAACATCTCTGGGACACAGCCATCGTCTTGCCATAGGAAGGCTTTTGCCCACAGAGGAGTAAAGGGAAGGGTGCTGCTTCCTGCACCAGCTCATTGTGGCCGCTGTCTCCATTTTCCCGGTCTCAAACCCTCAGTGCTTTCAGTGTGGATAAAAGAGTAAGAGGAACATTTAAAAAGCGAATTACTCCAAATTAGTCTCTAAATTTAATGCAATTCCGATTAAAATCCCAACAGACTTTCTTTATTCTTGAACTTAACAAAATAATTAAAAATTCACCTGGAAGAATAAGCTAGTAAGAAGAGCCAAAAAGTTTAGAGAAAGAGTGCTGATGAAAGTGGGTTGCCCTGCCTGACTGGAAAGGTGCTATGAAGCCACGGCAGAGGAGACCCCCTTCACACGTCATTCTGCCCACCGTAGCGTTGCAGAAGCAAAGACACAGTGGAAACAGCCATGAGCATGGCCCCTGCAGCTCATGTTTCAGAGTAGTAATGACGTTGAATTGAACGGGTTGAGGAGGTCTGCATTTTTTTAAATCTTGAAAAATAAGTAGAAGTTGTCAGATTTGATTTGGGAGATAATGAGCCATATAAAATCTAAAGTAGAAAAATAAATAATTGGCTGGATGTGTGCAGTGGCTTATGCCTGTAATTTCAGCACTTTCAGAGGCTGAGGCAGGAGGATTGCTTGACCTCAGGAGTTCAAGACCAGCCTGGGCAACAAAGTGAGACCCCATCTCTAAGAAAAGATGAAAAAAGAATTAGCCAGGCATGGTGGCTTCCACCTGTAGTCCCAGCTACTCGGGAGGCTGAGGTGGGAGGATCACTTGAGCACAGGAGATTGAGGCTACAGTGAGCCCTGATCACACTATTGCACTCCAACCTGGACAGCAGAGCCAGACCCTATCTCAGAAAAACAAATAAACAAAAATGATTAAAGCAATAATATGAACAGGAGCAGAAATGGAAAGGCATTCGAAGGAATCCCAGAGTTACTTGCTTGAGGGACAAAAGGTAGCTTTCCGCTGCCAGAGATGTGACTCGCCCTTTGCAGCAAATATAAAAGGAGTCACTTCAGGTGTTCTGATTGTCTGTAGCTGTAGAGCAAACCACCCCGAAACAGTGGATTACAATAACATCTTCATTAACCTTATGAATTAAGAGTCTTTAATTTTTGCCAGTTTGATGAGTGAAAATGATATTTTACCGTTTTTATTTTCTGGTGATACTGAACATCTTTTCATACATTTCAGACTATTTGTATTTCCTCTTCAGTACGTTACAAGTTCATTTCTCTGCCAATTTTTACTTGGGTTGTCTTTTTTTTGAGACAGAGTCTTGCTCTGTCACCCTGGCTGGAGTGCAGTGGCGCGATCTTGGCTCACCTCAACCTCTGCCTCCTGAGCTCAAGCAGTCCTCCCACCTCACTACATTTGGCTAATTTTTGTATTTTTTTGGTAGAGATGAGGTTTCGCCATGTTTCCCAGGCTGTTCTCAAACTCCTGGCCTCAAGCGATCCACTTGCCTCAACCTCTCAAAGTGCTAGGATTATAGGCATGAGCTACCATGTCTGTCCTCTTTCTTATTGCTTACAGGAGTATATTTTGAGTATTAGTCATTTGCTATACATATATTGATTTTAATTTTGTCATACAGAAACTGTTTTTAAGTCAGATTTCTCAATTCTTTCCTTTATACTTTTTGCATTTTGTGCCTTAGATGGCTTTCTTTCCCCAGGATTATAAGCCTGTTTTTCTATATTTTTCTTTTTATAATGTTATAATTTTGGTTTTTAAGCTTAGCTGTCTGGAACTCATCTCTAGGAAACAAGCAATGCGGGACTAATCCCTGTGAGAAGGGAAACTCCTGCAGTGATGGCCAGCTCACCAGCTCTCTGCCTGGGAACAATATCCACCTCCCAATGCAGGGAGCTGGCCTCTGAGCAGAGCACAGCAGCCCCACTGGCTGAGGAGGTGGTGATCAGAGAGGGCAGCCAAAGCCGCACATTTTATGGAATGGGGCATCAGAAAGGAGGATGCTATGAAGATAGGGGGCCCAGGAGTCTATGTGCAGGTCTCCACAAGTCATGGCCAAGGGTTGTGCTGTCCGTGTGCAGGACAAGGCCACTCGAGGTTTACCAGCTAGTCTGAGATCAGAACAGAGGTACTAAAACTGGATGTGTGTGTACACTTGTTCCACTGAATGCACAGCAGGGAAGGAGCACAGGCTGCATTTGCTGAGATTTCACATGAAATCTTATGTGTGGATTTGCTTTGTATCCTCTCTCACCAGACCTTCAAAGTAAGTGTGATCCTCCCTGGGCTTTTATTGCACATGCTGAGCTCCAGTGAGGAATGAGCTGCTTTTGTCCTCTGTGATCTATAAACTGTTACACTTTCCCAAAAGTAAAAAAACAATCTGATTCCACAGCTGTGATAATAAAGACCGATTGGGAAAACCCCAGAGAGATTCAGGGAGTGAGACTGTTTAGATCACCATGAGCCTGAGACAGATGGTTCCTGCAAGAATGAACGTACAGCATTTTCTGATCAGTCTCCTGCCTTTTTCCCAAGAAGCTTTGCTTTTTTCTTTTTGACTTTTGCAGTTAGTGTTCACAGAGTCTGTTCATTCATAGACACCTCATGGAGGCACCTAGAGGTCCTTGGTGAAGGTAAAGAAGTACTGGGAATGCAGCCACGGAATCTAGCTGTGTCCTCAGTTGGATTTAGCACAGTACACAATTCAGTGTGTACCCTGCAGCTTGTCCCCCCAGTGACTGATGTTTTTACCAAATGTTAATAACCAAGGCAAGGCAAGTAACCAGGCAACCAAGGCAAGTGAAAGCATCTTCTAGAAGCAAATGTGCAGGCTGTGCGGTTTTGCTTTGCCCTGTCCTGCTACGTTATTCACGAGTGCTGTCTCTACATTCGCCCGTCTGGAACTTTAGTACAACCTCAACACTCTGGGAAGATATTCTTGGATATGCACTAAAATTAGAATTTTACCTTCCCATGTGTAATTCAATGTCTTCATTTTTCTCAAATGACTTTTGCTTCATTGAGGTGGACAAAATTCTGTATCTTTTATTTTTCTAAACCCTCCTAGAGACCTATAACCAGTTTTGGAGATGGTTGGACTGTTACTCTTTTATTAAACATCTAAGACTTTCATCAGAAAGTTCCATGTTCCACTCAGAAATATTGCTAAAGTATTTATATCCTAGGAAAAGTTAATTTGCAATTAGTAACTAGCATTTCCCTGGGTAAAAATAATCAGCAAGTTTCTGTTTTTGCTCCACTTTTTCCTCCCCAAAAATCTTGTACATAAATTCCAAATGTTAGTGTTCAGAGTGGACACCACGCTCTAGCCCCTTAAGATAATCAGGGTTCTTCCCTCCTTGTTTCTTTCCTCCCTCCCTGCCCTCCCTCCTTCTCTCTCCCCTTCCCTCCCTCCCTCCCTTTCTTCCTTCCTTCCTTTTTTTTTTTTTTTGATAGGATCTCGCTCTACCACCCAGGCTGGAGTGAAGTGATTTGATCATGGCTCACTGCAGCCCCAACCTCCCCAGGCTCAAGTGATTCTCATGCCTCAGCCTTCCCAGTAGCTGGGATTATAGGCGTGCACTATCGTGCCTGGCTAATTTTTATATGTTTTGTAGAGACAGGGTCCCGCCATGTTGCCCGGGTTAGTCTTGAACTCTTGGGCTCAAGCAACTCCTGCCTCGGCCTCCCAAAGTGCTGGGATTTGTGAGCCATCGGCACATGACCTCCTTTTTAATTGAGGTATAATATACACATGTGCATGGGGGATGTTCACGAAGTGACCCAGGTCTAGAAGGCACAGCATTCAGCCCCCCAGAATCCTCTTCATATTCCCCTGGTTACCAGCGTCCACTCAAGGATAACAATGATCCTAGTCCATTTTATTCAGGGACGAATATCAAGGAAAATACATGAAGATACAGCCTACAGAATGCCTGCTTGGCTGCTTTTCATTTTCTTCTCATTGTTCTTTTGATGAACCCCTGAGTCTCAGATGAGTGGTCCTTGGGAAAAGACCTTACCATACTAACATCCCTGGGGTGGTCTGTGTTTCTTCTTAGTTTAGGCGGCTTCTGTGAGCATTGAGGACTGTTGCCCAGCAGCTCAGCCAGATTTCATCTCTCTCTACTTGAAGGCCTATGCCACCTCTAGTCATCCCCTCGCCAAAAATGAGACTTTTCACCTCCATCCAGGGGTAGGTCCTGGAGTCAGTTCTCAGCTTGCTCCCTGGGGTGCCTAGGACTTGCCCAGCCACCCATGTCCCACAAACTGCTGTTTTTCTGCCTGGTGCCCAGTATATTGGCCCTGCCCACATGAGTACCTTGCTGCCATGGCTTTCTTGACCTCTCTGGTCACTGCAGTGGGACTGGATCTTAACCCACCTACCTGGGACCCACAGACCCTGCCTAGCTCCTGGCTGCCGGGGCTAGATGCTTTTCTAGTCCAGGAAACCAGCCCCCAAGAGACTGGTGAATGATGGCATGATCCCATCACTGCTGGCTGCCTCTTCCTTCCAACCCCCACGAACTGGCCCCCAGGGTCCAGGCTGCAGGAGCTCCTGGAAACTGCTAGCCCCAAGGAAGTCCTGGCTCCTGGAGGACTGAACCCCTTCCACTCTATTAGGCCATCGGCTGCCGTCCTCAGCCTCCCCTGCCTCCGCTGGGCTCTGCTGATGAGGGTGCAACACACTGCATAGCTCATAGCCTCTGTACATGGTCTGCAAGGGAACAGTAATTTAAATGACATGGCTTTGAATGAACTGAGAGCTCTGATAAAGCATAACTCAATACATCTCTTTTCTTCAAGTCATCTTCCATCCATGTGGAAAGTGTGAATGACATCAGTTGTGCCACACTGATATTGACCCCCTCGTTCCTGAAAATACACCTTAGAGCTCGTGAAAGCACACCCCAGTGACTGGAAAGGAAGCCACTTTTGTTGTAAGAACAGCAGCGTAGCAGCCTCTGAGGTGCACAGGGCTCTGCAGGTTGCTGCTCGGCCTGATGTCTGAGTAAGGCCTAAGTACACACAGCTTTTTTTTTTGTTTTATTTCTGAGAAATTTAATTATTTTAGTTCTTTTTTTAAATCAACTTTTATTTTAAAGTTTCAGGGTACATGTGCAGGATGTGCAGGTTTGTTACATAGGTGTGCCATGGTGGTTTGCTACATAGATCAACCCATCACCTAGGTATTAAGCTCAACATACATTAGCGATTCTTCCTGATGCTCTCCCTCCCCCACCCCCAACAGGCCTCAGTGTATGTTTTTTCCCTCCACGTGTCCATGTGTTCTTATTTGTTCACCTTCCACTTATAAATGAGAACATACTTTGTTTGGTTTTCTGTTTCTGCACTAGTTTGCTGAGGAAAGGGGCTTCCAGCTCCATCCATGTCCATGCAAAGGACATGATCTTGTTTTCTTATGGCTGCATAGTATGGTGTATATGTACCACATTTTCCTTATTCAGTCTATCACTGATGGGCATCTGGGTTGATTCCTTGACTTTGCTATTGTGAATGGTGCTGCAGTGGACATAACGTGTGCATGTATCTTTATAATAGAAGGATTTATATTCATTTGGGTATATACCCACTAATAGGATTGCTGGGTCAAATGGTTTTTCTTCTTCTAGATCTTTGAGGACTACTAGGAACTTAAATTTAGAAGAAAAAAACAACATCCCCATTAAAAAGTGGGCAAAGGACATGAACAGACACTTCTCAAAAGAAGACATTTATGTAGCCAACAAATATATGAAAAAGGCATCAACATCACTGATGATTAGAGAAATGCAAAGCAAAATCACAGTGAGATACCATCTCACACCAGCCAGAATGGCAATTATTATTTTTGTTTGTTTGTTTGTTTGTTTTTTTAATGAATCAATTTGTCATTTTATTCCAAAATGTTAACGGTATAGCAATGTCTAAAATTATTTCTCTCATTTTTCAGCTGAAAAACAGTATTTTGAGCTAGACTTTCAAATATCTAATTTAAGTGTTTTCTTTAAAATTCTTCATATGAATGGCATGTGTTCAAATGTTTGTTAAAATCCCATGCAAAGTCATAAGTACGTTATGAAAGAAGTGGCATATACCAATATGATCCTGAGTGATGCATGATAGATTAATAAGCACTGGTTTAGTCAAATATACTTGAGATTTATTTCAATTCCATTATAATGCTTTGTAAGTGTTTAAATAAACAATCTCAAAAAAAAAGCAAAGGTATATCTACATCTAGGTTTGGACAAGAGGCATTGGCATCTCTTCTGAGAATATAACAAAATGCATATTATTTGTAAGTATCTTACTCAGATCTTTTTTTTTATTATTATACTTTAGGTTTTAGGGTACATGTGCACAACATGCATGTTTGTTACATATGTATCCATGTGCCATGTTGATTTCCTGCACCCATTAACTCGTCATTTACCATTAGGTATATCTCCTAATGCTGTCCCTCCCCCCTCCCCCAACCCCACAACAGTCCCCGGAGTGTGATGTTCCCCTTTAATTCAAGATGGATTAAAGACTTAAATGTTAGACCTAAAACCATTAAAATCCTACAAGAAAACCTAGGCAATACCATTCAGGACATAGGCGTGGGCAAGGACTTCGTGTCTAAAACACCAAAAGCAATGGCAACGAAAGCCAAAATTGACAAATGGGATCTAATTAAACTAAAGAGCTTCTGCACAGCAAAAGAAACTACCATCAGAGTGAACAGGCAACCTACACAATGGGAGAAAATTTTTGCAACCTACTCATCTGACAAAGGGCTAATATCCAGAATCTACAATGAACTCAAACAAATTTACAAGAAAAAAACAAACAACCCCATCAAAAAGTGGGCAAAGGACATGAACAGACACTTCTCAAAAGAAGACATTTATGCAGCCAAAAAACACATGAAGAAAATGCTCCTCATCACTGGCCATCAGAGAAATGCAAATCAAAACCACAGTGAGATACCATCTCACACCAGTCAGAATGGCAATTATTAAAAAGTCAAGAAACAACAGATGCTGGCGAGGTTGCAGAGAAAAATGAACACTTTTTTTTCTTTTTTGAGATGATGTGTATTAGTCCATTTTCATGCTGTTGATAAAGACATACCTGAGACTGGAAAGAAAAAGAGGATTAGTTGGACTTACAGTTTCACATTGCTGGGGAGGCCTCAGAATCATGGCAGGAGGTGAAAGGCACTTTTTTTTTTTTTTCCCCCCGAGACGGAGTCTCACTCTGTTGCCCAGGCTGGAATGCAGTGGTGCAATCTCGTCTCACTGCAGCCTCCGCTCCCCCCGACCGGATTCAAGTGATTCTCCTGCCTCAGCCACCTGAGTAGCTGGGATTACAGGCACCTGCCACAGTGTGTGGCTAATTTTTGTATTTTTAGTAGAGATGGGGTTTCACCATCTTGGCCAGGCTGGTCTTGAACTCCTGACCTCGTGATCCACCCACCTCAACCTCCCAAAGTGCTGGGATTATGGGCATGAGCCACCATGCCCGGCCGAAAGGCACTTCTTACATGGTGGTGGCGGCAAGAGAAAAAGAGGACAGAAACAAAAGTGGAAACCCCTGATAAACTCACAAAATTTTGTGAGACTTATTCACTATCACGAGAATAGCATGGGAAAGACTGGCCCCCATGATTCAGTTACCTCCGCCTGGGTCCCTCCCACAACACTTGGGAATTCTGGGAAATTCAAGTTGAGATTTGGGTGGGGACACAGCCAGACCATATCAGATGGAGTCTTGCTCTGATGTCCAGGCTAGAGTGCAGGGGCGCGATCTCAGCTCACTGCAACCTCTGCCTCCCGGGTTCAAGTGATTCTCCTGCCTCAGCCTCCCAAGTAGCTGGGACTATAGGTGCACACCACCATGCCTGGCTAATTTTTTGTATTTTTAGTAGAGACGGGGTTTCACCATGTTGGCCAGGCTGGTCTCAAACTCCTGGCCTCAAGTGACCCATCTGCCTAGGCCTCCCAAAAAGTGCTGGGATTACAGGCGTGAGCTACTGTGCCTGGCCAAAAAGGGAACACTTTTATACGGTTGGTGGGAATGTAAATTAGTTCAGCCATTGTGGATGACAGGGCACACGGCTTTGAATTGTCCCCCAGCTGCACTGGACTGGGAGTTGCTGGCGCTCCTGATGCTCAGCTAGAATTAGAGATAATTTCAGATGGCATCTAGGGGACTCGGTTGGGGTTGTTCCACTCTGAGATGAAAGGGAACGTCTTTATTTAGGAGTATAACGTTCTTGGAGCGAGTGTTATGTCACAAACCATAGTTGGGTGGCCTCTACCTCTGCCAACGTCAGCAATAAAAAGAGGGAAGAAGAGTGTTTCCTGACCATGGGCTTGGGCTTGTCTACCTGACTAGATTTGGACTTTTTATAATAATTCTTTTTTAAGGTGTTACACGTTCTCCTTTTTCCTGTGTTGTTTCTGTGTGGTCTTACTGCTGCAGTGCCAGGGTCTGCATTCAAATACGGCCGAGCCCCCAGAGTACCACCAGTGCAGTCTGTCCTGAGGCACTGGACTCTCAGAGCTCTCCTGTGGGTTTCAGTCATTTTGTTTGGTTTTTCAACCATGGCTTTGATCTTGCCAGACTTTAATCTCAACTTATGACCTATTTATAGTTACAGATGAAGAACTAGTGGTCACTTTGGCAACATACATACCAACATGGGAATGATACAGAAAAGACTGGCAGGGCCCCTACACAAGGAAAACAAAAAAAAAACTTTTTTTTTTTTTTTTTTAAGAGAGTCTCACTCTGTCACCCAGGCTGGTGTGATCATGGCTCACTGCCACCTTGAATTCCTGGGCTCCAGTGATTCTCCCACCTCAACTTCCCAAGTAGCTGCAACTACAGATATGCACCACCACACTTGCCTGATTTTTATTTTTATGTATTTTATATTTATTTTTTTTGAGACAGGGTCTCACTCTGTTGCCCTGGCTGGAGTGTAGTGGCATGATCTCTGTTCACTGCAACCTCTGCCTCCTGAGTTCAAGCAATTCTTCCCCTTCAGCCTCCTGAATAGCTGGGATTACAGGCACACACCACCTTGCCTGGCTAATTTTTTTATTTTTTTGGTAGACATGAGGTTTCACCATGTTGGCCAGGCTGGTCTCGAACTCCTAACCTCAAGTGATCTGCCCACCTTGGCCTCCCAAAGTTCTGGGCCACCACTCTGAGCCCAAAAACTATTCCTGACAGTGTTCAATGAACTAGCATATGGGCGCCTTCTTGGTTGTGGGAGATGGTGGCATTGTTGAGCTTCCGGATCCATCTGACCTCTCAAATGCTTCTGAAGATTTTGCAGATGAAGAAAAACACTGTTTTGTATCAGAAATGATAGAAGATGTGTGTATATAATGTTCTCATGTTTTTGGAAAAGAAGGATTTAGCAAGTGTTAAAGTGAATTTGGGAAGGGAGGGAGGAAGGGTGAGAAGGAGAACCTGGCCCGTTTGGATGCACAAGTTCCTTGGGGCGGTAGCATTCACCAGTGCAGAGAGCAATGCCATCCACCCCAGAGTCTATTCCTGGTGGGCCTGGCCTGGCCTCAGAAAATGGGGTTCTAGTTTCTTTAACTGACAAGAAGGAACCAAAGTTTCACCACTCACTCCTGTAGAATCTGCCCTCTCCCACCCTCAGCCTTTCCTTTCACTCTTGTCAAAGACGTGAATTGAGCAAGCTGCAGGGCCTCTTTCAGCAGGGTCTGCTTTCAGTGCTGCCAACAGTGCTGACATCCATGCCTCAGCCACCCTGCCTGGTGTCTTCTCCTCTCCTCACCCTTCTCTGTTGGCAGTGTCCACTGCAAACGGGACATGTGCTTCAGAGGCAAATGGAGCTGGCGTTCTGGCCCTGACTCTGGCACTAGAAATATTTCTTTTTGTTCTGGCTTTCTTATCTGTAAAATGGGTATAACACTAGTCACCGTGCATGGCTGTAAATGAGAAAATGCACAGTGACAGGCTTATCACAGGCACTCAGCAAATGCCACTGCCCTTCCCAGCCCACCATTTTTTTTTTTTTTTTTTAAAGACGGTTTTGCTCTGTCATGCAGGCGGGAGTGCAGTGGCATGATCTTGGCTCACTGCAAGCTCCACATCCTGGGCTCAAACGATCTTCCTGCTTCAGCCTCCCAGGTAGCTGGGACTACAGGCATGTGCCACCACACCCAGCTAATTTTTGTATTTTTAGTAGAGATGGGATTTCACCATGTTAGCCAGTCTGGTCTCAAACTCCTGAGCTCAAGTGATCCGCCTGCCTTGGCCTCCCAAAGTGCTGGGGTTACAGCGTGAGCTACCGCACCCAGCCAAGGGACTCAAAGGACTTTGGTCTTGCTCATTGAACATTTGGTTTGCTATTTAAAATGTGGCCTTTCTCTTGGAAATGATCTTGTATCCGTCAGCATTGCTCTTGGGAAAGAACACTTCCAGGCAGGGCAAGCGCTTGCCTTGTGTACACAGATGCCTTGAGATCAGCATAATGTAAACGTCAAAACGGGTTTCTGGATATAAAGCCTGGCTTTCCTTCCTCCAGGTCAGCACTGCAAGAGATGGGTTTGGAGATAGGGTCTCAGCCAGCCTGTACGTGGCAGAGGAAGGAAGGGGGAGCTCAGGACTGGCAAGGGCCACAGTGCTCTCTGCCTTTCCCAAGAGGAAAGCAGAAACCAGACCCTCTGATAGAGGCCCTCCTTGTTTTCACCTTCCCAGGGTTTGATGTCCATAACATCTGGTTTGAATGATTTCAGTGAACTGGATGGGGCAACCCACCGCCCCACTACCGCCTGTTGTTTTTTCTTTGATACGGAGTCTCTCTCTGTGTCACCCCACCTGGAGTGCAGTGGTGCGATCTCAGCTGACTGCAATCTCCACTTCCCAGGTTCAAGCAATTCTCCTGCCTCAGCCTCCTGAGTAGCTGGGATTACAGGCGCCTGCCCCCACGCCCAGCTAATTTTGTATTTTTAGTAGAGTTGAGGTTTCACTACATTGGCCAGGCTGGTCTCGAACTCCTGACCTCAGGTGATCCACTCACCTCAGCCTCCGTAACCTACAAACCTCTTCAGAAAGTGTAAAATGAACGCATTCCCCATTTCTAAAGCAGTGTCCAGGTTTCATCAGGTAGCTGTTGAACCCAAAGAGACTTTGAAACCAAAAATCCACAGGATCAGCTTCCCAGTGGCCCCAGAATTTACAAGATGGGGCCCTCCCAACAAAAGGCATTCTCAGGCTTTTACGTAATGCTGATGTGCTTAGCGACTGCTGAAAGTTGGTTGTGCTTGAGTCATGAAAGCCAAGATGAAGAGACGTTATTATGGTTGTGTGTTGCTTTCAGCCAGATACTCCTCGCTGGGGAAACGTAACTGCAAAGCAGACTCCAGAACACTGTCTTCCTGAAAGCCAGTGCTTTTGGGGGACATTCTGGGGCCCACCAGGGTCATCCTGGATGCTGACTGGAACTGAGAAGAGGTTTACTGGGAAGACAGGGACAGATTCTTTGTATCTATGTCATTCAGGTAAACCCTCCATGTGACATGTGACACCATCTCTTTTGACCTCAGTTTCAAATGAGATATTTGACCAACCTTACTGCTAAGGGTCAGGCTAGCTTGAAATAACCCTCAAAAAATCTAGATAAAAAGCTAAATGAGATTATAGGCTTTTTTTTTTTGCCTAAGATTATTTGCTTCCAGAACCCTAAGGAAACTTCACAGGAAACATGGTACCATATTTTAGTACACATCTCCACCCTATGCATGTTCTCCAGAACCTCTTCACACACACTTTGAGGAGAGTTCCATCAAACCTCCTTCTCTTATTCCATCTTAATGTCATGCATTATTCCTCTTCACCCTGCCTCTCCTTTTCAGTTACAAATTGATTCTGATAGAAACATCCTAAATGACCTTCCCAGGGCAGTCAGAGAGTTAACTTGTAGAGTTGCATTTGGCCATCTGGGCAGACGGAGGGAACAGTGGTCAGTGTCCACCCTGTGGGAGGGAGCCAGCACCCACCACAGCTTTCCAACTTTGCTGGCTTCACATTTCCCAGGACAGGGCAAGAAGAGGAAGAGCTCCTCAGTGGCTGTGGGGAAAGTGCAGGAAGGAACCCTAGACTTGCCCAATTCTTCTTGTCCCAAAACCCAACACAGACCTAAAACTCAGCCAAGCCCAAGCTATGCCCCGCTTCTGCAATCTCTTGCAAGGCCCCTGCTTAAACAACCTGAGCTCCCAGCTTTAGCAGGCTTGGGAACCTGATGCTTCATTTGGGACAAACTTCGTGGATCCAGGGAAGAAAACCTTGTTGGGGTGAGCAGGTGGCTGACAGGACTGAGGATGTAAGAGGTGGGCATGCACTGGAGTCCCCAGCTGGCCTAAGGGACCTGTACAGGAGTCTTCAGAAGCCACCATCTTGATGGGCAGGGACTTAGAATTTAATTTTTTTTTGTTTTTGTTTTTTTGAGACAGAATGTCACCTAGGCTGGAGTGTAGTGGTGCAATCTCAGCTCACTGCAACCTCTGCCTCCCAGGTTCAAGGCATTTGCCTGCCTCAGCCTCCCAAGTAGCTGGGATTACAGGTGTCTGCCACCACACCTGGCTCATTTTTGTATTTTTAGTAGAGACAGGGTTTAACCATGTTGGCTAAGCTGGTCTCAAACTCTTGATCTTAGGTGATCCACTTGCCTCGGCCTTCCAAAGTGTTGGGAATAGAGGCGTGAGCCACCATGCCCAGCTAGAGTTGGATTTTAGTTTCCTTATTACTGTGTACCAAGCAGCTGCTGGGGGCTGCACCCATCCCGAAGGAGGAGCTTCTTTCTCCTCATGCAGCCTCATGCACCCTGCTTATTTGGTGTGCTGACGGGGCTGCTGAGCAGGACGGGTTTTCTTTTCCCCCTGAGAAGCCTCCTACATTGTGGGGAGAAGAGTGTGGTAGGAAGAGCAATCCAGAGACAGCCTTGTAGGTCTTTAAGACCTTCTCATCTTGGTCTGCTTGTTGTGAATTGGGGTTATACAGAGATGGTGATGGTGGTAGTGAAGGTAGTGATGACAGTGGTGGGGATGATGGTAATGGTTATGAAGGTACTGATGATGGTGGTGGTGGTAGTGATTCCTCCTTGACCAAATAAGTCTGTGAAATGCTGGCATGTACAAAACTAATCGGTGGGTTAATTTGAGAATAAGATATCTTTGAGCCTTTAATGACTCTCCTGAGGGATGGACAGAAATCCTCTACTGTTTAGAGCACTGAAGGCCTTTCCTCAGTGCTATTCTGTGAATGGATTTGGGCAACACCAGGCCATTCCTGGTACCAAAACGAGATATACTCTGAGCAAATTTGGGAAGTTTATTCTTATGTTGCCTGACTGAAAAATCCAAAGGTAGATTCCCATCTTTTATTATTATTATACTTTAAGTTCTAGGGTACGTGTGCACAACGTGCAGGTTTGTTACATATGTATACATGTGCCATGTTGGTGTCCTGCACCCGTTAACTCGTCATTTACATTAGGTATATCTCCTAATGCTATCCCTCCCCCTTCCCCCACCCCATGACAGGCCCTGGTGTGTGATGTTCCCTACCCTGTGTCCAAGTGTTCTCATTGTTCAATTCCCACCTATGAGTGAGAACATGTGGTGTTTGGTTTTCTGTCCTTGCGATAGTTTGCTCAGTATGATGGTTTCCAGCTTCATCCATGTCCCTGCAAAGGACATGAACTTATCCTTTTTTATGGCTGTATAGTATTCCATGGTGTATATGTGCCACATTTTCTTAATCCGGTCTGTCATTGATGGACATTTGGGTTAGTTCCAAGTCTTTGCTATTGTGATTAGTGCCACAATAAACATATGTGTGCATGTGTCTTTATAGCAGCATGATTTATAATCTTTTTGATATATGCCCAGTAATGGAATGGCTGGGTCAAATGGTATTTCTAGTTCTAGATCCTTGAGGAATCACCACACTGTCTTCCACAATGGTTGAACTAATTTACAGTCCCACCAACAGTGTAAAAGTGTTCCGATTTCTCCACATCCTCTCCAGCACCTTTTATTTCCTGACTTTTTAATGATCACCATTCTAACTGGTGTGAGATGGTATCTCATTGAGGTTTTGATTTGCATTTCTCTGATGGCCAGTGATGACGAGCATTGTTTCATATGTCTGTTGACTGCATAAATGTCTTCTTTTGAGAAGTGTCTGTTCATATCCTTTGCCCACTTTTTCATGGGGTTGTTTGATTTTTTCTTGTAAATTTGTTTAAGTTCCTTGTAGATTCTGGATATTAGCCCTTTGTCAGATGGGTAGATTGTAAAATTTTTCTCCCATTTTGTAGGTTGCCTATTCAGTCTGATGGTAGTTTCTTTTGCTGTGCAGAAACTCTAGTTTAATTAGATCCCATTTGTCTATTTTGACTTTTGTTGCCATTGCTTTTGGTGTTTTAGACATGAAGTCCTTGCCCATGCCTATGTCCTGGATGGTATTGCCTAGGTTTTCTTCTAGGTTTTTTATGGTTTTAGGTCTAACATTTAAGTCTTTAATCCATCTTGAATTAATTTTTGTCTAAGGTGTAAGGAAGAGATCCAGTTTCAGATTTCTACATATGGCTAGCCAGTTTTCCCAGCACCATTTATTAAGTAGGGAATCCTTTCCCCATTTCTTGTTTTTGTCAGGTTTGTCAAAGATCAGATGGTTGTGTATGTGTGGTATTATTTCTGAGGGCTCTGTTCTGTTCCATTGGTCTATATCTCTGTTTTGGTACCAGTACCATGCTGTTTTGGTTGCTGTAGCCTTGGAGTATAGTTTGAAGTCAGGCAGCGTGATGCCTCCAGCTTTGTGCTTTTTGCTTAGGATTGTCTTGGCAATGCAGGCTTGTTTTTGGTTCCATATGAACTTTAAAGTAGTTTTTTCCAATTCTGTGAAGAAAGTCATTGGTAGCTTGATGGGGATGGCATTGAATCTGTAAATTACCTTGGGTAGTATGGGCATTTTCACGATATTCATTCTTCCTATCCATGAACATGGAATGTTCTTCCATTTGTTTGTGTCCTCTTTTATTTCGTTGAGCAGTGGTTTGTAGTTCTCCTTGAAGAGGTCCTTCACATCCCTTGTAAATTGGATTCCTAGGTATTTTATTCTCTTTGTAGCAATTGTGAATGGGAGTTCACTCATGATTTGGCTCTGTGTTTGTCTGTTATTGGTGTATAGGAATGCTTGTGATTTTTGCACATTGATTTTGTGTAGATTCCCATCTTATCACAATCTCCCTCATCTGTGATACTGCACAGTTTGCAATAGTATTTGTTTATTACTACTTTTCTCTCCTGCAGAACATTGACATCACCAATTTCAGCAGCAGTTGGAGCGATGGCCTGGCTTTCTGTGCTCTGCTTCACACCTACCTGCCTGCCCACATCCCCTACCAGGAGCTGAATAGTCAGGAGAAAGTAAGTCGTGGCCCTGTCACCTTGGTTATCCTCTAGGAAATGCAGGAGGATTCCTAATTGATAAACCCCACTGTGGGAGGGGCTTACAGGCCTGAAGTAGAAGTTGGGATATTGATACCAGGTACAGATAATTCCTGAATGTTTGACTGCACCGTGGAATCCCATCCTCAGCAAATCTTCCTCAGTTTCCCTTCTCAGGAATCTCACCTTCATGGTTTCAAGACCTTGGCCAGCATTTTTCAAAGCCTGTTCCAAAGGACCAGCAAGCACCAACAAAAAGAATTCCCTGTTCAAATAAGTCTGGGACACTGTATATTGCATCACATTTTCAGAGAGCATGGTGCCTATTAACACATTAAAGACTTCAAGAAGTCCTACATTAAGAAATCTATGTGACTGTTTAACCCAACATAGATCAGATCCACTTAACCTCTTTACTTACATTTGTTTATTTTACTACAATCACATAACAAGGGTTGGCAAATTTTCCCTGTTAAGGGCCACGTAATAGACTCAGTGGGTCAGGTGGTCCCGTCACAGCTATTCAACTCTACCATCGGGCTAAAGAGGCCATTGATCACTTTGTAAATGAATGTGCATGGCTGTGTCCCAACAAAACTTTATTTACAAAAACAGGCTATGAGCCAGATTTGGGACAGCAGTTTGCCAACCCCTGACCTAGAACCTCTTACAAAATGTCCCACAGAGCATACTTTGGAAAATACTGTGCTGGGTCCTGCTGTTGGTCACTCAAGAATTTCTTGTCAAGCATTGGGCACTATCATAAGAAAACAATCAACAGTAGAGATGTTCTATGCCCTCATGAGCTAGACAGACAATAAGCAAGCAAGTAGACGTAGAACAAGTAAAATTATAAATTAACAAGGATAAGTGATGCAAGAGCCCAGAGAGAAACTCAGTGCTGTGAGACTGAGTGACGGGGATCACATTTAGACCAGGGAGACTGCAGCGGTGATGTCAAAACTGGCGTTGGGGCTGGGCATAGTGGCTCCCGCCTGTAATCCCAGTACTTTGGGAGGCTGAAGCGGGCAGATCACCTGAGTTCAGGAGTTCAAGACCAGCCTGCCCAACATGGTGAAACCCTATCTCTACTAAAAATACAAAAATTAGCTGGGTGTGGTGGCGTGCACCTGTAATCCCAGCTACTTGGGAGGCTGAGGCAGGAGAATTGCTTGAACCTGGGAGGCGGAGGTTGCAGTGAGCCGAGATCATGCCGCTGCACTTCAGCCTGGGCAACAGAGCAAGACTCCTTCTCAAAAAAAAAAAAAAAAAGAAAAAAAGGAAAAAGAAACTGGCATTGGAAGGTAGAGGAGGCAGCAATGCAGAGCCAGGGCTATGGAGCAGCTGCAGCTAGGGAACACCTTGGTGTTGTCCAGGCCGTGGAAGAAGGCTGGTTGGCTGGATGCAGTTAGTGGGGCCAGAGAGGCTGTGCTGATCCAGGGAAGTCGAGGGGGCAGACCCCCGTAGCTGGGCTGATCTGGGGAGTCTGGGGCAGGAGAGGCCACAGAGCTTCCCCACAGCTCTGGTTTGGCCTCACCCACTAACCACGAGGGTGGTAGCAATGCAGACGGAAAGACATAGAAGGATTCGAAATATGTCTCAGACAGAATCAACTGGACTTAGTGACAGTTTGGTTGTAGGGGAGGAGGAGAGGAAGGAGTCAAAGATGACGCCCTGGTGTCTAGTTTGAAAGGGCCATTGTCTGAGATGGGGAGGGCATAGATATGCTTAAAAGCTCTGTTTGGATTATCCCACATCAGGATTTAAATAAAGTACAAAGGAGGGTCATAGCAATGACAGTAACTGAGCAAAGTAATTTAATTTTTAAGGTGTTAGAATTCTCTAAAAAAGCAGAACCAAAAAAGAGAGAGAGAGAGAGTGTGCGTGTTCGTGTGTGTGTAGAGAGAGAGAGAAAGAGGTGGGGGCTGGGGAGAGAAATTTATTCTAAGGAACTAGTTTGAGATTATAGAAGCTAGCAAGTCCAGCATCTGCAGGGTAAGCCAGCAGGCTGGAGACTCAGGGAAGAGCTGATACTACAGTCCCAATGTGAAGGCCATTTGCTGGTGGAATTCCCTCTTCTTGGGTGAGGTTAGCCTTTGCTATTAAGGGCTTCACCTGATTAGATGAGGCCCACCCACACTAAGTGGGGTCATTTACTTTGCCCAAAGTCTCCTGCTTTAAATGTTAAACTCGGGCCATGTGTGGGGGCTCATACTTGTAATCCCAGCACTTTGGGAGGCCAAGACAGGAGGACCACTTGAGCCCAGGAGTTTAAGACCAGCCTAGGCAACATAGGGAGACCCCCATTTCTACAAAAAAAATTTTTTTTTAATTAGCTGGGCTTGGTGGCACACATCTGAGGTCCCAGCTACTCAGGAGGCTGAGGTGGGAGAATCACTTGACTCTGGGAGTTTGAGGCTGTAGCAAGCCATGATTGTACCACTGCTCTCCAGCCTGGGTGACGGAGACCCTGTCTCAAAAAAAAAAAAAAAAAAAAAACAGGAAAAAAAAAAACCTTCACAGAAACATCTAGAATAATATTTGGCCAAGTATCTGGGTACCATGCCTATCCAAGTTGACACATACAATTAACCATCACGGAATGTATTAAAATCTTTAAATTACTTTTCTGTGGGGTGCTTTGTTTGTGAAGCAGGCTGGACAGGATTATTAAACATTCTGGGGGAAAGGTTGTGTTTAAATCATGTGAAGTCTGAGGTGCTATGAAATATGCAGGTGGCGATGGCAGGCAGGCGAGTGCGCAGCAAATCCGGAGCCGGGTGGGAGAGCAGAGCTTGAAACACAGATCTGGGGGTCGTCCATGAAGAGATCCATGCTGTCTAATGCAGGTTCCTGAAATGATGGGAATGTTCTGTATCTGCACTGCCCACAGGGCAACCACCAACCACACCTGCTTTTGAGCACTTGAAATGTGGCAGATGTGACTGAAGACTGAATTTTTAATTTCAATTTTCATGTTAATTTAAATAGCCACATCATATGTGGCTGCCATGTTGGACAGCATGGGCACAAATGGAATTTAAAGCCATCAGAGTGGAGGATAGCACCCAGCCCCTTGGTCTTAGGGAAACATAGAGAGGGAGGACCGAGGAACACACCTGGGAACCCCAGTGTTTGTTGTGGAGGTAGAGGAGGAGGACACAGCAAAGGGGACCAGGAAGGAGCAGCCAGAGAGGTGGTCTGAGCTGGGGACACAGCCTGCAGCGGCCTCATGGGTCACAGGTGTGATCTACGCATATATTCCCTCCCCGCCCTCTTGATGTCTTAGTGTCTGCTTTTCTGATATGATGTTGTGGAGATAACTGAGGAAATGGGCATAAAAGCACTGAAAATAGAAGGCCTTCCTAACACTGTGCTGGGTGAAGCCCACACACGCACACACTCATGTCCTCCTGACTGTGTGTGTGCGTCACTCCCTGCAGTCATCCAGACGGGCAGACTACCTTGTCCTTGAATCAGCATGGCTCTGTTGGAAAATTATGGACCTAAAAGTGTTTGTTCTCAGGCTCCAAATTGTGAGCCTTGCCTCCTGGGCCAGAGCCCCTGTGTCTGGCACTAGTCTCTGCGATTCTGAGTGCAGAGGCTTCGCCAGCTGCCTAGGCCTCCCGCAGCCGTGGCAGCACGCAGTGGGGGCAGGCTGAGGCCATGGCATAGACCCCTGTTCCCTACATGCAGGGTTGAATTTTTCCCCAGACCAATCACCCGACCACCAGGGAGTGTGTAAGGCAGCGTGTGGAAGACTGTGGGTCTGTGATGAGAGTCCGAGTCAGCTCTGGATGTCTGGAATTTTTCATTTTAGGATCTATTTGGCCTCACAGTAATCTTGAATTGGGTTGTGTCTCAGAGCCTAGGATTTTATTTGCTAATTACATCCCGTTTGCCACTCTCTGAAGGAACAACCAGCCTCCTGTTTCCTAAATGTGCCATCCTGGCCATACGCTGGAGGAGCCACAGTGGCTGCAATGACATTTCACCACTTCTTGGTGTGTGGCTTGCCCTGGGGGATGCTAGCGTTCTTTTTGGTGAGAGAGGCCATATCTATCACAGTTACGGGTGTGGGTTTTCAAAGTAACATATCCCAACAGGCAGACTCATACTGTATGAAACTGAGCACATGGGGGGAATCTTACTAGAGCAGAGAGGGGAAGGAGCAGGGAAGATTTCCTAAAAGTGTGTTAGAAGCTGGGTTTCACAGGGAGCAAGTGGATGTGAATACAGCACATACCTTGGGTCATCAGGATGACAGGCACATGTGTCCAGCCCCAGCCTGGAGCCGTGTTCCCCTATGTGCTTAGTGCCAGGGCATTTTTTTAAAAATTTACACATACATCAGAAAGGGTACCAAGAGAAGCCTTTAATGTTTGTAAAACTATTAAAATCAAAATCTAAAAAGTATGTGATAGAGTTGTTGATAGCCCAGAATGTATAGAAATTATGAGCTGTCCCCACGTGGATGAAAGCAAACTATGTCTGACATTGGTATTAAGTAGGGAATTTCTGATAAAAACTAACAAGCATATCTTCTATGATAGTAAAGAGATATATGATCACAGGGTGCGATTTACAGTCCATGAAAGATTTTGTCATTTTGTTGTTGTTGCTGTTTTGAGACAGTCTCACTCTGTCACCCAGGCTGGAGTGCAGTGGTACCATCTCAGCTCACTGCAACCTCCGCCTCCCGAGTTCAAGTGATTCTCCTGCCTCAACCTCTCAAGTAGCTGGGACTACAGGCATATGGCACTGCACCTGGCTAGGTTTTATATTTTTAGTAGAGATGGGGTTTCATCATGTTGGTCAGGCTGGTCTCAAACTCCTGACTTCAGGTGATCCACCCGCTTGGGCCTCCCAATAGTTCTGAGATTACAGTTGTGAATCACTGTGCCCAGCCGTTTTTGTTTTTATTGTTTTCAATAAAAAGGGCATTCACTTGTCCACCTGTGAAACTCTCTGCTTAGTCCAGATGGACTCAGGTGGTGGACTGGAGCGTGCTTATGTCAGTGTCTGAAATGAATGAAGTGTGACCCTGAGAGGGGGAACTCTAGGATTGGCATCTTTCTCCTGTCGGTTTTGAGTGTGAGGCCCAACGAGCCCAACCCCTCAATCCCTGCTGGTGACTAAGAGTTTTGCCACAGGTTGGGCACTTAGGCTGTCCTGGAACTGGAAGGTCCCAGGCCTGCACCATCCTCCCCCGACCAGGGCACACTGAAGCAGTGATGGCGTCACCCTGCCCGGCCCTTGTGGGCTGAGCTGCATCTGAAGCTTACAGCCCGTGGGGGAAGTGAGGCCCTTCGGAGCTGCTGCTTGTCTGTGGCTTCTGCCTCCCAGGTGGCCTCTGCACAGTGATGGTGACAGTGATCAAATGAAAGAGCATTGGGATAATAACACTTGGTCACAGATGTTCTGCTGCTGCAAAAATGAATAAAAGTTACTGTTGTGAATAAAAAGCCACCCCCTCTTCTATATTCCATGTCACCCTGTATACTATTTCAGGGTATTTTGAGACAGTTTTTCATCAAGGGATCCTCCCACCTCAGGCTTCAGAGTAGCTGGGATTACAGGCATGTGCCACCACGCCTGGCTCCGCTTGTGTTTTCACAACAGATATTGAACACAGAAGAACAGCATGCAGCACCCTGTGAAAACACAAGCGGTGCCAGGCGTGGTGGCACGCACCTGTAATCCCAGCTACTCCAGAGCCTGAAGCCGGGGGAATCCCTTGAGCCCAGGATTTTGAGGCTGCAGTAGTGAGCCCATCTAAAAAAAAAAAGAAAGAAACAAAGAAAACATAAGTGGTTTCGTTAGAATCAAACTAGAAGGTTTTGCATAAAACCTTGAGTTTAAAAATGCTTTCTCGTTAGACCTTACTAGTAATCAATGAATACAAATTAAAACAATAAAATATTTTTAGCCTGACACATTTGGCAGAGACAGTACAGGAAAATAGCCACTTATACACTATTGCTGGAACCAAAAATTGGGGTAACGCTCTAGAAAGCAATGTTTGGAATTACATATTAAAAGCCATAAAATATTTGACTTCTGGAATAATGGTGGCCTAAAAACTGGCTAAACACCAAAAGGACTGAAGTAAAGACAGAGACCTCAATAGCACCAAAATAGGAGATTGCTGCCATTAATTTGGGCTAAATGGAAGGAAGCCAGGAGTTCACAGCTCCCTTCTCAGCAGAACAGAGTAGTGTTAGGGAAACAAGTGTGCAGTTTCCAGCCCATGCCCGCTCCTTTCCTTTAATTTCAAGGAAGGGGCATGGCAGCTTGGGCAGGATCACCACAGATCAACAAGCTTTCCAAGGCATGGGCCACAGACTGGAAGAAAATGTGGTGGCCACATCTTTCTGTTTTTTGGTGACCTGGTGCCTAGAGTTTGCTTCAGTGTCAGGGAAAACCCGTCGCTTCAGGCTGTAGATGTTCATGCAAGGGCAGAGAGTGAGAGCCGTGGGGGAAATGGAAAAGGGTATAAAATGATGTATGAAATCTAAAATACGTAATTATGTATAAAATCTAAACATATGAAATTAAGAAATTTGAACAGGTGCTGTGGCTCACGTCTGTAATCCCAGCAGTTCGGAAGGCCTTGACAGGCGGATCACCTGAGGTCAGGAGTTCAAGACCAGCCTGGCCAATATGGTGAAACCCTGTCTCTACTAAAAATACACAAATTCGCTAGGCATGGTAGTGGGCGCGTGTAGTCCCAGCTACTAGGGAGGCTGTGGCAAGAAACTGGTTGAACCTGAGAGGCAGAGTTTGCAGTGAGCCGAGATCGTGCCACTGCACTCCAGCCTGGGTGACACAGTGAGACTCCATCTCAAAAAAAAAAAAAAATTAAGAAATTCTACTGAGGAACATAATGGCCAGGTGCTGTAGCTCACACCTGTAATCCCAGCACTTTGGGAAGCTGAGGTAGGCAGGTCGCTTGAGCCCAGGAGTTTGAGACTAGCCTGGTCAACATGACGAAACCCCTTCTCTACTAAAAATACATAAAAAAAAAAAAAAAAATTAGCCGGGTGTGGTGGTGCATGTCTATAATCTCAGCTACTGAAGTGACTGAGAAACGAGGATCACGTGAACCTGGGAGGCAGAGGTTGCAGTGAGCTGAGCTCAAGCCACTACACTCCAGCCTGGGTGACAGGGCGAGATTTCATCTCAAAAAAAAAAAGAAATTCCACTGAGGAACTTAAAACTGAATATGTAGAGAAACATTTATCTCTCAATTATACTTAATATAACAATTTAATTTTAATACAATCCTAATAATTTTGAAATGAATTTTGGAATGGAAGAAGCATGAACAAATGATTCTTAAGTTCATCTAGATGAACAAACATCAGAGAATAGCCAGGAAGAGTCCCCAAAAGAAGCCACACACTAGGGCTGAGTGATTGTGGAGCGCTACCATTAACATTCTAAGGGGAAATTATTTTCAGCCTCAAATTCCCTGTCCAGCCAGCCTGTTAACTGAACGTGATGGTAGAAAGGGGAAATTTTCATACATCCAGAAAATGTGTCTCCCCATATTCTTTCTTAAGAAGGAAACCTAGGCAATAGAATGGGAGTAAAATCCAAAAATCAGTGAGGTTCTGGAGGGCTTGGGGCTGTAGGGTTTCATAGAATGATGAGATGATTAAGAGCTCTAGGCTGATCTTGGCCACGCTGGTCGCCAGCTCCTGACGCCGAGTGCTCTGCCCGCCTCAGCCTCCCGAGGTACTGGGACTGCAGACGGAGTCTCGCTCACCCAGTGCTCGGTGTTGCCCGGGCTGGAGTGCGGTGGCGTGGTCTGGCCTCGCGGCAGCCCCCGCCCCCCAGCCGCCTACCTTGGCCTACCAGGGTGCTGGGATTGCAGCCCCTGCCCGGCCGCCGCCCCATCTGGGAGGTGGGAAGCGCCTCTGCCCGGCCGCCCCGTCTGGGAAGTGAGGAGCGCCTCTGCCCGGCCACCCACCGTCTGGGAAGTGAGGAGCGCCTCTGCCCGGCCACCCACCGTCTGGGAAGTGAGGAGCGCCTCTGCCCGGCCACCCACCGTCTGGGAAGTGAGGAGCGCCTCTGCCCGGCCACCCACCGTCTGGGAAGTGAGGAGCGCCTCTGCCCGGCCACCCACCGTCTGGGAAGTGAGGAGCGCCTCTGCCCGGCCACCCACCGTCTGGGAAGTGAGGAGCGCCTCTGCCCGGCCACCCACCGTCTGGGAACTGAGGAGCGCCTCTGCCCGGCCACCCCGTCTGGGAAGTGAGGAGCGCCTCTGCCCGGCCGCCCCGTCTGGGAAGTGAGGAGCGCCTCTGCCCGGCCGCCCCGTCCGGGAGGAAGTGAGGAGCGCCTCTGCCCGGCCGCCCCGTCCGGGAAGAAGTGAGGAGCGCCTCTGCCCGGCCGCCCCGTCCGGGAAGAAGTGAGGAGCGCCTCTGCCCGGCCGCCCCATCTGGGAAGTGAGGAGCGCCTCTGCCCGGCCACCCATCGTCTGGGAGGTGAGGAGCGCCTCTGCCCGGCCACCCATCGTCTGGGAAGTGAGGAGCGCCTCTGCCCGGCCACCCACCGTCTGGGAAGTGAGGAGCGCCTCTGCCCGGCCACCCACCGTCTGGGAAGTGAGGAGCGCCTCTGCCCGGCCGTCCCGCCTGGGAAGTGAGGAGCGCCTCTGCCCGGCCACCCATCGTCTGGGAGGTGAGGAGCGCCTCTGCCCGGCCGCCCCGTCCGGGAAGAAGTGAGGAGCGCCTCTGCCCGGCCGCCCCGTCCGGGAAGAAGTGAGGAGCGCCTCTGCCCGGCCGCCCCGTCCGGGAAGAAGTGAGGAGCGCCTCTGCTTGGGCGCCCCGTCCGGGAAGAAGTGAGGAGCGCCTCTGCCCGGCCGCCCTGTCTGGGAAGTGAGGAGCGCCTCTGCCCGGCCGCCCCGTCCGGGAGGAAATGAGGAGCGCCTCTGCCCAGGCGCCCCGTCCGGGAAGAAGTGAGGAGCGCCTCTGCCCGGCCTCCCATCATCTGGGAGGTGAGGAGCGCCTCTGCCCGGCCACCCCGTCCGGGAGGAAGTGAGGAGCGCCTCTGCCCGGCCGCCCCGTCTGGGAAGAAGTGAGGAGCGCCTCTGCCCGGCCGCCCCGTCTGGGAAGAAGTGAGGAGCGCCTCTGCCCGGGTGCCCCGTCCGGGAAGAAGTGAGGAGCGCCTCTGCCCGGCCTCCCATCGTCTGGGAGGTGAGGAGCGCCTCTGCCCGGCCACCCCGTCCGGGAGGAAGTGAGGAGCGCCTCTGCCCGGCCGCCCCGTCCGGGAAGAAGTGAGGAGCGCCTCTGCCCGGCCGCCCCGTCTGGGAAGTGAGGAGCGCCTCTGCCCGGCCGCCCCATCCGGGAAGAAATGAGGAGCGCCTCTGCCCGGGCGCCCCGTCCGGGAAGAAGTGAGGAGCGCCTCTGCCCGGCCTCCCATCGTCTGGGAGGTGAGGAGCGCCTCTGCCCGGCCACCCCGTCCGGGAGGAAGTGAGGAGCGCCTCTGCCCGGCCGCCTCGTCTGGGAGGTGAGGAGCGCCTCTGCCCGGCCACCCATCGTCTGGGAGGTGAGGAGCGCCTCTGCCCGGCCACCCATCGTCTGGGAGGTGAGGAGCGCCTCTGCCCGGCCACCCATCGTCTGGGAGGTGAAGAGCGCCTCTGCCTGGCCACCCATCGTCTGGGAGGTGAGGAGCGCCTCTGCCTGGCCGCCCCATCTGGGAAGTGAGGAGTGCCTCTGCCCGGCCACCCATCGTCTGGGAGGTGAGGAGCGCCTCTGCCCGGCCACCCATCGTCTGGGAGGTGAGGAGCGCCTCTGCCCGGCCGCCCCATCTGGGAAGTGAGGAGCTCCTCTGCCCGGCCGCCCCGTGTCTGGGTAGAAGTGAGGAGCTCCTCTGCCTGGCTGCTCCGTCTGGGAGGTCTACCACGGAGGCCAGAAGCAATGTGGGGGCTGGACGTGGTGGCTCACGCCTGTGGTCCCGGCACTCTGGGGGGTGAGGCGGGTTGATCACTTCGGGCTAGGAGTTCGAGACCAGTCTGGCCAACTTGGCGAAACATGAAGAATACAACAGACAAACCAACCAACTCAGTGACAACAAAACAGGTCTACCCTGGAGTCATACTCTAATTTTTTCTATTTTCCTCCCTTTCTGATCCTTTATCCCACTTTCTTTTTCTTCCTCTTCCTTCTCCCTCTTCTTTGTCAAATAGAGGATTGAGTTATTATCACTGATCCATATAAAGTCCCTCTCTCATTTATTTTAACTCCCACCCCCCATTTCTATTCCCCGACTTCCCATGTGCAACCTTCCTAATATGTTTGATACGCATCTTTTTGTTTGTATGTATTTTTAGAAAATGTTTATTGTTTTTGTATGCAAAAAAATTAATTAAAAAAAAGTAAAAAAAAAAAAAAAGAGCTCTAGGCTGATAAAGGAGAAGATGAGAAGCTGTGCGAGGAAGCCAGGGTCCAACTATGAGGCAGGCCCTCTCTGTCAGAATAGAATGGCGGCAGCCACGAGGAGAATGTTAGGACTTAAAAGCAACAGTCAGAATGGGCGAGAGGCCAGATGAGAAGGAGGCACAAAGTCCTCCTCCCAGTAAGGAAAACCCCAAACAAGCAGAAACTGTAGGAAAAAAACAAACTTTTGAAGAAAGGCAGGGTCCAAATCTGGGGCACACTAAAATGTGGGGTGATTTTGGACGACTGGTAGAGTAACAGAGGAACTCCAGAATGATGCTTTGAGTGGCGCAGGTCATGATGGTGGAGCTGTAGAGGACACGTGCCCAGAGCTGGCTTCTGTGATGCTGCTTGTGGTTTTCAGCTTCCAGAATCATTCTAGTCAGAGAGCACAGAAGACTTAAATGTGCTTCCAGGGAAGGAAGCAAATGTTCTCAGCTGTGACAATGTACAACTTGACCAGGTGGAGGGAAGAAAGGGGAATTTACTCCTGACATACAAAGTAGAGTCAGGAAGTGTTGTCCATACCCAATGGGACAAAAAATAGAAGTTCAAGGATATTATTTAAGGTCACAAACATAGCTAATGTTAATACGGGCACTAAAATTAGCTATGTGTCTACAGTGTAAGGAGGAGGCAGATGCATGGTGCCTAAGTCCTCATTTGTCCTGGAGGAAGTCAGTAGAAAATGCCTTCATTTTAGAAATCAAGTAGTAGTCGTGTAAGCATATTACAGAGATACGGAAATAATCCATAACTAAACAGAAATTGAAAGGTAGTTCTCTGAAGGACCAGGATTGAAAGAAGGAACAGGTTTTCATTTGATTTAAATACAACCTATATATACTATAATATATGCATTTATTACTTTGATAATTTTTTTGATATAGCATCATGATTAAGCAACTTTGTTATGCAACAGAATGTTTATGCCGTAAATCTTGCAAAGTATAAATTACCTAAATCTTGACAAAGGTAAACAAAAATTTATCTTTGATAGGTGTCAATCAGTAATGTTAGTTTTGGTACAGTTGCAACCTGTTGATTTTTTTTCTTAAACTGAGACCATATATTGTACACTTGACTTACTATTCTTTGTTTTATAATAATGAATAATCTATATGGGAATATCAGTTGATATTCTTTCCTGGCAAAAGCTATATATTTTAAATTACTGATTCCAGTCTCTTTGTCTTTTTAACTTAGAAGAGGAATCTCTTGTTGGCATTTGAAGCAGCTGAAAGTGTAGGCATCAAACCCAGCCTGGTAAGTATCCTATTTTGTATCCTTGTGATACTTTATTTTAATTGTATGAGAAATAACTTTATGCCATCTGATAAACAATTTCTTGTAGAACATTGACATCTGTTTGCCGAAAGTCTGTTGCTCTCAATACCTAATATAGAAGTATCCAGTTGATACAATCACATATCAACATATGATTTATAGATTTTCAACTCTAAGAGATTTTCAGTCACATAAGATTTCATATGGACAAATTTCAGTTCTGGAAACACAGTGGACTGAATTATTATTAAAGCCCTCTTGTTCAGAGCACCTAGAAATCTGAATAAAATGCTATGTTAAAAAATATCAACACATAGCTAAGCTCTCAAGAAAGAATGGGAAATACCCAGATGCCAGAAATGTAAAACAAAGCAGAAACCAGGCACAACTGAGCCTGCAAAACTCGGCAGGGGTGGGTGGGGGGTGGTGGGCCAAGCAAGCACCAAGCCTGCATAAAGCCAAGGCTCACAACATGCTGATCTTCTTAGTGAAAGCAGAAATCTCTAAAACTCCACCAGCCAGCCCAGGGAGGTGATAAGCTGGTCCCCACCTGAGATTGTATGCACACACACGCGCAGAGAGAGGAAAAGGAGAGAGAGAAAAGAGAGACAGTCTCTTGCAAGGAAAGGAAGCAGGGCCAGATGAGGTTTAGAGTCCAAATTTATAATATCTGTGCTGCATGAAGCCCTTAGTATACTCTTAGATGCAGGAAGCCCCTGGGCTGATACTACAATGGCTGCTAAAAAGTAACAGAACACTTGAGAAAATGATCTACTTGACCTAGTCAGCAGATACAGCAAACAAAAGGATTATCTACCAGAACTTGAGATGATAAATAATAAGAGACTACAAAAAGACTATTTAAACATATGAAAGAGATAAAAGGAGGAATAGAAAACACAAGGAAAGAATGATTCTATTTAAAAAAGAGATTTGTAAAAAGAATCAAGTAACACTTCTAGAAATGAAAATTTGGAATTAAGACCACAATGTGTGTTGCCAAACTCATTAGATACAGCAGAAGAGAGAAATACTAAATTGGAAAATAAATATAGGGAAATCACCCAAAATATAAAAGAGACATTAAAAATATAAAATATAATGGTAAGGTTGAATTAGTATGTGTTCAGCTTCAAGAAATGGAAAACCCAACCAGCAGTTGCTTAAACCATAAAAATGTTAATTTTCTTAACATAGTAGTTTTAGAACTGGTTCACCACTCAGTATTGTAATCAAAGCCCCGGAGTGTCTCCTCTCCATTCTCACCATCTTTAATCTGTTCCTTTTGTCCCCATGTTTGTTCCTTTGTGGTTGAAGGTGGCTGCCAAACTTCAGACATCACTTCCACCTACAGGGCAGGAAGAAGGGGAAGAGTTAGAGCAAGTGCCTCCTATCTTTCCCTTTAAAGAATGAAAGTAAAAGCCTCCCTGGGTTTCTCCAGCTCATTGGCAGTACTCTGTTACATGGTCCCCAGCTGCAAGGGCATTTGAGGAAGTGAGCATATGAACAGCTTTCAGTTTCTTTAGTGGGAAGCCTGCAAGGGAGAGAGCTTGGGAATGACTGTTGGGCTATCTAAATAATAGTGTCTGTCTCAGAGTTTAAGAAACATGGACAAAAAAAATCAGATGATGGCCATGTCCCATGCCCAGAGGGAATTCCAGATGAAAAGGATAGAAAGAATGGAATGGAGACAGTATTTGAAGATACGATGCCTGAAAATTTTCCAGAATGATGAAAGGATAATGAAAGAGTCCACAGATTCTTTATTTATCTCAAGCAGGATGAATAAAACAAAATATCCATCCAGACATATTGTAATGAGACTACAGAAAAAGCAAAGACAGATAATCTATTAAAACTTTCTGCTCACCAGTAATAAAAATACAACCTAGTAGGAAATTATCAAAGACTAGAAGAGAAAATTCACAGAAGATCATGAATGGTCAATGAGGATTTTTAAAGATGTTCAATCTTATTAGGGATTGGGAAAATCTAAGTTGAAATAAAAATGAGATACAATTCCAGCTGGGTGCAGTGGCCCACACCTTTAATCCCAGCACTTTGGGAGGCCGAGGTGGGTGGATCACCTGAGGTCCGGAGTTTGAGACCAGCCTGGCCAGCATTACGAAAGCCTGTATCTACTAAAAATACACAAAATTAGCTGGGTGTGGTGGCGGGCGCCTGTAATCCCAGCTACTTGGGAGGCTGAGGCAGGAGAATTGCTTGAACCCAGGAGGCGGAGGTTGCAGTGAGCCAAGATTGCCCCATTGCACTCCAGTCTGGGCGACAAGAGTGAAACTCCATCTCAAAAAAAAAAAAAAAAAAAAATTACAATTCCATAACCTTCAAAGCATGTGGGGAATCTGAGAAATGAAAAAGTGAATGTACATCTATTCTGAAATCTCATCACCATGAACAGTGCTATGCCAGTATAATTTTGAAACAGAATGGACAGTTTTCTAGGAAAATACAAGTATATTTCTTCAAATATTAAATGTAAATATTCCTACAAAACTTAAGAAGAAATAAAACTTTAACCATTAAAGAGGTTGAATTTCTGCTTTAAAGTGTAGTCATACACACAAAGAAAAAATATCCCCATCAGCCCAGATTTTGCTAAATCTTTAAGACACAGATATCCCTATTGTGTATTTACAAGTCTGGGAAATTTAAAAAGGAGTGAGGAAACTTACACATCTGACCAGGGTGGAGTAGCAGGGATCTCCCTTCAGAAACAACAAAACTAAGGAGTACCAACAGAGAGATCAGGTAAGGATAAAGATACAATGAGACCTTGTTGGAAGATTATATTTTACACAGAATACATTTTTCTTTGTAGTGTTGTAATTAATATTTACTTCTGTTTAAATTTAATATCTAAAACCATTAAAATCCTACAAGAAAACCTAGGCAATACCATTCAGGACATAGGCGTGGGCAAGGACTTCATGTCTAAAACACCAAAAGCAATGGCAACAAAAGCCAAAATCGACAAATGGGATCTCATTAAACTAAAGAGCTTCTGCACAGCAAAAGAAACTATCATCAGAGTGAACAGGCAACCTACACAATGGGAGAAAATTTTTGCAACCTACTCATCTGACAAAGGGCTAATATCCAGAATCTACAATGAACTCAAACAAATTTACAAGAAAAAAACAAACAACCCCATCAAAAAGTGGGCAGAGGACATGAACAGACACTTCTCAAAAGAAGACATTTATGCAGCCAAAAAACACATGAAGAAATGCTCCTCATCACTGGCCATCAGAGAAATGCAAATCAAAACCACAGTGAGATACCATCTCACACCAGTTAGAATGGCCATCATTAAAAAATCAGGAAACAACAGGTGCTGGAGAGGATGTGGAGAAATAGGAACACTTTTACACTGTTGGTGGGACTGTAAACTAGTTCAACCATTGTGGAAGTCAGTGTGGCGATTCCTCAGGGATCTCGAACTAGAAATACCATTTGACCCAGCCATCCCATTACTGGGTATATACCCAAAGGACTATAAATCATGCTGCTATAAAGACACATGCACACGTATGTTTATTGCGGCACTATTCACAATAGCAAAGAGTTGGAACCAACCCAAAGGTCCAACAACGATAGACTGGATTAAGAAAATGTGGCACATATACACCATGGAATACTATGCAGCCATAAAAAATGATGAGTTCGTGTCCTTTGTAGGGACATGGATGAAACTGGAAAACATCATTCTCAGTAAACTATCGCAAGGACAAAAAACCAAACACCGCATGTTCTCACTCATAGGTGGGAATTGAACAATGAGAACTCATGGACACAGGAAGGGGAACATCACGCTCCGGGGACTGTTGTGGGGTGGGGGGAGGGGGGAGGGACAGCATTAGGAGATACACCTAATGCTAAATGACGAGTTAATGGGTGCAGGAAATCAACATGGCACATGGATACATATGTAACAAACCTGCACATTGTGCACATGTACCCTAAAACCCTAAAGTATAATAAAAAAAAAAAAATTTAATATCTTTTTCTTAATTTTCATCTAATGTGCTATAGAAGTTAGTGAGCTGGGAAGTGAATGAGGTTATTTTGTTGTCCTAATTGTCAGAGCCAGGGGTTTCATTTGTGTGGATGATCTGTGAGGAGCTGCTGACACACATGATAATTAATCTCAAAGGCACTTAGGAGTGTTTGTGAGCACTTTCCCAGCTTATTCCACCAACAAAATAGAAATTTCCTACCTTCTTAAATTTGCTTTTCAATACCTTGATGTGGATTGGAAAATCCAGTATGTTGAATTACACATGACACTTTAAAACTACACCCAGTCAGAAGTGACAGCAGTAATCCCCAAATCTTCAGTCAAGTTCTGTTGTTAGATTATGCCAGGAAAATTGTCTTATATGTTTATATTCAAGTAAATATAAGTTTCTGGGGCCTAACATATTAGGATAAGATCTTTATTTTTATAATTTTATTTTAGTTATTTTATAACTTTTATTTTAGATTCAAGGAGTACATGTACAGGTTTGTTACATGGGTACACTGGATGATGCTGAGGTTTGGGGTATGAGTGATCCTGTCACCCAGATAGTGCACATAGTAGCCAATAGTTTTTCAGCCCTTGCCTCCCTCCCTCCCTTCTCCCTCTTGTAGTCCCCAGTGTCTGCTGTCCCTGTCTTTATGTCCACGACTACCCAATGTTGATCTCCCACTTATAAGTGAGAACATGTCTTATTTGGTTTTCTGTTTGTGCATTATTTTGCTGAGGATAATGGACCCTAGCTGAATCCACGTTGCTGCAAAGGACATGATTTTGTTCTTTTTATGGCTGCGTAGTATTCCATGGTATATATGTACCACATTTTCTTTATCCAGTCTACTGGTTTTCTTTTTTTTTTTTCTTTTCTTTTCTTTTCTTTTTTTTTTTTTTTTTTGAGATGGAATTTCGCTCTTGTTGCCCAAGCTAGAGTGCAATGGTGCAATCTTGGCTCACTGCAACCTCCGACTCCCGGGTTCAAGCAATTCTCCTGCCTCAGCCTCCTGAGTAGCTGGGATTATAGGTGTGCACCACCACACCCAGCTATTTTTTTGTATTTTTTTAGTAGAAATGGGGTTTCACCATGTTAGCCAGGCTGGTCTCGAACTCCTGACCTCAGGTGATCCACCCACCTCAGCCTCCCAAAGGGCTGGGATTACAGGCATGAGCCACTGTGCCCGGCCCTTTATCCAGTCTATTGTTGATGGACACCTAGGTTGATTTCGTGTCTTTGCTATTGTGACTAGCACTGTGATGAACAGTGTGCATGTGTTTTGGTAGAAGGATTTCTTTTCTTCTGGATATATACCCAGTAATGGTATTGATGGGTCAAATGGTAGTTCTGTTTTAAGTTCTTTGAGAAATCTCCAAATTGCCTTCCACAGTAACTGAACTAATTTACATTTCCACCAAGAGTATATTCCTTTTTCTCCACAGCCTTGTCAGCATCTGTTACTCTTTGACTTTTTATCAATAGCCATTCTGACTGGTGTGAGATGATGAGATCTTTAAAAATGAAGCTCTATAGTGTTCCCCAGATATTAGCAACTGTTCTTCCTCAGCCACCGTGTAAGGAGAGCATCTTAGCCAGCCCAATTACAGGTGCGAGCAACTCCCCAGAAAAGGAATTAGGCGAGGGACGATATGTGATGTCACTGTCATAAAAACAGCCAAAACATGTGTCCCAGGGCTGCTGTGTCTTTACCAGGCCATGTAGTCCATGAGGGCTGTTGCTCAGAGTGCTAGCATGCCCACCAGGACAGCCGCTGCAGGACTAGGTGCTGGCATGCCCCCGTGGAGGGAGGTCACCACGCAGCAATTCCTGAGGCATGGCTGGGCCTACTCTGCAAGTGTAAACTTAATGAGCTGTGCTGAAATAGCTAATTTGTGCTTGACTGTGTGACAAGCATTTTTTTTTTCATATTTACTGTATGTATTTACCACTCTGGGCATTTTTCATGCAAGGACTTGTTGGACCCTCACGGAGGTCCTGCGAGGTGGATGAACTCTACAGGAGGAAACTGAGGCACATGGCTTATGAGCAGGAAAGGCAAGAGGCAAGGCCAGGCAGGCAGCTCCAGAGCCCATGCCCTCAACCACCCTGACAGCTGTGTCTGCCTTCTGCACATACCTTGTTAGATTTAGACCTTAGCAGGTTTTTTCTTTTGGTGCTATTGTAAATGATACTGTTTTTCTTATTACAAAATCCAGTTGTTCAATCGGTATATAGGACAGCAATGGACTTTTGTATACTGACTTTGTATCCTGAGACTTAGCTAAACCTGCATGTAAATGCTTTGGGATGTTCTAAACAATCATGTCATCTGCAAATAAAGGCAGTTTTATGTCTCCCTTTCCAATCTGCGTGCCATTTGTTTCTTTTTCATGCCGTTTTGCACTAGCTAGAACTTCCAGTACATTTTTTTTGTTTTTGTTTTTGTTTTTGAGATGGAGTCTTGCGCTGTCACCCAGGCTGGAGTGCAATGGCATGGTCTCAGCTCACTGCAACCTCTGCCTCCTGGGTTCAAGTGATTCTCCTGCCTCAGCCTCCTGAGTAACTGGGATTACAGGCACCTGTCACCATGCCGGGCTAATTTTTTTGTATTTTTAGTAGAGGCGGAGTTTCAACATGTTTGCCAGGCCTGTCTTGAACTCCTGACCTCAGGTGATCCACCCACCTTGGCCTCCCAAAGTGCTGGGATTACAGTCCAGTGCAGTTTTAAATAGGACAGATGAGAATGGACATCCTTGCCTTGTTCATGATTTTATGGGGGGAGTGTTCAAATCTTTCACCATTAAGTATGATGTCAGCTGTTGGTTTTTTGTACATATCCTTTGCTAGGTAAAAGAGGTTCCCTTCTCTTCCTAGTTTGTTGAGAGTTACCACATATAAAAACTATCTTGGTTATGGAATTTTGTGTAATGCTTTTTCTTCATCTGTTGATTTGATCATGTGGTTTTTCTCATTCAGTTAGTTAATGTGATGAATTACATCAGTTTACAAATGTTGAACCAGCCTTGTGTTCCTGGGATGAACCTCACTTGATCATGATGTATTATACTTTTATAGGTTAATAGATTGTGTACTCATGAGAAATTGGTGTATAGATTTCCTGTAATGTTTATGTCTAGTTTTGGTATCAGGATAATGTTGGGATCCTAGGATGAGTTGGGAATTATTCTCTCCTCTTCCATTTTTTGAAGAGATTGTGTAGAATTGGTATTATTTCTTCCTTAAGTATTTGATGGAATTCACAAGTGAAATCATCTGGGTCTGGTATCTTTTGGAGGGTCTTAACTACTAATTCAAACAAATGTCATGCACTATAAGATTGTTACTAATGCAGCATACTCTGTCTTCTGAAATGTATAGCATATCTTTTCACAAATTCTCAAATATGATAACAATGTACTAAATATTTTTAGTCCAGTTATGAAGTTCAAGCATGTAAGACTGCTCAAAACTGTGAATATTGATTGGACTTCTGAGTCCTCTCTGAGATTAAAGACACACCCTTTCCATCATACAGAGGAAAGTGTGCAATGTGCCATCTCTCTTGCGTTTGTAGGTATCCCTTCTTTTCCCAGAGCTCATCTGTCTCCCAAATTGCATGCTCAATTCTTCATCACTTCCTTTCTTTAAGTCATGTTAGCAACACTCCTTGGTAAGGATTTTAGCTTGCCAGGCCTCAGTCTGTGTGCAGTCATGACTACAGCAGTGTAGGTAGAAGGAGACATTCTATCCTTGTATTCTGTGAAAGTTTGTTTTTCTTTTAAAATTGTTCTAGGTGTACCTGCATGGAATATTCTACCAACTCCTTTTCCACTCCTTTCCCATGACTAAGGATAGGCTGATAATTTTTTAGCATCACCAGGGAGCAGAATAAGTGAAGTCTGTTCAGATTTTGAATCAGGGGATGAATGGCTCATTAACAGCCTCAGCCAGCTCTGTCAATGCCCAGGAACTGATGTGCTAAGTTCAGCCTTACTTTTCCATGGCATCTCTGCTTCTGGCTTTACATCAGGGTCCTTTCCTACTATTCTCTTTTAACCACACAGGAATCCAAATTCGGTCCCAAAGTTAATTATTAAGTATGTCTAGTGGCACAAATTTCAGAAAACTTTGAGTGCCTGACAGGATGTCCACCCTCTTGCCCCTCCCTTTCTGGCCTGGATCTTATGCATGCTCATTACAAGCTTACTTGCAAAATGAACAAAAATAAATCAGTCAGTAAAAACCAGCAAGTTAGCAAAAGTAAAAATAAAAATAAGCCAGAAAAATCACCAAACTATATTAAATAACAAATAAACAAAAAAACACTTTAAATGGTAACACTTAATGCTGGTAAAATAAATGGTTGCATTTGAAATTGGTTCAAGGCTTTTGTGATAATCCCACTCTTAGTAATTTATCTTGAGGGACTAGTTCGACAGAAGGAAACAACACTGCACAAAGATGCTGATTGCAAAGTCTGTGGTGGTGACGAGGTGAGCGTACACTGGATGCCACATCCCTTGTGGACAGCAGTTTCCCTGGTCAGTGCACATTCACTAGAATGGCAGCCCACACAATGGCACAGCAGCACGGGGACCCGGGTGTGAAATGCTCAGCCCACATAATGGCACAGCCCATGTAATAGCACATGCAGTGTGCTGGGAGCCTGGGGAATTAGAGGTGGATTCAAGTGTAATTTAGAAACTTTGAAATCATTTTAATAGTGAAATTATGGGTGATTTTTGCTTTTTAAAACTTGTTTAAATGCTGTCATATGGTTAAAAGATAAAAGCAGTGGGAGGTCATGTTTTCCATTTTTGGAAAGGGACAGTATCTTCTGAATAAGTGGGAGGAAAAGGCCTTTAACTCATCGCTTTCAGCACCACCTGTGCTGGCCTTCACGTTCTGTGTAAGTGGAGGGTTTCCAGGCAGTGTAAGCCCTAACCTGGATTGAAGTCCTTGAGGGGAAGGGGTCTGTGATGTCCTGCCTTGTGATCTGTCCCCTATTCCCTTCTCCTGCAGGAACTCAGCGAGATGCTGTACACGGACCGGCCCGACTGGCAGAGTGTGATGCAGTATGTCGCCCAAATCTACAAGTACTTTGAGACGTAACCCTGGAGGGCCTGGGGCAGCCACCATTGCCACCTACTGCAGCTTTTCTTGGAAGCGCCTGATCACTGTCCACTGACCCTGCTCTACCCACCACCCAGCTGCCTAGACTTCAAAGACAGGCTCAATCCAAGTGGACCAACACCCAAATAAGAAACAGAGTAGATCTCACCGTGTACCTGTCTCAAATGCAAATGCAGCTGGATGGTAAATTGGGGACTCTTTGATCTCCTGTGGGATGCTTCTAAAGAGGGCAGCCTCCCTCCTTCCAGACCAAGACCCCACACCCATGCTTGTTTTGCTGATTACGTTGGGTGGCCGAACACATCATCTACAGAAATTCAGACAAAGAGCATCTCCAAATCAGTCTTTTGGTTGCTGTTGTTAAAAATATCCAGGCTTTGCCTTTATGAAACCTTTGCCCTTGGCTGGGTTTGGTAGCTCGTGGCTGTAATCCCAGCACTTTAGGAAGCCAAGGCAGTAGGATCGTTTGAGCCCAGGAGTTCGAGGTTGCAGTGAGCTATGAGCATACCACTGCACTCCAGCCTGTGCGAAAGAGCCAGACCCTGTCTCGAAAAAACGATAAACAAAACCCAAAACTTTGCCCTTGTGAACCCTCCCTTCTCCCCACCAAAAAAACCCAACAAAACACAAAAAATAAACACTTGTTCCAGGGCAACCTGGAAATGTGCGCACTCAGCCTTTTGGGGAAAGATGGGAGTTCTAGGTAACAATGTTAACACCTGGAACTTGATTCACTTTTAGCTCTCACCATCCCTTATTTGATTCATTGTAGCAAAAGGAAAGCCTGTGAGAATGCAAGGGAGCCCCTGGCTGCTTTGCTGGAGTCCCTGGGAGGTGCCCCACACCTCTGCCACCACAGTCTGTGTGCTCCTGAGCAGCCGGCGGCTTTCACACGGGAAACCGCAGTCCTCGTCACCCGCGCCTTTGTCCTCCCATTCGTTTACCCTCCCATTCACATCCACACAGGCTTGTCCCCCACAGAACTTGACAGGAGGTCACGTGTGAATGGCCTGTGTCTGCTTTACAGGGTTGAGCAGGCTGAGGGTGGGTGCCTCTGGGGATGCTGGGCTGACAGCAAATCCCAACAGTGTTTCGGCTCTGGACTGATTTGGCCTTTAGTGCTTCCCCAGGCCTCTCATAGGCATGGGAAAAAGAAGCCCTTAGGGGTGGGCGGTGAGGGCACATTTATAATTAACAAAGAAGAATGCAGTTGCCCCAGCACCCTACTGGTCACCTCAAGTGGCAGCAGAGCCCTCCCCAGAGCCGTCCTAGTCCCTCAGAAGTGCTCGGTCCAGCCCAGGTGCCCATCTGGTGGCTCTGTGGCATTCTTCTGGGCAGATCTGTGTGCACTACACAGTGAGGGCATGGCTCACACGGTGGTTGAGGGAAATGGGTAATGCCCATCCCTTGCTGTTCTAAGTGCCAAATAGCCTGTTAGCACCCTTCCAACAAAGGATCATCCAGTGAGTCACCAAGAATGACAGTGACTGCCATTACTACTCAAAGTACATCTCTGATAGCTGATCTGAGCCAGTGGTTCAGAGCCAGGTTCTAGAGGCGGCAGGTCCAGCCCCTGACCATTCCTGGAGAGGTAGGAGCTCAGTCCCCTCCTCCAAGCCAGACCTTTGCAGAGGTGGCAGCTGGGCTGCACGAGTCAGCGGATCCCTGATTCTCAAGCCACCTTGAGATAAGGACTCCGCCCCAGCCCTGTTAGTGCATCCCAGCTGCAGCTCTGCATCAGAACCTCCAGCTCTGCATCAGAACCTCCAGTGGACCCTTTTGAAAACACTCTTGGCTGCCCTAGTTGGTTAACTTCAGAATGTCTGGAATGGGACCAGAGATGCAGTCTACATGTTTTGTAAGTTCTTTAGGCGACTGAAGCACAGCTGCTTGGAGAACCACTGAGGGGTGGACACCTTTCCCTGGCAGCCACAAGGCAGGCAGCCCGCAGGAGCTCCTGAGCAGCTGTTTGGCGATGGTCATTACATCATCCATGCCTTTGTATTTAAATGAAACTCGACACATAGAACCAATTCAACCTGAAAGTTATTACATCTGCTGATTCAGGCACTTGTTTGAAGCATTTTTTTTTTTTTTTAATTAACCCTGTACTTCTACTTTGCCCACCATTAAAGTGGGGGAAAGTAATATCCCAAGTAGTTGAGTTGAGCTGTTGGTTGTTAGATTTAAGCTGGAATTACTCCAGGGTTTTATGTGGGGAGGCAGTTGCTGTCTTGGGATACCCAGAGTGGGAGTGGGTGCTTTCTGTGATTGGTTCTGTTTTTTATTTTTATTTTTACTTACTTATTTTGAGATGGAGTTTCATTCTTATTGCCCAGGCTGGAGGGCAATAGCACCATCTCAGCTCACTGCAACCTCCGCCTCCTGTGTTTAAGCGATTCTCCTGCCTCAGCCTCCCATGTAGCTGGGATTACAGGTGCCCACCACCACATCCAGCCAATGTATTTTTAGTAGAGAGGGGGTTTCACCATGTTGGCCCGGCTGGTCTCAAACTCCTGACATCAGGTGATCCGCCTGCCTCGGCCTCCCAAAGTGCTGGGATTATGGGCATGAGCCACTGAGCCCGGCTGTTTGTGTGTGTGTGTGTGTGTGTGTGTTTTTGAGACAGAGTCTTGCTCTGTTGCCCAGGCTGGAGTGCCAGTGGCACGATTTCAGCTCACTCGGGTGAGTCACCACCCCTGGCCTGTGATTGGCTCTATTTTGAGTGATTACGTGTAAACCACCTAGAACCAGCTCTGAGCAATGGTGTTGCGGTTTCCCTCCCTCCCTGCTGGGGCCATACCAGCCCCTCTCCAATGGGAGCCCAAGTTGCCAATGACTGTGGCCAAACTCTCCCATTTTTCTGTATCCTGCTCTCTTTAGGTTAAAAAGAAGGAAAGAAACATGAAAGGCCATGTACAATTTATTTTTACAACTCCAGGAGTTTCCCTGACTACCTTTTTTTTTTTTTTTGCCAGTGGTGTGCATGTAGAAGAGGAATGTGATGTCCTGTCCTCTAGAAATACACATGGTGGTCAGGCATGGTGGCTCATGCCTATAATCCAAGCACTTTGGGAGGCTGAGGTGGGAGGATTGCTTGAGCCCAGGAGTTTGAGACCAGCCTGGGCAACATGGCAAGACCTCTGACTCTATAAAAAAAATTTTTTTTTTTTTTTTTTGAGAGAGCGTCTCACTCTCTGTCACCTAGGCTGCAGTGGTGTGATCTTGGCTCATTACAACCTCCGCCTCCCAGGTTCAAGAGATTCTCCTGCCTCAGCCTCCTGAGTAGCTGGGATTATAGGCACATGCCACCATGCCTGGCATATTTTTGTATTTTTAGTAGAAACAGTTTCACCATGTTGGCCAGGCTGGTCTTGAACTCCTGACCTTAAGTGATAAGCCTGCCTCAACCTCCCAAAGTGCTGGGACTACAGGGGTGGGCCACCACGCCTGGCCCAAAATTTTGTTTTTTAATTAGCTGGGTACAATGATAGGCAACTGTAATCTCAGCTGCTTGGGAGGCTGAGGTGGGAGCATCACTTGAGTCCAGGAGTTCGAGGCTGCAGTAAGCTGTGTTTGTGCCACTGCACTCTGGCCTGGGCAAAAGAGTGAGACCCTGTCACACACACACAAAAAGAAAAGAAATACAGGTGGTGTTTTGGGGAAGGGAAGGTTTTGCTGGGGTCCTGGAACTGTGACTGGCCTCAGGAGTCCAGGAATAGGCCTTCTAGCACAGCAGCTAGTAGGGCTCCCCCAAGCCATCCGTTGGCGTGTGGAGGTGCAGGACCTGGGGGAGGCAGTCCCCAACCCAGCTAGGTCAAGGGGTAGGGTTTTTAGGTCTGTTTTTAACAGAGCTCAGAGCACCCGGTGAAGGTGGAAAGTTGGTAAACTGGGAAAACAAGGTCAGCATCTTACTTTTTCTATACTCAGCAGAGTGTGCCATTCCCAGTTTCTGTCCTGAGGCTTTCAAAGGCCACAGGAGCCACGTTTCTTTCCATCTTCCCTCAGCCAGTAGTCATTTAAAATTCTTCAGTTGTTCAGAAGATCCTTTTTTTAATGTATCATTTTTGCATGAAAGACAGCTGCAAAATGCAAGCCCCAGTAGAGTTGGAGAGTTTTTCAAGGTGAGAAGTCACTGTTCTCTGCACTGAACATGGATTGAATTTTCCTTGTCTGATGGTAGCCCGTGGCCCCCGTCCTGTGGGGATAACATTCTCAGGAACTTCTCTTGTCCTAGCCCCTTCACATTTCAAAAATATTAGTCTTTTATTTTCCTTTTTCATTCAGTTGTTGTTTTACAGCTTTTGTAGAGACCAACCCAAGTAGATGCCAGTGGGTGTTAGATAAAAACACACATCCCCAGGGGACAAGCCATCCAGCGGTGAGGAATCTCTGCCATGTTCTCTTCCCTGCCATCCACAAACGTTTCGGAGACTCCCTTAGCCTCCCCCTTCTCTTCCCCACTGAGGGGCGGCTTGTGGAGATGGGGACTGGGGCCCATAGATACAGACCCCCTACCAAATCTAGCAATAGTTCTCAGCCTTCCAAAGCTCGAGTGCCATTTTGAGATGACCTACCAATGACATGCAGTAAAGGACATAACCTCACAGCCTTTTTAGAAGCATTTTGAATATCAATAGTTGCCTCAATTCATGGGGCATTTCACTCCTCTAATCCAGGTTACAATTTTGCTAAATCTGTAGCATCCTGAGTAGCACAACTAATTTTAACTACATTAGTTGAATGTAGTTGATACATCTGTGGCCTCGTGTCTGTAAAGAGCACACTAGATTATACTCAGCAGTGTTAGGATATGACATGCGAATTAGATGTATTTAACTATTCACAGTATGATAAATGACTATAATATTTCTAATAAATATATTTTGTTTCTGATTTTTTCTCAGTGACATCATTAATATTTTTTCAAAGTGCCACACTTACACTGAGTCGGTTTTCAAACCAGCATCTTCATGCATATATTCCTTGTCGGGTCACAATCTCCACTGCAGCTGCTCTTGCGGGTGGTCCTGGAATTTTCCGCAGAGGACTGGGCCCCTGCTGGCTCCTCCGCTTCCCGTGTGCAGCTTTCTTGCTGAGGCCATAGGCTCATGTCAGGCCCTTCAAGGCCTAACCAGGATGCTGCTGAGCTGTGCAGATGTGCACACGATATGTGCAATGTCATATGTGAGACTAAATGCCAACTGAGACCCCGGAAACCACTCGCAGGGGGAATTATGCCAAGATTGAGGAGGAAAGGTGAAGATACTTTTTTTTTTTTTTTTGAGACGGAGTCTAGCCCTGTCGCCAGGCTGGAGTGCAGTGGCACGATCTCGGCTCACTGAAACCTCCGCCTCCCTGATTCAAGTGATTCTTTTGCCTCAGCCTCCCGAGTAGCTGGGACTACAGACATGTGCCACCACACCCAACTAATTTTTGTGTTTTTAGTAGAGAGCGGGGGGTCACCATGTTGGCCAGGATGGTCTCGATCTCTTGATCTCATTATCTGCCCGTCTCGGCCTCCCAAAGTGCTGGGATTACAGGCCGCAGCCACCTAGCCCGGCCGAAGATACTTTTTTAAACGATTGCTTCCTGATCCTTCCCTATTTCATGTTTTCTTATACATAGTTACATTTCTTCCTTGCTATACTACAAATCCCTAATTTTAGTTGGTCAGAGAGATGGATTTGAGACTGAGCTCCCATCTCCACGGCTGCAGCACCTGATTAAAGCTTTCTTCCTTGGCAATCCTCATCTCAGTGATTGGCCTTCTGAGCAGCGCAGGATCTAGGCTGAAGCCCTGAGGCTTCAGTGACAAAATCTGTTTTTTGTAATGCGATCTGTCTTAATTGTCCTCAAGAATTAGTACTTGAGTGCTCTCTAGATTCTCCTTTGTCACTTTTCTTTTTCTTTATCTCTCTTTTTTTTTTTTTGACAGAGTCTTGCTCTGTCGCCCAGGCTGGAGTTCGGTGGCGCGATCTCGGCTCACTGCAAACCTCTGAAAACCTCTGCCTCCCGGGTTCAAGTGATTCACCTGTCTCAGCCTCCCGAGTAGCTGGGACTACAGGCGCGTGCCACCACACCCAGCTAATTTTTGTATTTTTAGTAGAGACAGGGTTTCACCATGTTGGCCAGGCTGGCCTGGAACTCCTGACCTCAAGCGAAGAGCTTTGACATGTCAAGCTGTCCCTCTCCCTCGCCCTCGCCTGATGCGCACACGCCTCCTGCATGCAGCCTCACCCCTGGGGGTCATGAGGACCAAAGCTCTCCGCTCAGGGTGGCATGAGTGGCTCCAAACCTGACAGCAAGGCACAGCACCCACAGGACGGGGATGTGAGGAGCACCCGACTCCGGAGCCTTTCTGGAGGGCACGGAGGATGCGGTTGCAAAGGAACAGGGCTCTGCAGGAGCTAAAATATTGATGAAGTCACTGCAGAGCTCGGACCCGACAGTGGCCACTGGACTGATGAGCCCAGCAGCTGAGGGAGAGATTTCTCTTTCCCATGCTAGAAGGGCTTCCCTCCATTCATTCATGGTTTAGGGTTAGGCTTAGTCTCTGGACTTTCCACAGACAGACCCTGCAGGAAGAAAAGAAGGGCTTGGTAGGAGACGGTAGGGAGCTGCCCTGTGCCCAGACAGACTCTAAAAACAGGAGTGTGTCTGTGTGTGGGGCGGAGGAGCTTCTACATGATTGGGCCAAGCTAACTGCTTTACAGGTGAGGAAGGAAAGGCCCAAAGGGGAAGAAACTCGATCACAGTCACAAAGTGGCAGAGCCACCAGGACGAGGACCCAGGGCTCCAAACCTTGGCCCGAGCCCCTTTCGCCACGTCCAGGTGTGTCTGGCTGGGGGCAGGGACACTGCGGGGAGGAGGAGGAAGTTTTTCCACATGGACTGGAAACAGTGAGTTGTGCTGGAGACAGACAGAGCGAGGTCTGAGCTTGGCACGGTCACTTGCTCTGAGACTCAGTTGTATCCTCTGTGAAATGGGAAGAGGGCTAGCGTGAGAAGTCGCATGAGACGGAGGATGTGAAATCGCCCATGCGGGGTCTGGCTGTCAGGAGGCGCGGGGTCTAGGTCAGTTCCTGACTCCTCACCCTGTTTGTTCAGATACAGTTCTACAGCTGGCCTCTAAGAGCTGGGTTTCAGCAGGACCTCTCCCCGACAGGGACAGGAAGAGGGTGCACTGGAGAGCGGATCCAAGGCTGCCCCAGAAGTGGGTGGAGACGGGGAAATTGAGGTCCGTCAAATTTTTTTTATTTTTTTTTTGAGACAGGGACCCAGTCTGATGCCCAGGCTGGAGTGCAATGGTGGAATCTCAGCTCATACAGCCCCGACCTCTGTGGTACAGGTGATTCTCCCACCTCAGCCTCCCAAGTAGCTGAGACTACAGGCACACACCACCATGCCCGGCTAATTTTTTATGTATATTTTTTGTAGAGGCAGGATTTCGCCCTATTTCCCAGGCTGGTCCTGAACTCCTGGGCTCAAGCCATCTGCTTGCCTCGGCCTCTCAAGGTGCTGGGATTACAAGCCTGAGCCACCGTGCCCAGCCTCCGTCAAGTTTATTTTGACTAGTACTGTTAGAATATGAAACCTGGAGTTAGGAAATAATTACTGAAAATAGGATTTCTCACCTGTATTTTGCCTTTGTTTTTAGTTACTGACTAGCAGTCACCACCGGTCTATGAAGGAATTTTGTTTGTTCCTCTCTTGGACTGAAGTCAAGAAGGTAGAGAGTCCTGGGGGCCAATCTGGAGGGCAGCCAGCTCAGCGAGAGCATCCCAGGGCTGGGGAAACAGGCAGGACCCCTCCTCCCCCTGAGGGCCACCTGCTGGAGCTCTTCACTGCTCAGGCCTTGGAGGGTTTTGTGTTAAGGCACAGCCCTTTCTTCACAGTGTGTCTGTACATTTACACACATGTGCAGCCTGACAGATGTATGTGCACCTATCGTGTCTCTATGGGGCACAGGGGGAAATCTTGTTTTGTTTTGAGACAGTCTCACTCTGTCACCCAGTCTGAAGTGCAGTGGCGTGATCTGAGCTCACTGCAACCTTCGCCTCCTGGGTTCAAGTGATTCTCCTGCCTCAGCCTCCCGAGTAGCTGGGATTACAAGTGTGCACCACCACGCCCGGCTAATTTTTCTATTTTTAGTAGAGACGGGGTTTCACCATGTTGGCCAGGCTGGTCTTGAACTCCTTCCCTCAAGTGATCCGCCCGCCTCGGCCTCTCAAAGTGCTGGGATTACAGGTGTGAGGCACCGCGCCCGGCCCACATGGGGAAATCTTTGGCTTAAGTGTCCACATGCTCCTCTCCATGATCAGTCCCCCTGGTCCCTGGAGGTCTTGTGTGGTGGCCCTGGGATAAACAGGCGAATGACTCTTTTGTCCCAGTCTCTTGGTTCTGGGCTGCTGCAGCTACAAGTCTGTGCCTGTGGAAAGGGGGTGATCATTTCCTGGGGTTGCACTTCCCATTCAGAGTGGGGAGAGAAGCAGCACTGAACAGGGCAGAGGGGCAGCAGGTGGCACACGTCCTGCACGGATCATATGCCTCAGTGGTGTGACTAATTGCTGGGATAATGAGTCATTCACTTCCCCACCTTCCCTAGGTGACCGCAAATGCAGCCAGGCCAGTGGGAACTGGCGAGTGGCTGACCCCAGCACTCCCATCGGGGTGGTCTCGCCTGCCTTCCTGGCCAGCCTCTGAGCACAGCCATGGGGTTCTTTCGGGTGAGAGGAGGTATTCCTAAGCAATTACCACAACTAAGGAATACTGAGAGAAGCCAGGCATCACGCTCAGTCCCCCCTTTACCCCACGGTCCCTAATTTCCTTCTGTGCAACCCAGGCAAGGTGCCAGGCAGTGTCTGGGGAAGGAGAAATCTCTCTCATGCATCGACTTTCCAAACTAAGACCGGTTAGGCCATTAGGCCAGGCATTACTGACTCAGCTCTGTGGGCTCCCGGCCAGTAACTGTTCACACTGCACTTGTCCTATGCCATGCCCACAAGGTGTCCTCCACCAAGAGTGTGCACGTGTGATGAATATGTTATCGCGTGCAGTGTGCAGGCAAAATAATAACACTACTACTTGAGAACTATGACCCGAGAGGACTTTATGGATGGGCTTCTGGGGCTCCAAAAACTCCCTCCATGGGGCCAGGCGTGGTGGCTCACGCCTGAAATCCTAGCACTTTGGGAGGCCGAGGCGGGCGGATCACGAGATCAGGAGATCGAGACCATCCTGGCTAACACGGTGAAACCCTGTCTCTACTAAAAATACAAAAAATTATCCAGGCATGGTGGCGGGAGCCTGTAGTCCCAGCTACCCAGGAGGCTGAAGCAAGAGAATCGCTTGAACCTGGGAGGCAGAGGTTGCAGTGAGCTGAGATCGTGCCACTGCACTCCAGCCTGAGTGACAGAATGAGACTCCATCTCAAAAATAAACAAACTAAAACAACAAAAAAGAGCCCCTCCCTGAAATTGGGAATAATTTGAAACGCAAATTGTTGATGTGCTCTAGAATGATCAGGAGAGTGCTTTTTTTCCTGGATAGTGGGTATATGGTTCTCAGCTTCTGACCCAAAAAAGATTAAGAAGCTGTTTTTTTTTGAGACCGGGTCTCACTCTATTGGCTAGGCTGGCGTGCAACGGTGCAACCACAGCTCACTGCAGTCTCAGCCTCCTGGGTTCAAGCCATCCTCCCACCTCAGCCTCTCAAGCAGCTGGGACTACAGGCTTGGGTCACTAAGCTTGGCTAATTTTTAAAAATTTTTTGTAGCGACTGGGGTCTCACTATGTCACCTAGGCTGGTCTCCAACACCTGGGCTCAAGTGATCCTCCCACCTCAGCCTTCCAAAGCACTGGCATTACAGGCATGAGCCACTGAGCCCGGCTCTGAGACTTCTGAGTCGAGCAGAAACCCAGGCATTGTCACTAATCGAAACATACATGGAGACATAAACACACACCATCCCGTATCTAGTGAATACCACACTCAGAACTGCCTGCAAAGCCGGCAGCAACAGTGTCCTCCTTCCCTGGGGACATGTCTCACAGACAGACCGAGTCGGGACACTGAAGGACCCTTCTCCAGGGAGAGTCCACATGACGGCCCAAGCTTATCCCCCGTCCTGACTGGAGGCCCAGAGCACCAAGCAGAACCCCAGGGCCTTACTTCCCCTTACTCCTTCCTTCCCCAGGCCCCCACTATGACCCCACCTCCCAGGGTGGAGGGTGGTGGCAGGAGATACTTGTAGGGCTAAAGCACCAGGTTAGCTGAACCCACCTGCCTGCTGACTGAGCTGTCCGGGCCCTGGGCTCCCACCTGTGAAGGCTTCAGGACCCCTAATCCAGTGGGTCCCAGCACCACCTACGGCCACCCTGGGCGCACCACAAGATGACAACCCTGACATCATTTGGCTCATTTCATATGAGAAAAAATGTGAACTAATTAATAAAAACCAACACTGGTTGGCATGGAAAGGTTTGGGCAAATGAATCAAAATGGAGAAGAGAGAAACATGACTTTAGTGGCCAGGCGCGGTGGCTCACGCCTGTAATCCCAGCACTTTGGGAGGCCAAGGTGGGCGGATCACCTGAGGTCAGGAGTGTGAGACCAGCCTGGCCAATATGGTGAAACTCTGTCTCTGCTAAAAATACAAAAATCAGCCGGGTGTGGTGGTGGGCACCTGTAGTCCCAGCTACTCGGGAGGCTGAGGCAGAAGAATTGCTTGAACCTGGGAAGCAGAGGTTGCAGTGAGTTGAGATCGCGCCATTGCACTCCAGCCTGGGTGACGAGCAAAAACTCCATCTCAATAAAATAAAATAAAATAAAATATAAAATAAATATAAAATAAAATAAAATATAAAATAAAATAAAATAAATAATAGTTTCCAATCCCATCCAGGTTGCTGTGAATGCCATGAATGTATTCCTTTTTATGGCTGAGTAGTATTCCACTGTATGTATATATCAGTTTCTTTATCCACTCGTTGAATGATGGGCATTTGCCTCCCTGGTTTTCTGGTGGCCTTTGGAGTCTGGGCCAGCTGAGCCCAGGTACATTCTCTACCCTGTCAGCCCATCCCATCCTGCTGACAGCAAGGCTCAAGGAACTGCAACTCTGAGTGGGCAGGAGCATAACTGCATTTAACTCCAGCACACTGTTGGACACCCCTACAAAGGTCTGGAGCCATCTTACCAGGGAAAGGCCAGGAACTACAGACTCAGACTAGCCCTGGGGCTCCCTTCACCAGCCCCTGGTGTGACCCCAAAGCCATCAAGTTATGCAGCTTAACAAATGCTACATGCGGCTGGAGACCACAAATGCTGATGGAATCCTATGGGCACCCCAACCCTTACACCCTGATCTCGCCATTCTAAGATATGGGGCCCCTTCTCCCAACCCTTACACCCCGATCTCACCATTCTAAGATATGGGGCCCCTGTCCCCAACGCTTATACCCCGATCTCACCATTCTAAGATATGGAGCCCCTGCCCACGACCCTTACACCCCGATCTCACCATTCTAAGATATGGGGCCCCAGCCCACAACCCTTACACCCTGATCTCACCATTCTAAGATATGGGGCCCCAGCCCACAACCCTTACACCCCGATTCCACCATTCCAAGAGGCCCAATTTAGAGTAGAGGAGACGCCAGGAAGACAGAGATGGAAGGGACGTGGGGAGCTGCTGAATCCATTCGTATATTGCTGGTGGGCAGGCGAGATGCTACAACCCGTATAGACGCAATATGGCACTCTCCATTAATGTTACAAATAACCTCTGATCCAGTAACCCCTCTTCTGAGAATGCGTCCTACAGATATAACTGCGTGATTATTTAGTTATAACAGCAAAAGACTGGAAGCCATCCACATGCCCATCAATAGGGGACAGGTTAAGCAAATATGGTACATCTCTAGCAGAATATCGTGCAACTCTGAAAAAGAATGAAGATGCTCTCTAGGAATGAATAATGGAAAGCTCACCAATAGCAAGATGCAGAATGGTATAATTGCATGACACCTTTTAATTACAAAAACGGAGGTGTGAACAAAGAATACAATCTTTTTTATTAGTACAAAAAACTTGACTGGGTGCGGTGGCTCACGCCTGTAATCCTAGTACTTTGGGAGGCCAAGGCAGGTGGATCACGAGGTCAGGAGATGGAGACCATCCTGGGTAACATAGTGAAACCCAGTCTCTACTAAAAAACAAACAAACAAAAAACTCTAGGCCAGGTGCAGTGGCTCACATCTATAATCCCAACACTTTGGGAGGCCAAGGTGGGAAGATCACTTGAGCCAAGAAGTTTGACACCAGCCTAGGCAACATAGGGAGACCCCATCTCTACAAAAATTTCAAAAATTAGCTGGGTGTAGTGACATGAGCCTGTATCCTAGCTACTCAAGAGGCGGAGGTGGGAGGATTGCTTGAGCCCAGCACACGGAGGTTGCAGTGATCTGAGATTGCACCACTGCACTCCAGCCTGGGTGAAAGAATGAAACCCTGTCTCAAAAAACAAAAAACCAAACAGACAAAAAACCAACAAAAGAAAGCCTCTAGAGGGATGCATGGAAACAAAAGTGGTTCCCTGTGTGAGACTTGTACATAGGAAGTGGGTGAATAAGAGCAGAGAAAGGAGTGAAACTTTTCACTGCACACTTTTTTTTTTTTAAAGACGGAGTCTCACTCTGTCACCCCGGCTGGAGTGCAGCGCGAATGATCTCTGCTCACTGTAACCTCTGCCTCCCAGACTCAAGTGATCCTCCTACCTCAGCCTGCCGAGTAGCTAGGACTGCAGGCGTGCACTACCATGCCTGGCTAATTTTTAAAAATTTTTAGTAGAGACAAGGTTTCACCATGTTGCCCAGGCTGGTCTCGAACTCCTGAGCTCAAGCAATCTGCCCGTCTCAGCCTTCCAAGGTGCTAGGATTACAGGTGTGAGCCACTGTGCCCGGCCCCACTGTATCCTATTTATATGGTTTTGATTTTTGAACCAGTTAAATATATTATGAACGCAAAATTAATTATAATAACTGAGTGGGTGACCAGCACTAGGGTTCCCATCATGAGATGATGCCAGAGAGTCTCTCCAAAGTAGATGTGAATCAGAATTCACAAAATTCAGGAAGGCTTGGTCGCCCGTGGGCATCCCGTTTCACCTCCTCCCTCAACAAACAGGATCTGCGGAATCGTTTGGTTTCCCACCACTAGGGGGCGCATGTGGGCTCTGCTTAGGGCAGCAGCAGGTGACCTGAGCGGGGCAGGGATTAGAGAAACGATCCAGCGGGCTGAGACAAGCTAAGGTGTCTCAGGAGCTCACAGAAATGAACTATAGCTCGGCTGCTAGAAAATGCAGCAGTGGGCCAGGCGCGGTGGCTCATGCCTGTAATCCCAGCACTTTGGGAGGCTGAGGCGGGCGGATCACGAGGTCAGGAGATCCAGACCATCCTGGCTAACATGGTGAAATGAAACCCTGTCTCTACTAAAAATACAAAAAATTAGCCGGGCACGGTGGCGGACGCCTGTAGTCCCAGCTACTCGGGAGGCTGAGGCAGGAGAATGGCGTGAACCCGGGAGGCGGAGCTCGCAGTGAGCCGAGATCGCAGCACTGCACTATAGCCTGGGCGACAGAGACTCCGTCTCAAACAACAACAACAAAAAAAAAACAAAAAATAAAACAGAGAGGAAATTAGATGTGAGTCTGAGAGCCCCACCCCTGCCAAGAGGCCCCCAGTCCTGACCCCAGGCTCCCGCCACTCACCAGGCATCCTCGCCCTCCAGCAGGTGGCGGTAGGGGGCGATCTCCTGCTCCAGCCGCGTATTCACGTCCAGGAGGATCTTGTACTCCTGGTGCTGCTGCTCCATCTCGCAGCGAAGCTGGGCCAGCTGCTCCTCCACGCTGCCGATCAGCCCCTGGATCTGGGACAGCTGCATGCAGTAGCGGTTCCCTGTCTCCACCAGGTTGCCCTCCAGGGATGCTTTCTGCAGGACGGCAGGAAGACCAGGGGTCAGTGAGGGTTGTCAGTGTCCTCTTCTGGGCCCACCCCCATGCACAGGACTGTTCCTACCATGCTGAGCTGGGACTGCAGCTCGATCTCCAAGGCCTGCATGGTGCGCCGGAGCTCCAAAATCTCGCTCTTGACGCTCTGCACCAGCTCGCTGTTGGTAGCCACCTTGCAGTTCAGCTCCTTTGTCTGCAGACAGGACACAGGACAGGGTGGTGTGAGCCTGGATCCCTCTCCCAAGTCAGGCCTCCTCCCAAATCTAACTGTGGAGAGAGTGGTGCCTTCTCACCAGCTCCCCACGTCCCAAAGCCCAGAAACATCCCATTTGAAATGTTAACTTTTTATGGTTAATCCCTGCATGTGGGAGGCACAGACCGGAAACTTGAGAACCAGCCAGAACATGTAGCCTGGCTCTTGGTGCTAGTTCCTGACTTCTTGAGAGAGAGGTGGGGACTCCCAAGGTCTTTACCCTTTGCCTTTATTCTGTGGGGTCTCCCTACCTCCCTACCCACCCCCCAGATCCCAGCTTGAGCTCAGCTCCAGGTCTGTTGATGCAGCGGGTGACCCTGGGGTCCATGCAGCTTGCTGAGGAGGGGGCACCTCCAAGACACCTGGCTGTGGGCTTACTGTCAGTGCTAAGGCCCCTGAGCCCCAGCCCCTAAGAGAGATCTCTGGCCTGCAGCAGCCCCCACCTTGCTGAAGAACCAATCCTCGGCATCCTTGCGTTTCTTCTCTGCCATCTCCTCATACTGATCACGCATCTCGTTCAGGATGCGGCTCAGGTCCACGCCTGGGGCAGCGTCCATCTCCACATTGATCTCACCGCCCACCTGGCCTCGCAAGGAGTTCATCTCCTATGGAAAAAGGGGATGTGGATGTGCGCATCTGGACCCATCCTGACCTCTCGCTCCCAAGCCTTCCCCCATGAGGAGACCCCACTCCCCACAAGGACCCATCCTTTGTTCTCCCTCTGCTCTATCTGACCCTCTAAATGATTTTTATTCATCTGCTCAGTATTGCCTCCACCATCAGACTCTATCTCCCCCATTAGACCAAGGACTCTCCAAAATAGAATCTAATTATTAGGCCTATGCCCCAACAATTTCCCCTCTAATTTCCAAGCTTCTGTGTAGATGTTCAGCTTTGAGAGTGCGAAATGGGACAAGAAGGAGACTTCCTTACTTATCCCCCGCCCTCGTGAGGGAGGCCAGGGCAGGTAGAGGGAGCCTCTGTGGGCCCCTGGGAGGTTCCTTGGTTACAGAGAAGCAGTGTGGTACAAAGAGGAGTCTGCCCTGCACGCTGGACCCCAAGGATCAGGGCTCTGCAGACAGGGAAGCCCTCTAAGGTGACTAATCCCAGTGCGCCTGCTCTGCTCTCTCCCAGGGCCTCAGCCATGGCCCAGCCCCAGGGCTCTGCCACCCACTCCTCAGCATGTTTCACCTTCTGCCCCAGCCACCTCACCTCCTCGTGGTTCTTCTTCAGGTAGGCCAGCTCCTCCTTGAGGTTCTCAATGTGCATCTCCAGGTCGGCTCTGGCCAGGGTCAGCTCATCCAGCACCCTGTGCAGGCCACTGATGTCGGCCTCCACACTCAGGCGCAGGGCCTGCTCTGTCTCAAACCTGCCGTGGGAATCAGGGACTTCAGCCCAGGCCTGGTCCAGGTCCTGGCTGCTCACCTGCCTTCATTTTGCCAGGACTCTAAGGGGTTGGAAGGGCTGATGAGAGGGTCCAGTGGACACAAATTCCAGCCTTGGGGCCCTGGGACCATCACAAGGCCAGATCCCATGCCCACCAGCTTCCTTACTTCTGTCTGCCTCCTGCCTCCCCTCCCTCTCTTCTATTCCCCGCCTAAGCTCAGCAACCTTCAGAACTGGCTGCCTTCACTACATCCCGGACTAAGGAGTGGGGCTCCTAGGACTGCCCCACCCAGAGCTCCTGGGCCTTGCCACAAGCAACCAAGGAGTCCTGGGGTCAGGAGGGGTACCCTGAGATCCTCCCCCAGCTGGCCCAAGGCTGCCCAAGCCCACAGCTAGGACTCACTTGGTGCGGAAGTCAGCAGCAGCCAGATGGGCATTGTCAATCTGTAGCAGGATGTTGGCATTGTCCACGGTGGCTGTGAGGATCTGAGGAGATGGGAGAGTAGTCAGGTCACTGGATGGGGGTGGCTGAGCCCACACCAGGGTTCTGAGCAGATCTTCCTGCCTGGGGGCCTCTCTTCCCACCCAGCCCCTCCCTTGCCCCGTGCTGTATTATTGGCAGAGGAGGGGCAAGCAGGAGTCTGAAGGGCTGAAAGGTGCCTCTTCTTCCCCCGCTACTCAGTACCCCACCAGACCCCTATGCCAGACTCAGCCTTAAAGGAGAAGAGACAGCTGGCTGGGAGTATGAGGCAACCAGAAAAGAAAGGGAAAATGTCCCCAGGGCAGAAGCTGTCCCAGAATTCTAGAACAAGGGAGGGGATGTGGGCAACCCCCTCCTTTTACAGTCAGCTAGAGGGTGCCCCTGACAGGCTCCCCCAAAAGGAGGCTAAAGGAGCCCTGACCAAAGAGTGGTTCCAAATCACAAGTCAGGACCCCTCCTAATCCATAACCCTGGGCTCCAGCCAGCAGCCCTGACCCCTGGGGTTTGCTGAGCCCGTCTTAAGGGACAGCGGGAGGAAAGGAGAAGCCAGAAAAATCCCCAAATAAGGGACATCAGAGGCCTTCCCCACCCTGAGGTCCCGCCCCCTCCCTTCTGCCTCCCCTCAAAGCAGGTGCTATGGGGAGCTCACTCAGACACCCCCACTCCACATCTCCCAAAACCCCCTCCTGCTGACCCCTGCTCCAAAGGAGCAAGACACCACGCATCCAGCGGCCCACAGGTGCAGCCCTCCATCTGCATCCTTCTGCCTCATCCTACAACCTCTCCAGGTGGAGGAGCTCCACGAGGGAGAAACTGAGGTTCCAAGGGGCTCCACGAGGCCTGTTTGTTCCTGACTCAGCCTGCTGCCCCCAGAAAAGGGGGATGTGGGCCACACAGGGGCCCCAAGGCAGGTTCCCAGAAGCTAAGCCACAGCCAAACCACTCTTGGCTCCCTGAGACCCTACGGCCGAGGCAGGAGTTGGGGGGAAGAAGTCATGCGCCCCCAGAGACCCCTCCCACCAGCAGGCCCTACCTCGTTCTGCAGCTCCATTGTCTTGTAGTACTGGCTGTAGTCACGGGCAGGCCCCGGGGCCTGCCTCTGGTACCAGTCACGGATCTTCACCTCCAGCTCAGGGTTGGCCTCCTCCAGGGCGCACACCTTGTCCAGGTAGGAGGCCAGGCGGTCACTGAGGTTCTGCATGGTGGCCTTCTCACCTCCGGCCAGCAGCCCATCAATACCCCCAAAGCTGCTGCCATAGCCACCGCCAGAGCCAAAGCTGTAGCAGCTGGAATAGCTGCTACCCCCGAGGGCGCTGCCCAGGCCGCCAGCAGATCCCAGCCTGCAGGAGCCGGCACCCAGGCAGCCAGACAGCCGGCAGGAGGTGCGGGACGAGCCGCCCCCCAGGCCAGAGGAGCCCTTGATGGAGCTGGAGGAGGTGAACTGGCCGATGGTGGTGGTCATGGTGGTGGCGGCAGGAGGCAGGCACACAGGAGAAGGGCTGGAGAGGAGAGGGGCCCCAAGTTGTGTAGGGCTGCCGGGGTTCACATGCTTCCCTGGGCTTTCATCACCATGGGCCACCTGCCAGCTCCCAGGTGGCTGGGGACCCCCTCCCCACCCATCATCAGGAATTTGCCTCATTTCTCCAGATCCTCGTGCTGGGTGCCTTGTGTGTGTGTGTGCGTGCCACTGCTCTCAGGCTGTCACCTGTGATTGGGGCGGGCCTTCCAGCTATGATTTCCCATGACCTAATACGGAGAAGAGAAGAAGGCAGGACTGCACCATCCCCAGGCCCTCCAGGCAGCCACCACCCCAGCCCGGCCCGCCTCAACCCTGTCTGGTAGGGAAATGGGTTGCAGTGTCAGGTGACCCCCCCCTCCGAAGTCGCTGTCTTTCACCCCACACTTCTCCACCCACGGTGCTGGCCCGGGGCTGGGTGCTGAAGAGAAAGAGGGGACCGAGAGCCTATCCTGCCTTGGAAACTGAGCCCAAACCCACCAGGCCCACCTCACAGCACAGAAATGCCATCAAGCCTTGGAGGCCAACCCACATGGCAGATGAAGAAATTGGGGCTCCAGAGGGGTGCAGTGTCCACACTGGCCCCTTCTGCAGAGCCGGACACCCAGGAATGCACTCTAGGGGCTACAGTTCCATCCAGTCAGCTTCTGACCGTGCCGCATCCCTAGAAGCCCTTGCTAACCCAGTCTCCTCGTATAAACCTTTCCCCAGGTTTACACTCCAGGCTGGGGTGGGCAAACAGGGGCTCAGCTATAGGATGGGGAAATGGTGGGCTGTGCTAAGAGAGGATCTAAACCAACTGAGAGGCGGATGCCCCCTTCCACTCCTCTCACCCTTCCGTACCCCAAGAGACCTCAGGGTCAGGTGAGGGGCATTTATCTCAGGTCTCAGCCCACAGGAAACCTAAAGGACATTGCCCAAGATGAGGCTCTTACAGAGACCCCAGCCAGTCCCCTCCCCACTCCAGGCTCCCCAAGATGTGGCTCCTCGGGTGGGCCATGTGCCCCAACCCACAGCCCCACCCTGCCCTGCCCACGACCCCAAGCCTGGCCCTGGGTCCCTGGCTGGCCTCTGTCTTGCACTGGAGCAGGGGTGCCTGGTGAAATGGGCAACTTGATGCTCTCTGGGCCCTGCCCACGTTCCCCTTCCATCCACCCTCCTTTGCATCTTTCTGTGCCTGGGGCCCCCATAGGAAGCGGTCACATCCAGACTCACCAGGCCTGAGATGCTGGAGGATGGAGAAGCGCTTGCCACGGGAAAAATCCTCCAGGAACACATGAACAAAACTTCGCCTGCACCTGGAACATCCTTCTCTACGGCTGGCCTACGAGGCAAGTGTTCTGCACACGCTCCTTGGCTAACTCCAATGCAGAGGAGCACATGAGCCCAACCTCCACGGCAGGTGCAGAGCTTTGCCTCCCTTTTATAATGTCTGTATTCAAAGGACATATCCTGGAAGCCTCTTTCTGATAGGATGAGAGCAGACTCTGCACTCCAACACAGATTGGATAAGTCTCCAACTCTGATTAGTAAAGATTATCCAGTCAGAGATGGAGACTATTATCCAATAAGAGTTGTCGAAAAAAGTTCCTTCTCACCCAATCAGAACCAAGCTTCCAAGATATAGCGGTTGAGTACAGCCCTATAAAAGGGAGGCGAAGGCCCATTCCGCCATTTTCTCTTCGTGGAGGCTGGGTTCGCGTGCTGCTCTGTGGTGTGGTCGTCATGGACCGGAAGCGTGTGCGGTGCGCCTGAATTGAGGCCAGCATCAGGGAAGGGTGTCCCAGGTGCAGGCGAAGCTTCCTTCAGGTGTTCCTGGAGGACTTTCGGCTCGCAAGCGCTTCTCCATTCTCCCGACGTCTCGGGCCTGGTGAGTCTGGATGTGAGCGCATCCCACGGGGCCCAAGGCACAGAGAGAGAGAGAGGAACGGGGTGGAGGGAGGGAAGCGTGTGCAGGGGCCAGGAGCGCCAGGCTGCTCGGGCTTCCCGGCCCCCGGAGCCCGCCAGGAGCTGTGGCCTGGCTCGGGCCAAGGCAGAGGCCCCACCTCCTGCTGCTGGCGCTGTCACCTCCCTGTGCTCCTGCCTCCTGGGTCCCTGAGGGCCTCCTGTCATCTGGAACTGGAAATAAGTTAGTGAAGTGACGTTTCGTGAATATTTATTGGCCTTTGCGTCTTTGTCTTCATTTTCAGTGCTGGTTTTTCTGTTGGGTCATTTGTGTTCTTACGTTGATTTGAAGAATTTAAAAAGATATTCTACAAATTACTCCTTTATGGGGTCATTTCTAGTGCAGATAGCCGTTTCTTAGTCTGGTCATTGTACCTTAATTTTATTTCACATTTCTTTCTTGCTGGTAAATAAGAAATTAATTGATTTTATAGATTGATTTTGTGTCGTGTTACCTGGTTTAATTCACATATTCATAGCCATCATTTTTGGATTGTGGTGGGTTTTTCATGTACTTATGTAGCTGTAGTTATGTACTTATGTACTTACGTACGTAAATACTTATGTACTTAGTGTCAGCCACGTATAATAACAGCTATATTGCTTAAATGTTGGTTCTTATACCTTTATTTTTCTTTATTTTCTTCTTTTGTTGTTCCGATCGCACCTCCTGAGCACGGTGTGTCTGGTTCTGATTCCAGGGAAAAGGTTTCAGTGATCCTGTATTCCTTATGTAGTTTGCTGTAATTTCATTTTAGACAAACTTAATCAGATTAAGGAAGCTGCCTTTTACATATGCTAAGAGTTAGTTATGACTAATTGTTGAATTTGAATAAATGCTTTTTTTTACATGTGCTGTAAATAATCATATGTTTTTCTCCTATTTTTCTGAAAATAGGATATTTTACATGAACTATTTTTGGATGTTAACCGATCCTGCGTTTTTTAGTACCATGTGTTACATTTCCATATGTGGTTTAATTCATATGATATGATTGTTTTAGAATATTTGTATTTCTGTTAATGAAAGAGAGGGCCTATAATTTTTTTTTCTAATGTCCTGTTCAGATTGTGGTGTCAACATAATGCTGACTTCACAAAAAAAAAGCACTGAAAAATATTTCCTATATTTCTTGTGTTTGGAAGAGTCTGAGAAATTTAGGTGTTTTCTTCCTTAAATATTTGGAATATTTCTTTAGGTATGGAATTTTCCATGTGGAACAGTATTTTTGTTGGCTGGTTTGACTTCTAATAATTCAAATCCTTTGGTATATGTAGGAGTTTTCTTGTTTTATGTTATTTCTGTGTCCATTTTAGTAAGTTTATTTTTATTTTTATTTTTATTTTTCGGGGGACAGAGTCTCGCTCTGTCTCCCAGGCTAGAGTGCAGTGGTGCAATCTTGGCTCACTGCAACTTCCACCTCCCGGATTCAAGCAATTCTCCAGCCTCAGCCTCCTAAGTAGCTGGAATTACAGGTGTGTGCCACCACGCCCGGCTAATTTTTGTGTTGCTAGTAGACACGGGGTTTCACTATGTTGTCCAGGCTGATCTCGAACTTCTGACCTCGTGATCCACCTGCCTCAGCCTCCCAAAGTGCTGGGATTACAGGTGTGAGCCACAGTGCCCGGCTGTATTTTTTAGTAGAGACAGGTTTTTGGCATGTTGGCTAGGCTGGTCTCGAACTCCTGGCCTCAGGCGATCCACCTGCCTCGACCTCCCAAAGTGCTGGGATTACAGGTGTAAGCCACCATGTCCGGCCTAGTAAGTTTATTTTTCAATGTGATGTTATTTGAATCTCTGTTGTCAAACTTGTAGTCCTAAGTATTTCACAGAACCCTCCTAGTGTCTTAATACACTGCTCTATAGAGCAGGCTTCTGTTTTGATTCCTGATATTGGTTTTTTGTGTTTTTTCTCTTTGCCTTAGTTAGTTTCACTAGTGGTTTATTAAGTGTATTAATATTTATAAACCAACTTTTTTTTTTTTTTGAGACAGAATCTCACTCTGTCGCCCATGCTGGAGTGCAGTGGTGTGATCTCGGCTCACTGCAAGTTCTGCCTCCCAGGTTCAGGCCATTCTCCTGCCTCAGCCTCCCAAGTAGCTGGGACTACAGTCACCCGCCACCCTGCCCGGCTAATTTTTTGTATTTTTTAGTAGAGACGGAGTTTCACTGTGTTAGCCAGGATGGTCTTGATCTCCTGACCTCGTGATCCGCCCACCTTGGCCTCTCAAAGTGCTGGGATTACTAGCTTGAGCCACCGCACCCGACCCTGTAAACCAACTTTTATCCTTGATTTGTTTCTGTTGCATTTTTTTCCTATTTCATTGATGTCTGCTCTTTATTACTTTAATTCCACATTCTTTCATTTTGATCATTTTAATTCTTGAGAAGGGAGTTTATATGATTGATTGTCAATCTTTTTTCTATTCTTTCTATTCTAACACATTCCTGTAAGGCTGTAAATTTCTCTCTGAGCAGGGTTTATCTGACAGCCCACATTTTCCATCAGGTGTTTCCTGTGTCTGCAGCCGCATTGACCTCCCAGTGTCTCCACCCTGTATTGCCTACAGCCATGCCAGGCCTTGTGTGTCTCCATCCTTGTGCCTGAAGCCTGTATCTTCTTGCCAGTATCACCATCCCGTAATGACGGAAGCCCACGTCTGCCCTTGTGTATTGTCACCTGGTCTGTCCTCTGCCTGCACTTTATGCCCCCTGTCAGAAGTCTCCATTTCTTGCTCCTGCAGCCCGTGCCAGCCATGTGAGTCTCCATCCTGTGTGCTTGCAGGACATTGCTTGCCTTGAATGTTGCCATCTCCTTAGCCTTCAGGCAGTAGCAGTCCTCCAGTGCCTCAATCCCTGTGTTTGCAGCCCGTTCTGATGTTTTCGTCCGTTTGTCCCCTGAGCTTCTGCCCATGCCAGCTTATGTTTGCTACATTCTCTGTCCCTCTAATCCATGTCCACATGCTTTTTGGGCCATGTCTGCATTCGTGTGTCTCCTTCCCCTGTGCCTTCAGCCCATTTCTGTCCTTTTCTAGATCATTTCTCCCAGGAGACTGTGCCCAAAACTCCTATCCCTAGTGTTTGTACCTGCAGCCAGTCTCTTTCGTTGAGTGTCTCCGTCTGTTGTTACTGCAGCAGAGGCCTGTCATTGAGTGTGCCAGCTTCCCATGCCTGTCTTCCTGTGTCTCCAGCCCTTGTCCATGCAGCCCACATTAGGACTCTTGTGACTCCACCCTTCAGCCTAGAGCCACATCTACCTTTGGGTGTCTTTATCTCTGTGCCCCCTGCCCACACCAACCTTCACCTACTCCTCTATCCTGCACCTGTATCCATGTCTGTCCCTGGTGTGCCTCTCTGCCGTGCAGCTGTAGCCAGCGAGCTCCCTTTTTGTCTGGATCCCCCGTGACTGTAGTCCAGGTCTTCTCTCCTGTGCCTGCAGCCCATGTCTGCCCTTGAATGTCCCCATCCTCTGTGATTGTCACCCATCGGCCAGGCCTAGCATGTTTCCACTCTGTGCCTACACCCGTGTCTGCCTCCAGGGTCTCCACTCATGGTGCCACAGTTTGGTTCCCGGTCCCTATCCTCCTGGGGTGGATTCTGGCATTGTGTTGGGAGGGAGAAGGTGACCCATGAAAGGGAAGGCTGGAATGATGTAATGGGCAAGGAGGCTGCCATTCAGCAGGCTGCACAGTGGCAGAGAAGACATGGCCAGTCAGAATCCTCCCTGCATCGGGGCACTCATGTGGGGCTGTGCCTGGTGTGGGGAGTAAGGGGAAGCTGGAGCAGGAGGTCTGGAGCCACCTGGCCCTCTTGGGCCTGAGACCCTCCCCACTGCAGGGGCTCCATCACTTCCCCGATGGTCCTGCCTCCTGGGATCCTGCCCTGCAGTGTTTCTGCAGGGATCCTCTCACCTGGAACTTGCAGTGGCGGGTTTCATGTGAGGTAGAGTTTAGCAAATGTTTATTGGCTTCTGTGCCTTACTTGTCTTCATATGCTTTGCTCATTTTGTGCGTGTTTTTGTAGGGTCCTTTTTTATATATCGATTGGAAGGATTTATCTTAAATCTGTAAATTGATCCTTTATTGGCTCGTTTTGTCATAGATACTTGTTCTCTAGTTTGATCATTATTTTCTGTTGGTTTCATACTAGTATATAGTAATCTGGTTGTAACAATAATGTATCCAGTAAGTTATTAATTGTAACAGTTTTGGGGTTTTCAGGGATTGTCTAGGCATGTAATAGTGTCATATACACATAATGACAATTTTTTTGGTTTAAAAATTAATCCTAATGCCTTTTTATTTCTTACTGTATTGTTTCTTCACTACAATGCTGATTAAAGAGTGATAGCAGGCATCCTCGTCTGGTCCTGCACTGGGGGAAAAAGCTTCCCATAATTCTCTGTTGATTATGTTATTTATGTTATTTGTTATTGGCTAGTATTAGACTTTATCAGATTTCATCAAATTAAGGAAGTTGCTTTTTTTTTTTTTTTTTTTTTTTTTTTGAGATGGAGTCTCGCTCTTGTCCCCCAGGCTGGAGTGCAATGGCTCGATCTCAGCTCACTGTAACCTCTGCCTCCCGGGTTCAAGCGATTCTCCTGCCTCAGCCTCCCGAGTAGCTGGGATTACAGGCATGTGCCACAACGCCCAGCTAGTTTTGTATTTTTAGTAGAGACAGGGTTTCTCCATGTTGGTCAGGCTGGTCTCGAACTCCTGACCTCAGGTGATCCGCCCACCTTGGCCTCCCAAAGTGCTGGGATTACAGGTGTGAGCCACCGCACCTGGCACATCCTCTTTTTATATTTTACTCAAGTTTTTTTTGTGTGTGTTTGTGGTTCAATTTTAAATTTTATTAAATGCTTTAAAAAACTTTTCAGCTGAATGATCTTACTATTTTCTCCTGTATTTTTCTGCTAATGGGATGACTTACATGATTTATTTTGAATGGTAAGGACCTTGGATTTTGGTGTGTATTCCATTTAGTATTGATCTGCTGTGTTTTCATAGGTGGCTTCATTCATGTAATATTTTGCTTAGAATATTTGTAGCTCTGTTTATTTATTTATTTTTTTTTTTGAGATGGACTCTCGCTCTGTTGCCCAGGCTGGAGAGCAGTGGTGTGATCTTGGCTCACTGCAAGCTCTGCCTCCCAGGTTCACGCCATTCTCCTGCCTCAGCCTCCCAAGTAGCTGGGACTACAGGCGCCGATCACCACGCCCGGGCAGTTTTTTTTTTTTTTTTTGTATTTTTAGTAGAGACGAGGTTTCATTTGTTAGCCAGGATGATCTCCATCTCCTGACCTCGTGATCCGCCCACCTCGGCCTCCTAAAGTGCTGGGATTACAGGCATGAGCCACCGCATCCGGCCCCAGCTCTGTTTATTAAAAAGGAGATACATACTGCTTATGAAAGAGGTGACATAATTTTATTCATTTGTGTTCCATAATGTGTCCTGGTCCAATTGTGTCCTCAATGTAATGCCAGCTACACAAAAAATTTTAAAAATATTATCTTTATTTTCATTTTAGTGTTTTTCTTTGTATGGACTATTCCATAATTATGAGCTGCGAGTTTTACTTGTAGAACATTTTTGTTGGTTGGTTTGATTTTTTTTTTTCCAAGAATGTATTCAATTTGTTTAGTAGACTAGGAGTTTTTCTATTTCATGTTATGTTTGGGTCAGTTTGGGTAAGTTGGTTTTTAAATGTGGTGCATTTTGTTCTCTGTTGAATTTTTAGACCCACATATTTCACAAAGTCCTCTTAAGTTCTTGTTAAGGTCCACAGGCCCAGTGAAGAATGTGTCTGTGTTGATTTCTGATATTGATGGTTTGTGTTAACTTCTCTTTTTCTTAATCACATTGACTAATGGTTTATTGATGTTATTTGTTTTTTTTTTTTTTTTTTTTTTTTTTTGAGACGGAGTCTCGCTCTGTCGCCCAGGCTGGAGTGCAGTGGCGCAATCTCGGCTCACTGCAAGCTCCGCCTCCCGGGTTCACGCCATTCTCCTGCCTCAGCCTCTACGAGTAGCTGGGACTACAGGCGCCCGCCACCACGCCCGGCTAATTTTTTGTATTTTTAGTAGAGACGGGGTTTCACCGTGGTCTCGATCTCCTGACCTCGTGATCCACCCGCCTCGGCCTCCCAAAGTGCTGGGATTACAAGCGTGAGCCACCGCGCCCGGCAATGTTATTTGTTGATTTGTTTTTGTTGTGCTTTATTTTTTATGTATTTATTGATGTCTGCTGTTATGTTTTTTATTGCCTTTATTCGGTATACTTCCAGTTTGATTGTTCCTTAGCTTTGATCCCTGAGAAGGAGCTGAGATGATTGATTTTCAGTCTCTCTCTGTTCTGACATCCTCACTTAGGGTGTACGTTTCCACTAAGCTCTGATCTAAGCATCTCCTGTATGCACTCAGCTGTTTCCAACCCCTGTGCCTGCAGCACTGTCTGTCTCCCAATGTCTTCACCCCTGTGTCCCTGCAAACATGCCATGCTTTGTGCATCTGCATCCCAGTGCCTGAATTCTGCAGGTTCTCTCCATGTCTGCCCTTGTGTGTTGTCAGGTTTTGCCGTCCTCTCAGCCTGCAGTACGGATCTTGCCTAGATTATCTCCTTCCCCCGCGCCTGCCTCCCATGCCAGTCTTCATTTGTCTTTGGTCCCTTTGCACGTAGCCCATGTCTTCCCTCACGTGTATCCATTCCTTGTCCATATGGCCCATGTCAGGATACCTGGGTCTTCGCTCCTCACCTAGAGGTCCATATCCATCCTCACGTGTCTTCATTCCCCAGCTGCCCTGTGCCTGCAGACATATCTGTCCTCAAGTGCTGCCGTACCATGTGCCTGTGGTCAGTGTCTTCCTTTTGTATCTGAAATCCTTGTGGCTGCAGTGCTGCCTTCTCATGTGTCTGTCCCCATTTCCTCTGCTGCACCCTAAAGGTCTCGTGTCTCCATCACCTGTTCCTGCCTCAGGTTACAAGCGACACAGTTTGGTTATGTGTTCACTGAAAGACGATTTGATTCCTTCCAGGTTTTCGTCATTGTGAATAAAGCTGCTGTGTGTATTCTCTTGTTGGTTTGTATGTGGATGTGTTTTCACACCAGTTGGGTAGATGTGTAGGGGCACGGTTGCTGCATACTATGTGATGCTGCAGTTTCCTTTGCAATAACATGCCATGCTATCTTGTGAAGTGGCTATGCCATTACGCAGTCTCCCCAGTAGTGAAGGAGAGCTCCCGTTCTGTATCCTCACCAAGGATTGGTAGTGCTGGCTTTTGCTTGTTTGTTGTTTATGTAACTGTCCTAATCGATGTATAGGCTATCTACCTCATTGCTGTTTTAATTTGCTTTCCTTAGTGTACAGTGCATTACTTTTTTCTCCTAATTCCCTAGTGTTCACCATGTCTTTATATGCTTATTTTCCATCAGATTATCTACTATTGGGAGGTATTGCTACATATATTTGTCCATTTGTTAAATGTAGTTTATTTTCTTACTTTTGAATTTCCCAAGTTCTTGGTATATTTTGCATGCAAGTTCTTCTTCAGATATGTGTTTTGTAAACACTTTCTTTAAAGATAAGTCTGGCAAGGATGCCCTCTCTCACTACCCCTATTCAACATAGTATTGGAAGTTCTGGCCAGGGCAGTCAGGCAAAAGAAATAAATAAAGAGTATTCAAATAGGAAGGGAGGAAATCGGATTGTCTCTGTTTGCAGACGACATGATTCTGTATTTAGAAAACCCCGTCATCTCAGCCCCAAAACTCCTTAAGCTGATAAGCAACTTCAGCAAAGTCTCAGGATACAAAATCAATGTGCAGCAATCACAGGCATTCCTACACACCAACAATAGACAAGTGGAGAGCCAAATCATGAATGAACTCCCATTCACAATTGCTACAAAGAGAATAAAATACCCAGGAATACAACTTACAAGGGACTTGAAGGACCTCCTCAATGAGAACTACAAACCACTGCTCGAGGAAATAAGAGAGGACACAAACAAATGGAAAAACATTCCATTCTCATAGGAAGAATCAATATCGTGAAACTGGTCATACATTGGACATAAATCCAAAGAAAAAAACTACTTTAAATTTCATATGGAACCAAAAAAGAGCCTGTATAGCCAAGACAATCCTAAGCAAAAAGAACAAAGCTGGAGGCATCATGCTACCTGAATTCAAACTATACTACCAGCCTACAGTAGCCAAAACGGCATGATACTGGTACCAAAACAGAGATATAGACCAATGGAACAGAACAGAGACCTCAAAAACAAGACACATCTATAACAATCTGATCTTCAACAAACCTGACAAAAACCAGCAATGGGGAAAGGATTCCCTCTTTAATAAATGGTGCTGGGAAAACTGGCTAGCCATATGCAGAAAACTGAAACTGGACCCCTTCCTTACACCTTATAAAAAAATTAACTCAAGATGGATTAAAGACTTAAATGTAAAACCCCAAAGCACAAAAACCCTAGAAGAAAACCTAGGCAATACCATTCAGGACATAGTCATGGGCAAAGACTTCATGACTAAAACACCAAAAGCAATTTCCACAAAAGCCAAAATTGACAAATGGGATCCACTTAAACTAAAGAGCTTCTGCACAGCAAAAGAAACTACCGTCAGAGTGAACAGGCAACCTACAGAATGGGAGAAAATTTTTGCAATCCATTCATCTGAGAAAGGTCTAATTTCCAGACTCTACAAGGAACTTAAACAAATTTACAAGACAAAACAACTCCATCAAAAACTGGGCAAAGGATATGAACAGACACTTCTCAAAAGAAGACATTTACGTGTCCAAAAACCATATGAGAAAAAGCTGAACATCACTGATAGTTAGAGAAATACACATCAAAACCACAGTGAGATAACATCTCACACCAGTGACAATGACAATTATTAAAAAGTCAAGAAACAATAGATGCTGATGAGGCTGTGGAGAAATAGGAATGCTTTTACACTGTTGGTGGGAATGTAAATTAGTTCAACCATTGTGGAAGACAGTGTGGTGATTCCTCAAGTATCTAGAACCAGAAACACCATTTGACCCAGCAATCTCATTACTGGGTATATACCCAAAGGAATATAAATCATTCTGCTATAGAGACACATGTACCCGTATGTTTATTACAGCACTATTTACAATAGCAAAGACATAGAACCAACCCAGATGTCCATCAGTGATAGACTGGATAACGAAAATGTGGTACATATACACCATGGAATACTATGCAGCCATAAAAAAGGATGAGTTCATGTCCTTTGCAGGGACATGGATGAAGCTGGAAACCATCATCCTTGTTTGGGGGGTGAGACTTATTGGCCCTGTAATCAGAACATGAACTTTTGCCCGTTTATAAAATCAGATGGTCGGCTGGAAGCAGTGGTTCATGCCTATAATCCCAGCACTTTGGGAAGCCGAGGTTGGCGGATAGCCTGAGATCAGGAGTTCGAGACTAGACTGGCCAACATGGTGAACCCCTGTCTCTACTAAAAATACAAAAATTAGCCAGGCATAATGGTGGGCGCCTGTGATCCCACCTACTTGGGAGGCTGAGGCAGGAGAATCTCTTGAACCTGGGAGGTGGAGGTTGCAGTGAGCCGAGATTGTGCCACTGCACTCCAGCCTGGGCGACAGAGAGAGACTCTGTCTCAAAAAAAACAAACAAAAAAAACCAGATTGTCATTATCTTCCTTATTGCTTTTAAGAGTTCTTTCTGTATTCTTGATATAAGTCCCTTGTCAAATAATTGTGTGGCAAATACCTTCATCCAGTGTGCTTTAAATGTTCATCTTTTGATGAACAAAGTTCTTAAGTCTAATTCATCAATCTTTTCTCTAACGGTTAATGCTTTTTGTATTCTGTGTAAGACATTGTTTATTCCAAGATCATGAAGATACTGTCCTATGTTTTGCTGCAAAAGCTTTATTGTTGTATCTTTCACACTAAATAGAAACCCTCTTTAAAATCACCAATTCCTACCGCATTCTCAAAATATTTTGCTAAACCTTTAGAAGATTCTGGCACCACAACACTCCCTTCCCAGCCTCAAGCCTTTTGGGGAGATGGGGACAGAGAAAGAAAGAAGCTGGCAGGGAAAACCCAGCCTCAGCCTAGACCTAGCCCAGATAGTAAATTAGCAGGCCTGGGAGTCTCCATCATATCAGCAGTCATGTGTCTTAAAACTAGAATCTACCCAGATTATATATATATCTTGTATCTGCCACTGTCATTACCTTCTTTTCACTTTATGTCAAAAAAAAAAGAAACCCAGCACTGAGGCAGGAGGATTGCTTGAGCCCAGGAGTTTAAGTCTGCAGTGAGCTGTGATAGCACCACTCCACTCCAGCCTGGGTGACAGAGGGAGACCCTGTCTGAAAAAAAGAAAAGAAAACCTGTCATGTTACTGACCAATAATAGGGGCTCCCAAAGTATAAACTCGCCTCAGACCCCTGTTTGTTCTTCCTGCTACCTCGTCCATTCTGCCTCCGCCCCGTTCCGAGGCTGGATCATACCATGAAGGAAGGCCCCTTGGTTACAGCCTCCCCAGCCCGTCAGCCATGCTGCCAAGAACACTGGAAAGAATAAAAAGCTAGAGGGAGGCAGCTGCCTGCAGGAGGTTTAGCATAAAGGAAATAGGAATGGTAACAGGAAATTGAAGAAAACAGTTAAAAAGAGCAGTCATTCAAGAATGACTCCACTGATGCCACCTGTGCTGTCCCCCACCTGACAGAAATGGACCGAGGCAGCTGCCAGAGTGGATATGCAAAGGCAATTCACATGTTCATTAGTGCCCTTTTATGATGTAACCTAGTCATAATGAGCTTGCAGGGAAGAGATAGAAAATAAGATGTTTCCGTTCATTGTAGATTCTGGATATTAGCCCTTTGTCAGATGAGTAGGTTGCAAAAATTTTCTCCCATTGTGTAGGTTGCCTGTTCACTCTGATGATAGTTTCTTTTGCTGTGCAGAAGCTCTTTAGTTTAATGAGATCCCATTTGTCGATTTTGGCTTTTGTTGCCATTGCTTTTGGTGTTTTAGACATGAAGTCCTTGCCCACGCCTATGTCCTGAATGGTATTGCCTAGGTTTTCTTGTAGGATTTTAATGGTTTTAGGTCTAACATATAAGTCTTTAATCCATCTTGAATTAATTTTTGTATAAGGTGTAAGGAAGGGATCCAGTTGCAGCTTTCTACATATGGCTAGCCAGTTTTCCCAGCACCATTTATTAAATAGGGAATCCTTTCCCCATTTCTTGTTTTTGTCAGGTTTGTCAAAGATCAGATAGTTGTAGCTATGCGGCATCATTTCTGAGGGCTCTGTTCTGTTCCATTGATCTATGTCTCTGTTGTGGTACCAGTACCATGCTGTTTTGGTTACTGTAGCCTTGTAGTATAGTTTAAAGTCAGGTAGCGTGATGCCTCCAGCTTTGTTCCTTTGGCTTAGGATTGACTTGGTGATGCGGGCTCTTTTTTGGTTCCATATGAACTTTAAATTTACAAGAAAAAAACAAACAACCCCATCAAAAAGTGGACAAAGGACATGAACAGACACTTCTCAAAAGAAGACATTTATGCAGCCAAAAAACACATGAAGAAATGCTCCTCATCACTGGCCATCAGAGAAATGCAAATCAAAACCACAGTGAGATACCATCTTACACCAGTTAGAATGGCCATCATTAAAAAATCAGGAAACAACAGGTGCTGGAGAGGATGTGGAGAAATAGGAACACTTTTACACTGTTGGTGGGACTGTAAACTAGTTCAACCATCGTGGAAGTCAGTGTGGCGATTCCTCAGGGATCTTGAACTAGAAATACCATTTGACCCAGCCATCCCATTACTGGGTATATACCCAAAGGACTATAAATCATGCTGCTATAAAGACACATGCACACGTATGTTTATTGCGGCACTATTCACAATAGCAAAGAGTTGGAACCAACCCAAAGGTCCAACAACGATAGACTGGATTAAGAAAATGTGGCACATATACACCATGGAATACTATGCAGCCATAAAAAATGATGAGTTCGTGTCCTTTGTAGGGACATGGATGAAACTGGAAAACATCATTCTCAGTAAACTATCGCAAGGACAAAAAACCAAACACCGCATGTTCTCACTCATAGGTGGGAATTGAACAATGAGAACTCATGGACACAGGAAGGGGAACATCACGCTCCGGGGACTGTTGTGGGGTGGGGGGCGGGGGGAGGGACAGCATTAGGAGATACACCTAATGCTAAATGACGAATTAATGGGTGCAGGAAATCAACATGGCACATGGATACATATGTAACAAACCTGCACATTGTGCACATGTACCCTAAAACCCTAAAGTATAATAAAAAAAAAAAAATTAAAAAAAAAAAAAAGAAAATAAGATGTTTCCAATCTTGATCATAAGAATAGTATTTCCTGCTGACGTGATTGTGTGTGTGTGTGTGTGTGTGTGTGTGTGTGTGTGAATATTTTGGATTAGTTTTCAAAACATTTTACATTTGATGAAACCCAAAACTCATTTTGCCTGGAGTAATTTTTATTCATTGTTAAATCTCTGTAAAATTAGAAATATAAATATGTGTCTGCTTTATTTACTCTTCACAAAATATGGTGTCTAGACCTGTTTGTCTATGATGCCTCATAGGCTTGTTCTCTCAGAATTAGGAAGCCAAAAAAAAGTGGTGAAAGTCAGATGGTTCATAGTCTTTTTGAAAACCAGTAGCCATGTGCATTTTACTTAAAATAACTTCCTTTTTACCTCACCAAAGTACAGCATGATAGGTTATGTTCAATCCCTCTCTCTCTCCGTGTGTGTACATATATATGTATTTTATTTTAGATTGGGGGGGTGCATGTGCAGGTTTGTTACATTGCTATATTGTGTGATGCTGAGGTTTGGGGTACAGTTGATCCCATCACTCAAGTAGTGAGCACAGTATACAGTGGTTAGCTTTTCAGGCCTTGTCCCTCACCTGCCTCACCCCTTTCAGAGTCCCCAGTGTCCGTTGTTCCCATCTTTGTGTCTCTGTGTACTCTATGTTTAGCTCCCATTTGTAAGTGAGAACATACAGTATTTGGTTTTCTGTTCCTGCCTTAGTTTGCTTAAGATAATGGCCTCCAGCTGCATCCATCTTGCTGAAAAGGACATGGTTTCCTTCATCTTTATGTCTGTGTAGTATTTCATGGTGTATAGGTACCGTATTTTCTTTATCCAGTCTATCATTGATGGGTATTTAGGTTCATTCCCTGTCTTTGCTGTTATGACTAGTGTTGCAATGAACATATGAGTGCCCATGTCTTTTTGGTACAATGATTTGTTTTCTTTTGGGTACATATCCAGTAATGAGATAGCTGGGTCGAATGGTAGCTCTGTTTGAAGATCTTTGAGAAATCTCCAAACTGCTTTCTACACTGGCTAAACTAATTTACATTTCCACCAGCAGTATATAAGTGCTCCCTTTTCTCTACAGCCTCACTATCATCTGTTATTTGTTTGACTTTTCAGTAGCCATTCTCACTAATGTGAGAAGGCATCTCATTGTGGTTTTGATTTGCATTTCTGTGATGATGAGTGATGATCAGCATTTTTTCATATGTTTGTTGGCCACTTGTATGTCTTCTTTTGAGAAGTGTCTATTCATGTCCTTTGCCCATTTTTTAATGGGGTTATTTGTTTTTTGCTTGTTGATTTAAGTTTTTCTTGTAGATTCTGGATATTAGATACATCGTTTGTGAATATTTCTCCTATTCTGTAAGTTGTCTGTTTACTCTGTTGATAGTTTTCTTTGCTGTGGAGAAGCTCTTTAGTTTAATTAGATTCCACCTATTTTGGTTGTTACTGCAATTGCTTTTGGGAACTTAAGCCAAAAATTCTTTGCCAAGGCCAATGTTGAGAAGGGTATTTCCTAGGTTTTCTTCTGTAATTTTAATAGTTTGAGGTCTTAACTTTTTTTTTTCTTTTTTTTTTGGGACGTAGTCTCGCTCTGTTGCCCAGGCTGGCGTGCAGTGGTGCGATCTCGGCTCACTGCAAGCTCTGCCTCGTGGGTTCACACCATTCTCCTGCCTCAGCCGCCCGAGTAGCTGGGACTACAGACACCCACCACCATGCCTGGCTAATTTTTTGTATTTTTAGTAGAGATGGAGTTTCACGTATTAGCCAGGATGATCTTGATCTCCTGACCTCGTGATCCGTCCACCTCGGCCTCCCAAACTGCTGGGATTACAGGCGTGAGACAGCGCACCCAGCCAGTAAGAGTTTTTGGAAACAGAAATCAGTATGTATTTTATCAAATGATTTAGAGTACAAAATTTTCCTCTCTTAATGTGTTACAACAACAGAGAATGACCTTGAAAAATTTTCTAATGTAGAACCAGTCCTGCATTTCTGGGATTAATTCATTCAATAATTCATTCATTCAACAAATATTTATTGAATGCTTATTATGTACAAGTAGTGTTCTCAGCACTAGGAGGAGGAACAAAAGAGAATCAACAGAACAGCAATGAATAAAACAGAATCAAAATTCCTGGGCCATACCACCCGGAACAGGCCTGATCTCCCCTGCTCTCAGAAGCTAAGCAGGGTTGAGCCTGGTTAGTACTTGGATGGGAGGACTAGAGTGCCTACCTGCAGGAAGTACCCATTCTAGTTGAGGGGAAACAGAGAACTTTTGTTAAAACAATGTAAAGTATTCTGGAGAAAAATAAAACTTGGAAAGGGAATATGAAGAGAAGTGTGTTTGTGTGATTTTTTTTTTTTTTGAGATGGGGTCTTGCTCTGTCACCCAGGCTGGAGTGCAGTGGCGTGATCTTGGCTCACTGCACCTCCTCCACCTTCTGGGTTCAAGCGATTCTCCTGCCTCAGCCTCCTGAGTAGCTGGGATTACCGGTATGTGCCACTACACCCGGCTAATATTTGTATTTGTAGTAGAGACGAGGTTTCACCATGTTGGCCAGGCTGGTCTCGAACTCCTGACCTCAGGTGATCCACCCACCTCGGCCTCCCAAAGTGCTGGGATTACAGGCATGAGCCACCATGTCCGGCCTTGAAGTGTGTTTGCGTGATTTTTAAACATGGTGGTCAGGAAGTGCAGAAGAGAGCCAGGTGACTTCCTGGAAAAACATTCCAGACAGAGGGGACAGCAAATGCAAAGGTTCTAAAGAAGCAAAATCTGGGCTGTTCAGGAAACAGAAAGGACAGCTGCAGAGCTGGAGTGGAGTGAGCAAGGGGAAAAAAGTGGGAGGTGATAATAGTCAGATCATGTAGGTCACTGGAAAGACTCTGGCTTTTAATCTGACAGATTAAAACGGGAATCACAACAGGGTTTTGAACAGAGCAGGGACAGGATGGGAATTACACTTTAAAAGGATCCCTCTGACTGCTCTGTGGAGACTATGCTAAGGTGGAGTGAAAACAGAACCAAAGAGACCAGTGAGGAGAATGCTGCAGTGATTCAGGTGAGAGAGGAAGATGGCCTGGACCAGGGGTTAACAGGGGAGATGATGAGAGCTAACTGGATTTGGGGGTCGACTGGATCTGCAGAAAGATTGGATAGGGTGTGTAATAGAGAAGAGTCAAGAATGACTTCAAGGTTTTTGCCTCCAGGTTAGATTGGACATGAAGATGGTGGAGACTGCCGGAAAGCAAGTTTAGCGAGAAAAGTAGGAATTGACTTTTGAGCGTATTGCCCATTTGAGATACTATTTATGAGAGTTGGATTTCTGAGTATGGAGTTCTGAGGAGAACTCCCACCCAGTAAGAGATAGAAATATGGGAGTCATTGGCTGGGCGCGGTGGCTCACACCTATAATCCCAGCACTTTGGCAGGCCGAGATGGGTGGATCACGAGGTCAGGAGATCGAGAGCATCCTGGCTAACATGGTGAAACCCCATCTCTACTAAAAATACAAAAAAATTAGCCAGGCATGGTGGCGGGCGCCTGTAGTCCCAGCTACTTGAGAGGCTGAGGCAGGAGAATGGCGTGATCCCGGGAGGTGGAGCTTGCAGTGAGCCGAGATCGCGCCACTGCACTCCAGCCTGGGGGACTGAGCAAGACTCCGTCTCCAAAAAAAAAAAAAAGAAATATGGGAGTCATCAGTGTACAGATGGTATTTAAAGCCATGAGGCAGGAGGAGTTTATGAGGGGAGCGAGTATAGGTAGAGAGGCCATCTAAAGACTGTACTCTGGGCCGGGCATGGTGGCTCATGCCTGTAATCCCAGCACTTTGGGAGGCCGAGGTGGGCGGTTCACGAGGTCAGGAGTTTGAGACCAGCGTGGCCAATATAGTAAAACCCTGTCTCTACTAAAAATACAACAATTTGCTGGGCATGGTGGCGTGTGCCTGTAGTCCCGGCCACTTGGGAGGCTGAGGCAGGAGAATCACTTGAACCCAGAAGGCGGAGGTTGCATGAGCTGAGACCTCACCATTGCACTCCAGCTTGGGTGACAGACGAGACTGCATCTCAAAAAAAAAAAAAAAGACTGTACTCTGGGGCACTTTGAGGTCAAGAGATCAGGAGGATGAGGAAGAACCAGCAAAGGAGACTGAGCCTGTGCAGCCAGAAGCAGCAGGAGAATCAGAGGAATGTGCTGAGAAAAGTTTCTATTTTGTCTTTTTGAGACAGGGTCTCGCTGTCACTCAGGCTGGAGTGCAGTGGTACAATCATGGCTCACTGCAGCCTTGATTTCCCAGGCTCAAGTGATCCTACTGCCTCAGCCTCCTGAGTAGATGGGACTACAGGTGCATGCCATCACACCGGCTACTTTTTAGTTTTTGTAGAGATAGGGTCTCGCCATGTTGCCCAGGCTGATCTTGAACTCCTGGGCTCTCATGATCCTCCCGCCTCGGCCTCCCAAAGTGTTGGGATAACAGGTGTGAGCCACCACGCCTGGCTGAGAAAAGTATTTTTAAGAAGAGGGAGTGATCGGCCAGGTCAAATGCTGCTGAAAGACTGAATAAAATTAAGAACTGAACATTGACCATTGGATGTGGCAGTGCAGGGGTCATTTCATGGAGTGACTGGGGTGAGAGTCTGTGGGAAGGACTCAGCAGAGAATGAGAGAAGACAAATGGAGTCAGCACATAGACACAACGCTTTGAGAAGTTTTGCAGAGAATGGAAAGAAACAAATAGGATAGGAAAGAAACAAATAGTGGCTGGGGCAGGAGTGAGGCTAAGTGACTTTACCACATGGGAGAAACATCACTAAATTTATATATTGTTGGGAGTGACCCAGTGAGAGGAGGGACTGATGGTGCAAGGGAGCAGGGGAGCTGCTGGGGCCCTGCCTGAGAAGCTGCGGGTGGTGGATCCAGAGTTCCAGGGGAGGCCTGGCTTTGGCTTGGAGCCTGGACCGTCCATCCATGGTGAGAGGAGAGGACACAGAATTGGGACACAAACATAGGGAGGTGGGTGGTTTTGCCTATGCCAGGAGGCAGAGGTTCACTCTTAAATGCTTCTCCTGGTTTCTGAGTGATCAGAAGTGAGGTCAGCAGCTGAGGCTAAGGATGGAGGAGGAAGTGTTGGAGGTTTGAGGAAAGAGGAGAAAGTCTGAATAGCTTTTCTGGAGAGAAAGCAAGAGAGAGAAAGAGGGAGAATGGCCAACAGCAACATAGTAGGATTTTTAGGAAGCAAAAAGGGCTGCGTGATCATGAATTTTGAAGCGAGATTGTTTTTTCTGCAGACACACTGAGCTGAATGGGTGCAGGCTCCAGCTTGTAAACGTTTGCTCTTTTTATTGACTTTTTGCACAGAACCAATATTTTGCTTTAGGCCAGGCGCGGTGGCGCCTGCCTGTAATCCCAGCACTTGGGGAGGCCGAGGTGGGCGGATCACCTGAGATCAGGAGTTTGAGACCAGCCTAACCAATATGGTGAAACCCCGTCTCTAATAAAAATACAAAAATTAGCTGGGCCTGGTGGTGTGCACCTGTAGTACCAGCTACTCAGGAGGCTGAGGCAGGAGAATCGCTTGAACCTGGGAGGCAGAGGTTGCAGTGAGCCGAGATCGCATCACTGCACTCCAGCCTGGGCGACAGAGCGAGACTCCATCTCAAAAAAAAACAAAAAATTGCTTTATTGACCAGGTCAAACATCCTCCCTTTAACTTCTGCCTTTATTAATTATTTCTTTGAAGTCTCCCATCTTTGAGAGTTGAACATTTGGTTTATTTATTATCAGGGGTTTTTTTTTCTTTTTTTTGAGACATAGTCTTGCTCTGTCGCCCAGGCTGGAGTGCAGTGGTGCGATCTCGGCTCACTGCAAGCTCTGCCGCCTGGGTTCAAGCAATTCTCCTGCCTAAGCCTCCCAAGTAGCTGGGACTACAGGCACAGGCCACCATGCCCAGCTAACTTTTTGAATTTTTTTTTTTTTTGACCTTAATTTTTTTTTCTTTTTTTTTTTTTATTATCATACTATAGGTTTTAGGGTACATGTGCACAATGTGCAGGTTTGTTACATATGTATCCATGTGCCATGTTGTTTTGCTGCACCCATTAATTCGTCATTTAGCATTAGATATATCTCCTAATGCTGTCCCTCCCCCCTCCCCGACCCCAGAACAGTCCCCGGAGTGTGATGTTCCCCTTCCTGTGTCCATGAGTTCTCATTGTTCAATTCCCACCTATGAGTGAGAACATGCGGTGTTTGGCTTTTTGTCCTTGCGATAGTTTACTGAGAATGATGTTTTCCAGTTTCATCCATGTCCCTACAAAGGACATGAACTCATCATTTTTTATGGCTGCGTAGTATTCCATGGTGTATATGTGCCACATTTTCTTAATCCAGTCTATCGTTGTTGGACATTTGGCTTGGTTCCAACTCTTTGCTATTGTGAATAGTGCCGCAATAAACATACGTGTGCATGTGTCTTTATAGCAGCATGATTTATAGTCCTTTGGGTATATACCCAGTAATGGGATGGCTGGGTCAAATGGTATTTCTAGTTCTAGATCCCTGAGGAATTGCCACACTGACTTCCACAATGGTTGAACTAGTTTACAGTCCCACCAACAGTGTAAAAGTGTTCCTATTTCTCCACATCCTCTCCAGCACCTTTCAACAGAATTTTCAAGGCAATCATTTATTCACTTGTCCACTTAAATAATTACCAAATGTCTTTTAGATACTAAGCATTTTTTTCTAATGTTACAGAATACAAACATTTAAAAATACCGTTGGGGCCAGCCATGGTGGCACATGCCTGTAATCTCAGTACTTTGGGTGGCTGAGATGGGAGGATCACTTGAGCCCAGGAGTTTGAGATCAGCCTGGGCAACATGATAAGACCTCATCTCTACTAAATTTGTTTTTAAATAGTAAAACGTTAGCAGGGCATGGTGGCAGGTGCCTGTACTTCCAGCTACTTGGGAGGCTGAGGTGGGAGGATTGCTTGAGCCTGGGTATTTGAGGCTACAGTGAGCTATGATCATGCCACTGCACTCCTGTCTGGGTAACAGAGTGAGACCCTGTCTCAAAAAAGAAAAAAACAAACAAACCAAACCCAGGAGCTTGTTATTATCATTGTCATTTTAATTATTTCCTGAATTATTTATTCATTGCCTACTACTGTGTGCTAGATGCCCTCTGGAAGCGTATAGTGATCATTTACTATGTTCAATATGTGCCAGACACTTTATGTGAGGAATGAAAGCTGTAAAAAAGTGATAGGATTTAAGGTAAGCATGCAGAGTGAGTAGAACTTTTCCAGGTAAAGAGGCAGAAGGATGATGTGGGCAGAAGATTGTGTGTTTGGCAGAAGGAGCAGTGAGTGCAAAAGTAAGATGCTTGAGTGAAATTTGCAGGGTTTATGAGCAGTTCAGTTTTGCTAGTGCAAAACGTATGAGATGCGAATGGTTGGGAATGAAGTGAATACCTAAGGTAAGCTTATGACAGACTTTGTTTTTTGAGACAAAGTCTCACTCTGTCACCCAAGCTGGAGTGCAGTGGCATTCTCTTGGCTCACTGCAACCTCCACCTCCTGGGTTCAAGTGTTTCTAATGCCTCAGCCTCCCAAGTAGCTGGGATTATAGTCGTGAGCCACAATTCCCAGCTAATTTTTGTATTTTTAGTAGACACAGGGTTTCAGCATGTTTGACAGGTTGGTCTCGAACTCCTGACCTGAAGTGATCCACATGCCTTGGCCTCCCAAGTGCTGGGATTACAGGCATGAGCCACCAGTCCCTGCCCAGACTTTTTAATACTATAGAAATGAGTAGATCTCAGGCTAGGTGCGGTGGGTCATGCCTGTAATCCCAGCACTTTGGGAGGCCAAGGCGGGCGGATCACGAGGTCAGGAGATCGAGAACATCCTGGCCAACATGGTGAACCCCCATCTCTACTAAAAAAAAAAAAAAAAAAAAAAAAAATTAGCCGGGCATGGTGGCATATGCCTGTAGTCCCAGCTACTCAAGAGGTTGAGGCAGGAGAATCGCTTGAACCTGGGAGGTGGAGGCTGCAGCGAGCTGAGATTGTGCCACTGCACTCCAGCCTGGGTGATAGAGCAAGACACTGTCTCAGAAAAAAAAAGAAGACAAAAAAAGAAACAAGTAGATCTTTTCCTGTAGGCCATGGGAAATTTACCAGATGGAATGCTTTGGGCTGAAAATACTAGATGACCTAACTAACAGTGGCTAAAACAGTAGGGACCAGAGTTGTTTTGACCGTTCAGTGATATCACAGTGTTTTGTTCATGTCAGTTTTCATGGCTGACTAATTAGCAGTGGCTCCAAACATCATGGTCTCACCGACAATATCTGAAGGCTGAAAGGGTGGCTTTTCTTTACATGTTTCTTTTAGTTAGGGAGAAGACTCAGAAGCGTGCAGTTGACTTCCTGTAATATTTTATTGGCTGGGTCCTACCACATGCTAATTCCTAAACCAGGCACTGGGAAAGCAAATGTAATTACTGTGATGAGCTTAGAATAATCATTTCTTCTTGTGGAGTTGGGAGGGCTGTTGCCATGATAAATATCCAAATAGACATGTGTTCCTTCACCAAGACAGAACAGGGAATCACTATTGGGTAGGGAGACAGCAATGTTTACTGTAGGGATTCATTGGAGTGGGGAGTCACATGATTAGATTTGAGTATTAGGACATTCTGGTTATGGTATAAAGCAGGGATTCGCAAGCATCTTCTGTACAGGGCTTTTTCATGTGGTCTGTCATTCCTATTCAACCCTGCCATTGAAGTATGAAAACAGTCATAGATAAGAGGTAAGCAAATACACATGGCTGAGCTCCAGTAAAAATTTATTTACAAAACTATAAGGCTGATTGGATTTGCCCCACAGTCTATAGTTTGCTGACTATATGACTATATATGGAGGGTAGCTGGAAGATAACCACATAAAGAGACAGGGAAAGAAAGGAAACATTTGCAGTTATCAGAGCTATAGTTTCCTTGTCCTGTCCTCACACTAGTATCAGTCTGTTGTGAGGTTTTCACCCATCCATGGTGAAATGAATAAGGTTAAGGAGCTCAGTTATTCATTTAAAAATGTTGATCTTTTTCTTGGCATGATGCCTTTTTCATTTATTTTACTTAAGCTTTTTTTTTAAAGAAATAACATTAATAGTTGTTTTTTCCCTATAAAAGCCACTACTTAAAAGCCCATGTTTAACTAGGAAATATGAACATAAAATAAATGTGTGGCAGTGGAAATATAAAGCAGATGCAGAAAAGAGGTACGTTAATATGATTTAGTGATTGCTGAATGTAAAAACATAGGGGATAGGGAGAAATTTCAGATGATTCTCAGGTTTCTGGCTTGTGCCCTAGCATTTAACCTGGACATGAGGAAGTAGGCAGTTTTCAGGTGTATAGAGGACAGCGTGGGTCAGCAGCCACGACTAACAGTTTTCCTGCATTGCTGAGTTTACTGGAATGTCCATGTAGGATATTTTCAATAGGTAATTGGATAAAATTTTTATGGCTGGAGATGGAACTTGGAGGTTGGAGTTGCCCACTTGGAATAATGGAGGCAAAGTTGTAGATCTGAGTGAGCTTGTCCACGATGGGAAAGGTATAGAATGAGCAGAGGGCCAGTGACAGAACCCTGGGAATATCAGCATTTCCCAGAGGAGTTAGGAAAGAAGCCTGAGCAGTGGCTAAAGAAAAAGGAGAGGAATCAGAAAGCGATGCTGCAAAAATGTATGAAGGTGAGAATTTCAAGGAGGGAGTATCAATTCTAACCAGTAAGGTTACTAAAAAGTAAAGTGAGTTAACTTTTGAAAAGCTCTTCAGTGGCACTGTCTTCTAAAGAAAAATCATAGAGTTGTGGGGTTCGCTGTTGATGTGATCAGTACTTCTGGTGTTCAAATGTGGAAGAATACACCTACCAAGATCCTGCGTAACTTTTGTAACTGCAGCAGCTCCCTACCACCATTTTCCTAGAATTGTCTAAACCTAAGGTCATTTGTGAGGAAAAGTGTAGTCTTTCTTACCTGCTTTTTTGTGGAAATGCTTGTTTTGTACTCAAGTCCTTGATAAGCTCTTCTGAATGCATTCCCAAACAAACACCTGACAGCAACAACTGGAAGCCACTACCAGATGCATGTATATATCCTTCCTCTGACATGGAATCGTAATACAGCCATGTTGTGACACAGTTTCAGGTTTTGATTAGAAGTAGTTTACAGGCCAGCAGTTTAGACAAACCGACATTGTAAAAATATTTTATTGCAGGAAACTAATATAATGTCCTGGAGAAAAAGATAAAGTGAAATGCTGAATATAGCAGTTCTCAGTACTTGGGGAATACTGGTCACATCAGTAGAAAAGTCAGTGCCTGACTCTTTTTATTAGTGCAGTTCCCTTTTCATTTACCCCCTTGTCATATTTCTGCTCTTACTGCTTCCTTTTGAATTTCATCCCTAAAGAAAATACTATTAAAACACATTTCAAATGCACTTCTTTATATCTGCACCACAATGACACAATGATGATGGTCTGCCAAGATTTTAAGTGTCTTCTGGGTTGTCAAATACAAATTGTTTTATCTGACATAGTTTAAATGTGAGGTGCTTTTCTGGTATTACATTTCTTCAGAAATTGGTAATCTGTGATTTAACTAGAATATGTGGTCAATTGGATTACCACACTTTTAACCATCTATATATAAGATAAGACTCTTCTCCCTGCCAGATAAGTTAAAAGTCCTATTGATCCTTACTGATCAGTTCCACTATTTGCAGGGTTCTTTTGGACTTTTTTTTGAACAGGTGTGATTATAACACACTGCAGCTTTAGTTCCTGGCCTCAAGCAATCCTTCTGCCTCAGCCTTCAGAGTAGGTGGAGCTACAGATGTGTGCCACTGCACGTGGCCTGCTGCACAATTATTATAAAAATGTATTAAACCTTACCGAGTGGGAGAAAACTGACGGTGATCTTTTAATTTTTTGTTCCAGAAACTTTTATACTGTAGAACATATTGTCAATCATCAAGATTTTCTGTTTTTTAATTGGGTTAAAATAGGATTGTTGATTTTTAAAATTACTTTCTGACATCATTGTTTCATGCATTTTTAATGCTGTTAGTCCAGTGGATATAGAAGTACAGGAATCTCCAAAGCAAACGTCAAAAAATAAATAATAAGCAGATTAGGGAAAGGTATTCTGTGGAATAACCTTCTGATTGTAGTCACATGTAACACATCAACTTAAACAATAAAAAAATTGTATAATGCAATTGTACCAGGGGTTCCCAAGACCACTCTAGGTTTGGTAATTCACTGAGAAGGACTCACAGGACTCAGCGGACAGTCATACTCGGGGCTTTGATTTATTACATTTAATACAGTGAAAAGACACAGAGCAAAATTAGAGAAGGGAAAAGGTGCACGTGTCAAAGTCTGGAGGAAGCCAGGCACAAGCTACAGGAGTCATCTCCTGTGTAGTTAGCAGGATGCGCTTAATTCCCCCAGCCTCAAATTTTGACGACACATGTGCAATGTTGTCTACCTTACCAGAGTTTCATTAGAGACTCAGCACCCATGTTTTCAATAGAGGCTAGTCACATAGGCCACCTCTTCTCTCCCTCACATGTAACAAAATTCTAGACTCCCAGGAGGAAATTAACTGTTCATAGTAAACCATATTTGCACAAACAGTTTAGGCACAGTGAGCCATTCCCTTCTTCTAAGTTAGGGAATGGTGGGAACCCTCTCAAATTCAAGGTCCCAAACACCAGCCAAGGACTAGCCTTGCAAGCAAGCCTTTCTAAGGATGGATGTCTTGTCCCTGCTATATGAAATCTTTGCTGCCCAGCAGCTATGGCTCTGACTAAATTTTTGATGTTATCTTAAAATTTTATGTAATAGCAAATAATATGATAGACCATAACATGGTACTGGTTTCAGTTGCATCATTCATATTAAGTAGCAAGGCTGCTTACAGTTTTGACATTTGGTGAATACTTAACGGGTATTTATACATAAGTTACTATGGCAGTATTAAGTAATTATAATCTGTCTTTCTTACCTGATTAACTTTTCAGTAAAATTGTGGGATAAAATAGGCATAATAAGGTCTGATTTAAAATTAGAATAAAAATTCTTTCATTTTATTTACATGGATGGGCCATTTTTGATTCGTATTGTATTAAATCCCTGTTTATAATTATGAAATAAGATTAGATATTCAATCATTTTTATCAATTTTTTGGCCTAAGTATGCAATTAAAATTAATTGCTTTATGTGTTTTTATATGCTTCAATTTGGGAGATAGTACTCATATTCTGTTACCTTGATCTTTAGTGATTTGCAGTTTTCAAGGTGACTCTGTCTTTTTATAATTTAGGGTAATAGCAAGTTCAGTGAGTAATTTTTTAAAATTAATAACATTTTCCTAGCAGTCTTAGATTCACAGCAAAATTGAGAAGGTACAGAGATTTTTCATATTCCCCATGACCCCTGACATATGAATAGCCTCCCTCATTATCAGTACCCCCCATCAGAGTTCATCAGGGTTACAGTTGAGGAATCTACCTTGACAGGCACGTCACTCCCAAGGTCCACAGTTTACGTTAGGGTTCACTCTTGGTGTTGTATATTCTATGATGTTGGACAAATGTGTAATGGCGTGTATATACCCTTGTAGTACCATAGACAAAATAGTTTCACTGCCCTAAATATCCTCTGTCCTCTGCCATTATGTTTCTTCCTCTCCACTGGCCTCTGGCAACCATTGTTCTTTTTGGCGTCTCCATAGTTTTGCTTTTTCCAGACTAGTCATATAGTTGGAATAAAACAGCGGATATCTTTTTGAATATTTAAACAATAAAGTTCCATAGTAATTGGATTCTGTCATTTTAGATGTTCTTAGTCCTTGCCTTTGTTTTCCTCGTTTCGTTCATCAGAATAGGATCTGATGACATATGACTTGACATGCTGAGAAAGCGTGATTTCTGTAGACATTTGCCACGTAACGGGGAGGGTGGGGAAAATGGCACCATGCAGTACTCTCCAGCACTAACTGGACCATCATGCTCTAGGAGATGGGTTCAGATAGACTCTAGCGATGGGACAGGATAATCTCAAGAGCTGGGCTTTATAAAACTGGAATCACAAAGTCTTGCGTACTTACCTTGCACTTAAAAAGAAGATCAGGCAGTGAATATTACTGGTGAATAAATATGTTCCTCACTGGTTCTCTTCTTTTTAGGGATGAGCTTGAAAACAGTCTATATTATTATAATATGGCTCATCTACAACTAGATGCTCTGTCATCAGAAATACCAGTGTTTTGCTTCACAAGAAGTGAAAAATAATTCTGTTTTCACCAGAGAGAGTTAACAACTGTTGGCACATTCTGGCAGCTTGATTGAGCTGATAGTTCTGTTCATATATATTTTTCATATCAGGTAGTACTCCCTGGCAACCTGCCACCACTGTGGCAGTGTTCTTCTTAAGCTTCTCTCTGAATGAATGGTATGGCTCAGAGTGAATAAGCTCTTTATGGGAGTGACCTTTCCAGTGGTTCTTTCCATGGGAGGTAAAATGGGAGGTGAATTTGAGCCTTGTTTGTGTTAGAGAATATAGCTAGAACTAAGTAAATATAATCAGCATCTGCCTCGGAAGAGGATTAGTGAGAGTGAGTACATTGATCTCCCTTGAGCTCTTCTCCACTGGCAGCTCAAAAGTCTTTGCAAAGATCCTTGTCCCTGGTCTCTTCCCTATGTTTTGCCATATAACATAGCACAGCACCCATAGACGTACACAACAAAATGTACAGTTTTCCCCCATTATCCATGGGGGTATGTTCCAAGACCCCCAGTGAATGCCTGGAACTGTGGATAGTACTGAACCCTAGATACGCAGTGTCAGGATAGAAGGAAGAGGATAAGAGTAAAAGGGGGAATAAAGAATGTGGAAGACAGAGAGTATAGGGAGTAAATGAAGGGAAAAGAATCAGGTGGATATGATGGAGGGTGGTAAAATGAGATAATACTTCAGAAAAAGGAAGAGTGGGGTATTAGGAAGGTGGAAAGAATATAAGGTCAACATGGAGCACCAAAGCTTACAAGACAAACTTTACTTGCCAACATGTGAGTTGTGCTTTAAGTCTAATTATTTCATCATAGTGTGGCTATACTGATGATTTTAAGCCAATCAGATATTCTGGTTAGCAGACCACGTGTGTGTGTATTGCGGGGGTATCTTTGATTATCAAAAATGGGGAAAGCAATTAATCACTCCTTAATAACTATATGGTGGACACAGTCTTTTAAAACACTGATTCTGAAACTTTTTGGGCTGGGGCTCCTTTTATATGATTAAATATTATTGCCTAGAGGTAACCGACACCCTGAATTAATCATTTGTCATGTCCATTCCCTTATAAAACATTTTATTGCATATGTGTATGGTCATAAATAATAAGTAGAATTTGTTTTCATGTCCTAAAAGTGTATATAACTTGTACACTCTACATATTTTGCAACTTTCTTTTGTCTGGACACACTACAGTTTTGAGGTCAGTCCTTATTGACACAGGAAGCTCTGGTTTTCTATCAAATGACTGGATCTCAGTTAAACTTTCTTCATAATGATAAATAAATAAATAAAATAAATAAAAATGATTGCAGATTCCAAAGAGCTTTTAAGTTGGTTGTATCTATTGATATTTACTATTTTTTTATTATACTTTAAGTTATAGGATACATATGCACAATATGCAGGTTTGTTACATATGTATACATGTGCCATGTTGGTGTGCTGCACCCATTAACTCATCATTTACATTAGATATATCTCCTAATGCTAACCCTCCCCCCTTCCCCCACCCCACGACAGGCCCTGGTGTGTGATGTTTCCCCTTCCTGTGTTCAAGTGTTCTCATTGTTCAATTCCCACCTATGAGTGAGAACATGCAGTCAGTGTTTGATTTTTTGTCCCTGCCATAGTTTGCTGAGAATGATGGTTTCCAGCTTCATCCATGTCCCTACAAAGGACATGAACTCATCCTTTTTATGGCTGCATAGTATTCCACAGTGTATATGTGCCACATTTTCTTAATCCAGTCTATCATTGATGGACATTTGGGTTGGTTCCAAGTCTTTGCTATTGTGAATAGTGCTGCAGTAAACATATGTGTGCATGTGTCTTTATAGTAGCATGATTTATAATCCTTTGGGTATATATCCAGTAATGGGATGGCTGGGTCAAATGGTTTTCTAGTTCTAGGTCCTTGAGTAATCGCCACACTTTCTTCCACCATAGTTGACCCAGTTTACAGTCCCACCAACAGTGTAAAAGTGTTCCTATTTCTCCACTTTATTTATTTATTTATTTATTTATTTATTTATTTATTTTGGAGACGGAGTCTCGCTCTGTCACCCAGGCTGGAGTGCAGTGGCATGATCTCAGCTCACTGCAAGCTCCGCCTCCCGAGTTCACGCCATTCTCCTGCCTCAGCCTCTCCGAGTAGCTGGGACTACAGGCGCCTGCCACCACGCCCGGCTAATTTTTTTGTATTTTTAGTAGAAACGGGGTTTCACCGTGGTCTCGATCTCCTGACCTCGTGATCTGCCTGCCTTGGCCTCCCAAAGTGCTGGGATTACAGGCGTGAGCCACCGCACCCGGCCTCTCCACATCCTTTACAGCACCTGTTGTTTCCTGACTTTTTAATGATCACCTTTCTAACTGGTGTGAGATGGTATCTCATTGAGGTTTTGATTTGCATTTCTCTGATGGCCAGTGATGATGAGCATTTTTTCATGTGTCTGTTGGCTGCATAAATGTCTTCTTTTGAGAAGCGTCTGTTCATATCCTTTGCCCACTTTTTGATGGGGTTGTTTGTGTTTTTCTTGTAAATTTGTTTGAGTTCTTTGTAGATTCTGGATATTAGCCCTTTGTCAGATGAGTAGATTGCACAAATTTTCTCCCATTCTGTAGGTTGCCCATTCACTCTGATGGTAGTTTCTTTTTCTGTGCAGAAGCTCTTTAGTTTAATTAGATCCCATTTGTCTATTTTGGCTTTTGTTGCCATTGCTTTTGGTGTTTTAGACATGAAGTCCTTGCCCATGCCTATGTCCTAAATGGTATTGCCTAGGTTTTCTTCTAGGGTTATGGTTTTAGGTTTAACATTTAAGTCTTTAATCCATCTTGAATTAATTTTTGTCTAAGGTTTAAGGAAGGGATCCAGCTTCAGCTTTCTACACGTGGCTAACCAGTTTTCCCAGCGCCATTTATTAAATAGGGAATCCTTTCCCCATTTCTTGTTTTTCTCAGGTTTGTCAAAGGTCAGATGGTTGTAGATATGTGGTATTATTTCTGAGGGCTCTGTTCTGTTCCATTGGTCTATATCTCTGTTTTGGTACCAGTACCATGTTATTTTGGTTACTGTAGCCTTGTAGTATAGTTTGAAGTCAGGTAGTGTGATGCCTCCAGCTTTGTTCTTTTGTCTTAGGATTGTCTTGGCAATGCAGGCTCTTTTTTGGTTCCATATGAACTTTAAAGTAGCTTTTTCCAGTTCTGTGAAGAAAGTCATTGGTAGCTTGATGGGGATGGCATTAAATCTATAAATTACCTTGGGTAGTATGGCTGTTTTCATTATATTGATTCTTCATATCCATGAGCATGGAATGTTCTTCTATTTGTTTGTGTCCTCTTTTATTTCATTGAGCAGTGGTTTGTAATTCTCCTTGAAGAGATCCTTCACTATTTTAGAAATAAAAACTAAAATATTTAAAAAAACAAGCATGCACAGCCATACATTCCAATAGCCTTTAGAAATATGACCCATTCACCATTAGAGCTATGATGTTATGACACATCATGTCTATGAAAAGCTCCACTGTACATTTGAAAGAGAATGAGAGTGCAAATGGCAAATAACATTTTGTATTATTTGATATCTTTTACCCCCTGCCTGGATCTTGAACTCCAGGAATTCTCAGATCACAATTTAGAACCAACATTTTAAACCACATATGTGGTTGTGGATAAATGGGCCCTTGATGAAATGGACTTCAAAGTTTCCCTTCTGTGTTTTTGGCTTTTTTCTTTCACTTGTCTTAAAAAATTTAAATCCCAACAATTTTGTTTATATAGAAAAAAGGAAAATATTTTGTTATATATTATATATCATATATATATGTATTCCTTTCTTATCTCATGGCACTATGTGCTCTTTGGATCTAGTGTGGTCCTAGACTGATCCTGTTTTTACATGAGAACAGTTAGGGCCCTTACAGCTCTCATTTTGCAAATAAATGTATGAAGTTTATCCAAGTATTTGAAAGTAAATTCTGAAGATAGTGGTGCATTGAGGAAAGACCATCTCATTATAATTAAATAGTTTTAAAAGTATATTTATTATGAGTTTTTGTAAATCCTGTGTCTCTACAATACATACACACAATGCTGTCATGTATATTTAAGCTTAAAATGGTTAGACATAAATTCTGTATATAAAAAATTTATATCCATGAAGAATCTTAATGGAAAGCAAAATATGTAATAGAGACTGCTGAGTGAATAAAAGTAAGTAATAGTAAACAGTAAACATGTAGAAAAGTGAGAGATGATAGTTAATTAAGCTTTTCTGAATGAATTGCAAGCATAGGACATGTAAAATATAATCAGCCCGAATGCATAGTATGTTTGTGGGAGACAGCAGGACGCGGGAGTGTTTCTGTGAAGAAAACATGTATACAGGTTAGTCAAATTATTGTGTTATTTATATCCTAATAAATGAAGGCTTCATTTTTTGATTTTTCAGATTGGCATCCTACTAATTTGACCCTTAGTGATAAGACTTGTCAGAGATCCAGGATTCTGAAAGTTGATGATAAATGTCCGTCTGTATCACCATCAATGCCTGAAAATCAGTCAGCAACCAAAGAATTGGGACAGATGAACTTAACAGAACAAGAAAAGATGAACATTGGAGTTGTACCTTTCTCAGGGAAAGATACTCTCCATGACCTGTGCCAATCACAGCTACCAGAAAACAAAGAGAGCAAAGAAGGTAACAAAGAAGCATAGAGAATTCAGTCCTAGAGTGCTTCTGCTTGGCTGCATAGTGCTACGATTCTGACTTTAAGAAAACCATTTTTTGGTAAAATGTGCATTGTGTTTACTCTCCTTTTGCACTGAACAGAATACCTTTTGGCAGATCATTTGTAAACTTCCTTTAACCAAAGCAGCATCTAGATAACAGAGAATTAGGGGAAAGCATGACTTTCCTTAGGAAGTAGGATTATATTTAGAATGTAGGGACTAAGTATGTTTAGGGACTAACATAGGATTATATTTAGGATAACTCAGTAGAGACCTAAAGATTGCTGACTCAAACACAATGTGGTTTCTTTGCTTTATTTTTATAGCTCTGAATTAACAGCTGTTAGTTATGACTATATGCGCTATAACTTAAAAGGCACCTTCCTACACCTGTAATCCCAGCACTTTGGGAGGCTGAGGCAGGTGGATCACAAAGTCAGGAGTTCAAGACCAGCCTGGCCGATATGATGAAAATACAATACTAAAAATACAAAAAAACTAGCCGGGCGTGGTGGTGCACACCTGTAGTCCCAGCTACTCGGGAGTCTGAGGCAGGAGAATCACTTGAACCCAGGCAGCGGAGGTTGCAGTGAGCTGAGATTGTGCCACTGCACTCCAGCCTGGGCAATAGAGGGAGACTCTGTCTCAAAAAAAAAAAAATAAATAAATAAATAAAAACACACCCAAAAAACAAACAAAACAAAAACAAAAAAAAACCCTTCCAACAGCAAATATTAAGGGACTTCCTATCATTTCTATGACTTTATGTATTATAGAATCGACTTTTCAGGTCAGTAATTAATGGAGACTCATTGAGAATTTGCTTCATAGTATCTCATTGGCTGTGTCCACATGAGCTACCACCTTGTGTTAATAAATGTGTTCACTAGGGATGTTGGTTTTGGCATTGACAGTGTTCTATCACCAATGCACATAGGACCAGGGAACACTCTTGAGAACGTTAATGTCCAAGCATCTTAAAATTATACATAAGGCTTTCATAATGTGACTTCTGCTCAGCTCTCCATCTTTAGCCCTTTCCTCCGTGTGCCCTTTCTCTGGCCTTACTGAACTGCTGGTCTGGTCCTGCTCACCCATCCCTTGATTGTAGGCAAATACATATATGCTTTCAGGCCTCTCTCTGCCATTTGTTGCTGCCTGTCATGCTCTCACTCTTTCCTGCCCCCTACCCCTTCTAATTTAGCTAGCCTCACTATTTAAGTCTTAGCTTGGGCAGGATCTCTAGAAAAGTCATCTCTGACATGCTTTCTTTTCACTCTTTAAACCCTAGTGCCTAGTGCCGTGAGACCAGCTCGGTCGGGGAGACCGTAACCCAGTGGTGCTAGAGGAATTAAAGATGCACACACAGAAATATAGAGGTGTGAAGTGGGAAATCAGGGGTCTCACAGCCTTCAGAGCTGAGAGCCCTGAACAGAGATTTACTCACATATTTATTAACAACAAACCAGTCATTAGCATGGTTTCTATAGATATTAAATTAACTAAAAGTATCCCTTATGGGAAATGAAGGGATGCGCTGAATTAATTGCAGCAGGAACATGCCCTTAAGACACAGATCGCTCATGCTTTTGTTTGTGGCGTAAGAATGCCTTTAAGCGGTTTTCCACTCTGGGCGGGCCAGGTGTTCCTTGCCCTCATTCCCATAAACCCACAACCTTCCAGCTTGGGTGTTAGGGCCATTATGGACATGTTACAGTGCTGCAGAGATTTTATTTATGGCCAGTTTTAGGGCCAGTTTATGGCCAGATTTTGGGGGGCTTTCTCCCAACACCTAGGACATAGCAAGACTCAATACATAATTGCTGAGTAAAATAGATAATGACTCCTTGCACAAAGATGATTTTCAACATTGTTCCCTACAGTCAAGGAGCAAAGGGAATAGATGTGTAAAGCAATAATTGACAGTTCGTGTGGTGGAGATGCAGTAGAAAAATAAGTAAAGTTCTAGGGCAGCCCCAAGGAAGGAGAGACCTAGATACCTGTTTACCAGGGGAAAGATAGCCAGGATGAGGGTCAACTTCACCTAGCAGTCTGTTTTCTATTTTATTGTATTTTATTTATTTATTTTTAGTGGTCTGTTTTAAAAGATGAAAATATTAATACATTTGTCAGAATAATACAGGAAAACATTTCAGATGTTAGGAGGAGGGTGTACACCGATAAAGTTGTCCACAGTCATTTTGGAAGTCATTAATCGGGTACTGTTAGGAAGTGGAGAACAGTATGCAGCATTGCCTAATAATATTGCTACTGCATTCCAAAATTTTGTTTTGTTTGTGATGGCTTTGTTCATTGATGCTGGGTGGATGAATCTGTCAGTCAGTCTTCGACATGATTGTATTTCTTTAACCTGGTGGCATCTAGTGTTTCCGAGAAAGTGGTTTGTTGAAGTTTTAGAGAATTAGAAGTATTTCTTAAAGAAGTAAGTATTCCACTAAAGATCAAGCTTCATTTAAACTCTCAATTTATGAAATAAAATGAAATGTAATTTAAAATCTATTTTTATAAAGACTATGTCTTTTATCTAGCTGTTCTAAGTAGTTTAGCTGAACGTTTGGATTTCACAGCAGAACAAGACTTGGAGCTGACATCAGAGGAAGAGCAAGAAAGACTAAAAGGATTTGAAAATAAGCAGCCACAGGTGTGGAAACATTTAAATTAAAATCTAAATTTCTGGTTTAATACTGTTTTCTTTGCTTTAATAATGTAAGATAGCCCAAATGAAATTACCTCTCAGACTAGCCTTTGCGAATCAATAGATCCTTACTTAATATTTAATTTTAAATACATTTAAACTAGTTATAAAACACAATATTGTTAGAATCTATCATAACTTATAATCTTTACCCTTGGAGTAGAGGCAACCATTCCAGAAGTTTGTTTGCTCTTCCATTCTTACAATATCCTTACAGGATAAAGAAAGTAAACATCAATTATCAAATCATATTATTTAGCAACAGAAATTTGAACAATTTAACAGTGATGGCCACTGAGTTGGATTCATGGTTAAAGAGTAATCATGGCCAGTGGCTCAGATTTTGCAGTTTTATATTGCCAATTACTAATGCCAAGGTTAAAGATGTATCCTGCCTTGTGGCCTTTCATTGACTTCAGGGTCTACGTTCAGTGAGAGTGGGGTTATGAAATCAACCCAACTGCCTATGAAGGGAATCATACCTTACAGAATGGGATCTTTGGTGTTGGGGTACAAACAATAACTTTCTAACTTTTTAGATGCAGAAACTTAGTAAATACTATCTTTAAAGTTTTAGTTAGTGTTATTAGGGGACCGTAGTATATATTAGAACTGAGCTGAAGAAGATAGTCTAGATATATAACCCTATGATGTTACAGTATGTAATTTGAATTAAAACTTAAGAATTTGCTTTTCTTTCTGATTGGTGTTCATTCAGGCTCCTAATAATTTACAGATTGCCTACACTCCAGTTAGTAATCTATAGAAAGAGTACTTAAATGTACTGTAGGGGCTCACTTTCAAGTGAGGAAGCCTTTGTAACACTAGAAATCATCTGCTAATTCATTTTTGGTAGATTTAACACATAATGAATTCAGTTTATTCCAAACAGACAGTGGCAAAGTTAAGTTTGCTGGTTCATATTTTTCTCCTCCTTTCAATAAGACAGTTTTTTTTTAACTTCTTAGTTACAAGCCAGTGATTTGGGAGTAGCTAAACCTAGGTTAAGAAGTTTAACAGTTAAATTTTCATTTTAATTATTTGTGAATTTTTCTTTGTTCATACCTGTTACTTAAGGACAAAGCTATTTTTAAAACATGTAGCCCAACAGAGATACCCAAGAAACAAAACATGCAAATTAATCTTCCACTTTTGCATCTGCAGAAAATGTCTCAAGAACAAGAAATGGCTAAGGATTGTGATAGAGAGGATATACTTGTATATTGAATACTTCCTCGTGTGCAAAAGTCTGAGGAAATGTGGATTGCACAAGGCAAATTAGAGTGGAAAAACAAATTAAAACTCATTCCCTTTAATTTGACAAATAACATACCTGGTTGTGAGGCAGAAGATGCATCTGAAGTATCTGACTCTGTGGTATTCAAGACATTTCCTGAACAAAAAGAACCCAGTCTCAAAAATATCATCCATCCATACTGTCATCCATACTCTGGGTCCCTGGAACATGCTTGCCAGTCATCTTCTAAGCTTCATTTACATGAAAATAACTTAGACTGTGACAGTGATAACAAACCAGGCATTGAACATATTTTTAGTACGGATGAGAACTTTCGTAATGATGCAGGCATTAAGAAAGCAAGGAACCCAGAAGCAGTTGAAATGAAAGAAGGCCAAGAGTTTGATTTGCAAATGACAAAAAATATGAACCAAAATAGTGACAGTTGCAGTACAAATAACTATAAAAGCCTGAAACCTAAATTAGAAAATCTGAGTTCTTTACCACCAGATTCTGACAGAAAATCAGAAGTATATCTACATGAAGAAATACAGCAAGACATGCAAAAGCTTAAGAAGGAAGTCGACAGGTTAGAAGAGTTCCTGGCTTTGAAGAAAGAGAATGTTCAACTTCTGAAAGAGGTAGGGTTTTACTTGCTGCCACTCTTTGTTTTTTCTCTGTCAATTATCTGGTCCATTCTGATTTTCCACTTAGGAATAGCTTATGAAAAGCATACAGTTCAGTTCTCTAAATCTGTAATTGTGTGTAGAATCAGATGATTTCTAAGTATTGGGAGTTTAGGAAAACTTTCTCATAATCTTTGTTTCTTAATCCACCTAAGTCTCTCTGTCAGTCTTCCAAGTGGCATATGGATGTGAAACTCATTTAACCATATATCATGTGACCTTCAGAACCAGGAGAGGCATCAAGACAATCGCTAAAAGAAATGCGATGAGCTTGAGGGCTTTTTCCTTTTACTGACTTAAAGATGAGATGCAGCTAACAGTAAGACCGGAATACAGTAGAAAGGAGGCAATGACTAAGAAGAGATATAAAAATGTATCTGGCGGGCATAATGGCAAACACCTGTAGTCTCAGCTACTAAGGAGCATGAGGCAGGAGGATGGCTTGAGCCCAGGAGTTCTGGGCCATAGTGTGCTATGCTGATCAGGTGTTCACACTAAGTTCGGCATCAATATGGTGACCTCCTGGGAGCAGGGCACCACCACATTGGCTAAGAAAGGGTGAACTGGCCCAGGTCGGAAATGGAGCAGGTCATAAGTAACTCCTGTGCTGATCAGTAGTGGGATCATGCCTATGAACAGCTACTGTATTCCAGCCTGGGCAACATAGTGAGACCTCATCTCTTACTTAAAAAAAAAAAAAAAAAAAAAGAAAAGAAAAAAAGTGTCCAGACCTGAGAGCTGCAGCAAATATTCCTGGCCAATGAATCTGTTTATTGTGCTTTCATGTTTTCAGGTTTATCTGTTTAACTGAAACTGTTGGAACAATTCCATCGTGACCACTTTAAATATTTTTCAACAAGTATATACACTTTAATATATGTACTTTACTGTATGTGGAATCATGATGTTTTATTTCTTTTTAAAACGCAAAGAGGTAGCAAGTCAGAGTCTTCCTTACAATCAGAGGATGCAGAAACAGATGACCTTTTAAGAGTCCTGAGCACAGAACTTGAATTTCTTGATTTGGATCTAATGAGTCCTGAGGAGAAACAGATTAGTTCCCCTGTAAGCCAGCCCTCAGAAGAGCTTGAGGAGGAAACCAACCGGATGCCCCAAGATGAACTGGGACGAGAAAGAGGGGACTTGGAGTCAGAAAACAGAGAGGAGGGACAAGAAAGGAGAGTATCAGACATCCAGTCCAAAGCAGGGATCTCCAGGCAGTTGCTGGTGTCCAGCACCACAGAGGACATTCTGTTTCAAAAGGATAAAAGTGCCCTGGTGTATCCCTTGGTAAGCGTAATGCTTTTAAATCTCCCCCAGCGCTTTGAGAGTATTGTGCAATAGGGGAATTTTATGCATGTGGGGGGAAAAATACTACCAGAAGGTTACGTTTTAAACTAATAATAGACTCGTGTCTTTTTTACTTTTTGGATGGAGTCTCGCTCTGTCGCCCAGGCTGGAGTGCAGTGTCACAATCTTGGCTCACTGCAGCCTCCACCTCCCATGTTCAAGCGATTTTTGTGCCTCAGTTTCCAGAGTAGCTGGGATTAGGGGCATGAGCCACCATGCCTGGCTAATTTTTGTTTTTTTAGTAGAGATGGGGTCTTGGCATGTTCGCCAGGTTGGTCTTGAACTCCTGACCTCAGGTGATCCACCTGCCTCGGCCTCCCAAAGTGCTGGGATTACAGGCATGTGCCACCGCTTCTGGCCTAGACTTGTGTCTTTTACAGTTCAGTTAAGAGCTCTGACTGGAACATGTGTGACTGAACATGAACTTGAGAGCTGCATCTGGGTTCAGTGGTATTGCTCAGCAGGCAGGAAATTCCAGACATAGTTTGTCTGTTGCATAGGGTGCTATGTCACGTGTGAGATTCAAACTCCATTCTGCACCTCTCCCCAGCTTCCTCCTCCCCCTTTCCTTCTCACTTCCTCTCCCTCTTCTTCCCCTGCCCTCCCCTTTCCCTTTTCTCTCCTCCCCTCCTGTCCCCTCTCCTTTTCCTCTATCACATTATAAAATGTGCCACCAATTCCACTCCTTCCCCTTCTTACCTCACCTCTTCTGCCTGGATATCTTCTTTTACTTATTTATTTATTTATTTATTATTATTTTTTAAGTTCTAGGGTACATGTGCACAACATGCAGGTTTGTGACATAGGTATACATGTGCCATGTTGGTTTAGTGCACCCATTAACTCATCATTTACATTAGGTGTTTCTCCTAATGCTATCCCTCCCCCTGCCCCCCACCCCATGACAGGCCCCAGTGTGTGACTTTCCCCACCCTGTGTCCAAGTGTTCTCATTGTTCAATTCCCACCTATGAGTGAGAACATGCGGTGTTTGGTTTTCTGTCCTTGTGATAGTTGGCTCAGAATGATGGTTTCCAGCTTCATTCATGTCCCTGCAAGGGACATGAACTCATCCTTTTTTATGGCTGTATAGTATTCCATGGTGTATATGTGCCACATTTTCTTAATCCAGTCTATCATTGATGGACATTTGAGTTGGTTCCCAGTCTTTGCCATTGTGAACAGTGCCACAATAAACATACATGTGCGTGTGTCTTTATAGTAGCATGATTTATAATCCTTTGGGTGTATACCCAGTAATGAAATCACTGGGTCAAATGGTATTTCTAATTCTAGATCCTTGAGGAATCATCACACTGTCTTTCACAATGGTTGAACTAGTTTACACTCCCACCAACAGTGTAAAAGCATTCCTGTTTCTCCACATCCTCTCCAGCACCTGTTGTTTCCTGACTTTTCAATGATTGCCATTCTAACTGGTGTGAGATGGTATCTCACTGTGGTTTTGATTTGCATTTCTCTGATGACCAGTGATGATGAGCATGTTTTCATATGTCTGTTGGCTGCATAAATATCTTCTTTTGAGAAGCATCTGTTCATATCCTTTGCCCACTTTTTGATGGGGTTGTTTGTGTTTTTCTTATAAATTTGTTTAAGTTCTTTGTAGACTCTGGATATTAGCCCTTTGTCAGATGGGTAGATTGCACAAATTTTCTCCCATTCTGTAGGTTGCCCGTTAACTCTGATGATAGTTTCTTTTGCTGTGCAGAAGTTCTTTAGTTTAATTAGATCCCATTTGTCTATTTTGGCTTTTGTTGCCATTGCTTTTGGTGTTTTAGACATGAAGTCCTTGCCCATGCCTATGTCCTGAATGGTATTGCCTAGGTTTTCTTCTAGGGTTTTTATGGTTTTAGGCCTAACATTTAAGTCTTTAATCCATCTTGAATTAATTTTTGTCTAAGGTGTAAGGAAGGGATCCAGTTTCAGCTTTCTACATATGGCTAACCAGTTTTCCCAGCACCATCTATTAAATAGGGAATCCTTTCCCCATTTCTTGTTTTTGTCAGGTTTGTCAAAGATCAGATGGTTGTAGATGTGTGGTATTATTTCTGAGGCCTCTGTTCTGTTCCATTGGTCTATATCTCTGTTTTGGTATCAGTACCATGCTGTTTTGGTTACTGTAGCCTTGTAGTGTAGTTTGAAGTCAGGTAGCGTGATGCCTCCAGCTTTGTGCTTTTTGCTTAGGATTGTCTTGGCAATGCAGGCTCTTTTTTGGTTCCATATGAACTTTAAAGTAGTTTTTTCCAATTCTGTGAAGAAAGTCATTAGTAGCTTGATGGGGATGGCATTGAATCTATAAAATACCTTGGGTAGTATGGCCATTTTCACGATATTGATTCTTCCTATCCATGAGCATGGAATGTTCTTCCATTTGTTTGTGTCCTCCTTTACTTTGTTGAGCAGTGGTTTGTAGTTCTCCTTGAAGAGGTCCTTCACATCCCCTTTAAGTTGGATTCCTAGGTATTTTATTCTCCTTGTAGCAATTGTTTTGCTCTCTGTTTGTCTGTTATTGGTGTATAGGAATGCTTGTGATTTTTACACTTTGATTTTGTATACTGAGACTTTGTTCAAGTTGCTCATCAGCTTAAGGAGATTTTGGGCTGAGACTATGGGGTTTTCTAAATATACAATCATGTCATCTGCAAACAGGGACAATTTGACTTCCTCTTTTCCTAACTGAATACACTTTCTTTCTTTCTCTTGCCTGATTGTCCTGGCTAGAGCTTCCAACACTATGTTGAATAGGAGTGGTGAGAGAGGGCATCCCTGTCTTGTGCCAGTTTTCAAAGGGAATGCTTCTAGCTTTTGCCCATTCAGTATGATATTGGCTGTGGGTCTGTCATAAATAGCTCTTATTATTTTGAGATATGTTCCATCAATACCTAGTTTATTGAGAGTTTTTAGCATGAAGGGCTGTTGAATTTTGTCAAAGGCCTTTTCTGCATCGATTTGAGATAATCATGTGGTTTCTGTCGTTGGTTCTGTTTATGTAATGGATTATGTTTATTGATTTGTGTATGTTGAACCAGTCTTGCATCCCAGGGATGAAGCCGACTTGATCGTGCTGGATAAGCTTTTTGATGTGCCGCTGGATTCGATTTGTCAGTATTTTATTGAGGATTTTCGCATTGATGTTCATCAGAGGTATTGGTCTAAAATTCTGTTTTTATTTTGTTGTGTCTCTGCCAGGCTTTGGTATCAGGATGATGCTGGCCTCCTAAAATAAGTTAGGGAGGATTCCCTCTTTTTCTATTGATTGGAATAGTTTCAGAAGGATTGGGACCAGCTCCTTTTTGTACCTCTGGTAGAATTTGGCTGTGAATTCATCTGGTCCTGGACTTTTTTTGGTTGGTAGGCTGTTGATTATTGCCTCAATTTCAGAGCCTATTATTGATCTATTCAGAGATTCAGCTTCTTCCTGGTTTAGTCTTGGGAGAGTGTATGTGTCCAGGAATTTATCCATTTCTTCTAGATTTTCTGGTTTATTTTCATAGAAGTGTTTATAGTATTCTTTGATGGTAGTTTGTATTTCTGTGTGATCGGTGGTGATATCCCCTTCATCGTTTTTTATTGCATCTATTTGATTCTTCTCTCTTTTCTTTATTACTCTTGCTAGCATTCTATCAATTTTGTTGATCTTTTCAGAAAACCAGCTCTTGGATTCATTGATTTTTTTTTTGAAGGGTTTTTTTGTGTCTCTATCTCCTTCAGTACTGCTCTGATCTTAGTTATTTCTTGCCTTCTGCTAGCTTTTGAATTTGTTTGTTCTTGCTTCTCTAGTTCTTTTAATTGTGATGTTAGGGTGTCAATTTTAGATCTTTCCTGCTTTCTCTTGTGGGCATTTAGTGCTATAAATTTCCCTCTACACACTGCTTTAAATGTGTCCCAGAGATTCTGGTACTTTGTGTCTTTGTTCTCATTGGTTTCAAAGAACATCTTTATATTGGCCTTCATTTTGTTATTTACCCAGTAGTCATTCAGGAGCAGGTTGTTCACTTTATATGTAGTTCTGCAGTTTGGAGTGCGTTTCTTAATCCCAATTCTAATTTCATTGCACCATGGTCTGAGAGACAGTTTGTTGTGATTTCTGTTCTTTTACATTTGCTGAGGAGTGCTTTACTTCCAGCTATTTGGTCAATTTTGGAGTAAGTGTGATGTGGTGCTGAGAAGAATGTATATTCTGTTGATTTTGGGTGGAGATTTCTGTAGATGTCTATTGGGTCTGCTTGGTGCAGAGCTGAGTTCAAGTCCTGGATATCCTTGTTAACCTTCTGTCTCTTTGATCTGTCTAATACTGACAGTGGGGTGTTAAAGTCTCCCATTATTATTGTGTGGGAGTCTAAGTCTCTTTGTAGGTCTCTAAGGACTTGCTTTATGAATCTGGGTGCTCCTGTATTGGGTGCATATATATGTAGGGTAGTTAACTCTTCTTGTTGAATTGATCCCTTTACCATTATGTAATGGCCTTCTTTGTCCCTTTTGATCTTTGTTGGTTTAAAGTCTGTTTTATTAGAGACTACGATTGCAACCCCTGCTCTTTTTTGCTTTCTGTTTGCCTGGCAGATCTTCCTCCTTCCCTTTATTTTCAGCCTATGTGTGTCTCTGCACATGAGATGGGTCTCCTGAATGCAGCACACTGATGGGTCTTGACTATTTTTCGAATTTGCCAGTCTGTGTCTTTTAATTGGGGCATTTAGCCCATTTAGATTTAAGGTTAATATTGTTATGTGTGAATTTGATCCTGTCATTATGATGTTAGCTAGTTATTTTGCCCATTAGTTGATGCAGTTTTTTCCTAGCATTGATGGTCATTACAATTTGTCATGTTTTTGCAGTGGCTGGTACTGGTTGTTCCTTTCCATGTTTAGTGCTTCCTTCAGGAGCTCTTGTAAGTCAAGGCAGGCCTGATGGTGACAAAATCTCTCAGCATTTGCTTGTCTGTAAAGGATTTTATTTCTCCTTCACTGATGAAGCTTAGTTTGGCTGGATATGAAATTCTGGGTTGAAAATTCTTTCCTTTAAGAATGTTGAATATTGGCCCCCACTCTCTTCTGGCTTGTAGAGTTTCTGTCGAAAGATCTACTGTTAGTCCGATGGGCTTCCCTTTGTGGGTAACCCGACCTTTCTCTCTGGCTGCCCTTAACACTTTTTTCTTCATTTCAACCTTGGTGAGTCTGAGAATTATGTGTCTTGGGGTTGCTCTTCTCGAGGAGTAACTTTGTAGTGGTCTCTCTCTTTCCTGAATTTGAATGTTGGCCTGCCTTGCCAGGTTGGGGACATCATCCTGGATAATGTGCTGAGGAGTGTTTTCCAAATGGGTTCCATTCTCCCCGTCACTTTCAGGTACACCCATCAAACATAGCTTTGGTCTTTTCACATAGTCCCATATTTCTTGGAGGCTTTGTTCCTTTCTTTTTCCTCTTTTTTCTCTAAACTTCTCTTCTCACTTTATTTCATTAAGTTGATCTTCAATCACTGATACCCTTTCTTCCACGCGATGGAATTCGCTATTGAAGCTTGTGCATGCATCATGTAGTTCTCATGCCATGGTTTTCAGCTCCATCCGGTCATTTAAGTCTTCTCTACACTGTTTATTCTAGTTAGCCATTCATCTAATCTTTTTTCAAGATTTTTAGCTTCCTCACGATGGGTTCGAACATCCTCCTTACGCTCAGCGAAGTTTGTTATTACCAACCTTCTGAAGGCTACTTCTGTCAGCTCGTCAAAGTCATTCTCTGTCCAGCTTTGTTCCATTGCTGGTGATGAGCTGTGATCCTTTGGAGGAGAAGAGGCACTCTGGTTTTTAGAATTTTCAGCTTTTGTGCTCTGGTTTCTCCCCATCTTTGTGGTTTTATCTACCTTTGGTCTTTGATGTTGGTGACCTGCAGATGGGGTTTTGGTGTGTATGTCCTTATTGTTGATGCTGATGCTATTCCTTTCTGTTTGCTGGTTTTCCTTCTAACGGTCAGGTCCCTGAGCTGCAGGTCTGTTGGAGTTTACTGGAGGTCCACTCCAGACGCTGTTTGCCTGGGTATCACCAGCGGAGGCTGCAGAACAGCAAATATTGCAGAACAGCAAATATTGCTGCCTGATCCTTCCTCTAGAAGCTTCCTCCCAGAGGGGCACCAGCCTGTATGAGGTGTGAGTCAGCCCGTACTGGGAGGGGTCTTCCAGATAGGCTATATGGGGGCCAGGGACCCACTGAGGAGGCAGTCTGTCTGTTCTCCCAGCTCAGATACTGTGCTGGGAGAACCACTGCTCTCTTCAGAGCTGTCAGACAGGGAGGTTTAAGTCTGCAGAAGTTCCTGCTGCCTTTTGTTCAGCTATGCCCTGTCCCCAGAGATGGAGTCTAGAGGCAGTAGGCCTTGTTGAGCTGCGGTTGGCTCCACCCAGTTTGAGCTTCTCCAGCTTCTTTGTTTACCTACCCAAGCCTCAGCAATGGCAGACACCCCTTTCCCTGCCAGGCTGCTGCCCAGCAGGTCGATCTCAGACTGCTGCGCTAGCAGTGAGCAAGGCTCCGTGGGCATGGGACTAGCTGAACCATGAGTGAGATATAATCTCCTGGTGTGCCGTTGGCTAAGACCATTGGAAAAGCGCAGTATTTGGGTGAGACTGTCCTGTTTTTCTAGTACAGTCTGTCATGGCTTCCCTTGGCTAGGAACGGGAAATCCCCTGACCCCTTGCACTTGCCGGGTGAGGCGAAGCCCCGCCCTGCTTCAGTTTGCCCTCCATGGGCTGCACCCACTTTCCAACCAGTCCTGGTGAGATGAACCAGGTAACTCAGTTGGAAACCCAGAAATCCCTGGTCTTCTGCGTCTGTCACGCTGGGAGCTGCAGACCAAAGCTGTTCGTATTCATGCATCTTGGAACGGAATTTATTTTTTCTCTGTCAATTATCTGGTCCATTCTGATTTTCCACGTAGGAGTAGCTCATGGAAAGCATACAGTTCAGTTCTCTAAATCTGTAATTGTGTGTAGAATCAGATGATTTCTAAGTATTGGGAGTTTAGGAAAACTTTCTCATAATCTTTGTTTCTTAATCCACCTAAGTCTCTCTGTCAGTCTTCCAAGTGGCATATGGATGTGAAACTCATTTAGCCATATATCATTGATCTTCAGAACCAGGAGAGGCATCAAGACAATCGCTAAAGGAAATGCGATGAGCTTGAGGGCTTTTTCCTTTTACTGACTTAAAGATGAGATGCAGCTAACAATAAGATGGGAATACAGTAGAAAGGAAGCAATGACTAAGAAGAGATATAAAAATGTATCTGGCGCCGGGCGCGGTGGCTCACGCTTGTAATCCCAGCACTTTGGGAGGCTGAGTCGGGTGGATCACGAGGTCAGGAGATCGAGACCACAGTGAAACCCCGTCTCTACTAAAAATACAAAAAAAATTAGCCGGGCGTGGTGGCGGGCGCCTGTAGTCCCAGCTACCGAGAGGCTGAGGCAGGAGAATGGCGTGAACCCAGGAGGCGGAGCTTGCAGTGAGCCGACATCGGGCCACTGCACTCCAGCCTGGGTGATAGAGCAAGACTCCGTCTCAAAAAAAAAAAAAAAAAAAAAATGTATCTGGCAGGTGTGGTGGCAAACACCTGTAGTCTCAGCTACTCAGGAGCCTGAGGCAAGAGGATGGCTTGAGCCCAGGAGTTCTGGGCCATAGGGTGCTATGCCGATCAGGTGTTCACACTAAGTTCATCATCAATATGGTGACCTCCTGGGTGTGGGGCTCCACCAAATGGGCTAAGGAAGGGTGAACTGGTCCAGGTTGGAAATGGAGCAGGTCATAAGTAACTCCTGTGCTGATCAGTAGTGGGATTGCGCCTGTGAACAGCTACTGTATTCCAGCCCGGGCAACAGAGCAAGACCTCTTCTCTTACAAAAAAAAAAAAAAAAAGAAAAGGAAAATAAAAAGAAAAAAAAAATGTCCAGACCTGAGAGCTGCAGCAAATATTCCTGGCCAATGAATCTGTTTATTGTGCTTTCATGTTTTCAGGTTTATCTGTTTAACTGAAACTGTTGGAACTTACAATTCCATCGTGACCACTTTAAATATTTTCAACAAGTATATACACTTTAATATATGTGTTTTACTATATGTGGAATCATGATCTTTTATTTCTTTTTAAAGAAAACCCAAAGAGATAGCAAGTCAGAGTCTTCCTTACAATCAGAGGATGTGGAGGATGCAGATGAGCTTTTAAGAATCCTGAGCACAGAACTTGAATTTCTTGATTTGGATCAAATGAGTCCTGAGGAGAAACAGATTAGTTCCCTTGTGAGCCAGCCCTCAGAAGAGCTTGAGGAGAAAACTGAGCCGATGCCCCAAGATGAACTGGGACGAGAAAGAGGGGACTTGGAGTCAGAAAACAGAGAGGAGGGACAAGAAAGGAGAGTATCAGACATCCAGTCCAAAGCAGGGATCTCCAGGCAGTTGCTGGTGTCCAGCACCACAGAGGACATTCTGTTTCAAAAGGATAAAAGTGCCCTGGTGTATCCCTTGGTAAGCGTAATGCTTTTAAATCTCCCCCAGCGCTTTGAGAGTATTGTGCAATAGGGGAATTTTATGCATGTGGGGGGAAAAATACTACCAGAAGGTTACATTTTAAACTAATAATAGACTCGTGTCTTTTTTACTTTTTGGATGGAGTCTCGCTCTGTCGCCCAGGCTGGAGTGCAGTGGCACAATCTTGGCTCACTGCAGCCTCCACCTCTCAGGTTCAAGCAATTCTTGTGCCTCAGTCTCCCAAGTAGCTGGGATTAGGGGCATGAGCCACCATGCCTGGCTAATTTTTGTATTTTTAGTAAAGATGGGGTCTCGCCATGTTGGCCAGCTTGGTCTTGAACTCTTGACCTCAGGTGATCCACCTGCTTCGGCCCCCCAAAGTGTTGGGATTACAGGCATGAGCCACCACTCCTGGCCTACACTTGTGTCTTTGGCAGTGCAGTTAAGAGCTCTGACTGGAACATGTGTGACTGAACATGAACTTGAGAGCTGCATCTGGGTTCAGTGTTATTGCTCAGCAGGCAGGAAATTCCAGACATAGTTTGTCTATTGCATAGGATGCTATGTCACATGTGAGATTCAAACTCCATTCTGCACCTCTCCCCAGCTTCCTCCTCCCCCTTTCCTTCTCACTTCCTCTCCCTCTTCTTCCCCTCCCCTCCGCTTTTATTTTTCTCTCCTGTTCCCTCTCCTTTTCCTCTCTCACGTTATAAAATTCCTCCTTCATGTCACCAATTGCACCCCTTCCCCTTCTTGCTTCACCTCTTCTGCCTTCATATCTTTTTAAATTTTTTGATTCATTTTTTTTTATACTTTAAGTTCTAGGATACATGTGCACAACGTACAGGTTTGTGACATAGGTATACATGTGCCATGTTGGTTTGCTGCACCCATTAACTCGTGATTTACATTAGGTGTTTCTGCTAATGCTATCCATCCCCCTGCCCCCCACCCCATGACAGGCCCTGCCCTGTGTCCAGGTGTTCTCATTGTTCAATTCCCACCTATGAGTGAGAACATGCGGTGTTTGGTTTTCTGTCCTTGTGATAGTTTACTCAGAAAGATGGTTTCCAGCTTCATCCGTGTCCCTGCAAAGGACATGAACTCATCCTTTTTAATGGCTGCATAGTATTCCCTGGTGTTTATGTGCCACATTTTCTTAATCCAGTCTATCATTGGTGGATATTTGGGTTGGTTCCTAGTCTTTGCCATTGTGAATAGTGCTGCAATAAACATACGTGTGTGTGTGTGTCTTTATAGTAGCATGATTTATAATCCTTTGGGTATATACTCAGTAATGGGATCACTGGGTCAAATGGTATTTCTAGTTCTAGATCCTTGAGGAATCGCCACACTGTCTTTCACAATGGTTGAACTAGTTTACACTCCCACCAACAGTGTAAAAGTGTTCCTGTTTCTCCACATCCTCTCCAGCACCTATTGTTTCCTGACTTTTTAATAATTGCCATTCTGACTGGTGTGAGATGGTATCTCACTGTGGTTTTGATTTGCATTTCTCTGATGACCAGTGATAATGAGCATGTTTTCATGTGTTTGTTGGCTGAATAAATGTCTTCTTTTGAGCAGTTTCTGTTCATATCCTTTGCCCACTTTTTTTGGGGTTGTGTTTTTCTTGTAAATTTGTTTAAGTTCTTTATTAGCCCTTTGTCAGATGGGTAGATTGCACAAATTTTCTCCCATTCTGTAGGTTGCCTGTTCACTCCGATGGTAGTTTCTTTTGCTGTGCAGAAGCTCTTTAGTTTAATTAGATCCCATTTTTCTATTTTGGCTTTTGTTGCCATTGCTTTTGGTGTTTTAGTCATGAAGTCCTTGCCCATGCCTATGTCCTGAATGGTATTGCCTAGGTTTTCTTCTAGGGTTTTTGTGGTTTTAGGTCTAACATTTAAGTCTTTAATCCATCTTGAATTAATTTTTGTCTAAGGTGTAAGGAAGGGATCCAGTTTCAGCTTTCTACATATGGCTAACCAGTTTTCCCAGCACCATCTATTAAATAGGGAATCCTTTCCCCATTTCTTGTTTTTGTCAGGTTTGTCAAAGATCAGATGGTTGTAGATGTGTGGTGTTATTTCTGAGCTCAAACACCGTGCTGGGAGAACCACTGTTCTCTTCAGAGCTGTCAGACAGGGAGGTTTAAGTCTGCAGACTTTTTTTCAACTATGCCCTGCCCCCAGAGATGGAGTCTAGAGGCAGTAGGCCTTGCTGAGCTTTGGTGGGCTCTGCCCATTTTGAGCTTCCCCGGCTTCTTTGTTTACCTACCCAAGCCTTAGCAATGGCAGATGCCCCTTTCCCTGCCAGGCTGCTTCCTGGCAGGTCGATCTCAGACTGCTGTGCTGGCAGTGAGCAAGGCTCTGTAGGTGTGGAACCTGCGGAGCCAGGTATAGGATATAATATCCTGGTGTGCCATTTCCTAAGACCATTGGAAAAGTGCAGTATTTGGGCGGGAGTGTCCCGTTTTTCCAGGTACTGTCTCTCACGGCTTCCCTTGGCTAGGAAAGGGAAATCCTCTGACCCCTTGCACTTCTCGGGAGAGGTGATGCCCCACCCTGCTTCTTCTCACCCTCTTAGTCTGCACCCACTGTCTAACCAGTCCCAGTGAGGTGAACAAGGTACCTCAGTTGGAAATGCAGACATCACCCATCTTCTGCGTTGATCACGCTTGGTGCTGCAGACCGGAGCTCTTCCTATTCGGCTGTCTTAGAATGGAAGCCCAATATATTTGTTAATATAACCACCACTCTCCACTGTTTCTTTTGAAATGCACCTTTATGTTATGTTGCTTATTAAAGCACAGTTAAGTTTTGCCGTATATATTTTCCCATATAAATTGCATAAATGCTCATCAAAAACTTAATATATGATGCCAAAGTGAAAAGCTGAGTCTTCTACATTCATTAGGGCAGTTCTCCCACCCTTTGCTAAGACATTGAAGTATTTTACCTAAGTCACACTTTTAACCTATCTGATTAATTTGCAGAATTTGTCTGATTCAGCATTATGGAATTGTATCATCTCTTTTGGTGCCACAAAATGCTAGGTAATGGCACTTTAGGTGCTTTGGATCGATCATTTACTCTTTTTTGGCTTTAGCCCAGTTATCAATAGACAGTGGGCTATAGTAGATTCTTATACTGTATATCCTCCAGCACTAGACTTTTATGGCTATTGAATGTGAAATTTGGGAAGCATGTCATTTTCAGAATTCCACACTAGCTCAGCAGTTTCACTCTGCTTTTTGTGTTGTGGCAGACTTGTATTTCAGTAAGCTTCTTCACCTTTTGATATCCCAGGATTCAAATGAAAAAAAAAAAAAAAAAGACAAAAATTAGTAGGGGAAAAGAATAGCTTAGTGCAGAGAAGGGAAATCTTCCTTTCTGTTCCTAAAGCCCCACAGTGTCACATCCTCTCATTCTGGCTGTTTAATTTGAAATCCAAGTGGCAAAGACAGAAGAAGACATGCTTTATGTCTTTGTCTTCTTATTTCTGTGTTTGTGCCAGTCAAGTGAGGTAAAAATTCATAATACATAGTGAAGGGTGGTTGGGAATAAAAGCACAAAATTAAGAAGGGCCTTGTTGAAATTTTGGAAAATTCTGTCTCATTCATTGAAACAGAAATGAAGCTGACTTTACAAAAATGTTGATGATAAAATTATAATAATTACAGTTATATGATAATAGTTCCAGATATGATAAAATTAAAGTAAGCACCAAATATTTTAATGACTATAATTATGATAATTAAACTGAGTCAAGTGATGAAATCAATGAAAACAGGAAAAAGTTATTTGCACTGAATAACTTTTGCTGTAATCCTAGCTACTCAGGAGCCTGAGGCAGGAGAATCGCTTGAAACCAGGAGGCGGAGATTGCGGTGAGCCGTGATCACCCCCATTGCACTCCAGCCTGGGCAACAAGAAGAAAACTCTGTCTCAAAACAACAACAACAACAACAACAAAACAGGAGACAATTATGTGCTATGAAATGAATCTGAATTTGGGCTAATATTCATGATGAACAAATTTTATATTTCATGAGGATATTCAGCCTTCCTTTGTTATCAGAAAAATGTAAACTAAAAATGAGATACCATGTTTTCCAATCATATTGATATTTTACTTAAAAAATAGCAAGTATTGGCAAATGTGAAGATGGCATTTTCATACACTTCTGTTAAATGAAATTGATGAATCCTTTTTGCAGGGTAATTTGGTAGAATGTATCAAAATTTCAAATACGTCACTTCTTTAACCAGCAACTTCACTTCTGGGATGTGATCCTACAGGAAAATATGACTTGTGTAAACACATACACATATGTGTTAAGAACATTTATTACATATAGTATATAACATACAATGGGCTAATAGGTTAAATATATATAATATTAAGTATATATATTTATGTTAAGGATTATTATATATATGTTACATATATATTTATGTATAAGGATGTTTATTATAGCATTGTAATATCAAAAAGTTGGAGGTGGCCTGAATCCTTAGCAATAAAGAAATAGTACAGTTGTCATACCCAGAAAATAATGTAGTATGCAATCATTTTAATAAATGAAGTTGTTAGACCTGAACTGTACTGATTATTTCACAATTAAAGTATATATTTAAAGCCTTTAGTTTGATGACACATCTTAAGCCAGTTTTGTTGGAATTCTCGTAACATCTGCTAAGTTACAAAAGGAAGCTAGCTACATGCTACATTGACACCGTACCTTGTTAGCAACAGAATTGCTAGTTATTAAATTTTTTTGTTTTTTGTTCTCAATGTATGAGTGCTAAAATACCAGATCCTCAAACTAATCTGAATATTGCCAAGAGATTGCACATGGGGGTTCATATTCTGTATAAGCATTTTGATATATTGGGTAAAACTTACTAAAATACATCAGAGGATCTTAGATCTACTGAACCAAGAGTTTGACAGCTCTTTTTGTAAAGAGCCAGTTAGCAAATATTTTAGGCTTTGTGAATTATAAAGTGAATAAGTATGGCTGGGTTTCAAGGAAATTTCCTTATGAAAATAGGCAGTGGGATGGATTTGGCCCACAACCACCAAATCCATTTGCTCATGCTTGTGCTAAAAGCAAGGTGCTGTTATGCAGTGAATCCTCTTTTTAAAGGTACCCTCCATGCATGCCATTATCCTTCCTTTTAAAAGATAATGTAGTTCAGTAGGAAGCACACCATATTTTTCAACAGTGGCTTCATATAATTTCAACAAATTTGGTTTACAAAATAAGGTTATTTTCTGCACTTGTCCCCTTTTATTCTTGTTATAGAATTCCATATTTTGACTATTACTTTGTACATTTGATGTGTATAAAATATTCTAGAGTTAGATGATTTTTATCAAGCAAGAAATACTTCTTCTGAAACTTATAGTCTTCCTTGGTCTTTATGTATAAGCAGGAGCAAAATGATAATCAGCTTATATAATCTAGAAATGTTCAAGAGGCCTTTTGGTTTTATAAGTTAATGAATTTTTTATTTAATACCTTCGTCTGGCATTTCAAAAATGCCATATAGATACCATTTTAAAAACTTTTAAAGGGTAAAAATATAGTATGTAGTTATATAAGAATTGAAAAATACAGCTAAACAAGAAGAAAATTAGATCATCTACAGTCATGCCCCTAGGTATGTTGGCCTTGAAAGAATGGTTTATACTCACGGATTCAGATTTCCTGTCCATTCACTCTTGAGCTGACAGCAGTAATTTTCACTCCCACCACTCTTCCAAGATTGTTGTTCTGAAGTTTACCACTGATTTGTAAATCTAGACATTGTTTCTTAGACCTCATTTTATTTAACCTGTCAGCAATATTGGACCCAATGGAAAACTCTCTCTTCCATAACAGTGTCGTCACTTGGCTTTCAGGATCTCACTCGCTCACCTGGCTTTTCTTCCTGCCTTTCTAGTCCATCCGTCACAGTCTGCTTTGCTTTCTTCCCATATCCCACCTTTTACACATTGATATGTCCCAGGACTCATATGTCCCAGGACTCAGTCCTCAATCTTCTTTCTCATGACTTTTACTACCTTGTGTGTGCTATTGATTTCCAAATGCATGTCTCCAGCCTAGATCTCTCTCCTTAATTCTAGACTTCTATACCAGTCTGCCTACTTGACATCTCTGTTTGATTGGTCACAAACTGTTGGGTATCACAAACTTACCAGGTCCAAGACTGGAGTACTGATACTCTTTCTCATACCTACCCCTCACATAGTCTTTCCTACTTGCATTAATGGCAACTCTTGCAGTTGCTCTGCTAGAAACCAAGGTGTCGTCCTTGACTCACCTCTCTCTCTGACATCTCACATCTAGTCTGTCAGCAGATCTTGTCAGGAGTACCTGAAGAATATATCCAGAAGCCAGTCATATCTTTCATGTCCAAGCCACCACCATCTGCTGTCTAGATGCATGTAATAGACTGTTAATTGGTTATTTCTGTTTTTTAAAAAGAATCTTCTTTTTGTCAATCCTTAACTCAGTGGCCGTATTTAAAACATAAGTCAGATGATGTCATTCCTCTGCTCAGACCCGTCTGATTGCTTCCCATTTCACTCTAGTGTCAGGGTTCCTCCTCATACCTAGAAGGCAACACACGATATGCCCTGTTCTCTCTCACTTAAACTTCTGTTTCTTATTCCCTTTGCTCTGCTTCAGCCACGCTGAACTTCTTGCTCTTCGTTATCTATCACAATGCTTAAACACCCCAGGCACACCTCTGTACTGGGCAGTTCCCTGTGTCTGGGATGCCTTTTCCTCAGATAGCCTCCTGGCTTTCTCTTTCCATTCCTTCAGTTCTTTACTGAAAAGCCCTTTTCTCAGTAAGGACTTTTCTGGCCATCCTAAAATTCCCACCACCCCTCCTCTCAAACCTGTAAACATTTCATTTTCCTGCTTTAGTTTTTCTCCCCTAACACTGTATATGTTGCCTAATCTATCTACTGTTATTGTGTTTATTTCACTCCCACAAGTAGGAGTAGGGCCTAGCATGCAATAAGTAGCTACTGAATAAATATTTATTAAATGAGCAACTGGAGTTTACCCTTCGATGTATTGTTTTAAACATTAGACTGATTCTCACGTAAAAAAAAAAAAAAAAAAGGCTTGACATGGGCTCATTCTAACACTTTTGCCTAGTGATTATGTGCATTTTTGGATTTTTTGGCTCTTTGTAGTAAGCTACATTCTTTATGTTAACAGTTTTCCATTTAGAGAGAAAAGCTCAACATTGTGGTTACTCACTATTTATTCTTTTACTAATGATCATGATAGTTTTACTTCTGATAAAATGGATCAAAGGAGTTACAGACTTCACTGGTAATTTATAAAGAAAATTAAAATATAAGGGTGGTAAATTTAATGGACTTAAAAATTGTTTCCAAGTGATTATGAACCTTCGGTATTTGAAGTTAAAAGACAAAGTTGGAATGTGTTGCTTTCTATAAGAGAGCTATGCTCATCAGGCAATCTGTATTCTGACAGAGCAGCTGTTGATCTTACATAGGGTTGTGGGAGCAGCAGACTTGAAGGATTGGCAGACTCTCAGCAGCATAAGAGGGTTGACATCATCTGGAGAAACATGGCTATCTGAGTGAGGCTGCTGTGGGTTAGATAACACTCCCAGGCTTGTGGATTGGAGTGAGTTTGTGTTCGATTGGCTGTCTTTCAGAAGCAGGTGGCCCACATTGATACTGGTTGGTGAGAGAGGCCAATGGTCACTGATTGATTGACTGTATTTAGAACTGGCTGTGGGTGGTTGCTTGTTACTACCATGGCTACAGGTCAGTTCTTTCCTAAGTTTGAGGCAACTTTAAACTGCAGTTTTCTGTTTAAAAGTTGTCTTCCATCAACTATGTTTAAAATGAAAATGGTTTCATATTCCAGAACTATAGACTTAATTTGGAAGTGTGGGTCAAGAGGAATTGTTTAATAATTGCTCTCAGGAAGATCTCATTTTTTTGATGCTTAGTCTTAACCAGAAGAATTCTCTACATAGTTAAAAACAAACAAAAAGCAATTATTAGTTTTGTTTCAGTTTTTGTTATTTTCAGAGACTTCTGCTAAACTCCTAATATAATCTCCAGTGGGAAATGTTTGTCTCTTTGTTAATGTATGTATTTATATGATAGTGATACTCTTTTTTTTATTCCTTAATCTTTTTTTGTTCACTTTCTGTTCCATGCAATGATAGTGATATAATGTGTGTTTACTTCATAAAAAAAAATTTCAATTTTCTGCTGGCAAATCCAGCTTTTTATATTAAGGCTAAATACTAGACTAAACATGTAGGAAATTTACCAAATTATTTTATTTTCAAACAAACTTATATAACTAATCAGAATATTGCTATTTTTGAACTATATATAATGACTATAATGACATTTAGGAATTTTAACAGTAAGATTTTTTTCTTCCCAAGACATTTTCCTGATTTCTTTCACGTAATATGTGCCTGTTATTTTTAAAACTTTGTTTAAACTGTTTAAACATTATTATATTTAGGACATGGATGAAACTGGAAAACATCATTCTCAGTAAACTATCGCAAGGACAAAAAACCAAACACCGCATGTTCTCACTCATAGGTGGGAATTGAACAATGAGAACTCATGGACACAGGAAGGGGAACATCACACTCCAGGGACTGTTGTGGGGTGGGGGGAGGGGGGAGGGACAGCATTAGGAGATATACTTAATGCTAAATGACGAGTTAATGGGTACAGGAAATCAACATGGCACATGGATACATATGTAACAAACCTGCACATTGTGCACATGTACCCTAAAACCTAAAGTATAATAAAAAAAAAAAGAAAACTAGACACTAAAAAAATAAATAAATAAATAAATAAAAATAATAAAACCCAAAACATAGCACAGATCTAAATATGAGTTTCATGTGTAAGAGTCATTGCCTATATGCAGTGGACTCCAGCTTTTTTTTTTTTTCTTTGTGATAGAGTCTCACTCTTTCACAGGGCTGGAGTGCAGTGGCAATCTCAGCTCACTGCAACCTCTGGCTCCTGGATTCAAGCGATTCTCCTGCCTCAGCCTCCCGAGTAGCTAGGACTACAGGCATGCCACCAATCCCAGCTAATTTGTGTATTTTTAGTAGAGACGGGGTTTCTCCATGTTGGCCAGGATGGTCTTGATCTACTGACCTCGTGATCCGCCTGTCTCAGCCTCCCAAAGTGCTGGGATTACAGGCATGAGCCACTGCACCCTGCTGACTCCAACTTTTTAGTGTAGCATTCATCTTCCATTCTTAGTTTCCTTGTGTTTTACACTTTTCCTTTCAAGTTCCTAGGAAACACCTAGACTCCATGGGACTAATCTTTGTGCTCTCATTCCATTCTCCAAGTAGAGTAGTTTTCTGTTTTTCCCTGGTGAGCTCCTCTTATATTTTGCCTCTTCTGTAATGCCTTCCTTGTGCTAAAATATAACTTTTCATATATCAACTTTTAAACTACACATTGTATCATAATTGCATATTACCTGGTTTTTGAGGCAGGAAATATATATTTATATGTTGTTGGTAATTCATAACTGTGTTTTTTAAATTAATGAATTGAGATGGGGAAGAGTTGGAATTTTACAAAATTTTTTTTATTCATTATCAGTAGAATTATTATAAAACATTGGCTTTTTATAGTTTTTTTAACTTCTGGTACTGCGTTACATATCAAGGAAGGAAAGAAATATGAAAATTAAAAATGGACCACAAAATAGTCTGTGATTACACCAGTGTTTGAGAAGGCTAATTTAGTAACTCATGGTCTGCTAACAAGGAGATGATGACAGCAGCTTAAGTGAAATAGGTGAGGATGAAAGAAGTTAAAATGTGTAAGTTCTTTATTTCTCTGAGAAAGAACATTTGCAGTGGTTACTTTTACTGGAAATAGAATAATGTAGTCTACCAAAGCTGGAGAATACTCAACTATATCGACGCTGAAAGACTGATTACAGTGAGGGCTGGTGACTTTGACAAGGAGCAGTTTCAATAAATAATTGCCGTGGAATCCTGACTATAGTGGATAAGCATAGACACCCCTTGAGGGAACCGTTATTGGGAAAGGCAATAGAGAAATGAGTGATAAATGAAGAAGAATGTGGGATTCAAGGGAATTTTCTTTCTTTTTTATTTTAAAATAGAAGCTTTTAGAATGTATTAGTATGCTGCTGGGAACGATATGGACAAGAAGAGCATGTTTATGAGATTTAATTTTGTTCGTATGTCTAAGTGTTTGAAAGCTCGATTCATTATCTTTTATAGATTTTTAGCAAACTAATTGTCCTTAAAGTGCTTATTCATGTAGAGTTTTATGGTAAGAGCTTGTTCCTTCAGCATTGTTTCAGAAATGTAACATATTAGTGTAACTGAACATATAAATGGTGACTTGAAATTTAAACTATCATATGCAGAGTATTTAAAATTGTGAAATAATAAACATGCAAACACTTAGGCCATACTGAATATAATTTAAACATCCCTTGATGAATAGGTATGATCTGCTAAGGTACTCTAAAATATCAGGTGTATCAACTTTATAGTTGTTTAGATTCTGGGGAGAAGGGGAAGGTTTTGTTCAAGTACTTTAGAAAAGCTAACTGTTGACAATCTATCACAGATTATTACTTCTGGATTATAAAGTTGTTTTTGGGTTTTTGTTTGTTTGTTTGTTTGTTTGAGACAGAGTCTTGCTCTGTCACCCAGGCTAGAGTGCAGTGGTGCGATCTCGGCTCACTGCAACCTCCACCTTCCAGGTTCAAGCGATTCTCCTGCCTCAGTCTCCTGAGTAGCCAGGATTATAGACGCCCGCCACCGCGCCCAGCTAATTTTTGTATTTTTAGTAGAGATGGGGTTTCACCATCTTGGCCAGGCTGGTCTTGAACTCCCAACCTTGTGATCCACCCGCCTCAGCCTCCCAAGGTGCTGAGTTTACAGGCTTGAGCCACTGCGCCCGGCCTATAAAGTTTTTTTTTAAATATTTAATCAGGTTGACCCACAATGGATTATAATGTTCTAAAGTATCAAAACCATGTTTCCCTGTACCAACATTGCCATCAGCATGTATTGTGTGCTCAATGAGTATTTATTTGTTGAATGCATGAATAAATGGGTGAATACATGAATGAACACCTGTTGATGGATTTCATTAAAAATAATTTTTAGTTTTTTGAAAATAGGTTTCCGAACTTGCCTCTGTATAAAGTTTTTTTATTAGAAAAAAATTGCAAGATTCTGAAATTATTATTTATAGTTGTAGTCAGAAATGGAATGACAATGTGGTTTCATCTGCTATCATTTCTCTTTAAAACACTTGAAAACAAATGTTACCTTCACAGCATATCATGAAACACATGTTTCTGAGGCAGAATTCTTGGGTTTGAGTGCTGGGTCTGCTACTGGCCAGCTGTATGGGCTGAGGAAAGTCATGTGGCCCTTCTGTGCCTATGTTCTTTCTTTATAAAATACTTAATATGTTACTGACTTCACAGAATTGTTATGAGGTTTACATGAGTTTGACACATGGACAGTGCTCAGAATGATGCATAGTACCTGCATAGCAAGTCCAGAAAAAGCTAACTAATATCATCATTAAAAAGGGATTTCTCTTATATAAGAATGTGAGTAATATTTTCCAAATAGGTTTTAGTGCCCGTAAAAGCTTGTTTTTATTGAAAACGATAACAATGAGAAAACCCTGGTATATTTGTTTTTATCACATAATGCAGGTAACACATTTTTTTTTCTTTTGGTTTTACTATCAGAAATCTTGACCTAAATTTAATTCTTTGCAATGATATTAGTAGTAGCAAATTTCTTTATCCCTTAATGTTGCTGTTTCTGTTTATAGTTTAATGTCCATTGTAGAAAATTACTATATTTTACATTACCTGTAAAAAAAATTACCTGTACACTTGATGAATAGAAGTAATACAAATGCAGATGTTTTATATGATAAAACAGTATTATTAGATATTCTTTGTATTTTACATCTTTGCTATTTTTCTAAAGGAATTGTTTCTTTTTTCAGGCCTGCAGATAAAACATCTAATGAAAAGAACAAGGTACTGTAAAAAAGTAAATGATCTAAAATATTATTTAAAAAAAAATTCTAAAAGGTAAAATGAAAAAAAACAGGATGTTTTGTTGTAAAACTGTTTGCTTAGAAAAAGTGATTAGGAAACAGTAGCCATTGATAACAGTACAGTTTAAGAACAATCTGTTGCTTTAAAGAAGTACCTGTGTTTTTGCTCATCAAAAAAAAAGGAGAAATACCACTTCTGTACATTTAGCATATGCTATAAATCTTTCGAGGACATTTTGAAACAGTATTATTTATCTTACAGGTCAAAAACCAAATACATCCTGGGGCTGACTTTGCTGACTCAATGGGGCCATCTGAAACAGCCTCAGAGGTTTGTGAGTTGTCTCACTCTATTTATGAGAATTTTATATTGCTGATTGAACAACTTGGAATGGAGCGTAAAGGTAGGACCATTGCATAAATGCAAGGCCTTTTGATGTATCCTGCAGTAGTGTGTGTATACATTGCTGAGAACTGACATGTGATAGTGAAGCGCATCTCAGAAATATGCTCAGTGTTAAAATAGAGAACTAACTTATACTCTACACCAAAAAGCTATAACTCCACTGTACTTTTCTTAGTGTGAGTGGCACTCCCAGTCTTTTTGTTGACTCTGTTTCTCTCCTATTCCTTCCCCCAATGTCAGGTTACCATTTTTTCTCCACCTGGAATGCTGCAGAAATCTTAGGAATCTTAGAACTGTTTTCCTGAATACCCCACCTCCTAAAACCATGGTCTACTCTGCATTCATAATGATATATTTTTAAAAATTCAGATCTGATCATGTTACTCCTTTGCTTATAACTCAGCTACTACTTCTCATTGCCATAAGGTTAGAGATCTGAATCTTCTAGGTTTATCCTACATCATTTTTACGCTTCTCTTTCTGTGTCCCACCCAGTATCTTAGATGTTTGTTCGAGCAGTTGATAGCTTCAGTGAGGTATAACTGATATATGATAGACTGCAAGTCTATAAAATATACAATCATATGCACATGTGAAACCATCACCATAATCAAGAGAGTTAACATGTTCATCATGGCCGGGCGCGGTGGCTCACGCTTGTAATCCCAGCAATTTGGGAGGCCGAGGCGGACGGATCACGAGGTCAGGAGATCGAGACCGCGGTGAAACCCCGTCTCTACTAAAAATACAAAAAATTAGCCGGGCGTGGTGGCGGGCGCCTGTAGTCCCAGCCACTCGGAGAGGCTGAGGCAGGAGAATGGCCTGAACCCAGGAGGCGGAGCTTGCAGTGAGCCGAGATTGCGCCACTGCACTCCAGCCTGGGCGACAGAGCAAGACTCCGTCTCAAAAAAACAAAACAAAACAAAAAAAAACATGTTCATCATCCATAAAAGTCTCTTCCTGTCCCTTTGTATTTCTTTATTAAGAAACTGCTAAATTGTTTTCCAAAGTATTTGTATTGATTTTCCATTCCAACCAGTAGTATACAACATTTCTTGTTGTTCTGTATCATCACAAGCTCTTACTATTGCTGTTTTTTAATTCTGAAATTTTAGCCATTCTGATGGGTGTGTATTATGCATATCATTATGGTTTTAATGTGCATTACCCTAAAGATTAATAATGTTGAGCATCCTGTATGTGCTTATTTGCCACCTGTGTATCTTCTTTGGTGAACTGTCTTTTCCAATCTCTGTAGCTTATGAACATTTAAAATTGAGATTCGATTCAGTAAGCTTTTTTACATACACCAAAGGTAGTCAAACCTTTTTCATTTTCAAAGTATTATCTTACTAAACATAGTAAATATTTTAAACTTGCGACAAAATGGTCTCTGTCACAGCCATTCAACTCTGCCATTGTAGTATGAGACCAGCCATAGACAATACATATGTTAAAAAACACAGCTGTGTTCCAATAAAACTTTATCTGCAAAAATAAGAAGCTGCCCCACAGGTTGGATTTTACCTATCCCTATTATGTGATCATGATTGTGAATAAAGACAGTTTTACTTCTTCCTTTCAACTCAGGTAGCTTTTATTTTCTTTTCTTTCCTAACTGCACTGGCTTCAGTACAGTGCTGACTAAAATAGTGAAAGGAGACATTCCTGTATTGTTCCTGATCTTACAGGGAAAGCACTTAGTTTTTCATCATGACACATGTTAGCTGAGGTTTATCAGAGATGCGCTTTGTCATGCTGATGGCATTCCCTTGTATTCTTTGGTTACTGAGAAGGATTTTTCTTTTTAAATCAGGAATGAATGTTGTATTTTATCAAATGCCTCTATATACCAAGATGATCATATGGTTCTTCTCTTTTAGTTTTTTAGTGTGGTGAATAACTGATATTTTAATGTCAAACCAACCCTGTATTTGGGGATAAACCCCACTTGTTTATGATGTATCATCCTTATAATATATCATTGGATTTGATTTGCCAAGGTTTTATTTAGAAAGTTTTAAAAGGCGATTTTTTAGAGTAGTTTTAGCTTCACAGCAAAACTGAAAGTAAGGCACAGAGATTATCCCTGTACTCCCTGCCCCCATACATGCATAGCCTCCAAATTATCAATATCCTCACCAGAGTGGTACACTTGATCTCATTGATGATCCTGAATTGATAATCATAATCACCCAAAGTCCATAGTTTATATTAGGGCTCAGTCTCGGTGTCTTACATTCTGTGAATCTGGACAAAGTTATAAGGACATGTATTTATCATTGAAGTATTATCCAATTACCTCATGTATTTTGAAGCTGTTATTAGGTGCACACACATTTAAGATTACATGTTCTTGATTAACTGAACTTTTTAAAGTCATTAGGAAACGACTGTTTATAGCTGGTAATTTTTTTTTTTTTTTTTTTTTTTTGCTGTGAAATCTACTTTGGTATTAATGTAGCCATTTCTTCTCAGGCTTCTTTTGTTAACTTTTAGCCTGGTATATCTTTTTCCATCCTTTTGAACAATTTATGTTTTTACATTTAAAGTACTTTTGTTAATAGGAAACATGGAGTAGCTTCTTGCATTTTTATCCAGTCTGACAATCTGCCTTTTAATTGAGATTTTTAGGCCAGTTCCATTTATAATGTGCTTATTGATACAGTGAGGTTTGTCTGTCATCAAGCTGTTTGATTTCCATTGGTCGCCGCAGTTCTTTGTTCTCTTTTCTTCTTTTTCTGCTTTCTTCTCAATTAGTCCAGTAATTTTTATGATTTATTTTTATCTCCCTTTTATGGCTTATTAGCAATAACTATTTTTTTTTTCTATCTTAGTGGTTGCATCACAATTTATAGTATATGATTTTAACTTATCACTGTCCGTCTTCCAAAAATATTATGGCATATCATATTTGGCATAAGAAAATTATGAATTAAAACCCAAACATTGTCTGTTCTCACTTGTAAGTGGGAGCTATGCTGTGGGGATGCAGGGGCATAAGAATGATACAATAGAGGTTGGGGACTTGGGGGGAAAGGGGGAGGGGGAGAGGGATAAAAGACTATGGACTGGGTACAGTGTATGCTGCTTGGGTGATGGGTACACCAAAATCTCAGAAACCACCACTAAAGAACTTATTCATATAACCAAAGACCACCTGTTCCCCAAAAACCTACTGAAATTTTTTAAAAAAGAAAATTAGAGTAGTATACTTTCATTTCCTCTCTCCCAGCCAGATACTTCTGGATTTGTAGGATTATAGTTTTCTTTAAATTTAGAAAGTTTTGGCCATTCTTTTTTTTATTTTTCTGTCTCTCTTTTTCCCTCTTTGGGGACTTATTCCTGCTTGAAGTTTTGTCATAGTTCACTGATGTCTCAAATTTATGAATCTTCTCTTTGGTGGTGTCTAATCTGTGTTCACTTCCATCCATTGTAGCTTTCATTCTTGACATTGTAATTTAAATCTCTACAAGTGTAGTTTGCTTAAAAAAAAAATCTTCCATGCCTCTGCCTATCTGCTTGAGCTTAATTTTAATATACAGTTGAGTTCCATATGAACAGCTTGATCTTTCTGATCTTGCTTTTATGATTTGGTCTAATTTCCTGCTCCTGAGGCAAGAGCTTTGTGATGACTCTATTCGTTGCCATGCAAATTCTGAGTTTTCCCAGTGTCACTCATGGAAATGAACACTCTTTGGCACATTGTGAGCACCAGACATGTTTCTTTCCAATTTTTTTGAGATTTTTTTTTCCCCTTGGTCTGGGGCAGTTTTCTGGCACACATGTGCTGTTTGTTACTCTGCTAGATACCTAGGAGGTATTTTTGCAGATCTTCAGTGTTCTTTCCCTGTACTCTGTCTCCTTTCCGGTGTTCTGTTTTGTGATCTCTGTCTGCCTTGGCTTTACCAGACTCTCGGCTTCATCATCTCATCTCAGGGAATCTGGTGGACTCTGTCAGTTTGTTCTCTGTGCGGTAGCCTGGAAACTCCGTGAAGGCAGGGAGCTGGAATGTTGGATGAATTTCGTTTGTTTCCTGTCTTATGGGGGTAATTGTCTTCATTACCTGAAGTCCACTGCCTGGTAAATCATTGTACAATATATTTTGTCTGTTTTATTTTTGGTTGTTTCAGGCAAGAAGGTAAATCAGTACTTGCTGTCCATCATGGCCAGAAGCAGATTGCAGCAGAGCTTCAGCACCTGCTGTCGACTGCCTAGGATGCTTTTCCACCCCTTTGCTTAACTGCTTCCTTCTCACTCTTCATTTCTCAGTGTAGTCATCTCTTCCTCAGGGAAATCTTCCCTGGGCCCAGTATAGATAAAATTCTCCTATGTGATCATAGAACTCTGTTTTCTTACACCATCTATCCGAATTTATAATTGTCACATTTGTTGTCTTTGCTCCTCACTACTCTTAAGGCTAAATGAGAGCAGAGGTCTTGTCTGTTTTATCTGCAGAGCTTGGTAGAATGTCTGCCACATTGTAGGCACTCAGTGCATAATTGTTCAATGTGTGAAGGAGACAATGTTAAAACGCAGTCCTTTATACCTAAAAAGTACTCATATACTTTATTTCCACCTTGTTTTCTCCCTGACACAGATTCTCTTAGCCTATCAAGAATCCAAGACACATTTTGTTTATATGAACACTTACTGGAACTTAAGAATAATGACTATGAACGACTTACAGAAAAAATTAAGCAAATGGAAAATGTGGTCAGTGTACTACAAAAGGAGCTACCTGAAACGAAAAGGACAAAATTACAGTTAGAGCTTCAAAAAATTGAATGGGAGAAAGAGGTGTACAGTTTGAGGTATGATATTCTAGTTCTAAATAAATATACTAAAGATAATATATCAGAATTTTTGTAATTGCTGACTTACCTTCTGGGGATTAATGGGGGAGAAATTTTGGTCTTGTGGAATATGAAATTCTTGGAAATAATAAAACAAATGATTAACTGTGAACTCTTCTAATAAATAAATGCATATTCTTTGCAATCTTAGTGGCCATATAGCTGTCCATCATGTGAAATCTTGTTATTCATTTAACAAATCATAATTTGGGTTTTAAAATTATTTTGTATTTATAATTAATGATGTAAGGAACATCTTTTATCATTATTATTATTTGTAGACATGGTCTCACTCTGTGCCTAAGGCTGGAGTTCACTGGTGTGATCATACCTCCCTGCAGCCTTGAACTCCATCCTCCTGCCTCAGCGTCCTAAGTAGTTGGGACTCCAGGTGCACGTTCCCATGCTTGGCTAACTTTGTAAGCGTTTTGTAGAGACAGGGTCTCACTATGTTGCTCAGGATCATCTCCAACTCCCGACCTCAAGCATTCCTTCTGCCTTGGCCTCCCAAATCGTTAGTATTACAGGAGTGAGCCATCATGCCCAGCCCAGAGCATTTTTTTTTTTTTTTTTTTTTTTTTGAGACGGAGTCTCGCTCTGTCACCCAGGCTGGAGTGCGGTGGCGCGATCTCGGCTCACTGCAAGCTCCGCCTCCCAGGTTCACGCCATTCTCCTGCCTCAGCCTCTCTGAGTAGCTGGGACTACAGGCGCCCGCCACCACGCCCGGCTAATTTTTTGTATTTTTAGTAGAGACGGGGTTTCACCATGGTCTCGATCTCCTGACCTCGTGATCCGCCCGCCTCGGCCTCCCAAAGTGCTGGGATTACAAGCGTGAGCCACCGCGCCCGGCCGAGCATTTTTTTATATAAATCTTTTTCTACATTCCTAAACTGTTTACTTTGAATAAATTCTGCAATATAGAATTATTTGGTTGAAACGTAGGAACTTTTTAAAAAAATCTTTGATCAATATTTCTTAATTTTTCACAAGAATGTTTGTGTTAATTTACAGTTCAACCAACAGAGCATGAACTGGTCACTTTCTAAACCCAAAGTAATTTTTTAAATATTTATACAGTCTTATTCTTTTTGAAAACTTTTTTTTTTAATTTCATAGATTTAGGGTTCCAAGCGGTTTTTGGTTAAATAGATGAATTGTATGGTGGTGAAGTCTGGGATTTTAGTGCGCCCATCACCCGAGTAGTACACATTGTACCTCAGTAGGTAGTTTCTCATCCCTCACCCTCCTCCCACACTCCCCGACTTCTGATTCTCCGATGTCCATTATACCACTCTGTCTGCATTTGTGCACCCATAGCTTAACAGTGCCAGTGCCAAGGAGGTGACCCAGCTCTGGCACGGTGTCCAGGAGTTGGAGATTGAGCTGCAGTCTCAGCTCAGCAAGGTTGGTAGTTCTGCTGTAGACCCTTTGCCAAGGTGGGGCACAGGAAGGCTTTGCAGCCCAGGAGTGGGAAGAAGAGGAGTTATAATGTTGCATCCCTCTTAAAGCCTTCTCCTGACCCTTAGAAAGCAGCCCTGGAGAAGAGCTTGGAAGACACGAAGAATCACTACTGTTGGCAGCTGCAGATGATCCAGGAGCAGATCAGTAACTTGGAGGCCCAGATCACTGAGGTCCGGCAAGAGATCGAGTGCCAGAATCAGGAATACAGCCTTCTGCTCAGCATTAAGATGCAGCTGGAGCAGGAAATCGAGACCTACTGCAACCTCCTTGAGGGAGGCCAGGAAGACTTGTAGGTGCCCCAGGATTCAGTGCAACCCCTGGGGGTCCTTAGGCCTCTGATACTACTTCTGTCCCTCTGGATAGAGGCAGCTGGGGGAAGTTCTTATCCACAGGGTCTTATGGGTTGAGGACTTCTTCATCCTGGGGGCGGGAGGGACCTCAGTGCATTTGGGCTTTGGGGAAGGAGGATGGTGACACTGAGAAGGGGCTGCCTCCCTGCTCCAGGGAGGGGAGGGCTCCACAGTCCCAGCTGGAGGCTCTCCCCTCCCAGCTATGGTGCCAGCCCAGACTCTGTCCTCTGTCTCCCAGGAAGGAAAACAGAAAGATTCATGTTTGGGTTCTGACTCTGTCCAGGTCCATCCTCGTATATGGGCCTGGTGGGCCCATAGTGTGTGGGGGCCACTAACTTTTTTTTTTTTTAAGACGGAGTTTCGCTCTGTCACCCAGGCTTGGAGTGCAGTGGTGTGATCTCAGCTCACTGCAGCCTCTGCCTCCCAGGTTCAAGCAATTCTCCTGCCTCAATCTCCCGAGTAGCCGGGACTACAGGTGCGTGCCATCATGCCCAGCTAATATTTGTATTTTTAGTAGAGGTGGAGTTTCACCGTGTTGGGCAGGCTGGTCTCAAACTCCTGGCCTCAAGTGATCTACCTGCCTTGATCTCCCAAAGTGCTGGGATTACAGGCGTGAGTCACCACGCCTGGCCCAGTCCCATACTTTTAAAGCCTGCCCGAGGTCTGTTGGTCTGTTGTGGCTGTGATCATGGTTTCTTTACTTTTTTTTTTTTTTTTTTTTTTTTTTTTGAGTGGAGTCTCACTCTGTCACCCAGGCTGGAGTGCAGTGGTGCAATCTCGGCTCACTCTACCTCCCAGGTTCAAGCAATTCTCCTGCCTCAGCCTCCCGAGTAGCTGGGATTACAGGTGGCCACCACCACACCCAGCTAATTTTTGTATTTTTAGTAGAGATGGGGGTTTCACCATTTTGGTCAGGCTGGTCTCAAACTCCTGACCTCATAATCTACCCACCTCGGCCTCCCAAAGTGCTGGGATTACAGGCATGAGCCACCACATCTGGTCTTTTTTTTTTTTTTTTTGAGATGGAGTCTGACAATGTCGCCCAGGCTGGAGTGCAGTGGCGTGATCTCGGCTGACTGCAACCTCCGCCTCCCATTCAAGCAATTCTCCTGCCTCAGCCTTCCAAGTAGCTGGGACTACAGGCATGCACCATCACGCCTAGCTAATTTTTTGTATTTTTAGTAGAGATGGGGTTTTACTGTGTTGGCCAGGTTGGTGTCAAATGCCTGACCTCGTGATCCACCCACCTCAGCCTCCCAAAGTGCTGGGGTTACAGGCGTGAGCAACCACGCCTGGCCTATGTGATCATGGTTTCTATTCTCTGTTCCAGGCAAGCCCCACCAGGCCTGCTGGGTGAGGGTCAGGAGCGCGAGGTAGCTGAGGATGGCACTGGCCTTCGCTGCTGGGTCTCCTGGCCTGTTCCTCTCTTCCCGAATGTTGTTTGGATGTGCTGTCGCCTCTCTGGTTTTACATTAAATCAGTGAGAACTCTTGGATTCCCTCTTTGAAATGAAATGGTGCCAGGCTTGGTTCCGACCCCTTCCCCTGGTGGCAACCTGAGCCTGTCACCACGACCACAAGATGACAGCCTGTGATGACAGGGCACCCTCAACCCATAGTGGCCCTGGGCCAGAGCCAGGACTTTCCTCCCAAAAGCCAAGGCAGAGGCTTCACCCCTCTAGGAGAGGAAGGCCGACACCAAGGGCTTTGAGGGTGGGACTGTGCTCTGTTCACTGTCATTGCTGTGGCAGTGCTAATTTTTCACATACAAGGTGTCGTTAGTCACACACAAAAAAGCTAACTGATCACAGAATTCTAAACAGCACAATTCTGTCTGCAGCCTTGAAAAGCCTGGGACGTTTAGAGGTCTAGGAAAATATCCAAAGATAGCAAAAATATGTGTTGGTTCTGATTTTTTGTTTGAAGACACTTGTTGCTACAGAGGAGATGGAAAGCAGATTTAGCTGTAAAATTTATCAATGTTCCAAAGCAAAGAGAATAAATTGGAAATTGCCTGCATCCCGACAACACCAGCTGGAAGAATCCGACCTGTTATTCTGTTAGATGTTAGAGACACTTGGGAGCAGGACCTGGGAGGGGCCGTGGCTGGGGGCACTGCCCAGGGCCAGCTGGGGTGGCAGGCTGTGCAGGTTGCACACATTAGATAGGCCCTGGCCTCTGGTCCACCCTCTGCTCTAAGCACCATCTGGCACAGAGTGAGGGGCTCTACAAGCATCCACTAGAGGTTTTATTATTATTATTCCGAGATGAGGTTTCACTCCTGTTGCCCAGGCTGGAGTGCAATGGCACGATCTCGGCTCACCACATCCTCCACCTCCTGGGTTCAAGTGATTCTCCTGCCTCAGCCTGCTGAGTAGCTGGGATTACAGGCATGTGCCACCATGCCCAGCTAATTTTTGTAATTTTAGTAGAGACGAGGTTTCACCATGTTGGATGGGCTGGTCTCAAACTCCTGACCTCAGGTAATCTGCAGCCTTGGCCTCCCAAAGTGCTTCCCCAGGGATCTTCTGACCTAGCAATCCAACTATGACGGGCAGGTACCTGGGCCAGTGAAAGCTGAGTAACGTTAGCTGCAGCTCATCTGTGGAATGGAGACGGGTGTGGCTGTGCAAAGGCCTCGCCAGGCAGTGTCTCCCATCCTGCCTAAGAAGAGGTGTGAGGCAGAGACAGCAGGTGCCCAGGGTCCTCCGAGCTGGTGGATCCCTGCCCTGCACTTACTAGTCCATTGCCTCTGAGCACGCTGCAGCTCCTGTACAACAGGGGCAGCTGCATCTCAAAGTTGCTGGGAGGAGACAGTGAGGAGGTTCCCCCAAAATGTTCTGGGCCCAGACCCCAAGACAGAGTGGGCTGCTGTACCCTGAGTTGATGGGCACACATAGCTGACAGAGCCTTCCACTCAGCCAGCTTGCGTCCTTGTCTTCCCCTTCCCAGGAAGTCCTCCTAAGTCTATGCAATGCCATTCAGACAATAGTTTGGGTCTGACGAGCTGCTGTCTGTGCTGGGCTGTTTAACCTGCCATTTCCAGCTTCCTGACAATAAAGAGAAATCAGGCAGCTATAAGAACTGCTTGTTCCTTCGTTTTCATGTTTGTCTGTTTTATAAACCTTTTTTTCCCTCTGACCAGCGAGCAGTGCCAGATGCCACCAGATCCCTGCTGCTGTGGTGCAGCCGGTGGAACATTTTCTCAAGCAGCCACACGGGTCATTATCTTGGCATGGACAGTTAGCTGGCTGCCTCCGTCACATCTGCACTTCTCCAAAATAGGGCTACAGGTCCCCAGACCTAGCTAGTAAGGATAGCTATTCTTAAAGGTGGCAGAGAGGCCCAGAGCCCTTGGGCCTACCAGTTCCTGAGTAAGACTGGCTGGGCTGCAGACTTCTGGAATGCAGGGATGGCTCATGCACCAGGTGGCTGCAGGGGCTGGGGAGTGGGCTGCACCAGCACCAGTCCTACAGCTGAACTGGGGCTGGTGCTGTGGGTCCCCTTTCTCCCAGGGAAAGGGGATGGTTCAGAGGGAGGGACAGATACCCTAAGGCAGCCTTGGTTTTGAGGATTCCAGGGGTTCCCTCTATATTCTCTTTCTTGCCATTTAGTATGAGGAATCCTGCCTGCTCTCTTAACACACACAAGATTTGGTTGTTTTCTGTTTTTTGGAGTTTTTGTAGTTGCTTCCTCTAAACCCTCCCCATAAAAGTCTCAAAAGGAATCACTAGCACCTGTTCCTCCCCACTCTTGTCTGGTTAAGCAAGCTGTGCCACCTTTTGCTTCTCTCTAGGCTGACCTTGGCATTTCAGTTCTTCTTATTGGACTTGCTAGGCAGACTCACAGCCAAAAGAGCCTCCTCCCGGTGGCCCTGCAAATTCCTGGGCCACAGCCTCTACCCCCCAACCCTATACCTGCAGACAATGGAAGGACGCTGGTCCCTTGAACCCCCAGTCCACCAGACTGTGCTCCTCTAGGCCCAGCTGGAGGAGGGTGCCTCTGCTTTGCTCAGCGGGCCAAGGGAGTGAAGGGAAGAGGTCATCACTCAACTTCGGTCCAAGGGTCTGGCAGCGGAGCGTTTGTACAAACGGCAATTTCCTGAGATGACAAAGCCTCGCCTCATCAGGAACACATGGGCACCTGGTAGCTTACGGCCCCCGGGGCAAAGGAGGCAATTACCACCATCTGCCTCAGCAGGGGGAAGAATGCCTCCCCACAGGAGCCCCGGAGCTGGAGGAGAGAGTGGACACCAGAGGGCTTAACTGCTGGCACACTTGCCAAGTGGCCACCCCTGGCTGGGCTGCACATGTACCCAGCTGTGTCTGGCAGTCTTGGAGCTAAGAGTCTCACTGTTTTTGGTCTGATCAGGCCTCTTGCTCAGGTCCCAGGCCACGTGAGCTTCCAGCTGCCCACATCAGCATGGACCTCCAGGCGCAAGGAGTGAGTAAGCTGCCACGCAAAGTCATGGCTGGCAGAGGGTTGAGCAGCCCCAGGGATCATTTCACCGCTAACCTCTCAATCCACCAAGGAACAAGACAGGGCTAGGCGAGGGGAAGGACTCACCAGGCCCTTCAAAGTGGGGAGATGCTATCTTTGTATGCATGCCTTTAAAAAAAATTTGTTTTTGGTGTTTTTTTTTTTTTTGAGCCGGAGTCTCGCTCTGTCACCCAGGCTGGAGTTCAGTGATGAGATTTTGGTTCACTGCAACTTCCACCTCCCGGGTTCAAGCGATTCTCCTGCCTCAGCCTCCTGAGTAGCTGGGATTACAGGTGCGTGCCACCAAGCCCAGCTAATTTTTGTATTTTCAGTAGAGACGAGGTTTCACCATGTTGGTCAGGCTGGTCTCGAACTCTTGACCTCATGATCCGCCCACCTTGGCCTCCCAAAGTGCTGGGATTATAAGCATGAGCCACCATGCCTGGCCAAAAAACATTTTTTTTTTTGAGATGGAGTCTCACTTCTGTCATCCAGGCTGGAGTGCAGTGACTCAATCTTGGCTCACTGCAACCTCCCTCCACCTCCTAGGTTCAAGTGATCCTCCTGCCTCAGCCTCCCGAGTAGCTGGGACTACAGGCACCCACCACAACACCTGGCTAATTTGTTTGTTTTTGTATTTTTAGTAGAGATGGGGTTTTGCTTTTTTTTTTTTGAGACGAAGTCGCACTCTGTCACCCACGTCATCCAGGCTAGAGTGTAGTGGCGCAATTTCGACTCACTGCAACCTCCACCTACTGGGTTCAAGCAATTCTACTGCCTTAGCCTCCCAGGTAGCTGGGATTACAGGCACCCACCACAACGCCTGGCTAATTTTTGTATTTTTAGTAGAAATGGGGTTTCACCATGTTGGCCAGGCTGGTCTCGAACCCCTGACTTCAAGTGATCCGCCCTCCTCGGCCTCCCAAAGTGCTGGGATTACAAGCATGAGCCACTGTGCCCGGCCAAAATATATATATGTATATATATATTTTTTGAGATGGAGTTTTGCTCTTGTTGCCCAGGCTGGAGTGCAGTGGCACGATCTCAGCTCACCGCAACCTCCACCTCCTGGGTTCAAGCAATTCTCCTGCCTCAGCCTCACAAGTAGCTGGGATTACAGGCATGCGCCACCACGCCCATGCCTGGTTTTGTTATTTTGTATTTTTAGTAGAGACGGGGTTTCTCCATGTTGGTCAGGCTGGTCTCAAACTCCTGACCTCAGGTGGTCTGCCCACCTTGACCTCCCAAAGTGCTGGGATTACAGGCATGAGCCACCCCACCTGGCCAAAAAAAATTTTTTTTAACTGCAAGCAAAGAGACATGACAGAAGCCAGGGCTTAGGAGGGTTGAAGGTCGGGGCATCCTATCTAACTTCCAGGCCAGAGCTGTCTGAAGGAATCCTGATAAGCCCCAAATGCAAGCCTCATTTGTCACTTTAGATTTATCGGTAGCCACATTTTAAAGAGTAAAAAGCAACAGGTCAAAATTTAAAATATGCCTCTAATGCCAGATCATGAGGTCAGGAGTTCGAGACCAGCCTGACCAACATGGTGAAACCTCGTCTCTACTGAAAATACAAAAATTAGCCGGGCGTGGTGGCGCAAGCCTGCAGTCCCAGCTACTCAGGAGGCTGAGGTAGGAAAATTGCTTGAACCCGGGAGGTGGACGTTGCAGTGAGCCGAGATTGTGCCACTGCACTCCAGCCTGGGCAACAGAGCAAGACTGTCTCAAAAAAATAAATAAAACTAAAAATACATTTCATTTAATTCAACATATCCAAAATATTTCAATATGTAATCAATGGAAAATTAATGAATTAATGAGATGCTTTACATTTTTTTTTTTTTTTTTTTTGAGACCGAGTTTCACTCTGTCTCCTAGGCTGGAGTGCAGTGACACAATCTCAGCTCACTGCTATCTCCGCCTCCCAGATTCAAGTGATTCTTCTGCCTCAGCCTCCCGAGTAGCTGGGACTACAGGCATGTGCCACCACGCCCAGCTAATTTTTTTATTTTTAGTAGAGACAAGGTTTCACCATGTTGGTCAGGCTGGTCTCGAACTCCTGACCTCATGATCCACCCATCTCGGCCTCCCAAAGTGCTGGGATTACAGGCGTGAGCCACCGCAGCCGGCCGTTTTACATTCTTTTACCATAGTACGTCTTTGAAATCTAGTGTGAATTTTGCACGTATAACACATCTCACTTCGGTCCGGGCACCTTCAAATGCACTACAGCCACACACAGCAGGACTTGTGCTTGCAGAAACGGATGCTGAGGGTCTTGATCCAGGCAGTCAGCCCCATCTTGATCTTTTAGATAAAGGGCTCCTTTCTCTCCAAAGTGTGAGGCCAGAGGTGAAGCACAAAGACAGCCATGCTCCACTCTGTGTCCCGGTCCTTTCTCCTGTTTTCTTCTGGGGCCAGGGTTGCTGCCATCGGACAGGAGTATCCCACGTGAGAGACCACCTCAGGGCTCCAGGTGTTCCTGCCTGCCACCTGGCAGCCCTTATCAGAGGAGCTCGGCCTGATTTGATCTGGCATGAGAAGATCACGCCAGGAAGTCAGCTCTTGTTTTTCTTGCAGTGAATCAGTTAGCCCTTAATCTCCGGGGCTCATTTCCTTCCTGGAGGGCTTCTGCAGAGGGGAGGAAGCTCGAGTGTTCCAGACCTCAGACTCGCTGCCCTCCGCCCCGGGCACCTCCCCCTGCACAGCTCAGGTGCCTCGCCTGGCTGCTCTCTGTCCAGAGTCTGGACACCTCTCCCCAGGGCCCCACTTCCAATGACTGCCACCTCCCAGGGAGGGGCCAAGCTCAAAGGTGAAGCAGCCGGGCTTGGTGGCTGACACCTGTAATCCCAGCACGTTGGGAGGCTGAGGTGGACGAATCACCTGAGGTCAGGAGTTCAAGACCAGCCTGGCCAACATGGTGAAACCCCTTCTCTGCTAAAAATACAAAAATTTTCTGGGCGTGGTGACGGGCACCTGTAATCCCAGCTATTCGGAAGGCTGAGGCAGGAGAATCGCTTGAACCCAGGAGGCAGAGGTTGCAGTGAGCCGAGATCGTGCCATTGCACTCCAGCCTGGGTGACAGAGCGAGACTTTGTCTCCCAAAAAAAAAAAAAAAAAAAAACGGACCTTGTGCCAGTTGTCTGGAGTGAACGTCCCCTGGCTGCCCCATCATGTCAGTAGAGAACAGAGAGCCAGGCCCTGGGCTAGCAGGACACCCCCTCCTCTCCTATGGGATTGAGAGCCATGGGTGGGGGCCTGCCTGGCAGCAGGGCCTCTGAGCTGGCTGGAGGTGTTTATTAATCCTGAGCTCCGGGGCTGGGGCCTCTCCGCTGAGCCTGCGCCTGCATGTGCACGTCTGTTTCCAGCCCCGTCTGTCCTGGCCCAGCTCCTTCCCTGTCTGGGTGTGATCGCTGCTGCGCTCCCCTGGGCATGTAGGTGTAACAAGTCCAAACCTTCTGTGGGAGTCGGGCAGGCTCGGCCCCGCCCTCAAGGCTGTGCCCTTTCCTCCCAGACTGCTTATGCAAGAACAGGCATGAGTGTGGCCATTGTGGGTGCATGAGTGGCAGCCATGGGGCCTGGCTGCCTGCTGCCTCACCTGCGAGGAGGGGCATCCCAGAAACTCCCTTCCCCAGTGCCCAGCCACCCCACCTTGCCAGACTTAGCTGACCAGCCAGCAAGGACGCCTGCTGCCTCCTACCTGCCCTCCTGCCCTCCTTCGCCAGCCAAGCCCAGCCTGAGCCAGCACCAGCCTTTACGACCATGTTCAAGGGACTGAGCAAAGGCTCCCAGGGGAAGGGGTCCCCCAAGGGCTCCCCCAGCAAGCACAGTCGGTGAGTGGGACTGGGGGATGGGAAGCCGGGTAGCTGGGGTGGGGGTGGTGCCAGACCCAGGTCCTTGAGCCACTTGGCGGCGTCCCAGAGCCCAGGACCAGCCCTGTGCTGGCATTTGGTGTCCCGAGGCCAAAGGGCCCAGGGGTGGACTCTCTCCCTGCCTTGGGAGCCGCACACTCAGGCCGAACTTCAGCCCTGGCGGGAGGCAGGGGATGGCCTGGGGCTCCCTACATCCTCTAAGGGGGCCTGTGGGCCACGGATTGAGGCCGCTCAGCGGGAGAAGTGCTGGACAGAAGCCAGCACCGATGTCCTCCTCTGCCAAAGGCTGGGAGAGAGGAGAGCCTGGCTGGCTGACTCCAGCTCTGCCCCAAGGCTCTACTTGGCTGGGATGACCCCCGGAGCCTGGGTGCAGGGCATGAGGACTGAGGGGGCGGGGTGGGATCCCTGGGGTAGGGACGCAGGGGCTGTGCTGCCTCCTGCCAAAGCCAGAGCCCTCCCCAGAGTTCTCACCCAGGGCCTTGTTGTATTGAAGAGTTAGGGGTTCATGGCCGGGCGTAGTAGCTCATGCCTATAATCCCCGAACTTCAGGAGGCCAATGCGGGAGGATTCCTTGAGCCCAGGAGTTCGAGATGGTGAAGATGGGACAGATGACCTTTGTCCTGCACTGCCCATCCCCTAACACACGGTAGGAGAGAGGGCTCAGCTTCCTTCTTTGCTGGGCTCCCCTGTGTCCTTGTCACCTGCCCTACGGACGCCCTGGGCCTGACCCTGTGCCTGGCATGGGCCTCGAGGTTGGCCAGCATAGCTGGGGTCCCAAAGGTGGGGCTCAGGCCCACAGTGATGGGCAGCAGGGGTGTGGGGGCTCTGGGCCCTGGCGAGTCTGCCCATCCCCTGCCCACAGGACTGGCTGAACAGTGAGCAGAGCCAGGCCCTGCAGCACCAACATGAGACGGGCCGCAGCCTGAAGGAGGCCGAGGCGCTGCTCAAGGACCTCTTCCTGGACGTGGACAAGGCCCCACGGCTCAAGCACCCGCAGGCTGAGGAGATTGAGAAGGAGTGAGTGGGGCTGCGGCAGGGCTGGGGGTCCCTGGGGAAGACCCAGGCCCAGCCCTGACCTGCTGGCCACCTTCTTGACAGCATCGAGCAGCTGCACAAGCGGTTGACCCAGGAGTGTGCGGAGTACCGTGCCCTGTATGAGAAGATGGTGCTGCCCCCACAACGTGGGACCTAGGGTCGACTGGGCACGCGTGCTGGAGCAGAGACAGGTCAGGAGCTCAAAGTCACACCCCAGTGTGATCAGAGGGCAATGCGGAACTGCATTTAACCCAGGGCCTGACTGTAGGCTTGAACAGTCAGGGTGTAGGGGTGGCTCAGGGGTCTGGGCAGGGAGACAGCAGAGCAGACAGTGCAGTCAGGGAAGACTTCCTGCAGGAGGAAGCACATGAAGAGACCTCAGAGGGGTGAGAGGGCTCTGTTGGGTCAGGGTGAAGTAGTGAGGAGAGGACAATTCCAGAAAGAAGGAGCAAAGGCTCCTGCCAGGAGGAAGCCTGGGGTTCGACGGGAAGTGGGGATTTCTGGGCAGGTGGGCAGAGCCAGGTCATGGGGCATTCTCATCCCTGGGTGAGGAGTTGTGCTTTGATGCCACACAGAAGGGGTGTCATCTTGACAATAGAGGGACAGTGGGGAAGGGCCCGGGTGGAGCAGGGCGTTCTGAGGGCCCTAGAACTTGGCTGGAGGTGTCCAGGCAGGAGGCACGGAGGCTGGGTCACAGATGAGGCAGGACGGAGCTGGAGACTCCTCAGAGGCTGAGCCCAGCGTCTGGGAACCAGTGGGACTCAGGGGCCACTGCAGAATGGCCTCACCCCTGGGTGAGCTGCAGGGCGTGCACCCGGGCTGCTCCCAGGCTCGTCCACGCTCTGCCCAAATGACCAAGTCCACTTCTCCGGGTGGGAGGCGTGTGGGGTTCTCTGGCTCCCCACCGCGGTCCTGTGGTGACTGAGCCACCGGCTCTCCTGCAGAAGCAGGTCTGCGCAGGCCAGTACCGGCCGGGCATGGCGGAGCTGGAGCAACAGATCGCCGAGCACAACGTCCTGCAGAAGGAGATCGACAACCAAGGAGAGCAGCTGCAGAGCCTCGTGGGGCCGGTGGGTGAGCCGGGAGGATGTCACCTCCGGGGCCCAGCCCCAACCCCTGTTTCTCCAGTCACAGCCGGAGCTAGATCGGCTGGGCCCTGGGGATAGGGGTGGGTGGGGTATGGCTGGCCCAGATCTTAGGGGGCCATCTCCCTGCACCCCACCTCCCACAGGCTTGTTTCTCCCCTTGGTCGAGGCAGGATGCAGCCACCATCCGGAGCCAATACCGAGACCTACTGGTGAGCAGGAGGGAGGGTCGGGCAGGGTGGCTGCAGGTGGGCCTGGGTGGCCGCCAGGACCCTGCCCGGGGCCAGTGTTCCTGAGCGCCGCCCAATGGCGCCTTTTGCCCCCCACTTTCTCTCTCCCCACCCTGCTGCTGGCGGCGGGTCCTAAGCACAGAAGGCGGCGTCGTGGCGCGGGCAAAGCCTGGGCAGCCTGTACACGCACCTGCAGGGCTGCACGCGGCAGCTGAGCGCCCTGGCGGAGCAGCAGCGCCGCATCCTGCAGCAGGACTGGAGCGACCTCATGGCCGACCCTGCGGGCGTGCGGCGGGAGTACGAGGTCGGCTGGCAGAGGTTGGGGCCAGGTGGAGACGGCCAGGGCCATCCTGGTCCTCACCGCCGCTCCCCACCCGACTGGCCCCCAGCACTTAAAGCAGCACGAGCTGTTGAGCCAGGAGCAGAGCGTAAACCAGCTGGAGGACGACGGTGAGCGCATGGTGGAGGTGCGGCACCCCGCGGTGTGGCCCATCCAGGTGCGCTGGGGGCAGGGCGAGAGTGAGAAGGGACGTGGTGGGCGGGGAAGGGGGGGAGGTGGGGTGGACATGGGTGGGGGGACGGGGCGTGGTCCGAGGGCTCCGTGCTGCCGTACCCAGGCCCACCAGGAGGCCCTGAAGATGGAGTGGCAGAACTTCCTGAACCTGTGCATCTGCCAGGAGACCCAGCTGCAGCACGTGGAGGACTACAGCCGGGTGAGCCCTCAGGCAGGCGGCAGGGGCGGCAGGGGCGGCAGGGGCGGCAGGTCCCACAGCACACCTGCCCACAGGACAGGCACTGCACCTCTCAACTAAACAGAGCTGGCAGGGCACGGTGGCTCACACCTGTAATCCCAGCACTTTGGGAGGCCGAGGCTGGCGGATCACTTGAGGTCAGGAGTTCGAGATCAGCCTGGCCAACATGATGAAACCCTGTCTCTACTAAAAATACCAAAATTAGCCAGACGTGGTGGCGCATGCCTGTAATCCCAGCTACTCAGGAGGCTGAGGCAGGAGAATCGCTTGAACCCAGGAGGCGGAGGTTGCCGTGGGCCGAGATTGGTCCACTGCACTCCAGCCTGGGTGACAAAGAGAGACTCCACCTCAAAAATAAAATAAAATAGAGCTGTGTGGTTGCCACTCGGTCCCAGAGGGAAAGAAAGGCATGGGCACATTCTGAACAGAGTGAAGCGGTTCCCACGGGTGTGAAAATTGGTTCTTAATGGCAGAAAAATACCTTAATTCTTTTTATGCATGAAGTACAGATCCACATACGGCACCTAAGCTGTATAAGCATATCTGTGGTATTAAAATTTCATGGGGGCCAGGTGTAGTGGCTCACACCTGTAATTCCAGCACTTTGGGAGGCCCAGACAGGAGAATTGCTTGACCCCAGTAGTTCCAGACCAGCCAGGGCAACATAGCGAGACCCTGTCTCTATACAAACAGATAAATCTCTATCAAAATAAATAAATTAAAAAAATTTATGGGGATGAGGTGGGGGGAAGATAAAGAAAAGATTTCTTAAAAGGCTCTTTAGGAGAATAATAATGAAAAAAAATGGTTGAGAAATCCCGATATAATATACAACTGGGATTTGGGGGCAGATAATGTTTCATATATTTTCCTATAGAACCACAAGACTATGATCACACACACTGACAAAAATTCCGTAAAAGCACCTGGAATGCTTCTTTAAAGCACGGCTTCTTCTCCGGGGCTGGGACAAGTGCAGCTCCAATACCCTCTGTCCCAGCAAGAAAGACTTCAGGTGCTGGAGGGAGGCAGGTGACGGTGCCCTTCATTTGTGCAGGAAGGATGAAGACCAAGTGTTTTATGACCCACTTAAAAAAATTAAGTTCAGTGCACGAATAAGACCCCATTTGCAACAGCACACCAGTGATAAAAGGTCCTGCCACCTGGGTAGGAAAAAGAAAGACCGACCAGAGTAGGGGAAAGTGACAGTTTAGGTTAAGCTGGTTTAAGTTTAGCTGGTTTAGGTTTATCTGGTTTAGGTTTATCTGGTTTGTGTTTGGCTGGTTTAGGTTTAGGTGGTTTCGGTTTAGGTGGTTTGTGTTTAGCTGGTTTAGATTTAGCTGGTTTAAGTTTAGCTGGTTTAGGTTTACCTGGTTTAGGTTTTTCTGGTTTAGGTTTAGCTGATTTGTGTTTAGTTGGTTTAGTTTTAGCTAGCTTAGGGGTTACTGGTTTAGTTTAGCTGGTTCACATTTATCTGGTTTGTGTTTAGCTGCTTTGTATTTAGCTGGTTTAGGTTTATCTGGTTTGTGTTTAGCTGGTTTAGGTTTAGCTGGCTTAGGTTCAGCTGGTTTGTGGGGTCAGTGGGCAGCAGGTTGCCCCAGGCTCTGCCCTTGACTACCCAGTGAACTCAGTTCCAGGAAGAGGCCGACTCAGTCAGCCAGACCCTGGTGAAGCTCAACTCCAACTTGGATGCCAAGTATAGCCCTGCACCTGGGGGCCCCCCTGGCACCCCCACAGAGCTGCTGCAACAGCTGGAGGTGAGACAACCCCACCAGGACATCTGCACCCTACTTCTGGGAATTGGTCCTGTCCATCTTTCTGGGCCTCACCCCTTCTGCCTCGGTACCTAGTCCTATCCCAAGCCCTGGCCTGGGTGCTGGTGGGGGGTCTGCTCTAGCAGGAGGCTGGCCAGGTACCAGCAAGCTCCTCCCACCTCTGGATGTCAGTTTCCTCATTTGCAGTGGGACAAGGGCAGCCTGGGAGAGCTCTGAGGCCCGTCTAGCTTCTGCTTGGAGGCCTGGGTGATGCTGTGCCATCCCCCTCCCTGCAGCTAGCAGATCCCAGGATCCTAGGGCCCCAGAGAGGGGCTCCTTTTACTTTGCCGACTGAGAGACCCCTGCCTTCATGAAGGCCAGCCTCTAGTCCTTTTGAAGGACGGGTATGGTGTGGCCAGCCTCCAATGCAGCCTGGCCTGAGTCCCCACTGCCTGGGTCCCCAGCAGGCAGAGGAGAAACAGCTGGCCGTCACCGAGAGGGCCACTGGGGACCTGCAGCGGCAAAGCCGGGATGTGGCCCCTCTGCCACAGCGAAGAAACCTGCCTCAGCAGCCCCTGCACATGGACAGCATCTGCGACTGGGACTCAGGAGAAGTGCGAACTCCCCCACCTCACCCCTGCCACCATCCAGCCCCACCCAGCCCATCCCCTGCCCCTGCCCAAGCCCATCCCTGCTCCATCCCCAGCTGTCTCCTGCGCCCAGTTTTGCCCTACTCCTTCCCTTGACCCAGACCCTCCGCTCTCCAAGTCCTGCCCTGCCTCTTTTCTACCCCAGCACCTCCCACCTTACTCTTGTCCCTGTTCCAGCTGCTGTCCCCATCTGTCTCTGTCCCCAGCCCCTACTCTGCCCTGGCCTTGGCCCCCTACCCCTGAGCCTGCAGAAGCTGCTCCCTTTCTGTGCCCCCAGGTGCAGCTGCTGCGGGGTGAGGGGTATAAGCTGATAGATAACACTGTCCCGCACACCTGGGTCATGCAGGGCCCTGGTGGGGAGACCAACCGTGCTCCCGCCGCCTGCTTCTGCATCCCAGCACCAGACCCTGATGCCGTGGCCAGGGCCTCCCGGTAGGTCTGTGTAGGGATACTCAGGGGCAGGCTGTGGGCAGAGCAGGCTGGTCCTGTGCTGTCCAAGGCCATGGCCCAGCAGACCCCTGCTCAAAGGCCGGCCTTCACCTGAAGCTGCATCTACTGGAGCTGGGGAGGGAGAGAGGCAGAGTGGGGACCTCCTTCTCCGATCCCGCCTTTGTTCTAGGCTGGCCTCGGAGCTGCAGGCCCTGAAGCAGAAACTGGCCACAGTCCAGAGCTACCTGAAGGCCAGCGCTGTGGAGTCTGTTCAGCCCAGCCAGCATGGTACCCAGGGTGGCCCGGGGAGGGGTGGCTGTGGGGCTGGAAGGAGTAGATTCTGACTTCCGACTGGTCTGTGATGGGCAGGGTTCGCCTTGGGTTAGGGACCATCACTCTGGGGATTTCATCTCTGGGGTGGCCCTGCCCATCCCCTCCACCCTACCCCGACAGGACCCTCTGTGGGCAGCTGGTGGGGGCACCCATCTGGCAGTCTGGAGATAGGCCCTGGGCCCTCACCAGCACCTCTGCCCCCAGCTCCATCTGGCTCGGCCCTGGCCAACCCACAGGCCCAGAAGCTCCTGACACAGATGACCCGGCTGGATGGAGACCTGGGACAGATAGAGAGGCAGGTGCTGGCCTGGGCACGGGCCCTGCTGAGCCGCACCACGCCCCTGGAGGACCCGGTGGGCCGCATCCACAGCCGTGAGGTGGGTGAGCAGCGGAAAGGGGCAGCTGGGATGAGAAGCGGCCTGGCCCTGGAGCTCACACTTGAGGGAGGTGAGGCAAGTGCAGGAGCAGTGGCTGGGACGGAGGTGGAGAAGGGTGTGGACAGACCCGGGCTCAGACAAGCTGCTTCCCCTCCCAGCTCCTCCACTGACCAGCTCCGTGATCTCAGACCACATAACCTTCTGGGCCTTGGTTTCCTCACCCCTGAAGCAGACATAATAACGCCCAGCTCACCTGATCATTCAGGAAGGTTCCAGTAGGCCCAATGTCAACACCCCCAGGAGGTATTCTGGTAAAGCTCCTGAAATAGCAAGGAAGCCTGGAGAATCTTAGGAAGAGATGTTCCCTGGCTGCAAGGGGGAGCCTTCCTGGGGAGGTTGCAGCATTGTGTAAACTCCTTACCCAAGAACAGCAAGCTCTCTGCCACGTGGACTCAACACTCCCAAAAGTGCTCAAAGTGAAACCCACACCGGGCCATAGTCTGGGTTGTCCTTCCAAACCAGTTTCTTTTCTTTTCTTCAGACAAAGTCCCTGCATCACCCAGACTGGAGTGCAGTGGCGCGATCTCGGCTCACTGCAACTTCTGCCTCCCAGGTTCAAACAATTCTCCTGCCTCAACCTCCGGAGTAGCTGGGATTACAGGTGCACACCACCATGCCCAACTAATTTTTGTATTTTTAGTAGAGACGGGGTTTCACCATGTTGGCCAGGCTGATGTTGAACTCCTGACCTCAAGTGACCCATCCATCTCAGCCTCCCTGAGTGCTGGGATTACAGGTGTGAGCCACCGCGCCTGGTCTGTTTTTTGAGCTGGGGTGTCACTTTGTCACCCAGGCTGGAGTGCAGTGGTGTGCAGTGGTATAATCTCAGCTCACTGCAACCTCCACCTCCCAGGCTTGAGTGATCCTCCCACCTCAGCCTCCCAAGTAGTTGGGACCACAGGTACAACACTGAGCCCAGCTAATTTTTTGGTAGAGATGGGGTTTTGCCATGTTGCCCAGCTCATGTGACAGTGAACCGTAGATGAATATTTGGAGTCAATGGATGATTGCTAGAAAATGAGCCATGAAATGGGATGAGAACATGAGACAGTGTAGAAATTGGGAACATAAATGGCTGCAGGTCTAAGAATGTAACATGACATTATTGGGTAGAGGCAGAACATTCTAGGAGAACACTGAGAATGGGAGTTCAGGGTGTGGGAAATCCAGGGGAGTTCACTCAGGGCTCCAGTAATTGGTTTTGTGTCCTGAAGGGGCAGTCACCCAGCTGAATCAGAGTCAGGCTGACACTGACCCAGATCCTGTGACCAGGACTCTCAGCAATGACACAGAGGTGACCTGGGGGAGCAGTCATCTTAGAATGGGAGAAGGAAGAGCTCTCATTTGGGGCACGTGGACACAGGAAGAGGTGCAGGTGCTGGCCTGTGAACCTGGTCTTCTGAACCCACCTAAGGGAGGGACAAGTGGAGGGCAGGTACCCAGACGATGGTGGACAGTGGCCACTCTCGTAACTCCTTGAACTTCTTTTCCTTTCTTTCCCCCCGGGATGAGAAGGCCATCACAAAGGTATTTTTTCCCTTGTTTCCCAAGACTGCCTGAATTTCAGATTGATGTTTTGTAAGTGGGAGTGGCTGTGTCTTGACCTGGTTGCTGTTGAAGGAATATTGGAAAGGTCATGAAGCCAGAACTGTAACTTTCTGTGATAGAAACAGCCTGGCCTGTGTCCCTTCCCACGTCCCAGCATGCACAGGACAACACTCATCATGAGCTAAGGGGGCAGGTGTGAGCCACAGTGATACACATACTGGGCCACTTAGGCAAACCTTCTGTTGTTTTCCTCTCCTGTCAGGACCACAAATCACCCAGCCACGTGGTTAGCAAATGACTAACCCCAGCTGCAGCTCCAGGGACAGGCCATGTATTATCCAACCAATCTGAGTGTCCACTCCCAGTCACTATGATGGTGTCAGGGGAGACAGTGTGAGTGATCTAGACAAGTTGTCCTGAAGGCCAGGATTCCTGATCAGTAGGTCAGGGACTCCAGGTCTTAATCATTCTGGAGGGTTTGTATCCAAATGTGATTCCCAGGACGGCAGAGGTATTTTGTTCCCATGGGAATTCAGCCAGGGAACAGGAAAGGACATGGAGAAGGGACATCTCAGATTAAGTCTCAGAGGGAGATTCTGCTTTTGCCATCTAAAAAGAAAAGTTCCTGTGACACCTTTGAATGATGCTAGGGGGCAGTTTTCAGTGTTTACATTGTGGCGATGAGCTTAGGGCCTCCCCAACTCCCCTTGCCCATGAAGGCTTCCCAGCAGGAGGCTCAGTATGCCCCATCCTGGTCCTAAGGCAGCCAGCCTTGAGCCCTCTCTCCTCACCCTGGCTTCAGTCCCTCCTCCCTCCCCCAAACACATGCTGAATCCCACCATTCTCTCCAGTGACCCAAGCTGGTCCCACAGCCTTCACACTTCCCGCTTCCTTGTCCATCTTCTCTGAGGCATCTAAACTTTTCTGCACAAACTGAAGTCAGATCTTGTGTCGTCCCAGTCCAACCCTCTAATGGCTCCTCTCCCCTGCCCCCTGCCCACCGAGTGCTCCTCTCCTCACAGGTAGTTTTCTCTAAATGCATTGACATATATACCTGTTAGTCTTACCTCTTCTACCAGATGATGTAAGCTTCTTGGCTAACCCTTGGCCAAGAAGAACAGTGAGCCTTCCTGTTTTGTTCATCTTGTGTCCTGAGCCCCTTGACTTGAAGCTGGCACACAGTAGGTGCTCAGACCTCTGGGAATAAACTATCCTGGGTCACTCTGTGGACAGTGGACTCTGTCTTTGGTTCTGTCCTGAGCCATCAGATTCTCAGGGCAGCCTGACCCTGGTATTGAGAAATATTTCTTAATATGAGACAATATGACAATGTGTTCCTGTCAGGGCTGGATGTGTGGGTAGAATTGAGAGGAAGGAGACACAGTTTCTAGACCATATTCACTGCGGTGGGTATAAATCTCTAAACTTTGAGCAAAAAAACAAAAAAGAGAAAGAAAGAACCCACCAGGGCTGAGCCGCTGACTTGGCCGAGGGCTGGGGGCTGCACAGGGAGAACATCTCACTGCGTGTGCCATATGTTTTGGTCTCACAGTGCCTGCAGCACTGCATGAGCTTGATGTCCCTGTCCCAAGCTGAGCAGGGATAATCAGCTTCATCCTTGGGATGAGGAGACCAGAAATGCTCAGGAAGGCAGTGCTCACCTGCTGTGGGCCGACGACTGCTATCGTAGATGAGGAGTTTGGAGGCCCCACTGGGAACTTCTGGTATCAGGACCACGCCCTTGCCCGGTGTTGCTGCTGCTTCCAGCGCAGGTGCTGGTGTTCGTCTCCCCACAGACTCGGGCGCTGCAGATGGCTAAGTCAGCACGGATTGGGCCCTGGGTCCCAGACATTAGGACGAACACAGGGTGAGAGAGGCAGGACGGTGGGCACAGACACATGCACAATCCTTGGTCCTTTTATCTACAGCCCTGATGCCTGGCCCCAGCCACCTGTGTAGTAAATAAGAAGAGGGAGAAGGGGAGAATCCCAGGCCATGGTGGGTACCCCCACACAGCTCTGCATCCTGAGGACCCTCAGCTGGGCCTGAGCTGCCCAAGTCCCTCCTACTATCTCCAGCAGCCCAGGGCAAGGGGGGACACTTCATACAAACAAGTCTCCTCCTCTGGGCTGTCTAAGCCCCACCATGGGACCTGACTCTTACCTCTGCCTGGAAAGCTGACCCTGGGGCTGTGGACTTAGGTGGGGCTGTTCTGTGGCTCCACAGGGACCTGTGAGGACACAGCTGCTGGCCCCAGTGGGTGGGGGCACTGAACTCCAGTGCAGGGCCAGGGGCGGGTCTCCCAGCTGAGACCCACAGCACAGGCCTCAGTGTCCCCTGCTGCCCAAGGCCCAGATGCACCCATGTATGCTGTCCCTTCCAGTGCCCATTTTGTCCTCCCCAAAAAGGATGGAGCTGGGCAGTGTCCATGCCACTAAGTACCTGAGTCTCAGGTTTCCACACATCCCTCCTCCCCCTGTACTCACCTGCCCAGCTCACTGTGTGGTTTACAGGACAGTCCTGGAGCTCTTCCTCCCTGAGGAGCCTCCACTGGGGGCAGCAGAGCAAAAAACCCAGCAAGGACAGGGCAGCACCTCCTTCCAGGGCACCTGGAGCTGCTCCCTCCTCCTTCTTCCTGGCTGACCAGAGCCACACATGAGAATGAGTGTCTCTCTTTGGGACACAGTCAGTGAGGGCTCCTGAGTCACCACAGCCTGAGAACTGAACCAAGAAACAAAAACAGATACATGTTAGGAATGAGGAAGAGAAGCAGAGGGATACCTCCAAAGGCCTGTCTCTGAAATCTCCATGAACCCAGACACAGAGTGAGGAGAAAGCAGAGGTGGAAGAGAAGCATCCAGGCCATGGTGTGGACTTTCCAAAGATCCCCAGGACCCTCAGCCTGCTGGAATCTTGGACAGTTCCTCTAGCTCTTCATCAGCTCCCTGAGTGAAGATGTGTGTTTGGGTGCGGCATTATGCGACTATGGGTTATTTACCAAAACCACCAGCTCCATGGGTTCTGAGTGCTCAGCCAGGGAGCAGCCGCTCTGTCGGGGAGGCTGGGCTGCTGGGAGCTCTGAATTCGCCCTTTGGTAGAAAGCACCTGCTCTAACCCCCAACTCGGGCCAGTGAGTATGGGCCCGGGAGCCATAAATGAGAGCTCTGGGAGTTAATTTCAGGCCTTGCTCACCTCTGAGAAGATCCACAGCGCCTCCTGCTGGGATTAGATGACTATTGTTTGTACTTCTCTATGGTAAATAATTCCTCTAATGCTTGCTTGATTTTTAATTTCATTGTTACCTGTTCCAGAGTCCCTCTAGACTATCGTTTTTAATTTAATTTATTGTATGTTTCAGTTCTCTAATTTCAGCTTGGTTTGTTTTTATGACTTCTTTTTCTTTTCTGGGATTTGTTTCTTTTCCACTTGTTTCAAGAATGTTCTTGTGACCCACATTTACCTATGTAACACACCTGCACATGTACCCCTGGGCCTAAAATAAAACTTCAAAAAATAATGTCTAAAATTGCTGAAGGGATTGTATAATTGCTGCTTAAGTAATCTCAGTTACATAACATCAGCACCTAAATTATTTCAGTATTGGTGTCTGTTTTTTCTTATTTAAGTTGTGTTCTTCTGGTTCTTCATATGGAAAGTTAATTTTTTACTGTATCCTAGATATTCTGGATATTATAAGATTTTCTAGAGTTTTGTCAATAGATCTGAAATAGTACTTGCTTTGTTTTATTGTTTTTTCCTTTTTTTAACTTTGTCAGTATCAGGAGAAACGAGATACATTCCCCTTTGTATGTATTTAACTTCAGATTTTTTAATCAATCAAATCATATTGGAAATGAATCACTCTGTAGCCTGCTTTCCATCTGCTGAAATGTTTCTGAAGCCTCTTATCTCTCCCATCCTCTACCTTAGTCTTTTAAATTGAAGTTCACCAAATATGTCACAGTGTTACCTATAACTTAAGTAGGAGGAAGCACACCTTTAATCTGAAATGACTGCCATGATTGATAGAAAAAGTGATTGTGGTGAACCACTGGGGGCCTGAGGAACTAATGATCTGAGTCTACAGTAGTTGGAAACCAGCCTTCAAAAACAAAAAATGTGCTTCAGAAGTACAGGACTGAGGCTTGATCCAAGGTGTTAGAGTCTAGCTTCCCACCTGTATTTGTCCCTGTGCTGGTGTTGCAGATGCCACTGATCATGTAATACTGGGCGTCATTTTTGTTCTGTCCCCCTTTATAATCAGGGTGATTTTTTCTTTATGCAGAGAACTAGTAGATTGTGCAGGGGTCCCAGGACCTGATTGCTTGTATCCACCATTGACCCCGAAGACATTCACAGATGTTCTGTTGGACCCAGCTGTCATGAGATGCCCTGATGACAGCCCCAATTTTGGAGCCATAGGTGAATGTCACTCTCCCTCTAGGAGGTGTGGACAGTGAAAGTTCCTGTGTCACCACAACCTGGGAAGTGACTCCTGAACCCAGAGAAAGAAAAAAGATATCATCAGGACAGGAGACAAAACCTTAGAGAATATAGACACCTAGTAGTTTCTAAGTAATTTTTTTAACTATTGAAAGAATCATTGAGCAAATAAAGAAAAAACATACAAATATCTACCTTCCTAATTTGTGAGTTAAAAATAAAATAAAGTATGATTTCAATGTTCTTTGTTTTTTTTTAAATTTAATTTTAATTTTTAAATTTTGTGGGTACATAGTAGATATATATATTTATATATACTTATTTTTATATATTATACATTTTTATATATTTGTATTTATATATACTTATATGTATATTTATACATATAAGTATATATTTATGAATATATATAAGTATATATATTTATTGGGTACATATTTTGATACAGACATGCAATGTGTAATAATTACATCAGGGTAAATGGGTTATCCATCACCTCAAGCATTATCCTTTGTGTTACAAACAATCCAATTATAATCTTTTAGCTATTTTAAAATGTACAATTACATTATTTTTTACTATTGTCACCTGTTGTGCTAGCAAATACTAGGCCTTACTCATTCTTTCTGTTTTTTATACCCATTAACCATCCCCAGTTCCCTCCCCTCTACCCCCAACTACCCTTCCTAGCCTCTACTAACCATCCTTCTATTTGCTATCTCCATAAGTTCAATTGTTTTAATTTTTAGATTCCACATATAAGTGAGAACATGTGCTGTTTGTCCTTCTGTGCCTGGCTTATTTCACCTAACATAATGACCTTAAGTTCCATCTGTGTTGTTGCGAATGACAGGATCTCATTCTTTTTTATGGCTGAATAGTACTCCATTGTGTATATGTACCACATTTTCTTTATCCATTCATGTGTTGACGGACAACTGGGTTGCCTCCAAATCTTGGCTATAGTGGGTAGTGCTTCGATAAACATGAGAGTGCAGATATAGCTTCATTATATGATTTCCTTTCTTTTAGATAACATACTTAGGAGTGTGATTGCTGGATTATATAATAGCTCTATTTTTAGTTTTCTGAGGAAACTCCAAACTGTTCTCCATAGTAGTTGTACTAATTTACATTCCTACCAACAGTGTACAAGGGTTCCCTTTTCTTCACATCCTCAAAAGCATTTGTTATTGCCTATCTTTTGGACAAAATCCACTTTAACTGGGATGAGATAGTATCTCATTGTAGTTCTGATCTGCATTTATCTGATGATCAATTATGTTGGGCACCTCTTCATAAACCTGTTTGCCGTTTATATGTCTTTCCTTTATAAATATCTATCCAGATCTTTTGCCCATTTTAAATCAGATTATTAGACTTTTTCCTATAGAGTTATTTGAGCTTCTTATATATTTTGGTTATTAGTCCTTTGTCAGACAGATAGTTTGCAAAGAGACAACCCACAGAATGGGGTTCATTCAATGGGATTGTCTTTCTGTTGATTGTTTCCTTTGTTGTGGAGAAGCTTTCTAACTTGATGTGATCCCATTTGTTCATTTTTGCTTTGATTGCCTGTGCTTGTGGGGTATTACTCAAGAAATCTTTGCCCACTTCAATGTTCTGGAGAGTTTTCCCAATGTTTTCTTTTAATAGTTTCATAGTTTGAGGTCTTAGATTTAAGTCTTTAATCCATTTTGATTTGATTTCTTTTTTTTAATTTTTTTTTTGCACACAAAACAATAAACATTTTCTAAAAGTACATACAAACAAAAAGATGCATATCAAACATATTAGGAAGGTTGCACATGGGAAGACGGGGAATAGAAATGGGGGGAGGCAATTAAAGAAAATAAATGAGAGAGGGACTTTGTATGGATCAATGATAATAACTCAATCCTCTATTTGACAAAGAAGAAGGAGAAGGAAGAGGAAGAAAAAGAAAGTAGGATAAAGGATCAGAAAGGGAGGAAAATAGAAAAAATTAGAGTATGACTCCAGGGTAGACCTGTTTTGTTGTCGCTTGGTTGGTTGGTTGGTTTGTCAGTTGTATTTTTCTTTTTCTTTTTTTTTTTTTTTTGAGAAGGAGTCTCGCTCTGTCGCCCAGGCTGGAGTGCAGTGGCGCAATCTCGGCTCACTGCAAGCTCCGCCTCCCGGGTTCACGCCATTCTCCTGCCTCAGCCTCTCCAAGTAGCTGGGACTACAGGCGCCCGCCACCACGCCCGGCTAATTTTTTGTATTTTTAGTAGAGACGGGGTTTCACCGTGGTCTCGATCTCCTGACCTCGTGATCCACCCGCCTCGGCCTCCCAAAGTGCTGGGATTACAGGCATGAGCCACCACGCATGGACTGATGTGTATTTTATAATTGTTATGTGTTCTTGTTGAATATTTCATTTCATACACATAAAATGTCCCACATTTCCTGATGTAAATAATGTTCATTAAAATTATTTGGTCTGATACCAAGATAACCACAAGAGCTTTCTGCAGGTAAATGTTTGCATAGTGTATTTTTAGCATCCTTTAAAATTTAACACACAAGTAACTTTATTTTAAGGAAATGTATTTTTATCTGGTTCATCAATACATTTACATTGAATATAATTGCTGATATTGTGTGTGAGTTCACCTTTCTCTTTATTTGGGCTTTTTGCTTTATTTCTTTTTGCTCACTTTTTATTTTTCACGAATCAAGTGTTTCTAACGGTATCATTTTACATTAGTACCTATTTAGTTTTACATTCTATAAGTTCAATAGGAACCCTAGATATTGCAACATATAACTTCGCCTTATTAGTGCCCACATTATTTATACATTTTGTGTAATTATTTTATAACACAGAACCTCATAAAAGTTTACACAATGCCTGTTCTTTGTGGTAATTATGGTTGCTAGAGGTTGTATATGCACCTAAGTATGAATGATGAAAACCATTATCGGTGGTGGAGGTGGTGTTTTCAACATCAAAGTCATCTTACGTATCCAACACATTCCCTTCCCTGTGCTGTGACCCTGCAGGATTTTTCAAGTGAGTGCCTGGCAGGTGCCTGTCTCTTAAGCACCAAGAAACTGCAGAAATCCCCTCCACCTGTCTTTCAGAGATTTTGCCTCATCTTTTTAGCCTCTTAATGTGGGTTGGAATTCAGCATCTGTTTGCACAAGGACCTAATGGGGGTTTGAAGCGCTCAATCTCCAGTTTGTTTTTAATCCTCAAGGACACTGAATTACCCTCAAAGATATTTCAGTATTCTTTGGCATGATCAAGTGCGCACTTGCTGTTTAGCCCTTGCTGGCATCTGTACCCTCATCCTGTCTCGTCTTTTTGTCCCAGTCATCCATTCTATGGGATGTTTCCTCTCCCTTTATGGAGAATCTCAGAAACCTGCAGGCTTCTGGAGGCTGCCTCAGGTACAGGGAAGGGCAAGAAGGTGGACAAATTTTATCTTTGACAACAGAAACCTCAGCACATTTTTCCTGGACCATGTGGTGAACACTCTCACTCCTAACCCCAAACCTGACCTTAGTCACGGACACAAACACACGCCAAGTCCACGTGCCCAGAGATCTGGAATCACCAAGAGTATTTTCCTTCTGAGCTACCTGCCTGTGTGGCAATGCCCAGGCTGGGAATGTTTTATCCTAAAAGCCTAGTATATAGGTTGACTGGATATGAGGCGACAGACAAATGGAAAGGCCTCAGTCTGTCAGTCCTGGAGGAAAAAATGACTGCAGGAATGTCCTGAGTCAGATGACAGTCATGCAAAATGAAAGTGAGTCTATAGGCCAGGCTGTGGGATCAGATGGGAGGCTTGTGCCTCATGTCCCCATGAGACAGTGTCCTGGGTTAACACTGAGCTCTTTCCACATCCTGAACAGTGATTATCACCCGTATCCTCAGACAGGATCCCAGAGTATTGCAGGAGCTCAAGTGGCCAGCCCTAGAACAAGAGCCGGAAATCAGAACCCTGCAAGCTGGAGACCAGCAGGCATTACCATCTGGGGCTGGCCAATATGGTGAAACCCCGTCTCTACAAAAAATATAAAAAATTAGCCAGGTGTGGTAGCATGCTCCTGTCATCCCAGTTACTCGGGAGGCTGAGGCAGGAGAATTGCTTGAACCCAGGAGGTGGAGGTTGCAGTGAGCCTAGATTGTACCACCGCACTCCAGCCTGAGCGACAGAGCAAAATTCTGTCTCAAAAAAAAAAAAAAAAAAAAAAAAAGAAGACGTTTCTCCCTATAACCCACTCTATTCCCTGGATCGGAGTCCCCAACCCCCAGGACCATGGGCCGCACAGCAGGAGGTGAGCGGCAGGCAAGCCATCATTACTGCCTGAGCTCCACCTTCTGTAAGATCAGTGGCAGCATTAGATTTTCATAGGAGCAAGTACCCTATTGGGAACTGTGCATGCGAGGGATCCAGGTTGCGCACTCCTTATGAGAATCTAATGTCTGATATCTGAGGTGGAGCAGTTTCATCCCCAAACTATCCCCAACCTCTTGCTCCAATCTGTGGAAAAGTTGTCTTCCATAAAACCAGCCCCTGGTGCCAAAAACGTTGGGGACCACTGCCCTGGATAACTACACATCAGCTACATATCTATCTACTTATCCCCTGGTAACTACATGTCTGCTTTCTGTTTTTATGGATTTGGCTATTCTGGATATTTTATATAAATGGAATCACACAATATGTGACCTTCTGTGTCAGGTTAATTTCACTTAGCATAATGTTTTAGAGGCTTACACACATTATAACTCATACGGTAATCTATTCCTTTTTATTCTATGTAAATACTTTTTTTTTTTGAGACAGGGTCTCACTCTGTCGCTCAGGCTGGAGTGCAGTGGTGCTATCTTGGCTCACTGCAACCTCCATCTCCCAGGTTCAAGTGATTCTCCCATTTCAGGCTCCCAAGTAGCTGGAACTACAGGTTGGTGCCACCACACCTGGCTAATTTTTTTGGTAGAGATGAGGTTTCAACTGTGTTGTCTAGGCTGGTTTCGAACTCCTGACCTCAAGTGATCTGCCCGTGTTGTCCTGTCAAAGTACTAGGATTACAGGCATTAAATACTAAGATTTGTTTATTCATCCATTGATGGACATTTGGGATTCCACAATTTGGTGATTGTGAATAGTGCATCTGAATATGTATGTCCATGTACTTATTTGGGTATCTGTTTGTAATTGTTTTTGGAATATACCCAAGAGCAGAATTGCTGGGTCATCTGGTAATTTTATGTTTAACTTTTTGAGGAACCACCAGACTGTTTTCCACAGGAGCTGCAACATTTTACCTTTCCACCAGCAGTGTATGTACGAGGGCTCCAATTTTTCCATATTCTTGCCAATACTTGTTTTTGTTTGTTTGTTTTACAAGGCAGGGTCTCACTATGTTGCCCAGGCTGGTCTCAGACTCCTGGGCTCAAGTGATCTTCCCACCTCAGCCTCCCGAGTAGTTGGGACTACAGGTGTGCAACACGGCAACTGGTGCCAACACTTGTTATTTCTGATTTTGTTTGTTTTGCAGTATAACCATTCAAATGGGTATCAAGTGGTATCTCATTGTGGTTTTTGTTTGTATTACCTATAGTGACCAATGATGTTGAGCATCTTTCCATTTAGATATATTTTTTGTATGAATGCTTGTGTATCTTTTTGTTATTTATTTATTTGTTTTTTTGAGACTGAGTCTCACTCTGTTGTCATGTCTCGGCATAATCTCGGCTCACTACAACCTCCGCCTCCTGGGTTCAAGCGATTCTTGTGTCTCAGCCATTGAGTAGCTTGAATTACAGGTGTGCACCACCATGCTTGGCTAATTTTTGTGTTTTTAGCAGAGACGGGGCTTTTCCACATTGGCCAGTTGGTCTCGAATTCTGGGCATCAAGTGATGCACCCATAGCCTCTCAAAATGCTGGGATTACAGGCGTGAGCCACCAAGCCCGGCCTGTATATCTTTTTGTATATCTTTCTTTGTGGGAATGCCTATTCAAATCCCATTTAAAAAATGTTTTTGGGCCGGCCTCGGTGGCTCATGCCTGTAATCCCAGCACTTTGGGAGGCTGAGGCTGGCGGATGACAAGGTCAGGAGTTCGAGACCAGCCTGACGAACATGGTGAAACCCCATCACTGCAAAAAACACAGAAAATTGCTGGGCATGGTGGCACATGCCTGTAGTCCCAGCTCCTCAGGACGCTGAGGTGGGAGGATTGCTCGAACCCAGGAGGTCGAGACTGCAGTGAGCTTAGATCATGCCACTGCACTCCAGCCGGGGTGACAGAGCCAAACCTTGTCTCAAAAAATAAATTTTTTTTATCTGTTTGTTGTAGAATTGTACATTTATATATCCTGAATAAGACCTTTATCAGATATATAATTTGAAAATATTTTCTTCTACTTTTAGATTGTCTTTACACTATCTTGATAGTGTCCTTTGATGCCCAAAAGTTTTAATTTGATGAAGTCCAGTTTATCTGTTATTTATTTTGTTGTTTGTGCTTTTGGTGTCATATCTAAGAATCCTTTGCCAACCCCAAGGTCATGAAGATTTATCCCTGTGTTTTATTCTAAAAGTTTTATAGTTTTAGCCCTTCATTCTTTGTGTATGGATTTTTAGTTGTCCTAGTACCATTTGTTAAAAACACCATTCTTGGCTGGGTGCAGTGGCTCACACCTGTAATTCCAGCACTTTGGGAGGCTGAGCGGGGTGGATCACTTGAGGTCAGGATTTCGAGACCAGCCTGGCCAACATGGCAAAACCCCGTCTTTACTGAAAATACAAAAATTAGCCAGGCATGGTGCTGCATGCCTGTAGTCCCAGCTACTCGGAAGGCTGAGGTACAAGAATTGCTTGAACCCCGGAGGTAGAGATTGCAGTGAGCCGAGATAGTGCCAGTGAGTCAAAATTGCGCCACTGCACTCCAGCCTGGGCAACAGAGTGAGACTCTGTCTCAAAACAAAACAAAACAAAACACGAAAAAGAACCCCCCAAAATCACCATTCTTTTTCCTGCTGAGAGATCTTGGCACCTTTGTTGAAAATCAATTGACTATAGATGTAGTGTTTATTTCTGAACTCTTTTTTTTTTTTTTTTTGAGACGGAGTCTTGCTGTTGCCCAGGCTGGAGTGCAGTGGCGCAATCTCGGCTCACTGCAGGCTCCGCCCCCTGGGGGTTCACACCGTTCTCCTGCCTCAGCCTCCCGAGTAGCTGGGACTACAGGCGTCCGCCACCTCGCCCGGCTAATTTTTTGTATTTTTAGTAGAGATGGGGGTTTCACCGTGTTAGCCAGGATGGTCTCGATCTCCTGACCTCGTGATCTGCGTGCCTCGGCCTCCCAAAGTGCTGAGATTACAGGTGTGAGCCACCGCACCCAGCCTATTTCTGAACTCTTGATTCTACTTCATTGGCTTATATGCCTCTCCTTATGCCAGAACTACACTATTTTTGATTGGTATAGCTTTGTAGTTAAGTTCTGAAATCAAGAAGTCCAAGTCCTCAAACTTTGTTCTTTTTCAAGACTGATTTGGCTATTTGAGGTCCTCGGTGATTCCATATGAATTTTAGGATGGGCTTTTCTATAGCTGCCAAAAAATGCCATTGGGATTTTGATATTCACACTGAATCTGTAGATTGCTTTGGAGTATTCCATCTTAACGATATTAAGACTTCCAACCTGTGATCATGGGATGTCTTCCTATTTAGGTCTTCTTTAATTTCTTCCAACAATGTTTTATAAAGTACACAATACACACAACATAAAATTTAGCATTTCAGCCTTTTTTTTTTCTTGAGACAGAGTCTCACTCTGTCACCAGCATGGAGTACAGTGGTGTGATCTCTTTCCTTATTGATCTTTTGTCTGGTTGATCTGTTAGAAGTAGGTGTTGAATTCTACAACTTTTTTTGAGATGGGGTCTTGCTCTGTTGCCCAGGTTGGACTGCAGTGGCACGATCTCGGCTCACTGCAACCTCCATCTCCCAGGTTCAAGCAATCCTCCCTCCTCAGCCTTAGAGGTAATAAACAGTGAGAGCCAAAAGATTAATGCCCCTGGCACACAGTGTGGTGGAACTGGTATGTGTCCATCCACTCATGCCCTTTAGTGGCATCCTGTGTTCTTGATGCCTCGAGAGCATTGCTTTAACCACGAGTCTGTCAAGTGATGACGTCACAGTCAGAACTGGAAACGATTAGCCTGTTTTCTGTCATAGAATTTCTGGGTTCACTTCCCCATTACCTCTGGCCACAGAGACTGTCTCTGTCTCTAGCAAACACAGTAGTCTAGAGGGTAAATGGCTTCTCTGGCCAAAGAAAAGCCTACAATACATGGAGAAACTGTATCTGGGGCCTCCTCTAGACAGGGAAGAGGACGGCTGAGGGGTTTGGGTGTCCTTACTGGGCACTCCTGAAGCCCTCAGAGTCCCCCAGCACTCCCCACCACACCACAGAACCTGACTTGCCCCTCGAGGGCCTCCATCCTCCTGCCCCAGCCCGGCGGGCCAGGACGTGGCACCCCACTCTCCTCCACCATCATCTGCCAATTGTCTTTCCTGGGCCTCAGCCCTCTGTCAGCCATCCCCTGGCACATGCCCCGCCCATGGCTCCTCCCGGCACTCATCTTCACGTTCTTCCAGAGCCAACTCAGAGCAGATCTTCGAGTCTCTGTGGGTGTGAAGGATCCTAGCTTTAGCCAAGTTCATTACCCAGAGGAAAACACTCCCATAAAACATCTGTTTCCATTCACTTCTGTAAATATGACTTTTCTTCATGAAGGATGACACGCCAGGAAAAACCATGGAGGTCAAAGCTCACTGGACACAGTGGCAGGAGGAAACCTCCCCTGAAGGAGCTTGAGAGCCCACTGCATCTCCCAGGAACCCAGAGCAGAACCTGTCCTCCCTGCTAGTGCAGCACCACCATTCCCAACCCATGGGAGGGCCACTGTGCCAGCACAGCCACCCCAGGGGATGCCCCATGGCTGTTCAAGAAGTGCCTGTCACTTGTTATAAAGCCAAACCACATGGCAACTTCAGCCGTCATCTATAGTAGCAAATGGTTAGACAGCATCCAAAGGGCAGAAGGTAGGAAAAAACCCAAACCCAGCAGAGGCTGGAGCTGTGAGATTTACTGAAGCCTCTTCAGCTCATTTCACAGCAACAGGGGGAGGTCCTGGCACCACAGGCAGGCTCCACTCTCATGGGTGGTGACACCTTGCTCCCAAAGCTCTTCTTCCAAATGTGGAAACTGGGTGGAGGTCTCCAGCCTGCAACTGACAGAACTGCACTGGCAAAGAAGCCGCCAGCTAACATCCCATGCCCTAAGCCAATTCATTCCGAAGATCGAGAGGCCCCATTTCTAGGGACAGGTTCACAGAAAGCAAGGACACTTTTTCAAAGTAAATCGCTCTATCATTAACTGGATTTGAAAACTTGGGGAGAGAATGAACACCTTTCCCCCAAAGCTGTTTCCTCAGAAGTAAACTAGGTGTGAGGGGTGGCACTGCTGGGTGTGCAAGAGCCCACGGAATACTTGGGCAGCTTCCAGAAGCAGAGCCCTTGGTGCTTCTGCACAAACAAGGCCCTGGCCTACTGGGGCAAGCCCTCAGGCCACGCTGCTCTCTATGGAGCATAGGGAAGGCCAGCGTGGCTGGTGACTGATCTTAATTTTGTGCTAAATTAACTATTTTATTCCAGATTCTAACACAGACAAGCAAAAAGCAAAGGTTTAAAGTGTTTGGGGAGGAAGAAAAATTAGTTTTTTATGAGCAAGTCTACATATTCCTCCATAAGTCAGGCTGAGTGGGAGGACAGGGGGCTGTAACCCCCAGTGCCAGTGCTCCAGGGGAGGCCAGTCCATTGGACTCCGTGGGGAAGTTCAGGGTCCTAAACTCTAAAGTCAGATGATATTAGACCCTTGACAGCAACAAGGGTCATGTCACTTGCCCTTTGGGGCGCATCCCCCAGCATCTCATCTCCCTAGAGCATGACGGAGAACAGCCAGCCATGGAAGAGAGGCAAAGCCACACCAAGACCAATGGCAGATGGTGCCCACTGGCTCCGTTGCTGCCTGTGGCCTTGCATGCTGAGATTCCAGCTCCTCCCCCTCCTCAGTCAATTGACTACACGTCGGGAACTTTCAGGGCCTTGGACAAATGGTCAGAACAGAGGATATCACATCTCTGAGAGGCTACTGCATCCCCCACAAAGCTGCAGAAGAGAAAACAAGCTGATGAACATTTCAACATTCACAGTGTGTAGATTTAGCTTTTATTTTATTTTAGTTATAAAACGATTGCCAAAACACAAAGTTTTAGAAAAACACACAAACACAAGTTTTTATTCCTTTTTTAGTTGCAGAAAATAAATACAATCACATATTCCATATGCTTGTCTACAAAAGCATCTCTAAAAATGTCATTTGCTGGACTTGACAGTATAACCTTTTTGGCTTTTCAATTGCAGGTATCATACAGATCATTTTATTAACTTTTTAAGCACTTGGTTCAAGCAACTTTGGAAAAAGACTTTGTGAGCTTACAAATCTTATTCCAAGTGTTATTTTTTAAACAGTTAAAACTAAAACAAGGTCTTACCTTTTCAAAAGAGGAGAATAAAGTTTTTCTTTTATAAAAATTGCTCCCCAAACTCACAAACACCCAAACCGACATAAAAAGTTGGTCTATCTTCTCAGGAATCAACAAGAAGTGAGGTTACAGGGGAGACGGAGGAACAAACATGACGGTTCCTGTGAAATCTATCCCACCGAGCAGTCACTCTTATGTTTCCAGTTTGGCCCTTGGGAGTTTCCCTAAAGGAAAGCTGTTCAGTCATCTAAGCCTATGTTTCTGAAAAGGTAGGACATGGACTCCCCATTGTGGATCCGACGGATCGCCTCTGAAAGGATCATGCTGATATCCACAGTTTTAATCTTGGGGCACTGGAGCTTCTGGACTTCATGTGGAATTGTATTGGTGACCACCACCTGTGAAGCAAGAGAAAAAAAAACCAGAGCATCAGAAAGCCAAGTAGCTTCATGGTTTGATCTGGAAATGTGACAGCTTCTCAAATCTGAGGCTCGCCATGACAGGAAAACAGTGGATCTATGTCTCAAGTCCATGTTTCATTCATTCATTCATTCATTCATTCATTTATTTATTTATTTATTTATTTATTTATTTATTTATTTATTTATTTTTAGACAGAGTCTCGCTCTGTCGCTCAGGCTGGAGTCCAGTGGCGTCATCTCAGCTCACTGCAAGCTCCGCCTCCCGGGTTCACGCCATTCTCCTGCCTCAGCCTCCCAAGTAGCTGGGACTACAGGCGCCTGCCACCATGCTCAACTCATTTTTTTATATTTTTAGTAGAGACGGGGTTTCACCGCATTAGCCAGGATGGTCTCGACCTCCTGACCTCATGATCCGCCTGCCTCAGCCTCCCAAAGTGCTGGGATTACAGGCATGAGCCACCACGCCCAGCCTGTGTTTCTTAGGTGAAGATTTGATAACCGCACACCCACTAGGACAGGTACGGCAAAAAAAGATAATAACAAGTATTGGAGGGATGCAGAGAAACTGGAGCCCCCCACTCACGTCTGTGGAAATGTAAAATGGTGCAGCTGCTTTGAAAAACAGTCTGGCAGCTCCTTGAAAGTTTAAACATGAAGTTACTGTATGACCTGGCAGTTCTAAACGTAGGTACGTATCCAAGAGAATGGAAAACACATGTCCACACAAAAACTTGTACACAAATGTTTACTGCAGCACCATTCATAAGTTAAAAAGTAGAAAACAAATTTTTCTATCAACATGAAATACGAAGAGAGAGACAAAATGTGGACTATCCATGTAACAGTATTATTTGATCATAAAATGGAATGAAGTATTGATTCATGCTCCAACATGGATGAACCTTGAAAATATTATGTTGAGTGAAGAAAGCCAGACACAAAAGACCACACATTGTATAATCTCATTTATAGGAAATGTCCAGAACAGGCAAATCTAGAGAGACAGAAAGCAGATTAGTGGTTCCCAGGGACTAACGGCAGTGAGAGAAAATGTGAAGTGACAGCTAATGGGTATGGGGTTCCTTTCTAGGGAGAAGAAAATGTTCTAAAATCAACTATGGTAATGACTGCACAACTCTGAACATTCTACAAACCAATGAGTTGTATACATTATTATTATTATTTTTTTTTTTTGAGACAAGAGTCTTGTTCTGTCACCCAGGCTGGAATGCAGTGGCACAATCTCGGCTCACTGCAGCCACTGCCCCTTGGGTTCCAGTGATTCTCTTGCCTCAGCCTCCCAAGTAGCTGGGATTACAGGCGTGTGCCACCACGCCCACCTAATTTTTGTATTTTTAGTAGAGACGGGGTTTCACCCTGTTGGCCAGGCTGGTCTCCAACTCCTGACCTCAGGTGATCCACCTGCCTCGGCCTCCCAAAGTGCTGGGATTATAGGCGTGAACCACTGCACCCAGCCCTTGAATCCTTTCTCAGCCACAAAAGATCTCAGTCTTGTCCTGACTCTCTGTAACTAAAGACCAAGATGTGCCAAAAGCCCAGGCAGCTGTACCCACACACACCCAGACCCTGTTACCTCATCAATGGCAGACTCTTCAATCAGCCGGGGGGCATCAGAAGACAACAAGCCATGAGTTGCCATCACAAAGATCTTATATGCACCTCTTTCCTTCAGGGTCTCTGCTGCAGCAAGAAAGCTGTCAACATCATCAATGATGTCATCCTGCCAAAGCACAGATGGAAAAGAATGTATATGAGCACTTCTACAATAATAGGTTAGACAACCAGGAAAAAAAAAGGGTCTGCCTACATTTATTGTGAAAAATCTGCTCTTCCATTTGGCCTTGTGCAGACAGCACGGCCCCATGTTCCCATCACCGTGCCCCATGGCAGCCCTCCAGGACTTTCACATGAGCCTCTTCCTGCACAGCACCTGCCACTATTGGGGCTATCTCCCACCACACTCCAGGCTCCCAGGGGTAGCACTATTTTCTGCACCGTAACTGGCCAACACTGTGCTGTCATAATGCAGGTCACACCAGAAATGATGGAGGTATGATTTTCTTTTTTTGTTTTTAATGCACAGAAAAAGTGTTAAAAGATGTTTTTGACTCTGGGTAATAGAATTATGGGTGCCTCTTTCCCCCGCTGCTTCTTCTTGCTACTTTCCTTTTTTCCAAATTTTCTCCACTGAGCATATGGGAAATATGTTTTTTTACATGTTATTACAATGGAAAAAATAATAATGATTATTGTTTTTAATAATAAAATACCCAGTTCAGTGGTTTCCAATCTAGAGACTAGATTCCCAGGCTCCCAAGAGTTATTTTAAACCCATTATGGCATCAAACGTTGTCTAGAGTTGAATAAATATTCATATATTTATTTTACATACATATTATTACTCTTTAATTGCATACTGAAGTTACTATGATCAAAAATATACATAAAAAGGCCAGGCGTGATGGCTCATGCCTATAATCCCAGCACTTTGGGAGGCTGAGGTGGGAGGATTGCTTGAGCTCAGGAGTTCAAGACCAGCCTGAGCAACATGATGAAACCCAGTCTCTACAAAAACAGAAAACAAAAATTAGCCATGCATGCTGGTACACACCTGTAGTCCTAGCTACTTGGGAGGCTGAGGCAGGAGGATTGCTTTAGCCAGGAGGTAGAAGTTGCAGTGATCTGTGATCAAGCCACTGCACTCCAACCTGGGCAGCAGAAGCAGACCATACCTCAAAAAAAAAATACACACACACACACACACACACACACGCTACTTAAAAAGTCCTACTAGTAAAATGGTACAGCCACTTTGGAAAACAGTTTGACAGTCTCTTATAAGACTATATTTGCAACTACCATGCAAACCAACAACTGCATTTATAAGTGCAATTATCCCAGAGAAATTAAAACTCTGTTCACACAAAAACCTATACATGAATGTACATGGCGAGTTTTATGTATAATAGCCCCAACCTGGAAATCATCCAAATGTCCTTCAACAAATAAACTCTTGGGTGGGAAGGATGTCAGTGTAGCTATGAAAGGAAGCATGAGGGTGCCTTGCAGTGAAGGAGCAATTCTGTGTCCTGACTGTGGTGGTGGTTCCACAAAGCTACCCATGGTAAGACTGCATTCACACACACACACTACATACACAACTGGTGCTGTCTGAAGGACCTCTGTGGCTGTGGCACTGAGAATTTTCAGGCTGTGTTATATTGTACTATAGTTAAGCAAGATGGAGCATGCTGGGTAATGAATACACAGGATGTCCCTGTGTATTTCCCCCTACTTCCTGTGGATTTATAATTACTTCAAAATAAAAACGTTTTTTAAAAAAATGCACTGGCGGCCGGGTGCAGTGGCTCGCGCCTATAATCCCAGCACTTTGGGAGGCCAAGGTGGGCAGATCACGAGGTCAGGAGTTCGAAACCAGCCTGGCGAATATGGTGAAACCCCGTCTCTACAAAAAAAATACAAAAATTAGCCAGACGTGGTGGCGTGCACCTGTAGTCCCAGCTACTTGGGAGGCTGAGGCAGGAGAATCGCTGGAACCCAGGAGGTAGAGGTTGCAGTGAACTGAGATCACGCCACTGCACTCCAGCCTGGGTGACACAATGAGACTCTGTCTCAAAAAAATAAAAATAAACAAATAAATAAAAATGCAGCGGCACTAGAACAGGGGGGAAAGGTGCTACTGAATCCACAGCAACTTGTTACTATAGACTTTGCCAACATAAAGTAAGGGACAGCTATTACCCTGGAGGGTGATGTGAGAGATTTTTTTTTTTTTTTTTTGAGACAGAGTCTTGCTCAGTCACCCAGGCTGGAGTGCAGTGGCACGATCTCGGCTCACTGCAAGCTCCGCCTCCCAGGTTCATGCCATTCTCCTGCCTCAGCCTCCCGAGTAGCTGGGACTACAGGAGCCCACCACTACGCCCGGCTAATTTTTTGTATTTTTAGTAGAGACGAGGTTTCACCGTGTTAGCCAGGATAGTCTTGATCTCCTGACCTACACCCGTCTTGGCCTCCCAAAGTGCTGGGATTACAGGCATGAGCCACCACGCCCGGCCCCAGAGAGATGTTCTAACCTGAAAAGGGTGCGTACAAAATTATCAAGCACTAGGGATAATGTGAGGCACCCACTACAGAACTTGGGAGATGGGTGTGACCACTTTGGAAACAATTTGGCAGCACCTTGTAAAGTTAAAAATGTGCATACCTTCAGACCCAACAACTCCACTCCCAGGCACCTTGAAACTCTCACATTTTTGCACCAGAAAATAGGCACAAGGATGTTCAAAGCAGTACCATTGCCTCAGTCAGTTGTGTAGCAATTATACCAAAGACACAACACACAGCAGTGAAAAAGAATGAAGTACAACTTCCTGCCACTACACAGGTAAATTTCAATAACAGTGTTGAGCAAGAAAGTCCCAAAGTACACAAAGACATCATTTACATAAACATCAAAGACAAGAAAAAAAGACAGCATTTAAGGCCACAAACCCTCATGGCTGACTACAGGATCAAGATGGGCAGCTTTCACATCAGTGACAACCTCTGAGGCAAAGAGACCAGGGTAAGCCCAGAGGAGGCCTCTAGGTACCTGGAGATAGTCTATGCCTCAAGTGAGCTAGCGGGTACCCAGTGTTCATTCTATTCTTTAAAATATACAGGTATTAAGTGCACTCTTTTTGTGCACTGGTCTTATGATGTGTGAAAGGATGCATGTTTCGAACAGTTATAATCAACTTTGTACTTTACTTTTTTTTTTTTTTTTGAGATAGAATCTCACTCTTTCTCCCAGGCTAGAGTGCAGTGGCAAAATCTTGGCTCACTGCAACCTCCGCCTCCCAGGTTCAAGCGATTCTCCATGATCAGCCTCCCAAGTAGCTGGGATTACAGGAGTGTGCCAACATGTCCAGCTAATTTTTGTACTTTTAGTAGAGATGGGGTTTCACCATGTTGGCCAGGCTGGTCTTGAACTCCTGACCTCAGGTGATCCGTCCGCCTCGGCCTCCCAAAGTACTGGGATTACAGACATGAGCCACTGTGCCTGGCCTGTACTTTACTTTTATCACAGAATAATATCTCATGTTATGACAGGATGACTTTTTTTTTTTTTTTTTTTCTGAGACACAGCCTCACCCTGTCACCCAGGCTGGAGTGCAGTGGCATGATCTCGGCTCACTGCAACCTCTGAGCCCCAGGCTCAAGGGATCCTCCTGCCTCAGCCTCTCAAGTAGCTGGGACTACAGGTATGTGCCACCAAGTTCAGCTAATTTTTGTATTTTTTGTAGAGACGGGGTTTCGCCATGTTGCCCAGGCTGGTCTTGAACTCCTGAGCCCAAGCGATTGGCCTGCCTTGGCGTCCCAAAGTGCTGGGATTACAGGCATGAGCCAACGCGCCCAGCCAGTAGTTAGCAATTTTAAAATAAACAATAGCATTTTCCAATTTCTGGGCCAAAGCAAACATTTAGCACAAGGCACCAATTTAATAAGAATTATCTGGCCATACTACTATCCTTAGGCCTTTATATGCCGAGAATTAACAAATAAATTGGCCAGGTGCAGTGGCTCACGCCTGTAATCCCAACACTTTGGGAGGCCGAGGCAGGTGGATCACTTAAGTTCAGGAGCTTGAGACCAGCCTGGCCAACATGGTGAAACCCCATCTCTACTAAAAATACAAAAATTACCTAGGTGTGGTGGCAGGCACCTGTAATTCCAGCTACTTGGGAGGCTGAGGCAGGAGAATCGTTTGAACCTGGGAGGCAGAGGTTGCAGTGAGCCGAGATTGTGCCACTGCACTCCAGCCTGGGCGACAGCGAGTCTCTGTCACAAAATCAATCAATCAATCAACAGAATAACAATGGCAAATACTAGAATTAATAATGAAAGAGGTCTACATACCACGATGATGGCAATCCTTCCTCCAACATCACCCACAACAGTGATTGGGGGCTTTTCTTTAGGAATCAGCACTGGTTGGAATAAAACACACACACCAAAATTTTTATATTAAAAAGTAAAACAAAACTTTAAAGAAGTTAGTATCTCAAGATAAAAACATTCAACCAACTAGGAATAGAAGGGAATTTCCTCAATCTGATTAAGGGCAACTACAAAAACCCACAGCTAACTTGTACTTTATGGCCGAAGGCCAAAAGCTTTCCCCTAAGATCAGGAACAAGACAAGGATGCCCACTGCACCACTGCCATTCACCATCATACTGGATACTCTAGCAAGGGAAATGAAAGGCATCCAGATCAGAAAGGAAAAGTAAAACTATCTCTATTAGCAGATGACATGTTCCTACATATTGAAAATGCCCAAGAATCCACAAATCCACCTACCAAAGCTAATATACGAATTCAGCCAAGTTGCCAAGTACAAAATCAACACACATAATCAGCTGCTACACAGCAGCACTGAACAATCAAAGGAGGGAATTGAGAAAGCAATTCCAGGCCGGGTGCAGTGGCTCACGCCTGTAATCCCAGCCCTTTGGGAGGCTGAGGCGGGCTGATCATGAGGTCAGGAGATCGAGACCATCCTGGCTAACATGGTGAAACCCCATCTCTACTAAAAATACAAAAAAAAAAAAAAAAAAAAATTAGCCAGGTGTGCTGGTGGGCGCCTGTAGTCCCAGCTACTTGGGAGGCTGAGGCAGGAGAATGGCGTGAACCTGGGAGGCAGAGCTTGCAGTGAGCCAAGATCGCACCACTGTACTCCAGCCTGGGCGACAGAGCGAGACTAAAAAAACAGAAATCAATTCCATTTACAAAAGGAGGCAAAAGAATAAAATACCAGGAATAAATTTAACCAAGGACTTGTGAAAACTACAAATCATTATTGAAAGAAATTTAAGAATAGGATTCTTGGCCAGGAGCAGTGGTTCACATCTGTAATCCCAGTACTTTGGGAGGCCGAGCTGGGTGGATTTCTTGAGCCCAGGAGTTCGAGACCAGCCTGGGCAACACAGTGAAACACCATCTCTACAAAAAAAAATACAAAAATTAGCCAGGTTTGGTGGTAGCACATGCCTGTAGTCCCAGCTACTCAGAGGGCTGAGGTGGGAGGATCACTCGATCCTGGGAGGTGGGGGTTGCACTGAGCCAAGATCATGCCACTACACCCCAGCCTGGGCAATAGGGCGAGACCTTATCTCAAAAAAATAAGAAAAAAAAAAAAAGAAAGAAAACAGAATTCTTAGATATTATACTGAAAGACAAGCAACAAAAATATAAATTGGACTTAATCAAAATTAAAATCTTTTGTGGCTGGGCGTGGTGGCTTGCGCCTATAATTCCACACTTTCGGAGGCTGAGGAGACAGGATTGCTTGGGCTCAGGAGTTCAAAACCATCCTGGGCAACACAGTGAGACCCCATCTCTACAATTTTTTTTTTTGTTGTTAATTACCCAGGCATGGTGATGTGCACCTGTACTCACAGCTACCCAGAAGGCTGAGGCAAGAGGATCACTTGAGCCTGGGAGGTTCCGAGGCTGCACTGAGCCATGATCATGCTACTGCACACTCCAGCCGGAATGACACAGTGAGACCCTGCCTCAATAAAAAATAAATAAAAAAGAGAGCCAGGCACAGTGGCTCATGGCTGTAATCTCAGCACTCTGGGAGGCTGAGGTGGGTGGATCACGAGGTCAGGAATTCGAGACCAGCCTGGCCAACATGGTGAAACCCCCGTCTCTACTAGAAATACAAAAAATTAGCTAGGCATGGTGGCACGCACTTATAATCCCAGCTACTAGGGAGGCTGAGGCAGGAGAATTGCTTGAACCCAGGAGGTGGAGGTTGCAGTGAGCGGAGATGCACCATTGCATTCTGGCCTGAATGACAGAGCAAGACTCCGTCTCAAAATAAATAAATAAATAAATAAATAAATAAATAAATAGGGCGAGGCACGGTGGTTCATGCCTGTAATCCCAGCACTTTGGGAGGCCGAGGCGGGTGGATTATGAGGTCAGAAGATCGAGACCATCCTGGCTAACACGGTGAAACCCCGTCTCTACTAAAAATACAAAAAATTTGCTGGTGTGGTGGCAGGCGCCTGTAGTTCCAGCTACTTGGGAGGCTGAGGCAGGAGAATGGCGTGAACCTGGGAGGTGGAGCCTGCAGTGAGCCGAGATCACGCCACTGCACTCCAGCCTGGGTGACAGAGCAAGACTCCGTCTCAAAAAATTAATTAATTAATTAATTAATAAAATAAAAATAAAAAAATAGATAAAAATAAAAAAGTAAAAAAAAAAATCCTACAGAATGGCAGAAAATATTTGCATATCATGTATCTGGTAAGAGTCTAGTATCCAAAATATATAAAGTAGGCTGGGCATGGTGGCTCATGCCTGTAATCCCAGCACTTTGGGAGGCCGAGGTGGATAGATTGCCTGCCTGAGTTCAGGAGTTTGAGACCAGCCTGAGCAACACGGTGAAACCCTGTCTCTATAAAAAAAAATACAAAAATTAGCAGGGTGTGGTGGTGCATGTCAGTAGTCACAGCTACTTAGGGGGCTGAGGTGAGAGGAACACTTGGGCCCGGGAGGTCAAGGCTCCAGTGAGCCACGACTGCACCACTGCACTCCAGCCTGGGTGAGACAGTGAGGCCCTGTCGCACAAAAAAAAAAATACATAAAGAACTTTTATAATTCAACAATAAAAAATAACAATAAAAAATACATAAAGAACTTTTATAATTCAACAATAAAAAGACAAACCGAGTTCAAAAGTGGCCAAAGGATTTCAATAGATATTTCTCCAAAGATATACAAATGAAGTCATTAGCCATTAGGGAAATGTTTATCAAAATCACAATGAGATGCCACTTTATGCCCACTGGGCTGGCTACAATAAAAAAGTAGAAAATAAGTGTTGATGAGGATGTGGAGAAACTGGAATCTTTGTACATTACTGGTAGGAATATAAAATGGTGCAGCTGCTGTGAAAAAAGAGTCTGGCAGTTCCTCAAAAAGTTAAACATACACCAAATGACCCAGCAATTCCGATCCCAGGTATAGACCATGAGAAATGAATCATCTATCCACACAGAAAACTCATACATGAATATACAGAGCAGCATAGCCAGAAGTGGAAACAACCCAAATTCCTTTCAAATGCTGACAATGAAACATTATCCAGCCATCAAAAGCAATGAAGTACTGACAAGTGCTATCACACGGATGAACCTCAAAAACATGCTCAAAGAAAGAAGCCAGATACAAAAGCCCACATATTATATGATTCCATTTATATGAAGTGTCCAGATTAGGCAAACATCCACAGAAACAGAAAGGAGATAAGTGGTTGCCAGGGGCTGGGGGACGGCGGCATGGTGAAACTACTTAATGGGTGCAGGGTGTTCTTCTGGGGCAATGAGAAGTTTTGAAACTAGAAAGAAATGCTAACTGCACAAAACTGTGAATATACTGAAAGCCAGTAAATTTTATACTTTTAAATGGTTAATTCTATGTTATGTGACTTTGACTTCAATTTTCTTTTAAGGCAATGTCACAAAAAGAAAAAGTGAAAGTACTGTTCTAGATTGGGGCTTTTCAACTGCTGAGATCTTGGGCCAGACACGTTTATGCTGTAAGGGACCACCCTGTGTACTGTGAGAAGTTTAGCAGCATGCTTGGCCTCTACTCACTAGATGCCAGTAGCCACCCCCTTGACTGTGACAATCAAAACTATCTCCAGACATTTCCAAATGACCTCTAGGAGACAATGTCCACTCCCTAATTGAGAACCACTACTCTAGATTGAAAGAGATGAAAGACATATGACAACCAGAGGCAAAATGTGTGACCTTAGGTGAGCATCAGAAGAGGACAAAAATGTATAACAAAACAAAGCAAAGCAAGATAAATTCCAGAACTGAAGTGACTTTTTACATTTTCAACAGTCCTACTCCCAGGACAGTTGACCTCAATGCCGGTGAAAAAGTATAATGAATCACCCTTTAGGAAATCAATTTGACAAAAAGCCTTATATTCATACCTTCTGACTCATTAATCTCACTTTTAGAAGCTTGAAATGAAATAAGCCAAAGTATGGGAAAAGTGTTTTATCCACATATATTCACTGCCACATTATAAGGGCAAAGAACAGAAGAAAACATAAAAACCCCAAATTAGGCTGTGGTTGGGTGGTCTAAGCCACATTCATACGATGGGGTATTAGCCATAAAAATGCTGTTTACAAGAGGCTGAGGTGGACAAATCGCTTGAGCCTGGGAGGTCAAGGCTGCAGTGAGCCGTGACTGTCACTGCACTCCAGCCTGGGTGACAAAGTGAGACCCAGTCTCAAAGAAAAAAAAAAGAAATTGCTGTTTCTTTTGAAAGTTTCTGGTGACCTGAGATGACACGTCGGGCAGCTGGGAGAAGGAGGCAGCGACATGCACAACTATGTATTAAGCATGCATCGCAGCTCTATGAAAATAAGGGTGAAAAACTAAAAAGAGGCTCACCAAATTAAAGTGGTGTGTCTTTGAATAGTGGGATCAAGCACTAATTATTATTTTCTTCTTTTATGGATAATATTTTCAAATATTATATATAGTGCTTATATTCTGAAAAAGTATTTTCATTGTTTTTTAGTAGGCATATTTTCATCTATAAGAAATCAGAGGATATAAAACAATTTTTAAAATCTAATACTAAATAACAAAATCTTTATAATCGAGATGCTACAGGAAGAATGCTTTCTTTTCCCTTCATATATTATTTGCTAGTACCTTAAAAAAGTATTCTATGTAAGGTGTCCAATCATCAAATGTATAAAAACAATCCAATATTTAGGATCTGTGAAACTAAAATTCTACTGCATTCCCAAAGACAGCCTGTAGTGATCACTACTTGAGTCAAAACATAGAAACATTAAAATTATGAATGAAACATAAAGATCACATGAGTAAAGAAATATTAGAGGGCCGGGCGCGGTGGCTCACGCTTGTAATCCCAGCACTTTGGGAGGCCGAGGCGGGCGGATCACGAGGTCAGGAGATCGAGACCACGGTGAAACCCCGTCTCTACTAAAAATACAAAAAATTAGCCGGGCGTGGTGGCGGGCGCCTGTAGTCCCAGCTACTCGGAGAGGCTGAGGCAGGAGAATGGCGTGAACCCGGGAGGCGGAGCTTGCAGTGAGCCGAGATTGCGCCACTGCACTCCAGCCTGGGCGACAGAGTGAGACTCCGTCTCAAAAAAAAAAAAAGAAATATTAGAAAGAACATAGAGATCATCCAGTCCCATGACCTCATTTCCAGATGGGAAACTGTAGTTCAGTGTCTGCAGTCCAGAGTCCACTCCCAAAGGCCACACCGAAAGCTAACACCTGGCAAGTTCCAAAGATGCAGCGCTCATCTAAAGACTGCCAACGCGTTCCTCATCACAGCCCGTGCGCTTACAGGACTGAAGAGGAACATATATTCTTTCATGCTCCCAGGCATGGCTCATCTCACCAATGGTCCCAGCCAGCCCTTGCAGGGTTCTGCTGAGGTTCCTAGATACAAGCCCCTCTGAGGCCAGGCAAGGATTCTGAAAGGGAGCAGCAGCCCCAGGCCTACCCCCCAGCACCAACAGCCTGGGCACGTGAGGCTGTGGGAAATGCACACACAAGCAAAAGGCTTTGAGGTCCTGAGCCAAACACTTTATTAACACCCTCCCAGCCCCAAATCCTGAACCCTGGCTCTATCTCCTGCCTTCCTCCTTGTTAAATCCCCATCACTAAGACCAAGAGACCCAAGAGCACAGTAGAAAAAGCACAGGTTTTAGTCAGACATGTCCAGCTCGTCACTATGTGACTGCAAGGAAGTCGCTTTCTCTTTCTGATCCTGTTTATCTATAAAGTGGAAAATCATCACTCAATTAAAAGGGCTGTACTGGAGACTAATACACTAAAAATATTCATTCCCTCCTGCTATCTTTTTTAGAGACAGGGTCTCACTCTGTCACACAGGCTGGAGTGCAGTGGCACCATCATGGCTCACCGCAGCCTCGACTTCCTGGGTTCAAGTGATCCTTTCACCTCAGACTCTCAAGTAGCTGGGATTACAGGTACACCACCATGACTGGCTAATTTTTTTTTTTTTTTTTTTTGAGAGGTAGTCTCACTGTGTTGCCCAGGCTGGAGTGCAGTGGCACAATGTCAGCTCACTGCAACCTCTGCCTCCTGGGTTCAAGTGATTCTCCAGCCTCAGTCTCCTGAGTAGCTGGGATTACAGGCACGCGCCACCACACCTGGCTAATATTTATATTTTTAGTAGAGACAGGGGTTTCACCATGTTGGTCAGGTGGATCTTGAACTCCTGACCTCATGATCCACCCACCTCGGCCTCCCAAAGTGCTGGGATTACAGGCGTGAGCCACTGCACCCAGCCGCCTGGCTAATTTTTAAACTTTTTGTAGAAACGGGGTTGTGCTATGTCACCCAGACTGGTCTCAAACTCCTGGGCTCAAGCAAACCTTCCACCTCAGCCTTCCAAAGTGCTAGGATTAAAGGAGTGCGCCAAAGTACCTGGCCTCCTTCCCATCATCTTTTTAACATTTCTCAATGTGCTCTGTCACTTTCATTCCCATTGTTACCAAACCCTAGAGCAACAACGCACAACAGAAATACAAAGTGACAAATGAAAGCCACATATGCAATTTCAGATTTTCTAGTAGCCACATTACAAAAGCACAAAAAAAGGTAAAATTAATTTTAATAACATGTTTGATTTGATTCAATATATCAAAATATTACCATTTTAACACAGAATCAATAAAACTTCAATAATGAGATATTTAAAGTTTTCAGATTAGGGGTGTGTGTCCTTCACACTCCCACTGCTCCCCACCCCATTCCCAGTGCGCAGGAGCCACACATAGCTGGTGGCCACCCGACCGGACAGCACAGCCCAAGAGATCAAGCTCTCCTCCCATGTGCCTGCTCAACATCATCAGCCTCCCGGATCTGGCCTCTGCACTTCCAGTTTCTCTTCCATGCAACCTATCTCAAACACAGATGCAGGCCTGGCCTGCTGAACACTAAATGGCCCGGATCGAGAGCCTTCGTGGGCCGCCTTCTAGGATGCGAGTGTATTTACTGGTATTCAAAGTCTTCCTCGGTTGGCTTCCCACAGATACTGCTACCTTAGTCCATCTCTTCCCTCCAGGGGCCTCCTGGTAGTCAGGCTAGTGTCCTCCTGGCCACACCATGGCCCATCACTGAACGTCTCATCACTGCAGTGTCCTATCTCACTCACATAAGGCAGGCAGCGCTGGGCCCTGAGGGCTCGTCCTGGGCTCTCCACCGTCTTGGCCTATCATATGGGTCAACTCTGAGGATGGCCTCTTGTTGCTCTTTTTCAGAACAACAACAGGCCCAAGAACACACAGCTGATAAGTGATGGTGCCAGATGCAAACTCCAGCTCAGTCCCCCACCCCTCAGGAGATTTAACACCTGCCCAGATGGCCTTCCATTTCCACCTCAGCTGGGATCTACAAAGTATAGCTGGAATCCCAGCTGTGTGCACGGCAATCCCAATCACACTAGTTCCTTCTCTGTTTTTTTTCCCTCTATTTATAAATGAGCAAACTCCTAGGCAAGGCAAAAACCTAACAGTCCAGAATATACCTCTGTGACCTAAAAATTATTTTGAGCTGAAAGCATTTGAGTTCCTGAAGTCCCTTATATGCTGAAAAGCAGAGCCTCACAAAATAACTCAAAATAACTCAACTGTGATAAATCTCCTCCCTGGGAACACCAGGGAAGACTGACTCTTATCGCTTAAGATTAGAAGAAGTCCAGACCACACCTAAACAGACGCTGTCAAAAACTAGCCTAGAAGAATGGATAACTAGAATAACCAATGGAGAGAAGGGCTTAAAGGAGCTGATGGAGCTGAAAGCCAAGTTTCGAGAACTACGTGAAGATTGCAGAAGCCTCAGTAGCAGATGCGATCAACTGGAAGAAAGGGTATCGCTGATGGAAGATGAAATGAATGAAATGAAGAGAGAAGGGAAGTTTAGAGAAAAAAGAATAAAAAGAAATGAACAAAGCCTCCAAGAAATTTGGGACTATGTGAAAAGACCAAACCTACGTCTGATTGGTGTACCTGAAAATGATGGGGAGAATGGAACCAAGTTGGAAAACACTCTGCAAGATATTATCCAAGAGAACTTCCCCAATCCAGCAAGGCAGGCCAGCATTCAGATTCAGGAAATACAGAGAACGCCACAAAGATACTCCTCAAGAAGAGCAACTCCAAGACACATAATTGTCAGATTCACCAAAGTTGAAATGAAGGAAAAAATGTTAAGGGCAGCCAGAGAGAAAGGTCGGGTTACCCACAAAGGGAAGCCCATCAGACTAACAGCTGATCTCTCAGCAGAAACTCTACAAGCCAGAAGAGAGTGGGGGCCGATATTCAACATTCTTAAAGAAAAGAATTTTCAACCCAGAATTTCCTATCCCGCCAAACTAAGCTTCATAAGTGAAGGAGAAATAAAATACTTTACAGACAAGCAAACGCTGAGTGATTCTGTCACCACCAGGCCTGCCCTAAAAGAGCTCCTGAAGGAAGCACTAAACATGGAAAGGAACAACCGGTACCAGCCACTGCAAAAACATGCCAAATTGTAAAGACCATCGAGGCTAGGAAGAAACTATAGCAACTAACGAGCAAAATAACCAACTAACGTCATAATGACAGGATCAGATTCACACATAACAATATTAACATTAAATGTAAATGGGCTAAATGCTCCAATCAAAAGACACAGACTGGCAAACTGGATAAGGAGTCAGGATCTATCAGTGTGCTGTATTCAGGAAACCCATCTCACATGCAGAGACACACATAGACTCAAAATAAAGGGATGGAGGAAGATCTATCAAGCAACTGGAAAACAAAAAAAGGCAGGGGTTGCAATCCTAGTCTCTGATAAAATAGACTTTAAACCAACAAAGATCAAAAGAGACAAAGAAGGCCATTACATAATGGTAAAGGGATCAATTCAACAAGAAGAGCTAACTATCCTAAATATATATGCACCCAACACAGGAGCACCCAGATTCATAAAGCAAGTCCTCAGTGACCTACAAAGGGACTTAAACTCCCACACAATAATAATGGGAGATTTTAACACCCCACTGTCAGCATTAGACAGATCAACGAGACAGAAAGTTAACAAGGATATCCAGGAATTGAACTCAGCTCTACATAAAGTGGACCTAATAGACATCTACAGAACTCTCCACCCCAAGTCAACAGAATATACATTTTTTTCAGCGCCACACCACACCTATTCCAAAATTGACCACATAGTTGGAAGTAAAGCTCTCCTCAGCAAATGTAAAAGAACAGAAATTATAACAAACTGTCTCTCAGACCACAGTGCAATCAAACTAGAACTCAGGATTAAGAAACTCACTCAAAACCGCTCAACTACATGGAAACTGAACAACCTGCTCCTGAATGACTATTGGGTACATAATGAAATGAAGGCAGAAATAAAGATGTTCTTTGAAACCAACGAGAACAAAGACACAACATACCAGAATCTCTGGGACACGTTCAAAGCAGTGTGTAGAGGGAAATTTATAGCACTAAATGCCCACAAGAGAAAGCAGGAAAGATCCAAAATTGACACCCTAACATCACAATTAAAAGAACTAGAAAAGCAAGAGCAAACACATTCAAAAGCTAGCAGAAGGCTAGAAATAACTAAAATCAGAGCAGAACTGAAGGAAATAGAGACACAAAAAATCCTTCAAAAAATTAATGAATCCAGGAGCTGGTTTTTTGAAAAGATCAACAAAATTGATAGACCGCTAGCAAGACTAATAAAGAAGAAAAGAGAGAAGAATCAAATAGATGCAATAAAAACGAAAAAGGGGATATCACCACCGATCCCACAGAAATACAATCTACCATCAGAGAATACTACAAACACCTCTATGCAAATAAACTAGAAAATCTAGAAGAAATGGATAAATTCCTCGACAAATACACCCTCCCAAAACTAAACCAGGAAGAAGTTGAATCTCTGAATAGACCAATAACAGGTTCTGAAATTGTGGCAATAATCAATAGCTTACCAACCAAAAAGAGTCCAGGACCTGATGGATTCACAGCTGAATTCTACCAGAAGTACAAGGAGGAACTGGTACCATTCCTTCTGAAACTATTCCAATCGATAGAAAAAGAGGGAATCCTCCCTAACACATTTTATGAAGCCAGCATTGTCCTGATACCAAAGCCTGGCAGAGACATAACCAAAAAAGAGAATTTCAGACCAATATCCTTGATGAACATTGATGCAAAAATCCTCAATAAAATACTGGCAAACCGAATCCAGCAGCACATCAAAAAGCTTATCCACCATGATCAAGTGGGCTTCATCCCTGGGATGCAAGGCTGGTTCAACATACGCAAATCAATAAATGTAATCCAGCATATAAACAGAACCAAAGACAAAAACCACATGATTATCTCAATAGATGCAGAAAAGGCCTTTGACAAAATTCAACAACCCTTCATGCTAAAAACTCTCAATAAATTAGGTATTGATGGGACGTATCTCAAAATAATAAGAGCTGTCTACGACAAACCCACAGCCAATATCATACTGAATGGGCAAAAACTGGAAGCATTCCCTCTGAAAACTGGCACAAGACAGGGATGCCCTCTCTCACCACTCCTATTCAACATAGTGCTGGAAGTTCTGGCCAGAGCAATCAGGCAGGAGAAGGAAATAAAGGGTATTCAATTAGGAAAAGAGGAAGTCAAATTGTCCCTGTTTGCAGATGACATGATTGTATATCTAGAAAACCCCATTGTCTCAGCCCAAAATCTCCTTAAGCTGATTAGCAACTTCAGCAAAGTCTCAGGATACAAAATCAATGTACAAAAATCACAAGCATTCTTGTACACCAATAACAGACAAACAGAGAGCCAAATCATGAGTGAACTCCCATTCACAATTGCTTCAAAGAGAATAAAATACCTAGGAATCCAACTTACAAGGGATGTGAAGGACCTCTTCAAGGAGAACTACAAACCACTGCTCAATGAAATAAAAGAGGATACAAACAAATGGAAGAACATTCCATGCTCATGGGTTGGAAGAATCAATATTGTGAAAATGGCCATACTGCCCAAGGTAATTTATAGATTCAATGCCATCCCCATCAAGCTACCAATGACTTTCTTCACAGAATTGGAAAAAACTACTTTCAAGTTCATATGGAACCAAAAAAGAGCCCGCATCGCCAAGTCAATCCTAAGCCAAAAGAACAAAGCTGGAGGCATCACGCTACCTGACTTTAAACTATACTACAAGGCTACAGTAACCAAAACAGCATGGTACTGGTACCACAACAGAGACATAGATCAATGGAACAGAACAGAGCCCTCAGAAATGATGCCGCATAGCTACAACTATCTGATCTTTGACAAACCTGACAAAAACAAGAAATGGGGAAAGGATTCCCTATTTAATAAATGGTGCTGGGAAAACTGGCTAGCCATATGTAGAAAGCTGCAACTGGATCCCTTCCTTACACCTTATACAAAAATTAATTCAAGATGGATTAAAGACTTATATGTTAGACCTAAAACCATTAAAATCCTACAAGAAAACCTAGGCAATACCATTCAGGACATAGGCGTGGGCAAGGACTTCATGTCTAAAACACCAAAAGCCATGGCAACAAAAGCCAAAATCGACAAATGGGATCTCATTAAACTAAAGAGCTTCTGCACAGCAAAAGAAACTATCATCAGAGTGAACAGGCAACCTACACAATGGGAGAAAATTTTTGCAACCTACTCATCCGACAAAGGGCTAATATCCAGAATCTACAATGAACTCAAACAAATTTACAAGAAAAAAACAAACAACCCCATCAAAAAGTGGGCAGAGGATATGAACAGACACTTCTCAAAAGAAGACATTTATGCAGCCAAAAAACACATGAAGAAATGCTCATCATCACTGGCCATCAGAGAAATGCAAATCAAAACCACAGTGAGATACCATCTCACACTAGTTAGAATGGCCATCATTAAAAAATCAGGAAACAACAGGTGCTGGAGAGGATGTGGAGAAATAGGAACACTTTTACACTGTTGGTGGGACTGTAAACTAGTTCAACCATTGTGGAAGTCAGTGTGGCGATTCCTCAGGGATCTTGAACTAGAAATACCATTTGACCCAGCCATCCCATTACTGGGTATATACCCAAAGGACTATAAATCATGCTGCTATAAAGACACATGCACACGTATGTTTATTGCGGCACTATTCACAATAGCAAAGAGTTGGAACCAACCCAAATGTCCAACAACAATAGACTGGATTAAGAAAATGTGGCACATATACACCATGGAATACTATGCAGCCATAAAAAATGATGAGTTCGTGTCCTTTGTAGGGACATGGATGAAACTGGAAAACATCATTCTCAGTAAACTATCACAAGGACAAAAAACCAAACACCGCATGTTCTCACTCATAGGTGGGAATTGAACAATGAGAACTCATGGACACAGGAAGGGGAACATCACACTCCAGGGACTGTTGTGGGGTGGGGGGAGGGGGGTGGGACAGCATTAGGAGATACACCTAATGCTAAATGACGAGTTAATGGGTGCAGGAAATCAACATGGCACATGGATACATATGTAACAAACCTGCACATTGTGCACATGTACCCTAAAACCCTAAAGTATAATTAAAAAAAAAAAAAAGAAAAAAAAAAAACAAACTAGCCTCTCTCCCATCTTTTCTCCTCAGCGCCCACTTCCCATCAGTCCCCTCCCTTCTCCTCTTCCCCTATTAAGAAGTCATCTCAGCCAGGTGCCTGTAATCCCAGCACACTGGGAGGCCAAGACGGGCGAATCACTTGTGGTCAGGAGTTCGAGACCAGCCTGGCCAACATGGCGAAACCCTGTCTCTACTAAAAAAAAAAAAAAAAAAATACAAAAATTACCTGGGCATGGTGGCATGTACCGGTAGTCCCAGCTACCCAGGAGGCTGAGGCAGGAGAATGGCCTGAACCTGGGAGGCAGAGGTTGCAGTGAGCCATGATTGCACCACTGCACTCCAGGCTGGGCAAAAGAGCATTTCAAAAAAAAAAAAAAAAAATCAACTGTTTTTCCACAGGGGCCTTTTCTGCCCCTCCTGTTCCCCTATTAAGATGCTATATAAGCCCCAAATTCTAACCACTTCAAGTCACATTTTTGTGACTCACACAAGAGTTTAATTACACACATCTGTATGTATGTGATTAAACTGTCTTTCCTCTTCCTCATCTGTCTTTTGCCAGTTTAGTCCATATGCCACCAAACACTGAATCTATGAGGGCAGGGGGTTAGGGTTCTTCCCCAACAACTCAAAGGTGGCATTTTTTTTTTTAATTAAGAAGATGTTATTAAGGCATGGGGAAGTTTCTTAAACACAAAAACAAATTCATGCATAACTCTACCACCCCAACCCAACCCAACTACATTCATTCTTCATATTCCCTCCTGGTCCTTGCATAGACAAAGAGAGTGCTGTGGTCTGAAGATGGTGTCCTCTCAAAATGCTATGTTGGAACTTAATACCCAATGTGATAGTATTAACAGCTGGGGCCTTTGGGAAATGATTAAGTCTCAAGGCCTCTGCCTTCATGAACAGGATTAGTGCCCTTACAGAGAGCTGCCTTGCTCCTTCCACCATCTGAGGACACAGTAACAAGGTGCCACCTCAGGAGCAGAGTGAGCTCTCACCAGACACCAATCTGCTGGTGCCTTGATCCAGGACTTACCAACCTCCAGAACTGTGAGCAATGAATTTCTGTTGTTTATAAATTACCCAGTCTGGCCGGGTGCGGTGGCTCATGCCTGTAATTCCAGCACTTTGGGAGGCTGAGGTGGACGGATCACCTGAAGTCGGGGGTTCGCGACCAGCCTGACCATCATGGAGAAACTCTGTCTCTCCTAAAAATACAAAAATTAGCCAGTCGTGGTGGTGTGCGCCTATAATCCCAGCTACTCGGGAGGCTGAGACAGGAGAATCGCTTGAACCCGGGAGGTGGAGGTGGAAGTTGCGGTGAGCCAAGATCGCGTCATTGCACTCCAGCCTGGGCAACAAGAGCGAAACTCTGTCTCAAAAAAAAAGAAAAATTACCAAGTCTAAGGTATTTTGTTATAGTAGCCTTAACAAACTAAGACAGAAATTGGTACTGAGAAGTGAGTTGCTGCTGTATCAAATACCCACCAATGCAGGAGTGGCTTTGGAACTGGGAAATGGGAAGAGGCTGGAAGAGGAAAAGGCTAGAAAAAGACTGTATTGCTATGTACAGACTGTAAAGGGGAGCTCTGTTTGAGGGTTCTGCTTTGGTTTGGATGTAGTTTGTCTCCATCAAAACTTATGTTAAAAATTTGGGCCAGGCGCGGTGGCTCACACCTGTAATCTCAGCACTTTGGGAGGCTGAGGTAGGCGGATTGCCTGAGCTCAGGAGTTCAACCAGCCTGGGCAACAAGGTGAAACCCCATCTCTACTAAAATACAAAAAATTAGCTGGGCGTGGCGGCATGTACCTGTAGTCCCAGCTACTCAGGAGGCTGAGGCAGAAGAACTGCTTGAACCTGGGAGGTGGAGGTTGCAGTGAGCCAAAATCACGCCACTGCACTCCAGACTGGGCGACAGAGCAAGACTCTGTCTCAAAAAAAAAAAAAAAAAAAAAAAAAATTGATCCCCAGTGTGCACTATTGAGAGGTGGGGCCTAGTGGGAGATGTTTGGGTCACAGAGGTAGATCCTTCATGAATGGATTAATGCCTTCCTATAGGGGCGAGTGAGTTCTTGCTCTCAGGGCACTTAGTTCCCGTGAGAGTAGGTTGTTATAAAAATGAGTTTGGCTTCCCAGACTCTCTCGTTTCCTCTCTTGCCATGTGATCTCTCTGCACCCGCCTGCTCACTTTTCTTCTCCACCATGTTTCAACCCAGTGTGTGGCCCTCACCAGAAACTGCCAGATGTGATGCTATGCTCTTTAACTTCCCACCCTGAAGAACTGTGAGCTAAATAAATGTGTCTTCTTTATAGAATACCCAGTCTTATGTAGTCTGTTACAGGAACACAAAACAGACTAAGACAGGCTCAGAAGAAAACAGCTGTAAAGAAAGCCTCAATCTTCCTAGAAATGATCTAAGTGGTCATGATCACAATGCTAGTAGAAAAACAGACAGTAGACTGGTCATGGTGGCTCACACCTGTAATTTCAGCACTTTGGGAGGCTGAGGTGGAAGGATCACTTTGAGCCCAAGAGTTCAAAACCAACCTGGACAACATGGCAAAACTCCAACTCTACATAAAATACAAAAATTAGCCAGACATGGTGGCACATGCCTGCAGTCCTAGCTACTTGGGAGGCTGAGGTGGGAGGATCGATTGAGCCCAGGAGGTCAAGGCTGCTGTGAGCTGTGATCACACCACTGCACTCCAGCCTGGGCAAGAGAGTGAAATACTGTCTTGAAAAAAAAAAAAAAAATGGTAGGGTGCGGTGGCTCATGTCTGTAATCCCAGCACTTTGGGAGGCTGAGGCAGGCGGACCACTTGAGGTCAGGAGTTTTGAGACCAACCTGGCCAACATGGTGAAATGCCGTCTCTATTAAAAATACAAAAATGAGCCAGGCGTGGTGGTGTGCGCCTGTAGTCCCAGCTACTCGGGAGGCCGAGGCATGAGAATTGCTTGAACCCGGGAGCTGGAGGTTGCAGTGAGCCGAGATTGCACCACTGCATTCCAGCCTGGGTGACAGAGTGAGACTCCATCTCAAAAAAAAAAGGGCAGTGAAATAGAATCTCTGGCAAAAGAGGGTGCATGGCTGCTCTTGACTGCTTATACTAAAATCCAAGAAGATGAATTAAAGATGAGATTTATCATCAAAGGGGAGGTAGAACTTAAATATTTGGAAAATTATCAGCCTGGCCATCTTGTAAAGAATGTAAAAGCAAGGCTGGATGCAATGGCTCAGGCCTATAAGCCCAACAGTTTGGGAGGCCGAGGAGGGAAGATTGCTTGAGCCCAAGAGTTTGTGACCAGCCTAGGCAACAAAGCAAGACCCCGTTTCTACCAAAAAAAAAAAAAAAAAAAATTAGCCAGGCCTGGTGCACACACCTATAGTCCCAGCTACTTGGGAGGCTGAGGTAGGAGAATGGCTTGGGCTGGGGAGGTCGAGGCTGCAGTGAGCTCTGATCGCACCACTGTACTCCAGCCTGGAAAACAGATCAAGACTCTGTCTCAAAAAAAAAAAAAAAGGCAAAAACATGTTCAGGACAGAACTCCAAGGGTGTAGCCAAGCAAACTTTTCTTTTTTCTGTTTTTTTTTTTTTTGAGATGGAGTCTCACTCTGTTGCCATGCTAGAGTACGGTGGCACAGTCTCGGATCTCGGCTCACTGCAACCTCCGACTCCCTGGTTCAAGCGATTCTCCTGCTTCAGCCTCCCGAGTAGTTGGGATTTAAGGCACGAACCACCATGCCCAGCTAATTTTTGTATTTTTTGTAGAGACGGGGTTTCATCATGTTGGCCAGGCTGGTCTTGATCTCCTGACCTGGTGATCAACCTGCCTCGGCCTCCCAAAGTGCTGGGATTACAGGTGTGAGCCACCGCACCCAGCCACCAAGCAAACATTTGATAAGGAGATTAGTATGGATAGAAAGAAGCCAGATGGCCAGGAGTGGTGGCTCACACCTGTAAGCACTTTGGGAGGCTAAGGCGAGTGGATCACTTGAGCTCAGGAGTTCAAGACCAGCCTGGGCAACATGGTAAAACTTTGTCTCTACAAAAAAATACAAAAATTAGCCAGGTGTGGTGGCAAGTGCCTGTAGTTCCAGCTACTCATGAGGCTGAAGTGGGAGGACTGCTTGGGCCCAGGAGGTGAGGCTGCAATGAGCCATGATTGCACAACTGCACTCTAGCCTGGGTGACAGAGACCTTGTCTCAAAAAAAAAGAACCAGATGCTGTTCATCAAGACAGTGACTCAATGACCCCAAAGGCATTTCTGAGATCTTTGTGACTGCCCATCTCATCATAAGCCTAGAATGCCAGGGTCTTAGGGGCAGAACGATTTCAAGGCTCCACTTCCCACATTCCAGAGTACTCCTTACCCACTCCAGCTATAGCTCAAGCAGGCCCAACTATGGCTCGGGCCACCCCTCTGGAAGGCACAGGCAACAAACCACAGTAGTGTCCGTGCAGTGCCATCTCCATAGGGCACAGAGTGAATGAGCTGTGGGGGCACACCTACCTCTACCCAGACTTCAAAGGGTGCCCCAAAGAGTGCCAGGGCCCAAGCAGAGAACTGTCACAGGGGCAGGGCCACCAGAGAGCCCCCACTAGGGCAATGCCCAGTGGAGTCGTGGGGGCAAGACCACCCCAAGACCCAACACTGGTAGAACCACTAGCGTGCAACTCCAGCCCGAGAGATGCAGGCATGAGACTCCAATGACTGAGAGCTGCTGCATGGGCTGCTCCCAGCAAAGCTGTGGGAGTGGGGCCATCCAGAGCTTTGCAGGACCAACCCCTGCCCCAGTTTCTGTGGAAGGCGGGGCTTTGAGTCAACTTAAGCCTTAAGATTTAATGTTGTTTGTCTGGTTGGGTTTTAGACTTGGTCAGGACTTGTCACTCCTTTCTTCCTTCCTACTTCTCCCTTTTGGTCTCAAACTCCTGGCCTCAAGCAACCCTCCCACCTTGGCCACCCAAAACGCTGGGATTACAAGCGTGAACCACCACACTGGGACTCACTTCTCCTTTTTGGAATGGGAATGTCCATCCAATGTCTGTCCCACCATTGCCATTTTGGAAGCATACAACCTGTTTGATTTCACAGGCTCACAGCCGGAGAGAAATGTGCCTCAGAGTGAATCCCAGAGCTGGAGTCTTACCCATATTTGATTTAGATGATATTTAGATGGGACTTTGGACTTCAGACTTTTGAGGTGATGCTGAAATTAAGTTAAGACTTACACGGAGTTAACATTTTGGGGGCTATTAGGATAGAATGAATGTATTTTGCATGTAAGATGAACATGAATTTTGAGGGGCCGGGGCAAAATGCTATGGTCTGAATTTTTGTGTCCTTCCAAATTCATGCTGGAACCCACTGTGGTGGTATGAAGAGGTAGGGCTTTTAGGAGGTGACTAGTTTGTTAGGACTCTGCTCTACGAAGGGGGTCAGTGCCCTTGTCAGACAGGCTTGAGGGAGTCTTCCACCTTTCTCCACCATACGAGGATGCAGTAAGAAGGTACTATCTATGAGGAACAGGCCCTCAACAGACACCAAATCTGCTGGCGCCTTTATCTTTTTTTTTTTTTGAGATGGAGTTTCACTCTTGTTGCCCAGGCTGGAGTGCAATGGCGTGATCTTGGCTCACCACAACCTCTGTCTCCCGGGTTCAAGCGATTCTCCTGCCTCAGCCTCCCGAGAAGTTGGGATTACAGGCATGCACCACCACGCTTGGCTAATTTTGTATTTTTAGTAGAGAGGGGGTTTCTCCATGTTGATCAGGCTGGTCTCGAACTCCTGACCTCAGGTGATCTACCCGCCTCGGCCTCCCAAAATGCTGGGATTACAGGTGTGAGCCACCGTGCCCGGCCCATCACGAGGTCAGTGCTGGTGCCTTTATCTCGACCTTCACAGCCTCTAGAACTGCGAGCAATAAATTTCTGTTGTTTATATTACCCAGTCTAAGGTATTTCATCATAGCAGCCTGAACTAAGACAAATAGGTATACAATCTTGTATTCTGCCTTGTTCATATATATTCTATAGATTTTTCTCGTTTCCAGATAGTCTTGATTATTTCAAAGGGCTGCATAATTAGCTGTACTGACACAATATAATTTACCAAGCCCTACCCTCTGGTAAACCATTTAAACCTTTCTAATATTTTGCATTAAAAACAACATCACAGTCAATAACTTTGTATATAAAAAGCTTTTTGCTTATGTTAAACTACACTCTAGTATATATTGCTGAATGAATGAATGGACTTCCCTGAAGCATCCGAACTGTCTCAATAGTCCAAACATTTTCACAGGTCTTGCAAAGAAGGACAGACTGCTTCTAAACGGCCCTACAATTTACAAGGTAATCAGAAATGCATTCGCTATTACCTGGCCAAGAAAAGTGTTAATGAGTTTTTGCCAACTTAAAAAAAAACAAAGAATGAGGAAAAAAACCACACATATAACAGTGTAGTCAGCCTTAAAATCAGAGGAAAGTGGGAAAAAGGCAGTAGCACACTTACTGGGGATCTCCAGGCTGGGGTGGATAGCAGCCACACTTCTGACCATGGGTGGGGAATGCCGTCCATCCACCAAGTCCGACTCAGCATCCTGCGCCTCTCCATGAATCACTGCAATTCCCAGACGCAGGCGCTCAGCAAAAGACTGTGCCCTGAGGGAAAACACCAGACACAAGCTCAAAACTCATGCAGCCCTTGGTTCTGCTAATGCCTAGGGGACAAAACATTAAGAGAACATAAGTAGAATGTTGTCTCCCAAAGGACTAAAGAAAAGAGAGAATAAAACAGCCTCAGACTCTTAGAAACCAGGACTAACTGTAGAGACCCCACATGCCAAACACTTCCCTCTGCAGCAGCACCAAAGAACAGCAGCGGCCTGGCCTGGTCTGCAAGCCACTGGCTGGGAGAGCCTGACTGAGTGAAGGAACCTCCGCTTAGCTCTCTCTCACCTGAAGCTGCTAATTCTACCTGCCTGCCTACCTACCAGTGAGAACCAACTACATGGGGCAAAGGGCATAAAATGCTCACCAAAGTATCAAGCACAAATTTCTTAATAGTTTTAGGGGGGTAAAACCGAGATACAAGAAACTGTGCATATCTAAAGTATATAATTTCATGAGATCTGAAGGCTGTATGTGCCCATATAAGCATTAGCACAATCAAGACAAGGAACGTTATCACCTCAAGCATCTCCTTCTGCCCCTTAGTGATTTTTCCTTCTGGCCCCAGGCAACGGCTGATCTGCTTTCTGTCACCATAGTTTCACCCATCTAGAATTTCATGTAAGTGAAATCATAAAGTTGCCTTTTTTTGTCTGATCTTTTTTTTTGAGATGGAGTCTTGCTCTGTCGCCCAGACTGAAGTGTGGTGGCAGGATTTCTCAGCTCACTGCAACCTCTGCCTCCCGGGTTCAAGTGATTCTCCTGCCTCAGCCTCTCATATAGCTGGAACGACAGTCATGCATCACCACATCTGGCTAATTTTTTTGTATTTTTAGTAGAGATGGGGTTTTATCATGTTGGCCAGACTGGTCTCGAACCCCTGACCTCAAATGATCCACCCACCTTGACCTCCCAAAGTGCTGGGATTACAGGTGTGAGCCACTGCGCCTGGCCATTTTGTCTTATTTTACGCAGCACATGTTTTGGAGATTCATCCATGGAATAACATATCAATAGTTCATTCCCTTTCATTGCTGAGTAATATTCTGCTGGGTGAATATATCACAGTGTATCCATTTATGTATTGCTGAGCCTTCTGGTTGTTTCTAGTTTTTGGCTGTCACAAAGCTGCTGTGAACATTCATACACAGATCTCTGTATGGGCACATGCTTTCTTTCCTTCTTTCTTTTTCTTCTGAGACAGTCTCACTCTGTTGCCCAGGCTGGAGTGCAGTGGTGTGAACCTCCACCTCCCAGGTTCAAGCTATTCTCCTGCCTCAGCCTCCCAAGTAGCTGGGATTACAGGCACGTGCCACCACGCCTGGCTAATTTTTGTATTTTTTGTAGAGACGGGGTTTTGTCATGTTGGCCAGGCTGGTCTTCAACTCCTGACCTCAGGTGATCTGCCCACCTCGGCCTCCCAAAGTGCTGGAATTACGCGCCCAGCCACATGCTTTCTTATCTCCTGATAAATTCCTAAGAGTGGAATGGCTGGATCATATAGTAGGTGTATATTTAACTCTTTATAAAAAGGCCACACAGGCCGGGTGCGGTGGCTCACGCCTGTAATCCCAGCACTTTGGGAGGCTGAGGTGGGTGGATCACAAGGTCAGGAGATTGAGACCATCCTGGCTAACACGGTGAAACCCTGTCGCTACTAAAAAAATACAAAAAAATTAGCCAGGTTGGGTGGCGGGCACCTGTAAACCCAGCTACTCAGGAGGCTGAGGCAGGAGAATGGCGTGAACCCGGAAGGCAGAGCTCGCAGTGAGTGGAGATAGTGCCACTGCACTCCAGCCTGGGCGACACAGCGAGACTCTGTCTCAAAAAAAAAAAGCCACACTGTTTTCCAAAGTGGTTATACCATATGACAGTCCCATGAGCAGAGCATGAGAGATCCAGTTCCTCCACATCTTCACCAACACCTGGTACGGTAGGTAATTTGTGTCTTGTTTTCTCCTGACCAGTCTGGATAAAGGTTTATCAATTGCACTGATTTTCTCAAAGAGTCAGCTTTTTAGCTTTTTTCTGGTTTTTGTTTTCTATTTCACTGATTTATGCTGTAATCTTTTTTTTTGAAGGTTGAATTTAGTTCTTTATATAACATCCCTTGTAAAAACAAAACAGAATAAAAACAAACCGAAAAGGAGGGGCAGGGTAAAATTTGAAAAGGAAAGGAAACGGAGGAAAAGGAAATAAAATAAGACGATTTATTGCTTCTCCTCAGCATCCTCCTTGGTCTCCTCCTCCACCAAAAGAGCTTCTAGCTTTTCCGCCACTTTTTTGGCATGATCACTTTTGCCCGATCCTTTCTTTTCTCTCCGATCTCTTTCTTCCATTCTTCAAACTTTGTTTTGAACTTCTGTGCATTCTCAACATTCAGGAAGTGGATGGCCAGCAACTCTGGCTTGGGGCACTCGTTGGTGAAGTCAGCGTGGGTGTTCCAGACCCAGGCATGGTCACTACCCACACTGGGCTTCAGCTCCATTATCAGCGTGAAGTAGTGGTTAGCACAGATCTTCAGGGTCTTGTTCCTCCGCATAAGGAGGCGGATGGTCCCTTTCTCCTTGTGTTTCAGGAGCTTGACGTTGCCGGCGCCTCACTCCTTCCATTCTGGGAGATCCTCCTCTGAGGCAAATCAGAACAGTTTCATCTGCATTTTTAAATGTTCTTCATCTTCCTCCAGCGTTTTAATTTCTTGCTCAGGAAAAGAAACTATTGGCTCAAACTGAGGGTCATGGTTGGACTCATCTGCATTCTCAGTGGAAGTACCATGGTCCTCATGAGTGTCCTTGGCGTGCTGCGAAAGCGGCAGCTCAGCTGAGTGGGTCATCGCTGGCTTCAAGGCCTCCTGTCGCTGGCTCCGTGGCCTCTTGCGGGAGCTTCTTCCCTCTGCATCTGGCTTTTTTTTTGTTGAGATGGAGTCTTGCTCTGTCGCCCAGGCTGGAGTGCAGTGGCATGATCTTGGCTAGTGTGGTGGCATGATCTCAGCTCACTGCAGCCTCTGCCTCTGTATCAAGTGATTCTCCTGTCTCAGCCTCCCGAGTAGCTGGGACTACAGGTGTGTGCCACCACGGCCGGCTAATTTTTTATTTTTAGTAGAGATGGTGTTTCATCACGTTGGCCAGGCTGGTCTCGAACTCCCAACCTTACGTAATCTGCCGGCCTTGGCCTCCCAAAGTGTTGGGAATACAGGCATGAACCACCGCGCCTGGCCTGTGTCTTCATTTTCATTTAGTTCTAAATACTTTGTAATTTCACTGTTGACTTCTTCTTTCACCTATGGGTTATCTAAAAGTATGTTATTTAGTTACTAAATATTCAGGACGTTTCCAAAGATACTTCTGTTATTAGAATTATTCTTAATTCCAGTGTGGTCAGAGAATATATTTTGTATGGCTTGCATAATTATAAATTTGGGGCTTATTTTATGGCTCTCAAGAATATGATCTATCTTTGTAAGTGTTTATACTAAAAAAGAACTACATTTTGCTCTCCCTGGATGGTGTGCTATGACTGTCAGTCAGATCCAGCAGGCGGAAGGGGTTGTTCAAGTCTCCTGCATCCTTACTGATTTTCAGTCTCCTTATTCTATCAATTACTAAGAGAAGAATAATGAAATCACTATCATTATGGATATATCTATTTCTCCTTGCAGTTATCAGTGTTTGCTTCACATACTTTGAAACACCGTCATTTAGTTTATAAATGTTTAGAACTGTTTTGTCCTCTTGAAGAACTGACCCCTTTATCATTAGGAAAATACCTTCTTCAACCGTGGCAAAATTATTTGCCTTGATTTGTCTGATATCAATACAGCCACTCCTGATTCCTGGGGGCCATGCTGAGTCTTACTCTTTTTTCCATCCTCAGCAGCTAATGCATGGTAAATGTTCAAGTGTTTAAGAATCCAACAAGTTCTCGCAGTCTTGGCTTACCAGCACCAAAAATTCAAAACAAGTTCTTAACTAACTGCTCATAAGAATTACTAAAAACAAAAAAATTAAGGATTATACTGAATCTTACTAGTACTATCTATACTAGATACAGCCAAGGCATTTACATGACATATGAAGAGCAGGGCACTAGAAAATACTAAATACTATTAGTATGTAGACTCTTATGAGCTGTTAGAAATTTCACATCAACCAGGTTTCCTATATGCACTACACAACGAAGGAAAGCTTTGCTACAGTGTTAGCAATTATTTCAAGAAATTTAAATTTGGCTGGGCATGGCAGCTCACGCCTGTAATCCCAGCACTTTGGGAGGCTGAGGCGGGCAGATCACTTGGGACAAGGAGTTCAAGACCAGCCTGGCCAACATGGTGAAACTCCATCTCTACTGAAAAATGAACAAACAAACAAAAAATTCATGCTTAAATCATCCTATTTTCAATATACTTTTTAAAGCTGGGTAACGGCTCACACCTGTAATCCCAGCACTTTGAGACGAAGGCAGAATGGCTTGAGCCCAGGGGTTTGAGACCAGCCTGGGCAACATAGGGAGACCTCGTCTCTACAAAAATAAAAAAAAATTAGCTGGCCCAGGCACAGTGACTCATGCCTGTAATCCCAGCACTTTGGGAGGCCGAGGCGGGTAGATTGCAAGGTCAAGAGATCGAGACTATCCTGGCCAACATGATGAAACCCTGTCTCTACTAAAAATACAAAAAATAGCTGGGTGTGGTGGCACGTGCCTGTAGTCCCAGCTACTTGGGAGGCTGAGGCAGGAGAACTGCTTGAACCTGGGAGGCAGAAGTTGCAGTAGGCCAAGACTGGATTGTGCCACCAAACTCCAGGCTGGGGGACACAGCAAGACTCCGTCTCAAAAAAAAAAAAAAAATTAGCTGGGTATGGTAGTGCATGCCTGTTGTCTCAGCTACTTGGGAGGAGGCTGAGGTGGGAGAATCACTTGAGCCCAGAAGGTCAAGGCTGCAGTGAGCTATAATTGCACCACTGCACTCCTGCCTGGGCAACAGAGAAAGACCCTGTCTCAAATAAATAAACAAACAAACAAACAATCTCAGACACACGTAAGTAAACATTTATTGGTCTGGTCCTGTCTATAAGGAATGTAATTTATATTTCCAAGGAAAAGATGATAAACCTTCACAGGAGCAAGACTGTTCAGGTCAAAAACAGTGAAGTCAGTAAAATATATTTATCTACGTGTGTGTAAGACAGAATATTTGTCCTTAAGGAAAAGAGGGAGCATCATAAACACGTAATATTTTAATAACATTTGATAAATATCCCAAGATGTAAGATTTAGTATTCATATAACTTTGAATTCATCCTTACAAAAAAAATCAAAATAGTTTTTAAAAAATTATCAAGAGAGTGGCCAGGAGCAGTGGCTCACGCCTGTAATCCCAGCACTTTGGAGGCCGAGGCGGGCAGATCACCTGACGTTGGGAGTTTGGGGCCAGCCTGACCAACATGGAGAAACCCTGTCTCTACTAAAAACACAAACAAATTAGCCAGGTGTGGTGGCACATGCCTGTAATCCCCAGCTACTCGGGAGGCTGAGGCGGGAGAATCACCTGAACCCGGGAGGCGGAGGTTGCGGTGAGCCGAGATCGCGCCATTGCACTCTAGCTTGGGCAACAAGAGCGAAACTCCGTCTCAAAAAAAAAAAAAACTCTCAAGAGAAAAAAATTTCAGACAGAACAACGGGGCAGAGTCTTCAAAAGAGTTGGCATCACGTAGATTATTAGTTCCTCCTTGAAATTCAAGATTGGCTTTGCAAACAAATTGGTACCAAATGACTGACCTATTAGTTATCCTCTAAGGAAGTCTTTTCCATCTGGGATCTGTGGAGGTTTGCCAATTCCTAGAATAATATTTAAATTATACCAACCTCTACCAAACACAATGCTCTTAAGATAAATAAAATCATGGCCGGGTGCGATGGCTCACACTTGTAATCCCAGCACTTTGGGAGGCCAAGGCAGGTGGATCACCTGAGGTCAGGAGTTCGAGACCAGCCTGGCCAACGTGGTGAAACCCCGTCTCTACTAAAAATACAAAAAAATTAGCCAGGCATGGTGGCAGGCACCTGTAATCTCAGCTAATCGGGAGGCTAAGACAGGAGAATTGCGAAAACCTGGGAGGTTAAGGTTGCAGTGAGCCGAGATCGTGCCATTGCACGCTAGCCCAGGCGACAACAGCAAGACCCTGTCTCAAAAAAAAAATAAGTAAAATAAAAAATAAATAAAATTATTACCTGCACAGCAATGGGAGTTTCTGGATACTCCATATAACTTAATCAGATACTTTGCATTCCCATCTGATTCTAAAATCAATCAAGATGGTTTCTCTGTGTCATTTTGTTTCATGCACTGACAGTCAGAGAGGAAGTCTAAAGCAACTTGATCCTGATTGTACGATAATGAGAGTTAATTTACATCATGGGTGAGAAAGAGCAAGACACAGGGCCTCAGCTATCCTTTTGTTTCGTATTCACTCAGTTATTCAGAGAAAACAATTTCAATTTCAAACAACTCATTCAAGCAAGTTCTGTTCCTTACAAAAGCAACACTTTCTCTGATGATCCCTTTTAGTCAAAACAACTGCTCATTGTCAAACAACTCTAAAACAATAGCTCTGCACTTAGACCTATTCATCAATAATTTCAGGATTCTAAAGGCACTAACCATTAAATGCAGTGGCTCACACCTGTAATCCCAACACTTTGTTTGGGAGGCCGAGGAGGGCAGATCATTTGAGGTCAGGAGTTCGAGACCAGCCTTACCAGCATGGTGAAACCCCATGTCTACCCAAAATATAAAAATTAGCTGGGCATGGTGGCGCATGTCTGTAATCCCAGCTACTTGGGAGGCTGAGGCAAGAGAATCACTTGAATCCAGGAGGTGGAGGTTGTAGTGAGCTGAGATCACACCACTGCACTCCAGACTGGGCGACAGAGGGAGACCCTGTCTCAAAAAATAAATAAATAAAGGCACTAACCACCACCATTCTACATAATGGTATTTAATTTATAAAGTCCTTCAGTAAGTTCTTTGATGCTTATTAACTCTGTAAGATAAGCCAAGTAGGTGTTATCCCCAGGAAACTGAGGCTTGGAGAGACAGCCTTGACCAAGGTTCTCACAAAGACTGGCTAAGGCACAAGTGGAAGCCCATGTCTTGGACTGCTAATTTAATACCTTCCTGACTGATAAAAGTCAGCCCCAGTCTGACTTCTACATTGATTACAGCTATTTTCTAAGGTTGGCTGCCAAATGAAAAACTTGGAGGAGGGAAGTAGAAATAATCAAATCAGAATTGGCATGTGCTGAGCCAGAAAGTGCCATCTCCTGCTCGAAGTCTGGATGAATGTGTTTATCGGGACATTAGAACACAAGAAAATCACCACCACATAGCTATGGGATATGAGACAGCTAGAACTGACTTTACTGTGTTGATGCCATGTCAACAGAGCTCTTGCTCACAATACCTTTTTATTTTATTTTGTTTTTTTGAGACAGGGTCTGGCTGTCACCCAGGCTGGAGTGCAGTGGTGTGATCTCACCTCACTGCAACCTCCACCTACCGGGCTGAAGTGATCCTCCCACCTCAGCCTCTTGAGTAGCTGGGACTACAGGCACACGCCACCACACCCGGCTAATTTTCGTATTTTTGGTAGAGACGGGGTTTCACCTGTTGCCCAGGCTGTTCTTGAACTCCTGGACTCAAACGATCTTCCAACCTCAGCCTCCCAAAGTGCTGGGATTACAGGCGTGAGCCATCGAGCCTGGCCCACTCACAATACCTTAAACTCACAGACCAAACTCCTAAGCCTTGACTGTGTTATTTTACTACCTGTTCCATATAAAACTGAGCCTTTTGTAGCACTCATCTCCATACTGAAACACACATTCATTCATTCATTCATTCATTTATTTGATGGAGTTTTGCTCTTGTTGCCTAGGCTGGAGTGCAATGGCACGATCTGGGCTCACTGCAACCTCCGCCTCCTGGGTTCAAGCAATTCTCCTGACCTCAGGAGATCCACCCACCTTGGCCTCCCAAAGTGCTGGGATTACAGGCGTGAGCCAATGCGTCCAGCCTCTAAAATATTCATTTAATGTAGTATGATCTATGTGGATTCAATTACTGAAACTGGGAGAAAAAGAGACTGGGTCTTTCGTTCCAATCTACCCAACTGACCTACCAGTCAAAGAGCACGTGAGGGCAGTCTGCAAGTGCCATGGGAACACAGCCCTGCCTGCACTGGTCACCACCACATCCACAATGGCTGGCACAGCAGCACTCAAATATGTACTCGGTAAAGACTGAGTGGAGAGGGGCAAGTCAATTTCTTTCTTTTTTTTTTTTTTTTGAGATGGAGTTTTGTTCTTGTTGCCCAGGCTGCAGTACAATGGTGCCATCCTGACTAATTGCAACCTCTGCCACCCGGGTTCAAGCAATTCTCCTGCCTCAGCCTCCCAAGTAGCTGGGATTACAGGCGTGCGCCACCATGCCCCACTAATTTTGTATTTTTTTAGTAGAGACAGGGCTTCACTAAGTTGGTCAGGCTGGTCTCAAACTCCTGACCTCAAGTGATCCACCCACCTTGGCCTCCCAAAGTGCTGGGATTACAGGTGTGACACCACACCTGGCCCAATTTCAATCATATTTGGCCAACACTCAAGTCCCCTAATCACTGGTATAGAAAACATTCTTGGAAGTAAATAGGTGCACCACCACCTTCAAGGAAACAACATTTGGTGGAACTACCTTGGTTCCTTCATCTCTGTGGGTCTGTTTCCTCATCTATGAGAGATTATAACTGCTGACTTCCAAAGTTGCAAAGATCAAATAACATAACATAGATAAAAAAACACCTGATGCTACACATGCACTCCTACAGGGCATCTTCCTAGGCCTCATCAGCCCCAGCACAACAGCTTCTCAATAAACATTTGAACAGATGAATGACAAACATCACTGACAAAAGCCAAAGAAACTGAGCAAAAGGCTACCACATCCATCCCCCTGTGAACACGTGGGTGACAGAAGTAAACTGAGGATTCTAGAGGTTACTAAAATCCACCCAGATGGGAAAGTCAACAGAAAATTCATCATGTTCTTCTGGTATTTAGTGGGAAAGCAAAAAAAATGTATCAAGGCCGGTTGCAGTGGCTCATGCCTATAATCCCAGAACTTTAGGAGGTCAAGGCAGGAGGATTACTTGTACCCTAGAGTTAGAGACCAGACCTGGCAACATAGGGAGATCCCGCTGCTATAAAAATAAGGAAAAAAACAGCTGGGCATGGTGGCACATGCCTGCAGTCCCAGCTACTCAGGAGGCTAAGGCAGGAGGATCTCTTGAGCCCAGGAGATGGAGGCTACAGTGAGCCATGGTTGTACCACTGCACTCCAGCCTGGATGACAGAGCAATACCCTGTCTCAAGGAAAAAAAAGTATCAAAACATATTGTCACTTCTGCTTCCACTAGGAAGGATTATTAATACTCCTTCTACCACTCACAGCTAAAATCCCTGGATGTTACGTACAAAGGAAAATGAGAAGACTGGCCAGGCATAGTGGCTCACGCCTGTAATCTTGGCACTCTGGGAGGCTGAGGCGGGAAGATCACGAGGTCAGGAGATAGAGACCATCCTGGCTAACACGGTGAAACCGTCTCTACTAAAAATACAAAAAATTAGCCAGGCATGGTGGCAGACGCCTGTAGTCCCAGCTACTCGGGAGGCTGAGGCAGGAGAATGGCATGAACCCGGGAGGCGGAGTTTGCAGTGAGCCAAGATCGTGCCACTGCACTCCAGCCTGGGTGACAGAGCGAGATTCCGTCTCAAAAGAAAATGAGAAGACACCAAAAGGTAGAGAGAAGGCAGACTAGCAAGGGACCTCAGGACCTGAGCAACGTCACGGTGGTGGCTTCCTTGGGCATTCTTTTTGCCTTATTATCCCAGATTTGTAGCTGGAGAAGAAGCGACACAAAAATGCCAGTGGGCAAAGACAAAAAAAGCTCCAACAAAGGTCAGCTCTCCCTAGCCAAAGGACTAAGAAAAGGGCAACCTAGTGAGTGAGAAAATATTTAGACAATAACTGCCTTACTCTAGCCACACAGGCAGGAAAGCCACAGCCCACGTTTCCGCCACATTTCCGCCGCAGGAGTAAAGGTTGAGGGGTGAGCCTGTACTTCCTGGCTTGCCAGGCTATAATGAGGTACCCCAAACCCGATGGGGTGGTTTCACAGAAGGCCAAATAGGGAGCTGGGACTTTTACCCTCACTCAGCAGTAAGGAGCAACTGCCAGTCAGTGGAGAGTGAAATCTGGACTTCTACCCCCAACTCAGCAGTAAAGAGGTGCCCCTCCCCTCTCCATTGCAGTGGTATCAGAGGCAGCCTGGTGGAGTCAGGAATTTCACCACCACCCAATGAGAATGATGCTACTTTTCCTTGGCGTCAGTGGAGGACATGGAGGGAGCATTTCCACCCATGGGTAACAAGGACCACCTTAGGTGGTCCACACAGGCCTGGTGGTGAATCTAGACTTCTACCCTTACCTAGCAGAAACGAGCCCCAACACCACCACTTTCCCTGCCAGAGTCCTGAGAAGCCAGCAAAATCAGAAGGCCTAAATGAGACCCAGAGTCTCACACACAATCTCCAGAAGTCCAGATTCCAATCAGAAGCCACTCGCCACACTAAAGGCCAATGAAATCTCAATATGAATGAAAAAAGACAATTAACAGATGCCAACACCAAGATGACAGACATGCTGAAACTGTATAACAAAGATTTTAGAGCAGCCATCAGAAAAGTGCTACAGCAGCAATTATGAGCATGTGTGAAATAAAAAACAAGAAGTCTAAACAAAGAAAGTATTGACAAAAAAATAGAAGGTATAAAAAAAGACCCAAGGCCAGGCGTAGTGTCTCATGACTGTAATTCCAGTACTTTGGGAGGCCGAGGCAGGCAGATCACTTGAGGCCAGGAGTTTGAAACCAGCCTGGCCAACATGGCAAAACCCCATCTCTACTAAAAATACAAAATTAGCAGCCAGGCGCGGTGGCTCATGCCTGTAATCCCAGCACTTTGGGAGGCTGACGCGGGCAGATCATGAGGTCAGAAGTTCAAGACCAGCCTGACCAACATGGTGAAACCCCGTCTCTACTAAAAATACAAAAATTAGCCGGGCGTGGTGGCTCACGCCTGTAATCCCAGCTATTCAGGAGGCTGAGGCAGGAGAATTGCTTCAACCTGGGAGGCAGAGGTTGCAGTGAGTCGAGATCATGCCACCGCACTCCAGCCTGGGTGACAGAGCGAGACTCCATCTCAAAAAAAAAAAAAAAAAAATTAGCCTGGCATGGTGGCAGATGCCTGTAATCCCAGCTCCTCAGGGGGCTGAGGCATAAGGATCACTTGAACCCAGGGAGTGGAGGTTGCAGTGAGCTGTGATAACACCACTGTACTCCAGCCTGGGCAACAGAGAGAGACTCTGTCTCAAAAAAAAAAGAACCAAAAACTTATTTTAGAACTTAAAAAATACAATAACCAAATTAAAAAGCTCAGTTGGGCTGGGGGTGGTGGCTCACACCTGTAATCCCAGCACTTTAGAGAAGCTGAGGTGGGCAGATCACTTGAGCTCAGGAGTTCAAGACCAGCCTGGGCAACATGGTAAAACCCCCGTCTCTACCAAAAGTACAAAAAATAAATTCGCAAGACACGGTGGCATGCGCCTGTAGTCCCAGCTACTCGGGAGGCAGATGTGGGAGGATTGCTTGAGCCTGGGTGGCAGAGATTGCAGTGAGCTGTGATCGTACCACTAGACTCCAGCCTGGGCAAGAGAGGTGAGACCCTGTCTCAAAAAAGAAAAAAAAAGAAAAAAAAGAAAAAAAAAAAAAAACTCAGCTGGATATACTCAACAGCAGAATGGAAGTTACAGTGAAAATAATAATGGAGGTCAAGGAAAGAATCAGTGAACTGGAAGATAGATAACAGAAATTAGCCAATTTGGACAACAGAGAGAAAAATGACTGTGGCAGGGCATGGTGGCATGTGCCTGTAGTCTCAGCTACTCTGGAGGCTAAGGTGGGAGAATCACTTGAGCCCATGGGTTCAAGACCAGCCTGAGTAACATAGTGAGACCCTCTAAAAAATAAAAATATAAAAGACTAGAAAATAAAAATAAACAGAATCCCATGGACCTGTAACAAAAGATCAGCTGGTGGCTCACACCTGTAATCCCAGCACTTTGGGAGGCCAAGGTGGGTGGATGACCTGAGGTTGGAAGTTCGAGACTAGCCTGACCAACATGGAGAAACCCCGTCTCTACTAAATATGCAAAATTAGCTGGGTGTGGTGGTGCATGCCTGTAATCCCAGCTACTTGGGAGGCTGAGGCAGGAGAATCGCTTGAACTCAAGAGGTAGAGGTTGTGGTGAGCCAAGATCATGCCATTATACTCCAGCCTGGGCAACAAGAATGAAACTCCAACTCAAAAAAAAAAAAAAAAAAGCCTGACATTTATGTTATAAGAGTCCCAGAAAAAGAGGAGAAAGACAGTAGGACTAAAAAAGTACTCAAAAAGACAATGGCTAAAAACTTCCCAAATGGGTCAGAGACATAAACCCACAGCTTCAAGAAGTCCAGCAAACACCAAACAGGATAAACCCAAAGCAATCTCAAGATATATCATAATTAAACTTTTGAAAACTAAAGACAAAGAAATAATCTTGAAAAATAATTCAGATGACAACCAACTTCTCATCAGAATCCACAGTGACCAGAAGAAAGTGACACAAAAACTTTTCAGGTGCTGAGAGAAAAGAACTGTTACTCCAGAATCCTATACCCAGCCATAATATTCTTCAAGAATGAAAAGGAACTCTAGACATTCTCAAATGAAGGAAAACCAGCAAAATGTGTTACCAACAGAACTATATTTAAAAGGGGCAAAAGGAGGTACTCTAAACAGAAAGGAAACAATAAACTAAACTTTGGAATATCAGCAAGGAAGAAGGAACCAAAAATACTTGTAAATATAATAAGCTTTCCTTCATTTCTTGACTTTTCTAAATTATGTTTGATGTTTAAAAGCAAAAATTCTGGCTGGGCGCGGTGGCTCACGCCTGTAATCCCAGTACTAGGCCGCAGTGGGCAGATCGCGAGGTCAAGAGATGGAGACCATTCTGGCCGACACAGTGAAACCCCATCTCTACTAAAAATATAAAAATTAGCTGGGCGTGGTGGTGCTCGCCTGCAGTCCCAGCTACTCGGGAGGCTGAGACAGGAGAATCACTTGAATCCGGGAGGCGGAGGTTACCGTGAGCTGAGATTGCACCACTGCACTCCAGCCTGGTGACAGAGCAAGACACCGCCTCAAAAAAAAAAAAAAAGCGAAAATTCTAACAGCCTGATACTGCTATAAATGAATGTATAGGAAATATTTAAGACAAATATATTAAAAACAGGGAGAGTAAAGAGACAGAGAGAGAGAGGTATGGCTTCTATATTTCACTCAAGCTGATAAAATGACATCAGTATATTGCAATATGTTTTGTATATGTAATAAAATACTTAGAACAACTATTAAAACAGCTATATAAGGAGATATTCAAAACACTACAGAGGGCCGGGCGTGGTGGCTCACGCCTGTAATCCCAGCATTTTGGGAGGCCAAGGCAGGCAGATTACCTGAGGTCAGCAGTTCCAGACCAGCCTGGCCAACATAATGAAAACTCCATCTCTACTAAGAATACAAAAATTAGCTGGGTGTGATGACGGGAGCCTGTAATCCCAGCTACTCAGGAGGCTGAGACAGGAGAATCGCTTGAACCCAGGAGGTGGAGGCTGCAGTGAGCCAAGATGGCACCATTGCACTCCAGCCTGGGTGACAAGTATAAAAATCCGTCTAAAAAACAACAACAACAACAACACTATAGAGAAGCACCACTCTAGAATGGCAGAATAAGGACCCTAAAAAATCTGCTCCTCCATGAAAGAAAGAAAAACTCTAAAAAATTTTGCAAAAATTAACTTTTACGTAACTGTGGAAGTTAACCAACAGCTTGCAACAATCTGAGGAATGTTTAAGAAAAACAGCTGAATCTTGTTAAAGATCCAACTTTGGGCTGGGCATGCTGGTTCACAACTATTATCCCAACATTTCGGGAGGCTGAGATGGGCAGATCACTTGAGGCCAGGAGTTGGAGACCAGCCTGGGCAATATAGTGAGACCCCATCTCTACAAAAAAACACAGAAATTAGCCAGGCATGGTGCTGCATGCCTGTGGTCTCAGCTACTTGGGAGGCTGAGGTAAATCACCTGAGCCCAGGAAGTCGAGGCTGCAGTAAACCATAATCATGCCACTGCACTCCAGCCTGGGCATCAGAGTGAGACCCTGTCTCAAAAAAAAAAAAGAAACTTTGTGTGTTTTAACTTGCCAGATTCCCATGCCTCTCTCTCCGGTTCTGCAAAAGACAAAAATTGGAAACCTCATAGTCATGGTGGTCATGAGAAACAGAAGACTAGCAACCACTGGTGGGAAAAGAACAGGTTTGGAGCTTCTCAAGAAGCCCATTCTCAGGTATCCGTCACTATTATGCCTATCTGGCAGCTTGCTGAGACTCAGGGCTGGAGAATATGACCAAACTTAGAGCTCACTCTGTGTGAATAGTCCCATCCCCAGAGTAGACGAGCAATCAACAGCAACTGTTTAACACTGCAGCTGCATGAAGTGACAATACCAGTTGGGTAAAACAAGGGGCTAGACAAAAAAAATAAAAGGAGAATCTGGGGAATGAGATGGCCATATGGGCCTTGAAAAGCTTATTCCTGCATGTAAAGAACATGTGCTTACCCAGGAAGGACCTGAAAAGCCCCGAACCTTGAACCTTGGCTGACCTTAAGGCACTGTGCAACCAAGAAGTAAAGGCTAAGGCAGAGTTGTAAGCTGCTGGGAGAATTGAAGACATGCACAAACACACACACACAGACCTCAAAGACAGTGGGAGATTTATTCCTTCAAGGCATTTCAGGAAATCTCCGTCCAATCATTAGCTGGCCAGTAAGCTAACCAGAGACTTCAGTGGCTGAATGCTACAAAGAATACAGACTTTACAGAATTGGCACAGGACGGCCACTAAACAAACATATCACAGAAACAACAGCAACAACAAACACTGGGAATTGGTGGAGGTAGAATCTGATGCTCAGATTTTTCACATTACATAATTTAAAATGTTGTTTTTAACTAAAACGTACAAGGCATGCAAACAAAAAGGAAAATATGGGCCGGGCATGGTGGCTCACACTTTTAATTCTGGAACTTCGGGAGGCCCAAGGCAGGAGGATTGCTTGAGGCCAGGAGTTTGAGACCAGTCTAGAAACACAGCAAGATCTTGTTTCTGTATTCTTTTTTAAAGTAGGAAGTTTTGGCCAGGCACAGTGGCTCACACCTGTAATCCCAGCATTTTGGGAGGCCAAGATGGGTGGATCACCTGAGGTTAGGAGTTTTGAGACCAGCCCAGCTAACATGGTGAAACCCTGTCTCTACTAAAAATACAAAAATTAGCTGGGCTTGGTGGCACACACCTGTAATCCCAGCTACTCAGGAGGTGAGGCAGAGAATTACTTAAACCCAGGAGGCGGAGGTTGCAGTGAGCCGAGATTGAGCCACTGCACTCCAGCCTGGGCAACAGAGCGAGACTGTCTCAAAAAAAAAAAAAAAAAAAAAAAAAAAGACTACTGAAAAGCTATAGAGGGCCGGGCATGGTGGCTCATGCCTATAATCCCAACACTTTGGGAGGCCAAGGCAGGCAGATCACCTGAGGTTGGGAGTTCGAGACCAGCCTGACCAACATGGAGAAACCCCGTCTCTACTAAAAACACAAAATTAGGCATGGTGGTGCATGCCTGTAATCCCAGCTAGTCAGAAGGCTGACGCAGGAGAATCACTTGAACCGGAGAGGTGGAGGTTGCAGGGTGAGCTGAGATCATGCCATTGTACCCCAGCCTGGGCAACAAGAGCAAAACTCCGTCTCAAAAGAAAAAAAGCTATAGAGGGCCGAGCATGGTGGCTCCCACCTGTAATCCCAGCACTTTGGGAGTCCGAGGTGGGTGGATCACCTGAGGTCAGGAGATCAGGCTGGTCACCAGCCTGACCAATATAGTGAAACCCCATCTCTACTAATTAGCCAGGTGAAGTGGTGCACACCTGTAATCCCAGCTACTTGGGAGGCTGAGGCAATAGTTGCTTGAACCTGGGAGGCAGAGGTTGCAGTGAGCCAAGATTGTGCAGCCCGGGCAACAAGAGTGAAACTCCATCTCAAAAAAATTAAAAAGCTATGGTGGCTGGGTGCAGTGGCTCATGCCTGTAATCCCAATACTTTGGGAGGATCACTTGAGGTCAAGATCACTCGAGGTCAGGAGTTGGAGACCAGTCTGGCCAACATGGCAAAACCCCATCTCTACTAAAAACACAAAAATTAGCCAGGCACAGTGGTGCACACCTGTAAGCCCAGCTGCTCGGAAGGCTGAGGCACAAGAATCACTTGAACCCAGGAGGTGGAGGTTGCCGTGAGCTGAGATCAAGCAATTGTACTCCAGCCTAGGTAACAGAGACTCAGTCTTTAAAAAAAAAAAAAAAAAAAAAAGCTATAGTATCAAGACACTGTGGGATTGGTGAAAGAACAGACAAATATATAAATGGAACAAAACAGGGAGCTCAGAAATAGACCTCCATAAATATTGTCAACTGATCTTTGATGAAAGAGCAAAGGCAATATAATGGAGAAAAGTTAGTCTTTCAACAAATGGTGCTGGAATAACTGCATCTCCACATGCTCAGGATGAAGCTGGATGCCCATCTTACTCCATATACACATATTAACTCAAAATGATCAAAGACCAGCCAGGCACGGTGGCTCACGCCTGTAATCTCAGCATTTTGGGAGGCCAAGGCAGGCAGATCACTTGAGGTCAGCAGTTCGAGATCAGCCTGACGAACATGGTGAAACCCTGTCTCTACTAAAAATACAAAAATTAGCCAGGCGTGGTGGCGCATGCCTGTAATCCCAGCTACTGAAGAGGCTGAGGCAGGAGAATCCCTTGAACCCAGGAGGCGGAGGTTGCAGTGAGCTGAGATCGTGCCACTGCACTCCAGCCTCGGCAACAGAGCAAGATTTTGTCTCGAACAACAACGACAACAAAACACTGAGATACTACATGCTACACCATAGATGAACCTTGAAAACTGCTAAGTGAAAGAAACCAGACACAAAGGGCCACATACTGTGTGGCTGCCAAGGGACAGAAAGTGAAGGGATAAGGAATGATTGCTGAATGGGTACTAGATGTTCTTCTGGGATGATGAAAATGTTCTGAAAATAGAGACAGGTGGTGGTTACACAACATTGTGAATGCACTAAATGCCAGTGAATTCTACACTTTAAAATGATTGTATATTATGTGATTTTTCACCTAAATTTTTTTAAAGCATGTATATCAGAGAAAAATTATTAAGTAAAATTAATTCAGCCTTTGAAGAAATGTTTGGAAAAGCTATTTGAAATGCTTACATTCTAAAATTCAGTCTGTTTCTTACAATTTAATCAAATGGTCAAGAGGAGACCAGGTGATACAACTTCTTGAAGGACACGTGGGTGAACACAGGCCTGGCTGGTTTGGGAAAGTCAGCCACAAGAACACAGCCATGTAAATGGTTTTATCTCAAATGCCAATTTATTTTATTTAATATACTACGTCTACATATTAAAGTGCTATTCTTAATTTATAATGTCAATGACCTATGTGAAATACTTTTGAAATCAATGGCTTACTGTGTGCAAGTTCTCCTTCATCCCTCAATACTGCCAGCCCATGGGCCCAGGGTGGAGGCACCCTACACTTTCTTTCATTCCACAGGACTCAACAACAATCCAGTGATCAAAGGTATTCAACTGGAAAATAACTTTAAAAGGGCTTTTTCAGGAAAAAGGCTTTATTCCTACAAGTAATTTTGTTCTTTCCCTCTCCAGTGGAGTGGCTTCTCCACAAAACACTGGTATATGAAATCCTCTCAACCGACATACAATTTTAAGTATGCATTAGTGACACATCAGTTACTCCAGGTTACATGTAACTCACTCTACTGACTCTCAAGGCTGCCTCTTTGATACACCTCAGGTTGTGTCAATTTTGTAAAATGTCACCTTTAACATATACAAATAACTGGCCTCTCAGCTGTATAAAATTCTGTTAATCGGCTGGGCGCGGTGGCTCACACTTGTAATCCCAGCACTTTGGGAGGCCGAGGCAGGTGGATCACGAGGTCAGGAGATTGAGACCATGGTGAAACCCTGTCTCTACTAAAAATACAAAAAATTAGCCGGGTGCGGTGGCGGGTGCCTGTAGTCCCAGCTACTCGGAGAGGCTGAGGCAGGAGAATGGCGTGAACCCGGGAGGCGGAGCTTGCAGTGAGCCGAGATTGCGCCACTGCACTCCAGCCTGGGTGACAGAGCAAGACTCCGTCTCAAAAAAAAAAAAAAAAAATTCTGTTAATCAATTTCTGAGTTCCTCAAATAAGGGGCAGTAAACAACTACAAAGTTGTCTGCTAGTACTGTAAATATTCACCAGTACTGTAAACACCAGACTCGAAGATTGACATGTGATTGTCAATCTGGGTCTGGGGAAAACACTAGATCGTATTCCCCAGAACTGGATTGCTTTGGTCAAGAAATATGATTGAGGTCAGGCGCAGTGGCTCATGCCTGTAATCCCAGCACTTTGGGAGGCTAAGGCGGGTGGGTGGATCGTTTGAACCTCAGTAGTTCAAGACCGGCCTGGACAACATGGCGAAACTCTGTTTCTACTATTAAAAATAAAAATAAGGCCCAGTGTGGTGGCTCATGCCTGTAATCCCAGCACCTTGGGAGGCCGAGGCAGGTGGATCACCTGAAGTCAGGAGTTGGAGATCAGCCTGACCAACATGGTGAAACCTCATCTCTACTAAAAATACAAAAATTAGCCAGGCGTGGTGGTACATGCCTGTAATCCCAGCTACTTGGGAGGCTGACGCAGGATAATCACTTGAACCCAGGAGGTGGAGGTTGTGGTGAGCCGAGATCGTGCCACTGCACTCCAGCTTGGGCAACAAGAGCGAAACTCCATCTCAAAAAAATAAAGAAATAAAATAAAATAAATAATAATAATAATAAAAAGAAATAAAAGCATAAGAAGACAACTTAAAAAAAGAAGTATGTCTGGCAATCGTAGAGTGGGATTGGAAAAAAAAGAGAGGAAATTAAAATGTTTACTTAATAAATGGAGTTGACAGAACAATCTTAAAATACCAGTCCATGGAAGAAAAATAAGAGATATCGCTGGGAACCACTGAAGTTCAAATTAGAATGCCTGGAACTCATCACGGATACAATCCTTAGAAGTAGATCCAGAAAGAGGTTGTGAGATTCCCACCTACCTCTTCGCCGAGGCTGGAGACTTGGCCACGATTACTGCATTCCTGTAATCTGGGATCTGTGACAGACAAGAAGTCAGGTATTACTGCGTGTCAACAAAAAGGAAAATTCCAACAGACCCAAAAATGCTTGGTTAGTTGAAAGTTTTCCAAAAAAAGAAAAATTCTCCTTTGGAAAATGAAGAAAGGAACCTGCCTATGAAAAAATATTACTAACTTGTGAGCCACACAGACTTCTTTTAGGAAAAAAGTAGGGATAATTGGTGATTAGCTCTTATCTCTGCCAGCAAATACTAATAATGCAGTGTTAAGATGCTTCTATATATCTCGTCAACAAGAATCCTAATTACATGTAATTTCAGTGTACAAGGATATCCAATTCAATCTGAATAAAAGCTGACTGTCAAATTCCAAATTACTGCAGTCCAAACAAATGGCTATTTAACATATCGCAGTCATAACATGTTGAAGCAACCGATTTGTTAAAGGATAATCGGCCCAGCACTATTTTAGAAAAAATATATTAACTATATTCTCATTCCTTTTTTCTCACAATTGCACCAATGAATTTTAATATGAGCAGTTAATAACACCTAGCACCATGTATAAAACAATGCCTACCATACAACAAGCACTAAATAATAACTACTTAGCAAATGAACAAAAAAAATGATTAATTTGAAGAATTTAGTACAGTTGCCTCCGGCATAATCACATGGCTCAGCTGTATCTACAGGAAAGCCTAATTTATCCAACACTCTCAGGAAGTAAGGCAGTAAAATATATTTCCATTTGGGCACCTTCATTATTTTTGCTGGCAGTCTTTCTAAACTTTTTCACGTACTTCCTTGTCTCATCAAACATCATCAAACGTTACCAAACCCAGCCAAGAAAAGATAGAACCAAGAAAACAGTTAATAACAATTAAAAGACCTAAAAGAAAGGACTCTAACAAAAACAAGTCTATTGTCTCTACGGAGGTTAAAATGGGAAATCATATACAACAAGAAAGAACAAATTATTATGAAAAAGAACCAAAAATAAATCTAGGAGGAGGAAGTTATTATGGTCTAAAGAAACCCAGTAGCTGGCTGGCTTAACAGCAGAATAAACACAACTTAACAGCAGAATAAACACAAACAAAAAGAACAAACCAGGGAAGATCAAGCCAAGGAATTTCCCCAGAATGCTATATATAAGTATGCAAAAAGTAAAATAAGTTTTTAAAAGTTATAGAGACTAGATCCAAAATTTTCAGGATCTAATAGTTCCCAAAGGAAAATAATAAAAGAAATAGAAGGGATGAAATACTTAAAAGATTGAAAAACATTCCCAAAGATGGCCAGGTGCGGTGGCTCATGCCCATAATCCCAGTACTTTGGGAGGCCAAGGTGGGCAGAACATCTGAGCCAAGACTAGCCTGGCTAGCATGGTGAAACCCCCTTTCTACTAAAAATGCAAAAAAAACTTAGCCAGGCATGGTGGTGCACACCTGTAATCCAGCTACTCAGGAGGCTGAGGCAGGAGAATTGTTTGAACCCATTTAAAATGTCTCCAGAAAGAATTACTATGATTCTTTTCATTAAAATTTTTCATTAAAATGAAAAATTATCAAGCTGGGCACAGTGGCTTCACGCTTGTAATCCCAGCACTCTGAGAGGTTGAGGCGGGTGGATAACCTGAGGTTGGGAGTTCAAGACCAGCCTGACCAACATGGAGAAACCCCCTTTCTACTAAAAATACAAAATTAGACGGGTATGGTGGCCCATGCCTGTAATCCCAGCTACTCAGGAGGCTGAGGCAGGAGAATCACTTGAACCTGGGAGGTGGAGGTTGTGGTGAGCTGAGATTGTACCACTGCACTCCAGCCTGGTCAACAGAGCGAGACTCCGTCTCAAAAAAAAAAGAATAGATGGCAAAAGTTTCAAGGCAATGAGCATCCTAGTACCAGAATGTTCCTTCTGACTCTGGCAGAAGGTGCTTAAATTCCAGTGACAAACACAAGAGATGGAGAAAGTGTCAGCATCAAAACCTGCAGAATAGGATCACTAAGTGACAAGAAGGCATGGTGCCACAGTATAATTAGCAGTGTTTTCTTCTTTCTTGGTGACATAAAATAATGTAAGCCTGGACTGATAGCACCTTAGATTCAGTGAAACATGAATATCTATCCCCTGCTTTAAGAGGCTCTAACACATGAAAACAAAAGAGACAAGATACGTATACTATAAAAAGGCAATACAGGCCAGGTGTAGTAGCTCATGCCTGTAATACCAGTACTCTGGGAAGCTGAGGCAGGCAGATCACTGGAGTTCAGAAGTTCAAGACCAGCCTGGCCAACACAGTGAAACCCTATCTCTACTAAAAACACAAAAATTAGGCCAAGCACGGTGGCTCACACCTGTAATCCCAGCACTTTGGGAGGCCAAGGTGGGCAGATCACCTGAGGTCAGGAGTTCGAGACTAGCCTGACCAACAAGGAGAAACCCTGTCTCTACTAAAAATACAAAATTAGCCGGGTGTGGTGGCACATGCCTGTAACCCCAGCTACTCGGGAGGCTGAGGCAGGACAATCACTTGAACCTGGGAGGCAGGGGTTGCTGTGAGCCGAGATCATGCCATTGCACTCTAGCCTGGGCAACAAGAGCGAAACTCCGTCTCAAAAAAAAAAACAAAAAACAAAAATTAGCCAGATATGCTTGCTTGAACCCAGGAGACGGAGGCTGCAGTAAGCCAAAATCGCACTCCAGCCTGAGTGACAGAGAGAGACTCTGTCTCCAAAAAAAAAAAAAAAGCAATACACAAAAATTCCTTTTTAACACCGAGTTCCCACATATTAAATTTTTTTTTTTGAGATGGAATCTCACTCTGTCACCCAGATCACGGCTCAATGCAGCCTCGACCACCTGGGCAACTTCAACCTCCCAGGCTCAAGCAATCCTCCCACTTCTCATCCTCTCAAGTAGCTGGGACCACAGGCATGCACCACCACACCTGGTTAATTTTTGTATTTTTTGTAGAGACAGGGTTTTGCCATATTGCCGAGGATAGTCTTGAACTCCTGGACTCAACTGATCCAACCTCCTCAGCCTCTCAAAGTGCTGGGATTATAGGTGTGGGCCACCATACCCAGCCCTGACTTCTTCTCAACAATGAAACTAAAATGGGAATTTTTTCAAGTAGAAGGCAGTGTCATCCTGAGGTAGAAGCCTGCACTACAGGCAATGACTAGCGTTAGGCTTCCAGCCTGACCTTGCAACCAGCACAAGGGTGCCCCAGCCTTCGTTCTTTAGGCTCACCCACTGGGCATCCCTTAAGAGGTGCAATCGCCATTTGTGCCTTGAGACATTGGCACACAACATGCCTGTGTCTTGAATGGAAACATCCCCTAAAACCACAAGATGTCGACAGCAACCCATGTAAGTCTATAGCTACTGCTCTATTTCTTCCAAAATGACAGGTTTCTCCATGCGGCTGGTTGCTAACTGAACCACGTTCAATGCTCACCCTCTCACTGTCTCTCTGCCTAAACCTCTTCATCCTTCCCTATCAAGACATTTGCCAATTTTATCTCACCTTCTCTCTCAACTGAGAATAATATTCAGGTAAAATTAGGCCAGGCACCGTGGCTCACACCTGTCATCACACTGCTTTGGGAGGCTGAGGCAGGAGGATCACTTGAGGCCAGGAGTTTGAGACCAGCCTGGGTAACACAGCAAGATACTGACTCTGGAAATATTTTTTAAAAATTAGCTAGGTGTGGTGGCACACCTCTAGTCTCAGCTACTCAGGAGGCTGAGGTGGGAGAAATCTCTTGAGCCCAGGAGCTCAAGGTTGCAGTGAACTATCATGGCACTACAGCACTCCAACCTGGGTGACAGAGAAAGACCCTGTCTCAAAAAACAACGAAAAATTTTTCAGGTAAAATTAAAGTCTCTATTATTTTTTGAATTTGTTAGAGTATTTTTGTTTTCTTTTTTGTTTTTTTGAGACAGTCTCGCTCTGTCACCCAGGCAGGAGTGCCGTGACACAATCCTGGCTCACTGTAACCGCCACCTCCCAGGTTCAAGCAATTCTCCTGCCTCAGCCTCCCAAGTAACTGGGATTACAGGCACGCGCCACCACATCCAGCTAATTATGTATTTTTAGTAGAGATGGGGTTTCACCATGTTGGCTAGGCTGGTCTGAACTCCTGACCTCAAGTGATCCACCCGCCTCAGACTCCCAAAGTGCTGGGATTATAGGCATGAGCCACTGCACCTGGCCTAGAGTTTTTATGTTTCTTATGTGTAACTTTAAAGAAAAAAAAAGCAGAATATTTTACATTTTTCTCTTTCAAAAATACTTAAATTCATTTTCTGTATAAGGACTTATATCAATTGCTGGAGAATGGGGAAGCCCTGTACTCTTACCAGAAAGAAGTTCCTCAGAAACCTATAAACTGCCATCTTTTAAATACAGTACTGTAAAAAGAAGTTATCTTATTTTAAATACAGTACTATAAAAAGAAGTTATCTTCTTTTAAATACAGTACTGTAAAAAGAAGTTATCTAGAAAAGTTATTAAAGAGAAATAATTTATATAAGAAAAACAGCTAAGGCCAGGTGCAGTGGCTCATGCCTGTAATCCCAGCAGTTTGGGAGGCCGAGGCGGGCGGATCACAAGGTCAGCGTTCGAGATCAGCCTGGCCAACGCGGTGAAACCTCACCTCTACTAAAGATACAAAAATTAGCCAGGCGTGGTGGTGCATGCGTGTAATCCCAGCTACTCGGGAGGCTGAGGCAGGAGAATTGCTTGAACCTGGGAAGTGGAGGTTTCAGTGGGCTGAGATTGCACCATTACACTCCAGCCTGAGAGTGACTCCATCCCAAAAAAAAAAAAAAAGAAAGAAAGAAAAACAGCTAAAAGCAAAATAGCTAAGTACAGTATAAATTAACATTTTAAAAGCTTTCTTAAATAGTAAGTCACAAAAATGCTAACTCATATCAAAGAAAAACAAATGTAGTTATATTAAAATTAAACGTCTGATTTATCCCAGGTTGCAAGGGTGGTAATAAACCACATTAATAGAATGAAGGAAAAAAACATGATCATCTCCACTGATACAGAAAAAGCATTTGACAGATTCAACACTGCTTCAGAACAGTGGTTCCCTAGGGTGGAAGGAGGCAGGGGGACGGGACAGAGAAGGAGCCCATGAGCAGCTCTAAGTTATGATGATGACTCTAGTTTTCTTGCTGGGAGGGGGATCATGGACGCTGACTATTATAACTGGACGGACAGAGAGGATGGATAGATGGATACATAAAACAGAACCAGGATCAGGCATAGACTAGTAATGAGAGTGAATTACTCATTACAATCATATGTAGTCCAATTCTAGGTACTTGAGGTCCAAAAGAAAAAGCAATTTTAAGAGCTTAACTAAAGAAACAAACTGCAGATTCAGAATTCTAAAATGCGTTGGATTATAGCTATAAAGTATAATGGTATTTTAAGTAGAATACATCAAGTTTTAATCCTTTAGGGGTATCCTAAGGAAACAGAAATACATCTTTCAACCTTAATCAGAATGTCAAAATAAAAAAGTTTGAGCTAGCTCACCTCTTCTTGAATATACTGTAATAAGAAGGGAGATGCTCTTAAATTGTCAACAGGAATATTGAAGAAGCCCTGAATTTCCTTCTGGTGTAAATCCATAGTAATAAGATGAGTTAGACCTTTGAAAATAAAGCAGACGCAAGCAATAAATAGTTTTGTTTTTTTTTTTTTTTTTAAGATGGGATCCCAGTCTGTCACCCAGGCTGGAGTGCAGTGGCATGACCGTAGCTAACTGCAGCCTTGAACTCCTAGGCTGAAGCAATCCTCTCACCTCAGCCTTGAAAGTAGCTGGGAATACAGCTGCATGCCACCACGCCCAAATAATTCTGTATTTTTAGTAGAGAAAGGGTTTCACCATATTGGCTAGGTTGGTCTCGAACTCCTGACCTCAAGTAATCCTCCTGCCTCAGCCTCCCAAAGTGCTGGGAATACAGGCATGAGCCACTGCACCCAACCTATAAATAGTTTAAAAACAAGTTGCACTGTATGAAATACGTACTACATAAAATACTATATACAATAAGTTACTATTAAAAAATTGCTCTCCAGCCGGGTGTGGTGGCTCACGCCTGTAATCCCAGCACTTTGGGAGGGTGAGGCGGGCGGATCACAAGGTCAGGAGTTCAACACTAGCCTGACCAATATGATGAAACCCCATCTCTACTAAAAATACAAAAATTAGCTGGGCATGGTGGCGTGCACCTGTAGTCCCAGCTACTTGGGAGGCTGAGGCAGAAGAATTGCTTGAATCCGGGAGGCGGAGGTTGCAGTGAGCCAAGATCTTGCCACTGCACTCTAGCCTGGGTGACAGAGCAAGACTCCGTCTCAAAAAAAAAAAAAAAAAAAAAAATTGCTCTCATGGCCGGGCACAGTGGCTCACGCCTGTAATCCCAGCACTTTGAAGGCCAAGGCTGACAAACTGCTTGAGCTCAGGAGTTTGAGATCAGCCTGGGGAACATGGCAAAACCCCATCTCTACAAAACAAAAATTAGCCAGGCATGGTGGTGCACATCTGTAGTCCCAGATACTCAGGAGGCTAAGGTGGGAGAATCGCTTCAGTGCAGAAGGTCAAGGCTGCAAGTGAGCTAGGATTGAGCCACTGCATTCCAGTCTGGGTGACAGTGAGATCTTGCTTCAAAAAAATAAAAAATAAGGCCAGACACAGTGGCTCACGCCTGTAATCCCAGCACTTTGGAAGGCCGAGGCGGGTGGATCACCTGAGGTCAGGAGTTGGAGACCAGCCTGGCCAACATGGTGAAACCTCATCTCTACTAAAAACACAAAAATTAGCCAGGCATGGTGGCACGTGCCCATAACCCCAGCTACTCGGGAGGCTGAGGCAGGAGAATTCGCTTGAACCTGGGGCGGGGGGCGGAGGTTGCAGTGAGCCGAGATCACACCACTTCACTCCGGCCTGGGTGAAAGGGGGAAACTTGGTATCAAAAAAAAAAAAAAAAAAAAGACAAAACTGCTCTACCATCAAAAAAACTCAGCACTTGTATTTTTCAAAAAAATTTTTTTTTTTTTTTAGTACTGTGAGATGCCTGATTTTCACATCAATTTAAAGTCTTGGTCAGGTAGGATGGCTCACAGCTGTAATCCCAGAACTTTGGGAGGCCGAGGCAGGCGGATCGCCTGAGGTCAGGAGTTCAAGACCAGGCTGGCTAACACGGTGAAACCCCATCTCTACTAAAAATACAAAAATTAGCCAAGTGCGGTGGCGTGTGCCTGTAATCTCAGCTACTAGGGAGGCTGAGGCAGGAGAATCACTTGAACCCAGGAGGTGGAGGTTGCAGTGAGCCGAGATCATGCCACTGCACTCCAGCCTGGGCGACAGAGCGAGACTCCATCTCAAAAAAATAAATAAAAAATAGTCATAACATAGCAAAGATAATAGTAATACAGAAGAGTCTTTAAAAATTCTATTAGAGCAGATCATATCTTCTTGAAGTTTAACAGGCATGGCAAAGCCCAGTCTTAAGATAACAAGTTAGGCAGGTGTGGTGGCTCATGCCTGTAAACCCAGCACTTTGGGAGGCTGAGGCAGGAGTATCACTTGAGCCCAGGTGTTTGAAAATGGCCTGGGCAACATGGTGAGACTCCATTTCTACCAAAAATACAAAAAACTAGTCAGGTATGGTGATGCATGCCTGTAGTCCCTAGTTACTCTGGAAGCTAAGGTAGGAGGATCACCTGAACCCAGGAGGTCAAGGCTATCTCCTGGTAGTGAGCAGTGATCACACCACTGCACCCCAGCCCAGGCAACAGGACTGAGACCTGCGGGGAAAAAAAAGGTATCAAGACAAACTGCACCAGCCTGGAAATTGGAGAAAACAGAAAACCTTCACCACCTTTGTAACGATCACCAGAAAAGTGTAAGGAAAATTCAGTATGAAAAATTGTTTAAAGCATTACTTGCCCAAAAGAACAGGAAAGTAAGTCTGGAGGCCCATCAAGCAAGGCTGGTGGAGAAGATGGGCCCTTTCCTAAAGATCAGCAGGCAAGCCTGCTCCCCTCACCAGCTGCCTGTCATAGTGTTTACAATGGGGTAGGCTCCTGAGATTGCTTCGGGTTGAGTTTTTAAAATTTTTTTTTTTTTTTTTTTTGAGATGGAGTTTTGCTCTTGTTGTCCACGCTGGAGTGCAATGGCGCAATCTTGGCTCACCGCAACCTCCGCCTCCCGGGTTCAAGCAATTCTCCTGCCTCAGACTCCCAAGTAGCTGGTATTATAGGCATGTGTCACCACACCTGGCTAATTTTGTATTGTTAGTAGAGACGGGGTTTTTCCATGTTGGTCTGGCTGCTTTCAAACTCCCAACCTCAGGTGATCTGCCCACCTTGGCCTCCCAAAGTGCTGGGATTACAGGCGTGAGCCACCGCACCCTGCCTAGTTTTTAAATGTTTGTTTTACATTTGCCTTTATTGAAAAACTATCTTAGAAAGTTTATTCTGGGCTGCACATGGTGGCTCACGCCTGTAATCCCAACACTTTGGGAGGCTGAGGAAGGTGGATCACCTGAGGTCAAGAGTTCAAGACCAGCGGCCTGGTGCAGTGGCTCACGCCTGTAATCCCAGCACTTTGGGAGGCTGAGGTGGGTGGATCACAAGGTCAGGAGTTCGAGACCATCCTGGCTAACACGGTGAAACCCCATCTCTACTAAAAATACAAAAAATTAGCCGGGCGTGGTGGCAGGCGCCCGTAGTCCCAGCTACTCGGGAGGCTGAGGCAGGAGAATGGCGTGAACCCGGGAGGTGGAGGTTGCAGTGAGCCGAGATTGCGCCATTGCACTCCAGCTCAGGCGACAGAGCGAGACTCCATCTAAAAAAAAAAAAAAAAAAAAAAAAGAGTTCGAGACAAGCATGGCCAACATGGTGAAACCTCGTCTCTACTAAAAATACAAAAATTAGCCAGGTGTGGTGGCGGGTGCCAGTAATCCCAGCTACTCACGAGGCTGAGGGAGGTGAATCACTTGAACCCAGGAAATGGAGGTTGTGGTGAGCCGAGATCGTGCTACTGCACTCCAGCCTGGATGACAGAGTGAGACTGACTCAAAAATAAAAAATAAAAATAATAATAATTAGTTGGGCATGGTGGTGTGTGCCTGCAATCCCAGCTACTCTGGGGGCTGAGGCAGGAGAATTGCTTGAACCCGGGTGGTGGAGGCTGCAGTGAGCCAAGATCATGCCACTGCACTCCAGACTGGGCAACAGAGCAAGACTCCGTCTCAAAAAACAAACAAACAAAAAGTTTTATTCTACAATAAGTACCTGTCTTAAAATGCAGTGATATGGGGACTTTTATTCTATTTACTCTGTGCAAATGCTCCATGATACATACCTTCTAAAATCATATACATTCAGATTGGGTGTGGTGGCTCATGTCTGTAATCCCAGAATTTTAGAAGCATAAGGCAGGTGGATCACTTGAGGTCAGGCGTTCGAGACCAGCCTGGCCAACATGGCAAAACCCCATCTCTACTAAAAATACAAAAATTAGCCAAGTGTGGTGGCAGGCACCTGTAGTCCCAGCTACTAGAGAAGCTAGGGTACAAGAATTGCTTGAACCCAGGAGGCAGTGGTTGCAGTGAGCCGAGGTGCCACCCCTGCACTCCAGCCTGCGCAACAGAGCAAGACTCCGTCTCAAAAAAAATAAATACAATAGAATAAAAGTTAAAATAAAAAATAAAATCATAGGCCAGGTGCAGTGGCTCATGCCTGTAACCCCAGCACTTTGGGAGTCCGAGGTGGGCAGATCCCTGAGGTCAGGAGTTTGAGACCAGCCTGACCAACATGGAGAAACCCTGTCTCTACTAAAAATACAAAATTAGCCGGGCGTGGTGGCGCATGCCTGTAATCCCAGCTACCTGGGAGGCTGAGGCAGGAGAATCGCTTGAACCGGGGAGGTGGAGGTTGTGGTGAGCCAAGATCATGCCATTGCACTCCAGCCTGGGCAACAGGAGCGAAACTCCATCTCAAAATAAATAAATAAAATAAAATCATATACACTTATACAAGTGCGCACACAAACAAACACAAATATATCGACACACATAGCCAATAACAACTATGAAGGTTATTTAGAAACACAGGAAAAATACTTAGGTTGTTACCTGAAAATGCCTAACACAGAATAGTATGTATCTTTTCCAATATATGCCTATCTAGGCAGACACGGTGGTATATGCCCATAGTTCCAACTGAGTACTCAGGAGGATCACTTGAGCCCAGGAGTTCAAAGATCATCCCACATAGCTTCCCAAAGCATTGGGGTTGCAGGCGTGAGCCGCTGCACCCAGCCATTACTTTGATATTTCTAAGGTAAAAATAAAACTCCAGCAGGGTATGGTGGTTCATGACTATAATCTCAGCACTCTGGGAGGCCGGAGCAGAAACATCCCTTGAGGCCAGCAGTTCAAAACCAGCCTGAACAACATAGTAAGACCCAGTATCTACAAAAAATTTAAAAATTAGCAGGCAGGGTGGTGTGTGCCTATAGTCCTAGCTACTTGGGAGGCTCTGGTGGACTGCTTGACCGTAGGAGTTCAAGTTGCAGTGAGCTATGATCACGCCACTACACTCCAGACTAGGTGACAGGGCAAGACCCTGTCTTAAAAAAGAGAGAATAAATAAATAAAACTCCCAGGCCCCCAATTAATTGTGAAACATCTGCCATTCTTACCAGCTTTGCACATCATGGAAGCCAGCAATTTAGAGACAATGGAGCCTCTTTTTCTCATCTTGCACTGCTTGCTATAAGGAAAGTAGGGTATCACGCCAATGATGCTCTTGGCACAAGAGGTCTTACATGCATACACCATGATCAGGAGCTCCATGATGGTGGTGTTCACATCCCTGTAACAAAGACACAGCAAATCTCGTCAAGGGATCTACAACACAGTATTCCCTGTTCCAAAAAGTGTCAGCAGTGTGTTACTCATGCCTTGATACAACCTAAGGTGCAAGGCAGAAAAAAACCAACCAATAAATTCCTCTTTTCTCAGGCCTCCATAAGATGCCCCACCCTACTTAAGTACTCACAGAGGAGCGTGTCCACAAGCTCCCACTATGTGCATCTGTGCCCCAGGAGTCGGCCTGCCCTCAGTCATCAGTCAGAGGAAATTTCCATGCCAGTGGCCCTAAAATTAATGCCTCCAAATGGCACACCTATGTGAGCAATTCTCTCTCCTCTCCTGCCTCCACCACTGACTACCCATTGGCCACAAACATTCTGTTACTTCCATTAACACGACTCATAACCACTCTCCCCTCTGCTTCCCTTTGCTGTACATCTTAAGAGAGTCGTCTAAACTATCTCCAATTTATCTACTCTCATTCTCTCCCAAATAGTCCAGTGAAGCTTTGTTTTCATAAAGGTCATCAGTGGCCTCCATGCGGCCATGTCCACGGTCACTTGGCTTCCAGAATGCCCCTCTCTGGTGTCCTCCTTCCACCCTTGGTTTCTTTTGCTTGGCTTCTCCCCAGCCTGATGTCCCAGGACTTGCTCATGTGTCCTCTCTTTCTGTTTCCTCTCATCCTTTGGGCTTCTCATCTAATTTCACAGCTTCATAGATGGTGGCAACTCTCAAATTTACAACTCCAGTCCAAACTTGAGGATCCGCCCCTCCCCTCCTGCCTGGCCACACCTGACCCTGTTCAGTCCTCTCACAGGCAGCTCACACCACTAAGGGCCTTGCTCTAGGCGTTCTCACTGCCTGCAATACTTTTCTCCCCACCTAGTCACCTGACTCTCCCTCACCTTCTCTAGTCTCTGTTCAAATATCACCTCCACAATGAGGCTTACCCTGTCTGCCTCTCTCTGCCCTCTTGCCACTACCATCTCACCATGCTGTCTTATTTTTTTCCAAACCATTCATCACCTTCTAGATAATCTATTTCTTTATTATGCTCACTTTATGTCTTCTTCCACTGGAATATAAACTCCACAAGGACAAGGATCTTTCTCTGTTTTAATCATGGAGGCATCTCGCATACGTGTAACTAACTGTAATTCACATATTGTAGACATTCAAAATAAGTATTTGTTAATGAAAGGAGTGAATGGAAACACAGAACATTCAGGTGAGTAGGTTCTCTGTCACTATCCAACAAGTCTGACATCTGATGAGTTAAAAGAGACTTTCACCCTATTAGGAACAAAAAAAAAAAGATTTTCAGAAAAGTATTCTATGGGAAGGATAGGAGTGGAGGAACAAGGCTTTCCATTACTGAACTAAGGAGAGTCTTGTTTGAAATACAGGAAAACTTGAGTTAATAGATGGAATTTTCTTAATTTTAAATTTCTCTTTTTAGTGCTACCACTAATCTGTAGTAAAATGAAGTATAAGATATATCTAACAACACTAAATCATTTTTTTGTTCGTTTGTTTTTGAGATGGAGTTTTGCTCTTGTTGCCCAGGCTGGAGTGCAATAGCACGATCTCGGCTCACTGCAACCTCCGCCTCCCAGGCTCAAGCAATTCTCCTGTCTCAGCCTCCCGAGTAGCTGGGATCACAGGCATGCGCCACCACACCCGGCTAATTTCGCATTTTTAGCAGAGAGAGGGTTTCTCCATGCTGGTCAGGCTGGTCTTGAACTCCCGACCTCAGGTGATCTGCATGCCTGGGGCCTCACAAAATGGTGGGATTACAGGCTTTTGTTTTTTTTTTAAGACGTTGTCTCACTCTATCACCCAGCCTGGAGTACAGTGGCGCAATCTCGGCTCACTGCACCCTCCGTCTCCTGGGTTCAAGCGATTCTCATGCCTCAGCCTCCCAAGTAGCTGGAATTAGAAGCGCATATCACCATGCTTAGCTAATTTTTGTATTTTCAGTAGAGACAGGGTTTCACCATGTTGGCCAGGCTGGTCTTGAACTCCTGATCTGCCCACCTCGGGCTCCCAAAGCGCTGGGATTATAGGTGTAAGCCACCTCGCCCGGCCTTTTTTTTTTTCCACTTTGAGACGGAGCCTTGTTCTGTTACCCAGGCTGGAATCCAGTGGCGTGATCTCAGCTCACTACAATCTCTGCCTCCTGGGTTCAAGCAATTCTCGTGCCTCAGCCACCTGAGTAGCTGGGACTACAGGTGCTCATGACCATGCCCAGCTAATTTTTTGTATTTTTAGTAGAGACAGGGTTTCACCATGTTGGCCTGGCTGGTCTCAAACTCTTGGCCTCAACTGATACGCCCACCTCGACCTCCCAAAGTGCTAGGATTACAGGCATGAGCCACCACATCTGGCCCTCAACACTAAATGTTATTTCATGGTATTTCACAAAGAAGACCATGACGTCCAGACTGTGCAACATGGACAAGACTGAGAACCCGAGCTAACACAAGCTTACGTCAGGTATGGAACAATGCAAAATGAGACACGGAGAGAAAATGAAAGGGGTGCTGAGTGGTTCCGATTAGAGGAATATGAAACTGACAAAAGACAGGGGCACAGGATAAGTATTGAAACGTACAAAAATAAAGAACCAGAAGGACTTGAAAATGAGAAGGATCAGCAGTCACCCTTCTGAAGTCCTAAATTCTAAGTCCGGGGGAGCCCTCAATGCCTACCCATCCCCTTGGGTAATCCACACAACCTCTGTGCATTTATCCAATGGAATCACACTTGTCTGTAAGGAGAAAAAAGTACCACAGACACAGAAACCAAGGAGCCAGAAGCCGTGTAAGTTGTTCTGTGCCCGCCCCTTCCCTACCCCGATGCTGGAGGTAAAGGGTTAAGATGTGGGCACAGGTGAGTCCTCTACTTCCACCCTGGTTTGGTGGCAGACCTGGGAAAGAGGACAGCAGCAGCAGGGGCAGTTGGCGCTCCGTGCCCCCACCTCCAGCTCTGCTGAGAATCCTGGGTGTCACAGCAGAAGGTGAAGCCAGGGCACCGTGGCAAAGGCCCTCCACACTCTCCCTCCTTCAGAGCACACCCGTTTGCCAGGGCTATAGGATGCAAGGACAGGTCTCCCCTGCCACTTCTCTTCCCAGAAGAGATGGGGGTTTTGTGACTTCATCCCAATAAACCAAAGACCAGGAGAGAAAATGTTCAAAATTTAGGTGAAAAAATGTGTGTTCCAAGACTAAAGTCTCCGGAAATGTCCTTCTTCTTCCCTTTCGTTGGTATTATATATATATATATACACAAATTAAGCATGCGGCAACTTTCAGACTCTGTAAGCTAAAAAATAATGCACTAGACAAACTGATTTCTAGACATTAAAAATTGTTCTGAGCGAAGAACTTCATACACAGAAGCATTTGGGGACATTTGTGGACAAACACACAATGGAAAGTGGGGCTTTAAGGGCAGGTGTGATAGGCTCACCTTCTATATTGCTGGAATCTCAGCAATATAGGAGGTCGAGACAGGAGGATCACTTGAGGCCAAAAGTTTGAGACCAGCTGGGCAATATAGTGAGACCTCCATCTCTACAAAAAAATGAAAAAATTAGGTGAGCATGCTAGTGCATGCCTGTAGTCCCAGCTACTTGGGAGGCTGAGGGAGGAGGATAGTTTGAGCCCAGGAGTTTGAGGTTGTAGTGAGTTATGATCTCACCACTGCACTCCGGCCTGGACAACAAAGCAAGACCCTACCTCTAAGAAAAAAGAAAAAGAAAAAAAAAAGTAGGGCTCCAGGTGATCACCCTCCCTTCCAGAGTGCCAGAGACAGCCTCATGCACTGAATCTTCTATACCCAGCTTAAGCATATGTGACCAATTTCCAGAACACAGGTATGTCAAAGGTCACACCAGACAGGAATACACAGTCCTTCAGTACAGTCTTTTATCCTCTCAGCTAATTTAATTTATGTAACAAAACAGTAAATAATGATCACTTTTATATGCAATAAAAGCTTAAAGAACCCCAACTAAGAAAGCTCTCCTCCCCTAGCCTCTGTTTCTTTTGGGGGAGAGGAGGGAACTAGAAATGCTTCCCTGCAAGTTTTACAAAATTCTGGCTGTCAATTGTTAGGAAACTTAATGTATACTACTATCATTAACAGCCTCTACTCCAGGCCGGGCGCAGTGGCTCACGCCTGTAATCCCAGCACTTTGGGAGGCTGAGGCAGGCAGATCACCTGAGGTCGGGAGTTCGAGACCAGCCTGATCAACATGGAGAAACCCTGTCTCTACTAAAAACACAAAATTAGCCGGGCGTGGTAACACATGCCTATAATCCCAGCTACTCAGGAGGCTGAGGCAGAATTGCTTGAACCTGGGAAGCAGAGGTTGCGGTAAGCTGAGGTTGCGGTGAGCCAAGATCGCGTCATTGCACTCCAGCCTGGGCAACAAGAGTGAAACTCCGTCTCAAAAAAAAAAAAAAAAAGAGCCTCTACTCCAATACTTGGTTATTTCCACCCATTAAGAACACTGAGTGGCTGGACACGGTGGCTCACACCTGTAATCCCACCACTTTGGGAGGCCGAGGCAGGCAGATTGCCTGAGGTCAGGAGTTCAAGACCAGTCTGGCCAACATGGTGAAACCCTGTCTCTACTAAAAATAAAAAAATTAGCCAGGCGTGGTGGCGCCAACTGTAGTACCAGCTACTCGGGAGGCTGAGGCAAGAGAATCACCTGAACCTGGGAGGAGGTGGTTACGGTGAGCTAAGATCGCACCACTGCACTCCAGCCTGGGTGAAGGAGTGGGACTTTGTCTCAAAAAAAAGAAAGAAAGAAAGAAGGAAAAACACTGAAAGAACATGTAAAAGTCAGCAGTTATGTCAGAAAACTTAGTTTTCTAAATTCTAAATTGGTAAGATATACTAATTTTAAGACTATTATAACTCTTCCTGGCTAGCCATCTATCATTATTTTAAACACGCATGCCTAAACTGAAACCCAGAAAGCAACACTTCTGCTGGACACTCACTTTGAAACGGTTTGGATGATGAAAACATCTTTTCCCCTCACAGACTCTTGAATCTGTACTCTCGTTTCTGGCAGGAAAAGGGAAAAAGAAGAGAGGGAAAGGCATATAGTTCAAATTTTTCAAAATACACAAAAAAATCTGTATCATTCCCTAATGTAATAAAATATGGCAACTCAAACTGTTATAAGACTCAGTAGGCTTTAGATGTTACAAGGGATAATACACATATGCCATTAATCACTTTTTAAAACACAGCTTTAAGAGGGAATTGCATTTCTGACTTGAAATAAGTAAACGTATAATTCTCACCCCTTATATATACAAACAGTGAGTGCTGTACCACTCCCAGCATGGTATCTTTTTTTTTTTTTTTTTTTTTGAGACGGAGTCTTGCTCTGTCGCCCAGGCTGGAATGCAGTGGTGCGATCTTGGCACATTGCAAGCTCTGCCTCCCCGGTTCATGCCATTCTCCTGCCTCAGCCTTCCGAGTGGCTGGAACTACAGGCGCCCGCCACCACGCCCAGCTAATTGTTTTGTATTTTTTTAGTAGAGACAGAGTTTCACCATGTTAGCCAGGATGGTCTCAATCTCCTGACCTCGTGATCCGCCCGCCTCAGCCTCCCAAAGTGCTGGAATTACAGGCGTGAGCCACCACGCCCGGCCTGAGCATAGTATCTTTATAGAAAATTGTAGGCCAGGCACAGTGGCTCATGCCTGTAATCCCAGCACTTTGGGAGGCCAAGGCAGGCAAATCACCTGAGGTTAGCAGTTCGAGACCAGCCTGACCAACATAGAGAAATCCCATCTCTACTAAAAATACAAAATTAGCCAGGCATGGTGGCGCATGCCTATAATCCGAGCTACTTGGGAGGCTGAGGCAGAAGAATCGCTTGAACCCGGGAGGCAGAGGTTGTGGTGAGCCGAGATTGTGCCATTGCACTCCAGCCTGGGCAACAAGAGCGAAACTCTGTCTCAAAAAAAAAAGAAAAAAAAGAAAAAGAAAATTATATATTCATTCAATCAGCATCAACTGAGAATGTATTAGGTACAAAACATTGTATGTTGTGAGAAACAAAGATAAATAAGACCTAATATCCCTACTCTCAAAATATGTGTGATCAGCCATAAAGAAACAATTAGACAAATCCATAATGGGACATTCTACAAGACAACCTCTTCAACAAGTCACTGTCACAGGAAGAAAAAGGAAGAGGTGAAGGGATTGTTCTAAAATACAAGAGACTAAAGAGATATTTTTAAAAAAAAATCCCTTGAACTAAGAATCCTGGTTTGGGGTGGAGGTGTTGGAAAAAACAACTATAAAAGACTCTTTAGGCTGGGCACGGTGGCTCACACCTGTAATCCCAGCACTTTCGGAGGCCCAGGCAGGCGGATAATCTGAGGTTAGGTGTTTAAGGCTAGCCTGGCCAACACGGTGAAACCTCGTCTCTACTAAAAATACAAACATTAGCTGGGCTTGGTGGTGCACAACTATAATCCCAGCTACTCAGGAGGCTGAGGCAGGAGAACTGCTTGAACCTGGGAGGCAGAGGTTGCAGTAAGCCAAGATCGCACCACTGCACTCCAGCCTGGGTGACAAAGCCAGATTCCATCTCAAAAAAATAAAAAATAAAAAATAAAAGACCCTTTAGGACAACTAGGGAAATGTGAATATAGGCCATATATTAGATGATTAAAGAATCGTTGTTGGGCCAGGTGCGGTGTCTCACACCTGTAATCCCAGCACTTTGGGAGGCCAAGGCGGGCAGATCACTTGAGGCCACAGAAAAAAAAAAGAATTGTCCTTAATTGTTAAGTTAATTTTCTTTTCCTTTTTTTTTTTTTTTAAGACAAGGTCTTGCTCTGTTGCCCGGCAGGCTGGAGTGCAGTGGCGTGATCCCAGCTCACTGCAACCTCCACCTCCTGGACTCAAGTGATCTTCCTGCCTTAGCCTCTCAAGTAGCTAGGATTACAAGTGCACGCCACCAACCCTGGCTAATTTCTTTATCTTTGGTAAAGATGGTGTTTTGCCATGTTGCCCAGGTTGGTCTCCAACTTCTGGTCTCAAGTGATCCACCCACCTTGACCCCCACAAAGTGCTGGGATTACAGGAGAGCTGCCATGCCCGGCCCGTAGTTAATTTCTTTAAATTTGATAATGGTATCATATTTATTTAGGTGAAGGTAATTATTCCTAGAGGATGCATGGTCAAGTATTCAAGGATTAAGTGTCTGCAACTTACATTTTTTTTCTTTTTTTGGGACACATCTCGCCCTGTTGCCTAGGCTGGGGTACAGTGGTGCAAATATGGCTCACTGCAGTTTTGACCTCCTGGCCTCAAGAGATCCACCCACCTCAGCATCCCAATGTGCTGGGATTACAGGTGTGAGCCACCGCACCCGGCCTGCAACTTAATTTCAAATGGTTTGCCGCATACATATTCATATGGCAAAATGTTAACTGTTCAAGCTAGGTGGTAGTTCACTGTACTATTCTTTCAACTTTTTTATATGCTTGAACATTTTCATTAAAAATGTGGGAAAATAGTTTGGGAGGGTGAGGTGGACGGATCACTTGAGGTCAGAAGTTTGAGACCAACCTGGCCAACATGGTGAAAGCCCATCTCCACCAACAACACAAAAAATTAGCCAGGCGTGGTGGCACACACCTGTAAGCCCACCTATTTGGGAGGCTGAGGCAGAGAATCACTTGAACCTGAGAGGGGGATGTTGCAGTGAGCCAAGATTGTGCCACTGCACTCCAGCCTGGGCAATGGGGCAAGACTCTGTCTCAAAAAAAAAAAAAAAAAAAAAAAAAAAGTAGCAAAATGGGAACAGATTGTGAGGAAAAGTAGAAAAAAAATGTTGGAAAAAACAGAATACAAGTTTACAAAAGAATGTGGTATGATGTTAAGAAAATGAGCTTTACCAGCCTGGGCAACATGGCAAAGCCCCGTATCAAAAAAAAAAAAAAAAAAAAAAAAAAAAAAACTTATGGCTGGGTGTGTGTGTGGCTCACACCTGTAATCCCAGCACTTTGGGAGGCTGAGGCACGAGAATCACTCAAACCTGGGAGGTGTAGGTGGCAGTGAGCCGAGATGGCCCCACTGCACTCCAGCCTGGGTGACAGAGCAAGACTCCATATTAAAAAAAAAAAAAAAAAAAAAATAGCCTGGCAGCATGGTGCCCACCAGTAGTACCAGCTACTGGGGGGGCTAAGGTGGGAGGAGCACATGAGCCCAGGAGGCAGAGGCTGCAGTGAGCCCTGATCATGCCACTACACTCCAGCCTGAGTGACACAGAAAGACCCTGTCTCAAAAAAAAAAAAGAAAAAAAAAGAAAATGAGCTTTAGAGTCAGGGAGATCTGGATTCAAACTGGACCTCGTACCTAACATCAATCCCTGAACTCCTGAACTCAGTTTTTCGGTATCTGGTAACAGTAAGAAATCCACAAATATTCCTTCCTTCCTTCCCAATAAACACCAAGTATTTTCCCTCCCTTTATTCAGAAACCTGGAGAGTGGACCAGCCTCCTGGAGTCTTACGCCACTGCTTCTCCCTTTCACCTTCCCTCCTAGACTACAGACAAAGAACATCATTCGATTCCCTCTAGGGGAAGAATCTTCTCCAAACTCTCCTTGCAGAATTTAATTATACTTTTTCCCTACTGATGCCACATAGGGATCTTGGGAGACAGGAAAGAGGCAGTAATGGAGATAAACACGGGAACAGCAAAACTTGTGCCTTTTTATCAAAGCCTCCTGTAGGCTTTATAATATGTAAATATTTGATAAAATCCTGTAGGGGGGCCAGGCCTGGTGGCTCACACCTGTAATCCTGGCACTTTGGGAGGCTGAAATGGGAGAACTGCTTTTGCCCAGAGTTTGAGATGAGCCTGGGCAACATAATGAGACCCTCGCTCTGCCAAAAAAAAAATTTTTTTTTAAATCTTCTAGTGGAAAAGGAACAGGAATAAGTATATATTGAGCACCTACTGTGTGCCAAAAACTGGTAGGCACACAAGTTATCCCACTTAATCCTCAAAACAGCCCTAATTTACAGTTTATTTATAGTTTAGAAAGGTTAAATAACTTGTCAAGGATAAGGTGTGTAACTCTCAAGCCCATGCAAGCTGTCCATCACTCTTGCTAAAATAATTTCTTTCTTTTTTTTTTCCCCTGAGACAAAGTCTCACTCTTGTTCCCCTCCAGGCTGGAGTGCAATGGCACAATCTCGGCTCACTGCAACCTCCACCTCCTGGGTTCAAGCGATTCTCCTGCCTCAGCCTTCCGAGGAGCTGGGATTATAGGCGCCTGCCACCACACCCGGCTAATTTTTATATTTTTAGTAGAGACAGGGTTTCACCATGTTGGCCAGGCTGGTCTACACACTCCTGACCTCAGGTGATCCGCCCGCCTCGGCCTCCCAAACTGCTGGGATTACAGGTATGAGCCACCACGCCTGGCCTAAAATAATTTCAAATATCCACCATTGCTAAAGAAATTACAAAGATCACTTTCTATTTATTTATTTATTTATTTTTGAGACAGGGTCTCACTCTGTCACCCAGGCTGGAGTGCAATGGTATGATCACGCCTCACTGCAGCCTCCACCTCCTGAGCTCAAGCGATCCTTCCACCTCAGCCTCCCTAGTAGCTGGGACTACAAGTGCAAACCACCACTCCCGGCTAATTTTTGTATTTTTAGTAGAGACAGGGTTTTGCCGTGTTGCCCAGGCTGGTCTCAACTCTTGAGCTCAAGGAATCTGCCTGCCTCAGCCTCCCAAAGTGCTGGGATTAGATGCATGAGCCACCACACCTGGCCCTACAAAGATTAAATAACACTTTTTTTTACAACTTGGGAGAATTATGTAATGACATATATCAATTAGCAAAAAGTATTTCTTAACGATATTTTATGAAATCTAACCCAAGGCAGCTTAGGTGCAGATAAAGACTAACTAAAACTGTGGTCACACAGGATTTATTCATCCTGTCTAAGGTGACAGGATTTACTCATCCTGCCTAAGGTGACATAAATTTAAGCAACAGTTGAACTCATGTTCATTCAGTTGACCAGCTGGTTCAAATATGTCTGCAGCTTTTACTGAATGAAGTCTCAGAACTGGAGTTCAAGCCCCAGAAATGACTTGCACCAGGGTACATATCTAGCTGGTATTAGTGAGAGCTAAAAAACCACTCTGTTCTACCTTGCCTGCCTGACTTCTTGCTAATGGAAATGTACAACTGAATCAAATCGTTTCAATAGTAAAGGATGAAGGACTGAGCCAATATGCCACATTTCACAAAAAGGTCAATGTTCCACATGACCAAGATAGCTCACCTCTGTTAGGTTCCTGGTAAACCTGCACTTTGCCCATCTCCACCCCCAGCCGCCTAGAAAAGAGAAAGGGGGAAAAAGCTGAAAAAGTAATAGAAGAAACCCAGTATCTTTACTATTTAAGGAGACTCGTAAATCGATGAGTAAAATAAAATAAAGTTATTCTTCTTGTCAAATTTAAAGTCAACATTAAATTGTTACATCAATCCATTACCTAGCCCCTCACCCCAACCCCATGTCTCCCCAGGAAGGACTATGCAGTGCCGCTCTGCTTGCCTCACCAGCCATCTTCTTTGGACACTCTGTACTCCAGCCCATGTTCCTGAGACACACCAAGAACTCCTCCTGCATGCTGCAGAGCCTTGGAATCTGCTGTTCCCTCTGCTTGGTGGGCTCCGCCTCCAGACCTTCACTTGGTGGCTCATTCAGGTTTCTCAACTCACATACCATCCCCTCAGTTTAAAGGCACTTCAGCACACATGCTAAAGCAGAACAACCTGCCCCATCATTACTTTCACACAGTTTTCTTCATAGCGTTGATCATCATCTGAAATTACCTTGTTTGTTTTTCTGACTTGATTTCTGTTTGGCTCCCATACTAAAATGCAAATTTCAAAAGAACGATGGATCTTGACTCACTGATAATCCCCAACATCTAGATCAAGGTCTAGTACACAGTAGTAGGGGTACAATATTTGTTTAATAAATATCTAAAATTATACTCAACTATAAGCTATAAGTTATTTCATATAATATACATGTTAATTTTTTTTTTTTTTTTTTTGAGACAGAGTCTCGCTCTGTTGCTCAGGCTGGAGTGCAGTGGTGCAATCTCAGCTCACTGCAACCCTCCTGCGTTCAAGCTATTCTCCTGCCTCAGCCTCCCAAGTAGCTGGAACTACAGGCGCCCACCACCACGCCCAGCTAATTTTTTGTATTTTTAGTAGACGCGGGGTTTCACTGTGTTAACTAGGATGGTCTCAATCTCCTGACCTCGTGATACACCCGCCTTGGCCTCCCAAAGTGCTGGGATTACAGGCATGAGCCACCACACCCAGCCCCAGTGTGATTTGTACTCAAATAATTATATATATATATATATATATATATATACACATACATATATAGAGCACCTAATACAATCCCTGGCACTTATAAGGCACTCAATAAATGTCTGCTGAAAGAATATGTAGGGAGATGGGATAGTTTACAAAAAGAATAGCCCTTAATATATACAGATGAGACATATTACACGAACATCTTGCATGATGAAAAAAAGATACACACATAATTATAAAATATCTGCTTTCAAGTTTAACAATAACTGCTAATCAGATTATCAAATTTAAAGCATCACATAATGAATATAGATTTTAATAGCACAATTATAACTCACTCTGCAATTTTCTTTGAGAGCTCCATACATGATGAATTCGAGTTTGCTGAAAACAACACCAGACCACCTTTGGTTATGTTCATCTTGGTTTCTAATTCAGGTGGCGTCACACAAAACATCAAAACCTTCTTGGTTTTCCAATTTTCAGAGCCTAGAAGAATACAATACTTATTAAAAACTGCCATATGATATGAAATATACCTGAATGGATTTTTTTTAAAGGAAACGACTTCAGCTGAAGGAAATTAGTTTCCATCCTAATAGTATTGTTAAAATATTAGATATATATGGACAAACAGAAAGTTCACTTGGATTTCAGGGTCCTAAATTTATGGAAATACATTATCACATGATGTTCACAACCACTAAGAAGAAATGATAAACTTACAAGAAAGGCGGAGCTGAAGAGCTCAATGTTTTACTGATTGCTGCTTAAAGTCAATTATGGACAACCTCCTTTTATTCTCTGACAACAAAATTCCTCCTGGATTAACACACAGAAAAATGGCAGAGCCATTAGCGAGAACAGGGACTGATTAATCCTTAAACAAAGAATAAATGACCCATCTACACCCAGCTTTTCCTGTAATCCTTGTTTACCATAAAACCTTTCCCGGCCTTTCAGCTGCCCTGTGTCATGTCTAAAACTGACCTCTCATCTTCATTTTCCTCAAGTGGAACACGGGCTGACTGGATAATCACCTTGAAGGACACTTAAGTGACCACCCAAATGACAGGCAGTGGGCCAAAAATAAAAAGGTCCCTGGCTTAGAAGTCATCAGTGCTGGCCGGGTGTGGTGACTCACGCCTGTAATCCCAGCACTTTGGGAAGCCAAGGCAGGTGGATCACGAGATCAAGAGATCGAGACCATCCTGGCCAACATGGTGAAACCCTATCTCTACTAAAAATACAAAAAATAGCTGGGCGTGGTGGCACGTGCCTGTAGTCCCAGCTACTCGGGAGGCTGAGGTGGGAGAATGACGTGAACGTGGGAGGCAGAGGTTGCAGTGAGCTGAGATCGTGCCACTGCACTTCCAGCCTGGCGACACGGCAAGACTACATCTCAAAAAAAAAAAAAAAGAAAAAAAAGTCACCATCAGTGCTGAGTGTCCTCATCACGTAATGGAGGTGCTAGATGGGAGGAACAGCAACAATCCAGCAGGCTGTGGGCAGAGGGGCCCTTTCTCAGCAAGCCCACTGCATTTCCACAGTTGTATGTTCACCTGGGACTTCTGGGAAGGCTGGTGGAGATCATCAATGAGCTGAAACTAAGCTAATCTTTTTCATTATTCTCAAATTTTAATTATACAAGTAAAACACAAACTCATCCTCCCTATAAAAACCTGAAACATGGCTGGGCGCAGTGGCTCACACCTGTAATCCCAGCACTTTGGGAGGCCAAGGCAGGCAGATCACAAGGTCAGGAGTTCAAGACCAGCCTGGTCAAAAGGGTGAAATCCGTCTCTACTAAAAATACAAAAATGAGCTGGCATGGTGGCGGGTGCCTATAGTCCCAGCTACTCTAGGGGCTGAAGCTTGAGAATTGCTTGAACTCAGGAGGCAAAGGTTGCAGTGAGCCGAGATTGCACCACTGCACTCCAGCCTGGGGACAGAGCGCGAGACTCCGTCTCAAAAAAAAAAAAAAAAAAAACCTGAAACATGATAGTTAAGGATAAAGTCACCAGTCTCGATCCCAGGTCCTCCCCAGAAGTGAGGGTTCTTATCAGTTTGGTAGGGACAACATCAGACCTTTTCTATGCATTTATAACATGTGACCTCCATAAAAATTATATACGGCCGGGCGCAGTGGCTCACGCCTGTAATCCTAGCACTTTGGGAGGCTGAGGCGGGCAGATCACTTGAGGCCAGGAGTTCGAGACCAGCCTGACCAATATGGTGAAACCCCATCTCTACTAAAAATACAATAAAAATAAAAATAAGTCAGGCATGGTGGTATCTGCCTGTAATCCCAGCTACTCATGAGGCTGAGGAAGGAGAATCGCTTAAACCCAGGAGGCAGAAGTTGCAGTGAGCTGAGATTGCGCCATTGCACTCCAACCTGGGTGATGAGAGCAAAACTCCATTTAAAAAATTAAAAAAAAAAAAAAAAGGCCAGGCGCAGTGGCTTACGCCTGTAATCCCAGCACTTTGGGAGGCCGAGGTGGGTGGATCACCTGAGGTTAGGGGTTCGAGACCAGCCTGGCCAACATGGGGAAACCCTGTCTCCACTAAAAATACAAAAAATTAGCCGGGTGTGGTGGCGCACCTGTAGTCCCAGCTACTTGGGAGGCTGAAGCAGGAGAATTGCTTGAACCTGGGAGGCAGAGATTGCAGTGAGCTGAGATCACGCCACTGCATTCCAGCCTGGGTGACAGAGTGAGACTCTGTCTCCAAAAAAAAAATTAATTAATTAAAAAAAATACATATCTACATGTGGAGTGTGTGTGTGTGTGTGTGTGTATATAAAATGTTTCAAACACAAAAAGATGTAATTGTGCAACTGTATCTATAATTTGCTTTTTCACTAACCAGTCCATTTTGGCAATCTGGGTTAGAAGATACAGACTTGGCCAGGCATAGTGGCTCATGCCTGTATCCCCAGCACTTTGGGAGGCCAAGGCCAGAGGATCGCTTGAGCCCAAGAGTTTGCGACCAGCCTGGGTAATGTGGTGATACATTACCACCTCTACAAAAAATTTTAAAATTAGCCAAGCATGGTAGTGCATGCCTATTATCTCACCTACTTGGGAGGCTGAAGTGGGAGTATGACTTGAGCCCTGGAGGACAAAGCTGCAGACAACTATGTTCACACCACTGCACTCCAGCCTGGGGGACAGACTGAGACCCAGTATCCAAAACAAACAAACAACAACAACAACAAAAAAAAAACACAAGAAGATATTATAATAGAGACCTATTTTGCACAGTCCCACTAGCACTTCCTGCAGAGGCATTCCAGCTGGCACAACCCAGGAATCTGCAATGGGAAATATGGCAGACTACAATGCAATTTACCTTAAATTTGCCTATGACTTATAAACAGAAATGTATACACAACTAACCAAAGCCCCAAAGTGACCAAGGTGAACAGTGGCATCTATACCACGGAAGTGGCTTTGGGGCAGAGATCAGCAAATTACAGCCTACAGGCCAAATCAGGTCCCTTGAAAGCCTATTTCTGTAATACAGGCAGTAACATAGCCACACTCATTTGTTTACAAATTGTCTCTAGATAACAACAATAGCACCAAGTATGCCCCACAAAGCCTGAAATATTTATTATCTAGTCCTTTACAGAAAAAGTTTGCTAAGGCCTTTTACAGGACAACGTAGCATCTGCAAAGGCTACTAGCAGAGTGGCTGGTATAAATGAAAGAAATTGGCTGGGCGCGGTGGCTCACGCCTGTAATCCCAGCACTTTGGGAGGCCGAGGCGGGCGGATCACGAGGTCAGGAGATCAAGACCATCCTGGCTAACACAGTGAAACCCCGTCTCTACTAAAAAATACAAAAAATTAGCCGGGTGTGATGGCGGGTGCCTGTAGTCCCAGCTAATCGGGAGGCTGAGGCAGGTGAATGGTGTGAACCCAGGAGGCAGAGCTTGCAGTGAGCCAAGATTGCGCCACTGCACTCCAGCCTGGGCAACAGAGCAAGACTCCGTTTCAAATAAATAAAAGAAAAGAAAGAAAAGAAAAGAAACGAAGGAAAGAAAGAAAGAAGAAGAAAGAAAGAAAGAAAAGAAAGAAAGGAAAGAAAGAAAGAAAGAAAGAAAGAAAGAAAGAAAGAAAGAAAGAAAGAAAGAAAGAAAGAAAGAAAAGAAAGAATACGTTTAATCATCAACATTCTGGCAGGGATCTTAAATACTTCTAAAGCCATCTCTCAACCAATAAACATGTGTGTTTAAGAACAAAAGGTATGGCCAGGCACAGCAACTCACACCGCTAATCCCAGCACTTTGTGAACCCAAGAGTTTAAGACCAGCCTCAGCTACACAGTGAGACCTAGTCTCCACAAAAAAATCAAAAAATGAGGTGGGAGGATCACTTGAGCCCAGGTGGTCAGGGCTGCAATGAGCCATGACTGCACCACTTCACTGCACTTCTGCCTGGACGATGGGAGTGCGACCTTGTCTCAAAAAATAAATAAATAAATAAATAAATAAACAAATAAAAAATTGCCGGGTGCGGTGGCTCATGCCTGTAATCCCAGCACTTTGGGAGGCCGAGGCGGGCGGATCACGAGGTCAGGAGATCGAGACCATCCTGGCTAACACAGCGAAACCCCGTCTCTACTAAAAATACAAAAAATTAGGTGGGCGTGGTGGTGGGCGCCTGTACTCCCAGCTACTCGGGAGGCTGAGGCAGGAAAATGGCGTGAACCTGGGAGGCGAAGTGTGCAGTGAGCTGAGATCATGCCACTGCACTCCAGCCTGGGAGACAGAGCGAGACTCCGTCTCAAAAAATAAATAAATAAATAAATAAATAAATAATAGGGTGTTACAGGTCCAGGAAAAGAAACAAAAACAAACTAATTTTCCTGTAGTTGTAAATACAGGTTTTAGAGTCAAACTCATGTTTGCATCTTGAAATACTTCCCCTAAACTCACAGTGAGGACTTGCATAAGTTATCTAATACTCAAAATCTCTTAGCCTCAGTTCTGCCATCCATACAACTGTGAAAACTGACCCCACAGGTGACTGTAAAATTTCTGCAAGGCACTTAACACAGTGCCCTGCATATCGGACATGCTACTTATGAACTGACTTCTAATACCTTGATTATCTACCATATGAGTACAGTAATAGCCATGGGGGGAGGGGCATTTCTTTTTACACCCCTTAACCTTCAAATAAGAAGCTCCTTAAAGTACAGCAAGATTCCTGATAGGAGTTGGAACACTTAGAATGAAAGTATTTTAGAGGTAGGAAGAGATCTTAGAGGTAGTTCAGCCTATCCCTCCTAAATCTTTTGTTCAAAGCCCATCTGTAGGAATCCTGCCAAAGAACCACTCAGCAGAAGCTTGAACAGTCCCAGGTCTGATGCCCACATCCGCTGAGGGCCTATCATTCCAAATTCTTCCTTAGAACATGCTGTGGCCAGGCGCAGTGGCTCACGCCTATAATCCCAGCAAACTGGGAGAGCGAGGCAGGAGGATTACCTGAGGTCAGAAGTTCAACACCAGTCTGGCCAACGTGGTGAAACCTCATTTCTACTAAAAATGCAAAAATTAGCTAGGCCTGGTGGCACACGCCTGTAGTCCCAGCTACTCAGGAGGCTGAGGCAAGTAAATCGCTTGAACCCGGGAGGCAGAGGTTGCAGTGAGTGGAGACTGCACTACTGCATACCAGCCTGGGTGACAGAGCAAGACTGTCTCAAAACAAACAAAGAACATGCTGAGATTCCTCTTCCTGCAGCTTCTGCCCACTGGTTCTTGTCCTCTCCTTAGAGATTTATGGGAAACATCAAATTCCTTTTCCACAGGACAGCCTCCAAACTATTTCAAGACAGCTCTCCTGCCTTTGTATATTTTTTCCAGGATATTTCCTGAAGTCTTTCCTTATCTCTCATGGTTTAAAATGGCCTGCAACACCCTGCATGTGGTCTCTAACGTTCTAGGCTTCCAATATAGGCTTCTATATTAGAATCCTAACCTAAGACCACCCTCAAAATGACATGGTGGAGTGGACTGGGGAGCATCCACTTGGAAATGACTATCAACATAGTCATGCTTTGTGACTATTCATTTCATGAGTTATTCAAACATAAGGGCTGTTTCTTTTTCTTTTTTTTTTTAAGATAGAGTTTCACTCTTGTTGCCCAGGCTGGAGTGCAATGGTGCAATTTTGGCTCACTACAACCTCCGCCTCCCCGGTTCAAGCGATTCTCCTGCCTCAGCCTCCTGAGTAGCTGGGATTACAGGCATGCGCCACCATGCCCATCTAATTTTGTATTTTTAGTAGAGACAGGGTTTCTCCAAGTTGGTCAGGCTGGTCTCAAACTCCCAAGCTCAGGTAATCCACCCGCCTCAGCCTCCTAAAGTGCTTGGATTACAGGCGTGAGCCACTGCGCCCGGCCAAAATGCCTGTTTGTAGTTTTAGTTCTCCTTTCTCCTGTTGGTAATTAAGGCTGTGTTCTTTACCAAGCTTCAAGAAAAGAGTTATAAAGACTATCTTCAAAAACATGATAATCATCGAGATGGGGCTGGCAGGAGGCTTGTTAGCACAAGGTTTTAGTGTGAAATGAGAACACTCCCTTATTTTCCCCACGAGCTATAACTGCTTTATGTTTATTCTAAATTTACTCTAGAATGTGTGAGAATTATTTATAACATGTATGAAAACACACCATTTTCAGAGAATCTTAGCACCTTTTGAAGAGCAAATCATACTCCTCTTTTGAATAAGATTTGAGAATCTGTCAAGTCTCATGAATGAAGAAACCACACTGAGAGATCATTTCCTTTGGACAGACTAGCAGTCATTTCAAAACCACTCACCCACATTTCAGATGAGAAAGACTCACATTGAAGTGTGTTGTCTTTCCGCTAAAGCATCTACTGTGTAAAATACCTTCTACTTAAAGATGGCTGAAGTAGGAGTGTGAAGAGTTGGGTTTGCCTTCCAGCTACTAGGCCATGTGGACATCACTTGTCCTTGCTGGGCCTCAGCCTTTACCTTCCAGACAAGAGATATAACCTTGGTAAAAAGCTTTCCCCATCAGAATTTAAGGTCCAGGCAGCAGAGATTATTTTTTACCATTATATTCTCTGCTGTATACCCTGTGCAGCTGCCACACTACCGGTAGAGGCTAAACAAATGATTGCTGAATAATGCCTGACCTCAATGAGTCACAATGATTAACAAATGAAATTGAAAGATGAACTAAAAGGCATCATAAAGTATAAAAACCGGCCAGGCACAGTGACTCACGCCTGTAATCCCAGCACTTTGGGAGGCCAAGGTGGACGGATCACCTGAGGTCAGGAGTTCGAGACCAGCCTGGTCAACGTGGCGAAACCCCTATTAAAAAATACAAAAATGAGCCAGGTATGGTGGCATGCACCTGTAACCCCAGCTACTCGGGCAGCTGAGGCAGGAGAATCGCTTGAACTTGGGAGGCAGAGGTTGCAGTGAGCGGAGATCGTGCCACTGCACTCCAGCCTGGGCAACAGAGCAAGACTCTGTCTCAAAAAATAAAAAAGTATAAAAACTTATGTTTATTGGCCAGGCATGGTGGCTCACACTTGTAATCACAGCACTTTGGGAGGCCAAGGCAGGCAGATCACGAGGGGTCAGGAGTTTGAGACCAACCTGACAAACATGGTGACACCCTGTCTCTACTAAAAGTGCAAAAAATTAGCCGGGCGTGGTGGCGTGTGCCTGTAATCCCAGCTACTCAGGAGGCTGAGGCAGGAGGATCGCTTGAACCCGGGAAGCAGAAGTTGCAGTGAGCTGAGATCACGCCAGTGCATTCCAGCCTGGAAGACAGAGCAAGACTCGGCATAAAAAATAAAAAATAAAAATAAAAAAACTTATTACGTATGTTTATTAGTGATGTGCCTCACTCTGAGGAAATCTGTTTTTAATATCAATGTTGATGAGAATTTGAAGGGCAAATTCTAAACCGAATTACTCTTCCACTCCTCTATGATCCCAGGCTCTGCTTCTCTCTCCAACGGAAGGTCAACTCATGCCTAACATCTGAGTGTTCACAATGCTTATGACAACCCAGTGAAGCAAGTACTAGAATGAGACCCATTTTAGACAGGGAAAGCTAGGTTTCCAGATGAAGAAACTTACTCAAGGCTGCAAAGCCTCTAAGCAGCAAAAATAGCTCGGTCTCAGCATGATCTGTAGTAGTTAGTCGTATGCAACAGTGGGCTGCACAGCCTGTCTCTCAACCCACACAGAAAACGACTTGGCACCCCGCTGAATTCTGCATACAGAGAGCAAAATCGGACAAATACCCACATTTTGAAAAATGTCTATTGTAAACATGTCTTGTTTGGAAAACAATTTATATAATAGTGCCAAAGAAAGAAAACAGAAGTTTGATTCAGTATTTCCACTTCTGGTAATTATCCCAAGGAAATAAGGAAAAAGCTATATGCTCAGTGATGATGGTCAACATAAGACTTTTTAAAGAGCAAGTACACCAGACCTGTGTAAAGGTTCCATAATAAAGTAATTAAGTAAAACACAGAATAGATATTCAATAAATATTCAACACGACGCAAAATACCTATGAATGACTTTAAGTGGAACGAGCTCAAATCACAACTGAGTAATAATAGTACACACCAGGGCAGCAGGAAAGGAATAAGGACAAAAAGGACATGCTTTAGTGGGGTTCAATAATGTGGGTGAATTATTTCTATTTGTGCAATTAAATTTTTTAAACACTAGAGATCACACCTCCTCAAGCCCCAAAGCCCCATTCTGCATTTTCATACCCCTTTCAAAAGCTAAACACCCAAACGGAGCCAACATTAACATAAGAGAAAAATTATTATCACCAAGCAGAATACTTAAAAATTTCATCACAGTTCCCCCTCAATCTCTGCTGGGGTGAGTTCTGAGTTGGATAAAATCATCCTTTAAGAGGTGAGAGATATATTCGTGACTACCAAGGCCAGGTAAATTAAAATCAGGGGCTCCGTGTCAGCTTAAGGACGGAGAATGGCTGGGTCTGGGCTTGCTTTCAGAGCTGCTCACCACAGGTCCCATCATCAGGGTTCCACTCCCCAGCGGCGCCTCAGGAGCGGAGAGAGCCCAGGCACCAGACGCCCGCCCCCTCCCCCGCCGACCCCTGGCGGGAGAGGAAGAACAGAGGGAAAAATGGAAGGGCCGCGGGCGCGAGGTCGCCCCCGTGAGCCCCCAAGCAGCCACCACCCAGGGACCCCGACCCGTCCGCCCGCCGGCGCCGCGGGCTCCCCGCCCCTTGCACCTGCGCCCAGCAATGCCGGAGTCAGCCAGCCCTCGCCGCCGCTCGCCACTGGCTCCCGCCCGCCTACCTGGCCCCGACCCCAGCCCCGGCCCCGCCGCAGCCTCGGCTGCAGAAGGAAGAAAGCGCCGGGTCTCCTGGCGGCGTCTCTAGGAGCAAAATGGCGACTCCATGCCCAAGATTGGCGTCCGCGGTGACTGCGAGTCCGGTGGGCGGGGCGGGGCGGGGAGGGGGCGGGACTAGAGCCCGGACAGCGGAGGCACCTGGCTGGGGGCTGGGGGCTGTGGGCGTGGCCCACCAGTGGGGAAGGCGCGAGGCAGTGGGTGTAGCCACAGGGGTGGAGTCGGGCTGGCACGATGGGCGGGGCGGTGGGCGGGGATGCGCCTGTTCTGGTCCCTGGGGAGCTGCTAGCCCCACACCAACTATGACAGTCCAGGCAGGTTACAAGGAATGAATGTGGACAGAGTATTACATTTGGAATTACAAATACATGGGTTCAAGCCTCCACTGGCCTGTAACCTTGGACAAGTCATTTCACCTCTCTGAGCTTGTTTCCTCATCTGAAAAACAAAGATAGCAGCACCCATTCCATAAGACTGTTGTGAGGATTAAATGAGACAACACGGCCAGGGGCGGTAGTTCACGCCTGTAATTCCAGCACTTTGCGAGGCTGAGGCGGGCAGATCACGAGGTCAGGAGTTCGAGACCAGCCTGACCAACATGGTGAAACCCCCGTCTCTACTAAAAGTACAAAAAACAAACAAAAAAATTAGCCAGGCGTGGTGGTGCGCGCCTGTAATCCCAGCTACTCAGGAGGCTGAGGCAGGAGAAACGCTTGAACCCGGGAGGCAGAGGTTGCAGTGAGCCGAGATCGCGCCACTGCACTCCAGCCTGGGTGACAGAGCAAGACTCCATCTCAAAAAAAAAAAAAAGACAGTGCTTTTAGCACAGTTCTGGGTGTATAAAAAAATGATCAGTTTTTCGTTTGTTAGTTTTTTGTTTTGAGACGGAGTTTCGCTCTGTTGTCCAGGCTAGAGTGCAGTGGCGTGATCTCAGCTCACTGCAAACTTCGTCTCCCAGGTTCAAGTGATTCTCCTGTCTCAGCCTCCCTAGTAGCTGGGATTACAGGTGTGCGCCACCACGCCCGGCTAATTTTTTGTATTTTTAGTAGAGACAGGGTTTCACCACGTTGGCCAGGCTGTTCTCAAACTCCTGACCTCAAGTGATCCGCCCGCCTCGGCCTCCCAAAGTGCTGGGGTTACAGGCGTGAGCCATCGCGCCCAGCCATTATCAGTTAGTATCGTTATTTTCCTTGTTGCCTTTTTTCTTTTATTATAAAGGAATTGGTGCCTTTGGTATCCATTGCCTAAGTTCTTTATAACTTAGGTAATGTTTACTCTTTATTGTATGGATAACATAATAATAGCAAACACATGCGTCCTCTTTTAAGTGCTTTACATATATTAACGGTAACTTATTTAATCCTCACAAGAGCATAAGGTAGGTGTTGTTATCCTCTCCATTTTAATAGTTGTGGGAACTGAGACGACGACGTTAAATAACTTTTCCAATGACAAAGCAGTGGACAGAATTTCGACCCAGGAGGCTTTGCATCAGTCTTCACTTACCTAATCCCTATACCACATCTTCTCTCCAATTCTGCTTTGGATTTTTCACAATAATGAGGCATGAAATATTCATCAGAGGTTGCAGAACTAGCTATTGTCTTTATAGTCCAACGTCTTATTTTAGAAACGAAGAATACAAGCATCTCAACTAACGAATTATAAATTAGGTGAGACTTCGTGAAATGGAGTCGTTTGAAACATTTCCTTTGCCTGACAACTTTACAGGGACACGCCTTTTTATAAAGAGCAAGTCCCATGAGCCCAGTGATTATCTGCATACCAAAATTGATTCCTCTTCAGCGGTACCTCGGCTGGGCTCACGTCCCTTTTGCGCTGGCATCTAACTCCGGTCACAACCCCCACCCCTCTGCTGTGGCTGGCGCAGATTCCACGCGTCACATGTTGGCATGTGACTGGATCTGGCCAGTCAGAGAAGTTCATCCCTCTCCGCTCGCTGATTCGCTCCAAAGATAGGCTACTGAGCCAATCGGAGCCCACGAAACACCGTCTCCATCCCTGCGCCGGGACTGGAGAGGCTCGCTCTCTCCTGCTGATGCTGCAGCTGTTGGGATGCCAGGAGGGGAACCGCCTGAGGAAAGTGCTGAGAGAAAAGAGAGGGAGGGATACAGACCGGGCCCAGATGAGTTTGCGCTGAATCTGAAGTCGGTAGGTCCCTGGACATTTCTATTATGGAAGCCAAGAAGAACCTCCCCTCCACCCTCTGAAGCCAGTGTGGATCGGGTTTCTGGCACTTGCAGTGTCTGCACGGTCTCCTCTGCTTCCGTCTCCATTGCCCTTTCTCACCCGCCTGGGCCCCTCACCCTGAACTACTGGGACACATGCTCTTCCTGCCTCCAGGCGTGCACTTTTTCCTGCAGCCGCCTTCCCCACTAACTCTTTCTTGAACTTGATAGCTCCATTGTCACTTTCGAGTCTTCCCTAAACCACCCCCTTCCCAAATAAAACTGTTTCATGTACTTTTCTTTCATTGGGATTATCACGATTTCTAATTAAGTGTTTGGGTGGTTATTTGACAAATATCACTGCCTCAGCCCCTGTACACTGTAAGCCCCATGAGGGTAGTTAGGCTCTTCGTCCCTCCTGCTGATCACTGTTTCCCGGGGCCTGGCACAAGTATGGTACTCAAGAAATGTCTGGAAAATTGAGTGCCTTTTCCTTGCTGGAAAGAAAATGGGCAGTAGCACAGCATTATATAGTGTTTGCACCATACAAGGATAATATTACTGGAAAAAAAAAACTTTTCTAAGAGACAGAGTCTTGCTCTGTTGCCCAGGCTGGAGTGCAGTGGTGCAATCATAGCTCATTGCCGCCTCGAACTGGGCTCAAGTGATCCTCCCACCTCGACCTCCAAAGCGCTGGGATTACAGTCATGAGCCACCACACCTGGCCTTGAATTTTTTTAAAAATCCACTCTCATTAACCAGAATGAGCTAGCTCCAGTGTATCACCGCGTCCAGGGTTCTGCAGTGGGGTGGCTTGCTCCTCAATAGTTTCCCGCACTGCAGGCACTTAGTTTGTATTCGTTTGTTCTGTTATAGCAATACCACTCTTCCATCCGCCATCTGTTCTCCAAGGACTATTGAAATCCCTTGTAGGCTGCTGTCAAAACTCTCATTCTCTTTATCCTTGGGGTTTAGGCCATAGGAGTGTGCCATGGTAGGTGTTCAGCCAAGATGACCCACCAGGTGACTGCAGCCCCAGCCACCACCTGACTGCAACTTTATGAAAGACCCCAAGCAAGAGCCACCTAGCTAAGACCAATCAAATCACAAAAAATTGAGAGCTAAGAAATTTTTTATTAAAGCCCAAGTTTGGGCATATTTTGTTATACAATGGGTAATGAGCAAGAAAGGAGCAAAAGCATAATGTAAAGCCTGTGGTCAGTTCCACACGAATGCGGTTTTTGGTTAGTCCGTTGCTAAACTTGATAATCCCTTGCCCACTTGGATGTTTGCAGTCAGAGCCTTTGCGTGTAATAGAAGTGCTCAGCTTGCTGCAACACGTCATTGGCCATATTCAAGGGCTAAACTGCTGCATATCGACTATAAATCAAGATGCTCAAGTCTAAGACATTTCCCTTCAACATTTTTTAAAGGAAGGAAAGGAATCTTTGCTATAGTTTGATAGAAATTTTTCAGCAGTATGGCGTAACAAAAAACACAGGATTCTCCTTCAAATGGTTGTGCAAATGAAAAAACAGGGACTTAGCTGTCCATCACTAGGATGGAGCCTGCTTCCTGTCTCCTCTCCTCGTTGTGGAAATGACCTTGGACAGATCCCTCCACCTCTCTAAGTTTCTGTTTCCTCAGTGGAAAAATGAGCACTAATATTAGGAGCCATATGATGGCTGGGGGTGAGGAGTTACTTTTAGATGGAGTCCATGAGTATGAGGCACTGAGGAAGTTTTTGCGGCTGCCTCTCTGCCCTCGCCTGTCTGGCCATCAGGGAAGAAAAACAAGGCACCCCTTTTTCCCCAGTGGAAGAGGATGGCAGCTGGCCTGGCTGTAGGAAGCAGCAGAGGCCAAGGCCAGGTCACCAGCCAAGGAGGCCTTGGAAGTTCCTATAGAGTCCTTTCCTGCATCCTCCAGCTTTTCTCCTTTTTCTTTTCTTTTTTCTTTTTTTGAGATGGAGTCTTGCTCCGTTGTCCTATAGTGGCGCAATCTCGAGTCACTGCAACCTCCACCTCCCGGGTTCAAGCTGTTCTCCTGCCTCAGCCTCCCAAGTAGCTGGGACTACAGGTGTGCGCCACCACACCCAGCTAATTTTTGTAATTTTACTAGAGACGGAGTTTTGCCATGTTGGCCAGGCTGGTCTTGAACTCCTGACCTCAAATGATCCACCCATCTTGGCCTCCCAGAGTGCTGGGAATATAGGCGTGAGCCACTGTGCCCGTCCTCTTTTCTCCTTTTTCTATCTTCCCCCAAAATGAAAAGAACTTCATTGTCTTTTTTTTTTTTTTTTCCCCGAGGCTGAGTCTCACTCTGTTATCCAGGCTTGAGTGCCGTGGCGCCATCTCGGATCACTGCAACCTCTGCCTCCTGGGTTCAAGCGGTTATCTTGCTTCAGCTCCCCAGCAGCTGGGACTAAGAACTTTATTGTCTTTTGTAAGCATAATAATATTTATACATTGTAAGAAAAATTCAAATGAGAAAGAAGAAAAAATTAAAAAGATATTTGCCATTATCCCATGTGGAGAGGTAGCCACTCTTGGAATTTTCCAATATGCCTTTTCCCTGTAACAATTTATTGCAGGCATGATTCCATGTTGATGAATTCAGGTCGACATCATCATGATATGAGCTGTGAATGAAAGACCGTAGTCTTAGGAACCAGCGCCTAGGTCCAAATTCCTTCTCTCCTCACCAGCTGTGTGACCTCAACAAGTTTCTTAACCTCTCTATACCTGTTTCCTCATCTACAAAATAGGAATAATAACAGCATCTATGTCATAGAGGAATCTTGATGACCACTTGAGTTATCTGGCACACAGTTGACTACCACTTTCTATTAACCACAGCGATTATGAGCTATTGTGAAATGGATGAACCGTTATTTTCTCTTAACTAATCCCTCATTCTGGGCACTTTTTACTATTAATACATAACCTTGTCTTTCTACCTTTGCCCAAGTATTTCCTCATGTTAAATTTCTAGAAGTAAACTTGTTTGGTCAAAGGATATGCCGTTTTAAAATTTCGTTCCCTGAAATTTTGTACCAATTTACAGTCTCACCAGGAAGGTGGAAGAGCATCCATGTCTCTTCATCTTCACCAACACCAGGCACCATCCATTATTTTTAGCTTGTCCAAGTGAATAGTCAATGTTTTCTGGGCTTTTAAAATTACTTGTCCACAGGCCAGGCGTGGTGGCTCACACCTGTAATCCCAGCACTTTGGGAGGCCGAGGCAGGCAGATCACCTGGGGTCAGGAGTTCAAGACTAGCCTGGCTGACATGGGGAAACCCCATCTCTACTAAAAATACAAAAAAATTAGCCGGGCGTGGTGGCAGGCACCTGTAATCCCAGCTACTGAGGAGGCTGAGGCAGGAGAATCGCTTGAACCCAAGAGGCAGAGGTTGCAGTGAGCCAAGATCACACCATTGCACTCCAGCCTGGGTGACAAAAGTGAAACTCTTTGAGGTTCAAAATAAATAAATAAAATAAAAATAAAATAAAATTACTTGTCCAAATCAGGCTGCCTGTAGCTACCCTGGCTGCCTTGCTAGCTGACTTTCACCTCCATTCATTCACTCAACAAATATCAATAAAGTACTTAACTCATGCCAGGCCCAGTGCTGAGGGTTGGGGCTACAGCTGGGAATGGCAAAGCACCCACCTCATACAGTGACCACAGTAGATGATCCACTGCATGCTAAGAGTTTAACAAAGTCCTGCTTTAGTATCCAATAAGATATACTAGGTAGGTTAAATATTTATAATATATATGCTCTCTGGATATATAAGAAGGAGTTTTGGGCTGGGCACAGTGGCTCACGCCTGTAATCTCAGCACTTTGGGAGGCTGAGGAGGGTGGATCACCTCAGGTCAGGAGTTCGAGACCAGCCTGACCAACATGGAGAAACCTCATCTCTACTAAAAATACGAAATTAGCCAGTCGTGGTGGCAAATGCCTGTAATCCCAGCTACTCAGGAGGCTGAGGCAGGAGAATTGCTTGAACCCGGGAGGCGGAGGTTGCAGTGAGCCGAGATCACGCCATTGCACTCCAGGCTGGGCAGCAAGAGTGAAACTTGGTCTGAAAAAAAAAAAAAAAAAAGGGGGAGTTTTGTAGACCTGGCACAGTGGCTTACGCCTATAATCCTAGCACTGTGGGAGGCTGAGGCAGGCAGATCACCTGAGGTCAGGAGTTCAAGACCACCCTGGCCAACGTGGTGAAACCCTGTTTCTACTAAAAATACAAAAATTAGCCGGGCGTGGTGGTGCATGCCTATAATCTCAGCTACCCAGGAGGCCGAGGCAGGAGAATCACTGGAACCAGGGAGGCAGAGGCTGCAATGAGCTAAGCCGAGATCCTGCCACTCCAGCCTGGGCAACAGAGCGAGACTCCGTCAAAAAAAAAAAAAAGGAGTACTGTCATATGTGATAATATCACATATTAGCATTAGCATTACCATTTTAGCTGTACAACCTTAGAAGTCATTTCTCTCTGTCAGTTTCCTCACCTGTAAATGGGCTAATGCCACCTACTTCATGTCACTGTTGAGGTGGATGGAGTAGAATAACATATTTATGGTAATGTCAATAAACCAAAGCCACAGCAAGGTTGGCACGGCCCACACACAGGCCCCCATGGCAGCCTCCTCCTCCTGGTGGCAGCACCTAGCCAAGATCTGGGCTTTGAGCCCTTTGCCCACACCCTACTCTCAACAGCTTTCTCCTGGGCACTACTGGTGACACTGTGCTGGCTCACAGCAGCACCCCACCCACCAAGACTCTTTTTTCATTTCCATAATTGGGAAGTGCAGAATCAGGGGCTGAGGATCCCCCGGTAAAGTACCCCCAACTCAACTTTATCAGGTCTCTCCCTGCCAAAGACAGGCATCGCCAAGGCCTCTAGCCCGAATCACAACAAATACTCTCCAAACCTTGTATCTCTGGCTCAGCCTCTCTAAATCCCTCCCTTAAGCTGGAGGGAGGGGCACACTAAGCCAAACTTCGGGCCCACTGATCTCCTCCCCTACCTGAACTGCCCTGCCCCAGCTGGAGAGCCCCTTTATCACCGTCCTGCAAGCAGTTTTTCCTTCCCCCTTCACTGGAAGCCCCTCCTAGGGAGGCCTAAGGACTGGGGCCTGGTGGTGCTGAGCTCTGCCTTGGTGGCTTTGCTTCCTGCGGCCTCCAGGGGATAAGGCTAGTGTACCTCCTTTTGGAGCATTCAAATCTTGCATTTGCTTGAAATCTTAGTAAATGGAAGACTTTCCCTATTCACATTCTATCATAAGTGTTTGTATTAGTCAGGACTTTTGCAGTAAAACCAGCTTGAACCAGCTAAATGGAAAGGGAAAGGGGCTAACTGAGGAGGGGTGAGGCTGACTTCCACAGCTAAGAAGCCCAGGGGACAGCTTCGTATGGCTAGATCCATGCTCCACTATCTCCAGGGTTTTGTCTTTCTTTGGTGATTTTATTCTCAGGCAAGCTCTACCCAGTAATGCCAACAGGGCCACCAGCACTTGGAGGCCCCTATGGCACTTCATCCTGTGAACTCAGTAAGAAAGAGGCCCTATCCCACCAGCGTCCTTTGCAATGTCCAGTGAAGGACTCTGATGTCATACGTACAAACAGGCATCTCACACATACACGAAGACATCACTCACACTCAAATGTTCCCCATGTGGATGGCACATTCACGAATCACACATACTCCTACATCACACACACCCCCAGCTGTCTCTCACACAGGTGTGACTCAATATTCACACATGGCTGGGCATGGTGGCTCACGCCTGTAATCCCAGCATTGTAGGAGGCTGAGTCAGGCAGATCTCTTGAGCTCACGAGTTCAAGACTAGCCTGGGCAACGTGGTGAAACTCTATCTCTACAAAAAATATAAAAAATTAGTCAGGCGTGGTGGCACACGCCTGTAGTTCCAGCTACTCATCTGCCCCTGATTCTGCACTTTCCAATTATGGAAATGAAAAACAAGTCCTGGCGGGCGGAGTGCTGTGGTGACTCAGCACAGTGTCACCAGTAGTGCCCAGGAGGATGGCTTGGGGAGGATGGCTTGAGCCTGAGAAGTGGAGCTTGCAGTGAGCTGAGATTGCAACACTGCACTCCAGCCTGGGTGGCAGAGCCAGACCTTGTCTCAAAAAATAAATAAATAAGTAAATAAATAAATAATAAAAATCTCTCCCCCTTAGATGTTACAGACCTGCAAATGGCCACCCTCAGAGGCCTAACTCACCCAGATTTAGTTGATATGCCACTTTTTTAAGGAACACACCTACCTCTTACCTAACACATCGCTTCTTTTTTTGTTTTGTTTTGTTTTTTGAGACAGAGTCTCGCTCTGTCACCCAGGCTGGAGTGCAGTGGCACAATCTTAGCTCACTGGAACCTTCGCCTCCCGGGTTCAAGCTATTTCTCCTACCTCAGCCTCCCGTATAGCAGAGATTACAGGCATGGGCCACCACACCAGGCTAATTTTATATTTTTAGTAGAGACAGAGTTTCTCCATGTTGGTCAGGCTGGTCTTGAACTCCCGACCTCAGATGATCCGCCCGCTTCGGCCTCCCAAAATGCTGGGATTACAGGCGTGAGCCACCACGCCCAGCATCACGTTGCTTCTTACCTAGATGTAATTCTGTGACATATCACTCTAAGTCTTTGTGTAATAGATTGAAGCCCTCTCATTCTCCCAAAATAGCGTAGAGCCTTTGAAAGGATTAAATACATTTGTTTTTTTTTTTAACTGCATATATCGAAAGACACAGATTGGGAGAAAATATTCACACTACATATATCTGATGACAACGGACATATATCCAGAAGATATAAATAACTCATTTTTAATTTTTTTTTTTTTTTGAGATGGAGTCTCACTCTGTCACCCAGGCTGGAGTGCGGTGGTGTGATCATAGCTCACTGCAGCCCCAGCCTCCTGGACTCCAGTGATCCTGCTGCCTCAGCCTCCCAAGTAGTTGGGACTACAGACATATGCCCCTGTACCTGGCTTAAAGTTTATTTTTTAAAATCTGCCTGCCTGAAGGACAGGTCTTCTGCCCTGCTTGCAGTCCCTGTGGACTGTCTGTCTTGACTTCCCTCCCACTCCCTCTGGGCACCTGCCCTCAGTGCAGCTGCCCTCCAGCCCCTCTGCTGCCTCTGCAGCTCTGCCTGTGCTGTTGTTCCCTTTGCTTGTGGAAATCCTGTCTCCACTGAGGCCCTGCTCAGGGAAGCTTCCACCTCCCACAGGCTTTCCCAGTGTGTGATTTCACTCCTTTGCTGGCATTTAGAGGTAGAAGCTGAGCGGCCTGGGGAAACTAACTCAAACAGTTGGTGACAGCTGAGGAGAGTCTGGAAGGTGAGGGACTCAGAGCTGGGGACATGGATGGACAATGCTGTAACTGCCCTCGCAGCCCACCATCCAGGAGGAAGCTGAGGAGACAGGCCTGGGCCCAGGCTCCAGGGCTCATAACAGATCAGGTTCCTGTTGATTCTGCCTTTGAATCTAAGAGAGCGGCCCAGATCATATATCAGGAGATGGCTGCATATAACAGAAAACAAAATAACAATTACTTACAGGCCGGGTGCAGTGGCTCGTGCCTGTAATCCCAGCACTTTGGGAGGCCAAGACAGGTGGATCACTTGAGGTCAGGCGTTTGAGACCAACCTGGCCAATATGGCGAAACTCCATCACTACTGAAAATACAAAAATTCAGGCTGGGCGCAATGGCTCACACCTGTAATCCCAGTACTTTGGGAGGCTGAGGCAGGTGGATCACCTGAGTTCAGGAGTTCGAGACCAGCCTGGCCAGCCTGGCCAACGTGGTGAAACCTTGTCTCTACTAAAAATACAAAAAATTAGCCAGGTGTGGTGACGGGCACTTGTAATCCCAGCTACTCGGGAGGCTGAGGCAGGAGAATTGCTTGAAGCTGGGAGGTGGAGGTTGCAGTGAGCCGAAATCATACCACTGCACTCCAGCCTGGGCAACAAGAGTGAAACTCCGTCTTCAAAAATAAAAATAAAATACAGGCCGGGCGCAGTGGCTCACGCCTGTAATCCCAGCACTTTGGGAGGCCAAGGTGGGAGGATCACCTGAGGTCAGGAGTTCAAGACCAGCCTGGCCAACTTGGTGAAACCCTGTCTCTACTAAAAATACAAAAATTAGCCAGGTGTGGTGGCGGGTGCCTGTAATCCCAGCTACTTGGGAGGCTGAGGGAGGAGAATCACTTGAACCTGGGAGGTGGAGTTTGCGGTGAGCTGAGATCATGCCACTGCACTCCAGCCTGGGCAACAGAGTGAGACTCTATCTCAATAAATAAATAAATAAATAATTAGTTAAAAATACAAAAATTTGTCAGGCATGGTATGGATGCCTGTAATCCCAGCTACTCAGGAGGTTGAGGTGAGAGAATCGCTTGAACCTGGGAGATGGAGGGGGCAGTGAGCCAAAATTGCACCACTGCACTCAGAGTAAGGCTCTGTCTTAAAAAAAAAAAAAAAAATATTGCTTTCTCATTTACAGCAATGCCACGAAGTCTCGGGAACTTGGGCTTTTATTAGTTTTCCAATTCATCAACCCTCAAGATTAGGCTTCATCCTCTTGATTCAAAACAGCTGCCTAAGCTCCAGTCATTACATATTTATACTGTAGGTCAGCAGCTGGAGGACAAGGCCAAAGAAGGGCTTATTTTTATTTTATTTTATTTTATTTTATTTTATTTTTTTATTTTTGAGATGGAGTCTCGCTGTGTCGCCCAGGCTGGAGTGCAGTGGCACGATCTTGGCTCACTGCAAGCTCTGCCTCACAGGTTCATGCCATTCTCCTGCCTCAGCCTCCCGAGTAGCTGGGACTACAGGCGCCCGCCACCACGCCCAGCTAATGTTTTGTATTTTTAGTAGAGACAAGGTTTCACCGTGTTAGCCAGAATGGTCTCGATCTCCTGACCTTATGATCAGCCCGCCTTGGCCTCCCAAAGTGCTGGGATTACAGGCGTGAGGTACCGCATCCTGCTGAAGGGCTTCTTCATTTTAAGGCACCTTCCTGGAAGTCCCAATACATCTACTTACATTCCACTTGTCAAAACTTAGTCTAATGGCCACACCTAGCTGCAGGAGAGGCTGGAAAATGAATTATTTTGCTGCCCTCAGAGAGTATAGGTAGTGGTTCTTAAACTTGAGCCAGTATCATAATCAGCTGGAGGGATTGCTAAAACATTGAGTGCTGGGCCGAATGCCAGAGTTTCCGATTCAGCAGAGCTGGAGTGGAACCTGAGAACTTACATTTCTGTCAAGTTTCTAGGGGCTGCTGCTGCTGTCCAAGCGTCACATTTTGAGAACCACTGTCTAGAAGCTCTGTTTGTTTTTCTTTGAGACAGGGTCTTGCTCTGTTGCCCAGCCTGGAGTGCAGTGGCACAATCACAGCTCACCACAGTCTCAAGCCCCTGGGCTCAAGCAATCCTCCTACCGCAGCCTCCAGAGTAGCTGGATTCACGGGCACGTGCTACCACACCTGGCTAATATTTCTATTTTTTTGTAGAGATGAGGTCTTGCTCTGTTGCCCAGGCTGGCCTCAAACTCCTGGGCTCAAAGCAATCCTCCTGCCTCTGAAGACATTCCTTCCAGCCTTGCCACTGGATGCTCACTACGCATCTCCTATCAAATGTATAAAAACACACCCACATAGTGCAGAAAACACAACTCTGCTGTAAAATAAAATTTGAAAGGATTTTTATGATTTTGGTTCTGAAATCATTTGGTTATAAATGATTCACTCAACTTTTTATGATCAACTGTGGTTTCATGCAATCCTTTTATCTTGCTTCATGGGGAATTCTGGCAATGTGAGAAAATTTAAGCCACATGTTTTCCACTGTCCTGAAAATTTTATAAGGATTGGATTTAATGATGAAGACATCGTGTATGATGTTATAGGCCGGGCACGGTGGCTCACGCCTGTAATCCCAGCACTTTGGGAGGCTGAGGCAGGCAGATCATGAGGTCAGGAGATCGAGACCATCCTGGCTAACAGGGTGAAACCCCATCTCTACTAAAAATACAAAAAATTAGCCGGGCATGGTGGCACGCGCCTGTAGTTCCAGCTACTCCAGCGGCTGAGGCAGGAGAATCTCTTGAATCTGGGAGGCAGAGGTTGCAGTGAGCCGAGATCGCGCCACTGCACTCCAGCCTGGGCAACAGAGCGAGACTCCATCTCAAAAAATAAAAATAAAAAGTTATGTTTTGTGGGCATTTGGTTAAACATTTATGAGTTTTTATTTTGCAGGGCTTAAAAAAATATTTTAGATGTAATAAAAATTTTTTAGGTCTCAAATGTAAATGAGGGCCCTGTTTTTTTGTTGGTGGCGGTTGTTGTTGTTGTTTGAGGCAGAGTTTCACTCTTGTTGCCCAGGCTGTAGTGCAGTGGTGTGATCTCGGCTCACTGCAACTTCTGCCTCCCAGGTTCAAGCAATTCTCCTGCCTCAGCTTTCCGAGTAGCTGGGATTACAAGCACACACCACCACGCCTGGCTAATTTTTTGTATTTTTAGTAGAGACGGTTTTGGCATGTTGGCCAGGCTGGTCTCGAACTCCTGACCTCAGGTGATCCACCTGCCTCAGCCTCCCAAAGTGCTGAGATTTCAGACATGAGCCACCACGCCCTGCCCCTAAATGAAGGCCCTTGAAACAGTCATAAGCTGTAGGCTTGGTGACAAACAAAGCAGAGCTCTTCCTGGAAGCCAGGGGTGCGGACCCTGCAGAGGCTCCTCCACCCACGCATCACTGTGGGGCTGTCCCATGAGAGGGTGCAGCTGGGCCATGCTCAACACCAAGAAGGAGCCAGGGACAATTCAGAGACTGCAGGGAAACAGGCTTCATCTCAGCCTTAGGAAGCAGTCAGAGCCACCCACAGAAGGCCTGTCCTGTCTAGGAAGACATCACTGTGGATAGCACATATTTCTCTATTGGTCAGGATGGGCATGGTTCTGCTTCAAGGACAAATGAACCCCAAATCATCATTGGCTCACACCACAAAAAATTACTTCTCAAACAATGGGTCCATTCCGGGTTAGCCCAGGGCTCTGGTCCACCACACCTGCACTCTGTGCCCCTAAGTGTGACACTGCCCTTCTCACAGCAGAAGGAAAAGAGAACTTTTGCCAATTTATGCACCAACCCTTAAAGCTTCTGCTGGGAAGTGACCTGTGTCACTTCTGTTCATATCTGCCAATGATTCTCTCCTTGACCAAACTCTACTCAGACTTCTCTGAACTCTTTTTCAACAAGGCCTTGACTTTTGTACTTCTGTGTTTATATCTGCATTGTCCAATTCGTAACAAGGATTCTGCTAGGTCAGGTTACCCAGAATCTCCCATCCTCAATATCTGATCACTCTCAATATCTGATCAGGTTCCTCATCCTCCAGCTAATGTCTGGTCACCCTGGCCTGTCTTCAGCAAGAATCCTGTTATGTCAGCTTAGCCAGAATCTCTCCTATCCTAATGTTTCCTTTTGGTAATTTTGCATCTACTGAGCTCAACCTTGTTCCTTGGCTATAAATACCCACTTTTCCATGTTGCATTTAGAGTTGAGCCCAATCACTCTCCTCCACTGCAAGACCCCATTGCAGTGGTACCCACACCTACCATGATGGTCTCCCTTGAATAAAGTCTGCCTTAATGTCCTTTATTTTTTTTCTGATCAAATAGCTCAGATTGTATGCCTTACTGTGGTTTAACAAGTGTCAGAATGAATCTCCCTCTCTGCCTCTTTTTTTTTTTTTTTTTCCTGAGACAGAGTCTCGTTCTGTCGCCACACTGGAGTGCAGTGGCGTTCTTGGCTCACTGCAACCTCTGACGCCTAGGTTGAAGCGATTCTCCTGCCTCAGCCTCCTGAATAGCTGGGATTACAGGTGCGTGCCACCACCCCCGGCTAATGTGTTTTGTATTTTTAGTAGAGACGGGGTTTCACTATGTTAGCCATGATGGTCTGGATCTCCTGACCTCGTGATCTGCCTGCCTCGGCCTCCCAGAGTGCTGGGATTACAGGCGTGAGCCACCACGTCCAGCCTTTTTTTGTTTGTTTGAGACAGTCTCGCTCTGTCACCCAGGCTGGAGTGCAGTGGCACGATCTCGGCTCACTGCAACCTCCCCACTTCCCAGGTTCAAGTGATTCTCATGCCTCAGCCTCCCAAGTAGCTGGGATTACAGGTGCGCACCACCACGCCCAGCTAATTTTTTGTATTTTTAGTAGAGACGGGGTTTCACCATGTTGCCCAGGCTGGTCTCGAACTCCTGAGCTCAGGCAATCCACCTGCCTTGGCCTCCCAAAGTGCTAGGATTAAAGGTGTGAACCACCACGCCTGGCTGAATCTCTCTTTTTTAACACAGGCACTGGCCAGAGGAAGTCATATAGTGTGTCAGTCCATTCTGTGCTGCTGTAACAGAATTCCACAGACTGGGCAGCTTCTCATGAACAGAAATTTATTGGCTCATGGTTCTGGAGGGTGGCAAGTCCAAGATTAAGGAGCTGGCATCTAGCCCAAGGCTTCTTGCTGCATCATCCCATGACAAAAGGGCAAAGAGAGGATAAGAGACAGCAAGAGGAGACCAAACTCATTTGTTTATAAGGAACCCACTCCTGTGATAATAATGTCAATCCATTCAAGAAGGCAGAGTCTTCATGCCTCTTCACTTCTTAAAGGTCCGACCTCCTAATACTGTCACATTGGGGATCAAGTTTCCAACATGTGAACTTTAGGGGACACATTTAAACCACAGCATGTGGCCAAGTGTGATGCTAATGGAGCAGGGAGGACAGTCTTCCTCCAGAAAGTGGTGGTGCACGCTGTAATAATAATGCAACCCTCCACCACTGGCCTCAGAGGAAAATCAGAGGTAACGATTGGTAAAGTAAACCTGCCACCTAACACAGACATCTTTTCCATTCTTCTCAGGGTGACCACATATTGGAAAGCAGGGATGAAGTACTTCCCTAAGGTACAGAGTCAGGAAGTGGCAGATCCAGGAAGGAGGGAATCCCTTCTCCCTAACACATCGTTAACTTCTTCATCCATTAGTTCCTGGTGGGAGACAGTTCTGACCTACATCCTCACTCCTCAAGGCAGTGTGGAATGTCCAGGGGTGGAGCTGAATCACGGACTCTCTCTTGGGGCAGCCTCTTTGTATAAGATGAACACCATCTGCCTCAGATTCTAAAATCATGGCAAAAAGCAAAATTTCGCTGGGCGCGGTGGCTCACGCCTGTAATCCCAGCACTTTGGGAGGCTGAGGCGGGTGGATCACAAGGTCAGGAGTTCAAGACCAGCCTGGCCAAGATGGTGAAACCTCGTCTCTACTAAAAATACAAAAAAATAAGCCGGGCTTGATGGTGGGCACCTGTAATCCCAACCACTCAGGAGGCTGAGGCAGAGAATTGCTCGAACCCGGGAGGCAGAGGTTGCAGTGAGCCGAGACAGCGCCACTGCACTCCAGCCTGGGCGACGGAGTGAGACTCATCTCAAAAAAAAAAAAAAAAAAAGCAAAATTTCTGCCAGGAACAGTGGCTCATGCCTATAACCCAGCAATTTGAGAGGTTGAGGCAGGCGGATCGCTTGAGGCCAGGAGTTCCAGACCTAGCTAGAGAAACCCTGTCTCTACTAAAATACAAAAATTAGCTGGGCGTGGCAGTGCATGCCTGTAATCCCAGCTACTCGGGAGGCTGAGGCACAAGAATTGCTTGAACCTGGGAGGTGGAGGTTGTAGTGAGCCGAAATCGCGCCACTGCACTCCAGCCTGGGTGACAGAGTGAGACTCTGTCTCAAAAAAAAAAAAAAAAAAAAAAAAAGCAAAATTTCAACAAATTTAATTTAAAGATTTAATTGGCTTCTATTAGTGATTCATGAATCAGGCAGCTGCTCATCTATACCACAGAAAAGGTGCTCCCGTGGGCTGAGCAGAGGAGACGGGCTTTAAAGGCAGAAAAAAGCGGAAGAAGCAGAAACGGGATGGGGGAGCGAATTGGTTGTTTCAAAGTTACTTTCAGGCTAGACAAGGTGGCTCGTGACTGTAATCCCAGCACTTTGGGAGGCTGAGGCGGGTGGATCACCTGAGGTCAGGAGTTCAAGATCAGCCTGGCCAACATGATGAAACCCTGTCTCTACTAAAAATACAAAAATTATCTGGGCATAGTGGTGGGCACCTGTAATCCCAGCTACTCGGGAGGCTGAGGCAGGAGAATCACTTGAACCCAGGAGGTGGAGGTTTTAATGAGCCAAGATCGCACCACTGCACTCCAGCCTGGGCGACAAGAGTGAAACTTCGTTAAAAAAAAAAAAATAGGAACTTTCCTTATAGGGTTAAAGCAGGGGGAATTTCCTTATCACAACAGCTCAAGTAAACTGGGCCTCTTCTAATTGGTTGCAGTGAGTTTCCTATTTTTTGAAAAACTGGCCCATTTCAAAGTTCAGTTTGATATGTGGCACTTAGCACAAGTAACTCCATTCTGGTTTGGTCTTGTCTGTTGGGACCTAGAGCAGGAGCTCAGTCCAAATCAATGGCTTCCCATAAATTTCATTTAACAGGCATTTTAGGCATAAACGTTAATTAGGAAGTTTTTTTGTTTCTTGCTTCTTTTTTGAGACAGGTCTCACTCTGTTGCCCAGGTTGGAGTGCAGTGGCTCAATCATGGCACACTGCAGTCTTGCATTCTGAGCTCAAGCAATCCTTCCGCCTCAGACTCCCAAGGACTACAGGCACGCACCATTACACTCAGCTAATTTTTTTTGTTTGTTTTGGTTTTTTTTTTTTAAATAGAGAGAGGCTCTCACTTTGTTGCCCAGGCTAGTTTTGAACTCCTGGGCGCAAGGAATCCTCTTGCCTCAGCCTCCCAAAGTGCTGGGATTTGCAGAAGGTAGGGATCCCCCAGAAAAATGAAAGAAAGAAAAGAAAAATCAAAGTGCTGGGATTACAGGCATGAGCCATCACACCTGGTTGATTAGTTTGTTTAATTATTTATTTTTATATATTTTTTGCTAAACATCCTACAATGCACACAATTAGTTTATTTTTAAAAAATCATTTTTGGCCAGGCACAGTGGCTCATGCCTATAATCCCAGCACTTTGGGAGGCCGAGGTGGGCAGATCACCTTAGGTCAGTAGTACAAGACCACCCTGGCCAACATGGTGAAACCCTGTGTCTACCAAAAATACAAAAACTAGCCAGGTGTGGTGGCACACGCCTGTAATCCCGGCTACTTGGGAGGCTGAGGCAGGAGAATTGCTTGGGGCTGAGATTGCAGTGAGCTGAGATCGTGCCACTGCACTCCAGCCTGCAAAAAAAAAAAAAAAAAAAAAAAAAAAAAATCATTTTTACCATGTCAGAACCTACAGTGGCTTTCAACTTATAGCCTATAAGATCTAATCAGAATACATCACTCCCTGTTCCAGCTGTACTGAAAGTCAGTGTCAGTTCCCTTGGAGTACAAAAATTGGGGTAATATTAGGAGTGAAAAATGGATACTAGGGAAGTGACCAGCAATAACCATCATAGTTTATCACCGTAGTATGCTTCTCTTACTGTCCCTCTTATGACCTTCTATAGTAAAACACAAGGCCTGATTCAACAATGCATGTTTCCCTGTGGGCACACAGATGAACCACATTTCCTACTTCCCTTGTAGTGAAGTTGCAGTCATGTGACCGTGTTTTAGCGCAGAATGTGAGCAGAAGTAATTCACGTTGCATTGAGGCTTGGCTTATAAAAAAACTCCCATTCGCAATCTCCCATCAGATCCTTATTTTTAAACACTAGCTATAAAGGATATTTTGGAAATAGTTAAGGAAACTTGAAAATGGACTGACTATTAAATGATACGGAATTTTAAAATTTTCTTACATGCAGTAATGTCTTTTTGGTTATGTAGGATATCCTTAGGACCTCTAGGCAAAAGGTTATTGCAAGACCACAGGAGTGGGTTTTAGGTGAGGACTGACAATCAAACTCACAATAAACAATCCAGCACTAATGTTCTTAGAAGGATATGGAACAGGAAGCATAGCAGTAGCTTCTTAGAAAATTTGGACCCTTGGCCGGGGAGTGGTCCATCTATAATCCCAGCACTTTGGGAGGCTGAAGCAGGTGGATCACTTGAGGCCAGGAGTTTGAGACCAGCTTGGCCAATATAGGGAAACTAAAAATACAGGCGGAATGAACTGGCCAGTAAACCATATAGGAAATAAAAGCAAAAGATGGATTTCTTTTCCTTTTACTACTAAAAATACAAAAAATACAAAAAAGTCTCTACTAAAAATACAAAAATTAAGCCAGACGTGGTGGCTCACACCTGTAATATCAGCACTTTGGGAGGCCAAGGCGGGTGAATCACCTGAGGTCAGGAGTTCAAGAACAGCCTGACCAACATGGAGAAACCCCGTCTCTACTAAAAATATACAATTAGCTGGGCATGATGGTGCATACCTGTAATCCCAGCTACTTGGGAGGCTGAGGCAGGAGAATCACTTGAACCTGGGAGGCGGAGGTTGCGGTGAGCTGAGATCACGTCATTGCACTCCAGCCTGGGCAACAAGAGCAAGCGCATCTCCGTTTCAAAAAAAAAAAAAAAAATTAGCCAGGCAGGCCGGATGCAATGGCTTACACCTGCAGTCCCAGCACTTTGGGAGGCCGAGGTGGGCAGATCACAAGGTCAGGAGTTTGAGACCAGCCTGACCAACATGGTGAAACCCCATCTCTACTCAAAATATAAAATTAGCCAGGCATAGTGGTGGGCACCTGTAATCCCAGCTACTCAGGAGGCTGAGGCAGGAGAATCGCTTGAACCTGGGAGGCGGAGGTTGCAGTGGGCTGAGATCAAGCCACTGCATGCCAGCCTGGGCGACAGAGCGAGACTCTATCTCAAAAAAAAAAAAAAAAAAAAAAAAAAAAAAAAAAAAAAAAAAAAAAATTAGCAGGGCATAGTGGTATATGCCTGTAATCCCAGCTACTTGGGAGGCTGAGGCAGGAGAATTGCTTGAACCCAGGACACGGAGGTTGCAGTGAGCTATCATGACACTGTACTCCAGCCTGGGCGACAGAGCGAGACCCTGTCTCAAAAAACAAAAAACAAAAAAACTTGGACCCTCAATATACAGCTTTAGACATCCTTAATCACTGCCTATGGAGCAGAGTCTAGTTGTAGGTAATATCAGCAAAGAGAAGCCAGTGGGTCTGGGGTCACTCAGCTTAAATCCCCTGCTTGCCAAGCAGCTCTGTAAAGGTAAGTGGCTGGCTCCCATTCTTCAGTAGAACTATACTCCATAAGCTATGAGTTACACCACCACTAACCCTGAAAGCCAAGAACAGCAGGCCAAGGGGCATTCTTGGGCTGGTTTAACACCACACCACATCCTGCAGGAGCCCCATCTAAATTCAGAGCCAAAATCAAATCTTGAGGTTGGAGGAGGTATTTACAGTCCAGCCGCAAAAGCTTTCCCTCTAGTCACGATGTCCACAACCAAAAAGGTAAGTAAATAATGCTAATGACTGTTTAATCTAGGAGGTGGGAAAGTGAATGTTTATTGAACTATTCTTCCAACCTTTGTGTTTGAAATTTTTCATTACAGGAAATTGAAGAAAAAAATCTGAAATGGAGAAATCCATCTTTTGCTTTTATTTCCTATATGGTTTACTGGCCAGTTCATTCCACCTGTTTAAATCTACCTGCCTTTAGGCCAGGCGCGGTGGCTCATGCCTGTAATCCCAACACTTTGGGAGGCAGAGGTGGATGGATCACCTGAGGTCAGGAGTTCCAGACCAGCCTGGCCAACATGGCAAAACCACGTCTCTACTAAACAAAACAAAACAAAACCAAAAAACAAAAATGAGCCGGGCGTGGTGATGGGCACCTGTAATCCCAACTATTTGGGAGGCTGAAGCAGGAGAATTGCTTGAACCCAGGAGGCAGAGATTGCAGTAAGCCCAGATCGTGCCACTGCACTCCAGCCTGGGCGACAGAATGAGATTCTGTCTAAAAAAAAAAAAAAAAAAAAAAAAAAAAAAAAAAAAAAAAAAAATCTACCAGCCTTCAAATCAAAATACAAATTCCTACTGTTCCATGCAGCCCTCCCTGCTTGATCCATCTCTCCTTCCAATCAAGTGCTCGTTCTTCTGGAAGCACATGCCATCTCACACTCTGGTAGCTTCCTTCAACTGCAGGATAAGAATAAGAATCAACACAAACTGCCTTAAGCCAAAAAGGGGGAAGGAAAAGAGAAAGGAGAAAGGTGAAAGGAGGAGTAGAAGAAGGAGGAGAAGGAGGAGTAGGAGGCAGTGGAGGAGGAGGAGGAGGGGGAAGTGGAGAAGGAGAGGAAGAAGGATGGAGTGAGGAGAGGAGGAGGGGAACTTTTTTTTCACATAACCAAATAGTTCTGGATTCAGTTCAGGTAAGTATTGATCCAGAGATCAAAGGATGAGACCAGGCTCCTTTTTTTTTTTTTTTTTTTTTTGAGGCGGAGTCTCGCTCTGTCACCCAGGCTGGAGTGCAGTGGCGCGATCTCGGCTCACTGCAAGCTCCGCCTCCCAGGTTCACGCCATTCTTCTGCCTCAGCCTCCCGAGTAGCTGGTACTACAGGTGCCCGCCATCATGCCCGGCTAACTTTTTTGTATTTTTAGTAGAGACGGGGTTTCACTGTGTTAGCCAGGATGGTCTCGATCTCCCGACCTCGTGATCTGCCCGCCTCGGCCTCCCAAAGTGCTGGGATTACAGGCATGAGCCACTGCGCCCGGCTTTTTTTTTTTTTCCTTTGGGACAGAGTCTCTCTTTGTTGTCCAGGCTGGAGTGCAGTGGTGTGATCTCGGCTTACTACAACCTCTGCCTCCTGGGTTCAAGTGATTCTCCTGCCTCAACCTCTCAAGTAGCTGGGACTACAGGCGTGTGCCACCATGCCCGGCTAATTTTTGTATTTTTAGTAAAGACGGGGTTTCACTATGTTGGCCAGGCTGGTCTTGATCTCCTGACGTCGTGATCCACCTGCCCCGGTCTCCCAAAGTGCTGGGAATACAGGCGTGAGCTACCGCGCCCGGCCCAGGCTCCCATTTTATCTCTGCCTCCTTGGCTATTTTTCCTCTGTGTTGCGTCCATTTACAGACAAGTCATTAGAGGGTGGCCGCCAGCTTCTGGAGCTGTCTCCTTCCAGGACATTTGACAGCCTTTTTCCTAGCATTCTGAGGAAAAATCCCAGGGCTCATTGTGATTGGACAGGCTCAGTCATATGCCCACCCTTGAACCAGCTCAGTCACATGCCCACCCTTGAACCAATCACTTAGCCAGGGAATGTCAGCACTGATTGGCCTGTTCGGAGTCACAGGCTCTATACCCTATCCAGCGTGGAGTCAGCATGGGTAGAGACCCTGGGCAGGGAAGAGGGATCTGGGTGTGGCTGGACTTTGAAGGGTGGGATTTGGGACGATTGTGAGAGATAACCAGAGGGAGGTGACTTGGTTGGTGACCTCTTCCCAATCTACTTTGAGGAACATCCGGGTCTAACTTGATTCTGGGGACTGTTTGTATTCTGTATTCTGAAGTCCCCAAAAGTGATTAGTACTGAAAGGGCTAGGCTGATTGGCTGCATTTATCTGCTCACCAAAGGCATTAATTAACCTGAGTCCCTCACCTCACATTTAGCATAGCAGGTGCGTGGAGCCAGCCCTAGATAGGTGTTGTAGTTCACGGAGTGACCACCGGGAGGAGCCAGAGAAGCGAGAAACTCGTCTTCATTGTACATTTTTAAAACTGTTGAACTGTAACACAAACAGTATATGGAAAAGCGAATCTTAAATGTTCATTCTATGAATTTTCTTCTTTTCCTTTTTATTTTTTTTGAAACAAGGTCTTGTTCCGTTGTCCAGCTTGGAGTGTGCAGTGGCGTGATTATGGCTCGTTGCAGCCTGGACCTCCCGGGCTCAAGTGATCCTTCTGCCTCAGCCTCCCAAAGCGCTGGAATTACAGATGTGAGCTACCATGCCCTGCCTTGTATTGTTTCTTTTTATTGTTTTTTTTTCTCCGAAATATTTTCCACCCTTAGTTGGTTGAATCCACCGATGTGGAAGCCTCAGATACAGCCATGTTCTGACATAGGTGCTGTTAGGCAATTTCTTCATTGTGCAAACATCACAAACCTAAATGGTATAACCTACTACAGACCTATGCTATACTGTATGGCCTATTGCTCCTAGGCTACAAAGTAATACAGCTTGTTGCTATCTTGAATACTGTAGGCAAGTGTAATGTAATGCTAAATATTTGTGTATCTAAACATAACTAAACATGGAAAAGGTACAGTAAAAATATGGGTATCACAGCCAGACGTGGTGGCTCATGCTCGTAATCCCAGCACTTTGAGAGGCTGAGGTTAGAGGACTACTTGAGCCAAGGGGTTCAAGACCAGCCTGGGCAACACAGGGAGACCCCACCTCTACAAAAAATTTTAAAAGTGGCCGGGCGCGGTAGCTCACACTTGTAATCCCAGCACTTTGGGAGGCTGTGGTGGGCGGATCACGAGGTCAGGAGATCGGGACCACGGTGAAACCCCGTCTCTACTAAAAATACAAAAAATTAGCCGGGCGTGGTGGCGGGCGCCTGTAGTCCCAGCTACTCGGAGAGGCTGAGGCAGGAGAATGGCGTGAACCCGGGAGGCGGAGCTTGCAGTGAGCCGAGATTGCGCCACTGCACTCCAGCCTGGGCGACAGAGCGAGACTCCGTCTCAAAAAAAAAAAAAAAAGTAAGCGAATGTGGTGGCACTTACCTGTGGTCCCAGCTACTCAGGAGGCTGAGGTGAGAGGATCGTTTCAGCCCAGGGGGGTTCCGCCTGCCTCGGCCTCCCAAACTGCTGAGATTACAGGCATGAGCCACTGTGCCCGGCCCAGGCTTGACTTTTTTTTTTTCTTTTTTTTTTTTTGAGACGGAGTCTTGCTCTGTCTCCCAGGCGGGAGTGCAATGCGCTATCTCGGCTCACTGCAAGCTCCGCCTCCTGGGTTCATGCCATTCTCCTGCCTCAGCCTCCCGAGTAGCTGGGACTACAGGCGCCCGCCAACACGTCCGGCTAATTTTTTGTATTTTTAGTAGAGATGGGGTTTCACTGTGTTAGCCAGGATGGTCTCGATCTCCTGACCTCGTGATCCGCCCGCCTCGGCCTCCCAAAGTGCTGGGATTACTTTTTTTAAACAGCTTTATTAAGGTGTAATTTACATAGAATAAAATTCACCTGTTTTCATATATAGACTTAAATAATGTTTAGTAGATTTAAAGAGTTGTGCAACCACCACCACTATCCAATTTTAGAACATTACCGTGACCTCAAAAAGATTTCTTGTGCCCATTTTAGATTTGTTTTAATCTCATTAGCTCTCCACGCCTGCGCGCGCCTGTGTCCCTGCGCCCGGTGTGTCTGCGCCCAGGCAGCCCCATGAGCTGGGCCCCTGAGCTCCGCCCCAGCAGCCAACAGGAGACCCAGGAGAGTCGCTGCCAGTGCCATCACGGCTGCCGCCGCCCCTGCCCCCGCCGCTACCTCAGAACTGAACAGCGGAAGACAGTGGGGCCCGGAAGACTGCAGGGAGTAGGGGAGGAGGGGGCGAAGAGAGGGTGGGAAAGACCTTGGAAAGTGGGATGGGGAGAAAGAAGGTGGGGAAGAAGACAGTGGGGAGAAAGTGCAGGGAGAAGACAACGTGGTAGAGAAGACATTAGAGGAAAATGGTGAGGAGAGGGAGAAAGGAGGGTGGGAAAGAAGACGGTGAGGACAAGGCTGGGCGCGGCGGCTCACGCCTGTAATCCCAGCACTTTGGGAGGCTGAGGCGGGCGGATTCCAAGGTCAGGAGTTCGAGACCTGCCTAACATGCTGAAACCCAGTCTTTACTAAATACAAAAATTAGCCGGGCGTGATGGCGAGCGCCTGTATTCCCAGCTACTCCAGAGCCTGAGGCAGGATAATCGCTGGAACCCCGGAGGCGGAGGTTGCAGTGAGCTGAGAACGCACCATTGCACTCCAGCCTGAATGACAGAGTGAGACTCCATCTCAAAAAAGAAAAAACTACAGTGGGGAGAGGGCGAGGGGAAGAAAATAGTGGGGGAAAAAGACCACCGAGAAAGGGAGAAGAGGTGGGAGAGCTGTATTGTTTCACTGAACATTCCTCAGTTAAAGTTAAAATGTTCTCTTAAGTTTGTGTGTTTTCAGCTTTTGCTCTTCCAGTTGGTATATTCTTTTCTTCCTCCATCTCCTTTTTATAACTCCAACGACCTTTCTCTTTTTATTTTTCCAATGTTTTTCTTTCTTCTAAGAACATTCCTAACGCTGGTAACACTTTACAATGTTGCAAAGCTCTGAATCCTGTTTCCTGTCATCTCTTCATGCTTTCCCATTGAGGTATCAGGAGATTTTCCTCCTATTACTTTGTTTACACTAGGAACATTTCAGCTTGGCTAGACCTGTTTTCTTTTTTTTTTTTTTTTTTTTTTTTTTTTTTTTTTTTTTTGGAGACGGAGTCTCGCTCTGTCACCCAGGCTGGAGTGCAGTGGCGCAGTCTCGGCTCACTGCAAGCTCCGCCTCCCGGGCTCACGCCATTCTCCTGTCTCAGCCTCTCCGAGTAGCTGGGACTACAGGCGCCCGCCACCACGCCCGGCTAATTTTTTTGTATTTTTAGTAGAGACGGGGTTTCACCGTGGTCTCGATCTCCTGACCTTGTGATCCGCCCGCCTCGGCCTCCCAAAGTGCTGGGATTACAAGCGTGAGCCACCGCGCCCGGCCCTGGCTAGACCTGTTTTCTACTTAATTTTTTTCAACTTCAAGCTTGACAAACCCAAATATGGTCCTGTTTTTTTTTTTTGTTTGTTTGTTTGTTTGTTTTTGGTTGGTTTGTCTGTTGTATTTTTCATGTTTCGCCAAGTTGGCCAGACTGGTCTCGAACTCCTAGCCCGAAGTGATCAACCCGCCTCGCCCCCCAGAGTGCCGGGACCACAGGCGTGAGCCACCACGTCCAGCCCCCACATTGCTTCTGGCCTCCGTGGTAGACCTCCCAGACGGAGCGGCCGGGCAGAGGCGCTCCTCACTTCTTCCCAGACACGGGGCGGCCGGGCAGAGGCGCTCCTCACTTCCCAGACGGGGCGGCCGGGCAGAGGCGCTCCCCACTTCCCAGACGGGGCGGCCGGGCAGAGGCGCTCCTCACTTCCCAGATGATGGGTGGCCGGGCAGAGGCCCTCCTCACTTCCCAGATGATGAGTGGCCGGGCAGAGGTGCTCCTCACTTCTTCCCGGACGGGGCGGCCAGGCAGAGGCGCTCCTCACTTCTTCCCAGACGGGGCGGCCGGGCAGAGGCGCTCCTCACTTCTTCCCAGACGGGGCGGCCGGGCAGAGGTGCTCCTCACTTCCCAGACGGGGCGGCCAGGCAGAGGCGCTCCTCACTTCTTCCCAGACAGGGCGGCTGGGCAGAGGCGCTCCTCACTTCTTCCCAGGCGAGGCGGCCGGGCAGAGGCGCTCCTCACTTCCTCCCAGATGGGGCGGCTGGGCAGAGGTGCTCCTCACCTCCCAGACGATGGGTGGCCGGGCAGAGGCGCTCCTCACCTCCCAGACGATGGGTGGGCGGGCAGAGGCGCTCCTCACCTCCCAGACGATGGGTGGGCGGGCAGAGGCGCTCCTCACCTCCCAGACGGGGCGGCTGGGCAGAGACGCTCCTCACTTCTTCCCGGACGGGGCGGCCGGGCAGAGGCGCTCCTCACTTCTTCCCGGACGGGGCGGCCGGGCAGAGGCGCTCCTCACTTCTTCCCGGACGGGGCGGCCGGGCAGAGGCGCTCCTCAGTTCTTCCCGGACGGGGCGGCCGGGCAGAGGTGCTCCTCACTTCCTCCCGGACAGGGCGGCCGGGCAGAGGCGCTCCTCACCTCCCAGACGATAGGTGGCCGGGCAGAGGCGCTCCTCACTTCCCAGACGATGGGTGGCCGGGCAGAGGCGCTCCTCACTCCCCAGACAGGGCGGCCGGGCAGAGGCGCTCCTCACTTCCCAGACGATGGGTGGCCGGGCAGAGGCGCTCCTCACTTCCCAGACGATGGGTGGCCGGGCAGAGGCGCTCCTCACTTCCCAGACGATGGGTGGCCGGGCAGAGGCGCTCCTCACTTCCCAGACGATGGGTGGTCGGGCAGAGGCGCTCCTCACTTCCCAGACGGTGGGTGGCCGGGCAGAGGTGCTCCTCACTTCCCAGACGGTGGGTGGCCGGGCAGAGGCGCTCCTCACTTCCCAGACGGGGCGGCCGGGCAGAGGCGCTCCTCACTTCCCAGACCATGGGTGGCCGGGCAGAGGCGCTCCTCATTTCCAGACGGGGCTGCCGGGCAGAGGCGCTCCTCACCTCCCAGACGGGGCGGCCGGGCAGAGGTGCTCCTCACTTCCCAGATGGGGCGGCCGGGCAGAGGCGCTCCTCACTTCCCAGACGATGGGTGGCCGGGCAGAGGCGCTCCTCACTTCCCAGACGATGGGTGGCCGGGCAGAGGCGCTCCTCACTTCCCAGACGATGGGTGGCCGGGCAGAGGCGCTCCTCACTTCCCAGACGATGGGTGGTCGGGCAGAGGCGCTCCTCACTTCCCAGACGGTGGGTGGCCGGGCAGAGGTGCTCCTCACTTCCCAGACGGTGGGTGGCCGGGCAGAGGCGCTCCTCACTTCCCAGACGGGGCAGCCGGGCAGAGGCGCTCCTCACTTCCCAGACCATGGGTGGCCGGGCAGAGGCGCTCCTCATTTCCAGACGGGGCTGCCGGGCAGAGGCGCTCCTCACCTCCCAGACGGGGCGGCCAGGCAGAGGCGCTCCTCACTTCCCAGACGGGGCGGCCGGGCAGAGGCGCTCCTCACTTCCCAGACGATGGGTGGCCGGGCAGAGGCGCTCCTCACCTCCCAGACGATGGGTGGCCGGGCAGAGGCGCTTCTCATTTCCAGACGGGGCTGCCAGGCAGAGGCGCTCCTCACTTCCCAGACGATGGGTGGCCGGGCAGAGGCGCTCCTCACCTCCCAGACGGGGCGGCCGGGCAGAGGCGCTCCTCACTTCCCAGACGATAGGTGGCCGGGCAGAGGCGCTCCTCACTTCCCAGACAATGGGTGGCCGGGCAGAGGCGCTCCTCACTTCCCAGACGATGGGTGGCCAGGCAGAGACGCTCCCCACTTCCCAGACCGGGCGGCGGCCGGGCAGGGGCTGCAATCCCAGCACCCTGGTAGGCCAAGGCAGGCGGCTGGGAGGCGGAGGCTGCCGCGAGGCCAGACCACGCCACCGCACTCCAGCCCGGGCAACACCGAGCACCGGGTGAGCGAGACTCCGTCTACAGTCCCAGCACCTCGAGAGGCGGAGGCGGGCAGAGTACTCGGCGTTAGGAGCTGGCGAGCAGCGTGGCCAACATGGCGAACGCGTGCCTGCAGCGAAAGGAGCGCGCCGGCAGTCCCAGGCAGTCCGCGGCGCGGGCAGCAGCGAGCCGAGTAGATTGCAGCGTGGGCCCCAGAGGGAGGGAAAGAAAGAAAGAAAGAAAGGGAGGGAGGGAGGAAGGAAGGAAGGAAGGAAGGAAGGAAGGAAGGAAGGAAGCAAGCAAGCAAGCAAGCAAGCTGTTTGTTTGTTTTGAGACGGAGTCTCTCTGTGGCACCCATGCTGGAGTTCAGTGGCAAGATCTCCGCTCACTGCAAGCTCCATCTCCCAGGTTCACGCCATTCTCCTGCCTCAGCCTCCCAAGGAGCTGGGACTACAGGCACCCGCCACCACGCCTGTCTAATTTTTTGTATTTGTTTAGTAGAGACGGGGTTTCACCGTGTTAGCCAGGATGGTCTCGATCTCCTGACCTCGTGATCCGCCCGCCTCGGCCTCCCAAAGTGCTGGGATTACAGGCGTGACCAAATGTGCTCCTTTACCAATGGTTTCTGTCTCAGGAATTGGTTTCTTGTTGCACTGTGATACACATGAAGCCATATACCTTTTTCAGCTCATTATCCTCAGAATGTATTTGTACATTATTGACACAGAATAGACACCTAATAAATATTTCTAAATTTTTATTTTTCTTCCTTGCTACAAAACAGCAATCACTTTTTTTTAGCATGATGTACATGCCCTTCTATCATCTTGCCCTGAACTATTTATCAAATCTTATTTCTTCCCACTACCCCATTTGTTTCCCACACTGTGGCCGTTCGAACTACTTAGAGCTCTGTCAACTCTCCATGCTATTTTATAATAATCAACACTAATGAAAAAGAAAAGGGGCTTTATAGCAGAGGCAGAACTCATTATTTTCTAAAAAATACATGCATATCTCCCACATTGAATAGTGTCCCGCAGAAAGTCATGTCTACCTGGAACCCAGGAATGTTAAGCTATTTGGAAACAGGGTCTCTGCAGATACGCTTGGTTAAGATGAGGTCACAGTGCATTAGGGTGGGCCGTAAAGCCAATGGCTGTGTCCTTACAGGAAGGTGGTGGGAACATACAGAGACCTACAGGGAAGACGGCCGTGGGACAAGGGAGGCAGAGTCTGGAGTTATGCTGCCTACAGTCACGGAATGCCAAGGACAGCTGGAAACCACCAGAAGCTAAGAAGGAGATTTTACCTGAAAGCCTCCCAGAGAAATCAATCATACTCACACCTCCCTTTTGAATTTCTGGCCTCGTGAACGTTGAAAAAATAAATTTCTATCTTCTTAAGCCCCGCGGTTTGTGGTCATTTGTTCTGTTCCTAGCCTTAGGAAACTAACACAGCATACTAAGGGAAAAGAAGAAAATTCTGCATAAAATGTCGTTTTACTTTTTAAAACAACTGCTATTGACAGTAAACGAGTATTCTTCCAAGATTCATATGCAGAACATATATGCAGCCCAGAACATTTTTTGAGCCCATGGCATAAGTGATATGATCAATAAAATCCAAATATTAACCTGCCAAAAGAATTATTTTTTCTTTTGCAGTATTTAAGCGTAATAAGCAGAGGTTATGAGCCCTAAAAAAAATCTATTCATTTGTTGTCACTTGATACTTATGATCCATTGACATATTTAGGTTTTTAATTCTTTGTACAGATTATGGTTCATCTTGCACTGTAATTTTATTGCACAACAAATTTTTTATTTATCGTACATCTAAGTTGTTTCTTAAATGTATATAACTTTGCATGAAAATACTCAGAAGACTTCTGTTGATGTCTTCTATTGATGTTCTCTTTTTTTTTTTTTTTTGAGACGGAGTCTTGCTGTTGCCCAGGCTGGAGTGCAGTGGCGCGATCTCGGCTCACTGCAAGCTCCGCCTCCCGGGTTCACGCCATTCTCCTGCCTCAGCCTCTCCGAGTAGCTGGGACTACAGGCGCCCACCACCATGCCCAGCTAATTTTTTTCTATTTTTAGTAGAGACGGGGTTTCACCATGGTCTCGATCTCCTGACCTTGTGATCCGCCCGCCTCAGCCTCCCAAAGTGCTGGGATTACAGCTTCTTCTAGTTAATAAAAACCTAATCCCATTTTCCTTTTATGTATAGATTATAAGTAAAATTGGCATTTAAAAAGTAAAATCTGGGCCGGGCGCAGTGGCTCATGCCTGTAATCCCAGGACTTCGGGAGGCCGAGTCGGGTGGATCACAAGGTCAGGGGATTGAGATCATCCTGGCTAACACGGTGAAACCCCGTCTCTACTAAAAATACAAAAAATTAGCCGGGCGTGGTGGTGGATGCCTGTAGTCCCAGCTACTCGGGAGGCTGAGGCAGGAGAATGGCATGAACCCCCGGGGGGCGGAGCCTGCAGTGAGCCGAGATTGCGCCACTGCACTCTAGCCTGGGCGACAGTGAGACTCGGTCTCAAAAAAAAAAAAAAAAAAAGGAAAATCTGTTCCACAATTTCTGTTGCTATTGTATGTAGTATAACATAAAATGTGTCTTATTTTTCCCTCACTCATTGACAACTTAAGTAAATTTTTTAAACCAAGAAACTCTTTTCACATACCAGGGCCAGTGATTGGAATTGAGTATTCAGTATTGAACACAGCAAACAAGTTTCTTATCATTAAGCTCATATTCTAGGTTATAAACATTTTTCCAATGAAATTACTGGTATGTTTTCAAGCAATATTGAATTGTGTTCTTATAATCACCTATCTCCATTTATTGTTGGGAATGAAGAAAATTTTGGAGCATACAATTCAATGCAATGATTTATTTTTTATTTCTTTTTTTTTTTTGAGACAGAGTTTCGCTCTTCCTGCCCAGGCTGGAGTGCAGTGCCACGATCCCGGCTCACTGCAACCTCTGCCTCCTGGGTTCAAGCAATTCTCCTGCCTCAGCCTCCTGAGTAGCTGGGATTACAGGCATGCACCACCACGCCTGGCTAATTTTTTGTTTAGTAGAGATGGGGTTTCGTCAGGTTGTCCAGGCTAGTCTCAAACTCCTGACCTCAGATGATCCACCTGCCTCAGCCTCCCAAAGTGCTGGCATTACAGGCATGAGCCACTGCGCCCGGCCCAATGCAATGATTTGGTATTTATTACGGTGGTTTTAAAATGACCTGAGTGAAATATAGTGCTTATAGCAATTCCTCATCTGTCATTCATTTCATCTACTAATCTGCTCCAACTACATTATTTCTTTTTATTAAATGTCTTGGGACAAAAAAAGATATTTTGTAGTTATACTCAAGCTTCAAATACAATATCATCCATAAAATACTAAATGTATGTAAAGCTTATATAAAATTTAAAGAATAATTGTGACACTAAAGTAATCCAGAAGGATATAAAAAGGTATTTTCGAAGCCCAAAAAATAAGAATCAAAAAATAGAATACATGAAGAATTAAAAGGAAAATGAGAAAAGAAGCTGAGAACAATTTTAAAAATAGGACATTTATAGCAATAAGTTATTGTGATGCATGACAGAAATTATCAGCTAATTGTGAAGATGTCACAGACAGTAAAATATAAATGAAAAAGAAGCAATTACTTGTATACCACTAAATAACAAAGGAAGCTTGCCAGACAGGAATGCCAAATGTATAGAAAATTAAATAAAAATTAAAAGGTGGTCTTGTAGAAATGAATATAATCTAGAAATCAAAAGACAAGGTAATAAAGTAAAATGATAAAATTATAGAAGAAGGTGAAACATTTGAGAAAGACAAGCATTTACCTAATTAAAAGACAAATGAATTGTCTATCATATTTTGGTCATGTTTTCATAAGTTATTTTTAATGAAATATTATGAGTTTCTCCTGAAAAGGACCAGAGTTATGTTTTGACCCCTTGCATAGTTTGTATGACATCAGGAATGTAGCAGAGTATTGGAAAAAAAAAAGCATGTTTATTTGAATTGAAAAAATGAATCACCAATATTTCAGGGAAGTGGCATGGAAAGTGAATGAATGGTCTACATAAAGCCAGAGCCATTTCAACAAAGAAACAAAACTGTCTTGCTGCCAACTGGGCTAGATATAGAAATCACAAGTAGAGGAGTTTAACATGGCAATGTTAAAGCCTACTTTGAACATTGTGGAGTGATTAGCACATAGTAAGTTATTTAAAAATTTTTATTCATAGCCATTCACAAAGGAGTCAAAGCAAAATATATCAGTTATATATTTTATATACTTTTGTATTCAGTGGCCTTTACTATAAAGCATTGAAATAAAAACAGTAACAATAAATTATCTTAATTATTTGATATTTAGATGAAATATTTATAAAAGGATAATAGAAAAATAAAATTGATATTCTCGCATAACAAATACTGAAGAAGATAATCTGGTGATTAAAATAAATAATAACCATGGCTACTATATTTTTAAAAAGAAAATAACAAATGTTGTCTAGAACGTGGACAAATTGAAACCCCTGTACGTTGTTGGAAAAGATTTAAAGGGGTGCAGATGCTATGCAAAACAGTATGCCAGTTCCTCAAAACTTAAAAGCAGAATTACTGTATAATCCAGCAATTCCACTTCTGGACACATACCGAGTAAAACTGAAAATAGGGTCTAAAAGAGATAGTTTTACACCCATGTTCAAAGCAGCATTGTTCACAATACCCAAAAAGTAGAAGCAACCTAAGTGTCCATCAATGAATGATTGTGTAAGCAAAATGTGATACACGTCTTGGCATACAATGAAATATTATTCATCCCTGAAATGGAAGGAATTCTGATGTATGCTACAGCGTGGATGAACCTTGACTACATTATGCTAAGTGAAGGAAGCCATTTACAAAAGGCAAATACTGTATAATTTTATTTATATGTAATATCTCGAGTGGGCAAACTCCTAGAAACAGAAAATAGAATGATAGTTACTAGGGGGTGAGAGGGGAGAAATTGGGAGTTGTTTAATGGGTGTACAGTTTCATTTTTGCAAGATGAAAGAGTTGTGGAAATTGGATTTACAACAATGTGAATATACTAAATACTGAACTGTATACTTAAAAATGGTTAAGAGGGTAAAAATGGTATGTTCATTTGTGATAAAATTAAATCAATTTAACAATAAAATAGAAACAAATGAATCAATAAATCTCTCTACATACTAATTCATTGTGGAGCTACTCAAATATAAATTATTTGTTATTCTTATGAGACCCAAAACCAGGTAAAATGGATTATATATACATATAAGTGTTATATATACATATCATTGTAAGTTTTGTATATACATATAATTGTAAGTTTTGCACTGTCACAAGAGTCAATGTGTGAGTCAGGCTTAGAGCACATCTTTGTGTGATTCTAGATCTTCTATGCTCCATATCAGTACGTTTGTTGTGGACCTGTCTTTTCTGGTTTCATCACTGTTGTTGTTGGTTCTGTGTTTGGATTTTAAAAAAAAAAAAGCGAAAATAACTCTGCTTATTAAGGGAATGATTATTCATGGTTAATTTATTTGATAATTTCAAAGAACTGGAAAATTTCTCTTTTTAAAACTCAGAAAAAAATCCATTTCCATGTACAAACACTTCCACTTCCTATTCATGACAGCAACTTAGCGAAACTTTAATCAGAGGATGATGGTTTTTCCTAGCACACATCTTCTGAAACCTATTTAAACTAAGCATAAATGTTTTGATTTGCAACACTTTGTAATTTGGATCATATCTCTGATATAGCAGAAATTTTTAATACCTTCCCCAAACCAATTGCCCATTTACTTGAAAATTTGCCTTTTTTTTTCTGTTGAAGCCTCTGTACTCTTCCTGTGGCGATTTAAATCATAACTCCATGCTGGATCACAGAGTGGGGGCGCTCAGTCCTATAAATGCCATCATAATCAATCCCTGTGCTCAGAGATGGGAACATGAACTCATCTGGACCAGGAGGTGCATGAAGATTATGGGAAAGAAGATTCTGTTGATGTTTTGGTTTTTTTCCTTGTATTTTTGAAACGATTTATTGTTCACTTTTGCACACACTTGTCGTGATGACAGGGCAGGTCCAGCCTGGGGCCTACTCCCTGCTGCAGCATTTCCAAGCTCCCAGAGTGGACCGAGGGGAGGACATGGGCATGTCTTTCCATCTGTTGATTTTTTTTTTTTTTTTTTTTTTTTGAGACAGAGTCTTGCTCTGTCACCCAGGCTGGAGTGCAGTGACATGATCTCGGCTAACTGCAACCTGTGTCTCCCAGGTTCAAGTAATCCTCCTGCCTCAGCCTCCTGCCTCAGCCTCCCACCTCAGCCTCCTGAGTAGCTAAGATTACAGGTGCATGCTACCACGCCTGGCTAATTTTTTTTTTTTTTTGTATTCTTAGTAGAGACAGAGTTTTGCCATGTTAGCCAGGCTGGTCTCGAACTCCTGACCTCAGGTGATCCGCCCACCTTGGCCTCCCAAAGTGCTGGGATTACAGGTGTGAGCCACCATGTCAGGCTACCATCTGTTGATGTTTTGAGAGAGCTTCAGGAACTGATGTTTTTTCCTTTTCATTGTATGTAGACTAGAAAGCAAATACCTAATGCCTTTTGGGGAGCACTTTGATAACTTTGCAGGGGAAATGATCTGAAAACAAGAAAACAAGTGTGATTTAATAGAAACAAACCAGGTATTATGATTTTATTAATACACTGAAATACACTAGTCCTCAAACCTATACTTTGACTTTTGTTAGTAAATCATATCCCTCTATTGGTTGGCAAGTTTAAGCTGGATTTTCTTTTACTTGGAACTTCTATTAGCACGATTACTATATTGATAAATCCTGACCTATGTGATGTGTGTAGAACATCTTCGAAATTAAGGAAGCCCATTCTTATGATGGGGACAAGGTCAAAGTGATCCAACCTATAACCAAAAGAAATTGATCTTTCTTAACTCCAATGTGCAGAGTACATCAGAAATGTATTATCAAAGTGTTCTTCAATATCTAATGCAAAATACCTTAGTACAAATACATTTTTATTCAGATGTTATTCAAACTGTATTTATATTTCTCTAAAGATTACTTTTCAAACCAAAAAGTTATATAATTGTTGACACTGAATAAAATATTTTAAATTCTTAAGAGTTTTGAATATCTATTATTATCATTATTATTATTTTTGAGACGGAGTTTCCTCTGTTGCTTAGGCTGGAGTGCAGTGGCACGATCTCGGCTCACTGCAGGCTCCACCTCCTGGGTTCACACCATTCTCCTGCCTCAGCCGCCTGAGTAACTGGGACTACAGGCACCATGCCCGGCTAATTTTTTGTATTTTTAGTAGAGATGGGGTTTCACAGTGTTAGCCAGGATGGTCTCGATCTCTTGACCTCGTGATCCACCCATCTCGGCCTCCCAAAGCGCTGGGATTACAGGCGTGAGCCACCGCGCCCGGCCAAATATCTGTTATTTTTATACGTCAACTCTAAACAATAGCACTAGCATAAAAGTATCAAACTTTAAGGATGTTTATTATTAAAATATTAAGTAAAAGTCCTATATTTTATGAAAACTGATATTTTCTCTTTCACATATAATGTGTTTACATAATTTATTATTCTTCTAATAGCTCAAAAAGCAAACTGATGATCACATTTTCAGGGACCTAAGTCATTTTCATTTGTGTGATTCAAAGACCTAGGAATATCGTTATCAAATACAATTTCCAGCACATAAAAAGACACACAAGACGAGATACTATAGGGAAATATCAGGAGAAATAATTGACGACAGAAATATTCTCAAAAAGTGTTCACATTTTAGATCTTTAGGCTTAGATGACTAAGCAAATACGATTTTGTCCTAAGAAATAAAAGCCACATGGACACAGGGAGGGGAACATCACACACTGGGGCCTGCCGGGGTCAGGGGTGGGGCGTAGGGGGGCAGGGAAGGGAGAGCATTAGGACAAATACCTAATGCACACAGGGCTTAAAACTTAGATGACAGGTTGATAGGTGCAGCAAACCACCATGGCACATGTATTCCTATGTAACAAACCTGCACGTTCAGCACAGGTATCCCAGAACTTAAAGTAAAATAATTCTTTAAAAAAAAGAAAAAGAAATAAAAGCCAATATAGTAAATTGATCAGGAAACTGGTTACTTAAAAAAACAGAATAGCATAAAAACTTGAAAATGAATAGAGTATAATTTTTACAACTGAAAACTTTAAAACTGAAATTGTTCCTTTTTCAATTAACGAATGGAAGTGATTTCAGATTTTATTTAAATGAAGGAAAAAATTAATGGACCTGAAGAAAAGTCATAATAAAATATACGGAAAGCAGTCTAAAAATGAAAACACAGAAGAGAAGGTAGAAACTTTGGTAATGCATTGAGATAGCCTAACATGCATTTAATTGGTGTCACTGGGGGAGTTGAGAAAGTGACACAAACATAACATTTGAAGAAAAATAGTTCAAAAATGTTTGATTTTCCAGAATCAATAAAATATCAACCCAAAGATCTGATAAGACCAATGCATCTCAAGCAGGATAAATAAAATAAAATATCCACTTTGAAAAATCATAATCTTACTAGAGAAAACCAAGATGCTGTGCAGCAGCTGCCTGGCCTAGGAAACCTAAGCCACACCCTTCCTTTGCAAGTTGGGGAGGGAGAGTCCTGATGTCCTCCCTGGGCCTCTGGGGAGGGTGCAGCCCTGATGACCACTGAGTCATCTTCATGGTCATTCTCTTTTGTTGAATGATACAGCATTCAAGAAAATATTTGCAGCCTAACAGCTTTACTGTCCTGTCCTGTAGAATCCAAGAAGTTTGACAGTCTTCTTTTATGCCATCCCACTTTTTAATTCCTCTTTCAAACTAGCTCTATCTCTGTGGATATAATCTATCTCCATTCTTGGCTTTTCCTGAGATGGCTGATTAAATCCATGAGTCACACCCATGATCTCCATCATATGGCTGTTCTGCCACACCTTTTGTTTTCTGTTCAGAATATGTTTCTTTCCTTTTCTTTCTTTTTTTTTTTTTTTATGAGACGGAGTTTCACTCTGTCGCCCAGGCTGGAGTGCAGTGGCAAGATCTCAGCTCACTGCAAGCTCCGCCTCCCGGGTTCACGCCATTCTCCTGCCTCAGCCGCCCGAGTAGCTGGGACTACAGGCGCCCGCCAGGACGCCTGGCTAATTTTTTGTATTTTTAGTAGAGACAGGGTTTCACCGTGATAGCCAGGATGGTCTCGATCCCCCGACTTCGTGATCCACCCGCCTCGGCCTCTCAAGTGCTGAGATTACAGGCGTGAGCCACAGCGCCTGACATTTATTTTTTTTTGAGACGGAGTTTTGCTCTTGTTGCCCAGGCTGGAGTGTAATGGTGCAAACTTGGCACACCGCAACCTCCGCCTCCCGGGTTCAAGCGATTCTCCTGCCTCAGCCTCCCGAGTAGCTGGGATTACAGGCATGCACCACTATGCCTGGCTCATTTTGTATTTTCAGTAGAGACAGGGTTTCTCCACGTTGGTCAAGCTGGTCTTAAACTCCAGACCTCTGGTGATCTGCTCGCCTCGGGCTCCCAAAGTGCTAAGATTATAGGCGTGAGCCACCGCGCCCAGCCGAACATGTTTCTTATGTTTTGCAATACAGATAGGCTGAGGATTTTTCAGATATTCAAGCTGTGATTTCCTTTTTTTCTTTTTTGACAGACTTTTGCTCCATCACCCAGGCTGGTGTGTAGTGGAGCGGTCTTAGCTCACTGCAGCCTCCACCTCCCAGGTTCAAGTGATTCTCATGCCTCAGCCTCCCGAGAAGATGGGACTACAGGTGCACGCCATCACACCTGGCTATTTTTTGCATGTTTACAAAAATAGTAGAGACAGGGTTTCACTAAGCTGGTCTCCAACTCCTGATGACCTCAAGTGATCTGGCCTCCTCGGCCTTCCAAAGTGCTGGCATTACGGGAGTGAACCACCGCATGTGGCCTGTGATTCCTTTTTAAGTATTATTTTAATTTATCTCTTTTCTCTTGCACTTTACTATAAGTGGTAAAGAGAAACCACACCACTCATTCATCACTTTGCTTAGAAATCTCCTCAGCAAAATATACAGTTTCATCACTTGCAAGTTCTACCTTTCACAAAATATTAGAACATGATACACCCAAGTTCTTTGCCACTTTAAAACAAGGATCACTTTTCCTCCTGTTTCTAATAAGCTGCATCTCATTTCCATATGAGACCTCACCAGAATGGCCTTCAGCTTTCATAATTTTACCAACATTCTATTCATGATGATATAGGCATTTTCAAAGCCAATAGATAAATGCTTTTAAAAAATAGCTCACCTCTTTTCTTTCTGAAGCAACACTGTAACTTAATTGGAAGGGGATACAATCCAGTCCGTAACAGTTGGTCACTATGGTTCTAAGCTTGAGTATAACTACGAAATATCTTTTTTAAACCCAAGACATTTAATAAAAAGAAATAATGTTAATGTAGTTAGAGCAGATTACTAGATGAAATGCATGACAGATAAGGAATTGATATAAGCACTGTATTTCACTCATGTCATTTTAAAACCATAATAACTATCAAATCATTGCATTGGGCTGGGCGCAGTGGCTCATGCCTGTAATGCCAGCACTTTGGGAGGCTGAGGCAGGTGGATCATCTGAGGTCAGGAGTTCGAGACTAGCCTGCATAGCCTGGTGAAAATCCGTCTCTACTAAACAAAAAATTAGTCAGGTACAGTGGCACAAGCCTATAATCTAAGCTACTCAGGAGACTGAGGCAGGAGAATTGTTTGAACCCAGGAAGTGGAGGTTGCAGTGAGCCAAGATCATGACACTGCACTCCAGCCTAGGCAGCAAAAGAGAAACTCTGTCTCAAAAAAAAAAAATCAAAAAAAAAAATCATTGCATTGAATTGTATGCTCCAAAATTTTCTTCATTCTCGACAATAAATAGAGATAGGTGATTATAAGAACACAATTCTGGCCGGGCGCGGTGGCTCACGCCTGTAATCCCAGCACTTTGGGAGAACGAGGTGGGCGGATCGCGAGGTCAGGAGATTGAGACCGTCCTGGCTAACACGGTGAAACTCCGTCTCTACTAAAAAACACAAAAAATTAGCCAGGCGTCCTGGCGGGCGCCTGTAGTCCTAGCTACTCGGGAGGCTGAGGCAGGAGAATGGCATGAACCCGGGAGGTGGAGCTTGCAGTGAGCCAAGATTGCGCCACTGCACCCCAACCTGGGCGATAGAGTGAGACTTCATCACAAAAAAAAAAAAAAAAAATTAAGTTATTATTGAGTGAGGGAAAATACAAGACAAATTTTATGTTATACTACATACAATAGTAATAGAAATTGTGGAACAGATTTTACTTTTTTTTTTTTTTTTTTTTGAGACGGAGTCTCGCTCTGTCACCCAGGCTGGAGTGCGGTGGCGCGATCTCGGCTCACTGCAAGCTCCGCCTCCCAGGTTCACGCCATTCTCCTGCCTCAGCCTCTCCGAGTAGCTGGGACTACAGGCGCCCGCCACCACGCCCGGCTAATTTTTTGTATTTTTAGTAGAGACGGGGTTTCACCATTGTCTCGATCTCCTGACCTCGTGATCCGCCCGCCTCGGCCTCCCAAAGTGCTGGGATTGCAAGCGTGAGCCACCGCGCCCGGCCGCAGATTTTACTTTTTAAATGCCGATTTTACTTATAATCTATACATAAAAGGAAAATGGAATTAGGTTTTTATTAACTAGTTTTATTAACTAGAAGAAGCTGTTATGAGAAAGTCGACAGAAGTCTTTTTTCTTATTTTTTTTTTTTTTTTGAGACGGAGTCACGCTCTGTCGCCCAGGCTGGAGTGCAGTGGCACGATCTCGGCTCACTGCAAGCTCCGCCTCCTGGGTTCACGCCATTCTGCTGCCTCAGCCTCCCGAGTAGCTGGGACTACAGGCGCCCGCCAACACACCCGGCTAATTTTTTGTATTTTTAGTAGAGACGGGGTTTCACCGTGTTAGCCAGGATGGTCTCGATCTCCTGACCTCGTGATCCGCCCGCCTCGGCCTCCCAAAGTGCTGGGATTATAGGCTTGAGCCACCGCGCCCGGCCCCTGCGTATTTTCAAATGCAAAGTTATTTACATTTAAGAAACAGCTTAGATATATAAATAATTTGTTGTGCAATAAAATTACAGTGCAAGACGAACCATAATCTGTACAAAGAATTAAAAGCCTAAATATGTCAATGGATCATAAGTATCAAGTGACAACAAATGGATTAATTTTTATAGGGCTCATGACCTCTGCTTATTACCTTTAAATGACTGCAAAAGAAAAAATAACTCTTTTGACAGGTTAATATTTGGATTTTATTGATCATATCACTTATGCCACGCGTGTCAAAAAGTGTTCTGGGCTGCATATATGTTCTGCATATGAATCTTGGAAGAGTACTCATTTACTGTCAATAGTAGTTGTTTTAAAAAGTAAAACGACATTTTATGCAGAATTTTCTTCTTTTCCCTTAGCATGCTGTGTTAGTTTCCTAAGGCTAGGAACAGAACAAATGACCACAAACCGCGGGGCTTAAGACGATAGAAATTTATTTTTTCAACGTTCACGAGGCCAGAAATTCAGAAGGGAGGTGTGAGTATGATTGATTTCTCTGGGAGGCTTTCAGGTAAAATCTCCTTCTTAGCTTCTGGTGGTTTCCAGCTGTCCTTGGCATTCCGTGACTGTAGGCAGCATAACTCCAGACTCTGCCTCCCTTGTCCCACGGCCGTCTTCCCTGTAGGTCTGTGTATGTTCCCATGACCTTCCTGTAAGGACACAACCAATGGCTTTACGGCCCACCCTAATGCATTGTGACCTCATCTTAACTAAGCGTATCTGCAGAGACCCTGTTTCCAAATAGCTTAACATTCTTGGGTTCCAGGTGGACATGACTTTCTGCGGGAACTATTCAACGTGGGAGATATGCATGTATTTTTTAGAAAATAATGAGTTCTGCCTCTGCTATAAAGCCCCTTTTCTTTTCATTAGTGTTGATTATTATAAAATAGCATGGAGAGTTGACAGAGCTCTAAGTAGTTCTGAACGGCCACAGCGTCGGAAACAAATAGGGGAGTGGGAAGAAATAAGATTTGATAAATAGTTCAGGGCAAGATGATAGGGCATGTACATCATGCTAAAAAAAAAAAGATGATTGCTGTTTTGTGGCAAGGAAGAACAATAAAAATTTAGAAATATTTATTAGGTGTCTATTCTGTGTCAATAATGTACAAAAACATTCTGGGGATAATGAGCTGAAAAAGGTATTTGGCTTCATGTGTATCACAGTGCAACAAGAAACCAATTCCTGAGACAGAGACAATTGGTAAAGGAGCACATTTGGGTTTGTCAAGCTTGAAGTTGAAAAAAAATTAAGTAGAAAACAGGTCTAGTCAAGCTGAAATATTCCTAGTGTAAACAAAATAATAGGATGAAAATCTCCTGATACTTCAATGGGAAAGCATGAAGAGATGACAGGAAATAGGATTGAGAGCTTTGCAACATTGTAAACTGTTACCAGTGTTAAGAATGTTCTTAGAAGAAAGAAAAACATTGGAAAATAAAAAGAGAAAGGTGGTTGGAGTTATAACTTGGTGTTGAATAAAATTAAGGAGCTGGAGGAAGAAAATAATACACCAACTGGAAGAGCAAAAGTTGAAAATACGGAACTTATGAGAACATTTTAACTTTAACTGAGGAATGTTCAGTGAAACAACAGAGCTCTCCCACCTCTTCTCCTTTTCTCGGTGGTCTTTTCCCCCACTATCTTCTTCCCCTCGCCCTCTCCCCACTGTAGTTTTTTCTTTTTTGAGATGAGTCTCGCTCTGTCATCCAGGAGGGAGTGCAATGGTGAGTTCTCAGCTCACTGCAACCTCCGCCTCCCTGGTTCAAGCGATTCTCCTTCCTCAGCCTCTGGAGTAGCTGGGATTACAGGCGCTCGCCACCACGCCCGGCTAATTTTTGTATTTTTAGTAGAGACTGGGTTTGGTAGAGAGACCAAACCCAGGCAGGGTTTAAATGTTGGTCAGACAGGTCTCGAACTCCTGAACTTGGAATCCGCCGGCCTTGGCTTCCCAAAGTGCTGGGATTACAGGCGTGAGCCACCGCGCCCTGCCGTGTCCTCACCGTCTTCTTTCCCACCCTCCTTTCTCCCTCTCCGACTTTCCAAGGTTCTTTCCCACCCTCTCCATACCCTCCTCCCCTTCTCCTTGCAGTCTTCTGGGCCCCACTGTCTTCCTTCCGCAGCCAACACTTTTCAGTTCTGAGGCAGCGGCGGGGCGGCGGGGGGCGGGGCGGGGGCGGGGCGGGGGCGGGGCGGCGGGGGGCGGGGCGGGGGCGGGGCGGGGGGCGGTGGCACAGGCAGCTACTCTCTTGGGTCTCCACTTGGCTGCTGGGGCGAAGCTCAGGGGCCCAGATCAGGGAGCTGCCTGGGCGCATAGACACACTGGGTGCAGGGACACAGGCGCGCGCACGCATGGAGAGCTTCTTGGTGAAAGGCAGTGGGAGAGCGCGGAGAAGGGAGTGGGCAAGAAGACGATAGGGGCGAAGATGGTGGGGAGAGGAAGAGGGGAGAAGAGAGTGCGGGGAGAGAAAAGCGCGGCAGGAAGTAGCTGCTGCGAGAAGGTGGGGAGATGGAAACGGGAAGAGAACGGTGGGGAGGGGAAGAAGATGGTGGAGAATAAGAGGCTGGGAAAGAAGACGATGGGTAGAGGAGAAGAGGGTGGGAAGAGACTGCGGCAGACAGACGCTGCTGCGAGAAAGTGGTAAGAAATGGGAAGAAAGCGGTGTGAGGTGAGGAAGAAAACGGTTGGGGGTAATAGGCCGGGCGAAGACCGTGAGGAGAGGGAGGGGGAGGGGAGAAGAGGGAGCGGCGGGAAGACGCTGCTGTGGGAATAGGCGGGAAAGTGGAGAAGGGAAGCGAGCGGGTGGAGAGGAGGGTGGGGGAGGCCTTGGGGAGCGGGAGATGGGAGGAAAAGCCGACGCCACAGGAACCGGTGCTGCGAAGAGGCGGAGAGACTGAGGAGAAGAAAACGGTGGGGAAGGGAAAAATGTGCGGGGGGAGAAGAAGATGCGGGAAGAAGACTGTGGGGAGAGGGCAGAAGAGGATGCGGGAAGACCGCGGTGGGGAAGAAGGAGGGGAGAAGACAGTGAGGAAGAGGGAGAGGGGAGAAAAAGGTGGGAAGAAGACGTTGGGGAAGGGAGGGGTGGGAAAGGAGAAGGATCGGGAAGGAGAGGCGAGGGAAAGGGCAGAAGGTGGGGAAGACGACGGAGGGAGAGGGGAAGAGGACGGGTTGGGGAGAAGAAGAAGGGAGGGGAAAGCGGCGAAGATGACGTTGGGGAAAGAGACGGAGAGGGGAAAAAGATCGGTAGGAGAGAAGAGGATGAGGCAGGGAACGAGGTGGCGAGAGGGGAAGAAAAAGGCAGAAAGACGGGCTGAGAGAAGACAGTGCTAGGAGAAGAAGGATCGGAGGGAGGGAGAAGGAGAGCGGGAAAGACGATGGGAGAAGGTGGTGGGGGAGAAGAAGGCATTGTGGGAGAAGAGTTGAGGGAAAAAGAAACAATAGAGATACTAACGTTTAAACATCGTCGTCTTGAAGCAAAATAATCAAGTGCTGCTTTAGAGTCCCGGCCTAACTTTGTTCAATAAATTCCCACTTCCAAGTATCTTGTGATTGCAGTGTGGGTCATTTTTAGTACTTAGATCCAGAGCAGTCTCTGATTGTTAGTGACAGTGCTGTCAAATTGCATGCTGTTCACTAGCTATAAACGAAAACATCACATTTCCTTGAAGTGCACTTTAATATGTAATTCAAAGACTTTTCCAAGAGTCTCATTGGGGAAAAAATAGAGGTGTGTACCTTTGGCTTTGAACATGGAGTCTCTGAATTCAGATTGCATTTGTTTCCCTGAATCTTTAAGAATGTGTCTGAAACATAGTTGTGAATACGGCATTCATTTTGTAGGACAGTGCATGTTATTTTAACAAAGATAGGGTAAACTGATAGGCCTATAAGAAAATGTAATTAATTCAATTTAATTCGCTCATACAAATTTAGGTTTCCTTAATATAAAAAACCCACAAACAGTTAAATTGCCTTAGTCTTTTAACATAACTTCATGCTTAGAGTCAAGAGAATTTGTAAATGCAATCCTGTAATGCTGGTGTTGCGTTATGCCTATATAAAATACATGTTAAACCTAAATGTTGCTTTTTTATTTGGCATTATAGAACTTCATAGAAGTTTATGTGTATTAATACTTACAGGCGAACTTGACATAAATTATTGGTGAATGGTAACTTATTGCTTGTAAAATAAGCAGTTAAATGTAATGATGTAAATACATTTTATATTATGCTATAGTTTTTTAAAAAATATTTTCTTCTTTTGTATTCTAGTTTAAAATCCTGGAATATACTTACTGTTATCTTATTTCCCTATGAAAAGGCTTCCGCTAACTATACTGTATTTCCAAGTAAATGTCTGTACCAGAACATCAAGTGTAGAAATTAAGCAAAATCTGTATTTTAGGACAGGTGCAGTGGCTCGCACCTGTAATCCTAGCACTTTGGGAGGCCAAGGCAGGTGGATGGCTTGAACTCAGGAGTCCCAGACCAGCCTGGGCAACATGGTGAATCCCTGCCTGTACAAAAATAAACAAAAAAATTAGCCGGGCATGGTGGTGCACATCTTGTATTTTATTAAATCAAATTGAAGGCTTCATTTACACTTGGAAAACAAAATGATTTAATGTACTCATAGGAAATAACCTTATGCCCAAAAGGGGTTCACTTACAGCACACGTTCATTCATCCTGTCAGACGGTGGGTTAAATGTGTCTGAGCACTGCCTATGAGTCAGGAACACAAGTCAGTATCTGCACTGAATATTGCCCAAGCTTTTCCCATCTCTTAGATAGAGTGGCATAGATAACTTCATGGACTTCGTCTCTTTAATTTGTTGTGGAACATTAACATGACCTCTTATGTAATTATCAGTGCTGTTCTTAAATAGGTGTTATCATCTGGATATTTACTAGACTTACAATGACTTACTGCAGATATGTCATCCATATCTAATGCATGCTATACTAATTCTGTAATCTTTACTTACTAAGTTTCACATGATGGTTTTGGTTTTAAATAAACTCTTAGAGATCAGGTGGTTTGTGTTTTGTTTTTGTCTTGTTATTTTCCTATGAAGTAAAGTGGTTAAAGATTCTGGAAGCACAACTGTGTACCACCACCCAGTGAAAAGGTCCATTGTTCCCTCTGTGCAAGCTTTGGGTATTTAACACAGCATTAGGCATAGGCAACCTTTGCAACATTAAAACAGGAAGCTGCAATTTGAGTCATTCTTAGTCACTGACAGTCTCTATGTGCAAATTGAACAGCATGGTCACCCTATATATACATAGGAGAGTGGATTGGCTTTTTAAAACAAATTTTATCCTTTTGCCAAAAACAAAAAGAATATGCATGGTAATACCTGCAAGTCACCATGCTTTCTTAAGAAAGACAGTATCTGAAAAAGATAAATGAAAACAAACTACATTTGCCTTTTTAAAAACATTCTATGTTATTGTGGAAGCAATGTCACAGAAAAAAATGGTTAGAAAAAATCTGAATCAGCATGAAATAAAATTTTGAGGATTATTGAACACTGTTCATTTTCATGAAAATAGGACAAGGTTATTTAGCACAGGTATTTCTGTGTTCTGTGGTGCTTGAACTTGCTGTGAAATGGCCTACCATTAATACAAGGAAATTTGTTGTGAAACATGCACTGTAGAATTAAGTTCAAAATCTATCTGTGCATAAATAACTTAATTTTGTTAAATAAAACTTGGTTTCCAACATTGTTTTTTTTTCTCCAGAAAAGCACAATCTGCTAAATTCTTAACCAAGTGGAAGAGAGAAAATATTCAAGAAAAACAAAGCAATTGTGCACGTCACACTATAGTTGAAAGTATTCTGATACTGAAGCTATGTCCAGTATTTATTTATTTATTTATTTATTTTTTATTATACTTTAGGGTTTTAGGGTACATGTGCACAATGTGCAGGTTTGTTACATATGTATCCATGTGCCATGTTGATTTCCTGAACCCAATAACTCGTCATTTAGCATTAGGTATATCTCCTAATGCTGTCCCTCTCCCCTCCCCCAACCCCACAACAGTCCCCGGAGTGTGATGTTCCCCTTCCTGTGTCCATGAGTTCTCATTGTTCAATTCCCACCTATGAGTGAGAACATGCGGTGTTTGGTTTTTTGTCCTTGCGATAGTTTACTGAGAATGATGTTTTCCAGTTTCATCCATGTCCCTACAAAGGACACGAACTCATCATTTTTTATGGCTGCATAGTATTCCATGGTGTATATGTGCCACATTTTCTTAATCCAGTCTATCGTTGTTGGACATTTGGGTTGGTTCCAACTCTTTGCTATTGTGAATAGTGCCGCAATAAACATACGTGTGCATGTGTCTTTATAGCAGCATGATTTATAGTCCTTTGGGTATATACCCAGTAATGGGATGGCTGGGTCAAATGGTATTTCTAGTTCTAGATCCCTGAGGAATCGCCACACTGACTTCCACAATGGTTGAACTAGTTTACAGTCCCACCAACAGTGTAAAAGTGTTCCTATTTCTCCACATCCTCTCCAGCACCTGTTGTTTCCTGATTTTTTAATGATGGCCATTCTAACTGGTGTGAGATGGTATCTCACTGTGGTTTTGATTTGCATTTCTCTGATGGCCAGTGATGATGAGCATTTCTTCATGTGTTTTTTGGCTGCATAAATGTCTTCTTTTGAGAAGTGTCTGTTCATGTCCTCTGCCCACTTTTTGATGGGGTTATTTGTTTTTTTCTTGTAAATTTGTTTGAGTTCATTGTAGATTCTGGATATTAGCCCTTTGTCAGATGAGTAGGTTGCAAAAATTTTCTCCCATTCTGTAGGTTGCCTGTTCACTCTGATGATAGTTTCTTTTGCTGTGCAGAAGCTCTTTAGTTTAATAAGATCCCATTTGTCGATTTTGGCTTTTGTTGCCATGGCTTTTGGTGTTTTAGACATGAAGTCCTTGCCCACGCCTATGTCCTGAATGGTATTGCCTAGGTTTTCTTGTAGGATTTTAATGGTTTTAGGTCTAACATATAAGTCTTTAATCCATCTTGAATTAATTTTTGTATAAGGTGTAAGGAAGGGATCCAGTTGCAGCTTTCTACATATGGCTAGCCAGTTTTCCCAGCACCATTTATTAAATAGGGAATCCTTTCCCCATTTCTTGTTTTTGTCAGGTTTGTCAAAGATCAGATAGTTGTAGCTATGTGGCATCATTTCTGAGGGCTCTATTCTGTTCCATTGATCTATGTCTCTGTTGTGGTACCAGTACCATGCTGTTTTGGTTACTGTAGCCTTGTAGTATAGTTTAAAGTCAGGTAGCGTGATGCCCCCAGCTTTGTTCTTTTGGCTTAGGATTGACTTGGTGATGCAGGCTCTTTTTTGGTTCCATATGAACTTTAAAGTAGTTTTTTCCAATTCTGTGAAGAAAGTCATTGGTAGCTTGATGGGGATGGCATTGAATCTATAAATTACCTTGGGCAGTATGGCCATTTTCACAATATTGATTCTTCCAACCCATGAGCATGGAATGTTCTTCCATTTGTTTGTATCCTCTTTTATTTCATTGAGCAGTGGTTTGTAGTTCTCCTTGAAGAGGTCCTTCACATCCCTTGTAAGTTGGATTCCTAGGTATTTTATTCTCTTTGAAACAATTGTGAATGGGAGTTCACTCATGATTTGGCTCTCTGTTTGTCTGTTATTGGTGTACAAGAATGCTTGTGATTTTTGTACATTAATTTTGTATCCTGAGACTTTGCTGAAGTTGCTAATCAGCTTAAGGAGATTTTGGGCTGAGACAATGGGGTTTTCTAGATATACAATCATGTCATCTGCAAACAGGGACAATTTGACTTCCTCTTTTCCTAATTGAATACCCTTTATTTCCTTCTCCTGCCTGATTGCTCTGGCCAGAACTTCCAGCACTATGTTGAATAGGAGCGGTGAGAGAGGGCATCCCTGTCTTGTGCCAGTTTTCAGAGGGAATGCTTCCAGTTTTTGCCCATTCAGTATGATGTTGGCTGTGGGTTTGTCGTAGATAGCTCTTATTATTTTGAGATATGTCCCATCAATACCTAATTTATTGAGAGTTTTTAGCATGAAGGGTTGTTGAATTTTGTCAAAGGACTTTTCTGCATCTATTGAGATAATCATGTGGTTTTTGTCTTTGGTTCTGTTTATATGCTGGATTACATTTATTGATTTGCGTATGTTGAACCAGCCTTGCATCCCAGGGATGAAGCCCACTTGATCATGGTGGATAAGCTTTTTGATGTGCTGCTGGATTCGGTTTGCCAGTATTTCATTGAGGATTTTTGCATCAATGTTCATCAAGGATATTGGTCTGAAATTCTCTTTTTTGGTTATGTCTCTGCCAGGTTTTGGTATCAGGATGATGCTGGCTTCGTAAAATGTGTTAGGGAGGATTCCCTCTTTTTCTATCGATTGGAATAGTTTCAGAAGGAATGGTACCAGTTCCTCCTTGTACCTCTGGTAGAATTCAGCTGTGAATCCATCAGGTCCTGGACTCTTTTTGGTTGGTAAGCTATTGATTATTGCCACAATTTCAGAACCTGTTATTGGTCTGTTCAGAGATTCAACTTCTTCCTGGTTTAGTCTTGGGAGGGTGTATTTGTCGAGGAATTTATCCATTTCTTCTAGATTTTCTAGTTTATTTGCATAGAGGTGTTTGTAGTATTCTCTGATGGTAGATTGTATTTCTGTGGGATCGGTGGTGATATCCCCTTTTTCGTTTTTTATTGCATCTATTTGATTCTTCTCTCTTTTCTTCTTTATTAGTCTTGCTAGCGGTCTATCAATTTTGTTGATCTTTTCAAAAAACCAGCTCCTGGATTCATTAATTTTTTGAAGGGTTTTTTGTGTCTCTATTTCCTTCAGTTCTGCTCTGATTTTAGTTATTTCTAGCCTTCTGCTAGCTTTTGAATGTGTTTGCGCTTGCTTTTCTAGTTCTTTTAATTGTGATGTTAGGGTGTCAATTTTGGATCTTTCCTGCTTTCTCTTGTGGGCATTTAGTGCTATAAATTTCCCTCTACACACTGCTTTGAACGTGTCCCAGAGATTCTGGTATGTTGTGTCTTTGTTCTCGTTGGTTTCAAAGAACATCTTTATTTCTGCCTTCATTTCATTATGTACCCAATAGTCATTCAGGAGCAGGTTGTTCAGTTTCCATGTAGTTGAGTGGTTTTGAGTGAGTTTCTTAATCCTGAGTTCTAGTTTGATTGCACTGTGGTCTGAGAGACAGTTTGTTATAATTTCTGTTCTTTTACATTTGCTGAGGAGAGCTTTACTTCCAACTATGTGGTCAATTTTGGAATAGGTGTGGTGTGGTGCTGAAAAAAATGTATATTCTGTTGACTTGGGGTGGAGAGTTCTGTAGATGTCTATTAGGTCCACTTTATGTAGAGCTGAGTTCAATTCCTGGATATCCTTGTTAACTTTCTGTCTCGTTGATCTGTCTAATGCTGACAGTGGGGTGTTAAAATCTCCCATTATTATTGTGTGGGAGTTTAAGTCCCTTTGTAAGTCACTGAGGACATGCTTTATGAATCTGGGTGCTCCTGTGTTGGGTGCAAATATATTTAGGATAGTTAGCTCTTCTTGTTGAATTGATCCCTTTACCATTATGTAATGGCCTTCTTTGTCTCTTTTGATCTTTGTTGGTTTAAAGTCTATTTTATCAGAGACTAGGATTGCAACCCCTGCCTTTTTTTGTTTTCCAGTTGCTTGATAGATCTTCCTCCATCCCTTTATTTTGAGTCTATGTGCGTCTCTGCACGTGAGATGGGTTTCCTGAATACAGCACACTCATGGGTCCTGACTGCTTATCCAGTTTGCCAGTCTGTGTCTTTTGATTGGAGCATTTAGCCCATTTACATTTAACGTTAATATTGTTATGTGTGAATCTGATCCTGTCATTATGATGTTAGTTGGTTATTTTGCTCGTTAGTTGCTATAGTTTCTTCCTAGCCTCGATGGTCTTTACAATTTGGCATGTTTTTGCAGTGGCTGGTACCGGTTGTTCCTTTCCATGTTTAGTGCTTCCTTCAGGAGCTCTTTTAGGGCAGGCCTGGTGGTGACAGAATCACTCAGCGTTTGCTTGTCTGTAAAGTATTTTATTTCTCCTTCACTTATGAAGCTTAGTTTGGCGGGATAGAAAATTCTGGGTTGAAAATTCTTTTCTTTAAGAATGTTGAATATCGGCCCCCACTCTATTCTGGCTTGTAGAGTTTCTGCTGAGAGATCAGCTGTTAGTCTGATGGGCTTCCCTTTGTGGGTAACCCGACGTTTCTCTCTGGCTGCCCTTAACATTTTTTCCTTCATTTCAACTTTGGTGAATCTGACAATTATGTGTCTTGGAGTTGCCCTTCTCGAGGAGTATCTTTGTGGCGTTCTCTGTATTTCCTGAATCTGAATGCTGGCCTGCCTTGCTAGATTCGGGAAGTTCTCCTGGATAATATCTTGCAGAGTGTTTTCCAACTTGGTTCCATTCTCCCCATCATTTTCAGGTACACCAATCAGACGTAGGTTTGGTCTTTTCACATAGTCCCAAATTTCTTGGAGGCTTTGTTCATTTCTTTTTATTCTTTTTTCTCTAAACTTCCCTTCTCTCTTCATTTCATTCATTTCATCTTCCATCAGCGATACACTTTCTTCCAGTTGATCGCATCTGCTACTGAGGCTTCTGCAATCTTCGCGTAGTTCTCGAAACTTGGCTTTCAGCTCCATCAGCTCCTTTAAGCCCTTCTCTCCATTGGTTATTCTAGTTATCCATTCTTCTAATTTTTTTTCAAAGTTTTTAACTTCTTTGCTATTGTTTTGAATTTCCTCTTGTAGCTCAGAGTAGTTTGATCGTCTGAAGCCTTCTTCTCTCAACTCATCAAAGTCATCCTCCGTCCAGCTTTGTTCCGTTGCTGGTGAGGAACTGCGTTCCTTTGGAGGAGGAGGGGTGCTCTGTTTTTTAGAGTTTCCAGTTTTTTTGCTCTGTTTTTTCCCCATCTTTGTGGTTTTATCTACTTTTTGTCTTTGATGATGGTGATGTACAGATGGGTTTTTGGTGTGGATGTCCTTTCTGTTTGTTAGTTTTCCTTCTACCAGACAGGACCCTCAGCTGCAGGTCTGTTGGAGTTTACTAGAGGTCCACTCTAGACCCTGTTTGGCTGGGTGTCAGCAGCGGTGGCTGCAGAACAGCGGATTTTCGTGAGACCACAAATTCAGCTGTCTGATAGTTCCTCTGAAAGTTTTGTCTCAGAGGAGTACCCGGTTGAATGAGGTGTCAGTCTGTCCCTACTGGGGGGGTGCCTCCCAGTTAGGCTGCTCAGGGGTGAGGGACCCACTTTAGGAGGCAGTCTGTCCATTCTCAGATCTCCAGCTGCGTGCTGGGAGAACCACTACTCTCTTCAAAGCTGTCAGTCAGACAGGGACATTTAAGTCTGTGGAGGTTCTTGCTGAGTTTTTGTTTGTCTGTGCCCTGCCCCCAGAGGTGGAGCCTACAGAGGCAGGCAGGCCTCCTTGAGCTGTGGTGGGCTCCACCAAGTTCGAGCTTCCTGGCTGCTTTGTTTACCTAAGCAAGCCTGGGCAATGGCGGGCGCCCCTCCCCCAGCCTCGTTGCCGCCTTGCAGCGTGATCTCAGACTGCTGTGCTAGCAATCAGCGAGACTCCGTGGGCATAGGACCCTCCGAGCCAGGTGCAGGACACAATCTCCTAGTGTGCCGTTTTCCAGGCCCGTTGGAAAAGCGCAGTATTAGGATGGGACTGACCCGATATTCCAGGTGCCGTCTGTTTCCCCTTTCTTTGACTAGGAAAGGGAACTCCCTGACCCCTTGTGCTTCCTGAGTGAGGCAATGCCTCGCCCTGCTTCGGCTCGCGCACAGTGCGCTTCACCGACTGTCCTGCACCCACTGTTAGGCACTCCCTAGTGAGATGAAACTGGTACCTCAAGCAGAAATGCAGAAATCACCCGTCTTCTGTGTCGCTAGGGCTGGGAGCTGGAGACCGGAGCTGTTCCTAGTCGGCCATCTTGGCTCCACCCCCTATTGATAGATTTTCTAACAACAATTTTGAATTTCAGGGATAAGCTGTGTTTGATTAGTTTATATTATTTACAACTGCTGAATTTAAGTAGTTAACATTTTATTTAGAATGCTTCCATGCACGCTTTATATGCATGCTTCCAGTAAGACTGATCTATAATTTTCTTTTTCTTTACAGTGTTTATCTGTTTAGATACCAAGATTATACTAGTCTCCTAAAACAAGTTGAACTGTCTCTCCTTTTTTTTTTTTTTTTTTTTTTTTTTTTTTTTTTTTTTTTTTTTTTTTTTTTTCTGAGATGGAGTCTCGCTCTGTCGCGCCCGGCCTGTCTCTCCTTTTATTCTCTGGAAATCTGTGTAGCTATGGATTATCTGTTTTTAACTATTAGAAACGACCCCTCCAATTTCACCATGGGATCTCATTTGAATTCTGCAACAAAATATGATTATAAATATATTCACCTATATCGTGATTTCTCTCTAGGTTTTATAAGCCTTCTGCCATGTATTCATTCACTCACTGTCAAGCAGACAAAATGGGTAAGTCCTTTATTTAAGGAGCTCAAGTACTAGTTGATATAAACTATTCTTCTGTTATCCTCCAAGACTACAGTCTTTTTCTCTGCCAAAAAAAAGATTTATCTCTACCTTTCTAAACTTAATTGCCTTATATGTGTTAATATCGTCTTCATCCCTAAGCAATTCCTACCCCTTTCTGTCTTCTCCTAGAATATTTTATACATAATCCTATTGCAGCCTTGATTCAGGAATATTCTAGAGGTGGCACCTGCAATCAAGCCTCCTCCTGCTCACTGTCAGTAGTTCAGGTGTGTATTTATACTTTGGGGAATTCAGTGGGAAAGGCTTCTGGGAAATAACTCATGTTGTGTCCACTACTGGAGTGTAGACGACTGGAAAACAACAAACACCAAATTCCTTGGTTTATTTCGTGACTCTCTATGTAATTCCCATTACTATCATTTTTAGTGTACGTATGTGTTTCTCAGTGATACACATAGACTGCAAGGGTAGGAAGCCAACTGAAGGTGAACAAACTATGCCTTACAAACTGGTATTCTAGAATTGTTATTTTGTTTCCTTTTTGTTTTCTTGGAGATTTTACAACAGCCTACTCAAGTGTTCTAGCCCAATTTCACAGGGGCTAGGAATAATTAGAGAGGGTCCTGTCTTCATTAAAGGGGGAATGCCACCACCCAGTCAGCCCAGTGTGGTGGTGGCAGCCAGGTCAGTGAAAAAGGTGACTCTGTGGTGACCTGAGTCAGAGACGTGAGGCACAGTGATTGCTTTTCACATACAGGTTCAACACTACATCCAAGGGCTACTTTGAATGATCTGGGTTTGATGTTCATTAGGAAAAAGAGATGGCCGGGCATGGTGGCTGATGCCTGGAAACCCAGCACTTTGGGAGACTGAGGCGGATGAGTTGCTTGAGCCCAGGAGTTTGAGACCAGCCTGCCCAACATGGAGAAACCCCATCTCTCCTAAAAATACAAAAATTAGCCAGGCATGGTGGTGCACACCTATTGTCCCAGCTATTCGGGAGGCTGAGGCAGGATAATCTCATGAACCTGGCAGGGTGGGGTGGTAGGAGTAGCAGGGCAGTGGAGGCAGAGGTTGCAGTGAGCCGAGATCGTGCCACTGCACTTCAGCCTGATTGGCAGAGGGAGACTCAAAAAAAAAAAAAAAAAAAAAAAAAAAAAAAAAAAGAAGAAGAAGAAAAGAAAAGAAAAAGAAAAAGAGATCATTGCTTTTCTTATATATGCTTTAGTCAATTTGGATAGGAAAGAAAGTAATAGGTCATAGCAAGTCTTCAGATGTTTATAGAGACTGCTCAGAACAAAGCTCTCTTCAGAGTCAGTGCAATTGACCTGAAGCCCAGGAAGAAGAATCTTTAGGAGCCAGAGATACATGCCCCATCCTCCTTCACAGTGCCAGGGTCAGGCAGGGCCCATGAAGGCTGAAGAGGACACCCTCTGAGCAAAACCCACCGCCAAGTGGAAATTCACACCAAGCAAGGACTAGGAAGCTGGACCTGCGAGGAGCCGGTGTGCCACACACTGGCATTGCACCAGCCTTTCTCTTCCTGGGTCAATGGTCTGGATGGCTGAGAAATGATAAATAGAATTAGATGTCCTGTGAATTGTGCCATTAAGTCTGCCTTTAGAGTTTGAATCAGGTATCTGAACCCTGTAAAGTTCTTTCTTGCCTGTGTATAAGTTTTGGGTGTTGTTTTGTTTTCTCATATGTTAGTAAGTGTTTTCCATATATATGCATGTATATGTATATATCCTTTAGATACAAGTGGTAGAAAAATCACAAGTCTGAGTTACTCAACTAATAAAATATTTATTATCTTATGCAAGAGGAAGTCTTGAGGTAGGGCATTCAATTGTTCATGGACCTAAGTTCTTCCATTCTGATACTCTTCCATCTTCAGTACATCAGTTCTGTTCTCAGACCAGCTTTTTTCATGGTCACAAGATAGTTCCACAGTTCCAGGTATCACACCAGACATGTCAACATGCAAAGGAAGAAGAGATCTCCTCCTGTATATCTCTTCCTCTGTATCTCTAGAAGCCTCCCGGTGGGGTGGACTTCCTTTCAGGTCTCATTGGCCAGAATTATGTTCCATGCTCATACCTAAACCAATCACTAATATGGGAAATAAGACCACCATGATTGGCTTAGAACAATCACCCTTGAAGCATGTGACTGAATAGAAGAGAGCAGAAACAGAAATAAAGTCAGGATTCTTTGAGATGGAATAATATCAGCATTCCTTGGGAGGAAAGGGATGAAGTGGAAAATAAATACAAGGCATTCAATAGTAGTTACTACACCTGATTTCTCCTGAATAAGGAAGTTTCCCAGCCCCAGTTCAGACTAAAAAGGAATTAATATGTTCTCTGGTGGTGTTTGGAATAGACTTAAAGCAGCCAAAAGAGAGCAAAGTGGGTGTTCCAGGAGAGGCAAAGAAAGAGATCAATACAGAGGACCCATGGATATTGGCTCTTTTCCTCTGGAGCCATTTCTTCAGTGTTGGATGCTGCTGCCTTCATCTCCCTTGCAAGGTCTAACTTAATACAGCCAGAAGCAAGCTTTATAACTGCTGTTATGAGGGCTTTGGCTCTTTGCAAATAACTGTATTAGCAGGAACCTCAGGAAACTGCTCCAACGGGGAGCCATTAGCCAGAATCACTGTTGCTGGGCAGCTGGGCTGAGTCTACCAGCATCGCCCCCTCCAGGCGTGAGTGGGCCGGATACTGTTGTACATATTTAGGCTTGCTGAAGTCGTTAGGCCATGTTGACCTCAGGAGCAGGGAAATGGCTGCCATCCCACTTTCCCTACTCAGTAGAGATATTTTGCATACATAGCAAACCTGGAGGCCAAGTGGGAGAGCAGATGAGTAGGAAATAGAAGCAAATAATGAATTCAAAAGGTCACTTTTTACTGATTAAGATTGCTTTAGGCTACTTATACTAAAAATGTAGCATCAGCCTCAATGGACAGGTTGGTACTCCAGCCTAGGTGACAAAGTAAGACCCTGTCTGAAAACAAACAAACAAACAAGCAAAAAAAAAAAAAAAAAAAACAGTACAAGCTCTGAGGCCATACCTCAGACCTATTGAGTCAGAACCTCTGATTTGGAGGCTTATGAATCTGTATTTTAAAGACCTCTCTGGGCATTTTCTCAAGTTTAAAAGGCATTGCTCTGGATCCTTGTCATCCCTGTGGCTTTTCCTAAAACACTGGTAAATCTAAGGGGGTGTGGGTAGGGAGTAGGGGTGGGGAATGGAGCGTGGAAGGTCACTGGTAAGGGTAAGGCCCCAGATATCATCCTCTGGAAAAAAAAAAAAAGATGAGCTAGCCTGAAAGGAAAACATCAGTCACTTAACTGAGTGGGTATTTGTTGTACCAGAGATTTCATCAATCTGCAGTAAAACCCAGGTGTCTCAGCCATGTGATGGACATTACAGGGTAAGACTTTCAGGAAGGAAAATTCCTAAAATTGCATGTGTCTGCTTGGCTGTTCAATTATTGGTGTCCTGGAATTACGCAATGTGGCAGCCCTGCTGGTGTACCCCTGAGGTCAAAGCATTTTAGATCTAGAAAGGACCATATATCTCAATCCCTTCAATTTATAAACCAAAGGAGGTGAACTAATTTGACCAAGATCATATGGTTAATTTTGCATCAGAACCAAGAGTTCTGAAAACTCAGATTTCTACCCTGGCAAATGAGTCCTCAGAGAATAATTCAAAAGAAGCAAAGGGCTAAGTGTTAAAAAATATTAGTTTTATTTCAACAACAATAACAATCACAAATATCTGAGAAGATGGGAATAGTTAGGTAATTTACAAGCTAATATACTATACAGTGATTAAAGTTACATTTATAAATATAAATATATATTTTTATATTATATTATTATATATTATATAAATATTCATGTATAATGAAATTTATAAAGATATATATATACACACACATGCATGCACACACAAATATATTGCATATGTGTGTTTTAAACAGGTTAGAAAATTGTGAATTGTGTTATAAGAGGCTTTCCCAAAACTGTTAGATCCTGTTCAATTACTTCTGACCCCACCACAACCCCCGTAGGTGCTCCTCACTCCACAGCACCCATCTATGCAGTCTCCTGAGTCCAAGAAGAAGCCATAAGTCATTCTCAACCCTGGGCTGAGAATCATCTGGGAAAATTAAAAAATGACACTATCCAAATCCAACAGACCAATTGAATCAGGCTCTCCAGAGGAGATACCCAGACATCTATATTAAAAACACAACAAAACAAATCAAATCAAAACAAATCTTCTGCTATAGTTTGGATAGCTGACCCTCCAAACTTCATGTTGAAATTTGATCCCCAATGTTGGAGATGGGGCTTAGTGAGAGGTGTGTGGGTCATGAATGGCTGGATGTCACACTTGAGTTATTGAGTGAGTTCTTACTTTGTTAGTTCCTGTGAGCACTGGTTGTTAAAAAGAGCATGACAGCCTTCTCCCCTCTCTTATGCTTCCTTTCTTGCCATGTGATGTCTGCACATACCAGCTCCGCTTAAACTTTCATCGTAAGTGGAAGCAGTCTGAGGCCCTCAGCAGAAGCAGATGTTGAAATCATGCTTCTTGTACAGCCTGCAGAACTGTGAACCAAATAAACATATATTCTTTATAAATTACCCAGCCTCACATATTCCTTTGTAGCAATGCAAAATGGACTAAGACACCTTACCAGGTAATTCTGCTGTGAGGTGAATACTAAGATTCATTGAGCTAGTCAAGTTAACCTTTTGACTTTGAGTGAACCTCATGCGTACCTTGGTGGTAGCTTCAGGGGCCAGTGCAACAGGAGGCTAACAAAGCTGGTTAGAGTACTGTCACTCTTGGCCTAAAACTCAAAGAAGTTACATATTTTCTTGAGTTCATCCACTATATGACTGCAGTAGATTAAAGATGGTCACAAATTCTTTGCTACTTCTTCCATTGAGAGGTAGAACCTATTTACCTCCCCTTGAATTTGTGCTGACCTTAAGGCCTTGCTTGACTGGCACAAAAGAATATGCCAGAAGGGACATTCTGGGACTTCTCAGGTTAAGTCACAAGAACTTTGTAACTTCGATCCATGCCTCTTGGCACATTTGCTCTGGAGGAAGCCATCTATCTGCAGAAGTTCAAGTACCTTGAGACCACCATGCTGTGCAGAAGCCCAATTTAGCCACTTGCACATGACATGTGGAGAAAGAGAAACTGGCTAGCCCAGCTGTTCTAGCCACCATAGATCAGGCACTTGTCATGCCAGTGAAGAAGTTGTATTGGACATTCTAGCGCCAACAGGTGCTCCAACTTTCCAACTGGAGGCAGATCTGGCCCCAGATGGTTGTAATTCTTTATTCTTCATCTCTCCATAGCTGGTGACACACATATCATCATTCTGAAATTCACCTTTTCTTGGCCCACCTCTCATGTCTAATCAATAAGTAGATGGTAGAAATTTGTGATGCAAAGAAACGTAGGTAGCTGAGATGTCTGTGGGGTTTGGTACAACAGATTTTTAAGGATTATGGACTTCAGATAGTTATTTCCTAAGGTAAATGCTAGTCCCTGTGTCCTCTTGCCTAGCCTGGCAGAACATAACATGTAGCCCACCATATTAAAATGCCAGTATTGCCAGAGTGAGTAGAGTGCACATTGCTGTATATTTGGTTTTGATGCCCTGATAGAGTAAACATAAATTATGAATGTGATAATGCCAGAAGAGTTCTTTAACAAAGGACTTTATTAAGACTATGAAAGGAATTGTTGAAATTCTAAACCCAAATTACTTATAATAAGTACCTACAGACTACAAAGCTGTAAGCTTCCAATTCCTCTTCAGAACTGTCATGTGTATGGTGAAAGGTAAAGGTCTAGTTTCATTCTTCTGAATATGGCTATCCAATTATCCCAGGATCATTTATTGAGTAGGGATTCCTTTTCCAATTGCTTGTGTTTGTCAGTCTTGTCAAAGATCAGATGGTTGTAAATGTGTGGATTTCTGAATTTTGTATTCTGTTCCATTGGACGATGTCTCTGTTTTTGTACCAGTACCATGCTGTTTTGGTTACTGTAGCCTTATAATATAGTTTGAAGCCATGTAATTTGATGCCTCTGGCTTTATTCTTCTGTTCTTAGGATTTCTTTGGCTATTTAGGCTCTTTTTTGTGTCCATATGAATTTTAGAAAATTTTTATCTAATTCTGTGAAGAATGTCATTGTTTGTCTGATAGAAATAGCATTGAATCCGTAAATTGCTTTGGACAGTATGGCCATTTTAACAATATTGCTTCTTCTAATCCATGGGCATGGACTGTTTTTCCATTTATTTGTGTCATCTCTTATTTCTTTCAGCAGTGTTTTGTAGTTCTCCTTGTAGAAACATTTCACCTCCTTAGTTAGCTATAGTCCTAAGTATTTCATTTTCTTTGAATTGGTGGCTATTGTAAATGGAATTGTACTCTTGATTTGACTCTCAATCTGGACATTATTGGTGTATAAAAATGCTACTGATTTTTATACATTGATTTTTGTATCATGAAACCATGCTAAAATTGTTTATCAGTTCTAGTTGCTTTTTGGTGGAGTCTTCAGGGTTTTCTAAGTATTGACTCATAATGTCAGTGAAGAGAGATAGTTTGATTTCTTTTCTTATTTTAGTACTTTTTATTTCTTTCTCTTGCCTGACTGCTGTGGTTAGGACTCCCAGTACTATGCTGCATATTCTTGCCTTGTTTCCATTCTCAAGGGGAATGATTCCAACTTTTGCCTGTTCACTGTGATGTTGACTGTGAATTTGTCATAGTGGCTCTTATTATTTTGAGATATGTTCATTTAACGCCTAGTCTGTTGATGGTTTTTATCATTAATAGGTGTTGGATTTTATTGGAAGCTTTTTCTGAAGTTATTGAGATGATCATGTCATTTTGCATTTAATTCTGTTTACGTGGTGAATTACATTTATTGATTTGCATATGTTGAACCAACCTTGCACCCCAGGTGTATTAGTCCATTTTCACACTGCTATAAAGAACTGCCCAAGACTGGATAATTTATAATGAAAAGAAGTTTAATTGACTCACAGTTCTGCATGGCTGGGGAGGCCTCAGAAAACTTACAATCATGGTGGAAGGGGAACAGGCACCTTCTTCACAAGATGGCAGGAGGGCAAAGAGCTGGGGAAACCACCACTTATAAAACCATCAGTTCTTCTGAGAACTCACTGACTATGGGGAAACCTGCCCCATGATCCAACCTGCCTCCCTCAACACATGGGGATTACAGGCCCTTCCCTCCACAGGTGGGGATTACAATTCGAGATGAGATTTGGGTGGGGGCACAGAGCCAAACCATATCACCCCTCTAGTAGGAGTGTGTGTGAAGGAGGAACTGTCAAACACTTATAAAACCAACAGATCTCTTGAGAACTCACTCACTATCATGAGAACACCATGAGGGAAACTGCCCCCATGATCCAGTCACCTCCTATAGGTCCCTCCTTCTACATGTAGGGATTGTGGGGATTATAATTTGAGATGAGATTTGGGTGGGGACACAGAGACACACTATATTACCGGGAATAAAGTTACTTGATTATAGTGGATCAACTTTTTGATGTGCTGCTGGATTTGGTTTGCTAGTATTTTGTTTAGGATTTTTGCATCTGTGTCCATCAGGAATATTGGCCTCAAGTTTTCTTCTTTTGTTGATTTTGATATTAGGGTGATGCTGGCTTCATAGAATGAGTTAGAAAGGAATTTCTCCTCCTCAATTTTTGGAATAGTTTTAGTAGAATTGGTATCAGTTCTTCTTTGTACATCTGGTAGAATTTGGCTGTGACTCCATTTGGTCCAGAAGATTTTTTTGGTTAGTAGGGTTTTTTTTTAATTATTATTAGTGATTCAATTTCAGAGCTCAATATTGGTCTGTTCAGGGTTTCAGTCTCTTCCCAATTCAATCTTGGGAGACTGTGTTTTCAACAATGTATATCTATTTTCTCTAGATTTTCTAATTTGTGTGCATAGAGTTGTTCATAGTATTCTCTGAGGATCTTTTGTATTTCTGTAGGATCAGTTGTAATGTCATTTTTGTCATTTCTGATTGTATTTATTTGGATACTCTCATATTTTTCTTTGTTAGTCTAGCTAATAGTCTATCAATCTTGCTTTTTTTTAAGAACCAACTTCTGGCTTTATTGATCTTCTGTATGGATTTTTGCCTCTCAATTTCATTAAGTTCTCCCCTAATTTTAGTTATTTCTTTTATTCTGCTAACTTAGGGTTGGTTTGTTCTTTTCTTCTAGTTCCTTTAAATGTAAGACCTCAAACTATAAAAATCCTAGAAGGAAACCTAGGAAACACCCTTCTCAACATCAGCATTGACAAAGCATTTTTGGCTAAGTCCCCAAAAGATGTTGCAACAAAAACCAAAAACGACAAGTGGGACCTAATTAAACTAAAGAGCTTCCATCTTTAGTTTAAAAGAAACCATCAACAGAGTAAACCGACAATCTACAGAATGGGAGAAAACATTTGCAAACTATGCATCTGACAAACATCTAATATGTAGAATCCATAAGGAACTTAAACAAATCAAAAAACAGAAGACAAATAACCCCGTTAAAAAATGAACAAAGGACATGAATAGACACTTCTCAAAAGAAGACATACAAGCAGCCAACAAACATGAAAAAAATGCTCATCACTAATCATGACAGAAATGCCAATCAAAGCCACAATGAGATACCATCTCACACTAGTCAGAATGATTATTATTAAAAAGTCAAAAAATAACTGATGCTGGTGAGACTTCAGAGAAAAGGGAATGCTTATACACTGTTGGAAGGAATGTAAATTAGTTCAGCCACTGTGAAAAGCAGTTTGGAGAATTTCCAAATAATTTAAAACAGAGCTTCTATTTGACCCAGCAATTCCTGAGTATATACCCAAAGGACAATAGATCATTACACCAAAAGGACACATGTACTTATATGTTCACTGCTGTGGTGTTCACAATAACAAAGACATGGAATCAACGCAGGTGCCCGTCAACAGTGGATTGGATAAAGAAAGTGATAGATATACACCATGGTGTACTATGTAGCCATAAAAAAGAATGAAATAATGTCATTTGCAGCTACATGGATGGAGCTGGAGGCCAAAATCCAAAGTGAATTAATGCAGGAACAGAAAACCAAATACTGCATGTTCTCACTTGTAAGTGGGAGCTAAATGTTCGAGCACACGTGAACATAAACACAGGAACAATGGACACTGTGGACTGCTAGAGAGGGGAGATAGGGAGTGGGGAGTGGGCTGGAAAACCACCTATTAGGTACTATGCTCACTACCTGGATGCAATATACCCATGTAATAATCCTGCACATATACCCTCTATATCTAAAATAAAAGCTGAAAAAAAAAACTTCATGTAAATAATGGAACAGAGTCTGTCTGGCCTCATCTAAATGTCCCTTCTTCCATGTTATGCAGGTCCTTTTTTAGACATCCCATATTGCTCAGCAGCAATGTCTGGCTCTGTAGGGTTCTTTGTTTCTTATTAAAGTTCTAGTCATTGCTTAAACCATTTTCAAAGTGGAGTCTTTAAGAACCGGCTGATTTACCTGGAACACTTGGTTTCTCTATAAAATCATCTATAAAATGTGGGGTGCTTGTTTTATTTGTTAATCCTAAGAATGGCTTTTTCTCTCTGCCCCAGGCACTGTTTATGCAACTATATTCCCCTTGGTCTTGATAAGTGTTTCTAGAGGGAGGAAATACCTAAACTCCTTTGATAAGAAGTATAACTTCCTTATTAAGGTTCAACCTAGAGATGGCTTTCCATTATACATTCTGCGTAATACCATAATGTATTGGTAGTGGGAGCTTACTGGCATAATAGTACAATCATTTCATGCTCCCTATCACATGGATCACATGTATGCCATGTACACCCATTTATATGAAAGCCTGGAGGAGTCAACACAAAAACAATATTATTGTGGAGGAATTACTGGTGAAATTCTCTTTTTCCCAAGTTTGCTTAGAGATATTTCTGCTTTCAAAATTTAAATAACTTTAAAAAATAAATCTGTGCTATTTCCAACAAATTATACCACCTCTAATATCCCTTCTTTGGATTCATTGAAAAAGTTTCTCAAAGAGGGGTTTATGCCTTCCTACCCACTGAACTCCAGGAACCCAATTTTTAGAGAACATGCTCTTAATTTTTTTGACCTTCTGGTTTTAATGAAAATATATCCAAGCAAGGAACAGTAGGAATACAACTCGGAGTTCCCTGTGGAGCTTTTGGGTTGGGCCAGGTTGTGATTTTCCTTGAAAACAACAAAAAGAACTTCAGCTCAGGGAAGGAAGAATTTCATTGACACCAAAACTAGTACTGTCACTTTTTTGGGGAGACGGAAAGCTCTAGGGGATAGCCCAAGCAGGTGCTAGGTTTTAGAGCCAAGAAATTCCCATGAGAATTGCTGAATTTCACATCGTTCCTAGAAATAACTCAGAGCTTTATATGATTTACATGGGCTGTACAAAACATGGGCTTCCTGTAGGTAACTCCCTCCGCCTGCTTTGGTTCTGCAAGCCTCACTAGGCCAGATTTCCAAAGTAGAATGTCCAGTATTGCACCATTGCTGATCATGAATATGGCTGAGAAAATTGCCAGGTTGAGTTGGTTGCCCAGCTCACAAGGATCTCACTCTTGGTGAGAGCTTATACACACAGAAGTGGCCCAGAGGCTGTATTGGTTCTATATGAACATGATTTTGAGCCTAATAGTAGATACAGAAGTGAGCACCTGCCCAAACTAGGCTAATCATAGTCTTTCTGTGGAGTTTTGAAAACTGCAAGTAAGGAAAGAAGATTACTTCTTCACTGATGGCAGGGTCTAGGACATGAGGCTTGATAACTTTTAGTGACTTTATCTTCCTCAATGCCAAGGACACCCCTTTCTCACAAATGAGGGGAAAGAAATGGAGGCTAGAGATTTTTTTTAAAACTCCTTAGGTCATTTAATTCCTTAATTCCAATGATTTCTGAGGTCTCTTTCCATCTATGGTTATATTTTTCAGTATGCATCCAGTACATTCCCATTTGTGCCTAAGATCATTTGAGATACGTTTCTAACACACTGTGATCAAAAGCATCCTAATACAAAGACCCTGCATGGTAGTAAACCATACCAATCAGTCATACAGGAATTTCCAAGTCCTCTGGTCCCCCTACCTTCTGATGGGGGCAGATTTGATCAAAAGCTATTGGCAAGTGTCATCAGTCACCCTGTTGAGGAAGGATGAGAAGAGAGCCCCCGGACTCATCCTGGGTTGGTGTTTAAATGCATGCATGTTTCTTTGCTATTTTGACATCTCTGAGAAAGCAATTCCTTTCCAGCTTTCTGTTCTGAGAGCCCAGAATTCCAGGTACTAGTCCTGAAGAAAATAAATTCTTCGAAGCTCACCTGCAGATTTCTTTTCTTGAGCACTACCCTTTCATCCCTGCTTCCACATGTGAGATCCCCAGGGCTGGGATAAAGGTGAAGTGAGCAAGTCATCTAGGACACAACATTGAAGGAGACGCCACTCTCACAGTTTTGCTAATACCTTCAGCTCTTCACTTGCCTCACCCTAGTCCTGGCCTGGATGATCATAGGTGCCTCACCTGGGTTCATGGTGCAAGGTGTGAACATTCAGTATGGTGAACTGAAAAAAAAGAAATTGGATGAGAAATCAAAAAGCAGAATTTTCGTTTTGACTTTATTACTAACTCAGCAAGATATTAAGAAAATCCTGTAGCCTGTTTGAGCCTGTTTCTTATTGGTAAATTAATAGTAATCTCTTTCTATCTCAGTTATTTCCAAAGAATGTGACAGGAATAACATAAAATCTCATACAGAGAGGTTAAGAGACTTGTCAGAAGTTGTAAAATTCAGCCATTGGAACTTTAGACATAATCTCTTCAGCCAGTGCTGGGTTTGCCAGTGACTCACTACTTATTTAATTAATTAAACAAATAGGCATTAAATGCCTACTGTGGTCAAAACTGTGGGAGGCACCAAGTGTGGGGGGTGGGTGCAGAGAAAAATTCAACCAACAATATGTTCTAGAGGAAACGGAAGTTGGGTGAAACTGCCATCTAGATCTTCCTGCCCCTATGCCCAGTGATTCCTATGACCCTATTGCCTTCCTTGCCTGGCTCTGAGTCTTGCCAGATGTCTGAACTTTGACTTACTTTTTATGCTAGGTCCGTCTTTATCCAAAGGCCAATCATCAGGAGGCCTAAAGTGGCTACAGGGCTTACCCTGTCTTGGGAGAAAAGGAATTTAGCCCCAAGAATAATCACTCATATCCTCGATGTACCTACCCCTTAGTCCCAGACCACTAAGACAGAATTAGCTGATGAGCAGGTCTAGAAGACAGAACTCCCAGGGAATATATTTTATTGCTGTTTTTGGTCTTTCTCGACCTTCAATGACACAATCTTATATTTTGAAGTCCAGGATAATTGGAAATAAAATGAAATCTCCTCTGTTCAGAGTTCATAGCACCTCTGAGCAGTGGCTGTGGATGGAATTGCACTGTATATTTAATACTCTGCATTAACAGGAAAGGTATAAAGTCCCCTGCAAACTCTGCTCCTTTGCTGCCCTATCTGGGGCAAGACGTGCCAGCAATTTAACAAGCACAGGGGTGTAAATCATGCAGTGAAATCTCTCACCATGGGAGGACAAAGAATCCCTAAGAGAATGAATAAAAGCCACCCAACACTAGGCATTTTGGGAGTCAGTGCTCATGTCTAAATGTTAAACATTTACATTTTACAGCAACGTGACATTTGTAAAGGACTTCTATTGCTCATTCGCAGCCGTTCCTCGCTGCTGGGCAGGGGCTTGGGGCTGGGGCTGGGTGATGAATCAGAGACACTCTTTGTGTCATGTCACTAAGCAACTCCCTCCTGTTCTGTTGCTTGCAGAGTCTGGGCTGGGCACACAGCCTGTGTCATCCACATGGTGGATTTACAGGTCTTGATTAATGCCAGCAAAACTTTCTTGAGGAAAAAGCAGCTGGGTTTGGGCTCTGGCCGTGACTCAACTTTGTGCTAGGAGTAAAACACGGAGCAAGTGGAGACTAGCACAAGTGGACAAGGCCACCCCCAGCCCTTTGTTACTGGCTCCCAAACTGTCTAGAATGAAGCTTCAGTCTAAAGAAGGCAAATGTATAGCACACATGCGGACATGACTCTCTTTGCCACCCAGAACAGACATGTCACTAATAGATCATAGCATACCCTTCCCTACTGAGCCAGATAGCTCTCAGAATTGTGCCTCAGGCACATTCTAGGCACTCATTGCCAACTGGCCAGTTGGTACATGAGATGAACCTGTCACCTCTGTTTTTGGTCTATGTGTCAAAGTCTGTTTCCTGACTCTAGTTTCACAGGATTGGAGGTTTCAGGAATTCTCCATACATAGCTATCTCTGATAACAGCTAACAGTAGTAGTAACAGTTAACATATGTGCTTCTCGTGGGCCAATCACTTTACATGGATGAAAGTATTTAATCCTCACAAAAATATGATATCTATATCATCTAAAAGTAATAATATCTGTCATTTATCGAACATCTACTGTGTATTGGGTACTACATTTGATTCTTTAATCTCCACGTGGTCCTGTTTCACAACGAACTGAAAGCTCAAAGAGATTAAGCAAATTACCCACAGCTCCACAGCCAATCAAAAGGAAGAGCTGAGATCTGAACCCAAAAAGGTCTAATTCCAAAGCCTTCATTCTTAAAAAAATATTAGACCTTGACCAAGGTCTAGTAAACGGTTTGCACATCAGCAAACCGTTTTGACATTCTCATTTAATTTTCTTCTTTACTGCCCAAGGGGGAAGGGGGAGATTTTTTTTTCTGCCAGAAACTGGCCCTAGACTTTCTCTAACTTCCTGCAGCTTTCCTGCTAACATTCCTTTACCCTCCCTGTCCTTAGGACTCCTTCCAAATAGGTGAGCCAGTAAGTTTTCCACAGGAAGAGAGGGGAAGAGAGGATTAATGCTACAGACTGGATAGAATTGAATTGAAGGAATCAATTTTCTTATTCTGCTAGTGAGCAGGACTCCCTGCATCTCCATTACTGACATGAAGACTGGAGAAGGTGCTGACTTCCCAAGCTTGGTGCCAGGGAAGAGCTGCCACGGCTGCTCATTTCAACAGGGAAAAATGAGCCACGATAGCCTTTTCTCTCTCCCTTCATGCTGAAAACTTCAGCCGGACTGAGATTCTCTTTGTTCCCCTCAGCTCTGAGAGGCTGAGGTGGGCGGATCATGGGGTCAGGAGATTAAGACCATCCTAGCTAACATGGTGAAACCCCATCTCTACTAAAAATACAAAAAAATGGCCAGGCGTGGTGGCATGCACCCGTAGTCCCAGTTACTTGGGAGGCTGAGGCAGGAGAATCGCTTGGACCCGGGAGGCAGTGGTTGCAGTGAGCCGGGATCACACCACTGCCTAGGTGACAGAGCAAGACTCCATCTCAAAAAATAAAAATCAAAAAAAGGTCTCAGCTCCCAGTCTTTACACCTGATGTTTGCTCTACCAAGAACTGTTATCTGCTCACTGTGATCTGTTCCTCCTCCACTGGCTCCGTGGCCTCCTCACTTTGCCACCTCTGTCTGGCCAGCTCCCACTCACCATTCATGTGTCCCACTTCCTTGGGAAAGCTGAGCTAGGTGCCTCCTCTATGTTTTCCTTAGCACCCAACATTTCCTCTGTCCCAGCAACACTCCACTCTAGTGTACTTGCCTGCTCTGCTTTCTGCATTGGGCCATAAGCCTAGTTAGGACAGGCATGTGTCTCACTTGTGTCCCCAACACCAAGTAATGTCTCTGGGTCTGAACTCAAAAAACAACTGGTGAATAAATGGATGATTGAATTGAATAGATGAGTGAAGGCACTGTCAGGAAGCTAACTGCATTGGCATGTACAGGGAGATTCTCCCCACCTCACTTCTGTTGTGCCCAGTGAACTGTGATTGGCAGATGTCCCCCAAGCTGGTAGAAATGTGAGAACAACCAGCACAAACCACAGGGAGTTCGGTGGTCATATCTAAGGGTGTTGAGAAAGCAGGCCCAGAAAGATTGCTCTATTCACGTGCCATCCATCTAACAAATTTGGGTGTAAATGAAAGCAAACACAAATGATTACATCTTAGTTTCATTGCTTAGTGTGGCCAAAATCCATATCTGATATTAAAAAGTTCAAAATTTGGCCTTGGCATACAAATGTGTATTGATTTCTCAAAAATAGATATGTGTTTACCCATACAGGAGTATTGGCACTAAATAAGAATCATTTTCAGAATCTAAAAACCAGGTTATTAAATGTCACTCCCTTGCCATAAATTGAATGAGATTTGTCAGCTCACATTAGGTGAAGGAATAAAGGGACTTGGTTGATTCACATAACTGGGAAGAACAGGGCGGAGTGGACCCAGAGACTCAAATGATGTCATCAGCATTCCTGCCCTCTTGAGGTTCAGCTTTGCGTTACACGATGGCTTCCTCCTCTGTCCCCAAGGTCTGTATGGTTGTAGACAGCTCCAGGCTTTCATCATGCCAGTGTGGGAACCCTGGAGAGAGCCCTTATCTGTTTACAGCCCCAGGGAAGGATTCCAATTGGTGCTGCTTGGCTTTCATGCCCCTACCCTTGACTCAAGCCCTGTGGTCAGACTAATGGATACTATACCCAGCCTAGCGATCAGAAGAGACCAAGGTACTGAGACTCATCAAAACTACCTGGAAAAAAGGGTAGGGAAGAGAGGGAGGGAGGGAAGAGAGGGAGGGAGCAAGTCAGTTTGCTAATAGAGGAAGGGGATAAAGGATAAGAATAATAAAAAGAAACCCCAAACCAAAAAAAACAGATGTCCTCTGTAGCACCTCATGAGGGATTAGCTTACAAATGTGCACAGACAAAAGTGTCCCCCAAATGTCCCCAAGATTGAAATGTGATCAAAGGAAGATAAACAGCAATATGTAAAGCTGTCGACGTGGTAGAGCCTAGGAAATGGTGAGTCAGAGAATCTGACTGTTCTAGAGTGTGGCTGCTGTGATCTGAGGCTGCAAGCTGGTTGGCAGCATACCTGGTCCTGTTGCTAAAGCCCCCTCCTGTATGGTGCAGCAGTAACCGTTTCCCAGGTTCATCCCAGTCAACATGGTTGGTGTGGCCCCGATCACCCAGAGTGAATTCACAGACCGGAGTTTGAGTTTGCAGAGCTGAAGCCCAGATCAAGGGCTGGGCCTGTGCTGAGCCCTGAGGAGCAAGAGCTCTGTGAGACTGGCCAGATGTTTGAAATTGCCCTCTCTGGCAGCTGAACTGCAGTGACTTCCCTGGCTCTTCCTTGCAATTCTTACAACTTCATCCCCTGGGAGCCAGCAAGGTTCGCCCCTGCCCATGCTGGTTATTTACCTACTGCCTCCTAGCTATGAGCTCACCCTTGAAGGTGCTGCTCTGCAATGCTGGTTCCTGAATAATCCACTCCCAGTTTCCCTTGCCAGCTGGCCTCCTGCTACATCCTGCCAATGGGAGGCACTAGGGTGTGAGCAGAAGGCGGTAGGAGGAGAGAAGGTGTTTCCTCTTGTCTGCACTTCTGGTCAACTTTTCTCCAGCAGAAGAAGACAGCCGTAGCCTCAGTGGCCAACCTAATTGGGTCCCCCTAGGTATAGTGTCTCAGATACCAGCCCCAGCCGGCTACAGATAGGCTCCTTTGGTGTCTAAGCATCAACTGTCTTCCACCTCTCAGAGGTCCAAGGTCCAGCCATGAGCCACTCCTGTCCCACATGCCCAAGAACCAGTCACAGGGGTGGGGGGTGGGGGGCTCTCCTCCATGTTCCTCCTCTCTGACGATCATCCCACCTCTTCCTACTACATACCTGCCTAGGAGTGGTAACTGCTTCCTGAGGATAGTGATGTCTAGATTGCCTTGATGTCCTTCTTTTGCTCTTTAACCCTTTAAATATTTGCAACCAACTCCTGCATTAAATCTCATATTTAAAACACCTAGAGTGATTTTTCTCTTTTCTTGCCTGGACCCTAATGGATACAATCCCCTGCCATGACCCCCCGCTACTCCCCAATTCAGTATTTCCCAACTTGTCCCAGAGACATATTTTTAAATCCTTCAGGTTTCACCCTTACATTTTACTATGGAAATTTCCTGCTTTGTCATACAACTCTGTCACTCAAGGCCTTGGATCCTCAGGTTGTAAGTTCAGAGACTCTCAGGCCATCAGGTGAATAAATAAATGAAAGAATAAATGGACGGTTGAACTGAATGGATGGGTGAAGGCACTGTCAGGAAGCTAACTGCATTGGCATGTACAGGGAGATTCTCCCCACCGCACTTCTGTTGTGCCCAGTGAACTGTGATTGGCAGATGTCCCCCAAGCTGGCAGAAATATGAGAGCAACCAGCACAAACCACAGGGAGTTCAGTGGTCATATCTAAGGGTGGTAAGAAAGCAGGCCCAGGAAGACTGTTCTATTCACATGCCATCCATCTAACAACTTTGGGTGTAAATGAAAGCAAACACAGTGATTACATCTTCATTTCATTGCTTAATGTGGCCAAAATCTGGTCCCAGGCTATATTATAAGGAATTGCCTTTGGACAAGCAAGCTGAAGCCAAAAATGCATGCATGGATTCAGGTTACAAAGGTATACTAGACAGAGCAAGACTCCGTCTCATAAAAAAAAAAATAAATAAATAAAGGTATACTAGATATTCTCCTGTTATCTAGCTGTTTCCCCATTCCCTTTTTTTCCCCCAACCTCATACTAGCCTGCGGAAGTCTCTTGGAGAGCCAAATATGGGAACGAAGCCAGCAATCTTTCCTTGTGTCCAGTATCCCTTCCTTGACTGGTAAAGGCAATTCTAGCAGAGACTACAGAACCAAAATCACTAGGAATGACTTGAAACCTATCTTGACATTTGGAATAATTATAAGGATGTATTAGGGACGCTCTCAAAATTATATTTTATACATAAACATGCAATTAAATTTATACATAATGCAAAAGAACACACACATACACATGTACAAACTCATGGGCTCACCCATGCACACATATGCTCTCTGAACTGGAATATCTGAGGAGAGGCAAGAGAAGATTGAAGGTGATGCCTAGTATCCTAAGAAGGAAGCTGAGCTGAGACTGCTGAAGACTTCTTTGTGCTTCTCGGTCTTCAGCAGTCTGAGCCCAGCTTCTTTCTTAGGATAGTAGGCACCACCTTTATTCCTTCATTCTGATGCTTGGAGCCTCTCAACTTTCAGAAGCTCTCAGGACATTGTCTTGAGTGTGTTTCAGTCTTTCTTCCATTCACTCATATAGAGTGCCTACTATGGATTGAGCACTGTACCAGCTCTTGTGAATACAATGGTTGAATGCAATATAGTTCTTGACTGTCAGAGGCTTATAGGATAGAGTGAGAGCAAACAGCTAAACAGACAATCACAGCAGTATGATTCATACTACAACAACGATCTAGGGACCAATGGAAGTTCTAAGGAGGTAGTGCTTAAATCTGTGGGAGAAGTCAGGGAAGCCTCTCTGGAAGATACTTTTTTTAAAAAATGAACTTTATTGAGGTATAATTTACATGCAACAAAATGCATACACTTTAAGTATACTCATTGATGAGTTTTGATAAACACACATATGGCTATATAATCATTACCATGGTCAAGATATAGGTCATTTCTGTAATCCTAAAAAGTTTCTTTGTAACTCTACCCAGAAAATTCCTACCATCTCTGGCCCTACAAAATCACTGATCTGCTTTCTGCCATTGTAGATTAGATTTGTCTTTTCTATATCTTATATCTTTTAGAAATCAGGGAAGGGTGAGTTCCAAGCTTTGATCAACATCCTTAAACTAAAAATTGCATGCACAAGATAATTAGAATATACATAAATGGCATAAATTAAGGAGATGTTGAAGCCCGAAACTAGAGTAATTGTAATTTCACAATTCGCTTCTTTCCCCAAGCCCCTTAATTAGCAAACATCTTAGGAAAGACTTTAACTTTCTATAGATCATGGAATGTGAGGGTAAATTAACTTTACCTACATTTTAAGGGATATAGAGATTTCTCTTTATAGTTGGGTAATAAATTGAAAATAGGATTTAGTTTAAGACAAACGAGTGGGACCCCAAGAGCAAATGATTAATATTACACAAGGGAAAGTGGAGAGCTGCTTGGAAGAGGTGAAGTCTGAACTAGGATAAACTGGCAGAGAGGAGAAAAAGGAATTCCAGGTAGAGACAAGATGCAAATAACGAAGTAAACAAGTAAGTTAATGAAATAATTAATCTTTAAATGTCATTGTGGAGCTGAGGGAACTATCAGCAGTTTGGTGGTACTGCAGTGTCAAGTTCAAGGAAGAAAGTGGGGGATGAAGCTGGAGAAATTCACACAGGCATTTAATGAAGTATCTCAAACAGGTGAGAGCTTTGGGAATTCCCCGGGGTTGAAACAAAGATTCAGCCGTGGGGAGTCATGTCCACCTCTCTGGTGTCATTTCTTCCTTTCCATCCAGCAAGAAAGGCCTAGACCTGCTTTGGAGAGGAGCCAGCAGCCCCCAGGATCCCTTCCAACTGCACAGCCTCACCTTGGCTCCTCAATGGTGTTTTCTGAGCTGAACACAGCAGCTAGGGGTGCTCCTGGCTTCGACTGATGGCTATTTTCTTTGGAGAGTCAGCTTGCCAGCCGCCTTGAAATAACTGAAGAAAAATCACTTTTCCTGGGTTTTATCATATGTCCATATCACCAGACTAATTTTAAAACTTTTTCTTAAAAAAAGGGGAGAGAACCTTTTTTTCCCAGATAAAATATATTAAAAATCCCAATATACTGAAAAGATAAGATTGCAGCAGCTTTGTTGAAGCAAAATCAGAAGGCCAAGGGCTCCTTCTAACCTCTCATCTTCCCCGCTACCCCCAGCAGCTTACCCTCCCCTTTCTCCCCTACTTTCACACCTGGGACACCTACTGAGAGCCCCAGGACTCTTAGGAGCACAGCCTGGAAACCATCAAGCAGAGGTGACCTCCTAGGACAAAGGCTCTGCATGTTCCCTTGGTCCCTAGGGGATGCTCCATCAAGGGTGCCTGTTACTAAGGTCATGTTTTGGTTTATCTGGATTCTCAGGCCCCATGTTAGGTCTGTTCTTTATCCACAGACCTCGCTCCCCCACTCCCCATGGGAAGTAACCTTTCCTTTGTCCTTATCTGCTCCCCTCTCCCTCCACACTGTGGTTCCCTCCTTCCCGACAGAAATTGCACCATTTTCAGCTTCCTATAAAGGAAGCTTCAACTCAAGCTTACTTCTCATCCCCCAGCTGTCGTCTATGATCCAGCCAGGCCAGCTTTCGGGGTTTCACTGTGATATCTTGCCCTTTGAACTCATAGGCTCAGACCCTCCCCTGGAGAGCTTATGTGGTTGGTGCGTTTGTCCCCCAAGGTTCAGGGTAATTAAGGTAGCACTGGGGATAAGGGAGGTGAACATAGTATAGGTGGGTGGGGGAGATTGCCCAGGTGAGCCTGGAGACTGAGGACATACTACCTCCATTCTGAAGGCAGGGAACAGTTTGAAGACAGCCCAGCCTCTTGCTTTAGTGAAAAAAATTCTGCTCCTTCAAAGTTCTGACTTTCCAAACCAGAGGCCCCAAGGATCATGTATGAAAGTGAGAGGTAAGTGGGCCATGTAGTTATGTGTAACAATTTATCTTTCTCATCTTTTCTTGAACGAAACTCAAATTGAAATTCTATTCCTCCTCCCTGAAGTTCATTATTTCTGGATTTATTTTTTTCTCTCTTTACACACAGTCACACCATATATTGGAATAGCAGATATAAGGGCATGAATCTTACTCCACAAATTCAAGTGTGTGAGACATTCACACTGCTTTATTCTCTTTAATTAAAATAAATCTAATTTCACCACTATTCCTGTCCCCCAAACACTGGCTGGCAGGAAATTCAGTCTTTGTCATTGCTGCTGTTCTCTCTTCTGACCTCCAGGATCTCTGAATCTTAAGCACCTATTGCAGTCTTTGCTTCTGTCCCTTAGGGAACATTTCCACCACTAAATCTAGGACGCCTGCCATGCTAGGACCCCCTACATCTCTTCTTAAGGCTCCAGAGTTGGCCCCCATTATCCCCCTTTATTCTTATGAGCTCCTTCTGGCTAAATCATAAAAATAGCAACCATTGTTAAGAGTTCACAACAGACAGATAATATGCTCTCCACCACCTGCGTGATCTCATCTACTCATCACAACAGCTCCCGAGTTGGGAAGAGTGTCATCTGCTTCACTGTATAGGCAAGGAAATGGAGGCCTGAAGAGAAGTCTCTTGCCTGAGGTCAGGCTGAGTAGGAATTTACAGAGCCCATGTTCCTGGGGTCTTGTCTGAGTCCCCCCACTGCCTCCCGTCTGCCCTTGGATTTAGGGCCCCTTTGACCTCTCCTTCTCAATGTCCATCAGTAACTGTACATTTCTTTTGCTGTGGGACAACCCAGGATGCCTCCCTAGGACCTGGAGCATTTTGCTATGGTGCCTTCTCTACTTCACTCTCCTCTTTTTCCCTCTGCTTCCCAACCTACTCTTTCTTCTGAATTCCTTCCCAGACCCTCTTCCCACTCACTCTCAGCATGTGCTCTCTGACTACAATGCCAAGCCCTGCTTATTCTCCAAGCCATCTCTCCAACACCATTCAAGGTGCACACTATCTCCTTTGGGAAGCATTTCCAAATCTGTCTGGTAGAACAGACAGCTTGCCTGGCTGGGCAAGCTCTTCTGTAAATGAACACCAAAGTCCTAAGTTGTAGAGTTTGGAGAAACATGTTATATCAAGGATTCTAACCTTCTCGTTTTACAAAAAAAGAAACTAGCAGAGGAGGGAAGGGAAGTGCCTAAAGTCAGCAAGTCAGGAAGGGCCAAGCAGGATGGAACCCACATGTATACTCACACTACATCTGACTAATATTCCATCTCTTCATGCTGGTAGGGAGGGTGGCCCATCTCTGCTTCCTCTTCCAGTTCCAAGGAAGTGGCCTTGGAACTTGCCACTTCCCTTCCCCTAGGAACTAGATGACAAGTTAGGCAGCCCAAACCTGTTCCCTTAGTTCAGCTGAGAACAGCAACAACAACAACAAAAGGGGCTTTTAACAAATTTGCAGAAGTTCTAAAATTGGAATTGGTACACAATATCCAACTTAATAACATTTCAACTAATCACAGAGACAAAATCATCACAATTTCTAGAGGAAGCTGCTATAGGATTGACACACATATAATTTATTTGACAAGCATAGACTTTTTTAAAAAAGAAAACCACTATTAAATGTTACCAAAATCACTTTTGATTTGGAATATGACAGCACACTCATCATTTCTGAGATACTAGCCACCTAGGACCCAAACACTACCAGCTGTACTCTCTCCCCTGGGCCCTCAAGCCTTCTGCTTCCCCTCCCGCCCTGTCCACTGAAACAAGTAAAAGAGCACACCACATTCCCCCTATGGAAGCTCAGCACCTGATATAATTATAGCAGTTAACATTTATCATGCCCCTACAAGATGCTGTACATGTCTTATCTTAATTAATCCTCACAGCAACACTATGAGGTGAGTACTATTATTATTTCATAAATGAGGAAACAAGGCCCAGGAAGAATACACAACCTGCCAAGGTCACTGCTGCGCAGTGGAATCCATCGGACTCCAGGGTCTTTGGTCTCACTTCTCATGGTTGGATGAGGGGGGATTAAATGAGAGATGCATATAAAAAGAACGGTACAGGCTGGTGCTTAATACCTGTTACTACTCTTTCTGCTTCTGAATAAATATATCTTCCACTCTTTCCCACTACACTGTCTGTATTTTCTCTATTAGGGAGATATTCCTTTGAGTTTTTAAGGAAGGGGGCTTTAATGATGCCAGGGATGTATGCTTTGGACATCATTGCTAACTTTTCAAACATTTTGAAACAATCGCCAGAACTTAACTTCTCTCTTTTGTCCATTGTCTGGTTTCGTCTGGACTCTATGAATGCAAACACAGGCTATTTTATGAATATCTGCCTTGGATTCAGGGACCATGAATACAAGTGTTTATAAAAATGGGGTTCCCTGTACAGGGGGAGATGGAGAGGACCTTGGTTAGTCATCCCCTATAGGAACCCAGAATTCCTGGGTCTTGCCAGTAAAAGCCTTTGAATAAAGAGGGTTGTGCCAGGTTGGACCATCAATAAAGTCCAACCAAGCACTGTTTCCCTAGACCCACATGCATCAAACACCTAATGCTGAAACATGAATTATGGAATGAGCTGCCTCTGACATTCATTGTCATAGCATTACCTGAAGTAAATGACTTCACCTTTCCAAATCTCAGCTTCCCTATCTCTAAAAGTGGGATGATAGTGATACCTACATAACAGGATTGTTGTGAAAATGACACTGAATGATTCATTTTAGCACTTAGTGCAGTCCCTGGTGTACTATGCTCGGACATTCAGCTGTGATTATTACTAGCAGTAGCATAAACTGTTGTAGTTGTAACAGTGGTTGTAGTAAAGACATGTTCTCAGCATGTGCTGCCCCAAGCACAAAAAGAAGAACGGGACAATTCTAATTGATCTGGAACTATGCTTTCAATTTGAATAGTACATATTTTATTCACAATTTTACCCCAACTCATTCCAAATACAATAATACCTTTGCAGTTAGAATGTAACATTAGAACTAGAAAATGGAAAATCATGTTGAAGAAAAAGAGTGGAGATATTAGAAACAACTAGGGTTGAATCTCACCTTCAGTTCTGACCTTCCTAGTAACCAGTACAAAAGAGAAGTCAGATGGGCCATGACATACTCATTATCTGATGTTTTGTACATAGTGGTTTTGTGTGAATCCAGATTAGCAAAGCTATTTCTCTTAGAATTTGCTATAGCAATTGCTACTAACAAAAAACAGTTTCATCAGCTATCTTAGTAGGGAAACACGTCTATTTTCTCCGTTTTCTCCACTGATCTGTAAATTCTGTGACAGGAGGAGCTGTGTTATACTCATATCTGTATATCCTAAGCATACTCCCTGTCCTCAGTAGGTACTTAAACATTTTTTGAATGATGTCTTAGTCCACTTTGTGCTGCTATAACAGAATACCATAGACAGGGTAATTTATAATAAACAGAAGTTTATTTTTCACAGTTCTGGAGGCTGGGAAGTCCAGGATCAAGGTGCCAGCACCTGGCAAGGGCCTTCTTGCAATGTCATCTCATTGCGGAATGCAGAATGTACGACGAGAGAGAGACGGGGTAAAAAGGGGCCAACCCCCACTTCCCTTAATGACAAATCCATTCATGTGATAACAGCTTTAATCCATTCATAAGGGCACAATTCGCATAGCCATTAGGCATCTCTTACAGGTCTCACCAATGGCAATTAAATTTCTAACACATACTTTTTGGGGAACACATTTGAACCGGAGTAAATGATGTGATAAATTGTATATAAGTTCCTTAGCCCTCAGACTGGTAATTTGATAGTGGCTGCTCAAAGTCACATTTAAAATTTGAGTCCGGGTCCCCTTGACCCTCAAAATTTTGTTTTTTTCTAATACTCTACTGTTCTAGTTATCTATTTCTATACTATAAATTATGCCAAGACTTAGTTGCTTACAAACAATCATTATCTTTCGTAAGTCTATGGGTTGCATGGGCTCAGCTGGTCTAAATGGACCTGGACTAAATGGGACAGATGGAGGGAACTGGCCCCACTCCCAGAATTACAGGTATTGTTTCTGTGGTGACTGGACCTCCTTTGCTTCTTCCCTAAAAGATTATCCTGAGGAAGTGCCTCAGCTGAAGAAAGTGCCACGTACACACTAGGCCCATGCTCATCACTCCAGTGGACTCTGGAGTCCCTGGGCATGTCATTTCACCTCTCTACGCTTCAGTTTCCTAATCTGCAAAACAGGGGTGATATTAGTACCTATCTCATGGGATTGTTAACAATGGCATTATTAACAATGGCATTATCAGGGCAATGTGTCTGGCACACAGTAGGTGCTTAAATAGGTGCGAGCTTGTGATCAGCCATGGTCACCCCTGGGCAGCTCTGCCCATGAGATGCTATTTCTTTTGTTTTGTTTTTTTTTTTAGACAGTCTCACTCTGTCACCAGGCTGGAGTGCTGTGGTGCGATCTCGGCTCACTGCAACCTCTTCCTCCCAGGTTCAAGCAGTTCTCCTGCCTCAGCCTCCCAAGTAGCTGGGACTACAGGCGCCCACCACCACGCCTGGCTAATTTTTTGTATTTTTAGTAGAGACAGGGTTTCACCATGTTGATCAGGATAGTCTCGATCTCCGGGCCTCGTGATCTGCCCACCTCAGCCTCCCAAAGTCCTGGAATTACAGGTGTGAGCCACCATGCCCAGCCGATGCTATTCGTTTTTCCATCCCTTTAGCAGATATTTTTTGAGGGCCTACTAAGCACCAGGTCCGTGTAGATGCTGGGGACTCAGAGATGTGCAAAGAGTAGATCCGTGCCTGTGGGATTTGACATTCTAGCGGGGAGACAGACAATACCCAAGAAAATAAGAGAGTTTGCCAATGGGGCTGAGGGCTACCGGAGAGAGAATTCTGGTGGCCTTCCTGTGAAAGGTGAGGCGGGTGCGGGGGGGCATGCAGGTGCGTGGGAGCAGTGACTTCCAAGCAGAGGGAACAGGAGATGCCAATGGTCAGAGGCAGGAGTGGGCCTGGGTGTCAGGGAACAGTGAGGAAGGCCAGGGAGGATCCTTGGCTGGTGGTAGGCGTGGGGGTGGGGAGAAGAGGACATCCCCAGAGCCGTTTGGAAGGCAGATTCAGCATATTTTCATACCTTGGAGACCCCATGGCAGTCCCCAAGCCTGGACCCCTGGGGTCTCTGAGCCTCACGGGTTTTTACTAGTTCCCCCCTGGTCTGAGGCTCCTAGTCTCCTGGAGAGAGAGGTGGTCGGTCCTGCTAGTGACTCCATTCTGTTCTTGTCTCTCTCTTTGTCCTCCCTCCTGGACGCTCTTGAAGATAAAGGTACTCAGTGTGTGTGTGTATGTGTGTGTGTGTGTGTGTGTCTGGGAAATTGCGTGTGGATGTGCCTGCTCCTGTGTGGGTGGAGGGACAGGCAGGAAAGGACATCCAAAGGCCTGTCCTGGGCGGGGCTGGGGCTTGTGGTCAGGGGCTGCCGTGGGGGGCCATGGAGGCTGGAAGGCTGGGAGAGGGAAAGCATGGGGCTTGCTGTGTGGGAGTTGGGCAGCATGGGGTGGGAAACACTGGGGGGCACCGGAGAGACCTCAGGATTCTCTAGGGAGCCCACCTCTGGTCATCCCTCATAAAGGGAGGTCCTTGGGAAGGCTCGTGTCTGGGTGTCCCCAGCTATGCCCCCCACCCAGGCCCCCAGAACAGTGCCTAGCCCCTCAATTCCCACATCTCCTTCTGGAGTCCAGATCCTGGAGGCAACACCCCTCTTGGAGTCCTTCGGTAATGCCAAAACCGTCAGGAATGACAACTCCAGCCGCTTTGGGAAGTTCGTGGAAATCTTTCTGGAAGGGTGAGTTGGGACAGTGGAGGGCCTCCCAAAAGCCTTGCAGTGTCTTCCATGTCCTGCCACAGCCCCTCGGAGCCAACACCAGCCCTCCTACCCCCACTGAGAGCTGACTGTGCTCCCCACCCCAGGGGCGTGATCTCTGGTGCCATAACCTCCCAGTACCTGCTTGAGAAATCCAGGATCGTGTTTCAGGTGGGCCACCCCCTCCCGGGCCTCTGTGTTGGGCAGGGCGGGGGTGGGAGGTACAGATACGCAGAGCCTGGCCCCTGGTGGGGCTAGGTAGATGTCAAATTAATGAACGAATACATGCGTACATGTGTACATGTGAGCCCAGGACCTCCCCTCCCCAACCATTCTCCAGCCACAGTGGCTGCTCCCTGCCCCACAGCACACAGGCACACTCCTGCCAGGGCCTTTGCACCTTCTGTTCCTTCCCTCAGGAGCACTTATCCCTCAGGCACCTGCTTGGCCAAACCCCTCACCTCCTCTAAGTCTCCCCTACAATTTCACCCACTCAGGAAGCTCCCCATTTAAAAACGCAGCCCCTCTCCATCCCAGCAGAACCCCCACTCCATCCACTGCTTTATTTCTCTCCAGTGTACTTTTCCTTGTCTCATATATTTTATGTTTTAAGCAGTGATTTGCTGAGTGTCTGTCTCCCTAGCTAGCAGGTGGGCTCCATCAGGTCAGGGGCTTCTCTCTGCCTTGTTCCCCACTATGTCCCAAGGGCCTAGGACAGGGCTTGGTGCGCAGGAAGTGCTCAGCCATCAAGAAGCTCTGTGTGTGCACATGTGGGCTATGGATACACATGTATCCAGGTGTGTGTGGCCGGTACACATAAGAGAAGATGGGTCCCTTTTCTCTTATTTCTCCTAACCAAATAAAATCCCACCAGAACCCTCTCAAACTTCAGTCATACCAGGGCACCTCTGCTTCTGCCCTCACCTGCAGCTGGCACCAGGCTGGGAGCCTCACCCATCACAGAGGCACATGTTCTCATCTGCAGCCCACTGTGTGCATGTGCATTTGTGGGCAGGCTTGGGCTTGTATGTGTGCCTGGGGGTCACCTAGGTAGGTGGCTCCCTTCTCGGTGCCCACCTACCCATTCTACAGGCCAAAAACGAGAGGAATTACCACATCTTCTACGAGTTGCTGGCCGGGTTGCCTGCCCAGCTCCGACAGGCCTTTAGCCCTGCAAGAGGCTGAGACCTACTACTATCTGAACCAGGTGAGTGCCAGCAGGCATCCGAAGGCCCCTGGCCCTGGTCCTCCCACCCCGACACCCCTGGATGGGCCTTGGGAGCCCAGTTGTGAGTGATGGAGTGTGAAGGTGATGGAGATTTGGGGAGGGTGAGTTTGGATTTAAGACATTTCATGGCAGTGAGGGGGACCAGGAGTCTTCTGGGTCCAAAGCGGAAGCAGGAAAGGCCTACCTGACTTCATTTCTCTGGAACCTGGAACAGAACCAACCAGTCTAGAGTTTCTACACTTCCTCTCTCTGTGCCTCAGTTTCCTCACCTGTAAAATGGGGACAACATAGTACCACTTTGCAGGGATGTAGTGAGGCTTAGGTGAGGAAACGCATGTAAAGAGCTGAGCACAGGGCCTGGCATGCAGTACATGCTCAGTAAACACTTACTACTCTCTTCATTACTATCACTGGGCAGCTGCAAAGGTCAACAGGTGACAGTCCCTGCCACACATTGCACTTAGAATCTGTGAACTCCGTCCTCAGCCCTGCTCAGAGCCTCCGTGCCCATGAGAGTGGAATGAGAGCTTGAGTGACCAGCTCAGGCCACACTGCTGGTCAGGGCAGAGCAGGACCTGGAGGGCTCCCCAGCCCCACCCAAGCTCCCTGACCCTCAGCCTCTGCCCTCACGCAGGGTGGAAACTGTGAGATAGCAGGAAAGAGCGATGCAGATGACTTTCACCGGCTCCTGGCTGCCATGGAGGTGCTGGGCTTCAGCGGTGAGGACCAGGACAGCGTCTTCCGCATCCTGGCCTCCATCCTGCACCTGGGCAACGTCTACTTTGAGAAGTATGAGGTGAGGGGACGCCACAGCCTGCAATGGGGCCCGCACCCTCTGGACTTGGCCGTCTTTTCCAAGGCCTTCCCTGTTTCCCTTTCAGATTACACTGTGCACACATCACTTGTTCCTGTTTTTTTCTTTTCTCCTTTGGGGTTGTTCATCTTTTTCCTCTTTTCCTTTGGGGTTGTTCATCTTTTTCCTCCTTACATATATTAAGGAAATCAGCCCTTTGTGTCTGATATGAATTGCAAATATATATTCCAGTTTGTCATTTATGTTTCAACTTTGTTTACAGTGTTTTTTGGTGGGTTTTTATTGGCAGGGAGGGGTCTCACTCTGTCGCCCAGGCTGGAGTGCAATGGCGCAGTCTTGGCTCACTCCTGTTGGCTCACTGCAACCACCGCCTCCCAGGCTCAAGCGATTCTCCTGCCTCAGCCTCTCGACTAGCTGGGATTACAGGCACACACCACTACCGCCCCACTAATTTTTGTATTTTTAGTAGAGACGGGGTTTCACCATATTGGCCAGGCTGGTCTTGAACTCCTGAGCTCAAATGATCCACTGGCCTCGGCCTCCCAAAATGCTGGGATTATAGGCATGAGCCACCGCGCCCAGCCCTTTGGTGTTTATTTTATTTTATTTTATTTATTTTTATTTATTTATTTTTTCTTTGAGATGGAGTCTCGCCCTGTCACCAGGCTGGAGTGCAGTGGTGCAATCTCAGCTCATTGCAACCTCTGCCTCCCAGATTCAAGCGATTCCCCTGCCTCAACCTCCTGAGTAGCTGGGACTACAGGTGTGTGCCACCACACCCAGCTAATTTTTGTATTTTTAGTAAAGATGGGGTTTCACCATGTTGGCCAGGATGGTCTCGCTCTCTTGACCTCGTGATCTGCCCACCTCGGCCTCCCAAAGTGCTGGGATTACAGCCGTGAGCCACCGTGCCCGGCCTGTTGGGTTTTTTATGCAAATTGTTTTAAAATTATTTTTAGCTAGTTCATGTATCAGTCTTTTCTAGTATATTTAAATTTTACATTTGAAATTTTAAACTTTTTTTTTCATTTTTGGAGAAATTTCCTGAAATTGTAACAGACTTCTTCCATAACTTTTTCTAAGACCTTTTATGGATTTTGTGAGTTTTAAAAAACATGTAAATCTTTGATCCATCCAAATTTATCCTAGTAAGGTGTGACGTAGGAATCCAACTTTTTTCCCAGATGGTTACTCAATTGTCCTAATCTCTTGATTTGAAAAATACATCTTTATTAGCTGGGTATGGTGGCTCATGCCTGTAATCCCAACATTTTGGGAGGCCAAGGCAGGTGGATTGCTGGAGCCCAGGAGCTTGAGACCAGCCTAGGCAACATAGCAAGACCTCATCTCTACAAAAAAATTATTTTTAAAAAGAAAGAAAAAGACATCTTTGTCATGTGCTAAGTTTATATATACATTTATGTCTAATTCCAGACTTTCTACTGTGCTTTGTTAATCTATTTATGCACTGTGTCTATGACTACACTGGTTTTTTTCTTTTAATCGGCTTTTTTTTTCTTTTTAATTTTTGAGACAAGGTCTCACTCTATGGCCCAGGCTGGAGTACAGTGGCACTATCATAGCTCACTGCAGCCTCAACCTCCTAGGCCCAAGCAATCCTCCTGCCTCAGCCTCCTGAGTAGCTGGGACTACAGGTCTAGGTCCCATGCCCAGTACATTTTTTAGACAGGGTCTCACTATGTTGCCAGGCTGGTCCTGAACCCCCTGCCTCATCTGATCCTCCCACCTCAGCCTCCCAAAATGCTGGGATTACAGACATGGGCCACTGTGCCCAGCCTGTTTCTGTTTTTTATTTTTTTGAGACGGAGTTTCACTCTTGTCACCCAGGCTGGAGTGTAATGGCGTGATCTCAGCTCACTGCAACCTCTGCCTCCTGGGTTCCAACGAGTCTTCTGCCTCAGCCTCCCGAGTAGCTGGGATTACAGGCACCCGCCACCACGCGTGGCTATTTTTTTTTTTTTTAAGTTTTTTGAGACGGAGTTTCACTCTTGTTGCCCAGGCTGGAGTGCAATGGCGTGGTTTCGGCTTGCCACAACCTCCACCTCCCGGGTTCAAGCAATTCTCCTGCCTCAGCCTCCTGAGTAGCTGGGATTACAGGCATGTGCCACCACGCCCAGCTAATTTTGTATTTTTAGTAGAGACGGGGTTTCTCCATGTTGGTCAGTTTGGTCTGGAACTCCTGGCCTCAGGTGATCCACCCGCCTCAGCCTCCCGAAGTGCTGGGATTACTGGCGTGAGCCACAGTGCCCGGCCCTGTTTTTCATATGAACTTTAAATTTAGTTTATCTAGTTCAAAGCACATTCCTGTTGGTATTTTGCATAGACAGATGCACAGGAGGTGGCCTCAGTGGTGAGTGCCCGGGAGATCCAGGCCGTGGCAGAGCTGCCGCGGATCTCCCCTGAGGGCCTGCAGAAGGCCATCACCTTCAAAGTGACCGTGAGTCTGTGGGCATCTGGCCTTCGAACAAAGCTTTCTACCAAGGCCTGGACAGAGCTGCCTTGTGCCAATCCTTTGTGGGCAGCCTCTCCCTCTCTCCTGCTCTCTCTGTCCCTGGGTCAGGCATGGAGGGGTGTAATTTCAGACCCCAAAGACATTTCAGATTCCAGTCTCAGACTGTTGCATAGGCTGTTTCCTCTACCTGGAATGTTCTTCCTCTTTTCACACCTACTCATCCTTTAAGACCCTATCCAGGTATCCCCTCCTCTAAGAAGCCTTCCCTAATCTTTGGCCGGGTCAGTGCCTCCTCTGGTCTTTCACAGTCCTAGGCCCATTCTCCCTTCCCACGGTTGATCTCATTGTATCTGCTGATGCCTCTGTCTCCCCCCACCACTAGCAGCATTGCCAGGCAGAGTCGGGGTGGGGGCAGGGGTGGTCCTGCCTAGTCTCTGTGTGCACAGTCACAACATCCCTCCAGCCTCCCTTCCCCATGATCCCACTCCCTTAATCCCCTGGGGGCTTTCTGGAGGCAGTGGCCAGCCTGACGTCACTCAAGGGCTGTGCCCCTCCCTAGGAGACAATGCGAGAGAAGATCTTCACGCCCCTAACTGTGGAGAGCGCTGTGGATGCCAGGTGAGGCCGCGCCTTCCCCTGCCTGAGCCCCAAGGCCCAGCACCCCACTACCGTGTCCTGCTCACACCAGCACCACCTCTGCTTCAGGGACGCCATCGCCAAGGTCTTGTATGCACTGCTGTTCAGCTGGCTCATCACCAGGGTCAACGCGCTGGTGTCCCCAAGGCAGGACACGCTGTCCATCGCCATCCTGGACATCTATGGTTTCGAGGTGGGCCGTGTAGGAGGCTGAGGGGCGGGGGACATAGGCAAGGTCTCGCCTCCCTCAGGCATCTCGGGCTGCCCTTCCCATCCCTTTCTGTGCTGCAGCAGGTGCCATCCTCCCTCCATGGACCCCTCCCTGTCACCATCTTCCTTGTCTCCTTCCATTTTCTTTACTCACCACAAGTACTCCCAAGGCCTCTGGGCCAGGCCCTGTGCTGGGCAATACCAGCTGCCCAGGAAGGACCAGCCAGGGCCCTGCCCTTGGGGAGCCTCCAGGTGAGGCTGGGTGGGGAAGGCTTCCTGGATGACGATGAGACACTCCTGAGACCCAGCAAAGGCACTGTAGGAGCAGGGAACAGAATATGCAAAGGCTGGGAGGGGTGGTGGGTCATGAGGTCTGGGACTGGACTTCATGTGTGGGGGGTGACTTTTGTGCCAGTGCAAAGCAAAGGAAGTGGCGAGGGACAGGGCAAGATCACCATGCAGCCATCACAGGCACTCACGTGGCACCTGTTATGTGCCAGGTGCTGTTCAAAGCACTTTGTTAATTCACGTCATCCTTACAGCAACCCTGTGAGGCAGGTACTGTCAATATCCTCATTTTACAGATGGGGAAACTGAGGCATGGGGCTGTTATTCAAGGTTATGTAGCTAGAAAGTGGCAGAGCCACAATTTGAACCCAGGCAGAAGGCCCCAGAGCCTTGGCCTTCAGCCACTGCCTGTGCTGTCAGGACAGAGCCTGTCAGATTCTGTCTGTGAGCTGAGAGTCTGTGGCTGAGCCCTAGCTTTTTGAAGTTGCCACCAGGGAAGGTAGGGGCAAACAGGCTGGTGGCCAAGGAAGGACCAGTCCCAGCGCCCCCATCCACCTGGCAGGACCTGAGCTTCAACAGCTTTGAGCAGCTGTGTATTAACTACGCAAACGAGAACCTTCAGTACCTTTTCAACAAGATCGTCTTCCAGGAGGAGCAGCTGTGTGGGCCCCATTAATACTCCTGTCCCTATCTTGACTGGCCAGTGGACCTCCTTGGAGACAGATGAGGATATATACTGGTTGTTTAAGGTCAATTCTGACATCCGCAGACAGTGGAGGGAAAGGCATTCTAAGCTGGGGACCGGCCCATGGGAAGGCCTCTGTTCTGGAGGGAAAGGTGCTGAGGTGCTGTGCTCAGAGAGGAGTCCCCTTGCGGGGGTCCTTCTTCTCCTTTACTGGGATGTCCCAGGCAGAGGGAGCAGCAGGACCCTGAGTTGGCTCATGCTGCCTTATTAGGGGGTGAGCTCCCTGTTCTGCGAGGTATGCAAGCAGAGGTGCTGCTGGCCCGGCTCCTTCAGATTCAACCTGGGAGGGACGGTGGGTGGGCCCTGGACAGCGAAGGGAGGTTGAGCTCCTGCTGCCCACTGCCTGCAGGAGGAGTACATCCGTGAGCAGATCGACTGGCAGATCACCTTTGCTGACAACCAGCCCTGCATCAACCTCATCTCACTGAAGCCTTATGGCATCCTGCGGATCCTCGACGACCAGTGTTGCTTTCCCCAGGTGAGCCGCAGGCACTGTGAGCCTAGTCAGGTCACAGATCTCTCAGCCTCGTGTCCTCATCCCACCCTGACTCCATGCCTCTCTGCTCTGGCCTGAGGCGGGCAGTAGGGGGTTGGAACACCTGACCTACTATATACAACCTGGGGTGATTGAGGCCAGATGGGCAGCTGTGGGTGTTCAGAAGAGAGGCTGCACCAGTCTGGAAAGCCACAGACGGTTTCCTGGAGTAGGTAACCTTGGGATTGGGCCTCAAATCCTGATTGCAAAACACAAGGGTGGAATGGCAGTGAGATCAATAAAGTGCAAAGGCAGTTGGCCTGGAGGGGAGGCAGTTAGGAGCTCACCCAGCTACACCTGTCTTCAAGGAACCACTTAGGCCTCCAGCGCCTAGCTAAGGCACTCGCCTTCTGACCCAGGGAGGTGGGCAGCCATGGGAAGCTGTGAGTTGTTCCTCTCTGGTGCTCAATTGGGAGCAGTCGGGGATAGTGAGGTTGCCACCAGGCCAGGAACAGAGTGTCCAGGCCTCCTGCCCACCCACTGATCCCTAAATTGCCCCCAGGCTACAGACCACACCTTCCTACAGAAGTGCCACTACCATCATGGCGCCAACCCGCTCTATTCCAAACCCAAGATGCCGCTGCCTGAGTTCACCATCAAGCACTATGCAGGCAAGGTCACCTACCAGGTGAGCCCCAAGACAGTCGGCCTGGCCGCTGGTGCTGCAGTGCTGCTAGCTGTTGGAGACACAGAAGCACAACACTGGCCCCAGACATTCACAGCCAGGTCCAATTCTGGCTCTGCTGTGCCCCGGCTCTGTGACCTTGAGCAAATTGCTTAGCCAGTCTGAGCCTCAGTTCTCTCACTTGGAAAATGGGGATAATAATAGTGCCCAACTCATGGGGTGGGTGTGAAAAATGTAGGGTGGGTTTGATAAAGAGTAGCTCATCAATGGTGACATCACTGTGGCCACCCTCATCGCTATTATCTGAGGCACATTCCTGCCCTGGAGGTGTCTTAGGCTAGGATTCCATGCCTCTGTCCCCATCCGGGCCTTACTTTTCTCATCCGTAGAATGGGCACAGGACAAGGTCCTTCACTGAGGGTGAGGCCAAGACCCAGGTTGGTCATGTGAAGCCATGGCGAATGCTCCCCTCCCCCAGGAGTAGGGAGAGTGGTGGGGGCTGGAGGGGTGGGGACCATAGAAATGAGGAGGATCCAGTCGCTCCTAGGATAGACAGAGAGACAGAGGCCAGGATGACCCAGGCCATTGTTCCCCTTTTCAGGTGCACAAGTTCCTGGACAAGAACCACGACCAAGTGCGCCAGGATGTGCTGGACCTGTTCGTACGGAGCCGGACACGGGTGAGCCTCGCCTCCCACCGCTCTGGCCCTGCCCCCAGGCATGTCCCCACCCCCACACCCAGCCCGCCTTCAGGCCTGGGACCGTGTTGCCACGTCCTGGCTCCGCTTAGCTTTGGCCAAAGACAAGGGTGGCCTGGACATCCTGTTCCTGGCCTGTTCCCACCTAGCTTGGCTCTGCCCTAAACCTAGTGCCTCATCCTGATCCTGCCCTCCGGCTCCCCACAGCCCCAGTGGCTAGACCCCGGCCCCACTCCCAATTCTAACCCTGTACCCCACCAGCTGTGGCCTTGCCCTGTACTTACCCCACTCTGGGCCCCACCCCATTCCCTGGCCCATTCTTTCCTGGCTTCTTGCCAGACCTGTTCCCCCAATCCCACCTCCTGGTGTTCTCAGTTTCCCCCACCCCACCCATAAGGCCCCGGGGGAGAGCTTGGGGGACCAACTTTGGGTTCTTTGAAGGCTTGGGGAGGCCCTGCATCCCAGCTACACTACGCCCAGCAGATGGCCCTATGACAGAGCACAGGCCTGGTAACATCACCTCCCCTATCTGGCCCTCTGCTTCCTCCTTGGGCAACCTCCTCAGGAGGTCATAGCCAGAGTTCACAACCATGTATCTAACAGGCCACCTTGGGGCCAGGCACACAGTCAGTAACTGTGTGTTCCTTAGACTGAAGGGGAAAAAGCCAGTTATGGGATGGATCCCTTGGAAGGTGCTGAGCCCCACCTGTTTTGAGAAGCATGCAAGCCAGGATGACAGAGGCCTTGCAGAGAGAACAGGGGTCCAGTTAGTCTTCAGATCCGCCTGGTCCGGAGATTTACTCCTGCTCTCTGTTCCTCCTCATTTCGGTCTCCCGGCCCCTGCCCGTCTGTTTTCCCTGCCCCGACCCCTGCCCAGGTGGTGGCATACCTCTTCTCCAGCCATGCCCCACAGGCTGCCCCTCAGCGCCTGGGCAAGAGCAGCTCCGTCACTCGGCTCTACAAGGCGCACACTGTGGCCGCCAAGTTCCAGCAGTCACTCCTGGATCTGGTGGAAAAGATGGAGAGGTGGGGTGGGGGGCAGGTGGGCGGAGCACACAGCCTCATCCTTAACCCACCTCATGACCCTCAGAGGTTGAGCGCCTTCTTTTTCTGAGGCCTCATGCTGTCCTCTTCCTGCCACTGCCAGGTGTAACCCCTTGTTCATGCGTTGCCTGAAGCCCAACCACAAGGAGGTGAGTGAGAGCTGAGGCCTCTGAGAGAGCCGAGGCCTCTGAGAGAGCCAAGTCCTCCTGCCCATGCTGTGTGACCTTGGGCAAGTGGCTTGGCCTCTCAGGACCTGCATCTGCCCAGCCTAGCACTGGGACTATTCACCATGATAGTGCCCTTTGCACATGGCTGAGCCAATGTGCAGACTCCCTCTCTGGGCATCCCTACAGGAGCCAGGTCTCTTTGAGCCAGATGTGGTAATGGCACAATTACACTATTCAGGGGTGCTGGAGACCGTGAGGATCCGCAAGGAGGGATTTCCAGTGCGCCTGCCTTTCCAGGGCTTCATCGACAGGTATCTTGATTACGGTAGTTCCTGAGCTCTACCAATCCCTGCCCAACTCCCCACGGCCCCAGGAATACACAACCCAGGCAGTACAGGGCTTGCCATGCACAGTTGCTCAGGTTGTACACTTCACAAGGCTGCCACATGCTAGCTGTTAATGTGGTAGATACATTTATTGTTTTGCCTTTTTTTGTAGTTATATTATATGTTGTATAACATATAATATGTATAATCAACGCTCCGTGTTGATTAGAATGGTTTTAGTAGTTATAATGACAAGTTTCCAGCAGGTGGCAGTCAAGTGTCCTGTTCTACTGAAATCATCTTTTATAACTATTGTCTGACATGCAGAAGTAGAGTCTTGAGGATGGAGTGCCTTTTTTCAGATTAGAATTAACTATTTGTGGAGCCACCACTGGGACCAGGGTTTTTGGACACCTGGCTGGGGGCAGTAACCCCACGGTCTAGCAGGCACCTCGGGTAGGTCTCATAGCCCCAAACTAAGTTTGGGCCCCCTACCAGGTACTGCTGTCTAGTGGCCCTCAAGCATGACCTGCCGGCTAATGGGGACATGTGTGTGTCAGTGCTGAGTCGCCTGTGCAAAGTCATGCCAAAAATGTACCGTGTTGGGGTCAGCAAGGTGAGTCCCGCCCCACAGTCAGCCCCCCTTAGACACCCCAAGTTTGGGGGCTCCACAACTACTGAGTCAGAAATGTCCAAGCTAGAGACTGCCATCCCAAGAGCAACCCAGATGAGCTTGGGACATGGAATGCTAACTACCTGATTCACCAGCATCCTTTCTTCAACCTCTCCAAGCCCACCCCAATCCCTCCAGCCCCGCTCCAGGAGGCTGCCCTGCCTATTCTGTCTCCACGGACTTCTAGAGAGGGAGGGGCCGTTAGTCCAGCCTCCTGGCTCCTATCTGCCTCAGTGCCTTCCTCCTGTCCACAGCTGTTCCTTAAGGAACACCTATACCAGCTGCTGGAGAGTATGCGAGAGCATGTCCTGAATCTGGCAGCCCTCACCCTGCAGCGCTGCCTCCGTGGCTTCTTCATTAAGTGGCCATTCCGCTCTCTGTGCTACAAGATCATCCTGCTGCAAAGCCGGGCCCGTAGCTACCTTGCCAGGGGAGGCACAGAAAAGGCAGGATTCCTAGGAGACCTATGGTCAGGCTCGGGAGAGGTCACGCCTGAACTTGGGTGGTGAACTCCCTATCCCTGGAAGCATGCAAGCTGAGGGTGGAGGCATCTGCAGGAGAATGATCAGATTCTCTGTGTCTCTGCTTTTGAATGCCCTTCCCAGCTAACCCCAGGCCCTTGTGACTGGTGGGTGGGAATCCATTCGGCCGAGAGGGGCCTTACCCTGCATTTCAGGGAGCTGAGATTATAAGCTGTTGGGAAATAAATTATTCGGGCAGGTTTAATCCAGGCCTTGCTACTTAATTTGCTGTGTGACCTTGGCAAAGTCACTGCACCTCTCTGAGCTCCAGTTTCCCTTTGTGCCAAAGGACCCCAAGAGTGAGATGTGGGCACTGGCTCCCAGGCCAGGCTGGCAAGGGCCTCTCTACCTCTTGGTCACCCTGTCACCCTGTGGCCCCAATCCCTGACCTCCCCACTCCCCCAACCCAGGCAACGCTATCAGCAGATGAGGAGGAGTCTGGTGAAGTTCCGGTCCCTGGTACACGCATACGTGAGCCGCCGACGCTATCTCAAGGTATAGGCCCTACCCTGTCTGGGTCCAAGGGGACGGCAGAGAAGGGGAAAAGGCACTCAGCACCCAAGAGGAGACCATTAGCCTCAGGCAGTCTTGGGTTCAAATTCTGCCTCTGCCACCCACTAGCTCTGTAACCTTGGCCATTGTCTATCCTCAATTTTCCCATCTACCCCTTGGGATTGTGGAGAGGGTTAAATGAGATGTTGCATTGAAGGATTTGGCCTGGTGCTGGGTTCACATTGGGGTCTTCAGGAATTGAGGGCCATTAGAATTTGGCGACCTGAACGTCACTGGGTATGGTTTTGCTCTTACCTTCATGTCTTGACCTACTGTCATGTAAACCAGCCACCAGAAAGACAAATGCAGTTCCCAAAGCAATGAAGCAGTAGGTAGCCTTCACTGAAGGTGGCTCTACAGAGGAGGGCTTCCCATGACACAGTGCTCAGCCACCTCCCAGAAATCCTCCTTGTGTGTCTCTTTCCCAGAGTTTTCCTCCCTCCGCCTTTTGCCTCTGTCTCTCTCTTGCTCTCTCCTTTTCCCTCCCTGTTTCTCTGGCCAACCTCAGCCTCCCACCCCACCTGTGGAGTGGGGCAGTCACCTCCACACAACAGGCAAGCTGCCCCCCCTTGCTTGAGTGTGGCCGCCTTGCGTAAGCTGGCCTGGCCTGCCTGGGTGCCCGTCGTCGCCTCTGCCTGCCACTCCCCACCCTGACATCTGCTCTCCTGAAGCTGAGGGCAGAGTGGAGGCGCCAGGTGGAGTGGGCGCGGCTGTGGGAGCAGGAGGTGGGTGCGGGTCTGGGTGGCAGCAGGGCCAAGGAGGGAGGCTGGCAGGTGGGGATGTGGCAGGCCTGTCCCTGTCCCATGCACTGTCCCTCTAGGAGCTGAGCAAGCAGAAGGTAGTCGCTGTGGGGCACCTGGAGGTACCGGCTGAGCTGGCTGGGCTCTTGCAAGCAGTGGCAGGTGGGTCAGCACCAGGCGGGGGGAGGGCACAGGCAGATCAGAGCAGGCACCGCATTCCCTCCTCTTTCCACAGGCCTCGGGCTGGCCCGGGTGCCTCGGGTGGCCCCTGTGCAGACTCCTCGGCTCTAGGCTGAGCCCCGTGTCACACTGGCCCTGGACATCAACTATCCTATGGCCAAGTTTGTCCGGTGCCACTTCAAGGTAAGGGCTGGCTGAAGTCCAAGGCTCCCTGGCTGATAGGCGCTGACCAATTAGAATGGACACTGTCCTTGCCCTGGGGCAGACTCCCGGCTGTGCCCTGTGGTGTTGGGTATGAGCCTTTTAGTTGCTGGATCATGGGGAATCTGGGAGATTCCTGGGGTCTGGATAGCAGTGGAGAGCCCTCAGGGGCTCAGGCAGGGCTGTTTACCAGCAACCAGTCTGGAAATATTTCAGAAATTGAACAACTGGTGGAGCCATAGTACGTCAGCCCAGCTCTGATTTCCTCCCCTCGAGATGAGGGTTTATCCTGTCCCTACCGCCGATTTGCTGAGGGCCACTCTGGTGGCCCCTCACCAGCCCTCAGTTTCCCCATCCATACACTGAGGACCAAAGCCCCTGCCTCATAGACCTTGGAGCCCCATGTGGCACAGAGCAGTGGGTCCAGATGTGCCTGTCAGTCCTGGCTCTGTCTGCTCATGTGCCTGCCCTGTGCCCTAGGAACCTGCCTTTGGGATGTTGACAGTGCCCCTGAGGACACCCCTCACGCAGCTGCCAGCCGAGCACCATGCAGAGGCCGTGAGCGTCTTCAAGTTGGTGTGGGGTCTGCCCCAGCCCACCTTCTGATTCATAGCCCCTGGCCCTGAAGCTGGGCCATGAGGCTCCAAGTCTTCCCAGCCCTCCCCAAGCCCAACCCATGAGCCCCACACCTCTACCCCAAAGGACAGACTTTTATGTCAGAGGGGGAAATCTGGCTTCCTCTGTGAGGACTAGTGGCTTTTCTTCTCCCAGCCATCTTCCTGGCAAAAAAAAAAAAAAAAAAAAAAAATGGCCATCTTGGAGCCTCTCAGGGACACCAAGAAGAGACCCAGATCTTCTCCTTAAGGACTTCTCAGTCTGAAGGGGAAGGCAGAGTTGACCCAGCCAGTGACCACCAGTATGGACAGAGGGAAGCACCAAGGCTAGGGAGTCTGATGGGGCCACTAATTCAGCCCCGGGCAGGGCCAGAGAAGGCTTCGTGGAGGAGAAGGCATTTGAGCTGGAGGGGAATTTGCCAGGCAGGGAGAGTGGAGAAAGTACACAGAGAAGAGGAAATTGGTGTGGTCAGAACGGAGTCAAGAGGACAAGGGTGAGACTGGCCAGTGAGGCCTTGATGACAGACCCAGAGCTTAGATTTCATCCCAAGGCAATCTAGGCAGCCAAGGCAGGTGCTTCCATGGGAGGGACGTGGTCATATCCGAATGTTAAAAGGAACCCTCTGCGGCCTAGATAGAGCAGGAGGTGGGGGCTGGCTGGAGGCCAGGGGTGCAGGGAGGGGGCTAGGGCTGCATGGGGAGCTCTAGAAGGTTCATGAACAGGAAAGATGACACATACTTTGGATCTTTAGTTTTCCCATAGTTGAGGTAAACTGCCTGGTCATTTGGCATAGAATATGGCAGTTGTAGGCCAGGCACGGTGGCACACACTTGTAATCCCAGCACTTTGGGAGGCCAAGGCAGGCAGATCCCTTGAGTCCAGGAGTTTGAGACCAGGCTGGGCAACATGGTGAAACGCTGTCTCTACTAAAAATACAAAAATCAGCTGGATGTGGCTGCATGCGCCTATAATCCTAGTTACTTGAGGGGCTGAGGTGGGAGAATCACTTAGGCCCGGGGAAGTTGAGGCTGCAGTGAGCTGAGATCCCGCCACTGCACTCCAGTCTGGGTGACAGAGACTCCATCTCAAAAAAAATTATATATATATAGCAGTTATATTGTAATATGAGGGACATTTACATGGGCAGGGGCACACATGGGAGAGACATGAGAGGGATGCATGTTGCAGGGTGGGGACTGGAAGGAACAACTTTCTGAGATGCCCAGGAGACTCTGTTCGTGGCCCAGATCCTGCGCTTCATGGGCGACCCCCACCTGCATGGTGCCCAGGAGAACATCTTCGGGAACTACATTGTGCAGAAGGGGCTGGCGGTGCCTGAGCTGCGGGACGAGATCCTGGCACAGCTGGCCAATCAGGTGTGGCACAATCACAATGCCCACAATGCTGAGCGGGGCTGGCTGCTGCTGGCCGCCTGCCTCAGTGGCTTTGCACCTTCCCCGCGCTTCAACAAGTACCTTCTCAAGTGAGTGGGACTGGATAGGGGCTGGGACATGAGGGACGGTGGCACCAGCAGTGGAGCCCAAGGCAGGGTCTTAAAGGTCAGGCCAGGAGTCAGATCTCTATGCTGGGAAGCTCAGGCATGGAGGCTGGCCAGGGCTGCTCTGTGTTTCTACTGGGCTCAGAGCAAGAAAGGAGGGCAGGCCTTCACTGCAGGGGCTAGGAGTTAGGTCAGACTGGATGAGGGACTTCCAGAACTCAGAGTGGGACAAGACCAGCGTGTGGAGAATTTGGAAAAGAGCATTGACCTCTCACAACATGAGAGTTTAGTGGGGTGGTTAGGAGCATGGATACTGGACTCAGACAATCAGGGTTCAAATCCCAGCTCAGTCATATATGAGCTGTGTGACCTTGGGTAAGTTACTTAACCTCTCTGGGCTTCAGTTTCCTTATATATCAAATGGGGGTTATTCTTTTATAGTTTATAAGTGTGATGATTGAGTTTTCATGCTCAGGCTTGAGATGTGTCACCCTCAAACCTTGCTAAAACATCAGCACAAGACCAGGCGCAGCGGCTCAGGCCTGTAATCCCAGCACTTTGGGAGGCCAAGACGGGAGGATCGCTTGAGCCCAGGAGTTCAAGACCAGCCTGGACAATGTATTGAGACCTTGTCTCTGCAAAAAATTTAAAAATTAGCCAGGCATAGTGGCACACGCACGTAGTCCCAGCTACTCAGGAGGTTAAGGCAGGAGCATTGCTTGAACCTAGGAGGTTGAGGATGCAGTGAGCCAGGATCATGCCACTTACACTTCAACCTGGGCAACAGAGCAAGACCCTGTCTGATGTTTAAAAAAAGATAGCACAATGATAATACCTACTTCATAGGCTCTTGTGCAGAGAAAATACATAAACACACGTGAAGTGCTTAGAACAGAGAGGGGCACATGGTAGGTGCTATGTGGGTATAACCATCACAATGATGTCACCCTGCTGGGTGAGAAGGATGATTTGCAAGGAAATCGCTCAGGCAGGCCCTGGGTGTGAATCTCAGCTCTGATACTTACCTGCTGTGTGGCCTGAGACAAGTCACTGCCCCTCTCTGAACCTGTTTCTCCCCTATAATTTGGGGATGGCAACAGAACCCACCTAACAGGGTGGCTGTGAGTTACACAGTGTACAGAATCTTGCTTAGGCCAGCATGCAGCAAATGGACATCACCTGGCCAGTCTTGTGACTCTGTGGCAGCCGACAGCAGGGTACGGCCCTTGCTGGTGTGCCTGCCTGGGGCTTTCCTGAGGGCATGGTGCTAGGTTCCCTCTCTAGCTACTGTGGGCCTGCACCAGTGCTGCTCTTGGCCAGGCTTAGCTGCAGGAGATGTAGGATGTGGGGGTGAGGGAAGCATGAGGAATGACTGGTAGGGATTGGGCTCATTGGGCCTGGGTTGAGTTGAACCCTCAGCTGTCCCTTTTATAGGTGAAAACTTGGAGGAGAGGCTCAGAGAGGGCAGATAACCACCCAAGGTTGCCCTGTGAGAGAATGGAGACAGACTTCTGGTTGTTGCCCACACCCAGCTGCAGACCCCATCCTGTCAATGACATTTTGTTCCAACAAGCTGGAACCTCTTTGGCCTATCCTTGGACCTCTGTGCTGGCCTGAGATACTTCTGGACTAGCCTGGGACCCTTTCAGTTTAGCCATGGGACTCTAAACTACCCTGAGATCTTTTGTAGGCTAGCCTGGGACCCCTTAAGTGCAGTCCCAGAGCACTGGACTCTAGCCTGGGACCCTTCTGAACTAGCCTGGAGCCTTTTCAGCCTCACCTTGGCGCTCTGGAATAGCCTGGGCCTTTCTCAGACTAGCCTCAGAATTTCCTACCCCCACCCCCCAGCCCTCAGCCCCTAGCTAGCTTCAGATCCTTCCTGATCCTGGCTCCAACCCCCCATCATGTTTGTGTCTGATTATGGGCGGAATGGCTTTCAGGCTGTGTGTCAGCACCGCCTCATGCAGGCCATGGGCCGGGCCCAACAGCAGGGCTCGAGGGCTGCCCGCACCTTACCCCCGACCCAGCTGGAGTGGACAGCGACCCATGAGAAGGCCAGCATGGCGCTGGACGTGGGCTGCTTCAGTGGTAAGCTGCCTTCCCCCACCTCAGTGAGGGCAGTGGGAGTCAGCAGGGCCCGGTGAGCCCCGGGGATGGCAGAAGCCACTGGATGTTCTGGAGCTGGGGAGGGGCCTTCTCAGATGTGGCTCTGCGTGAAAGTCTGTGTGTGGGGGTGGGACCTGGCCCAGGAAAGGGGAGCCAGGGAAGTGAGGCTACAGATACAGGAAGACTGAAAGGAAGAAGCAAGCAGGGAGGCACAGCCAAACTGGACTCAGATGCTCCAACCTGAGCCCGGCACCTGCTGCGCCCCAGGTGACCAGTTCTGCCCGGTGCACTCCTGGAGTACGGGGGAAGAGGTGGCTGGAGACATTCTGAGGCACAGGTTGGCTCCTAGGATGCCCTCCCAGCACACTCTTATGTACCTGGAATGTTGTGGGGGGAGGTCAGATCCCCCAGAGGGTCCCATAGGGTCCACTCTGTTCATGTTTAGGGTCTGGCTTATAACCCAGGATCTCCCCAGGTAGTGCCTGACGACTCTGTCCCTCATTTCCATTCCTGTGCATGCCATCACCAGGGGGCTGGCAGATGGCTGGCGCGGCTGGACCGTGGCCATGAAGAATGGTGTCCAGTGGGCAGAGCTGGCTGGCCACGACTACGTGTTGGACCTGGTGTCGGACTTGGAGCTGCTCAGGGACTTCCCTCGACAGAAGTCCTACTTCATTGTGGGCGCAGAGGGGCCTGTAGCCAGCAGGGGAGGCCCCAAAGTGTAGGTAGCTATGGGGGATCCACTCACAGATGGCCACTCCCAGGCAGAAGGCCTGCCCCTCCCAGCTGCTGGGACAGGCTGAGCCCTGAACTTAGACTTCAGGTTCTTAAGGAGGTAGAGTTCACCAAAGGATCCTGCTTTTAAAGGGAAAAAGCCACCAAATACCAGGGTACAGAAGAAAATTTGGGGGATTCTGGGATCTCTCTGGGGGTCAGTAGCTCCACGTTTCTTTTCCCCACAGCGTGTTTGGGAACAGCTGGGACTCGGATGAGGACACGGCCACTAGACCCCAGCCCCAGGAGCACATGCCCAAAGTACTTGACTCTGATGGGTACAGCAGCCACAATCAGGACGGTACAAATGGGGAGACTGAGGCCCAAAGAGGGACAGCAACCTACCAAGGTCAACCAATAATGGCTGCTGTCTCTGGTGGGGAGGGAGACTTAGAGGCTGTGTGGGTGGAAATCATCAAGAAAAAATAACTTGACACCTTTGTGCCTTCCCCTCCAGAGTCAGACAGTCTTGGAGAGCCTGCTGTGCCCCACAGGGGGCTGGACTGCTACCTGGATAGCCTCTTCGACCCTGTGCTGTCCTACGGGGATGTGGTAGGGATGGTGTGGGGTGGGTTATTTGCAGACAGCAGGCGCAGCATGTACACCCAAGTCACACACTTGTACAGGGTGACCTGAGAGCTTCTCACAGCCAGGGTCATGGGGTGGTGTGTCCCATCTGGGTGTCTGCTGGAGGCTGGACAAAGGATAAGGGTCTCTTCACAGCTAGAGATGCTCTTGGCTGATCCTGGAAGGACTCACAGTTAGAAGTGCACCTCTAGCAAGGCGTGGTGGCATGCCTCTGTAGTCCCAACTACTTAGGAGGCTGAGATGGGAGGATCATTTGAGCCCAGGAGTTTGAGGCTGCAGTGAGCTGTGATTGCACCACTGTGCTCCAGCCTGGGCAACAGCGAGACCCTATCTTAAAAAAAAAAAAAAAAAGGGAAGAAGTGCACCTTTGGTGGCAGCCAGCCCCCCCGGGGCCACTAAAATATCTCAATCTGGATGGAGTTGAATGACCTTGGTCCCCGGGTCTTCTGGCCCCAGATCTCACGAGACCCCTCAGGTACCCTTACTCACTCTGGAAATTCCAGAACCCACCCCACCCCCACTGCCCCTGGCATGATATGCAGCCCTGAGCAGGGCACAGCCCCTCCTTTACTCCTCTGGGGAAGAGGGGATGGGTTGGGGGCTCATATGGTTATGGAGACGACTGGTTGGGATGCCATAGGGGTAAAGGCTGAGCATACAGCAGACACTGAGCCAGTGGGAGGCTGCCCCCTCCCACCAGAGGGTGGGGAAGAGGCCAGTGTCAGGTGCCTGTTGCCATGGAACCTTGTGAGTACAATGAGATGGTCACTCGAGCCACCCACTGCCCCCAGGACCTGGAGAAGCCAACAGCCATTGCCTACCGCATGAAAGGGGGAGGCCAGCCCGGTGGAGGCAGCAGTAGTGGTACTGAAGACACCCCCAGGAGACCCCCAGAGCCAAAGCCAAGTAAGTGCCTCCCCAGGGTGGTTCCAGGGTTGGGCAGGGCCAGAGCCACTTGCTAGTGTGCTAGAATGGAGGCAGCCACAGCATGATGGGGGGTGAGAGGACAGGGAGGAGGGCTTCTCCAGTGCCATCTGTGCCTTCTGCCCCCTCCCCTCAGTCCCAGGCCTGGATGCCTCCACATTGGCTCTGCAGCAAGCCTTCATCCACAAACAGGCCGTGCTGCTGGTGAGTGAGGGAGGGACTGCTGGGGGGTGGAGAATGAACCTGCCTGGTGACCACTGCCACCTCTCCCCAGGCCCGGGAGATGACCCTGCAGGCCATGGCACTCCAGCAGCAGCCCCTGAGTGCTGCCCTGAGATCCTTGCCCGCAGAGGTGAGCCTGGCCTGCCCAGGGTGCAGGGGTTGCTTGGAGACGCAAGCTGTAAAGAGGAGCGCTGTGCTGCTCCAGGGCACTGTTGTGCCTCTCTGAGCCCAGGAGCTCCACAACCCATCTTTGACAGAGATCTGGGGTCCCAGAAAGCAGCCTGGTATATCGCAGGCAGCCCACCCTCACGTCCTGTTCTCCACAGAAACCCCCAGCACCAGGGGCACAGCCGAAGTCTGTAGGCACCGGTCCCCCTGCCAAACCCGTGCTCCTGCGTGCCACTCCAAAGCCCTTGGCCCCAGCCCCTCTGGCCAAGGCTCCAAGGCTCCCCACCAAGCCTGTGGCTGCCCCTGTTCTAGCTCAAGATCAGGCTTCTCCAGAAACCAGTGAGTGCCCTATCCCAGCCTCTGGGGCTTCCCAGGACAGGCCTGCTGGTGTGGTTGTGCCCCTTGTGGCCTCACCCTGTTTCCACCACGCCCCTTGCCCACAGCTTCACCCTCCCCAGAGCTGGTCCGGTACTCTACGCTCAACTCTGAGCACTTCCCACAGCCCACACAGCAGATCAAGAATATTGTCAGGCAGTACCAGCAGCCGTTCCGGGGAGGCCGGCCCGAGGCCCTCAGGTCAGCACTGCCCCTGCCCCCAGCCCTCCAGCCCCTTCACTGTGCCTGAGTGCCCATCATGGCCCACCAGCTTACCAGTTGAAGCGCCCTGCCCAGCTCCTGTTAGGGAGGGAGTTTGTTTATACTGATGCGTCCAGATGAGGCCTTGCTGTTGTCTAGGTTGTGCTGTAGGACTTCAGGCCAGTCTCTGCTTCTCCCTGGATTCTCATTTATAATGAAGGGGGGTGGTGGAGGAGGAGGAAGTTCCCTACTGTCAAACTATGTGATGGGAAGGGGAGACTCAGTGTCAACCCACCACAGTACTCCAATGCCCACAGGAAGGATGGCGGGAAGGTGTTCATGAGGCGGCCAGACCCTCACGAGGAGGCCCTGATGATCCTGAAGGGGCAGATGACTCACCTGGCAGCTGCACCTGGCACCCAGGTGAAGGGGGAGGGTGGGGCTGGGCCCAGGTGGAACAGAAGACAAAGAGGGGCCTCAGTGATCCTCAGAAACCAGCTACCCCTATAAGCTGTGGCCCTGCCACTGCCCCTCCACAGGGCCTGCCTGTTGCCCCCTGAGCAGTCTCTTTGGGGTGGGACAGGTGTCCAAAGAGGCCGTGGCCCTGGCGAAGCCGGTGACCAGTGCACCAAGGCCATCCATGACACCCACTTCAGGTGAGAGGGCCAGGAGGGAGGGAGGGGAGGGTGTCCAAGTATATGAGGAAGTCTGTGGGTACAGGTGAGCGTGTCGGTGGAGTGTGTGTGTCTATGTCCCTGAGCCCCTGTGTACATCTTGTGAGCACATTGGTGTAATTATAATGTCAACACTTAAGTAGCACAGATCTCAGGCCAAGCCCATCCTGGCCTCATGTAATCCTACCAGAACCCTTCAAGGTAGCACTGTTGTTCCTACATGTTGCAGATGGGGAAATGGAGGCACAGATAGGTTAAGTGGCTTGCCTAAGGTCACACAGCTCAAAAGTGGCAGACCAGGGATATCAGCTCAGGCCTCCTGGCATCACAGTTGAAGCCCTAACCTCTACACCCTTTGTCTCTCGGCAGCTACAGTGATCTTAACAGCTATAAAGCAGTTCCCATCCTGCCCCTGGCAAAAACCCTCTGATGGCTCCTACAATAAGCTCCAAATTCCTCACCGTGACCTATGAGACGCGACATGATGCGCCCACCTCCCCAGCCTCATCTCCTCTCTTCCTCGCCTTGGCACATTCTGTTCCTCTCTGTTCTCAGAACACTCCGAGCCCACTCTTGCATGTTTCCTGTGCCTAGAATGCTCTTCCCCAAGACCTTTGCATGCCTGGCTCCTTCTCACCATTCACGTCACAGCTCAAATGTCACCTCTGTCACCTCGGCAAGGTCTGCCTAGATTGCTAGGAGTGAAGGACCTCAGAGACCAGCTCTCCAGGATCCACTCTAAACCACCCTGCTTTACCGTCACCCCAGCCTCGGGCACTGAGAGCTTTGTTTCTGAATGATCTGTGCCACCCACACCTGCCATGGGCACTAAACTCCAGGGCAGGGGCATTGCTTACCTTATTTGCGGGGCCATCTCAGCCTTTAGCCCAGACCTGTATACGATAGGTGTTTTGGCTGGGTGCAGTGGCTCACGCCTGTAATCCCAACACTTTGGGAGTCCGAGGCGGGTGGATCACAAGGTCAAGAGATCAAGACCATCCTGGCCAACATGGTGAAACCCCTTCTAAAAACACAAAAATTAGCTGGGCGAGGTGGTGGGCACATCCAATAGGTGTTTTTATGTGTTGAATGAAAGGCTGGGTCATGTGTGACCCTTGTGAGCAGCTGTTTCTGTGGACCGCTCCTGGGTCCCCTCCTCCACCCGCCCTGCCTCTCCCACTTCATCCTAAGAGGTGCCTGTGGCCGGGCTCAGTAGCTCATGCCTGTAATCCCAGCACTTTGGGAGGCTGAGGCGGGCGGACCACCTGAGGTCAAGAATTCCAAACTAGCCGGCCCAACATGGCGAAACCCCATCTCTACCAAACATACAAAAAATTAGCCGGGCGTGGTGGCAGGCGCCTGTAATCCCAGCTACTCAGGAGGCTGAGGCAGGAGAATCGCTTGAACCCAGGAGGCGGAGCTTGCAGTGGGCCGAGATTGCGCCACTGCACTCTAGCCTGGGCGACAACAGCGAAACTCCGTCTCAAAAAAAAAAAAAAAAAAAAAAAAATTAATTAAATAAAAAAGCGAGGTGTCTTCTCCTGACTCCCTGATACCCGCGCTCTCCAGCTCTGCTCTGCCCTCGCGATCGCTGCAGTCCCCTGAGTAACTCACGCAGACGCGCCTGCACCGCCTCATCAACCCCAGCTTCTACGGCTATCAGGACGCCCCCTGGAGGATCTTCCTGCGCAAAGAGGTGCCGAGCACGGCCGTAGCCAGGGGAGGGGCTGAAGCGGGGCAGAGGAGGGTCTAGGGCTTGGGGAGCGAGCCCAGGAGGACAGAAACAGGCCAGGCTGAAACCAGGGGTGGAGTTACAGCCAGGGCGGAACTGCATCTAGGGGGCGGGGCCGGGTGTGAAGCAAGGCCAGGGGGCAGTCGGACAGTACCCACTGAAGCCCCGCCCCTGCAGGTGTTTTACCCCAAGGACAGCTACAGCCATCCTGTGCAGCTTGACCTCCTGTTCCGGCAGGTGAGGTCCTGTCTCCCCTTTCTGCCTCAGTGAACTCAAAGATGAGCTAGCTGCAAAGCCTGCCTCTGCATGTTGGGTTTTGGGGTCCTTGACCGGGGTGAGGATGGGCAGCTGTTTTATTGAATCTCCCCCTCCCATGCGCAGGTTCACTGAGCCCACAGTTCAACCTAATCAGAGCCATAGTTTGTCTGAGCTAGACATGGCCCAGAGATCAAATATAAACCCTGTAAACCCCCCTGTATAGATTAGGAAACTGTGGCCTAGGAAGGGTGGCCTGGATTGTGGGGGTGAGGAGAAAGGAGAGGGCCCTGTAAGTGAGATCTGATTTACACAGATGACCCAGCTTACAGATGACCCCACTGCTGCAAAATGGGACCCCTCCCACATTGCCACTCACCCTAGTATAGTCCAGCCTGGGTCCCGGCTGGGGGAGTCCCATGTGCTGTCTGCATCACAGCCTGTTCCCACAGATCCTGCACGACACACTCTCCGAGGCCTGCCTTCGCATCTCTGAGGATGAGAGGCTTAGGACGAAGGCCTTGTTTAGTATCTCCGGGGAGGGGAGGCGTATTGATGGGGCAACCAGTCAGAGGCACAGCCAGCCCTGTCCTAGAGGGAAACTGAGGCTGACAAGCCCAGGCCCACCATCTCCCAGACATGTGCCTCCTTGCTCTGCTTCTCTGGCCTCTCGCATGGCCGGGCTGCATGTTTGGGGTTGGCAATGCCTGACACACTGTGTGTCCTGGCCATCTCATCCATTTCTGGGTTTCAGTTTTCTAGTATAGACACTGGTCAGATACCTTCTTGCTGGGTATCAGCCACCTCCCTCCCTGACATCCCCAAGATGGGGGCTGCCAGGGGAGTGGGGAGAGGGTCCTGACCAGACCTGGCCTCCCATAGCCCAGAACCAGCTGGACACACAGAGGCCTCTGGTAACGGAAAGCGTGAAGCAGGCCGTGGTCAGCACTGCACGAGACACCTGGGAGGTCTACTTCTCCCGCATATTCCCCGCCACGGTGCGAGCCCCTCACTTGCCCCCTACCTGTCCAGAGGATTCAGGGATGAGACGAGAGGATCCTCACATGCCCTTCATCTCTGCCCCAGGGCAGCGTGGGCACTGGTGTGCAGCTCCTAGCTGTGTCCCATGTGGGCATCAAACTCCTGAGGATGGTCAAGGGTGGCCAGGAGGCCGGCGGGCAGCTGCGGGTCCTGCGTGCATACAGGTGACCAGCAGGGGCGAAGTGGGGCTGGCTAGAGACTGGGGTACAGACTGGCATCGGCATTTCCTTCCTTTCTACAGCCACTTACCAAGTACCCCTGATGTGCTGGGCTCTGTGCCAAGCCATTGAAGCAAACCCATTTTAGAGCTGGGGAAACTGAGGCTCAGAGAGAGAAGTTGTTTGTCTCAGGTCACACAGGGGGAAGGGATTGAGCTAGGCACCCGCTCTCCTGCCCTCCTCCCAACCTGCACCGCAGCAGCACTGTGCAGAGGGGCGGCTGTGCTGGAAATGACCAAATCCTGATGCAGCTGGGGAGGGAACCGCTGCCAGCAGTGCCACCTTACTGAGTCCTCAGACTCCCTCCGCTGCTAGAAGTTCCTTTTGTCCTTTTTAACACGAAGATGGGAATAGAACCTTGCTAACTGGTTAGGTAAAAGCTGCATGCTTTGAAAGATGGAGAGAATTTGGTCAATGGGTGAAAGAGAGATTTGGGTAGGCACAAATCTAGATTTAGAGCTTGGACCAAGGGACAAAGGGTGGAGAGGGGCCTGAGTGTCAGCCCAAAGGGTGGTAGGAACTGAGCTGAAGCCACAGCCTGGGTCAGAGAGGGGAAGCAGGAAGCTTAGGGTCCTGTGGGAGCTGGCACAATGGGGCCAAGGCGGGGCTGGGCTTCAAATGGGGCAGGACAGGAGCAGAAGCAGCACAATAGGTGGAAGAAGGGCATCCCTCTGGCAGTGGAGTCATGCCACCGGCCCATCCTCCAGCTTTGCAGATATCCTGTTTGTGACCATGCCCTCCCAGAACATGCTGGAGTTCAACCTGGCCAGTGAGAAGGTCATCCTCTTCTCAGCCCGAGCGCACCGGGTCAAGACCCTGGTAGATGACTTCATCTTGGAGCTGAAGAAGGTAAGGATCTTCTCACAGATCTTCCTTCCACCCAGGCTGAGGGCCAGCAACAGGGCTCTCCCTGTTCCGGGGAAATATGACTGTGTCCATAGCCTTCTGTCTACCTCCAGGCCTTTGCACTGGCTGTGCCTTCCACTTGGAATACCCTTTCCCCCTTTTGCCTGCTCCTTCAGAAAACCTTTGCCAATGCCCCCTGCCGGGTGGCACAGCACCTCCCCTGAGGTCTGCAGCAATTGTACTCCTCACCCTGCTGCCTTGGCTGCATGGCCCGCCCACTGCATCTCAATCTCTTTCCATCCCCTCTGCCCACTCCTGACTGGCAGCCCCCAGGCCTAGGGCAGGTCATCTCTGTGCCCCAGGCCCGAGGAAGACTTCAGCAGGAAAGTCGGTGAGGGATTGAGTGGGGAAGGCCTATGTGTGTGCCCTAAAGTCCATCTGTGTCCCTCAGACTCACCTTCCAGCCCTTTCTTCCACCCAGAATGCCCTTCCCTCTTCTCACCTAATGAAGGCTCCCTTCCCTGATGAGTCAGGAAGGATGTGAGGAGCAGAGGTGGCCCTAGGCCTCTGGGAGTGGGGTGATAGGGCTGTAGCCCTCACCCTGTCCCTGGCTGACCCAGGACTCTGACTATGTGGTCGCTGTGAGGAACTTTCTGCCTGAGGACCCTGCGCTGCTGGCTTTTCCACAAGGGTGACATCATACACCTGCAGCCCCTAGAGCCACCTCGAGTGGGTCAGTGCCACTGAGGCACAGAGAATCACTTGAACCAGAGAGGCAGAGGTTGCAGTGAGCCAAGATCACATCACTGCACTCCAACCTGGGCAACAGAGCAAGACCCTGTCTCAAAAAAAAAAAAAAAAGGGAAGTGACCATCTAGTTTCCAGCAGAAGTACCTGCTGTGCAGAGTATTTTATTTTCTTTGAACCAACTTTTTAAACCTCAGAATGCCTGGGACTTTAGAAAGCAAGGAGGAGGATCCTTTCTTTTCCATTAGCAAGGAAACAGGAAGTGGAAGGAGGTAGCTGGACTGGCCCTCCGAATACTGGGAATGCCCAGGCTGGACCTAGCTGCAGGGGCCTCTGGCCTTTGTCAGCTTTCATGGTCTGATGACCCAGCAGTATTTGGACAGAGTGCTCTGCTGGATGGGGCAGTGGAAAGGAGCTGGGGTGGCATTCTTCTTCTGCCCCTTCCTGCATCTGTGACCTTTAACTTCTTTCAGTGTCCTCATCTGTGAAGTTGAGAATGAAAAATTCCTGCTCCAAGCTGGGTGCTGTGGCTCACACCTGTAATCCCAACATTTTCGGAGGTCAAAGCAGGAGGATCACTTGGGGCCAGGAATTCAAGACCAGCCTGGACAGCATAGCAAGACCTTGTCACTACAAATAATTTTTAATAAATTAGCCAGGCATGGTGGTGTGTGCCTGTAGTCCTAGCTACTCGGAAGACTGAGGCTGGAGGATTGCTTGAGGCAAGGATTTGAAGGCAGCAGTGTGCTGTGATCATGCCTGTGAATAGCCACTGCACTCCAGCCTGGGCAACCTAAGAAGGATCCTCTCTCTTTAAAAAAAAAAAAATCGGGGTCGGGCGTGGTGGCTCACACCTGTAATCCCAGCACTTTGGGAGGCCGAGGTGGATGGATCACCTGAGGTCAGGAGTTCAAGACCAGCCTGGTCAACATGGTGAAACCCCGTCTTTACTAAAAACACAAAAATTAGCTGAGTATGTTGGCAGGCACCTATAATCCCAGCTACTCAGGAGGCTGAGGCAGGAGGATCGCTTGAACCTGGGAGGCGGAGGTTGCAGTGTGCCAAGATTGCACCATTGCACTCCAGCCTGGGCAACAAGAGTGAAACTTTGTCTCAAAAAAAAAAAAAAAAAAAAATCCCTGCTCTGTCTAAGACAATCAATAGACTTGTTCTGGGGGTAAGGAAAGAATGTTAGAGAAAATGACAGACTCGAATATGATACTAATATGTGATTCTCCTGTAAAGTCCTGACGAGCCTCAGTCTTAAGACAAGTTTCTGGCTCCTGGTTCCTGTCTGACTCTCCTGCTTTTCTATTAGAAGCTTAACTGATTAAGAATCTCCTATGAAGTTTGTTGTTGAGACTAAAGGTATTTCTTCTTTAACTCGAGAATTGTATCAAATCAAGTAGGAGCAGAAGTGATAGCAAAATACAGGATTCCAGCCTTTGGGTTTGTGGAAGGAGAAAAGATACTAAAACAGAATATGCTCAACTCTCAGGTAGCCAAATACATTACTTAACTGGGTGCAGAACATAAACACTGAATTTCGTAAGGAAACCAGCAAGTGTGTTAAGGCATTGGAATGTTAACAGTGACTCCAAAACCAGTCATTTGGGTGATAAGAAGCTGCACAGAAATGGTAAGTAGCATTCGAAATCTTGAAGAAGTATACAGAAATGCTAATGGCATTGAGCTCTCCATCGGGAGCAAGTAGCCCTTCCTTTAGGAAGCCCCTGTGAGTCGAGAGCAGCAGTCAGCCTCCTTTGAGGAGGGGGCACTGACAATGGCCCTTCACTGGGGGCTAACCCAAGGGGAGCCCTAGGCTCTTAACAGAACCTCTGCAGATGGCGTGGCCTCGATGAGCACATACCCTCCCCAGAGTTGCCTGTTCCTGGTCGAGCAATAAATAGACCACGTTATGCTGCTGCAGGGGTGTTGAGTTAAAGCAAGTCCTGCTCAGGCCTTAGATGTAGAAGAATTCTTTTTAAATAATGTTTTTTAGTAGCTTTATTGAGATATATTCACGTACCATACATTTCACCCATTTAAAGTATACAGTTCATTGGTTTTTAGTGTATTCACAAAGTTGTGCAACTATGTGTTAACTTTTTTTTTTTTTTTTTTGAGATGGAGTCTTGCTCAGTCACCCAGGCTGGAGTGCAGTGGTGCTATCTCGGCTCACTGCAACCTCCGCCTCCTGGGTTCACTTCGTTCTCCTGCCTCAGCCTCCCAAGTAGCTGGGACTACAGGTGCCCGCCACCACACCCAGCTAATTTTTTTGTGTTTTTAGTAGAGACGGGGTTTCACCGTGTTAGTCAGGATGGTCTCGATCTCCTGACCTTATGATCCGCTCGTCTCGGCTTCCCGTGGTGCTGGGATTACATGTGTGAGCCCCTGCGCCCAGCTGATAACTTTTTTTTTTTGAGACAGAGTCTCGGTCACCCAGGCTGGAGTGCAGCGGTGTGATCTCACCTTACCACAACCTCTGCCTCCCGAGTTCAAGCGATTCTCCTGCCTCAGCCTCCGGAGTAGCTGGGATTACAGGCGTGCGCCACCTTGCCCAACTAACTTTTTTAATTTTAGTAGAGACAGGGTTTCGCCATGTTGGCCAGGCTGGTCTCGAACTCCTGACCTCAAGTGTCCACCCTCCTTGGCCTCCCAAAGTGTTGATATTACAGGCGTGAGCCACCGCACCCAGCCTCATAACTTTTAAAATTATAAGTCTAGTATATGGTTGCTGTAGATAATAGTAAAATGCAGAAAACTACGATGAATCTTTGAATAAATTTTGTACCTGTATTTGGGTTTTTTTCTTTTCCATTTATATTTGTTAAAATATCAATTTTTTATTTTTATTTTTATTTTTATTTTTTTTTGAGGGAGAGTCTTGCTCTGTCACCCAGGCTGGAGTGCAGTTGTGCGATCTCAGCTCACTGCAACCTCCACCTCCCAGGTTCAAGCAATTCCCATGCCTCAGCCTCCCGAGTAGCTGGAATTACAGGCATGTGCCACCACACCTGGCTAATTTTTGTATTTTTAGTAGAAATGGGGTTTTACCATGTTGGCCAGGCTGGTCTTGAACTCCTGACCTCAGATAAACCACCCACCTTGGCCTCCCAAAGTGCTGGGATTACAGGCATGAGCCACCGTGCCTGGCAAAAATATCAAATTTTTAATTTATTTTAATTAAACTATAATTTGGATTTTAGTCATAGTAGTTGCCTTCCTCACGTATACAATATGGAAAAGTATCTACTAAAATGGAGTTAGGCCAGGCATGGTGGCTCACGCCTGTAATCCCAGCACTTTGGGAGGCTGAGACAGGTGGATCGCCTGAGGTCAGGAGTTCGAGACCAGCTTGGACAACATGGTGAAACCCCATCTCTACTAAAAATACAAAAATTAGCTGGACGTGGTGGCAGGCACCTGTAATCCCAGCTACTCAGGAGGCTGAGGCAGGAGAATCGCTTGAGCCCAGGAGGCAGAGTTTGTAGTGAGTTCAGATCATGCCACTGGACTCCAATCTGGGCAACAGAGTGAGACTTCGTGTCAAAAAAAAAAAGGAGATAAGTGTCAAAAAAAAAAAAAAAAAAAAAAGGAGATAAATGGCCTCTTAGCTACCTCACATTCACAAACAAGCACAGCTTTTTTTTTTTTAATTTTTATTTTAGGCTTGGGTGTACATGTGCAGGTTTGATATATAGATAAACTTATGTCACGGTTTACCTATATAACTGTTGTGGAGATTATTTTGTCATCCAGGTACTAAGCCTAGTACTGATTATTTTTTCTGCTCTTCTCCCTTCTCCCACCCTCTACCCTCAAGTAGGCCCCATTGTCTGTTCTTCCCTTCTTTTTTTTTTTTTTGAGATGAAGTCTCGCTCTGTTGCCCAGGCTTGAGTGCAGTGGTGCAATATCTGCTCACTGCAACCTCTGCCTCCCAGGTTCAAGCAGTTCTCCTGCTCAGCTTCCCAGGTAGCATGTACCACCACACCAGGCTAAATTTTTTTTGTACTTTTGGTGGAGATGGGGTTTCACCATGTTGGCTAGGCTGGTCTCTAACTCTTGACCTCAGGTGATTTGCCTGCCTCAGCCTCCCAAAGTGCTGGGATTACAGGCGTGAGCCTGTTGTTTCCTTTTTTGAGCCCGTGAGTTCTCATCATTTAGCTCCTACTTAAAAGGGCGGTATTTGGTTTTCTGTTCCTGCATTAGTTTGCTAAGGATAATGGCCTCTAGCTCTACCCATGTTCACACAATGGGTGTGACAAAGATCATGACAAAGACATGATCTCATTTCTTTTTATGGCTGCATAGTATTCCTTGGTGTATATATACCATGTTTTCTTTATCCAGTCTGTCATTGATGGGCATTTAGGTTGACCCACTTTTTACTATTGTGAATAGTGCTACAGTGAACATTTGCATGCATGTGTCTTTATAGTAGAATGATTTGTATTCCTCTGGGTATATACCCAATAATGGGATTGCTGGGTCGAATGATAGTTCCCGTTTTTAGCTCTTTGAGGAATTGCCACATTGCAAAACAGAGCTTTAAAGTTTGTTTTTATGCCTTCTGGAAGTGAAATTCTAGAAACGTAAAGAACAAATATGAAATAACATTCCTTTTGCACTTTTGAGCCATCCGTCAGTCAAGAGAGGCGACCTTTCCGGGGAACCCAGCAGCTTTCAGGGGGTACCTGGGAGCCCAGCCTTTGGGGGCCATGGGCAGGCCCCCCACTTACTCATTACTTGGGTTTGGAAGGGTTGGAAGCTCCAGCTGAAGTTATGTTAGACTTGTGCTTAACTAGGGAGACAGGTCACACATACCAAAACTCACAAAAACAAAAGTGCCAGTTTTTGTCACAGAAGGAGATTCCCGTATGTTCCAGAAGTTCCTGTTGACTTATCGGCCAATTGAATGTTAATCCCTCAGAAGACAGGTCTACATGGAAAGTCATGGTACCCATCACCAGACAGTTTTGGGTGAGCCTGGAATCAATGAGAGCTTTAGTTGGGGGACTTAAATGTCTAACAACAGCGAGACCCACCACGGGATGCCCACTCCTGCTTTTGCTGCCTCTCTTACTCATTTCTCGATATCCTTTCTTCTGACATGGTTTTTCGTAAGCTCTATAAATTACCCCTCATTGGGCTGTAATAAAGTGCTTGAATTTCCTGTTCCTGCTCTGAGAATATTTTATCTTTTCGGTGACTTCTGTACACACTGAATCTCATTTATTAGGTATTTATTTTATTTAATTCTCAAAGTTTGAGGGTACTCTGTGGTCACCCTGATATACTGCCTAAAGTATGTTTACAAAGAAGTCAATGCAGAATTATTCATTAGGAAAACTAGTGATTTAAACCGTAAGTGTTTTAATCATATTAGGACCTCCTCCCCACCCCTCCCTTTTTTACAAATAGAGACCGGGTCTTACTATGTTGCCTAAGCTGGTCTTGATCTCCTAGGCTCAAGTGATCCTCCTGCCTTGGCCCCCTAGAGTGCTGGCATTACAGGTGTGAGCCACCAGGCTTGGCCTTGTATTAAAACTTCTTTATCATTTCATCCTATCCCTTTCAAGGAAGTTCAGAAAAAAGATTAAAGCTTGAAACTCAGAAAAATAGTATAAACAGTTTCTAGTTGGCTCATGCCTGTAATCCCAGCACTTTGGGAGGCTGAGCGGGTGGATCACGAGGTCAGGAGTTCAAGACCAGCCTGGCCAAGATGGTGAAACCCTGTCTCTACTACAAATATAAAAATTAGCCAGGCGTGGTGGTGGGTACCTGTAATCCCAGCTACTCGGGAGGCTGAGACAGAGAATTGCTTGAACCCAGGAGGCAGAGGTTGCAGTGAGCCAAGGTTGTACCACTGCACTCCAGCCTGGGCGACAGAGCGAGACTCCACCTCAAAAAAAAAAAAAAAAATAGCTTCTAGTTTAAAATCTCAAATGCAAGTGCTGATTTATTGAGAAATTTTTTCCTTAGTAGTCTTCCCTAGAACAGATTATAATTAAAAGTTAGTTTATACCGGCTGGGTGTGGTGGCTCACGCCTGTAATCCCAGCACTTTGGGAGGCTGAAGCAGGTGGATCATGAGGTCAGGAGGTCAAGACCATCCTGGCTAACACTGTGAAACCTGTCTCTACTAAAAATATAAAAAATTAGACAGGCCTGGTGGCATGCACCTGTAATCCCAGCTACTCGGGATGTTGAGGCAGGAGAATCACCTGAACCCGGGAGGCCGAGGTTGCAGTGAGCCAAGATCCCACCACTGCATTCTAGCCTGGGCAACAGAGTGAGACTCTGTCCCCACCCCCCAAAAAAAAAGTTAGCTTATACCTTAAAAATTAGGTTTACATTTAGGAAAATTTCTCCTCTCTCATTTTTTCAGTCTATGTATTTAAATATTTATGTGAAGAATCCAGCAACAGTGTTAGGATAGGGGGGTTGTGGGTTTGGGACAGTGTTAGATTTATCATATTTTAAGTTAAATGTTCAGGAAACAGATCCCCTCCACGGTGTCATCCTAAAGCAGGCCTCCTGAGTCACCTGCAGCGGTGGTGATGTTCTGTTTCCTGGGAGCCTCTGCGCCAGTGGCTTTTACTGTGGCAGCCTCTCTCAGGAAGGTCCTGCACTACATGCAGGCCAGGTTGGTAGATGTGGCAAAGCCATCAGAATGAGGTGTTTGATGCAGAATAAGAGGGGCTTACATCTGATCTGAAGGAAAAACGTGGGCCTTCTGCAGTACTCGACATTAGGACTGTCATCTGTGGTTTGCCAGGCCAGTGACGCTCATAACCATGCTCCTGACAGACACCAGGGGCTTGGCAAGGTAGCCTGAGAGGTGGGTGGTTGGTTGGTTTCTACAAATGCAGAGAAATTGTAGACTTTTTACGGTGTTAACTTTTTGTCTTATTAATCTTTTTTAAAATCATTGGTGCCTACTTATTAATGCATGAACAAAGAGCAATTAACAAAGCACCCAAGCCAGCACGTGGCTTCTTGTTTACATTTTCAACGGCGTGGTTTTTACATTCAGACACGATTTACATATGTTTTTCCTCATATAAATTGTTCTTAGTTCATATGTTTTTCCTCATATAAGTTGTTCTTAGTTCATGTGACAGAATTAAATGTATCCCTATATATCAAGGTATTCTAAGACTACCTTCAGGGACCATTTGTATAGTTCATTACTAGAAGTTTCTCTGAACATGTAGAACACTGAAAAAAAGTATTTACATTTTTTGGGACAGAGTTTCACTCTTATTGCCCAGGCTGGAGTGCAATGGTGTGATCTCGGCTCACTGCAAACTGCGCCTCCAGGTTCAAGCAATCTCCTGCCTCAGCCTCCCCAGTAGCTGGGATTACAGGCATGCGCCACCACGCCCGGCTAATTTTGTATTTTTAGTAGAGATGAGGTTTCTCCATGTTGGTCAGGTTGGTCTTGAACTCCTGACCTCAGGTGATCCTCCCACCTTGGCCTCCCAAAGTGCTGGGATTACAGGCATGAGCCACCGTGCCCAGCCAAAATAAAAGGTATTCTAGGCTGGGTGTGGTGGCTCACACCTGTAATCCTCGTACTTCGGGAGGCCAAGGCGGGTGGATCACCTGAGGTCAGGAGTTCGAGACCAGCCTGGCCAACATGGCCAAACCCCATCTCTACTAAAAATACAAACATTAGCTGGGCGTGGTGGTGGCCACCTGTAATCCCAACTACTCGGGAGGCTGAGGTAGGAGAACCACTTAAACCCAAGGTGTGGGAGGAGGTTGCAGTGAGCTGAAATTGTGCCACTGTACTCCAGCCTGGGCGACAGAGCAAGACTCTGTCTCAGGAAAAATAAAAAAGTATTCTACCCCAAAATCCACCCTGGAACCTTGGAGAATTGGTGTAAAAGGGACAAATGACTGAGCCAGTTGGAGAACCAGTGGCTTGAGGGAGCCTTAGCGGTAAACAGTGATTTTGGAGCCTCTTTGGGTCTAACCTTGGAAAGTAAAATCTACTAAGTTATGATCTGCTTTGTATGCTAGAATACTCAAAATTTATTTGTGGAAACATCCAAATTATTTTCTAAGAGACTAGCATGTAACAGCTGAAGTCAAAGAAGGGCTCTCTGCTGCTGGCAAAATCCAGGAAACCCTTCATTCTCTGGGTGATTTAGATTCAGGTCCATTGCTACAGCCTGTTGGCAAACTGGCTGGATCTAACTCTGGTTTGGATTGTCAGGTAGCAGTGTCTAGGTACTGGAAAGAAGTTAAAGAGAAGTTGATTCTTCCTTTGTTAAAAAGGTTAAAAACTCTCAGTCAACATCTTATTTTGATATTTGGATTTTTACCATAGGAATATCCAACCCTTACAACCTTCTTTGAAGGAGAAATAATCAGCAAAAAACACCCTTTCTTAACTCGCAAGTGGGATGCAGATGAAGATGTTGATCGGAAACACTGGGTGAGTAAATCTGATCTGCGCTGGGTCATCCAGGGGCTGCTAGAGAATTGAAGAAATGCTGGGAGCCACAGACCTTGTCCCTTATTGAGGATTACTGGGGCTTTGCAGCCAAGTAAAAGGTTGCACTGCACACAAACCTCAGTTGTTCCATCTTCCTTATGAGGAGAGTTTAAATACAATCTGTCCTGCTGCTTAAATAGCAAATGGTTGTCTGATGATAGCAACCCCAGAGTTCTAGCCAGAACTCTGCTCAGCTGTCAGAATCTTAAGAGTGTCCCCCATCCTTCTCACCTGTTTGTCCATCTTCTGTCCACTGTTCCTTTCAAATCACCTCTGCTTGGGGAAAACCCTGTGAAACGTGCAATGACGACCTCCGGCTTCGGGGCTGGCATGAGATGGAGATGATGTTGTGGGAATCTGCCCTCCCGCTGGCTTATCAGGGCAGAGCCACATCATTTCTTTTTATCCTGGCTCCTGACAGACAAGTATAGTCCTGTCTTAAGTACACCACTATAAATCCTGTTGCCCCCCTTTTTAACTGTCAAGTGTAGAGCATTCTCACTCAGCGGTAGTGAATGCTTCAAGACAACTCAGAGTTAGTGTCCTGGGATCTTTTCATTTGTTGTCATGTAAGTACCGTGTCTTCAAAAATCAGTTTCTCGGATGGGCGCGTTGGCTCGCGCCTGTAATCCCAGCACTTTGGGAGGCCGAGGTGCACCGATCACGAGGTCAGGAGATCGAGACCATCCTGGCTAACACGGTGAAACCCCGTCTCTCCTAAAAATACAAAAAATTAGCTGGGCGTGGTGGTGGGTGCCTGTAGTCCCAGCTACTCTGGAGGCTGAGGCAGGAGAATGGCGTGAACCCAGGAGGCGGAGCTTGCAGTGAGCCGAGATCGTGCCACTGTGCTCCAGCCTCAGCAACAGAGCGAGACTCCATCTCAAAAAAAAAAAAAAAAAATCAGTTTCTCAACCTGTCTAATAGCCTTTTGCTTTAGTTGACCATGGTGATGGTGAATTTTTGTTTAACATTGAAGAAGTTCAATGGGTTTACCCTCCATAAACCGACCAGAAATGGCTGTGTCAGTAGCAAAGATTCTAAAACTCGTTCTTCCCATTGCCTCTCACACCTGGATATCTAAACTCTCCCCTGGTTCTGGCACAGCAGTCTGTGGAGAGAACTCCCGCAGACCCTTGTCTTGAGTTCACCTCACTAGAGATCAGTTGCTTTGCTTACTAATGTTTTTTATTTTTTTATTTTATTAAAAAAAAAATTTTAGAGTTGGGGTCTTGCTCTGTCGTCCATGCTGGAGTGCAATGGCATGATTATAGCTCACTGTAGCCTCAGCCTCCTGGGCTCAAGTAATCCTCCCACCTCCTCACCCTGAGTAGCTAGAACTACAGGCATATGCCACCACACCCAGCTCATTTTCTTTTATTTTTGCAGAGACAGAGTCTCACTATGTTACCCAGGCTGGTCTTGAACTCCTGGTCTTAAGTGATCCTCCTGCCTTGGCCTCCCAAAGTGCTGGGATTATAGGTGTGAGCCACTGCACCCAACCTGTTTTTTTGGTTTTTCTTTTATGGGGTTTTTGTTTTGTTTTGTTCTGTTTTGTTTGGTTTTGTTTTGAGACAGAGTCTCACTCTGTCACCCAGGCTGGGGTGCAGTGGCGTAATCTCGGCTCACTGCAACCTCTGCTCACTGCAACCTCCGCCTCCCAGATTCAAGTGATTCTCATCTCTCAGCCTCTCAAGTAGCTGGGATTACGGACGTGCGCCACCGCGCCTGGCTAATTTTTGTATTTTTAGTAGAGACAAGGTTTCACCATGTTGGCCAGGCTGGTCTTGAACTCTATGCCTCAAGTAATCACCTGCCTTGGCCTCCCAAAGTGCTGGGATTACAGGCATGAGCCACCATGCCCAGCCCCAAGCTGTTTTTCACTTGAGTAAAAAAAGGAGATCTATGAAATACTGAAGTTCAGTTAAATTTAAATTTAAACTTGAGCTTTTTAAAGCGTTTTTTGAATTCTATACATTTTGATTGTTATAGCAAATGGACACTAAAAACTAGACAGTCATCTGTGTCTCTCTGTGATACAAGAGAATGCACAAGACCTGAGTATCCAGAAGGTTGGGGGAGCCCAAGTGGTGTATGCAGGTGCTGGGCACCAGCAGGTGGAGTTGGAAGGGCTCCCTGGTACCATCTGCGCCCACCCTTGCCCAGGGCTAGGCTCTTCCTGCATGGCTTGCTGCCTCACGAGATGGCTCCTTCCTCTCCTGTACAGCCCCAGAGTAGAAGGTTCTTCCTTGTAGTAAACCACAGCCTCTCTCCCATTCAACCCTATTTTCCATTTCATATTGGTCCTGCAAAAAGCAAAGTCTTTGAGGCCCAGTGACACTCAGTTTTAGGCTAGGTTGACTACAAATTAAATACTTGGAAGGCAACTCTGAATTTTCCCATTGACTTCCATTAGAACATTGGAAGATATCTGGGTCTGCAGACTCTGCTAGACTGGATTGAAACATTTTGGGTGAGAGAGGAACTAAGAAGGCCACCCTTGGTACTGGCATGTGAGGTGTGGTTGAGCCAGGGAGCTGAACCTATGGAGTGCCTCCTCCTCCAGCAGTTTGTGGCTGCTTTTGTAGTACTCAGCATTTCCCCTGACTTTCACCACTCATGGAGGACTCCCAGGTTCCCACATGGGACTCCTGGAGCTCTGTACTGCACCTGGGTTTGTCTGAGATTTACAATTTCTAATACACTTCACCTAGGCTGTCATTTTTTCATATAAACTAGAATCAGAGATATTGTATTGCATCCTCAGATTTTCCTGAGTGGTATTTAAGTTGCTATTATAGTGGTACTATAAAGTCAAGATTCCATATATTCAGTCTACATAGGATAAAAATGTCTATGTGACACCAGGAGTGGTGGCTCACGCCTGTAATGCCAGCACTTTGGGAGGCCAAGGCAGATGGATCACCTGAGGTCAGGAGTTTGAGAACAGCCTGGCCAACATGGTGAAACCCCATCTCTACCAAAAATATAAAAATTAGCCAGGCATGGTGGCGCACGCCTGTAATCCCAGCTATCAGGGAGGCTGAAGCAGGAGAGTCACTTGAACCTGGGAGGCGGAGGTCGCAGTGAGCTGAGATCATGCCATTGCACTCCAGCCTGAGCAACAAGAGCAAGACTTTGTCTCAAAAAATAATAATAAAATAAGTCTATGTGACAAAATCTATGACTTAATATCTCTGTATCTTGATTTTTTAAAGATGTTTTCTTATCAAATTAATACATGTTTATTTAAAAATATTTGAAAAAATAGAAAAGCTGGAGGAAAAGGAGTCATCTGTGGCAACACCTAAAACTAAAATAGCTGTTAACCTCTTCCTGAATCTCTTTTGGGTATACAGTGTATACTTGTTTTTTGTCTTTTTTTAAAAAATGGGATCATAAGATACAGTTTTGTAACCTATTCCTAATCTCCTGTTGTAAATGTAGAGTCGGCCCTCCATATATGTGGGTTCTGTATCTGTGGATTCAACCAGCCACAGTTTGAAAATATTTGAAAAAAAAAATTGCATCTGTACTGATGATATATAGATTTTTTTTTTTTTTTTTTTTGAGACAGAGTCTCACTCTGTTGCCCAGGCTGGAGTGCAGTGGCACAATCTCGGCTCACTGCAAGCTCCACCTCCCGGGTTCACACCATTCTCCTCCTCAGCCTCCCAAGTAGCTGGGACTACAGGCACCCACCACCACACCAAGCTAATTTTTTCGTGTTTTTAGTAGAGACGGGGTTTCATCATGTTAGCCAGGATGGTCTTGATCTCCTGACCTTGTGATCCGCCCGCCTTGGCCTCCCAAAGTGCTGGGATTACAGGCGTGAGCCACCACACCCAGCGGATGTATAGATTTTTTGTTCTTGATATTTTTCCCTGAACAATACAGTATAACCACTATTCACTTAGTATTTACATTGAATTAGGTATTATAAGTAATCTAGAGATGCTGTGAAGTATAGGGGAGGATGTGTGTAGGTTATCTGCAAATACTGCACTGTTTTATATCTGGGACTTAAGCATCTGCAGATTTTGGTATTCATGGGGGTCCTGGAACCAATCCCTCACAGATATCAAAGGACAAGGCTATCACGTGTTTCTAGTGTCTACTTAGTGAGCTGGCCCAAGCCCCTAGATCATACAGAGACACAAGCTTCACAAAGCCCTCTTCTCTGAGGCTGGGCAGGCTGTTTCTAAGCTGTTCTGCATGGCTCTTTTTGCCACTTAGGATTTACTTGCAGAGGTCTTCTCATTAATTGTTCTTAGCTTTCGTCTGTTTATTTTGTCCGTCTGTTCACCATTCCCAACCTTTGGCCTTTTCCTCAGCCATGTTAACAAGGCAGGTGTAGGGCAGTGGGGCCTCAGCTGGAGTCCAGGTATCTGCCCCAGGGTTGAGTCTGCATTCACTAGGGTGACCATAGGGCCCCATCTGTTACTTGGCCTTAGCTGCCCTTTTGGGAGCTGCGTCCCCAGCTGTCATGCCTTGGGAAGGTGAGTTTACCTGGGCACATAAGCATAGTTCTGAGAGCAGCCTCTCCTTCTCTCAGTCAATCAGCACACTCTCTTTTCTGCTTTCAGGGCAAGTTTCCGGCTTTTTATCTGTATGCAAAATCATTTAACTCAGATGACTTTGATTATGAAGAGCTGAAGAATGGAGACTATGTCTTCATGAGGTGGAAGGTAAGGTCCCACCAGGTGGCCCTCCAGACTCCCAGAAAGCCAGGCCCTGTACTGCACCTACATATCCACTCTAACCAAGAGCTCCCCATGTCCAGTGCTCGTCACAGCTGGTTGTCATGGCAAAGTCTTCATGGCAGGGTCTTTGCACACCTATAAAAAGTAGGCACAGATCCAGGGCACGCACTGGTTAACTGCTGATGTCCCAGACAGCTCCTCCTCGCTGTGCTTTTGGTGGGTAGCAAGTGGATTCGGGCCTAGGTGGCCGCCACTAACGTTGTCTTCTCCCTTTCCTTTCTCCCACCCAAGAATCTTGTTGAACCCCCAAGTTGAATCACTCCAAGTGTTCTGTGGATTCAAGGCAGAGCCAAACTTCCTTTGAATTTAGTCATCAGTTGTACCCAGGTCCCTCTACGGGCTTAAACACCGTCTGTGGGCCAGGTCCCCTCCACCACATCCTTTTCCCAGAACTCAGGAAAGTCTCACCTCCTCTACTTCCCTCCAGCTTAGGAAATGAGGGACCAGGAATGGGACATGGGTTTTTAACTCAGCAGACCTCAGAGAGCCCCACCTGACTGACTTGATGGATTGGCTTTTAGCTGCGAGGTCATTTGTGCTCCCTGCTTTGATAACGTGATATTTACAGCCCCAGAATAGCAAAATCAGGAAGGCAGTTTGTTAAATAACTTTGAGAACATATCAACCCCTAGTCCCCAGTCTGTAGGGAAAAAGTTGTTTTATCTTGAAATCTTGCCAGCTTTCATAAAGATGAATCATTTTGAGTTGCCTTTCCCGGTCCTTACTTTGCATCGCTAACCACTTTAAGAAGTGGGTATCGGCCGGGCGCAGTGGATCACACCTGTAATCCCAGCTCTTTGGGAGGCTGAGGCAAGCAGATCATGAGGTCAAGAGATCGAGACCATCCTGGCCAACATGGTGAAACCCCATCTCTATTAAAAAATACAAAAAATTAGCCGGGCATGTTGGCGTGCCCCTGTAGTCCCAGCTACTCGGGAGGCTGAGGCAGGGGAATCACTCGAACCTGGAAGACGGAAGTTGCAGTGAGCCGAGATCACTCCACTGCACTCCAGCCTGGTGACAGAGCAAGACTCCATCTCAAAAAAAAAAAAAAAAAAGAAATGGGCGTGGTGACTCACACCTGTAATCCCAGCACTTTGGGAGGTCAAGGCAGCCAGATCACGAGGTCAGGAGTTGGAGACCAGCCTGGGCAATATGGTGAAACCCCATCTCTACTAAAAATACAAAAATTAGCCAGGTGTAGTGGTGCACGCCTGTAATCCCAGCTACTTGGGAGGCTGAGGCAGGAGAATCACTTGAACCCAGGAGGTGGAGGTTGCAGTGAGCCAAGATCACACTACTGCACTCCAACCTGGGTGACAGAGCAAGACTCTGTCTCACCAAAAAAAAAAAAAAAAAAAAAAAAGTGGGGATCACCACTCTTCCAGTAGGTTGCCAGATGCAGAGAGTAAACAGGGAGCAGTATGCCCATGAGCTTGCCATCTAGTGGGAAACATGTCAGCTAAACAACCTGTTAAAGGAAGTTTATTGTTTGACTTTTATTTTGTTTGTTTTGAGATGGAATCTCTCTTGCCCAGGCTGGAGTGCAGTGGCACAGTCTTGGCTCACTGCAACCTCCATCTCCTAGGTTCAAGCAATTCTCCTGCCTCTGCCTCCCGAGTAGCTGGGACTACAAGTGTGCACCACCACGCCTGGCTAATTTTTGTTTTTTTTGTTTGTTTGTTTGTTTTTTGAGACAGTCTCACTCTGTTGCCCAGGCTGGAGTGCAATGGTGCAATCTCGGTTCACTGCCTCCCGTGTTCAAGCAATTCTCCTGCCTCAGCCTCCCAAGTAGCTGGGATTACAGGTGCCTGCCACCATGCCCTGCTAATTTTTTGTATTTTTAGTAGAGATGGGTTTTCGCCATATTGGCCAGGCTGGTCTTGAACTCCTGACCTCAGGTGATCCACCCACCTCAGCCTCCCAAAGTGTTGGGATTACAGGCTTGAGCCACCACACCCGACCTGAATTTTAAAATTAATTTTAAAAGCCATAATTTTAGAAGTTGAATAAGGAATGGGAGAGTGTCTTAAATTTGTTTAAAAAGCAATGGACTTGTTTTGCCTCCAAAGAATGTCTCAGGGTGGCTCATCTGTGGTCCTTTAGTAGACCACCTGAGGCCCTGGAGCTTCTGACCTCATCTCTCTGGGAAAGTAGGTGCCAGGACCTGGGTTTCCAGCTTTCAGCTCCAGCAGAGGTGGCAAGCTTGCCTCTCTCCTAAGGTCCCTGGTAAAGAACAGTACCGTTCTGACTGCTTTTCACAAGGCGTCAGGCTCTTGGAGGGGGTGTCACAGGGGCTACTGGCAACTGCTCTGCACTCAGAATGGTCCACAGACCTACAGAAGCGACTCACTGTTCTAGATGTTGTCAAGCATCTGGTGACAGTTCTGAGAACTGGAGCAGAAACTTAGCTCTTCCCAGGTTGATTGTCTGTGGTCTCTGAAAGATAGAAAGGCAGGCAGACAGGCAGGTGAGTAGGTATTGATTTATGTATTAGATGTTCCGACCATGGTCCTTCTCTGAATTGCTGATCCTAGTGAGCTCAAGACACAGTTTGTCACTTTAGTATATAGAATACTCCAGGAGCACATGGACACTTTTCAGAAGTCAGGCTGAGACCCCACGGGCCTGCCATCACCCAGCAAGTCTAGGTTAGACTATAAGAACGTATATTTTTCTCGAGTGGTCCTTAGAACCCCCTGATGCTTAACAGGAAGACCCCGTGGGTGGTCAGAGAATGCTGTCTGTTACTGACCCTCTTCATCTGTGTGCAGGAACACTTTCTGGTCCCAGATCACACGATCAAAGACATCAGTGGTGCTTCTTTTGCCGGGTTCTACTACATCTGCTTTCAGAAGTCAGCAGCCTCCATAGAGGGCTACTACTACCATAGGAGTTCAGAATGGTGAGGACCCCTGAGGACAGAGGCCACGGGGAGGGCTTGCTGCCCAGCTGGCTCTCCCTTGGCTCATCAAACCCAAAAGCAACATCTTAGCCTGTCTCTGTATAGATTCTGTGCTTTATTTGGATGCTGAGAGCTTATTTCAGTGATCTCAGTTGCTCATAATAAGGCCTTATCCCTATGCACAGAGCAGAGTAAATGAGATGAAAATGAAGTATGGGTGAAAGAACTCATTTCTAAGCACCCTTAAGCAATACTGTATTTTTGGCAATGTTTATCTCAATCTTGCTGGTTTTTATTTAATCCTTGCAAATTGAATTAGTAACTAAAATGTGAATTGATCCAGTGGACAATGTGAATTTTGCTGTCAGCAGCTTTTTAAATTTTGTGGCTGCATTCCTTAGAGTTGGTCCGACATGCACTTGATTTAAGGCTCGTGACCTGGGGGCCTGTGAGTGGACAGTCCTGCCCAGTGTGTCACCAACAGTAAAGGACTGAACTCTGCCTAAATGCTAACTTTTGCCACCTGTTGAGGGATTCTCCTGCCTCCTTGCTGCTTTTTAAGCACCTTGCTGTCCCTGGAGGGCAAACCAGATGATAAAATGCCTGATTTCCTCTCTGAAGGCAAAAATTCTTTCTTTCCTTTCCAGTATTTCACACTTTGTTATATGTGAAGTGATCCCACCCTAGACTCCTTGTTCAGTGGTAACGAAATTATATCTGCAAGTAAATGCCAGCCCTGTAGCCACGATTTTTAGGCTTTCAGTAATGGTTTTCATGCAAGTTTGTAAAGCTTTTTATAATCCTTTTTTAAAAATTACAGCTGGCCGGGCGCAGTGGCTCATGCCTGTAATCCCAGCACTTTGGGAGGCCGAGGCAGGTGGATCACGAGGTCAGGAGATCGAGACCATCCTGGCTAACACGGTGAAACCCTGTCTCTACTAAAAAACAAAAAATTAGCCGGGCGTGGTGACAGGCACCTGTAGTCCCAGCTACTTGGGAGTCTGAGGCAGGAGAATGGCGTGAACCTAGGAGGTGGAGCTTGCAGTGAGCCGAGATCAGGCCATTGCACTCCAGCCTGGGTGACAGAGCAAGACACCGTCTCAAAAATAAATAAATAAATAAATAACAGCTTTGGTCCGGGCACGGTAGTTCACGCCTGTAATCCCAGCACTTTGGGAGGCCGAGGTGGGCAGATCACGAGGTCAGGAGTTCGACACCAGCCTGGCCAATATGGTGAAACCCTGTCTCTACTAAAAATACAAAAATTAGCCAGGCGTGGTGGTACGCACCTGTAGTCCCAGCTACTCAGGAGGCTGAGGCAGGAGAATTGCTTGAACCTCAGAGGCAGAGGTTGCAGTGGGCCAAGATTGCACCACTGCACTCCAGCCTGGGCGACAGAGTGAGACTGCATCTCAAAAAAAAAGTGTACAAGTCAGTGATCTTTCGTATATTAATAGAGTTGTCTAACTATCAATTTTAGAACATTTTCATCACCATAAGAGGAAACCCCATACTCTTAGCCATTATCCCAGACTCCTTATCCCCTCTGAGCCCTGGGCAACCACTAGTCTTTCTCTTACATATGTATAGATTTGCCTATTCTGGGTATTTTATATAAATGGAATCCTACGAAATATGGCCCTTGCTTCTGGCTTTTTTCACTTAGCATAATGCTTTGAAGGTTCATCCGTGTTGTACCATGTATCAGAACTTTTTTATTGCCAATTAATTTTCCATTATAGGTATATACAACTTTTTTTTTGAGACAAAGTCTTGCTCTTGTCCCCCAGGCTGGAGTTCAGTGGCATGATCTCGGCTCACTGCAACCTCTGCCACCCGGGTTCAAGCAATTCTCCTGCCTCAGCCTGGGATTACAGGTGTGAGCCACCATGCCCGGCCGGTATATACAACATTTTATTTATCCATTCATTATTTAGTGGACACTTAGATTGCTTCCATTGCTTAGCTCTTGTGAATAATGCTGCTGTGAACATGGGTATATCTGAGTTCCTGCTTTCAATTCCTTGGACATATACCTAGGAGTGAAATTGCTAGGTCATACAGTGTTGCTATATTTAACTTTATGAGGAACTGCCAAACTGTTTCCCACAGCAGCTGCACCATTTTGCATTCCTGCCAGCGTGTATGAGGGTTCCAGTTTCTCCACATCCTCCCTGGCACTTGTTATCATGTCTCTTTAATTATAGCTACCCTAGTGGATGCGAAGCAGTATTTCATTGTAGTTCTAATTCGCATTTTTTTTGCCTAATGCATATTTCTTTCCTGATAATTTGTTTTTGGTAAGAAATAAGCCGCTTTTTCCTACGTTCTTCCACACTCCTATGTGAAACAAGTAGGGGAGAGCCAACATGTTAGACATTGACTCTAAATGTGCCCAAGGTTGTCATCCCAGCGTGCAGATTGTCTGCCTCTATTTCTCCTCCCTCTGCATGACTCCCTGGAGCACCTGCCAACAGGGGAGGCAAACACCTCAGATATCACTAATGTTTTCCAAGCTTAATACTGTACCTAGGAAAGTGAGAAAATTTAAATGAAAGGTAAAATACAGTTCAAGGCAGTAGTGAAATTAATTTTTCTACGCTTTCTTTAGATACCATGAGAATCAGTTTATGCCTATGCTAGCCATAAAGTTCTTAGGATATGACAGCCTGGCATTACATGCTACAGCAGGAGAGGGCAGAGCAGCAGGTGAGGTTAGGGCTTGGGCGTGGGTCTACATCTTCTCCCAGAGCTTATTGAGGTCTCATTTTTATAAAACATACCATAGTTAACTTCATGATTAGAGCAGAATGAAAAAAAAACATTCATCTTGTGCATAGTTCAGGGGGATTAACCAAAAAAAAGAAAGAATGAATGAAATCAAACTAGGTTCAACTTGAGAAATAGAAAATGAATGTGCATTTCAGTCCAAGTATGTGACTTGTCAGGTGCTCTGGTTTTTGAGGCGTTACTAACGTCCTTTGCTCAGGGTGCATTAGATGACTACCTCCCATTTCTGTCTCCTCCCCCTTGCAGGTATCAGTCCCTCAATCTAACCCATGTTCCTGAACACAGTGCACCCATCTATGAATTCCGGTGCCAACGGTTCAGAACAGCAACCAAATAAAACTGAACTTGGCAAAAAAGAACTTTGCCGAGAAAATTGTGTACCTGCCAGAACCAGGAGAAGTATGTTCCTGTTTCTTCACGAGCAGACTCGCATTACAAAGCATGAATGTTAACCCACAGAATCCAAGGAGCATGGCTGGCCCGTGGGGCAGGTGGAGGGAGCAATCTTCGTTCTTCCTCCCCTCAGTGGCAGTTTGGTCTTCAACTGTTTTTAAGCTACCTTAAACGCACTTTTCCTTCCTGCACAGCTAACTTCTACATCACTGAAATGCCCATTCCTTCCTCCGTCCCACCTCCAGCCGAGTAGAAGGTCTGCTCCTGGATCACCCTCAGCCTTGGTGCTTAGTGGTCCCCAGGCCCTAGACCCCCACCCCCCGCCAGTTGCTTTGTCTGGTAGCTCAAGAGAAGGCAGAGCCCCAGCACCTCTGTGCCCCCCAGAGCTCTGTGCAGGGAGTTGGCCAGCTGCCGCAGCATCGGCCACCAGCGACACAAGAGGTGGAGGCCCCGGTCCCTGCTGGGCTGCCTCAGTCTTCAGTGCCGATTGTGTCACGGGTCAGCGTGTGCTGCTGAACCCTATACTGTTAACAGTGCAAAGCTAGTGAGTGGCTGTCAGGTTCCCTGGGCCTGCCATCAGGGATCACTAAATTTAAGGCTTCCAGATCCCTGGCAGGAACAGATTCCAGTCCTGCTTACTCAGTACATTTGCTCCAAACTTTTGAACTTGAGGGCAATACTAAACTTAAAAATAAGAGTTTTTTTTATTACAAAATTATTTTTATGGTCCCTTTAACGAGGACCCTATGGCAAATGCACAATTATTCAGAATTACATTTTATCGTTTTCACATTGAAAACAGCAAATGTTGACTTAGTAATTTTTATATCGATATCTATATGTATATGTATATTTAATCAACCAGCAGTTTTGAAACTAGTCATCCTGGTACAAAAGTTTTGCAGCATTGCCTAAATTATAGTGCTCAACACAAGAACTGTTTTTGGGGCCAGTTTAGCATTTGTGCCTCCTCCTTTTGCTACTCAAAACAGCAGTGCTTGGCGGCAGCCTTCCACGAGGCAGAAGGGGTCGTCGTTCTCTGAAAACAGTGACTCTGAAATGTTGGGACAGGGGAAGGGGTGGGAAACATGAACATGCTCAAATAACTCGAGGCTCACGTGCCAAAGTGTGTGTGTGTGTGTGTGTGTGTGTGTATGGTGTTTTGTTTTTTCAAATGTTTAAAAAGCTTAATAGGTTGGCATCAGTTGTAGCCCACAAACATGGGTAGGGCTTTGGGGAATTGACATTTTTCTGGTGATTTATAAGACTTACTCTGAATACAAGAGGAAAAGCTTTAAAAACAAGATTGCATCATAACCCCCAGGAGCAAAGCAACCTGGAGGCTGCATATCCACGGGCAGGCAGCATAAGAGAACGTGAAGCCCTTCAGTAAGACGAGACAAGCAATGGGAAACCTTTTCTGTTCTTAAGAAGTGACTTTAATTTTATTGACATACGTACTGTATGTTACTGAGATTGAATGTTAGGGGAGGCCTTAAGGGAGAGGTATTTGGGAAAGTAGCCAGTGGCACTTGTGATATCTAAAATCTGTTATCCCAGGACTGTACAGAGGGGCAACCCACCCATTCAGGAAGGTCAGGGCTTTGGAACCCTAAAAAGCTGGCCCGATGACTTAAAGGGAAAAACAGTTCATTCCCAGAGATGAGTCAGAACAGTCTCCTCAATCCTGAAATTCAACAAGGCATCAGAAGGGCTGGCTGTGGTCAAGCCCAGCTGCTCTCATGTGAGGAGATGCTCACTGTGGTTTTGCTGAGCTAATGGCCTTGGTTGAGCTGATGGACAAGTGAAGGAGGCCGTGGGGCTGTGCTGTCCTTCCTGCCGTACGTGCCATTCCACTCTCTTCAGCTCTCCCCTCAACGGCATGCGAGCCCATACCTTCTGCATTTTTCCAGGCCTATGAGGGATATAGGCCTCCCCTTGGAGCACTGAGTCCAGAGGTCATCCCTGAGCTCGTCCAGGGCTCATGCTGTGGCTCCGAGTAGTGGTTTGAGTGGGCAGGAAGGGCCATTTGCAAACACTGCTGTGTTCTAGACAAACAAGCCAAGTCTCATTGCAGGATTTCTTCCTTCCTTCCGTTTTTACCCAGGTAATGAAGTGCCCATTGTACTGGGAAAAATGAAGAGGTGATACCTTTACTAGATCCTTCAGACACATCTATGAGAAGATTTGTTCGCTTAAAAGTCTGCCCACTGAGGATAGGGAAGGGATTAAGGATTTTTCCACCTCCTCTTAGTAACTCCTGAATTACCAACATCAACTTCTTTCTCTCTGTTCCTGAAGGAACTTTGGGGAATCATCTTCATCCATAGTTATGCTTTCCTGAACCTTCTCAGTGGTTTACATGCCTCTGAAACTATGTGCAATATTTTTGGTTGACACTTGTATCCATCCTTAAGAAATTAGTGCAGTTTGCAGATATTCTACTGTCTTCCACCCCAAACAAGCCTGCCATGAGGTGGGATCCTAGGGGTTTGGCTGTTCTTACTCCACTGCTCAGAAAGCTTCCATTCTGCTGTCCCCAGCCTCTACCCTCTTCTGTGCTGGACTTCCATCCACCCACCCTTGTCAAGTTTAGATAGCGTTTCAGCTGCAGTCCCAAAGTAACAATACCTACTGTTAAGTAGGAAGTCAATCTGTGTGCTGGTTATGTTGGTTATGTTGAAATCACAAACTCCAGAGGAGCAAAGGGGTTTTTCAATGTCTTTTGCTTTCAGAAACAAAGAATATAATATTCTCACTAAGGCCTTGAATTGATTTTTTTCTCATAAAATAGTCTGATAAGCTAATTTTTTTTTTTTTTTTTTTTTTTTTTTTTTTTTTTTTTTGAGACGGAGTCTTGCTCTGTCACCCAGGCTGGAGTGCAGTGGCGCAATCTCGGCTCACTGCAAGCTCCGCCTCCCGGGTTCACGCCATTCTCCTGCCTCAGCCTCTCCGAGTAGCTGGGACTACAGGCGCCCGCCACCACGCCCGGCTAATTTTTTTGTATTTTTAGTAGAGACGGGGTTTCACCGTGGTCTCGATCTCCTGACCTCGTGATCCACCCGCCTCAGCCTCCCAAAGTGCTGGGATTACAGGCGTGAGCCACCGCGCCCGGCTCTGATAAGCTAATTTTTAAAAAGAAATGCCATTAACTGTGTTGTATTGTGGTTTAAAATTACTAACAAGTTGTGGGAAAGAAAAATAATATTTGATTTTGAATCTTAAATGTTTTTAAAAATTAGACTTGAATGGGCACAAAGTATAAATATTTTGTTTCTTTATGGAGGACATGTGGAAGGAGTTTGAGGGTTTGGGATGGGAGAAGTATTTTGCAGAGCTATCAATGTCCAAATAATTTTTAAAAAATAATGAAGGTATTTAAGCAGTGAGTTTGTCCTATTTGTAAACCAAAGCAGCTCCATTAGAGGAAACCAGTCCTCTCTGGGCCTGTGGCTGTGGAGCTCTCCAGGGCCAGCCGGAGGCCTCTGTGTGCTGGGGCAGGCCGAGGGCCCCTCCCTGGGCAACAGTTGCAGTGGTCTGGTTGCTCCTTTTTCATTCTGAATGTTTTCAGCTGCTCAGCACTTCTATTCGAGCTCCATTTTGTTAATTTCTGTATTTCTTCAGAAATGTGGAAGCATTTTTTTTTCCATATGTGAAGGGTTTATATTTCTATTTAACACAGAGAAAATATGCAGGCAGAGGTATCTGTCCAAAGCCTGCTTTGTGGTCTGGTATGGGGACAGGCAATGCGGTTGGGCTGCTCTCGACACTGTGACTATGGTCCTCAGAGAAGATGCCTAAGTCTCAAAGCACAGGCACTTGGGCCCCCAAATAGCAGGATCCCTAAATCAGCCATTACAGTTTATTCTGACAAACCATTCTGTTACGTTTCAGGTCCCACCTCCCTAGGAGGCTTGAAGGAACATGGCTGGAAACATCATTGAGATTTTGAGGAAACATATAAAGTATTGAGGTCTAAATTTTAAGCAAGTTGAAATGCTAAGGGAATTTACATCAGTGGCAGGGCAAAGCTCCCCTGTTGTGTGTATTTTCTGATCTCATATTGACTAAGCAATAATAAGCTTTTTTCTCCCATGAGATGTGGTGTCAATAAAGGAATAGACTGTTCACAGTGCTGGACTCAGGATTTAAGACACCATTTATTTTTATCTTTTGAGGCAAGGTCTCTATCACCAGGCTGGAGTGCAGTGGTGCTATGACACCTCACTGCAGCCTCCCAGGCTCAGGCGATCCTCTTGCATCAGCCTCCCAAGTAGCTGGCACCACAGGCACGTGAACATGCCCAGCTAATTTTTTTTATTTCTGTAAAGATGGAGTCTCCCTATGTTGCCCAGGCTGGTCTTGACCTCCTGGGCTCAAGCTATCCACCCACGTCAGCTTCCCAAAGTGCTGGGATTACAGGTATGAGCCACCACACCCAGCCAAGACACCATTTATTGACTGTTTTGTTGAATGGAAAAGTCATGGGAGGCCTGGGTTCCACCTATCAACCTTAGGTCCTAATCTGCCCTCAAGGTACATCAGCTAACCTCCCTGAGCCCAACTTCCCTCACCCAGAAAGTGGAAAGCCTCTATCTGAACTAAAGAATTGTTGAGGATTCTAGAAGATGCTCCTGAAAGCACATTGTAAATTGAATAAGAATAATTGTAAATTGAATAACATGTAAAGTGTTATTCTTGCTTAATAATAATATAAAAAGTATCTACTGGGCCAGGGTGCGGTGGCTCATGCCAGTAATCCCAGCATTTTGGGAGGCTGAGGCGGGAGGATCTCTTGAGGTCAGGAGTTCGAGACCAGCCTAGCCAACATGGTGAAACCCCATTTCTACTAAAAATACAAAAACTAGCCGGGCATGGTGGTGGGTGCCTGTAATCCCAGCTACCAGGAAGCTGAGGCAGGAGAATCGCTTGAACCGGGGACGCAGAGGTTGCAGTGAGCCAAGGTCGCGCCACTGCACTCCAGCCTGGGTGGCAGAATGAGATTCCATCTCAAAAAAATATAAATAAATAAAAAGTATCCACTGAGCCTTGCCGCATGCAAACGCACCATTGTAGGTATTGAGGGTGATGCAGGAATAAAACATGTCTACAACAGCTACAGCAACTCTCTTTCATATCTCGATTCTTAGCTCCCCAATTTATAACCTTTAGTTAGCTTTGTTTTTAGGCCATCTATAGGAACTGTAGAAATAGTAGAAATTGTGTAGATTTTAAGTGTGAAACCAATTACAAAACAGGATAAAAGGAAAACTATAAGAATGCTGTCGGCCGGGCGAGGTGGCTCACACCTGTAATTCCAGCACTTTGGGAGGCCAAGGCAGGCGGATCACAAGGTCAGGAGATCGAGACCATCCTGGCTAACACAGTGAAACCCCGTCTCTACTAAAAATACAAAAAATCACCCAGGCGTGGTGGCGGGCACCTGTAGTCCCAGCTACTCAGAAGACTGAGGCAGGAGAATGGCGTGAACCTGAAGGTGGAGCTTGCAGTGAGCCAAGATCGCACCACTGCACTCCAGCCTGGGCGATAGTGCGAAGACTCCATCTCAAAAAACAAACAAACAACAAAAAAAATGCTGTCTCCACTCATCTGAACTGCACCTGGGAAGGGAAGCATTAAAATTGCTCAGTAATGAAATAGGCAGTAGGCTTTGATATATTTAAAAAAAAAAAAAAAAACAGGCCGGGCGCAGTGGCTCACACTTGTAATCCCAGCACTTTGGGAGGCCGAGGCGGGCGGATCACGAGGTCAGGAGATGGAGACCACGGTGAAACCCCGTCTCTACTAGAAATACAAAAAAATTAGCTGGACGTGGTGGTGGGCGCCTGTAGTCCCAGCTACTCGGAGAGGCTGAGGCAGGAGAATGGCGTGAACCCGGGAAGCGGAGCTTGCAGTGAGCCGAAATTGCGCCACTGCACTCCAGCCTGGGCAACAGAGCGAGACTCTGTCTCAAAAAAAAAAAAAAAGCCTCAAAGTTGGATTGCAGTTGAACAGCTTTTTCCTCCAGATTTTTCTTCCAAAACATCGAAAGATTGAAACTCCCTATTTGTACATAGCAGGGAAAATGTAAGGCTTTTCATCTATAGAGAAACATATGCTGGATTCAAGTTTATTTTTGCCATTTTTTTCCTTCTGATTTTTCAGCTCGCTTCATTTTTCAATGCATTAGTCATGGTTTCTCTCCATAATCGCTCCACAGCCCCTCCATCTCCATGCCTTCTCACTGGCTTGACCTGGAGCAGTGCTTCTGAAACCTGGCTGCACTTGGGAAGCACATGGGAGCTGATTTAATGTCAGGCAGCATGCAGACCAGTCCTCACAACCTGTCGATGTTTTTAAAGCTCCCCGGGTGACTCCAATGCACAGGAAGCTTTGAGCATAACTAAGTGAGCCTCCCGCCCTGAAATGAGAGAAAGGCTTTCAGGCTTGTGGTGTTGGTGGACTAAGTGTGGTTTCTGGCCATTCACACAGTCACCACATTGCAAGGGAGCTGGGAACTGGACCCTGTCAGAAGCCCCGGTGAACAATGTTCTCTGTCTTAAAACAGCTTACATGGACTTCTCCTTTTTACCTCTAAAAGATTCATTCCCCTTTCCCCAACCATATACCCCAGATTGCAACCCCTTGCTATTCTCAAATAAACTCTGTTTTGGAGTGTCAGTCTCTCTCTCGCTTATTTTAGCTTGATGTGAGTAGCTTGCAGAGTTGTGCTGCATAAAGAAAGAAAATAAATAGGAAGTAGCTATCAGGGGAAGTGGGCTAGAAATGTGTTTTTGGTTTGGTTATTTCTGCAGGGGGAGGGGTTTTCTGCAAATTATATGTAATGAGGCTTTGTTTATTGTAGTAAAATGTATATTACATAAAATTTACCACTTTAACCACTCGTAAGTGTACAGTTCAGTGGTATTAAGTACATTCACATTGTGTTCCTATCACCACTGTTTCCAGAAGTTTTCCATCATCCTAAAGAAATTCTGGACTCCGTAAACACTATCTAAATCCCCATTCCTCCCCCTAGTCCTGATAACCACCATTCTATTTTCTGTCCCCATGAATTTGTCTAGATACCGCATAGAAATGAAATCATAACAGTATTTATCTTTGTGTGACTGGTTTTTTTCACTTGTAGAATGTGTCAGAATTTCCTCCTGTGCTATGGCTGATACTCCATTGTATGTATATAACACATTTTATCCATTCATCTGTTGATGACCATTTGGGCTGTTTCTACCTTTTGACTATTATGCGTTGTGCTGTTGTGAACACTGGTATACAAGTATCTGTTTGAGTACCTGCTTTCAAGTATTTTGAGTTTGTAACTGAGGAGTAGAATTGCTAGATCATATAATTCTATGCTTAACTTCTTGAGGAACACCAAACTGTTTCTCATAGTGGCTGCACCATTTTACACTCTCTCCAGCAGTACACAAGGATTCCATTTTCTCCACATCCTCTCCAACACCTATTTTCCTTTTTAAATTTTTTTTTTTTTTTCTTGAGACAGAGTCTCACTCTGTTGCCCAGGCTGGAGTGCAGTGGCGTGATCTCGGCTCACTGCAACCTCCACCTCCTGGGTTCAAGCGATTCTCCTGCCTCAGCCTCCCAAGTAGCTGGGACTACAGGTGCATGCCACCACGCCCAGCTAATTTTTGAATTTTTAGTAGAGATGCGGTTTCACCATGTTGGTCAGGATGGTCTCAATCTCTTGACCTCGTGATCCCCCCGCCTCAGCCTCCCAAAGTGCTGGGATTACAGGCGTGAGCCACCGTGCCCGGCCTTAAAATGTTTATAATGGCCATCCTAATGGGTGTGAAGTGATACGTCACTGTGATTTTTGTTGTTGTTCTGAGACAGGGTCTCATTCTGTCACCTAGACTGGAGTGCAGTGGCTTTTCTTTTTTCTCTTTTTTTTTTTTTTTTTTTTGGAGACGGAGTCTCGCTCTCTCACCCAGGCTGGAGTGCAGTGGCGTGATCTCGGCTCGCTGCAAGCTCCGCCTCCCGGGTTCACGCCATTCTCCTGCCTCAGCGTCTCCGAGTAGCTGGGACTACAGGCGCCTGCCACCACACCCTGATAATTTTTTGTATTTTTAGTAGAGACGGGGTTTCACCGTGGTCTCGATCTCCTGATCTCATGATCCGCCCGCCTCGGCCTCCCAAAGTGCTGGGATTACAAGCATGAGCCACCGCGCCCGGCCTCTTTTTTCTTTTCTTTTCTTTTCTTTTTTTTTTTTTTTTTTTGAGACAGAGTTTTCCTCTGGATGCCCAGGCTAGAGTGGAATGGCACGATCTTGGCTCACTGCAACCTCCGCCTCCCAGGTTCAAGCGATTCTCCTGCCTCAGCCTCCTGAGTAGCTGGGATTAGAGGCACCTGCCACCATGCTGGGCTAATTTTTGTATTTTTAGTAGAGATGGGGTTTCACCATGTTGGCCAGGCTGGTCTTGAACTCCTGACTACAGGTGATCTGCCCACCTCAGCCTCCCAAAGTGCTAGGATAACAGGCATGGGCCACTGTGCCCGGCCATGCAGTGGCATTTCTGCACTCCATAATCACGACTTACTGCAGCCTTGACCTCCTGGGCTCAAGCAATTCTCCTGCCTCAGCCTCCCAAGTAGCTGTGACTACAGATGCACACCACCACACCCAGCTAATTTTTTTTCAAAATATTTGTAGAGACAGGCTCTCACTATGTTGATTTGCATTTACCTAATGATTAGTGATGCTGAGAAATCATCTCAAGTGTTTATTCAACATTTGTATATCTTCTTTGGAGAAATGCCTATTCAAGTCCTTTGTCTTATTTTTTTTTTTTTTTTTTTTTTTTTTTTTGTAGAGACAGGGTCTCACTACGTTGCCCAGGATCTCTGCTTTTTTTTTTTTTTTTTTTTTGAGACAGAGTCTTCCTCTGTCACCCAGGCTGGAGTACAGTGGTGTGAGCTTAGCTCACTGCAACCTCCACCTCCTGGGTTCAAGCGATTCTCCTGCCTCAGCCTCCCGAGTAGCTGGGATTACAGGTGCCCACCACAACACCAAGCTAATTTTTGTATTTTTAGTAGAGATGGGGTTTCACCATGTTGGCCAGGCTGGTCTTCAACTCCTGACCTCAAGTGATCTGCCTGCCTCAGCCTCCCAAAGTGCTGGGATAACAGGTGTGAGCCACTGCACCCAGCCCCCTGCTCATTTTTAAATCAGGTAAATTGTTTCATTGTTGCTGAATTGTAGGTGTTCTCTATATTTTCTAGATATTAATTCCTTAGATACATGCTTTGCAAATATTTTCTCCTATTATTCTGTGGGGTCTCTTCACTCTCTCTTTTTTTTTTTTTTTTTTTTTTTTTTGAGACGGAGTCTCACTCTGTCGCCCAGGCTGGAGTGCAGTGGCACGATCTTGGCTTACTGCAACTTCTGCCTCTCGAGTTCAAGTGATTCTTTTGCCTCACCCTCCCGAGTAGCTGGGATTACAGATGCCTGCCACTATGCCCAGCTAATTTTTTGTATTTTCAGTAGAGATGGGGTTTCACCATGTTGGCCAGGCTGGTCTCTAACTCCTGATCTTGCAATTTGCCCACCTCAGCCTCCCAAAGTGCTGGGATTACAGGCACGAGCCACCATGCCTGGCCTCTTCACTCTCTTGATAGTGTCTTAATGATGCACAAAAGTTTTTCTTTTTTTTTGAGACGGAGTCTCGCTCTGTCGCCCAGGCTGGAGTGCAGTGGTGCTATCTCGGCTCACTACAAGCTCTGCCTCCTGGGTTCACACCATTCTCCTGCTTCAGCCTCCCAGTAGCTGGGACTACAGGCGCCCGCTACCACTCCTGGCTAATTTTTTTTTTTTTTTGTATTTTTAGTAGAGACGGGGTTTCACCGTGTTAGCCAGGACGGTCTCGATCTCTTGATCTGCCTGCCTTAGCCTCCCAAAGCGTTGGGATTACAGGTGTGAGCCACCGCGCCTGGCAAAAGTTTTTCTTTTTGATATAATCCCATTTATCTATTTTCTTTTTCATTTTGTTGCCTGTGCTTTTGGTGTCATATCCAAGGAATCATTGCCAAATTTTAATGAATTTCTAGGTAACCATTTATTATAAATTATAGTACAGCTATATAATGAAACACCTCTCAGCATTTCTTATAAAAAGAAATGTACTATAGCGATACAACACGGATGAATCTGGAAACATTATGCTGAGCAGAGGAATCTAGACATAGAAGACGATATGCTGCATGATTCCGTTCAGAAGAAGTTGTAGAAAGGATGAGTCTAACTGGTAGTGATAGAAAGCAGATGGCTGGCAGCCTGGGGCTGAGTTGGGGTGAGGACTGAGTGAGGGGGTGGTGGTTTCTGGAGTGATAGAGATGCTCTGTGTGTCAAATGTGGTGGAGGCTGCATGGCCCTATGCATTTGTCAGAACTCATTGAATTATGCACTGGAGAATGGTGTGTTTTATTGCAAGTAAATTATGCTTAAAAAAGTTGAATTGAAAATATTTTTAAAAACCATCCATTAATTCAGAAATAGTAGGGATGCATTGTACAAAACTAGAAAATTCAGACCAGCAAGAGAAGGAGTTTTGCTTACTTTTCCCAAGGGAGGTGTGACATCATATTTGTATGCTGTTGAAAATGACACAGCAGAATGCAAAGTTCAAGCTGTAGGACAGGGGTGGCTCAGGTAGAAGCACTGAAAGTTTGTTTCTGGGAACAAGCAGCCATGCCAATGCTGCCAAGTTGGAAGTTTGTGGAAGTTCTTGTCTCATTTCTTCAATGGTTCTTAGTGAGCTTGACAGCAAGGTAGACAACCCTCCTGAGGATGAGGATAGGGGGAGAGGTGTTAGGCCTTTGAGGAGAAAGAAGGTGCGAGATGGTTGTCCAGGAGAGGGACAGTGGATGGATGCGGAAGTCAAGCATGCCCCAAGCAAGCATGGGGATGTTCCCAGCCCAGGTGCAGGTGCAGAGTAGGAAGAGGCCTGTGGTTTTGCAAGTACAGGTGAGCAAAGAGTCAGGGAGTTGTTGTGTGTGCAAGGGAGTGAAGTAAGTGAAGACCATGGAATTCAAGCTGGATACAGAGGAAGAAAGGACTTCAGGGGGATAAAGGTGGTAGCACCAATGGATTGGAGATCTTGGTGGGCTCAAAGGATGGATGGAATCAGAATTCTAGAAAGTTGGGGCTGGACTTGGTGGCTCACATCTATAATACCAGCACTTTGAGAGGCCAAAGTGGGAGGATCACTTGAGCCCAGAAGTTGGAGACCAGCCTGGGCAACATGGCAAAACCCCATCTCTCACAAAAAATATAAAAATTAGCCAGGCATGGTGGTGCATGCCTGTAGTCACAGCTACCAGGGAGGCTGAGGTGGGAGGACCTCTTGAGCCCAGGAGGTGGAGATTGCAGTGAGCTGAGATCACACCACTGCACTCCAGCCTAGGTGACAGAGTGAGACCCTGTCTCAACAACAACAACAAAATAATAAATAAAAATAGAAAGTTGGGAAGGGAGAAGCTTTCACATTCAAATTTGGTCAGACCTCTCTTTACCTTAAAAGTGTTCCTATTGCCCACAAGATCAAATCCAGACCCCTCAGGAGAACCTCAGGTGTGACCAGTCCTCTGTGACCTGTCCAGCAGCCATCTGGCTTGCTGGAGATGCTGCCAGACCTGCAGAGCCCCCAGGCAGAGCCCACGGGAAATCCCCCCAGCCCTGCTCATTCCCACTTTTTGACCTTGGCCTGCCTTACTCTCTGAGGGAACCATCTTCCCCAGAATATTTTTCCTGATGTTTCTGCCTGCACCATCCACTCTGCATTAGGGTCCACCATGCATGTTCCTGGACCCCATGCTGCTCATCTCTTTAGTGGGGAGGAATCTTACTCCATTAACTTTATTTTCCTTATCTCAAATCAGATGAACAGCCTGCATCATGCCAAGGTTGCAGAAAATGACACCTGAGTGTTTCTTATTGGGACTCTCCCTTCACCTGGTCACAAAAGGGCCTCGTGTCAGTGTCTCGGGCTGTAGGTGCTGAAGCTCTGGAGAGATCCTTCTCGTCTTTAGTCTCTCCGGTTACCACACAAGGGCCCCTTGCCCAGACCCCTTTCCTTTCCCATCTAAATGGCAACTTCCACCACTCTTGGAGGCCAAGAATATTTGCCATTTCCCAAGACTAGGAACTCCTGGCAGGGCGCGGTGGCTCATGCCTGTAATCCCAACACTTTGGGAGGCCGAGGTGGGCGGATCATGATGTCAGGAGATCGAGACCATCCTGGCTAACACAGTGAAACTCCGTCTCTACTAAAAATACAAAAAATTAGCCAGGCGTGGTGGCGGGCGCCTGTAGTCCCGGCTACTCGGGAGGCTGAGGCAGGAGAATGGTGTGAACCCAGGAGGCGGAGCTTGCAGTGAGCTGAGATCACTGCACTCCAGCCTGGGGGACAGACCAAGATTCTGCCTCAAAAAAAAAAAAAAAAGACTAGGAACTCTGGGGCCTGGTCACCCTGGGTGTACCACAGAGCCATTCCCTGCTGCCACCTGAGGCCAATCATCCCTCCAATGCACGTGGAGAGGGCCCCTGTGCAATTGTCTCTGCCTAACCCTGTTCCATAAGGGCGGGGGCCTGAAGCGTCCTGTAAGAATGAAGACAGCATTTAGGAGGTCTACTGGCTTTGTTTTCTGGATTTCAGCCCAAAAGTTTTCTCTAAAACCCTCAGATGTTAACTCATCACAGAAGACACGGCTAGGTTCAAAAGGACAAACAGCCCTACACACTGCCCCAACTCCAGACGTCTGAGGTTACTGCAGCTTCAGTAAAGTGTGTACCAATTAGAATTAAAATGCTCCTTTTTCCATCCTGGGCAACATGGCAAAACCCGGTCTCGGCCATGTGCAGTAGCTCGTGCCTATAATCCTAGCACTTTAGGACCGGGTGCCGTGGCTCAAGGCTGTAATCCCAGCACTTTGAGAGGCCAAGGCAGGTGGATCTCTTGAGGTCAGGAGTTCAAGACCAGCCTGGCCAACTTGATAAAACTCCATCTCTACTAGAAATACGCAATAGCCAGGCATGGTGGCACACTCCTGTAATCCCAGCTACTCGGGAGGCTGAGGCAGGAGAATCGCTTGAACCCAGGAGGCGGAGGTTGCAGTGACCTGAGATTGCGCCACTGCACTCCAGCCTTGGGCGACAGAGCAAGACTCTGTCTAAAAAAAGAAAAAAGAAAAAAATATACAAATCCTAGCACTTTGGGAGGCCGAGGCAGAAGGATCACTTGAGCCCAGGAGTTTGAGACCAGCATGGGCAATGTAGTGAGACCCTGTCTCTATTTAAAACAAACAGCTGGGTGCGGTGGCTCACACCTGTAATCCTAGCACTTTGGGAGGCCGAGGCGGGTGGATCACGAGGTCAGGAGATCGAGACCATCCTGGCTAACATGGTGAAACCCCATCTCTACTAAAAATAAAAAAATAAAAAACAATTATTCGGGCTTGGTGGCACGTGCCTGTAGTCCCAGCTACTTGGGAGGCTGAAGCAGGAGAATCGCTTGAACCCGAGAGGTAAAGGTTGCAGTGAGCCGAGATCACGCCACTGCGCTCCAGCCTGGGCGACAGAGTGAGACTCCGTCTCAAAAAACAAACAAACAAAACAAACCAACCAAACAAAATCCAGTCTCTACTAAAAATACAAAAATTAGCCAAGTGTGGTGGTGCATACCTGTATTCCCACCTACTCAGGTGGCTGAGGTGGGAGTATTACTTGAGCCCAAGAAGTCGAGGCTGCAGATCGTGCCACTGCACTCCAGTCTGTTTGACAGAGCGAGACCCTGTCTCCAAAAAGCTCTTTTTCCTGGGTCAGAGTCAACCTTCAGAAAATGCCCCATGCCTGGTAAAAATAAACATTTTCTTTCTTCTTTTTCTTTTCTTTTTCTTTCTTTCTTTTTTTTTTTTTGAGACGGAGTTTTGCTCTTGTTGCCCAGGCTGGAGTGCAATGGCGCAGTCTCGGCTCACTGCAACCGCCACCTCCTGGGTTCAAGCAATTCTCCTGTCTCAGCCTCTCAAGTAGCTGGGGTCACAGGCGTGCACAACCATGCCTGGCTAATTTTGTATTTTTAGTAGAGATGGGGTTTCACCATGTTGGTCAGGCTAGTCTCCAACTCCTGACCTCAAGTGATCCACCCGCCTCGGCCTCCCAAAGTGCTGGGATTACAGCATGAGCCACTGCGCCCGGCAAAAATGAACATTTTCATCACAGGTGCAACATGCTCCCCCACAGCCTGTCCCAACATGGTAGCCTGTACCTTTGGTGAATGCCCAGGCTTGAGGGAACAGGGGTGTCGATGGCACAGTGGCTCACACCTATAATTCCAGCACTTTGGGAGGCCGAGGCAGCTAGACTGCTTGAGATCAGGAGTTCAAGACAGCCTAGCCAACATGGTGAAACCCCTCTCTACTAAAAATACCAAACTTAGCCAGGCATGGTGGCGCGTGCCTGTAATCCTAGCTACTTGGAGACTGAGGCAGGAGAATCGCTTGAACCCAGGAGGTGGAGGTTGCAGTGAGCAGAAATTGCACCACTGCACTCCAGTCTGGGCAACAGAGCGAAATTCTGTCTCAAAAAAAAAAAAAAAAAGCCTGGCGCAGTGGCTTGTGCTTGTGCTTGTAGTTCCAGCTACTCTGGAGGCTGAATTAGGAGGATCCCTTGAGCCCAGGAGTTTGAGGCTAGCCTGGCCAACATAGCAAGACCCAAGCTCCAAATAAGTAATAATAATAATAATGTGATGATTCTCACATACCCATTCTATCTTTTGCTGACTTCCTGTCTTTTTGTTCACTTATCTAGCTCTCCAGCCAAGCTCTGAGCTTCCTGAGGGCAGGGCTGGTGTCCCACTCATTTCTCTAGCCAGAGGGCACATGAGTTGTGCTCACCTGACACCAGCTGAGCAACCAAACAGGTCCATTAGCCAATTTGATTCGAGCAGATTGGTGCACACTACTGTGCACCAGTGTTGGGTCCCAGCTACTCAGGAGGCTGAGGTGGAAGGATCCCTTGAGCTGGAGAGGTGGATGTTGCAGTGAGCCAAGATCGCACCACTGCACTCCAGCCTGGGGGGACTACATGAGACGCTGTCTCAAAAAAAAAAAAAAAAAAAAAAAAAAAGAAAAGAAAAAAAGAACAGAAGAAAAAAAGAAAAAGAAACAAAAGTCAAGAGACAAGCTTTGGTGAAACCTTGGGGAGGGAGGCAGTGAACTTGTTTGAAGACTACCTCTCCAAGTTCTATCTCTGGATGAAGAGTTTTAAGGGAAGTTAGGGGAGTACAAATGATGATCAAAGCATTCTTGTGAAACGCGCAGTCTCAGGCTGGCAGTTAATTGTTAATTCCTTGGTCAGTGTCTTGTGGCCATCTGCAGGCACCATCAAGCTGTTCTTATCAGGCTGGTCAGCCTGTTCCTAGAGTTGTTGGTCAGTGTATTTTCTTTTATCTCTATTGAAGGTCCTATTTTCCTGAGGCTGTTTTTAATGAAAAATCTACAAACTCAGGCAAAGCATAATTATATTCAAGCAAACAAGATTTTCTCTAACATGGAGTCAGTACTGTTAAATAAATGAACAAATTTGAACAAGGAATACTGTCCCAGTTAGATAACTGTGATTATAAGTGAAGTCCAGATTTGCCCCTAGTTACTTTGCCAGAATTTCTTCTGAAATGCTTTACTTATTTATTTACTTTTGTTGTGGTAAAATAGACATAAATATACATGAAATTTACCATTTTAACCTTTTTTTTTTTTGAGACGAAATTTTGCCCAGGCTGGAGTGCAATGGCGCAATCTCAGCTCACCATAATCTCTGCTTCCCGTGTTCAAGGGATTCTCCTGCCTCAGCCTCCTGAGTAGCTGGGATTACAGGCATGTGCCACCACGTCCAGTTAATTTTGTATTTTTAATAGAGACAGGGTTTCTCCATGTTGGTCAGGCTGGTCTCGAACTCCTGACCTCAGGTGATCCGCCCGCCTCAGCCTCCCAAAGTGCTGGGATTATAGGCATCAGTCACTGTGCCTGGGCCATTTTATCCATTTTTAAGGATATAGTTCAGTGGCATTAAGTACATTCGCATTGTTGCACAACCATCACCACCCTTTGTCTCCAGAACTTTTTCATCTTCCCAGACTGAAACTCTGTACCCATTAAACACTCACTCCCCAGGTATATCTTCCTTAGAGAAATTTCAATTCAAGCCATTTGCCCACTTTTTAACTGGGTTGTTTTCAGATACGTGATTTGCAAATATTTTCTCCCATTCTGTGGGTTGCCTTTTCACTGTGTTGATAGTGTCTTTTTTTTTTTTTTTTTTTTTGAGACAGTCTCATTCTGTTGCCCAGGCTGGAGTGCAGTGGTGCAATCACTGCAACCTCCACCTCTTGGGTTCAAGTGATTCTCCTGCCTCAGCCTCCCAAGTAGCTGAGACTACAGGCATGCACCACCACGACCAGCTATTTTTTTTTGTATTTTTAATAGAGACGGGGTTTCATCATGTTGGCCAGGCTGGTCTCAAACTCCTGACTTCAGGTGATCCGTCCACCTCAGCCTCCCAAAGTGCTGGGATCACAGGCATGAGCCACCGTGCCAGGCTGATAGTGTCTTTTGATGCACAAGCCAAATGTTTCTACAGTTCCAGTAGCAGCCTCTCCAGAAGCGTTTAAACTCCATCTCAAGGGCTCATTGCACAGCATGCACACAAAGGCTTGTAGTTGGCCTTCCGGGTTAGGGTTTGGAAGGCCCAGACCTTCCAAGCAGGAGAGCCGGTTGCCTAGAGCAAGTCTGATGTGCCGTCATCTCCCTTGACCCTTGAAGTAGGCATGATTCTAACGTTACCTGAGAAGAACTGAGGCCCACAGGGATTTCATGGAAGCAGATACAACAGCAAAGATGCCAGGATTCTCAGAAGGTGAGTCATTTTCCAAAACTCTTCTGTTTCCCCAACTAAAAACTGGAAGTGAACCTGCCTTTGTGGGCACAAAGGTGGTGGTGAAGGAGGCTCCGAGAGCCACTGATGTAGAAGGTGGAGGCAGAGAGAGGACTTACAGGCCCCTGACCTGGGTCAGGGTTCTTCAGGCCTCCACATCTTCACGGGCCACCCCAGTTCCCAAGTTGTTCTCACCACTATCATCTTCTTTAAACCTTACAGAAACATCATACATTTATTTCCACCTACAGCCTACCATGTTACTTTGGAGTCACAGGACTTGGAATTGAAAGCCCTGGATTAACATCTCAGTCCTGCCATTGAATGGCTTGAGCACTGGGCCAGGCACTTTGCATAGCCCAAGACTTCACTTTGTAAAATGTAGATGAGAGTGGCAAGTTCAAAGTTTGCAAAAGCTCCTGTCTAGCCCAGAGCCTGGTGCATAGTAGATACTTGATAAATAGGGGTTAAATCTGAGAAATTCCGTGACATCCAGAGAGAAGAAACAATTTCCAATGGTTCTGGCGTTCAACGACAACTTATGAGCAAGCAAACTGCATGCCAGGTGTTCTACAGCCATTGTCTTCTTCTTCTTCTTTTTTTTTCTTTTCTGAGACAGAGTCTCGCTCTTGTGACCCAGGCTAGAGTGCAGTGGCACAATCTCGGCTCACTGCAACCCCTGCCTCCCGGGTTCAAGCTTCTCCTACCTCAGCCTCCTGAGTGGCTGGGATCACAGGCGCCTGCCACCACACCCGGCTAATTTTTGTACTTTTAGTAGAGACGGGGTTTTGCCATGTTGGTCAGGTTGGTCTCGAACTCCTGACCTCAGGTGATCCACCCATCTCGGCCTCCCAAAGTGCTGGGATTACAGGAGTGAGCCACCGCACCTGGCCTCTTACTTCATTTTTATAGCAACCATATTATTCCCACTTTTAGGATGTAGAAACAGGCTCAGAGAGGTTAAGACATTTAGCCAAGCTAGGCCAGGCATGGTGGCTCACGCCTGTAATCCCAGCACTTTGGGAGGCCGAGGTGGGTGGATCACGAGGTCAAGAGATCAAGACCATCCTGGCTAACACAGTGAAACCCTGTTCCTACTTAAAAAAATAATAATAATACAAAAAATTAGCTGGGCATGGTGGCAGGCACCTGTAGTCCCAGCTACTCGGGAGGCTGAGGCAGGAGAATGGCGTGAACCCAGGAGGTGGAGCTTGCAGTGAGCCGAGATTGCACCACTGCATTCCAGCCTGGGCGAGAGAGCGAGACTCTTTCTCATTAAAAAAAAAAAAGAAAGAAAGAAATTTAGCCAATCTCACACAGTTAGGAACCTGGAATGTGAACACAGGTGGTATGATTTTCAAGGACGTGTTTCCTCCCTCCAACTTTTTGTTAATAACATACAGAAAAGTTGGAAGAATGATTTAATAAACACCCGCATACCCTCCCCCCAGTTTCAACAACTGTTAACATATAGGCACATTTACTTTACCCTGCTTTCTCTAAATATATACATTCTTTGTTTTTTTGTTTATTTTTTGTTTTGTTTTGTTTTTGATACAGAGTCTTGCTCTGTCTCCCAGGCTGGAGTGCAGTGGCACAATCTCGGCTCACTGCAACCTCTGCCTCCCAGGTTCAAGAAATTCTTGTGCCTCAGCCTCCCGAGTAGCTGGGATTGCAGGTGCCTGCCATCACACCCGGCTAATTTTCATATTTTTAGTAGGGGGGGGGGGTCTCACCATGTTGGCCAGGCTGGTCTCGAACTCCTGACCTCAAGTGATCCACTCACCTCAGCCTCCCAAAGTGCTGGGATTACAGATGTGAGCTACCATGCCAGCCCTACTTTGGTTTTTTTTTTTTTTTTTGAGACAGAGCCTCTCTCTGTTGCCCAGGCTGGAGTGCAGTGGCGCGATCTCGGCCCACTGCAACCCCTGCCTCCCAGTTTCAAGCGATTCTCCTGTCTCAGCCTCTGGAGTAGCTGGGATTACAGACATGAACCACGATGCCTGGCTAATTTTTGTATTTTTAGTAGAGACGGGGTTTCTCCATGTTGGCCAGGCTGGTCTCGAACTCCTGACCTCAGGTTATCCACCTGCCTCAGCCTCCCAAAGTGCTGGGATTACAGGCTTGAGCCACCATCCCCAGCCCCATATATACATACTTTGAACTAGTTGAGAGTAAGGTACAGATGTCACACCTACTATGGACTGAATGTTTGTGATGTGATGGTATTTGGAGTTGGGGCCTATGGGGGTAATTAGAGTTGGATGAGTTCATGGGGTAAGATACTGCTTATGATAGGCATGGTGCCCTTGTAAGAAGGGACACCAGAGAGCTTGTCTCTCTGAGAGCATGCACTGAGGAAAGGGCATTTGAGGACACAGTGGGAAAGTAGCCCTCTGCAAAACAGGAAGAGAGCCCTCACCGGAATGCAAGTATGTTGGCATCCTGATCTCAGACTTCCAGCATCCAGAATGTGAGAAAATTAATGTCTGTTGTTTATGCCACCAAGTCCATGGTATTCCTTTTTTTTTTGTTTTTTTTTTTTGTTTTTTTGATACAGAGTCTCGCTCTGTCACCTAGGCTGGAGTGCAGTGGCACGATCCCGGCTCACTGTAAGCTCCACCTCCCGGGTTCACGCCATTCTCCTGCCTCAGCCTCCTGAGTAGCTGGGACTACAGGCGCCCGCCACCACGCCTGGCTATTTTTTGTGTGTGTGTATTTTTTAGTAGAGACAGGGTTCCACCGTGTTAGCCAGGATGGTGTTGATCTCCTGACTTCGTGATCTGCCCGCCTCGGCCTCCCAAAGTGCTGGGATTAAAGGCGTGAGCCACTGCACCCGGCCTCTAATTTTGTACTTTTAATAGAGATGGGGTTTCGCCATGTTGGCCAGGCAGGTCTTGAACTCCTGACCTCAGGTGATCCACCCACCTCGGCCTCTCAAAATGATAGGATTACAGGCGTGAGCCTCTGCGCCAGGCCCAGAATGTCTTTTTATAGGTGCTTTTAAATTTTTCAACCAGAATTAACTGGCCATGGTAGCATGTGCCTGTAGTCCTAGCTACTTGGGAGGTTGGGGCTGGAGGATCACTTGAGCCCAGGAGTTCAAGGCTGCAGTGCGCCATGATCATGCCACTACACTCCAGCCTGGGTGATAGAGAGACACCTCATCTCTAAAAAAAGAAAAATAGCCTGTAATCCCAGCACTTTGGGAGGCCAAGGCGGGCAGATCACGAGGTCAGGAGATTGAGACCATCCTGGCTAAAATGGTGAAACCTCATCTCTACTAAAAATACAAAAAAATAGCTGGGTGTGATGGCAGGCGCCTGTAGTCCCGGCAACTCAGGAGGCTGAGGCAGGAGAATCACTTGAACCCGGGAGGCGGAGGTTTGCAGTGAGCCGAGATTGTGCCACTGCACTCCAGCCTGGGCGACAGAGCGAGACTCCGTCTCAAAAAAAGAAAAAAAAAAATAGCCAGGCACGGTGGCTCACACCTGTAATCCCAGCACTTTGGGAGGCCGAGGTGGGTGGATCATGAGGTCAGGAGATCGACACCATCCTGGCTAGCATGGTGAAACCCCGCCTCTACTAAAAATACAAAAAATCAGCTGGGCGTGGTGGCGGGCGCCTGTAGTCCCAGCTACTCCGGAGGCTGAGGCAGGAGAATGGCGTGAACCTGGGCGACAGAGCTTGCAGTGAGCCGAGATCATGCCACTGCACTCCAACCTGGGCGACAGAGCGAGACTCTGTCTCAAAAAAAAAAAAAGAAAAAAACATATAAATATAAATAAATAAAATAAAAATTTCAACCAGAATCTGGACAAGTTCCACACATGTAACATTTTTTTCATTTAGAACAATCTCCCTACTTACCCCCCCGCCACTGTCATTGACAATTTTGATGAACCAAGGCCACTTGCCTTATAAAATGTTCCACTTTCTACATTTATCTGATGTTTCCTCATGCCTAAACTCAGTTATAGTATTTTTGGCAAGAATTCTACATAAGAGATGCTGTCAGCCAGATGAGGTGGCTCATGCCTGTAATCCCAGCACTTTGGGAGGCTGAGGTGGGAGGACTGCTTTAGACCAGGAGTTCAGGAGCAGCCTGGGCAACATAGTGAAACCTCATCTCTACAAAAAAAATTTTTTTTTTTAAATTAGCCAGGCATGATGGTTTGGGCCTGTAGTCACAATTACTCAGGAGGCTGAGGTGGGAGGATCACTTGAGCCTGGAAGGTTGAGGTTGCAGTGAGCTGTAGTCACGCCACTGCACTCTAGCCTAGGCAATAGAGGGAGAGCCTAAGAAAAAATGTCACGAGATGCTGTCTACTTTACACTGCTTCGTATCAGGAGGCATCTGATGGTAGGTGATCCTGAGTTGGAGTACTTAGTTAAGGTGGTATGGGGGACCAGGTGCAGTGGCTCATGCCTATAATCCCAGAACTCTGGGAGGCCAAGGCTGGCAGATTCCTTGAGCTCAGAAGTTCGAGACCAGCCTGGGCAATAATGGTGAAACTCCATCTCTACAACATAATACAAAAATCAGCCAGGCATGGTGGCTGATTTTCTCCCAGACTGAGGAGGGAGGATCACCTGAGCCTGCGAGGTCGAGGCTGCAGTGAGCTGTGATCACGCCACTGCACACCGGCCTGGGTGATCAAGTGAGACCCTGTCTCCAAAACAAACAAACAAACAAACAAACAAACAAACAAACGGTGGTATGGGGATCCACTTTTTTTTTTTTTTTTTTTTTTTTTTGAGACAGGGTCTCGCTCTGTTGCCCATGCTGGAGTGCAATGGCAGCATCTTGGGGATCCATTTTGAACCTCTTCAAGCTTGTCCCACCTGAGGTCTGCAGCCACATGTGGCCCAGGACTGCTTTGAATGTGGCCAAACACAAATTCGTAAACTTTCTTAAAACATTATGAAATTTAGGCGGGGCACAGTGGCTCACACCTGTAATCCCAGCACTTTGTGAGGCTGAGGCAGGCAGATCACTTGAGGTCAGGAGTTCATGACCAGCCTGGCCAACATGGTGAAACCCCGTCTCTACTAAAAATACAAAAATTAGCCGATAGTGGTGGCGTGCACCTGTAATCCCAGCACTCGAGAGGCTGAGGCAGGAGAATCATTTGAACCCAGGAGTCGGAGGTTTCGGTGAGCCAAGATTGCACCACTGCACTACAGCCTGGGCGACAAAGTGAGACTCCGTCTCAAAAAAACAAAACTAAAACAAAGAAAAAAAAACGAGGTTTTGTTTGTTTGTTTGTTTGTTGAGATGGAGTTTTGCTCTTGTTGCCCAGGCTGGAATGCAATGGTGCGATCTCCACTCACTGCAACCTCCGCCTCCCAGGTTCAAGCAATTCTCCTGCCTCAGCCTCCCCAGTAGCTGAGATTACAGGTGCGCGCCACCACGCCCGGCTAATTTTGTATTTTTAGTAGACATGGATTTCTCCATGTTGGTCAGGCTGGTCTCGAACTCCCAACGTCAGGTGATCTGCCCGTCCTGGCCTCCCAAAGTGCTGGGATTACAGGCATGAGCCACCGCGCCCGGCCAAAACATTGAGTTTTTTTGGGCGATTTTTTTTAAGCTCATCAGCTATCGTTAGTGTTGGTGTATTTTACGTGTGGCCCAAGACAATTCTTCAATGCGGCCCAGAGAAGCCAAAAGATTGGACACCTCCATTTATAGTATAAATTGAGAGCCACTAGGCTTTTGGCTCAGCCCCTTTTCCTTACACTGCCAGTCAGCTGCGCTCAGGGACCCGCAGTTCAGGGTTCAACACGAGCAGATTCCCTCTCTTCCTTGCTTGCTCCTGCCAGCCGCAGCCGTGGGCCAGTACAGCATGGCCCGGCCCCGCCCCGGCTCTTTCCAGAGGTCCGCAGCCTGGCCGGCCCAGCGGGCGGAACCGATAGTGTCTGGCACTTGGCTCTCCCGGACTCTGAATCCCGGAGCACCAGGCGCCCACGAGAACGCTGTTCTCTTTGGCTTCCGGGCGCACGCTACTCTGTCGCAGCCGTCAGACCGGAATTCCCGGTGCCGCCGCAACCGCCGTCTGTGCGCTCACCTCTGCTGCCGCCATGGGGATCTTAGAGAAGATCTCGGAGATCGAGAAGGAGATCGCTCGGACGCAGAAGAACAAGGGTGAGGGCCGGCCGGGCGGGGCCTTCCTTTCTGCCTGCCTCAGTTTTCCTGTCTGTAAAATGGGGGAACAACTCCAGCAGTAATGCTGGGGCAAGATCCGAGGCCGCGGAGAAGTTGCCAGACAAGTGCCGAGGCCGCCCTGCGCGCCCAAGGCAGGGCCAGGCGGGAGCGGGTCTCACGCCCAGGTCTGAGTGCAAACGTACCCCAAGAGATCTGATCAGTCCCAGACCGTGTGCCCGAGTAGAGAAATCCTAGCTCACAGAGCAAGCATCTGACCCATCTGACCCAGAGAGAGGCGGAGCTGGGATTCAAACCTCAGTCTTCTGATGGCTGGGCCTGGGGCCTGGGTCTACTCTGTTGTTTTGGGAAGTGCAAGAGGAGACCTCCCAGGAACAGCCTCACCCAGCAGCTGAGAGCCCACTGGAGCAAGGGAATCAGGACTCTGGAGTCTGGAAGGCCTGGGTTTGAGCCCCAGGTCCGCCACGTACCTTCCGTAAAACATTGGAAAGTCACTTCACTTCTTGGAGTCTCAGTGTCCTCATCTGTAAATGGGAAAATACTCCCCTGCTCCGTCTTAGCACACAGCTGAGTTAAATTAGATGGCCTTTACAAAGCACTGGGCACATGGTGAGCACTCAGTATTTAAAGTAAACATCCCAACATAGATAATACATAAGGAAGCCTCACATCTGGACTTTAGAATGTAAGGGCTGGAGGAGCTCACAGAAGAGAGGTGAGGAGAGAACGATGACACCAGGACGAAGTTGACTTGAGCTGGTTGTTGGAAGGTATCCCAGGTGGGGGCCACTGCTGAGACAAAGACATGGGAGTGAGCATGGTATGTTCATGGGACAGTGAGAACAATCTAGATCAGAAGGGGGGTGTGGAAGAGTAATAAGAGATGCAATTGGCCAGGCTAGTGGCTAGCCATTCAGGCTTGTGGGAGCAGGAAGCAAGCAACACTAGATAGCTGGTCCCAGTGTCTGCCCTCCCTTGGTTCCATTTAAGTTTGAAGGCCAAGGAGTTGAGGGCCCTCTATGACTCATTCCTTCTGTAAATCTTTTTTGTTTGTTTGTTTGAGACAGTCTTGTTCTGTCACCCAGGCTGGAGTGCAGTGGTGCCATCTGGGCTCACCGCAACCTCTGCCTCCCAGGTTCAAGCGATTCTCCTGCCTCAGCCTCCAAATAGCTGGGATTACAGGCACGTGCCACCACACCTGGCTAATTTTTGTATTTTTTTTAGTAGAGAGGGGGTTTTGCCATGTCGTCCAGGCTGGTCTCAAACTCCTGACCTTAGGTGATCTGCCCACCTCGGCCTCCCAAAGTGCTGGGATTACAGGCATGAGCCACCATGCCTGGCCGATCTTTCCTGAGTCTTTACTATGTGCTAGGCACTGTGGTTAAAGTTGTGAACACAGCAGGCATATCCCAGCCCTTGGATCTGACCTTCTAGTTGACGGTCTGAAAACTAGAAATCAAATAAATAAGATAATGTCAGTCAGCAATATGTGCTATGAAGACAAACCAGGGTGATACAGCAGAATATTAGGGGTGGGGAGGGGCTAGGGATTGGGTCTGCTTAGGTGGAATGATAGAGAAGACCACCATGAGGATGGGGCATTTGAACTAAGACCTGAGTGAGAAGAAGGAACCGGTCACGCAAACATCTGGGGGAAGAGTGTTCCTGGCAGAAAGAGCAGCTAGTGCAAAGGCCCTGAGGCAGGAACAAACTTGGCTGTTTACAGGTCAACAGGACTGGGGCTGGGGTGCAGTGATGGGACAGGAGGGGGTCGATCATGCAGAGCCATAGGTCATGGGAAAGACTCTGGGTTGTGTTCTAAGGCAGTGGGAGCTGGTGCAGGGTGTTAAGCAGGGGAGGGGCTGTTCTGACTTCTGTCTTGAAAGTTCCCTCTGGCTGCTGTAATATTCCATATTACCCATAAGACCCAAGGAAAGTCACAGGGAGGCTAAAGATGCTGCCACTTTCCAGTGGTAGACAAAGGAGATATAAAGGTGATTAAGACCTAGTCCCTCCCTTCAGAGATGCTCAGAATTTTAGGAGCTGGGATGACAGGAAGGGCCATGTGTACCTGACTGACACTGAATCCTTTTTGTTTGTTTGTTTGTTTTGTTTTGTTTTGTTTTGAGACAGTTTTGCTCTCTTGACCAGGCTGGAGTGCTGGAGTGCAGTGGTGTGATCATAGCTCACTGTAACTTCAAACTCCTGCATTCAAGCAATCCTTCCACCTCCACCTCTTGAGTAGCTGGGACTATAGGTGTGCATCACCACACCGGGCTAATTTATATATATATATATATATATATATATATATATATTTTTTTTTTTTTTTTTTGAGATGGAGTTTCACTCTTGTTGCCCAGGCTGGAGTGCAATGGCGCGATCTCGGGTCACCGCAACCTCTGCCTCCCAGGTTCAAGCGATTCTCCTGCCTCAGTCTCCCAGGTGTGTGCCACAATGCCCAGCTAATTTTGTGTCTTTAGTAGAGTCTTTAGGTTTCTCCACATTGGTCAGGCTGGTTTCGGACTCCGGACCTCAGTTGATCCGCCCACCTCGGCTTTCCAAAGTGCTGGGATTACAAGTGTGAGCCAACGCACACGGCCAATTTTTATGTTTTTTGTAGAGGCACGGTCTCACTGTGTTGCCCAGGGTGGTCTTGATCTCCCAGCCTCAAGCAGTCCTCCCTTCTCAGCTTCCCCAGAGTGCTGGGATTACAGGCGTGAGCCACCATGCCCAGCTGCAGAACCCATTCTTGACCATTTCTCACTGCTATCAATTCACTGATTCACTTGGTAAAATATTTCCTGTGTGCCTGGGCCCTGTGCTGGAGGCTGGGGATCCAGTCCCATTTCCTGACCTATCGGAGTCAGGGAAGTAAAGAAATAAGATAGTTTTCAGAGTCGAGAAGACAGTAAACCTGCTCATGAGGCAGGAAGGGGTCTGGGTAAGGGCAGAATTTGCTGTAGATTATAGCCAACTTTTATTGGGTGCTTACTGTGTGCTAAGCGATGTTCTTAGTGCTTTCTGTAAGACTTCTCCGTTATTCCACCATCAAAAATCTGCTGAAGTATGGTCAGGCACAGTGGCTCACGCCTGTAATCCCAGCACTTTGGGAGGCCGAGGTGGTTGTATCACTTGAGGTTAGGAGTTCGAGACCAATCTGGGCGACACGGTGAAACCCCATCTCTACTAAAAATACAAAAATTAGCCAGGCATGGTGGCACCAGCCTGTAGTCCCAGCTACTCGGGAGGTGGAGGCAGGAGAATCTCTTGAACCCAGGAGGTGGAGGTTGTAGTGAGCCGAGATCACACCACTGCACTCCAGCCTGGGTGACACCAGCGAGACTTTGTTGGTGGCTCACACCTGTAATTCCAGCATTTTGGGAGGCCAAGGCAGGCGGATCACCTGACATCGAGAGTTCGAGACCAGACTGACCAACATAGAGAAACCCCATCTCCATTAAAAATACAAAAAATTAGCTGGGCATGGTGGCGTGTGCCTGTAGTCCCAGCTACTTGGGAGGCTGAGGTAGGAGAATCTCTTGAAACCTGGTGGTGGAGGTTGCAGTGAGCCGAGATTGCACCACAGCACTCCAGTCTGGGCAATACAGCGAGACTCCGTCTTAAAAAGAAAAAAAAAGAAATCTGCCTAAGAAGTTACTACTGTTAATAACCCTATTTGCAGATTAAGAAACTGATGCACAAGAGGACTAACTTTTCCAAAGTAAAATGGCCCCACTAATGGCAGGGTGGAGTTCTGACACAAGCTCTCACTGCCCTCTGAGACTGGGCAGGGGAGGCCTCTTTGAAGAAGTGACATTTGAGCTGCTCCTCAAATGATGGGAAGGAGCCAGTTCCAGGAAGATCTTGTTGAAATGGAGAGAATTGGAGAATCACCAGTGTGAAGGTCCCAAGGAAGGAATGATGTCAGCATGTTCTAGAAAAGGAAAAAAAGGCCAGGCCCAGTGGCTTAACCTGTAATCCCAGCACTTTGAGAGGCTGAGGCAGGAGGATTGCTTACAGCCTGGAGTTCAAGACCAGCCTGGGCAACATAGCAACACTTCGTCTCTACAAAAACAATTTTTTTAATTAGGCAGTCCTGGTGGTACATGCCTGTAGTCCTAGTTATTCAGGAGGCTGAGGCAGGAGTTCAAGACTGTAGTAAGCTATAATCGTGCCACTGAACTCTAGTCTGAATGACAGAATGAGACCCCCACCTCTTTAAAAAAAAAAGAGGAGAAAGCAACTGTGTCTGGAATGTAGCAGAGTGTGTTGAAGGTTGAAGTAGCCAGGAGCCAGAGCAAAGAGTTTGTAACACCATTTACAGTCCTGAAATGAAATTCCCCATCAGTAATATAACCTGAATTTCAAAAAAAAAAATGTAATACCCTAATGGTAATATAAAGGGGAAGAAGAAAAAGGAAGTAATTTATAATGAAAATGGTATTTATTTAAATACATGAATGCTGGAGTGCTGCCAGGATCTAACGAAGTTACCCTGAAGCAGTAGAATGCTCATGCCTCTAGGTAGAATCACTGGGGATGTGACAGCCACGATGCAGGTGTGTTGTGTTGGCCACTGAGTTACACCCCAAGAGGGGCTGCCATGGCAGCGTGGGATCCCAGAATGGTGAGCAGCTCTAGGTAAAGCTTCAGACAAAGCATGACATAGTCTTCTTTTCATATACACAATAGTTACATTCCTGGGAATTTCAATGTATATTAACACTGTACAAAATGTCCTGTGTTTATATGTAAACAGAGCTAGGTTCTAGGCCTGGCGATCCTAACCCAGGTTTTCCCTCTGTGGATGCCTTTGGGATGTGACAAGTCATGGACTTGGGACAATTCTCCTCAGCTACGCAGGACTGACTCACCTAATAGGGCAGCTGGTTTCCCTGACCCCTGCCCAATAGATGCCAATGCGGACTTCACCATCAAAGTGAACAGAAAACATCTCCCAGAATTTCCAGAATGCCCCCCAGGAAGCGGTGCCACCTCTGTTGAGAACCATTGGTTCTCAGTAAGCTGGTGGGGTCTCAACAAAGAGACAGGATTTTTTTTTTTTTTGAGACAGAGTTTCACTGTTGTTGCCCAGGCTGGAGTGCAATGACGTGATCTCGGCTCAACACAACCTCTGCCTCCTGGGTTCAAGTGATTCTTCTGCCTCAGCCTCCCAAATAGCTGGGATTACAGGCATGAACCACCATGCCCAGCTAATTTTGTATTTTTAGTAGAGACAGGGTTTCTCCATGTTGGTCAGGCTGGTCTCGAACTCCCGACCTCAGGTGATCCACCTGCCACGGCCTCCCAAAGTGCTGGGATTACAGGTGTCAGCCACTGCACCCGGCTTAAGAGATTGGATTTTATCTTAAATGAAGTAAGAAGCCAAGGGGGCCTTTTAAGCAGAGGGGTGGCTTTTTTTTTCTCCTGACCTCCTTGACAGCAGTTGCTTCCCAGCCAGCACTTGGCGACATGTGGGCCCTGCCTGACCCCTGGGCTTGGACACCCTGGCCACTCATCTTCTGTCTTGCTTTCCATCCTTCAGCCACTGAGTATCACCTGGGCCTGCTGAAAGCTAAGCTTGCCAAGTATCGGGCCCAGCTCCTGGAACCGTCCAAATCGGCCTCGTCCAAAGGAGAGGGCTTTGATGTCATGAAGTCGGGCGATGCCCGTGTGGCGCTGATTGGATTTCCCTCTGTGGGTAAGGTCAGTGATGGTCAGTGTGGGCCTCGGGGAGGAAAGCAAGAAGTCATCTTCCAAACAGGTGACCATCCAGGCTCCCCTCGCTGCCTTTCTGCTTAGCTCCAGGGACACAGAAGACCTGGCCTCCCCCAGGGTCAGATCCCAGCCCTTTATCATCCTAACATGGAGGCCACTCTTTCCTCTTGCCAGCAGATGTAGCCCTACTTGGTCCTCCGACTCAGTCATCATGCTCAAATACTTCTCGAGTGTCTATCTCGAGCGGTGTCATGTGCTGGGCGCTGTGCCGGGGACTAGAGACATAGCATGAACGAGACAGAGCTCTGTCCCTGCCCACATACATCTCCCATTCTTGAAGAGAAAGGACAGTAAATAAGTAATGAGGTGCATCCAGTGGTGACGAGTGGGGGCTGGTGAGTGACAGGGTGAAGGTCTGCTAGATATGACAGGTCCCGGCAGGTTTCTCTGGCGAGTAAGTATTTGGGCGGGGGCCTGAAGGAAGTGAGGGAGCTTGCAGAGTCCTGGGTGAGAACCTTCCAGACAGAGGGAACAGTAAGCACAGAGGCCCTTAGACAGGCGCTCGCTTGGTGTGTCCAGGGAGGCCCAGGTGGCTCCCTGAGGAGCACAAGGAAGGCAGAAGACGGAGAGGATAGGGGCTTGTGGGCAGCCGGAAGGACCCTGGCTTGGATTGAAGAATGAAACTGCATAGTTTTTAGAAGGTTTCTTCGGCCAGGTGCGATGACTCACGCCTGTAAACCCAGCACTTTCGGAGGCCAAGGTGGGTAGATCACCTGAGGTTGGGAGTTCAAGACCAGCCTGACCAACATGGAGAAACCCTGTCTCTACTAAAAATACAAAATTAGCCAGGGGTGGTGGTGCATACCTGTAATCTCCGTTACTTGGGAGGCTGAGGCAGGAGAATCGCTTGAACCTGGGAGGCAGAGGTTGCGGTGAGCCGAGATAGCGCCATTGCACTCCAGCCTGGGCAACAAGAGCAAAACTCCATCTCAAAAAAAAAAAAAAAAAAGGTTTCTTCTGGAAGTTGCTCTGTTTATCTGTTTAGCGTATAATCTATATTGGTTTACTTTTTTTTTTTTTGAGATGGAGTCTTGCTCAGCTCACTGCAACCTCTGTCTCCTGGGTTCAAGCAGTTATCAATCAGCCTCCCGAGTAGCTGGGATTACAGGCATCCGCCACCACACCCAGCTAATTTTTGCATTTTTAGTAGAGATGGGGTTTCACCACATTGGCCAGGCTGGTCTCGAACTTCTGACCTCAGGTGATCCACCCACCTTGGCCTCCCAAAGTGCTGGGATTACAGGTGTGAGCCACCGCTCCCGGCATGATGTACTTTTATGTGAGGAATAAAATAAACATCATTGCAGGGTTTTGAGCAGAAAAGAGAGATGTCTGATCAGCTTTTTTTTTTTTTTTTTTTTTTTTGAGGTATAGTTTCACTCTTGTTGCCCAGGCTGAAGTACAATGGTGCGATCTCAGCTCACTACAACCTCTGCCTCCCAGGTTCAAGCAATTCTCCTGCCTCAGCCTCCCAAGTAGCTGGGATTACAGGCATGTGCCACCCCGCCCGGCTAATTTTTTGTATCCTTTTTTAGTAGAGACGGAGTTTCACCATGTTGGCAAGGCTGGTTTTGAACTCCTGACCTCAGGTGATCCAACCCCCTTGGCCTCCCAAAGTGCTGAGATTACAGGCGTGAGCCACTGCGCCCGGCCTAAAATAAACTTTTTATTTTAAAATAGTCTTAGATTTACAGAAAAATTGCAAAGGTAATACAGAGTTCCCATATACCCCACACCCATTTTCCCTGGCAGTTAACATTTTATACCAATGAATGTTGATCTGTTCTTGCCTCAAGTCCGTGCTTTATGCAGATTTCCTTAGCTCCTCCCCACTGTCCTTTTTCTGTCCTGAGATCCCACATCACAGTTCAGTTGTTATGCCTCCGTAGGCTTTTCTAGACAGTTCCTTAGACTTGCCTTGATTTGATAACCTTGATGGTTTCAAGGAGTACCATTCCCATATTTTGTAGAAAGTCCTTCAGTTGGGTTGTGTCTGATGTTTTTCTCATGGTTAATCTGGGGTTATAGTTAGCAAGGAAGGCCACAGAGGTAAAGTGCCATTTTTATCACATCACATGAAGGCCACATACTGTCCCTTCAGCAGACTTACCCCTGCTGATGTTGATCTTGACCACCTGGCTGAGGTGTGTCCGGTTTCTCCACCGTGGAGACGCTCTCTTCTCCCCTTGCCATGCCACTTTGGGGAGGGAGGTGACTGCATGCGGCCCAATTCCGTCGCCTCCTTGAGGGGAGCATCTACAGAAACTGTTTGGAATTCTTCTGCATGGGAGATTTGTCTCTCTTCTCCCATTCATCCATTTTATTCAATCATTCATTGATATCTGTATGGACTCGTGGGGGTTATTTTGTGCTTTGGGGTCTAAACCCATACCATTTTCTTTTGCTGCTCAAATCGTTTTAGCTTTGGAGCTATTTTAGTTGGCTTCTTTGATGTACTTCCGCCATTGTGTTTTTCCAGCACTTCCTCACTTTCTAACACTGCAAGATGCCTCAGGCCCATTTTGTATATTCCCTGCCCTGGCCTAGAATCTGCCATTTCTCCAAGGAACCCTGGTTCCTTTGACTGGAGAATAGCATTAGAAACTACCATCTGGGCACTGACTTACTTTTTTACAGAATCACTCTGGCTGTTGTGTAGATAGCAGGCTACAGCAGGGCAAAGTGGAAGTGGGACAGTGGAGAGGTTGCTAGAATATAGGCCAAGTGAGCAACAACCAAAGCTCTGGACAGGTGCTGGGGAGCAGCTTCTAACTCAGTTCAGCTGAACAATTTGAGCCCACACCCAGTTTCCATTGCTCTGGGCCAGGCATAGGGGATGGTGGTAACAGCTACCTTTTCTTAAGTGCTTGCTGCAGGCTGGGCAGTGTTTAGTTTTGTTTGTTGTACTGTCTGCCTATATGATTGGTATATGTATCAGAGAGAGAGAGATTGATAGAGAAGCCACTCTAGTTACCAAGAGCTGTGACCCTTGAAGTCTGGGCCCGTGGCAGATCCCACCTGCCTTATTGGGAGTATAGGCTCTCCCACCGTGGGAGGGCCCAGGTCTTACAGGGGCCAGACAGAATCGGGGAGTGGCCCTGAGGTTGGTTGCTGGCTGTTTCAACAGCCATTGCTCTCGGGGCCACCCTGTCTATCCATATACCTGTCCACTCCACCAGGTTTTTCTCATTTCTTGAGTTTCCAGGAGGTCCCCAAGGCTGAGGGTTTCTGGATTTGGGGACTCTATGTATTTTCATCACATGCCACATTCTGGACTTGAGAGGTCTAAGGGTGTCTTGGGGAGGGTGCCCCCAGTCTTCCTGCCAGTCAGCCAGGAGGCAGGGTCTGGATAGCTGGCCCTGCAACTCAGAGTCTCAGGCTTCTTGTTCCTGGGGCCCTGCTGATTAGAATGGGGCAGGAGGCATGGGGCTGGGTTTCTTCCCTCCCTGGGTCTGCCCACTGCTTGGCTGACCTTCTCAGCCACAGCATCTATCACTGAGATGTTACAGTGTTTGGAGTGAGGCACATCCTGGGCCTTATCTTTTTAATCCCTGTGCAGTCCTGTGAGGTAGGGACTAGGTTCATGCCCATTTTACATGTAAAGACCCTGAACTGAGAGTATGGAGTTTCCTGCCCAATCCCAGGACACCCCGGCAGAGGCAGGATTCAAAGCCAGGTTTCTCCAACTCCCAGCCACAGTGAACGGTGGTCTGAGTGGTCACATCCACATCTTCCCAGTTCCCCACTCCATCCCTGCAACACCTCTCCTGTCAGCTGTCTCTGCCTCAGCCCAGGAGGTTGGCATCTCCTTGCACACCTCCTCACACCCTCCCTGGGTGCACAGCATGTCTGGGTACTGGTTCCACGAGTGCCGTGGGACTGCTGCCTGCTTAAAGTTCTCTGGGGCCAAGAGGGCCTGGAGGATTGTGTGGGGCTAGGGGAGGCTCCTGATGTATATGGGGAACCCCATCAGAATCCAGATCCCTGCCACTACCTGAGACCTCCAAGGAACAGATGGGCCCTCTGGTGTCTGACCCATCCAGGACAGGGCCAGAGGTGAGCCCTCTGGCTGGGAGGTCTCTTCACAGCCACCTAGGTCACCAAGCCGAGGGTGAGAGGGTCTCCTCCTGCTGCCTGCACCTGCAGGCCCCCAGCCCCTGGGGCCTCTCCCAGAAGGCCAGGGACAAGGCTCAGTGCAATGATCTCCTTTTCTCCTAGTCCACATTCTTGAGTCTGATGACCTCCACGGCCAGCGAGGCAGCGTCCTATGAGTTCACCACTCTGACGTGTATTCCTGGGGTCATTGAAGTAAGTGGGTGTGCTGGGCACAGGAGAAGGGGCGCATGCTTGTGTTTGGACTTGTGCCTGTGCCCGCTTTGTGTGTGAGTCAGGGTGGATGTCCCCATGTCAGGACAGGCTCTGGACTGAGCTGCTTTGCCCTCTAGCACTGACACTTCTGGGGATCCTAGCTGCTGGACCTCAGAGATGCCTGGTGGGGCCTGGAACTAGGAGGTCAGGCCAGCATGTGGCTACTCTGCCTGGCGCCCCCTGTGCTCTCCTCCCCAACACCACCACAGCTCTGGTCACTAACTGCTGCTTGGCTGGATCCTTCTGCCTCCCCATGAAGCTTCACTGCCTTGGGCTGTGTTTGCTTTGGGCAGCTGAGTGGTATGGCCTTAAGTTCCCATGGTGAAACAATTTATCTGTGAAGTGCTGGTACCATCAGTGATGAGTGTTGTGGGATTGGGAGATCCTGAGCCCTCCCTAGGCAGCTACTCAGCTCATAGGCTGTGGTCTGCACCGGGCTGGGGTGGTGACAAGGCTCAGACTTGGCCACAGGTTGGCACCTGGGTTTCCCTCAGCGCCTGAGCCCTGGGACCATTCCAGATGTCCCAAATCGAGGCAGGACCTTTCCAGTGGAGGCCCAGCCTTGCCTTATCTTTCTTCTCTTCTGCATCCTAGTACAAAGGTGCCAACATCCAGCTCCTGGACCTTCCTGGAATCATTGAAGGCGCAGCCCAAGGTGGGAGGCAGGGCAGGTGTGTGGGAGACAGGCTGGAGCTCTGTTACTGATCGTTGAAATTGGGTGTGGCTGTCACGGAGATCACTCTGGATCCCTGGTCCATTATCCCGCTTTCCAGAAAAGACAGGTTCCAGTTCTAATCCTTGGCACCAAACTACCTTGTGATTTTGGGCAAGTGACTGGGTGTCTCTAAGCCAAGCCTCAGTTTCCTCAGCTGTAGAATGGGCATAATAATACTTAATTTACAGCATAGTTTTGAGGATTAAGTGAGGAAATGTTCAGGAAGCATTTAGCCTGGGGCCTGCCACATGGTAGGGGTGGGCGTAGGACAGCCATTATCCTGTTACTCCTTTTATGATGGTGGTGTCGGATTTTCTTCTGAAATAAGTCTCCGTGAGTAAAACACGTGGATTAAAGAAAAATGCCAAGCTTGTGCTAGTATGTGGCAGAGGCTGTGGTAGGTCTGTAAAGGACAGGAGTCCAGGGCGCCATGGGCTGGGTAGCAGTCACATGGGTCCGCATATGTAAGTGCATCCCTCCCACCCATCCAGGAAAAGGCCGTGGCCGGCAGGTGATCGCTGTGGCGCGCACGGCTGACGTCGTCATCATGATGCTGGATGCCACCAAGGGAGAGGTGCAGAGGTCCGCAGGGTGGGGCATGGGGCAGGCTCACATGTCTGGGGAGGGCCGATGTGTCCCTGAGCTCATAATGGGCGGCCTGTGGGTGCTTGGCTCTCTCACACGTGAGAGTAGCGGTAGGACATGTCACAGACTGAACCCAACACCACACAGCCTATGGCGTCTTCTCCTCAAGGCTTGTGTCCAGCCAGCACAGAGGCATCTTGGGACTGGGGGCCAAGGGGCTTGGCCTGGCTTTGCTTCCTGTTCAGAGGCACAGGTGCCCCATCACTTCCCAGAACCTGCCAGGAGCCCAGCCCCAAGCACAGAAGCATTGTTCATCCACATCCTGGCAGAGGGGTACACCAGGCCTGCCTCCTCGGGACCAGAAGGAGTACCCTCATGTGGTCACCTCGTGGGGGCTCCACCACTTGCCTGTGCATGCTGACCGTAAACCGGGCCAGTCCCCTCTGGGACTGTGGCAGAGTTTAGAAGCTCCCTGCAGTTCTAGGGCATTGGGAAGGAGTGTTCTCCGGGTTGCTGGGGAAGGGGGTGGAGGAGAGAGTCAGTCTCTGTCTGGGTGGGCAGTGACATCCTGCGTAACAGGGAAGCTGTGCATCTGGCTCTGTGGACAGCCTGTGACGGGCTTATGGGGTGCTCTGCCTAGGTCTCTGCTGGAGAAGGAGCTGGAGTCAGTAGGCATCCGCCTCAATAAGCACAAGCCTAACATCTACTTCAAGGTGAGGCACCTCTCTGGCCTTCAGGCCATGAGTGTGGCAGTTTTGAGACTGCATTGGCTGGCGGCTGAGGCTGTGGGACCATTGCTGTGACCCCTCGGTCAGCAGTTCTCCCCATCCCTCTCTCCTCTTTCAGCCCAAGAAAGGCGGCGGCATCTCCTTTAACTCGACAGTCACGCTGACCCAGTGCTCGGAAAAGCTGGTGCAGCTCATCCTGCACGAATACAGTATCCTTCCCTGAAAGACACATGAGGGAGGGCAGCCACCACCGTCAGGGCAGCGGGGGGACTGACCACAACAGGAGGCCTCGTGGAGCAGGGTGGCAGCAGGTTACTCCCACTGCTCCCGCTGTCCATTCAAGCAGCCTCTGAGCAAGCTCCAGACTGCCAGGGCTGCAGCCATGCACTTGGCAGTGGCTTCCTGGCTCCTCACTGAGTACTGGGCACTGTGGTAGCCAGATGACATCCGGAAGAAAAAGATGTCATGGGAAACACCCTCTGAGGACGGGGGGTTCCTAGCCTGGAGAAGCCCCAGGGAAAGCTGGGGAGTGGGTGGTGCCTCTAAAGCAGTGTCGGGGGCTGGTTGGGTTCTGGGGCCCTGGGGATAGGGCAGGGCCTCGGGCAGAGTTATGCCTGGCATATGGAGAACTCTTAGAGTCAGCTGTGAGCCCCTCATTGCCAGAGGTGTGCAAGCAGAGGCAGGATGGCCCCCAGTGGAGTCCTGCACGGAAGAAGCTGGGTTCGACCAGCTTTCAGATGCTCCTGGTGCTAAAACCCAGGCTTCCCCTGAGGGGCTTTGGGGATTCTAGCAGGTACGTTTTTCTCCCTGCCTAGCTGTCAAGATTAAAACTCCGTTGATTTAAACTTTTATATATTGTGGTCCCTCTGGGGAAGAGAACAGAGGGCTTCCAAAGCATTACAATCTTGTAGAACCTCACAAGCAGATTCCGCCACGGTCCCATGCGCCCAGCATATTTCCTGCTCGGCTTTTTGGGGCCCTCCGCTGATGGGGGACAGGGGCAGCTGGTGCACAGGTTGCCCTTAATCAGAGCCCCTCAGAGATCTTCAACGCGGAAGTGCTCTTCCGAGAAGACTGCTCCCCGGACGAGTTCATCGATGTGATCGTGGGCAACCGGGTGTACATGCCCTGCCTGTATGTAAGTGCAGGAGGGGAGCCTTGGCCTGGCCACTCGGCCTTTCCTCCACATGCATTTCCTCAGCTCCCAGAACCTTGTGAGAGAAGCAGAAAGAGTCTGAGGCTCTCCCCTCCCCTCACCTCACCTCAGTGGCTGCTTGGATCTTGCAGACGTAGAGAGCTTGAAACCAGGGTTCCAGCCCAGCCTTCCCTACCCTGAGGCAGCAAGGGGAGGGAGGGCGTAGACTCAGCTTTCCAAGGAAGGGCTGCAGCCGGCACAGGGCGATGGAGGGCCCTTTTCTGGATGCCTTGCTCCTATCCTCAGCACCGGCTTCCGCCTTCTCAATCTCAGGTTTATAACAAAATCGACCAGATCTCCATGGAAGAGGTGGACCGCTTGGCCCGAAAACCCAACAGTGTGGTCATCAGGTGAGGCCGCTGGCATCCTGCCACTCTGCTGTCCTTGCTGTGGGTTCTGATCCCAGTTGTCAGGCCTCCCAGCCACTTTGGCTGTGGAGGAGGAAAAGCCAGCATAGCCTCCAGCAGCACACAGCCCTCACGGAGCCCAGGACTTCCTGCCCAGGGCAGAGCACTTTGTCCATGAGGCCAAGGAGACACTGCAGGAGGGTCCCCTTCATAGCTGCTGGAGGCATTGGCCCGTTCCAGTTGTGAATTGCCGTGGGCAGGGTGGGTGATGTCTTGTGGGCTCTGGTTAAGAAAACAGAAGGATTTCATCAACGAAGGTTGAATGGCTAAGAGGCTTCTTAACTTAGGCCAGGCGTGCTGGCTCATGCCTGTAATCCCAGCACTTTTGGGAGGCCATGGCGGGTGGATCACGAGGTCAGGAGATCGAGACCATCCTGGCCAACATGGTGAAACCCTGTCTCTACTAAAAATACAAAAATTAGCCGGGTGTGGTGGCGTGTGCCTGTAATCCCAGCTACTCAGGAGGCTGAGGCAGGAGGATCACTTGAACCCGGGAGGCGGAGGTTGCAGTGAGCCGAGATCATGCCACTGCACTCCAGCCTGGGCAACAGAGTGAGACTCCATCTCAAAAAAAAAAAAAAAAGAGGCTTCTTAACTTAGTAATGAACCAAGGTCCCCCCAAGAAGCCCTGGGTGTGAGCCTACCTCTCCTGGTGCTCTGGAAGGTGTGGCTTCTGTCTGACCACAGCTCAAAGGGAAAAAGGGAACTAACATTCTCAGGCCCTGGCCACCCACTTCCTGCCCTCCTTTGCAGGGTGGGTCCCTGGGGTACCGCCTGCACTCTGGCTGTTTGTTCACTTGCCACCACAGCCTGGCAGGCTCCTCTTTGGGGCAGACTGATTCAGGTGCTCCACTTTGCTGGTTTCCTGACCTGAAGTGGGCACTCCAAAGCTTCACCGTGAAGCTTGGCCGACAGTACTGAGAGCTCAGGGACCAAGAGGCTGGACAGCGCAAATGATGGATGAGGGTCCCGGCCTGAGCACAAGGACCATTTTTGTGGTGGTTGTAGCCACCACAAAGAGCAGTGTCGGTTCTACAGCACAGCCTCAGGTCCTTTCCTCCTGCTGTGTCCCAGGCCTTTGAGGGGCTGCCATCCTCAGGGCATGAGAGCTTCTACACCTTTACCTGCTTGTGCTTAGAACAGCTCTACAGAGGTCAGGACACAGTTCGGGGTCACGCTGCAAACCTTCAAGCCACGGTCCACCCAGTATTTGGAGCAAGGCACATCCGGGGCCTTATCTTTTTAATCCCTCTACAGTCCTGCGAGGTAGGGACTGGGTTCATGCCCATTCTACATGTAAAGGCTCTGGTGCCTCCAGAGCCTTGGTTCTCCCCTCTTCTTGCTGAAATCCCTGCTGGACTTCCTGGCAGTCCCTTGCTCCTCTCAACAAGGAGTGAACTCTGGGTGTCAGGGTTCCTAGCCTTTGCCCATGGTCCCGTCACAGCCCCCGGCCATCTCCCCATGGCAGCCCTTCACTAATCACACATGCTGCAACCCTCCACAGAGCACAGGCTTGCCAGCCCCTAGGAGAGATGCTGACCCTGGTTGATTGTGACCATGATTGGTGCCCAGCGGCACTGGCAGCAGAAACATCAAGCTGCCATCATAGTAATGGGCTTGTTTCCCTGTGGGTACCAGTGGGCCGCCTGGCCAGTGGAGGTTGTCCCCTCCAATAGTGAGAAGTGGAGACCCCAGCCTCTGAACTCACAGGGGCCACTGCCTGACTGGCCACCTCCCTCTTTGCAGCTGTGGCATGAAGCTGAACCTGGACTATCTGCTGGAGATGCTTTGGGAGTACTTGGCCCTGACCTGCATCTACACCAAGAAGAGAGGACGTGAGTTGCGCTGCACGTAGCTGAGAAACAGGCTGAGCTTCATCCCTAGAAGGCTTCCAGGCTGGTGTGTGATGCCCAGAGACCCCAGCACCGGCTCTGGCCTGGCTTGTCTAGACACACCTCAGCTCTTTTCCCTTCTCAGCACTGGGCACTGCTGGTTTTGAAGGTACCCTGGTGGGGCAAGGCTACATTGGGGTCCCCACTGGCTGTAGCAGTCAGTGCCCTCCTGACCTCCCCTCACAGTGACAGGCCCTACCTCAGGAGCATCAGGGACCTGAATCCACAGGAGCCGTCCCCATGTCTGACTCCTGCCCATCCTCCTGGTGCACACACACACACATGCCCTGGGGTCCCAACTGCTGAATTCGGAGCAGTTTGCATCAACCCTGACTTTGGCAGCAAGGAGCGAGCTACAGCTTCCCTCACTAGACTCCAGCATCCCTTCGCGCCCTGCCCGTTCAGTCCAGGTCCTGGTCTCTGTCGGTGCTGTCACGGCAGATGGGTGGCAGGCACTGTGAATCCTAGACTTTTGATTTATTTTGAGTCACTGTGTTAAGGTCGAGGTCGTAGAATATGGTACAGGGATCTATGTGGAGGGTGTGCTGGATGTCAGGGGGAGGTTAGGCCAAGGCAAGGAGACCGAAAGGGCCTCTGTGGCCAGCTCTTCCCTCATGCAGAATCACGAGGTGGCAGTGTGGGCCCTGATGTGTGGCTGACATTCTCCCCATCCCGCCCTGCAGAGAGGCCAGACTTCACAGACGCCATCATTCTCCGGAAAGGGGCCTCAGTGGAGCACGTGGTGAGTTGACAAGACCTGCCGTGACAAGGGGTGGGAGCTCTGCATTCCCTTTGGGGCTCTGTTCTGCCTGAGGTGCCCTGGGCCAGGGGTGGGCTCTGCTGGTCTTACTCTCAGATGTCAACGCAGGCTCTGGAGTTGGACAGCCTGGGGCTGCATCTGCAGCACCCCTTCTTAGCCGTGTGCCGAGCCTCTGACCTCTCCTGTGAGGGGGGTGTGCTGCCTGCCCCCCCCCCCGGGTAGTCAGGAGGACACGTTGAATGAGGTCCAGTGTGTAGGGCACTCAGCATGCTGCCTGGCTCTGCAGAGATGCCAGTAACCCTGCTTCCATGCCATTCAGGCATCAGTCAAGGAGAGTGAGGAGTGGCACCAGCTCAACACAGAGGTCAGGACAGCGGCTTCAAGGAGGCAACTTGAGCTGGCTTATAGGACTAGTGGGTCTGGCAGTGAAGAGTTGGGGTGGGGAGCATCCCGGTTAGGGAAGCAGGCATGCACAGGCCCCAGGGGAGGTGTTCTGGGCTCAGGGAGCAAGAGGCTGCCTTTCCCTGTCCAGGATTCTGTCACCTGAACATGACCCTGCAGGCACAGATGGTGGCCAACCTTCGGGTCACGTGGCCGTCCTCCTGGGCTGATGCTTTCCTGGTGGTGTTTTCCTCAAGCTCATTTCTTCTTGGGATCTGTATCCTGGAGGCAAGGGACGCTGTAGACCCAGCTGTTCCTGCAGCCCCTTAGGACAGTGGTGGCGGGGCCTGCAATCTGGTCTCAGGCATTCATTCATTCCGCAAGCCTAGCCCCAGGTCTCTGAGTGCCACCCTGGAGGTGTTAAACAAAGGAGGCCAGGAAAAGTCCCATCTCCCTCAGGGCCTAGGCTTGAGAACACAGCAGGAGGAGCCAAGGAGACTCACGATTACCCTCCTGAATCCCTTCAGTCACTCACAAGTGGCAATGCTGGGCAAGCTGAGTAAAACAAAACCCATCTGCAGACCAGAGTCAGCCACCTTCCCATCTGTGTCAGGGAAGTGTTCCTGCAGGCCTGGCGCTGGCCTCCACCCCAGGGACGCTGGGCTGAGGCGTTGGGTCTCCCACCAGAGCCTGGAAGACCTGTGGGCATGTGGGAAGAGGAGTCACATTGCACAATTGCAGAGTCCCCTCCCCGCCGCCCTCCACTGTGCCACCATAAGCGTGGCAACTGGAGGTCTACACTCTCAGGGCAATTGCTGGCTGCCTCCTCCAGGGTCTCCTTCCAGTTTCATGTGACATCTGGGACCCCTGGGATCTTCACCCCTACCAAGGAGCACTGAAGTTTATGCACTGCCCTGGGAGTTGGGGGTGATGTGATTGATGTGTGGGAAGCTTCAGGCCACAGGTGGGGCCAGGAGGAGTGAGAGGTGGTGACCAAGCAGGGTGGACTCCAAGCTATCACCCTGTCCCATTCTGAAGGAGCATCTGTTCAGGCAAGGCAAGCAGAGGGCCACTAGCAGCCAGGCCCCAGACCTTCCCCCGGTGGCTTTGGGAACATTCCTGACTAGGCACCACAGCTGGCAGACCAGGAGTGGGAATGGCAGGGCCACCTGCAGCTGTGATTGGGTGGCTGTGTGCGAATTGAGCACATTAGTCCTCCACACAAGGCCCAGACTGTGTGGGCACCTGCTTCAGGAACTCTTACCTCTTGGCCTGTGTCCTGAGCTTTGGGTGTGCGGCCAAGCTTGGGATGGGGTTAGGTGAAGCCTCACCTCTCTACCTGACTCTCTCCTGTCCTCCAGTGCCACCGCATCCACCGGTCACTCGCCAGCCAGTTCAAGTACGCCCTGGTGTGGGTGAGTCCCTGGGTGGAAAGCAAGCAGGGGGTTAGACCCAGGACAGCCCCTGGGTTAGGCATGAAGCAAGGCATTCACACTCTCTGCATGGTGTTCCTGTCCTTCCTGTGGGGATTGGCATGTCTGTGTGTCTGTCCTCCACAGAATGTACATGCCAACCCAGGGTAGACATGGGCTTTCCCCACCCTTTTTTTTTTTCTGGTGTTTTTTGTTTTGTTTTGTTTTGTTTTGTTTTGTTTTGTTTTGTTTTGAGACAGGGTCTGGCTCTGTCTCCCAGGCTGGAGTGCAGTGGCACGATCATGGCCCAGTGCAGCCTCGACATCTGTGCTGAAGCGATCCTCCCACCTCAGCATCACAAGTAGCTGGGACTACAGCCACACACCACCATGCCTGGCTAATTTTTCATGGAGACGAGGTTTCGCTATCTGGCCCAGGCTGTCTCGAACACCTGAGCTCAAGTGATCCTCCCACCTTGGCCTCCAGAAGTGCTGGGATTACAGGCATTAGCCACTGTGCCTGGCCCTCCCTGACCTTTGAGATCAGGGATGGTCAGACCACTGTGGACGTCCTGCTGCCTGAGGCCCCCACCTTACGCCATGGCATTCACCCCCCAGGACACACACGCCCAGGGATATCTTCCTTGGCCTTGGCCAGTCCAGGCTGAGATGACCCCTCTGCCCCCATTCCTCACCCAGGGCACCAGCACCAAGTACAGTCCGCAGCGGGTGGGCCTGACGCACACCATGGAGCACGAGGACGTCATCCAGATCGTGAAGAAGTAATGGCGCCTGCTGGCCTCCTGCCCACCTGCCTCGTCTCCCTGGGGAGGTGGTCCCACTGGGACACACAAACACCCAAACAGAAAAATACAAATACACGTACCCCAGGAAGGGGTCCCTCAAGTCTCTGCTGTTTACAGAAGTCTCTTCAGTAGGGAGACAGAGCGTGCTGGGGCAGAGGGGCTCGGCTGGAGGCATTTCCCATAAGGCTGAGCCCTCTCATGGGGGTTTTGTTTGTAGTGCTGAGCCTGCATCTGCCCCCCAGCCCCCTGCACTGAGGGAGCAAGTTGCCCACCTGCCCGCCAGCCAGGGCCTAAAGCAGATGGCATGCTCAGTGCCAGGCTGGTAGCTGGGCCTATTTGGGTCCCTGGAGGCTGTGGCTGCTGTCACGGCACCTCACTCCCTCAGCTCCTGCCAGCTTCTCTGACACTTGGGTTGGGGGCCCTTCCAGGGGGAAACCCCCTTGGGTGCCCCACACAGGGCTCTCCATGATGGAAACCAGCGGTTAGTGGCTTCAAAGGCCCAGCTGACACCCTCCACAGCCTAAGGGGTGTCCTAAAGTGCTTCCCGCTGTATTCCCCCTCCCAGGGCAGCCCCTGCCCAGCACAGAACCCCAGGACCCTGGCTCTGCACGCCTGGGGCAGGGACTTTTGAGTTTAGGATCTGTATTTTCTAAGTCCCCAGTTCTCCTGGCTCTCCTTTCTGAAATAAAGGATTGAAAACGGTTCCTGTTCAGACTGAGAACATTTTGTAAACTTGCTGAACAGTAGCCAGGTTGAGTCAGGTGGGCACAGGTCAGGCATTGGGCCTGGGGGTGGGAGAGGGTGGAGCCTGGGCCCCCAAGGCAGACCCAGGCCTTGTGTGGCAAGGAGAATGCAGGATTCTTCACCCAGGCACAGGCAGGCTCTGCCCAGGGTGTTGGTGGTCAGGGGTGTCAGGCCCAGACTGGCCCTTCCGGAGGGGCCTGGCTGCCAAGGTGGGCAGCATCCCAGGAGGCCCTTGTGACCATCTGGGCTGGCAGGGAGGCTGTGTGAGAACAAGGTGGTGGGTCATTTCCTGTTGCCTCAGAAGTCAGGAGTAGAGGGGCTGGCAGGGGCTCGATGACTGCCTACCATGTGCCAGGGACTGTGCCAGGCCCCCCACAGTATGCTGCTGTCCCCCGGAAGCTGGTGTAGGCTGCACAGTTTGTGAGTGCAGACCCTGGATTTAAGACCTGAGCAGCGGGGAAGGCTTCCTGGAGGAGGTATGCCTTTTGAGATGGAGGCAGCAGGTTCTGTGAGGCTGCCAGGAGGGGTAGAGTTCCCGAGGGCCTCGGGTCCCGCTGGAGTGTGGAGCAGGCCCATGCTCAGCTCTCCAGGCTGTTCGTGGCTCCCCTGTCAGCTGTTCACTCCTTTCCAGAGACAAAACAGGAATAATAGACATCATTAAATATACATGGGGCTCCAGGCGGTTGGCGTGGTGGGCTGGGCCTTCCTTCCCCATAACACTGAGCTGCTCTGCTGGGCCAACCGTGCTCCTGGGCCAGCCAGAGGACCCCCATGAGGTGGCATGCAGGCGGGGAGCAGGCCACGGGACCCAGGTAAGGAGACCTTAGCCTAGAGTCCTTGGGTCTGTCACTGGCCACCCTCGCATCCCAGGCTGCAGGGGTGATAAGGGAAGGGGCAGCAGCAGAGCTGGGGCCTCGCCCCTAACTCACCTTGAGGCCCTTCTCTGCCTCACTTTGTTCATCTGTGAGGGGTGTGATGCCCATGCAGTCCCCTCCTGGTGATGGTGGGATACCAAGACAGGCAGGGCCTCCGTGGCTTACCTCGGCCCCTCTCCTGACTGCCCTGATGCCTGGCCATGAGGCCCTAAGTGAGGGTTTCTGCCTGGCTGGTGACCATTCCCACTTCCACTTTACAGGTAGGGGCTCTGGGCCCAGGGTGAGGTAGGGAAGGCCTTGAGTTCACAGGGTGTCAGGGTGAGTCCAGACCTTGGATTAGATCTAGGCCTGTTCTGTCCCCAAGGCTGGCTGGCAAAGGGTGGGAAATGAGGCCAGAGGCTGGGGGGTCCTCAGGCAGTAAGGGCTCAGGTGAGAGGCTCCAGCCACTGGGCCGCATGTTCCTCACCGTGGACGGGCTTGTTCCTGGGCTAGGTCTGTGTGCGTGTGGATCAGGGCAGGCACTGCGGCTCTGTTATGTCCTGGGCTTTCTGGATCTGTGGTCAGGATGGTTGTACAGTCTACATTTGCTTGTGAGAGAGCAAGCGAGGGATCCTGCAGCTGCGTATGTCCAGGCCAGTGTGAAGTGGCAGCTCGTGGTGCCCTTAGGGCTGGGGAAGCTCCCTAAGACCCCCCAAAGGTCTCTGACCCTCCCACCCCCACACCTGGGTAAGCTCCAGGCTTGGGCCTCACCCTGTCAGCCACCTTGTTCTCATCACTCACCCTCCCTGATGATCACAGGCAGGGGTCTGCACCCTCACTCAGGCCCATGCCCAGGCAGCAGAGTTGCATTCATCTCCCAGCTGGCATCCTTGCAGCCTCCTGGGGGTAGTATGGCCTGCAGCTTTAGAAGACTCAGGTACATAGGAGCCAAAGACATGAATATTCGTCTGTCTGTCCCACACCTGTGCATTCACTTATTCTCCATCTTTCTTCCTCTCCAGCTTAGATTCCAGTTTCTCATTTCGGAACCCTCCTTTGGCAAGAAAGCCGAGTCGAGACCCTCTCCTTCCCACTCTGTCCCTCTCCTAGACAGCTCACCTGACCTCCAGCTTCCATCTCGCCAGACCTGGGTCCAAGCAGCCTTTTTGACTCTCCACTGCACTGTCCTGTAGCCATCCCAAGCCCACCGTGTCCCAGACCAAACATGGCATTCCCATACCCCCTGGCCTCACCTCAGAGACACTCCCCGCACCCCCCAGCTGCACCAAGCCAACCCCAAGTCTACTTGGCTCCACCCTCATCCCAGCCCCATCTAGCCTCTTGACCAGGGCCAGCCTGTTTCACCTCATCCTGAATATGTCCACTGTACTCCATCACAGCATACTCCCAGCTGCGTCTTTGTCCCCTCTCCATTCTTTTCCACATGGTGGCCCGAGCTTCTTTTTATACTATTTTCTAAGAAGCCGTGTGAGGCAGTGGTTGAGACTGTGGACAGTCTGAAGCCAGACTGCCCAACTCCACCTTCAAGCTGTGTCACTCACATAACCTCTCTGGGCCCATGTCCTCATCTGTAAAGTGGGAAGAGTAATCACACCGACTTCAGGAGGTTGTAGTGAGAGTTGAGCTCTGTGTGGCCTGGCTGTTCTGAGCACAGGGCTTGCAGTCAGGGACACAGGCCCCATGGCTTCCTCACTGTGGGCTCTCGGCTGAGAGATCTAACCTCTCTAAGATCAAGCCCTTCATCTATGTGAGAATCTAGTGAGATATTCCAGAAAAGCATTTAGTACCAAGCCTGGCACATAGTAAACATCTGGAAATGCGGAACAGTGACCAAAGTCCCATCCCTTCCACGCCCATTGGGCTAGTCCCTGCCTGCTACCCTGGCCACCTCTCATTTCACATGCCCTCAATCACTCTGCTCCAGCCATAGGACTGTCCTTGAAGCCCCTCTTTCCACCTGGCCTTTGCACATGCTGTTCCACCTGCCAGGAATACTGTTCCTTCTTCCATGTTATAAGCTCCCTCTTATCCTTCAGATCTTGGCTCAGGGTTGCCTCATCAGGAGAATCTTCCTGGACCTCCAGTGCAGTGTTTGGGCATCTGGGGTTCATGCCCTGACCTTCACAGCTCTTCTTGTTGATGTGACTCTTTGCTTAAAGTCTGCATCCAGGATGGGCACGGTGGCTCATACCTGTAATCCCAACACTTTGGGAGGCTGAGGCAAGAATATTGCCTGGGGGCAAGGAGTTCAAGACCATCCTGGGCAACATAGTAGGACCCTGTCTCTACAAAAAAACAAAAAAACATTAGCTAGGTGTGGTAGCATACACCTGTAGTCTCAGCTGCTTGGGCAGCTGAGGTGGGAGGATTGCTTGAGCCTGGGAGCTTGAGGCTGCAGTGAGCTGTCATTATGTTACTGCACTCCAGCCTAAGTGATGGAACGAGACCCTGTCTCAAAAGAAAAAAAAAAAACAACAAAGTCTGTGTCCCCTACAACACAGGGAGCTCCATGAGAGCAGAGATCACATCTGGTTCCACTCAACTCTGCGAACCCCAAGTGCCCTGCACAGTGCTTGGCACATAACAGATGCACAACTAATGCACAAGTAATATTTAAGGAATGAATGAATGAGAGACTTGCTCCCTGACACCCGCTCTGTGCCTGCACAGAGGGCGGGGACCCTGAGAGGAAGGCAGGACCTGGAACCTACCAGAGAAGGGGCAGCCTCAGCTGACTACTAGCCTGAGGTCAAGGCTGGGACCCAGAGACCAGGAGGGGTCAGGTGGGCAGGACTTGCTGCCAGCAGTCACCCAGACCTCCTCACTCAGAGCAGATAGGCAGCAGCCTGTAGCAACAATGTTGGCAGTCATAACAACAGCTGCTTGCCCAGGCCAGCCTCTGTGCCCGGTTCTCTGCTATCTCATGTAATGCCCAGGTGAGCCCTGGTAGGGGAGGCATCTACACTCACAGATGAGGAGACTCCAACACTGAGGCTGCATGACTTGCTATGGGTCAGATCCAGGAGAGGAATGAGACCTGACCCAGAGCTCTGAGCCACTGGGCTCCAATCCCCTGGGCTAGAGATGGGTTTGCCTCTCTGAGAGGCAGGTTCTTCATCTGGACAATGCGGCTTTGCAGTGGAAAGATGCCTGCCTGAGGGTTTGAGGCAGGACTTGGGCAAGCCCACTAGAGAATGGTGGCCTCTCAGCCTTTCTTCTGGACAGACAGACAAGGCTTCCCTACTTGGGGCAGACAGAAGGTATGGCTCTGGGAGGTGCTCTTGGGCCTAAAGGGCCAGCCCTGCCCTGCTTCTCCCTATCAAGTCTCTGACCTCTCTCTGGCTCACTTTCAACAAATGTAACAAATGTTACATGGCGCCGGGGTGGAGATGGGGTTGGACCTATGACATCTCAGGTCCCTGACATTCTTCCTGAGAGCCCCTCTAAAGTGGTGTTTCCACTCAGTCTCCAATCCCTTTTTTTTCCATTTTCACATTTACACTTTTTTAGGGGGTGGGGGGGGACAGGGTCTCGCACTGTCACCCAGGCTGGATTGCAGTGGTGCGATCTCGGCTCACTGCAACCTCCACATCCCGAGTTCAAGTGATTATTCTGCCTCAGCCACCACACTGTGCACACCTGTAGCTGGGATTACAGGTGTGCACCACCATGTTCGGCTGATTTTTATATTTTTAGTAGAGACAGGGTTTTGCCATATTGTCTGGGCTGGTCTTGAACTCCTAGCTTCGAGTGATCCACCTGCCTCTGCCTCCTGAAGTGCTGGGACTACAGGTGTGAGCCAGCATGCCTGGCCCACATTTACACTTTTAAATGTTACATTTTATTTGGTTTTTGACTCAGAAATGCATTCATATGGATCAAAAATCAAACTAATATAACTAATATAGAAAGATTTACAGTGAGATAACTATTCTCACTAATTTCTTGTGTATCTTTTCTGTATTTCTTTTTTTTTTTTTTTTGAAACAGAGTCTCACTCTGTCGCCTGGACCAGAGTGCAGTGGCATGATCTCAGCTCACTGCAGCCTCCGCCTCCCGGGTTCAAGAAATTCTCCTGCCTCAGTCTCCCAAGTAGCTGGGACTACAGGCGCACGCTGCTACGCCCAGCTAATTTTTTTGTATTTTAATAGAGATGGGGTTTCACCGTGTTGCCCAGGCTGGTCTCGAACTCCTGAGCTCAGGCAATCAGCCCGCCTCGGCCTCCCAAAGTGCTAGGATTACAGGTGTGAGCCACCACACCTGGCGCTGTATTTCTTTTGTTTGTTTTGACACAGAGTCTTGCTCTGTGTCAGAGGCTGGAGTGCAGTGGCATGATCACGGCTCACTGCAGCCTCAAAATCCTGGCTCAAGCGATCCTCCCACTTCAGCCTCCTGAGTAGCTGGGCCTACAGGTGCTTGCCACCTGTAATTTTTCGGTTTGTTATCTAGGGACAGGGTCTCGTTATATTTCCTAGGCTAGTTTCAAACTCCTGGGCTCCTCCCATCTCAGCCTCTCAAAGTGCCCAGGCATGAGCCACTGCTCCTGGCTGCAGTATTTCTAATATGGAAATAAAAAAGCAAATACAAGCTGAGCATGGTGGCTCACGCCTATAATCCCAGCACTTTGGGAGGATGAGGTGGGCAGATCACTTGAGGCCAGGCGTTCAAGACCAGCCCGGCCAACGTGGCAAAACCCTGTCTCTACTAAAAATACAAAAATTAGTCAGGCATGGTGGTGCATGCCTGTAATTCCAGCTACTCAGGAAGCTGAGGCCTAGGAGGTGGAGGTTGCAGTGAGCTGAGATCGCACCACTGCTCTCCAGCCCGGTTGACGGGGTGAGACTGTCTCAAAAAAAAAAAAAAAAAAAGCAAACATAAGAATACAAACTTATATTCTTACCACCTCCCCTGACACACACACACACACACACACACACACACACACTCTCTTCCTACACAAAGGCCTCAGTAAACACTGTAGTCAACAGGCTGTTCTGCAGCCTGCTTCCTGCACTAGCAGGTCCTGGACGTCACTCCCTATCAGGACACAGAGATCGTCCACATTCCTTGTTATAGCTGTGCTGTGTTCCATCCTGGAATGCACTGTGGTGTCCTGCAGCAACGAGCAGCTCTGTTTGTGTGTCCTTACCCATAAGGACGTGTAAGAGAGATCCCCAGGGGTGGATTACTTGCGTCTTTCTTTCCCTCCCTCCCTCTTGCCCTTTTTCTTTTTTAAAACAATCAATATATAATCTGCACTCCATACAATTCACCCATCAAAGTGTACAATGCTGTGGTTTTAGTATGCTCACAAGTGGGCCCGCCTTGTGACCACCACATTCCTGTCTTTTTATTTTTTTATTTTTTTGAGACGGAGTTTTTGCTCTTGTCACCCAGGCTGGAGTGCAATGGCTTCATCTTGGCTAACTGCAACCTCTGCCTCCCAGGTTCAAGTGATTCTCCTGCCTCAGCCTCCTGAGTAGCTGCGATTACAGGCATGCACCACCACACCCAGCTAATTTTTGTATTTTTAGTAGAAATGAGGTTTCACCATGTTGGTCAGGCTGGTCTCGAACTCTTGACCTCATATGATCCACCCGCCTTGGCCTCCCAAAGTGCTGGGATTACAGCATGAGCCACTGCACCTGGTGTTCGTCATGCTCTACCACATGTACGTGGCCCCTGTCCACCGGGACTGGAGGGTCCACCTGGCCTTGGATGTGGCCAACATGGTGGCCATGCTCCACATGGCAGCCAACTTCAGCCTCTACTGCCTTGTCAGCAAGACTTTCCGGGCCACTGTCCGACAGGTCATCCACGATGCCTACCTGCCCTGCACTTTGGCATCACAGCCAAAGGGCATGGCGGCGAAGCCTGTGATGGAGCCTCCGGGACTCCCCAAAGGGGCAGAAGTGTAGAGGAGGGGGCCCAGCTGGGGAGCTCAGGGTGTCTCATGGCCACATGTACTGGGGCCTTTGAGGTTGTGCCCAAAAAACCTTTATCAACAGCTTGCTTTCCTTGGGTGGGGGTGGAGGCTCCTCCTTTGGGTGTGGCTCCCAGGTAGAGAGGAGGACAACTTAGCCAACTCTTACGTTTGCTTCACCAGCAATCCCTATTTCCTGGGAAGATGAAAGGGTACTGCCAGGCACAGGCTAATAGCATCAGTGTTGTGGGTATTCCTTTGTGGGGGGGCATTTTGCTTGGCTCATCATGAATGCCAGATTAATGTTGGTTGAATGGATAGAAAAATGGACAGATGGAGGCCGGGTGTGGTGGCTTATGCCTGTAATCCCAGCACTTTGGGAGGCCGAGGCGGGTGGATCACGAGGTCAGGAGATCGAGACCACGGTGAAACCCTGTCTCTACCAAAAATACAAAAAATTAGCTGGGCGCTGCGGCGGGTGCCTGTAGTCCCAGCTACTCGGGAGGCTGAGGCAGGAGAATGGTGTGAACCTGGAAGGCGGAGCTTGCAGTGAGCCGAGATCCCGCCACTGCACTCCAGCCTGGGCGACAGAGCGAGACTCCATCTCAAAAAAAAAGAAAAAAAAAAGAAAGAAAGAAAAATGGACAGATGGATGGATAGATGGATGCACAGATGGATGGATGGATGGATGGATGGACAGATGGATGGATGGATGCGAATTGTCTCCAGCCCACCCCCGTTTCCTGGTGCCTGCCTCTCATTCCCTGAAGGGATCACCTCTCCAGCTCCTAGTGGCAATGCCAGAGTTTGAAAAGGAAGATATTTTCAGGACTGAAGGCATTTCTTAGGCTGGGGAAACAAAGAAGTTGAGCTGAGCCATGGGAGGGGGCTGCTTGGGGGATAAAAGCCCCCAGAGCCAGCCAGAAAGGGGTGATCTTAAATCAGATGTAAGGAGCCCAGGCCCACAGAAGACACAGCCCCTTAGGTCTCAAACACCCTGGTTTGATTCCACATTACTCCCTGCCCTAAGCCAGTAAAGGTTCATGGGCCCAGAACCAGCACTGGGGCTATAGATTTTGTTGTTGCCAGTGAGGAGAAGGAAAATGGTCTCTTAACCCAGGGTACTGGGAGAACAGGAAAGGAGGACCTAGCTGGAGATGACCCTGAGCTTCTGCTGAGCCCCCCGAGCCCACGCCGCTTGGGGAAAGGTCTTTTCCTCCAACACTGGGAGGGGGGAGTTGGCAGAGCCCATCAGAGCCATGAGGAGTTCTGCCCCCCACCCTCAGCCTCTCCAGGGAGCCTCTCCAGGATCCCTCTCTCCTGTCAGCACCACCATCCTGGAGAGGCAGCTGGGAGAGATTAGCAGATGGAACTCCCACCTGCTCCAGGCTGTGGGTAAACACATTAGCAGCTGAGCTAGGACCACTTTCTGCTCCCTGGTCAGGCTGAGCTGACCTTTGTCCTGAATGGGAGGTTCAGGCCTGCCCCCACCCTCTTAGTGGGATGACATCAGTGAAAGAGCTGTTTGTGCACCCAGCACACAGTCAATGCAGAATCAATGCTTGGCTTTCCACTTTGCCTCTCTGCTTCTCCCCAGAGCAGGGATGTCCAGACAGGGAGGTTCAGCTAACCCAGAAAGAGGATAATGTGGGTTTCCAATGCATTAGCCATGATTCTCAACTCCAAAAAGCTCTGAAAACCAAAACGTTTCCAAAATTTGCCACAAACACATTTAGCGGCACAGCGTGACCCGATGTGAGCTGATTTCTGGTCCCAATGTTGTCCTGTGATTGTGAGTCCTGCCAGCCCCACCTGGGACTGTTAGTGGAGTGATCATGCACTACTGTCCACACCCCACGGAATCGTGATCGAACGTGCACCACTAGATCCACACAGCACCTTCCTCTGCTCTGATGTATTCTGAATTCCAAGACACACGTGGTGCCGAGTTCAGAAAAAGGATTGAGGACCTGTAAGCCCAACACTTCTGCTCCAGGGTGGTGCACACTGACCCTGAGCAGGTGTTGAGGATGGAGGACCCCCCCAGCCTACACCTCTGTGTGCACACACAGATGTGTCCCCAGGCAGGGTTGATGCACCTGTGCTTTATTCTTTGCTTAAGGAGGAGGGGGATGCAAATGCAGGTACCCAGGGAGGGAGAGGGCCCACCGGAGGACCAGATAATGTTGGCCCCGGCCCAGCCTGAGCCTGCCCTACGGAAGCAGGCACGGGAAGAAAGCACAAAGTTCCATGGATGAAGAACTAAATGGAACAACCTGCAGGGACCCTGCAGGAGAGAACCCAGTATCAGGGAAGAGCATCTGTGCCTCCATGGATGGCAACAGCAGCTGGGTCTAGGCCAGAGGCAGGATGCCTTCCTCAGCTGGCTGGGGGGCTGTCTTCCAGGAGGCCAGCTGCAAGATTAGCTTACCTGTCTCTGAGCACCAGTGAAACCAGGAACTTCCAGAAACTGCTGGGGAAGCTCTTTCAAGACACAGTTTTGTTTTGTTGACACCCAGTCGCTCAGGCTGGAGTGCAGTGGTGCCATCTCAGCTCACTGCAACCTCCGCCTCCCGGGCTCAAGTGATTCTCCTGCCTCAGCCTCCCGAGTAGCTGGGACTACAGCTGCCCACCACCACATCCAGCTAATTTTTGTGTTTTTAGTAGAGACGGGGTTCCACCATGTTGGCCAGGCTGGTCGAGACAATTTTGCATTAAGCCACCATAACCCTGGTGTTAATATTGCTATAACCTCACTTGTACCAACAGGCTGGGGCAATATCAGTGTTTTCAAACAACCCTGCATATGGAGTATTGTAACTGTTTTACAAACTTAGGAAATTGAGGCATAGAGAGATTAAATGGTATGCCCCTAGCCCAAAGCTGGTCAAGAGCAACACTGAGACTCTAACCCAAGTCACCTGGTTCCTGGTCCATTGTCTGTTCCATCCCACACCTTGCAGGTGCTCTCAGATGTAGAAGATTAGAGGCAGACCACTCTCGGGGATCTTTTGCATTGCTTAGAACTTTCTAGTGCTGGGCTTATCAGATTTGAGAACCAATATCACATTTTCCTAATAAAATGCATTAGGTGGTCAGGCGCGGTGGCTCACGCCTGTAATCCCAGCGCTTTGGGAGGCTGAGGCGGGTGGACCACCTAAGGTCTGGAGAGGAGTGCCGTGTACCATCAAGACAGCCCTGGCAAATGCTTTTTCACAGTCATCACAGAGAACCCCAGCAAGGAAGATGTGGCTGTGTGCTGGTGTGCAAAGAGAGACGTTTTCATGCACCCAGGGGACATAGGATGATTGCTGTTTTGTCACGTGGAAGTGTCCTGTAACCCCCACCCTCCTTCCCAAAGAGCACAGACTATGTCTGCGAGCTGGTGTGTGTGTGCACTCGCGTACACGTGTGCTGGCACACGTTCTGCAGGCTCCTCCTCTGTTCTAGTATCAGAGTCATATCTCTCTCGTCTGTTTCTTTTTTCTTTTTCTTTTTTTTGAGGTGGAGTTTCGCTCTTGTCACCCAGGCTGGAGTGCAATTGTGCGATCTTGGCTCACCGCAACCTCCTCCTTCCTGGTTCAAGCGATTCTCCTGCCTCAGCCTCCGGAGTAGCTGGGATTACAGGCGCCCACCACCACACCCAGCTAATTTTTGTATTTTTAGTAGAGACAGGGTTTCACCATGTTGACCAGGCTGGTCTCCAACTCTTGGCCTCATGTGATCCACCCGCCTCGGCCTCCCAAAGTGCTGGGATTACAGGTGTGAGCCACCGCACCTGGCCAGGGTGGGGGTTCCTAACCAGGAATACATAGAAGGACTCTGGAGGTTCCTTTAATAGGATATGTGAAACTCAGTGTGTGTATGTGTTTTCCTAGGGCATGGGTCTATAGCTTTTGTTACAATCTCAAGGGTATCTGTGACCTCAGCTCCCTGAAGTTAAGAACACAGGGGACTCTCTCTCGCCTTGAATCCCCCAGAATTCACTCACCAGCCCTGTCTGGTGTGGATATGAAGGTGAAGGAGAGACCTTGGACGCTTGGGGAGGGACCCATGGGCTCCTAACGGTGGCATTGCTCATCTCTAACATTCCAGGTCTTTTCTGGAGAGCCCTCTGGTAGCCTGAAATAAAGGGGAGAGAAGCAAATGAAAAAGGAGACCCATGGGGAAGTTATTTGCACAGACGAAGGCAAGTGAGTCAGCTGCGCAGGGTGGGTCGCGGAGGAAGATGCAGAAGTCATGGGCATGGTGAGGTGGGGGGCACTGGGGCTCGAAGCCCAGCAGTCACTCACTTTGGGGCTTTTATTCCTCTGCACAGGTGCTTCTAACGCTGCCAGCTCTTGACGCCAGCACTCCTTTCTCAGCCTGCTCTCCTCTCAAATTGAGCATTAAAAAAAGAAAAGCCACAAATGGGATGATGTGAGCAGATGGTTTCAGTTATAACCACAAAAGCCTTCTTGTTTCACATTCCTGATCGACACTGCTCTTGCATAACGCCAAGTCCATTACACTGATGAAGAAAATGCTGGCATTATCTGCCTGTTCCAGGGATGATGGACTGAAAGTTTGTGTCCCGCTTCTTCCCCCACAAAAGATTCATATATTGAAATCCTGACCATGAAGCTGATGGTATTGGGGGTTTGGGAAGTGATTAGGTCTTGAAACTGGAGCTCTCATAAATGGGATGAGTGCCCTTATAAAAGAGGCCCCAGAGAGCTTTGTAGACCTCTCTCTCTGCCATGTGAAGATGGAAAGGGAAGGCAGTCATCTGCAACCCAGAAGAGGCCTTCGCCAGAGCCTGACCAGGCTGACACCCTGATCTTGGATGTCCAGCATCTATAACTGTGAGAAATAAATGACTGCTTAAGCTGCCCAGTTTGTAGTATTTTAGTTACAGCAGGCTGAATGGACCATGACATAGGGTGGGCCACTGCAGGACCCCCTCTTTTTTCTGGACCAGAACATGCTCAGTGGAGATTCTGGGCACCAAGAGACAGAGGGCGGTGGGAGAGTTCCCTTGTTCTTTATTCCTGATTGAAGTAAAATGCTCACACAGAATTGATGTCATGAATTTTTTTTTTAAGCCGGCGTCTCACTCTGTCACCCAGGGTGGAGTATGGTAGCATGTTCTTGGCTCACTGCAACCTCCACCTCCTGGGTTCAAGTGACTCTTGTGCCTCAGCCTTCCGAGTAGCTGGGATTACAGGCACATGCCACGACGCCCTGCTAATTTTGTATTTTTAGTAGAGATGAGGTTTCACCATGTTAGCCAGGCTGGTCTCAAACTCCTGACTTCAGGTGATCCAACAGCCTTGGCCTCCCAAAGTGCTGGGATTACAGGCGTGAGCCACCTCACTCGGCCCATGCCATGACTTTTAGTATTTTTTGACCATGACTCACAGTGAGAAAGTTAGTTACATTGCAATACTTGTATGCACATACAGAAAAAAAAATAAAAGTCTCAGTGTTTATCAGTATGACCTGAGATGTGCTCTGATTGATCCTGACATACCCTGTTATAGACCAAAACATGACTGAGGCAGGTCTCAGTGCATTAGAAGTTTGTTTAGCCAAGGTTGTCCAGGAAAAAACACAGATCACAGATGCTCTTGTGATCACAGATGCTTTTTCCAAAGGAGGTTTTAGGAACTTTTTTTTTTGAGACGAAGTCCTGCTCTGTCACCCAGGCTGGAGTGCAATGGTGTGATCTTGGCTCACTGCAACCTCCGCCTCCCAGGTTCAAGTGATTCTCCTGCCTCAGCCTCCTGAATAGCTGGGATTACAGGTGCCTGCCACCACGCATACCCGGCCAATTTTTTGTATTTTTAGTAGAGACAGGGTTTACCCATGTTGACCAGGCTGGTCTCAAACTCCTGACCTCAGGTGATCCATGCGCCTCGGCCTCCCAAAGTGCTGGGATTACAGGCATGAGCCACCGCACCCAGCCGTGACTTCCACATTTTAAGAACCATCTTCTGTCTTTTCAGAAGATTAATTCGAATTGCTTTCATTTCAATGAGAAGGTTGCCTACTGGAGAGAATAGCCATCGTGAATGCAGAAGGCTCTTTCTTTTCTAGGGTGACCTTCCAGATTTGCTAGATTTGGGGTTCTCAATAGCACTTTTAGGCTTTTCAGGATGAGATTCTGCCTCTGCAAAGGGACTGATGTTTGCTTGGCTTAGAATGGCTTGAAAAGTTGTAAAGTTTGTGAACCAGAAAGACTCCCAAACCTGGAGGTTTACCCAATGGAGACCTGGGGAAGGAAACAGCTCAGCCCAAAGGGAGCTAAAAGTAAGTGGCTCTGGGCCCTGGAAAGGACAAAATGGTCCCATGGTTTCCTCCCTCAGCTGTGCTTTCCCCAGTGTGTGTGTGTGTGTGTGTGTGTGTGTGATTGAGAGGAAGAGCGAAACATTTGCTTCGTAGCAGGGCTGAAGGAGCCCAGGTTGTAATCAGGAGAGTGGAGGACAGATTCCAGAGGAGAAAACCTCTTTCCAGAGGCCAGGGGCAGAAGGCCAGGCCAGCTCTTATGCAATTGAGGAATTAAAGACTTTTTGGGCTGGAAGGAGCCTGGAAAGCTCTCTTGAGTCTGCATTCCCATCTGCTGCTGGCATCTTCTTGATTGGAGTGGCAGGAATTCTAGGACACATTCAGCTCTGAAGGGACTGGCTCTGATCCTGGCAGAAGAACAACCCCAAGCTCTCCAGGAAGGATCCCTTTAGGAAGCAGCACAAGCAGGCCTCAGCTCCACCACCAGACTCTTGGCTGTGATGAGCCCTTTGTACCCTGCCAAGCTCCCACTGTGGGAAATGCAGTCCTGAGCTCTGTCCAGAACCTGGAAGGAGGTGCTGCTGGGATGTGCCACCTCTAGGAGGGGGCTGGGGTTAGGTGGAAGGGAGGAAGTGAGGACTGGCTCTCCAATCTCAGGAGGGGTGTGCAGCTGCGGGGCAACAGGTTCTTGGGGGAGAACATAGGTGGGGAGCAGGCATTTGGGAATGGGAAGATTCCTGAGGGCACAGCGTCCAGGGTGAGGAAGGTTCTTATGAGAATTAGGACAACAGAGAAATGGGGTGTGCTCAGAAGGTGCGGGGTCAGGAGCCACTTTGCTGTGGTCAGGGGAGCACAGAGCGGGAGAACACAGGTTTGGAGCAGAGTTTGGGATAGGGGCTGGGAAGGGGTCAGGGTGGGGGCTATAGGTGCTACTGAGTGTGGAAGGGACCAGGAGGGTAGGAAAAGATAGTGACAGTGAGATTGTCTCAGGCCAAGCATGGTTGGTGGGGTGAGGAAGGTGTGCGTGGTGGCAGCTCGCATATCTGCCAAGGCATATGACAGACAGAGCCAGCTGCGGACAGAGTGGAAAGGAAAGGCAGATGGTGGGAGGAGGGGAGGGATATGAATGAAAGCCAGAAGTCAGGGGCTCCTCCATCCTCAATCACCTCAGCTCTAGATGTAGTTAGCTCAGGAGCCCAGATAGTCATAGGAGCCGCAGATGCCAGGGGCTCTTTCACAATTTCTGCTCATTCCAATGGTTTAAGTTTCCGTGGCCCTTGCGCGTGTTCATCCTCTTATTGTGAACTCAGGTTACTCTGAGGGTGTGCAAAGCTCAGCCTCATCACTGTTTCTCTCCCTCTCTGTCACACCCACACAAACGTGCACATGCACATACACTCAAGTTCAAACAAAGTCTCTTGTCAGTTTTTCAGTACTTGCTTAAGATATTGGGGGGCTCTGCTGAGCATCACATCCCATAATGCCTGAACTTCTGCCTACCTACAGCCTTTCTTTTCCCTTCTCTTTCCTTCCGTATCAACTTCTCACACTTTGCCTCCTAGATTCTAAACCCCACTTTCCCCTCAGGACCGAAATCACCTCATTTGGTTACAGAGAGCAGCTTCCCTCTTTCCTCTGAATGCATGGTGACTTCTGACACCCAAGACCTGGGGACTATTATGGGGGAGGGTCATCTTGTGTCCCAAATTCAGGTAAAGAAGCTTATCAGGGCTTCCTTTGGGGACAACCCCTCTTCCCAGTGCCATGTTGATTCTTTCTGGAGAGTGGTTAAGATCAGAGCCGGAGAGTATTTTTCCTCCCACAAGAACACTCTGAAAGTGAAGGAAACCGCAAGTTGTGCTTTTAAAGAATAAGCCTGAGTTGCAGAAGACCCCAGAATATATGGGTCTCACCCCAAAGGGAAGTGATCTTGTATATGACCAAATCTCATGCCTGGCAGAGGCTGAAGGGCCCAGGACAAGATGGGATGCCCAGCTCCAATCTGCTCCTACCTCCATCTTTGGTCTCCAAGTGCTGGGGCCCCTGTGCTGTGACTTGGTATCTCTGCTCTCACAGGGGACAGGTTTCTGCTTTCACAGGGACTCTTTGGCTTAGGTCCTAAGCTCAGGTATTCCTCCAGCTCCCCCTCCCAGGAAACACCCAGGTCTCCCTGGCAACCTTCCCCTTAAGCTTCAGACAGATGGCTGCTGATGCGGCCATCTGGATGGAGACCTGGAACTCGGGCTTGTGTTTTCCAGGCTGTTTGTCTCTGACGGGCCCCAGCTCTGTGACTGGCAGCACGGGGGGCTCTCTGAGAGTGTGGTGTCAGTATGAGAGCATGTACAAGGGATATAATACTGGTGCCGAGGACAGTACGACACGTCATGTGAGAGCATTGTGGAGACCAAGGGAGAAGAGAAGGTGGAGAGGAATGGCCGCGTGTCCGTCAGAGACCACCCGAAGGCTCTTGCCTTCACTGTGACCATGCAGAACCTCAATGAAGATGATGCTAGATCTTACTGGTGCAAAATTCAGACAGTGTGGATCCTGGATTCGTGGTCACGTGATCCCTCGGCCCTGGTTAGGGTGTATGTTTCCCCAGGTAAGAGCTCCCCTCACTTCGGCAGCAGGGCTTTGGGGTGCGACTGGACAAGGGAACAAGGGTGGGCGGCACACTGAAGTGTGCCTCCAAGTCTTGTCCTCAGTCACAGTGGTGTTGGGAGGAGCATATGGCATGGGCATGGAGATAGGCAGCTGATCCTTCAGCTGGGGGGTGCACAGCTCACGTGCCGTCACTCCCGTAGGGCCTGGGCCTCACCCCATTATCCAGCATGGAGGAGGCCCCTTCATGCTGAGCCAAAGCTGTTTCCACTGTGCCCTTTGGGAAACCTATACCAAAGAAGAAACACTCCTGTACATTTGCAGCCTCCTCACAGAACATCCCCCTACCATGTTGTTGTAAAATATGTCTTGCTTGGGAAGACCTTCTTGTTTAGTAGCTTCTTGAGTAGAAGCTACTCTTTCTCTTACTCCCCCTATGCTAGAGGGCGATGAGCCGTGTCCCGATTCTTCCTGCCTCCATCACAACTTCCGCCCTATGACTTTCCATCTGCTTCCTTTAAATGCTGTGCCAGATAGCCATGCCCACCCTCTACCTGTGCTCGACAAGGCCGACCATCAGCTTCCAGGCTGCTCTCCCTCATTCAGCGGAGACCTGCCAGCGCCTCCACTCCAACCTCTGCCATTATCTTGGCAGGTTTTAATGAATAACTTGGCAATCTTGCCTTGGGTTCCTTGAGATTCTCAACCTTGGTGTCCTTTATTTTCTACTCTCTTCAGAATTGCACCCCATGGAAACATCTCAGAGCTTGTCATCACCCAACCTTGTCACTGCCCAGAGTCTTACACTCAGACATTCTATTTTCTGACAACTTTTCATCAATCAGCTCTCCCCCATCCTCATGCCACTGTTCCTATTCTCAACCTCACAGTGACCTTCTGTCTTCTGATCCTTCCCTCCATTTCCCCCAATTTATTGCCCCCATCACTCCTGTTCTGACCTAATTTCCTTCCTAGACGACTTTGAGCCCCTGCAATAGATCACATTTTCTTTTTTCTTTTTTTGAGACATGGTCTCACTCTGTTGCCCAGGCTGGAGTGCTGTGGAGCAATCTCGGCTCACTGCAACCTCCGCCTCTTGGGCTCAAGTGATCCTCCCACCTCAGCCTCCTGAGTAGCTGGTACTTCAGGTGTGCACTATCATGCCTGGCTAATTTTGTATTTTTTAGTAGAGACAGGGTCTTCCCACGTTGCCCAGACAGGTCTCAAACTCCTGACCTCAGGTCATCCACCCGCTTTGGCCTCCCAAGGTGCTGGGACTATAGGAGTGAGATACCATGCCCAGCCTGACATTTTCTTCTCTTAGCAGCACTCGTAACTCCCATATTCCGTTTCCTTATCTACCTGACAAAACCCTCATCCCTGGATCAGTCCTAAAATAAAGGTCACTAATCGTCCCAGTTTGCCCAGGACTAAGGCGTTTCCTGAATGTGGGATTTTCAGTGCTAAGGCTAGAAAAGTCCTGGGAAAGTTGGTCGCCCTGTCTAAAATCCACCTGCTCTAGCACTGCTGGGGAAAAAAAAGTGAGAAAATGGTGCCTGTGGCTGCCAGTAGAAGTTAAGAGTTTCCAACATTACTCTCCCATACATCTACGTTCCTGAGAACACACAGGACATCAGTTTCTTTCCTTCTTCACTTGCAAACTTTCATGCAATCTACACTCATTCTTCCCCTTTCCCCTTCAGGTTGAGGACAGGCTTCCCCATCCTGTCCAAGGGTGATCCTTCTGGGGCTGGCTCCTTGTCCTGTGGTTTTCTGCCTCCCCATCCCTCTTGAACCAAATTCCCCTGCCCCTTGCCCCTTAGCTATCCACACCATCTCCTGTCCTTACACTCACACTCTATCATGTCTCTCACTTCCGAAAAGCATCCCATGGTCCAGCATTTGCCTCTGCCAAGTGCCACCCATGTTTCCCTCCCTGCTGGCCTGGGGGTTGATCAGACTCCTCCCCTGTGCTCCCGTTGCACCTGCTGGGGCTCCTTCCCAGGGCCGCTACCGGCGGAAGTGAGTCCGTCTGTTTATGTGTCTCTGCCCCTCCAATGGGGTGGGGCTCATGTCACGTCCATCAACGAATCTCCAGCAACAGATAGGTCGAACGCCGCTTATCGGATCACACCGAGCCTGTGTCGGGCACCGGTGAAGGGCTGAGCCTCCAGGACAACTGCTTTAGGGAGATCATGAGTTGGGGGTCCAGTGGCAATGAGGAAGTAGACTATGTCAATAGTCTGGTGGTCACCTGAAGTCCTCAGGAGGAGCCTAGTGTCAACCAATCCCCTCCCTAGAGGTGGCCTACAGTGGCCTTTCCACATGGGCCGGGCGCGGTGGCTCACACCTGTAATCCCAGCACCTTGGGAGGCCAAGGCGGGCAGATCACCTGAGGTCAGGAGTTCGAGACCAGCCTGATCAACATGGAGAAACCCCATCTCTACTAAAAATACAAAATTAGCCAAGTATGGTGGCACATGCCTGTAATCCCAGCTACTTGGGAGGCTGGGTGGAGGTTGTGGTGGGCTGAGATAGTGCCATTGCACCCCAACCAACCTGGGCAACAAGAGTGAAACTCCATCTCAAAAAAAAAAAAAAATGGGTGAAGGGTGCTCAGAGCCCCCTCTCATGGTCTCTATGAGGCTTCTTGGGCCGCAGGCTGAGTCATCTTCCTTTAGACTCCTCCTTCCCCTCCTCCTCTTGGAACTCCACATCTGGCTGTGGAAGCCCAGAGAGACCCCTGCCCTCACCCCAGGCAGAGTGGGATGAGGGCAGAGTGGGCAGAGTGGTAAGAGTCTTTCTCTGAGATGCAGAGAAAGACCTGGCACTTATTGGAGGGGACTCTCATGGCTGGTTCTGATAAGGGCTCCTTTTGTCCCTGAGGGGTTTCACCCAGGAAGTGGCCTGGATCTGGCTTCAGAGGATCTCTCCAGCCTCTTCTGTGAGTGGGTGATTCTGTGTGACATCCATATGGGTGCTCTGTGCATGGCTGGGATCCCAGGCACAGCCTGATGCATCACTTTCATCTCCAACAGCAACTACAACCCCAAGGAGGACCACACGTCCAGCCACACCTCCCATCTTTCTGGTGGTGAACCCTGGGTGAAACCTCAGCACCGGGGAGGTGTTGACCCAAAATTCAGGGTAAGCACCCAGGGCCTGGAGGCCATGGAGGGAGCAACCCTGGGGTGGAAGCTTGGGGGGGTGGGGGTGGCGCACCGTGACCTGAGATCTTCACTGTCTGCTGTTTCTCTCCATCTCTGGTCCCGATTCTCATACTCTCTGAGGCTGCATGTGGATGCTGAGTGGGAAATATCACTTGTGCTGTGAACGCCTTTCCCTATAGGGCAGCTACTGGGACTCAGGTCGAAGGTCGAGTTCAGGTGGACGTGCAGCCCCTCCTCCTTTCCCCACTCCTTCCTGTCTCCTTCCCCATCCAGCTCCGGACTTGAGGTCCCGGTTCTGTGGGCCCTTTCAAAGGTCTTTGCTCAGCTGGGGATTTTGCCACCAGGAGCTGTCTGTGGGGTCTGTGGGGAGATGGGCCAGCTCCAGGCTGGGTTTGAATCAGTTCTCTCTCTTCTCCCAAAGATACCCAGAAAGGGCTGTGATATTGCTGCCAGACCCTGAGGGGAGGGAACAAGGAGCTGGAGTGGAACAGTGAGAGTGGTGGCCGGGCGCGGTGGCTCACGCCTGCAATCCCAACACTTTGGGAGGCCGAGGCAGGTGGATCACTTGAGTCCAGGAGATTGAGACCAGCCTGGGAAACATGGTGAAACCCTTTCTCTACTACAAAATACAAAATTAGCCAGGTGTGGTGGTGCGCCTGTAGTCCCAGCTACTCAGGAGGCTGAGGTGGTAGAATCACTTGAGCCCAGGAAGTCAAGGCTGCAGTGAGCCATGATTGCGCCACTGCACTCCAGCCTGGGTGACAGAGTGAGACTCTGTCTCAGAAAGTAAAAAAAGTGAGAGTGGGGACTGGTTTTAAGAAGTCAGTTGATAAAGTGGAGGCTGTGAGTGGGACAGGGACAGAGAGGGTGCTGTGGAGCATGCTCCTGGAAGTGGGTCCCTCTTCTCTCTTCACTCCATCACCTCTCCTTGATGAGACCCCCCGGGCAGTCCTTGATGGAGGGAGAAGGAGGGATGGGGGCCACAGAAGGGGCTAGCCGGGCGTAGGTCCTTTCCCCGGCTGCTCCTGGGTTATTTGGGCTCCAGAGTCACAGCATAGGGAGAGGTGGGGAGAGAAGGGTCCTGGGGGTTCTCCCGGGGAAGTGGCTCATTTTCACTGTGTCCCCCACAGGTTCCGGCTCAGCAGTCCTCACTTCATGCTTGTTGTCCTTCTGAAGCTGCCCCTGCTCCTGAGCATGCTGGGTGCTGTCTTCTGAGTGAACAGGTCTCAGTGGGCTCCTGCAGGAAGATAGAGCCAGGCTGACCCGAAGCCCTGCAGAGCCCTGTCCCCAGGAGTGCCCTGTGCAGGGAGTCAACCTTTCAGACTGGATGAGAGAGACCTGTGGACTCCAGAGGGATTTATTGTTCCTTTGCCTCAAAAGAGGGTCCTGGCTCTTAGAGGACACTCCTCTGGAGTTCTCAATGTGGAGCTTGGGGGTCCTACTTTCTCCTCCCCAGTCCCCTGCCTCCCTGCCCTCATGCCCACTTCCCAAGGGCAAGAATTCCCTGGAAGTTGGCCGGGCACCGTAGTGAGTGCCTATAATCCCAGCTCAGGAGGCTGAGGCAGGAGGATCACTTGAACCCGAGAGTTCCAGGCCAGCCTGGGCAACATAGAGAGACCCTGTCTCAGAGAGAGAGAGAGAGAGAGGGAGAGAGAGAGAAGGAGGGAGGAAGGAAAGGAAAAAATTTTCTGGAGGAGCCTGGCCCTTCATTCTTCTTGGCACAAATGTGTCAATGCTTCTCAGGCCAGTTTCCCCCAGGGCAATAACTACCTCCTTCCTGCAGACAGGAGGCTCCCTGAAGACACGCCCCTCACAGCCCCAGCCTTTAGGCTCACAGAGCTCCATCCCTTCTCTGGGACAACCCCAAGGGAGCTTGGTCCCGGCAGAGCTTGCTCATGCAATTGCCCAGTGTCCCACGTGCTCAGGGCTCCTCTCCTCTTCTGACGCCCCTTGGGTCTCCCTGGCTTTAAGGCCCCTTCTCTCCCTGTAACCAGGCAGTGTGTGGCTGGGCTCAGAACATCTCTGCCTGGGTGGGCCATGGATGAGCTGCTCCAGGTCAAAGTTCTGGGGCGAGTTGAAAGAGTAATGGGAGAAGGAGCTGGTGGGTGCCGCTAATATCACTCCTGGAATTCCCCCACCTGGAGGTGTCCAATGCACAGGGTCAACAGAGTCAGTTCTGTCCACTTTAGAAGTCTGGCTGAGACCACCTGTTAGCAATTAAACTTTTCCACAGGCAGAGCAGATATCGTTTTTCAAAGACAGGATGGAGGGCACAGAGGTGAAGGATACTTGTCCACACTTGAAGTGCACAATGCCATCATCACTACTGGGGACCCCTGGCTCAGGAACGAGCTCAGTTGGTTTTTTGAATGTTTGTCAATTACTCCGTCTCCCTAAAGTTTGTGGGGAGGACTCCCACAGTCTGCCACACGCAGGCATGACCATCTCCACTTGCTACCTGCATCTGGACCAGTGCTCTCCCTCTGCCCCCAGGCCCGAGCTCATCCTGAGCTAGTGATGCCAGTGTCCAGAGCACATGGAGTGTCCCTCTGAGTGCCAAGTGCTCAGGCAGAGCTGTCGTGCTCTGAACTTGAGGTCTGGTGGGGCTCCCAGCTCCATCATGCATGGTGACTCGGGGAAAGATGGGGCTGGCCCATGACTCATGCTGAAAGAGAAAATCAATCTAATAAGGCCCATATCAATTATATTAACCCACGAAATATGATGATGAGCAAGAAAGGAGCTTATGATTCATTTTATGAGAAGGATAAGCTCCCAGGTCATTACAGCATAGGAGGAAATCTAGAGCCACAGGAGATGCTTCCTGATGTCAGGGGGTTGGTGAGAAGAATATCATGCCAAATTGGCCAGGTCAGGGAAAGAAGGTGACATTCATATGTGATGTTGAAGGAGGTATAGGATTTCAGCGCGGCAGGGATGGAGCAACAGGGAGAGAGAGGACAGAGAAACAGCATAAGTGAAAGCAGAGAGGTGGGAAATAATCTTTGTAACAATAGTCACTCATAGAAGACCTATCAGCAAATGGACTGTACTGTTCACATACAGCTGCTCATGGCAGGATGTGTCTAAGATTCCAATGGAGTGAAATTTTCCGGTGGCAGGCCAGATGGAACTAACCTAGAAGAACTCAGGTGGCGGCAGGTTCAGAGGCTTAGGACTCAACTCTTACTTAAATTTTGATTAGCTACGGTGGGATGGATTTGAGCAGATCAAGATGGGATTTCAGATGTGTTTTAGAAGGACTTACCTAGCAGATGTAGCAAAGTCTGAAAGGAAGAATCTGGGAGTCCGGAGTCTCAGGTCTGGAAAACCAGAGGAATGGGGCATCATTGACAGAAGTAGGAAAGTCAAGAGCAGGCTTGGATGATGCAGAGCTTAGTTTTCTGTGTGTTTGGAATTATCAGGCAGAGAGGTCTAACAGATAGCTAGAGATCTGGGTTAGCAGAGTGTCGAGGGCTGGAAAGGAATATATGTAGAGAGATTAACTGGAGCCCAGGAAGAAGTGAAAGCATGGAGGGAAGAGTTCAGAACCAAGGACAGAGTCCTCGGGGCACCTACATTTAAAGACAAAGGGTAAGAGGAAGAAACATTGATCAAGGTGCTGGAGCAGAAACAAACAGGTGGAAGATGAGAAGTCAAGAGCCATAAATGTTTCAAGGAGGAGAGCAGAGCTAGAGAGGTGGAGGAGGACCGGGATTGAGAGGAGGCTATTGAACTTATCATTCACAAGGTCACTAATGAAGTTCAGAAGAGCAGATCAACAGAGCAATGAGAGCAGAAGCCAGAAGGGAAGAGTTAAGAAAGAGTAGACAGATGGCAGACAGCAGGTGCAGGAGAAAGAAACAGTGGCTTCTCCATGCTTTGAATTTTCCATTCTCCTTTACTCCCTTTTTTCCCTCTATTCTTCCTTTCTTTTTTCCCTTTATTTACTCATTCATTCAATAAACTTTTATTGTGTGTCTATGGTGCATTGTTCTGGGCATTACAGATAAGGACTTCAACTATGCAGAGTCCCTACTCCTTTAGAAGGGAAGATTAAGATGTAGACTAACAATAGCGATACAGTGTGTTAGAATTTGTGTCAGGGTTCTGCACAGTGCTCTGTGGGGGCACAGAAGTGAGGCATTCCCATGAGGTCCAAGCAGAGAAAGAAAATTGAGGGCTTGATTTATAAAAATAAGGCAGAAGACTGGGGGATGATTGTCCCAGGCAATGGTAGGGAAGAGTCATAGAGCATGCTGGACACCAGGAGCCACATTACCATTACCATGTGTGCAGAGTGCATGTGAGGGAGGAGTGAGATATGGGGCTGGAGCCTCATTATGAAAGGGCTTCATGGCAGACCAAGGAGTTTGAATTGTGTTCTGGAGACCACAGTGAGCCCCTGGAAGTTTTAATTTTTGAAACTTTTATTTTGAAATAATTATAGGCTTAACAATGCAAATATAACATAGAGTCCTTTGAATCCTTCATCCAGTGTCCTTCAATGGTGACATATTATATAACTGTAGGACAATACCCAAACCAGGAAACTGGAATTGTTACAATACTGTTAACTAGACTGCAGACTTTATTCAGTTTTCACCATTTTTAACATACATTGGCTTATGGATGTGTTTGTGTAGAGTTCCATGCAATTTTATAGATCCAGGTAACTACCACCCCAGTCAAAATACAGAACCAATCCATCATCACAAGGATCTCCCTCATGCTGTCCCTTGTATTTGCACCCCTATCCCATTCCTGTCCCCTGGAAACCACTAATCTGTTCTCCATCTCTGCAGTGTTGTCCTTTTGAGGACAAATGAAATTATGCAGTATGTAATATTTTGAGATTGACTTTTTTATTCACTGAGCCTTGAGATCCATACAAGTTGTTGCACTTACCACAACCAATAGTTGATTCCTTCCTATTGCTCAGCAGGATTCTATTGCTTGAGTGTACAATAATTTGTTTAACCATTCACCCTCTGAACCCAAACAAGACATGTCTGTGCAAGTAATGGCTGCTGGACTGTGACCTCTGAGTAAAGGATAGGAGTTTCAGGGCCTCATTTTTATTCTTGGGACCATATGGTGCCCCCAGCAGGCTTGGGAAGTGACCTTCTAAAGTGCACGGATGGGCCTGCAGGGATGCTGTGTGGGCCAGCTCCAGGCTGCCATTCAGAGGCAGAATTGACTCTGCTCTCTGGCCTTGTGACTGGGGACCAGGTGGCTTCACTCCTTCAGGTCCCGCTATTCTTGTATGTGACATGAAGGCACTAAATTATGATTCTTCCACATGGCAGTTTAAAAACATGGCTGCAAATTTCTTGACACTCCTTCCATTAAGAGTTGGGGCTTAGGTCCCCTCCCCTTGGGTCTGGGTGGGTTGTGACTGTTTCAACTTTTGGACTAGAACAGTGTTTCTCAACATTTTTTCGTTGTTATCCCTAAGATAACAATGAATATCCCTAAAAAAAGAATATCCCTAAAAAGGAATATCCCTGAATATCTCCCCTCATGAAATGTTAATACCAAAGATGTATTGTACATCCATCTATTCACTATCATCTATCTATCTATCTATCTATCTATCTATCTATCTATCTATCCATCCATCCATCCACCTATATCTCTGTTTTGTATCTAAAAACAGTAAAAATAATTTTTCACCCTGCAAGAACCAATATTTGCCCCCATGGGGAATGCAAGAGGGGCTCTGTATGGCTTCCAAGGCGAAGTCAGAAGAAACCCTGCAGCTCCCTCTTCAGTCTCTTGAAACACTTGCCTTCTGGATGGTCTGCAGATATTCCCTCTTAGAACCCAGCTGTCACAGAGAGGCCACATGTAGGGTCTCTGGGCAACAGTCCCAGCAGAGCTGTCTTGGATCACCCCAGCCCATGCTCCAGTCTTGTGGGTGAAGAAGCCTCCAGATGACAACAGCAACCAGCTTGTGTGGCCAGGGTTCACATTGCAATAACACAGGCTGTTCTCCTGTGCTTAGCAGCATGCAGGCTGCTGGAGCCTGAGGTCTTGCCCTTTCTCAACACATGAACCATATGGACACAGGTAGTCAAGATGTGGCAAGTGGTGAGTGTTCCCGAAAACAAACTTTCCACTGTGTCAATAGCCCTCCATGCTCTGCCCTCCACGCTCTACGCCCCCTGCTCTGCGCTCCACGCTCTGCCCTCCATGCTCTGCCTTCCTGCTCTGCCCTCCACGCTCTGCCCTCCATGGCTCTGCCTCCATGGCTCCTGACACTACTCTTGGCAAATCTTCAACCTCTTTCAGAGAAAAGTTATAAAGCGAACCAGCACCTGTTCACAGCTGATGAGATCAAGGAGAAGAAATGAACACTAGCAAATGGCAGTTGAAGAACCCGTCTCAGGAGAGGAAGTGCTCAAGGCAATAGAGGAAGAGTTCAGATGGAAAATTCCCCTCCTTCTTAGAGAAGTTACAGACAACAAGATCTCTCCAAAAAAAGGAGCTAAGAAAAGAAATATAGTAATTCCAAAAAAAGTATTTAAAGTAAAATATGGAGGAAAAAATGAGCAGGCAGAGTTCAGGAAGAATGTAAGTGGAAGAGAATAATAACCCTAACAACTTTATTGAGAGGAAATATATATACCTTTGAATATCAGAAAAAGAGGTGTGTTGTTATTTAATTACAAGTGAATTGGGGGGACTGACACGTGAGGGCTGAGCATCCTGCATTTGCTGTTGCACAGCTCGAGAGGTGGAAAGGGCCAAGCTTGGGTTGAATCAGGAGTGGGTGGTGGTGGCTGTGCCAGTTCTGAGCCGGGTGGGGGACGGAGAGTGTCACAGGCACATAGGGGATAGAGCCGAGCCCCTCTTGGGATGGAAAAGTCCAGACGGGCCCTGGGGCCTCTGCAACTGAACGATAGTCCATTATCTCTGACAGGGTCATCCCGGGGCCACAAGGAAAGGAGGCCTGAGGGAGGATCCATGAAGGTGAGATGCAGATGCTTCCAAGGAATCAGTGTGCAAGGGGGATGTCCTTTCTTTTGTCTGCTCCTGAGGCAGAGGTGGCAGACGGCAGAGAGGCCCCGTCAGCATTCCTGTGCTGTGCAGAGCCAGCCGGGAGTGGGATTGCATTCCTGAGGCCAGGAAGAGGGACACCTTCATCTCTGCAGGGACCCTTGTCTCCTGGGGAACTGCAATTGCTGCTTATTACCTAATAGGAGGCCAGAGGTTCTGCTTGTCCCTTCCGAGGGTGTCAATGGTGTGGGAGCTGCGGTTCCCCGGCTGAGGCTGTGACTTTATTTCCCCCTGGAGGCCCCCTTAGCACTGCTCACTTGCAGCACAGTGCAGAGCAGGCCCACGAGCAGCAGCCCCTTCAAGGAGATCGGGAGCAGGAAGTGGATGTTGCAGAGCAGGATCCTGGACAAAGGGGTCAAGATGCCAAGAGTGAGCCGCCTCTTCCCTGAGCCAACACCTGTCACCCTGGTCAGCTGCCTGGTCCCCAACCAGGGAAGCCCCGTGCAAGGGGCAAAGTCATGCCACCCGGAGGCTGAGCTTCCAGTGGCCTCCCCACAGGCTCAGACTGGGGCCCGGCCCCTTCGCTGCCCTTGGCTGTGACTGCCCTGCCTTTAACATTATTTGCCGAGATGGCATCTCACTATATCCCCCAGGCTGATTTTGAACTACTGAGCTCAAGGCATCCTCCTGCCTTGGCCTCCCAAAGTGCTGAGATGACAGGTGTGAGCCACTGCGCCCAGCCAGGCCTACCTTTGGTCTTCTCTCCCACAGTCCCTGCTGCTCACCTGTGTCCCGTCAAGCTCGAGGGTCTGCTGTGTGCTGTATTCCTGCTTCTGCTCCTCTCTGCCTTGTGTCTCCCTTTGTCACTTCTGCCCATCTTTCAAGCTCAAATCTAATTATTATTACCTCTTTGAAGCAGAGGAAGATTCCCCCACTTCTGTCAACCTGGCTATTTATCTACTTGGTTCTCCTGGGAGGGGTCTCTTCCTGCTCAGACCCACTTTATGACAGCAGATCTGAGACCTGTTGCCTCATATCACCCACATGTTTAATGTTTGGTCTAGCTAAACGAGTGGGTCCTGGGGAGTCCCCATCAGTGTGTAAGAGTCTGATTCCCCAGTCTTAGTCCTCATCCACTCCCCCACACCCGGTGCCAGGGCCCCTCCCCTCAGGCCATCCTTGTTCTCTCCCCAAAGCTGGCCTCCAGCCCAGGGCATGGAAGCAGTGATGAGTCATGTGAATTTAACTCAGGGTTTTCTTGAGTGAGAGCAGGCCTGCCATATTGCACATCCTAAAAATACCCTTTAAACCACTGTGCTCTTCTTGCAAGTTCCACTCCCCGTGGAGCCACTGCACCCTTGGTCTCTCCCCGCCAAGTTTCCCCTTGTGCCTCTCCCGTCTCGCTAGAAGTCCTGGCACTGCCATCCCCACTCAGCAGAACAACCGCTCTGCATACAGTGGAGTGAGACGAAGGCCAGGTCAGGAAGCATCCCCAGTGCCTCGCCTCTTCTGGACTCCTAGGGAACATAGGATCGGTGCTGGCAGGCTCCAGGGAACAAGACCCTTTGAAAGGAACGGAGAAGGGAAGGGAGCTGGTGGAGCAGGGAAGGCAGGATCCAGGGAGAGAATGGGCCTTGACTCTGGACTTTGAAGGACCCTGAAGCACCAGGCTGTGATGGGGTTAAACAGGGGCAGCCACATTTGCGCTGTGATGAGACATCCTATTGACCCCTCGAAAGGAGGTGGGCTTCAGATTGATGTCCACACCTGTCTACCATGCTGGGAATGTGAAAGAAAAGCAAGAGGCCCAGCTTCCCGCTCTCCCGCCCTGCCCTTCCCTAGCCTTGGCTGGAGAGTTGAAGCGATGGGCACACCCCTGCCTGTGACTGTGGTAGACAGAATAGTGAACCCCACCAATGATGTCATAACCCCAAAGCCTGTGAATATGTTTGATTACATGCAAGGGGGAGTTACGGCAGTGGGTGGATTTGATACTGCTTGTCAGCTGACCCAGGGTGGATTATCCTGGATCATCTGGCTGAGCCCACTGGAATCACCAGCATCCTTGTAAATGAAAGAGGGAGGCAGGAGAGTCAGTGGAGCGATGCTGTGCGGGAAACTCCACTGACCTTTGCTGGCTTTGGGTAGGAAGGGGCCATGAGCCAAGGAACACAGGTGGCCTCTAGAAGCTGGAAAAGGCAAGGGAACAGGTCCTTCCCTGGAGCCTCTAGAAGGAACCAGCCCTGTTAACACCTTGATTTCAGCCCAGTGAGACCCATTTCAGACTTCTAGTCTCCACAGCTGTATGATCATGAGATTGTGTTGTTTTAAGCTATCAAATTTGTAACGATCAGTTACAGCAGCCACAGGAAAGCCACACAGACAGCTGCCCTTCCAGAACACCCAAAGCTTCACCTCGCTTTTGCCTCGTGGGGCTTGAGGGACTCGGTGGAGCATGGAGCCCAGAGCCTGCTCTCTGGAGCTCAGCCTGTTGCAGCTCATCAGGGAGAATCTCCTGCATTGCTCAGGTGTAGACAGGGAGGGGAAGGCCCGCTACAGACTTCACTGTTTCTCCCCTGACCAGCACCACATGAGGGTCCCTGGTGAGAACCCCTGAAGGAGCGGTCATGGGGCAGCCTAGGGAAAGGTCTGTGGGGGCCCAGCTCTGCTCACCTGGTGAGGGGGCTGGTAAGAGCCGTGGGCTGGGTGCTGTTGGTACTGTAGGTGAGAGAAGGCCAGGAGGCCAGAACTGTTGGAGTGGTTGTTCTCATAGGTTCTGCTGTGTCTGCTGTCCCAGGTGCAGCTGCATCTGCTGTTCCAGGCACAGCTGTGTTCCTTTTCCCAGGCACAGCTCTTTCTGCTTTTCTAGGTAGAGCTGTGTCTGCTATCCCAGGTGCAGCTGCGTCTGTTGTCGTAGGTTTGGATGGTTTTCTTGGAGTTGCTGCTTGACACGCAAAGGATAGTTTTGAGGGTGACCTAGGTGCCTTCCCCGTGGCTCACGTCACCCCTTACCCCTCCAAGGATTGTGAAACATTTAGTCTTAGCACTACAGGTCAGCCACAGTTGTTTCGTTTTGTATCTTTTTGGTATCTTATCTAAAATGTAACATTATTTCATTTACAAACAAACACCACTGCCCCACCTGGGAAGGACTTGTGGCAAGAAGCTATGCAGGCAATTTACAAATATTCAACTTAGTCCCAGAGTCCTGCGTTGCACAGCTGAGCATTGAGAACCACACTCTGCTTCCTTGAAGTTCTACATCAGAGCCAGCCAGCCCTTCTCTTGAGTCTCAGCCTGGGCTCCAGCAGGCTCTTTGTTGCCTGCTGTGTAGCGAAGTGACCCTCAGAGCCAGCTGCCCCTCCCTGGGCCCTGCCTGGGGACTCAGGACTCCTCTCCCCTGCAGCTGGGCAGAGCATCTGTTTCCAGCTGAGGTCTTCCTGCCTCCCCAAAGCTTCCTTATTTCACTAGGCTTGGAGGGTTGCAGCCTCGGACTCTCCCCCAGCTTCTCCTTTGCTTCCACTCATGCCTTTGTTCTCTTTTTAAGTCAATTTCTGAAACATTCTAAAACCAGCAGACTTCCCCACTGCACACACACACAGACACACCACATCTGCATATACTAAGCCAAAAAGGACTTTTCCCTGCTTTGTAAATGGGCCCAGAAGTAACAGATATATGATTGAGCTATAGCATCTGTGCATGTGCATGGGGAGCTGACACTTTCCCTGGTGCCCATGGTGGAGATGACACTGATGGCTCTGGGGACTGGGCTGTGGAGTGAGGGTGACAGCCTGACTCTCTTTCTGGGAGCCTCCCGTTCTGAGTTCTCAGTCTCCTCAAAGCCTTGGGGCAGCCAGGGGAGGCCTGTGAGAGGGCTCTGCACTATGCCGGGTTCTGTTTTTCCCTCTTTCAGGAATAGGTCAGAGTCTCCCAAGCCCTCCTTTGTCCATATGTCACCAGAGGAGGGGGAGGAAGAGAGAGAGGTGGCTCCAGGGAGAGGGTCATCAATGGGCTCTTGGTCACTCCACGCTTGTCCTGGAGCTGAGACTTCTGGGATTGCAATTTTCTTGCATTCCCCTCCCTGTGCACCTGATAAGTCCTCCCGTCAGGCTGAGGCTGCTCTGAGGGAGCATGGGTTGCCCCAAGTGACTTGCAGAAGAGAACCTGCCTTCTTTCTTACCCTGAACTGAGCCTGCTCAAGCTGAGCCCATTCTGCTTGGCTCCCTCTGATAATAGCAGATAGAGACATACAGTGATACTGAGGCTTGCTCTGTCTTCCAGTCTTTCCAGAATCTTGGTGTAACCCCTCCCCACAACACACACGTGCACAACACACACACGTGCACATGCGCACACAAGCAAACACAGACACGTACACACAGACACACATGGGCCCATTTGTATACATGCATCTATGCACAGCACACACATAGACACAGGCAAGCCCAGGCACACATACACAGACACACACAATCACACACAAGCACATGCACACACGTAGTCCCAGGACAATGTCAAGACAGCATCACTGAATCCTCTCGGGTCAGCACCAGAGTTTGGTACAGGAGGGAGCCGCTCCTACCAGGGTAAATGGTCACTTCAACTTGGACCCCAAGGTCAGTGCCTGCCCTCTCAATCCCACACCAGCAGGTGTCAGTATTGGACCTCCGGAGCATCTTCAGGTTATGGAGCGCACACGGTTTTTCCGATTGTCCCTGATGGACGCTCGGTCTCTCTCCGCTGTTTGCTCTGATCCTGTGATTGTAATGAGGATTTTGCAGGACTGCCGGGCCTTTCCGTGGCACCACTACTTGCTGTAGGTTTCCCAGCCTTGGTCATAATGACACTGCACTGTCAGTGAGTCCCATTCTGTGCCCCACACAGCTCCAGGACAATAGATGGAGAAACACTCTGGAAGACAGAACCCAACGTCCAGATCTTCCCTCCCTGGGCACTGCTCAGGGCTTCCGGCACCTCCCTGGGGACCAACCAGGAGCCTTTATCCTCAGCTCCCAAATTGTCAAATTCTCACATCCATTCGTTCCGTAATTCCCCGTCAGTATCTCTTTTGTTGTCACCCCTCTGACAAAGTTCTCCTGAGGGCTCCAACTGCCCAACACAGTGGTCTGTTCATGTGCCATCCTAGCGACCACTGAACACCCTCTCATTTTGGAAACCTTCCCTCTTTTGCCCCGAGGTGACACCCATTTTCCCACCAATCCCTGGCTCTCACTGCAGCCACCAGTTTATTTTATTTATTTCTGTTTTTATGTATTTATTTGGAGACGGAGCTTTGCTCTTGTTGCCCAGGCTGGAGTGCAATGGCACGATCTCAGCTCACCACAACCTCTGCCTTACGGGTTCAAGCAATTCTCCTGCCTCAGCCTCCCGAATAGCTGGGATTACAGGCATGCGCCACCACGCCCGGCTAATTTTGTATTTTTAGTAGAGACAGGGTTTCTCTATGTTGGTCAGGCTGATCTTGAACTCCCGACCTCAGGTGATCCGCCCTCCTCGGCCTCCCAAAGTGCTGGGATTACAGGTATGAGCCACCGCGCCCAGCCAGCCACCGATTTATTTTAAAATCCCAGAGCTGAATGGGTAGACATCCTGACTTCCCCCAACTCCTCCACCCACTGGCACTGCACTCCACACCCCTAAAAACCCTCTCCTGTGAGTCTGCACATGTGATAAAGTTTCATGGAACCAAACACACCCAGACACACACCCACACACACACCCAACACTCACATACCCGTGCACACACTGAGTGCACAGTTGTTTTTCTTTGCCTAAGCACCATGCTAGTTTTGTCTCCATACCTTTGCACAAGTTGCTCCCTTTGCCCAGGAAGTTTTTTCTTCCTTGCTTGATGGACTCAAACCCTTATTCCCCTCCCTGAAGAGTTGGTTTGGCCCCTCCCTGGTACCACTAGACCACTTTGTACGTGTCTCAGTTGTTGCACTTACAACCTTGAACAATGGGCTTGTCTTTGGCTCGTCCAGAGCAGAAGCTCAAGCAGGCTGATGTGTGGGGTTGACTTACATTCCAGAGAGCAATGCCATCCTTGCCTCATTGCCTGTCTTCCTCCCTGTGTCTCTGAGCTGCTCCATTTTAGCTACAAGTCAAGACAAGCTGTGGAGGCTTCTAAACTAGCCAGATGTTTGAACCCCGCCATGACTGCCTGAGTCTGAGCTGGAACCTGAGTATTTGTGCTCCTTTAAAGTTCCTCAGGGATTCATGCATTTAAGTTTGTGTATATGTGCATGTATGTATGTATGTATGTATGTATGTATCTACCTATTTATCCTTTCATCTATCTGTCCACCTGTCCATGCATCTATCTGTCTCTCATCTATCATCTGTCCTTTTACTTCCCTCCTATCTATCTATCTATCTATCTATCTATCTATCTATCTATCATCTATCTATCTATCTATCTATCTATCTATCTATCATCTATCTATCATCTATCATCTATCTATCTATCTATCTATCATCTATCTATCTATCTATCTATCAATCTATCTATCTAATCTATCATCTATCTATCTATCTATCTATCTATCTATCTATCTATCTATCATCATCTGCCAGGGTTGAGAAGAATCAGAATCCTAGAAAACTGACACCATTTATGTTTTTTTTTCTTTCCCCAACACCTAACCTAGTAACTGTCAGATAACAAAACATTCCTTCCTTTTTTTCTCTTTTCCTTCCTTCCTTCTTTCTTATATGTAAGTGCATGGATGAGTGCATTTTCCCCAGCTTGTCTCCTTCCCTCCAGCACAGACCCTTTCTGTTTCCTGCCCAGCCTTTTGGGTTCCAGTTCCTTAATACCCAGGTCCACTTACCTGGGAGGATGAGAAGGAGCAGGGCCAGTGAGCCCACATGCCCCTGCCTGTCTGCGCTCTCTTCCTGGTGATGAGTTAATACCAGCTGCCCTCAGCAACTTGTAACTGAGCCCAGAGGCAAACTGCTTTCTACTTGTCTAAATCATTTTTTGTTTGTTTTCTCAACTGCTTCCTTTTTTTTTTCTTTAGTTACTTCCTAAATTCATGAATTAAGAGAAACATGGTGCTGTCCTTCGGGAGCGTGTGTGGTGTGATGATACGTCTTCAATGAACTGGGGAAGTAAAGGGTCCAGGCCTGGCCTGGGCTCTGTCTGCAGCTGTCTGTGATTTAGGAGCATCTGCCAACAACACGGGGCAGGGAGTACAGTAAGGCTCAGAGCGTGGAGGGAAGGGATTGATGGAGGCGCGCTGGCTTTGTCTCAGAGCGAAGAGGGAAGGCACTGACAGAGGTGCGCTGGCTTTGCACTTTGGGAAGAACACAGCACAACGCTCCCATCCAACCTCGCTGGAGAAACAGCCTGTGCCCCAGGCTCTTTCCAGGCAGCCCCACAGCAGGGCATCTCAAACCACCCTTCCAGCCCTGGGCTGTTGTCTCTTCTGGAGCCTGACTCAGTGCTCCTCCCTAGGAAAGCTTCCTCTGGGGTCCTGAGTCACTCCAAATTGGAGGCAACAAGAGGGAATGTGGGCAACAAGAGGGAAAGTCTATCTCAAAAAAAAAAAGAATCCATCCTATAGATATACCACACTGGGTTTTTTCTGGCAGGGGGGGGCGGTGTTTTGTTGTTGTTGTTGTTGTTGTTGTTGTTGTTGTTGTTGTTGTTTTGAGATGGAGTTTCGCTCTGTCACCCAGGCTGGAGTGCAATGGTACAATCTCAGCTCACTGCAACCTCCACCTCCCAGTTTCAAGCGATTCTCCTGCCTCAGCCTCCTAAATAGCTGGGATTACAGGCGTGCGCCACCATGCCTGGCTGATTTTTGTATTTTCAGTATAGATGGGGTTTCACCATGTTGGCCAGGCTGCTCTTGAACTCCTGACCTCAAATGATTCACCTGCCATGGCCTCCCAAAGTGCTGGGATTACAGGTGTGAGCCACTGTGCCCGGCCTAGATATACCACATTTTGTTAATCCATTCATCAGTTGATGTACATTTGGGCTGTTTCCACTTTTTGGCAATTGTTAGTGATGTTGTAACAAACATTTATGTGCAGGTTTTGGTGTGATCATACGTTTTCAATTCTCCTGAGTATACACCTAGGAGTAGGATTCCAGGTTTAACTTTTTTAGGAACTGCCAAAGTGGTATTACCATCACTGTGTTTGCAAAAACAAGATGAATATTAATTATTAGAAAAAATAAATTTGAAATAACATACAAAATGCAAGCCTAATTTTTATTATTAAATCAACAGGCATAAAATTACCTTGTCTAATTGCTAAGACCGTTTCTAAATGCTTCCTCTCAGTTTCTAGACTTGCTTGGTCAATGTGGGTAACACACAGTTCTTAGACTGGCACCAGCCCTCGGACCATGCTTTGAGTAGCCTGGACCGTCTGCATCCTCTCCACTGCCTCCAGCATTAAGGGCAGCCCCTTGGTGTGGGGTGCAAGCCCCACCCAACACTGGCCTCTCTGGCCTCATTTCACACCAGCCACATTGTGTGCTCATTCTGTCCCCAGGACTCCCTTCCTGGCCCCCTTGGACTGATTGTTTTGCGATGGAGTTTCAGGCAGGTCACAAGGTCAGGAGCTCGAGACCATCCTTGTTAACACGGTGAAACCCCGTTTCTACTAAAAATACAAAAACATTAGCTGGGCGTGATGGTGGGCGCCTGTAGTCCCAGCTGCTCAGGAGGCTGAGGCAGGAGAATGGCATGAACCTGGGAGGCGGAGCTTGCAGTGAGCCGAGATTGCACCACTGCACTCCAGCCTGGGCGACAGAGCGAGACTCCATCTCAAAAAAAAAAAAAAAAAAAAAAGTCCAAGCCAGGACATTTTTTAGAGTGAAAGAGGGAGCTGTTAATGATAGTGCCAGGACACCAGGCATAAACCAGAGCTCTCCTGAGCAAACAAGTACGTGCAGTCACTCTGTCTAGAAACTTCAGTCCCAGGGAGGGGCCTTTGGAAAAAACACAGGGACAGAAAGAAACAAGGAAGTAACCAGCACTGGGGAGGGCCAGAGCAACAGGTCCCCTCCCTCAGGACCCAAGTGGTCCTCTGCAGCCCTGTGGTCTGGTCATGCTCCTTGGACACCAATGCCATGACCACTTTCTTTAGCACCGGATGGACCACCTCCAGCGAGCAACCTCATCATCCCTACGTCCCAAGAAGATGGCCTTCTCATGTCCTTCTGCACCTTTGCTTTTGGTTTGGATGTTGATCCTGGGTTCCAACAGTCATGGCCAAGTTTTCCGAGTCACGGAGAGTACAAGACAAGAGAAGCGGGGTTCCTGTGGCCTCTCATTTCACATGGGGACACAGGTGGATCGGGTACCTTGGAGTCTTGCAGGCTGTCTGCTATGTGGTGGGTACGACTGGCTAGGGCTGGCCTTGCAGGCAGTAAAAGAATGTAACAAGACAGTCGTAGGTAAACAAAGGCAGATTTATTAGAGAAAGTATGAAGATACATTAAGATACAGTTCAAGGGTCCAAGAGGCAGCACAGCAAGAAGGGGCTGTCTACAAAGGGGCAGGAGCTGCAGGGAAGTTTCATAGGTTCATGTTTCTGGGCTACGTGCAGAGTGAGGTAGTTGTGCCAGCGAGTTGTCTGTGATTAGAACAGTTGCTCTCCCCACCCCTCCACCCCATCCCCACATCCCCGCCCCACCGCCCCAGATCCATTCCTCCTTGTTGCTTACTTCTCAGGACTCCACATACTAGAACTGAGTTTGTCATCTTGGTACACCAGCACCCAGCCTAGTGAGTACTCCATGAGTGTTGGCTGAATGAATGAATGAATGAATGCAAGCCTCAATGTCCCCGTAACAACAGGCAATTGGATTTCCTAGAAACCAAAGGATCTTGGCCTTGTCACTGGCCAGAGGCAGTCAGCCAAGGAGTCATCTTTTCCTGCTGAAAACTCAAACAAAAAAGTGATGAGAAGGGCCAGGTGCAGTGGCTCATGCCTGTAATCCCAGCTCTTGTGGATCACCTTAGGTCGGGAGTTCGAGACCAGCCTGGCCAACATGGCAAAACCCCTTCTCTACTGAAAATATAAAAACTAGCCAGGCATGGTGGCGCACATCTGTAATCCCAGCTACTTGGGAGGCCAAGGCACAAGAATTGCTTGAACCTGGGAGGCAGATGTTGCAGTGAACTGAGATTGCCCCACCACACTCCAGCCTGGGCGACAGAGCGAGACTCCATTTCAAAAAAAATAAAAGTGATGAGAAGCAAAAGCTGTGTAAGGCTGGTGGCTCCCCTGGTTCTTGGGTTACAAAGTGGCAGGGTCTCTCTTGGGCTGAGATTTGTAGTTCCTGGTTAAATGCCAGGGTTTAATAGGCGTGCTAGGGAAAATGTTTTTTAGTGAGTAGTAAATGTCTCCCTGGTGCCTGTGGCGGTAATTACTTCAATGGGACGATCTCTCTTTAACATGCTCCTGGCCAGGAGGTAGGGAGGGGCTCTGAAGAGAGGGACCAGCTCTGGAAGCTGTGGCCAAGGGCGTCTCTTGGAGGAAGCCGAGGGAGGGAGGAGGAAGAGACAGAGGTGAGCCCACACCTGGCCCAAGCCAGGATGACAGCAGCCTGGGGGGCCAGGGTTCAGGGCAGCCAAGGCAGGGATGTGTGTCATGTGTCAGTGCTTCAGGTTTGATTATTGGGTCATTATTGCGTCTCTACCTGGATGAGGTTACAAGGAAAAAATTTTTAAGTTTTTATTGAAATGCACAGATGATGGTGTTTATTTAGCAAGGCAAATTTTCACAAAGTGAAACTTACAGCAAAGCAGCTCCCAGAGCAAGAAATAAAACAGAACAGAACACCCCCCACCAGAAGCCCAAAAGTCCTTCCCAGCCACTCCCCACCCCCAAGGTGACCATTGTCCTGACCTTTGTCATCGTGTCAGTTTTGCATGAAAACTTGGTAATGTCACTGGGGATGGTCAATGCTAAGGAAATCACATGTATGGGGGACCCAGGGGGCACAGAGGAGGGACATGTCACACAGCCCACAGCTTGGAGAAGACTCCAGGAGGAGGTGATGTCTGAACCAAGTCCTGGAGGATGAACAGATGTGAAGGCAGACGTGCAGAAAGGGGGGTGTGTGCATGTGTGTGTGCATGTGCATGTGTGTGTGTGCATGTGGGTGCACGCGAGTGTGCGCATATGTGTGTATGTGTGTGCATGTGTGTGTGTGCGTGTGCAGTGTGTGCATGTGTGCGTGTGTGTGCGTGTGTGTACGTGTGTGCAGTCTGTGCATGTGTGCGTGTGTGTGCACGTGTGTACATGCATGTGTGTGTACATGCGTGTGCATGTGTGTGCGTGCGTGCATGTGTGCATGTGTGTGCCGTGTGTGTCATCATCCTAGCTTATTGGTTCCTTCCACCTCTGGCTATTAATCTTCTTTCCATTCTACAAAATTAAATGAGTTCAAGAAGAATTTAGGGGCCAGGCGAGGTGGCTAACACTTGAAATCCCAGCACTTTGGAAGGCCGAGGTGGGCGGATCACCTGAGGTCAGGAGGTTGACACCACCCTGACCAACATGGTGAAACCCAGTCTCTACTAAAAACTACAAAAATTAGCTGGGCATGATGATCAGCGCCTGTAATCCAAGCTACTTGGGAGGCTGAGGCAGGAGAATTGCGTGAGCCCAAGAGGTGGAGGTTGCAGGGAGCCGAGATCGTGCCATTGCACTCTAGCCTGGGCGACAAGAGCGAAACTCCATCTCAAAAAATAAAAAAAGAAGAAGAACTTAGGTTAGCTTGAGGTTTCTCAATCTCCACACTATTTACTGACATTTCAGGCCAGATGGTTCTTTGTTATGGAGCCATCCTCTGCACTGTAGGATGTTCGGCAGCTCCCCTGCCCTCTACCCACTAGATGCCAGTGGAAATTCTCCTCCAAGTTGTCACAACTGTCTCCAAGTTGTCACAACTAAAAATGTCTCACAATGTTCTGGGGGGGGGGCACAAAATTGCCCTTCTCTGTCTGAGAACCCCAGATTAGCTGAAGAGAACTACCAGTGGCCAAAAACGTGGTGAATAAAGGACGTGTGTGAGCTGTCAGAAAGAACCTGGCAGAGACTGGCCTACCCTGTGCCTGGAGGCAGAGGGATGAAGACGTTGTGCTTGGGAGGGCCTGCCTGACCCCCAGCTCCAGCACTGGTCAGCATCTCCCAGCAACCAGTGGGGACCTAGGAGGTTGCAGGTAGTCAGCCCTAGGACTGGAAGCAAAGAGGAGAGACAGGGAGGTGATGTCTGAACCAAGTCCTGGAGGATGAATAGATGTGAAGGCGGAGGTGGAGAAAGTTGTGTGTGTGCGTGTGTGTGTGTGTGTGCGTGTGTGTGTCTGTGTCTGTGTCCCTGAGTGGCCCAAGCCAGAAGCAGGACTTCCTCCCTGCTCTAGGGAGATAAGGGGGAGAATATCGCAAGGGAAGGGACTTCCTGCTGCTGAGATCGGATTTCAATTAAAATGATTAGCTCTGTTTATTTAGACTCCACAGCTGCATACAATCTATTGCGTGTCATTGCGAGTTTAAAGAAATAAAGGAGGGGCATGGAGGGAGGGGAAGCATTTCAGCCCAAATTGAAAAAGTCCTCCTGTAATTACGAGATTGGAGAATATCCGCGGAGGGGATCAATAATGGGAAATCTAAGTGCCACTGTTTGCCGAGATTACAGTTTTGAATCGCTCCACCTTGGATTTTAATTTTCTTTCTCATTGTCACATCACCCTGAGCTGTGATCCCAGCCCCACCTCCCAGCTTCAGAGAGGCAGGCGGTAGGGCTGAACCAAAGCGGGGAAGTCAGGGTACATCTGACCTTCTTACAAACCTTTTATTGCTGTGTAACAAATGACCACACACTTAGAGCTTAAGACAATACACGTTTATTGTCTCACAGTTTCTGTGGGTCAGAAGGCTGTTGATGGTTCAACTGGGTCCTCTGTTCAGGGTCCTGAAAGGCAGCACTCAAAGTGTCTCCTGGGACTGGGTCTCATCTGAGGTTCAGGGTCCTCTTTCAAGCACATGGGATCGTTGGCAGAATTCAATTCCTTACAGCTATAGACTTGTGGCAGCCTGCTTCTTCAAAACCAGCAGGAAAGAGGCTCTGATGTCCAGGTCTTCTTTTAAAGTGCTTACTGAGCTGGGTGCCGTGGCTCATGGGCTGGGGGCAGTGGTGCACACCTCTAATCCCAGCACTTTGGGAGGCCGAGGAGGGCAGATCACTTGAGGTCAGGAGTTCTAGACCAGCCTGGCCAATGTGGCGAAACTGCATCTGTATTAAAAGTACAAAATTAGCCAGGCATGGTGGTGCATGTCTGTGATCCCAGCTACTTGGAAGGCTGAGGCATAAGACTTGGTTGAACCTGGGAGGTGGAGTTTGCAGTGAGCTGAGATCACACCACTGCACTCCAGTCTGGGTGACAGAGAGAGACTCTGTCTCAAATAAGAAAATAAAATAAAATAAAATAAAATAAAATAAAATAAAATGTGCTCACCTGATTAGGCCAGGCCCATCCAGAATAATCTCCCTTTTGATCAACTTAAAGTTAACCATTTAGGGACCTTAAAGACATCTGCAAAACCTCTTCAACTTTGCCATATTCTTTTAAGAGATGAGATCTTATTCTGTCATGCAGCCTCCACCTCAACCTCCCAGGCTCAAGCAATCCTCCCACCTCAGCCTCCTGAATATCTGGGACCACAGGAGTGTGCCATCATGCCTGGCCAATTTTCTTTTGTTTTTAGTAGAGACAAGGTCTCACTGTGTTGCCCAGGCTTGTCTCAAACTCTTGAACTCAAGTGATCCTCCTGCCTCAGCCTCTCAAAGTGCTGGGATTATAGGCATGAGCCACTACGCCCAGTCATATTTGCCATATTCTATTAACTAGAAGCAAGTTTCACGTCTCACCCACACACAAGAGGAGGGAATCATACAATGGTGTGTAAGTCCTTGGGGCTCATCGTACAATTCTGCCTAACTCACCTTCCATTGAGCTCTCTCTCTCCAGCCTCTCCTCCCCACATTCCCAAAGCCAGGCCTTGAAAAGACATCACTTCCTGAGCCATCCTCACCACCACTTGCTTCCCTAATCCCAGCTTGCTGAACTGACCCCAATAAACAATCCAGCAGCCAGCCTTGATTGAAAGTCTTACCAAATAGGAGAAGAAATGAAGAAAACAACCAAGAATATGACATAATCCTCTGACTTTCTGTCCAGTGCTCTTCCCTGCAGACCAGGTTTTCTCCCACTGGTCTATGGTCTCCTCTATGTCCCAAACACCAGCAGGGATTCATGGCAGCCCCAACCCAGCAACCTTGACCTGTTACCTTCCTTCTTCTCAGGATACTGAGCACAAGGTGAGATGCAACTGAGCTCTTCTATGGTGGATGAGGAGAGGAGCCCACTGTCATCAGAAGACCCACACTTCTATCATGTTGTTGCCTGGCTTCCAAGTCTAAGATGGCTGCTTCAGCTCCAGCCATCACTCCCACCGTCCAGCCAACAGGAAGGAGGAAGGGAAGGAGAAGGACATGTGCTATGGTTTGAGTGTTTGTCCCCTTTAAAACTCATGCTGAAACTCATGTTAAAACTTAATCCCCCATGGAACAGTATTAAGAGGTGGGGCCTTTAAGAGGTGAGTGAGTCACAAGGGATGGGTTAATGAGTTATCCTGGGAATGGGTTAGTTATCACAAGAGGGCTGTTACAAAAGTTAGTTTGGCTGTTTTTTCTTGTCCTCTCACCCTGTGATGCCCTGTGCTGCCTCGGGACTCTACATAGAGTCCAAACGAGCAAGAAGGCCCTCACCAGATGCAGCCCCTTGACCTTGGATCTTTCAGCCTCCAGAACTGTAAGAAATAAATTTGTTTTCTTTACAAATTACCCAGTTTCAGATATTCCATTACAGCAACAGAGAACAGATGCCAGCTCCCTTTACACATCTCCTTACACCCCATTGGTCATAAGTTAGTCACATGGTCACAAATGACTGCAAAGAGTGCTGGGATATGTAGTTTTATTATGAACAGCCCTGTATGATGGGAGGATGGAGGAGTGGATGTGGAGATTTCTGGAAATCTCTGTTCTAACTTCCCTCTGCCTGGCTTCTGTATGCCTAAGGGATGGGATGTTTCTTTTGATTCCAGATCCTTACCTACCCCTTCCATAGCCTGGCCTATGGTTCCATTGCTATTGATGGTTTCATTAAACCCATTATTCATGCATTCTTTCCTTCACTCCTCTATCTACTCATTTGCTCACTGGTTCATTCATTTAGTCTCAGAAATTCTCTTCCTATGTCTTTTACGATACCGGGCATATGGTCAGCATTCCAGACATGGAGAGAATGGCACAGACTCTGCACTCAAGTTACTCAGAAGCTAGCAGGGAAAACAGCCAAGGAAATGTACCATTTTAGCACCATGGCCTAGGCACTATGAGAATGTGCAGAAGTCATGTAAACACTGTGGCCCTCATCCATCTGGGGCTGTGTGCAAGGTTTGCAGGGGAAGGTGACACCCCATCTGAGTCTTGGTCAAACAAACTGGCTGGGAGCAGAAAGGAAAAGGCATTCCAGCCCACAGGACTTTGAAGAACAGTCCTGGCCCTGTCCGTGGTGCTGACCCACAGGCCCAGCCTGGAGCCCAGTTTCGAGCTGAGATCAAGCCAGTCCCTGTTTCTCCCACCAAACTACTCACTCTAGGCTGGCACACAGGGGTGGGCTGGTGGGATGGAAGTGAGGTGGTATTTAGCTACACACTTCATTTTCATAACGACCTTCCCGTTTCTCCTCGCTTGTCAGTCTGTGACCATTAAATTCCTCATTAGCAAACGAGATTTGGATGAGCCCATTAAGATGAGGGATAGCCTCACAGTGCAGCTGCCTGGGGTGAGCTACAACTCTCCTTCTCCCTCCCTATTAGAAAACAATGCACCTCACATTCTGTGCACGCCTCTCCAGGTCTACTACCTAGTCCACACAGGCCCCTTGGGGTTATTAAGAGGATCAGCTTAAGGGACAGCCAGAGCACAACAGAAAAGCAAACAGCAGGACAGCTGCTAGCTCACACATATACCCAGAGCCACCCAATCAGGGTCTGGGCATTTGCTGCTTCATGTTAAAGCTCAAATTCCCAAATGTGATGTTCAAACCCTTCCCAATCCTCTCTCAGTCCACCTCTCCAGCTTCTTCTCCTATCCTCCCCAGCTACCTCTGCATTTTGGCAATGACAGATGACCTGATGATGCTATGGCATGCTGGAAGTGGCTCATACCAGCACCCAGCTCATGAGAGCTGCTTTTTACATACTCAAAAGTTTTGCAAGACAATTGGCAGCTTGAAATCAGCCACGGTGAGAGTATTTACACCACAGGAATCAGCAAATGCCACCAGCTAAGGTTTTCTGGCTTTTTTTTTTCTTGTCAGAAATCTGGATTTTAGGCCAGGCACAGTGGCTCACACCTGCACTTTAGGAGGCCTAGGCAGGTAGACCACTTGGGATCAGGAGTTCCAGACCAGCCTGGCCAACATGGTGAAACCCATCTCTATTAAAAATACAAAAAATTAGCCAGGCATGGTGGCAGGTACCTGTAATCCCAGCTACTCAGGAGACCGAGGCAGGAGAATTGCCTGAACCCAGGGGGCAGAGGTTGCTGTGAGCCGAGATCGCGCCACTGCACTCCAGCCTGGGTGACAAGAGCGAGACTCCGTCACAAAAAAAAGAAAAAGAATGAAAGAAATCTGGAGTTCAAACATTTGCCAGCACACCCCTGTCTGCAGGCCTCTGAGCGTGTCATGCTCTTGCATAGCCCCCTCGACCTTTAATGCTGTTCCCTCTGCCGGGTTCCACTCCTCCTTCCTGGAATGCCTCCCCAGTCCCTCTTCCCTGCCTGGTGAAGACCCAGGCATTTGTTCAGGCCCCAGGGAGTCATCCAGCTCCCCATTCGGTGTTCCCAGTGAAAGGGTCTTATGCCCTAGGCAGGACTTCTTGTCTTCTCTTCCACCTTAACCAGGACTTCTCATTCACTTTCCATTTTGGGGACCACAGGTGAGCACCACCATGCCTGGGAAGGGAGCTAAAGGAAAAAGCAGAAATACGTGGGAAGGGAAGTTAGGGGGCAGGATAGTTCACAATACCCAGGGGCAGAAAGTACAGCTGGTTTCATGGGGACAAAGAATATGTCCAGCAAGCAGCTGCCCTTTTTATTATTATTATTTATTATTATTATTATTATTATTATTATTATTATTATTATTATTTTGAGACGGAGTCTCACTCTGTCGCCCGGGCTGGGTTCAAGCGATTCTCCTGCCTCAGCTTCCCAAGTAGCTGGGATTACAAGCGTACGCCACCACGTCTGGCTAGTTTTTGTATTTTTAGTAGACGGGGTTTCACCTTGTTGGCCAGGCTGGTCTTGAACTCCTGGCCTCAGGTGATCGGCCCACCTCGGCTTCCCAAGTGCTGGGATTACAGGTGTGAGCCACCGTGTCCAGCTACAGCTGCTCTTTTTCTCGGGCCACTGCTCTCTGGATTCTGCATACAACATCCCTTGTGGCTTCCCCCAAATAAGTGCCCTTTGCCCCTGGCTTGCATGAAATCTCAGGCCAATCAACCACAAACCAGAGAGTCTCTGAGTCTCAGTCCCAACCCCAGGATTGTCCCAGGATACTCGAATCATCTGAGGCCATCAGGTAGGATGCGGAGCTGGGAAAATGGCTCATCTCCCAGGCTGGAGGGCAAACTCCATCAGGATAGGGAACATGTTTCTTCATCTCTAAGAGAAGATCATCTTCTAGCTAAGAGAAGGTGCTCAGTAAATATTTGTAGAATCAATGAGTCATCTCACAGTTTAGGTCCTGCTCCGAGTGACACATGACCCAGCTAGTCCCTGGAGAAGGAGGCAAAGGCTTTGAGGCATTCAATAAGGTAACGCTGCACACTCAAGTCACGAGGCTTCCTTGCCCTCCAGTTACTAGCTGTGTGACCTTGGGTGAGTCACTTAACCTCTCTGTGCCTCAGAGGCCTCATCTGTAAAATGAGGGTTTCAATTTTGCCTAACTTAGAGCCATGACAAGGATTACAGATGATCTTCGTGGAACAGCTGGTGTGGCTCCCGGCGCATAGTAGACACTCGACAGAGCGGAGGCTGTTGTTCCCTGTTCTATGCTGAAACCACAGGACAGGGTCCCTCTCTGCTCTACCAGCAGGCTTCCTCCCCAGGTCTGATGTGACTCCAGCCAGCCACACACGCTGACCCTCTGCCAACCCAGCCAGACCTCTGTTCTCAGGGCATTAAATGCAAGGAGAAGGCCATGTTGACAACCAACTGCAGCCACGCCTCCTCTGCCCTCCCCAGGAGCCTGGGCTGAAGACTTCATCTGCTGTAATTAACAAGCCAACTGCAGCTGTCTTGCTCCATTAATAGCAGATCAGCCTGTCAGGCAAGGGTTGACAGGGAGGTTGTGAACAGAAAGGTAAGAAGGAAGTGGGCTGGGCACGGTGGCTCACGCCTGTAATCCCAAAACTTTGGGAGGCCAAGGCAGGCAGATCACTTGAGGCCAGGAGTTAGAGACCAGCCTGGTCCACATGGTGAAACCCCGTCTCTACTGAAAATACAAAAATTAGCCAGGCATGATGGTGGGTGCCTGTCATCCCAGCTACTCAGGAGGCTGAGGCAGGAGGATCGCTTGAACCTAGGAGGTGGAGGTTGCAGTGAGCTGAGATTGCGCCACTGCACTCCAGCCTGGGTGACAGACCAAGACTCTGTCAAAAAAAGAAAGAAAGAAGGAAGGAAGGAAGGAAGGAAGGAAGGAAGGAAGGAAGGAAGGAAAGAGAGAAAGAAAGAAAGAGAGAGAGAGAAAGAAAGAAAGAGAGAGAGAGAAAGAAAGAGAGAGAGAAAGAAAGAGAAAGAAAGAAAGAAAGAAAGAAGAAAGAAAGAAAGAAAGAAAGAAAGAAAGAAAGAAAGAAAGAAAGGGAAAGAAAGAAAGAAGTGGACAGGACCAGGGACATGATGCAGTGGCATCCAGCCTGCCCTTCCACCTCCACCCCTCCCCTTACCCCTTCTCCTCCCTCTACCCCTGAGGCTGACTTTCCAGAAGCCACGGGCTACAGGGAAGGGGAGAGATGACTGAGTGACCGGAACAGCGCAGGCCCACCTCCAAGGTGCTCCTGACAGCAGGTGGGGGTTAGGGACAGAGCCATGGCTTAGAGGCCCAGACTATGGAGAGTAGCCATGCCCTCTCTAGAAACCCTTCCTCCCCAAGACTCAGCCAGGCAGGATACTGGTTAGGGGTTAGGGCCACTTCTACCTCCATCCCTCTTTTTCCAAAGATTTTGTGATTCCTGTGACATGGGAACACGCAGCTGCTGGTGAGGAAGAGATGGCTTCTTAATACTTAGGTCAATGGCAGCCACTTCCTCCCTTTTTAACAAGCAGGTACATCTCCTCCCTAGCCCCCAGCATCGAGTCTAGATTCGCACAGATTTTTTTGTTGTTGTTGCTTGCACACACCAGAAAAGAAAACAGAAGAAAGAAGGAACACAGTGACCCAGGCCCCACCTGTGCTGAGGGGCTGCTGGCCTCTGCAGGTGCGTTCCTGGTGTGTCTCCTTCCCCCAAATCCCTTCCGGGTCTGGCTGCTCTAAACACGCATGTGCTCACAGGCAGGTACTTGTGGGCTTGTCTCTGATATATGCAGCACACAGACCCCTCGAGTCCCTGCTTCTAGCCAGGAGCTGTGTCTTTAATCTCCTCACCTTGGGAGGCATTGCAGCACTCTGGTAATTGCTTTTGGAAACATGGTCACCAGTTTAATTGGTGGAACTTGTCCTGGGTGGTGCAATACCACCAAGCAACCTCAGGCCTATCTGTTTCTCCAGATGCCTTGGCAGGCACGTGACTGTGCATGCATGCGAGCTCACCTGTGCATTGGAAAATATGTCTGGGCTCAGCTGTGCACTGGAAAGATGTGTCTGGATTCAGCTGTGCATTGGAGAGGTGGGTCTGGGCTCAGCTGTGCACTGGAGAGATGTGTCTGGACTCAGCTGTGCACTGGAGAGATGTGTCTGGATTCAGCTGTGCACTGGAGAGATGTGTCTGGATTCAGCTGTGCACTGGAGAGATGTGTCTGGACTCAGCTGTGCACTGGAGAGATGTGTCTGGACTCAGCTGTGCACTGGAGAGATGTGTCTGGATTCAGCTGTGCACTGGAGAGGTGTGTCTGGACTCAGCTGTGCACTGGAGAGGTGTGTCTGGATTCAGCTGTGCACTGGAGAGGTGTGTCTGGACTCAGCTGTGCATTGGAGAGGAGTGTCTGGACTCATCTGTGTGTTGTGCAGGCTAGCTAGAGTGTGTCTCCAACCTCAGCTAAAGGCATGGCCAAGATTTAGGGGATAAGGGAGTGAAGGGCTCCTGAGAGCTAGTGGGACAGGATGGAAGAGCGCCAGCCCAAGCCCTGGGGGACTTCTCTGCCTTGTGACCAGAAAGGGGAGAGAAGATCTCTCACAAAGCCATCCAGATGCCACCTTTGATGGGCTCCTCGCACTGTGCTGGGGAGGGGGTGGGCTGGATATCTTGCTCTGTGCCCAAGGAGGACCGCCTTGAACCTGCTGGGCTTAGCCAATGAGGTGCCCAGGCAGGACACTGAAAGAAGGAAGGAAAGATTGTGAGCTCGACGCATTCATTCCCCTGAGAGGCGGCCAGGGGCTGAGGGCATTGCTTGGCTGAAAGTCCCAGCCCCGTCAAGCAGATCCCTCCTCACAGCAGCGCTGTCTTGGGTCTGGTGACCCCCTCCCCTCCTCCATGGTAGTAACAGTCCCCGCTGACACTCGCTGGAGCTCCACACTCTCCTCTCTGGTGTCCTGCACCTGCCCACGCCTGTACCTGCCCACGCCTGCAAACAGACCTTTTATGAAAATTACCCTCAAAGCACACAGTCTGGCTGTGCCTCGGCTTCCTGTTAGGACCTTGAAGGATTCCTCAGGTGGGGGGCGAACAGCATTTGGGGGAAGCAGCCCCTCCTCTCCCGGCTGTTTCTTCTCTGGTTTTCTTCTCTGTTGGGCCCTCATGGACAGATGAGCCCAGGGTGAGGGCGGCACAAAGTTATCCCGGGGGGACAGGGACAGTTACTCAGCCCTTCTCCCCCTCGAACATTTCCCTCCTGAGCCTCTGCACCAGCTCCCCCATACCCCAAGCCAGGCTGGCCAGCCCTGGGCAGGACACAGAGGGGACCCATGACCACTCAGCCCTCCTCAAAAGGGCCACTGGCCCACGGCTGGAAGGAGGGAGCAAAGTAAGAGGTCAGGCACGTTGGCTCATGCCTGTAATCCCAGCACTTTGAGAGGCTGAGGTGGGCAGATCACCTGAGGTCAGGAGTTCCAGACCAGCCTGGCCAACATGGCAAAAACCCATCTCTATTAAAAATACAAAATTATCTGGGCGTGGTGGCGAGTGCCTGTAATCCCAGCTGATTAGGAGGCTGTGGCAGGAGAACCGCTTGAACCCGGGAGGCAGAGCTTGCAGTGAGCCGAGATCATGCCATTGCACTCTAGACTGGGCAATGAGACTGAAACTCCAGCAAAAAAAAGAAAAGAAAAAACAAATAAGGGAACAAAGCAGCACCTGGGGGCTCCACTGCAAAATAAGAGGGGCAGAAGGCAGGAGCTTCTGTGGCAGAGGGAAGAGCAGGTGCCCAGCGGGCAGCACGGGCTCACAGACAGGGAGAGTGGGAGGAGCAGACAGACAGGCAGCAGCGGGGGGCAGAGGAGAGGCAGGCAGGGCTGACTGAGTGCAGGCTGCGGGGCTCTCCGTGGGGTCCACTCTTGCGGCCCAGGGAGTGGGTCAGAGACACGGCTTCAGCCTTCAGACACCAGAGCTTCCCAGGAGCAGTTACCAGGGAGCAAAGCGCTAAACCCCCCACCTGTGCCCACCCAAAGGACACTCCACCCACACAACCCAGGTAATGAGACCACCTCCATTTCACACTGTGCCCCCACGCCATGCTCCAGCCCAGCCCACACCCACGCCCTCCATCCCAGCACTAACATCAGCAAGGCCAGAGGTCTGCCCTGCCCTCCCCTCTCTCCTGCAGGGGGTCCGAGCCTGGGGGAGAGAAGCCCACCCACTGGGTCACCAGCCTTCCCCTGGGGGACTCTGCCTGGCAGAAGGACCTACAACCCATCCAGCACTACTGCTAAGACGCTCGTGTCATTCACGCCCGGAACGCTTGTGATTTATGGACTTTAATTTCCCCAGATCCTCAGTGGCTTCCCTCCTTTCCCTCTGGCCTGTCAGGGTGTTTGTCTCCCAGCACCCCCAGCACCCCCCACTCCCTGGTTTTTAATTTGAAGCATCTGTCTGGAGCATCCCGAGGAGGAGACGTCTGCGAGGCTGAATGCATGAAGCAGCTGACAGCTCTATTGATTTCCTCTCTCCCACCGCATAATGCAAGATATATACAAGCCGATAGGCTGGCCCTCTTTGAAGGGTCTGTGCCCTTTTTTCTCACTCTGATGTCCCCTCACCCTGGCACATATTGATCTGTAGGAAGGGTGCTTGTCCCTCATGCTGAAAATGCATTCTCCTCTGCCTCAGTGTTATTTTCCTCGCTGTTGGTAGATGAGGCCTCATCTGTCCTTTCTGTGCTAGCAGATTGGACACCCAGGAAGCAGCTCTTGGAGTGAAAGGGGCCAGTAGGGAAAAGCGGGGGAGCTGGGGAGGTGTCATCTGTCAAAACTGACTCTGCCCCCCGTGGAGAAGATGGTGCGGGGCTTTCGGGGTGGCCCTCCCCTGCCTCACAGGTCTGGGCAAGGAGGGCTCCTCGCCGCTCCAGCCCACGCTTCCTCCAGGTTACAGGTTTTTTCCTCCAAATCCATTGGCAACCCTTGCCTGGGACTCACATTCAATTAACAGCCACAGAGCCGGCTGCTAGGCTAAGCATTTTTCTGTTCTTGGTGCCTTCTGGTTTCTCATAAGCAGGGCAGCTGCAGACAGTTGTGCAGGCTGCACACAACCAGCCGCAGTGGCCTGGATCCTAGCAGGAATTAATACTCAACAGAAACTGAGGCTCAGAGCTCTCAGAAGACTCATTCAAATTCTCCCAGCCAGACACTGAATTTGAATCTAAGACTACCTGCTTCCAGGAAGAGTTTTCCTCCCACCCTATCATACTGCCTCCTCCAGGAAGACCACCTGGATTGATACCACTCAATCTGATGGTTCTTTCATTCTTGTCACCCTGGAACTTATTTGCTATGAGGGTTTGCACGTTCTAGCAGGCTCCTCTGGATGTGTTGGGTTTTCAGGACAAAGCAATATTCTACTCTTCTTTGTGAATCACCATCGATGTTACTCCTGGAGGACATTCCTGGCCTGTATCACCCCTTCCCCAGCCTGTATCAGACCCCCATGGCCTCCATCTGGTCCCACAATTCCAAACACTTCCTACACCTAAGGCCCAACCTCATCACCGCCTCCCTTACTAGTCTCTGTGTCCCTTGAGATGAGAACAGGGACAGGATCTTATTTCTGCATCTTCACCACTTAGGTACCTAGAGACACCTTAAAGACGGGCCCCATTCCTCTCCTCCCTTCTCCCATCCCAGTTCCCCACCCCATCCCGAGGCTTCCCACTGGAAAAGGTGTCCCCACCCGCTCTGGGCTGACATCAGCTGCTTTGCCTCCCAGAGTAGGGACGAGGCTCCTGGTAACTAGAGCCGACTGCACCCCGCCTTGCCACCCGCAGAGCCCAGGCAGAGGCAGCACCCAGGGCGGCCTCCTTAGAGCATCCACAGAAAAGCTTTGAAACCCTAGGCTAGGTGCCAATAAGACAGTAGCCTGAGCCCATGAGTTACCTGGCCATAGGCACAGAACAGAGATATCCATTATGACAAAGAATGTCCTCGTGGTTTTGGCCTTCTAGTCAAGCGGCTCTCAACCACAAGCGGCATTGCCCTGCTTTTCCCTGGGGACATTTGGCAATGTCTAGAGACATTTTCGTTTCTCACAATTGTGAGGGTCTAGCATTAACCAGATAGGGCCTGGGATCCTCACAAGGCTCAGAAGAGCCCCAGCCCCTAAACAGAAAGTGAAAGTGACCCCTTCCACAAAGGTCAACCATGTGGGGCGTGAGAACCCCTGTTCCAGTCTGCCTGGCCTTGCTTCGTGGCTTCTAGCCTCAGCAGCAGGGAGAATGTTAAACCTGTCTACCTCTCAGGGACTCACAGACTCTTTGGGGGCCAGGGGGAGAGTGAGTAACCAGCATCCCTTTAAACTCACCATCTTCGGTTTCCAAAAGAACACCAGTGGGCCGGGTAGAGTGGCACATGCCTGTAATCGCAGTACTTTGGGAGGCCAAGGCAGGAGGATCGTTTGAGGCCAGGTGTTAGAGACCAGCCTGGGCAACATAGGGGACCCCATTTCTAAAAAAAAGAGTGAAAGAAAAGAAAGAAAGAAGGAAAGAAAGAAAGAAGGAAAGAAAGAAAGAAGGAAGGAAAGGAAGAAAGAAAGAAAGAAAGAAAGAAAGAAAGAAAGAAAGAAAGAAAGAAAGAAAGAGAAAGAAAGAAAACAAGACCACTTGCCTGTGTTCCCAGCTACTTGGGAGGCTGAGGCAGGAGGATCACTTGGGCCCGAGAGGTCGAGGCTGCAGTGAGCAGCGATTGCACCTCTGCACTCCAGCCTGGGCAAGACAGCAAGGCTCTGCCTCAAAAAAATAAACAAATAAAGCACCAACTCCCCCCCACCCCACTCCCCATCCTTTCCCAGGTAAATGAGTTCAGTGCCAGGGACCAGAGTCCCGGCCTGCTGACAACCTTTAAGGTTTAATAAACAACTCCCTTCCGAGATGGTTTAAAGGCCAGCCCTGCCGGCAGCCAAAGGCAGGGGCCTCTTGGGGGCCTCTTGGTGATTAAATGAGATGGTGGATATGAGAGCACTCCACCAGGTATGAAATCGTATGCAAATATTCCTGATAATTTATGTACATTTCTCTCCGCCTGAGCTCCCAGGAGTCGCGCGGAAGGGGCTATTCCGTTTCCAGCCGCGGCCTCAGCGCCCCCGTGCGGCCGCCAGTGGACACAGCACCCAGGGCGGGCCTTGCCTGAGAGGTGCGGGTTGGAGCTTTGCGAATTACTCCATCCAAGGTTCGCTGCGACCCTGCGAGGCGGGAGAGAGGCGACAGCACACACACTCCCACCCCCAAAACATACACACACGTGCACGCCACACACACACACAGAGCTTTAGAAACCAGGAAACCAAGGCTCGGAAGATCACCGCTGAGCAGTGAAGGAGGTGCTATGGACCCCAGGGATGGGCCCTTCGGTGACGATGACCACAGCGGGCGTAAGTGAGGCTGGAAGGGGAACTCCTGAAGGCCCTGGACTCCAGCCCAACTCCCCCTCCAGCCTCTTCTCCCCGACCCCCTGCCCCAGACCCTTCTTACCTCTGCCACACTGAACTTCCCACTCATTCTCAGAAACACCCCGCATTCTCCTGACCCTGGGCTGACGTCAGCTCCCTCCCTCCTTCTGTCTGGAAGTCCTTCTCCTGGCAAGCTGCTGCGCACCCCTCTCGGAGGCAGCACACCGTGTCCCCTCCTCCATGAAGCCTTCCAGGACTCCCTCAGGAGGAATTAGACCCCTAGCCTCTGGGCATCCTCCACAGCTTGTTATCGGATCCCAGCAGTGATGAGTGTTTGGAGCAGGAACCGCATTCTGCTTATTCCCAAGCCAAGCCCAGTGCCTGCTTTAGAGTAGAAGCTCAGTCGACATTCACCAAGTGAATGGAATGGATTGAATGGGAGAAAATCCTGGAGGTTGGGAGGTCTTCCCAGCCATGTGCCATGCCAGCCCTCTGCCCACCTGCAAGCTGGGGCATTGGGGTTTTTTTGACCGATCCTGGTCCTCTTTCCAATGTGTCTCTGAAAACTGAAGAGAGAACTCTAAACCATTTGGCCTTCAGAGGTGGCCAGAGTGGGGCTGCTGGAGGCAGGAGGGGAGGCCCTGTGCCTTCTGAGGCCCTGTCTGCCCAGAGCCAGCAGAGTGAGGGAAGGGAAGGAGGGAAAAGGGTTGGATTGTGTCCTGTAGCTCCGGACATGCCCTCTGTGCCTCTCCAGCCTCCAGCCATGCTGCAACACACTGCTTGAGACCCTCCCTACCACCTCTTGACAACAGCAACAGCCCTCACCGTCCCGCAGCTGCCAGCATTGGACATTCCAGCTTACCAGCGGCCAGAGTGACCATAACAGGCAGCCTGGACCATCCTGACCTTGAGTCCGGGGCTTTCCTCTCCTGGAGGATCCACCCCGGGCCCTGGAGAGTTTCGTTTCATGTGTATATGGGAGTCAACAGGGAGGCTCATGTCCAGGTCAGCATCCACTCAAGGTCTCAGGCTGTGGCATTCAGGGCCAGGGCTCTGCCCTCCTTGGTCTCTGACAGTCCCCGGCCACTCCAGGACATTTGGGGCTCATCTTCCCATGGAGCAGGGAAGCGTGCCCTCTGGGCGCCTTGCCTCACTTTTAGTAGCTGCAGCTTATTTTGCTATTTGTCCCCCTTGGGGAGCTGGAGGTCTTTGGTATTTGAACAAATTTGCCATTGTGTTTTGCTACTACACATCTATGGTCCCTTAAATTATACAACTCAAGAGGGTGAACATCTGTCTCCCTGGGATCGCTGACAAAAGGGTGGTGCAGCTCCTCCTTCTATCCCTGTCCTTGTCCTGTTGGGCCCGCAGTGAGGCGAGAAGCACCATTCATTCATTCAACAAATAGTTTTTGGACCTACTACATGCCAGGCACTGCTTCAGGCACATCAGTGTCTCCTTCTAGCTCTCCCTGAATTCCTCCCTCCATCCACCACCCCTTCATATGGTGAGTGATCTCAGATGCCGCATCCAGCTGGATCATCCTGCAATGTTAGCATTGAGCACTTACTGTGCAGATGGGTACTGCACTTCGAGAGTTATAGACAGAATGCTGAGACCTGTCCTTGCCTTCAAGGAAAAGTGGTAAGGTGGGGCGTAGTGGCTCACACCTGTAATCCTAGCACTTTGGGAGGCCGAGGCAGGAGGATCCCTTGAGCCCAGGAGTTCGAGACCAGCCTGGGCAACCTAGGGAGACCGTGTCTCTAAAAAAGTTTTAAAAAATTAAAAATAAAAAGAGTGGTACGCATGTATGAAAAGTTAAACACCTCCACGCAGCCTACGGAGAAGTGATTGCGAGGAATCACTGCATGAGTGGCAAGCGACATAAGTCAAGGGTGAAGGGTCCTGCCTGAAAAAGGGGAGGCAGGAGCTGAGCTCGGAAGGACCAGTGGCACTTGGCATCAGAGTGGACAGCAGAGCAAATACCTGGAGGGCGGAAAGTGCCCGAAAGTGCCCCTCGGCTTGGCTGAAAGGGTGGTTGCTTGTGGAGGAGCAGTGGAGTAGAAAAGACCAGAAAGGCATCGCCTGAGATGGGAAGGGCTGGCAAAGCCGTGCTCTGAGGTATGGGAAAGTCCTTCTTAGGTCAGAGCTGAAGCACTCCTGCTTCTCACATCGGATCCGACCTTCAGACATCTAAAATTAGGCTTCTGCCAATTAACCTTTCCCACTGCTAGAACCCCGACACATTTACAGTTGCAGAGACATCGTTCAGCTTTTTAAAAAGACTCTTCAGTGCTATTACAGGATTTTGTGATCTCTCTGCAGCAAGGTCTATTGGTTCCTGTATCTCCAGCACCCCCAGGAAGGTGCTCAGCCTGAGCTTGTTAATGGAAGGGCAGGAGGGAGGAAGAAAGGAAGGGAAGTTAAATAAGTTCTAAGTAAAGCTCGTGGCAAAGTGCTCTTTCCCTTCAGAAGGGCCGCTCTGTAATAATAAGCACAAAGCACAGAGCAGTGTGGTTATTAAATTTGGGGGAAACAAATATGATAAAATATAGACATTTGTAGAGAGGTTGGAAATAAAATAAAAGTGGAAGATAAAAATAAAATTGATAACCACAGGTTGCTCAGAGCCTAACCTAAAGGATGTTATGGGGGAGAAAGGAACGCTGCCCTCCCCAGGCTTCCCAAGCCTCCCCAAGAAGTGGCCGGAGCCTGGGCTGGGAGATCTGCCCAGCAGGGGTTCAAGTCCTGAGTCCACCTCTCCCCTGCGGGGCGGTCGTGAGACCTGGCAAGAGCAGGAGCACTCCCGCTGCTACACCATCAGCCCTAGGGGTGAGACACTTAGCCAGGGGCAGCCCTGCGACAGCTGTTGGAAGCATTATTATTATTATTATTATTGCTAGAGATGGCGCGGGTGGGGGGGGGGTCTTACTAGATTGCCCAGGCTGGTCTCGAACTCCTGGCCTCAAGCGATCCGCCCGCCTCGGCCTCCCCCAGTGCTGGGGTTACAGGCATGAGCCACCGCGCCCGGCCTTAACTTGCTTTCATTGTACACCCATTCCTAAGGGAATTGGAAGCAGCCGGCAGGAACACTCCCTCTTATGGAAAGAAGAGCCCAGGGCCCTGGTCATGATTCAGGTCCCAAAAAAGAGACCGGAAGAAAACGTGAGGCGCCAGAACAAGAGGCTCTACAAGGTGCACACGAGGGTCCCTGCCATTAAATGAAGAATTTTCTGTGTAGATGCCCGTGCGCAGGTCCAATGAAAGCCGTGGAGAATAAGCGTTAGTTCTTCAAACTGAATCTGAGCTAAAACCTAGCAAAGGCAGGTTGGGGTTTGGGGGTTGCGGGGCAAGACAGGAAGGGGTGGATGGGGAAGAGGCGGGGGTCATAGGAGGAAGGGATGGGGAGGAGCAGGAGGAGGGAGGCGGAGGGAGGGCGGCAGCCAGGATGGTCCATTCCATTCTTGGAGCTGCACTGTTGACTTCGACCACAAGGGGGCAGGGCTGCTGAAATTGGAAGTGCGAACGCCTACATGAGTCTTGACCCTCGACAGGCACCGTATCCAGTTTCCTTCGTTGGGAGGGCTTAACTGCCCGGAAACGGAAGTCTCGTTCTTTTTCGTCCATTTTCCCGGTTGCCGCTTACTGTGAGTATCTCTAGGGTGATAGGCGGGTGAGAAAGGTAATTTGGGGCAATCCACGGCCAGGTGAAATTTGGGGACTCCAGGTCCGCGTGGAGGGTGTCGGGGAGGAGAAGGGGAGTGCGATGGGGCCGATATTTCGGGGGAGAGCGGGAAAACGGGGTTCGCTGCCAGCCCCCGCGCCGTGTTAACGCCGAGGACTGTTTCCCGCAGGTCCGGGTCCGCGCCAGCGCCCAGCGCGCCTCGTCGCCATGGTGAGTACAGTCCCTGCCTGATGCCTTCCCGGGGTGGGCTCGTGGGGCCCCGGGGCGAGGGCGAGAGAGCCTCCCAAGGATCTCCGGAGGCCGGGAAGAGCTGGTGGACTGGACCATCGCCGAAAGACGTGTTTCTTTCCTATCTGTTTACTCGCTTCCTTTGTGCCGCAGCCTCGGAAAATTGAAGAAATTAAGGACGTCCTGCTCACAGCCCGACGAAAGGATGCCAAATGTAAGTAGTTGCTCCGAAGGCTCAAGATGAGCGGTGCCTACCCTGGCACTGCTCCGGGAGCGTCTTACCCGGAATGTCAGGCAGGAGACGGGTTAGGCCGTCTGGGTGTGTGCCTGGCTCTCTGGGAGCAGTGGTTCATCCTATTTCCCATGAGAAAGATCTGTGTGGGGCACGTTGAGGCCCTGGAATTTCTAGGACTATCTTTAGCTAATCGCGAGCATTTCAGGGGCTGCCCTGTGTTGTTTTCTTTTGTATAATACGGAAAATTCTCGGAACGGAATCTCCACTGCGCGAAAGCCTCAAGACACACGTCCCATAAACACAGAGTTTAGGTTCTTTGCAGTTGTGCAAAATCTTAACATAAAACCCATTTTGTAATAAAGTGCCGGATATTTGCATGTAGTGTATTGAGGACGGCACACTGCAGTATAGTCGTTTACGTCGTGATCCTGTGGTCGCCGGCCAGTGTCAGAAGGTATACCTATCTAGCCCAGAAAAATATTTAAAAAAAAATTTTTTTTTTTTTTTCCTTGAGACAGTCTGATTCTGTCGCCCAGGCTGGATTGCAGTGGTGCGATCTTGGCTCACTGCAATTACCGCCTCCCAGGTTCAAGCGATCCCCCTGCCTCAGAGTAGCTGGGCGCGCCACCATGCCTGGCTAATTTTTGTGTTTTTGGTAGAGACAGAGTTTCACCATGTTGGCCAGGCTGGTCTGAAACTCCTAACCTCAGATGATCCACCTGCCTCCGCCTCCCAAAATGCTGGGATTACAGGCGTGAGCCACTGCGACCCACCAAGATCAAAATTTGAAGCAGGGCTTCTACTGAATGTATATCGCATTATCATCATTGTAAAGTCACAAAGTTTAAGTTGGACTGTCATAGGTATGTTTCCCAACTTGTACATACGGGGGAAAGAAGGTGATTAATGAAAAACCTTGAACAGCAGGTTTTCGATGGATAGGTACCAATCTCTGCTGCCCAGTTACTTAAATTTTTACACCAAGCGTGAGAGGTAGTTGTGTTACCTCTTTGTGATACTTGAAGGAGATTTGGGGGCTTGTGTTTGATACAAGCTAGGTCTTGAGTTATGTTGTTACTTTAACTCAGAGTCATCTTTTTTCAGCTGCGTGAAATAGAATCAGGTCACATGTGGAAGTGGGATTGCATGGGACAGGTCTGTTAAGGTAGGCTAAGACACCAGCCATCTCTAATGCTCTGTGCCAGCGGTGGTGTCAGACGGTGGTTGGTGTACAGGGAGAGTCCTTCAGTGAGTTGGGGGTACGCAGAGATGGGGGTCATATTTGTGTCCCCATTACCCAAAACAGGCTGTCACCTTTGAGGTAGTGACCACCTGTGGGAACAAATAGCATCTGGTGGGAATGATGTCTGTCTGCCAGGGTTTTGTATAAAGAGATGAGGTTATCAGGTCAGTTTTATTTCAGACCATATGGGGTCACTGCCTAGTTCGAAGCCCAACTCTACCAGCAGGTAACTTACCCTTCTCAGCAAGTTAAACATGACACCACCCTTTGATTGTGTTTTAAAAGGGTGGTGGTTCGGGCATGGTGGCTCATGCCTATAATTCCAGCACTTTGGGAGGCCAAAGCGGACAGATCGCTTGAACCAGGAGTTCAAGACCAACCTGGGTGACATGGCAAAACCCTGTTTCTACTAAAAATAAAAATATTAGCCGGGCATGGTGGCACACGCCTGCAGTCCCAGCTACTCAGGAGGCTGAGGCGGGAGAATCAGTTGAACCGAGGAGGCGGAGGTTGCAGTGAGCTGAGATTGTCTCACTGCACTCCAGCCTGGGTGACAGAGCGAGACTGTCTCAAAAATTGGGAATCTTGATTTTAGATGATGTGGCTTTAAAGGTAGCAGTCACAGTCCCCTGGGGATAGTATAGTGTCAGTAGCTGTTTGTTGAAAAAGCTTTTTAAAATTGTTGCATTAATTTTTAATGTGTAATAAGCGTAGCATAAAATTTACTATTTACACTGGGTATGGTGGTTCCCATCTGTAATCCCAGCACTTTGGGAGACTGAGGCAGATGGATGAGACTAGCCTGGGCATCAGAGTGAGACCCTGTCTCTACAAAAGAATAAAGTTAGCCGGGCCTGTGCCCGTGGTCCCAGCTACTCAGGAGGCTGAGGTAGGATTGCTTGAACCCAGGAAATTGAGGCTGCGGTGAGCCATGGTTATGCTCCTGCACTCCGGGCTGGGCAGCAAAGCATAATTGTACAGTTCAGTGGCATTCAGTAAATTCACATTGTTGAGCAGCTGCCACCATCACCCCCCATCTCCAGAACTTGATCTTCCCAAACTGAAACTCCCTGTTAAACACTGGCTCCCCATTCTTCCCCAGCCCCTGGCAACTACCTTCCAATTTGTCCCTGAATGTGACTGCTCTGGTTGCCCCATACAAGTGGGTCTGCTATTGCATATTTGACCTTTTGTGACTGGCTTCTCTTCAAACGTCCTCAAGCATGTGTCAGATTTGCCTTTTTATTTTTTCTTTTTTTTGAGATGGAGTGTCACTCTGTTGCCCAGGCTGGAGTGCAGTGGTGGAATCTCAGCTCACTGTAAGCTCCGCCTCCCAGGTTCATGCCATTCTCCTGCCTCAGCCTCCCGAGTAGCTGGGATTACAGGCACCTGTCACTATGCCGGGCTAATTTTTTTTTTTTTTTTTTTTAAAGTAGAGACGGGGTTTCACCGAGTGAGCCAGGATGGTCTCTATCTCCTGACCTTATGATCCACCTGCCTTGGCCTCCCGAAGTGCTGGGATTACAGGCGTGAGCCACCGTGCCCGGCCCGGAATTTGCTTTTTTCAAACAGGGTCTCACTCCTGCCCAGGCTGGAGTGCAGTGGTGTGATCATGGCTCACTACATCCTTGATCTCCTGGGTGCGAGTGATCCTCCCACCTTAGCTTCCAGAGTCTCTGGGACTACGGGCACGCGCCACCATGCCTGGCTAATTTTTGTTTTTTTAGAGACGGGATCTATGTTGGCCAGGCTGGTCTCCAGCTCCTGGCCTCAAGCAATCCTCCCACCTTAGCCTTCCAAAGTGCTGAGGTTACAGGCATGAGCCACCACACCCAGACCAGAGTTTCCATTGTGTGGATAGGCCACGGTTTGTTTATTCGTCTATTGATGGACATTGTGTTGCTTTTACATTTCCGCTGTTGTGAATAATGCTCTGAACATGGGTGTGCAAATATTTCTGTGGTTGCTAACTGTTCTTTGGGGTATATACCTAGAAATGGAATTGCTGCACGTACGGCAATGTTGAGTAAACTTTTTTTTTGAGATGGAGTTTCGCTCTTACTGCCCAGGCTGGAGTGCAGTGGCAGAATCTTGGCTCACTGCAAACTCTGCCTCCCATGTTCTCCTGCCTCAGCCTCCTGAGTAGCTGGGATTACAGGTGCCCAGCTAATTTTTGTATTTTTAGGAGAGACGGGGTTTCTCCATGTTGGTGAGGCTGGTCTCGAACTCCTGACCTCAGGTGATCCGCCCACCTCAGCCTCCCAAAGTGCTGGGATTACAGGCATGAGCCACCGCGCCCAACTGAATAAACATTTTGAAGAGCTCCATGTGTTTTTACAAGTGGTGTTCAGCTTAGTTCAGCTGCTAGGGGCAGTGTTACACTGAAATGGGTTAGTTTGGATGAATATCCAGGTGTCTGGATGTATTAAGAACAAGAGTCCAGGCAGCCTGTGCTTTGGGCAGGCTCTGAGTCACAGTGCTGCTTCCTCTGATGTACCCCATTCCTATAGCAGTTACTGGCAGAAATGGAGTTGCGGAATTGCGAGGACAAGATCATCTTGTGCTGCATCTGCCAGGTTAAGTGATGTGTGCTGCGTCTGGCCAGGTGCTTGTGTTGAAGCCTTAGAGCCCATGTTTAGCCCTCGGCCACCTGCTTCTTGATTGGCACATCACTGCTATTATAACAAATCCTGGGAGTATCTCTGAGCAGTTTTTAAAGAGTTGGAACAAGGCATTCAACGAGTACATGGAGTGGTAACTACTCCTGGGAAGGGGTTATCTCACAGCAGCCAGATGGCAATGCATTGATACTGCTAGTACATAACCAGAGTGGTGCACAATTCAAACCCCACACAGCTGAATTTGAGGTACATGTTAGCTGTGTCTTATCTGAGCTGTGATCCTGAGGTAGAATTTGGCAGCAGGAAAGAACCCAGAAAATGGATTCCACATAAATTCAAGGAAAAGCCTGGGTGCATGTTGTGTGCAGTGGCTGGAGGCATCCTGAAGAACGAGCTCTTACTGGCCCAGAATGTCATCTCACATGCGGAGACGTGATTTCCGGGAGTGGAATGCTGAAAAGCGCTCAGTCCCAGCAGAGGGCCCGTCTCCTTACTTTATCACTTCTTCCATCCCTTTTAAAAAAGATAATAGGCCAGGCGTGGTGGCTCATGCCTGGAATCCCAGCATTTTGGGAGCCTGAGGCCGGCGGATCACGAGGTCCAGAGATCAAGACAATCCTAGCCAACATGGTGAAACCCCATCTCTACTAAAAATACAAAAAATTAGGTGATTGTGGTGGTGCGCGCCTGTAATCCCAGCTACTCCAGGAGGTTTAGGCAGGAGAATCGCTTGAACCTGGGAGGCGGAGGTTGCAGGGAGCCAAGATTGCGCCACTACGCTCCAGCCTGGCAACAGACCGAGACTGTCTCAAAAAAGAAAGTAGAAATAAGAAAGATAATAAGGTTGATAGAGGATATTCTACAATGCTGTGTTCAGTGTACCCAATAAAAGTCACAAGTTGGAGGAACGGGTAATAGTGTTTTCTGTTTGCGCAGAGGGACGGTACTGGAGGTGGGTGCTGACTATCTCCTGCATACTGCTTACTGCTTGAGTGTGTTTGCACATGGACTGTGTCACATCTGTTTTCTGTGATACAATTTAATTCCTGATTCTGGTCTCCGGTAGCTGTCAAGATCAAGAAAAATAAGGACAATATGAAGTTTAAAGTTCGATGCAGCAGATACCTTTACACCCTGGTCATCACTGACAAAGAGAAGGCAGAGAAACTGAAGCAGTCCCTGCCCCCTGGTGAGTGAGCCTGAAGTCACTTCAGGGGTGGGTGGGGTTTGGAAGGTTGCTGTGTGTGGCCATGTTATATCTTGTTTTGAATCCCTCTGATTTCAGAGCCTGTTTTATGGTCTAAGAATCTGCTCTTGCTGTTGGGAGTGTGAGGAATAGTTGTGATTCTCAGGTTATATACAGTGCCAGAAATCATTTCCTTGGCCAGAAGAGAGGTTAGAGCTCTTTTATTTATTTATTTATTTATTTTTTTATTATTATACTTTAGGTTTTAGGGTACATGTGCACAATGTGCAGGTTTGTTACATATGTATCCATGTGCCATGTTGATTTCCTGCACCCATTAACTCGTCATTTACCATTAGGTATATCTCCTAATGCTGTCCCTCCCCCCTCCCCCAACCCCACAACAGTCCCCGGAGTGTGATGTTCCCCTTCCTGTGTCCATGAGTTCTCATTGTTCAATTGGTTAGAGCTCTTTTAATCCTGTTCATGACCCTTCAAGTTTGGTGCTAGTACTGATAGTCCCCATTTTTTACAGGGGAACAGATAGAATATAATAGACCAAGTCTTTTTATCAAACACTAAATATTTTAACCGAAACTTCACTGGTGGATCTAATTTCTGAACCTTGTGTGCTCTCTTTAGCTTAAGTACAAAATCTAGACAAGCAGTAGCAACTCAGATGTGTCTTCTGGATGGCTTTTGTCTCTTTCCCTCTAGGTTTGGCAGTGAAGGAACTGAAATGAACCAGACACACTGATTGGAACTGTGTTAAAATACTAAAAATCCTAACTGTCTTTAGTCTTTGCAGATGGGAAAGGGAAAAATGCTACCTGGTAGTGGCTTCTGATGGGAACAGGATGCGGGTCCTGTTGCTTCCTTCCTGCATCTTTGTTTTTTTGTTTGTTGGGTTTTGTTTTTGTTTTTTTTTTTTTTGAGACGGAGTCTTGCTCTGCGGCTCAGCCTGCAGCACAGTGGTGCGTTCTCAGCTCACTACCACTTCCATCTGCTGGGTTCAAGTGATTCTCCTGCCTCAGCCTCCCGAGTAGCTGGGATTACAGGCACATGTCACCAAGTCTGGCTAATTTTTGTATTTTTAGTAGAGACAGGGTTTCGCTCCCTGCCTCAGCCTCCCATAGTGCTGGAATTACAGGCGTGAGCCTCCGTGCCCAGCGCATCCCTAATCTTGAGCATGGTCTCAGTGGGCAAATGAGGCCATGTGTTTTAAGCCCGAGTTTGAAAATAAGATGTGGGGAGGCCATGGTGGAAGTAGCACGTGGGGTTAAACATAACTGGCAGATGTGGGAGCGGTGGTGGGGCATGCCATTCAAACAGGTCCCAAAATGGGTGCAACAAGGTATAGCACATCTACCACTCGCTAACTTGACTGACTTGGAGAAATGCTACACTTTTGCCTATTTCCTCAGTTGGAAAATAGCCATATTAACACCTGTTTCATTGGCTTGCTGTCAGGGTGCTGGGATTGTGGGGGGGGGGGGGTGCGTGGGTTGGGGTGGCCACCAGGTGGTGCTGTGCCATAGCGGACAGCACCCCTGGAAATGACCGGCATCATAAAACCTGTCTTCGTGCCCAAGATAGTGTTTGTTTTTTTAAGCTCTCTACCTTTTAAAAGTGTGGTATACAGTGTGCTTGGTATTGTGTTAGGCATTTAAACGCGCTCAGGTTGTAAGGTTGAAGTGCCAGTCTTTGAATATTCTGTAAGGATTGTGAGGGTGTGAGGTGGTTGTGAGTCTGGTCGTGGGTCTTGTTTCCTCCGGGAGAGGGTAGGTATGCCAGCCCTCAGGCCCAGGTGCGGCACTGTGGGCGGCTCTCAGCCTTCCCCGTTCTGTAAACATTTGCAGATTCCCAAGGAAGAGCAGCCTTTACCACGTGGGTTTTCTTTGTTCCCAGCACATCGTCCAGAGTTTCATCCCAGCTCCTAGGAGACAGGCCCTGCCGGGGTGTGTCCAGCCTTGTCTAGAGAAGGCCGCCTTTCGTGAAGTGCCTCCCAGCCCTGGCTTGTGACTCAGTCATCTGGGGCACTTAGGCAGTTCACTGTGGTGGCCGGGGCTAACTGGAGATTGCGATTGCGGTGGTCTGGGGCATAGGTGTGTTTCCAAGCTCTCAGGTGGGCCACTGTCTTGCTGGGGCTTCAGCAAGCCCCTAAGGGCTGCATACCAGGTGAATGGGGGGGGGGTGGGCTACAGCTGCTGGTTTGCAGACTGTTCTCCAACTCCCTGCTCAGTCTGAGAGGTCTGTCTCTGTTGTGCCTCAGCTTTTTTTGACACCTCTCTGGGTCAGTAGGCCTCCGGGGAAGCAGCTAGAATGGTCGCTGTCTGGCTGGGTGCAGGTGGGCTGACAGGTTTGGATATTCCGGGCTGCATTCCAGTGGCTGTGGGGATAGCCCTGAGGGACAGCCTTTGCAGTTTGTTTCTTCCAGTACCATGTGCAGGCCTCCAGCCTTCTGGGTCTTCCATTGCCCCGGGTTCAAAGTCAGTCCTCGGTGACCACCCACTGCCTAGGAGGCAGGCCCTTCCCACTTGGGGGGCCTCTGAGGGCAGGGGCTTTAAAGGCGGCTACCAGAGCCCTTCCTGAAGAGTCCACTTTCCCCAGCAACTGCAGGGACTGAGTCAGAGACCAAGACCTTTTAAAATGAGATTTTCACCCAAAGAAGTTCCTTCCCCTGCCGCAGTCTCCAAGCTGATCGCCTGGCTCCTGCAGTTCTCCGGCTCCCCTTTCCTGTTCTGGAACTTGCATGCTTCCCCTTCCACTGGCCTTAGTCCCTGATCTCACAGGGTCCTGTTCCTTCTGCACAGAGGCTTCCCCCAGCACCCCCCTCTTTGACTCCCGATCATCCTTCAGCTCATGTCACTGTGCCCTCTTCCTACGGCAGGGACTCTGACATTTCGCAAGGCCTGCAATCTCTGTTTGCAGGATACAAGTCCACCTCACCTCGCCTACTAGGCTGTAGACAACATGCAGGCGGGAACGTGTGTTTTATCCATTACTGTATCCTCTAGAACAGAGAACGTGCTCAAGAAAATTTGTTGAAAGGCACCCCAATTAGAGAAGAACGGCTGTTTCCAGCCTCTGGGGCTCTTCAGCTCTGGGCTCCCGCGGGGCCCCAGAACTGTGGGATCACCGCCACGAGGAGAGGCCCCGACGCCAGGACTTCCTCTAATGGACACAGGGCCTTTGAGCACTGGGTGAATGGGGCCCCAGCAGCCATGTGTGTTTGCGAGCGTTTTCAGTTGGCCCGCATCCACCCGGTCCCTTCAGCCAGAACCCTAGGAGCCCTGCCCCCATCCTCCCGGGGCTCCTTTCTCACCCGCGTCCCTGCCTCAGTGGCTACGCACCCCTCAGGCTGGCTGCCCAGTGCGGTTTCCACGCCCAATCTGCCGCGACCCCATCACTCCACCCCCACCTACCCCTGACTCCTGCTTGTCCTCCAGCCTGGGCTCCTCCCTCCGCTGACCAAGTCATGCCAAGCAGTTTGCGGTTACAGGACGGGTGGGGGCCTCTGCATATGTGCAGAGTACGGAGGGCCCAGGGACGCGAGGCTCCCCGATGGGCAACCTCCCCTTCCTTTGCTTTTCCCCAGAGCCCCCTCCTGGCCTGCATTTGGCATCTTCTCGGGTCATCATCGCCCTCTGCGGTGCCTGCGCTCGGGGTGAGGGTTTTTGTTGGCTTTTGTTACATCACCAATGTAACAGTGCCTGGCATGTAGTAGGTGCTCAATAAGTTTGTTGTTGCATGCGCTTCAGTCTCCCCTAATGCTTGTCCCTTCCGGGCGCTCTCATCGCTCTCCTACCTTCTCCGCTACACAGCTCCAAGGTCCCTTCCTCTGGGAAGCTCACCCGTCCCACTTGCCAGGAAGAATCAAGCAAATTTTGAGTGAGACACCTTGTCCTCACTCAGGCATCCTGTAGGCGGCTTCAGTGAGTTGTTGGGGCAGATGCGCCAGGAGCTCCCGAGGGCAGGGACGGCGTCTTATTTCTCTTTTTAAGTCCACAGCGTTTGCACAATAGATGCCCAAAAAATGAGAGTGAATTTAGAATGAGTGACCGAGTGGCTGAAGATTTCCTCCTTCCTTTCCCAGTCTGTCGGTTACTTACCCTGTGACAAGCCCTTGGGACGGGCAGTCGCCCCTCTCTGGCCTATGATTGCTGGCTGCCCCCACTGACACCTTATACCCTTGATCTGATCATAAATAAGAAGCAGCCCGGGAACCTCGAGACTGAAGCTGACTTAGAGAATTCTGGGAGCTTTTTTCACTTCCCTCCTGCCATCCGGCCAGGACAGATCCCCGCCCAGGAAGGGGCTATTGACCATAGACTGGGATAGGTAGACTGGAATCGCGGCGGGGCGGGGTGGGGTGGGGCGGGGCAGGCACGGGGAGCGGGGTGGGGTGGCCCCGGCCCGGAGGTGAGCGCAGCTGCCCTTCAGCTTGTGGGCAGCACTCGGGCCGAGCCATGCAGGCGGCGCGCGTGGACTACATCGCTCCCTGGTGGGTCGTGTGGCTGCACAGCGTCCCGCACCTCGGCCTGCGCCTGCAGCCCATGAACAGCACCTTCAGCCCCAGCGATGAGAGTTACCAGGAGGTGAGTTCACGCCGCCCCAGACCCCAGCCACGTGCGCCCCAAGTCCCCGCACTACCCCCTCTCCCCTCGAGAGCCTGCACTTTCCCACGTGCCTCTCAGACCCCTTCTCTCCCCACGCAGCCCTTTCCCGTCTCCCCTCTCCCCTTCTCCCCTATCCTCCCAGGCCCTTGGCCCGCGTCCCCTCCTGTCTGGGAACCTGGGGGGCCGGGAAAACTGAAGAGATCAGAGTGAAGTGGGCGTGGGGAAGGGGAGGAAGGGCGCGAGACCGCCTGCGGGGTGAGGGGCTGAACGCTGAGCGGACAGGGCGGCGCGGGGTAGGGGTAGGGACAGGCGCATTCGTGTCGGGGTAATCCTGGCGCTCGAGGTGCGGGGTTGCTGAGGGGTGCCCCGACGTTTTCGACCATCTGAGGTTCCAAGATGGGGCGCTTTCTTTCCGGGGCTGAGTGGCCTAGGAAAGTTTGACAGAAACCGAGTAGAGTCTCCCGAGTCGGTCTTCGCAGCACCCCTCCTCCCCAGCCCCGGCCTGCAGGGTGGGAGTCCCAGCTGGAAGGCTGCAGGGCTTGGGGAAGCAGCATGGGTCACTTCCCCTCTAGCGCAGAGAATCCACAGCTGCTTGGGCTTGTTCCAGCGAAGGAAGGTGGCCTCCCTCAGCCCATCTCACACTGTTGTCCTGAGGACCCCCTTGCATTGACAGTCAGCCTCTCTGTGTCCCCTGGTCCTAGACTCACCCATTCCTGTTCCCCCACGCCCCTCTCTCTACCCCACCCCTTCTAAGCCCTGAATTTCTGGCCTAGGGCAGTCACTCCCTGCTTCCCCGCCCTTTCCCTACTCTGCTGGCCCTTGGCAGGATTCTGCACCCCACAGACAGGGCCAGGGCTCCCCAGACCTCCCTGCCCAGACAAACAAAGCTGCAGAATCTCCCAGCCCGTCTCAGGTCTGGTCACGCCTGCTCTGGCCCCGGGAGCCCACCTGTATCAGTTCCTTGTGTTGGGTCAAAGATTCTGGGGCCAGTGGCCCAGGATAGGGTCCACTTGTTCAGAGCCAGGCGCCCATCTCAGGACTTTGGCCCCCGGCGGCCTCTCCCTGTGTCAAGTTCTCCAGATACGGGACAGGTCAGGGCAAAGCAGGGCCTCTTGGAGGGAATCCTGATCCAGTGTGAGGTGCCCAAGCGCCAGTGACAGGGAGTCTAATAATAACCCCTGGCGACCCGGCTGCCATCAGGCCCAGGCAGATGGTGCCTGCCCTACCAGAGGGAGGGGAGCATCAGGACCCCTTCCTGGGGTTCAGTGGGCACTCAGGAGCAAGACGGCAGTCGGTGGACACACCCCCCCTCCCCCAGAGCCCAGCCTGTGGGAGTCTGTGTTCCCTGAGAATGTGGCTGCCTGGGCATAGCTCCAGGGAATCTTCCTCCTCCATGAAAAGAGGCAGATATGATTTCAGAGACAGCTGTGTGTGTGTGTGTGTGTGTGTGTGTGTGTGTGTGTGTGTGTGTGTGTGTCCCCATCCCAAACCCTGTGCCCCAGATCCCACACCTGGGGTCTCCAGCCATAGTTTTCTCCTCTCCACTGGAGGAAATCTAAACTTTTCACTGCATCAAGAAGACCCCTAGATGGGGGTAGGGATGGTAAGGGGACTCCTTCACCCTGCTGGCCCCAGACACAGTTCCTATCTGCCCAACAGCCGTGGCTGGTGGAGCCTGGGCCTGCCCACAGCCCCCTCAGTCCCATGGACAGGTGGCAGTTGAGCCAGATGAACCTACCTCCAGCCTCTGCCTCTTCTCCCAGGATTCCGGCCCTGGCTCACTTTGTGCCAGGCATCAAATGGTTCCAGAGGGTGTCCCTTCCCATCGGCCACTGCTTCTGGGCAGCTGACACCAGCCCTGCCCACTGGCTCCTGGTCCCGCTCACCCCTCCCCACCACTCAGATGGCTGAGTAGGAGAGCCTGGTGGGCCAGGACCGGAAGTCTGGCTCTGGGTGTTATTTAAGGCGGCTCCTGTTTTGGTAAGTTCCCCTGTTGTGACCACAGGTCTCTCCTGGACGTCTTCTTTCCTCCTGAGCACCAGTCACTAACAGAGTCAGATGGACCGTCGGTCATCCCAGTCTTCAGCAATCTTGACTGGGGCAAGTGCCATGCCAGGCGTGGGCTGACCATGGTAACGAAGGCAGCAGGTCTTCAGGAGAAATTGCTGGGGATTCTCTGCGGCTGGGCTCTGGGCACAGTGCTGTGGCAGACACCAAGCAGTTTGAGGTGGGGGCTCTGCCCTCCAGTTGGCTGGGGTGGATTCCCGGTTCTTTCCATGTGTGACCACGGGTAGGTGTCTTAACCTCTCTGAGACTTGCTCCCTTCATCTGCAAGAATTAGATGAGATATTCCACATATGCCTAGTAGAGAGGGTCCCATAGCACATAACAGGAGCCAGTGACACAGATCATTCAATGGAATGGCTATGAGGTTCAGCATTGTGTCTCAGGACAGTACCCTGTAGGGGGATGGAGAGGAAGGAGATCTCTTCCACAGACTCTGATTGGGGGAGACTGAACAAAACGCCTGCAGAAAGGGATTCAGCTCATGCCCCACATGGTCAAATGCACAGTGCTGGCTGTGTGGGGAGTGGGGGTGGGTGCATGTGCATCAGACATTAAGCAAGGATGGAAACAGGCAGGTGTTGGCCTAGGGATGTGGGTGGTGCGGGGGATCTCAAAGGCAAGAGCGTTCTTGGAAGTGCAGAGATGGTGAAGAGCAGGTCACCTGGTAAGCTGGGATTTCCTGAGCAAATTCAGTGTTCCAGAACCTTCCTGAGGAAGTAGGGGCTCTCACTTTCTGGGGTCTTTGGGAGCCATGGAAGCCCCCAGTCCTCCTGATAGTTGATCCTCGCCCCTCTCCCCTCAGTGAACTTGAGCCCAAGTCCTCACAAAGGCCACTTGGCCTGTGTCACCAGCATTGTGGGGAGGCTACCCTCCAGTCAGTAGAGGCATGAGAAGTTAGCACCAAGGCAGGGCTGTGGATGAGTGCACGCTGGCCCTGGCAGGCACCCAGCTCTGGGCTGCCAGATGTGGCTGTATGTCTGGAAGCAAATCAGCCTAGACCTGCAGCCTGAGTCTTCTCACCTTTGACAGATGAGGAGGATTGAATTTGGAGACGATTCCTACTCTAAAGAGATGGTAAAAGGACTAGAGAGTTCGTGGATTATGAAGCCTGTGGCCAGTGCCTGGCACACTGGAAACTGCTACAATCGCTGCTTGGGAAGGAGAAGACTGCAGCCAGCCAGGTGTCCATTGGGCAGTGTTGGGGAGAAGGGAATGGGCATCTGGCACTGAATCCAGCAGTGTCTCTCTGAGCAAATGAATGAGGCACTTCGGTGTCCCTGCCTGGGCGTGAGTGCCACCGTCACCATCCAGCCAGCCCCTCAGGGGAGACCAGACACTGATGAGCTCAGTTCTTGAAACATCTTAGTAAGCTCCCAAAGGCTGTGCAAGTGTTAGTTATTGCTACTGTCAACAGGCAGGTGGCCGCATGTGTGCTTCCTCTTCCAGCTTCCCTTGCCCAGGATCAGCCGACCAGCCGCTCTTTCAGGACGTATGTTAGGAGGCAGAGGATATGTTGTTAATTTTTTTTGTATTTAGGCATGTATTTCCATGTATTCTCTCATTGGTTGATTCGGTTCATAGATTCGCCAAAGTACAAAGTGGAGGGTACACAGTTGGGGACTGGACCGGAACTGCAGGACTTCCTGCTTCTGACCTGGGGGCAGGTCTGAGGAAGAAGGACCAGGCAGCAAGCCCATCCCAGCCGAGATCTGAGAAGAGCTGAGGTTGGGATGAGGAAGCCCCATTCATCCAGTGTGAAATTGAGTCATGGTCATCAGACAGTCATGTTGCGCCTGGGAGAGGGCTTAATCTTTCCCAGTGGGCCTGGGAGGGAGCCTCTCCCTCTAGGTGCTCCTAGTTTCCCTCTCCCAGCCTCCCCCTGAGACTGGCACACCTCTCTCTATGTCTTCTGGGCCCAGGGGCTGTTGTCCCGTCCCCTGTCCAGTGCTAAAGACCCTGGGGTCACGCTGCCATGGTCACTGCGGCCCCCAACTTGGGTCCCAGCTTGGCGGTCTCCGCTCTGGGTTTTTCACGCCACAGTGACAAATCAGAAATAATTGAAGTCCCTTTGATGACGGGAGAGGCAGAGTCTAAGCACCAGTGTGGGAGCTGGGGGCCTGGTGTTTCTCTGGGACAAGGAGGTGGCTGCAGGGCACAGTGGGAGGCGTGGGGAGGTGTGGGAAATTGTCTTGGCAAAGCTCTGTCCATCTGAGCAGGGGGGCCTGGAAGCAGAACTCTTGGCTCCCTCTTCCATTCCCCTCCACCTCCATGCACACGGGACATGAAGTGTTAATTAGGAGCAAGAAAATAATTGCCCATTAGGAGCAGCAGGTGCCACCAAACTGGCCCTGGAAGAGGGTGCTGCTTGTTGGGGGGAGAGGGGCAGGCTCCTACCTGCTCCTCTTTTCCCTCCTCCTTCCTCCTCCCTTGCCACCTTCCCTCTTCTTTCCTCTTCCCTTCCCAACTCCTTTTCCCCCTATACCCTCTCACCCTGTCCCAACCACCACCCCCAATTTTTTCCCAGCACCTAGGTAGGGTTCCCAGGAGGGTTTGGGAAGTAACTCCCTAACAAAAGGCTTCCAAAGGCTGGGCAGGGTGGCTCATGCCTGTAATCCCAGCAGTTTGGGAGGCCAAGGAAGGAGGATCACATGAGCCCTGGAGTTGGAGACCAGCCTGGCCAACATAGTGAGAGCCTGTCTGTATTTTTTTTTTTAGAAAAAGGAAATTAAAAAAAAAAAGCCTCCGAGTTTGGGTTTCCCAGGCCTCGCTTTCACTGGAGCTGGACAGCATTATCAGAAACCTAATTGAGGCCAGCTGCCCAGCTTGGAGAGGCCCCAGGCCACAGAGGCTCAGCGGCTGCCGAAGGGGGAGACCGGGAGGCTGGAGGAGGCTTGAGAGAGTGAAACGGAGGAGCCGGCTGCATCCCCCACAGCCTGATCCTTCTCGGACGAGCCTTCCTTGCTGGGTGGGGACATTGGTAGATGCAGGAGCTTTTCCCACTGGGGATAAAATGATACTGGGACTGTTCAGGAGGCAAACTGAAAGGGTAGCTGGGGGCAGGCTGGATGGTAACTGGGCTCCAGGCTACACAGGAGGGTTATCTGGGGCTCCCTTACATTTTTTTGTTATTAGGAATAACTTGGTTGGGCGTGGTGGCTCACGCCCGTAATCCCAGCACTTTGGGAGGCCGAGGCAGGTGGATCACTTGAGGTCAGGAGTTCGAGACCAGCCTGGTCCTTTTGTACTAAAAGTACAAAAAAATTAGCTGAGCATGGTGGCACATGCCTGTAATCCCAGCTGCTCAGGAGGCTGAGGCAGGAGAATCACTTGAACCTGGGAGGCGGAGGTTATAGTCAGCCGAGATCACGCCACTACACTCCAGCCTGGTGACAGAGCAAGACTCTGTCTCAAAAAACAAACAAACAAACAAAAAAAAAAAAACAAAAGAATCCCTTGAACCTGGGAGGCGGAGGTTACAGTGATCCGAGATTGTACCATTGCACCCCAGCCTGGGCGACAAGAGTGAGACACTGTCTTCAAAAAAAAAAAAAAAAAAGGAATAACTTATAGGCAAGAGTGTAATCTTAAGTGCACAGCTCGATGAATTTATACCCTCGAGCACCTGCATGCGTGGTGTGTGTGTGTGTGTGAGCAGCACCATCCCAATCAAATTGTATTCCTGACCCCCCAGAAGCCCCCTTCATGCTTTCTTGAAGTCCGCACCCTCCCAAAGGTAGCAATGATTCGATGATTCACATTTCTCTGGCTATTGATGAGTATCTCTGACTTTGAACTTCGTATAAATTAATCCATACTGTCTCTGCTGTTCCGTGTCTGGCTTTCTCCCTCAGCCTGACTTCTGGGAAATTCATCCCAGAAATACCGTCATGTATGGCTGCAGTTTCCTTTTCATGGCTGTGTAGTATTCTGAGACTATAACCCGTGTTCTATGTCTTTTCTCTTGTTGGTAGACGTTTGTGTCTTTTTGGGTGTAGGCTGTGACTGCTGTGTGAAGCTGCTGTGAACATTTGTGTATCTTCTGAGGGACACAGCTCTCCTTTCTGTAAAGCAGAATTGCTGGGTCATGGCATGCATGTTACACAATGATTTGCAATTTTTTTTTGGCTTGGTTTGGGGTTTTCTTTGGGAGGTTGGGTTATTTTTTTTTTAAGGGATGGGATCTCAGTATGTTGCCTAGCCCAGGCTAGACTCAAAACTCCTGGGCTCAAGTGATCCATCCCAGTCTCCACAGTAGCTGGGATTGCAAGTACATGCCACCAGGCCTCGCTGGTTTGCAAATGGTTAGGGGGATCCCTGGGCTTTAGCAGAGAGGCCTCAGCGGCTGCCAAGGGGCAGCCAGGACAAAACGTGGCATTTCTATCCACTCCTCACTCAGATGGAGCTCTGTGTTTCAGGGCTCTGCTAAGCAAGTCAGTTTGAAGAAAAAGTTAAGCTACTGGAAAAAGTTTGAGAACTTCTGTTGACACCAATCGAGTGCTGCCCAGACTTCAACGGAATATATGTTGCCTGGGATCATCTCTAGAGGCAGGTCTGATTCACTGGCTCCAGGGCGGAGTTAGAGATTCTGCACCTCTAACAAGCTCACAGATGTCAGGGCCACAGGTCATGGGGTGGTAAACTTCACTTTGAGGAAAGAGGCTCTCAACTCCCGGCTGTTTTGGCCGCCTCTGCCTTGGCCTGGGCTGCAGGGCCCTCTGGTGAAGGGGCATGGACTGAGGACCAGAAGAAGGGCAGTGACTTTCCACCGTCTCTTTCTACCCCTGGGCTTGCTGGGGTCAGTCCCGGGGATAGGCCGTGCTAATGAGTGGTCCAGGCGGGGAGAGCCCCAGCCCCAGCCCCTGCCACACTGTGAGGTCTTTGGGAGAGGGAGGTGTCCAGATCTACTGGGCCCTGGCTTCCCAGCTGCCACTTTTTTTTTTTTTAGACAGGACCTCCCTCTGTCACCCAGGCTGGAGTGCAGTGGCACAATCATGGTTCACTGCAGCCTCAGCCTCCTGAGTAGCTGAGACTACAGGCACATGCTACTATGCCCAGCTAATTTTTTATTTTTTAATTTTGTAGAGACAGGGTCTCCCTGTATTGCCCAGACTGGTCCTGAACTCCTGGGCTCAAGCAGTCCTCTCACCTTGGCCTCTCAAAGTGCTGGGATATAGGCGTGAGGCACCACACCTGGCAGAAAGCCACATTTTAAGTCAAATCCATCTGTTCCCCTCCCAAGTGAGCCATCTCTCCTGCCTTTTTCTGGTCTGCCCCCACCACTTCAGCTGAGAAGTCTGCCAGCCAAGAGTGACCAGCAGAGCAGTCCATGTCAGAGGCCCGAAGGCCTGCCCGCATCTCACAGGGCTCGCAGCGTGGCGTCCAGCAGGTGTCTGTCCCCCTGGAAAATGGCCCCAAAGCCCCGGACTGCAGAGCCTGGCCTTGGTTTGTCAGGGCTATCTCTGTGTGTGCCTGCCCCTGCACAAGTCTCGTCTCCCCCTTAGACCACAGGGTCCTGGAGTACCCCCTTCCTGCTGATTGCCACCCCCTGCGTAGGGCTCCCTGAAACAGGCTTTCCCTGGCAGCCCCCCGGGGCACTAGGGATTCAGGACTGGGAACCCCTATCGGGTGCATGGGAAGCAGGGGTGGCTGTCAGCTCAGGAGCCTGACTTAGAGCCAGGTCCAGCCCTGGCTGGCGGCCGCCAATCCCGGTGCCATCTGGTGCCCATCTGGCAAAATCAAGAAATCTGTGAGCAGAGAGTGGCAGCAGGCCTCCTGACAGACTGGCTCCCATTGCAGGACCCCAAGGTGCTGGGCAGACCTCAGGCCCCTCCTGCCGCTTCAGAATTCTGGCTTTGCTGCTGCCTCTGGCACTGGAGGTTCAGCTGTCCCTGTTGGGGTGCAGTGGAAAGTACTCCACAAGTTGCATATTCTGACTGTCCCGCCCCCTCACGCATCCCCCAAGCATGGAGCTGGCTTCTCAATTCTCAGGATGGACCCCAACACCTAGAACAAGCTCTTCACATTCTGCTAGAGGATGATGCCCAGACTGGGACAGCGGGGTCCTTGCATGGAAGAGGCAACAGATACACAGGGCTGTCCTTCCAGGCCCTGTCTCAGTGGAACTCAGCGCCCGAGGCCTCTGGGTACTCTGGTCCTGGACGACGTCCCTCTCCTTGCCTTTTTCCCTTGGCCATGGAGCTCACCACCCACAGCCCTCCCTGCTAACCGGGGATTCCTGCCTTGTCTCCTGAGTGGTTCAGACTCTTCATCAGCAGGGCCTGGTCCATATCTTCATCCAGGGTCTGAACCAGAAACCGGGAACCAGCTCTGGCACCCCTCCCTCACTGACCACCAGGCCCACCACTTGGCCTCATGCCCTGTAAGCTCCATCACTCCCACCCGAGTGCCTCAGCACCAGGCCCTCTGTTTACAGAGTAGAAACTTGAACCATAGGTGGAGCTTGGAAGGATGCACGAGAGATGCAGCTCAGCCCCAGTCCTATGCGCAGCCCAGGTGGCAGGGCACTTCCAGAGCCCCTTACTGCAGGGATGAAGAGTGACAACAGGCCTCCACTCTCTTCCAGTGGCTGCTGTTCCTGGGGCTGGTGGCCACTGTCTGCCTGGGCCTGAACCTCATCTTCCTTGTGGCTTACCTGATTTGTGCGTGCTGCTGCCAGCAGGATGATGCAGTGCAGACCAAGCAGCGCCACTCCTGCTGCATCACCTGAACGGCCGTGGTGGCCAGGCTCGTCTGCTGGTGAGTATGCCTGGACGCTGGGCCTGGGGTGTGCGGCTCATTCTGCAAGGGGCGAGGGACTCTTTGACCATGTTCTCCTGACCGAGGTCTGGCTACCTTGATGGAAAAGCTTGTCCCCAAATGAATGTTGTCCCTTTTTTTTTTTTACCAAGCATCAGGAATCAGATGTCTGGGGTGGTGATGGAGTCTCCAGAAAGGTCTCCCAAGTGGCCCTCCCCAAACCCTGCCCCAATGTGGGTTTGTCCTGTGCCCAGCAGCCGTGCAGGCAGCATTTCTGCACCGACACTGGGCATCTCCAGTCTGTGTGCCTGGCACCTGCCAGCTGCTGCCCTGGGTCTGTGAGGTCAGAAGAAAGTTTGATTCCAGCACAAATTAATTCCATCTTCTTGTGAGATCAGTAGCTTTTAGTCCCGTTAGCCTGTTCTTTGCTTTGGATGAGGAAGTGAGAATTTCTTTTATTTATTTATTTTAAAGATGGGGTCTCACCCTGTTACCCAGGCTAGAGTGCAGTGGTGCGATCACAGCTCACTGCAGCCACAAATTCCTAGGCTCAAGCAATCCTCCCACCTCAGTCTCCCAAGTAGCTGGGACTACAGGTGCACACCACCATGCCTGGCTTTTTTTTTTTGGTAGAGACAGGGTTTCATCATGTTCCCCAGGCTGATCCCAAACTCCTGAGCTCAAGTGATCCACCTGCCTCAGCCTCCAAAAGTGCTGGGATTACAGGCATTAGCCACTACACCCGGGCTGAGACTATGTTGCTCAGGCTGGTCTTCAACTTCTGGCCTCAGACATTGCTCCCCCGTCAGCCTCCAGAAGCACTGGGATTACAGGCATGAGCCACCATACTGGGCCTTAAAGTGAGGATTTATAACTCCCGTGCAGGAGTCCATACCCAGCCCACCACACTGCCTGACCACTCCGCCCCAGCCAGCGTCCACATGCATGCTGGCTGTTTTCAGGAGTTGTTGCATTTTTGTTTTTAAATCTATAGAGGCTTTTCCAAAAGCCTCTAGTGTCCACGCAGAGATGCTTCTGGGGTGTGTTCACCCCAGAGAGTAGAGTCTCCCACTACCCAGCAGCAGCCTGGCAGCCAGGCAGGTCCCGGTCAGCCTGGGGGTGAGGATGTCTGGGCTCTCATACCCAGGCAGCTCACCTTGCCACTGTGAGTTTCTTCTCTGTTGGAAGATGTTCTTGATCTTGTCCTGCCTGTAGTGTGAGGCTCACCTAAGCCAAAACTCAGGCGAGACGCTAAAGCAGCCTTGTGAGGCGGACAAAGCTCTGAGCACAAGGAAGGGGACCAAGGCTGCTGCAATACATGGCCGGGGCTGAAATAAGAGGCTCAGAGGACAGAGTTCTGGACAGGCCGGGAGGTCACAGTCGAGTGTGGTTCCCAGTAGAGTGGAAGAGCTTTGAGAAGCGACTGTGGTGTTAAAAATCCTCCTGCATGGCCGGGCGCAGTGGCTCATAACTGTAATCCCAGCCCTTTGGGAGGCCGAGGCAGGTGGATCACCTGAGCTCAGGAGTTCGAGATCACCTTGGGCAATGTAGTGAGACCTCACCTCTACAAAAATGAGCCAGGCATGGTAGTGCATGCTTGTAGTCCCGACTGAGGCAGGAGGATGATGAGCCCAGGAGGCGGAGGCTACAGTGAGCCATGATTGCTCCACCACAGTCTAGCCTGGGTGATGTGAGACCCTGTCTCTTACACACACACACACACACACACGCGACAAACTTGTTTTTTGAAGAATACTTTGGAATGGTAAGAATGGCATGAGGAGTCAATTCTTCCAGTATGGAAGAATTATCTGCAGTGTAGGGAAAACTCAAGGTGGAAGGAATGTGCGTGGCAGAATCCATCCCACAACATTCTGGGCATTACTTGTGCCAGGCAATAGGGCACCAGCAGTAAGAAAACAGGCACCAAGTCTGCTTTCATGATCTGTCAGCAGAGGCTGAGAACTGTGCACCAGTTTGTTTTGAATCATTACAACTAAGGAGAGAGGGCCGGGCGTGGTGGCTCATGCCTATAATCCCAGCACTTTGGGAGGCCAAGGTGGGTGGATCACTTGAGGTAAGGAGTTCGAGACCAGCCTGACCAACATGGTGGAAACCCTGTCTCTACTAAAAATACAAAATTAGCTGGGCGTGGTGGTGGGTGCCTGTAACCCCAGCTACTTGGGAGGCTGAGGCAGGAGAATCGCTTGAACCCAGGAGGCGGAGGTTGTAGTGAGCTGAGATTGTGCCATTGCATTCCAGGCTGGGTGACAGAGTGAGACTCCATCTCAAAAAAAGAAAAACCAAAAAACTAAGGAGAGAGCTCTCAAGGAAAGGAGCAGGCATAGAAGTGGATGGCCCACCTGAGTCCAGGCGTTCCTGGGTGACATGGGCACCCAAACCCATAGGATGAAAAGGCATTAACTTGGCAAAGGTGGGGGCAGGGGAGGCGGAGACACCTCCAGGCAGAGGGAAGAGGAACGTGCAAAGGCCGTGAGGCAGGAGTGAGCATGGGGCTAAAGGAAGCCAATGTAGCCGGAGCAGAGGGAGCAGATGAGAGGGTTGGGGGCACTGTTGAGGGTCCGGGTGAGCAGTGAAGGGCAGTGGGATGGGGAAAGTGTCACGGGGTCAGAAGACACAAGGAGCAGATGGGGTCCAAACCATGGAGCAACTCATAGGGGTCGGGGTCTTTAAGAGCCAGGGGAGCCACTGCAGGTGCTCTGCAAAGAGGTAGGGTGACCGGATAACTTGGGTTGAATGGAAACAAGGTCGGCGGGAGTATTCGGAACAGCAGGACTTGAATGTGAAGAAGTGGCCACCAGGTGACCGAAGAGCTCAGAGGCCTAATGAGGGCAGTGAGCGACCCTGGGATTAGCATCAGCAGAAGCCACCACCACCTGCAGGCCAGAGGGACACAGGGAGAGGCCATGTCACCAGGGAAGCTGGAGCCACACAGTCTGCCTATCAGCGGCTGCAGAACGAGGGAAGCAGGGCCCTGGCTGCCTTACCACCAACTCCAGTCTCCTACTAGCACCTCCATCGGCAGAAGCCAGCTGGCAGGGGAGCCAGAGACATTCAGTGTGAGCGATCAGCCCCCTGTGATGGAGAACAGGGCAGGGGACAGAGGAGGGACAGGTCCAGGCAGAGGGTCGCATAGACGCGAGCAAGAGTAAAACTCAGGCCATCAGGGAGGCCCAGCTGGAGAGCAGCGGGCCTACACCTGGGTGTGGACAGTGACCTGAGGGGAGTGCCCAGAGGAAGAGTCAGCTAGGGAGGTTCTGGGAGGAGCTGCTGAAGTTCATCTGCAGGTTTCTGGCTTAAGCCCCCGGATGGGGTGGCGGTGCTATCCTCCAAGGCACGGGACATTGGCAGGGAACCAGAAGAGAAGCAGGCGGTCACAGTTTGGTTGTACACAGATGGAGTTTAAGGTGCCTTTGAAACATCCAAGTGGAGTTGGAGTTATAAAGCCAGGGTCATGAGGGTGGCCGGTGTGGAAGTCACACACACGGGTGACCTGCCGTAGGAAGCACAAAGTAAGAAGAGAAGGGGGCTGGGGCCAAGCCTGGAGGAAGCACAGTGTTCAACAGCTGGGATGCAAAAGGTGCCTGTGAAGGAGACCAGGAAAGAGTGTCGAGTGTCCCACCAGGAAGGGCCGGGGAATGCCGCAAGGGCACAGGAGTCACGGGGCAGCGTGTTGCAGGAAGAGGAACCAAGCTGACCACTGCATGTGGGAGGGGGTTGGGAAAAGCCCTTGGGTTAAGTGGCAGGGAGGTCATTGGTCACCTTCATTGGAGCTGCGTCCACTGGGACACAGGAGCAGCCAGATTGTGAGTTATGGGAAGGGCAGGAAGGAGAGTCGGGACAGCAGCAGGAGAAGGGATGGAGGTAAAGGCTGGGGAACTGAGGTGGGAGGACACATGAGCTCTGCTGACGTGGTTCCACCTGAAAGCGGGGGATTGAATCCACAGAAGAAAAGACCAACAAGGGGTTCCTGAAAAAGCAAAAGGGATAGGAGGATATACCTGTTTGTGCTCCTCTATTTTGGGGGTATGGTAGTGATTTTATATTTGGGAAAGAGTAATGTGAACACACCAGGGGGAAGGCAACACCACCAACTCACTCATTCTCCCTCAAGCAGAACAGTTTTTCCCATGGCCCAGGCGGGACCAATGACCCCAGGAGAGACCAGGAGACCCTCATTAAACAGCCAAGGCGATTTCTTTCTTTCTTTCTTTCTTTCTTTCTTTCTTTCTTTCTTCCTTCCTTCCTTCCTTCCTTCCTTCCTTCCTTCCTTCCTTCCTTTCTTTCTTTCTTTCTTTCTTTCTTTCTTTCTTTCTTTTCTTTCCTTTCTTTCCTTTCTTTCTTTCCTTCCTTCCTTCCTTTCTTTCTTTCTTTCTTTCTCTTTTCTTTCTTTTTTTCGAGACGGAGTCTCGCTGTCACCCAGGCTGGAGTGCGGTGGCACAGTCCTGGTTCACTGCAACCTCTGCCTCCCAGGTTCAAGAGATTCTCCTGCCTCAGCCTCCTGAGTAGCTGGGATTACAGGCACTCACCACCACACCCGGCTAATTTTTGTATTTTTAGTAGAGATGGGTTTTCGCCACGTTGGCCAGGCTGGTCTCGAATTCTTGAGCTCAGGTGATCTGCCTGCCTCAGCCTCCCAAAGTGCTGGGATTACATGCTTGAGCCCCAAGGTGATTTCTGATCCCCAAAGACGAGGCATAATTTCACAGCCCCTCCTGGCCCATCGCTGATGAGCCCGCAGGGTCTGAGAGAATGAGAAGGATGGGAAAATGCTGGCATCATATTGAATCCCCGGAAAACACTAAATCGTGACTCAGAGAGCTAGAAAAGGATGAACACAAGGAGTCAACAAAAGGACTTCTCAGAGCACAATACAATTGGTTCATTTTCTTTTAAATAAAGTACAAGTTGGAGGATCATGGGAAGACAATTCATTTAATGTATGAATATCTCAGCTGAGCACTTGATGAAGCTACTCACCTCTGTGTGGATACAGTTGCATTTTCTATGATGGTGCATTTAACTGGGTTCAAAGCTAGTTACACAACTCTGGTTGAATCCAATGAATATTGACTTATGCAGTGGATTTCTAAACTGTAGAGTGGGTGTGTGAAAGAGAGAGATACGTAAAGCAGGCAGGAACCTCGTTTTTTTTAATGTCTCCTGCCCCCACATCTTGGATGATACAGGAATCTCATTTTAAAAGGCACATTCCCAGACCACACTGATGGAATGGGCCGGGCTGCTTATCTGCACTTAGCAGGCTCCCCAGGTGATTCTGTTCCTGTGGTCCGGGGACCACATCCTGAAAAACACTAAATTAGGAATCGAGGGCACCTGGGAAGGAGGTTTCTTTTTTCTTTGCTTTTTTTTTTTTTTTTTGAGATGGAGTCTTGCTCTGTCTTCCAGGCTGGAGTGAAATGGCACAATCTTTGCTCCCTGCAACCTCTTCCTCCTGGGTTCTAGTGATTCTCCTGCTTCAGTCTCCCAAGTAGCTGGGATTACAGGCATGCGCCACCATGCCCAGCTAATTTTTGCATTTTTAGTAGAGACGGGGTTTCGCCATGTTGGCCAGGCTGGTCTTGAACCCCTCACCTCAGGTGATCTGCCTGCCTTAGCCTCCCAAAGTGCTGGGATTACAGGCATGAGCCACTGCACCCGGCAGGAGGTTTCTATCACAGTCCTCCAGGGGGTTCCGTCCTAGATCCTGTGTTGTTTGAAGAACAATATAACAAATATAAGTGTGGACGTGTACATTCATCTCCCCCCACCCCAACCCAAATGAGCATTTTGGATGAAAACTCAGGAGGCTGCTTAATCAATCTTCAGATGGTCTCAAGTGGTGCAGGTCAGATGGAATATGATGGATGACAAGAGTCAAGATTTGAAATGATTGTTCATGCTGGAATTTTGGACTAAAACCAACTAGATGAGATTTCACAGGGATAGATTTAAAGTTCTGCTTTTGGTTAAAACAACACAAAAATCAATACAGCACTACAGGAAGGAGGAGAGACTGAGCTTAACAACAATTCTTGGGAAGAAATTCAGGGGCTGTTTGTAGACCACAAGATCAGTGGGGGCGGGGGGAACCAGGGCGGGCGCAAGTTCAGGTCAGTGCCCCGGGAAGTGGAGGACCTAAGGCATGAGCCCTGCTGCTCTCAGAGCTGATTAACAACCTGGACTTGACTGACTCACTCAGGCCACATTTAAGAGTGACATTAACCAATTAGACTTTCATTTCGAGGACAGTGATGGCGTGGGCAAGGGTCTGGAGACCTTAGTCCCAAGAAGGACACCTGCCCACTTGGAGAGCATGAGGTGAGAGTGTTATGAGGAAGCCAGGTTCAGCTGTCTGATGGGGCACTGTGCAGAACTGGAAACTTCTTCCAGGCTGCCCTAGAACACAAACGAAGATCCAGTGTGCGAGTGGCTTAAGGAGGCAGGTGTCAGCTCAGTAGAAGAAGGAACATTCTATAAGTTGGGACTTCGCAGTGGAAGAACAGACTGACATGGGTGGCCTGAGGATGTTGGGGGAAAGGGTGGAGGATGTCGAGGGAGTGCACAATTCCTGGCAGTGTCAAGAGAGACCCAAGTTTGGCAATGGGTGTGTGATGTCAGTAGACCTCAGCGATTCCCAGGCCCACCTGTGTCAGAATCCCCTGGGGGCTGGTAAAAGTGCAGGTAACCTGGGCCCTCCCCAGACCTACTTCGTCAGCATCCCTAGGGCTGGCTACAGTCTCCCACCTTTTGGAGTCACAGGACTAGAGGACAGTATTTTCCTATTGCCCGAATAAAATGTCCTGTAGAGCCAGCCTGCCAGGGACCCTGAACCTTCACCTTCCCACCCCCAACCCTACATGCCAGAATGTGAGATGTCATCCACCTACTCACCGCAGCCCCCAGGAAAGAGTTCCTCGGCTAAAGTCCAAAACCTGCTCTCCACAGATGTTTATAGCAGCTGTATTCAGAATTGCCAGAACTTGGAAACAACGAAGATGTCTTTAATAGGTGAATGGATAAACTGTGGTCCATCCAGACAATGAAATATTATTCAGCACTGAAAAAAATGAGTTATCCAGCTGGAATAAGTCATGGAGGAATATTTAATCCATATTACTAAGCGAAAGAAGCCAATCTGAAAATGCTCCACACTGTATCATTTCAACTCTATGACATTCTGAAAAAGGCAAAACTAAGGAGAAAGTGAAAAGGTCAAGGGTTAAGGCCAGGTGCAGTGGCTCACACCTGTAATCCCAGCACTTTGGGAGGCCGAGGCAGGTGGATCACCTGAGGTCAGGAGTTCAAGACCAGCCTGGCCAACATGGTGAAACCCCGTCTCTACTAATAATACAAAAATTAGCCAGGCGTGGTGGTGGGCGCCTGTAATCCCAGCTACTCAGGAGGCTGAGGCAGGAGAATCACTTAAACCCAGGAGTCGGAGGTTACAGTGAGCTGAGATCGCGCCATTGCACTCCAGCCTGGGCAACAGAGCGAAACTCTGTCTCAAAAAAATAAAAATAAAGGGGTTAAAGGGGAGGGGGTACTTAATGGGCAGAGCACAGAGGAATTTTAGGGCAGTGAATCTACCCTGTATGATATGGTAATGGTGGACACGTCATTTTTTCATTTTTTAAAAATTTTTTGCAGAGATAGGGTCTCACTATGTTGCGCAGGCTGGTCTCCAACTCCTGGGCTCAAGCAATCCATCTGCCTCAGCCGCCCAAAGTGCTGGGATCACAGGCGTGAGCCACCGCACCCAGCCAATGCATGTCATCCATATGTCCAAACCTATCGAATGTGCAACGCTGAGAATGAACCCTAGTGGAAGCTGTGGGCTCTGGGTGATGACGATGTGTCTGTCTGGGCTCATGGTTGTAATGGATGTGCCACTCTGGTGCAGGATTTTAGAGTGGAGTAAGAGGCTGTGCGTGTGTGGGGCAGCAGATATATGGGAACTCTCTACATTCCACTTAATTTTGCTGTGAACCTAAAACTGCTCTAAAAACAAGCTTTTTTTTTTTTTTTTGGAGACAGAGTCTAGCTCTGTCACCCAGGAGGGAGTGCAGTGGCACGATCTTGGCTCACTGCAATTTCCACCTCCTGGGTTCAAGCAATTCTATGCCTCAACCCCTGAGTAGCTGGGATTACAGGCATGAGCCACCGCACCTGGCCCTAAGCTTATTTTTTAATATAAACAAACATTCTCCTCTCTCTATCACCTCTAACCTCTGTTTGGGATCTTGCTTATAGTGCTGCAGTGGGTGTTGGTTTCTATGGAAACAGCGAGACCAACGATGGAGCGTACCAGCTGATGTACTCCTTGGACGATGCCAACCACACCTTCTCTGGGATCGATGCTCTGGTAAGTCTCCCAGGCAGCTGGCCGGGTACAGGCACAGCCCACAAGGTCAGTGTGGTCAGAGCAAGGGTCCCCATCAGATCCCAGCTGGCTCAGCTGCACACGGAGGGGCTGTGTGACGCCCGAGGGCTGGACCCCCGCCTGCTCTGCAGTTGCCTCTGCTGGGGCAAATGGGCAATTGTGCATCCCAAGCCTGGAGGGGTGGCAGGGATGAGGGTGAGGACCAAAGGAGGCAGCTGTGGGATCAAACCTCGTTTTCCAGCAAGCTGAACACTGATTTGTCAAAGGAGACCTTGAACGTGGAAAATCAGCCCCACTGCATTTTTTGTGTTCATTTTAAGTGCTGCATATGGAGTATTGCGGGGTCCAGGAGATGCCAAGAGGAAAAAACTCTCTTCAGAAACAACTGAGGGCTGGGCGTGGTGGCTCACTCCTGTCATCCCAGCACTTTGAGGGAGGCCAAGGCATGTGGAGCTCAGGAGTTTGAGACCAGCCTGGGCAACATGGCAAAACCCTGTCTGTACCAAAAATACAAAAATTAGCCAGTTGTGGTGTGGTTCCAGCTACTTGGGAGGCTGAGGCAGGGAGATCACTTGAACCTGGGAAGCGGAGGTTGCAGTGAGCCAAGATCACACCACCACAGCCTGAGCAACAGAACGAGACTCCATCTCAAAAAAGAAAAAATTGAAGAGCCCCATGGCGTAGGGTGGTGGAGACCTGCCCCAGCTCCTCGGGGCTCTGGCTTCCAGGTGAGGGCTCGCAGTGAAGGATGCGCTGGCCTGGCCAGGGGAGGTGTCAGACTCTTAGGGGAAGGGGAAGGCTACTCTGCCAAGCAGGGCTGGATTTTGTGGCAGAGGCTGCCTGATACACACGAGCCTTTTGCTGGGGCTGCCACCCCTCTGCTGGGGACCTGGCCCAGGGAGGAGCACGACAAGGGTGAACATCTGAGGACTTGGTTCCCTAAAAACTGTCTCTGCCTTTTCTACCCCAGCTGCCTGGAATTGGAGTTTTCCCACATTTTGACCTTGACCCCCACACACGTCATTCTCACTCTAAGCACCAGACCTTTTCAGCTGCTTATCCCAGCAGCCTCTGCCACAAAATCCAGCCCCAACAGGAGAATTTGGCCATTGCCCCGGCATCCTCCAGAAGAGGATTGGACCCCATTTACCCCCCTCCTGCTCCCTTAAGCTCCTCTAAGGCTTTAATCCCTCAGTCAACAAGGGGGGTCAGGGGAGTCACCTTAAAGAGACAGCTGTGCTGCTCCTCTGTGACCAAGTCAATTGTGGGAGGAGGCCCTGGCCTCCAGAAAGGGGCTGAGGGTGGCTACCAGACCAGGGGCCCTGGTCCTTTGCAGAGTTCATTCCGCCGCCCGTGTCCACTGGGACCCATCCCCATAGCTGAGCGCTGATTCCCGGTGTGTAGATGCTAGTCTGGAACAGCCTTGCGGGGTGAGCTGGGGTGGCTGGGTTAGAGGAGCTGAGGGACAGCCAGCTCTGGCCTGGGAGGCAGAGATGTGGCCTGGCTGGGGAGAACTCTGCCTCTGGGCACCCACCCTTGCCCCAGGCCCTGGCGGGGAAGGGCCCCATGGTCACTGCCCTCTAGGCTCTCTCTGCCCCTCCCTGCCATCCTGCTGCCTGCCTCCTCTTCACCCACCAGTACCAGGATCGCTGGAGGAGGAACCTAGCCCTGAGAGGAAAATCCCCTGCCCTCCCCAGGAGGGCACCAGGGCCATGACCTTCACGGGTTTAGAGAAACTCCCAGAACTCCCTTATGGGAAAACATCAAGTCCTAGAAGTCCCTATCCCACAGGATGGCAGCTGCCAGGGAGGGGAGCTGGGAACAAGTCCCCAGGCTGGGGCCTTCCACCCCACCGCCTGATGGTGCTCCAGGGCCAGGTTTGGACATTTCACAGCAGGCCCCACTCTCTGAAATCCCCCATGTTCCCAAAGGGAAGGGTTCTGTATCCCTGGAGATCAGCCCCTTGTCCTCTCTGTTGTTACCGAGAAGTGAGGTCAGGAGTCCCAGGGCTTCACAGTGGTCCAGCCAGCCCATAGCTGCCTCCAGCCTGCGGGTGGCCACCTCCCCCTCTGGTGTGAACCCCTAGGGCCCAGGTGTAGCTGCTGCCTCCAGGTGGAAAGGCGGCACCTGGGTCCTTGCTAGGACCTGTGAGGATGGTTTGGGCCTCAGGGTGGACACCCAGCACACCAGTCCTCAGGGCTCCAAGGGAGGCAGCAGATCTTAGAAGACTTCCCAGATCCAAGGGGAGAAGTCCAGATATCAGATAAATGACATTAGTGAGATAATGTCAGTGAAAGTGCTGGTAGACTATAAAGTACACTCAGCTGTATGACTGTGATTACCGTGCTATTAGAGTAATTACTGTAATCACCTTGGGGTCAACGGGAGGCTGGGATCCGGGACGCTGTGGGCAGCAGAGGCAGATGGAGGACTCGTGGGCAGGTCAGGCAGGACCTGGATCTGGGCCTTGCCAGAGGCCAGATCATGCAGCTGAGTGGCCAACAAGAAGCCCTCTAGGGATGCACCCACAGAGTGGGGTGGGCCCTGCTCCAAGTCCTCCTTTCCTGGACTGGAAGCCCCACACCTATACGCGTCCAACTAGAGGGACACCTGTGCCTTGGTGGGTAGGGGCGGTGGTTCAGGGATCAGGTGGTCCTGGGAGGGCTGCATGCCCCAGTCTGGGGGAGTAGAGAGGAGTCGTTTCGGGATACCAAAACTTCCTGTACCTGGTACCCAGCACGGCCCCTCCAGGCTCTCTCATGTGAGCCCGCAGCAGGCTGATGGGCAGCCTTCAGGTGAAGAAACAGGCACAGGCTGGCTGCATTGCTGGTCTGAGGTTGAAAATGTATGTTTCAGAGCAGAAACCAGAACCCAGGCCTCCTGGTCTTAACCCCTTACCTCCACTGACCTGGCCCATCCACCCTTCCAGATAAGCTCACTCAGCACTGGAGAGTCCTCCCTCCCAGAGGTTTTCATACTTGAGCTTGCATCAGAATCACCTGGAAGGGTTGGTAAACACTGATTATAGAACCCCACCCCCGGAGGTTCTGATTCAGCGGGCCTGGGGCAGGGCTGAGAGCCTTTGCTTTTGTGAGTTCCCAGGGGGTGCATCTTATGCCCCTGGTCCTGGGACCACACTTGAGAACTGCTCTTTCCTCTAGACCATGGTCTCCGCCACCTGTAGCTCATCCCTAAGTCTGCCCAGCCTGGAAAGCTGACCTGTCCCTCCTGTTCCCAGAACTTCCCATGAGAGAGAGCCTGATTCCATCTCTGGGTCATCCCACCTGTCCCTGTGGGGAGTACTATGTCCCGAACCTTTAAGGAATTGGGGATGGTATAGATAAGTGGGGAGTTGTAAGTAGGTCACTGCTGTCATTCTTATTTTTTAAAATTTTAGGATCTTTTGAGCCTAGGAGTTCAAGAACAGCCTGGGCAGCATAGCGAGACCCCATGTCAAAAAAACAATTTTTTTAGTTTTGTTTCCTGTGGAAAAATATCGGAAGAAGGAGAAGGCATGACAAATACAAATACTTTCTTCTTCCTTTTTTTTTTTTTTTTCCCTAAGGAGGAGTTTAAGAAATAGAGAAGTTAAAATGTAGAACTGTGAAGGAGAAAACAAGTGGCCTTACAGAAAAAGTTTACAGATAATATTTTAACAACACTTTGCTCTGAAGTTTGCTTGATATAATATAGAAATATAGAAATGTCACCTGTTACTGGGTTTGTTCAGAATGGCACTATTCTTTGATAATAGTGCCATTTGTATCAATGGTTCCAAAGTGGTTGTACATTTATCTTGTACATGACATATCTTGCATGACATTTAGTTACTGAATGTACTTTTACATGGTTTGGGGTCTTTTCCCCTGTGCTACGGGCTGTCAAATCTGTATAGGGTAGAGTGTCTCTGTACTCTGGTATCTCTTAGTCCTTAACCAGCTCGTAAGAACCAAGCATAAGCCAGAAAACGGAACAAGCCGCTGACACTGAAAAAAAATAAAACAAAATGAAACAAAGAGAGCCATTCTCTTTTCTGGAACCAGGAACTCCCAGCATAGCGCAGATGTAAAAGGCCACGCAGCTGATGTGAAGTCCCCATAACACAGAGAACACCGTTGGCCTCCAAGAGTGGAATCTAATCGGCCTTGCTAATCTCACTGTGGGAAGTTTCTGCCTCTTCTGTGTCATTTTTATCTCCCAGACCCGTGGGAGCTGAAGGCTGCGGAGTGTGGATTAGCGGACACTGCCCCACTCCCGGCCCATTATGCTTCTTGGTTTAGCGTGACAGTTTCAGAACAACAAAGCCCTTTCTCCCCTCGCTGCCAGCAAGGGCGTGCTTGGGGCTGCCAAGCTGCACCCCGGGGCTCTGCAGGCACCCTGGGTGTGGGCCGTGGGAAAGCCCCGCTAACCAGTACGAGCCCTGCCTGTGCTCTTCAGAAGCCAGCAAGGGTCGACCACTAGGACCATGAGCAATGGATGGACATGGCCAGGCGTGGAGGATCATGCTTGTAATCCCAGCACTTTGGGAGGCCGAGGTGGGTGGATCACTTGAGGCCAGGAGCTTGAGAGACCAGCCTGGCCAACATGGTGAAACTCTGTCTCCACTAAAAATACAAAAATTAGCCGGGCATGGTGGCGCACGCCTGTAGTCCTAGCTACTTGGGAGGGAGGCTGAGGCAGGAGAACTGCTTGAACCCGGGAGGCGGAGGTTGCAGTGAGCCAAGATTGCACCACTGCACTCCAGCCTGGGTGACACAGAGCGAGACTCCATCTCAAAAAAAAAACAAAAAGAAAGAGAAAGAAATGGATGGACAGGCTACTCTGGCACACTGCCTAGAGGGTAGCCCTGCTCTGCAAAGAGCAGTACCTTTAAATATAAATAAATAAATAATGTTTTTAACTGGATGGCCAGCCATCAACTTTCTATTTCTGTCTTTTCATAGGCAGATGTTTCCTTCAGGGTCCACTCAACCCCAGGCCCTTAGGGCTCAGCCAAGGGACAGGAGCCTGTCTGCCCACCCAGCAGGACACATGTCCAGGGGAGGATTGAATACAAGGAGAAGGCGCTGGTTTCCTCCTCCTGCCTCATGTCCAGGCTCGTCAGAGACAGGATCGCAACTGTTTTTGTTTTTGCAAAGTCCCATTGTCCTGCCTTCACTCAGCGTTCGGGACCCAGTGTGCTGCGGCTAGCGCACAACAAAGCCTTTCTCTTATAGAACAATTAGCAATCCTGTTGTGGGGATACAAGGTCAAGGTAGCAACATAGAGTCTGTTTCTCTAAAAGAGAATTCGTAAGCCAAAGTGTTGAAAGTTTTAACAGAATCTTCAAAGAATGGATTATTTTGTTGGTTTCTCCATCTGGGTGTCTCTCTCTATATATAGTAAAGTATGGTAATGAATGCTTACGTTTATTCCAGCCCTTTACAGCAGGGGCCATGTGGTGAGCACACAGGATAGCCTCCTTAGTTGACAGCAATAGAGGCCCCAGCCTCCAACACATAATGGTGTGGTCTTCTGGCACCAGCATTCTCTCTCTTGGAGTCTAATTCCTGGTTAAGGCCAGGTCGGACTGCCCCCTGGTTTGAGGGACATGAGGGCTGGGTGGGTAGTGGCGGCCTCTGTCTTCAGTTCTTCCTCCAGGGGCACAGGCTGAAGATCTTCAGGGCTGGGGCAGCATGGTGTGTTCCTTCATGCCTAAGCAGGCCAGACCACCTTTTTTTTTTTTTTCGACACAGAGTCTCACTCTTGTCGCCCAGGCTGGAGTGCAATGGTGCGATCTTGGCTCATTGCAGACTCTGCCTCCCGGGTCCAAGTGATTGTCCTGCCTCAGCCTCCCAAGTAGCTAGGACGACAGGTACATGCCACCACACCTGGCTAATTTTTATATTTTGTTTTTTGTAGAGACAGGGTCCCGCTATGTTGCCCAGGCTGGTCTCAAACTCCTGGGTTCAAGCAGTCTGCCTCCCTCAGCCTCCCAAAGTGCTGGGATGATAGGCATGAGCATAATTATCGCACCTGGCCAGGCCACCTTCTGCTGCCTGCAAAGACCTCTTCCGGGATGAGAATCAGAAGCTTTACCTCCCTGGCTTTTGCCCCCTGCTCCTCCCTAGGTTTCCGGAACTACCCAGAAGATGAAGGTGGACCTAGAGCAGCACCTGGCCCAGCTCAGTGAGATCTTTGCTGCCTGGGGCGATTACATGTAGACCCTGAAGTTCATATAGCAGATGGCAGGCAGCGTTGTTGTTCAGCTCTCAGGACTGCCCATGTGGAGGGAGGTCACCATGGAGCTGACCAAGCTATCCGACCAGACTGGCTACGTGGAGTACTACAGGTGAAGGGCCGGCGGGAGGCAGAGGGAGGGGCAGCAGCAGCTACATCAGCTTTGTTTATCCAAACCTGCATGTTGAGCTCCAGGTGGAGGAGGGCCACTGGAAAGTCTTTTTCTTTTTTTTTTCTTTTTTTTTAGACAGAGTCTTGCTCTGTTGCCCAGGCTGGAGTGAAGTGGCGTGATCTCAGCTCACTACAACCTCTACCTCCTGGGTTCAAGAGATTCTTTTGCCTCAGCCTCCCTCCCAAGTAGCTGGGATTACAGGTGTGTGCCACCACGCCAGACTAATTTTTGTATTTTTAGTAGAGACAGAGTTTCACCATGTTGGCCAGGCTAGTCTCTCGAGCTCCTGGCTTCAAGTGATCCGCTGGCCTCCACCTCCCAAAGTGCTGGGATTACAGGTGTGAGCCACCATGCCTGGCCCACCAGAAAGTCTTGATAAGCCATTGGCCAAAATCAAGAGAACACGGGAGCTTACAGGGACCATGTGGTGAGCATGCAGGATAGCTTCCTTAATAGACAGGCAGCAGAGGCTACAGAGGGTAGGGATGTGTTCACGCTCCCCATGCCAAAGGCTGGACCCGGCGTCGGCCTCCAGTGCACAACGGGGTGCTTCTCTGGGACCAGCATTCTTCGTGGCTGGTGCAGGGTGGAAACGCCACATGCTTCATAGGTTCTTCGCCTGCCAGAGTTCATGGGACAGGATTTCTTGTACCCACAGACACAGCCACAGGGTTACGGGGGGTTGAAGAGATGAGCACCCAGCTAAGGGTGCTAAGAAGTTGCCATCAGGGGAGGCTCTGACCAACAAGTCATTGTGCTCCCAGGGCCTGGGCCTAGTGTGGAGGAGGCACAAGGGAGGAATGAGGCTGTGTCCCCAGACTCACTTTTTTTTTTCTTTCTTTTTAAGACAGTATCTCACTCTGTCACCCAGGCTGGAGTGCAGTGGTGTGATCATGGCTCATTGCAGCCTTGAACTCCTGGGCTCAAATGATCCTCCCGCCTCAGCCTCCTGAGTAGCTGGGACTATAGGCACACAACCACGCCTGGCTAGTTAAAAAAAATTTTTTTTGCAGCTGGGCCTGGTGGCTGACGCCTATAATCCCAGCACTTTTGGGAGGCCAAGGCAGGCAGATCACTTGAGGTCAGGAGTTCGAGACCAGCCTGACCAACATGGAGAAACCCTGTCTCTACTAAAAAAATACAAAATTAGCTGGGCGTGGTGGCGCATGCCTGTAATCCCAGCTACTTGGGAGGCTGAGGCAGCAGAATTGCTTGAACCCAGGAGGTGGAGGTTGCAGTGAGCCAAGATCATGCCATCGCACTCCAGCCTCAGCAACAAGAGGGAAACTCCATCTCAAAAAAAAAAAGAAAATTTTTTTAGAAATAGGGTTCTTGCTTTGTTGCCCAGGCTGGTCTCAAATTCGTGGCCTCAAGCATTCCTCCCACCTTGGCCTCCCAAAGTCCTAGATTTACAGACATGAGCCACCATGCCCAGACCAGCCTCACTTATGTAGAACCTGAGTGATGGGGGCTGAGGGGCACCCCCCTCACTTAGTTGCACAAACTCATGCCCGTGTCATCTGACCTCTGGGGCTTTGTTTACATCTCCCCTGCTTCCCCATTCGCCAAACCCCAGCCTAGCCAGATGCACTGGACACAGTCAGCGGAGCAGGGACCTGCTGCCCCTCTCCAGGTGCAGGGTCCAGTGAAGGTTGCTCTGGGGCGAGCACAGGAAGGAGGCAGCAGCCCCAGCCTTTGGAGGGCTCTCGGCTGAATGGTGGCCTGGGCTTGTGCTCCCAGGGCCCGGGCCTAGCATGGAGGAGGCACACGGGGAGTGGAAGCATGAGTCACGGGGAGTGGAAGCATGAGTCACGAGGAGCGAGTATCAGTTCTTTGGATCCCTGCCCGCTCCCTCCATTTGTTGGCTCCTCTTCAAGCCATTGATGAAAGTCAGAGCCTTTAGCTCAGGGTTGCACAACTTACTCCTGTTTTCTGGATTTGTGTCCCCATGTGTCATAAAGCCCCACCACAGGAGGTCACTGCTGGACTGAGTCCAGGGGCCTCTCCCCTTCCCAAAAATAGGAGGTGGCAGGTCCCTGAGCAGAGGGAGCTCATGAAGTCCCCAGCTATGGGGGTCCTCCCCACACCTTGCCTCCCCAGCCCGTCGAGCCCCTGTGTCTCCGCCATGTCCTGGATGCTCTGGATTGAAAGGACCTTGGTCCTGCTCCCCAGCAGATGGATGCTCATGGACAAAAATGCCTCCCTCCCAAGGGACAGAAGGAAACTGCCAGCTCTAAGGACAGTCTGTGACCTCCCGTGACCCCAAAACAGGGGTGTCTGATGAGTCCCCTGATGCATGGGCCATTCATTGCCTGGGCCTTCGAAATCTTATGTCAGGCAGGGGCAGGGGGTACAAAGGTATCCATTTTGACCTTACTCTTCTCTGAGCACACCTAGCAGAGGACTGTGTATGTTTAAGGGCCTCATGTGGGCGTTTTGATAATGACACTGATGGAATTAAGTCAGAATTTACATATCAAAGGCGGCTTATTGTTAAGGCGATTTTATTAAAATAGTGGAAGGATGGTGCCAACTGCACATCAGCTATTTCAGCATGGGTGATTGACAGGACCCCCTGTGAGTCCATCCCCCACTCCCCACTGCTTATTCAGGTTGAGGCAGAAGAGGTTTGGCTCATGCTGTAATTCTAGCACTTTGGGAGGCTGAGGCAGGTGGATCACCTGAGGCCAGTAGTTCGAGACCAGCCTGGGCAACGTGGAGAAACCTCATCTCTACTAAAAATACAAAAATTAGCTGGATGTGGTGGTGCACGCCTGTAGTCCCAGCTACTTGGGAGGCTGAGGCAGGAAAATTGCTTGAATCCAGGAAGCGGAGGCTGCAGTGAGCCAAGATTGCGCCACTGCACTCCAGTCAGGGCAATAGAGTGAGACTCTGTCTCAAAAAAAAAAAAAAGCAGAGGTCTAGTCCAAGGTTGGCACCTAAGGCTCCTGAACAGCAATGATATTCTACCCCTTCTCCTGTCTTTGCTTCCGTCTGTGGCATCTCCACTCACCTGAGCTGCTCTGCAAAAAAAGCCCTCCCCTGAAGGGCCCCTGTCTTTGCTTTTGGGATAGTCCTTGAGCACAACCATGCAGCAAAGCAAATATTTCCTGGCATTTTCATACAAGGCCTGGCGAAGTATTGGAGGAGATAAAAAGCCAAGGGGCTCCACTTTGAGAGGCTACGGTTGAGGGAGGACGGAGCCGGGTGGGAGTGGGTCTGGCAGGCAGAGCCGAGTTCTGGGTTAGGAATATATCCCCCAGTCCTCGCCCAGCTCCTCTGGGAAAACACACCTGCCTAGAGGAGATGTTTCCAGGAACCCCTGACAACATGAGGCGTGGAGGCAGGGAAAATACATTGAATCACAGCCACAGAGAGTGGGTTAGAAGCACCCCTAACTGGATTTCCTGCTGCTCTGCAGAGCGGAGGCGAGTGGTGAGAAGAAATCTTTTAAGTTTGAAGCATGAACTGGGTATTTCGAGAGGTGCCCTGTGGCTGGCTGTGTCCCTTGCAGGAAGCTTGATGTAGACAACGTGGAATTCCTGGGCCAGGCTCTGCCCACCATGGGCCTTGGCTTTCCAATCTGTACAATGGGATCTGGCTCACACCTATGATCCCAGCACTTTGGGAGGCTGAGGCAGGAGGATCTCTTGAGTCCAGGAGTTTGAGACCAGCATGGACAACATAAACCCTGTCTTTATAATGTGTGTGTGTGTGTGTGTGTGTGTGTGTGTGTGTGTGTGTGTGTGTGTAAAAATAAGAATGTGATCCAAACACTAAATGTTTTGCGAGGTTCCTTCCAGCTCTGAGCTGAGTCTAAGGAAGCTGGCTTCTTGGTGGCAGCAGGCTCTGCCCACTCCCCAAAGCCCCCAGCTCCATTCCTGGGAACCCCAGAGACCTAGTGTGTGCTGCCCCCTGCTTTGTGCAGAGACAAGGACTTTGATTAGTCCCCTTCTTTTGGCAGTAAGCCTCGATTTGGGGAGTCAGAAAGAACCTCCCTTGGCTGCCAGGCCTCCAGCTTGCTCCCTCCCCTCTCTCCCTCGGAGCCTCTTTGCCACTTTCTGCCAGCTCCAGGGCACTCCTTGCCCACGCTTCAAACTCCTTCTTCCCCTTTATGATGTCAGTGAAGCAGAAAACCCCTGCTGGAGAGGACAGGTCAGTGACTTTACTTGGCTCTTGCAGCAAGAGAAATAATGATCAAAATACTTCCCTCTTTGGGGACTGGGAAGCCCCTGTCTCTGCACCCCCCTCCTCTGTCCACTCTCCCATTGGTGCCCAGCACAGGGCAAAGGGCATGGCTGCCAGGGGAGACCACTGGGCCTTGTGAGGACCACCTTGGGGACCTGTGTGGAAGGGAAAGGAACGAGGGCACTTGTTTGGGGTCTTCTCGGTGCCCGTGGGCTTAAGATACTTTGATTCTTCAGCCTGTTCTCTGGAGAAGCAGGAGGGCAGGGCCTTTGAAGTCCCTGGCTGCCTTGCCCTGTCAACCTTTATATTTAGCAAGCACTTAATCCTTACTCTGGCCCTGTCAGATGAGGGGTTCCAGCTCCCTCTACAGATATGGAAACCAAGGTCTCAAGGGGTGAAGTGGCTTACCAAGGTCTCCCAGCTGGGGTATGACTGCCTTTCCCCATCAGCCCAGCCTTGGGGACAAAAAGACCAGAGGAATGAAGGGCTTGGAGGAGCTTGGAGGTCTGTAGAGCTGTAGGTACCCTGACCTGGACTCCCGAGTTCCACACTGAGCTCTCTGATGGTCAGAAACGAGCCCACTCACCTGGGTATCCCTGGTGCCAAGCTCAGTGCCTGGCACAAATATTGTTTGAAAATGAACCTAAAGTTTTTTGTTGTCGTTGTTTTTGAGATGGAGTCTCACTCTGTGACCCAGGCTGGAGTACAATGGTGCAATCTTGGCTCACTGCAAACTATGCCTCCTGGTTTCAAGTGATTCTCCTGCATCAGCCTCCCAAGTAGCTGGGACTACAGGTGCCTGCCACCACACCTGGCTAATTTTTGTATATTTTGTAGAGATGAGGTTTCACCATGTTGGCCAGGCTGGTCTCGAACTCCTGGTCTCAAGTGATCCGCCCATCTTGGCCTCCCAAAGTGCTGGGATTACAGGCGTGAGCCACTGCGCCTGGCCTGAACCTAAAAGTCTTAAATTATGGATCCCATCCAGCGAGGGGGCAAGATGGGAGGCCTTGGGGAGCCAGGCTGAGTGTTTGTCAAAGAGGCAGTCACCTTAGGGGCTGTGTTAGATCTGTGGCTATAAACATCAGGCCTTGGCTGGTCTGATGCTGTCTGCGAGTTCTAGAAGCAAAGGGAAGCAGAGTCCTAGAAGATGCCTGCTGGGAGGCCACAGAAAGGCACTTCAGAGCTGTGCTGTCCAGGGTGGTAGCCCCAGCCATGTGTGGCTATTGAAATTAATTAAAGTTAAGTAAAGTTTAAAATGTATTTCTTCAGTTGCACAAGCCATATTTCAAGTTCTCGGTAGCCACCTGCGGGTGGTGAAAAAGAAGAGAGTGGACAGCAGGGATTTAGAACAGTTCCTCCACTGGGGAAAGTTCTAGTGCACAGTGCTGGTTTTGACACTTAGCCTAGAGGTGAAGGCAGGGGGTGGGAAGTGACTGCTTTGTCCAGGCAGCAATGGGGGTGCAGCTCCCGAGCCTTCAGCCCACGCATGCTAGGTGCATGCTGGCTCTGGGCAGCATGTTCGTAGTAAAGGGTCCAGTGGGTCCCAGGGCTGCCGTGCAGGCCTCCCAGGTGGCCAGCAGGTCAGAAGTTCCACCCTGCTGCTCCTGACCATCCCTGCCCCTCTACCCAGGTGGCTCTCCTACCTCCTGCTCTTTATCCTGGACCTGGTCATCTGCCTCATTGCCTGCCTGGGACTGGCCAAGCGCTCCAAGTGTCTCCTGGCCTCGTGAGTATCCCTACCTGTGGACCTGGGACAAAGAGCTGGGCAGGATGCCATCATCAGAGAGAGACAAGGTCCTGGCCAGCTCCAGAGTGTGGGGAAAACAGCCAGGCTGCCTGAGGCCACCTTCTGCCCCATCCTCAGCACTCAGCAGAGGAGACAGACAGCAGCCACCAACTCACCATCTGGTCACCAAACGAGCAAGCATTAGGCTTTCCTCCTTCTCTGGGCCTGACTCTGTTGAGCAGCTAAGAGACATGGGCCCACGCATGAAAGCCTCTGGCCGTCTTGGCCACCATTGCCCCCTTAGCCTGTGCCCTCACGCCTGGGTCTCTTTAGCTCCAAGGACTTGGGCTCCACGATCCTTTCCTAGTAGTGAGCAGGGCCCACGGCAGGGCAGGGACTGAGGCTGCCTTTGGATCCATTGCAAGCATCTGGGGGGCAGGGTGGACGGGGTGATGGCTGAGAGGAAGGGGACCCCACCTGCCAACCTTGTCGCCTGCCTCTCTCCTAGGATGCTGTGCTGTGGGGCACTGAGCCTGCTCCTCAGCTGGGCGTCCCTGGCCGCTGATGCCGCTGCAGCAGTGGTGAGTTGGGGGAGGGGGTGGGTGGTGGGTGGTGGGTGGTCTGCCAGGACACTCTGGTGTATCTCCAAGCAGGGCCAGCTTCTGGTCCCAGCTCCTAACGTAGAATCCCAGGATCTCAGAACCAAAGGGACTTGTGCCGTCTGAACCGGCCCCTCTCGTTACAGATGGGGAAACAGGCCCAGAGAAAGGAAGGGGACTGCCCAGGGTCAGAGCCAGGATAAGACACTCATGCTTCATACTCAGAAGCCCCCGGCCGCCTAGGCATGCTTAGGCTTCTGCCTGCCTGGGCTTAGGCGTGCCTGGGTGACCAGGGGGCTTCTCTCTGGGTGTGAAGAACTGACCGGGTCTCCTGAGAGTGGGTAGGGGTCCGAGCCTCAGACCGGGAATCCCTCCTGCATCAGAAGCTGCTGCTTTGCCAGCTCCCCAGGCCCTGGGACTGTAGAATGTGGTGTCTGACTTGCCTTCCGTCCCAATGTCCCAGGACTCCTGCAGTCTGAAGCACATGTGCTGTATATTTCTGGATGTGATGCCTCAAAATGGTTTGAAAAAAAAAAAAAAAAAAAGGTGGGGGCTTCCTATGCAGGTCCACATGATCTTTAATGGACCTAACACTGGCGCTAAGCTGTGTGCAAGAGGCTGTTCATTCACTCAGCTGACGTTGTTTGCTGGGTGGCACTCGATGGTACAAGACACCTGGGGTTGCGGAAGCCAAGAGGACGTGATGTTTGCTGTTGACAAAGTTCCAGCCTTTGGAAGCAAGACTTGTAGGTAGATCACTGCAACCCCAGGCTTTGATACAGTGGAGGTGCAGTGTGTGTGTGTGTGTGTGTGTCTTTGTGTGTTTGTGTGTGTCTGTGTGTGTTCATGCACATGCATGTGATAGAAGAGAGCACAGTTTACCAGGGGAATTCAAGGAACCCCTCACTGATTCAAAGTCCACAGACTAACCCTGGGACATGCATCTGTTCTGCCATAGTGACCTGGGGCTTGATAGGATAAGATGGGGGTGCCTTGTACCAGAAGCTCCCTAACCACACTCACACCTTGTCCAGTGACTTGGGGGCTGGCCACTAGCTCTGGGCATGGACACAGTGCCCTCAGGGACTCTGGCACTGCCTGACTTAGCACTTTAAGCAGAGGCTTGTGCAGAAGGGAGAAGAGGGGGTATGTCCTGTCTTTGCTCCCCGCCACCCCAGTGCAGTGATCACGGACCAAGAACGGGTAGAGAAAAGGCCCAAGTCATGTTTGAAAACATGCAGGAGCTGGGACGGCTGTAAACAGTGCCATTGCTGGCCAGGGTGACGCACGCAGCTGCCTGGCCTGCAGCCTCTCCTCTGGGGCCAGGGGCGCACACAGGGCAGGGAACGCACGTCGAGCTCCTCCAGGGCCCCTCCTGCTTTCTGGGCAGCCTCTGCCTCCTGGAGGCAGTGGTAGCTTCCAGCTTGCCGCTGTGAGCTGCCCTGTGGTGGCCGTGCCTCCCGGCGGGGGCTCCTCCCTCTCACCCAGCTTCAGTGTTCACGAAAACTAGAGGCCATTTAATCTCCGAGCTGGGCGCCCTGGAATGCAGGGAGCTGGGGAGAAAGGCCATTTCCCTAATTCCTCTAGTCAGGCCCTTGTGTGCAAGAGGGGGAGCAGGCGGTGGAGCTGAATGGGCTTTTGACTGGCTGGAGATGCTGCTGCATTTTAATAGGAAGCTGTGTGTGGAGGAGCCAGGAGGGCGGGGAGGGCACCAGCTGTCCTGAGGTTATTGTGGAGAGCTTTTGTGTGGCCTCCCAATGCCACCCTGCTTCTGAGGCCTGTTTTGAGAGCCATGGGGCCAGAGGACTGACAAGGCCTCCCCTCCCCACCCCGGACCCCTACCACTCCCTGTCCCTGGAAAGGACTGCATGAGGACAGAGCACTGCCCTGGAGATCTGCTCTGGGTGAGGCAGGGAGAGGAGGGCCGGCAGGACTTGAGCAGCCGAGCTCCAAGCTTCCAGGCCCTGGGGCCACTGCTCGTGGTCAGCACTGCGAGTCAGGAGGTGTCTGGGGTGAGGGGCTAGAGCAGGCAGAGAGGCTGGGAAGCCCTGGAAGAAGGAACAGGGAGGAAATGGGTTCAGCTGTGAGGGAGGGAGGCAAGGGCTGTCACAAGTGCTTTGGCCGCCAAGCCCGGGGACAGATCACTTCTGGGGATTCCTCCAGCCAAGGGGCAGCCAGGCCTGCCCCTGAGTCAGAGGGTGGGAGTGTGGTCTCTGCAGCCACCCTGTCTGGGTCCACATCCTCCCTTCACCCCTTCCCAGCAGTGGAAACCCAGGAAAGCTCCTGAGGTTCTCTGTGCCTCAGTTTCCTCCTAGGTGAACACAGAGAATAACAGGACTTACCTCAAAGGGCTGTTGCTAGGGAAAGATGAGTGGGTTAATCCTGGGAGGCATACAGAAAATGTCCAATAAACAGTGACCACCACTGGCTTCCTGTGCATTCATCATCATCATGCTAGGGTCATGCGGGGCCCCTTCAGACCCACACCTCCATTCTCAGGAGCTGCCTGCAGGCTCAGCCATTGCCTGGGCTGGTTACTGGGCAACCTCTCCCACCTGCCCCAACTATGCTCAGTGACCACCTTCCTGTCCCCTCTCCTGCCATCCCTATCACCATGGCGTGAGTAATGCACACGTGTGTTAGTCCATTTTCATGCTGCCGATAAAGACATACCCAAGACTGGGCAATTTACAAAAGAAAGAGGTTTAATTGGACTCACAGTTCCACATGGCTGAGGAAGCCCCACAATCACGGTGGAAGGCAAGGAGGAGCAATTCACGTCTTACATGGATAGTAGTAGGCAAAGAGAGAGGACTTATTCAGGGAAACTCCTGTTTTTAAAACCATCAGATCTGTCAGATGTGGTGGCTCACACCTGTAATCCCAGCACTTTGGGAGGCTGAGGCAGGGGGATCACCTGAGGTATCAGGTCTTGTGAGACTTACTCATTATCACGAGAACAGCGTGAGAAAAACTTGCCCCCATGACTCAGTTACCTCCCACCAGGTCCCTCCCATAACACGTGGAAATTCAAGATGAGATTTGGGTGGGGACACAGCCAAACCATATCAACATGCACACACACAAGTGCATATGCGTCACACATGTACATGCACACGCACACAGGTGCTTGTCTTCATTAATAGGAGAGTTGACTCCTCGCTGAGTCCCACACCCCAAACCATCCTATGTACCTATCCCAGGAGATGGAGGCTCTAGGGTGGCCAAGGGGTGTGAAGAGCAGGCCTGGCCTGGGAGGGGAAGGAGGGAGGCAGGAAGACCACGTCACTGTGAAGCCTTGGACTGGGGCCTCCTGTTCGTCTCGTTTCTTGGTTCCCATAGTTCTTGGGGGTGACCCAAACTGAGATGGTGGCCTCGCTCTTCATTTTCCCAAGGCTTCCCCATCCTCCACTTGGGCTTGGCTGCACTCTCTGCCACTCCAGCCAGGGGGTGGGGGCACACCACCGGGCCTGCTGGCGCCACAGCTCTGATAGGTAATAATAAGCCAGGTTGATGTATTATGAATGCTAGTGGTTTGTGTATAAAGCATTTCTCCCAGGGTCTTAAGTGCGTGCGTGTGTGAGTGTGTGCATGTGCACGTGCCCGCGCACACATAGGGCTCTCAGGAAGGTCTGTATCTAGAGGGCTATGTTATTCCCCACCCTTGCTGTACACACATTTTCTAGACCGTAAGTGCTGTGTCGCACTAACCTCTAGGTGCTAGAACCCTGCACGGCACCAAGTAAGTAACCCACAAATGTCTATCAACTTAGCAAGTTAGTGAGTGATGCTCTATTGTGGACCCCTGAAGGAGGATGGGGCCATTGGCAGAGCAGGGCACTCAGAGGGGTCCCCTGCCCAGGGAGCATGCGCCAGAGGAGGGGGATGCCCCTAAGGAACAGGCCAGAGAACCTGAGCTCTCCCTGGCTGCTCTGGAAGGCAGAGGCCCCCCAATTTATCCAGTCCCTAGAGCACCCCAGGCCAGATCTGGGGTGCGCCTGGCTTGGAGGCCATGTCCTTGCTGCCACCTGTCCTGGGGCCTGGGGCCTGTGTCTGCTCCCACCCTGCCGCATGGGCCTTAGCAGTCACTTAGCCAGGCCGTGCTGTGGGGCCAGGTCCTTTAGCTCATAAGTGGCAGCCGCTTCTCAGCTCCATGCCCTTCCCACCCCTTGTCTTGGCAGGTGAGGACCGACTCCCAAGGCTTACAGATGCTTCAGCACCAACCTCATTCTTTAGAAAGAGTTTGGGGGATCCTTCATAGATTGACCACCCGTCCCTGTAGGACTTGATCACAGCAAGACAAAATGTAAAGCAGACATGAGCAGATGAAGCCATGGTGTAATGAACTCCCACACACACAGCCTGCAGCTGCCCTCGGGCCCAGGATGCTGGCCCCCAAGGGTCTGTCCCAGAAGAGGCATTCGGGAATAAGAGTAACAGCATGCTGTCTGCCCCAGTCACTTTTCTGAGCACTTTACATGCATTGGGTGAATAGCATTATCGTCTCCATGTCACAGATGAGGCAACCGGGGCACAGGAAGAATAAGTAACTTGTCCAAGGCAACAGAGCTAGGAAGGGGCAGAGCTAGGTTTGAACCGAGGAGCTGGCTCCAGACTGTCCTTTGCCACCTGGGAGGGAGCTCAAGGGGCTGGGGTGATGGGCTTCTGGCTCCTCCCAGGGCCCCGCTGTCCTGGTATCTGACTTTCCTCCACCCTGTCCCTCTCTCCCTCACTCAGGCCACCAGTGATTTCTGTGTGGCTCCTGACACCTTCATCCTGAACATCACGGAGGGCCAGATCAGCACAGGTAACACACTCTCAGGCCACTGCTGTGGATGCATGGCTGGCCGGACTGTGTGCCCCTACTTGCCTCTTTCAGCCCTGTAGCCATGCAACCCCTCCTCAACTCTGAACTTCAAGTCCAGCTCATGCTCTAGGCCATTTGCTAGAAACTGCCTTGGGAGCTCAGGGATGGGGAGGGAGGTCTGGCTTGGCCACCAAGGGTGATAGAGATCTCATCTGGTCATTTGTGAGCTGCCTAACGCCATGCCATTGCCCTGCAGAGGTGACTCGCTACTACCTGTATTGCAGCCAGAGTGGAAGCAGCCCCTTCCAGCAGGTACAGCCCCCCCAGGCCTGCCCTCACCCTGCCCACAGCTGCTCCCCCTTGACCCTAAGCCCCACCACTGGCCAGGATGGCGGAGGTGGCAGGGCCTTCCTTGCCTCACCCTGGTTCCCTCCTTAGCTGCTTCTGTGAGGGGGGGCGTGCTTTTGGTCATGGGTTCTAGATTGGTGGTTAACATGTATGCAGCTCAGTGGGGGAGCTGGTTCCCATGCAGATGCTGTGCAGGAGCTCTTGGGTGGGGCCGAGATTCTGTACTTCTCACAAGCTCCCAGGTGAGGCCAGGGCTGCTGGTCCAAAGACCACATCTGAGCTGCAAGCAGGGAGAAGACTGTGCAGCTCTCAAGAAGCCAGAGGAGTAGGGGGAGACTTCTGCAAGTGGAAGGGCCTGTGCAGCTGCAGCCAGGTGGGAGGGTGGGAGGGGCAGGAGCATAGGCCCCTCTGCCGCTGTGGGGCTCCTGGGAGATGGAGCCTCACGGTGGGGCTGTGTTTCTCCTGGCCCAGACCCTGACCACCTTCCAGCGTGCGCTCACCACCATGCAGATCCAGGTCGTGGGGCTGCTGCAGTTTGCCGTGCCCCTCTTCTCCACCGCAGAGGTAAGGCAGCTGTGCAGGAAGAAGGGAGCCCCAGATGAACCCTGACAGCCCTTTCCCCTGCCCCGGCCCCAGGGCCAGGCTGTGCACAGCTTGCTGCTGGCTCTACGCTCCCGCCCTCGTGACTCGGCTCCCTCCCTTGGCTCTAGAGGCCCCGAGCACAGCTGCTGTGGTGGTTTTCTCCACCAGCTCTCCTCCACAGCCCCTCAGCCTCCCTCCCTCTCTCTTCCCACTTCAGGAAGACCTGCTTGCAATCCAGCTCCTGCTGAGCTCTTCAGAGTCCAGCCTTCACCAGCTGACCGCCATGGTGGACTGCCGAGGGCTGCACAAGGTGCATGGGGACCCTGGGGGCACGTGGAGAGTGTGAGGGCACCCAGCAGGCCACACCTTCCAGAGAAAAGCCAGTAGAGGCCGAGGGGAGCGATGGCCTGGGCCCCCTTCAGGCCCAGGAATGGAACTGAAGCCAGATAATGGGAAGGGAGGGGGTGCCTGGCCTCTCTCCAGGGGCTGAGACAGGGAGACTCAGTACAAGGGACCAGGGGTTAGGGATGGGAGGGTTGGATGCGGTTGGCTCTGGGTCACTGGGGGACCCTGAACAATACAAGGGAGGCTGTTCCTCATTGTCCAGACTCCTGGCCATTTCGTCAACACATCTGTCTCCATGGGTTGCAAGTGGATGTCCCAATCCCATTGCCAGAGTCTTCTTTCCAGGAACTTGGAATATCAGACAGATAATGATGCAGGGAACACATGGGGAGCACGTGAGAGCCCCCCACCCCCAAGCAGTGAGCCAGTGTATGGCGACAGCTTTCACCTCCCAGATGGATTTAGTGCAGACAGTCTTTGTCATCATCATAGCTGTCAGCTCCATGCTTGGCCCTGTTCTGTGCATTTTATATCCAGTATGTCATTCAGTTCTCACAGTGAAACACATGTTATTTCCTAGGAAATTGGCTTACATGTGCATGTGTATGGATAGATGCATAGATATAGCTATCCGTGTGTGCACATGCGTGTGTGTGTGTGCGTGTGTGTGTCTGCAGTTGTGGGTGCACATATGTGGTGTGTGTATGTATGTGGTATGTGCATGCTTGTGCGCATGTGTGCTGTGCATGTGTGTGTGTATGTGCCTGTATGCATGTGGGGTGTGTGTGTGGTGTGTGCATGTATGTGGTGTGTGTGTGTTGTGCGCCCGTGTGTGTGCACATGTATGTGGTGTGTGTGGTGCATGTATGCATGTGGGCGGTGCATGTGTGTGTGGGGGGGTGTGTGTGTGTATCTATAAAGTGGCTTACTGAAGAGTCCTGAGTTGGCCCATCAGGGGCTTGGGTTTAGATCCTGGTAGTCTGACCTCCGAGCTAAGAACATGGAAGTCACCCATCTCCTCTCTTCTTCCCCTTCTACATCTAATCCCCAGCAAGTCTTGGCAGCTCTCTTCTCAGCTGTACCCTGAATCCATCCATTTCTCTTTCTCTTCATGGCTTCCACCATGATCCCGTCCTGCTCCTCCAGCAGACAGTGGCCTCTTCCTACTTTCTCTTGCCCCCTCACCACCCATGAGCTTTCACACATGCAGCCAGAGCAGTCCTTTTGCAAATTAGGTTGGATCACATCCCTTCCATTCCTACACCCTCCGATGTCTTTCTGATGCCTTTTAAAAGTCCGTACTCCTCTCCTGCATTGCAAGGCCCAGCATGACCCGGCCCCTGCTGACCTATGTTCTCTCTCTTTCCTGAACAGGCCAAGCCTGTCCCCTTTGCCCCCTCTTCTTAAGGTGTGCTGCTTCTTGCCATCCTGTCCTCGGCTTCAGTGCCCCCGTCTCTGGTTCCCCACCCTGCAACCTCCTCCACCCTGTTCAGAGCCAGCTTCTTAGTGCCTAGCGCACATAAGTGCTCAGCAAATGTTTCCAGAGTGAACCCAAGAAGCCCCATTGTGTTAGGCTCCAGAGTGCGGACTTTAATGGTGCTGCAAGGCGCTCGGGATGGGGAGCAGCCAGGAGACCCCAGGTCCAGGCTCGGGGGAAAGGGACTTCCAGAGGAGAGCATGGCCCCCAGGCTTTGCCCCTACTCCTTCACTAGCTGCATGTCCCTCCTCTTCCTCCAGGACTATCTGGACGCCCTTGCTGGCATCTGCTACGACGGCCTCCAGGGCTTGCTGTACCTTGGCCTCTTCTCCTTCCTGCCACCCTCGCCTTCTCCACCATGATCTGTGCGGGGCCAAGGGCCTGGAAGCACTTCACCACCAGGTGGGCTGCCTAGTAAGGAGGGGAGCCTCCCACAGCCTGGGGTTGTCCTGGGAGAGCAGCAGACAGGGGCCTCTGCTCTACGATTTAGCTGATAACCCAGGACTGAGGAGAGCAGCAGAGGGCCTGGGCATTCAGCCCAACAGGCTGGCTGACTTCTATAGAAGCTTCCCCAAGAGTCCACACAGACCCTCCAAAGGAGTTCGGTGGGGCCCAGAGCAGGAGCTGGGGCCCAGGGTGGTGATAGCCCTCAGGCCACAGTCTGGCCTCCCTTCTCTCTTCTCACCAGGACTTTGCGATCTGGAATGAGGAGAGTTCGTGGTGCTGGGAGGGGTGCCCCAGGAATACCAAGAAGGATACATGGGGTTACTGTTTTCAGGGAGCCTGCAGTCCCCTTGAGGAGATGGGCAGGGACAGATGGTGTGTAGGCACCTCGTCAGTGGATTAGGCAAGAGGACGCAGGGTAGGGAGGACCCACATGTGCACAGTCAGCGTGGTGGGGCACTTGGAAGAGCTGGTCGTGAAGCTGGGAATGGGCCAGAATGATCTGCAGGAGGCAGGCCGGGGGCCGCGTTTTAGAGGAGCCTCAAGGAGACACAGGTGGCCAGAGAGTCCTGGGAGGAAGGGCAGGGAAGCAGGACAGGCCCTGGCTGCCTTGGAGCCTCCCTCACCCTTCACAGCCGGCCATCTTCTACCCATTGTTCTAGAAACAGAGACTACGACGACATTGATGATGATGACCCCTTTAACCCCCAAGCCTGGCACCTGGCGGCCCACAATCCCCCAAGGGGACAGCTTCACAGCTTCTGCAGCTACAGCAGTGGCCTGGGCAGTCAGACCAGCCTGCAGCCCCCCGCCCAGACCATCTCCAACGCCCCTGTCTCCGAGTACATGTACGGCCTGCACACACACCCAGGCTGGGTAGCACTGCCCGGACAGCATGTTGGGTGGGGTCCACAGCGCCAGGTGGGAGGAGGAGGGCATCCAAGGCCACCCGTGGTCCCCACTACAGCCACGGGGTGCCTGGAGGAAAGGTTCCCAGGGAGCATCTGGTCACCCCTCCACATCCACATGTGCTGGGGGAAGAACCCACTGATGTCAGCAGCCTCTGCCACAAGCCTGTGGGACAGGTGCCAGGCCCGAGAAGCTGCATTTCTCCAGGCCACGCTGCTCCCAGCCTCCGTTGCCCATCAGCCACTTGTCCCTAGGCTTCCCAAGGTGCTCTTCTCCATATCTGCCCACTGCACCCCCTCCACTCTATCTGTGGTTCAGTTCCATCCCCCACCTCCCATGTGCTCACCCATGGGACCCTCCTGTAGAAATCTACACACACCCCCACTCCCACACCATCCCCTCCTGAGCTCTCCTCTCATCCCCGCAGGAACGAAGCCATGCTGTTTGGTAGGAACCCATGCTACGAGAACGTGCCACTCATCGGGAGAGCCTCCCCTCCGCCTACGGTAATTGGGGCTCTGGCCCTTCCTTGTTGGGGTAATACATAAAGACCAAACCTCCTGCCAACCCAGTGAATCCTGTCCACAAAGGCAGAAAAGAATGAAACTGTTCTGTTATTGAGTATGCACTAAACCAGACCGTCGCGGGTATCCCAGGCAGTCCGCTAAGGAGATTGCAAAGACACAAGAAATCTCACTCCTTCCCTTAGCCAGGCAGGAACAAGACGCAGCCCGCTGCATACCTGTCATCCAGCAAGAGGACTTGATGGCACCATTTGTCACAGTAGTCTACCTTAATCCACTTGCTAATTGGGGTGGCCATCCTGGTTAAGTAATTGCCTTTATTTTTGTATTTTTTCGAGATGGAATCTCGCTCTGTTGCCCAGGCTGGGGTGCAGTGGCTCAATATCGGCTTACTGCAACCCAGGTTTCAAGCAATTATCCTGCCTCAGCCTCCCAAGTAGGTGGGATTACAGGTGCGTGCCACAACGCCAGGCTAATTTTTGTATTTTTAGTAGAGATGGGGTTTCACCATGTTGGCCAGGCTGGTCTCGAACTTCTGACCTCAGGTGATCCACCCTCCTCGGCCTCCCAAGGTGCTGGGATTACAGACATGAGCCACTGCACCCAGCCAGCTAATTGCCTTTATCCAGAGGAAAAATAAAACTATTTCCGTGACAATCAGGTAGCTACAACTTGGAGCCAGGCCCCTAAGTGAACTGTCACTGAGAAGGAGATGCGGTGCTGTCTTCCTGATGTTTGTACTTTCAAGAGTTGGCTCCCAGACCTGAAGAAACCATCCCTGGATTGTAACACCGGCAAGGGCCATATTCAGCCTTTAAGAAGGTTTGCAGACATCTCAAAAGACAGAAATTATTTACAGTGATAAGTTTTCTAAAGGAAATACTGCAAGAAGAGAGGGGGTCTCTTTCCCTTTTTGCGCCAGAGAAAATTAAGGACATTTTTTTCTTTTTAGATTTCTGTTTACCTTAATCCTTGGTCTCTCTTGGGCTGGAGGGTGTGTTGGCTGTGGTGGCGGGTCTGGAGGGCCGAACCCGAACACAGCCTTCCTCAATCCGTCTCAGCTCCTCATGTCCGTAGGACTGTGCCCGAGTGGGGCCTGTGCCTCTTGTCCACCCCACTACCTCCAGCCAGGGTACCTCAGATGCAGCCTCAGGGGAGTAGCTTAGGGTGGGAGGTTGAGAAGAAAAGACCATGCTGTCTCATCCCAGAGAAGTATCCAAAGGACACAGAAATACTGGCTGAGACAAAGAGAGCTGCAAACAGACAGTGAAGTGACCACCAAGGTTCAAGGACACAGACTCCAGTGCCAAAGGCCTGGGTTCAAATCCCAGCTCATCGCTTATGGCCTCTGTGACTTTGGACAAGCACTTTGCTGCTCTGCGTCAGTTTCCCCATCTATAGAATGGGTATGGGAATACTAGCAAATTCCTCCTTGGTGGTGTGTGCATTAGGAAAATTGATTGTTATCAGAGCATACCTGTGAAGCATCCAGTGAGTGCTGTAGGACAGTGAGCTGTTATTTGTGATTTTCTTCCACCCCACCTTCTCCACAGAGCTGTGGCATTTATTAATTTTATTTTTTTATTTTTTTGAGATGGAGTCTTCTCTGCCCAGGCTGGAGTGCAGTGATGTCATCTCAGCTCACTACAACCTCCACCTCCCAGGTTCAAGTGATTCTCCTACCTCAGCCTCCCTACTAGCTGGGATTACAGGCATGCACCACCACACCTGGCTAATTTTTGTATTTTTAGCAGAGACAGGGTTTCACCAGGCTGGTCGTGAACTCCTGACCTGAGGTGATCCACCCATCTTGGCCTCCCAAAGTGCTGGGATTACAGGCGTGAGCCACCACGCCCGGCCAGAGCTGTGGCATTTATAAGAAAGGACAAGGGGAATCAAAGGCCAGAAGTCTGCCACGGGGTGGGCAGAAGGGTCCTGGAGCCAGGCGTCTCCCTTCATTGGGCCGGGCGAGGCATTTCACTGCCCCGATCCAGATAGTTTGGAAGGGGACATCCAACAGGAAAGCAGAAGCACTGGGGCCCGAATACCTGGGACCAGCGTGATAGACCTGGGTCCTGAGAACCCAGGAAGTGCACGCACAGGCACCCAGGGAGTCAGCTTCCCGGTCATGGCGCTTAGTGAAAATCATAGTGTCAGACCCGAGAAAAGAGCAAGTGGGACCCAGTCCCTGTCTTCAGGAAGTTCCAGTCTATAGAAGGGGCACTCAAGAAGGCTGCCTGTAGAAAGTGCTACAAGGTTCTTTGGGACCAGAAAGAAGGAGCTGTCTTTGCTGCTGCTCTAGGGGATTCCAGAAGGTTCTATTTAATAGGTGGCATTTGAGCCACAGTGTAGAGCAGGGGCTCACCCAGGGGCAGTTTTCCCCCCTGGGGACATTTGGCAATGTCTGGAGGCATTTTCATTACCACACTTGGAGGCTGGGGATGGGGGCTGGATGCTGTTGACATCTAGTGGGTGGAGCCCCCACCACAAAGCATGGTGCAGCCCCAAATGTCCGTAGGTTATGGGGCCTGTCCTCTGCGTGTGGGATATTTAGCAGCATCCCCGGCCTCTACCTGCTAGCAAGCCTGCTGGAACCAATCGCCCTGTCATTCATTTCTGTGCCACCACCTTGGTGCTTTTGCCTGGAGCACTTCACCTGCTGTCCCATCCCGCAGCTTTACAAACACAAGCCCCAGCCTCCTGTTGTTCTTTCTTCCTGGCGTCCTTGGGAGTGGGCTGGTTGAACCTGTATTCAAAGTCAGCACCATTTATTATTTATGTTTATTTTTTTGAGACAGAGTATCACTCTGTCACCTAGGCTGGAGTACAGTGGCGCAATCTCAGCTCACTGCATCCTCCACCTCCTGAGTTAAAGCAATTCTCATGCCTCAGCCTCCCAAGTACCTGGGACTACAGGCACGTGCCATCATGCCCGGCTAATCTTTGCATTTTTAGTAGAGATGGGTTTTCGCCATGCTGGCCAGGCTACTCTCAAACTCCTGGCCTCAAGTGATCCACCTGCCTTGGCCTCCCAAAGTGCTGGGGTTACAGGCATGAGCCACCATGCCCAGCCTAAAACTCAGCACCTTTTAAATGCTAGCTTAGCTTCTCACTAATCAGAAGCCTCCCGGGTTACTTTTTCCAACCACCAGCTGCTGTGGCCCCAGGAATGCAGACTGACTTTAATATTAATCTAAGCACAACGTAATAAGGGGAAATCTGCTGTGAAAAAAGAATGACTCTATGCATTGTGATGCCAAATAAAAATGATTTTCAGATTACCTTCTGTTTGAAAGATCCAGGCCACTCGTCCTGCCATTAGCAGAGATAATCAGCAACTGACCTTATTTCCAAGGCTCAAGGACAGAAAACACTTCCTCCCTAGATTTAAGACCTGCCCAGAAACACTTATTGCTTTGGCCAAGTTGACTGCCCAGTCCCACCTAGCCCAGCCTGCCCTGGGAAGACCCTTCCACCTCCATGCCCAGTAAGGGACCTAGAGAGACATCTAATGATGCTGCAGACCAAGGAACCCCACAGCGTGGAGGGTGTGGGTGTCTGCCCCAGTAAAGACAGCACAGCTGGCTGTGCCCCACCCTCCCCGGGTTGCCTGCTCTAAACACTCCTTAGCACTGAGCAAGTTCGAGAGGTGGATAAACTCCTCCCTCTGCTGAGCGCCCTCTCTGGGACAGTGAGGGGACCTCACTGGGTGGGTGATGTCACACCTGGTGATCGGGATATACAGCCTGTCCCTTGCTGGAAATGTTTCTTCCTCCAGTTCTGCCTTCAAGGAATAATCTCTCCTATCCTTTTAGGCACTGTTTCCTGGACTTGATGAACAAAAATGACCCAGGGCAATTAAAATGGAGTGAAGAAAAATGACCCAGGGCAGTTAAAAATACTGACGTTGAGACTTCAGACTCATAGAAACAATATCTTGGGGAAGGAGCCTGGGAGATTCTAAGTTTAACAAACTTATTATCATTCAAGTTGGGAAATACTGCTTTAAGAAGGAGGGTCTTGGCCAGCGCAGTGGCTCATGCCTATAAGTAATCCAGCACTTTGGGAAGCCAAGGCAGGTGGGTCACTTGAGGCCAGGAGCTCGAGACCAGCCTGGTCAACATGGTGAAACCCCGTCTCTACTAAAAATACAAAAGTTAGCTGGGCGTGCTGATGGGTGCCTGTAATCGCACCTACTCGGGAGGCTGAGGCAGGAGAATCACTTGAACCCAGGAGGCGGAGGTTGTAGTGAGCTGAGATTGCACCACTGCACTCCAGCATGGGTGACAGAGTGAGATTCTGTCTCAAAGAAAATAAAAAAGAAGAAGGAGGGTCTCATACTTGCATATGCCTCAGAATCACCTGAGGGACCCACCCTGTTTCTGATTCAGAAAATCTGAGTTGGAGCCTGGAGATGTGCTTTTTTTTTTTTTTTTTTTTTTTTTGGAGACGGAGTTTCACTCTTGTTGCCCAGGCTGGAGTGCAGTGGCATGATCTCGGCTCACTGCAACCTCCGCTCCCCAGGATCAAGCGATTCTCCTGTCTCAGCCTCCCGAGTAGCTGAGATTACAGGCCCCCACTACCACGCCCAGCTGATTTTTTGTATTTTTAGTAGAGACGGGGTTTCACCATGTTGGCCAGGCTGGTCTCAAACTCCTGACCTCAGGTGATCCACCTGCCTCGGTCTCCCAAAGTGCTGGGATTACAGGTGTGAGCCACCGCACCCGGCCGGAGATGTGCATATCTGACATATTCCTAGGTAAAGCTGATGCTGCTGCCCTGGAAACTGCGCTTGGAGAACCACTGCTCTGAGGCCGGCTTCTTCAGCCTCAGAGCTATTGATGGGCAGGGTCATTCTCGGTGGGGGGTTCCTGTACATTGTAGAATGTCTAGCAGCATCCCTGGCCTCTACTTGCTACATGCCAGTGGCACCCCAGTCCCCAGTTGTGACAACCAGAATATCTCCAGACATTGCCTAATTCCCCTGGGAGGCAAAAACACCCCTGGTTGAGACCCACTGGGTCGAAGAGCCTCATGCTCCCTCCTCCCCAACACCAGCCCAAGTGGAAGCATTCCATTCCCCTGATGTGAATGGACTGGACCCCTGAAACTTCCCTGGGTCGGGAGAGTGGCAGCTTCTGGAAGCTTGTTAGAAGTGCAGAATCTCAGGTCCTGTGGACAAGATCTCCAGGTAGCCTGTGTGCAGGGTATAGAGTGAAAGGCCCTCTCCACTGCCAAGGACAAGTAACTAAGGTCTGTCAAGCACCTACTCTGTCCCGGGTCACTGCTTCTCCAACTTGAATGCACACTGGAATTGCCTAAAGAGCTCTAAAAACACTGATAGCTCTTTAAAATGCTTAGTTTTATGTTATGTGTGTGATTTTTTTTTTTTTTTAAAGAGACAGGGTCTTGCTCCGTTGCCCAGGGTGAAGTGCGGTGGTGTGATCTTAGCTTGCTGCAACCTCCATCTCTTGGGCTCAAGTACCTTCTCCTCCTGCCTCAGCCTCCCAAGTAGCTGAGACTACAGCTGCATGCCACCATGCCCAGCTAATTTTTTGTTTTTATGGTAGAGACAGGATTTTGCCATTTTGCCCAGGCTGGTCTCAAACTCCTGGGCTCAAACGATCCTCCTGCCTCTGTCTCCTAAAGTGCTGGGATTACAGGTATGGGTCACCACCGTTATGTGCATTTTGCATCAACAAGAATATACATATTTATATACTGGCGGGTGTGGCCTGGGCATCGGGATGTTTTTAGGCTCCCCAGGTGTTTCTGGCGAGCAGCCCCGTTTGAGAGCAGCTGTGTTAAGGCTCTTCCTGCTCCGTATCATTTCGCCCTTTCAAGAGCTGGGTGCTCTTATGTCCATTTTGCAGGTAGGGAAACTGAGGCTAGAAAAGGCTGGAGAACCTAAGCCAAGGTCACGGGGTAAGATGCACAGCTGGGACTTGAACCTGCTTCTCTGAGTCTCTGGGCCTCTGCCCCCAGCCTGCTGGCTGCTGACTTCTCCTCCGTGTGCTGGTGGACCCTGACGCTGCCCCCAGTGTGAGGGGACAGGCTGGGTGCTGGGGGTGTGTGCTGGGGCAGAGTGGACATTGGAGGACAGCTGGTCTGTATGTGCATTTTTTATTTGAGGCTGGGAGCCAGAAGTCCTGATGGATGCGGGGTGGAGGCACGGCCGGGTTTCCCTCATTCCCTAAGACACCCGGCCCAGTTCCACTCTGAGAAGTCCCCGGCATCTTTGCTGGTGCAGTGCTTGGCTGACCCAGCTCTGACCATCCCCTCTCTTCTCTCTTGGCAGTACTCTCCCAGCATGAGAGCCACCTACCTGTCCGTGGCGGATGAGCACCTGAGGCATTACGGGAATCAGTTTCCAGCCTAACAGACTTTCGGGGGTTCCTGCCTCCTTTTTCCGTTTTGGTTTTAATTAGTGCAAATACAAGCTGCATTTCTTTAATAGAAACCAAAGGCATCTGGAGCCTGAGAGGCCTCCTGCTGTGGCAGAGGAGCAGCTGGGATCCCCGACCAAAGCCCCAGAAGGGTCAGAAGACTCACCACGTGGGCCAGCCTCTCTCTTCTGCTCCACACCAGAAATGCCCCCAGGTGCTTGGCTGCCTCAGAGGTACCATCCCTGAGCTGGCTGCCTGGCCCTGCTCACCCCTACGCCTCGCTCTTGCCAGGAGGGGAGTGGCAGTGAGGAGAGGGCCAGGTCAGGCGCCACCATCAGAGAGCTGTGTGTTCTCTCTGGTCTCAGAACCATGACTCTGCCTCTTGTCAGCCCTGCCAAGAGCCCAGACAACCCCTCTCGGAGTCACCTCTGTCCTCTGTTCGCTGCAGGTAACATGAGAAGGGCTGATCAGGAGATGCTCTTTAAGAAGGTCGCGCCCCTGATGACACCAGAACAGCCCAAATCACAGTTCCCAGGGCCAGACAGGCTCCTCCTGGACCACAGAGGGGAGGCGTCAGGAGAGCTCTGCAGTGGGGGGCTAGTGGCTCCGGGGCTGGGGGATCACAGCCTGGTGAACCCCAGTGGGAACAGAGGTGAAAGCCTGCCGCATTCCACCTGTCTCCCTAACCCTCCATTGCCTTGCCTCTATTCCAGAATCAATGCTGCAGATGTGTTAGCTGCAGATAGGCACGGTCTCAGGTATGAACAGACACTTTGAAACGACTTTAGGTCTTTCTTTTCTCCAGTGTTTTAAACACGTTGATTATCCAAAGAATTGAAACTCCTAGCACATCCAGTTTTTACAACAGATTTGCAGCTCATTCCTTACCCTGGTTAGGTCACTACTTTTGCAGATTTTACTGGCACTGATCTGGAGATCTACAGATCTGGAGGAGACAGGGAGGAGTCGATTCTTAAATAAGGATCAGTGAGGCATCCTGTCCCAAGCTACTGTTTGGTGGGGATCTGGGTTCATCTCACCCACAGAGAGAGGATCTTTAAGAGGAGAAAAAAGCCAAGAGGAAAAGCCAGAGTTCCCTGTTCTAGGGGACTAGCCAAATGCTGTCCCTTCCCTGTTGTCTCCAAGTAAGTTTGCCAGAAAAGGTTTTAGCAAAGTGGTACAACTGTCTTTATGGGAGGATACGCCTCTGCCCTGCCCCACCCCCACCACCTGTTCCTACCCAGTGTCCTGGGCCCCTGGCCTGCCAGGCCACAGGAGCTTATTGGCCAGGAGGGAATAATGTCCCCTAATACTGCCTGTTGAGGGACTAGAGTTGGGGTCTTTGGTGCTTCCAACCTCCTGCCAACCTGGAGTTCACAACACCAGAGCCCCACGGCCTCGCACACTGAAGCAGGGGAGTGGGGTGACTCGGTGCTTCTGTTTTGGAAGAACCACCTGTCATCAAAACATGGACAAAGCAGGGTGTTCTCAGCTCCCAGCGAAGCCCCCACAACGGAATGGGGCCGCAGGGCAGCCGGGACACCCTGTCTCACCTACATTAACCCATGCATACTGTATACCATAAACTCACTTCGGTATGTCCGCGTCACATGCAGAGAGGAGCTCTGTGACATCAAAGTGTTGCTTCTTAAAGTTTCATTATTGGCAACTAGAGGGTTGTTTTTAATGCATGGAAACTAAACAGATTCCTCGGGGAGTTCCTGAAGGAACCAGGTGGGCAAACCTTTGCTTATATACGTGCGGCCTCACCTGGAAGAGAAATAAACCACTTGTACTAAAATGTGCGTTCCGTCTCTGACTTCCTCAGCTGCAGGGAATAATGAGGGTATTGAAAGATGGAGCGGTCCCCTCCAGCAGGGTCATGTGGTGGGAGGCTTAGAAGCAGATTCCAGTCGCGATTTCCGTGCCAGGACTGAAAGAGGGGCTTGAACGAATGTCATGGGGCTCTCGCATGGCTTCCAGCTGCTCTTACAGGACCAGGGACAGGACTTATTTCTGCCCTGATCTTTCTCCAGAACTTCCCCTAAAGGTCACTGTTTTTTTTGTTCGTTTTGTTTTGAGAGGGAGTCTCACTCCGTCACCCAGGCTGGAGTGCAGCAGCGTCATCTCGGCTCACTGCAACCTCCACCTTTGGGGTTCAAGAGATTCTCCTGCCTCAGCCTCCCAAGGAGCTTGGATTACAGGTGCGTGACACCACACCCAGGTAATTGTTGTATTTTTAGTAGAGGCGATGTTTCACCATATTGGCCAGGCTGATCTCAAACTTGACCTAGGGTGATCCGCCTGCCTCGGCCTCCCAAAGTGCTGGCATTACAGGCGTGAGCCACCTCACTCGGCCGGTAACTGCATCTCAGTACCCAAATGAGATTGGCTTTGGGGGCCTCCATTGTCTCGGAGCTGGAGTGGGACCTGACTTGTTGGGCGGCCCTGCACGAACTAGGAAGGAAGCCTTGGGAATGCACAAGCCGGAGTGTGGTCTGATCACTATGCATGTCATCTCCCTTTCCCGTCTCAGCTGCATTAGTCTCTCCCACAAGGGAAAGGAGTGGGGTGGGGAAGTGGGTTCTGGGCCCCTGTTTTGCCTGCCAGCCTGCAGGCAGGCCCACCTTGACCCTCCTAAACATCCTCTGAACAGCCATCCTCTGAACAGCAACCTGACTGCAGACCCAGAACAGCCAGCTTAGCAGGAGGAACTGGAGCTTAACCTGCTCCTGGAGAGAGACAGCAGCAAACTCCACCAGACCCCTTTTGCCTGGAACAGTGGGTGGAGCTTTCACCACGAGCGTCCCAGGCTGTCATTTGGAGCCCACAACTTACCCACGGGGAGCAGCCAACAGAGTGGTTTCTTCTCCAAAGCTAATTCATCTCCAACGAGCTTTCTCCCCCTCCAAAGCTGTACAGTCTTAAATTTAGGAGCAGCAGGGGTGTTGCCACAGTCTCTTAACTCCCCACATTGCAGATCAGTCAAGAAGCCTGGTGTGTCTGTTGACAGATATACCCATATGGAAAATTTACTTTCCTTTCTTCCCCTTTTCATTCATTTAAAAATGGATTGCCACCAGGCATTCTGGCTCATGTAACTCAGCACTTTGGGGGTCCACGGTGGGGGTCAAAGGCGGGAAGATCTCTTGAACCCAGGAGTTCAAGACCAGCTTGGGCAATATAGTGAGACCCCATCTTTAAAAATAAATACTGCAGGGCGCAGGGGCTCATGCCTGTAATCCCAGCACTTTGGGAGGCTGAGACGGGTGGATCATTTGAGGTCAGGAGGTCAAGACCAGCCTGGCCAACATGGCGAAACCCCCATCGCTACTAAAAATACAAAAATTAGCCAGGTGGTAGTGGTGCACACCTGTAATCCCAGCTACTTGGGAGGCTGGAGATAGGAGAATCACTTGAGCCTATGAGGTGGAAGTTGCAGTGAGCCGAGATTGTGCCACCACACTCCAGTCTGGGTGACAGTGAGACCCTGTCTCAAAAAATAAATAAATAAATAAATAAATAAATAAATAAATAATGGATTGATTGCTTAACACAGGAGCCAATAAACTAGAGCCAGTGAGCCCAGCTGGCCAGCTGCCTTGGAAGGCCTGTGGGTATAAAATAGTTTTTATGTTTTTAAATGGTTAACAAAAAAATCAGACATTTGCAACTATTTTTTGGTTTTTGTTTTTTTTTTTTCTTCAAGTCTTTTATTTTTTTGAGTTATTAAAAAAAAACAACATAAAACACAACCAAAAGAACTGACGAGAGGAAGATAAAGCCTCGGGATCAGCCAGAGACTGAGCAGCATATGGGATGAGGCACAGGTCAGGCCTAGCTGGGTCTGTGGAGCAAGGTGGTGGGAAGTCCTGAGGCCTTTAGGCCTGTGGGGTCTGAGGAAGGAGAGGAGGTCACTTAAAAAAATACATACACTGTACATATCTATACCAAGCTTCCCATGTTGGGGGAGTGGGGTGAGGTCATGGGAGCTGATCCACTTTCTCCTCGGACCAGACTCCCCACAGGCTCAATGGCTTGGCCAGCACAGGGACCCTTGCAGCTGGCTGTCATCTTCTGTGGAGCGAGGGAAGGTAACAGTTCCCACCCATGGTGGGCAGAGGTCAGCAGAGGTCAGAGGCATGGAGATGGCCACTGCTCAGCTAGGAAATCCCTGTGCCTGGTGCTGGTGCCCGTCATACAGTCTGCTTTGCTGTCTTCTTTCTACCTTTTCCTTCTTTTTCTTCTGGGAAGGTGACTCAGGGTCTTTGGTTGAGGTCTTTTTTTGAGACAGTGACTTGCTCCATCACCCAGGCTGGAGTGTAGTGGCACAATCTTGGCTCACTGCAACCTCTGCCTCTGAAGTTCAAGCAATTCTCATGCCTCAGCCTCCCAAGTAACTGGGATTACAGGCGTGCACCACTACGTCTGGCTAATTTTTGTATTTTTTTTGTAGAGATGGGGTTTCACCATGTTGCCCGGCTGGGTCTTGAATTCCTGGACTCAAGCGATCTGCCTCAGCCTCCCAAATGTTCAGATTACAGTCATGAGCCACCATACGCGGCCCATCATCATCTTTTCTGATTACAAAAGAATGTGTGTGGTGCAAACATTTCAAACTTTACAAAAATGTGTGAGAAAGTGAAAATCCCCCATAATCCATCAACCCAGAGCAAAATACCAGGACCAGTTTGGTTCATATTCTCCAGGTTTTGTCCTAATGTATGTGCAGAATATAGTCACACTATACATATTGTTCTGTGATTGCTTTTTCTACCTTGTGCTTTATCTTGGACATCTTCCTGTCATTCTTTAGAACTTTGCCCCACTTGTGGGCCAGGTACAGTGGCTCATATCTATAATCCCAGCACTTTGGGAAGCCGAGACCAGCCTGGGCAACATAGTGAGACCCCATCTCTAAAAAAAAAAAATACAATAATTACCGAGGCGTAGTGGTGTGCACCTGTGTGTGGTCCCAGCTACACGGGAGGCTGAGGTGAGAGGATCTACAGTGAGCTGTGATCGTGCCACTGCACTCTGGCCTGGTGACAGCAAGGGCCCTTTCTCAAAAAATAAAAATAAAAGAAGTAAAGCAATGGGCTCATGCCCCTGGACGCCAATGGTTTCCCCACATACCCATCACGCAAAAGCAGCTGGTCTGACAGAACAACAACAAAAATATGTTCCACTTTCAACCACCAATGCAGGAGTACAGAGAAGAGTGGAAACTATGTCAGCACCAGAATCCCATTGAGAAAAAACACTCTGGCTGGGCATGGTGGCTCTCACCTGTAACTACAGCACTCTGGGAGGCTGAGGCAGGCAGATCACCTGAGGTCAAGAGTTCGAGACCACCCTGGCTAACATGGTGAAACCCCGCCTCTACTAAAAATACAAAAATTAGCTGGGCTTGGTGGCAGTGAGAGGTGAAGCCAGCTGGACTTCCTGGGTCGAGTGGGGACTTGGAGAACTTTTCTGTCTTACAAGAGGATTGTAAAATGCACCAATCAGCACTCTGCAGCTAGGATTGTAAAACGTACCAATCAGTGTTCTGTAGCTAGCAAGGGGATTGTAAAATGCACCAATTGGCACGCTGTAAAAATGCACCGGTCAGCACTCTGTAAAACGCACCAATCAGCAGGAATCTAAAAGTAGCGAATCTCAGGGAGGATTGAAAAAAGGGCACTCTGATAGGACAAAAATGGAACATGGGAGGGGACAAATAAGGGAATAAAAGTTGGCCACCCCGCAGCCAGCAGTGGCAACTCACTTGGGTCCCCTTCAACACTGTGGAAGCTTTGTTCTTTCTCACTGCACAATAAATCTTGCTGCTGCTGACTCTGGTTCTGTGCCATCTTTAAGAGCTGTAACACTTACCACGAAGGTCCGCCACTGCACTCTAACCTGGGCGACTGAGCAAGACTCCATCTCAAAAAAAAAAAAAAAAAAAGGAGAGAGAAAAAACACTCTTCCCGCCTGCCAACGATTTGTTGATTTGATGGGTGCTTTCTGCAAGCACAATGCAAACACCTTCCTGAGGCTCACACCCACAAAGCAGCACTCATGTCTGTCTTTGAACAGGTGAATGCAAGTCAGCGCCCATGGCCATGGTAGTGGTACACAAGTGTGTCACCCTGTTTCATAGGAATCTGACAAGAGCTGTTAAGTCCTAGGTGATCAGGTAGACAAATGGGTGCTAGTAACCCATCAAACACCGGGGAGGTGCTAATGGGGAGAAGAGGACTTCATTGCTGATAGGTTTGAAGGGTTTTTGCAACATCTGAGGGCAACATCAGGCAGGCAACTCAAAGTCTGGACTGATGAGGCCTGGATCTGGGAGACAACACATAGATGCCGTCACTAATGCTAAGGAGAGAGTGGAAGAGCCCAGGAAGAGTGGGCAGAATCCAGCATGGGACCCCAACATTTGAGGAGCAGGCTGGGTGCGGTGGCTGAGCCTATAACCCCAGCACTTTGGGAGGCTGAGGCCAACCGGGCCAACATGGTGAAATTGGAGACCAGCTGGGCCAACATGGCAAAACTCCATGTCTACTAAAAATATATATATAAAAATTAGCCGGACGTGGCGGCACATGCCTGTAGTCTCAGCTACTTGGCAGGCTGAGGCACGAGAATCACTTGAACCCGGGAGGTCGAGGTTGCAGTGAGCCAAGATCACACCACTGCACTTCAGCCTGGGCAACAGAGCCAGACGCCGTCTAAAAAAAAAAAAAAAAAAAAAAAAAAAAAAAAATTAAGGCACAGGCAGAAGAAAGAGCTGAGAAAGAATAAAGAAGCAGGAAGGAAACCGGAGAGCTGGCATAGGGGAAGCAATGAGGGGAGGCCTCGCGGAGGGGCACGGGGTGGTCCACACCGACAAACCACCCCAGGTAGAACAAGGGCTAGAGAGCACAAGCGACGGGGCAAAAGGTCTTAGTCTTCGCCTGGCTCTCAAGGGAGGGGTTCCTCCTCCTATGGGGGAGGGAAAGAAGAGCTGACCATGGAGAAATGTTTGAAGTTTGTGGTTGACAGCCTGGCACAGCCTCTTCCAGGACTCCCTCAAACTCCGGATGCCCTGTGGTGACCCAGAGCCCCACACCCTGACTCCACAGTCTCCCGGGTCTCAGCCAGAGTGGGAGGAGAGCAATCTGATTCCACCTCTGCTGCAATTCCTGGCAGTTGCCCCATCCCTCTCCAGCCTTCCCATCTCCACCGTTCCCAGCAGATGTGCTGTGCACTGGGAGCTTTTCAGGCAAAATAGAGGCGCCTTGTCAGAGAAGCAGAAGGTGCTAGCCACCCAGGGCTTACAAGGATGTGGGGTCTTCCCAAAATGCCTTAAAAGAGGCGGGCGGATCACGAGGTCAGGAGATCGAGACCACGGTGAAACCCCGTCTCTACTAAAAATACAAAAAAATTAGCCGGGCGTGGTGGCGGGCGCCTGTAGTCCCAGCTACTCGGAGAGGCTGAGGCGGGAGAATGGCGTGAACCCAGGAGGCGGAGCTTGCAGTGAGCCAAGACTGCGCCACTGCACTCCAGCCTGGACGACAGAGCGAGACTCCGTCTCAAAAAAAAAAAAAAAAAAAAAAAGAGTTTCTGGCCAAGCACAGTGGCTCATGCCTGTAACCCTAGCACTTTGGGGGACCAAGGAAGGAGAATCACTTGAGCCCAGGAATTTGGGACAAGCCTGGGAAACATGGTGAAACCCTGTCTCTACTAAAGATACAAAAATTAGCTGAGCATGGTGGTATGCACCTGTGGTCCTGGCTACTCAGGAGGCTGAGGTGGGAGGATCGATTGAGCTAGGAGTTCGAGGCTGCAGTGATTGCACCACTGCACTCCAGCCTGAGGCACCGAGTGAGATTGTCTCAAAAAATAAATAAAATATTAAAGAAAAAAAGGGGGTCGGGTCTGGTGGCTCAAGCCTGTAATCCCAGCACTTTGGGAGGCCGAGGCAGGTGAATCACTTGAGGCCAGGAGTTTGAGACCAGCCTGGCCAATATGGTGAAACACCATCTTTACTAAAAATACAAAAATAAGCCGAGCATGATGGCGGGCATCTGTAGTCCCAGCTCTGTAGGAGGCTGAGGCATGAGAATTGCTTGAACCTGGGAAGTGGAGGTTGTAGGAAGCCAAGGTCATACCACTGCACTCCAGCCTAGGGACAGAGAGAAACTTTGTCTCAAAAAAAAAAAAAAAAAAAAGTTTCAACTTTCCAAAGCCTCCTTTTCCAGTTGACCCCAGAAATGCACTCAGATATGGCTCCTGCTCTGTCTTCCACTCTTCTATTTTGCTTTCTTGGGACATGGACTATGAATGACTTTTTTTCATTCTGGGGCCCCCTATTTCCCAAGAAAAGCCACACCTGCATGAGTGAAGCGTGTCCCTTGGCAAGAACAGCTGCCTCTGGTTAGTCAAATAGTTAGTCAAATACTGCTCAGGGCTTTAGAAAAAGAGAGGGCAAGAGGCCTTGAGGAGGGCTCAGCAGGACTGACCCTAGGACTACAGTTCCAGAAAGAATACAAGGGAGCTTGGGCATGGTGCCTTATGTCTGTAATCCAGCACTTTGGGAGGCTGAGGCAGGTGGATCACCTGAGGTCAGGAGTTCAAGACCAGCCTGGCCAACATGGCGAAACCCCGTCTCTACTAAAAAATACAAAAATTAGCTGGGCATGGTGGCGCATGCCTGTAATCCCAGCTACTTGGGAGGCTGAGGCAGGAGAATCACTAGAACCAGGGAGGCGGAGGTTGCAGTGAGCCGAGTTCATGCCAGTGCGCTCCAGCCTGGGCAAAAGAGCGAAACTCCGTCTCAAAACAACAACAACAAAAAGAATGCAAGGGAGCCTTGCCCTGGGGTGGCAGAATGGCAGAGAGAGATCTGGTCTGCATTAGCAAAAGTGCAACTAGTGTTACTTAACTGCTAGCAACATGAGGGCTTGGTGGGCTTGCCATTGATGTGATGAATTCCATCCTGGGAAGCTTTTACAAACCAGGCCCTCCCACAAGCACTGTGACTATGAAGATGAATAGATTGAGGTCTCCACTTTCTAGCACTCACAGTCCTGGAAGGAAGCTGGCGAGGCAGTCAGACGCTTTGGTAAGGGGGTGCCGCAGCAGTGAGCCGGCAGAACGTGCTGCCTGCACCTCACTCCTGCAAACCACGTGCAGCTTGTTTTCAACATTGGTGGGAAGAGCAGATGGTTCCTACCAAATGTTATTGTATTGCACATTATGAGCCAAGCAAAGTTAAGTCTAGAAAAGTGACTAATGAATCTCTCATGCAGGATTCCAAATAATTTATCTAGATACTCTGCCTTCAAGAAGGTAGCACAAGGCTGGGTGTGGTGGCTCATATCTGTAATACCAGCACTTTGGGAGGCCAAGGTGGGTGAATCGCTTGAGCTCAGGAGTTTAAGACCAGCCTGAGCAACATGGCAAGACCCTGTCTCTACAAAAAGTACAAAAAAATAGCCAGGTGTGGTGGTGCACACCTGTGGTCCCAGCTACTCGGGGCACTGAGGTGGAAGGATCACTTGAGCTGGGGTGGGGCGGAAGTTGCAGTGGGGTGAGACTGCACCACTGCCTTCTAGCCTGGGTGACAGAGGGAGACCCTGTCTCAAAAAAAAAAAAAAAGAACGGTAAAATATAGGCTGGGTGCAGTGGCTCACACCTGTAATCCCAGCACTTTTGGAGGCCAAGGCAGGAGGATCGCTTGAGCCTAGGAGTTGGAGGCCAGCTTGGGCAACATAGGGATGACACAGGGCAGGTAAGGCCCAAATTGAGGCTTAGCCCAGGAGGGTTCTTGGCTTTGCCCAGGAAAGAATTCAAGGGTGAGCCGGTGGTAGAGGAAAACTGCTTGATTGAGGTGGCAGTGCTACACCTCATGACTGTTCCTGCAGAGCAGGGCTACCCGTAAGCAGTGTGCAGAGACTAGCAGCTCAGAAGCAGTTTTGCAGTCATATTTATGCCCATTTTTAATTACATGCAAATTAAGAGGTGGATATGCAGACATTTCTAGAAAAAGGGTGGTAACTTTTGGGTCATTGCCATGCAAAGGGTGGATAACTTCCAGGTGTTGCCATGGCAATAGTAAACTGACATGGCACACTGGTGGGCGTGTCTTATGGAGAGCTGCTTCTGCCTCTTCCATATTTTAGCTAGCCCTCAGTCTGGTCCGGTGTCTGAGCCCTGCCTCCAGAATCAAGTCCTGCCTCTTACCTGTGGCTACAAAAAATGAAAAAATTAGCCGAGCGTGGGTATGTGAGCCTGTGTTCCCAGCTACTTGGGAGGCTGAGGAGGGGGTCTCGCTTGAGCCTGGAGGTTGAGGCTGCAGTGAGCCATGATTACACCACTGTACCCCAGCCTGGGTGACAGCATGAGACCAAAACACAATGTGAATGAACTTAATACCACTGAACTATACACTGAAAAATGGTTAAGATGGTAAATTTTATGTGTAGTTCACCACACACACACAAATTGGGACTAAAGGGGGACACAGCAGTGCAATGGGTTGTGGCAATGCCTGGGGATGTCCAGGGCCAGGGGCAGCTCTCAGCAAATAATTTCTGTTGCCAATTATGCTATGATTGGGTGAAGAGCTGAGAGGCACCGCAATTGTTTTCAAACTAGGTCCTTGTGAATACTTCTAATGATATGACCTCATGCCGAGGCGGGCCAGCCAAGGGGTGACTGTTTGGCCAGTGAACACAGCTGCCCTCTGTGGTCGGCGGCCTGCAGCCTTCTGGGTGAGGGTGGGGGTGGGGAGCCTGTACTAAACTGTTGGATAATATGGTAAAGGTGGCTGCAGTTTCCTTTCAACTTTTCCTATTTCCCCTTCTAACCCACTTTCCCACCCACAAAATAATGTGTCTTCAGAGAGCCCTCGGCTTCCCAGGGCTGGAGGTGGAGTGGAAAGGGTTGCATTATGATTGCAGCCCCAGCCAGCCACTGCCTCATCATGGAGCGGATCGTTTCCTATTCTTGGAGACTTTGGGTCTGATTCACCTCTGACCACACAAAGCCATTTCAGTGGGGCTTTCAGTAGTTCCTCCACCTAGCCCATCAGGACCCTCAGCACCCACCTCTAAGAGTTCTTTGTCCCAAGAAACTGGTGGGAGCCAGAACGGATCAGGAGAGGTTGGTGGCAGCAGTCATTTAGGGGCTTGTCTTTGGTTAGTGTGGCCCTGCAAGGTGCCGTCTCATTGGGAATTTCCTTGTACCTGCCCCACTAAAGGCAGGTGGGTAGTGGTGACAACACATATATGGAGAAGTTGGGAAGTGGGAGAGAAATGTTTGCTTCCTTCCTGTCCTTTCACAGATCCCAAACCCGCTGAGGGCTTCCCATGGAAAGCTGTCTGGGCCCCTCAGCCTGCCTCTCTTGGGACACCCCACAGAATGGCCCCACCTGACCTTTGCAAATTCCTCTCTCATTTTTCCCCTGCAGGGACTCTCAACCCCAGCCAGACTGATCCACCAACCATCCTCGCAAAATGCCTTTCTTCCATGATGACTGCCCCTTCCTTCCTTGCTCACGCCATGCCCTCCCCCAATCTGGAACGCCCTCCCCTATCCTCTTCCCTGCAACTCATAACCATTTTCCAAGGCCCAGTTCCAACCCCAATCTCACTTCTTGGATGACACACTCCTCTTCTGTCCCAGTCCAAATTTCCAGTGTCAGCGTCTGAACTCGGGATAACCTCATTCCCCGAGCTGCCGCTCATTCAGGCACCAGTAGCTCTGGACAGGGCCTGGACACGCCCCTGTGTTGTCTCTCACTTAATCCTCCCCATTATCTAATAAGCACCGCCACTGTCCTGCCATTTTGCAGATGAGGATAGCTGAGTCTTAAAGGAACTTGCCTGGGGTCATGAGATTAGCAGGTAGCCAATCTGGGATTCAAATTCATTTTTTTCTAGCCCCAAATTCCCTTGTTTTAATTTACATGATCTCAATTGCCTTAACTCCCTGAGAAACATGACTCGTTTCATTCATTCATTCATTCATTCATCCATTCATTCAATGAACACAGTACATTTCGTGCCAACCACCCAGCTAAGCTGTAAAAATTCCCAGCTTTGCCAGGCGCTGTGGCTCACGCCTGTAATCCCAGCACTTTGGGAGGCCAAGGCGGACGGATCACGAGGTCAGGAGATCGAGACCATCCTAACACGGAGAAACCCCGTCTCTACTAAAAATACAAAAAATTAGCCGGGCGTGGTGGCGGGCGCCTGTAGTCCCAGCTACTCGGGAGGCTGAGGCAGGAGAATGGCGTGAACCCGGGAGGCGGAGCTTGCAGTGAGCCGAGATCTCGCCACTGCACTCCAGCCTGGGCGACAGAGCGAGACTCCGTCCCAAAAAAAAAAAAAAAAAAATTCCCAGCTTCTACTCCCAAGGAGTTTCCATTCTGGTGGTGCAGGAAAGTGTCTTTATTACACAAAGTGGAGGAAGGATCGTAGCAGAGGGGAGGGCAGGGCTATAATTCCCACTGAATGGATGCGGAAACCGAAGGAAGGCAGGACAACACAGTCGGCCAAGATGGTAAGCAGAGCCCGCCATCACCACCCAGGGATCAGGGCTTCCCAAGCACTGACTATTCTTCCTTGCATTTTCTGGGTATCTTGCTCGATGCAAATGCATACAAACGTAGGCTTGGATAAGCGCCTTGGCAACGCCCCTACAAATGTTCATGATCATTACTGGTATGTTACCAACTTATTGGTTAATTATTCTCCTAACTCGTGAGACCTCCAAAAAGAAGAGGGAAGGGCTGCGCTTCCGACGTGGCCGGACAGGAGTCACGTGTTCTGGGGTCCTTCCGCGTCGCCCCGCGCGTCCGGAGCCAGGCCAGGGTTGCCAAGCAACCGGTAAACGCCGCCGTTTGAGGAGCACTGGAGCCGGGAAGTGGATTGGGCTTTTCCCCAGAGACCCAGAAGCAGGAGGAGCGGACCCAGGGTAAGGGGCGGGCGCCAGGAGGACGTCGGAGGCTAAAGACTGGAGTGGAGAGGGACAGGCAGAGATTTACAGGGTAATAATCACCAAGAGTGCCAAAAATTTCTCTTGGGGGGTCTTCCTTCTGGGATAGCTCTGCCGGATGGTGGCTGCCAGGACCGGCGCTCCTAGTGCCCTCTGTCCCCTTAGTCCTCGCTGCCCTGGATCCGCCCCAAGTCGCAGGACCCTGCAGCCTCTGTACACCCTGCCTCGTACCCTCCTACCCACTCAGGTCCTGATACATTCCGTGTCCTGGAGTGGACTGGAGACCTCTGAAGGATTTACAGCTGAATGGATGGAAAAAACAAAAACAGCCTCGGGCTAGGATGATGGGAAGATGGGCCCTTTAAGAGGAGAGCTTTCTGCTCAGGATAGAGGGATGTAAATTAACAGTATTGCACACCTGCTAGGTGGCAGGTGTTTTAAGTGCTTTCTTTCATTTCTTCCTCAGCCTGGGAGCTGGCGTTCTCTTGTGATCGAGGTCATACAGTTGGCGAGTTCCTTCGGAGCGTGTGCAGTTCCTCCTTCCTGCTCAAGGTCAAGGTTTACCACATTCTCTTGAACCACAGAAGTGCGTCTTCTTCCAGCTTTCAGACCCTGCGTGTTTTCCTCTCGAATCCTTGGTTTCAAATCCTTTGCTTGTTTGTCATGGTCAGCAGAGGAGGAACAGGGGAGAGAGCTGTAGAGAGAAGCCTGGTAGGCATTGGTATCACAGTCACTAATGCAGCAGGCGACAGGAGTCTTGGGCCCCTTCTATGTGCCAGGCCCTGGGGACGGGAGTGAATAAAAGACCACAGTCTTTCCGTCAAGGAGACCACAAGGTAGTGGTGAGGGCAGGTAGTCACTGACCCCCATCGCTCTCCAATTCTGGGGACCTCTTCCCAACTCGTCCTGCCCTCAACCTTCACTTTCCTTGGGGGACTCAGCCTGCTTAGTGTTATCCTGGGGGAAAATAAATGGGGACTTTCTAGGGAGGTCTGCCTCTTTTGAGGGTAGAGTGAGTCCCTCAGGACCCCGGAATTCCAGAAGGTGCACAAGGACATAAGAAAGGGAAGGAAAGCCGGGTGCGGTTTTCACGCCTGTAATCCCAGTGCTTTGAGAGGCCCAGGCGGATGGATCACTTGAGGTTAGGAGTTTGAGACCAGCCTGACCAACACGGTGAAACCCCATCTCTACCAAAAATACAAAAATTCTGGCCAGGTGCAGTGGCTCACGCCTGTAGTCCCAGCTACTCAGCAGGTTGAGGCAGGAGAATTGCTTGAACCTGGGAGGTAGAGGTTGCAATGAGCTGAGATCAGGCCACTGCATTCCAGCCTGGGTGACAGAGTGAGACTCCGTCTCAAAAAAAAAAAAAAATTAGCCGAGTGTGGTGACACTCACTGGTAGTCTCAGCTACTCGGGAGACTGAGGCACAAGAATCACTTGAACTTGGGAGGCAGAGGTTGGAGTGAGCCAAGATCACACCACTGCACTCCAGCCTGGGTGACAGAGCAAGACTGTCTCAAAAACAACCAACAACAAAGAAAGAGGGAAGGAAGCCGTCTCCTGCCAGGTGCCATCCAGGGCCCTCTCCTGCCAGGTGCCATCCAGGGCCCACCAGTCGCAGGAACCCAGTAGGGGCTGCCCCAGGGACCAAGAAGAAGAGGAAAGTGTTCTCATCTCCTTATTCCACTAGGGAGTTCAATGCGGAGGGCTGACCTTCCAGCTTGCCTCCTTCCCAGTCTCCCACGCTGACACTCCTTCTCCCCTCACTCCCTTGGCCTCACTCCCGGCTTGGAAAACACACTTTCCCTTAAGCCACCGGAGGTTCTCTCCAGGAATTACTTTCACTGCACAAGATGAGTTTTGTTTTTATAGTCAGTGAAGGTTCCCATCTGACTGCCTCCCCGGGGATGCGGGAGATGCCTGAATCTTTGATGTCTGGACCACAGCATCCCTGATTCTGCGTGTTCCCATGTTTGAGACTCACAGTGGTGTTCTTCATGCCTGTGGGACTCTAGGTTCCCATGGGGGGAGGATCTACCCCCAAAACTCCCAGAGGGCAGTGATACTGCTCCCGTCCCCGCTGTCACCCCATGCAGACACCCCTGCTCAGGCCTTGCTTGGGGAAGCCCACCCTCTAGCACTTATCTCACAAGAGGTTGGGGGAGACCTCCTGAGACGCCCTCTGCTGACCTTGCTATTCATCTGCGTGCCCTGCTAGCTTGTGAGATGAGCTTGCTCTGGGTCCTTGAATGGGTTGTCTTCCCGTCACCAGGCCAGTCTTTAAATGTCCCCTCTGTCTGCCTCCAGACACAAGACAATGCCTCTGTTCTTGCTTGGGGCTTGGCCTTGGGAAGCACCAAGAAGGAAAGCAAAGCTGTTAAAAATCTGATCTGGGCTAAAGAGGTTATTTCTGTCTTCCTGGAGTTTCCTCATTCTCTTCAGTCTCCTTGTGTCCCCTAGGAGCCAGCTGGCTTGCAGCAATTTCTTTTAAAAGTCAGAGACAGGCAGCCCTAATTGCCTGAGTCCTGCAGCCCCATGTGGGAGGCACAGGTGCTTCACACTGTGTTGGCAAAGGGGAGGATGCCACGGGATTTGCATGCTTTTTCACAAGGCCGTACGTAGCTTTGTCCACGTGGTATAAACACATTGGGGCACCCTGCTACAATCTGGGCTTCTCATCCCACCCTGTGCCCTCTAAGCCATTGCTTCCACCCAGGAAAGAGAATTTCCAAACTATAAGAAAGAGAAGAAAACAAGGCTGGGTATGGTGGCTCATGCCTGTAATCTCAGCACTTTGGGAGGCCGAGGCGGGCGGATCACTTGAGATCAGGAGTTCAAGAACAGCCTGGCCAACATGGTGAAACCCCATCTCTACTAAAAATACAATAATTAGTTGGGAATGGTGGCATGTGCCTGTAATCCCAGCTATGGTAGGCTGAGGCAGGAGAATCACTTGCACCTGGGAGACGGAGTTTGCAGTGAGCCTAGATCATGCCACTACACTCCAGCATGGGTAACAAAATGAGATTCCGTCTCAAAAAAAAGAAAGAAAAGAAAAGAATGAATAAGACCTACTATATGATAGGACAACAAGATGACTATAGTCAGTAATAACTTAATTGTACATTTAAAAATAACTAACAGGCCAGGCGTGGTGGCTCATGCCTGTAATCCCAGCACTTTGGGAGGGCGAGGCAGGTGGATCACGAGGTCAGGAGATCGAGACCATCCTAGCTAACACGGTGAAAACCCATCTCTACTAAAAATAAAAAAATTAGCCGGGCATGCTGGTGGGCACCTGTAGTCCCAGCTACTCGGGAGGCTGAGGCAGGAGAATGCCATGAGTCCGGGAGGCGGAGCTCGCAGTGAGCTGAGATCGCGCCACTGCACTCCAGCCTGGGTGACAGAGCGAGACTCCATCTCAAAATAAATAAATAAATAAAAATAACTAACAAAGGATAAATTCTTGAGAGGATGGATACCCCATTCTCCATGATGTGACTATTAATATCTAGTATTTGATAGCACAACAGGGTGACTATAGTCAAAATAATTTAATTATACATTTAAAAATAACTGAAAGAGTATAATTGGATTGTTTGTAACACAAAGGATAAATGCTTGAGGGGATGGATGAATACCCCATTTCCCATGATTGTATATTCTATATTGCATGCCTATAGCAAAACATGTCCTGTGCCCCATAAATATATACACCTACTATGTAACCACAAAAATTAAAAATTAAAACTTAAAAAAATAGCAAAAGCTGCTCACAGGCAAACCTGCTTACCTTCACCTAATCTTTTTTCTGAGATGGCGTCTCACTCTGTCATCCTGGCTGGAGTGCAGTGGCACAGTCTTGACTCACTGCAACGTCCACCTCCCAGGTTTAAGCAATTCTTCTACCTCAGCCTCCTGAGTAGCTGGGATTACAGGCACGCACCACCATGCCTGGCTAATTTTTTGTATTTTTAGCAGAGATGGGTTTTCACCATGTTGGCCAGGCTGGTCTTGAACTCCTAACCTCAAGTGATCCACCAGCCTCGGCCGCCCAAAGTGCTGGGATTATAGGCATGAGCCAAAATGCCCGGCCTGCTCACCTAATCTCTTGGGCGTTGAAAGGCGTTTGGTTGTAAATCTACCAAGGCAAGCTCTCCTTCAGTTTATCTTCCCCACACCAGCACCCGCCACTCATCCATATCTTTTGTCCTAGGGCTCAATGCAACCCCAGGAGCCTTGCACAGATCCACAATCTGAGCCCCTGGGAACTTGCTATCAGAGGCACAATTTCTGAAAGTCCAGGTGGCTAGCAGATGGATATCTCTGCTAACGCCATGGTGTGACATGGCAGTCACACAGGTCAAAGGGCCAACCATTGAACTCACTGAGCAAGCCCTCAGACCCAGTGGAGTCTAGTGATGTCATGGAGGGGTCAGAAAGGTCAAGGGCAATATGTGGGAATGGCCCAGCCCATTGCATTTTTACAACTTCTAATCAGCATCATTGAGAAACCCTTCCTTGCGTGGCCTGTGAACCCCACCTCTGACGCTGCTGGAGCACTTTCATTTCACTTCTCAGCATCCTGTGGGTGGGTCAGGTCTCGGAAAGACTAAGTGGCCCTGCCCAGGTCACGCAGCTGGTGACAGCAGGCCCAGAACTTGAAGTCAGGGCCCAGCCCAGCCCGCTTCCCAATTCCCTGCTGTGTCCCATGACCAGTAGCACACGTCAGAGGCTTTTCCGAAGGCCTCCGTGTCCCGCCTGTTGGGGAAGCCCCTGGCTTTCTCTCTGGGGTGGACTCTCAGCTCTGTCCTGGTTGGAGGGAAGAGATTTCCAGGGTGGCACCTGGACAGTGGTGGAGGCCAGAGTCTGGCAACCAATGAGCCTTTTGGACAATTGGGTGGGGAGTTGGGTCATTGGGTTGGGGAGGAGGGGTTCAAGAAGAGGCCCAGGGGTCTCAAATCTGTGTCCTGTGTGTTTCATGCCCAGCATGGCAGGGAATTTAGTCCAACATCATCACCATCAATATTTCCTGCTGCCCTGTCAATAAACACTGATTCAGTAAAAACTGTATTGTACCAGGTGCGATGGCTCATACCTGTAATCCCAGCACTTTGGGAGGCTGAGGCAGGTGGATCACTTGAGCCCAGAAGTTCAAGACCAGCCTGGGCAAAATGGCAAGACCCCATCTCTACAAAACAATACAAATCTTAGCCAGGCATGGTGCTGCACACCTGTGGTCCCAGCTACTTGGGAGGCTGAGGTGGGAGGATCACTTGAGCCCAGGGGTTGAGGCTGCAGTGAGCTGTGAGCACACTACTGCACTCCAGCCTGTGTGACAAAACAAGTCTTTGTCTCAAAAAAAAAAAAAAAAAAAACCAAAAAAAACCCTCTAAAAACAAAAGACAAAAACTGTATCATTTGGTGGGTAAGAGCTTTGGAATCGGGGCAGGCCAGCTGCAGCATGTATTAGCTATAGGACCTTGGGCAAGTCACTGAGGACATCTAAGCATCAAACGCCTTCAAAGAAAGTGGTTATTTTATTTTTTTGAGACAGAGTCTTGCTCTGTCACCCATGCTGGAGTGCATTGGTGTGATCTCGGCTCACTGCAACCTTCTCCTCCCGGGTTCAAGCGATTCTCCCACCTCAGACTCCCGAGTAGTTGGGATTACAGGTGCGCCACCATGCCCGGCTAACTTTTGTATTTTTGCAGAGATGGGGTTTCACCATGTCGACCAGACTGGTCTTGAACTCCTGACCTCAGGTGATCCACCTGGCTTGGCCTCCCAATATGCTGGGATTACAGTTGTCAGCTACCGCGCCTGGCCAAAATTTTTATTACCCTCCTCAGAGAGCAATTGCAATAACTAAACAGGGTAATGCTTAGCATATAGTCAGCACTCAGGATTTTTTTTTAATGCAGATGCAGCTTCTGGACAAATTCCTAGGATCTCCCCACCACTCCTTGCTTCCTGCCCCAACCAGATTGAGAACCTGGAGCTGTCCTGGTGGGACCTGTGGAGATGGGGAAGGGGCCGGTGGGGTCCCTCACCCCACACCCTCCCTCTGCCACCCAGCAGCCGGCACCATGGAGATTGTGTACGCGTACGTCAAGAAGCGCAGCGAGTTCGGGAAGCAGTGCAATTTCTCAGACCGCCAGGCCGAGCTGAACATCGACATCATGCCCAACCCTGAGCTGGCTGAGCAGTTCGTGGAGCGGAACCCAGTGGACACGGGCATCCAGTGCTCGGTCAGCATGTCGGAACATGAGGTGGGTCCCTGCTCCAAGGGCCCAGGCCTGTGAGGTGTGGCCAGGCAGGGCGGCCACCCGGGGCAGGTGAGTGGTTCTGGGGGTCCTTGTCCACCTGAAAGCCAGTTAGAGTGGACCAAATGCGGATGCTGGAAGTGAGGGCAGAGGCTCCCCCTGAGTTCCACACAGTGCCTAGGGTCAGAAGAAGACCCAGCACCAGCCTTCCTCGAGTCAGGGGAGTGCAAATTACAATGTTCTCTCTCCCAAGAGCTCTTGTTTCACCTCGAAGACACTTACCAGAGTTGTTTTGGATATTTGGTGTAGCTGGGAGATATATTTTTTTTAAACAGGGTCTTACTCTGTCGCCCAGGAGTGCGGTGGCACAAACTCGACTCACTGTAACCTTCATTTCCCAAATTCAATAAATCCTCCTACTTCAGCCTCCCTGGTAGCTGGGACTACAGGTGTGCACCACCAAGCCTGTCTAATTTTTGCAATTCTTGTAGAGACCAGGTTTTGCCATGTTGCCCAGGCTGGTCTCAAGCTCCTGGGCCCAAGTGGTCCTCCCGCCTTGGCCTCCCAAAGTGCTGGGAATACAGGCATGAGCCACTGTGCCCAGCCCGGGAGAGAGATTCCGAGGGAGCAGAGGTTCATATATACAGGCAACTACCCAGCTTGAAAAAAGGGAAGTGTCCCACAGAAAGTTCCAGCCAGAGGGGCCTCCACGATAAGAGAAATTATCTTGAGGGTCATGGTCATGTGTTCAGAGGCCAGAGAATTCCCTGTCTCTATGAACTAAGTGATTCACCCTAATTAGGTCAACAACTGCTGAGATAAAACGATAACCAAATCACTTGATTTGGACAAAACACATCCAAGAGTCAGGTGGGTGTGGGTGGTTTCAGTGACTCACAGTTCAAATGAATTAGGTGCTTCTCTCCCAGAACCAACTGCTGTCTCGGGGATAAGAAGGTCTGTGGCCGTGGTGTAGCCAACAAGCAGAATGGCCACCATGTGGGCCACACCCTGGGGGCCCTCCTGTCATTTCCAGCAGCTCTGCCTTTTCCAGACTTGTTTTGTTTTAACCTTTCCTATGGTGCTGATCCAGACTTACCTTTCATGAAAGCTGGCTTAAAAATGGGAAGGAGATGGGAGTGACTTCATGAAGATGGGGTTTCCATTCTGGGTGATGTAAGAGTTTTGGAACTAGGTGGGGTTGATGGTTGCACAGCACTGTGTATAATAACGCTGCTGCAGTGTATGCTTTAAAGTGGTTATGTGGTAAATTTTATGTTATGCGTATTTTACCACAATTTTTTAAAAATAGGAAGGGCTGGGTGTGCTGGCTCAAGCCTGTAATCCCAGTACTTTGGGAGACCAAGGTGGGAGGATGCTTGAGGCCACAAGTTTCAGACCAACCTGGGCAACATAGTGAGACTTCATTTCTATACATTTTGTTTTTAATTACCCAGTTGTGGTGGCTCGCACCTGTGGCCCCAGTTCCTTGGGAGGTGGAGGCGGGCGGATTGCTTATGGCCTGGAGTTCACTGCAGCAGTGAGCTGTGATTGCACCACTGCACTCCAGCTTGGGCAACAGAACGAGACCCTGTGTCTAAAAATAAATAACTAAATAAATAATTTTTAAAAAATAAAGTGAAAAGAAGGCAGAGGCGAGAGGATCACTTCAGCTTAGGAGTTTGATACCAGCCTGGGCAACATGGTGAAACACTGTCTCTACAAAAGAAAAACAAAAACAAAAATTAGCCACGTGTGGTGTTACGTGCCTGTAGTCCCAGCTACTTGGGAGTCTGAGGCTGGAGTATCCCTTCAGCCTGAGAAGCCAAAGCTGTACTGGCTGGGCGCAGTGGCTCATGCCTATAATCCCAGCACTTCCAGAGGCTGAGGCCAGTGGATCACCTGAGGTCAGGAGTTCAAAACCAGCCTGGCCAACATGGTGAAACCCTGTCTCTACTAAAAATACAAAAATTAGCTGGCCATGATGGCAAGCACCTGTAATCCCAGCTACTGGGGAGCCTGAAGCAGGAGAATCACTTGAATCCGGGAGGCGAAGGTTGCAGTGAGCCGAGATTGCACCACTGCATTCCAGCCTGGGCAACAAGAGCGAAACTCCGTTTCAAAAAAAAAAAAGCTGTAGTGAGTCGAGATCATGCCACTGCACTCCAGCCTGGGCAACAGAGTGAGAGACCCTCTCTTAAAAAAAAAAAGGAAAGAAGGGAAAGTGGCGAGACCAACGTGTAAAACTGTCCTCCCTGCTACAGAGGACAGGCAAAGCAAATCCAAACTCGGAGTTTTAACATTCAATTTCTGTGACACTGACATTGTCAATGATAGGGTGGCATTGTTAATGACAGAGTGAAGAAAGACTATTCACTTTTTCTTTTTTCTTTTTTTTTTTTTGAGACGGAGTCTCGCTCTGTCGCCCAGGCTGGAGTGTAGCAGTGTGATCTCAGCTCACTGCAACCTCTGCCTCCTGGGTTCAAGTGATTCTCCTGCCTCAGCCTCCCGAGTAGCTGGGACTACAGGAGCCCACCACCACGCCCAGCTAACGTTTTGTATTTTTAGTAGAGACGGGGTTTCACTGTGTTTGCCTGGATGGTCTCGATCTCCTGACCTCGTGATCTGCTTGCCTCGGCCTCCCAAAGTCCTGGGATTACAGGCGTGAGCCACTGCGCCTGGCCGATTATTCACCTTTTCTTTGGATTCTCACAGAGCAGATGGAAAGGCTTCTCTGGTCTATTAGAATTCAGATAAGGTCAGAACAGGATTTTCATGACCACAGCTACCAGTTGCAAAGCTGCTTAGCTCCACAGGGTTGCGCTGTTGCAGCCTGCATCTGAAAAAACTGTGGCTTCGGCCAGGGCGCCTCAGCATCCAGCCCTGGGAGCCCGCGTGGGACCTGGATTGCAGAAGTGGCCGAGGGTTTGGGAGTATACCAGGGTGACGTCTTCCCTACTGCGGCTCTCTGTTTAGGCCAACACAGAGCGGTTTGAGATGGAGACCCGGGGAGTTAACCATGTCGAGGGGGGCTGGCCCAAGGACGTGAACCCCCTGGAGCTGGAGCAGACCATCCGTTTCCGGAAGAAGGTGGAGAAAGATGAGAACTACGTTAACGCCATCATGCAGCTCGGCTCTGTAAGGTTTCCTCCCGCCCCAGCTGCGAAAGCCCCATCCATCACTGCAGTTCCCCTAGGGGTGCAGTGCCCCAGCTGTGCCTGGCCATCCCTGTGAGGCTCGTGTGGATGCTGGGGGAAGGGGACCAGCTGCTACCTCAAGGAGCCTTCTGTCTGGGAGCAGGCAGAGGTCCCAATCGCAGGCCAACGGGGAAGGCAGGGAGGTGCAAGGGCTGACCGGGCATTAGGAGGAGTCTGACCTTGGGCAAAGGTGACTCCCAAAGAGCCCCACCCAGCAGCCAATAGGGATCATTCATTCATTTGAAAAATTTGGACTGAACTTCAAGCCTCTGCCAGGCACAGTAGAGGTTGCAAAATGAATCTCACATAATTGTTCTACATACTTGCCAGTGCAAAAAGAAAAATCGTTTTAAGGAAAAAGAAATTTAAAATTTAAATTAAAAGAAAAAGAATCTCTTATACATCCTGTCCCAAAGAGATTGCAGTCCATTGGAGGTCAAATACAAATACAGAGACATCACCAGATAACATAAAAAGAAAGAAATGCTGAAAGAGAAGGGTGACTTGTCCTTTGATTCCATGAGGAGGGAGGGTCAATCTCCTGCTGAAGGGATCAGGGAAGGCTTCCTGGAAGAAGTGGCAGGGCTTGGTTGTCCTTTGGTGGACATTTGCAATAAAGGGGAGCGCATTCTGGGTGGAGGAACCAGCTGTCTGCAAGGATAGGAAGAAGGAGATAAGTGCCATATATATATATATAGAGAGAGAGAGAGAGGAGAGAGAGAGAGAAATAATTTCATTTGGGCTGGGCTTGGTGGCTCACACCTGTAATCCCAGCACTTTGGGAGGCTGAGGCAGGCAGATCACTCGAGCTCAGGAGTTTGAGACCAGCCTGGCCAACTTAGCAAAACCCCATCTCTACTAAAAATACAAAAATTAGCCAGGTGTGGTGGCATATGCCTGTAGTCCCAGCTACTCGGGAGGCTGAGGCAGAAGAGTTGCTTGAACCCAAGAGACAGAAGCTAGAGTGAGCCCAGATCGCACCCCTGCACTCTAACCTGGGTGGCAGAGGAAGACTGTGTCTCAAAATAATAATAATAATTATTATTATTATTTTGTTTGGCTAGCATGGTGTTCTTCAACCTTTTTTTCATATTGTCCCTCATGTTTTTTCTAATGGCCTCCTGCCTCCATAAAATGTTTGTTGTTGTTGTTGTTGTTGTTGTTGTTGAGACAGGGTCTCATTCTGTCACCCAGGCTGGAGTGCAGTGGCGTGATCTTGGGTCCCTGCAATCTCCCCCTCCTGGGTTCAAGCAATTCTCCTGCCTCGGCCTCCCAAGTAGCTGGGATTACAGGCGCCTGCCACCATGCCGGGCTAATTTTCTTTTGTATTTTTGGTAGAGATGGGGTTTCACCATGTTGGTTGGGCTCGTCTCAAACTCCTGGCCTCAAGTGATCCGCCCACTTCGGCCTCCCAAAGTGCTGGGATTACAGGCATGAGCCACCGCACCCAGCCCATCAAATGTTAATGCTATAGACATACCGTATATCTGTTAATGCGCTGCGTGTATTTCTATGCTTTGTACATAAAAAGTAATATTATTTTACCCCCAACAACCAATTGAAAATTCCTCCATTGAAAGCACATTGTTAGGTGGATGGGAAAAGGCCCCTGGCTATGTTCTGTCCCTCCCAGACTCCATTGCAGGCCTGGGCAATCTGAAAGGACCTCCCTTTACTGTGAAGAACTTCCAATGTGTCCCCCCTAGATCATGGAGCACTGCATCAAGCAGAACAATGCCATTGACATCTACGAGGAGTATTTCAACGAGGAGGAGGCTGTGGAAGTGACGGAGGAGGCCCCTTCAGCTAAAACCATCAATGTTTTCAGGTAGCGCCATAGCCAGGCAGGTGTCTGGCCACCCTCCGTCACCCTCATGCATGGGCGCCTCCAAAGGCAACTCCTTGCCAGTCGCTGCATGCCCTGGGTGCAGCATTCTCTGTGCTCTGATCTTGATAAGTGACGTGGTGATAAGGCGCCCAGCAGAGAAGTGGCCCTGCTCTGGGGGCGGGTCTGGTTGATGGAAAGGGAGTACAGACTCCAGAGAAAGTGAGATTGCCAAGCTGTGTACAGGTGGGATGTGTTCCTGCAGTGCAGAGTAAGTACAAGTACCAAACGTGAGCAGCTAGCAGCACTGTGGGCAAACAGGCCCCCGCCGTGGCCTGCACTCATGCGAGTATGTCCATGAATAACCCCAGAGGATAGAAGTTTGACACCAGGGATTAATCCCACAGGTGTGTGTGTGTGTGTGTGTGTGTGTGTGAAATCACCGCAGGTGTGGATATTTACTGCAGAGGGTGTGTGCCAGCCAAAGACTAGAATGAACTAAGTCCATCCACAGGGGACTGGTTCTAGCAGTTCTGGCACACTCACACAACGGAATGCCATGCAGCTGGTAAAGCGAGCGGGGCAGTCTGGGCATGGTGGCTCACATCTGTAATCCTAGCACTTTGGGAGGCCAAGGTGGGTGCATCACCTGAGGTCAGGAGTTCGAGACTAGCCTGGCCAACATGGCGAAACCCCGTCTCTACTAAAAATACAAAAATTAACTGGGTGTGGTGGCACATGCCTGTAATCCCAGCTACTCGGGATGCTGAGGCAGGAGAATCACTTGAACCCAGGAGGCGGAGTTGCAGTGAGCCGAGATGGCGCTATTGCACTCCAGCCTGGGCAATGCAGCAAGACTGTATCTCAAAAAAAAAAAAAAAAAAAAAAAAGAGAAGTGCAACTTCTTGTGTGCTGATATGGAGTCATTTCCAGGATTCAGTATGTGAAAACCAAACCAAAACAAAGCCGGTGCAGAACAGTGTGTGCAGAGTGCCACTTTTTGTGGCAGTCCCCAACTTAAACCATTTTTTGACTTTGCAAGTGTGCAAAAGCAATACAAATCCAGTAGAAACCGTACTTCAAGTAGCCATACAACAAATCTGTTTTTCACTCTCAGTACAGTATTCAGAAAATTACATGAGCTGTTCACCTCTTTATTATAAAATAAGCTTTTTGCTAGGTGATTTTGCCCAAGTATAGGCTAATATAAGTGTTCTGGGCATGTAGGCTCGACTACCACGTGATGCTGGGTAGGTTAGCTGCATTCAGTGCATTTTCAGCTCCTGATTACTTCCAACTTACTATGGGGTTTATCAGATGTAGCCAACATCATTAGTCAAGGAGCATCTGTATATGTGCATAAATATATGCATATGTGTATGTGTGTATATATATGTATATGTATGTTTACATGCCTGATGTGAGGAGAATATCTGTGATTTTGGACTTCCGGCATCTGGAACTGTGATAGAATCAATTTCTGTTATTTGAAGTCACCCAGTTTGTGGGACCTCGTTGCAGCAGCCCCAGGAATGGAATACCCCATCCCAGAGCACCTTTTTTTTTTTTTTTTTTACATTTTTTTTTTATTTTTTTTGCATACAAAAACAATAAACATTTTCTAAAAATACATACAAACAAAAAGATGCGTATCAAACATATTAGGAAGGTTGCACATGGGAAGTCGGGGAATAGAAATGGGGGTGGGAGTTAAAATAAATGAGAGAGGGACTTTATATGGATCAGTGATAATAACTCAATCCTCTATTTGACAAAGAAGAGGGAGAAGGAAGAGGAAGAAAAAGAAAGTGGGATAAAGGATCAGAAAGGGAGGAAAATAGAAAAAATTAGAGTATGACTCCAGGGTAGACCTGTTTTGTTGTCATTGAGTTGGTTGGTTGGTTTGTCTGTTGTATTCTTCATGTTTCGCCAAGTTGGCCAGACTGGTCTTGAACTCCTAGCCCGAAGTGATCAACCCGCCTCGCCCCCCAGAGTGCCGGGACCACAGGCGTGAGCCACCACGTCCAGCCCCCACATTGCTTTTGGCCTCCGTGGTAGACCTCCCAGACGGAGCGGCCAGGCAGAGGAGCTCCTCACTTCTTCCCAGACGATAGGTGGCCGGGCAGAGGCGCTCCCCACTTCCCAGAAGATGGGTGGCCGGGCAGAGGCGCTCCTCACTTCCCAGACAATGGGCGGCCGGGCAGAGGCGCTCCTCACCTCCCAGACGATGGGTGTCCGGGCAGAGGCGCTCCTCACTTCCCATATGGGGCAGCCGGGCAGAGGCGCTCCTCACCTCCCAGACGATGGGTGGCCGGGCAGAGGCGCTCCTCACCTCCCAGACGATGGGTGGCCGGGCAGAGGCGCTCCTCACCTCCCAGACGGGGCGGCCGGGCAGAGGCGCTCCTCACTTCTTCCCGGACGGGGCGGCCGGGCAGAGGCGTTCCTCACTTCTTCCCGGACGGGGCGGCCGGGCAGAGGCGCTCCTCACTTCTTCCCGGACGGGGCGGCCGGGCAGAGGCGCTCCTCACTTCCTCCAGGACGGGGCGGCCGGGCAGAGGCGCTCCTCACCTCCCAGACGATGGGAGGCCGGGCAGAGGCGCTCCTCACTTCCCAGACGATGGGTGGCCGGGCAGAGGCGCTCCTCACTTCCCAGACGGGGCGGCCGGGCAGAGGAGCTCCTCACTTCCCAGACAGGGTGGCCGGGCAGAGGCGCTCCTCACTTCCCGGACGATGGGTGGCCGGGCAGAGGCGCTCCTCACTTCCCAGACGATGGGTGGCCGGGCAGCGGCGCTCCTCACTTCCCAGACGGGGCGGCCGGGCAGAGGTGCTCCTCACTTCCCAGACGGTGGGTGGCCGGGCAGAGGCGCTCCTCACTTCCCAGACGGTGGGTGGCCGGGCAGAGGCGCTCCTCACTTCCCAGACGGTGGGTGGCCGGGCAGAGGCGCTCCTCACTTCCCAGACGGTGGGTGGCCGGGCAGAGGCGCTCCTCACTTCCCAGACGGTGGGTGGCCGGGCAGAGGTGCTCCTCACTTCCCAGACGGGGCGGCCGGGCAGAGGCGCTCCTCACTTCCCAGACGGTGGGTGGCCGGGCAGAGGCGCTCCTCACTTTTTCCCGGATGGGGCAGCCGGGCAGAGGCACTCCTCACTTCTTCCCGGATGGGGCGCCCGGGCAGAGGCGCTCCTCACTTCTTCCCGGATGGGGCGGCCGGGCAGAGGCGCTCCTCACTTCCCAGATGGGGCGGCCGGGCAGAGGTGCTCCTCACTTCCCAGACGGTGGGTGGCCGGGCAGAGGCGCTCCTCACTTCCCAGACGGTGGGTGGCCGGGCAGAGGCGCTCCTCACTTCCCAGACGGTGGGTGGCCGGGCAGAGGCGCTCCTCACTTCCCAGACGGTGGGTGGCCGGGCAGAGGCGCTCCTCACTTCCCAGACGGTGGGTGGCCGGGCAGAGGCGCTCCTCACTTCCCAGACGGGGCAGCCGGGCAGAGGCACTCCTCACTTCCCAGACGGGGCGGCCGGGCAGAGGCACTCCTCACTTCTTCCCGGATGGGGCGGCCGGGCAGAGGCGCTCCTCACTTCTTCCCGGATGGGGCGCCCGGGCAGAGGCGCTCCTCATTTCTTCCCGGACGGGGCGCCCGGGCAGAGGCGCTCCTCACTTCCCAGACGGGGCGGCCGGGCAGAGGCGCTCCTCACTTCCCAGACGGTGGGTGGCCGGGCAGAGGCGCTCCTCACTTCTTCCCGGATGGGGCGGCCGGGCAGAGGCGCTCCTCACTTCTTCCCGGATGGGGCGCCCGGGCAGAGGCGCTCCTCATTTCTTCCCGGACGGGGCGGCCGGGCAGAGGCGCTCCTCACTTCCCAGACGGGGCGGCCGGGCAGAGGCGCTCCTCACTTCTTCCCAGACGGGGGCGGCCGGGCAGAGGCGCTCCTCACTTCTTCCCGGACGGGGCGGCCGGGCAGAGGCGCTCCTCACTTCTTCCCGGACGGGGCGGCCGGGCAGAGGCGCTCCTCACTTCTTCCCGGGCGGGGCGGCCGGGCAGAGGCGCTCCTCACTTCCTCCCGGACGGGGCGGCCGGGTAGAGGCGCTCCTCACCTCCCAGACGATGGGAGGCCGGGCAGAGGTGCTCCTCACTTCCCAGACGATGGGTGGCCGGGCAGAGGCGCTCCTCACTTCTTCCCGGACGGGGCGGCCGGGCAGAGGCGCTCCTCACTTCCCAGACAGGGTGGCCGGGCAGAGGCGCTCCTCACTTCCCAGACGATGGGTGGCCGGGCAGAGGCGCTCCTCACTTCCCAGACGATGGGTGGCCGGGCAGAGGCGCTCCTCACTTCCCAGACGGGGCGGCCGGGCAGAGGCGCTCCTCACTTCCCAGACGGTGGGTGGCCGGGCAGAGGCGCTCCTCACTTCCCAGACGGGGCGGCCGGGCAGAGGCGCTCCTCACTTCCCAGACGGGGCGGCCGGGCAGAGGCGCTCCTCACTTCCCAGACGGGGCGGCCGGGCAGAGGCGCTCCTCACTTCCCAGACGGTGGGTGGCCGGGCAGAGGCGCTCCTCACTTCCCAGACGGTGGGTGGCCGGGCAGAGGCGCTCCTCACTTCCCAGACGGTGGGTGGCCGGGCAGAGGCGCTCCTCACTTCCCAGACGGTGGGTGGCCGGGCAGAGGCGCTCCTCACTTCCCAGACGGTGGGTGGCCGGGCAGAGGCGCTACTCAGTTCCCAGACGGTGGGTGGCCGGGCAGAGGCGCTCCTCACTTCCCAGACGGGGCGGCCGGGCAGAGGTGCTCCTCACTTCCCAGACGGTGGGTGGCCGGGCAGAGGCGCTCCTCACTTCCCAGACGGTGGGTGGCCGGGCAGAGGCGCTCCTCACTTCCCAGACGGGGCGGCCGGGCAGAGGCGCTCCTCACTTCCCAGACGGTGGGTGGCCGGGCAGAGGCGCTCCTCACTTCCCAGACGGTGGGTGGCCGGGCAGAGGCGCTCCTCACTTCCCAGACGGTGGGTGGCCGGGCAGAGGTGCTCCTCACCTCCCAGACGGGGCCGCCGGGCAGAGGCGCTCCCCACCTTCCAGATGGGGCGGCGGCCGGGCAGGGGCTGCAATCCCAGCACCCTGGCAGGCCAAGGCAGGCGGCCGGGGGGTAGAGGCCGCCGCGAGGCCAGACCACGCCACCGCCCTCCAGCCCGGGCAACACCGAGCACTGGGTGAGCGAGACTCCGTCTGTAGTCCCAGTACCTCGGGAGGCTGAGGCGGGCAGAGCACTCGGCGTCAGGGGCTGGCGACCAGCGTGGCCAAGATGGCGAACGCGTGCCTGCATCCAAAGGAGAAAAGGCAGGCAGCGGTGGCGCGCGCCGGCAGTCCCAGGCAGTCTGCGGCGGGGGCAGCAGCAAGCCGAGTAGATTGTAGCCTGGGCCAGAGAGGGGAAAGAAGAAAGAAAGAAAGAGAGAGAGAGAGGGAGGGAGGGAGGGAGGGAGGAAGGAAGGAAGGAACCCCAGAGCACCTTTGTAGGGTGCACAAAAGAAGCTGATAGGAAGGAGAGCTTGGGAACAGGGATGGGGAGAGGACTGGGGAAGAAGGACTCCTTGGCCTAGAAGTCTGGTGGAACAGGTTGCGGAAAGTGGGTGGAAATGAGAAAGACCGTGCTCTGTGGCCTTGGTTTTGACCATGAAGAAAAAGCAAGGCCATCCAATCAGATGAGTGGAGATGAGCAGGAGGCTGGAATAGAGCAGCGGGAGGTGCTGGGGGAATGTGGAGAGGAAGCTTCTGGACCTGGGGCAGGGGTCAGACCTTGGGTCTGGGTGATGCAGGACTAGGGGAGTGAAAGGGGTTTTGGAAATGACTTGCCTCAGATCCCAACTCTGGGGAATTCATTTCACTACCACAACTGACTTAGGGGCCTGGGAAGTACCTAGCCCAGTCCCAGCACAGCAAGAAAGGACTCTTTTCTGAGGCAGGGCTGACTCATGGTGTGCAAGCAGGGCCAATGGCTATCAGCAAGGGGTGTGCAGGAGAGGGCATTGGTGGGGCAGAGGCTGCCCTTCCTGTTGCCCTCCAGCCCTGCTGGGCTCTGACCTCGTATATGGACCACCCGAGCAGGGTGATGCATTAGAAATCATCCGAGGGGCTGGGTGTGGTGGCTCATGCCTATAATCTTAGCACTTTGGGAGGCCCAGGTGGGCATATCATCTGAGGTCAGGAGTTTGAGGCCAGCCTAGGAAACATGGTGAAACCCTGTCTCTACTAAAAATACAAAAATTAGCTGGGTGTGGTGGTAGGCACCTGTAATCCCAGCTACTCGGGAGGCTGAGGCAGGAGAATCGTTTGAACCCAGGAGGCAGAGGTTGCAGTGAGCCGAGATTATGCCACTGCCTGGGGGACAGAGCAAGACTCCATCTGACAAAAAAAAAAAAAAAAGGGAGAAATTGGGGAGCCTCACATCCAGCCTTCTGCTCTCTTCCCTCTCGCCTGCAGGGACCCCCAGGAAATCAAGAGGGCTGCCACGCACCTTTCCTGGCACCCCGATGGCAACAGGAAGTTGGCAGTGGCATACTCCTGCTTGGATTTTCAGCGGGCACCTGTGGGCATGAGCAGCGATTCATACATCTGGGACCTGGGTGAGAAGCAGCGGGGTCCTGGTGGCCTGGGAGGGCTGAGGGCTGGGACCATCACAAGCGGATGAGTGGGAGGGAGGGGCAGGAGGTCAAGGACACTCACGGGGTTGGTGCCTCAAGGGAAGGGCCCACAGTCGAGGAGGAAGCCACTCTTCTCCTTCCTCCCTTGTCTGATTTTAGGCAGAGCCAAGCAGAGTCAAATCAGAAGCAGGAAACCCCCTCCAATTCCAGATTCTTAGTTCAAGGCATGAAGACCCGACCCCATGGGATCTCAATTCTTAGCTCCTAACAGCGTATCAGGCCGGGTGCGGTGGCCCATGCCTGTAATCCCAGCACTTTGGGAGGCCAAGGCAGCCGGATCACCTGAAGTCAGGAGTTCAAGACTAGCCTGGCTAACATGATAAAACCCTGTCTCTACTAAAAATACAAAAATTAGCTTTGCTTGGTGGTGGGTGCCTCTAATCCCAGCTACTTGGGAGACTGAGGCAGGAGAATCGCTTGAACCCAGGAGTCAGAGGTTGCAGTGAGCCAAGATCATGCCACTGCACTCCATCCTGGGCAACAGAGTGAGACTCTATCTCAACAACAACAACAAGAAAGAGTGCCCAGCAGACTGAGAAGGGACTGAAGGGGCGGCGGAATGGAACTTGTGCCTTTTTCCCATCTGTCCTGACACTTGCCTTTAATTCATGGCCTGCAGGGGCAGCGTGTCCCTTTATTAGCACAAACTATTGTCTACAGAGGGGTTGGCAAGACACAGGCAGGGACAGGGTGGTGGTGGCTTCACGCTTTCCAGCTTCCCTTCATTGTCAGCATTATTAAAATAAACGTGTAGGTGCCAGGCACAGAGCTAACGCCCAACACTCCAACAGCTCAGTGAGTTCTGGCAGCAGCCCCATGGGGTGGACTCCATCATTATCTGCAGTCCACAGACCTGGTTCAAAGAAACTGGCAGAGAGTTGACTTTATGTAAAAACTTTATAATCAAAACCTCATTTGACACCAAACCTGGGCACTGGACTAGAAATATAATTATCACACACATATGCACACCCCAATCCTGTTCACCAAAAATAAAAACCATTAGCAAAGCCCCTAGGGTCAATAATGCCAGATTCTGGCCAAGGTGGACAAGGGGGTGCAGCCTGGGGAAAGACTGGAGGGGCTTCCAGGCTTCCCCCTCTGCCACCTTGCCCCTGCCACCCACACGCAGGAGGGGTGAAACTGGCTGATCCTGTCCTTTTCTTTCCGGGCCTGGTGGGATAATTTTTTTTGTGCTTTATAGAAAACCCCAGCAAGCCTGAACTTGCTCTGAAGCCATCGTCTCCACTCATGACCTTGGAGTTCAACCCCAAAGATTCCCACGTGCTTCTTGGTGGCTGCTACAATGGACAAATAGGTAAGGAGGCACCCAGGCTTTTTCTTTTCTTTTCTTTTCTTTTAGACGGAATTTCACTCTTGTTGCCCAGGCTGGAGTGCAGTGGAACAATTTCAGCTCACTGCAACCTCCACCTCCTGGGTTCAAGCGATTCTCTTGCCTCAGCTTCCTGAGTCTCTGGGATTACAGGTGCCCACCACCATGCCCAGCTAATTTTTTTATTATTTTTAGTAGAGACGGGGTCTTGTCATGTTGGCCAGGCTGGTCTCGCACCCCTGACCTCAGGTAATTCACCCACCTGGGCCTCCCAAAGTGCTGGGATTACAGGTGTGAGCCACCGAGCCTGGCCGGGACCCAGGTTCATAGTCAGAGCCAATCCTGCTGCTGTAGGGCAGAGCCCACATGGCAGCCTGGGCTTGGCCATAGAAGACTAAGTGGGGTGAGGGCCTCCCACAGCTGACCAACAACAGACATGGGTGAGGCAGGTTTGGCTGACACCTCAGCAGTGTCTCCTGTTATTACTGTAAATCTAAAATTAGCTCAAAATAAACAGTTTTTAAAAACTACAGTTCAAGTAAAATCAGAGAATATTTGACTAGGGGCCGCCATAAAGGGATGATGAGAGCATTGGGGAGCCCCATTTTGGGAGAGGCAGTCTGGGAAACCTACATGCTAACAGATATGGGTAATACTGGCCTTATAGAAAGAGTTGGGAAGTGTTCCCTTCTGGAAGTTTGTGAATAATTGGTATTAATTCTTTTTTTTTTTTTTTTTTTTTTTTGAGATGGAGTCTTGCTCTGTCACCCAGGCTGGAGTGCAGTGGTGCAGTCTCAGCTCACTGCAGCCTCCACCTCTCGGATTCAAGTGATTCTCCTGCCTCAGCCTCCTGAGTAGCTGGGACTATAGGCTCATACCACCACGCCTGGCTAATTTTTGTCTTTTTTCAGTAGAGTTAGGGTTTCACCATGTTGGCCAGACGGGTCTCAAATTCCTGACCTCAAGTGATCCTCCCTCCTTGGCCTTCCAAAGTGCTGGGATTACTGGCGTGAGCCACCATGCCTGGCTGGTATTAATTCTTGAAATGTTTGGTAGAACTCATCAGTGAAGCCGTCTGGTCCATTTTCTTTACTGGAAGCTTAAAAGTTACAATTCAGTCCGTTTACTTGTTATAGATCCTCTTCCCATTTTCTGTTTCTTCTTTAATTGGTTTTGGTAGTTTCTGTCTTTCTAGGAACTTTTCCATTTCATCAAGTTGTCTAGTTTGTTGACATATAATTGTTCACAGTATTCCCTTATAATCATTTTCTTTTTCTTTTTTCTTTTTCTTTTTTTTTTTTGAGACAGAGTCTTACTCTGTCACCCAGGCTGGAGTGCAGTGGCATGATCTCAGCTCACTGCAACCTCCGCCTCCTGGGTTCAAGCGATTTTCCTGCCTCAGCCTCCTGAGTAGCGGGGATTACAGGTGCATGCCACCACGCCCAGCTAATTTTTGTATTTTTGGAGAGATGAGGTTTTACCATGTTGGCCAGGCTGATCTCGAACTCCTGGCCTCAAGCGATATGCCCACCTCGGCCTCCCAAAATGCTGGGATTACAGGCGTGAGCCACTGCGCCCAGCCTGGATCATGGTTTTTTCCTTTTAATCTATTCTGTCAATCTCTGGTTTTAAGTGGAGAGTTTAATCTGTTTACGTTAATTTAATTACTGATAAAGTTTACATCTGCCTTTTTTGCTTTTTTTCTATATGTCTTAAATCTTTTTGTTCTTTCTCCATAACTTCCTTCTTTTGTGTCACATATTTTCTAGTGTACCATTTTAATTCCCTTATCATTTTCTTTTTTTTCTTTTCTTTTTTTTTAGAGACAAGGTCTCACTCTGTCACCCAAGCTGGAGTGCATGCCGTGATCATAGCTCACTGCAGCCTCAAACTCCTGGGCTCAAGCAATCCTCCCACCGCAGCCTCCTGAGTAGCTGGGACAACAGGTGCGCATCACCACACCCAGCTACTTTTTTATTTTTTAATTTTTGTAGAGATGGGGTCTTGCTATGTTACCCAGGCTGGTCTTGAACTCCTGGCCTCAAGCAATTCTCCCACCTTGGCCTCCCAAAGTGCTGGGATTTCAGGCATGAGCCACCACACCCAACTTCAGCTGTTGATCTTATTGATGATCCCGTGTATGTGATGAGTCATTTTACTCCTGCTGCTTTCAAGAGACTCTGGCTTCAGCTTTGATTATAATGTTTCTAGGTATGGATATCTTTGAGTTTACCCACTTGGAATTCATTGAGTTTCTTGGATGTGTGGATTTAAAAAAAAAATCAAATATGGAATATTTACAACTATCATTTATTTAAATATTCTTTCCTACCCTTTCTCTCTCTCCTCTCCTTCTGTGACTTCCATTACATGCATGTTGGCATGCTTGATGGTGTCCTATAGGTCTTTAGACTCTGTTTTTCTTTGTTCTCTTTTCTTTCTATTCCTCAGACTACATAATCTCAATTGACCCATCTTCACGTTCAATGAATCTTCTGCCTGCTCAAATATGCCATCCTGCAGCTTCTCTACTATATTTTTATTTTGGTTAATGACTCCAGAATTTCTATTTTGTTCTTTCTTTTAAAAACAATTTCTGTCTTGTTCAGATGTGGTGGCTCATGCCTGTAATCCTAGCACTTTGGGAGGCTGAGGTGGGTGGATTACCTGAACTCAGGAGTTCAAGACCAGCGTGGGCAACATGGTCAAACCCCATCTCTACTAAAAACAAAACAAAACAAAACAAAAAAATCAGCCAGGTGTGGTGGAGTGCGCCTGCAATCTCAGCTACTTGGGAGGCTGAGGCAAGAGAATTACTTGAACCCAGGAGGGAGAGGTTGCGGAAACCTGAGATTGTGCCACTGCACTCCAGGCTGGGCAACAAAGTGAAACTCTGTCTTCAAAAATAATAATGATAATAATTTTTGTCTATTTGTATTTTTTATTTGGTGAGATATCATCTCATGCTTTTCTTTAGTTCTTTCGATGTGACTTCCTTTAGTTCTTTGAACATGTTTAACATAGCTGATGTGAGGCCTTTGTCTAGTTAGTCCAATATCTGGGCTTCTTGGGGACAATCTCTATTTATTGCTTTTTTATTCCTGTGTTTGGGCCATACATTTGTATTTCTTGGCATGTCTTATAATTTTTTTATTACAAACTATACTTTTTGTATGATTTATTAATTTTTTTGCATACAAAAACAATAAACATTTTCTAAAAATACATACAAACAAAAAGATGCGTATCAAACATATTAGGAAGGTTGCACATTGGAAGTCGGGGAATAGAAATGGGGGTGGGAGTTAAAATAAATGAGAGAGGGACTTTATATGGATCAGTGATAATAACTCAATCCTCTATTTGACAAAGAAGAGGGAGAAGGAAGAGGAAGAAAAAGAAAGTGGGATAAAGGATCAGAAAGGGAGGAAAATAGAAAAAATTAGAGTATGACTCCAGGGTAGACCTGTTTTGTTGTCATTGAGTTGGTTGGTTGGTTTGTCTGTTGTATTCTTCATGTTTTGCCAAGTTGGCCAGACTGGTCTGGAACTCCTAGCCCGAAGTGATCAACCCGCCTCGCCCCCCAGAGTGCCGGGACCACAGGCGTGAGCCACCACATCCAGCCCCCACATTGCTTCTGGCCTCCATGGTAGACCTCCCAGACGGAGCGGCCAGGCAGAGGAGCTCCTCACTTCTACCCAGACACGGGGTGGCCGGGCAGAGCGGCTCCTCACTTCCCAGACGGGGCGGCCAGGCAGAGACGCTCCTCACTTCTTCCCAGACGATAGGTGGCCGAGCAGAAGCGCTCCTCACTTCCCAGACGATGGGTGGTCGGGCAGAGGCGCTCCCCACTTCCCAGGCGATGGGCGGCCGGGCAGAGGCGCTCCTCACCTCCCAGATGATGGGTGGCCGGGCAGAGGCACTCCTCACTTCCCAGATGGGGCAGCCGGGCAGAGGCGCTCCTCACTTTCCAGACGACGGGTGGCCGGGCAGAGGCGCTCCTCACCTCCCAGACGATGGGTGGCCGGGCAGAGGCGCTCCTCACCTCCCAGATGGGGCGGCCGGGCAGAGGCACTCCTCACTTCTTCCCAGACGGGGCGGCCGGGCAGAGGCGCTCCTCACTTCTTCCCGACGGGGCGGCCGGGAAGAGGCGCTCCTCACTTCTTCCCGGACGGGGCGGCCGGGCAGAGGCGCTCCTCACTTCTTCCCGGACGGGGCGGCCGGGCAGAGGCACTCCTCACTTCCCAGACGGTGGGTGGCCGGGCAGAGGCGCTCCTCACTTCCCAGACGGGGCAGCCGGGCAGAGGCGCTCCTCACTTCTTCCCGGACGGGGTGGCCGGGCAGAGGCGCTCCTCACTTCTTCCCGGACGGGGCGGCCGGGCAGAGGCGCTCCTCACTTCCCAGACGGTGGGTGGCCGGGCAGAGGTGCTCCTCATTTCCCAGACAATGGGTGGCCAGGCAGAGGCGCTCCTCACTTCTTCCCGGATGGGGCGGCCGGGCAGACGCACTCCTCACTTCTTCCCGGATGGGGCGGCCGGGCAGAGGCGCTCCTCACTTCTTCCCGGATGGGGCGCCCGGGCAGAGGCGCTCCTCATTTCTTCCCGGACGGGGCAGCCGGGCAGAGGCGCTCCTCACTTCCCAGACGGTGGGTGGCCGGGCAGAGGCGCTCCTCATTTCCCAGACGATGGGTGGCCAGGCAGAGGCGCTCCTCACTTCTTCCCGGATGGGGCGGCCGGGCAGACGCACTCCTCACTTCTTCCCGGATGGGGCGGCCGGGCAGAGGCGCTCCTCACTTCCTCCCGGACGGGGCGGCCGGGCAGAGGCGCTCCTCACCTCCCAGACGATGGGAGGCCGGGCAGAGGTGCTCCTCACTTCCCAGACGATGGGCGGCCGGGCAGAGGCGCTCCTCACTTCCTCCCGGACGGGGCGGCCGGGCAGAGGCGCTCCTCACCTCCCAGACGATGGGAGGCCGGGCAGAGGCGCTCCTCACTTCCCAGACGATGGGTGGCCGGGCAGAGGCGCTCCTCACTTCCCAGACGGGGCGGCCGGGCAGAGGCGCTCCTCACTTCCCAGACAGGGTGGCCGGGCAGAGGTGCTCCTCACTTCCCAGACGATGGGTGGCCGGGCAGAGGCGCTCCTCGCTTCCCAGAGGATGGGTGGCCGGGCAGAGGCGCTCCTCACTTCCCAGACGGGGCGGCCGGGCAGAGGCGCTCCTCACTTCCCAGACGGTGGGTGGCCGGGCAGAGGCGCTCCTCACTTCCCAGACGGGGCAGCCGGGCAGAGGCACTCCTCACTTCTTCCCGGACGGGGCGGCCGGGCAGAGGCGCTCCTCACTTCCCAGACGGTGGGTGGCCGGGCAGAGGCGCTCCTCATTTCCCAGACGATGGGTGGCCGGGCAGAGGCGCTCCTCACTTCTTCCCGGATGGGGCGGCCGGGCAGAGGCACTCCTCACTTCTTCCCGGATGGGGCGGCCGGGCAGAGGCGCTCCTCACTTCTTCCCGGATGGGGCGCCCGGGCAGAGGCGCTCCTCATTTCTTCCCGGACGGGGCAGCCGGGCAGAGGCGCTCCTCACTTCTTCCCGGACGGGGCGGCCGGGCAGAGGCGCTCCTCACTTCTTCCCGGCCGGGGCGGCCGGGCAGAGGCGCTCCTCACTTCCTCCCGGACGGGGCGGCCGGGCAGAGGCGCTCCTCACCTCCCAGACGATGGGAGGCCGGGCAGAGGCGCTCCTCACTTCCCAGACGATGGGTGGCCGGGCAGAGGCGCTCCTCACTTCCCAGACGGGGCGGCCGGGCAGAGGCGCTCCTCACTTCCCAGACAGGGTGGCCGGGCAGAGGTGCTCCTCACTTCCCAGACGATGGGTGGCCGGGCAGAGGCGCTCCTCACTTCCCAGACGATGGGTGGCCGGGCAGAGGCGCTCCTCACTTCCCAGACGGGGCGGCCGGGCAGAGGCGCTCCTCACTTCCCAGACGGTGGGTGGCCGGGCAGTGGCGCTCCTCACTTCCCAGATGGTGGGTGGCCGGGCAGAGGCGCTCCTCACTTCCCAGACGGTGGGTGGCCGGGCAGAGGCGCTCCTCACTTCCCAGACAGTGGGTGGCCGGTCAGAGGCGCTCCTCACTTCCCAGACGGGGCGGCCGGGCAGAGGCGCTCCTCACTTCCCAGACGGTGGGTGGCCGGGCAGAGGCGCTCCTCACTTCCCAGACGATGGGTGGCCGGGCAGAGGCGCTCCTCACTTCTTCCCGGATGGGGCGGCCGGGCAGAGGCACTCCTCACTTCTTCCCAGATGGGGCGCCTGGGCAGAGGCGCTCCTCATTTCTTCCCGGACGGGGCGGCCGGGCAGAGGCGCTCCTCACTTCCCAGACGGGGCGGCCGGGCAGAGGCGCTCCTCACTTCTTCCCGGACGGGGCGGCCGGGCAGAGGCGCTCCTCACTTCTTCCCGGACGGGGCGCCCGGGCAGAGGCGCTCCTCACTTCTTCCCGGACGGGGCGCCTGGGCAGAGGCGCTCCTCACTTCTTCCCGGACGGGGCGGCCGGGCAGAGGCGCTCCTCACTTCTTCCCGGACGGGGCGGCCGGGCAGAGGCGCTCCTCACTTCTTCCCGGACGGGGCGGCCGGGCAGAGGCGCTCCTCACTTCTTCCCGGACGGGGCGGCCGGGCAGAGGCGCTCCTCACTTCTTCCCGGACGGGGCGGCCGGGCAGAGGCGCTCCTCACTTCTTCCCGGACGGGGCGGCCGGGCAGAGGCGCTCCTCACTTCCCAGACATGGTGGCCGGGCAGAGGCGCTCCTCACTTCCCAGACGATGGGTGGCCGGGCAGAGGCGCTCCTCACTTCCCAGACGGTGGGTGGCCGGGCAGAGGCGCTCCTCACTTCCCAGATGGGGTGGCCAGGCAGAGGTGCTCCTCACCTCCCAGACGGGGCGGCCGGGCAGAGGCGCTCCCCACCTTCCAGATGGGGCGGCGCCCGGGCAGGGGCTGCAATCCCAGCACCCTGGCAGGCCAAGGCAGGCGGCCGGGGGGTAGAGGCTGCCGCGAGGCCAGACCACGCCACCGCACTCCAGCCCGGGCAACACCGAGCACTGGGTGAGCGAGACTCCGTCTGTAGTCCCAGTACCTCGGGAGGCTGAGGCGGGCAGAGCACTCGGCGTCAGGAGCTGGCGACCAGCGTGGCCAAGATGGCGAACGCGTGCCTGCATCCAAAGGAGAAAAGGCAGGCAGCGGTGGCGGGCGCCGGCACTCCCAGGCAGTCCGCGGCGCGGGCAGCAGCAAGCCGAGTAGATTGTAGCCTGGGCCAGAGAGGGAAAGAAAGAAAGAAAGAAAGGAAGGAAGGAAGGAAGGAGGGAGGGAGGGAGGGAGGGAGGGAAGGAAGGAAGGAAGGAAGGAAGGAAGGAAGGAAGGGACTTTTTGTATGATTTAATGTGGCAACTTTGCAGATCAGATTGACATACCTCCCAGAGTTTGTGTTGTTGCTGTTTGTTGTAGTTGTTCTTTGTTTCATTAATGAATTTTCTTAGCTAGTTCTGGAAAGTCTGTATTCTCTGTCACGTGTGACCACTTGTAGTGTCTGCTTAGCTTAGTGATTAGTTAATGATTGAACAAAGGTTTCCTTAAGCATTTGTCACCAAAAAATCTCCCCTTCTCTGCTAAGGGACTCTGTGTGCATGTGTGAGCATGTCTTTATATACTCAGCCAGGCAGTTGTCAACTCTGTCTTAGTGTCTGTGCAGAGATGAGGTCAGCCAGAGATAAGAGTTTAGGGCTTTATCGGCTTTCCTGAGCATGACACAGCTCTGGACACACAGCTCTATCCATGCTTGTGGCCTTCTAGACTCCCAGGAATATATCAGATCTTTTCAAAGCCCTGTGGACACATCATGCTTCAGCTTTTCCTTTTATTTATTTACTTTTGTTGTTTAAATGTAATAGAGGCTGAGCACAGTGGCTCACATCTGTAATCCTAACACTTTGGGAAGCCGAGGCAGGAGGATCGCCTGAGTTCAGGAGTTTGAAACTAGCCTGGGCAGCATAGTGAGATCTTGCCTCTAGAGAGAGAGAGAGAGAGAGCGAGAGGAAGGGGGAAGGAGGGAGGGAGCAAGAGAGAGAGAAAGAAAGAAAATAGGGACGGGGTCTTGCTATGTTGACCAGGTTGGTTGTGAACTCCTGGCCTCAAGCAGTCCTGCCTCAGCCTCCCAAAGTACAGGCGTGAGCCACTGTACCCGGCCCAGCCTTTCCTTTTAAGCTTTTCAGTAGGTCTATTCCTTGCCCCCCCTGTTATCCACTGCCTCAGGAAGCTGCAAAGTTAGTCAGTTGCCTGCAATTACACCCTGATGAAAAGACTTTTCACACCAGGCAAAGGCTGAACCAAGTCAATTACAGCCAACCTTGCAAGAGGAGCCTTATCAGGGAACCACCAGACAGGTCAGATAATGACAATTCTTCAGGCATGAGACTCGAAAGGAGCTCCAGCCTCATTCTGCTCCCTCTTGTGGTGCCAGGCTGCTGTTTTTCATCAGGAGTGCAGAATGTGAATTTTCAAGGCCACCACGGAACTGCAGAGTGTGCGATCTTAACTAGGGCAAGTGAAAATGCCACTGTTTTTACCAAGATTCTGCTGTTTTTCTTGAATAAACATTCTCCCGACTGCCCTAAGCCTCTGGCTAATTTCCAGAGTTCTGAAAAAGTTGATTCTGACCATTTTTGCCAGTTTTCTCACTGCTATTATGGAGAAGAGAATTTTTGGAGGTCCTTACTTCACGGATTTTGCTGATGGCACACCTGGAAAACTGATTTTTGTTTCTTTGTTTCTTTGAGACGGAGTCTCGCTCTGTCACCCAGGCTGTAGAGCAGTGTCGCGATCTTGGCTCACTGCAAGCTCCGCCTCCCGGGTTCATGCCATTCTCCTGCCTCAGCCTCCCGAGTAGCTGGGACTACAGGTGCCCACCACCACGCCCAGCTAATGTTTTGTATTTTTTTTAGTAGAGACTGGGTTTCACTGTGTTAGCCAGGATGGTCTTGATCTCCTGACCTCGTGATCTGCCTGCCTCGGCCTCCCAAAGTGCTGGGATTACAGGCATGAGCCACCGTGCCCAGACTTTTTTTTTTTTTTTTTTTTTTTGAGACAGAGTCTTGCTCTGTCACCCAGGCTGGAGTACAGTGGTGCAATCTCAGCTCACTGCCATCTCCGCCTCCTGGGTTCAAGCGATCCTCCTGCCTCAGCCTCCCCAGTGGCTGGTGCATGCCACCACGTGTGGCTACTTTTTGTATTTTTAATAGAAATGGAGTTTTGCCATGTTGGCCAGGCTGGTCTCAAACTCCTGGCCTGAAGTGATCCACCCACCTTGACCTCCCAAAGTGCTGGGATTACAGGCATGAGCCACCGAGCCCAGCCCAAACTGCTTTTTTAAAATCTCTAGTGAGATCAGAAGTCACCTGCCTGGATTGGCTCTGAATGTCCCTACCTGCTCTGTTCCCCTAACCCTGGAGTCACCAGACACCCAACCCATGACTACACCCAGGCCAGTCTTGACCCTGGGTGTAAAAAGCATTCCCCACTCCTCCCTGCTCTGTATGTTCTTATACTTTTGCTGCTTCTTTGGGAGTGGGAGCCAGGATGGCTGAGAAACTCCTCCTCTGAACTCTCTATAGTCAGCTGCTTCCTGATGTCCCGATCTCCCTCTCAGACCTGCTGCCTCCTGCCCAGGGGAACTTTCAGATTATGGAATAGACCCGGGCTCCCATAAACTTCCCTGCCAAATTATCTGGGTGCCAGAGCTCTAAAAGACTGAAGCGGAGCCAGTTTGCCATGATTAATTCAGGAGCCTTGACCCACTCATTCATAACCTCTTTCAGTGGCTTTTCATGCCAGCTCACACCAGCCCAGACTCTGGCACTCCGCTGCTCCAAGAAGGGCCCCTCTAGGGCCATCTGGGACTCAGTGGGACCTACCCTTGAGCACTGCTTTGCCAAAGTAGAACAGGCTTATCTTTTATTTTTATTTTTTGTTTTGTTTTTGAGACAGTCTTGCTTTGTTGCCCAGGCTAGAGTGCAATGGTGTGATCTCGGTTCACTGCAACCTTTGCCTGCCAGGTGCGAGCAATTCTCATGCCTCAGCCTTCTAAGAAGCTGGGATTACAGGTGCCTGCCATCACGCCCAGTTAATCTTTTTGTATTTTTAGTAGAGATGAGGTTTCATCATGTTGGCCAGGCTGGTCTTGAACTCCTCACCTCAAGTGATCCACCCGCCTCAGCCTCCCAAAGTGCTGGGATTACAGGTGTGAGCCACCAGGCCTGGCCTATTTTTATTTTTTGAGACAGGGTCTTGCTCTGTCACCCAGGCTGGAGTGCAGTGGCACAATCATGGCTCACTGCAGCCTCAGCCTCCCAGGCTCAAGCAATTTTCCCACCTCAGCCTCCCGAGTAGCAGGGACTATAGGCATGTGCCACCATGCCCAGCTAGCTTTTAAATTTTTTGTAGAGACAGGGTCTCACTATGTTGCCCAAGCTGCTCTTGGATTCCTGGGCTCAAGCAATCCTTTTGCCTCGGCCTCCTAATGTGCTAGGATTACAAGCATGAGCCACTGTGCTTGGCTGAGCAGGCTTATCTAAGAAAACATATTTCTGGGCCAGCTTAGTTCAGGGCAAATGCCTTGGACTTGGAGAAATACTAAGTCAAAGCTTATGAACTAAGTACTTCTGTTATTTTACAAAACGGCCTTTCCTAGAAACAGCTCTGAGTGACAGGGTGAGCCCTCATTGTGCATTCATGGGAAAATGGAAACTAAATCTAACAGGACAAAGGACAGATAACCTTTCCATCTTTCTTGGCAAAGCACTAATAACAGATCACAGTAAAGGCTAAAGCTCCTCTGTGAGTTTCTTTCCAACAGAGGCAGCAGAGGTACAAAGGATAAGAGGAAATGAGCTAATGCAGCAGAGAGATTTGCCTAAGTGGGGCCTTTCCATGTGCTTTTCCCTGCGTCAGGGACTCGGCTCTCCTCTCTCCTGGCTCCCTCCATCCTGAGCTCATCTTCCATCTCAGCTACCTGTCACTTCCTCTAGGAGGCCTTCCCTGACCACCCTCATGTGTTCCCCTGCCACTATGCCTGCCCTATCCCCAGAGGCTTGCCCAGGGCCAAGTGTTGGGTAGGGAGTCAATGCCTGGGAGGGGCTCAAGGAACTGAATGAAGCTTGCACTCTGGGAGTCTCTCCACAGAGTCTGTGGGGACTGGTAGGAAACTCAGGCTGATTTGAACCAAGCCCTGATTCTAGAAAACCACATACCTGCCAAACCAGAAGCAGCAGCCCCCCTCTCTCCCCTGCTCCCTGCCCCAAGGAAGGAAGCCTGTGCCCCCCTCCACTCCTTCTTCATCTCCTTCCTCGCCAGCCTGCTGGGACACCCGAAAGGGCAGCCTGGTGGCAGAGATATCCACCATTGAATTCAGCCACCGAGACCCCGTGTATGGCACCATCTGGCTGCAGTCGAAGACGGGCACCGAGTGCTTCTCAGCATCCACGGACGGGCAGGTACCCACCAGCCAGACACTGGGGAGGGGAGGGAAGGGAGAGGCAGTAACTGTTCCCTTGTTCCCCATCAGAACCCCTGGGGACATTTCCTTTAACACATTTTATTTTGAGATGGAGTTTCACTCTTGTTGCCTAGGCTGGACTGCAATGGCGCAATCTTGGTTCACTGCAACCTCTGCCTCCTGGGTTCAAGCAATTCTCCTGCCTCAGCCTCCCAAGTAGCTGGGATTACAGGCGCCTGTCACTATGCCTGGCTACTTTTTTATTTTTAGTAGAGATGGTGCTTCACCATGTTGGCCAGGCTGGTCTCGAACTCTGACCTCAAGTGATCCACCCACCTTGGCCTCCCAAAGTGCTGGGATTACAGGCATGAGCCACTGTGCCCGGCCTAACACTTTATTTTTAAGTTGAGTAGTGATAATACATGCCCACGGAACAGAATCTAAAGGTGCAAAAAAGAAAATGCCTTCCTCTCACCTCTGCCTGCACCTCCTCCCCTCCCTTCCTCTCTTATGTCTGCCTTCGGAGCTAGTCTCTGCATATGCAAGGAAACACGCCTCTCTCTTCTTCATTCTTTTTGCACACTTTACACACTATTCTGTACTCGATGTTTTTCATTGTGTGTACCTTGGAGATAGTTTCATATTTCATACACCGCTGCCCCATGCCTATTAATAACTGCATCCTGTGGGTGTACCATAATTTATATATGGATTCTAATATTTTGTTGCTACCTCCAAAAAAATGTAGCAAAGAGCAACTTTGTACACAGATTATTGCACACATGTGGGGATACATCTACAGCAGACATTGCTGGCAGCGGGACTTCTAGGTTGGAGCGCACATGCATTTTTAACATTGCCGGATATCACTTTATTGCGGGGAGTCTTGGCATCTACAGATTCTTGGCCTTGCACCTGGAGGCTTTGATTCAGTAGGTCGAGGGTGAGGCCTCAGCATCTGGGTTGTATGAAGCTTGCCGGTGACTCTGATGATCAGCCAGGTGTGGGAACTGTGGACAGAACAGCAATCCTCAAAGTATATTTGGTCCCACGAATTGCCGGGACCTCCATCCTTTGTGGCCCAGTGGCTAACCCCAGGAAGGTGGGGTGAGGGCGGAGAAGTCAAAAGCCAGGGGAAATACAGGGCCTCGAAGTCTCACTGTCGCCCCTCCTCCTGCCAGGTCATGTGGTGGGACATCCGAAAGATGGGCGAGCCCACTGAGGTCATGATCATGGACATCACCAAGAAGGAACAGTTGGAAAATGCCCTGGGGGCCATCTCCCTGGAGTTCGAATCTACTTTGGTGAGTGTCCCTTCCCCGACTTGCATTGCCAGGGCAGCCAGGGCTAAAGACAGGCCATTGCTAGGATTTCAGGTGCTTGTGGAACCCAGCACCAGCCCAGGGAGGCCAACCTCACTGCAGCCATCCTAGATGTGTGTGGCCTTTACAAAAACTTTCCAGCAGGGGGAAGCAGAGCTTCTCAAAGAAGGACACCATAGTCATCGTGGCACCAAGTCACCTTTTGGCCAGTGGCCCAGCTAAACACAGAGGGCAATCTTTTGATGGAACAATTCCAGAAAAGCCCTGTTTCGTGGTCACGCCCAGGACCAACATCTGGAGGCCTGGACTCCAACCCAGGTCCTGGCCCTGCCTGGCACGGGGTCCCCAGGCTGGTCACCTGTTCTCCTCTGGGGAAAGAAGAGATACTGGAGAGGAAAATGAGGTCAGAGCAGCCTCCTTGGAAAACCAGAGCACAAGCATGGTCTCGGTGTTCAGTAACTGAGAATGACAAAGAAATATCAAAGTTCAGTTCGGGCAGGGTGGCTCACGCCTGTAATCCCAGCACTTTGGGAGGCCAAGAATTCAAGACCAGTCTGGGTACATAATGAGACCCTCCCCTTGCCCAATCTTTACCAAAAAAAGAAAGAAAGCAAGAGAGGGAGAGAGAGAGAAAAAAAAGGGAAAGAAAAAGGAAGGAAAGAAGGAAAGAAAGGAAAAAGAAAGGAAGAAAAATATAAATATGAGGCCAGGCACGGTGGCTCACACCTGTAATCCCAGCACTTTGGGAGGCTGCGGTGGGAGGATCACTTGAGCCCAGGAGTTCAAGACCAGCCTGGGCAACATAGCAAGACCCTGTCCCTACATAAGAAAAGAAAAAAAGGGCCGGGCACGGTGGCTCACACCTGTAATCCCAGCACTTTGGGAGGCCAAGGCGGGCAGATCACCTGAGGTTGGGTGTTCGAGACCAGCCTGACCAATATGAATAAACCCAGTCTCTACTACACATACAAAATTAGCCAGGCATGGAGACACATGCCTGTAATTGCAGCCATTAGGGAGCCTGAGGCAGGAGAATCACTTGAACTCGGGAGGCAGAGGTTGCAGTGAGCCAAGATCACACCACTGCACTCCAGCCTGGATGACAAGAGTGAAACTCCATCTCAAAAGAACAAAGAAAAGAAAAGAAAAATAGGAAATATCAAAGTTTGAGCATAATGCAAATGTGTTAGAGGAGGGAAGCTTCTAGAAGCAGTAAAGGAAGACTTCCTCGCTAAAGAAGACAACCTTCCCTTGTTGTTGGCTTTTGGTTTGGGCTGAGTCTTGGTTTATATCTTAGTGCAGCCTAGGCCTGGTTCCCCCTTGGGGGTGTCACTTGTTTGCTTCGGGGTCATGGGCCATCATTCCTAGGGCTTTGGGAGGCTCTGGCCTGGAACATACCTGGCCAATCCTAGCTCAAGGCTGAGAGATGAATGTTGATGGAAGGAGGAGACAATTCAACTGACCCCCTCCCAAGAGGACAATGCACTGGGCATGGAGGTTGGGGTGGCGAGGGCTCAGGAAAACATTTTGTCCCAGAGACGATGCTTTCTAGGTCAAGTGCTAGACATGCGACCACATCACTGCTAGGGCCATCTCCTCCATGCCTGGCCCTTGCAGGGTGCACACTCTGTGCTGGACACTTGTGGCTGCCTGATTTAATAAGCTTGTACAGTCAACTATAACCATCTCAAGGGGTAATGTTATAATCCGTACTTGCCAGATACACACGATGAGTCTTCGTGAGATTAGGTTGTGAGTCCTAGTACCCGGTAAAGCCGGGACTCAAACCCAGGGCTCCAACTCTGAGGCCCGGGGTGTCCACCTGCAGCCCACCACGAAGTCTGAGGCCAGAGGCATGATGGGCCACTCAGATCTGGGTGGCCTTTCTCCCTGGCTCACTGACAGGCGGCATGCAGTCGGCTTGAATACTTTCTTCTCTGGACCTCTCAAGCTTGGTCTTTTCACTTGACACCCACCTTGAAGCTCAGGTTTTTGTTTTGTTTTGTTGACACATGGTTTTGCTCTGTTGTCCATGCTGGAGTGCAGTTGTGTGATCTCAGCTTACTGCAACATCCACCTCCTGGGCTCAAGCCTCAGCCTCTTGAGTAGCTGGGACCACAGGCACATGCCCATGCCAGGCTAATTTTTTTTTTTTTTTTTTTTCAAGACAGAGTCTCACTCTGTTGCCCAGGCTGGTGTGCACTGACATGATCTTGACATGCACTCACTGCAACCCCTGCCTCCCAGGTTCAAGTGATTCTCGTGCCTCAGCCACCACACCTGGCCATGTTCTGGGTATTTTCTAGAGATTTTATCTTTATCATTTTAGTAATTTTCTGGTAGAAAAAAACTGCACAATAAAACAATATGTTTTTAAAAAAAATAAAAATAAAAAAGCTGGGGGGCCAGGTGCAGTGGCTCAGGTCTGTAATCTCAGCACTTTGGGAAGCTGATGTGTGCAGATCGCTTGAGCTTAGGAGTTTGAGACCACTCTGGACAACATAGGGAGACTCCATCTCTACAAAAATACAAAAATTAGCCGACCCTGGTGGTGTGTGCTTGTGGTCCTAGTTACGTGGGAGGCTGAGGTGGGAGTATTGCTTCAGCCCAGAAGGTCAAGGATGCAGTGAGCTGAGATCGCACCACTGCACTCCAGCCTGGGCAATGGAGCCAGACTCTGTCTCAATAAATAAATAAATAAATAAACTAGGAATTCTTTTTTGTTTTTTTTTTTGAGGTGCGGTCTTGCTCTGTAGGCCAGGCTGGAGTGCAGTGGCATGATCTCGGCTCACTGCAACCTCTGCCTAAAACCTGGGAGTTCTGTAGGGGCAGGTTCACCACCTGCAGAGGACATCTGAGCCCGTTGACAAAGGCCCTCCCCTCAGTGTGCTCCTCCCCTACCTCACTCAGCTGTTCTTTCCATTTGGAATGCTGAGGACACAGCGCCATTGTAGGCTCAGGCCCTGCTGGTGGAGGTTGTCCAGTCTAGCCCAGAAGTTAAGACATAGAACAGTAAACAAGGAAGGGCATTGCATGATGGAGGGGGTCATGCTCACAGACGCAGAGGGGTGTACTGGACCAGGAGTCAGGAGACCAGCCTTTGTGCATTCAGTCCGCAGTGAAGTGAGTAACTACTAAAGCTCAGTTTGTGGGCGCTGGACCCATGTCAGACAAGCTTGCGCCCCTCAAAGAGCTCACCCACCAGCGGTAGGGGGACGAATTACATCACCGACTGCCCGATGGCTTCCTGAGTGCTGGTTGGTCACCTGCTCTGAGTTCTCAGGGACACCAGCCTGGACAATGCTATGACAAATGTCACTGTCATGCCAGGGAAGGCTCTGCCCATCCCATGAGTGATCTGGGTGGGCCACCCTGCGTCCCCTCCCTAGGTCTTCTTTATTCTCTCTGTAAACATTCAGGATCTTTATGGCCAAATGCATTGAGGACACAGTGATGCTCTGCAGAGGGGGCTAGTGATGTGACAACCCTCCAGGACTGGAGGAGCCAGGGAGGGCTTCATTCAGCACAGGCTCCTTGAGTAGCTTCCAAAAAGGTGGGGTCTGAGGAGCCCGGGAAGAGTGGGGACAGCTCTCCAGGAGGGGCCACAGCCCTTGCCGAGGCTTGATCTGAGGGCCTTTCTAGCGCCTGCAGATCCCCCAAGCAAGCTTCTGTCCATGCCCACTAATCCCAGAGTTGATGGTTCATGGAGCCTTCCCCTCCTTGTCACTCCTTCCACAGCCCACCAAGTTCATGGTGGGGACTGAGCAGGGCATTGTCATCTCCTGCAACCGCAAGGCCAAGACGTCAGCTGAGAAGATTGTGTGCACCTTCCCCGGCCATCATGGCCCCATCTACGCCCTCCAGAGAAACCCCTTCCACCCGAAGAACTTCCTGACGGTTGGTGACTGGACAGCCCGCATTTGGTCTGAAGACAGCCGGGAGTCGTCCATCATGTGTACCAAGTAAGAGGCGATGCTGGGGACGGGAGGGGATGCAAGGGACAGGAGGGGATGGAGGGAGCCCAACTGGGCCCCAGAGAGTCCCGAGCCTCCATATGTAAAATGGAGAAAAACCCTTCCACAAACATGCGACCTCGTGTTAGCAAGTGACTTACTTCAGCCACTCCACAAAGTGATAAGCTTCAAACCACTCAGTTACTAAAAATAATGGCCATGGCTTAATTTTATTTCCTTTTTTTTTTTTTGAGACAGTCTCAGTTCCCCAGACTGAGTGCAGTGGCGTGAGCTCGGCTCACTGCAGCCTCCGCCTCCCAGGTTCAAGTGACTCTCCTGCCTCAGCCTCCTGAGTAGCTGGGACTACAAGCACCTGCCACCATGCCCAACTAATTTTTGTATTTTTAGTAGAGATGGGGTTTCGCCACATTGGCCAGGCTGGTCTTGAACTCCTGACCTCAGGTGATCCACCCACCTTGGCCTCCCAAAGCGTTGGGATTACAGACATGAGCCACTGCATCTGGCTGGCTTAATTTCCATAATCCTCAAAATACCCCCAGGAGGAGGCAGCATTGCTCTTCTCCTCATCTCATTTTTCATGTTAGGGAACTGGGCTACAGAGAGGCCCAGCCGCTTGCTCCTGCTCTCCCAGCTAGTGAGGAGCCGAGCTGGGGTGTGAACCCAGGAAGCTTGGCTGGGAAATGTGGGTGCCTTGGCATGATTCAGCAATGCGGCATACTCCTCTGAGGGGAGCAAGAGACAGGGAGCTTGAGACAGAGCTATGAACACAATGGTTAGACCAGAGAAGCTTGGACTGTCACATACCCCTCTGTTCTTCTTAGGGCCCATTTACCTTGTCTAAAAGTGCCCTTTCTCCTCCTCCCCTTCATCTCCTAAGTTAGGTAATAAGCCCTGAATGCTAACCACCCCCTTGAGTCATTCACTACCGAGCACTGCCATGTGTATTGTGCATTGCATGTATAAATAAATTCCTTTTTTTTCTTGCTAAAAAAACATCCTGGGCTTCCCTTCCTGCCCACAGAACCACAGACTCCCGCAATGTCGATGCCCCCATCAACCCTAATGAGCATCTTTGGTTCCAGTGCTTCCCACAACTGGTTGCATTAGAATATCTTGGGAGGAGTTTTTGTTTGTTAAAACGTTTTTGAGATGGAGTCTTACTCTGTCACCCAGGCTGGAGTGCAATGACGCGATCTCAGCTCACTGCAACCTTTGCCTCCCGAGTTCAAGCAATTCTCCTGCCTCATCCTCCTGAGTAGCTGGGATTACAGGCGCACGCCAGCACACCCGGCTAATTTTTGTATTTTTAGTAGAGATGGAGTTTCACCATGTTGGCCAGGCTGGTCTCAAACTCCTGACCTCAGGTGATTCGCCCGCCTCAGCCTCCCAAAGTGTTGGGATTACAGGCATGAGCCACTGTGCCTGGCGGAGGAGTGATTTTTTAAAATCCAGATTCTCAGCCCCAACCCTGGGGGTACTAACAGAGAATCTTGGGCTTAGCCCAGGAATGGGCTTGTTAAGGAGCTCCCCGGGGCTTGTGACTCAGCCAGTCCTTGCTTTGGGAGCAGAAACCTGGTTCGATGTCCTCATTCTACAGGGGTGGGAACGCTGGCAGAGAAGGGCAGTGCATTGTTCCAGGCCTCATAGCAAGTAGAGGGTTCCCAGTAGATGTGAAGCCCTTCACAGGCTTTAGGAGCCTTCCCAATGTCTTCAGGCCCTGCAGGCTGCCAGGGCTGTGTGAAAGGAGCAGTGAGGGCAGGGTGTCGAGCACAGCACCCATAGGCCTTTTGCAGGGCTGGTTCCTAGAGGGATTTGGTGGACCTGTGTCCCAGAACCTGGGTCTCCCTTGTCCTCCTCCTGTATGGGTTAAACAAATTTAGCAAATAAGAATATTTGGCACTGGGCCGGGTGCGGTGGGCTCATGCCTGTAATCCCAGCACTTTGGGAGGCTGAGGCGGGAGGATCACTTGAGGTCAGGAGTTCGAGACGAGCCTGGCCAATATGGTGAAACCCCGTCTCTAATAAAAATACAAAAAATCAGCTGGGCTTGGTGGCACATGCCTGTAATCCCAGATATTTAGGAGGCTGAGACAGGAGAATCACTTGAACCTGGGAATTGGAGGTTGCAGTGAACCGAGATCATGCCACTGCACTCCAGCCTGGATGACAGAGTGAGACTCAGTCTTAAAAAAAAAAAAAAGAGGGCTGGGCAGGATGGCTCATGCCTGTAATCCCAGCACTTTGGGAGGCCGAGGCGGGTGGATTACCTGAGGTCAGGAGTTCAAGACAGGCCGAGATTGCGCCACCGCACTCCAGCCTGGGCGACAGAGTGAGACTCTGTCTCAAAAAAAATAATATTTGGCACTTAGTTAAATCTGAAGTTAAAAAAAAATTATTTTTTTTTAGTATAAGTATGTCTCATGCAATATTTGGTATATACTTATACTAAAAATTATTCATTGTCCAAAAATCTCCAGATCTTTTTTTTTTTTTTTTTGAGATGAAATCTCTTTGTTGCCCAGGCTGGAGTGCAGTGGCACGATCTTGGCTTACTACAACCTTCAGCTCCTGGGTTCAAGCAATTCTCCTGCCTCAGCCTCCTGAGTAGCTGGGATTACAGGCGCCCGCCACCACCCCTGGATAATTTTTGTATTTTTAGTAGAGGCAGCGTTTTGCCATGTTGGCCAGGCTGATCTCAAACTCCTGACCTCATGTGATCCACCGTCCTCGGCCTCCCAAAGTCCTGGGATTACAGGCATGAGCCACCACGCCCTGCCCAGATCCTTTCTTTAGTCTTGATCATTTCTCCCACTGTGGTCTGTCAACACACTCCATTTACAAAGGTGACTGGGAAATGTAGTCTCTTCCTTGCCCACCAGGGGCCCAGCTACAACTATATTGCAATGGAGGAAGGGAGAGGAGATCTGGGTGAAAATCTGAAGGCTCCACTGTGTGTGTGTCTCTTTTTAAAAAATGTTCCATCCTCACTGAAGAAACTCTTGAAAATCCAGATGAAACCAAGTAGGAAGTGACACTCTCCTTATCTCAGTGGTAGCAGCTTTTCTGGGCATGTCCTTCCTCTGACTCCCATCCGTGAGTCCCAGTGCTGGGACCAGGTCCATCAACACATGCCTGCTGCCTGGAGTTAACAGCAGAGAAATGCCAGTGGCCAGCCCACGGGAAGGACTGTGCCCAGTGCCCTTTCTTTATTTGAGACAGGGTCTCACTGTTGCCCAGGCTGGAGTACAGTGGCACAAACATGGCTCACTGCAGCCTCGACCTCCTGGGCTCAAGCGATCCTCCCATCTCAGCCTCCCGAGGAGCTGGGACCACAGGTGCTCACCACCACACCCGGCTAATTTTTTTATTTTTTGTAGAAACAGGGTCTTGCCATGTTGTCCAGGCTGGTCTCAAAATCCTGGCTTCAAGCAATCCTCCTGCCTTGGCCTCCCAAAGTGCTGGGATTACAGGCACATGACCAGCCCAGAGCCCTTTAAAGAACAGCCTGTCAGCCACCTGAGGTCAAGAGTTTGAGATCAGCCTGGCCAACATGGTGAAACCCCATCTCTAGTAAAAATAAAATATTAGCTGGGTGTGGTGACAGGCACCAGTAATCCTAGTTACTCGGGAGGCTGAGACAGGAGAATTGCTTGAACCTGGGAGGCGGAGGTTGCAGTGAGCCGACATTGTACTACTGCACTCCGGCCTGGGCAACAGAGCAAGACTGTCTCAAAAAAAAAAAAAAAAAAAAAAAAAAAAAAAGCAACCTGTGAGCTGTGGGTGAGTGAGGTCAGCACAGCTAGAAGTCAGACACAAGGAAGAACTTCCTGCCTAGCAAGACTCTGAGAGCCTGGAGCCTAGAAGGGACCAAGCGAGCCGAGCTGTAGCTCAGAAGCCTCTGTCCCTCCAACCATGATGTGGGCTACCTCCCACAGGTACCACATGGCTTACCTCACTGATGCTGCCTGGAGCCCCGTGAGGCCAGCCGTTTTCTTTACCACCAAGATGGACGGAACCCTGGATATCTGGGACTTCATGTTCAAGCAGTGTGATCCCACCCTCCGCCTGAAGGTCACGCGCGCGTCCCTCCCTGTGCATCCAGGTCCTTAGGGAGCCAGGCCCTGGTGTGTGTGTGAGTGTGGGGTGCTGTGAGCACGTGTGCAGTGTGTGGCCAGGTGTGTTTGGGCCTCTGTGGGGGAGCCATGTGCAGGCTGACTGCAGCGATTGCTTTGGAGTGTGTGCTCCTACAAAGGTTGAGGGGCCTGGGGGACTTGGCACCCTGGTGGCACAACAGAACCACCTGGGGGAAATTCAAAAAGAAACAGAAGCAGGTACCTGGCATCTCCTGCCCACAGGCCGATTCCTTCAGAGCCACTGGGGGTTGGCTGCTGGACCTTCCCCTTCATGTCAGGATGGCCAGAGCTGAGCCCCACTGGCTGGGGCCATGGAAGGGTGGGGGCGTTGGGGAACCACAGAGTGACCGTGAGGCAGAACTGAAGGGGTGGGACGGGAGATGAGGCAGGGAAGCCAGGGGCCTTGACAGCCAGTCTCCGAGTTTGAACTTCACCCTGTGGGGCAGAGGTATCCCCGAGGATGTTTGGATAGGGCCAAGTGGCTGAGCCTCCCCAGGGGCCAGTTAATCACACACATGTAACTTTGCTCCTCTCTCCTCTACCTGGGTCTGCCTGGCCCCTTCAATAGGTGTGTGATGAGGCCCTCTTCTGCCTCCGAGTGCAGGACAATGGGCGTCTCATCGCCTGCGGCTCCCAGCTGGGGACAACCACCCTGCTGGAGGTCTCGCCTGGGCTGTCTACCCTCCAGAGGAATGAGAAGAACATAGCCTCTTCCGTAAGCGCCGGTTGGCTGGGAAGAAACCCTCCAGCATGTCCCGACCTGGCCCCACAGTAGAGCAGGCTAGTCAGACAAACAGATGGCCTCGCCTTCCAACCCCCAGGACATAGGGGCACATTTTGGGGGAGGCAGTGTGGTGTCCTGACTTGGGCTGCATAAATAGGTGTTGGTGTGTCCATTTGCCCTTGCTCAACTGCTGGGTAAGTCACTTCACTCTCCAGGATTCAGTTTTCTACCTGTAAATCAAAGAGGTTTCACTTGGTCAGTTTGTCTAGTTTCAAATAACTTTTTTTTTTTTTTTTGTGGAACCTTTCCAATGAAGGCTTAGTATTTTATTGTATTATATTGTATTTTAATTTAATTATTTTTATTTATTTATTTATTTTTGAGACAAAGTCACGCTCTGTTGCCCAGGCTGGAGTACAATGGCGAGATCTAGGCTCACTGCAATCTCTGCTTCCCAGGTTCAAGTGATTCTCCTGCCTCAGCCTCCGGAGTACCTGGGATTACAGGTGCACACCACCATGCCCAGCTAATTTTTGTATTTTTAATAGAGACGGGATCTCACCGTATTGGCCAGGCTGGTCTTGAACTCTTGGCCTTAAGATGATCTGCCCACCCTGGCCTCCAAAAGTGCTAGGATTATAGGCGTGAGCTACCGTGCCCAGCCTGATTATTTTATTTATTTTTATCAATTTATTTTATTTTATTTCATTTTGAGACAGGGTCTTGCTTTATTGCCCAGGCTGGAGTGCAGTGGCACAATCATGGCCCACTGCAGCCTCCACCTCCCAGGCTGAATCAGTCCTCCCACCTCAGCTTCCTGAGTTGCTGGGACCACAGGCATGCACCACCATGCCTGGCTCATTTTTTAATTTTTGTAGAGACAGGGTCTCCTTATGTTGCCCAGGCTGTTCTCAAACTCCAGGGCTCAAGCAATCCTCCCACCTCAGCCTCCCTAACTGCTGGGATTATAGGTGTGAGCCACCATGCCCAGCCTGAAGACTTAGTAGAATGCCAACAGAGAAGCCAGATGGAAGGGGACTTGAAGAGGGGGACTGAGATCCATTCCTACATCCTTTCCCCAGTGGACAGCCCTGCAGGCAACCCCCCAGAACCATGGGGAACACTGTGGAATTGAAAACCCCTAGTGCTAGGACAGGGTGTGGTGGCTCATGCCTGTAATCCCAGCACTTTGGGAGGTCGAGGCTGGCAGACCACCTGAGGTCGGGAGTTCGAGACCAGCCTGACCAACATGGAGAAACCCTGTCTCTACTAAAAATAGAAAATTAGCCAGGCATGGTGGCACATGCCTGTAATCCCAGCTCCTCAAGAGGCTGAGGCAGGAGAATTGCTTGAACCTGGGAGGCAGAGGTTGCAGTGAACCAAGATCGTGACATTACACTCCAGCCTGGGCAACAAGAGTGAAACTCTGTCTCAAAAACAAAACAAAAAGGGAAAACCCCTAGTGCTGAGGCCTGGCGAGCCTCCTGGCTCTGCCCGAGACTGGGATCTCACCACTGAGCTGGTCCTTGTTGGGCCAAAGCTGCCATATTTCATAGCTCCAAAGGGTGCTCTTCTGTCTGTGGTCCTGGAACTCCACGCTTCTTGGCATTGAGTAACTCAGTGTCCCTGCTGCAGCCTTCCAACCCCAATATTCAGCCCTCCTTCCTTGACACCAGCCCTGGCTACAGACCCCTACAGTACAGGGACTGTATGGAGAGCAAGGAGAGCTCAGCAGAAGCCCCACCTGGACCCTGCACTGGAGTCACTTGCCGTCCTGCCCTCTTCTCACTGGGCTCTCTCTGTCCCTGTGTGCCCAGATGTTTGAGCGTGAGACCCGGCGAGAGAAGATCCTGGAGGCCAGGCACCGGGAGATGCGGCTGAAGGAGAAGGGCAAGGCGGAGGGCAGAGACAAGGAGCAGACAAGTGAGGAGCTGGCTGTAGACCTGGAAGCGCTGGTCAGCAAGGCCGAGGAGGAGTTCTTCGACATCATCTTCGCAGAGCTGAAGAAGAAGGAGGCAGACGCCATAAAGCTGAAGCCCGTGCCTGTAGGGGCCTGGACAGGGGTTGGGTGGATTGGGGACTGGGCGGGACACATGGCACTTGGGTTCTGCTTCTGCTTGCTGACTTCCTGGGTGACCTCGAGCAAGTAGCCTTACCTGCTGGACCTTAATTTATTCACCTGGCAAGTGGGAAGAATTATTCCCTTCCTTCCAAAGAATCCTAAGTCTCCAAACAGACTTCAGGCTCCTTACAGGCAGGAACCATACTCCATGCCTCCTTGTATCCTCCCCTCCCCCCAGAAAAGGCACATCTTGAACATGCATGTTGAGTGACTGAAAGAGGGAACATGTGTGTTGAGTGACTGAACGAGGGTCCTAGAGGTAAGTGAGCTGTCAGAGAGGAATGAGTCTTGAGACCCCTGGACGGAAGGGCTGTGACATTAGCGGTGTGCACGTCATGCTGGCTTACCCAGGTTTGGTGTGAGGAGTATGACCTGTGGTCAGCTCATCTGCCCGTGGCCCCAGCTCTAAAGCACTTTCTAGCTGTATCACCTGAGCTGGTCACTTCACTTCTGGCTTCCTTCATTTCCATCTGGAAAATGAGGAGATGTTGCTGTAAAGATGGTGTCTGGTCACCTTCCAGGCCCTCTTTTGTACCAGCGGAGAGAGGAGGAAAAGACACTGTCTGTCTGGGTCACCTCCTTTAGGCCCCACAGATAAGATGCCAAGATATGAAAGAGCCAAAGAGCAGCATGGAAGGGAAAAGAAGCAGCGGGTATGTGCCAGGATTTACCCTTGTAGGCAAGACTGGCTGCAGACTTGGGGAATGAGGGCACTGCAAAATGAAAATGTGAGGGCCCTTGTTTAAAAAGTATTGAGAATTTTAAAACGGTGACAATAAAGCGTTAAACCAAGTGTGGGCCCTGCTGAGACAGGGTCCAGTGTATCTGCACAGAGCTCCCACGCATGATGCCTGCTTGAAAAGGAGCTGTATGGCAAGTTCTTTGTCCCTGATAGAGTGGACAGAGGGAAGGATGGTGCATGAGCACACAGGGAAGATAACTGGTTCCATCTTGTGACTTCTTCCCTCTTCTGCCCCCTCCCCCTGGGACTAAAGCTGTGATTTCCACAGATGCATTTTGCATTTGAGAGTGCTTGGTTATGAGATGTTTTCTTCTCACATTGGGTAATACAGGTGGGACAGAGAGCTCCCTCCACTTCTGGTGGAGGCAAAATTAGAATCCTGGATTCTGATGCCTAGTCCAGGGCTCCTCCCACTCACCACTCCTGGCCTATCCAGCCCTGCAGAAGGCAAAGATGACACTGGCCACCTTTTACAATGCAATGGTGGCTGGCAGGCACCATGCTTTGTGACATATGTCCCAAAACGTACTCCTCACCATGGCTTGAACATTCTACATGAAGAAGTTGAGCCTTGGAAGGGGTTCAGGTTCACAGAACTTGGCCCCTTCCTCCTCCTGCCTGCCACACACTTCCTGTCTCTCTCAGTCTGCAGCTGGCCCAAAACGCTGGTGGTCACAAAGTACCGCGTGGTACTGAAGCCGTTTGACATAGGCTGGGTCTTTATGCCCACTATTTCTAATCCTGGCCACAGCCTGCAAGGTGTCCTGTCCTCTCTATGGGTGAGGGAGCCAAGGAGACTTAGGAGGAGCTAGCCCGAGGCCTCCCAGTCTGCATGTGGCAGAAGCCAGGCGTGTACCCAAGTCTGCCAGATTCCCCCAGCTCTGCCCACCTTCGGCACCGTCTGGGCCCTCACCAGCCACAGAGCTGGCACCATGGGTTCCAGGGTGCTCAGCGACCCAGGCTTCAGCCATTTGGCTGCTTTGGGCCTCGTGGGGTTCACATCCCAGGGAAGTGGGGAAGGCCTGCCCCCTACCAACACCAACACTTCTGTGCTGTCTTCCCCTGCAGCAGCAACCAAGTCCAGAGGAAGACCAGGCGGTGGAGGAGGAAGAGGAAGCAGCAGGGGAAGAAGGGGATGAAGAAGTGGAAGAAGACTTAGCCTAGAAGTCAGCCTTCGACTGCCGCGCTGTCCCGGTGTGCCTTCCTTTCCCACCTCTTGGTATTGCCCTGCTCTCACAAGTGGGGGGCTCAACTCCCCCTTAAAGCAGCACTGGATGATGGGTGGGGAGCATCAGGCCCTGACTTCTCACCCCCTGCAAATCACTAGCCCCCACTGACTCACTGGGCACTGAGTCCTGAGCCACCTCTTGGAGGGAGGGAAGGGGCAGGGCTTGTCCCGGAGCTGGCTGCCCCATCGTCTCAGCCACCCTGAGCCCACCCCAAGGCCGAGGCCACCTTAGTCCTAGCCCTGGATGTTTCCTGGGATTCAGCTTCTCACAGGCTCCCCAGCAATCATTTTTGTTTGTAATCTTGCAGACCCTCAACCAGACTTGCATGGCCAGGGCGGGGCCTCTCCTCCATGATCGACCCTCCTCGTCCACCTACAAATCAGGAACAGAAAGTCTGTCCACTTTGAAAATACCTTTCCAGGCAGCTCCCTGACCATTTGGACACATTGCCACGACAGGAGCCTCCAAGTGTGTGGGAGGGGACGGGCGGGACGAGCTTGGCTGTTCTGCTGCACCTGAACGCTTTCTGTTATCCTAATTTTTGTAAAATTAAATGAATCATAACAATGCCACGAGTTAGTACATGTGATGCATCTTGCACCCAGAGCCTGTCACGTAATCTCGTGTAATTCATTCACGACATCCCTGAAACTGTGTGCTCCTATCATCTTTATACTACACAGGAGGTTCCAGGAGTGGTACAGGGACGTGCCCATGTCTCAGAACTCGTGACAGGGCAAAGCAGGGACGGGAGCCCAGGCAGCTCATTCCTGACCCTGCATGGTCATCAACTGTGGGCCAGATGCTGCGCAGGCCTCTCGGGGACTCCAGGGTGGGAAGTGGGCTGCCCTGAGGGTGCCCTGAGACCACAGCTCAACAGAGCAGTCAGCGACCATTACCAGAGACATCGGGAGGTTGAGAGGGCACCTCAGTGCCAACCTTGCATGAGGAACAATGCCCTGACCATCATCATCCTGTGGATGGCAGGTGACCTTTGCAGGGACCCGAAGAGCCCTTGAAAAATATCTGTGTTGGTCAGGTGTCGTGGCTCACGCCTGTAATCTGAGCACTTTAGGAGGCCAAGACAGGAGGATCACTTGAGACCAGCTTGGACAGCACAGTGAGACCCCATCTCTAATTTAGAAAAAGAAAGAAAAATGCCCATGTTAAGAACCTCCTTGGCTGGGTGCAGTGGCTCACACCTGTAATCCCAGTACTTTGGGAGGCCAAGGTGGGAGGATCGCTTAAGCCCAGGAGTTCGAGACCAGCGTGGGCAACATGGGGAAACCCCATCTCTACAAAAAATACAAAAATCAGCCTGGTGTGGTGGCACACCCCTGTAATTCCAGCTACTCAGGAGGCTGAGGTGGGAAGACCACTTGAGCCCAGGAGCTCGAGACTACAGTGAGCCACAATCGCACCACTGCCCTCCAGCCTGGGCAACAGAGCAAGGCCCTGTCTTGAAAATAAAATGGCCAGGCTTGGTGGCTCATGCCTGTAATCCCAGCATTTTGGGGGGCTGAGGCAGGTGGATCACCTGAGGTCAGGAGTTCAAGACTAGCCTGGCCAAAATGGTGAAACCCCGTCTCTACTAAAAATACAAAAAACTTAGCCAGGCTTAACGGCGCACACCTGTAGTCCCAGCTACCCGGGAGGCTGAGGCAGGAGGATCGCTTGAACCTGGGAGGCAGAGGCTGCAGTGAGCCGAGATCATGCCATTGCACTCCAGCCTGGGCGATAAGAGTGAAACTCCATCTCAAAAATAAATAAATTAAATAATCTCCTTGAGGAGGGACCCAGGGCCAGCTGCCCCCCGTACTCAAAGAGAAAAATGGAGCTGTCTACTGTGGTTAACCTTGATAAAAACAGTAATCTCAGGTTATGCTGAGTGCTTGATCTTCACAAGTGCCCCAGGAGTGATCTCACATTTCAATCCCCACGTTATGGATGTGGCAGGCGAGACAGAGAGAGGGAGTAACTTGCTGAGTCCAATGGGAGTGGGTGGCAGAGCTGAGACTTCAGCCCAGAGTCACAGCCCTACAGCTTACGCCATGCACACTGCACTCCCAGGACCCGGGTAAGAGGATTGGGCTGGGCCATTCCAGCATCAGACAGAGGGGGCCATGAGGCAGGCCCCCTCACTGAGCAGGGACACATGGAGCCTCAGTGCCGTCCTCAGGAACACCCTGCCTAGAGCAGTGATTCTCTACTGGGGAAGACTTTGCCCCCAATAGGACATCTGTCAATGTCTGGGGACAATCGGTGAGGGGAGTGCTTCTGGCATTGAGTGGGTAGAGACAGGGACCCTGCTCAGCATCCTGCACACAGGACAGCCCCCTACGTTTTGGACAGTGGAGTCATGGTACAGAGGCCCAATTTAGAGAAAAATCTACCCAAACGGAGTGTCCCAAGAGAAAGTACGGGCTCTGCACACACTAACCTGAGCACACTGAAGACCCCTGTGAGAGGCTGGCACCATGAGCTCGAAGGCAGGAGGACCTTCTTTCGCTGAACTGGAATTTTGACCTTTGGCTTGTGCCTGCAAAAGGAGGCTGCCTGCTGGAGTCGGCAGGTCCCTCGTGGGTGCAGAGAACGCCACTGGGCAGGCACAGCATTTGAAGAGGCATTTGAGGAGTGGCCGTGGAAAAGGAGAGGAGAGCCCCGCAGATGGCACCTGGCAAAGGGCAACACGAGCTCAGTGGGTGCGGCGCCAATGCTGCCAACCCATATGATGACCTTCACTGACCTCTCATGCTGGCTTCACCAGGAATCTGTTGTTTAGTCCCTTCCTACGGGGAGGCAAACCAAACCACGAGGCATCACTGGGGCACCAGAGGTGGCTGGAAAAACCCACCCTGTGGGTGTGGACTGTGCACTGGGACCACGCTGGAGCCAGTTTGGGAAGTGCGGAAGCAGCGGCCGGACTCAAGTGTCCACAGCACAGTGACGTCCCTCCTGTCCATGCCGGCCGGAAAAGAGGGTGCTTCCTTGGTCTCTTTCGCTCAGCTGACTTAATAAATGCACTGCTTAACCAAAGATGCTTCCACTGTGACCACAACGGCCCAGTGGCTCTTGGGAGAATCACTGTCCCCGTTCCCCACCATGTGGCTGCTGGGGACTGTAGGCCCCAGGGCAGAACTCGAGGAGGGACCCCCTGCCCTTTATAAGTAACAAAATTAATTGTTCCCCAGGTCCCAGAGTCCCCTGAGATGTTACTGATGCCCAAGTTGGAGGCAAAGGTGACTGCTGGCCTGACGCAGTGGCTCACACATGTAATCTCAGCATTTTTGAAGGCCAAGGCAGGAGGATCACTTGAGCCCAGGAGTTCAAGACCAGCCTGGGCAAGCTAAGGAGACCTCATCTTTATTTTATATATATATATATATATATATATATATTTTTTTTTTTTTTTTTTTTTTTTTTTTTTGAGACCGTGTTTCCCTCCTGTTGCCCAGGCTGGACTGCAATGGCACAATCTCAGCTCACTGCAACCTCTGCCTCCCGGGTTCAAGTGATTCTCCTGCCTCAGCCTCTCAAGTAGCTGGGACTACAGGTGCCCGCCACCACGCCTGGCTAATTTTGTATTATTAGTAGAGACGGGGTTTCACCATGTTGGCCAGGCTGGTCTCAAACTCCTGACCTCAAGTGATCCACCCACCTAGGCCTCCCAAAGTGCTGGGATTACAGGCATGAGACGTCATGCTCAGCCTATTAAAAACTTTTTTTAAGTGACTACTGACGGCCTACCAGGGTCAGCATCCAGAGACCCCCAGCCAGCCTCTCTGTGTGCTGAGGTCCTGGGGACGCCTGCAGCACTGGTGGGAAGTGTAGATAGAGGCCGTGTTTTCATGGCATTTCCAGGCAGGGAAGTCTGAACCCAGCTCGGGCGCTTGCCGTCTGGGTAACCTTGTCTACACTCAGCCCTGTGCCAGGCACTTGCCGTGAGCGGAGAATAAACCAGATGCAGATGCAGGCCCCACCTCCCAGAGCCTGTACAGCAGTGGGAGGCAGGGAAAGCTGATAGATAGGCAGATACCCACAGAACGACAGTTGTGCAAAGTGCATGTTAAGGAAGAGTACAGGGTGCCGTGAGAGGGATAACAGGAAGAACTAACCTAGCCTCTAGAGAAGGAGGAGCTGGCCAGGAGGCCTCCGTGAGAAAGGGACAATGCAGCTGAGACCTTAAGAACAAGCATGAGGCAGAGATGTGTGTACACGTGCGAGTGCATCTGTGTGCATGTGTGATGATGTGCACATCTGTGTGGAGGGGCACCCCAGGCAGGGCAGCTGCACACACAATTCCAGAAGGAGGAGAGAAGCCGGTGCTGCTCTGTTTGACCAACAGGGAGTTATCAGTGTGGCTGGAGTGTGTAAGGGCTAGGAACCAGCCAGGGACAGCAAGAGTCTGCTGGGGCAGGGCTTGATGTCAAGGATTTTGACTTTGCTCCAAAGATCACTGAGAAGCAGCAGTGTGGCTTGATGAAGCATTTGTCGGTGGAGGGAGGCCTGGAGGGAGGCACCTGGGGGCCAGTTGGGAGCACATTGTGGTGTCAGGCAAAAGAGACGGCAGCCTGGAGTGGGGCGATGGCCATGTAATTACTTACCTCTCTGCACCTCTGCTATCTACCTTCAGGAACTGTTTGGGTGAGTAAATGAAATAACAGATAAGCCACTGGGTTCAAAATAAGTGCTCAATAAACGCCTATCACCTCCCTCACTTAGAAGCATCTGACGACCACCTAGGACAGGCCTCATGGCTGGTGGCAAGTTCTAGGTTAGAACGAGGAGCTACTAGAATGACTTGTGAATTTGTTTCTTGGGGTCCTTTCAGCATCTGCACCCCAAATTTGGAAAAGGATGCTGGGGCTTAAGAGAAAAGTCCTCAATCCATGCTTTGTTTTCCCAATAACTCTCTTTTATTTCACCTCCCGTGTCGTAGCTCCAGGAGTCAAGCCTGTGAGTAGCCATGTCCAGAACACGAGGAGGTGGGACTTTGCCCAGGTAGCCCTAGAGCTCTAGAGGGACAACGGGCTTTAGAAAGGGCTTATCAAAACCAGTGGCTTCCAACTGCAGGTGGGTTTGGGGAGAGATGGAGAATGTCATATATCTCTGATTGAAAATATCAGGCCGGGCACAGTGGCTGACACCTGTAATCCTAACGCTTTGGGAAGCCGAGGTGGGCGGATCACCTGAGGTCAGGAGTTCCAGACCAACCTGGCCAAAATGGTGAACCCGTCTGTACTAAAAATACAAAAATTAGTTGGCCGTGATGGCACATGCCTTTAATCCCAGATACTCGAGAGGCCGAGGCAGGAGAATTGCTTGAACCCACGAGGCAGAGGTTGCAGTGAGCCGAGATCACACCATTGTACTCCAGCCTGGGTGACAGAGCAAGACTCTGTCTCAAAAAAAAAAAAAAAAAAAAAAGAAAGAAAAGAAAAGAAAAAAGAAAATATCATTGCTACTTGGAGATGGTCACCGATGCCATCTACACTTGCTTTGGCAGCAACAGCCTTCTTATTAAGCAAGAGAAGTTTTGCCCATTGGAGGGCTCACTTCAGGCAAGTCAATGAAGATTTCAATGAGCTCACAAAAGCCTGAGCCCAGGTAGGTTTTTTGTAACCTTTAATATATGCAGTTTGACCATGAGCAGGATTTCCTCAACATCCCTGAGCCTTAGGACCCTCATAGGTAAACAAAAGAGTCTAGTGAAGGTTAACCACGACAACACAGATTCAGCACCTAAAGTGGCTACCGGCAGATTGCAGGTGCATACTGAACCTTAGTTTCCTGGGCTGAGGTGAAGCTGAAGCTGTAAGTCCCCCTTTCTTTTTCTTCCTTTCTTTCTTTCTTTCTTTCTTTCTTTCTTTCTTCTTTCTTTCTTTCTTTCTTCTTTCTTTCTTTCCTTTCTTTCTTTCTTCTCTCTCTCTTTCTTTCTCTTTCTTTTCTTTCTTCTTCTCTTCTTTCTTTTTCTTTCTTTCTTTCTTTTTCTTTCTTCCTTTCTTTTTCTTTCTTCCTCTCTCTCTCTCTTTTTTTTTTTGACACACTCGCTCTGTTGCCAGGCTGGAGTGCAGTGGCACGATCATAATTCACTTGCAGCCTCAACCTCCTGAGCTCAAGTGATCCTCCCACCTCAGCCTCCTGAGTAGCTGGGACTAGAGGTGTGCTCCATCATGCCTGGCTTCCTTATTTATTTATTTATTTATTTATTTATTTATTTATTTATTTATAGAGACAGCAGGGTGGTGGGAACAGGGGCGGTCTCCCTATGTTGCCCAGGCTAGTCTCCAACTCTGAGCTCAGGAGATCTTTCTGCCTCGGCCTCCCAAAGTGTTGGGATTATAAGCATGAGCCATCACATCTGGCCTAAATTCCTTTTCTGATGAGATGTCAGCTGTTTCCAAGGATCTTAAATGTCTGCATGTGGGTCTAAATCAAATGCTACCGCTGTGTGTGGGCAGGTTTGCTCGAGTAGATTTTCTCACTCATTCATTGACTAAACTCTCACTAGACACTGTACTGGAAATACGAAGAGCCAGCTTGGCCGGAGGTGGGTGGCTCACGTCTGTAATCCCAGCACTTTGGGAGGCCAAGGCGGGCAGATCACTTGAGGCCAGGAGTTTGAGACCAGCCTGGCCAACACAGTGAAACCCTGTCCCTACTAAAAATAGAAAAAATTAGCCGGGCGTGGTGGCACATGCCTGTAATCCCAGCTACTCGGGAGGCTGGGACATGAGAATCACTTGAATCCAGGAGGCAGAGGTGGTAGTGAGCCGGGACAGTGCCACTGCACTCCAGCCTGGGTGGACAGAGCTAGCCCCTCAGCTGAGACAAATGGACAGATGGTTCTGATCTCTAGTGGTGAGTGCTGTTACAGAGAAGTACATAGAAAAAAGGACCTGGGCCGAGTGCTGTGGCTCATGCCTGTAATCCCAGGTGGATCTCCTGAGGCCAGGAGTTTGAGACCAGCCTGGCCAACATGACAAAACCCCATCTCTATTAAAAATACAAAAATTAGCCAGTGTGGTGGCGCCTTCCTGTAATCTCAGCTCCTCGACTGGCAGAGGCATAATAAGAATTGCTTGAATCCGGGAGGCAGAGGTTACAGTGAGCTGAGATCACGCCACTGCACTCCAGCCTGAGTGACAAAGCAAGACAGAGGAGAGAGGGGGAGAGAGAGAGAGAGAGAGAGAGACCTAATCCAGTGGGATGCAGGCTGGCACCCCTGTATTTGTCAGGACTCTTGGTCACATGTTTCAGAAACCCATTCTAGCTAAAGCCAAGAAAGAATATTTACTGGCTCAAGAAACTTGGAACACCAGGGCTAACAGCTTCAGGTGTGGCTGGATCCAGCAACTCAGATGTTGTCATTTGGTATCTCGCTGCACAGCTTCTTTCTTTGCCTCAGTTTTATGCACTTCTGCTTTAGTGAAGCTGCTTTCATTGGATAAGGGGAGGGATAAGATATGACCCCACCACCCCCTCCCCCCGATTTTAGTCATCTCAGCCAGTAATCCCAAAGGCAGGAGAGAGCTCCTCCCTCCCAGTATAATAAAATTCCAGGGAAAGGCTCTGATTGGCCTAATGTGGGTCATAGCCCATCCCCTTGGACCAATCACTGTGACCACAGCCAAGCCTGGGTTGCATGCCTTCTGCCATGGCTGGGAGTGGAACAGGATGCTGTGATGGGCTCTACCAGAATGACATGGACTAGAGAAGAGGCAGTTCCCCCAAGGAAAGGGGAGGTGACACATAAGATAAGCTTGAAAGAAGGAGTTAGCCAGATAGATAAGTGGAAATGGACCTCCAGGACAGAGCAGCAAGAACAAAGCCCAGGGAGGAGAGAAGAGCTGCTCATGCAGAGGACTGCACGTGGTTGAGCACGGCCAGAGCAAGGGTGGTAGGAGGAACGAGCCAAGAAGAAGCACGGAAGGCTGCAACTACAGGCTAAAGGGCCGACCCCAAACAGAAGGCCATGGGGCACCATGGCAGGATTTCAAGTAAGGTCACAACACCCATCTGTCCTAGAGCAGTGAGGGAATGGAGCCAAACTGGAGGCAAAGAGACCAGGGCAAGAGACCAGGCAGTGTACGTGGTCATCCAGATGAGAAACTGTGAAGTCCCAGGCTGCAGGCAGCAGTGATGGGAGTGGAGAGGAGGGACAGGAATGGGTTCCAGGGCAGGACCAGGATGCAGAGCGCATGGACTGAGCATACACCAAGTGCCTGGGTCTCTGCGCATGCAGGGCTTACTTTGATTCAGGCTCTGTAAGGGCATAATGAGAGTTCTGTGGACCAGGAGAGGAGGGTTCTGATAAGGAGGATGAAGAGAAATTTGACAGAAGCAAGCTGGAAAGGGTGTACCCGGTTGGAGGACTGGCATGAGCAAAGGCCCCAGTGTAGGACCTGGCTCTAGTATACATTTGGGAATAAGCAAGCAGTGAAGGTGAGTGGAAGGCTGAGCCCAGAGAGCACAATGAGTTTAAACGAAGCCGGGCAGGAGGCTGAAACGGTGGTTGTGGAGAGTAAAGTGTCTGCCTTTACTTCTGTGTTAGAGAACACTGGAGGTCTCTGCCTGTCAGATCTCTCCCCTTTGAAAGGTCTCTGCCTGTCAGATCACTTCCCCTTTCAAAAGTGGGGCTGGGACGGGGCACGGTGGCTCATACCTGTAATCCCAGCACTCTGGGAGGCCGAGGCGGGTGGATCACCTGAGGTCAGGAGTTCGAGACCATCTTGGCCAACATGGTGAAACCTCGTCTCTACTAAAAATACAAAAATTGGTCAGGTGCTGTGGTGGGCGCCTGTAATCCCAGCTATTCAGGAGGCTGAGGCAGGAGAATTCCTTGAATCCGGGAGGTGGAGATTACAGTGCACCAAGATTGTGTCATTGCACTCCAGCCTGAGCGACAGAGCCAGACTCCATCTCAAAAAAACAAACAACAACAACAACAACAACAAAAACGGTGGGGCCAGGGCATAGCAAGAGGCCATGACATGGTCCAGGTGAGAAGGGGTAAAAACTGGAGCCCGGGAAATGGCAAGAGACGATGAAGAGAAGAAACATCTGCAGAAGTAGAATCTGCAGGAGTCGAGTGTAGAAGATGAGAAAAAAGATGCAGTAAAAAATGCCTTAAAGGTATGGGTATAAAGGGGATGGTGGGCCGGGCACAGTGGCTCACGCCTATAATCCCAGCACTTTGGGAGGCCGAGGTGGGTGGATCACGAAGTCAGGAGATCGAGAGCATCCCGGCTAACATTGTGAAACTCCGTCTCTACCAAAAATACAAAAAATTAGCCGGGCATGGTGGCGGGCGCCTGTAGTCCCAGTTACTCGGGAGGCTGAGGCAGGAGAATGGCGTGAACCCGGGAGGCGGAGCTTGCAGTGAGCCAGGATCACACCACTGAGCTCCAGCCTGGGTGAAAGAGCAAGATTCCATCTCAAAATAAGTAAATAAATAAAATAAAATAAAATAAAATAAAGGGGATGGTGGTTTAATTGACGAAACCCAAAAGTCAAGCAGAGGACATTGTTTGAGAATATATAGCTGACTTTGTGATGAGTGTTCCTGTAAGATGGGTGGGGACTTGTTACTTAGGAGCTTCTTATTTATTTATTTATGTATTTATTTAATTTATTTATTCTTGAGATGGAGTCTCACTCTGATGCCCAGACTGGAGTGCAATGGCACGATCTCAGCTCACTGCAACCTCTGTCACCCGGGCTCAAGCGATTCTTCTGCCTTGGCCTCCCGAGTAGGTGGGATTACAGGTGCCTGCCACCATGCCTCGCTAATTTTTGTATTTTTAGTAGAGACGGGGTTTCACCATGTTGATGAGGCTGGTCTTGAACTCCTGACCTCAAGTGATCTGCCTGCCTTGGCCTCCCAAACTGCTGGGATTACACGCATGAGCCACTGTGCCCAGCCAAGAAGCTTCTTATTTTTTACCCATCAATCGCTATAGGCCCTGCACGGTGGCTCACATTTGTAATCCCAGCACTTTGGGAGGCCGAGGCAAGTGGATCGCTTGAGCTCAGGAGTTTGAGACCCCGCCTCTACAACAATTGAAAAAAAAAAAAATGAGCCAGGCGTGATGGCATGTACCTGTTGTCCCAGCTACTCCCAAGGCTGAGTTAGGAGAATCGCTTGAGCCCAGGAGGTTGAGGCTACAGTGAGCCGTGATTGCCACCACTGCACTCCAGCCTGGGCCACAGAGTGAGACCCTGTCTTGAGGGGTGGGGAGGCAGAAGAAAAAAAAGAGAGAGAAAGACCTTGTCTCAAACAACAACAACAACAACAACAACAACAACAACAAAACACCCCACAAAAACAAAAATAACTATGGGGCATTCTGGGTGGGACTGATGCATGTGGAGGAATAGAAAAGAAAAAGAAAAATAGGGATCGCCCAGTTGACCAGGGGCCTGTTTGATTGATCCAAATAGGTTCTTTTCAGGAACCTAAAATGCAAGCACAACACACCCCTAAAACTTACCTGATTCTCTTTCGAGAGGCTGAGGTGGAAGGAGTGCTTGAGTCCAGGAGTTCAAAACTAGCCTGGACAGCACAGTGAGATCCCCATCTCTACAAAATATAAAAAGTTAGCCAGGCGTGGTGGTGCGCACCTGTAGTTTCAACTACTTGTGAGGCTGAGGCAGGAGGATCACTTGATCCTGAGGGATCGAGGCTGCAGTGAGCCATCCATGATAGTGCCATTGTGCCTCTGCACTCCAGCCTGGGTGACAGAGTGAAACCCTGTCGTAAACAAAAACAAAAAACCCGGCCCGATTCTTGTCACAGTATGCCCATTTGCAAACTGTCCAGCCTGAGGGGAAGCCTAGGCCAAGGAACAGGACAAAATCTGGGATCCCCTGCAGGAGAGTTTGGTTTCCACCAAGCTTTACTTGGTTTATCTATTTATTAAACCCAAGGCTGACGGCTGCTTCTTGCTGCTGTTTATTAATAACCATTCCCAACACAGGCTCCTCAGGGGCAGCCGGGGAAGCCAGTCCCAGGGCATCGGCTGGCATCACACTCTGCCTCCGAGGGACCCCAGGCAGTCTGAGGCAGCCCTGGGGACATGAGTGCTTCCTTTTCCAGCCCCTTCCCTGGAAAGTGAACACCATCATGGCTTCCTCTCCCAGTCTTGGGGCTGCCGGGCTCAGCTTTCTCATCCAGAAACGTCAGGGGCAGGGAGGGCTTGACCTAAATGCCCCCAGAAGGAAGGTGGGGGTTTCCCAGTTAACCAGAGGCTGCTCCAGCCCTGGTGAGGTCAGGAGTTTAAAGGGATTTGGGGATCACCAGTAGGAAGACAAGGGCCCCTGGTGTCAGGATGGGGCCTGGAGTGCCTGGTTCTCGGGCTGCAACACAGATGCCGTCCAAGTCCGGACTCGAAGTATTTCAGAGAAGTGCTAGATGCAGCTACGATGGCCTGGGACAGATGGGGATGTGAGAGTGGGGGCTGTGGAGGGGAAGGTGGAATTCCTGATCATCAGTGGTGCCTTGGCCAGAGCAACAAGGGAGATGACTCAGTGACCTCGAGGCCACCACTAGGCTGTGGGTGGGTGGGTGTCTCTCTCAGCAAGCCCCTTCCTCATCCCCTAATTTTTGAGATCTGGGGAAGGGCCCTCATCACCAGAAGGTGGGCAGTAAGGTAACTGGAGGATAATGTTGCTCGCAGAGTCCCCTACCTCTCAAGGGTGGGTTTGCTTCTCTAAAGAGGAGCCTCGGCTCCAGCCCCCAAGCAAGCCCTGGGCTCTAGGACATCCTCTCTGGCTTTTTAGAATGTGTCTCTTTGAAAATCATTGGCCTTGGCATGTATTGTGTGCCCCCGGGGCCAGGGATGAAGGGTCCTCCCCTCCCGCTAGTGGAATTTGGCTGAAGATGCCAATAAAGATGACCTGTCAGGCAGTGTAGGTCCCTCTGAAAGTGCCGTTGTTTTGTTTTGTTTTGTTTTTCTTTTTTTGGGACGGAGTTTCATTTTCTCACCCAGGCTGGAGTGAAGTGGTGCGATCTCAGCTCACTGCCCCCCAAGTTCAAGCGATTCTCCTGCTTCAGCCTCCCGAGATAACAGGCATGCACCACCACACCCAGCTAATTTTGTATTTTTAGTAGAGATGGAGTTTCGCCGTGTTGGCCAGGCTGGTCTCGAACTCCTGACCTCAGGATCCGCCCACCTCGGCCTCCTAAAGTGCTGGGATTACAGGCATGAGACACTACGCCAGGCCTGAAGGAGTCTTCACTCGGCCAGAGGGCCGTTCATTCTACCCCCACACCCAGCAGCTGTTTCCCTTTGATCAGCAGAAGACACGCTCCCCACTCCTGTTCTTTAGGGAGATCCACGCATAGGATGAGACCCATTTTGCACTGGCTGGAGGACAGGCAGATGTGGGGGCTCTAGGTGGCACTCTCCTCAGCGTGGGAATGTGGTCACAGGCTGTTGGGATGATGGGGGACATTCCCTGCTCCATGCCACCTACCAGGCCTCATCCCAGTGCCGTGCCTGCACCTGCCCCTGCAGCACATCGTTCACGGAAACACAGAGAGGCTGCTCCAGTGCCAGGGCCCCAAGTTCAAGCCCAGGGGAGCTGCGAGTGTTTTATTTGGGTGTGAGACTGAGGCAGGCCGAAGGAGCAGACAGCTGTCTTCCCTGGGGCTCTCCCGGAGGCCAGGGCTCCTGGGGAGACTCATCGACTCAGACACAGTCCAACACTCTGTGGACCTGCTGCCCTCTGACCCAGGCAGAGTTTTCCTTAAGGCAAAGGAGGCCTGAGATGGCTGAATGCTAGAGAAGCCAGGGGCTTGCCTGGGGTCTCTCTGAGGCCCAGCATGGTCCTCTCCCTCTAATTCCAGGGGCTTGGTTTTCCCTCCCAGGTGGCGCTTCGGGTCTGGCCCATCAGCGTGGCAGAGCTGGAGGAAGGAGATACCCTCATCGCCCATAAAGTGGATGAGCAAGTATGCAGGGCTCTGCAGCAGGAGCTATAGGGCAGAGGTCTGCTCAGATGGCTCAGCTCACCTGGTGAGGGCAGAAAGGGCCCCTGTGGCTTGCAGCACCATCCTTCCCCTACTCACTGAACTCTTGGCTGTGCTGTTGATGACACCACCAAGGAAGCTGGGGGGCTCTTCTTCCAGGAAGCCTTCCGAGATTGATCCGAGGACAACTGGGAGCTTCCCTAGCCTGGGTGGGCCCCGATCCTTTACCTTTCATATGCTCATTGCTTGACTTTCCCACCCTAATATGCCTGCTACCCACAGAGCACATATATATACGGTCGAGAGCTAAAGCTCGCCTCTAGGGTGTACGTGTGGCAAAATCCTTGGCTCTCTGCAATCTTGGTCCTCGTGTCACCAGGATGAGGAAGGCAGGGCACACGAGGCAGTAAGTGTTTATCAAGTACCAGCAGCATGCTGGGTACTGTGCTAGAAACTGGGAAACTGTGGTGAACAGAAAAGGCCCTGTCCTCTCTCCATTACCTTAAGTCTAGTGTGGAGAGATGAGGCATTCATCAAAGAATTGCATCGCAAACAAACATGAGTTTGCAGCTAACAAGAGCTGCAAAGAAATGCTTAGTGGCATGAGAGTAGGTAAGACGGGAATAAGACCTAAACCTGGAGGTCAGGGAGGGCTTCCTTAAGAAACTGTGCTTGACACTTTGGGAGGCCGAGGAGGCTGGATCACGAGGTCAAGAGATCAAGACCATCCTGGCCAACATGGTGAAACCCAGTCTCTACTAAAAATACAAAAAATTAGCTGGGCGTGGTGGCACGTGCCTATAGTCCCAGCTACTCAGGAAGCTGAGGCAGGATAATCGCTTAAACCCAGGAGGTGGAGGTTGCAGCGAGCCAAGATCACACCATTGTACTCCAGCCTGGGTGACAGAGCAGGACTGTCTCAAAAAAAAAAAAAAAAAAAGAGAGAGAAACAGAGAAAAAAAACAACAACTGTGCTTGAGCTGAAAACATAAGGGGTGAAGAAGAGGTCATTAGTAGCGTGCATGAGGGGAGAAATGTTGACCTGAGGGGCTTGCATGTGCAAAGGGCCTGTGGTGAGAGGGACTGGGATGCAACTGGGTAGCTGAGAAAAGGCCAGTGTGGCTCAAGCAGGAGAGAAAGGGGCAAGAGGTGTGAATGGGCTGGGCCAAACCACACACTCTGTAGACCATGGCCAGGATGTTTGTTTGGGTAGGCAGTTGAGGATTTGTGCTGGGATGTGCACAGGCACAGTGGTGGGGGAAACGGGTGGGCTTGGCGCCCAGGTAGGAGCACCGTGGTGGTAGGATGTGCTAAGGGCTCAGAGAAGTTGGGTGGCACTGTACAATGCAGAGAAAGGCACACGTGAGCACCTGAAGGGCCTGGGCTCAGGTCCCACGGGCTGGACTCATGAAGCCCCGGGCCCAGGATAAGCAAACTAGAGGCAGATGGCGCACTTCCATGCCTGCTTGCCTGTGGGCTCCCCAGGGGCAGGGGCCCACTCAAGCCTCTTTCTTCAGCAGTGATGGTGGAACTGTGGGCACAGTAGAGCCATGGGTAGCAGCGTCCTCATTTCTTTTCCCGTATTCCTTCTTGGAAAAGGGTGGGCTTCCTCAAAGACCCTTGGGGAAAGCAGTGAATGACTGGGAAGAACCCGTCTAAATGGGTCAGACCCAGCTGGAGCAGAATGAATGCACATAAACAGTGGTTCGAGGAGGTTCTTCCATTTGCCAGCTGTGCAGCCTAGGGGGTTGCTTCCAGGAGCTTCAGTTGCTCTTGTGTAAGTGGAGACAGACGTCATGATGCCTTCTTTAGAGGGTCTTTGTAGCTTAATGGACACACATGCTTACCCAGTCCTTGGCACGTAGGAAGAGTTTCATAGATGTCAGTTATCAACGTCTGTTAGAGACTGAAATTCCGCAGGGCTGCTGGATTGGCCCAGGAGAGGAGCCATAGAGTTCAGGAGGAGAAACCTCCTTCCAGGCAAAGCCACTGTGTTTGTCCAACTTGTCCCAAAGACATCAGGTTCTCGGGGTTGGGACAATGCTGACTCTCTCTCTGCTACTCCTGGCTCCTGGCCTGTGTGGGGGCTGACAAATATTAACTGGTGCTGATGGAAATGCTCCTTGTCCAGGGCACAGCCCATTGTGTGCCCACACACGGCAAACACTGGTTCCTTTCTATCCCTGCATGTGGAGCGGGAGGGGCTCTCTCTCTGGGTCTGGCCTAATCCAGCCAAGATACGCCTCCACCTCCAAGAAGGCCTCTGAGCTGGACGGTTCTAACAGGGCTGTTTTTATTTCTAATTTTGAGTCTGCAGATGAATACTTTTAAAAAATATAAAACATGTACCATGACATTGCAGAAATGTTAAATTGCTACAAAAGCTTCAAAAGCAAACTCTTATTTCCTTACTATTTCTTCATTGACCAGAAAGCAATCATGCTTTGAACAGAACTGTCCTAAGTGCCTAACACAGAGTGGCTGAGGATGGTGCCTAGGGCAATAAACAGCACTGATCGGGGAAGACTGTGCAGGAGGATATATACCCTAGTGTGGCTCATGTTCCATATTATCTGCATCCTCAGGCTCGCTATGAACTAAGACTCCAAAACAGGAAATATCATTTCTCTCCACCCCAGTTTTTCCCATCCAAGCACACTCACCCCATTTTTATTTAGTATGCCTGCCCTACTAATTGTAATCACTTTATAATCCAGGCCATTTTGATTCTTCCAGATGATCAACGACAGGAAGTTGAAGAAGACAGGCCATAGGTTTTTAGTCTATCTAAAGCCTATTCAAACCTCAGTTTAGAGGGAGACTCTTTCCCCTACCTCGTCCAAACATATTATGGTCTTTCCATGGTAACTGTGAAATCAGTTTATGTATTTAATCACCTCATATCTGATTATCTACTCTTATGTATTATGAACAGAGAAGGTGGAACTAAATTTCTATTCCACAATAAGAAGGAGGTTACGATCGGAAATTCTACACCCAATATCTCTGCAATTTCTTTTCTGGATACATCAGCTACACATAGTTTCACACATGTGCACAAGGAGTCAATATTATTCTTGATATAATCTTTACGTTGTCAAAAAGCATAGAAACATTGAGGTCCAACATTCTATTCTATTTCAATAGTGTAATGTTTTTAAAGAAAAAATGTGATGGTTAAATTTTTCTTTCTCTTTTCTTTTCTTTCTTTTTTTTGAGACAGAGTTTCACTCTTGTTGCCCAGGCTGGAGTGCAATGGTGCAATCTCGGCTCACTGCAACCTCTGTCTCCCGGGTTCAAGAGATTCTCCTGCCTAAGCCTCCCGGAATTAAGTTTTTCTTATAGGAAAAAAGGAATTTGATTGTCTCCTCACATCAAATTAGTGTAAATGAAATGACTCCTGTAATAATAAACAAACTCCCCCTTAATTGTGCTAGATACATCAATTTCTAAAGGCTTTTATTTATTGATGTAATGAAATGGTTAAATATTATAGAGAATCAAGTGGGAATACTAATGTGTTAAAATACATTTATGTCTACGTGTACTCAATGACTAGCTGCCAGTTATAAGTGAGAATATGCAGTATTTGGTTTTCTGTTTTTGTGTTAATTCACTTAGGATAATGGCCTCCAGCTGCATCCATGTTGCTGCAAAGGACATGATTTCATTCTTTTTTATGACTGTGTAGTATTCCATGGTGTATATATACCAAGTTTTCTTCATCCAAACCACTGTTGATGGGCACCTAGGTTGATTCCAAGTCTCTGCCATTATGAATGGCACTGCCATGAACATACAAGTGCATGTGTCATTTTTGTAAAATGATTAATTTTCCTTTGGGTATATACCTAGTTAAGACATTGCTGAGTTGAATGATTATTCTGTTATTCTTTTTTAAGTTATTTAAGAAATCTCCAAACTACTTTTCACAGTGGCTGCATTAATTTACATTCCCACCAACAGTGTATAAGCACTCCCTTTTCTCTGCAGCCTACCCAGCATCTATTATTTATTGGCTTCTTAATAATGGCCATTTTGACTGGTGTGAGATGGTATCCGTATTAGTCTGTTCTCACGCTGCTAATAAAGACATGCCTGAGACTGGGTAATTTATAAAGGAAAGAGGTTTAATTGACTCGCAGTTCCACATGGCTGGGGAAGCCTCACAATCATGGCAGAAGACAAATGAGCAGCAAAGTCACATCTTACATGGTGGCAAGCAAGAGAGCATGTGCAGGGGATCTCCCCTTTATAAAACGATCAGATCTTGTAACACTTATTCACTATCATGAGAAGAGCATGGAAAAGACGCACTCCTCATGATTCAGTTGCCTCCCACTGGGTCCCATGACATGTAGAAATTATGGGAGCTACAATTCAAGATGAAATTTGGGTGGGGACAAAATCAAACCATATCATTCTGCCCCTGGCCCCTTCTAAATATCATATCCTAACATTTCAAAATCAGTCATGCCTTCCCAACAGTACCCTAAAGGCTTTACATATAATATAAGAAACACTTTATAATAATTATATAATATAATAAATATAATATAATATATAATTAAATATAATTTAATATAATATATAATAACTCCTTGAGAAGAGCAACTCCAAGACACATAATTGTCAGATTCACCAAAGTTGAAATGAAAGTAAAAATGTTAAGGGCAGCCAGAGAGAAAGGTCGGGTTACCCACAAAGGGAAGCCCATCAGACTGACAGCTGATCTCTCGGTAGAAACTCTACAAGCCAGAAGAGAGTGGGGGCCAATATTCAACATTCTTAAAGAAAAGAATTTTCAACCCAGAATTTCATATCCAGCCAAACTAAGCTTCATAAGTGAAGGAGAAATAAAATACTTTACAGAGAAGAAAATGCTGAGTGATTTTGTCACCACTAGGCCTGCCCTAAAAGAGCTCCTGAAGGAAGCACTAAACATGGAAAGGAACAACCGGTACCAGCCACTGCAAAAACATGCCATATTGTAAAGACCATCGAGGCTAGGAAGAAACTTCATCAACTAACGAGCAAAATAACCAACTAACATCATAATGACAGGATCAAATTCACACATAACAATATTAACTTTAAATGTAAATGGGCCAAATGCTCCAGTTAAAAGACACAGACTGGCAAATTGGATAAAGAGTCAAGACCCATCAGTGTGCTGTATTCAGGAAACCCATCTCATGTGCAGAGACACACATAGACTCAAAATAAAGGGATGGAGGAAGATCTATCAAGCAAATGGAAAATAAAAAAAGGCAGGGGTTGCAATCCTAGTCTCTGATAAAATAGACTCTAAACCAACAAAGATCAAAAGAGACAAAGAAGGCCATTACATAATGGTAAAGGGATCAATTCAACAAGAAGAGCTAACTATCCTAAATATATATGCACCCAACACAGGAGCACCCAGATTCATAAAGCAAGTCCTGAGTGACCTACAAAGGGACTTAAACTCCCACACAATAATAATGGGAGATTTTAACACCCCACTGTCAACATTAGACAGACCAACGAGACAGAAAGTTAACAAGGATATCCAGGAATTGAACTCAGCTCTGCACAAAGTGGACCTAATAGACATCTACAGAACTCTCCACCCCAAATCAACAGAATATACATTTTTTTCAGCACCACACCACACCTATTCCAAAATTGACCACATAGTTGAAAGTCAAGCTCTCCTCAGCAAATGTAAAAGAACAGAAATTATAACAAACTGTCTCTCAGACCACAGTGCAATCAAACTAGAACTCAGGATTAAGAAACTCACTCAAAACCACTCAACTACATGGAAACTGAACAACCTGCTCCTGAATGACGCTTGGGTACATAATGAAATGAAGGCAGAAATAAAGATGTTCTTTGAAACCAATGAGAACAAAGACACAACATACCAGAATCTCTGGGACACATTCAAAGCAGTGTGTAGAAGGAAATTTATAGCACTAAATGCCCACAAGAGAAAGCAGGAAAGATCCAAAATTGACACCCTAATATCACAATTAAAAGAACTAGAAAAGCAAGAGCAAACACATTCAAAAGCTAGCAGAAGGCTAGAAATAACTAAAATCAGAGCAGAACTGAAGGAAATAGAGACACAAAAACCCCTTCAAAAAATTAATGAATCCAGGAGCTGGTTTTTTGAAAAGATCAACAAAATTGATAGACCGCTAGCAAGACTAATAAAGAAGAAAAGACAGAAGAATCAAATAGATGCCATAAAAAATGAAAAAGGGGATATCACCACTGATCCCACAGAAATACAATCTACCATCAGAGAATACTACAAACACCTCTACACAAATAAACTAGAAAATCTGGAAGAAATGGATAAATTCCTCGCCAAATACACCCTCCCAAGACTAAACCAGGAAGAAGTTGAATCTCTGAATAGACCAATAACAGGCTCTGAAATTGTGGCAATAACCAATAGCTTACCAACCAAAAAGAGTCCAGGACCTGATGGATTCACAGCCGAATTCTACCAGAGGTACAAGGAGGAACTGGTACCATTCCTTCTGAAACTATTCCAATCGATAGAAAAAGAGTGAATCCTCCCTAACACATTTTATGAGGCCAGCATCATCCTGATACCAAAGCCTGGCAGAGACACAACCAAAAAAGAGAATTTCAGACCAATATCCTTGATGAACATTGATGCAAAAATCCTCAATAAAATACTGGCAAACCGAATCCAGCAGCACATCAAAAAGCTTATACTCCATGATCGAGTGGGCTTCATCCCTGGGATGCGAGGCTGGTTCAACATATGCAAATCAATAAATGTAATCCAGCATATAAACAGAACCAAAGACAAAAACCACATGATTATCTCAATAGATGCAGAAAAGGCCTTTGACAAAATTCAACAACCCTTCATGCTAAAAACTCTCAATCAATTAGGTGTCGATGGGACATATCTCAAAATAATAAGAGCTATCTATGACAAACCCACAGCCAATATCATACTGAATGGGCAAAAACTGGAAGCATTCCCTTTGAAAACTGGCACAAGACAGGGATGCCTTCTCTCACCACTCCTATTCAACATAGTGCTGGAATTTCTGGCCAGGGCAATCAGGCAGGAGAAGGAAATAAAGAGTATTCAATTAGGAAAAGAGGAAGTCAAATTGTCCCTGTTTGAGGATGACATGATTGTATATCTAGAAAACCCCATCGTCTCAGCCCAAAATCTCCTTAAGCTGATAAGCAACTTCAGTAAAGTCTCAGGATATAAAATCAATGTGCAAAAATCACAAGCATTCTTATACACCAATAACAGACAGAGAGCCAAATCATGAGTGAACTCCCATTCACAATTGCTTCAAAGAGAATAAAATACCTAGGAATCCAACTTAAAGGGATGTGAAGGACCTCTTCAAGGAGAACTACAAACCACTGCTCAATGAAATAGAAGAGGATACAAACAAATGGAAGAACATTCCATGCTTATTGGTAGGAAGAATCAATATCGTGAAAATGCCCATACTGCCCAAAGTAATTTATAGATTCAATGCCATCCCCATCAAGCTACCAATGACTTTCTTCACAGAATTGGAAAAAACTACTTTAAAGTTCATATGGAACCAAAAAAGAGCCCGCATCGCCAAGTCCATCCTAAGCCAAAAGAACAAAGCTGGAGGCATCACGCTACCTGACTTCAAACTATACTACAAGGCTACAGTAACCAAAACAGCATGGTACTGGTACCACAACAGAGACATAGATCAATGGAACAGAACAGAGCCCTCAGAGATAATGCTGCATATCTACAACTATCTGATCTTTGACAAACTTGACAAAAACAAGCAATGGGGAAAGGATTCCCTATTTAATAAATGGTGCTGGGAAAACTGGCTAGCCATATGTAGAAAGCTGAAACTGGATCCCTTCCTTACACCTTATATGAAAATTAATTCAAGATGGATTAAAGACTTACATGTTAGACTTAAAACCATAAAAACCCTAGAAGAAAACCTAGACAATACCATTCAGGACATAGGCATGTGCAAGGACTTCATGTCTAAAACACCAAAAGCAATGGCAACAAAAGCCAAAATTGACAAATGGGATCTAATTCAACTAAAGAGCTTCTGCACAGCAAAAGAAACTATCATCAGAGTGAACAGGCAACCTATAAAATGGGAGAAAATTTTCGCAACCTACTCATCTGACAAAGGGCTAATATCCAGAATCTACAATGAACTCAAACAAATTTACAAGAAAAAAACAAACAACCCCATCAAATAGTGGGCAAAGGACATGAACAGACACTTCTCAAAAGAAGACATTTATGCAGCCAAAAAACACACGAAAAAATGCTCATAATCACTGGCCATCAGAGAAATGCAAATCAAAACCACAATGAGATACCATCTCACACCAATTAGAATGGCCATCATTAAAAAGTCAGGAAACAACAGGTGCTGGAGAGGATGTGGAGAAATAGGAACACTTTTACACTGTTGGTGGGACTGTAAACTAGTTCAACCATTGTGGAAGTCAGTGTGGCAATTCCTCAGGGATCTAGAACTAGAAATACCACTTGACCCAGCCATCCCATTACTGGGTATATACTCAAAGGACTATAAATCATGCTGCTATAAAGACACATGCACACGTATGTTTATTGCGGCACTATCACAATAGCAAAGACTTGGAACCAACCCAAATGTCCAACAACGATAGACTGGATTAAGAAAATGTGGCACATATACACCATGGAGTACTATGCAGCCATAAAAAATGATGAGTTCATGTCCTTTGTAGGGACATGGATGAAACTGGAAAACATCATTCTCAGTAAACTATCGCAAGGACAAAAAACCAAACACCGCATGTTCTCACTCATAGGTGGGAATTGAACAATGAGAACTCATGGACACAGAAAGGAGAACATCACACTCCAGGGACTGTTGTGGGGTGGGGGGAGGGGGGAGGGACAGCATTAGGAGATATACCTAATGCTAAATGACGAGTTAATGGGTGCAGCAAACCAACATGGCACATGGATACATATGTAACAAACCTGCACATTGTGCACATGTACCCTAAAACCTAAAGTATAATAAAAATATATATATAATTTAATATAATATATAATATAATTATATATAATATATATTGTACATACTGAGTCAGTATATATAGTATATAATATGTAATATAGTTATATATATTATATAATACATATTATATATATAACATATATAATATATATAACCAGCCTTTGAATGTGTTGCCATTAGAACCTAAAGAGACATCACAGATGCTGACCTTTCTTCTTATTGATTGGGGCTGCAAGATACAGCAATTTTTCTGTTACTTTGAAGGAGATAGGCAAAGCACGCCTAGCCACTGGATCCATAAAACCTTTGCTGAAGTGAAAACCTCCAGAATCTTCACAGGGTTTATCGCCCACTTTCTAAAACATGTATCTTACCAAAACCTCCAGCATACTAGTCACCTCTTGCTCATCTTGTCTGATCAGCATGATGCCATAAATGTGTCAATATGATATTCTGTGGATGTCTACATGGTCCAGACCTCTTAAGACTATATTATAACAAAAGCTAGGGGGTCAATAGAGCACTGAGGAGGAAAATCTGTAAAGAAATAATATTACCTAATCTATCTGATTGTGCACGGTTTTTGACGCTCTTTTCTAATCAGGATAGAAAAGAATGCATCTAACTAATCGCTGGCTAAAAATCATGTATCTGCTCTAGGAATAGATACCATGTCTGACAAAGCACTCTAACTAGGACTACTAGTTGTTTGAGCTTGAGATAGTCTAAGCATTCTCTAGAATCTTTCTGGCTTCTGCAAGGATCAGGCTGGCAAATTAAATTAAGGTGTGCTAGGCACCACTGCCTTTCATCCTTATGTCATTAATGGTGGCATTGGTCTCTGCGTTCGTTCTCCCCTTATGGAATACCGTTCTTGATTAAGTGTCATGGCTGGGGATAAAGTTGGGAGAACTGTCAAAGGTGCCCACTTTCCCTTCTGCATTATGATAGTTTTTACCCTACAGGCCAAGGACTCAGCATGGAAGTTATTCTAACTACCAGATATGTCAATTCTAACAGCACATTTTGCGACAGACAAATGACCACTGGGTATGTCCATAAGTCCAGTGAGACCAGGCAGAGCTGCTTGTTAACCAGAACTCCATTTATGACCTTGGCTCTATATTCTCAATCTAGCTGCAGGGCCTTGGTGAAATTTTGGGTTTCCAGTTATCAATGTCCACTCTGACTCTATGCCCAACCACTCTTGACATGTCTGGGGATTTTTCTTTCTTCAGTGTATAATCACCTAACTAATGGCTATAGGTCCCTTTGAGGGAGGACTAGGAAGTATAATCACCACAGTATATACTTGTCAAGATGTTGCAAGATCTTTTCTTCTAGGGGTCTGACTAGTTTTTTAATCAATAGGTTCTGTATCTGAAAAGTAGCTCAGGACTAGGAGCTGAGCAAGAGATCATGACTTTTTATTGGGGTGATGGAGACCACGTTCAGCCTCTTAGTCCTCTATTTCTTCCCCTTCTGGTTGTAGTTACTGAGTAGCACCCTTGTTGGCCTCCTTCCTATTTTGTCTGTATATAAGGGTAAGGTTTATATATCCCACTTAAAATGAAGAAATATTAATTCTGGGTAAAGTATGTCAAATTAAGTATGACTTTTGTAATCCTGAGAGTGACCACTAAAATAACTACACAAATAGATATAGTTAAGAAACATAATAGATACGTTGAAATGCAATACTAAAAAATAATTTCAAATAACCAACAAGAAAGCAGAAAATGGGAAACAGGAGAATTAAAACCAGAGAGAAAAGAGAGCAAATAACAAAATGGCAGACCTAAATTTTAAAAATCAATAGCTAAATAAAATGAAAATAATTTAAATACACCCATTAAAAGACATGCATTGTCAAATTGGATTTTAAAAACCAAACACATGACTCCACTATACGCCGTCTACAAGAAACTCACTTGAAATACAATTTAGAGCTGGGTATAGTGGCATGTATCCGTAGTTTCAGCTACTCAGGAGTATGAGATGGGAAGATCACTTGAGCCCAGGAGTTCATGTCCAGCCTTGGCAACATAGCAAGACTGTCATCTTAAAAAAATAATAATAATAACAAACACAGACACACACACACACATACACACACACGCACACACATATAATATGAATGTGATGTTTGGCAGGGCCAACAGAATTGAAATCATAACTGCCACTCTGAAAGCATATAGTGTGTGTGTGTGTGTGTGTGTGTGTGTATGTGCGTATCGATAAAAATAAAAGGATGAAAACAAAATACCATGAAAACAATAATCACAGGAAAGTAAGAATGGCTATATTATTAATATGAAACAAAGTAGACTTTAGAACACAAAAGTTACTAGAGATAAAGATTAACATTATGTAATGATAAACGGGTCAATTCACCAAAAGACATAACAAGTCCAAATGTTGCAAAATACATCAGGCAAAACATGATAGTTTTAAAGGGAGAAATTTAAAAGTCCCTAATTTTTGTTAAAATCTTCAACATTCCTCTCTTAGTAATCAACAGAACTAGGAGACAGAAAATTAGGAAAAATACAGAAAAAACTGAACAATATCATCAACCAACTAAATGTAATAGATATATAATATTCCACTCAACACCAAAAAAATATACAACTTTTCAAGTGCCTATGGAATATTTGCCAAGATAGATCATATCCTGGGTCATCAAATAAACCTTAACAAATTTGACATGCAAAATATTTTTTCTAAGTATAATTGAATTAAACTAGAAATCAATAACCAAAAGATAAGAAAATCTTCAGACACTTGGAAATTAAGCACAGTTCTGATTAATCCATGGGTCAAATAAATTGGAAAATAGTCTGAACTGAGTGAAAATGAAGCTGGGAAGCAGAGGAATGAAAATTTTGATTATCTAGGTAAAGCTGTCAATTAAGCAGACTAGAGCTCTGGGTGGAGAGAAGAGCTTTTCTTTGATTAAGCTATTTACTTTCTCATGGCTTAAAGACAGCACTTTAAATTTTGATATTAGCCACAATAATCTTGGACATAAAAGAGAAATTGCTCCCTATAATATGATATAGCCAGGCAACCCAGTATAAATGCCACTGCTCCGCAGGAACTGGCCAAATATCAATGAGAAGACAAACAGTCCAAGCATGATCACGCGAATGTGATGTTTGGCAGGGCCTACAGAATTGAGATCATAACCTCCACTCTGAAAGCAGCCTTCACAGAAACTTTCCACAGAAGTCAAACAGTTAAAGCAAATTCTAGATACATGGTAGAGACCAGGAAAAAATATGAATAATTTTCTTCTAAACAAGGAGCTCAGTGGATAAAACATACCTCTAGATTCCTTGCTTCAATTTTCCCAGAAGTAAGTTCATTGTATTTTTTCTGTTTTGTTTTGTATTTTGTTTTTGTGTGTGTGTTTGTTTCAGAGGTTTTTTTTCTTATTCCTATCACAAAATTATAAATAAACCTTTATAAACTGAATGACAATCATCTATGGGGAAATTATTTTGAAAAATATTGGGCTATTTTGAAGATTTTATATCTGATAATTAATATTAGATGGATAAAAATATTGAGTTAGAACATTTTTTAAAAAATTATGCAACCATTACGTTGTTTTAAACATAACTGAGGGTAGAAATAAGTTTAAATTGGCTAAAAAATTTTTGTGAAGATCTTAGAGTTTTAAGAACTGTGTTGGAAGACTGAGCTGTTTTTGAAGTTAAAGTTATCTACTTTGATTGCACAATAATATAGGGCCTTTTGGAGAAGTGTTCTTCTGACTTTAAGACTGTTTACCAAGAGCACTTACAGAAATATTTTTATTGTTCCTATTGCTCACTCTTAGGCTATAAGAATTTTAGAAATGCAAGATTCTTTCTAGGATCTTTTACTCATTGGATACAGTGAGTTGAATCAGAATGTGAAATATGTGGCTTCTCTTTATCACAATGTTATTTAAAATGTACATTGGTAAAAAGAATTTTCGCGCTCCTATAGTGAATACATTTTGTTCTGAATTTTACAACAGTATAAGAGGATAAAAATGAGTCATTACAATTTGAGACTATTTGCCATATGTATAATAAAGAATTCATGTTTTTGCTAGCCTTTATATAAACTGCAGAACATATAAAAATTGGAAAGAAACAAAGTTGGCAATAATACTTTACGACGAAAGATATACGGGATTCGAGTCAGACTGGAGTTTGCATGCTACCTAAGACTGTAGCTAATTCCATAGTGAGGAGATCATCCTCTTTGCCAATGTCTATTAACTTCACCAATGAATTATGCATTTCTGTAGAGATGCTGTGATATATTTGGGCTTGTGCACAAGGTGGAGTGTAGAAATTCCTCCTGCACAGAGCTTGCATTGGCTGCAGTTGCTTTAAGAACCCAGAAACTTTTGCCCTCTCTGTAGGCTAGCTCACTGTGAAAATATCCCATGGATTTTACCTAAAATTGCTTACAGAGAGTGGCATTATACTTCTATAGATAATTGCATCAGTAACCAGAGAGGAGAAGTACAGCAGTAGACTACCCTCTACCGCCTGGTAGGAGTAGTAGCACATCACAGTTTCAGCATATTCAATCTTGAGCAAAGAACATGATGTGATTGTTTGTGGGTATGTCTGTATACGGAGGGTGATTTTAGGTAAAGAGAGCCTTGCACAGCTCTCCTAAAAGTAGCCATGCTGAATTTTCTGCACCTTAACCTAGGCTGCTTTACTCTTGGAACTGTCTTTCCCTCTTCTCTTTCCAGTGGCTTTCTGATCTCTTTACTTGGTCTGCTTCCACTTAGGCTTGCCCCTCAGCCTCATTACATGGCCATGTATAGGTTCTTTTTCTAGCAGTGTTCTCTGAGACTGCTGTGCCTAATGTGCCTTCTGTTGCAACTGACCCCTGGACACCTTACTTGAGCTTTGGCTCTAGAAAGTAGCACCACCCTGTGTGTGATCCTGTCCCATAAATGAGATGATGGATTTAGTTGGGGCTCATTCACTTCTCATCACTATGGAGGAGTTCATAGAAACTGCATGGCCAACATGGCATGCATACAGAGGGAGATCTTGTCTCCTCAGAAGTCAGGCCTTATGAGCCAAATGATGGTCTTCAGGGTGCAGCTGCTGGCTTTGTGCTCAAAAGTCTGGACCCATTCTTCCAAGTCATGTCCTTCACATGCTTCCCAGAAAAATGATGATGGTACCTTCCACAATCTCTTTACTTTCTATAATTCAGCTTAGGTACCCTGTTTTCTCCCACAGCAAAGACCATTTGAAAGCACTCTAGTCCTACAGTTTTCAGGAGTGGCTTAGCAAATCATATTTGTGTAGCAGCGGTTGATTGAAGTTATGGAAAGATGTGTTGCTCCTATTATGCACTGAATTATCTTCTTCTGGGAAGTATTTTATTTGCCTGCTGCAATAAACTGTATGTATAAATTCCCCTACAAAATCACCCCCCATATACAGACATACCCACAAACAATCACATCATGTTCTTTGCTCAAGATTGAATATGCTGAAACTGTGATGTGCTACTACTCCTACCAGGGGGTAGAGGGTAGTCTACTGCTGTACTTCTCCTCTCTGGTTACTGATGCAATTATCTATAGAAGTATAATACCACTCTCTGTAAGCAATTTTAGGTAAAATCCATGGGATATTTTCACAGTGAGCTAGCCTACAGAGAGGACAAAAGTTTCTGGGTTCTTAAAGCAGCTGCAGCCAATGCAAGCCCTGTACAGGAGGAATTTCTACACTCCACCTCGTGCACAAGCCCAAATATATCACAGCATCTCTACAGAAATGCATAATTCATTGGCAAAGTTAATAGACATTTGATGGTAAAAAATGAATCTACTTTGTATGTTCTTTAAATTGAAAATTGAATCACATTTCTACACAATAACAGGCGGATCACAAGGTCAGGAGATTGAGACCATCCTGGCTAACATGGTGAAACCCCGTCTCTACAAAAAGTACAAAAAATTATCCAGGCATGGTGGCGGGCGCCTGCAGTCCCAGCTACTCGGAGAGGCTGAGGCAGGAGAATGGCGTGAACCCGGGAAGCGGAGCTTGCAGTGAGCCGAGATCGTGCCACTGCACTCCAGCCTGGGCGACAGAGCGAGACTCCATTTCAAAAATAAAAATAAAAATAAAAAAATAAATAAATAACCAGGATAACTAGGTTGGAATTCAGCAGAGTGTTAAAATATCTAGAAGGCATTTGTTTGTAAAAAGAGAAGAGAGATAATAAATACTTTTGAGTTTTCATAAAATAAGTTATAGTTCCTTAGAAAAGTATTTAAGAGTAGCCATAAAAGACATGTAACCACCTTTTATATCTTTGGGACAGGAGAAGAAATGGAGAAGGGAAGGAAACATTTTCAATTCAATAGAAGGTAAAGATGTAGACAAAATTAGAAGCAAAGGAAAAGTAGGTTTAACATGAGAATAAGACAGAATGAGAGATCATCCAAAACAAAAATTCATACATGGTTTAATGAACCTCTTAAAATATAGTTATCTATCAGTTTAGATTTCTAAACATAATGCATTGATGAGTTTTTTATACATTAACCAAATATTTAAAAATGCAGCAAAAGGTTAACAACAAAGAGATAGAAACAGATACTTCAGGCAAATATTAACCTAGAGAAACCTAGTGTCTCCATGTTATTATCAGAAATAGAAGCAACCTATTACTGAAACATAAAAAAGCAATGTTTTATGCACCTAGCTACCTAGATTTTAAATGCACATGCTGAAAACTAACAGAGATATAATAAGAAATTGCCAAACCTATTATTAGAGTGGAAATATTTAATTGAACTCTACTATGAAATGATTGATCTAGTAAATATAACATTAGAAAGGATGCTGAAGATTTGAAGAACACAATGAAAAAGATTGAATAGATATGTACAAAACACTTCACCTAAATGGTGAGTTACAGGTATGTTAGGTGCACGTGGAACACTTTCAAATATTAAAATATGCTGCACCACTGAGGAAGTCTTAAGGAATTTTAAAGAAGCAGTATCTTACTGAGAAATCATTTCTTTGATCACAATATAATTGTTAGAAATCAAAAACAAAAAGTCACTAAAAACAAAGAAACTTCAATATAGTGAATGCTAAAGAGGTAATCCTAAGTAACATACTTATGGTCTATTGTCACATTTATGTTACATAGCAAAAAGGAAATAAACCCAAATAATAACACGCAGCAATAAGCATTTGTAGTTGCGGTGTCTGCAGTGGTTCCTAAGAAACTGCTGATCTTGGATAGGCTTGATGGTATCTCTGGGAGGGGACTGGCTAGCACTCTCAACTGGATGACTGAAAGGACTCAGCTTGGTTTCATTCTGCAGTAGGCTAGGCCAGGTCTGCTCTCACAGCAACGGAAGAAACAAAAAAGCAAGCAGATACACTCAAGGTCTAAGGAGGCTGAGGTTCAGAACTGATGCGTCATCACACCTCCCTTCTTCTCTTGGCCCAAGTACTAGCCTGCCTTGATGACAAAAACTCCAAAATTACCAAACAAAGGGTAGACACAGACAGAGATGGATAATTGGGTCACTGATGCAATCAATCACCCAACTCCAGAATCCATTTTCTCAGCCACTCTGCTAACATTAGTTCACTATTTCAGCCAAGAAGCCAAAGGAAAAAGCAGCAAAACAAACCCCCAAAAGAGTAGAAATAAAACCGTAAAAAGTAAGAAGATAAATTAATAAATTAGAAAACATAGTAAATAATCAAAATGACGAAACAGTAACGCTGCTGTTTTGTTTAAAAGGCCATTAATACATTCAAAATTCTAGCAAGACTAATGAATAAAAATAAAAAGAAGCTTAAAAATAGAAGAAAAAACACATCCATATATAATAGGTTTTTAAAAGTATTTTTAGTTATAGATATTTTAAATTCATGCTAATAAATCTAAATATAGTTTGAAGCCAGGTAGCATGATGCTTCCAGCTTTGTTTTTTTTGCTTAGGATTGTTTTGGCCACGCGGGCTCTTTTTTGGTTCCACATAAAATTTAAAGTAGTTTTTTCTATTCTGCAATGAAAGTCAATGGTAGCTTGATGGGAATAGCATTGAATTTATAAATTAGTTTGGGCAGTATGGCCATTTTCATGATATTGATTCTTCCTATCCATGAGGATGGAATGTTTTTCCATTTGTTTGTGTCCTTTCTTATTTCCTTGAGCAGTGGTTTGTGGTTCTCCTTGAAGAGGTCCTTCACGTCCCTTGTAAGTTGTATTCCTAGGTATTTTATTCTCTTTGTTTATTAAACCATGTATGTTTATTTCAAACAAACAATTTTGAACGGGAGTTCATTCATGATTTGGCTTTTTGCTTGTCTATTGTTGGTGTATAGGAATACTTGTGATTTTTGCACATCGATTTTGTATCCTGAGACTTTGCTGAAGTTGCTTACCAGCTTAAGGAGTTTTCGGGCTGAGACAACGGGGTTTTCTAAATACAGAATCATGTCATCGGCAAACAGTGACAATTTGACTTCCTCTCTTCCTATTTGAATACGCTTTATTTCTTCCTCTTGCCTGACTGCACTGGCCAGAACTTCCAATACTATGTTGAATAGGAGTGGTGAGAGAGGGCATCCTTGTGCCAGTTTTCAGAGGGAATGCTTCCAGCTTTTACCCATTCAGTATGATATTGGCTATGGCTCTGTAGTAAAGAGCTCTTGTTATTTTGAGATATGTTCCATCAATGCCTAGTTTATTGAGAGTTTTTAACATGAAGGGATGTTGAATTTTATGAAAGGCCTTTTCTGCATCTATTGAGATAATCATGTGGTTTTTGTCATTGGTTCTGTTTATGTGATGGATTACATTCATTGATTTGCATATATTGAAATAGCCTTGCATCCCAGGGATGAAGCGACTTGATCATAGTGGATAAGCTTTTTGATGTGCTGCTGGATTTGGTTTGCCAGTATTTTATTGAGGATTTTCACGTCAATATTAATCAGGGATATTGGTCTGAAATTTTCCTTTTTTATTGTGTCTCTGCCAGGTTTTGGTAGCAGGATGATGTTGGTCTCATAACATGAGTTAGAGAGGAATCCCTCTTTTTCGATTGTTTGGAATTGTTTCAGAAGGAATGCTACCAGCTCCTCTTTGTACCACTGGTAGAATTCAGCCGTGAATCTGTCTGGTCCTGGGCTTTTTTTGATTGGTAAGCTATTAATTACTCCTTCAATCTCAGAACTTGTTATCGGCCTATTCAGGGATTTGACTTTTTCCTGGTTTAGTCTTAGGAGGGTGTATGTGTCATGGAATTTACCCATTTCTTCTAGATTTTTTAGTTTACCATGTTATCTGATTTCAAACTAAACTACAAGGCTACAGTAACCAAAACACCATGATACTGGTACCAAAACAGATATATAGACCAATGAAACAGGACAGAGACCTCAGAAATTACACCACACATCTACAACCATCTGATCTTTGACAGATCTGACAAAAACAAACAATGTGGAAAGGATTCCCTGTTAAATAAATGGTGCTGGGAAAGCTGGTTAGTCATATGCAGAAAACTGAAACAGGACCCCTTCCTTACACCTTATACAAAAATTAACTCAAAATGTTTTAAAGACTTAAATGTAAAACCCAAAACCATAAAAACCCTAGAAAAAAACCTAGGAAGTACCATTCAGGACATAGGCATGGGCAAAGACTTCATGACTAAAATACCAAAAGCAATTGCAACAAAAGCCAAAATTGACAAATGGGATCTCATTAAACTAAAGAGCACCTGCACGGCAAAATAAACTATCATCAGAGTGGACAGGCAACCTACAGAATGGGAGAAAATTTTTGCAATCTATCCATCTGACAAAGGGCTAATATCCAGAATCTACAAGGAAATTAAACAAATTTACAAGACAAAAACACACAATCCCATCAAAAAGTGGACACAAGATATGAACAGACACTTCTCAAAAGAAAACATTTATGTGGCCAACAAACAAATAAAAAAAACTCATCACCACTGATCACTAGAGAAATGCAAATCAAAACCACAATGAGATATCATTTCATGCCAGTCAGAATGGTGATTATTAAAAAGTCAGGAAACAATAGATGCTGACAAGGCTGTGAAGAAATAGGAACACTTTTACACTGTTAGTGGGAGTGTAAATTAGTTCAACCATTGTGGAAGACAGTGTGGCGATTCCTCAGGATCTAGGATCAGAAACACAATTTGACCCAGCAATCCCATTACTGGGTATATACCCAAAGGAATATAAATCATTCTACTATAAAGACACATGCACACATAATGTTTATTGCAGCACTATTTACAACAGCAAAGACTTGGAACCAACCCAAATGCCCAACAATGTTAGACTGGCTAAAGAAAATGTGGCACATATACACCTTGGAATACTATGCAGCCATAAAAAAGGAGATCATGTCCTTTGCAGGGACATGGATGCAGCTGGAAGCCATCATTCTCAGTAAACTAACACAGGAACAGAAAACCAGACACCACATGTTCTTACTCATAAGTGGGAGTTGAATAATGAGAACACATGGACACATAGAGGGGAACAACACACACCAGGGCCTGTTGAGGAGTAGAAGGCAAGGAGATGAAGAGCATTAGAACAAATACCTAAGGTATGCGGGGCTTAAAACCTAGATGACGGGTTAATAGGTGCAGCAAACCACCATGGTTATATGTATACCTATGTAACAAACCTGCACATTCTGCACATGATCCCAGAACATAAAGTAAAATAAAAATAAATAAATAAATAAATAATCTAAATATAATGAACACTTTTCAGTGAAAATTATCAAAATTGGATCAAGTTGAAACAGACAACTTGAATAGGCCAGTCATATTTAATTAATTGAACCTTCGTTAACAGCAATGATAATCTAGCCCATCCTTATCCCAGAAACAACAGGTGCATCAGGTTTTATCAGCAAGTTTACTAGCCTTCTAAGATCAGATCTTCCATGTGTTACAAACTGCCCTGGAGAACAGAAAAAGAGAAAATGCTAGCCATAATAAAGCTAACAAAGCATTGAGGCTAAAAGCAGACAAGCACACTGTATACACAATTAAATTATAGTACACTGTAATTTATGATTATAAACAATCCCAAGTAAAATATTGGCAAATTCGATTAAGCAATATTAAAAAATACCTTACGACAAATTATAGTATTTGCTGGAAAACAGGAGAGAAAACATCAATCTAATTTACATGTTAGTAGATTATATTAGATATAATCATAATCACAAAAGAATATAAGAAAATATCTCATGTCCATGTAGAAGAAAACTCAATACCATAAACATTTTAATTATATCTGAGTTAATAAATTTAATGCAATAGTAATCAGATCTTTATTTATCATGAAACTTGCCAAAATGTTTCCAATGTACATTTAGAAGAGTATAAGTAGCTAATATAAATTGAGCTGTAGAATAAATCTAACAAAAATTATTTAATGGCTCAACTACAATAACTACAATACAATACAATTTATTTTCTTTCTTTCTCTCTGTCTCTCTCTCTTTCTTTTGATGGAGTCTCACTCTGTCGCCCAGGCTGGAGTGCAGTGGTGCCATCTCAGCTCACTGCAACCTCTGCCTCCCAGGTTCAAGCGATTCCCCTGCCTCAGCCTCCTGAGTGGCTGGGATTGCAGGTGCATGCCACCATGCCCAGCTAACTTTTTTGTATTTTTAGTAGGGACAGGGTTTCACCATGTTGCGCAGGCTGGTCTCAAACTCCTGAGCTCAGGTTATCCACCTGCCTCAGCCTCCCAAACTGCTCAGATTACAGGCATGAGCCACCATGCCTGACCAATACAATATAATTTCTTGCTCACTAAACTAATATATCAGCTTCTATTCACTGTTTTTCTTCCTATGATAATCTAGGAAACTGAATTCCATCCATCTTTTGGCCGGCTGTCTTCTAAGGCATCTACCTAGCAGAAGGGAAAAGAGGATACAGAGAGACTCACCTACTTCTTAATATTATGACTTAGAAATGGCACATTATTTCTTCTGCTTATATTCCATTGACGAGAAAGCAATCTTATGTCATTGTGAATGGAGTATAGCTCTGTGCTCAGAAAGAAAAAGTAATAAATTTTGGTAAAAAGCAGCTGGGCACAGTGGCTCATGCCTGTAATCCCAGCACTTTGGGAGGCCAAGGTGGGCAGATCATGAGGTCAGGAGTTCGAGACCAGCCTGGCCAATATGGTGAAACCCCATCTCTCCTAAAAATACAAAAATTAGCTGGGCATGGTGGCAGGTGCCTGTAGTCCCTGCTACTCGGGAGGCTGAGGCAGGAGAATCGCTTGAACCTGGGAGACAGAGGTTGCAGTGAGCCCAGATGGCGCCACTGTACTCTAGCCCGGGCCACATAGTGAGACTCGATCTCAAAAATAAATTAATAAATTAATAAATTAATTAATTTTGGCAAAAAGCTAGCAGCTTCTGTCACAAATAGTAAGCTTCTAGAAGAGCCAAGACAATTTTGAAAAAAAATAAGATGAAGACCCTGTTCTAGCATTTATGAAGGCTTATTATGAAGTTCTAGTAACTACTAGTAACTAGACTATGTGCAAGAAATATACAGAGATACATTGAAAAATAGAATACTTCAAAGTGCATACACACATAATATATATACATATGCAGACACACACACACATATACACACACACACAAACACAAACACACACATATCTGCTATTTAAGAGAGAAGGAATAACAAATGAATACAGAAAGAAGAAACCAGAAAGTAGTTCATGTTGGAACAATTTACTGGAGAAATGCAGAAAGAAAAAAACTCATCACCAATGATTTAGGTCACTCTCTTAGGTCTTACACAAAAATAAACTCAGATGTATGAAAGAGTACATCTTTCATGTGCTCTTGACAAATACTTGAGATTGTTAGAAGAATATGAAGGAATGTGTATTTATGACTTCTGAAAAGAAAAGTGCTTTCTAAATAGGACACACACACCAAATACGCCATCACAAAGGAAAAGATTGTTTAATTTGACTACAACAAAACTTAAACTTGAATACAATAAAAGAAAATTAGAGATTGACAAAATTAATAACTAGCAGCAAACAAATATCTAGAATATATAATGAACTCCTACAAATAGGTATGACCAAAAAAAAAAATCAACTGAGTACAAAAAGCTATTTCCGGAAGTCTAAATAGCCATTCAACATATAAGAAGATGCTCAAATTCTACGAAAAACAAGACAACACAAATTCTAATAATGAGATACCCTACACACTCCATGTTTGTGCATAATTTGGCTCTGAGAAGCTGTAAATTGTTTTCTCTGTGTTCCTGTTCCACCCTCAACTTTCTAAGGCCTTGTGCACCCAAGCCATAAAGGAGACCCTCTCCATTCTCTTACCCTTTCCCCATCCATAGACTGCTATAGCTTTTTGCTCAGTGCAGTGCTTGAGATATGGGTAGGAGGAACTCAAGATTTCTTACTCCAGCCTCAGTATTAGATACTATAGATCTGGCCCTTGAGATAGGGCTTCCTCAACATGTTTTTCTCCCTACATACCAGCCAATTCCCACCTTGAATCTGTTGAGAGGTTCTGGACTTGTGAGAGCTTCCTTTCCCCTGCTGTGTTGAGAGCCTGTCTCTGCTTTGTATCCATGCTGGGTCCTTGTTGCAAATCTCAGCTGCAACTTATCTTTGTTTGGGAATGGGAACTGGAAGTTTCCCACTCCACCTGCAGTGGTAGCAGGCTGTTGCTTTTTACTAGGTGCAAGGCTTATCATAGAGCGACGTGGTTTCCTTCCTCTCCCTCCACAAAGTGGCTTTTTGCTTCTACCCATAACTTAGCAGCAGAAGTTCACTTGGAACAGGAGTAAAGGTTGTGGGAAAGGGTGGTTGGTGGTTTACAGATTGCCCCTCATTAGCTGCTGAATTTTGCTTTAACTCCTCCCCAAGATGCAACAACAGGTTGTTTTGTGGGGCTGACAGGGATTCCTGTCCTTCTACCAAGGCTTCTAGATTTGCCCTTTGGAAAAAATATTCTGAGACATGGGTAGATTTTGTCGCCTGTGAGCTACTGGGGGTCTTTCAGGTCTCTTGTTTGCATATATATATATATAACTTTAAGTTCTGGGCTACATGTGCTGAACATTCAGGTTTGTTACATAGATGTACATGTGTCATGGTGGTTTGCTGCACCCATCAACCCATCACCTAGGTTTTAAGCCCCACATGCCTTAGATATTTGTCCTAATGCTCTCCCTTCCCTTTCCTCTCACCCTGACAGGCCCCAGTGTGTGATGTTCCCCTCCCTGTGTCCATGTGTTCTCCTTGTTCAACTCCCACTTATGAGTGAGAACATGAGGTGTTTGGTTTTCTGTTCCTGTGTTATTTTGCTGAGGATGATGGCTTCCAGCTTCATCCATGTCCCTGCAAAGGACATGATCTCATTATTTTTTATGGCTGCATAGTATTCCATGGTGTATATATGCCACATTTTCTTTATGCAGTCTATCATTGATGGGGATTTGGGTTGGTTCCAAGTCTTTGCTATTGTTAATTTTTTTAAATGCATACTAGGTGAAGCCTATAAAAAAGAGTTGACAAAAAAGTGCTGGGGTCCCAGTAATTGTAAACAAACATGCAAGCTGTGGGTACCAGGACTAGCGTCCAGACTCAGCCATTAAACATTTAATATTTCAGCTGCTTTCTCCTTACCTGCTTTTATAGTAGCAGTGTCTTTCTCTAATACTCTACCAATTCTGAAACTGTTCATGGGTCCCTTTTATCCCTGGAGAAGGCTTTTACCCTTTCGACTTTAGTTTACCTAGTTACCTCTGATCTCAGCTCTTTGGTAGACCCAAGAAAAGTTATAATTTTATAGATTATCTGACTTTGTTTCATTATTAGGAAAGTAGCAATATTCTCTTAAGAATTTATGCATTGTAAGTTAAAGAAAAATCCAGAAAATCTTATAGAGAATGGCAATATCATTATAGACAAGAATGTGGAAAAGATGAATTTTGAAATACTTCTTATCATAGTACAAATTGCTACAATGATTTTAGAAAAAAGTATAGCTATACACATACACAGAGATTATACATATGCAAATATGTGTGTATTTTTCCTGATGACTCTGCATAATAAACATAAATAAATTCTTAAAGATGGAAACAATAAATAAATGCCATTTTAAAATGACATTTTAAAAAGACAATGTAAAACTTTCGTCCAGGCCAAACTATGGTGATTATCCTATATTAAGATTTTAATTCTTCAAAGAAAGATAGTGGAAAGTACAATTTCTTTCACTAGGGAAATAAAATTTTCTTTAATCCCACAACAAATTAGTAAAGAGAGCAATTATTTCTGCCAGAAATAACAAAGATCCCATTAAATTGTCTTAGATAGATCAATTCCTAAAACAGATTATTTATTCAGGTTCTTAAGCTAAATATTATACAGTCATTAAATTGGCTGTTCAAGGATGTATTTATTGAAATTAAGAGTGGTGTATGTGTAGATGTTGGTGTGGGTGCAATCTGGGGACAGAGACTACATAGTAATTAAATGAAGTAAGTTTAATATACAGAACTATTGAATAGTGACAGGAGAATAACTATAAAGATGGACTGAGAGCTCAAGAGGGCTTCCTAGCGCTGAGGGAGAATATCCAAAGAAGAATAAACATGAGGAGATAAGGTATTGACAATTGGATAAGAAGTGGTTGAAACCCACTGAATGGCAGAGAAGCCTGAATGGCAAGCTGTGGACACCAGTACTGGAATGCACTCCTTTTGCAACAGGACGGCCAAAGGAAACAGAGATTTGAGGAAAGGGCTGTAGCTATCTGGGGCTCCTGGTATACTACTGCTACCCAAGTCAAGAGCTAGAGGAAACACACAGTGAATCCTGCACACTCTAGATACTTTGCATTGGAGAAAACAATTTACTCAGTGGGGAAAAATACATTCTATAGCAACTCGGCAAACGAACTATTCTGATACCTGGATGGCAGTGTCTCTACTATCCTCCCTGCTGAAACAGCATAACATCATGCCAGCTGGCAAAGGAAAGTACTTAAAGGATTCAGATCCATTTTTATAGAGGAGGCTATGCAGAGTGAATTTAGGGCTGAGAGACAGTAAATTGATAACTGGCACAGGGCATCACGAATAAATGATGAAACAGAGTCTGCAAGTGGGGAAGGAAGGAGAGCATGGGAGTAATACAATGCTGACTTGGGAACCCTCAGACTCTTCGCACTCATTTGGAACACTGGAGTATTAGGCTACGCTTTTTTGTTGTTTGCAGGATATTTCTTCTTATTAAGAACTTCATATTAATTTTATCTTCTTTCTTTTTCATTAAACAAGACAAGATAAGGAAGAGAAAGATCAGTGTGTGTCAACAAACTTGGGCCTTATTATGCAAGAACTTTCTTAAAAAATGGAGAACGAAAAGAGAGTCCTTAATGGTACAACTCAGTATCCGTGTTATTCTCTATTTATGATGGGAAAATACATGTTGCCTGGGAGGTATCTATGCCATGTGTATCTCCCCCGACACATACGCCAAAAACACTAAAATACAGCACCTTTATACAACAGAAAACGCTATTCTTCAGGCCGTGAATCTGTTTGAAGACATTTCAATTGACACGGGCTCATAAATTGAGGTCCGAAACCACTGAATCTGGTAGCAATTGAGAAACCAATACGTGTTTTAAAGGCCAATGGTCACATTTGTTACTAGTGTCCCCAGTCATGGAGACTAGGGTTACGACACTGACGTTCCAAAGATATGGTAAACAAACCAACCCACCACAATGGGTAGCTGGCATTTTCTCTTTGGGATCTTTTTCTCTTCTTGAAACAATTAGTTTTCTTCAAAAAAGTGGAAAAGTTGAAATTGTATTAAATTCCATGAAGAAAATTAGCATTAGCTCTTATAATCTTACCATATAAAAAATTTGATTAAACTTTGCTATATTTAAAAAATCAGATAGATATAGCTAGGTAGCATTTTTAACTAAATTGGAATTCCACTATAAATACATTGTAAAGTTTTTTCCCCTAAGATCATGCATTTTGGAAATAAAGTGATTTCTTATTGGGAGTTTGCGTGTGATCAGGATTTATAACTAATTAAGATACTATCCCTCCGATACTATCTGATTGTTAGAATTATCAGAATGCCCTTACAAACTGGCATACTGTTGAGTTTGAAATTCCAGAATCTTGGCATGTAACCAGTATATCATTACTAAGCTAGCTATGCCTTGGAACTATCTCTTAAAACACACAGACTTTCAGCAGACTTTAAACAGTTTATACTATGGGATATATTGAAGTTAGAAAAGTAAAAAAGAGACAAACTTTATGACAAAATGATTGTGGATGACTAATTTTAAATAAGACTTTTCTTATCCATTTTCCTGTATTATATAGGAATGGCTGAACTCATTGCTCCTACTACTTTGTTTGTATATATATCCTCATAGTCATCAAGTAAATGATTTTTCTTCACTGCTTACCATGGACCTGGGATGGGTAGATACATTTAATGAATCCAGATTTTCTGTTGCATACACACCTGTCAACAACACAACCCAATAGATAATGAATAAAGTAGCCTCTACTCCCTTCCTGGCAGGTAAGTTTTCTAGTTACTTAAGAAGAATGTCTGGTGTGAATATTTGGTTTATTTGACCGCAGATTTATGCATTAGTTTGTATTTCAGTTTGATAAATCTTAATTGTCAAACTTTCTGGAGTACATGAATTGGGAATGTATCTTCCCTTTATTTATCGGAAGTAACATCTCACCACTCACTATCTAAGTTAAAACTAAATGTACAGCTTGCCAAACAAGGGTTTACCATTTGGGGTGCACGGTCTCTCAAAAAGAAACTTGTTGATCCGGTATAGGATTTGAGGAAGCATGAAATTATAGAGACTGGTGCACATTTAGAGCAGTAGTGTTCAGGGATATCTTGACATGTGACCCTGAAAGCACTGTCACTAAAATGAAACTGTTGCTGTAGTGTTTTCTTGTTCTTATAGACAAAGAACAACCGGTCTCTTCCTTTCCTAAATTTAATTATAGGAATTTTAATCCTACCTTTTAACACCAAAAACATGTCCTTGCTCTATTTGAATATTCCTTTTGAGTATTCTGTATGTCAGATTTTCATCTTCAGCATTAAGGTACTTAATGAGTTAAGGTTAAGTAGTTGTTAAGTCGAGTTAAGGTTAAGGTTACTTAATGAGTACCTTAAAGCTGAAGGGTAAAGATCATTTTTGTAACAATCATTTTCATAAAAATGTTCTGAAATTAGAGGAGATGCAGCCTGGTACAAAGGCAAGAGAACTAGACTTAGAGTCAGAGGACATTTGATTAAAAGTAGTTCTGAGAGTCCACTCAGAACTGCTGTAACATGTATGTGTCTGGAGTGCATTTTGAAAGGCATCAGCTTCTCTTAGCCTTATTATTAGCATACGCAAAATAAGCTTAACAATTTATGCAACGATAAACTCTTACAGTTAGAAGAAATAAGACCTTGTGTTCAATAGATCAGTAGCATGACTAGTTAACAATAATCTATAAAAAAAATACTATATTTTTCATAAATATTTCAGTTGAGAGTAAAAGGCCCAACTCAATCTGTCTTAAGAAAAAGAGTCCTTTGTCTAGCTTAAAGGAGCAGAGTATTAATGCAAGGCAGGATAGAGGTTTATCATCAACAGAAGTATGTCTCTGTCCCTCAGATCTACAGCTTTGTGTGCTGGCTTCATTCACAGGTTGGTTCTCCCAGAGGCAGAGTTGGTCTGCAGACTCTCCAGATTTAAGCCCTCCCAGATTAGCAACTCCAGTGAAAAGATTACAGATCATTTCTGATAGTTCACAATAACTTCAAGGATTTTATCCACAGGAACAAATAGGTGACTTTGGGTTAGTGTTGATCTTGGTTCACCAAGAACTAATCTCTTTGGATGGGGATATGCAGTATTTTCATTGCCCACTTGTTGAGTTCCCAGGTCATGAACCACATCAAAACCACAGGATATGTGAGTGGAGGAAGGGAAGTATCCCATGTGGATCATAGTGTGTTTTTACTAGAAGAACTAGATGTAAACAGATAAAAACAACATGTGTCCTTTACAACTATAAATGCATACTTCAAAGGGAAATCTGTGGTGATTGCCCTGTCATTCATTCATAGGCTAGGTCGAGGGCTAAGGTAAAGATTAAAATCAGTGCTATAGTAAGTATAAGTTTTAAGTTGTTTATTTGAGATGCTCATGGTAATGGTACTAGGAGGATGATTTCTTGATCAGCTAGTAAAAATGTAATGGCTACTAAGAATTTTGTAGAGAATGGCAGATAGGTGTGTCCTATTAGATCAGACCCACATTCATATGGGCATGATTTTTCTGTATAAATATTTAGTTGTTATAATCAGAATAACTACAAAAAATAATGCGAGCAATGTATTTGTCAATAAAGTTAATAGGAGGTTAGTTATTCTCTTTTGGATTATACGAAACCTAACTGATCGAAAGCCAACTATGCCAAAACTAAAAGATGATTCTCATTAACAAATGGAGGTAGAAGTACAGGAACAGTCAGACTATATCTACAGGATGTCAGTATTAGGCAGCAGCCTCAAATCAGAAATGATGGTTGGATGTAAAGTGAGATTTTATTTGATGAGTTGAATTATTATGAGTTGAGTTATAATTTTAAAGTGACTTCGAGCTTGTACAACTGTGTAAGTATCCTAAAAACCATGAAATTATTAAAAGGGTGAATTTTATGGTATGTGAATTACATCCCAATTTTTAAAAGAATATAAAAATTTGACTTAGAAGGCACTGACTATTCATTTTAAGCAACATAATTCCCACCAAGGGCGTTCTCCTAAGGAGAACCTATGCATCTTGCTCCACCCAGTCACTGGAGGCCTGCGTAACCTCTTTTTTCCTTTCTTTGTCAACTTCTGTCCAAATTCCACTCCAGCTTAAGTAATCATTAATCTTATGCCTGCATTCTGACCCCTTCACTGGATTCTGTATCCAGTAATCCAGTTCATGCACTTGCTATTTGGAGTCCCGATGGCCAGAGTTTCCAGAGTAAGTTGGACTTTTCCTTCCTGTGAGGTATCCAAAATATGCTTTCCAAAGGCGCCTCACCAAGCATCACACCATTAGTTCCACATACATTTTAATGCCTATATTGCGTATCTAACCTACCAACACTGAATCCACTTCTGATTCAAGATTATAATGTGATATGAACTATCCACCTAAGGTCCAGTCTCCTAAACGGCCCTGAGACGTGTCTGTTCTTGCTGTTTCACAGACGAGCATAACAAGACCCAATGTCAGGAACTTCTGCTGCTCAACATTACCTCATTCAAAACCACACACAATTATAATAATAAATATTCATTAAATGCTACAATATGGTATATTTCTACAAAAACTGTATTCTGTAAAAAGAGAATATTTTGTAATGATATTATTCTGTATTCTGTACTCTATTAATATTCTATAATAATAATGGTTATTAAGTTTATTTTACAAATATAGAAATTGAGTAACAAAGGGTAAGGAATTTGCTCATGATGACGTAAGTGTGAGAATAAAATTAATTCTATCAAAATACATACTTCTTGCTCCCTCTACATTCATCTTCAACACTTCCACCCCAATCCAGAACTTTTCTTGTATTTCATCTCATTTTTCAGTATTAATAAAATATCATGTGGCCTTGGACAAAATACCTACAGAAAAGAGGGATTCTTTCAGTGATGTCAACATAGTTTCTTAACATGTTTTTAAATTTATCACCTTTTTTAGCTTATTAACCATACCATCAGGATTATTAAACAAAAATAAATTTGTATAGGTATGTCCACCTGATATAAAACAGTGCCTAATTGCAATTTAAATATCTATCTCTCTATATCTACCATTTCAAATTTATAGGAATGTTAATTATTTTTGAACAGTTTAATTGGTATAGTAGGACATTGTATGTGATTGAAATTGGCTCAGTAATCACAACATATGAAAATAAAATAACTAATTTTAATGTATTTCTTCTGATTGTATCTAGATGGAACTTTAGAAATTTCTCTCCCACCCAACATTTTAGTCTACCTTTCTGAAAGTTAATACTTGATTGTGTTTTACTTCCACAAAACTCTAGTAAAAGCAATTCAACATGACATCATGAAGTTGTGTCTCCTAGTAATTTACTAACAATAATATTCCCTTCTTGTAACAAAAGGTAAAGAGGTCTTGGGACTGCCAGATGAGGAAAGTATTAAAGAATTCCAAGCAAATTATCCTGAAGAAATAGTAAGAGTCACCTTTACTAATACATACTCATATCATTTGAAGTTCTTGCTAGGACATGGAATGCCAGCAAAGAAGGAACACAAGGACCGTACAGGTAATTTTCTGGCTCTAAAATTTCACTACACTCTATTTCAATTATGTCATAAGCCACGTGTGGGAATAGAGGTTAGTATGCCAAATTAGAGCGTTGCTATCTGTCATAATGATGTACACATGTCCCTCAACATTTAAAAAAATATTCATTTTTGGACATAAGAACATATTGATAAGTGGTCATTTTATATAGTCATATACATATATTTACATATATATGTAAATTAAATATGTATTCTTATGTACACACATAGATACATGGAATATATGATTGTTAAAAGAAAACAAAGTTGTTTATGGATAAGATAGAACGAATTTCCCTTTAAATAAGCTCAATTGTTCAAATTATACTACAAGGCTATAATAACTAAAACAGCATGATACTGGTATAAAAATAGACATACAGATAAATAGAACAGAATAGAGAAACCAGAATGAAGCCATATACCTACAATCAAATGATCTTTGACAAAGTCAACAAAAATATACACTGGGGGAAAAATCCTTTTCAATAAATGGTACTGGGAAAATTGAATAGCCTTATGCAGAAAAATAGAACTGGACCCATATCTCTCACCATATACAAAAATTAACTCAAGATGGATTAAAACCTAAACATAAGACCTGAACCTATAAAAATTCAGGAAGAAAAAACTAGGAATAACCTCTTCTGGACATTGGGCTAGGCAAAGAATTTATGACTTAGTCCTCAAAAGTAAATACAACAAAAACAAAAATAGAAAAATGAGACTCAATTAAACTAAAAAAAACTTCTGCACAGCAAAAGAAACAATCAACAGAGTAAAGAGATGACCTACAGATGGGAAAAAATATCGCAAACTATGCATTCCACAAAGAACTCAAAGAACTCAACAAGCAAAACAACCCATTTGCCTATTTTTCAATGGGGTTATTTGAGTTGTTTGAATTCTTCTTTTTTCAAAAGAAGACATACAAGCGGCCAACCAACTTAAAAAAATGCTCAACATCACTAATTATCAGAAAAGGCAAATTAAAACCAGGAGATAGCCATCTTACCCTAGTCGGAATGGCTATTATTTAAAAGTCTAAAAAAGTCAGATGCTGGCAAAGATGCGAAGAAAAGATAACACTTATACATCGTTGGTAGAAGTGTAAATTAGTACAACTTTATGGACAACAGTATGGAGATTCCTCAAAGAAATAAAAACAAACTACCATTTGATCCAGCAACTTCACTACTGGGTATCTACCCAAAGGAAAAAAAATCATTATATTTAAAAAGATACCTGCACTCATATGTTTATTGCAGCACTAGTCACAAAAGCAAAGATAGAGAATTAACATAAATGTCCATCAACAGAGGGCTGGATAAAGAAAATATGATATATATATTATGGAATACTACTCAGCCATAAATTAAAATATTGATACATTTGACTAGATATAAACTTTAAAAACTTCCCTTTATCAAAAGAACCATAGAGATAGTGAAAAATAAAGGCAAAAATTGTGATAAAGTGGCCGGGCGTGGTGGCTCATGTCTGTAATCCTAGCACTTTGGGAGGCCAAGCCGGGTGGATTGCGTGAGCTCAGGAGTTCGAGATCAGCCTGGGCAACATGGTGAAACTCCGTCTCTACTGAAATACACACACACACACACACACACACACACACACAATTAGCCAGGTGTGGCAGCGTCTGCCTGTAGTCCCAGCTACTCGGGAGGCTGAGGCAGAGCTTGCAGTGAGCTGAGATCGCGCCACTGCACTCCAGCCTGGGCGACAGAGCGAGATTCTGTCTCAAAAAAAAAAAAACCCAAAAAACAAAACAATAAACAAAAAACAAACAAAAACACAGATCAATACCAAGTGGAATATACCCCAAAATGCAAGGGTCCTTAACATTCAAAATAAATCATGTAAGTCATCCCATTAGCAGAAAAATACAGGCAAAAATAATAAGATCATTTAGGTTAAGTTTTTTCTTTGTTGTTGTTTTTTTTTGTTTTTTTTTGAGACGGGGTCTCGCTCTGTCACCCAGGCTGGAGTGCAGTGGCGCAATCTCGGCTCACTGCAAGCTCCGCCTCCCGGGGTCACGCCATTCTCCTGCCTCAGCCTCTCCGAGTAGCTGGGACTACAGGCGCCCACCACCACGTCCGGCTAATTTTTTGTATTTTTAGTAGAGACGGGGTTTCACCGTGGTCTCGATCTCCTGACCTCGTGATTCGCCCCCCTCGGCCTCCCAAAGTGCTGGGATTACAAGCGTGAGCCACCGCGCCCAGCCAGGTTAAGTTTTTAAAAAAACATTTAATAACACTTAAAACTGAACCATAAAAACAAGTCTGAGTAAAATACAAAAGATGGCAACTTCTTTAATTTGATGGTTTGTCTAATATGAGCCTGTAACAAACAACATAATTAATAGAGAATTATGGGAAGCTTTTTCCCCCAGTGCAGGACCAGACGAGGATGCCTGCTATCACTCTCTAATCAGCATTGTACTGGAGAAACAATACAGCAAGAACAAAGAAATAAAAGGCATTAGGATTAATTTTTTAACCAAAAAAATTGTCGTTATGTGTGTATGACACTACTACGTGCTTAGACAATCCATAACCCCAAAACTGTTACAAAAACATCCCGAATACATGATTGTTATCAACCAGATTACTGTATACTAGAATGAAATCAACAGAAAGTAACTAAATAATGATCAAACTAGAGAACAAGTATCTATGACAAAAATGAGGCAATCAAGGATTAATTTACAAATTTAAGATAAATCCTTCAAATCAATATAGGAACCAAAAAAGGACCCTACAGAAACATGCACAGAATAAGCAAAGCATATGAAGATAAGTAAGGCACAGAGGCCAATCAACATTTGCTAAACTCTACCTCGCATGAAACCGGCCACAGCAAGTTCCAGGTGAGAAGATCCCTGCAGAAACACTGCAGGGCAGGATCCCAGGAGGCAGGACCACCGGGGGAGGTGATGGAGCCCCTGCAGTGGAGAGGGTGTCAGGCCCAAGAGGGCCAGGTGGCTCCAGACCTGCTCCAGCTTCCCCTTACTCCCCACACCAGGCACAGTCCCATGTGAGCGCCCCAATGCAGGGAGGATTCTGACTGCTCATGTCTTCTCCAACACTGTGCGCCCCCCCGCCAATGGCAACTCCTTGCCCATTACATCATTCCAGCCTTCCCTTTTATGGGTCACCTCTCTCTCCTCAGTCACAATGCCAGAATCCACCCCAGGAGAGGAGGGATGGGAAATCAAACTGTGGCACCATGAGCGGAGACCCTAGAGGCAGACATTGGTGCAGGCACTGAGAGTGGAAACACGCTAGGCCCTGCTGATGGGCAACAAGCACAGGGGATGGGGACATTCAAGGGCAGACATAAGTTGCAGGCACAGGAGAGAAGACCTGGGCTAGAGTCATAAGGCATCCAGATACAAAGGGAGCTCACTGACTACAGATGCATGGCAGAGAGGCACAGCATGGACAGACATGGGTACAGAGGCAGGACAGAGGAGTAGGTGAAGGCTGGCATGGGCAGGAAGCACAGAGATAAAGACACCCGAAGGTAGATGTGGCTGTAGGCTGAAGGGTGGAGTCACAAGAGTCCTACCGTGGGCTGCATGGACAAGGGCTGGAGACACAGGAAGACAGGGCTGGGAAGCAGGCACACTCAATGACAGGCCTCTGCTGCAGTAACAACAGACAGAGATACCCAACGAAAGAGACTGGCTGCAGGTACAAACACTGGGGATAGGAGTTTTGGGCATACTCTCCTGGGAGAAATGATCCAGAAAAAGGACAAAAATGGGCTAAAGGCACAGAAGGAGACACACGAGTGCAGACACGACTGAAAAGCATGAATGAAAACACTGACTGTGGACATGGATTAGAGGGACAAAGAATGCAGCAAACACAGGCTGGCATGGGCAGAAGCTCAGGGAACAGACAGATGAAAATATCAGAATGGGCTGCAAGCACAGGGATTGAGACACTGGAGGACTGCTACTGCCTGAAGGCTAAGGAGATGGCAACACTCAAAGCAAGTAATGTGTTGGAAGCACACAGGATGGAGACTCACATGCCTGGCATGGGCTGCAAGTGCAAGAAATGGAGACTTGACAGCTGGCATAAACTGCAGGCAGAGGACAGATCAGGTGACAATACACAAGGGCAGACACAGGCTTCAGTCATTGTGGGATGGTGATACTAGAGAGAAGATACAGGCTTCAGGCACAAGGATGGAGACACACAAAGCCTGACATGGCTGCAGGCATACAGGGTGGAGACACTGGGAGGCCAACGCGGCTGCAGACACAGGGTCTGGAAACACCTATGGGAAAATGTGGGCTGCCTGATAAATCCCCGCTTAGATAGAAACAGGACACATGTTAAGGGAATGTGTTAGAATAGAAAAAATATTGAAAATCAATCACATAAACCTTTCAAGAACTAAAAAAGATTAGAACGAAAGAATGCAGAATGAAAGTAATAATAAAGAGCAGACATCAATGAAATAGGAAAAAAAATGTAATGGAGACAAATCAAGGATAAAAGTTGGTTTATACAGCCAGGCGTGGTGGCGGGTGCCTGTAGTACCAGGTACTCGGGAGGCTGAGGCCAGAGAATGGCATGAACCCAGGGGGTGGAACTTGCAGTGAGCCCAGATCGCACCACTACACTCCAGCCTGGGCGACAGAGGAAGGCTCCATCAGAAAAAAAAAAAAAAGTTGGTTTATAAATATTAACATACTAAATACACCACTAGCGAAACTGATTAAGGCAAAGAGAAAAGACGCAAAAGACCAATATCAGGAATGAAAACAGAGGCCTGCTCTACAGAGCAGTGTTATCAACATACTACGAAAATTTTGAGAAATACTTAGGACTGCAAGCTTGACGACAGAGATGAAATTACATCACATTGAAAAATAAACTTACAAAACTGGACACAGAAATAACGTAAAACAAGAAAACTATCATATATACTAAAGGATTTGAATTGTTAAAAAAAAAAACAAAACAGCTAACAAATAATGTTCCACAAGTAAAATTCCATGCCCAGACTAAAGAAATATTCCAAATATTTAAGGAAGTAAACACCTAAATTTCTCAGACCCTTCCAAAGAGAAGAAATATAGGGACTATTTTTCAATTTTGTTTTGTGAGGCTAGCATCACGTTGATACCACAATCTGAACAGGGCATTAGAAAAAAAGAAAATTACAGACCCACTCTTTCATTAACAGAAACACAAATATTCTTTTTTTGAGATGTGGTCTCGCTCTGTCTCCCAGGCTAGAGTGCAGTGACACAATCTCAGCTCAATGCAACCTCTGCCTCCCGGGTTCAAGCAAGTCTCCTACTTCAGCCTCCCGGGTACCTGGGATTACAGGCGCCCGCCACCACATCCAGCTAATTTTTGTATTTTTAGTAGGAACAGGGTTTTGCCATGTTGGTCAGGCTGGTCTCGAACTCCTGACCTCAGGTGATCCACCCGCCTCGGCCTCCCAAAGTGCTGGGATTACAGGCGTGAGCCACCGCATCTGGCCAGAGATACAAATATTCTAAGAAAAATTGTATCATATGAATTAAACCACATATGAAAACATAACACATGGATACGAAGTGGGATATACTAAAAAAATGCAGGATTGGTTAACATTAAAAAAATAGATCATGTAAAGTATCCTATTTGCAGAAAAATAGGAGAAAAACAGTATTATTCACAATATATGTAAAAAAAGCATTTATTCAAATTCAACAATTAGTAATAACTCTTAACAAATGTAAAGGAAGGCAGCTTCCTTAATCTGACTAAGCTTGTCTAAAATGAAATTACAATACAGGACCACTGAAGCTTTTCCACTGTAATCAGAACCAAGCAAGACTTCCTGGACACATCCCCTCTATTTCACACAGTGCTGGAGGTGTAATTGTGACAATAAAACAAAAATAAAGGCATAAGAACCAACATTTAAGCAATACAGCTGTTATTGTATGTGGCTGACACTATTATGTACATGAAAAATACACCACAATCCAAAAATGATGCCTATGAATATGCGAATTAAGCCAGGCTACAGGATGCAAGATAAATAACACAAAATCAATTAGATTCCTATGTATCAGCAAGAAAGAAATGCAAAATAAAATTAAGGAACAATGACCAGACTAGGAAACAACTATCTACACTAGAAATGAGCCCATGAAGAATGAATTTATAAGATACATTTTAAAATTATTCAAATCAATGTAAGAACATAAATGACCCAACAGAAAAACCAGCATTGAAAATGAAGAAAAAGATGCAAAGGCCAATATTCACGAAATTTTGCTTCGCTAGCTTATTTCCAGTGCCAGATGACAGGAGGCCTGCAGGGACCTAGAAGGCAGGACCCCAGGGAGGTGACAGTGCCAGCAGGAGGAGGGCCGGACTCTGCCTTTGGCCGAGTGGGGCCACAGTTCCCAGCGGCCATGGGGTGAAGCCTGGGCAGCCTGGCGCTCCTGGCTCCTGCACACGCTTCCCTCCCTCTACTCCGTTCCTGTCTCTCTGTGCCTTGGGCCCCGTGGGATGTGCTCACATCCAGACTCACCAGGCCCGAGAGGTTGGGAGAATGGAGAGGGTCTTCGGACGGCCCTCCAGGAACACACGGAAGACGCTTCGCCTGCACCTGGAACACCCTTGTCTGAGGCTGGCCTCAAGGCAGGCGTGCACCGCACACGCTCCCGGTCATCATCACTTCCGGTCATCGTCACTTCCGTTCATCGTCACTTCTGGTCCATGACGATACCTGCGCAAGGAACCTTTTTGACAACTTTTATTGGATAATAATCTCCATCTCTGATTGCACAATCTTAACCAATCAGAGTTGGAGACTATTATCCAATCCGTGTTGTAGTATGGAGTCTGCTCTCATCCTATCAGAACGAGGCTTCCAGGATACCTCATTTGAATACAGCTATTATAAAAGGGAGGCAAATGTCCATGCCTGCTGTGGGGGTGCGGCTCACGTGCTTCTTCTCTGCCTTGGAGTCAGCCAAGGAGCATGTGCAGAGCACCTGCCTTGCAGACCAGCCATAGAGAAGGATGTCCCAGATGCAGGCCAAGTTTCATTCTTGTGTTCCTGGAGGATTTTTCCCATGGCAAGCGCTCTCCATCTTCCAACATCTCAGGCCTGGTGAGTCTGGATGTGACCGCTTCCTGTCGGGGGGGCCCAAGGCGCACCTGCGTCAGAAAGCGAGACCCGCACTAGACAGAGACCACCAGCATCTGATCCTGACCTGGCTCACCGAGCACTGTGTCTCCTGTGTCATGGACAAGGATGCTTATTGTGTCTGTGGCTGGCTGTGGAGGCTGCCCTGGGGCCCCCAGGCCCTGCCTCTGACCCTCAGCCTTGGGAGCTCAGGGTCCCCTCACACCTCGGGGTCCGTGCCCAACCACACGATGCCCCCTGCAGCCTGTTTTCAGAGGTCATTCCATGCCCCAGCACACACACTCTGCAATATCTTAAATTATATCTATATCTGTATCTCTATCTATCTATCATCTATCTATCTATCTATATATTATTTTTTGAGATGGAGTTTCGCTCTTTCGCCCGGGCTGGAGTGCAAGCACGATCTGGGCTCACTGCAACCTTTGCCTCCCGGGTTCAAGCGATTCTCCTGCCACAGCCTCCCGAGTAGCTGAGATTACAGGCGCCCGCCACCACAGCTGGCTAATTTTTTTTGTATTTTTAGTAGAGACGGGGTTTCTCCATGTTGGCCAGGCTGTCGAACTCCTGACCTGGTGATCGCCCGCTTCGGCCTCCCAAAGTGCTGGGATTACAGGCATGAGCCACGGCGCCCGGCCAAATGATACTCTTGTGGGCAGTCTGACTTAGGCCGAAAATTTAACTGAATTGTAGTGCATTAGACTTAGTGTTCTCTTCCATCCCTATTTCTCTCTCTCACACAGGTATACACACACACTCACACATATATAGTTTTGTTTTGCTGGTAGAAATATGATTGACAATTGCCTACATAGCTGTAAAAAGGAATACATTAAAATGACTTCATTTCACTGCATCAACAGACACATTTTCCTGCTCATACAGAGCTCTTCCCCTTTCAAAAGGGAGCCTTATTAAAATTTATTACATCACATGTTAAAACCAAATGTTTAGAGTGTGACTCACAAAGTAAGCCAAAAGATTATGTCTTAAGTAGCACATAAACAAATCCCATATTTTATCCAATTAGCCCTGTGATTACCTAGATTTTACAACATATGATGTCTTATACTGAAAACATGAAGCTCATATGATATTGCAATTAATACATATTCGCCCACAAATAAAACAATATGTAATACTTGGTTGCTTGCTTGGCTATCGTGTTATGGCTTTCGTGGGTTTCTGTGCTTTTAATTTTGGTATGGTAGTTTTAAGTTACATTTGAAATACAAGTCTTAAAGGGTAATGCTATGCATATTGGAGTCCTACAACAATGTTCACAGACTTTTGTAATTAATGGGTTGAATCCTTTTTAATAGAGTGTACCATTTTACCCATATTATTTGAATTTTGTAACTATGTGGATGTTAATCCCTTTTGTACTAATTGTCTTTCTTTTAAGAAAAACTAAGTGTTCCAAATGAAACATATATCTTAACGCTATTTCAAACAATACAGTAAATTAGGACTTCAAAAATGAAGACACATACTGACAGCAGCAAGCTTCAGCTGATAGAAGCATTGGAGTTACTAGGTCTTACTCATTTCGTAATAAATACAAATTTTTAAAGACTCATTTGTAGCCGTTCTGAATGAATTTAAAAGCTTAATGCATTTTACTATCTTTTAAAATTTTATAATAGGCTTTTGTATATAATTTAAAGCTATAGGATAGCCTAACAGTTATGAAACCATAGCTTCTGAGATTAATATACTGCATTTCCTTTAGTTTTCCCCCCATGTATCATTTTAAATCATATATGTGTGTAATTGAATGGCAATATAAAAAAACTGTAATGAAGCACTTTCAGCAGAATAGTATGAAGTCTCTTAAACTTAATTGCTCTTTAATATTGCCAATATATGGTAGAAAAATATCTATTTCCTTTCACCCAGTTTGTAAATGTTAAACCACCAGCATTTCAAAGATGAAGGCAGCCAACATGATGTCCCTGACTGTGAACTTGTGAAGAGGTGAGCACTATCAGCTCCCCTAATCAGTCTCAGCTGCCTTTACCGTATCACTGCAGTGAGACCTTTCAGTTACTTTCAGGTGTTTGCTATGAAAAGTGCATTTTACGGTGAACATGTTTGTGCAAGCACTATCCTCTCTCGGAATTTTTGGTAGTGAAGATTCAAAACAACATAATTCTTCTTGAAAGTCCATTTGCTTTCCACAGGGTTGTGCCAAAAATAATAAAGATTCAAATTGTATGTCATGAATCATTTCCTTCTTTCTCTTTTGGTCTGGAAATACCACACTGCTTGGTAAAATTTGTAAAAGTCTATTTACTGGAGGAATTATTTTATTATTCCTGCATTACTCTGTACATTGATAACTTATTCAACTACTTATGTGTATCAAATGTCATGTCCCTTTCTTCTTAGTCATCATTAAGTTTCCTCTATCAATCGATTATTAAAAAAATTTTTATTCAGATAATATATTCAAGACTGTAAGTGTCTATATCATAAATGCAAATATGTTGATGAATTTCTTCAAATTGAGCATGCCTGGTTAGCAGGCTCCCAGGCTGAGAAACAGAACATTATCTGCACCACAAAAGTGTCTCTAGTACTCCTCTCCAGTCGCTACCTGCCTTTCCTTTCCTGAAGATAACCATATCGTAAATTCTAACAGCATTGACTTGGTTTGCCAGTTTTGAAATATAGCAATATGTACTATTTGGTGTCTGGATGCTTTGATTTAGCAGTATGTTTGTAAGATTCTTCCATGTTTTTCTGGAAGTGGCATTATGTGACTATGCCACAATTAATTCATACATTTTAATGTGGATGGGCATTTATGCAGTTTTCAGGTAGGACTGTGACCATGACTGCTTCTATTAACATTCTAGCACATATCTTTTGGTTAAAATCGGTACTATTTTCTGTTGGGCACATAGCTTGGAGTGGATTTACTGATTCTGAACACTTTTTCAATTGTAATAGATACCGCCAAAGAGAATTCCTAAGAATTTTTGCCAGCTTAAACTCTCATCAGTAGTTTATAAAAAAAAAAAAAAAATTAGTTTTTTTTGGTCTGTTTTCATTATAATCATTGGAGTGTGTATTTACTGACACCAAGTTTAAGTTAATTTTCCTTATAAGTTGAGCCACTTTTAGTGTGTTACTGTCCATATATATATATATAATTTTGTAAAATATATATTCAACCCTTTGGCTAATTTTTTTTGGATCTCTTGACTTACCCTTTTCAATTGATAGCAGTTCTTTATACATATTCTGTTCTTTGATACATTCTTTTTGTATATTCTAGATATGAGTCTTAAATTGTATATATACATAGTAAACATCTTTTACTTTGTGTTGTGTCCCACTGCTCTCCTGAATAAAATGCTCAGTTGAACATAATCCAGTTTTCTTTTTTCCCCCGTGGATCATGCTTTTTGTGTCCTGTTTTAAAAATGTGTGCCACCTCTAAAGAGTGTGATGTGATCTCCTGTGTTTTTCTCTATAACATTAATTGTTTTGCTGTTCACATTTAGATCTATGCAACTGGGATAAATTTTTAATTGTGGTGTAAGGTAAGGGCTACGACACTGTTTTTCCAAATTGATGGTCAATGACTCAGCAAAATTTTTTAAAAGTTAAGCTTTTTCTGTAAACTGCAGTGCCACATGTCATAAATCAAGTTTTCTCTACTTTTGAATCTTTTTCTAGACTCCATTTTATTCTACATTGATGGTTTTTCTACCCTGTCCTTATTGCCTGACACTGTAAATTAATAACACATTCCATATCTGATAGTTTAGGTCCTCCAGGTTTATTCTTTGCATTTCTTTTTATTAATCGTTGATACATAGAAATATAATTGAGTTTTGCATGTATATGTATTTTTATACAAATGATTTTGTATACTGTATCCAGAGACCTTTCTAAATGGATTAAATGTGAGCTTTTACTTATCATGGTGGTTGAAATCTTATCAAATGTTCTATTAAATTTTTTTTATTTAAATTTACATTTCAATGCTACTTAGCTCCCATCTTGTGAGTGGACATGTTGGAGAGCCTCGGGGTATCTAAGAACCTCGTAAACAATGGTGATTAGCGTGGGTGGGATGAAATTTTGGCTCTCATGTTACCCATAGGAATCAAGGGGAAATGTTGAAGGTGGCCTTAGAGTCTGTTGATAGTAGCTCTACAGAGTCGATTCCTCTGTTTATCTAGAAGGACAACATGGACACAGCATCCCAGAGGTTAATGGGATGAAAGCTGCCTAGCAGACATCTAGCAAACCCAGTTCTTGCTGAGCCCTAAGTCCTTGATTTTGTCTGCTCCACTTCCTTAGATGCTTGCCTTTGATGAAGTATTGGAAGTCAGCCTCAATGTGTTCCAAGTTGGTGTTGGCCCATTTCCTTTACCAATTAGCAAACGCACAGGAATTCACATGAGTCCAAGCCAACATCTCTCATTTACTACTTCTGTTTATTTCTTGGCCTGGTCACAAATCCATTAACATAAAAAATATGAGATTTGTTTATTCATTTGTTCATATTTCACACACTTCCTCATAAAATAAATCACATTTCAAAAAGGCAATGCGGCCGGGTGTGGTGACTTCATGCCTGTAATCCCAGCACTTTGGGAGGCCAAGGCAGGTGGATCAGTTCAGGTCAGGCATTCAAGACCAGCCTGGCCAACATGGTGAAACCCCATGTCTACTAAAAAAAAAAAAATACAAAAAAAAATTAGCTGGGCAAGGTGGCACATTCCTGTAAACCCAGCTACTCGGGTGGCTGAGGCAGGAGAATTGCTTGAATCCGGGAGACAGGGGTTACAATGAGCCGAGATCACCCCCTGCACTCCAGTCTGGGCGACATAGTGAGACCCTGCCTCACAAAAAAGGATATGTGTTCCACATTTCATAAGCAAAAATGAGATTTTTAATTGTGTAAAAAATATTGTTGATTGACATATGACTTAAATGAAAATGATTATTTTTTACTCTTTGGAAAAACCTATATGTTCCTGAGGACTTCCGAATGAATAGATTATAAATCCCTTATTAATGTCAAGTATGCATTTATTTTTAAGAAAGGGTTCCATATTCTGTCTCTCCCACGTTCAAAACCTGAAAGGGTATGGTGAGGTTGTAGAGTAGAAGACCCGGTAATTTTTATCAGGGCCCTAAATCAGAGGAGAATTTGAGACTGTCTTTTCTGTATACAGACTGTGGAGAATACAGATCTCTTAGAGAAACCCGTATCTAGCAAGGGCTGGAACCATAGAAGTCCAAAAGCCAGGCTCATAGAGGGTCTTGAAGTCTGGTGGAGACACAGTCAAGAATTCTTGAGCCACACAGAGAGCACGTCAATGCTGGGTAGGGTGGTAAATTCTCAGTGTCCTACATCTAGACAAGGCAACTGCATAGAGGACATATACTATGGTTTGAATGTGTCTCCCAAAGGTCATGTGTTAAATATTTAATTCCTAATGGAACAGTGTTGAGAGATGGAGCCAAGTAAGATGTGATTGGGTCATGTGGGCTCTGCCCTCATGAATGGATGAATGTTGCTATAGTAGGAATGGGTTAGTTACCTTGAGAGTGAGTTTCTTATAAAACTGAGTTCTTCCCCCTTCTTGCTCTCTGGCACTCTCTTGCACTTTTGCTTTCTGCCATGGAATGATACAGCGAGAGGGTTCTCACAAGGTGCCAGCACTTGGGGTGGACTCCCCAGCCTCCAGAACTGTAAGAAATAAAACTTCGCTCTTTGTAAATTACACAGTCTCAAGTATTCTATTAGAGCAACATAAAATGAAAGAACTCAACATAAATACCTAATGGAAGCTGTGTCAGAGCAGCCAACATCAGAAGTGAATTCTAGCACAAACACTTAGCGTTGCAGGGTGCAAATTCTTTCACAGTGAGCACCAGAAGAGGACAGAGGGCTGTTAGGAACCTTCCAAATTAGAACCTAGGCGATGTAAAAATTCTCCTTATACTTGAACTTCAATTTCTGTGAAGGACAGAAACAGAAAGTCAGAGAGAGTAAAAGCCATGCAGTTTACTACTTGCCCAAGGAGACTAAATCGAGAACCATATATAAATAAGTAACCTAAAATTAGCAAGGTAATTGGGGGCCGATAGGTATGCTAATTTATAGAGAATAACTGAAATAATTGAAAATTTCAATAGAAAAATTTTAGAGCAGTTTTAGGTTTACAGAGAGAAATTACACAGAAAGTACAGTTCCCATACGCCTTCCCACCTCCCAACACAGTTTCTGCTCTTATTAGCATCTGGCGTTAGTGTGGTATATTTGCTACCATTAATAAACCAATATGGACTTTTAACTAAAGTCCTGTCTCTACAAATAAATGAAGTCCAGAGTTTACATTTACAACATCCTGTTTGGGGCTTATAGGTTTTGATAAAAGTGTAATGTCACATATCCACTGTTAGAGTACCATACACAATAGTTTCACTGCCCTAAAAGTGTGCTGTACTCCATTTATTTAATTCCTCACCCATTTCCCTGATCCCCCAAAGGCCTTTGATACTTTTATTGTCTCTATAGTTTTGGCTTTTCCAGAATGTCATATAGTTGGAATCATACAGTATGTAGCTTTTTCAGACTGGCCTCTTTCACTTAGCAATATGCAGTTAAGTTTAGAGCATTACAAAACTCTTAAATATAAAGATTCTATAATATGAGCTTTTTAGAGTATTTGAATGATGTCATTATCAGAGGAAAGTAGAGGCTGAGAATAGGGTAGATCATTAAATTTACATGTGTAATATGTTTATTACATATATTAAGTATATAAATGTGAGATATTTATATATTATAAATGTATATAGTTCTAATATATACCTTTGGAAAAAGTGGCTATTTTTAGGTCACAGGGAAGAACTGTTACTGAACATATTAATTACAGAGATAAACACACTGAAGCCAGAAGATTACATGACTCGTCCAAATTCACACCGTAAGTAAATGCAGAGATGGAAATGGCAGGAGACTGAGATTCTTGTCACTTACCCAGTGATCTTTCCAAGAATTCTCGTGTTTGAACCATACTTATCACCATCTGTGCTATTTCAGTAGGTTCTGGTTGGAGAAAACGTCACAGAGGCCACAACTCTCATCCATATCCTCAATTCATTAGGCCTTGCTAGTTTCACACACACTTAAAAGATTAAAAATATGTCTGTTTAAGTCAAAGTCATCAGAAATGACAATCTGGGTTGTGTGTGATTCAGCTCTGGATGCTGATGGATGGAGTCTTTTGGGCAGTATTAGTGGTGGGAGAGAAAACCTGACATACCAGAGGCCTCTGTACCCTGCGTTCATGACTGGCAGGAGGCAGCCATGTGATCCACATTCCAATTTAAAGTATGTTTCTTTCCCTACTGCCAACTGTTCTAATTGTGAATGCTTCCTACGCTCTACCCATCCCCCTTTATTTTACTACAATATCCTCCTTTATCTGCAATTTTGTTTTCTATCGTTTCAGTTACCCTACAATACACTACTACAATAAGATATTTTGAGAGAGATCACATTCAAATAACTTTCACTAGGTTGTACTGTTATAATTGTTCTATTTTATTATGAGTTTTTTTTTTTTTTTTTTTGAGACGGAGTCTCGCTCTGTCGCCCAGGCTGGAGTGCAGTGGCGCGATCTCGGCTCACTGCAAGCTCCGCCTTCCGGGTTCATGCCGTTCTCCTGCCTCAGCCTCTCCGAGTACGTGGGACTACAGGCGCCCGCCACCACGCCCGGCTAATTTTTATTTTCTTGTATTTTTAGTAGAGACGGGGTTTCACCGTGGTCTCGATCTCCTGACCTCGTGATCCGCCCGCCTCGGCCTCCCAAAGTGCTGGGATTACAAGCGTGAGCCACCGCGCTCCGCCTAGTTATTGTTTTTAATCTCTTACTGTGCCTAATTTACAAGCTCACTTTATGATAGGTAAGGATGTACAGGAAAGATGATAGGATACATAGAATTTGTTATTATCTGTGGTTTCAGGCATCCTCTGGGGGTCTTGGGATGCATCCTCCATGGATATGGGGAAACTACTATATATAAAAAGTCGGTAAAATGACAAATAGAGAAGAAAAGCAGACATCATTTTACATATGCTGAAGAAGGCTAGTCACGGGTTCAATCCATCCTTCATTGCTCAGGTCCTTCACTCACAGGATTTGAGTCTATAGGTGATGCCAATGTTTTTATTATTTTACGTCTTTCTTCACTGTGTAGACAAATGTTGGCACTTTCTATGCCTCCTTTTTTGTCTCTCCACTTCTAAAGCCAATCACCAATTCCAGGTTTCTGCAAGTCTGGCCATCCTTTTTCTCCAGGGCGCATGGTCTGTTTCCTCTTGGCCACGTACTGCCTCTTCCATCTGGAATACCTCACTCCCCTCCATTTCGTTTATTCAACTTTGTCCTATTTATTATATTCCTAAGCTGAATGAAGGTCTGTTGTTTTTGCTGAAATTATAGAGATGAGACAAATTAGTAAAAATGTTTTATTCAAAATTTATGTGGTGGAAGAGATGCAATAAGAAATGTACCAAAAGGCAATAAAAAGAGACAAAGAGAAAAAGTAAAATAAGTTGTATAATTTATTAGAAGGCGGTAAGTGCTTTGGAGGGAAACAAATCACGGAGGAGACAGAAGCTCCTGCTGGGTTGGTAAACTTGGTACAACTTTAAGTAGGATATTGAAGGAAGACTTCACTGTGAAGTTAACATTTGAGAGAAGATGTAAATGATATGAGGAGTGAGTTGTAGAAATACCTGCAAGAGTCTGTTACAGATGAAGGAGGATAGGGCACAAACCTCCTATAGCTGAAAAGTGCTGAGAAGGAAACTTCAAGGAGACCAGCGTAACTTCAGTGGAGAAAGCAAAGTGGAAAAGCAGCAGGAGAAATAGTCAGAAAGGTACTGAGCACTGAATCATAATGCACTTTGCAGGCCATTTTAACGATCCTAGTTTTCAGTTGAAGTATGATTAAGAGCTATTGGAAGGTTGTGAGCAGAGGAGTAATGTGATTTGATGTGTATCTTTAAAGGAACATTCTGGCCACTGGACTGAGTGCAAGCATTAATGGGAGGCAAAAAAAAGCAAACACAGTAGGGTCATTTCGAGGCAATCGCTATAATCCAGTCAAAGATTATGCTAGCTCCAGCCAGGTTAAGTATCAGGGACAGGGAAAAGTTTAGATTCAAATTAATAATCAAAATTATAATTAAAATCAAATTAATAGTGCATGTATACATGCACAGTTGAAATATAAAAAGTAAAATAGAATTGAGTCTGATCCAATTAGTGTATTTATTTGAAATAACTTACCTTCACTCATGATGACCATATTAAATGTCTCCAGTACAAGAATACAGGGAAAAAGCTAGGCCAATAACTACATCAGATGAGAACAATTCAATTAAATTGGCAATTCGGGTTAACTGTGTAAAGTGAAGATGGTCACAATTCAATTTAATTGGCAATTCGGATTAACTGTGTAAAGTGAAGATGGTCATTATGTGCTTTCATAGAATCGTCGGGTTGTTTGAACAAGTTAACACATCTCTTTGTCAGTCTGTTTGTTGCTGCTTAGAGGCATTAAGGTTTCTGGGATAAGTTATGGAGTCTAAGTGAGAGTGAAGTTTATTGCATAAGCTATTGTAAGGTGGAAAAAAAGTTTCTAAAAGTTAAGGTGAGAGGAAAATGGTGCCATTGTGGATTAATGGGGTGGCAGCTTGCAGTCCTTCTTTCTCACACCCATCTGCATTTTGGTCACCGCAGTTCCTTTAATGTTTATTAAGTTGTGTATGTGTATTTTTCATCTTGACAACAAATAACACACACTAGAAAGATAAGTCACGGATGTAATATTTAACAAAAAAATGAAGGCATAATTTTAAGAAAAGGAAGGCAAAGATTAGTGCAACCCAATCATGTCTGGCAAAAATAAATGCTTGATATAAAATGACCTTTAAGGGGGCCGGGCGCGGTGGCTCACGCCTGTAATCCCAGCACTTTGGGAGGCCGAGGTGGGCGGATCACGAGGTCAGGAGATCAAGACCATCCTAACTAACACGGTGAAACCCCGTCTCTACTAAAAATACAAAAAATTAGCCAGGCGTGGTGGCGGGCGCCTGTTGTCCCAGCTACTCGGGAGGCTGAGGCAGGAGAATGGCGGGAACCCAGGAGGCAGAGCTTGCAGTGAGCCGAGATCACGCCACTGCACTCCAGCCTGGGCGACAGAGCGAGACTCCGTCTCAAAAAAAAAAAAAAATGACCTTTAAGGGCATATATTAGGGTTCTCAGAGAAATGAGTGATGCAGATGATATAGATTAGATATAGATATAGATACACACAATCATGTGAGCCAGTCCCTTAAAAGTCTAAAAGACTGCAGGGTAGGCCGGCGGGCTGAAGACCCAGGAAAGAGTTGCTGTTTGCGTCTGAAGCAGTCTGCTGGCACAATCCCTTCCTGCTTGGGAGAAGTCAGCCCTCATTCCGTCAAAACTTTCAGCTGATTGGATGAGGCACACCCACAGAATGGAAGGTCATCTGCTTTACACAGAGTCTACCAATTTAAATATTAATTTCATCCAAAAAACACATTCACAGAAAAATCTAGAATAATGTTTGACCAAGTATCTGGACACTGGGCCCACACAAGTTAATACGTTAAAATTAACTATCACAGGCCGGGCGTGGTGGCTCACGCCTGTAATCCCAGCACTTTGGGAGGCCGAGGCAGGTGGATCACGAGGTCAGGAGATTGAGACCATCCTGGCTAGCACGGTGAAACCCCATCTGTACTAAAAATACAAAAAATTAGCCGGGCGCAGTGGCGGGCGCCTGTAGTCCCAGCTACTCGGGAGGCTGAGGCAGGAGAATGGCGTGAACCCGAGAGGCAGAGCTTGCAGTGAGCGGAGATCGCGCCACTGCATTCCAGCCTGGGTGACAGAGCGAGATTCTGTCTCAAAAAAAAAAAAAAAAAAAAAAAAAAATTAGCTATCACAGGCATAAGGCTTGTGAAATCTTCATATGCAGATAGAAAAGAAAATACTATCCTTTATATAAGGCATGTTCTTTGTGACAAAGTGAAAGAGGCACCATTATTCATGGGTGGGAAAGTCGTGCATTTCATCTAGTCATCTGCTCTAACTACATTAACACTATTTCTTTTTATTAAATGTCTTGGGAAAAAAAGATCTTTTGTATTTATACTCAAGCTTCAAATACGTCATTATCCAGAAAATACTAAATGTGTGTAAGGCTTATATAAAATTTAAGGAATAATTGTGAAACTAAGTAATCTAGAGGGATATATAAAGGTATTTTCGAAGCCTAAAAAACAAGAATCAGAAAATAGAATACATGAAGAATTAAAAGAAAAATGAGAAAAGGAGCTGAGAAAAATTTTTAAAATACGACATTTATAGCAATGAATTATCTAATGATGCATGACAGAAATGATCAACTAATTGTGAAGATGTCACAGACAGTAAAATATTAATGAAAAAGAAGCAATTACTTGTATACCACTAAATAACAAAGGAAGCTTGCCAGACAGGAATGCCAAATGTATAGAAAATTAAATAAAAATTAAAAGGTGGTCTTGTAGAAATGAATATAATCTAGAAATTAAAAGACAAGGTAAAAAAGTAAAATGCTAAATATTATAGAAGAAGGTGAAACATTTGAGAAAGATAATAAATAAGCATTTACCTAATTAAAAGACAAAGGAATAGTCTATCATATTTTGGTCATGTTTTTATAAGTTATTTTTAATGAAATATTTCTCCTGAAAAGGACCAGAGTTATGTTTTGACCGTTTGCATAGTGTGTATGACATCAGGAATGAAGCAGAGTATTGGAAAAAAAAAAAAACATGTTTACTTGAGTTGAAAAAATGAACCACAAATGTTTCAGGGAAGTGGCATGGAAAGTGAATGAATGGTCTACATAAAGCCAGAGCCATTTCAACGAAGAAACAAAACTGTTTTGCTGCCAACTGGGTTAGATATAGAAATCACAAGTAGAGAAGTTTAACATGGCAATATTAAAGCCTACTTTGAACATTGTGGAGTGATTGGCACATAGTAAGTTATTGAAAAATTTTTATCGATAGCCATTCACAAAGGAGTCAAAGCAAAATGTATCATTTATATATCTTCAGTGGCCTTCACTATAAAGCATTGAAATAAAAACAGTAACAATAAATTATCTTATTTGATGAGATATTTATATGAAATATTTATAAAAGGATAATAGTAGAAAAATAGAATTGATATTCTTATAAAACTCAAACACTGAAGAAGATAATCTAGTGAATAAAATAAATAATAACCAGGGCTACTATATTTTAAAAAAGAAAATAACAAATGTTGTCAAGGACATGGAGAAATTGAAACCCCTGTACACTGTTGGAAGAGATTTAAAGTGGTGCAGATGCTATGCAAAACAGTATGTCAATTCCTCAAACCTTAAAACCAGAATTACTGTATAATCCAGCAATTCCAATTCTGGACACATACCGAGTAAAACTGAAAATAGGGTCTAAAAGACAGAGTTTTACACCCATGTTCAAAGCAGCATCGTTCACAATAGCCAAAAAGTAGAAGCAACCTAGGTGTCCATCAATGAATGATTGTATAAGCAAAATGAAATCTTGGCATACAATGAAATGTTATTCATCCTCAAAATGGAAGGAATTCTGATGCGTGCTACAGCATGGATGAACCTTGACTACGTTGTGAAATGTAGCCATTTACAAAAGGCAAATACTGTATAATGTTATTTATATGTAGTAGCTTCTGTGGGCAAACTCCTAGAAACAGAAAGTGGAATGATACTAGAGGGTTACTAGGGGGTGGGGCAGGGGAAATTGGGAGTTGTTTAATGGGTACACAGTTTCATTTTTGCAAGATGAAAAAGTTGTGGAAATTGGATTTACAACAATATGAATATACTAAATACTGAACTGTATACTTAAAAATGGTTAAGAGGGTAAAAATGGTATGTTCATTTGTGATAAAATTAAATCAATTTAACAATAAAATAGAAACAAATGAATCAATACATCTGTCTACATATTAATTCATTGTGGGGCTCCTGAAATATAAATTATTTGTTATTCTTATGAGACCCAAAACCAGGTAAAATGGATTATATATCCATATAATTATAAGTGTTGCATATACATATCATTGTAAGTTTTGTATATACATTTAATTGTAAGTTTTGCACTAACGTCACAGCAGTCAATGTGTGAGTCAGGCTTAGAGTCTTTGTGCGATTCTAGATCTTCTATGCTCCATGTCAGTGCTTTTGTTGTGGACTTTTTTTCTTTTGTGGTTTCGTCACTGTTGTTGTTGGTTCTGTGTTTGGATTTTTTTTTGAAAAAGTGAAAATAACTCTCTTTATTAAGGTAATGATTACTCATGGTTAATATATTTGATAATTTCAAAGAACTGGAAAACTTCTCTTTTTAAAACTCAGAAAAAAATCCATTTCCATGTACAAATATTTCCTATTCACTCCGTGACAGCAACTCAGTGTAACTTTAATCAGAGGATGATGGTTTTTCCTAGCACACATCTTCTGAAACCTATTTAAACTAAGCATAAATGTTTTGATTTGCAACACTTTGTAATTTGGATCATATCTCTGATGTAGCAGAAATTTTTAATGCCTTCCCCAAACCAATTGCCCATTTACTTGAAAATTTGCCTTTTTTTCTGTTGAAGCCTCTGTACTCTTCCTGTGGCGATTTAAATCATAACTCCATGCTGGATCACAGAGTGGGGGCGCTCAGTCTTGTAAATGCCATCATAATCAATCCCTGTGCTCAGAAATGGAAACATGAACTCATCCGGACCAGGAGGTGCATGAAGATTATGGGAAAGAAGATTCTGTTGATGTTTTGGTTTTTCTTCCTTGCATCTTTGAAACGATTTATTGTTCACTTTTGCACACACTTGTCGTGAGGACAGGGCAAGTCCAGCCTGGGGCCTACTCCCTGCTGCAGCATTTTTAAGCCCCCAGAGTGGACCGAGGGGAGGACATGGGCATGTCTTTCCATCTGTTGATGTTTGGAGAGAGCTTCAGGAACTGATGTTTTTTCCTTTTCATTGTATGTAGACTAGAAAGCAAATACCTAATGCCTTTTGGGGAGCACTTTGATAACTTTGCAGGGGAAACTATCTGAAAACAAGAAACCAAGTGTGACTTAATAGAAACAAACCAGGTATTCTGATTTTATTAACACACTGAAATAAACTAGTCCTGAAACCTATACTTTGACTTTTGTTAGTAAGTCATATCCCTCTATTGGTTAGCAAACTTAAGCTGGATTTTCTTTTACTTGCAACTTAAATTAGCACAATTACTATATTGATAAATCCTGACCTATGTGATGTGTGTAGAACATATTCAAAATTAAGGAAGCCCATTCTTATGACAGGGACAAGGTCAAAGTGACCCAACCTATAACCAAAAGAAATTGATCTTCCTTAACTCCAGTGTGCAGAGTACATCAGAAATGTGTTATCACAATAGTCTTCAATATCTAATGCAAAATACCTTAGTACAAATACATTTTTATTCAGATGTTATTCAAGCTTTATTTATATTTCTATTAAGATTACGTTTCAAACGAAAAAGTTATATAATTGTTGACACTGAATAAAATATTTTAAATTCTTAACAGTTCTGAATATCTATTATTTTTATATGTCAACTCTAAACAATAATAGCACTAGCATAAAAGTGTCAAAATTTGAAGATGAGTTTTTTATTAAAATATTAAGTAAAAGTCCTATATTTTATGAGAACTGATATTTTCTCTTTCACATATAATGTGGTTACATAATTTATTATTCTTCTAATAGCTCAAAAAGCAAACCGATAATCACATCTTCATGGACCTAAGTCATTTTCATTTGTGTGATTCAAAGACGTAGGAATATAGTTATCAGATACAATTTCCAGATATAAATAAAGATATACATAAAGATAAAAAGACACACAAGACATGATACTATAAGGAAAAACAAGAGAAATAATTCACAACAGAAATATTCTCAAAAAGTGTTCACAGTTTAGATCTTGAGGCTTAGATGATTAAGCAAATATTATTTTGTTCTAAGAAATAAAAGCCACATGGACACAGGGAGGGGAACATCACACACTGGGGTTTGTCAGGGGGGTAGGGGGGGAGGGGAGGGAGAGCATTAGGACAAATACCTAATGCATGCAGGGCTTAAAACCCAGATGATGGGTTGACAGGTGCATCAAACCACTATGGCACATGTACATCTATGTAACAAACCTGCACGTTCAGCACAGGTATCCCAGAACTTAAAGTAAAATTTAAAGAAAGAAAAAAGAAATAAAAGCCAAGATAGTAAAATTTGATCAGGAAACTGGTTACTTAAAAAATAGAAGAAAATAACATAAAAACTTGAAAATGAATAGAGTATAATTTTTACAACTGAAAACCTTAAAACTGAAATTGTTCCTTTTTCAATTATTGAATGGGAGTGATTTCAGATCTTATTTAAATGAAGAAAAAATTAATAGACCTGAAGAAAGTTCGTAACCAAAGGACTATAAATCATGCTGCTATAAAGACACATGCACACGTATGTTTATTGCGGCACTATTCACAATAGCAAAGAGTTGGAACCAACCCAAATGTCCAACAACGATAGACTGGATTAAGAAAATGTGGCACATATACACCATGGAATACTATGCAGCCATGAAAAATGATGAGTTCATGTCCTTTGTAGGGACATGGATGAAACTGGAAACCATCATTCTCAGTAAACTATCGCGAGGACAAAAAACCAAGCACCACATGTTCTCACTCATAGGTGGGAATTGAACAATGAGAACTCATGGACATAGGAAGGGAACATCACACTCCGGGGACTGTTGTGGGGTTGGGGGACGGGGGAGGGACAGCATTAGGAGATATAACTAATGCTAAATGACGAGTTAATGGGTGCAGGAAATCAACATGGCACATGGATACATATGTAACAAACCTGCACATTGTGCACATGTACCCTAAAACCTAAAGTATAATAACAATAAAAAAAAAAAACATTTAATAAGGTCACTTTCAAAAAAAAAATAAAAAAAATAAACTGGAATAGTACTCCCAAACAGCTAAGTATCAAAATTCAAAATCCATTAATTGAAAAGCATTAGGAGTTAGCAAGGCATCAATAGATATTCTTGTGAGTGAAATATTTTTTCTTCAGATGCTGAAGAAAAAATCAAAGGTAACTGCTACGCTTCTGATTCCAACAACATCAACCTACTTCAACAGTAGTTTCTAAAACTTCCCTCAGTAGATGACCGCTATACATATTTGCATCAAACAATTGGGAAAGTTAAGTAAATAAGAAAATGTAAATTGGAAAGTAGTTTGCTTTTGATGCTTCTTTTTTAACCTTTTTGGGAGGATTCTGGCATCACAGAATGTCTTTTTTCCAAAACTCTTTGCTACCAAAGATATTGTCATCAAAATATATTTGCAATTTTCTGTGTTCAATAAGAGTTGTCTTTTGTATAATAAATCATTTCATATAAAACAAAAAGAAAATATACAGAAAGCAGCCTAAAAATGAAAACACAGAAGAGAAGGTAGAAACTTTGGGAATACATTGAGATAGCCTAACATGAATTTAATTGGTGTCAGTGGGGGAGGTGAAAAAGTGACATGAAAGTAGCATTTGAAGAAAAATAGTTCAGAAATGTTTGATTTTCCAGAATCAATAAAATATCAAACAAAGATTTGATAAGGTCAACACATATCAAGCAGGATAAATAAAATAAAATATCCACTTTGAAAAATCATAATCTTACTAGAGAAAACCAAGATGCTATGCAGCAGCTGCCTGGCCTAGGAAACCTAAGCCACGCCTTTCCTTTGCAAGTTGGGGAGGGAGAGTCCTGATGTCCTCCCTGGGCCTCTGGGGAGGGTGCAGCCCTGATGACCACTGAGTCATCTTCATGGTCATTCTCTTTTGTTGAATGATACAGCATTCAAGAAAATGTTTGCAGCCTAACAGCTTTACTGTCCTGTCCTGTAGTATCCAAGAAGTTTGACAGTCTTCCTTTATGCCATCCCACTTTTTAATTCCTCTTTAGTTCAAACTAGCTCTATCTCTGTGGATATAATCTATCTCCATTCTTGGCTTTTCCTGAGATGGCTGATTAAATCCATGAGTCACACCCATGATCTCCATCATACGGCTGTTCTGCCACACCTTTTGTTTTCTGTTCAGAAATTGTTTTCTTTTCTTTTCTTTTCTTTCCTTTTCTTTTCTTTCCTTTCCTTTTCTTTTCTTTTCTTTCTTTTCTTTTCTTTTCCTTCTTTTTTCATTTGCTTTCTTTTCTCTTTTCCATTCTTCTCTTTTTGAGATGGAGTTTCACTCTTGTTGCCCAGGCTGGGGTGCAATGGCTCAATCTCGGTGCACCACAACCTCCGCCTCCCAGGTTCAAGCGATTCTCCTGCCTCAGCCTCCCGAGTAGCTGGGATTACAGGCATGTGCCACCAACCCCGGGTAATTTTGTATTTTTAGTAGAGAGATGGGGTTTCTCCGTGTTGGTCAGGCTGGTCTTGAACTCCCAACCTCAGATGATCTGCCTGCCTCAGCTTCCCAAAGTTCTGGGATTATATGTGTGAGCCACTGCACCTGGCTGAACATGTGTCTTATGTTTTGCAATATAGATAGGCTGAGGATTTTCCAGATATTCAAGCTGTGGTTCTTTTTTTTGAGACAGAGTCTTGCTCCATCACCCAGGCTGGAGTGTAGTGGTGCCATCTCGGCTCACTGCAGCCTCCTCCTCCCAGGTGCAAGTGATTCGCATGCCGCAGCCTCCCCAGTAGCTGGTATATCCAGAATCTACAAATAACTCAATCAAATTTACAGGAAAAAAACAAACAACCCCATCAAAAGGTGGGCAAAGGATATGAACAGACACTTCTCAAAAGAAGACATTTATGTAGCCAACAGACACATGAAAAAATGCTCATCATCACTGGCCATCAGAGAAATGCAAATCAAAACCACAATGAGATACCATCTCACACCAGTTAGAACGGCCATCATTAAGAAGTCGGGAAACAGCAGGTGCTGGAGAGGATGTGGAGAAATAGGAACACTTTTACACTGTTGGTGGGACTGTAAACTAGTTCAACCATTGTTGGAAGATAGTGTGGCGATTCCTCAAGGATCTAGAACTAGAAATACCATTTGATCCAGCCATCCCATTACTGGGTTTACACCCAAAGGATTATCAATCATGCTGCTATTAAGACACACGCACACGTATGTTTATTGCGGCACTATTCACAATAGCAAAGACTGGGAACTAACCCAAATGTCCATCAATGATAGACTGGATTAAGAAAATGTGGCACCTATATACCATGGAATACTCTGCAGCCATAAAAAAGGATGAGTTCATGTCCTTTGTAGGGACATGGATGAAGCTGGAAAGCATCATTCTCAGCAAACTATCACAAGGACAAAAAACCAAACACTGCATGTTCTCACTCGTAGGTGGGAATCGAACAATGGGAACTCATGGACACAGGAAGGAGAACATCACACACCGGGGCCAGTCATGGGGTGGGGGGAGGGGGAAGGGATAGCATTAGGAGATATACCTAATGTAAACGACGAGTTAACGGGTGCAGCACACCAACATGGCACATATATACATATGTAACAAACCTGCATGTTGTGCACATGTACCCTAGAACTTAAAGTATAATAATAATAATAAAAAAGAAGAGCTCTATTAAACCCTGTCCAGCCTATGTATTGCAATAACAGTATTTGTTTAAACAATGTAGTATCTGGAACAAAGACTCTACTAGATGTGATACATGGGTAGCAGAAATAAACCAGGTCTGTTCCATGTAAACCAGGACTTTTCCTTTCTTTCTTTCTTTCTTTCTTTCTTTCTTTCTTTTTTTTTTGAGACGGTGTCTCTCTCTGTCACCCAGGCTGGAGTGCAGTGATGCAATCTCGGCTCACTGCAACCTCCGCTTCCCGGGTTCAAGCAGTTCTCCCACCTCAGCCTCCTAAATAGCTGGGATGACAGGCACACGCCACCACACCCAGCTAATTTTTGTATTTTTAGTAGAGACGGGGTTTCACCATGTTGGCCAGGGTGGTCTCAATTTCCTGACCTCCTGATCTGCCTGCCTCGGCCTCCCAAAGTGCCGGGATTATAGGTGTGAGTCACCGCACCCAGCCAGACCAGGGCTTTTCATTGTAAATCAGGACATACAATTGGATATACAATTCTCTAATTACTACATTGAGTGTGTGGTGTGTATGCAGCTACAAGAGGAAGCTGGTTGGAAAAGGCCACTAGAAGAGGTGACATTTCAACACACGGATAGATATTTACAGTCAGAGGGCAGAGAAAGCACAGCAGATCTAATCTAGGAATTAAAGTCTGCCCGAGCAAAAGAAAGGTCATTTAAGAGAGAAGCATTAAGGGGGTGAGTGATAGGCAGTGAGGCAAGCAGAGACGAGATTATACGCAAATCAGGCTGACCCCCTGTTTTAGTAAGAAACAAAAAATTGGGACATGGCCACATCAATTTAGGCAGGCATGCTGTAACCTGCAACACATAGAATATTTACTCTGCAGCTCTTTAGAGAAAAAGTTGTCCAATCTATGACATAGAGCGTAAGACAAACCTGCAAAACAATGAGCACTTATAATCAGAATAAAATGAAAGCGAAACCGGACATCTTGATAAAATGGTACACTGTACTTCTAAAATGTATTTCCTAAATGATACAACAGGATATTAATACCTTAAGGAAGATAATTTAATGGGTATGTCTAGCAATATAACTATGGTGTTTGTCAAACTAGATGATAAATACAGGTAAAACCTTCCAGTGTATGCATTTGGTGAGAATTCAGATTCTTACCTGTGGAAATTTCAGTTATGATGGTTGTTGAGTGAATGAATGAAAACTATTTAATGTGCTTCCTACCTGATAGTCAAGAAACAGGAAACATTGGGCATGGTGGTGCACACCTGTAATCCCAGCTACTCGGGAAGCTTAAGTCCAGAAGTTTGAGACAAGTCTGGGCAGCGTTGAAATACCTCATCTTTTAAAGAAAAACCAAAAACTTAAAAGACGTTAGTAAGATAAACAATGTATTGAGATTTTTTAAAGCATAATATTTCTTAAATGTTTTTCTTGCTATATTTCTATTTATTTAAAATGCATGAATATGAAATAATAATAGGCAGTAGGTATAATTTTAATGCATATACTTTAAATCTTGCCACTATTAACATAAAAATACTTGTGAAATGGCCAGACACGGTGGCTCGTGCCTGTAATCCCAGCACTCTGGGAGTCCAAGGCAGGGGGTTCACCTGAGGTCAGGAGTTTGAGACCAGCCTGGCCAACATGGTGAAACCCCGTCTCTACTAAAAATACAAAAATTAGCTGGATGTGGTGGCATGCACCTGTAATCCCAGCTACTAAGGAGGCTGAGGTAGGAGACTCCCTTGAACCCAGGTGGCAGAGGTTGAAGTGAGTCGAGATCAGGCCACTGCACTCCAGCCTGGGAGACAGAGCAAGACTCCATCTCAGAAACAAAACAAAACTTGTGAAATAAAATTAAAATATATGTTGAATCAATTTGTTTTTGAATTTTAATTATTTCAGAATAAACATTTTTCATAGAGGATAATTAATGAGTACACTTGAAGCTATTGAAATTTAACACTGTGGCTGGGCACGGTGGCTCCAGCTTGGGTAACAAGAGTGAAACCCTGTCTCAAAAAAAAAAGGAAATTTAACATTGTTGGCTGGGCGAGGTGGCTCACGCCTGTAATCCCAGCACTTTGGGAGGCCGAGGCGGGTGGATCACGAGGTCAGGAGTTCGAGACCAGCCTGGCCAACATAGTGAAACCCTGTCTCTACTAAAAATACAAAAATTAGCTGGGCATGGAGGCGTCTGCCTGTAATCCTGGCTAGTCGGGAGGCTGAGGGAGGAGAATTGTTTGAACCCGGGAGGCAGAGGTTGCAGTCAGCCGAGATCATGCCATTGCACTCCAGTTCTGGGCCACAGAGCAAGACTGTCTCAGGAAAAAAAAAAAAAAAGAAGAGGAAATTTGACATTGTTTTGCTTAACTGTCTCAATCAGATAATGTAACATAGAAATTCTGTATAAATTACTTTATACTTCAAAACAACATTCTTCCTGTAATAATTTTAACCAATTTAGTAACAATAGTTTTCCATTCAATTGAAAATAATGCAAAACAAAAAACAGAAACCTGGCCAAGTTTCGATTGATGGAGATAGGCTTGTCTATCCAAAATGAAATATTTTTCTTTGTGCAGATTATGTTTCAATGCATCAATGCATCAGTATGTAAGATAGTCATTTTGCTTTCTGCCAATTCTATGCTTACTGTCAATTTCTCAGCTTCATTTATAACCAAAACAAATTCATCTTTAAAATACTTTATGGATATAAGCCTGATTATTCTCATCGTGCCAGAGATTCTAAAACTGGTAGTAACAATTTTAAAGATCACCACTGGTGGAAACCAATATCTGCTCTTTTTTTTTCCTAAGAGTCACTTTTTTTTTTTTTTTTTTTGAGACGGAGTCTTGCTCTGTCACCCAGGCTGGAGTGCAGTGGCACAATCTCGGCTCACTGCAAGCTCCGCCTCCTGGGTTCATGCCATTCTCCTGTCTCAGCCTCCCAAGTAGCTGGGACTACAGGCGCCCGCCACCACGCCCGGCTAATTTTTTGTATTTTAGTAGAGACGGGGTTTCACCGTGTTAGCCAGGATGGTCTCCATCTCCTGACCTCGTGATCCACCCTCCACAGCCTCCCAAAGTGCTGGGATTACAGGCGTGAACCACCATGCCAGGCCAAGAGTCACATTTTTATCATGACGTCTGGAATGTCACTGACTGGCTTCATTGCTGGGCTCCAAGGGTCACTCACTGTATGAGCTTGGGCAAGTTCTAATCTCTCTGAACCTCATCTTTAAAATGAGGGAAATATTAATATCTCATGAGCTTCTTGTGAGTTTTAAATAAGCCAATACATTTAACATACTGAGAATGTGGCCAGCATGTAATAAAACTTCCATAACTATGATTATTTTGTTAATAAAGACTTTTGCCATCTCTCCTTCCACTCACAAATTGCCTGATTTTTATTCTTTTCAATGCTATTTTTACATACTTTACAAAAATATATATATTTATTAGTTTTACATGTGATCTTGGTTCTCCACAGATTCTAGTTTTTAAAATTTATCTTAAGAATAAATGCACCTGTATCTGTCAGGTTAGGCTTGGAATGGATACATTTTTCATGTTAAATAATTATAACTAAATGCGTATCTTCCACTCTCTTTAAGAGAATAAGCTGTGGTTCCCAAGGGATGGCATTGTAAAGCAGAATCGGAGTGATAAATTTGTCAATGAAATGTAAACTATTATATTTTATTCAAAAAGTTTTAAAAAAGCACAAGATGATTCATATTACTTTTACTTATTCAAGAATAATTAAAAAAATTTAGAGTGGGGTTGGGCCAGTGGCTTACGTCTGTAATCCCAGCACTTTGGGAAGCTGAGTCAGGTGGATCCCTTGAGGTCAGGAGTTTGAGACCAGTCTGGCCAACATGGGTGAAACCCCATGTTGTGGTAGCGCACACCTGTAGTCACAGGTATTTGGGAGGCTGAGGGACGATAATTACTTGAGCCCAGGAGCTGGAGGTTGCAGTGAGCCGAGATTGTGCCACTGCACTCCAGCCTAGGTGACACAGAGCGAGACTCCATCTCAATAAATAAATAAATAAAAATAAAAATTTAGATTGGGGTACAGAGGGCCGCAGTGGCATACCGAGAGATTCAGCTGCAGGAGGTACATGGATGGCCTTGAGGAAATAACCAGAAAGAAGCAAAAATTTTAAAGATAATTTAAAAAATTCTATGTATACATGTATGTGTATTTTTAAATGAAATCATGTTTATTGTAGCAACTTGGATGGAACTGGAGGCCATTACCTTAAATGAAACAGCTCAGACACAGAAAGACAAACACCCCACATTCTCATAAGTAGGAGCTAAATAATGTGTACACATGGACGTAGAGTGTGAAAACATGGAGACTTGGAAGGGTTGGGGGTGCAAGATGCAAAATTACTAATGGGTACAATGCATGTTATTCCAGTGATGGATATTCAAAAAGCCCGGGCTTCACCCCATGCAGCAAAATATCCATGTAACAAAATTACAATTGTGCCCCATAACTTTATATAAAGTTTAAAAAAAATGTGTATAATATATATTTTCTCAGACAAAACTAAAAGTGGAACTAGGCCGGTCGCTGTGGCTCACGCCTATAATCCCAGCACTTTGGGAGGCCGAGGCAGGCGGCTCACCTGAGGTCAGGAGTTCAAGACCAGCCTGGCTAACGTGGTGAAACCTCGTCTCTACTAAAATACAAAAATTAGCCAGGCATGGTGGCGTGCACCTGTAATCCCAGCTACTCGGGAGGATGAGCCAGGAGAATCCCTTGAACCCGGGAGGCGGAGGTTACAGTGAGCTGAGTTCACGCCAGTGCACTCCAGCCTGGGCAACAGAAAGAGACTTCGTCTCCAAAAAAAGAAAAAAAAAAAGTGGAACTAATGATTGTATGGAAACAAATGGTTTATTAGTTTTATAAATAACACTAGGAAATTTCTCAGTATAAAGACATTTGTTGAAATCAGGTTAACGAAATAATGGTTTTATAACTCTTAACTTTATGTGGTACTCATTGTTATTAAAATATTTTTTCTTTTGCAGATTCTTTTTCTCCAGTACTTTTCCCCTAATTTAACATTTTGTGTTTTCCTGAATTCTCATTGCTGGCTTCCAAATGCTACCAGACGGGTGGGCTGTGTTGCGGGTTGCCATTCTCTGCTTCACGGCCTGGAAACAGTTTCCAGGGAGTAAAGTGGTAATATTTTCACACTTAGCTTTCTTATTTCCTTTATGTCATAGATCACAGTCCTGCACAGTCCTATTTTACAATGTTTATGAAAACTGTTTTCATATAATTTTCTAGTTTTCTAGATTATAAGGTGTGAAGTAAATCTGGTTGCTATTACTCCAGTTTATTCTGAAGTGAAAGAATGTATGTAATTCACTTTTCGTGTCATAATAATTGTAGCTGGATATTAATTTTTCAAGTAATTTCATAATTTGTTTTTAGTAATTGGTTTGTATAGCCTGTTTACAATTATTATGGTTACTGAAATGTTATGTTGCTATTTTGTGACTTTTCTTTAGTTTTATTTACTATGATTTCTATTATCTTACTTTTCCCCAATTCTGTTCTTTATTATTTCAGTTAAATATTTTATTTGCTTATTTTTTGAATTCCATTTCTGTCATTTTTTATACTTACATATTTCCTTTCTATGTTTTTAGAATGTTTGTAAATTTTTGGCGTGCATAAATACTTTAACAAAACCTAAAGTTAATAAATATCTTTTCCCCAATATGTGGTAAAACCAAATATTTCTTTGAATCTGCCTTACTACTTTTGTTTAAAATTTTAGGTCCAATTTGTATTGAATTGTTTTAAGAGCCAATATTCTCTTAGATATATTAATATATTTACTAGTATTAACTATTTACTTTGTTTTGGTTTACAGATCTTTCCTGAGATGAATTTCCTTCCTACCATAATTTCTCCTTTGATGTTTTTGTTAGTAGTGTTTTATTATTGATAAATTTCATCAGACATTTATTGGATCTTTTTATTTCTTTATTTTTATTTTTAGACAGGGTCTTGCTCTGTCAAGTGAGATCACAACTCACTGCAGCCTCAAACTCCTGGGTTCAAGCGATCCTCCCACCTTAGCCTCCTGAATAGCTGGAACCACAGGTGCCACCATGCCTGGCTAATTTTTTGTATTTTTTTTGTAGAGATAGGGTCCAGCCTTGTTGCCTAGGTTTGTCTGCAACTCCTGAGCTCAAGTGATCCACCTGCCTCAGCCTCCCAAAATGCTGGGATTATAGGAGTGAGCCACCATGCCTGGCCTGGATCTTTTTTATCATTTATTTACTTTAATATAATTTCCTGTTTTCCATCTATTTCTCTGAGCTCATTATGAAGTAATTTGTGTATTTTTTCCATTTTAAGTATATCTTCAGATTTATATCATTTACTTTTCTATTACATCACTTATTACTCTTTCTCATAGTCCTAATAATTGACCTTTTTCTAGTCTATTTTTATATTATACTGCTCATTTACCATTATTTTTTATCTGTCCATTTGCTCTTTACTTGAAAATGATTTTTTAAAATATCTTTTGGATTGTTCTACTGCTTTAACTAGAGTTGCTAATATGAACAATAGTTCTCTGAAAAGGAATTTGGAGAAAAGAAACTTTATTTCAGTGAACAGTTTGCAAACCAGGGAGACTATGTTTTGATGTGGTTGGTGTTATATATCTGTGCTATTTTCATATGATTAGAGTAGAACGGGGTCTCATTTTATATTATTCTGTCATCATCGTTACAGTGTATTGTTCTCTCTAGACTCATGCTTTTCCTAGTACGTTGTCTCTGATATCTTTAAAATTTAATGAATTTAAAACATATTTATTCTGAATACTGTGTATTTTAAGAATATTTTTGAAAGTTTATTTAAAATAAATAAAATGTGGAAATATTAACAAAAAGGCAATATTTCTATGCCGTTGCTATATATTAGGTTGAAATGCCCTACTGAAATGATCTACTGAAATAATGGTGGTTATCTGTTGACTAAAGTTTATCTGACATTCCCTAACCTATATGATAGTAGGTTAAAATTTCATCTAATATAATGTAAAGCAAACACAAATCCAAAATTTGAATGCAGAGGCTGTCATCCTTGACGAATTGGAATATATGGTAAAGTGTACTTTGGTAATTAGATAACCAAGAGTTGAAGAGCAATACTTAAACACGGATAAACTGTCCTCCTCGTGTGTAACTGTTTGGGTTAGGGTCATCGGGAGACAAAAGATAAAAGCATAAGGAAGAGATATGGCGTGCATTTATATACACACTAGTTTTTACTTTTTTGGCATTAGAAATTGCTGATATAGTTTTACGATTTTTACAGAAAAAATACTAGTAGAAAAGAAAATAACCAGAAAAACATAACACAGTCACTAAAAAATGTTTATATTACTTTAATAATTTTAAATGTATTTAAATCTCATATATTTAAATATTTTGTGTTTCTTGTAGTACTGAAGTTTCCTAGGTAAACCTGTCATCTATATGTTTTTTCTAATCTAGGGAAGATTATGCACTTCATGCCCTCTGAGAGTCAGATGTTATGAAAATTCTGTGAATTCCAAGAATGGATCTATTTCGGACTGGTAAAATTTCCTTTTCTACTTTAGTTTCTCAGCTTGCCCCTACTTTTTAGTTAAGAACTAGTACTTGTTGGTTGCCTTTTAAAAAATAATGTATTTCCTCACAGGCCAACTTCCATCCGTATTTAATGTACAGTCACCTGTATTAGATGAGTAATCTTTAAAAGATTAATAAAGTTGGCGTATTGAGACTATGAATGAAAACGGCGAGCAAGGAGCTCAAGTAGCCTGTGAGATTTAAACACAGGACTGATTTTGACCCCGAAGGTAGAGGACAAATGTTCCTGCTGCACCCTGTATCTGCAAAAATGCAACCCAAACTCCTGCCAAGTAGGAGGCATTAGGAAAACTGGTAACCCTTAAAATAATTGTGCAATTAATCACTGCAAGAACTAGTTGGGACATGCACATTAATACCGAGCGAGGTAATCATGATTAATATTGTGACAATAAATACCTCAGGAAATCAATAATGATCAGCGATTGTTTCAAAGGGCTGCAACATAATTAAAACATTTTACCCTGAAATGAGAGCGCTTTTAGGGGACAAGCCACATAAAATTTTCCTGGCAAGCCACCGCGAGCAGCAGCAGGAGAGCCTGGCAGGGCCGCTTGCCTGGCAGCGGCCTGGGCTCTAGCGCTGAGAGGGAGGCTCCTGCATTGAGGAGACGTCTGCGCGGGTTCATCAATGATATCACAGCGCGGGGAAGCGCAGCGCGCCTGCGCGTGGGGGCCTTGCTCCCTGGGCTCTTCTCGCCACCCGGGCTAACCCTTGAGTCACCCTGCGTTGCGCTGGGGCTCAGGGGCCAGTGCTTTCCAGAACCCCCGCTCGGCAGCCGCTGTCCCCGCCGCATTCTGTGCGAAGCATCCTTTCCAGGTCGTTTCTCTGGGCTCAGGTCCTGCGCCGCCTAGTGGCTCCCTGGCCTGTTCAAGCACAGCCTCCGGCTCCAGCCGCTGCGGGCTGGAGGCTCCTTTTATGTTTTTATTTTTAAAAACCAACATATTTTTGTTACACAGATACAAAAAATACATAGTTATATGCCCTGATCAAGCCAGAGACAAGTCTGGAAAACAAGTAAAACAGGCATCCGTAATTTTTGTTTGTTTGTTTGTTTGTTTCAGACAAGGTCTCGCTTCGTTGCCCAGGCTGGAGTGCAGTGGCACGATCTCGGTTCACTGCAACCTCCGTCTCCTGGGTTCAAGCGATTCTCGTGTCTCAGCCTCCCGAGTAGGTGGGATTACAGGCATACACCACCATGCCCAGCTAATTTTTCTATTTTTAGTGGAGACGGGGTTTCACCACGTTGGCCAGAGTGGTCACTAACTCCTGACCTCGTGATCCGCCGGCCCCGGCCTCCCAAAGTGCTGGGATTACAGACGTGAGCCACCGCGCAGGCCCATCCCTAATTTTTCAGATCACACTGGAGATAAGCAGCCTTCTTTCCCGCACCGTGAGGGCTGGCGGCTCCCCAGCAAAGAGGGCGTGACGCGTTCCCTAGCAACGGGCAACCCCAGTTCAGAGGCAGCGCTCTGAGCACCAAGGCCGGCTTAAACAGATACTCTCCCAGCACTTTGGGAGGCCGAGGCGGGCGGACCACCTGAGGTCAGGAGTTGGAGACCGGCCTGGCCAACATGGTGAAATCCCGACTCTACTAAAAATACAGAAATTAGCCTGGCGTGGTGACAGGCTCCTGTAATCCCAGCTACTCGGGAGGCTGAGGCAGGAGAATTGCTTGACCCGGGGAGGCAGAGGTTGCAGTGAGCCGAGATTGCATCACTGCACTCCAGCCTGGGCAACAGAGCAAGACTCTGTCTCAAAACAAAAACAAAACGAAACAAAAAGCCCATACGCACCGGCTATGCAAAATTAAAATGTTCACGTCAAATATGTGTGAGTGTTTCATATGAACTGATCTTAGCACATCGTAATTATCTATTTTGGAAATTTCAGTTGCTGCATGTGGGTAGCTCACATTGGCTGTCTTAATCCGTCAATTCAATACCACATCACAATGCAAGATACCCACCGTTCTTCTCTTTCTCCTTGGTTATGTGAGTGACCGATAATTTCCCACAGGTTCTGTGTATCGTCCTAACATTGTGGGACCATAACATTAACCCATATTTAATGAACACATCTAAACTCAAACCAATAATTTATCATTGTAGTAAAATATACAACCGAAATGATGAGACGGCTTCCCCAGAGAAAAGCGCTGCGCGCACAATCATTCTCTAGGCGACTTCATATTTCTCTAGTCCAATTCTCTGGGAACAATGAGTGCTCTCTCTTCGCTCTTCCTCTAGTACCTACTTTTCACATGCAAAGGTATAGACCCTAGTGGGAAATAATGCCTAAGACCACCAATCCCTTGACGGTTTGCTCACAATACTATAAATGAAAATGTTTCCAAATAATATTAACATCCATCTTTGTCTATCACCATTGCATCAATGTTTGTGTTATCCTATAAAATTTAGAAGGCCTAGAAGGATGTTTTTGCTTTTTCCAATATAAAAATGGCCTAACACAGACATAGATGATATAGATATGGATAGGTAGGGGGTGTATTTTGAAATTTGTTTCTCTAAGGGACTTATTTCACTTCAAATTTGAAATTATTCTGGTTTTAAATGTAACAAATGATAAGCCTTATAGAATGACAACACAATTGTATATGTTATAAAGGCACAGGGTATATCAAATGATGAACCAATCATTTCATGTTGAGGTTAGTAATTTTTTTTTTTTTTCCTGAGACCTCAATTCTCAGTAAATGAGGACAGTTTTTATACAGAGGGGCCTTACCACCACCACATACTGGACTTGTTCTCAGGCTGTGAGGTTCTGCCCACACCAAGCCAGGATGAGAATTTTATTCTTCACACTGTTCTCAGTACTTGTTTATATCCTCCCAAAAGTTCATTTTTTATGCTGTTTGTTCTCTCACATTTAATACATGTAACAAAAAGTTATTATGGTTTTTAAAATAGAAAAGTATGTTATCTTTTAATCTATGTCCCTATAGAATTATCTTGATCCATATACTTTCGTTGTTACAGGCAGATCAGGCTAAACTTCCACTCTCTGGAATAAATGCCATGACCACTGCTCTTTGAGCATTATTTTTCTTAAATTATTTTTTTAAACAAAAATTAATCTAACTTACATTAACAAAATTTCTTTTCAAAGTAATCCATTTCTTTCAAGTGAAAAATGTTTACCTTCTGTTATCAAGAATTCTCTGAATACAAAATGTTTATTTTTTTAAACTTTAGAAGAAATGGAAAATATCTACATGTTATTAATCTAAAAATACAGGCTCTGGGTTTATATGGTGTTAACATGTCTTCCAAATTTTAAGGAATAGGTATTTAAATGCCATGCACTTTGTTTTTAAATTTAGAAAATGTTCCAACCTTTTGGCTGGGCATGGTGGCTCATGCCTATAATCCCAGCACTTTGGGAGGCCGAGGTGGGAGGATCACTTAAGTCCAGGCATTTGAGACCAGTCTGGGTGACATGGTGAAACCCATCTCAACAAAAAATTACAAAAATTTACCAGGCGTGGTGGCACTACCTGTAGTCCCAGTTACTTAAAAGGCTGATATGGGAGGGTTACTAGAGCCAGAAAAATTGAGGCTGCAGAAAGTAAAGTGTTGAGGCTAACAGATGGTAAACATTTAATTTTTCACTTAAAAGAAATATTGGTTACATTGAAATTTGGTTAACGTAGATAGATAAATTTCTGTTAAAAAAAATTTAAGTGAGTCTTGTTAATACCACTGCACTCCAGCCTGGGCAACAGAGCAAAACCTGAAGAAAGAGAGAAAGAGAGAGAAAGAGAAAGGGAGAGAGAGAGAGAGAAAGAGAGAGAAATAAAGAAAAAGGAAGGAAGGAACGAGGGAAGGAAGGAAGAAGGGGGGGAGGGAGAGAGAAAGAAAGAAGGAAGACAAAAGGAAAGAAATAAAACAAAAAAGAAAATGTTTCAAGCTTCACAGTAGCAAAGCCACTCTGTAATGAACACACAACAGAACCAAAACAAAAAAGGATTCTACCGACCAATCTAACCAACAATGCAATTAAAAAGTTGATTCAAATATCAAAAATCAATTTTAATAATAACTATATGGTATGAAAACCCCACAAAGATCAAGTAAGATGTATTATACTTTAATGAATTTATGAGTTGAGAGCAGGAAATCTGTAAATTTAATCAAACAAGTCTAAGAATTATGAGGAAGTTGTACTGCTAATGTATTATTTGACAAACTATTCAGTGGAACACAAAGATATTCTTAATGAAGTTGCATACATATTTTAAAATGTTATCGAGGTAGATTTTTTAAAATGAGATGAATAACTTGAAAAAGTATTCAGGGATAAGGAGAAAAATAAATTTAGATAGTTTACATATATAAAATACATTTTAAAAGATAGGCTTGTATTTTTTTATTCCTTAAATAAAAGGAATGGATATTTAAATCCCATACCTTTCATTTTAAAATTTAGGAAATGCTTACAGCTTCCTGCACTGAAATCTATACTAACACAGCTAATCTAATCAGCGGATAACAAAATCAAAACAAACGGAATTCTCTTGACCGATCTATTTTCTTGATTTTTGAAAGTCTAAATGTATACTCAAAGAAAGAAAACTATTAATAATTGATTCTATTATTTGAAAATATTTACTGATCATTTATCTTACACTAAGTGATCTCCAGCTCATGGAGATAGATTAGTGGAAAAGTATGTAAAGTTACCCAGGTTTGTTAAGCTTAAATTCTAATGAGGGAGAAAAGAAGTAATCGAGCAGGTACTTTAAAACAGGAGTGTTGGCTGGGCACGGTGGCTCATGCCTGTAATCCCAGCACTTTTGGGAGGCTGAGGCAGGTGAATCACCTGAAGTTGGGAGTTCAAGACCAGTCTGGCTAACATGGAGAAACCCCGTCTCTACTAAAAATACAAAAAATTAGCCGGGTGTGGTGGCGCACGCCTATAATCCAGCCACTCGTGAGGCCGAGGCAGGAGAATTGCTTGAACCCGGGATGCGGAGGTTGTGGTGAGCCAAGATTGCGCCACTGCACTCCAGCCTGGGTAACAAGAACCAAATTCCGTCTCAAAAAATAAAAATAAAATAAAAGTGTGTTATGATATGGCTTGGAATTCTAAAAAATTGCATACTGTGGTTGCTATGTAGAGATTGGAATGAAAAAAAGGGCAATGATAAAAGCTTAAATTCATATAAGATATGGCTAGCCTGTAATTTTGAGGGTCCCTCAAATAAGAATGTATAATAGTTCTCATTATTTCCCCCAAGAAATCGCTGCAGTAGAGCCCTGACCGCGTGAGGGAAGCAGTGTAGTTACCAAGTGGTGAGGGTGGGAAAGTGAATTTGAAAACACCATTTGGAATTACTGCACTTTAAAGGCAAAGCTGGCAGGTTTTCCATACACGACAGATCTGAAAATGTGTGTGTGTGTGTGTGTGTGTGTGTGTGTGTGATGGAGAGATAGACAGAGAGAATGAGAACCAGACAGATACAGAGAGAACTAAAAGGGGACATCAAGAATATTGAGCTGAGAAACTATAAAATGGGAGTTGCCATTAAACAGATAGGGGAAGAGCAAGTCTGCGGAGTATCACAGGCTCCATGTGGACCTTCATTTTGAGATTCCTGACTGACAGCCAAGTGAAGAAGTCAGACAGTGCTGGGTGTAGTCTAGTGTTGAGGTGTAATATGAAATATCAGGAAATTAATGACACAAAAATTTGTAAGAAAGCAAAGCAAAGAAAGATAAGTCCAGGTCCTGAGCCTAGTGCTTCTCTAACATTTAAAAAGTAGTAAAGGTGAGAAAAAAACAGCAAAAAAGGACTAGGGGTAATTATCAAAAATGTCCGCGGGAAAGTGGGTTAAGTGTTCTGGAATTCTATCAAAGAAAGTTTTGCAAAAAGGAGAGATCGCCTGTGTCAAATGCTGCTGATACATAAATTAAGCCAAAGGCTGAGGAATTATGCTTTAATTCATAATTTAACAATATGGCTATCGTTTATGCTTTGAGAAGGGCAATTTTGTTGGAGTGAGTAGGTGAGAAACCATATTGGAGTCCTTGCTAAAAGGAATGTCTGACCTCTGGATTCTCTTTTTTTTTTGTTTTGAGACAGAGTCTTGCTCTGTCACGCAGGCTGGAGTGCAGTGGCTCCATCTCAGCTCACTGCAACCTCTGCCTCCTGAGTTCAAGCAATTCTCCAGCCTCCTGCTTCTACTCATAGAAGCAGAGAGTAGAATGCAGGTTACCAGGGGTGGGAGGCAGGGGTTTGGGGAGACGGTGAAATCATTCAAAAGTGTAGTTAGACCGGAGGAATAAGTTTAAGAGATACATTGCACAACATGGTGACTGCAGTTAATGTATTGTATTCTTGAAAATCAAGAAGTTCTCACCACAAAAAGTAAGTATGTATATGTTCCTGGGCGCAATGTAATGATTCCACCATCTACCTATTTCTAAACAGGTTTTACACAACACATATACAATTTTATTTGTCATTTAAGAAACGAATGAATTGTAAAAAGAATTAAGTACTGGAAAATTGTCACAGTTTAGGACAACTCTCTTTGTAAAATTAGTGGTTCCTTGGGAGTCGAAATGCTTCCCGGTGCTGGGAGTGAGCGATGAGCTGGAGGCCGTGCCCTGCCGCCGCGGCTCTCGCGGGATGTTCTATGCCGTGAGGAGGGGCCGCAAGACCGGGGTCTTTCTGACCTGGAATGAGTGCAAAGCACAGGTGCACCGGTTTCCTGCTGCCAGATTTAAGAAGTTTGCCACAGAAGATGAGGCCTGGGCCTTTGTCAGGAAATTTGCAAGCCCGGAAGTTTCAGAAGGGCAGGAAAATCAACATGGACAAGAATCGGAGACGAAAGCCAGCAAGCGACTCCGTGAGCCACTGGATGGAGATGGAGATGAAAGCGCAGAGCCCTATGCAAAGCACATGAAGCCGAGCGTGGAGCCAGCGCCTCCAGTTAGCAGAGAAACGTATTCCTACATGAGAGACTTCGTCGTCGTCTACACTGATGGCTGCTGCTCCAGTAATGGGCGTAGAAGGCCACGAGCAGGAATCGGCGTTTACTGGGGGCCGGGCCGTCCTTTAAATGTAGGCATTAGATTTCCTGGGCGGCAGACAAACCAAAGAGTGGAAATTCATGCAGCCTGCAAAGCCATTGAACAAGCAAAGCCTCAGAACATCAATAAACTGGTTCTGTATACAGACAGTATGTTTACGATAAATGGTATAACTAACTGCGTTCAAGGTTGGAAGAAAAATGGGTGGAAGACAAGTGCAGGGAAAGAGGTGATCAACAAAGAGGACTTCGTGGCACTGGAGAGGCTGACCCAAGGGATGGACATTCAGTGGGCGAGTATCTTAAATGTTCATGTCCTATGGCTATTATGACCAAATAAGCTAAGTTTACTAGAGATTAATGGTTTATGTAAGTGGTTTAATGACATAACAATTTCCATGAAGTTAATATCATAATGTATATTAAAACATATTTGAGGCTGGGCGCGGTGGCTCAGGCCTGTAGTCCCAGCACTTTGGGAGGCTGAGGTGGGTGGATCACTGGGTCAGGAGTTCAAGACCAGCCTGGCCAGTATGGTGAAACCCCATCTCTGTTAAAGAGTACAAAAATTAGCCGGGCGTGGTGTTGTGCGCCTGTGGTCCCAGCTACTCAGGAGGCTGAGGCAGGAGAATCACTTGACCCCGGAGGTGGAAGTTGCAGTGAGCTGAGATCGCGCCACTGCACTCCAGCCTGAGCAACCATATGAGACTCCCAAGACTCCGTCTCAAAAAAAAAAAAAAACCATTTGAGCCTGGGCTCAGTGGTTCACATCTGTAACCCAGCACTTTAGGAGGCCCAAATGTGCTGACTGCTTGAGCTGAGAAGTTTGAGACCAGCCTGGATAACATGGTGAGACTCTGTTTCTAGAAAAAATAAAAAATTAGCCAGGTGTAGTGGCACATGCCTGTAGTCTAGTTACTCAGGATGCTGAGGTGGGAGGGTAACTTGAACTGGGGAGGTCGAGGTTGCAATGAGCCAAGATTGTACCACTGCACTCTAGCCTGGGTGACAGAGCGAGACCCTGTCACAAAAAAACAAAACAAACCCACCCATGTACACACATTTGATTCTTTTCCTTATCATACAAGTAATACAGTTTTTTGGTTTGGTTTGGTTTGGTTTGGTTTTTGAGACAGGTCTCACTCTGTCACCCCAGGCTATCGCGTGATCTCATTGCAACCTCTGCCTTCTGGGTTCAAGTGATTCTCTTGCCTCAGCCTCCCAAGTATCTGGGATTGCGGGCATATGCCACCACGCCTGGCTGGTTTTTGTGTTTTTGGTAGCGATGGGGTTTTGTCATGTTACCCAGGCTGGTCTTGAACTCTTGACCTCAAACAATCCACCTGCCTTGGCCTCTCAAAGTGCTGGGATTACATTTGTTTTGTGTCACTTCCTATATGTTTTTGTTTTATTATAAAAAGGTTTAAAACTAAATAAATAATCATGTCAAACTTTTATTTATTGTTTTGAGACAGAGTCTTGCACTGTTGCCCAGGCTGGAGTGCAGTGGCGCAATCTTAGCTCACTGCAACCACAAGTAATACAATTTTAGTGAGAGTATCACTAGGCATAGAATACACAGGCAGTGTGGTTTGAGGGATGTTCTGCAATCCTTATATTTTGTTAAGAACACAAAGTAACACCCAACCTGGGCGTATGACATTACTATGACAGCTGTATGTCACCCTGTTCATTTCTTTGGAATGCATCATAATGTTAAATAAAACAATCAGTGTAAAAAAAAAAATTAGTGGTTCCTTTCTTAACCAAGCTGTTGGTCTATATTAGTTAATGAAATGAGACTTGGTTTATACTCTAAATCTGAACACAAAATTGTAGTCATCTTCTACATATTAAGTGATCTGAAAGTAACAGCAGAATCAGAATGAAAGCAAGCCATCTTAAAAGAAAGTTATCCCAAATGAAACACTTTATTAGCTTTGATTTATCTCTTTTACTTAGAAATAAAATGAATACTTATTATTTTAATAGACCCAATTGCTTCAGGCTATAAACTTGATTACTCAATTTCAACTTCACTTTTTATAGCCTGAGAGACATGCTTTTGAAAATATTCTTGGCTGGGTGTGGTGGCTCGGCACCTATAATCCCATCTACTCAGGACGCTGAGGCATGAGGATCTTTTGAACCCAGGAGGTGAACGTTGCAGTGAGCCAAATCATGCCACTGCACTCCAGCCTGGGCAACAGAGGGAGACTCTGTTTCAAAAAAAAAAAAAAAAGTCATTTTTGAATAAAAACACAACGCCTTTAATTCCATGCTATTGTCCTTTATATATTAACTTGTAGAAAAAGAAAAAAGTTATATGATGAAATTTATTATGTTCCCCTTTATTATTATTATGTTTATTGTTATGTTTCTCTTTATATCACGCAGTTTACTTCATCAGCTCCATAATCAACTGCATATTTCTTTACAGATATTAAATTTGAAGCAATTGTCTTTTAAGATATCTTTTTGTCAGTTTCACTTACTGATGGCAACTTTATACTTTGAGTAACATGATTCATCTCTGCTGTCAGGAGTTGGGGTCGCTGAGGGAGGAAGTTGTGTGTGTGTGTGTGTGTCTGTGTATGTGTGTGTGTCTGTGTTTGTTTTGTTCACTGACTGCATCTGTCCTACTGGCTGGGAGAAGAACACACACCGACATCTGTCCTGGCAGTGAAGGAGGGAGCAGCCCTCTGGGCACAGAGAGAAACCATCACTGCACCCAGACCGCACCTGCTGTAGTCAGGAACAAGTCTGAGAGCTTGCACACTAGTGAGATGATCAGTTCGTCACTCTGCTCACACTAAGGACAAGGCTGTGACTATCAGCTGGGGCAGAGAGTGCACAGCTCAACAGCAGGTTTTTAAAAAGAGAGCAAAGTCTTCTTCCTTCCATGTTAAAAACAATTATACTATGGTTCAGCTGACCACCAAGGACTGGGTTATATCCCGCTATTCTCTGAAACTCAATACTGTCTTTGAACTTTTTGGAATCTCATAGCCTTTTCTATCTAAATGTATACTGCTATCTCATGGCTAAAAGTTGCAGGGAGCAGTCTCTTCCATTTGTGTTTCCAATTGTTTCAGCTTTCCTATACTATGACACTGTTTTAAACAGAATTTAAAAATCTTTCAGTCAGGCTGCGCTCTCTGGTACACATTGGTTTTTAGTGCAATAAAATTCATAGCATTTCCTGTTTGAAAAATAAGAAGTCACAATTTTATTAATCATCATCTGTTTGAAAGCTATGCTAGTTTTAATAGTTACTGTGCTTCTCAACGTATTTTAAATGCCCATTCATGTGTCTTCTCTAATATTCCCCGGTTTGTGCTCTTATACACAGGGATAAAAGAAATGACCAGGGCCGGGCGCGGTGGCTCACACTTGTAATCCCAGCACTTTGGGAGGCCGAGGCGGGCGGATCACGAGGCCAGGAGATCGAGACCACGATGAAACCCCGTCTCTACTAAAAATACCAAAAATTAGCCGGGCATGGTGGCAGGCGCCTGTAGTCCCAGCTACTCAGAGAGGCTGAGGCAGGAGAATGGCGTGAACCCGGGAGGCAGAGCTTGCAGTGGGCCGAGATTGTGCCACTGCACTCCAGCCTGGGTGACAGAGCGAGACTCCGTCTCAAAAAAAAAAAAAAGGGCCGGGCGCGGTGGCTCACGCTTGTAATCCTAGCACTTTGGGAGGCTGAGGCGGGCGGATCACGAGGTCAGGAGATCGAGACCACGGTGAAACCCCGTCTCTACTAAAAATACAAAAAAATTAGCCGGGCGTGGTGGCGGGCGCCTGTAGTCCCAGCTACTTGGAGAGGCTGAGGCAGGAGAATGGCTTGAACCCAGGAGGTGGAGCTTGCAGTGAGCCGAGATCTCGCCACTGCACTCCAGGCTGGGTGACAGAGTGAGACTCCGTCTCAAAAAATAAAAAAAAAATAAAAAAAAAAAATAAAAAAAAAAATGACCAAGAGAATCAACGTACAAATGGCTGAAAAAAACAATAAAGATCCCAGCAGTTGTTTAGAACAAAACAGCTGGGTGAGTCTCAAGTACCAAAGCAGGAATCACAAACATGTCACAAGGAGATTTGCTCCAAATGATATTTAAATATTTAAAAATGTACAATTTATATATGAGCGAAAAGAAAAGAATTAACTATTTTTTTGAGACAGGGTCTCACTCTGTCGCCCAGGCTGGAGTGCAGTGATGCAATCATGGCTCACTGCAGCCTCGAACTCTCAGGCTCAAGGGATCCTCCCACCTCAGCCTCCTGAATAGCTGGGACTGTCTGAATGCACACCTGGAAAGAAGGTGAAAACTTATTTATATTTCAACGTAATTCTTTGTGAAGAAGAAAACATAATAAAGGCGTTAGGAATGTAATGCCTCAATAGTAAAGTATGTTTTTATGGAAAATGACCGGCAGCCGGAAAGAATGTCGGTCTGCAGAATATTTAGGTCCTGTTTTGCAAGAGTAGCAGGGAGCACTGGACACACCTCACTTCAACCCACAGGCAAGGCAGGACCCAAGCCATAGCCTTAAATGTATTCATTTGCTAAAAGAAAATGAACAGTTCTTTCTCTTCTTCCCATAAACTTAAATCTAGTTTTATCATTAAATAATTCCTGGCTGGGCACGGTGACTCAAGCTTGTAATCCCAGCACTTTGGGAGGCTGAGGCAGGCAGGTCACAAGGTCAGGAGTTTGAGACCAGCCTGACCAGCATGGTGAAACCCCGTCTTGACTAAAAATACAAAAATTAGCCAGGCATGGTGGCAGGAGCCTGTAATCCCAGCTACTCCAGAAGCTGAGGCAGGAGAATTGCTTGAACCCAGGAGGGGGAGGTTGCAGTGAGTGGAAATCACACCATTGCACTCCAGCCTGAGCGACAGAGCTCAAATAATAATTTCCATATTTGAGCCCTGATTAATATGTCATTTGTGAAGTTGATGTCTGCTTTGATTTCAGCTTTCCTGAATTTTTAGAAAAATGCCAAGTTTGTTACATTACGCCTGATTGCCAAGTGAGGGAGTCAGGGTGGAAGCATCTTTTGTGGAAGGTCCTGCTGGTCTCACACGTAGCATTTAGGATGGCATGTGTGCTCAGACAGCAGCAGTTTCTACCTTGTCTCTCACTGGGAAATTATGAATATGACGAGGAGCTTCTTTCAGCATAGCCAATGCTTCCTGCATTTGCAATACAGGGCCTCGGATTCATGTCAGGGGGAAACACTCTTTCTTCTGCTTTCCTAAAATTGTCTCCAACATGAGATTCGACAGCATTGAATCACTGAATTTTGTTTCTGATGAAAGAGAATCCTGTCTCCTTGTATTCTGGTTAACCTATTAAGTGTTCCTACAAGAAGCAAATGTTGAAATGGTAAAATGGTGAGCGGGTTTTTTTTTTTTCCAGGGGGACAGGGTCTTGCTCTGTCACCCAGGCTGGAGTGTGGTGGCAGGATCATAGCTCATTGCAACCTCAGCCTCCTGAGTAGGTGGGACTACAGACATGTGCCACCATACCCAGCTAATTTTTCAAAACTTTTTTGTAGAGATGGGGACTTACTATGTTGCTTAGGCTGGTCTCAAACTCCTGGCCTCAAGTAATCCTGTCACCTTGGCCTCTCAAAGTGCTGGGATTATAGGCATAAGCCACCGTGCCAGGCCAGTAAGCAATTTTGATAATAGAAGGGGAATCAAATTTGATAACAGAAAAGGAAATTCAAGAAAAATGATAAAAATAAGCCATATAGCATTAGTGCTATCACAAAGGTTAAAGAAACTAACTTCAAACAATAAATGATTTAGAAAGGGAAAACTGTTATATAAAGAATTTCTCTAATACCTCAAATTCCACCCCACCCCACTGTCTATCCCTTTTTCCTCTATGTTTATTCACATTTTAAGTATCTATAATTGGTATAATCCACAAAGACACATATTTTAAACCTCAAAGCTTTTCTTATATCAACAGGAAATCTGTAATGCAAGCAGAAAAATGTACGATATATACAGATTCAACATATAACAGTTATTATTCAAAACCAAGTGACAATGCATAATTTAAATACTCTGGTGCTATTTATTTATTTATTTATTTATTTTTGAGACAAAGTTTCACTCTTGTGGCCCAGGCTGGAGTGCAATGGTGTAATCTCAGCTCACTGCAACCTCAGCCTCCCAGGTTCAAGTGATTCTTCTGCCTCAGCCTCCCAAGTAGCCAGGATTATAGGTGTCCACCACCACGTCTGGCTAATTTTTGTATTTTTAGTAGAGACAGGGTTTCACCTTGTTGGCCAGGCTGGTCTTGAACTCCTGACCTCAAGTCATCCACCTGCCTCAGCCTTCCAAAGTGCTGGGATTATAGGCATGAGCTACTGCACCTGGCCTGTGGTGGCTTTTAAATATGTATTCCTATTTAAGCCAAATGTTGATTTTTCCTCCACCTTAATTTGCTGTAGCATTTGTACTTTTGGACCTAACGGGAATGCTTTCCCACTGGCACATCTCAAGTAGTCAGTATGATAAATCAGACATTTCCCTGCCAGGTAAAGGAAAACCAGTGAGGATAGCTTGGTATTTTAAATGGTCAAATATCAGTGATAAATTGGCAATCTCATTGCTAAATATTGTTAAACAAAACAAAACACCTTGACTATACGTTATGTCCTAGTAAGATCTATGGAGGAACAGTGCTGAATGTGTATCTCTTCTCTTTAGGATTTACTACAAATTTTTGCTCTACGTCTTACATTCCTGGAGTAACAATTTTAATTAGCCAAAACAGAATTTTATAAAAATTCTCATTGGCATATCCCCATCATCACTATGATAAACTAGACAACATTTGGCTGCCAAGTAAAGTAAAACCAATGAAGCACTAAACTGTGAATGCAGGCTCTAAAGCCCATTTTAATTTATTTAATAACATTTGAATCTATTAAGCATTTACTTGGGTGCACCAATATTTACTTTTCCTGAAATAATGATCATTTATGGCTATTCCAGGACCAAATTTTAAATCCAATTCTAATTATTTCAAAAGTCAAGACCAAATAGGTTATAATAAACAATATTTTTTCCAAGTTCCCCCATTTTCAGTTGTGTGTGCTGGTGCATCCCTGTAGTCCCAGCTACTCAGGAGGCTGAGGCAAGAGGATTCCTTGAGCCAAGGAGTTGGAGGTGGCAGTGAGCTGTGACTGCACCACTGTACTCCAGCCTGGGTGACAGAGTGAGAACCTAACTCTTAAAAAACACCAACAATCAAGTCCTCCCATTTTCATTCAATAAAGGAAAAGGTTGAAGTTAAGCATATGAAAACTGAGTGAGGCTCTTAGTTATTATTGTGGTATTTATATTATTAAATGGCAAAACCTTAGGCAATACTGTATTACCATTCGGTTTTTATAAGCATTTAACTTCTGTTTTTAAAAACATATTGGCTGGGTGCGGTGGCTCATGCCTGTAATCTCAGCACTTTGGGAGGCCAAGGTGAGTGGATCACAAGGTCAGGAGATTGAGACAATCCTGGCTAACACAATGAAACCCCATCTCTACTAAAAATACAAAAAATTAGCTGGGCGTGGTGGTGGGTGCCTGTAGTCCCAGCTACTGGGGAGGCTGAAGCAGGAGAATTGCTTGAACCCAGAAGGTGGAGGTTGCAGTGAGCTGAGATCACGCCACTGCACTCCAGCCTGGGTGACAGAGCGAGACTCCATCTCAAAACAAACAAACAAAAAATGTTAATAGTAGCTTTAGTCACAACTGTCAAAAGGTGGAAACAATCCAGTAGATGACTGGATTTAAAAACTGTAGTATAGGCCGGGCGCGGTGGCTCACGCCTGTAATCCCAGCACTTTGGGAGGCTGAGACAGGCAGATCACGAGGTCAGGAGATCGAGACCATCCTGGCTAACACGGTGAAACCCCGTCTCTACTAAAAATACAAAAAAAATTAGCCGGGCGTGGTGGCGGGCGCCTGTAGTCCCAGCTACTCAGGAGGCTGAGGCAGAAGAATGGTGTGAACCCAGGAGGCAGAGCTTGCAGTGAGCCGAGATTGTGCCACTGCACTCCAGCCTGGGTGACACAGTGAGACTCCATCTCAAAAAAAAAAAAAAAAAGTAGTATATACATACAATAAAATATAATTTAGGCATAAAAAGGAGTGAAGTTCTGATACCCCTTACAACATGGATGAACCTTGAAAACATTTTTTATAACTTCTTTTAATGTGACTTATTTTAATGCATTTTAATGTGTTACTGATATTTGCATAATTTGATTTTCTTTGCACAACCAGGATTTTTTTTCTAATGTTTCTGCCAAAATCAAGGAACAAGGAAAAGACAGAAGTAAGTGGTTTACTACAATATCTAAACTCTTTACCCACACAATAGTCTCCTTCACAGTTAGACTCTCTACCTTACAACTCTCTTGATGCCTATGCCAGATCTTATTAGAGAGTGTGGAGGTCCTTCCAGAAGTTTCTCCTCTCGTGTGCCATGAGGCAAGGTTGAAGGCTGGTTTTGCTCTACAATGTGCACGCCTGAAAAAGCCCTGGTGGGGTACAGGCGGGGTAGCTCCCGCTCCACTTCTCTGTTTCATGCAGTGATGACACGAGCGACTTCCCAGCTACCGATGGATGAAGAGCAACTGCGAGTATCTATGCACGTGGATATCAGCTTTTATATGGGTTAAGTGCTACTTTGTTTAGGAGGAGGAAATAATTTCCATAGATAAGATAGTATCTCTTATTTCAAAGTAAATTGATTAAAAATTTATTCATATAGAGAAGGAAAGGCCACCAGACAAGAAGAAGCAGAGTTTCACATCAAATACATAAAAATGATCAAAATCTTATGGAAGAAAGGTATCTTAATTTTAATCACCAAAATTTAACTTTTTTGATAAATGTTTAGGGTTATAATGAAAAATAAACCAATGCTAATAAAATGACAGTTGCAGGGAATGTTGCTGAGTTTCTTGTTTGTGGTTTGAACACTGAAAGGCCCCACCTTGTTATGGTCATAATATTTGGCCTCACTCTTTTCTTATGCTGAGGACACTCACCATTTAGGGTGAGAACAACTGAAAGGTATTCCTCATGGAAGGAGCTCTTGTATAGCAGTAAGCTGGGGGATGGTGGTTCGGAAGCTCAGTGTGGCTGTCTGTCTGGTCAGCATGACCTCTTTAGGAAATAAAGCTGCAGAGAAGCTGGAGTTCTTATTGAAGGTGTAAGTGTACTGTTATTGAAAACTGTAGATCACCAAGGTGCCCATTCCAAAGTATGTCAAAATCTCTGGAATGACACAGTTTTGCTATGTTAGGAATATGTATGTGCCAGACTTGCTTTATGTATATTTTTAAAGTGTCTCTAATCCTTAAATATCTCAAGAGAAAATAATCATGGCATGTTTGGTGCTTTTTTAAACTTTTAAATTTTAAAGATTTTTAAAGAGGAATATAAAATATAGATAACTAAGCTCTCTCATATTCCCAGGACCCAGAATTGATTAACAATTAACATCCTATTATTGCCCCCAAAACGCTTCATCTTTGATTTGGATGAAGGTGAATCTCCAGTAGAACTGTGTAATTTCTATGCTACTGCTTTCCTCAGGGTGTTGCACAGATGATCCTCTGAGAAATCCGGAAAGCACTGTCACCAGATCCAACAGAAGCAGCCACAGGCATCTCAAGAATGGAATCCTATCTCCTCCTAAAGTAAATGGGTTTGGGACGGAAACAATTCTATTTTAAATAATCAGACAGAATTGCCTTATACTTTCCTAAGAGTGCCAAATACCAGAATGATCTCTGTAGTCTGTGATCTCCCACAGTTTCTCCGTGACCTGCTCCATGGGCACACCCACCTTGTGTGTAGACAGCCCATCATATGTGGCTGCTGCTGCTGTGTCCTGCGTCCTGCACACCCTGGCTCTGCTCCTGGCATGGCTGTGGCTCCTTCTTCCAGCTTCTGGGGAGTGATGACAGAGAAGTCCTGGATAGAGCATATTCACAAGAGACGAGATCAAAGCTAGAATACATGTGTTTCATTTTGCCTGTTTTGGGGGAGCTGGGGTCATGGAGGTTTCCATGTGAACATGCAGAGTTACCAGAGGCACTAATAAGCCAACAGGCCTGATGGCTCTGTCCTTGCGTTTTCTCATTCGCTGATCAATTTTAATGATCTTAGCTTTCTGTAAAGTAGGTATAGATAAAACTCTTGCTAACAAGTGATATAATATTTCAGATGATTCTTTATAGCTGTGGTCTTATTTAAACACCATATCAAAGAGACATAACTCAGAGGTAATATAATTTTTATCACTTTTTTCCCAATTATAAGATACATTTCTTTTTCAAGTTAATTATTCTTAATGAAATATAGATTCCCAGGGCAGACAATGTTGTTTTTAACCCATGCAGCTAACTTTCCCATAAAACACGGACATATATTGTTAGTGGGCCAAGACAGTTCCTCTTGCTACTACTTACTGTCCCTTTGGCAGAGCAGAGGTCCTAGCAGGTAAGCCACTTCAGAACACGGCCGGTGTGCGTCTGTCCTCGCAACCCGAGTGGTCACAGGAGCTCCTTATGGGAAAGAACTTCTGTGTCACTGGCCTTAGGAAGCAAATACAACTACCTTAATGTTATTCTGAACAACATACAGTAAATAATAGCCTTTCATTGCAGTTCAAGAGGTATTGAGTTACATTTGTAAATACATAATGTAAACCAAAAATACAATTCTAAGCCCACTGGCCATCTGAATGGACCCCTCCTCTGGGCAAGGGCATTCCAAGGCTAACCTGAGGGACTGGTTCAGGTCATGATGGAGAGCAGGAAGTGCCTCATTACACCCTCCTCCCTTTTGGAATTCCCAACGGAACAAACTAAGTCTGCTAAGAAACATTTTCAATCTCCTCTCTGAAGCCTGCTACCTGGACGCTTCACCTGCATGATAAACTTTGGTCTCCACAACCCCTTATCATCATAACCCAGACATTCCTTTCTACCAATTCCAAGTCTTCCAGTTAATAACTTAACTCTTTCAACCAATTGGAAATCAGAAAATTGTTCCATCTACCCATAATCTGGAAGCCTCCCCTTCCCCGCTTAGTGCTGCCTTTCCAGACTGAACCGATGTACACCTTACATGTATCTGACCTCGTCTCATGTCTCCCTAAAATGTATAAACTAGGATGTGCCCCAATAACCTTGGGCACATGCTCCCAGGATCTCCTGAGGGCTGTGTCACGGACCATTGGTCACTCATATTTGGCTCAGAATAAATCTCCTCAGATATTTTACAGAATTTGACTCTTTTCATCATCCATAATAGCAGGGAAATCAAGCTGCTCATGTGAACACGTACAAACATAGTAATGTATTTAGTGAGGTCATCTGAGGGCCAGTGTTCACTGTTCATGAACCTGACCACAGAAAAGGAAGTGGTCATGGGTGCAGGTGTGAGATTACATTCTCCATGCAATTAAGCAGGTCACTGCTCTTTCCAATGTAGACACTGCATAAAACTTAAATGCAGTTACCATGCAAGGAATAGCAATCTGCCTTCACCAAAAAAACACCTGACTGAGATTTAGGATTTGGCCGGGCTCGGTGGCTCACGCCTGTAATCCCAGCACTTTGGGAGGCGGAGGTGGGCCGATCACAAGGTCGGGAGACCGAGACCATCCTGGCTAACACAGTGAAACCCTGTCTCTACTAAAAATACAAAAAAAAAAAATTAGCCAGGCGTGGTGGCGGGCGCCTGTAGTCCCAGCTACTCAGGAGGCTGAGACAGGAAAATGGAGTGAACCCGGGAGGCGGAGCCTGCAGTGAGCCGAGATCACGCCACCGCACTGCAGTCTGGGCAAGAGCAAGACTCTCTGAAAAAAAAAAGATTTAGGATTTCAGTTATCAGAACTTTATTGCTAAAGTCTTAAGAGATTCCTATTGTGATTATTAGGCATTTCCTTACTCATTGATGTTACAAATTTAAAAACAAAAAAATACTGATTCAAGAGCAAGATGAACGTATGATACGATGCACTCTTTTTTTTTTCTTTTTGAGATAGAGTCTTGCTCTGTCGCCCAGACTGCAGTGCGGTGGCGTGATCTCGGCTCACTGCAAGCTCCACCTCCTGGGTTCATGTCATTCTCCTGTCTCAGCCTCCTGAGTAGCTGGGACTACAGGCACCTGTCACTATGCCCGGCTAATTTTTTGTATTTTTAGTGGAGACGGGGTTTCACCTTTTTAGGCCCTTTCTTTTGTACCCTTGTATTTCCGTTTTGTGCTTTTGTGGAAAAGCAATTTTTGTACCTCGTGTTTAGGGCCTAAAAAGTGCAGCATGCACATAATGATAACATCTAAAGAAAAAAGAGAAAGAAACAGAAAAAAGAATTGAAGCAATAAGGACTGATAATTTTCCCCAAATTAATGAGACACCCAAGCACATATCCAGGAATCTCAGAGCTTGCCAAGCAACATAAATACCCCAAAATTCACACCTGAGCATATTATATTCAAACCAGAAAAAAAATTAGACAAGGAAAAAGCCTTGAAAGGAGTTATAGGAGGAGAAGCTCAACACCTAATTATAGAGAAACATTTATATACCTGAAGGCTTCCTCTGCAAATAAGCACTTTGGTCTCCACATTACTTTATCTTAACCCACACATTTCCTTTCTATTGATCCAGATCTTTAGATAAACTCAACCAATTGTCAACCAGAACAAATTTAAATCTACCTATAGCCTGGAAGCCCCACTTCCAGTTGTCCCACTTGGGACAACTTCAACTAAACCGATGTATTTTTTCATTTCTAAAGCTTTATTATTTTATGTTTTTAAGTTCATACAGTCATACATCACTTGATGGGAATTCATCTGAGAAATGCATCATTAGATTTCTTTATATGGGAACATCTTAGAGTATTTACACAAACCTAGACGGAATAGCCTACCTACCTAGGCTATATGGTATGGCCTATTGCTCCTAGGCTACAACTCTGCACAGCATGCTACTGTACCACATACTGTATGCTACTGTACCACAAAAATACAATGATATTTGTACGCCTAAATGTATCTAAACATAGAAAAGGTACAGTAAAAATACAATGTTATAATCTTACAGTTCTGTAGTCCTATGTGCAGCCTTCATTGACTGAAATGTCATTATGTAGTACATGACTGTACTTAAATTATTTGGCCCCAAAAATGAGAAGGTAAATATTTCCTGCCTGGCCTGTTTTAATGCAAGGTTGTCTCCTTTCAGGCTCAGGTATTCCAAAAGAGAAGTTTGAATCAATGTACTCCTATTATAAACTCTTCAAATACCATTAGAGTGACCTGAAAAAGAGTTTCATTCACTTTCTGAAGCAATAACTTGGGCACTGACCAATCTCATTTACAAAGTGCAATAAGTTACTACTAGCTACTGAGCCTCCTGCTCATCTGGAACTCACCCTGCACTTCATTTCACCTATAAAGATGCTGCTGATGTGGACCTGGGGTTGCTGAAGATATGGAAGTTTTCACTTTTGAGGGCAGTTGTTAACAGAAGTACAGGTAACCTGGATTTAACAATTCCATTTTGATCCATGTTCTCAATTTAAGTCAACACTTTGAAAAGTTTCTCTTAGCTCCTATCAGTCATAGGTAGAACAAAGTCCCTATTTCCTATTCTTGCAGACATAGCTGTCCAGTCATTCCTCAAAACCTTTCCCAAAGATGGCTTTCCCATGAAGCTAATGAAACTTAAATTCACAGCTTATCACTTGTCCTCACAGGACCCTTCCAGGCCTGGGAGGGGCCCTAGCAATGTGTTCACCTCATCATTTTATCTTTTCCTTAAAGAGGACCTGTCAAATCACATAAGCACCAAGTCCACCAGAACTGAATCCTCCCCTGCCATTTTCCTCCCCCACTAGTGGCCACCAGGCACTGCCCAAGCAGAAGGTTGGGATGATCTTGTGGGTAATGGTGGTTCTGCTACCCACAGTTCTGGTATTGTAAATCAGCCACACTAGAAGATTGAGGTTTTTGCTTCAAAAGATGAACTTAATATAAAACCCAAATTAGGATATGAGGTCTGAAAAAGGATGTTTATTCTGATTTATAAAATTATTTATATGAAATGTTCTATGATTTTTTTTTTTTTTTGAGACGGAGTCTCGCTCTGTTGCCCAGGCTGGAGTGCAGTGGCGCAATCTTGGCTCACTGCAAGCTCTGCCTCCTGGGTTCACGCCATTCTCCTGCCTCAGCCTCTCCAAGTAGCTGGGACTACAGGCGCCCGCCACCACGCCCGGCTAATTTTTTTGTATTTTTAGTAGAGAGATGGGGTTTCACCGTGGTCTCGATCTCCTGGCCTCGTGATCTGCCCGCCTCGGCCTCCCAAAGTGCTGGGATTACAAGCGTGAGCCACCGCACCCGGCCGAAATGTTCTATGATGTTAATTACACATTTATTAGTTCCTCTTCATTGAAAAGAATAGAGTTGCACTAGATAAAGTCTCTCTTATATGGCATGATACATAATAATCAATATCCCTTAGAACAGTGGTTCTTAACTAGAGGTGATTTTGTTTCCCAGGGGATACTTGGCAATGGCCACACACATTTTCGGTTGTCACAACTTGGGGAGTGGCGTAGTGTGTGGTGCTCCTAGCATCTTGGGGGTGGAGGCCAGGGATGCTGATTAGCATCCTACAATGCACAGGATGGCAGCCCACAATAAAAAATTATCTGGCCCAAAACATCAGTAGTGCCCAGGTTGAGAATCGCTCCTTAAAATAATGGACAGGTATAGATAAAGAAGCAAGGATTCTCTCTGCAAACGATAAAGCTTTAAACTTTGGAGTAAAGTGTATGACGGCCAAGCTGACAGGTGGCTTACAGAGAGCCACTGTCTGACTTCAACCACCACATCATGATAAAAAGCAATGAAGCCGGCCGGGCGCAGTGGCTCACGCTTGTAATCCCAGCACTTTGGGAGGCCGAGGCGGGCGGATCACGAGGTCAGGAGATCGAGACCGCGGTGAAACCTCGTCTCTACTAAAAAATACAAAAAAATTAGCCGGGCGTGGTGGCGGGCGCCTGTAGTCCCAGCTACTTGGAGAGGCTGAGGCAGGAGAATGGCGTGAACCCGGGAGGCGGAGCTTGCAGTTAGCCGAGATTGCGCCACTGCACTCCAGCCTGGGCGACAGAGCGAGACTCCGTCTCAAAAAAAAAAAAAAAAAAAAAAAAAAAGCAATGAAGCCTCTAGACTTTCATGAATCATGGGACTGTAAGGACCCTCGCCAGGACTGGCTAAGTGAGAAGGTGCTGGTTTCAGGAGCACCACTGAAAGCACTTTGCCTCCCCACTTGTCTGTGCCTGATATCCTCTCACGTTGAGCACAGCCTTTCATTCCATAATGAGGCTTAAAGTGCAAAGACCCCCAGAAGAGAGGACACAGTGACCTACATTCATATTCAAGAGAAAGTGACTCATGACGGACTGGTTTTCTCGAGACCAGTTTTCATACAGCAAAAGACTCTGAACAGCTGAAAATAATGGAGAGGAAGAGAGGACAGCAGGCCGTGATGAGGCCAGGAAGGAGTGAAGAAATGGGCAATAGAGGTCACTGAAATAAGTGTCACCTATTCTACCAAGTCTTTCTCTCTGAGCCTGCAAGGAGGGAAGGATGCAGAGAAAAAAGTCACATTCTTGGCCATGAAGATTATAGTCAAGTTCAGCTCAGGTGAAAATCACCAGAAATGCCTGAAAGAATGGTGGAGACATATTCAGTGCTACCCCATGGCCAGGGCAGGGGACAAGGGCCCTTGCCAGCTGTGGGATCCTGCTAAACCTCAATCGGTTCTGGTGACACCCCCCACCTGACACCTAGCATAGTCCTTGACACACAGTAAAATGTTCAGGCAGTGCTTGTGTGTTGAGTGAATGAAAACTACTCCAGAAGATCTATCAAATCCCTAAAGTGCTCTAAAGACGGTTTGTTTTCCTTGACACCTTTGCTAACACTATTGCCCTCAATCTGGGAGGAAAGTCTTTGTTAGTTTCTTTGCCCATCTGAATCCTATTTCGTCTTGCAAAGACAGTTTGTTTTCTCTGTAAATTCTAAATGTTGGCCTCCAATGTTTTTTCCCCCTTTTCTTATAAGCACATTCATGTAGTACTTACCATATTTTCTGTGTATCTTTCATAATGGTGTGAACCCAGAAAATCCGAGACAGATCTCAGTTAATTTAGAAAGCTTATTTTGCCAAGATTGAGGACATGCATCCATGACACAGCCTCAGGAAGTCCTGATGACATGTGCCCAAAGTGGTAGGGGGACAGCTTAGTTTTATACATTTTAGGGAGACATGAGACATCAATGAATGTTTGACTACTTACAATGTTATATAGGCTTTTATCAGGGAAACATAGCCTATTGTTGTGGGAATCAGGAGACTGGAGAGACCAATCAATCTCTTAGCAGGAAAACCATTTGATTCCACCCCTAGGTCCCCAGCCATGGGTAATGATGGGATTTAAAGACTAACTCCAACGCCACTGGTACCTGTTTGGAGTGAGGGGCTGGAGGGTCAGGCTGGCCCTATCTTCATGCTTCCCCTTCCCTTTCCCTATTGGTTCCTTCCTTGTTTAGGTGATTGTCTTTTTTGTCTTTCTGTCACCAGCAGAGATTCTCTGTCCCTTTGGGCATTAAGGCTTTGCCTTATTGCCCCTTGGCTCCCTGTGATAATTCCATGGTGTTTTGTACAAAGAAATAGACTTTTCTAATGTAAGGAAACTGAATTGGAAAGAGGTTCCAGAGCAGGTCTTTTCATCATCCACCTTGCTCCTGTCTGACAAACCCTCAAGCACAGAAGTGTACCCTCAAGTGTAGACGACCAGCCCTTCCTACACCACACAAGTGGTCCAGAAAGCTTAAAATTCAGGTCAACAAAGGAGCTGGAGACTCAAGAGTCAGAAGATCATTTTCTCTCCCTTGTTTCCACATGTACCCCAAAAGTACCCTGGGCAACACTTCAGCAAAAAAGCCTTTTGTACTTAGTAGGTGCTCAGTAAATACTAAAACAAGGTCAAAGCATAGCTGCCTTGAACATAGTAGGTACTCCATAAATAACTGTTAAATTGAGAAAGTCATGGCACATCATCTTTGTACACAATAGGTGTTCAATACATATCTACTCAATATAAAATTTTGTAGTAGATCTGCTTTGCATACAGTAGGTGCTCAATAAATATCTTCTACATTAAGGTGATTGTAAGATAGGTGCCTTGCATACAATAAGCTCCCAAGAAATGGCTATTGAATGGAATAGTCGCGGACATTTTCTCTTTAGAGAACCCAGGCAGAGGTGACATTAATCAGCCCCCAGGCACAGATCCATGAATGGAAATGCACAACTCCAGGTGGCGCTTTGGAGTGTGCTGGGGAGGTGCGCGACAGTACGTGGCGAGCACCGCGCTCATTCAGGACGCTGCCGACCCACTGCTGGCTCCTGGGTATTGATTAGCAATTGGAAACCATTCTCCATCAGGGGAGGAAAACAGCCACCGCCTCTAGTTGTCACTTTGGGGACTCACTTGGAACTCCCGCCACAGCTCCCTCCCAGGGCATCCGCTCACCTGGGCTTCTCCTCCAATTCTGGAGAGTAGGTGGCAGAACAAAAGCAAAAGCCGATCGGTTTCCGATTGCTTTCCTGAGCAACAACAACCCGGAGGCGGCTGGGAGCCGGCCAGGGACCCCGCTGTGCTGTCTTTCACAGTCTGCCCTCCCCACCTGGCTAGGGCTCCCGATTGCAGAGCTGGGGAAAGCAGGGAGACCCCCACTCCCCGCTCCCCTGGAGCCCCAGACCAGCAGAGTGGGCGCTTCACTGGGTGGGGCGGCGTGAGGGTGCTGTATTAACCCTTGAAGGAGGGAAGGAGGATGGAGGGAAGGATAATAGGGGACCCCACAACCCAGATCTGAATCAAACTCGCAGTGTGAACCACCCCTGGGTGACCCCAAGAGCGGCAGGACTGTCCCGGGGTGGGGTCCCTTGGCGGGGCCCTGCCCATCCGTCCCCCTCCCCTAAACATGGTCGTGGGGGAGGAGGACACCCATGGTGGTGGGCAGGGCCGTGGGAGACCCCGCCACTCCGACACGCACTGTGTTGGCAGTGGCTTGGCCTTGGGGGTTTACTGTTAAGGTGAGGCAAGGCGGCACAGCGAATGAGGAAGTCTCATCTCTTCCTTCCTCTCCGCTTCTTCAGAGTCCGCAGGCCTCCTAGTGGCGGCAGGAGAGGAAGCTGGCTGGAGAACCGCTGACTCAGGCGGGGCCCCAGAGTGCCTTCGTCTGCAGCCACGGCCCAGCCAGCGAGCTCCTCAATATATTTCTCCAATGTATTTGATTGATGTCTCGTGTCTCCCTAAAATGTCCAGGCTGCACCTGACCACCTTGGACATATGTTCTCAGGACCTCCTGAGGGCCATGTCATGGGCCATGGTCCCTCATATTTGGCTCCAAATAAATCTCTTCAAATATTTTATAGTGTGACTCTTTTCATCAATACAAAGAAGAAAAATGTTGAACATTAGACACAAGAAAAAAAAGAATGAAGGTAAAATAAAACAGATTTAAATAGGAGAAAGACATTGATCCACTAATATAGTTGGAGATTTCACTACCTCTCTCTATTGGTATAAGGAGAGCCAGCAGGCAGAAAAGCAGGAAGTACATAATGAATTGAACAGCACCACTGAACAACTGGACTTAATTCAAAAACCGAAAATTCAGTCAGCAACTGCAGAATAGACATTTTTCTCAGGTTCACATGGAACATTCACCAAGATGGCCCATATTCTGGAATTTAAATACATTTTAACAAATTTGAAAGAACAGAACTAATACAAAATATGCTCTCAGACTAACATGGCACCAATTCAGAAATCATTAATGGAAAGATAGCTTGAAAACCCACAAATACTTGGAGGTTAAACAACACGCCTCTATCAAATGTAAGGATCCAAGTTGTTTCAAGATATGTTAAAATTATTTCTAATTAAGTAAAAATATAACATCAAAATTTGTGGAATGCAGCAAAAGACTAGAAGAAATTTATACTACTGAGTACATGTAATACAAAAAATATATATATATTCTGTGTCTAAACCTTAGAAAACTAAAAGCTGAAGAGGAAACTGAACCCCAAGAAAGCACAGGACAATAAATAACAAGAGGAGCAATAAATGAAATTATGGTAAACCGATAGAGAAAAATCAACAAAAGCAAAAGCTGGTCTTGTCAAATGAACAATAAAATTGACAAATGTCTACTCAAGGTAACTGAGAAAAAAAGAGAAGACAAAAATTATTAATATGACAAATAAAAGGGGGGAAATGAAAATTAAAAAGCATTTGACCAAATCCAACATCCATTTATGACAGCAAACTAAAAATAGAAGAAACTTCTCTCTTTGAGAAACACCACCTACAAGAAACCTGCAGTTACCATGATGTTGGAAATAAATGCTCGGTGCTGCAAAGTGAAACTAGCACCCAGGCAAAAGTTTTCTCAGCTAGGCAAATTTACTTTTGCAGCAGAAGCGTGCTGCTCGTGTCAATCACAATCACAAGAGCACACTGAACAAAGGAGGAAAATGGTTTTTATTCCTAATGTAGCCCCCACCTCTGTGTCATTCCCCCATGGGCTGGGCTCAGACTGGACATTCTAAGTTGACTCGATTGGCTATTTGTGAATACTTTCCCAAATAAGGAAGGGAAGGTGGATGTGAGTTACAGTGGTGGGACGTGAGGTTTTGAAGGTAGGAATGGGTGCAGAGCGGGTAACCAAGGGAACGGATGTGAGTTATTGATTAGAGTTGATGGGAAAATTGTTTACAGTAACTGGAGCAAGGAGGCATAGAGAACAAGAAAGTTGAGTTTGAGAACAAAGAACAAGGAAGTTAACAGGCTAAACCTTTGAAGAGGAATTTATCATATCCTAGAATCACATTGTTGGTGGGAATCACATTGTTTCCTGGGAACACGACAAAGAAGGTGAGGAAGTCGCCTCTCACCAAACAAGGTGAGGAAGTTAACATTGCACTAGAAGTCCTAGCTAATGCAATAAGACAAGGAAAGGAAACAAATGCTATACAGATTGGGAATGTCTTTGTTGCACATACCATTGTCTATGGAGAAAATCTAAAAACAGGCCAGGCGTGGTGGTTCACGCATGTAATCCCAGCACTTTGGGAGGCCGAGGTGGGCAAATCACGAGGCCAGGGGTTTGAGACCAGCCTGGCCAACATGGTGAAACCCCATCTCTACTAAAAATACAAAAAATTACTTGGGCGTGGTGGTGGACACCTGTAATCCCAGCTACTTGGGAGTCTGAGGCAGGAGAATCGCTTGAACCTGGGAGGCAGAGGTTGCAGTGAGCTGAGATTGCGCCACCGCATTCCAGCCTGGGCAACAGTGCGAGACTCCATCTCAAAAAAAATTTTTTTAGAAAAAAGAAAATCTAAAAGCATCCACAACAACAAAGAAAACTCCCAGAACTACTAAGAGTATAACAAAGTTGAAGTAAAAGGTTAATATAAAAAAGTCAACTGCTTTCCTATACAGTCACACAAATTGTAAACTGGTCTTTGGTAAAAAACAAAAACAGAAACAAAAACAAAACCACAGGGAATCCAATGATTAAAAGATGTCAACAAACGGTGTGATAACTATATGAAAATAGTATATAACCACATGAAAAACAATTAATCTAGACACACATCTAATACTTTTCACAAAAATCGACACGAAACAGGTCATATGTATAATCATAAGATGCAAAACTCTATAACTTTTAGAGGATAACATAGGAAAACGTCTAGATGACCCTGGATTTTATGATAAATTTTAAAATAATTATAAGTTTGACTTCATTAAAATAAAAAAACTCTTCTTCTGGAAAAAATGGTGATAAGTGAATGAAAAGACAAGCTGCAAACTGGAAGAAATTCTTTGCAAAACACTTATCTGACAAATAACTGGCATCCAAAAACTAAAAAAAATTAAAACTTAACAATAATAATATAAACAACAAAACTAGAAATGGTCAAAAGATAGGCACATACACATCACCAAAGATTTAGAGATGGAAAATAAAAAGATGCTCAACACTGGCATTAGGTAATCAAAATACAACTGAAAGAGATGTCAGCACACGCTTATTGGATTGCTACATTTCACAACACAGAAAACACTGAATGATAATGAAGATGGTGAACAACAAATTCTCATGGTGATGGAAATGGAAAATTGTACACCTACTTTGGAAGATAGTGTCTTATAAAACAAAACAGGCACTTGCAGATGTGTGGTTCTGATGTCGACACGGATGGTGGGTGGCACATATGTCAAGAGAGTAGGAAAAGGCTCATGCTCACATGATTGAGGGCTCAGGGAGAGCAAAGCAGGCCTCTCCAGCAGGTGTGAAATGACCGGAGGCAGCAAGGGGAAAAGCTCAACCTGGGTGTTCATTGTGGTTATCCGGTGAGGTCAGAGCAATGGGGCAGGGTCTTGTGTGTTTTGAATCTCCCGCTTGCTCTAGAAGGAGCCCACCATCATGCTTTCTCATCTGCTGGTCCAGGTGTGGGGTGTCTAGGAAAAGAGCTGTCATCAGCCAGACATAAAAAAATGTGCAGTGTGACTACTCATTATAAGACCAAATATGGCTAAGAAAAATAGGTGTTCACAATTGCTTGTTCTTATATAAAGGAGCACAGTAAGGATACTCAAGTAACCTACACTGGTTATTTTGGGGTGGCTGAATTGAGAGCACTGGAGTGGACAACGATATGCCGGCAGTTGAGTCTTCTTAAGCTAGAACTGCCTAGCTTATAAAAAATTTAAAAACTATTACAAGTGTTAGTTTTATTAAATAGAAAGAAATTTCTTTCACAGGGAGTGCTCTGAAACAAATGAAAAAGAAAGTTAAAAAACTATATAAACCACATGTTACTTTCAATAGTCTTTACCTTTTTAAAAAATTTTAACTTTTCTTACAGTCCATTCTAGGACTTACCTTTTAAACACTAACAGTTATGGAACTGCAAATCACAAAATATGAAAATTTCAAACTTCTTTCTAACTAAGATCACAAGGGGCATCACAGTTTGGTGATGACTATTTAGGTACAACACCAAATGCACAATCCATTAAAGAAAAAATTGTTAAACTGGTCTTCATTAAAATTAAATCTTTCTGCTCCACAAAAGATATTGTGAAAAGAAGAAAAAGAGAAGCCACAGACTGAAAGAAAATATTTGCAAAAGACATCTAATAGATGACTATTGTCCAAAACATATAAATATCTCTTAAAACTCAACAAAAAGGAAACAGCATGACTCAAAAAAATGGGCCAAATACCTTAAGACACCTCACTAAAGAAGATATACAGATAAAAATAAGCATATCAAAAGATGTTTCATACCATATTTTATCAGAGAAATGCAAATTAAAGCAACAACAGATATCAATTCTTACCTATTATTGAACAGGTATAGGTATAAACTCAATTTAAACCTATTATTTGGCTATGAAGGCTCAGTGTGGACAAGTCTGAGAGTAAAAGCTTCAGGGGAACTTGATAATCTGGGCCCCTGCCACACTTCTGTGTGTTTTATCTTCTGGAGCTCCACCAGGCTTTCAGAGAGAATTTCAGAGAAAATCACCTGTATGCTTTTGGAGGGGGTGGGAAAAGAAACAATTGTGAAATACAACAGAGCATTGGGTTCTTCACAGCATATTCTGCTCCCAAGAGAAACTATGTTACCAGAGCCTAACTGGCTGGGGTTTTATCAGAGTCAACTGGTCTAGATAAAGGAAAAAATCTAGCATCCTAGGTGACACAATGAAAATACTTAACTCCAGCCCCCTCAACCCATCCTATTTCACCTAACACCTAACAAAAGGGCATGAATAATGGAAAGCACTCTTGAACTTCACACTGCAGAGGCACAGGTTCACCAAAATAATGAAATCTAATCATAGGACTATAGAACAATCCCTGCCCCCGACACCTTATAACCACATTACCAAAGCCCTATTTACAGCAGTTTGTTATACACACTGCATCATGAAAAAACTGCAAGGCATACTAAAAGGCAAAAATCAATCAATCAAATAGTCAATCAATCAATAAATCGGTTTGAAGAGTCAGAACATGCATAACAACCAGGGTGGGAATTTAATACAACTGCAATTAATGTGCTATAAATTTTAATGGACAAAACTGACAGCATGCAGCATGCAGAGACACAGGGTGGAATTTTCAGGGTTTTCCAGGTATACAGTCATATCATCAGCAAAGAGAGATAGTTTGACTTCTCTTTTCCTGTTTGGATGCCTTTTCTTTCTCTTGCCTGATTGCTCTGGCTAGGACTTCCTGTATTATGTTGAATGAGTAATGAGAGTGAGCATTCTTTTCTTGTTCTGGCTTTCAAGGGAAATGTTTTCAGCCTTTGCCCGTTCATTATGATGTTTGCTCTGAGAAATTGAAACAAATTTCATTTGCTCTGAGTTTGACACAGATGGCTCTCCTTATTTCGAGGTGTGTTTTTTTTTTAATCCCTAGTCTGTTGAGGGTTTTTATCACAAAGGAAAGTTGGATTTTACCGAAGGCTTTTCTCATGTCTATTGATATGATCATGTGGGTTTTTCTTTTAAATCTGTTTATGTGGTGCATCACATTCATGATTCCACATATATTGATTCGTGTATGTGGAATGAGCCTTGTATCCCAGGAATAAAGCCTACTTGATTGTGGTGAATTAGCTTTTTGATGAGCTACTGGATTCAGCTTGCTAGTATTTTCTTGAAGATTTCTGCATCTATATTCATCAGGGATATTGGCTGGAGGCTTTCTTTCCTCACTGTGTCTCTGTCAGATTTTGATATCAGGCTGATGCTGGCTTCATAGAATATGTTAGGGAGGAGCTTCCCTGGAACTATTTTGGCAATGGTTTCACTAGGATTGGTACCAGTGTTTTTTTGTATGTATGGTTTTATTTGGCTGTAAGCCCATCTAGTCCAGGGCTTGTTTTGACTGCTAGTCTTATTACTGACTCAATTTCAAAACTTGTTATTGCACTTTTCAGGCTTTAGTTGATAAACATCTGTAGTAGTTTCAAGATATAAAAATCAATGTATAAAAATGAGCAGAATATCTATATACCAATAATATTAAAGCTGAAAGTAAAATAAAGAATACTATCCCATTTATAACAGCTACACAAAATTGAAATATATAGGTACATAGAAAACTGAAGGGTCCTGGGCCTCTTTCACGTTCTCGATGTCCCCTTCTCTTTCTCATGTACTATGTGCACCTGGTGGGGGTGGAGGGGTGAAGAGGGGACCTATGAAGGGCCTGGACTACCCTGCTTGCCCAAGGCAGGTGCATGCCGAGAGCCCAAAGTCCCAGTCGGGAAGGGGCCCTCACCTCCATGACAAAGTGTTCCCCATGGAGGCTGTGCTCCGAGCCCTTATCTAGCAAGTTGGACCAGTGCAGGTGCAACTGTGTAGCGTGGTACCGGGCAGGCAGTCCTCCTCCAGAAATGCTTGTTCTCCAGCAACATCATCACTGGGGGCACAGAAGGGGCAGAGTTCTCGAACCACTCTCCCTCAGCCTCCTCCAGCCCCTCATCCCAGCTTCACCCAGACGAGACATTGTCTCCTGCCTCCCACCCTTCATGGGCTCTGGTCCTGGCCTGCAGGGGTGGGGCAGGGCGGGACAGTCCTGGACCTTTCCCTGGTCTCCTCCTTGGCCTCCCTGCCTGCCTCCCCCTCTCCTGCATCCTCCACTGCCCCAAACTGCAGCTCTGCCCTGGTGTCTCCTCTGCGTCCACCTCCTCTGTGGTGCCCTGGTGTCCTCGGGGTAATGTCCAAACTCCTCTGGCCTGGGCGATCTGCCCCTGGGCCTTGCTTGGGCTCCGCCTGGCTTCACTCTCTGTCTTTCATCCACACAGAGCTCCTGGCAGTTCTCTGGACGCGCCGAGCTGTTCCATGCCTCCGCGCCTTTGCACATGTCCTTCTTCCTGCAACGTTTCCTTCCCCCTATCCCAGACTGGTCCGATGAAAGTACCGAAAACACACTAGTGTTCCCTCCTCCTGGAAGCTGTCCTCCCCCATGGGATTTTCAGCCCCCTCGCAGCACAGATGGGCCTGGGCCTGGCACACCCTCCTGGGAGAAGCCCCATCCTCTCAGTCCTCGGGGAGCTCGGGTGCCCAGGCATGCCTGGGGCCTCCTTCCAGCCCACCTGAGTGCCTGTTATTTTGGATGGTCCATGTTTGCTTCTTATCGTAGCCAGAGAAGAAGCGTCCCAGTTTTTTTATCCACCTTTGCCTTGGTGGTGACGATGTTGATGGGGGACTGGCGGTCCTTCTGGCAGTTTCCACCCCACTTGACTGGCACTGAGCAGGGACACAGGGTGGGCTGAGAGTCAGGGGCGCCTGGCACCAAGGGGTAGCCCCCACCGCCCCACTGAAGTCAGGCTCACCCACTCAGTTCCCACACGGCAATGCTTTGGGGTGGCCTGAAGGCTGTGTTGGAGGGCTGCTCAGCTCAGAACTCCGCCCTCACCCTCCCTGGGCCCTCCCCCTCCTCCACAGACACACACATGCAAGGCTGGGGAGTCTAGCCCCAGTGTGGGACAGGGTGGGAACAGGGTTGCCACCTGTTGACTGTGAGCTCCGGGGTGGGGACAACTTCATGAGGTGGGGCACACGGCCTCTCCAAGTCCTGGGTTTCCCAGATGTAAAGTGGGAACTGCAGAGATAATCCGCTTCCCTGGGATGTCAGAGAGTTTAAAGGAGGCGGATGGAGAGGGCTTTGGAAGCAGTGGAGTGGGACCCCCTGGGGGGCTGCTGATGAAGGATGCTGAGCATCATCTGAGGAATGGGAGGGAGAGGAGTAACCCTGGAGGAGCTGGTTCCCCGAACCCTGGTGACCCCAACACCAGGTGGGCCAGGGTCAGGAGCGGGCAGCACTGCTCAGTCACCAAAACACAGCAGACTGCAGGGTTTGCATTCAAATTTGTCAGCATTCGAATAAAAGCATAAAGGACCATCGCTCAGGCCCCCTACAAGGGGTGTCACTGGGATAGAAACAACTCCCCGTTCTGTTATGGGAAACAGCAAGGCACCTTTCTTCCTTTAATGCTGCTGCCGATTCATTCCACAGGGAACACGCCCTCTCGGTGACAGCAGGTGCCAGTGAAGACTCAGGTCGCTCTACACTCCCTGGTCCCTGAGCACCAGGACAGGAGAGTGTGAGTGTGTGTTTGTGTGTGTGTGAGAATGTGTGCATGTGTGTGAGTGTGAGAGTGTTTGAGTGTGTGCTTGTGTGTGTTGTGTGAGTGTGGGTGTTTGTATATCTGTGTGTGTGTGTATATGTGTGTGTGTGTGTATGCTGGGAACTGATATCTGCCTGGGAGGCCACCATCACCCCTCGCCTTCCCACCCTTCCGGGGTCTCCATTTCGGCCTGTGTGGTGCCCACCATGCAGAAAGAGCAGTCCCCTGGACTGGCTGTACTCACCCAAGCAGGTGTAGTTGGAGGACTCGGCTTGAACCTTGTAGCACCAGTGTGACTCTGGAGCAGAGAGGAAGGGTGTGAAGTGTGCGTGCATGTATCTTGTTGCTCACACACACAGGAGGATCAGAGCCTGGGCTTACCCCTGGGGTTGGAACCCCTCTTGGGCTGGGATGGAGTGTTCCTGGCAGTAGGATTGAGGGCCCAGGGAAAGAGACTCAATCGAAAACTAAGCAGGGGCTGATCAACAGGTCAGCTGGCGTAGGGCTTTGTTCCCCAGGCAGGGCCAGGCCAAGCAGCCACCGGCCCTCCAGGGAACCCCTCTTAGGCCCCTCATCCCTAACGTGGGGCTGGCCTGGATACTCCATTCCTTGGTCACCAGCTGCCTCCTCCCCGCTTACCTCCCACACCCCAAACCTGGAAGGGAGACTCTGGTGAGAGGGGAAGAGGAGGACTCGGCCCAGCCTCCGATCCTGGGACAATAGAGTCAGGTTCAGCCGGACAGCCTTCCCAGATCCGAGATGAGGGAGGAGATTAGGCGGCCCCTCCCCAGAATGCCTTGCCCTGTGTTACTAAGATCCCTTCTTGGCTAGTGTCTCACAGCACCCACTGCGGGGAAAGCAGCCAGGCTTTCTCCCCTGCCCCTCAACCGCACAGTCCTGGTCTTTGGGGCCAGGCTGAGAGCTCTGCCTCAGGGCAGTAGAACCCAGCATCTCTGAAAAAAAGGCTGCACCTCAAATGTCCCACATGGATGCAAGATGTTAATAAGAGGGGAAAGTGCATGCAGGGCAGAAATTGCATTTTATGAAGTATTTTAAGTAATCTGATTTAAAGCATATGGATGTGCATAGATTATATGCAAATACCGCATCATTGTATATAAGGGACCTGAGCATCCATGGATTTTGGTGTCCACATGGGGTCCTGGAACCAATTCCCAGAGATACTAAGGGATGACAGTATCCACTCTCTTCTCAGATGAGGAAATGGTGACTGAGCATTTATTATTCTCTAAGTCTGTACTTGTGCCTATGTGGGTGACTATGTAGGTGTCCCCGTTTTCACAGCAGTATCTGAAGCTGTAAGATTCATAAAGAAGTAGCAGCTTGCCTGTAAAGAAAGCCTACAGAAGTGGGGAAATCAGTAGAATATGAAAGTTTAGGGAAGAAAGATTCCAGGAGGTGGGAACAACCTACAGTGTAGAATGCTGCAAAAATGTCAAGCAGGATGAGGTTTAAAAAGTGTCCATTCATTCATTTATTCCATAAGTATTTATTGGCCACTTAATATATGCCAAAAACTGTATTAGGCATTAGGTACAGTAATAAACAAAGCCAGGCCCGGCGCGGCAGCTCATGCCTGTAATCCTAGCACTTTGGGAGACTGAGGTGGGCAGATCACCTGACATTAGGAGTTGAGACCAGTCTGACCAACATAGCAAAAGCCCGTCTCTACCAAAAATACAAAACTTAGCCAGGAGTGGTGGCACATGCCCGTAATCCCAACTACTTGGGAAGCTGAGACAGGAGAATCGCTTGAACCCAGGAGGCAGAGGTTGCAGTCAGCCAAAATCACACCACTGCCCTCCAGCTTGGGTGACAAAGTGAGACTCCATCTCAAAAATATAAAAATAAAAGTAAAGCCGGGCTTGGTGGCTCATGTCTGTAATCCCAGCACTTTGGGAGGCCGAGGCGGGTGGATCACTTGAGGCCGGGTGTTTGAGACCAGCCTGGCCAATGTGGAGAAACCTCATCTCTAATAAAAATACAAAAATTAGCTGGGCATGGTGGCACACACCTGTAACCCCAGCTATTTGGGAGGCTGAAGCAGGAGAATCACTTGAACCAAGGAGGCGGAGGTTGCAGTGAGCCGAGATCATGCCACTGCACTCCAGCCGAGGCGACAGGGTGAGACACCGTCATGCAATGCAGTGCAGTGCAGTGCAGTGCAGTGCAATACAATACAGCACAACAAAACAAAATAAAATAAACAAAATCAAAATTGTCCCTGCTGACATTCAGTATAGTGAAAGAGACATACATTTAATCACTCATTTAAGAAATAAGCTGGATGTGGTGGCTCACACCTGTAATCCTAACATTTTGGGAGGCCAAGATGAGGGGATAGCTTGAGGCCAGGAGTTCAAGAGCAGCCTGGGCAACAAAGCAAGACCTCATCTCTATAAAAAATAAATTAGTGGGTGGCACGGTGGCTTACACCCGTAATCTCAGCACTTTGGGAGACCGAGGCCGGTGGATCACTTGAGGTCAGGAGTTCGACACCAGCCTAGCCAACGTGGTGAAATCCCATCTCTACTAAAAATACAAAAATTAACCAGATACGGTGGCACACCCCTGTAATCTCAGCTACTCAGGGGGCTGAGGCATGAGAACTGCTTGAACCTGGAAGGCAGAGGCTGCAGTAAGCTGAGACAGGCCCACTGCACTCCAGCCTGGGTGACAGGGCAAGACTGTCTAAAAAACAAAAAATAGGCCAGGCGCGGTGGCTCATGCCTGTAATCCCAGCACTTTGGGAGGCCGAGGTGGGCAGATCACAAGGTCAGGAGATCGAGACCATCCTGGCTAACACAATGAAACCCCGTCTCTACTAAAAATACAAAAAATTAGCTGGGCGTGGTGGTGGGCGCCTGTGGTCCCAGCTCCTCAGGAGGCTGAGGCAGGAGAATGGCATGAACCCGGGAGGTGGAGACTGCAGTGAGCTGAGATCACGCCACTGCACTCCAGCCTGGGCAACAAAGCGAGACCCCCTCTCAAAAAAAAAAAAAAAAGGAAGTAAACTTGGTATGTGCCTTCAGAGGTGTTGTACGTTTTCAGCATTATAAACGAATAGAGATGAGTGGCAATAGTTACTTTGGTCCTTAGATTTTTGGTATCTTAACTAGTTTTGGATCTCTTCCACTAAAGGAACTGCCTGTTGACCGTTGTTAGGAATGTAAGTACTGAAGACAAACTGCCTGGGTTTGAATTTTGTTCTGTCCCTTGCACCCTGCCTGGGTTCAAATCCTAGCTCTGCTTATTAAGTTCTTTAAAGGGGATCATCTTTGAGCAAATGTCTTAGCTCCTGTTTTCCCAAGTAAATGGACACAATAGTTGCTACCTTGTGAAAGATTCATGTAATTGACCAGCATTTACCAAGTAGCATCAGTGTTCAGTTTCCGTCATTGGTGATTCTGCAGTTGGACTGTGAGGGAGTGCTGGGGTGCGGGTGGTGTGTGTGTGTAGCATTTAATTGCATGCGGAAAGGAAAAGATACTTTTTATAACCGAGAGGCAGCTTTTCTCTGCTTTTGTGTCAAAGGGGAAGAAGGGAGTTTGGAGAGGGAAACCAACTATAATACTAAGTTCTCTTCCTCAAAATCAGAGGTACATAGAATGTGTAATAATTTACAGAATTTCTACACTTCAACAATCTGAATTTTTTTAAATGTATTTTTATTTTTTCAGGTTGAGACTGAGCTAAAGTTAATCTGTAGCGACGTGCTGGATGTACTGGACAAACACCTCACTCCAGCAGCTAACACTGGCAAGTCGAAGGTTTTCTATTATGAAATGTAGGTTCTATACTAAAAATTAACAAATATACTTCAATAATTTTAAACATGCTCAGGAATAATTGGCTTTGTTTTTTCTTAGATATTTCCTATTTTCCTTATTAAATATAACCAAAAATCCTACAGAAATTAACTGAGGAGCCTCTAAATAGCAACAAAATTATCACTTGAAAGACTAGAATTAAACAAGCAAGTGGTTCCAAGAAATGGCACAAGTATATTAATCATAAAATTAAATTTCTACATAAACATTCAGCCAGCACTGTGAAATGTGTGGCTGTTTAGGGGAGTGGAATGAGATAGGTCCCATGAAGGCAAAAGAATATAAATAAGTAAAGCAAAAGCTAATGCATTTTTATAATAGCCTGACCATCTTTTTATTCCAACATTGACTATCCTTCTAATATTAAACAATTATTTTTAAATAAAAGTTGGAAACCTACATAGAAGGAAGTCATGATTCTAAAAAGGCCAACTTTTAATCTTACATTTTCCTTTCTAGTATAGAACCTACATTTCATAATAAAAAACCTTGGACTTGCCAGTGTTAGCTGCTGGAATGAGGTGTTTGTCCAGTGCATCCAGCACGTCGCCACAGATTAACTTTAGCTCAGTCTCAACCTGAAAAAATAAAAATACATTTAAAAAATCAGATTGTTTCAGTCTAGAAATTCTGTAAATTATTACACATTCTATGTACCTCTGATTTTGAGGAAGAGAGCTTAGTATTATAGAGAATTGGTTTCCCTCTCCAAACTCCCTTCTTCCCTTTTGACACAAAAGCAGAGAAAAGCTGCCTCTCGGTTATAAAAAGTATCTTTTCCCTTCTGCGTGCAATTAAGTGCTACACACACACACCACCCCCACCCCAACATCCCCTCACAGTGCAGCTGCAGAATCACCAATGACTGAAACTGAACACTGATGCTACTTGGTAAATGCTGGTCAATTACATGAATCTTTCACAAGGTAGCAACTATTGTGTCCATTTACTTGGGAAAACAGGAGCTAAGACATTTACTCAAAGATGAACCCCTTTAAAGAACTTAATAAGCAGAGCTAGGATTTGAACCCAGGCAGGGTGCAAGGGACAGAACAAAATTCAAACCCAGGCAGTTTGTCTTCAGTACTTACATTCCTAACAACGGTCAACAGGCAGTTCCTTTAGTGGAAGAGATCCAAAACTAGTGAAGATACCAAAAATCTATGGACCAAAGTAACTATTGCCACTCATCTCTATTCGTTTATAATGCTGAAAACGTACAACACCTCTGAAGGCACATACCAAGTTTACTTCCTTTTTTTTTTTTTTTTTGAGAGGGGGTCTCGCTTTGTTGCCCAGGCTGGAGTGCAGTGGCGTGATCTTAGCTCACTGCAGTCTCCACCTCCCGGGTTCACGCCATTCTCCTGCCTCAGCCTCCTGAGGAGCTGGGACCACAGGCGCCCACCACCACGCCCAGCTAATTTTTTGTATTTTTAGTAGAGACGGGGTTTCATTGTGTTAGCCAGGATGGTCTCGATCTCCTGACCTTGTGATCTGCCCACCTCGGCCTCCCAAAGTGCTGGGATTACAGGCATGAGCCACCGCGCCCGGCCTATTTTTTGTTTTTTAGACAATCTTGCCCTGTCACCCAGGCTGGAGTGCAGTGGGCCTGTCTCAGCTTACTGCAGCTTCTGCCTTCCAGGTTCAAGCAGTTCTCATGCCTCAGCCCCCTGAGTAGCTGAGATTACAGGGGCATGCCACCGTATCTGGTTAATTTTTGTATTTTTAGTAGAGATGGGATTTCACCACGTTGGCTAGGCTGGTGTCAAACTCCTGACCTCAAGTGATCCACCAGCCTCAGTCTCCCAAAGTGCTGAGATTACAGGCGTGAGCCACCGTGCCGCCCACTAATTTATTTTTTATAGAGATGAGGTCTTGCTTTGTTGCCCAGGCTGCTCATGAACTCCTGGCCTCAAGCTATCCCCTCATCTTGGCCTCCCAAAATGTTAGGATTACAGGTGTGAGCCACCACATCCAGCTTATTTCTTAAATGAGTGATTAAATGTATGTCTCTTTCACTATACTGAATGTTAGCAGGGACAATTTTGATGCATTGCATTGCATTGCATTGCATTGCACTGCACTGCATTGCATTATGACCGTGTCTCACCCTGTCACCTTGGCTGGAGTGTAGTGGCATGATCTCGGCTCACTGCAACCTCCACCGTGTCTCACTCTGTCACCTTGGCTGGAGTGCAGTGGCATGATCTCGGCTCACTGCAACCTCCGCCTCCTTGGTTCAAGTGATTCTCCTGCTTCAGCCTCCCAAATAGCTGGGGTTACAGGTGTGTGCCACCACGCCCAGCTAATTTTTGTATTTTTATTAGAGATGAGGTTTCTCCACATTGGCCAGGCTGGTCTCAAACACCTGGCCTCAAGTGATCCACCCGCCTCGGCCTCCCAAAGTGCTGGGATTACAGACATGAGCCACCAAGCCCGGCTTTACTTTTATTTTTATATTTTTGAGATGGAGTCTCACTTTGTCACCCAAGCTGGAGGGCAGTGGTATGATTTTGGCTGACTGCAACCTCTGCCTCCTGGGTTCAAGCGATTCTCCTGTCTCAGCTTCCCAAGTAGTTGGGATTACGGGCATGTGCCACCACTCCTGGCTAAGTTTTGTATTTTTGGTAGAGACAGGCTTTTGCTATGTTGGTCAGGCTGGTCTCAACTCCTAATGTCAGGTGATCTGCCCACCTCAGTCTCCCAAAGTGCTAGGATTACAGGCATGAGCTGCCGCGCCGGGCCTGGCTTTGTTTATTACTGTACCTAATGCCTAATACAGTTTTTGGCATATATTAAGTGGCCAATAAATACTTATGGAATAAATGAATGAATGGACACTTTTTAAACCTCATCCTGCTTGACATTTTTGCAGCATTCTACACTATAGGTTGTTCCCACCTCCTGGAATCTTTCTTCCCTAAACTTTCATATTCTACTGATTTCCCCACTTCTGTAGGCTTTCTTTACAGGCAAGCTGCTACTTCTTTATGAATCTTACAGCTTCAGATACTGCTGTGAAAACGGGGACACCTACATAGTCACCCACATAGGCACAAGTACAGACTTAGAGAATAATAAATGCTCAGTCACCATTTCCTCATCTGAGAAGAGAGTGGATACTGTCATCCCTTAGTATCTCTGGGAATTGGTTCCAGGACCCCATGTGGACACCAAAATCCATGGATGCTCAGGTCCCTTATATACAATGATGCGGTATTTGCATATAATCTATGCACATCATCCATATGCTTTAAATCAGATTACTTAAAATACTTCATAAAATGCAATTGCTATATAAATAGTAATTATATATTATTACTTAGGGAATAATAAGGAAAAAAGTCTATACATGTTTAGTTCAGACACACTTATCCTTTTTTCCCCCCAATTTTTTTTTTTGAGGTGGATTTTCACTCTGTCACACAGAGTGTGACCTCTGTCTCCTGGGTTCAAGGGATTCTCCTGCCTCAGCCTCCTGAGTAGCTGTGATTACAGGTGTGTGCCACCATGCCTGGCTAATTTTTGTATTTTTAGTAGAGACGGGATTTCACCATATTGGCCAGGCTGGTCTCGAATTCCTGACCTCAAGTGATCCGCCCACCTTGGCCTCCCAAAGTGAGCCACCATGCCCAGCCTGCCCCTAAATATTTTCAATCCACGGATACAGAAACCACAGGTGTGGAACCCATGGATACAAAGGGCTATTTGTGGCCAGGTGCAGTGGCTCACACCTGTAATCCCAACACTTTGGGAGGCCACGGTGGGAAGATCGGTTGAGCTTAGAAGTTTGACAGTAGTCTGGGCAACATGGTAAAAGCCCGTTTCTACTAAAAATACAAAAATTAGCTGGGCATGGTGGCACGCACCTGTGGTGCCAGCTAATCAGGAGGCTGAGGCATGAGAATCACATGAATCCAGGAGGCGGAGGTTGCAGTGAGCCGAGATTGCATCACTGCACTCCAGCCTGCGCAACAGAGTGAAACCCTGTCTCAAACAAAACAAAACACCAACAGGCTGAGCTCGGGGGCTCACACCTGCAATCCCAACACTTTGGGAGGCCAAGGCAGGTGAACCACTTGAGCCTAGGAGTTTGAGACCAGCCTGGCCAACATGTTGAAACCCCATCTCTACAAAAAAAAAAAAAATACCAAAATTAGCCAGGTATGGTGGCAGGTGCCTGTAATCCCAGTTACTCAGGAGGCGGAGGCAGGAGAATCGCTTGAACCAGGGAGGCGGAGGTTGCAGTGAGCCAAGGTCGTGCCACTGCACTCCAGCCTGGGCAACAGAGCAAGACTCTGTCTCAAAAAAAAAAACAAAAAAAAACCAAACCACCAATGGGCTATTTGTTAACTGTATGGTGGCTCTCTTTTTTGTTCTCCTGTTGCCTGTTATTATTGAATCTAAAGTCTTCTAGGTCCTCTTTTTACTTGCTTCTTAGCTAATCATTATATTCCTACACAAATTCTTGTTAAGATAAAATTTTCATAAGTTAAAAACTTGTCTCTTATGCAAATATAAACAGAAAATAAGTCAGGCCAGGTGCAATGACTCACATCTGTAATCCCAGCACTTTGGGAGCTCAAGGTCAGAGGATCTGTTGAGTCCAGGAGTTTGAGACCACCCTGGCCAACATGGTTAAACTCCTGTCTCTACAAAAAATACAAAAATTAGCCGGGCGTGGTGGTGCATGCCTGTAATCCCAGCTACTTGGGAAGCTGAAGCAGGAGGATCACTTGAACTGGGGAGGTGGAGGTTGCAGTGAGCTAAGATCCCACCACTACACTTCAGCCTGGGTGACACAGCGACCCAGACTCCCTCTCAGAAAAAAAAAAAAGGAAAATCAAATAATGATGTGCACACCTACATAATCAGATAATTCCCAGAGGGTCTAAACAGCATACTGCCTTCCATGGAAAAGACTCAGTCATCTCTTCTGCTCATTTCCAAATTTTTGGATATTATTTTCTTAATATTATTTTTAACTTTTATTATTATTATTGTTTTGAGACAGGGTCTCACTCTGTTGCCCAGGCTGGAGTGCAGTGGCATGATCATGGCTCACTGCAGATCAACCCCCAGGGCTCAAGTGATCCTCCCACCTCAGCCTCCCAAGTAGCTGGGACCACAGGCGTGCACCACCATGCCTGGCTAATTTTTTGATTTTTTTGTAGCTCAGGGTCTCCCTGTGTTGCCCAGGCTGGTCTCAAACTCCTGGGCTCAAGTGATCCTCCTGCTTCGGCCTCCCAAAGTTCTAGGACTACAGGCGGGAGCCACAGCACCTGGCCAGTTTTCATAATATGCTTCACCCAGATAGAAAAATTTTACTTTCTCTTTTTCTTTGTACTGGTGTCTCTTTCGTCATAGAATGTTTTATCCTCTCTTCCTGCCCAGGTATGTCCCTTACTTTCTTTACATCTGGCCCCAGCTTGCTTCCTTTTAACACAAATTTCTGTTTCCTTCCTCTTTGATCCTTACATGAAACAGCTGATGGCCCAGGTATTCATTCTTGAAACATTCGAGGAGTAATTTCGAGTGTTAATTTTTCTTTTCTTTTTCTTTTCTTTTTTTTTTTTTTTTGAGATGGAGTCTTGCTCTGTTGCCCAGGCTGGAGTGCAGTGGCATGATCTCTGCTCACTGCAACCTCTGCCTCCCGGATTGAAGCGATTCTCCTGCCTCAGCCTCCCAAGCAGCTGGGATTACAGGCACCTGGCACTATGGCTGGCTAATTTTTGTATTTTTGGTAGAGATGGGGTTGCATCATGTTGGCCAGCCTGGTCTTCAACTCCTGACCTCATGATCCACCCATCTTGGCCTCCCAAAGTGCTGGGATTACAGGCGTGAGCCACCGCACCCGGCCTGGAGTCTTAATTTTTCATTTAGGGGATAATAAAATGGTATTATTTTTTTTAAAAATGGCCTTCATTAGTTTGGATATTTTTCCCACCAGTTCTCATTTGGTTTAAATGGTTTGGCATACTTGTGTTATATTCCCAGTTTCATTCTAACTTCCATGAGGGGGGAAAATACATTTTTGTTTTTTTTAGATGGAGTTTTCACTTTTGTCGCCCAGGCTGGAGTGCAGTGATGCAATCCTGGCTCACTGCAACCTCAGCTTTCCGGGTTCAATCAATTCTCCCGGCCCTAGCCTCCTGTGTAGCTGGGATTACAGGCACCTGCCGTCACACTTGGCTAATTTTTGTATTTTTCGTAGAGACGAGGTTTCACCATGTTGGCCAGGTTGGTCTCAAACTCCTGACCTCAAGTGATCTGCCTACCTCAGCCTCTTAAAGTGCTGGGATAACAGGCGTGAGCCACCTTGCCCGGCCGAAAATACAATTATTCCTTTTTTTTTGTTTTTTATAGAAAGTGTATCCTCTAATTCAGCCATGGTATATAGCACTTATGCTACCACTGTGCTTACCCATAGCTATGGTAGATACAATTGATACCAGAGTCACTTTGGATCATCCTGGACTCAGCCTCATATTCCTTCTCAACACAGATTTCCATCCACTCTCAGTCAATTAAAGTTGGCACAAGATGGACATGTTTTATTAAAAACTGAGTGTTTTAAAGAAATACGTTACTCAGGTGTGGTGGCTCACACCTGTAATTCCAGCACTTTGGAGGCTGAGGCAGGAGAATCGCTTGAGCCCAGGAGTTCAAGACCAGCCTGGGCAACATGGCAAAATCCTGTCTCTACAAGAAATTTTACAGTTAGCCAGGCATGGTGGCATGTGCCTGTATTCCAGCTACTCAGGAGGCTGAGGTGGCAGGATCACCTGAGCCCAGGAAGTTGAGGCTGCAGTGAGTTGAGATCGTACCACTGCACTCCAGCCTGAGTGACAGAGATCCTGTCTCAAGAAAAAATAAATAAATAAAAATTTTAAAAAAGAAAGTGGTGCTTAAGTAAGATCAATCAGAAATTATTGTATGGGCTCATTCATGTATATGTGAGTATAGGGAAACAATTGTGGTCTCTCTCCCAAGATAAAAATGTCTTTTGGGAATTGTTCTAAAATAATTTGTTGTATAGGGTTGATTATAATCTCACGAAGTATGTTTCCTTTGCTTTTTTTTTGAGACAGGGTCTTCCTGCATTTGCAGGCTGGAGTGTAGTGGCATAATCATGGTTCACTGCAACTTCTGCCTCTTGGGCCCAAGCAGTCTCCCATCTCAGCCTTCCTAGTAGCTGGGTCCACAGGCACACACCACCATGCCTGGCTAACTTTAAAATTTTTTGTAGAGACAGAGTCAGCCTAGGCTTATTGGTAGACAGCCCAGGTTGGTCTTGAACTCCTGGGCTCAAGTGATCTTCCCACCTAAGCCTCTCAAAGTGATGGGATTAGAGGAGTTAACCATGGAGTCCAGTCTCTTTTTTTTTTTTCTTTTTTTTCCCGCCAAATCCAAGCAAATTATTAAGGTAGATACATTTCTTATATAAAAATTAATTTACATCATGTGGCCCAGTGGTTAGCCTTCTGGAAAATAAAGACCCACTTTCAGTACATTGTTTTGAATGTATCCACATTTGATCCTAAAGTAATGTACTTTATTTTTTTAAAATTATTATTATTATTATTATTTTTAAAAAGACATTTATGGCTCAGTGTGGTGGCTCACACCTGTAATCCCAGCACTTTGGGAGGCCGAGGCAGGCGGATCACTAGGTCAGGAGTTCGAGAGCAGCCTGGCCAATATGGTGAAACACTGTCTCTACTAAAAATACAAAAATTGGCTGGGCATGGTGGTGTGCCCCTGTAGTCCCAGCTACTCGGTAGGCTGAGGCAGAAGAATCACTTGAACCCAGGAGGTGGAGGTTGCAGTGAGCCGAGATCGCAGCACTGTACTCAAGCCTAGCAACAGAGCAAGACTCCATCTGAAAACAAACAAACAAAAATCTCTTAGGTGATGTTCTTCAGTGTCTTCTTTAGTACCACCAACAAATATCTTTTTCACAGTTAAGCGGGCACCTGGTCTTCAAGAATCTTCTCTTGAGACAGCTCTCTTTGTTTCTACAACTCTTCCATCCATCTTGTGTGGCCTTGCATTCATGGCTGCATTCACCTCCTCCACAGCAGCATATGTGACAAACCCACAGCCCCTGGAGCACTTGGTGTTTGGATGTCTCATGACCACACAGTCCGTGAGCATTCCCATTGCTCAAAGTGGCTCCTCAGGCTCTCATCAGTTGTTTCAAAGCTCAACCGTCTAATGAAGAGCTTCCTCCATGGTTCGGGCTCTTTAGGAGACTCTGACTTATACATGACGGCGGGGAGAGGAGAGACTTTAATGATGCTTCCTTGGCAGTGTCCATGGGCAGAAAGCTATTTTTTTATTTTTTTGAGATGGAGTCTCAGTCTGTCATCCAGGCTGGAGTGTAGTGGCACCATCTCAACTCACTGCAACCTCCGCCTCCTGGGTTCAAGCGATTCTCCTGCCTTAGCCTCCTGAGTAGCTGGGACTACAGGCATGCGCCACCACGCCCAGCTAATGTTTGTATTTTTGGTAGAGACAGTTTCACCATATTGGCCAGGCTGGTCTCAAATTCCTGACCTCAGGTGATCCACCCATCTCAGCCTCCCAAAGTGCTGGGATTACAGGTGTGAGCCACCGCACCCAACCAGTAATGTGCTTTAGATTGACAAATTGTTTGGAATATCAGAATCAGTCATTAAATCTAGAGAGTTTTGTCACAGATCAAAGAGGGTGCCAAAATAAATTAGTCACCCCTTTTCTTGCAGAAGAAGTTTATAATAAGCTTTAGATGTACCTTATGTCCAAAGGAAGCACTTGGTGTTTTACACGGTGTAGTATCAAAACACGGATAAGGACACAGAATTTATTGGCTTAATGTTCTCTTCAGAGCTCTTGATATTCAGGTAGCATAATTGTTAAAAACATGGACTCAGCTGGGCGCGGTGGCTCACGCTTGTAATCCCAGCACTTTGGGAGGCCGAGGCGGGCGGATCACGAGGTCAGGAGATTGAGACCACGATGAAACCCCGTCTCTACTAAAAATACAAAAAATTAGCCGGGTGTGGTGGCGGGCGCCTGTAGTCCCAGCTACTCGGAGAGGCTGAGGCAGGAGAATGGTGTGAACCCGGAAGGCGGAGCTGGAAGGCGGAGCTGGCAGTGAGCCAAGATTGCACCACTGCACTCCAGCCTGGGTGACAGAGCAAGACTCCATCTCAAAAACAAAAACAAAAACAAAAAAAAACACGGACTCCAATGCCAAACATCCTTGAGTTTGGCTTGGAGAGACTATTTAACCTTGCTCTGTCTCAGTGTCCTCATCTTAATGGCGTTGTGGTGAAGACCTTTTATTTATTTATATAACTGTGAGGAATATACACATTCATATGCACATAAATGTATGTATGTACATATGAAACTGACCCCATACTCCCAAAGAAGTTTTTTGGGATAAACATAGAAGTTGACCTTTCTTGTGCTGGCTCAGTCAGCACATACACTAAAATTGGAACAACAACAGAAAAAGAAACTGACATGGTCTTAAATTTGAAACTTACATTTGTTTTATTTTATTTATCTATTTAACTTTTTTGAGATGGAGTCTCATCTGTCATCCAGGCTGGAGTACAGTGGTGTTACCTTGGCTGACTGCAACCTCTGGCTCCCAGTTTCAAGTGATTCTCCTGCCTCAGCCTCCTGAATAGCTGGGACTACAGGTGTGCATCACCACGCCCAGCTAATTTTTTTTTTTGTATTTTTGTTTTTTTTAGTAGAGACACGGTCTCACTATGTTGGCCAGGCTAGTCTTGAACTCCTGACCTCAGGTGATGTGCCTGCCTTGGCCTCCCAAAGTGCTGGGATTACAGGCATGAGCCACGGTGCCCAGCCTCTAGTTTTCTTATACATTGTTACATTTCTTTTCTGCTACATAAACCCCTAGTTACAGTCATTCAGGGAGCTGGATTTGAGACTGAGCTCCCAGTTCCTCTGCTGCAGCACCCAATTAAAGCCTTCTTCCTTGGCAGTAATCGTGGTTTCATTGATTGGCTTTCTGTGCAGAGAGCAGCAGGTCCTGGGATGAAGCAAAAAGAATCAGGACACAGAAGCTCGCAGTGGCAATAGAAAAGAGAAAGGTTAGAGGACATGTGTCCACTTATTTATCTATGAATATTTATTAACCATGTATAATATTCCAAGCTCTGTGCTGGGTGCTAGGAGACAATGGTGAGTAAAAGAGGGAAGGCTTTTCTACTCATGAAGTTTACACTCAAGATAAAAACTCCTAAAAAAGAAAAGAGACCTACTATTTGATAGCACAACATGGTGTCTATAGTCAAGAATAACTTAATTCTACATTAAAAAAAACTTGAGTGTAACTGGATTGTTTATAACTCAAAGGATAAATGCTTAAAAGGATGGATACCCTATTCTCCATGATATGCTTATTTCACCTTTCATGCCTGTATCAAAACATCTCATGTACCCCATAAATAGATACACCTACTATGCAAACACAAAATTTAAAAATAAAAAAAGCAAAGAGAACCCATGATGCCAGACTGAAATAAAAACAGTAAAGCAGAGGATATTTTTTAATTGCTCTAAGATTTCTAACATAAAATAGTAGGAAAAGTGTGGCTTCATTTAAATGAAGGAATTGGGAAATAATAATATTATGATAAGAAATAAATCCCCCCCAGTTTGGGTAAGATAGGGTTTCAGCTGATGTGAGGGCATGTTGAATTTGGGATACCTCTGAAAAAAATAGGAATGGGAGAAAAGTTAGTCTGGGGACAGGCCTAGGAAAGCAGATATTTGTGTAATCTGCTGTTTATTGGAAGCCATGAGCATCAATGAATGCATCCAGAAAGTGAGACTATGAACAAGACAGATCTGATGGTAACATTTTTAGCATTAAGACTCACAGATAAGAAGCCAGGCAAAGAGAGAAAGTGATCATATTCAATGAATACAGAAGGAATGATGAGAGCAGAAAAATCCAACTAGGAAACCACACAGTTGGAAACCAAGGAAGAATTTTGAGGATGACGTTGAGGTCATGAAGAGGTCAATGAGAACAAGGATTGAAGACAGCCACGTGAGTAAATCAAATTTAACACTTTGAAGAGCAGATTTAGGAAGATAATGAGAAATAAAGGAGAGATTTTAGAGTGCTTGACAGCAAGTAGGCAGATACAACTTAGGGACAGCGGATATAAGTCAGTAATGAAGAATAAAAGTTTAAAAAGTAGCTCGAAGACAATCTGAGCATTACTGAGAATAGGAACAACAAAAAAAACCATGTAAAGGAAGTAATTGAAAATTACAGAAAAAGAGTGGAAAATTCTATAAGTGAGGAAGATATGGCTCCAGGGGAGTTTTAATAACTAGAAATAACAGACAACCTTTTGAGTCATTTTATTCTAGAAAAAGATTACCTGTATCCATTTAAACACAATTGTTAACTGTGTTTTCTTTCATTTAATTGTTTTAGGTTCTGAACATGGAAGAGGTCTGTTTTCCTATCATTCGACTCTGAAATGACGTTTCCAGGATAAAATTCTCCAGTTCATGTTGAGTGTGCTTATCCATGTTTTCCCCAGGTGACCATCTAACCCCCTCAATATTTTTTTCCACCAGGTGGCAATGCCCCCTTACTATTGAAGAGCTGAAAGCTCAACATGATGAAAACAGTGAATAACCTGGATTTCTGAAAGAACATCCTGACAACTGTCTTTGTTTAGAAAGTTGACATTTTCATCAGAGTTGCCTCCTGGAAAATCCATTACAGATTCCCAAACTGCTGATTATACACAACCTGAGAAGAAATCTAAGGGAAGGTGACTGACTGCTTTAAATCAAAAGAAGGTCACCTAATATCTTAAACTCAAAGTGAGTTTTTTTTTTAGAAAGAAGGAGAAAAGGCATTTGATAATCTGAAATTTTGGCAGCATAGGGCAGATAATAGAATGTCTGATCTACTCTCGAGAAAGAAAGGATGGATAAAACAATTGATTAAGAAAAATACAAAACGAGAGAGTGGGGGAAAATTTTAGGAATTGATTTATATATATTTTAAATTAGTAATCAACAAATATTTGATGACTGACTGAAAGGACAGAAAAGAGAGTCTCTGATGAAATGCAATATTCTATGATCTAGTACTCCAGAAATTATTGGAAGAAAAGGAAACATTTTGAGAAACATCAAGTTTAGAGTATAGACTGGAACACGGGTCAGCAAACTGTGATCCATGAGACCATTCTGGTGTAACATCTGTTCTTGCAAATAAAGTTTTATTGGAACAACCACATTCATTTATTCACAAATCAACTATGGCTGCCGCCATATGCTGTAACTGCAGAACTATGTGTTTTCCACAGAACACCAGGCCCACAAATCCTAAAAGACTTACTAACTGGCCCTTACCATGAAAAGTGTGATGATTTCTGGAGTAGCATTTAAGGGCATGGGTTTTAGAACCAGACAAATTAAACTTCAGTCTCAGTTCTAACACTTAATAGCTGTTTGACCTTGACTAAATTGTAAGGGTTAATGTAGGCCTTGCTTTTAAAACACTTAGCACGCTGCTGGTACACAGAAATCATATTACTCATCACTATCTCTCTTGCGTAAACTCAATGAGAAACTGAGATAATTTCCTCAACTCCCATTAATCCTCAAAAACGAAAATATTTTGTAATTATAGACAAATGACTGAGAATAAATTACCTCCTTTTAATTCTGGCAAACCTGCTTTCTCCAAATACTTCCTCTCTGTTTGCTTCTCTTTCAGTGGAGTCAAACTCTTGATGATGGTATTTAGCATTTGGTAAATGCCTAGTGTGCTGAGTCTGTGCAGATCTGATACTCTTCACAGTCCCTGACCAAAGCCCTGGATCCTGAATCTTACAAAATGCAATGGAATCTTGAAAAATAGAAAAGACATGGGGTAAGTATTCAAAACTTACTCTAAGTGCTTCCAACCCCTAATAGCTAAGGTTCAAAATTGGCTTACAGAACATGCAATGATGATTTTGATGGTTTTTTGTTCTAGTTTCTAACTAATTCAGTGTTTGGCTGCCAGTTAGGGCCTTTGGCAAACACCTATAGGAGAAGTGTCTAAAATGTAAAGTGAATCACTGGAAATGGGAACTCTGTCAAAGTAAGGGAATTAAGTTCATTAAAGGTGTGGTAGCTTAATTTACTGTGCCAGTTCATACCGATCAGGGTTGGCACTGAACACTCAGCTAGTGCAAACCCACCCAAACTAGGCAGAATAAATGACCTCAACCAATCCAGCCTCTTGGCTTTCTCTCCAGGTTAAATGTGCTTAAATCAGTAAAAATTGGGTTTGGACTATGGGCCTTTCTTGTCATCTAGATTGGGGCTGTGTTGTATCAACTGCGTGAAACAAACAGCAAAGACAACTTTGCTCATGGGGTAGAATGATTGACATCTCCAGGTGAGAAAAATGGCCTCACAAATCCCAGAGTCTTGGGAACTGCATCAAACAACCAAGGAATTTATGTCCAAACTCTGTAAACACATATTTCCAAGACGGCATTTAGGTAGATGGCCTCTTGGTAGAAAACTAAGTAGGTCTCTGGAGAGCAAGACGTGAGAGCCAGGTGAGGCTGCTTCTGGGATCACTATAACCACATTGGACATGATACAAAGTCAGGAGGTAGTGTGTGGGATGTGATAGGGGTCCACCTGCTGACACACAAACCTTAAAACCTAGATGAGGTTCATGTGGGCATGGGGTACCACGTCAAAACACGGTGTGCCAACTATTTCTATGAGGAGCACAGATTTGCCTCACCATAGAAGAGGAGAGCTGTAGGTGTTTCAACTGACACTTTCACAGATCAGTTCAATATATGGAAATCCTATTTTGCAAGTGATTTACACAGTTGAATTTATTCAAAGGAGATTTATGTTGTAATTTGCTAAGTACTCTGAATAGAAAATTAAAGTGACCATCCCTGCCCTCATAGAGCTGGTGTTCTGGTAGAGGAGACAGGCTTTTACACGAATAGCTATAATAGTATTTGAATAACAGCAAACAACAGGCAAGGGCAGGGTGCTAAACAGAGAAAGGAATGAAAGAAATTAAGTAGCCCTTCCGTCCTTCCTCCCTTCCTTCCTCCCTCCCTCCCTCCCTTCCTTTCTTTCTTTCTTTCTGTCCCTCTGTGGCCCACGCTGCAATCTACTTGGCTCCCTGCTGCCTGCGCCGCAGACCGGCACGCTCCACCGCTGCCTACTTTTTCTCCTTTGGCTGCAGGCACGCGTTCGCCATCTTGGCCACGCTGGTCGCCAGCTCCTGACACCGAGTGCTCTGCCCGCCTCAGCATCCCGAGGTACTGGGAATGCAGACGGAGTCTCGCTCACCCGGTGCTCGGTGTTACCCGGGCTGGAGTGCGGTGGCGTGGTCTGGCCTCGCGGCAGCCTCCGCCTCCCAGCCGCCTGCTTTGGCCTACCAGGGTGCTGGGATTGCAGCCCCTGCCCAGCCGCCGCCCCGTCTGGGAGGTGGGGAGCGCCTCTGCCCGGCCACCCATTGTCTGGAAAGTGAGGAGCGCCTCTGCCCGGCCACCCATCGTCTGGGAAGTGAGGAGTGCCTCTGCCCGGCCACCTATCGTCTGGGAAGTGAGGAGCGCCTCTGCCCGGCCACCCATCGTCTGAGAAGTGAGGAGCGCCTCTGCCCGGCCACCTATCGTCTGGGAAGTGAGGAGCGCCTCTGCCCGGCCGCCCCATCTGGGAAGTGAGGAGCGCCTCTGCCCGGCCGCCCCGTCTCGGAGGTGAGGAGCGCCTCTGCGCGGCCACCCACCGTCTGGGAGGTGAGGAGCGCCTCTGCCCGACCACCCACCGTCTGGGAAGTGAGGAGCGCCTCTGCCCGGCCACCCCGTCTCGGAGGTGAGGAGCGCCTCTGCGCGGCCACCCACCGTCTGGGAGGTGAGGAGCGCCTCTGCCCGACCACCCACCGTCTGGGAAGTGAGGAGCGCCTCTGCCCGACCACCCACCGTCTGGGAGGTGAGGAGCGCCTCTGCCCGGCCACCCATCATCTGGGAGGTGAGGAGCGCCTCTGCCCGGCCACCCATCGTCTGGGAGGTGAGGAGCGCCTCTGCCCGGCCGCCCCGTCTGGGAAGTGAGGAGCGCGTCTGCCCGGCCGCCCCGTCTGGGAAGAAGTGAGGAGCGCCTCTGCCCGGCTGCCCCGTCCGGGAAGAAGTGGGGAGCGCCTCTGACCGGCCGCCCCGTCTGGGAAGTGAGGAGCGCCTCTGCCCGACCACCCACCGTCTGGGAAGTGAGGAGCGCCTCTGCCCGACCACCCACCGTCAGGGAAGTGAGGAGTGCCTCTGCCCGGCCGCCCCGTCTGGGAAGTGAGGAGCGCCTCTGCCCGGCCACCCATCGTCTGGGAAGTGAGGAGCGCCTCTGCCCGGCCACCCCGTCTGGGAAGTGAGGAGCGCCTCTGCCCGGCCACCCACCGTCAGGGAAGTGAGGAGCGCCTCTGGCCCGGCCGCCCCGTCTGGGAAGTGAGGAGCGCCTCTGCCCGGCCACCCCGTCCGGGAAGAAGTGGGGAGCGCCTCTGCCCGGCCACCCATCGTCTGGGAAGTGAGGAGCGCCTCTGCCTGGCCACCCATCGTCTGGGAAGTGAGGAGCGCCTCTGCCCGGCCACCTATCGTCTGGGAAGAAGTGAGGAGCGTCTCTGCCTGGCCGCCCCGTCTGGGAGGTCTACCACGGAGGCCAGGGGCAATGTGGGGGCTGGACGTGGTGGCTCACGCCTGTGGTCCCAGCACTCTGGGGGGCGAGGCGGGTTGATCACTTTGGGCTAGGAGTTCGAGACCAGTCTGGCCAACTTGGCGAAGCATGAAAAATACAGCAGACAAACCAACCAACCAACTCAGTGACAACAAAACAGGTCTACCCTGGAGTCATACTCTAATTTTTTCTATTTTCCTCCCTTTCTGATCCTTTATCCCACTTTCTTTTTCTTCCTCTTCCTTCTCCCTCTTCTTTGTCAAATAGAGGATTGAGTTATTATCACTGATCCATATAAAGTCCCTCTCTCATTTATTTTAACTTCCACCCCCCATTTTTATTCCCCGACTTCCCATGTGCAACCTTCCTAATATGTTTGATACGCATCTTTTTGTTTGTATGTATTTTTAGAAAATGTTTATTGTTTATGTGTGCAAAAAAAATTAACAAAAAAAATTAAAATAAATAAATAAATAAATAAATAAATAAATAAAAAAAAGAAATTAAGTAATGCTTTGTCAAATGGTGATGTTGGACCTGCACCATGAGGGATATGGAGATAGTGTCATTCCCTGGCCCTCCACCCTTCATTATGTTTTCTAAAAAGGGAACGGAAGATTTACTTAAAAAGCAGCCATAACTATAAATGCATATTCTTCTCTCCTTTTCCTCAGCTCCACATTTTACTAGAACTGTTGGATTTCCCTAGGACCCCAGTGAAACAACCAGAAGTTTGGATAAGGACATTTAAGAAAAATAATGTATCTCTGTTTCATTACATGTGGATTGTTTATTTGATGTTTCTTTCTGTCAGTCAGAAATGGACAGGTGAAAACATTATGTAAACCCTCAATATCAGTCATCTTTGTAGTTACACTAGTATTCCAGCCATTCTTTTCATTAAAACAAACAAAAAAAACTTGGGAAGAGACTACCACATTTAGTTAGAAAACAGTATAGTCAGCTTATTTTTTTCTTTTTTAATGTGTTTTTATGGTTTGCTTGTGTGCTTTTCATCAAAAAATTCTTACTGTCAAATTAATTGAGAAACTTACAGTAATTGATGGCCATTCTGGGATGTCTCAACAATACTGCTGCCCTAAATAATATTTCCTAATGATTATTAAGCCAGAATAAGTGAGTTTTTAAAGGTTATTTGTCAGTGTAGGCTATGTAATAAATATTTATTAAGCATTGTATTAGCCTGTTTTGCAGATAAGGGAATACTGGATGTTGGGTAATTTATAAATTAAAAAAAGCTTATTTGGCTCACAGTTATGCAGGTTGTGCAAGAAGGATGGTGCTGGCATGTACTTGGCTTCTGGTGAGGCCTCAGGAAGCTTACAGTCATGGTAGAAGGTGAAGGGGGAGCAGGCGTGTCACATGGTGAGAGAGGGAGCAAGAGAGAGGAGGAGGTGCCAGGCTCCTTTAAACAACCAGCTCTCAAATGAACTACTAGAGCAAGAACCCACTCATTACCATGGGGATGGCACCAAGTCATTCATAAAACATCCATCCCCATGACGAAAACACCTCCCACTAGGCTCACCTCCAACATCGAAGGTTACACTTCAACATGAGATTTGCATCCAAACTATATCAAGCATCTATAATGTGCCATGTGCTAGGCAATGGGCATAGCAGAAACAATTATGAGCAAGACAGACACAAACCCTTGCTCTCTTGATCTAATATAAGATACCAATATTATCACAGTGATGATTTTAGAAAAAGAGAACGCCCAAAAGATTTCCAACTAGGATGTTAAAGAAGAAGAAAACAACAATTACATGGAAAGTAGGAATGTGGCTGAGAATAGAAAAGGCAGCAAGGATACCTAATTTATAGAAAATTGACTTAAATTTTATTGGCAGGAAGAATCATTTATGACCTTTTACTATAGCCCTAGGGTTTAGGTTGACCAAAGGATTCACACAAATATTGTGGCATTTTATAAAGAAAAAAGTTGTAACAAAAAAGAGTAAATGTGAGAAATGCCATGAGAAGGCTAAAAAAAGCTTTATCGTAAAAAATGAGCAAGAAAAAATATAATGACTTTAAAAAAAATACTGAAACAGAAAAGTTTAAAAATATCTTCTATAAGGGTTATCGTCGCTGCAGAGATTCTAACCTTGGCTAATGAGAATCTGCTTTTCTTAACCACTGATCACTTTTCTATCACTTGTTGCACTCCCAGTATTCTGCATCGCACTCTCGTTTGCTGCATACAGTAGAAAATGGTTACTATTTCTACTTTTTGCAGTGCTAATGCATTTTCTCTGACAATATTCATAGAGAAATTCTAAGAAGGAAAAAAAATCATCGCTCAAAATATGAAAGCAATTTCTTAGTAGGTTTACTGGTACATATTTGTGGTTATATAAGGGAAAAAACTGTGCTCCTTTCCAACTTTTTATAGGGTAAGATACCAGGCATTGCAGATATGGGAATATAGTGGAAAAATCTCACATAGGCTACAATCCTTAGGAAGGTGGTAGGTTTGCTATAAAATAGCATTTAGAAAACATTTTTAATAAGTGTGCTATATTAATCAGAGTTCTCCAGAGAAACAGAACCAATGAGGGGAGGGGAGAGACAGACAGAGAGAGAGAGAGAGAGAGAGATTGAGAGAGATTATTATGAAGAATTGGTTCCGATGATGATGGAGGCAGAGCAGTTCCACAGTCTGCCATCTGGAAGCCAGAAACCTAGGAAAGCTGGTGGTGTAATTCAGCTGAAGTCCAAAGGCAGGAGCTCATGGTACGAATCCCAGTCTGAGGGCAGAAGGTGAGACGAGATGTGCTAGCTCAAGCAGTAAGGCAGAAAAGAAACAAAAAACAACAACAAAAAAGGTGTCTTCCTCCTTCCTCTGCCTTTTGCTCTGTCCAGATCCCCAATGGATTGGATGAAGCCCACTTGCATTGAAGAGAGCAATCTTATTTTACTGAGTCTACTGATTCAGAAGCTGATCTCATCTGAAAATATCCTCATAGGCACACCTGGAGATGTTTAATCTGGGCACCTCTTGGCCCAAGTCATTTTGACACAAAAAGTTAGCCATGGCATGTACTAAAACTGAAATCATACTAAGAGTGTATTATTCAGTACTCCATGGATGTCTTCCTTCAAAGTTTAGCTATTTAAGATTTATGTCATTATATAAACAATAGAGAATTACTCTGTTTCTGTTGATTGTTTTTTTTCTTTCAGTGTTATCACCAGGCCAACTTTATGGGAATTTGAAATACTAATAACATCAACAAATAACAATACATGGTTGGTATCTCTTTAATAGTTATCAACTGGGAAAATCAAAGTATTTACAAAATGTGTGCAGGAAACCACTAAAACCTTCAGTGAGAGGAATATCAGATACTCTTATCCAGTACAGGTTATATAAAGAATTGAATTCATTGGGCCAGGCGCGGTGGCTCACGCTTGTAATCCCAGCACTTTGGGAGGCCGAGGCGGGCGGATCACGAGGTCAGGATATCGAGACCACGGTGAAACTCCATCTCTACTAAAAATACAAAAAATTAGCCGGGTGTGGTGGCGGGCGCCTGTAGTCCCAGCTACTCGGAGATGCTGAGGCAGGAGAATGGTGTGAACCCGGGAGGTGGAGCTTGCAGTGAGCAGAGATCGCGCCACTGCACTCCAGCCTGGGCGACAGAGCAAGACTCCGTCTCAAAAAAAAAAAAAAAAAAAAATTAGTTGAGCATGGTGGCACAAATGTGTAGTCCCATCTACTTGGAAGGCTGAGGTAGGAGGATCACTTGAGCCCAGGAGGTCAAGGCTGCAGTGAGCTACCATTGTGCCACCGCACTTCAGCCTAGGTGATGGAGTGAGATCCTCTCTCTCAAAACAAAACTTTATTTACAAAAAAAGATTGGCCAGGTACGGTGGCTCACACCTGTAATCCCAGCACTTTGGGAGGCCAAGGCTGGTGTATCATCTGAGGTAGAGAGTTCAAGATCAGCCTGACCAACATGGAGAAACCCCATCTCTAGATTCCTGAGGACAGTCATGAAGGAGGATGACAACTGACAAATATCACATACAGGAGCTATCAATTATCAGGCCTTCTCTAAAGAGAAATTAACAAGAGAAAAATTGCTTGAACTAACATATAAAGAATTTATGGGCTGGGCGCGGTGGCTCACGCCTGTAATCCCAGCACTTTAGGAGGCCGAGGCGGGCGGATCATGAGGTCAGGAGATTGAGACCGTCCTGGCTAACACGGTGAAGCCCCGTCTCTACTAAAAATAAAAAAAAATTAGCCAGGCGTGGTGGTGGGCGCCTGTAGTCCCAGCTACTTGGGAGGCAGAGGCAGGAGAATGGCGTGAACCCAGGAGGTGAAGCTTGCAGTGAGCCAAGATCATGCCACTGCACTCCAGCCTGGGTGACAGAGTGAGACTCCGTCTCAAAAATAAATAAACAAATAAAAGAATTTATGTAAGCTTCAGGATTAGGTAGTAGTGGGAGAAGGTTAGTTATCATTTTTGTAGATATATTTAAATATTGAATAGATTCACAATGTCTGACAATGGTTTCTCTAAAACTTCTCTAAATCAGCTATCCTATTAAAGGTTCTTCCAGCCCCACACATGACTTGATGAGTCACTGTTCTTTATTTTTCCCTGTATTAGAGTAATTTTACATTGAAATAAAAGTTGGGCATCATTGGTTTGAGGTTATCAGAAAAATGTAGGCATATACAGTATCATTAGTAATTGATGCCTGTTCTATCTCATGCAAACATAATGCTTGGGGAAATACAGTTATATGTACATACTCATATTTTTAATTTGGCCCAAAACATACTGTATGTGTTCTGCAGTGTTACTCATATGAAAATAGAAAGCATCCTATAAATGCATATGTTAATAATTTTCTGAGATAATAAAATTGAAAACTCTCCCAGATATTTTTTTGCCACTCTTTTTCATATAATTTTTTGGTCATTTTCCATATCTGTAAAGAGACAAGTGTGACTTTAGAATATCCAAAGAAAATAAGCCAGCTGACGTGCACTGCCAAACAGGGAATGAATGGCTCCAGGCACAAATCTCTGTTGTGTCAAGGTTTTGGCATGACATTTGGCAGGGACTAAATCAAACATAGCACAATGCAAATAATCTCAGTTTCCCATGGATGTGCAGCTTCAACCTCGAGCCTGCTGTTAGTCATTATTACTCTTTTCTCCTGATATTCCAGAGAATGATATTTCTAGTAATGAACTGAAAACTAGAACATTTCCTAGGTGTTACTACACTGTGAGGCAGTTGGGGGGATCGTGACTTTGAAATTGGACCTTCCTGGGTTTGAAGTGTGAGTCTGTCTCTTACTATCTGTGGAATCCTGGAGAAACTACCCAAGATATAAAATGAATTTATTAAGAATTATCACAGGGGTTGTGGAGGCATTAAAATGATACAATTAGCCTAAAGCATTTCTTATATCTGTTATGTAATAAGCATTTAATAAATATGATTTTACTTTTTTCCATTTCTGTAATCAGTTGGATTTTGTTTTAAACTTCTTAATAATCATCTCAATCATCCTGTTAATAGAAGAGGAATGATTCTAATATACATTTGTAAGTTTTGAGTTATGTAAGCACATGTGAAAATATTTGTCTTTATCTTTTTAGGTGGGCACTCTTTTCTTTGAAGTGGGCCAGTGGTTTTTGCGAACTTCTTATTTTTCAAAATTTCATTTATTTTTTAAAGAATCGTATGTCATACATAAAGGGTCTTCATGTTACACAAGCATATTCTGAATGCATTTGATTTAATTTTAGGTTTTCTCAGTATGATAAAAGATGGAACGCCACATTATAAAATGTAGACAGATTAGAAAAAATTATACCTCCATAGCATGCCCATAGTATTTTAGTTCAAATGTTTGTTTCAACTCTCATTAATAAATTATGTGTCATGGCATTAGGTGCTAAGGGTACAAAGAAGAAATAGATATATTATTTGCCTTCATAGGAATTATAATCTTAGATGGGAAGAGAAGACATGTAAATACATTATTTTTAACACAATATGATAATATGCTACAATGGAGAGGTGCTCATGGAATGGGGGTTGTGCAAATATAAAACAAATTTTAATCAATCTGGCTTCTTGGAGGGGTTGACACCTCATATATTTTAAAAAATGATGAAGAATTGGCTAGATATCAGTCATATATAGAGGCATGAGGGTGAGAGGTTGTCAAGAATGCATAATATTTAAATGTGATTGTGTCTATTTAAAAATATATAATTTTCGATTCATTCTGTGACATGACAAAAAGGAATTAAAGTACTTAGGGGTTAATAAACTTTTTAGTGCAAATTACCAAAAAAGAAGGACAGTGAGTGAAATAAAGAATGTGTTATCTGAAGTCAAACAATGATAGTAGCAGTAAGTGTACAGATTGGAAAGTGGGGAGCTGAACCCTCCTACTTTGTTCTTGAAGGTAGATGTAGATTATAGTTAGGTTATTTTTACAGAGCTAAGATTTATGAATGATGTGTTTATCATATTGTTATTTATAACATGATAATGGGAAACAAAATAAGGAAGCTTTTATAAATTTTGACAAAACGTGGGATATTTTACTGTTACTAAAATTATAATTTTGAAGATTTTTTAAAGAAGACTGTGTTCTTAAAAACAGAACAAATTATGAAATAATATTATAATACCATACCTGTTTAATACATATATATTATGTATGTAAAACAGATACATATGGATGGGTACTCAGTTATATATTTGATGTGCTTTTGTTAGGGGACAGGGTTCCAGGAAAATACTTAGAAAAAGACTGAAAAGAAACACACCCATAATTATTAACAGTGATTATCTCTATGTCATGGGTATACATATGTGTGATTTCTATTTTTTCTTGAAACTTTGATGTGTTTTACATTTTGTATGATGAATCCATTGAATAACTTCTAACACAGCTCCCATAAAGACAGGGTTTTGAAGAGGTAATTAAGGTTAAGTGAGGTCATAAAGGTGGGGTCCTAATTTGATAGAATTGGTGGCTGCATAAGAAGAGGCAGAGATCTCTCTCTCTTTCTCTCTCTGCGTACACACAAAGGAGAGATCATGTGAACACACAGCAAGATGGCAACTACCAACAAGCCAAGAGAAGAGCTTCAGAATAAAATCTACCTTGTTGTCACCTTGGTATTGAACTTCTCAGCCTCCAGATATGTGAGAAAGAAATTTCACTTGTTTAAGCCACTTGGTCTATGGTATCTTGTTATGGCAACTCAGTTGATTAAGACAAACTTTGGCATCAAGAAATAGGGTGCTGCTATGAATAATACCTAAAGAATGTGGAAGTGTCTTCGCATCTTGATAATAAAAGCTAGAAGAGTTCTGAGGTGCATGAAAGAAATACATGCGGTTCTGATGAAGTCTTATATAGAAATGAGGATCATGTCAGTGTAAACTGGAAGAGAATCAATCCTTCTTATAAGGCAGCAAAGAACTTGGCTGAATTGTGTTCTAGTGTTTTGTGGAACTTATGAGCAATAAAATGAGATGTTTAGCTGAGGAGGTTTCTAAGCAAAGTGTTGAAAGAGTGGCTCAGTCCCTCTTGATTGCTACAGTAAAATGTCAGAGGAGAGAGAGGAATTGAAGAACAAACTGTTAAGTAAAAATAAAAGGAACCAAACCTAAAGATTTGGAAAATTTTCAGTCTGTTTATATTGCAAAAAAGAGAAAGCGTACTCTGAAGAGAACACCAAGAGTGAGGCTAGACTGTCACTTCAAGAAGAGCTTTTGGGATTATACCAGCTGAAATCCTGCCAGTTTTTACTGAAGGGACAAAGTGAAGAAAGGCTGTTGGACTTCTTGGACTTGACAGGACAATAGGGCTTTTTGGCTGAAAACATTCACTATTCTTCCAAGAGGGAAGCTATCAGGGCTACTGCCTCAGTTCCAACAGGTCAGACAACCTCTATTCAGAGCCTTGAGGGCAGGACTGTCCTGGAGTGATGTAAGGGTGGGGTTTCCTATAGCCTTGGGATTCGGACCCTGGCCTACAGTTATGGAGGTGGTGCTGCCACACTTGATCTCGGACTCTCTCTCCTCCAGAATTATGAGAAAATAAATTTATGTTTAAGTCATTCAGTCTTTGGTATTTTGTTAAGCCAGCCCAAGCAGACCAATATCCAAAAGCAATGAATATTGAAATATTATATTTTGCAAACATGAAAGATCAAAATAAAGAAGAAAGAGGTGGATCATGGAATAATTCCCAGATTTTGATGTAGGCAATTGGGACTAATTCTGCTCAGTTTATGTAGAAATACAGAGTAGGGGGGAGGCGAGCCAATTTGGTGGAATGATAATGAATAGTTTTTCTTAAATTTCATTGAAATTTTTATGGAGATAATTTTACATTCACATGCAGCTATAAAACATAAAAGAGTCTGTACACTTTGCCAAGTTTTCTCTAATGGCAACATTTTGGAAAACTATAGTATAATATCACAACCAGCATATTGAAATTGAGATAAACTCCCAATATTGTTCAGATTTACCCCATGCCTATTGTAATCATTTTTGTCTTTATTATGTTCTATAAAATGCTATCACCTTGTAAGTTTAAGTATCCCACCCCACAGTCAAGACACTGAATAGTTCCAACACTACAAGGATTTGACAGTTTGCCTTTTTATAACTACACTCACTTCCCTCCATTTATCCACCCCAACCCTCTTCCTAAACAATACTTCCTGGCAACACTACTCTGTCTTCCATTTCTAAAATGATGTCATTTTAAAAATGGTATATAAATGGAATCATACCTTTTGGGATTGGGTTTTTGCTTAGCCTAATTTTTGGAGATCCACCCAAGTTGTTGCATGTATCAATAGTTTGTTTATTTTCATTTTTGAGCGGCATTCCATTGTATGTATGTGCTACAATTTAACTTTTTATCTGTTGAAAGACGTGGGCTGATTCCAGTTTTTGTCTGTTACACTAATGTATAAGCATTTGTGTACATGTTTTTATATGAAGATGTCTTCCTTTATCTGGAATAAATGCCCAAGACAACAGTTGCTAGATTGTATGGCAGTTACATGTTTAGTCTTACAAGAAACTGCCCAACTGTTTTTCAGTGTAGCTGTACCATTTTATATTCCTAGCAGTAATGTATGAGTTAGCTCATTTCTCTGTATCCCTGCCAGCATTTGGTGTTGTTGATGGTTCTTAGTTATGATGAGTAAAATGGTTAAAAGTATATACATATTTTTGGAAGGATGGCTTAACATGTATATCTTATGAATTCATGACGAAGATTTTATAAGATAGGCATATCCTATCTTATATTTAGATGAGAAACTGAATAATAGAATGCATAATATGTGACAGGCAAACTCAGTTTTAGCTAATCCCAAACCCCACATCCTTTCTATGAAATTCTAGTGGCTAATATATAAAAAAGAGAATAGGAAGATTGGGTTATAAGTTGCTTTGATCAAATAAGAGATAATTATGTTATAATAAATTATTGCTCTGAATTTCCAGGTGTTTTAACTTTTTCTGAAATCGTTGTCTTCCCTACTGAGAAAATAACTGAACAAAAATGATACTGAAAATTTACATTAAACATCCATTTGTTTTTTTAAATACATAAAGTTAGTGTTTTCAGTTGCTTATGAAAGACATATTTAAGCCCAGAAGCTGCTGTGTTAAAAATTGCAGATGCCAATGTATGCTTCCTTAAGTCTTTTGTGTTTTATCATGAAATTTAAATAGCTTTATGTGCACGTCGCAGAGCTTCTATTTGCATGAAACTTAACCGAAGAGTAAATATTAAATGTTTTCAAGCAGACAATGAAAGATAAAATTGATTAGCATCCTTTGCACTTTTACTCTTTCTATTATGAAAAACTGCTAAGGAATGGTCATAAACGGAATCTCGGTAAACTGCCTCATCTTTGTTATAGGGCCTGAATTCCTGTGAACTTTTGCTGTCATACTAAGTAGACCATCTAAGATAAAATAATTCTGTAATAAACATTCTTTTCATGGGTTTGAAGGAAACAGTGATTCTATAAAAGTGTTTTATGAAACACATTCTTGTGGAAACGTTCCAGGTAAAATGAGCTCCACAGAAAAAGTAATTTGAAAATGACTAGCATGTTTTTCAGCACAACAAAGACATTGAAAACCTCTGCAGTAGAAAGTTATTAATGTACAGTCTAGAAAAATACGGAGCTAGCTTAACCAGATGAGAGGCAGTATTCTGTAATCTTTAAGACTGTGGTCTCTGGAATCTGACAGGGTTTAATTGCTTGCTCTACTAATTTTATTATTGAGGTGAAATTCATATACCATAAAAATAACCATGCTAAAGTGAACAATGCAGTGGCATTTAGTACATTCACAATGTATTCACAAACTCTATCCAGTTCCAAAACATTTTCATTACCCCAAAGGAAAACTCTGTATCCACTGAACAGTTGTTCCCCATTCCTCCAACCCCCACCCCCAATCTGCTCCACTTGAATAAGTCGTGTGGACCTTCTGCTTACCCTCTTTGAGGCTCAGTTTCCCACTTATTCCTATATAGACAGAAATGGCTTTGACCTTATATGGTGGTTGTAAGAATTCAATAAAGTAACCAATACAATGAATGTAAACCATTGTAAAAACTAAATGTTAAAATGTTAAACTTGTGTAGCTGTCTTTTGACTCCAAAGGAACTAATGTTCTAGAAAGCACTCTCCAGGAAGTGTGGATCAAAGTCATCACAAGAGGCAAATACTGAGAGAGAAACCATAGACTTTGTCTTATTTAGAAGCTAATGAATCTCACATAACCCTCTGCTGCTCCAGAAGACTCAGAGTTAGAATTTATGTTCATCTCTGTCATTCCTCAGAATATTTTTTTCTAAAGTGGCTTGAGGTCAGTATTAGAATAGAGAGGTGTTGAAAGAAGGAGCGAGTTTTCCAGATATCCTCAATCTAAAAATAAGAGGAATATAAAGGTTTATGAGAGGGAATGCATTTCTTCAATATAAGAATTGAAGGAGATAAAACAGCTGACAGCAGCTCTAACCTAGGTCTAATTATTTTCTACTTGATAAGATAGGTATTCATGATTATATAATTTTTAAAAGCATCATTGACATGGAAAAGCAAACTATAAAATGTTTTAAAATATAAAATTATATGTTTTACGTTTATACATGTAAAATATGTAAATGTAATTATAGGTATAATTTTATATAAATTGAATAATATTTGACAGTGAGTAGATAGGTCTAAATGAATTTTTACCAAAATGAGAGCAGTAATTCCTATGCCGTATCAGAACCTCAGGTGTTTTCGTTTGCCTTTGTGTTCTTTTATACAATTGCTTAAATTTCCACGTGTGTATATGTTACCTTACTAACAGAAACAAAGCAACCAAGCTGTATCAAGTAACAGTAGCGATGGATTACAACTGTACTATGTTTGTTATTTTACCCAATTTTTCTTCATAGTTGCTGGAAGCGCAAACCTTTAGAAAAATATAAAACTGATTATGAACCTTAAGCAGATCAGCTTGCCTCCAAAGGTCTGAGGAAGAAAGAATGAGGAAGAGTTTGAAGAGCCTTGCCTTATTCTTCCAAAAATGCAATCTACCTTTACACCCTGGTAACGGACAAAAAACTGAAGCTGTCAATTCCTTTTTCCTGTCTTTTTAGTACAATTTTTTCCCAATTTTCCCCCTTAAAACAATTTCAAATTTCTTCCCAAATTCTACAAAAGGTAGCATACTCACTGATTTTAAAGGGAGATGATCATTTATCACCCCCTGTTACACTGAGAAGTTCAATTTCCTTCTCCTGATCTTCTGCAGTCTGTACTCTTTTCATTTGCGTCCTGAACCAAAAGATGCAAGATCTCACTGGGGTTCTCAAACCTGAGTCATTATAAGAATCATCTGGAGATCTTGTTTAATATGCAGATTCTTGTATATCTCCCCAAAATTTCTTATTCCTTAAATCCAGAATGGGGTCTGTGACTCTGCAGTACAATATTCCAGGTTACATCAAAGCAGCTGATTCACAAATTATCCTTTGATAAACACTGGAAGCTTTCAAGTCCTTAAAGTCTAACGTGCTTTGCAAACCTGTGATTAAAAAAAAATAATTTCCTCCATCATTTTCTTCTAAAAGCATTGGTAATTCTCCTTAGCACCTTTTATTGAAGATGTGTTTGGTGATTCAGGTAGAACATGACAGCTTATCCAGCATACCAATCACATAGACTGTCCCCACATGCTAAATGCAGAAACAATTGAACAATCTACATAAACTTTCTTTTTAGAATATAGTCCAACTGCCCATAACAAGTAGAAGAATCAAACCTTCCAATTATACTTTTTGATTAGGTTAACGTAATTTCAACAACATAGTGCCCTTAAAAACAAATTATTTAGTACATAGCATGCAATATCAGTATAATATTATATGTAATATATATACTTTGTTTGTTAATAAAATGTCTCAAAGATGCTAATGCATTTTTTGCCAAATATTCTTGTGAAGCAGTCAAGAATTGCTCTTATTTATCACCATTTGCAGAGATGGAATCACTGAGCTGTTAAATAACTTGAAGAGGGTTACCGAGTCAGTGACTAAGTCAGAATAAACATTTCATCTCCTAGCTCCTTGAACAGTAGTTTTCTCAACAAATCCCACTGCATTTATTTCTTCCTGTAAAAGTTTACAAGTCATCCAGTTTCCTGGGAGGTTTTTCATTATGGGGCATATAAGAATTTGTACCCTCTGGAAGGTTGAAAACTAGAACCAGGAAGTCATATTAAAGATGGTCCCTGTTTTTCAAAGGGACCTTGTCATTCCTCCAGTTCCCTTGTCATTAATTCTGTTTCACAGAACACATTTCCTTTCATCCATCCATCCTTTCATTCAAGCAACCAGTTTTTACTGAGCATATTTAATATTTAATATGTCTAGCATTCTGCTAGTAAGTAGTTCTTTTCCTCAGATCATCCAGCCTGGAGAAGAAAAAGACACACAGACAAATGGTGTAATGTAATAATTGCTATATTGGATCTGGGGGATCTAAGTGAGCTTATGGGAAGAACATCTGAGTCTATTTGAGGAAATGCGAGTTTTCTTAGAAAATAGGAAATTTGAGCTAGGTTCTTAAGGGAAGAATTCGCATGGATTCAATGTAAGGACAGGGGCATGAAAAAGGGAAGACAAAGGTAAACCCTAAACATAATGCAGTCATATTCCATCCAAGATATAAATGGTGACCTCTGAATTTAAAATTTAGAGGCCCAATAATTACATGTAATTTTCAGAGAGCATCTGCGACACATTGGACGTTCATTTTTGAGGCCTTGATAACCTCCAAGATGCACAATGTGGATCACACCAACTCTTGTGAACTTTCATACCCTAAGCTCACCCCATTAAAACCACCATCACTCTGGCAGATTGTTGATTTATAAAACCAAAATTTCTTTATTTTAAAATGTATAACAGGCAAACACAAAAGAGAGCTAGTGTTTTTAAATGGTAAAAAATAAACAAAGGGAACAGTCACTCCCCACATTAGCCTTGTATACTTTAGCCTGAAGGGTATCTTTGCAACCAAGAACAAAGCCCTCAAAGTATAATGGAAACACTGACAGACCTTTAACTATACCAGCTCTGGTGGGTCCAGCTATAATTCACTTCATAATACAAATTGATATGTTGTCCAGAGGGGTCCCTGTATTGGTGTTATTGAGTGTTTTCTGAAACGTTTTGGTTCTGGGCTATGAAGCTGCAAAATGAAACTGAATGATTCTTTCTGGAATAGATTCTGTACTGGGCCTCTCAATTACAGGAGTGATATCTTTGCGGAAGGACCACATGGAAATGTCCTACAGAAACTGAAAATATAAAATAATAAACCAAAGTGAAAAAAACTAATGCAATGCAGCAAAGTTTGTTGTATTAAAAGTCTAACATTTCTTCTCACGAGGCATACTTAAAAGCAGAGCACACCAGAGGTGAAAAGGGGGCAGCTTGCTTTAATTTAAGTGGTGTTAGTTGTTAGGTAGAGAACAAGTACACTCTGTATTTGCAAAATCATGCAAGGGGCCAAAGTTCAGCCATTCCAGTGAACTTGCCAAGCAGAGTATGCTGTGTGTTTTAGAATATAATGCAGATGACCTCAATCTGAGGTAGCAGCATTTCCAAATACCATTTAGGGCTTTAATGACTTGTCCTAGGAAAGTCATGCCAGGCCATATTTAATGGATCTTCTAAACAATGTAAAAAGATTTTTCTAAAATTGTATACAGCTAATAATTTTAGTGTAAAAATAATCGCCCTCCATCCCCACTGCATCTCCTTCCCCAAATGAAACTTTTGAGGTTTCTTTACTGAAAATGTTAATGTCATTTTCTTCTCTCTGGATCTGAGTTCCCTCAACCTTGATCTTAAAGTTCCATGTGCAGAGTTGGGGTTCTGATAATTTAAAAAGCTCCACAGGATTCTGAAAATCAAACTCACAGAGTTTTGAAAGACACACTCCGTTTTTACAAGAAACTAGTACACAAGGATTCTAGTGTCAGCTTTTCCACTGTAAACTGTGTAACCTTGAGTTCATTATAACCTCTATGGGTCTCAATTTGTTCATCTCTAAAATGAAGGTCACAGACTATCTCTTATGTACTTTAATGTTGTTCCGTGATACCATTTAAGCCTGCAAATGAATTACTTAAATATCGAAGTCCACATTAAGCCTTATGGAAAAGCATAACTGGCAAGATTTTCCTCTCAATTACTTGTGCTAATAGGGGCCAAAATGGCACGGATACTTTAAATTCACAGATAATCCCCAAACTTCAATTTAGCTGAGTGTTCCAACCTCCTCTCATGGCAAACCATTTACAGGGCATTGAAACAATTAGCACACACTGGTATGAAATTTATCTCCTTTATAATTCCTTCATTCTCTCCTGAATTACCACTGGAATATTTTCTTATTTAAATTCCTAAAAATAGAAATGAAGAATAAATCGAATATAGTTGTTGTATAATCTACCAAATGGTTATGTTTCAAAATATCCCACCACTGTTACTATTTTTAATATTAATTTATTAAGAGCTTATCCTGTGTCACATGATTTATATATCACTTTATTTAAACCTCACAATCACCTTTTTGAGTAGCGTGTCAGTTTTCTGAGCCTGCTATTGCAAAGTGCTACAAACCGAGCAGCTTAAACAACAGACATTTATTTCATAGCTCTGGAGATGAGACATACCCCCTCCTAGCTCTGATGGTATGCTGGCAATTTTTGGCACTCCTTGACTAGTAGATGCATCATTCCAATCTCTGTCTTCATCTTCACATGACATTTTTACTGTGTGTCTCTTCTTCACGTTATTCTTTTTAAAGGAACACTAGTTATATTGGATAAGTGGCCTATCCTACTTCAACATGACCTCATTTTAATTTGATTTTCTCTGTTAAAGTTTCCCTTTCCAAAGAAAGTCACATTCTGAGGTACTGGTGATTAGGACTTCAGACACATCTTTTTTGAGGGTGTCATAATTCAATTTATAACAGGTAGTCATTATTCGCATTATTATTCCCATTGTAAAGATGAGTTAACTAAGGTTCTAATGTTTCATTAATTTTTCTGGAGTTCAAAAGCCAGTCAGTGGTGAAGTTGGACTTCACATCTACTTGTTGGAATTTATTCTTAGTGTCTCCAAGCTTTGAGCAGTGATTTAAAAAATAAATGAATAAATAAGCCTGGAACTAAAGTCATCTTGCAGGGAACCTGTAGTAATCCTTGGAAGTCTAATAATGGGGTACTCTTGTAAAAATATATATTTTAAGTTGAATACTTAGTGGAGATTTAAAAATAGCACCTAGGAGCACTTTTCTGTTTGTTTTATTGTGTGGATATGAGTGTGCATTGTTTTGAATCTTCATTCAAGAACCTGTCTGCTGTGGCAGGAGAGGCCCATGAACATTCTGAAGTCATGTAAGTTGCTTTGGAAAATCAAAATTAGAAACCATATTCGATGTTTTTCTCCAGTGATGACTTAATGTACTTTAATGGTTGCTACATGTGAAGCCAACTGGCTGCTCGTTAATCTTGTTCTGCCCTGAGCACCTCCATTTGATGTCCTACACAGAAATGGAATAGGGCAGAACCTTGGGCCTTTGGAGGAAGCATATAGACTTCAGGAATTAGGGAAGGGGAAATAAAATTTAGAGATTAAATAGATAAGTTCCCATTAAGCCCTGAGTCCCTGGAGTTCATAGTTTTCCTTCTTCAAGGTATCTTGTTAGTGGTTGAAAATGTTTCGCTTATTTAAGATTTCTTAACGTTTTGTTAAAGGGTAACCTGCAGAAGAAACTCTGCAAACACACACACACACACACACACACACACCCCTAGTGCAAACCTCTGTAGGAAGTTAGAGTTTCACATTACAATTTAATGTGAATCTGTTGGGCTCACCCTTTGCTTTAAAGAACTCTTTCTGAGATTGGTTATGGTGAAGTAAGTAGAAGTCTTGATGCAGAACCGGGTTAAACAAAGGGAGGACAAGGTTTGGATCATGTTTTCTCATCAAAGAGAATGTGGGGTAGAGGCATCATGGTTTGCATATGTCTAAGCTGAGGGACTCTATAATTTCTCTGTAATGGTGCTATAGATTAGATGTTTAATCTCTATTTTCAGCTCTATTTTTTGGATTGCTTGATAACTAAAGCAAAGACAATTTTTAAAGTCTGTGATTGCCATTCACATTATTTTATTTTTGAGCATTTCAATAAGTTACATAAAGTATATAATTGCTAGAATAAATTTAAAACACCTTTGATTACATTTAGGATATGCACTAGAGATGGGAATAAAGGATTTAGCATATTGGCAAAACCTTTACAATTTGTATTAGTAATTGTGTAATGTTAAGTAAAACAGGTTTACATTAATCATACAAAGGTTTATTTTTCATAGTTGTTTTCAATTAAAATACCCATCTTCAAAACCCCAGAGCTGTTATGAAGGCTGTGCAAGTAGTTCCACACACATTAGTCAACATATGAGATCTTTTATTATTTTATATAGGCAGTGAAAAAATACTGCTGGTTATTTCAAGTGACTTTAGCTAAATCCAACTTCAACTTCATGAAACTTATTTTCTTTCTTCCTCCTCTTTTTAATGGATGAGGGGAGGAAAGAGACAGGAAGCGTGACTAACCTGAGAGTTGTTCTAATAACTATACTTCTAACTTTTGCCTTGTGAAGTTTCCAAATTAACTGTCGGACTCTTAATATAAATCCCTTCCTGAGGCCTTCCTTCCTTGAAAATATTGGAACACACAAAAAATGATTTATTATTAAAAAGGCATTCCTTTCTTACTGACCCTGTGGTATGTACATTCTGTGGATTCTATATAGAATATTGTCTTGTTATGGAGTCATGAAAGGAATTACGACTGTTAAACAATGATTGATCTGATAATAATAAATATCTGATAATGTCATCCAGTGTTTTATTATAATCACTGCTCTTAGGGTTTAGGGGATCAATAAATGATCCCCTGTTCTTCCCCACCTGAGCCTGGAATCAATTCAGAACTAAGACTCAGGAGACAGACAAATGGAGGTCAAATAGTTTTATTATAGAGATGATTGGAAAATGTGGTTTTAAAGGCGTGGGCAAAAAGGCTTAATATCCTAACACTGAGTTAAGCTAACTTACCAACCTAATTGTTGGTGCAGCTGAACAACCAAAGGCCTCCCAAACAGGGCTGAGTTGCCCCCTCCCTGATCATCACATGACAGCATAGAAATTGACTGAGATTTGAAACTGACAGGCATGGAGAAAGGCAGGAGTCGAGAGGGGGCTGAATTGGATGTGCTCAGGGTCTTCTGCCAAACTTTAGAATCAGAGGAGTAAAGAGAAGATCAGGTGGATTGTTCTAATGGAGACACTCACAAAAACCAGAGGAAAGAAGAAGGGAGATTATACTCCACATCCTGCAGGTATTGGTTCTGTTCGCCTACTGGGTTTTGCCACACTATTGATTTTTCCCATCTCAAATGATCACCAGCCATGTTGTCAAATGTAGATTACAGTAGTACACAATAAATGAATATCAGTACGCAGACAATAATATAATGTCACTGATACCAAAAGAACCAAATGTGGACACTATAACTCTTCCATCATTACATTTCCAGAGGTTGACATAAATCTCCAAATGAAATCACTTTGCTGTGTAAAAATCCAGTCAAATCAAAGGCGAAAATTCCTAAGTTAGAGGCCAAAGAAATGAAAGCCTGAAATAATTTTTTTATTTGCTCAGCCAGACAGCTAACTGCTCTGATTCCCAAGTAGTGTGGGTGACTTCAGCAGCTATCAGTCATTGAAATCGGTTGTAGTTCCTTCAGTACCTCAGCAGTATTCCTCCTCATTGAGGTAAACACCATCCACTTTTCTCTGTCATTATAATTATTTAAGTATGTATCCCTTACAATGTGTTTTTTATTTTTGTTTTCAAAATAAGTTGAATCACAATTGACAGATCTTTTTTCTTCTTTATTTTGATCTCCTTGGTTTCTGAACTGTCCATGTTAATGCATGTAGCAATAGCTCATTGATAGAATATGGCACAATTTATTAAATACTTCTATGGATCGTTGCCCTTTTTTATTTTTGTTATTAAGAACAATTCTGGTGTGAACATTCATGCAATATGCAAAGATTTTAGTGTAGGATCCCACTATTTAAAAAGTACAGAGAACATAGAAGTAATAAAAAGTAAATAAAAGTAATTAATAGGACATGGAAGATTATTACCATACTATCTTTATATGCACCAAGTTTAGAAAACACAGCAACCCACTATTTTACAGCAGTGAACCAGTGATTCACTGGTGAATGGTGGAAAGAATATATCCCAGGAAAATCTTGCTTGGACCACTCTTGCTGAGATGCCATTCAGTTCATGCCATTTTTCTGGATTCCAAGAGCTGTGATCTCCACATGATCTAATTCTTCTGTCATAAGATTAATCACAACATTGCATGGACCATGACTCAGAGGAAATCCACCTATTTATACATTCCTTTCTCAGAGTGTTTTTGAAACTTTCCGGCCATGTTGCTAAGTTTAGAAATTTGTAAAAAACGTAGACCCAGGCCAGGTGCGGTGGCTCACATCTCTAATCCCAGCACTTTGGGAGGCCAAGGCAGGTGGATCACCTGAGGTCGGGAGTTTGAGACCAGCCCAGCCCAAATAGTGAAACTCCATTTCTACTAAATATACACACAAAAAAATTAGCCAGGTGTGGTAGTGGGCACCTGCAATCCCAGCTGCTCAGGAGGCTGAGGCAGGAGAATTGTGTGAACCTGCGAGACGAAGGTTGCAGTGAGCCGAGATGGTGCCATTGAACTCCAGCCTGGGTGAAAAGAGTGAAACTCCATCTCGGGGAGGGAAAAAAAAAAAAGCAGATTCAGTCACCAGGTATAATCTGAGGCACCATTTTTTCCCCAAATAGTATATTCAAAGAAATTTAATTTTCAGCCCCAGTTCTGTAACGAATGTGGATTCTGTTGTGGCATGGCTCACACACTCTATTGTGAGCAGATATATAAAGTTCTGTGCTGCACCAGCTGCTGCCATGAACTCTAGAAATGAAGATGCTGAAACCTGTGAAACACGTTTTCTTGGGAGGGTTCCTCTTTTAGCCCCATATTTATTTCATATCGGAAATCATGAGCCTGGACAGAAGCTGTTGATAGTCCTGAAATGTGCATCCCCAGGTGGTCTGCTAAGCCTAATACCTCTGCCAGTGGCTCCTGCTCACAATGCTTCTTCCCTCTTTTCCAGGCTTTGAAAAACTTGTACTCTTTTAGGGACATCAGAAACTTCTTTATTTCTACAATATATTTCTCTCTAGCTATGGAGAATGACCCCAGTATTCTATTTTCTGCTATTGTTTCCTTACAGATTTCTACGAGGCTCAGGTGAATTTTTAACTGTTTAACATGTTAAATGTTTCCTAACACCTACAGGGCTACTACTGTTTGCAGATTCAGAATGTACTGTTTACTTTTTATTCAACTTTGCTTTGCAGTCCAGGAATTCATATACTTGTCTATATTTTGTCTTATGACAGTTAAAAAATAAATGAGTACTGCATCTGCCAAAAAAACAAAAAGACTTTTAAGCACATCTTGTCTATCTTCACACCCTAAAGTAAAAAATTCTGACCCAAGATGTACATTCCTGCAGAGCATGTAACCTAGCTCTGGATTCAGTATGTTATTGCCTGCTGTGTTCTCATTTACTGTGTTTCGTCTTTTCTATGCCTTCTCTTATTTCACTTCTCATCCAACTTCTCAGAATCCCTAATGGCTAAGCAACACTCATATCCCAATGTGTTATAAATTATGCCAATTTAGTGAATATTGACTCACAATTTACTTGAAACAATTTTAAGAATTCTATATTGATCTTTTTGGCAATTTTCCTCTCAATTACAGAAGTTCAGATGCCATGTGGTCTGATTATCTAAGTATTAAGAGGTGGTTCCCCATTGTGCTAATTACTCTATCTGCAGATTTGCTCCCCTGATAGATTTTAGATATGTTTTCTCCAAAAGAGTTGAGTCTCTGAGACTGTCTCCTTTCTTTGATTATATTTATTGGGCACAAGTAACTTTCCGATCTAGTAATAATTAAAACCTCTCTTCTTTTTTTTCTGAAACCCTTCTAAAATATCTGACCTGGGCATGTCATCTCTTTTATTTTATACGTGCTTAGCTTACCCTTTAAGATCACAACATACCTCTTAATAATCTTTTTCTTCTTACAGATCAAGCTGTCTTTATTGGTTCTCTCATAATTTCATTCTCTTGGGCAGACTGAAGTAAATTTTTTTAAGCATTGCAGATTTTCTCTTGGGTTTCCTGAGGAAACTTGGTTTCTCATGCTAGAGTATTCATATAAAACCTTCTTAATTTGCAAAGTTAATTGAGTTCTTTTTTTTCCCATCCCAACCAATGAAAATGACACTTTTTTAAATAAGAAGGGCCACATTTTGTTTAATGTGTTTATTATTAAAGCCTATTATACTGTGATTTCAGTTGTTCTCTTGTTCTAAAGACAACTTATGCTATAACTAAGCGGGGCGGGGTGGTGGGCACAAACTGAACTGACACATCATCCATGTGAATAAAAATGTTGGTCTTTTTTACAGTTTTCTTACCTTAAATCAGTTCAGAGAAACAAAACCTGGGAGAGCTATTCTAGCATTTAGCTACCTTACTATATACTATATGAAAAGCACTGTGATGGGGTCAGGGAACACACTTTAGAAACTGAAATACGTCCTGTGTAGCTAGAGTACAGTGAGGAAAACAAAATTGAGGCCAGAAGGGTAGGCAAAAGGCTAGAGTCTACAAGGTTATCTAGACTGTGACAAGGATCATGAGCAGCAAGGCACTTTCTGCTCTTGAGTTCAGAATCTTCAGAAAGTTTGTACAGGGGAATGAAATAGTTAAAATTTTTTTGAGGAATTGCAATATGTAAATGGATAAAAATCATGGGAACACAGCTGAAGGAAACATTCATTTGCCCTGCCACGATGGTGATAAAGAGAGGGAAATTTAATAGGGTGATGTTTTCCAAATTTTAATTTCATAGTCTGAGTCATTTTGGTGGAAGAAAGAGAAAGGAAAACTTCTTCGTACTATTTGCCTCTCTGGTGGGACTGAAGCCTTCATTTCACTTCTAGGAAGCAGCTTAACAAAAAAAAGTAGTCAGAATTACTGAATTTTTCCTTGAAAATAAGTTCATATTTAGCATAGTCCACAGCATTTAAGGCTATTTTGTTTCCCCATTGCATTGAAACAACAGCCACACAATCTATTTCATGTTATAAAAATTGCACAAGAAAAAGTAGAGACATGATAAAATGTAGCGCTTTAAAAATATCTGAATTTTTTGAGTTTTTTCTTCTGGGTAACTACTTTTATAAGTATAATTTTTAATAATTAAGTTACTTTTCATGTTTAAAGTACTTTTTCAGTCCACTTTTTTAAAGACATTAAAAATGTTTCAATCGAAATCACTTATTTGCTCTATATGAATTTGAATTAGCTTGTTGATTATGGAAATGAGATTCAAGAAAATGCTTTCTATTGATTTCTGATGTACAGATAATATTCCAGGGCGGCATTAGAACTGCATGCAAATGATATACTTAAGCACGTATTTATAGTTGTAAAATTGTTGGTATTATTAAAATTGCTGGAGGGCTCACATAAAGGCCATGTGATGAATTAGATTATGATGTAGATTATATTAATAGTATTTATCTAGCACTTACTAATTATCAAGCACACCAGGCTAGGAGATTTATATTCTTTTCCTGTTCTTCATTAATTTATTTACTCTTTTACTCTTTTATTCAACATAGGTATACTTGAAGACATATTTATGTATATGTATATTTCACAAAGTATTTGTGACAGTAGCATTTTTCTTCCAAGTAAAGTTTAGGTAGCGTTCACTTATGTCATTAGAGAAGTCATTGCTACAACAGCAAAGGTTATGGGTATTGAAATAGAAACCTTATGTAAATATAAATTGGAGCTATTTGAACTATACTGAGGTAAGTTCTGTAAGCTCACTGTAGAAAATGTATTACTGGTCATTAAATTCTCAAACTCAGTCTTGCAGAGTTAAATAACTAACAAAATTGGTAACAGTATATGCAGTCCTCAACATCTACATGCAAAGTGTATAAAACCGATTTGTTTTTACTTAAATTGTTTGCCTCAATTGCAGCCACTCTACTCTAAAACAACTCGTTACCCTCCAAAGGAAACGTAAAATGTGTATTTCCAATTAGAAGACTTGTAGATAATTGCATGAATCTCCTTGACAATATATCGTTGATTATGACTTGTTTGGGAAGTCCGATCATTTGGAAGGTTGAATTAAATCTCCTCAAGTGAGTTAAAATTCCTATGGAAAATGGTGGTAATAAGTATTAATGCAAGAAAATTCCTAGGCTTAAAGAAACGCTGTTAAGTTGAAGAAGTATATGTAAAAGTCTTACAAATAGAACGACTTCATCAAGATGCTGCCCACTCAGATGCATTATGTAGAACATATACATGTTAGGATATAGGAGGTGTAGATTATTTAATGTCACTGTTTCTATAAGGAGTAGACAGGCTACAATATATAGATTTATCTGATCAATTCGCCTGCATATTTTCTTCTTGGATAAAAATTCAAGACCTTATTGAGAGTCAAATAGAAATCATCGAACCCACCCTTAATTTTTTGGAGGGAAATTTATACAGTCAATATAAATTGTGCGTGTGTGTGTGTGTGTGTGTGTATAGACTGAGTTTTTGGTACAAAGAAGTAAGATTTGGAGTATGGGGTGCCAAAGGACTGTTTTCATTTCTTCTTCTGTCTTAACATGACAGTTAAAGGTCATGCCTTTGGAAAAGGAAGAGGGTGTGGATTGTGAAAAGGTAGTGTCAAGAAAAAAGTCATGGTTTGTGGTACCAGAGAAACGGGCTCTTAGGGAGGTCAGATGGCCCATGAAGTCCAGGATTATCTAATATTGAGCCCTCACTTGAGTACAAGCACTGACCTAGGTGCCTTCATAGGAATAACTTATTTAATCCTTATAACATTCCTGAGCTAGGTAATTAGATCTAGGCATTAAGATCTTCTGTTTATAGATAAGAAAACTGAAGGTTAGGCAAATTATCCAAATTAATACATCTAAAAAGCAGTGAAGTCAGAACACAAACTCTTGACCTTTTGGTTCCAGCCCTCTTGGGGTTTACCAGAATTACCAGATGACCCTGAAATTCCTAAGTATATACCCGAGAGGACTATAAACAAATTTTCACGCAAGAAAACACATATAGGAATGTTCATAGCATTGTTATTCATAATAGCAAAAAAATGAAAACCTAAATGTCCTTCGGCTAGTGAACAAACAATATGTGGTATATTCATTCAATGAAATATTTTTTAGCAACAAAAGGAATAAAGTACTATTATATGCTACAGTATAAATGGACTTTAAAAATATTTTAAATTAAGCCAGACACAAAAGGTCACATGTTGTGTGATTCCATTTACATGAAGTATACAGAATAGGCAAATCCAGAGAAACAATAGATTAGGAGTTATCAGGGGAAGATACAAGAGAATCAGATGTTGGCTGCTAAGAGGTACTATACAGGGTTTTCTTTTAAGGTGTTAGAAACATTCTGGAATTAGTAGCTATCTTTGCATAAACTGAATATACTGAAAAAACAATTGTATAATTTTAAATAGTAAACTTTATGTAAATTATATCAATATAGTAAAAAGTCAACACACTCATATTGAAGGAAAGGGTAGAAAAATCTGCTCTACCAGCTATCAAAGCATATTATTAGGTATATTGTGTAAGACAGTACAATATAGACGAATTGTTCAGTGGAACACACAAATGTCTAGAAACAGAGCCAAGCATCCATGGGTACTGAATTCATGACTAATATTGTGGAGCAGTTTGAAAATGTCATATTTTCAATAAATTTTGCTGGACCAATTTGGAAAAACAATGAAACTTTACCCCAACTCAAAACATAAATTTCAGGTAGATTTTTGGATTAGATGTGAAAGGCAAAGTAATCATAGCATAAAAAGATTTTTAGAAGCAAATACAGAAGCATATATATAATTATTTTATGTAATAAACAGGACACATAAGTAAAGATGATTCAATAGGATTGCATTAAAATTAACAATAGGTGTTCAACATAAGAAACAATAAGTGAGTAAAAGAGGAAGCCATGGAGTAGGGAACAGATTTTCACAATATATAACCAACAAAGGACTCGCACCTAGAATACATAAAGCACTTCTGTGAATCGATAAGGAAAGACCACCCATATAAAATGGGTAAAAATAACTTAAAAAAACCTTCTCAGATGAATATATATGTATATGACTAATAAAGGTATGAAAATGCACTAAAATTTGTTATGAAGAAAATATAAATGAAAAGTACAGAAATATTCTACTACATAGTAAACTGATAGCTAAAATTAAGCAGAAAAGAAATATTTTCTGGGAAAAGTGCAACAATGGCAATTCTTGTAACACTGTTTAAATTATTTGCTAAAGTAGAACATAGGCATATTTTCTGACCCAGTAATCTCACTCTTAACAAACGATGCTTATGGTAGAGTAATTCTTAATAACCCCAAAGTGGAAACAATCCACGTATCTGCCAATAGTGGATTCAATATGTAAATTGTGGAATATTTATCCAATGGAATACTATAGGAGTAATGAAAACTAACTGCAGTTATGAGCAACAAGATGAATGAATCTCATAAGTAAGATTTTAAGGGAAAGAAAGTAAACAGAGAGAGAGTTGTAGTACATGATTCCAATTAGATAAAGTTTAAAACTTAAGTTAGAACAATAGGCTGGACAAAAAATCCAGAGATACTTTGACAAATACAGGTAATTAATAGTTTACTGAGATTACAATGACATCCCATGATATGTTCAAGGTGTTGTCCCTCCCTGGTAACGCACAGTCAAATGCCTTGAAAAATTGTGATGAACATGAGACATTAATGCAGCATGATTACAAATCTCTGCACATGTATCTTTGTATATACATATACACTTACCCAGTGCGACAGAACAAGCCACAGGCTTCTACGCAGTGGTTATCTTCAAGGTGTTTATCTGTGTAATAATTCCATGAGCATTGACTTTGTGATAATTTATTGAGCTGTATACATTTGCATTTTTGCAAATCTTTTGTGGTTTACAACTCACCACAAAGGAATAACTTAAAATATGAGAATAAAATAATTTATCAGATTATTTTCTTAGGTCATTAATAGAACTAAGATCCATGGACAAAGGTTTCTAAGAGATAGATCACCCATTTTACATCTTTGAAGCCAGGCTAGAGAATTCAGTATGACAAGATCCATTACTTGCTCTTCAAAAGTGAAGCATTGATCTTCTCAAATGATTTTAGACACTAGAGAAGGAATATTAATAGCTTCCTTCTGGGTGATTTGTTACCAATTAGTGGTCCATCATTATGGAGATTATTCTGGCCCAACAGACATAACTTAATTTAAATTTTCTGACAATAAGATGCAGACACATATTCATTGCACATATAAAACCTTACACAATAGTGTCAACTCCTTTTCACACTTTTCTTCATTCTCTTTCAAAGAAAGACATGTGTTTTTTCAAATGTGTAATTTCAAACTCGATTCCCAAAAGGAAAAGGCTACCATCAAATGTTTAAAGAATAATCTCCTTTATTTTATAATAATAATGGTTAGAAGTTCAGTATTTCTTCTCAAACACAGAAGCAGGCAGGCATATTTGCAAAAGGCCTCATAATGTTTGCCATTTTCTTTGCACAAGACAACATTTATAAAACCTTTGCATCCCATGGCAGGTGCAATTGAGGTTCTAGCCAGGGCAATTGAGAAAGAAAAAGAAATAAAAAGGATCCACATTGGAAACAATCTCTATCTCTAGATTACATAATTTTATATATAGGAAATCCTAAGGAATCTACTTAAATATATATCAAAACTAATTAGTTCAGCAAGGTTTCAGGATACAAGATTAATACTTTACAAACTAATGATATTTCTATACATTTGTAATGAACGATCCAAATATGAAAATAATAAAACACTTCTATTCAAAACAGTATCAAGTAAAATACTTGCAAATAAACTTAACAAGAGAGGTATAAAACTGATATTCAGAAAACTTCAATTAATGGGGAAAAAACAAAGATCAACATGAATGGAAAAAAATATATTCATGGATTGGAAGACTTAACATTGTTAAGATGGCAGTATTCTCCAAATTGATCTGCAACCTCAATGTGATCTCAATCTGAATCCCAGCTCACTTCTTTGTAGAAACTAACAAGCTGATTCTAAAATTCACATGGCATTGTCAAGGACCCAGAATAGCCAAATCTTTAAAAAAGAACGAAGTAGGAGGACTCACAGTTTCCGATTTCAAAATTTACTATAAAACCATGAGAATCAATGCAGTATGGCATTGTTACAAGCATAGACAAAATTGGCCTAACAAATAAATCAATGAAGTAGAACTGAATGCCCAGAAATAAAGCCATATGTTTATGGCTAACTGATCTTTGACAAAGGTGCCAAGATAACCCAATGGGGAAAGTAGTATTTTATTCCCAGCAAATGGTGCTGAGACAGCTGGATAGACTTATGTAAAAGAATGAAGTCAGATCCCTATCTCAAACCACATATAACTCAAAATAGATCACAGGCAAAATATAAAAGGCAAAACTATAAAATTCTTAGAAGAAAACATAGAAGTAAATCTTTGTGACCTTGTATTACACAGTGGTTCTTAGCTACAACATCAAAGAAAAATAGATAAATTGAATTTCATTGAAATTAAAGTCTTCTGCGCTTTAAAAACGTGAAAACATAATTCAAAGAATGGGAGAAAATGTTGTGAAATCATATATCCAATAAGAGATTAGTATCTAAAATATATAAAGAGCTCAACTCAAACACAAAAAGACTACCCAATTTAAAAAATGCAAATGATTTGCATAGAAGTCTCTCCAAAGATAAAGAAATGGTCAACAAGCATATGAAAAGATGTTCGATATCACTAGTTAACAAAGAAAGGCAAATCAAAACCACAACAAGGTACTGCTTCTCACCCACTAGGATGCCTAGAATCAAAAAGTCAGATATTAAGTGTTGTCAAGGATGTGGAGGAATTGGAATTGTTATCAATTGCTAGTGGGAATGCAAAATGATGCAGACACTTCAGATGTAGTTTTGCAGTTCTTCAAATGATTAAACACAGCGTTACTATGTGACTTGGAAATTATACTCTTAGGTATGTACACAAGAAAAATGAAAATATATGTCTATATAAAAACTTGTCCCCAAATTCTCAGAGGAACATTATTCATAATAGCTAAAAAATAGAAACAATCGCAATGTCCATCAATTGATGAATACATTTTTTTAAATGTGGTATAGATTTTACGATACTATTTTTCCAAAAGTAAAAGAAATGAAGTACTGTTATGTGCTATAATATGAATGAATCTGGCAAACATTATTCTATGTGAAAGAAGCCAGTCACAATAGACCACATATTTTATTATTATATTTACATGAATTATCCAGAACAGGGAAATCCATAGATTTGTTGCCAAGAGCTGAGGAAGAAGAGAGGATATCTGCTAATGAGTATAGGATTTCTTTTGGGGATATTAAAAATGTTCTAAAATTAAGTAGTTGTGATGGTTAACACAACTTTGTGAGTTAACAAAAACACTGCTGAATTGTATACTTTAAAAGGGAGAGTTTTATGATGTGTAAAATATATCTTAATAAAGTGATTCCTTAAAAAAGGGAGAAAAAAAAGAAACTGGGATAGATATATTAAAACTTAAGGAGGTAAGTCTGTCTAACACTCACGCATACCTTAATCTAGGAATAAGCCAAAATATTAAAAAAATCATATGTACAAAAGCCTTGCCTGGTATTCACAACTCAAATTCTTATGTAAGAAATCAGATTTTATTGTTTTCCTAGTCTTTGTTAATGTTCCTTCCATATTTCAATGCACTAAAATGATTCAATGCTATAATTTTTATTACTAATGTGATTAATTCACCTTCCAACAAACATAGAAATGACCTGAATGACAAACAAGTGAGATATGGGTAAGAATTCATGTAACCTCAGGGTCTACCTCCTTAATAATTTTATCAGGGAGAGTTTGAACACATGACATCATACATCCAGAATACTAAAGTCAGATTGGCCAAGACATTAGTAAAGTTGTTCATTTAACTCCCGTAGCAGCATGACTGTATCTTAGCAAAATGTGGGCTTTTCCTATCAACTTGTCACGTCTAAGGAATTAAGGTAAAAAATCCTGTTCTCATAGTGGAAAATAGGTCAAATGTTTGTTTTGAACCTGTGACCCCTATGGAATAGAGGCACATACTTCAGGCTTTATTGTGGCCTGTTCTTATAAATTATTTCTACAAAGGAGCAAGACTGTTTTCTCTCTCTCATTAAAAATAGTATAGTCCTTATACTCTTGTCCACTTGTCAAATTTAGAAGAAAAAATTTTAGGGAATCTAGTTTAGGGGATCTATTTTATTATTTTGCAATATATTTGGTGGGAATGAACATACATTTTACAATTTTTAAATTTAATAATAAACTCTTAGATGTCTTGAAGATATTCCAGGATCCTCTATTGCAACTTTCTATACTCTTTTTAAGATGTTTATCCACACTTTTATTATTTTATTTAATTTTTACTTTTGTTTCAGGGGTACATACGCAGGTTTGTTACATAGATAAACTCATGTCACAGAGGTTTGTTGTACAGATTACTTTATCACCTAGGTACTAAGCCTAGTACCCAACATTTATTTTTTTCTACCCTTCTTGCTCCTCCCACTCTACAACCCTCAAATAGTCTCCAGTGTGTTGTTCCCCTCTTTGCACTTCCATGAGTTAACATTTAGCTCTTGCTTTGAAGTGAGAACATGGGGTATATGTCCCTGCATTAGTTTGCTAAGGATAATATCCTTCACTCCATCCACGTTCCAACAAAAGACATGGTATCATTCTTTTTTATGGCTGCATAGTATTCCATGGTGTATATATATCACATTTTATTTATCCAACCTGTCATTAATGGGCATTTAGGTTGATTCCATATCTTTGCTATTGTGAATAGTACTGCAATTACACTCTTGTGTATGTATGTTTATGAACACCCTTATTTTTTGCACTGTCTCAATGCAGCAAATGAAGCCAGATTTTCTCAGTAGTCACCTGCATGGGATTTAGATTCATGTATGGAGATGGCAGGTGATTCCCAACACTTTTAACTCAAAGCAACACACAGTCATTCTCTATGTATTTACCACCCTGCCAGTATTTTCTAAGTCTGTCCTAACTTCTGACTTTCGGCTTTATGTCCTTAAGTAATTCCTTATGAGGAATTATTTTACTGATTTTACAAATGAGGAAAGTAAAGCAGAAAAGCTAAATAAGTAGTCCCTGGTCATGAAATTGGAATCTAAAACCATAATTTCTATCATTATACAATTGATAACAAACTCAAACAGAAAAGGATAAAAACACTCACATTCTTTAAATTATATAAGAATTTAGTTGAGTTACACTTTACTCATCAATAAGTTTGTATACATTTAATTTAACATTAATTGCAACTTTTTGTTTTTGTATGCTGGAGTGTGTTTATATGTATGTATGTATCTATATCTACTGTTTACCTAGCTAGCCATTCACGTATCCATCTACTAGTATTCAGGATATATCATGAGACATTTAAAAACAACAAGTACCCCCTTAGCTTTTTTTTTAAAACACCTGGATAAAATATCTCTGGAACTTGGAAGATTTAAAATGTGTGCAAAATCTGTAGAAGAAGGTGTATTACTGGTAGAGTAGTCTATCTAAGGAAACTAGAGAAATATCACCACCCCAGAAGAAAGAGAATATTAAGAGATTAGAGTATACAAGATAAAGGACTAGTGGCCTCACTGGCCTGTTGACCAGCAGTTCATATGCATTCACTGTCTTCACTTCCTCATCACTCATGCAAACTTTGTCCTATTCATATTTTCTTTATCCATATGCAGGGTTCTACTATTCATGACTGTTGTATACCTGTTACCCCATAGTTAGCCTTTGATCTTAATCATAGGCTCATTTACCCAGACAAAACAGCAGCGACAACAAAACATTGAGGGGAAGGAAGCACATACATATTGGGGCCTAATCCTGCAAGGTCAAAAGGAAATTCTATTCTTGTCTTTCTAGGTACATTGGCATAAACACCAAACAAATAAATGAAAAGCTGGAGCTCAGCTCACGTTTTGTATGCTTTCTTAAATTGAGGTGCCTTATTTCGTTGGATTAGTTTTTGTAAATCTTTCTGGGATTTTGGTTTTAAAAGGCCAGCTTGTACATATTGTTATTAGTCCGTTTATACACTGCTATAAAGATACTGCCCAAGAGTGGGTAATTTATAAAGAAAAGAGGTTTAATTGACTCACAGTTTCACATGGATGAGGAAGCCTCAGGAAACTTGCAGTCGTGGCAGAAGTTGAAGGAGAAGCAGGCAACTTCTTCACAAGGCATCAGGAGAAAGAAGGGAAAGAGAGTGCAGGTGAAACTGCCACGTTTTAAATCACTAGATCCCATGAGAATTCCCTCACTATTATGAAAACAGTATGAGTGAAACTGCCCCCACGATCCAATCACCTCCCACCAGGTTCTTCCCTTAACTTATGGGGATTACAATTCGAGATAAGACTTGGGTGGGGACATAGAGCCAAACAATATCACACACACCCATAATAATGTATCTGTGTGTGCATACATGTATATAATTATCTCCTAAGTAGATCTGAAGGAGGTCTACTTATTGTTATCAACATTTTGTTTTTGACCAATTGAGACCAATAAAATGAAAATAGAATCTTGATTTCATGATTTCAGAGAAGACATAGAGAAGGCATTTTAATATCATGTTAAAGACTGCATAATCATTTTTAAAAGTTATTTTACGTGCCACATTTTCTTAATCCAGTCTATCGTTGTTGGACATTTGGGTACCTAAATGACGAGTTAATGGGTGCAGCAAAACAACATGGCACATGGATACATATGTAACAAACCTGCACATTGTGCACATGTACCCTAAAACCTAAAGTATAATAATAAAAAGAAAAAAAAGAAAAAAAAAGTTATTTTACGTAAGTACATTTAACTATATGAAATTACCCTATGCTCTCCCTGTATTTTTCAGTTTCCCGAGGACTAGAGAAAACATGACTAGTGTCTGACATTTGGGAATCAGTTTCCCACAGGCAGTCCAAGGCTGTTTACCCGTCAGGAAACCCTGAGAAAGAGCTCAAGAGGATAAAACCTCCCTTATGAAGGCTTCCACAAAGGGAGCTCCACTTGTCATCTAAGCAAGATATTTCTCCCACCTGTGTAAGGTTTATTTTAGTAGATCACGTTTCTTTATTTTAGCAAGGTCTGTATTTTTCTACCATTAGGTAGACAAATGTCTCAAGGTTTCAAACATAGCTTCTCCCTGTTTCCTAGGAACTCACGAGTGTGCCTATGTGGTTAATGATGTGCTGTGTAGATCTATATGTTTTGTTTATGCCTTTGGCTCACTCTCCTCGCCTTCTACTGAGTTAATTTATTATATACTTACTGAATACCTTTTTTGAACACTACACTGTTAGGTGCTGGGATAGAGAAATTAATAATACGCAACTTGTATTAAATGAGCTCACAACGTAATAATAAAGTAGAAGTCCTTGACAAGGCAGGGAAAATGTCTTATACATTTTTGTTTCCTGTAGCACCAAGCAACAGGCCAGACATATTGGAAGAAGTTAGCATATGTCTGTTGACTAAGAATCATTGCTCTCAAAGTTCAAATTTTGGTCTCAGTGTAGTTAAGTATGATAACTTCTAAGAGTATCTTTCTTTGCTTATATTTATGCATAGTCACTGTAGGTATGTACATTACCTGTTATATGTAAGTACATGTTATATGCATATAACTTGTAAATATTCATTGAGGTATTAAAGTACACAAATCTTAAGGGTAGAATTTGATAAATAGTTACCAAATCAACATCCATTTGTAGATAAAATTTATGTAGAAATTTAAAAAGTCTTTCTCCTGCTTCCTTCCTATTAGCTACCACGAAGGCGACCACTGTTTGGACTTCTGTCAGCATAGATTATTATCTGTGAATAGGTAATATCTATATAGAATAATGATCTATAAATTATCAATATTATACAGTGTATTATCTATTCTAGATAATCACTATAGGTCTGTCTATAGAATAAGAATGACCTGGAAAATATATATCAGATCAGCAAATACTTGTTGAAGTGATGAATTGAAATGATATCCAGAATACACAGTAAAGAAATGAGTTTAAATATAGAATTTTTAGAAAAAATAATTCATACATCTCAAATATGAGAGGATTAATTTTCAAGGTAGGAGTAAAATTGGTAGAATACAGTATTACAACATCCAAATGAATGAAAATTTAAGAAGGACAAAATTATATACATAACATTTGAAAATTAAAAAATAATTATTTCAACAACAGCAACAACAAAAATCCAACACATATAGAACATCTAGTTCTCCAAATAAACTTCCCAAAATATAATTTAATATATCTTTCTGCCTTAAATTTTCTTATGCTCTCCTGAAAACACCAAAATATCCTCTAAGAATTCCGGATTGTCAGATTTTTTCGGTTACCAATACTTCCAAAAAATTGGATATTTATTTATAATTAAGAGATAATTTTTTATCACTTCAGCTAAGACAATATAAACCATAGTAATTCCTTTTTGAGAAAGAAGAATGAATCAAAGTTACTGGTATATAATAATGAAGAGCTGTAGAGCTTTAAGTACTAAAAAAATAGAATATTTGGCAAATAGTATTAAATGTCATCCTGAAACTGCCTATAAAATTTTACTGCTAAAATATTCTGGTTTACTTTCCAAAGTTGTTTTTTTCTAGGTAATGATGACCTATTAAGGGTAGTCAATTCTAATCTGAAGCTTAGCTAACTACTAGTAGACAAGCAACATATTTTTTCTTATTTACTTAATTCAATGAGGGTGTCTGAATATTTTGATTTGGTCGTTAAGATTTATTTTTCTTTATGTTTTAAAATATTGCCAGAAAAAAATAAGTTCAAATATATATCTAAAGGAACACAAAAGTTAGACACTTGAAAGCATTTAAATCATGAAATGTAAAAGTAATAGTTTATTCCAAATAAAATATTTTTACTCTCAATTAAAAATGTAATCAACTTTTACTGAACTTGCATTTGGGAGCCTACTCTTGTTTTTAATAAGTACATGTTTAAGTGTATATGTGCATATATGTGGATTCCATTGGCATTCTTCTCAAGTAAAATCTATAAACTATGGATACATATATATGTAATAAGCATATATAATATATATGCTATACAAAAATAACCACACATTTAACTATTGTATGTACTCATGAGCCAGTAACTTTTATTTTTCACATTTTCTCTTGTAAGTTGAAGGGATGATAATCAACTTTCTTGAAAATAAAAATGTGGATGAAATTACACACCTAAATTTATACTTTCATATTTTCTTCAAAAATTCACCTGTAAAAGTTTAAAGTTTTATGCTGAAAAATAGATAATAATTCTCAAGTGCTCACTATGTTCCAAGGACATAGGCTTCAGGCTATCAACCCAAATAAGACTCTTAACAAAACTATGATGTATAATCTATTCTTATTTTAGATAGAAATTAATACAACACAGAGCTTAAAGTAACATGCTGTGGATCAATAATAAATGACAGATAAAATATTGGAATCTAAGTAGTGTGACTTTAAATTCCTTGACTGTAATCACTCATTTGCACTGCTCTAAAGACCGCAAACTTCTGGAATGCCTGAATTAGAGCAAATAATCCCATCTAGGAAAAAGAATAAGAAAACCACACACACACACACACACACACACAAACACACACAAATACTGTATTTCAATGCTTATAAAAATAATTTGTAACAAATTTGTCTATTGTTAACAAAAAAGGCCTTATATGTATTTAGTGAATATTTAAGAAGGAAGTTCCTGCCTATCCACACAGTCTCCTCCCAAGTATTAATATTATTACTCAATTACCAGCTAAAATAATAAGCAACTATCTTAGGTAGAGTCCTTCTTTGAATTGCATTGAGTTGACAAAGACCATCTAGATGAGGCCATAGAGAATGTAAGGTGTTAGATGTTTTTAGAGTTGAACTAATCTGGAAAATTAACATCTGGTGTTGAAAATGCCTCAGTAAAATATTAATGAAAATGCACCCAACATTGATAGGAACTGGATGCTGGAAAAGGATAACATCTCACGTATTAGACTGTCATGGTGATTAGTCCAGAAAGGTATGCTGAGTAAGGTTAGATTACTTAGAGGCTTAGCTTTAAATTATTCGTGGCTATTTGAAATAAAACATGATTCCTTGAGTGACATAAAATGTTAAATGGTTTTTTTTCTAACCAAGCATGTCTAATATGATCATATGTGTTCAGGTTGCCTTTTTGTTGAACAAGGTGTAACTGGCCACTTCAATATGATTGGAGTATCTGACCTTCACTGCTTTTAAAATTGTGAAAACAGTTCCCTAGAGGTCTACATAATCCTCTTTAGGCTACAAAGAAGCCCTCACTGTTATTTTCAGAGCGTGTTTTGGCAGTCAAGGACATGAACGTTGATCATATTTACTTCTACCAGCTTGGGTTGCTGGAGTCATATAATTACTATAAAATTAGCATAGTTGGTATCTTAGAACCCAAACTAACTTAAAGTCTTAAAAAAGATGCCACTCTTATTATAAATATCAATTTGTTAAAATGATTTTTTATGTATGAAATTATACATTACATAATTATATCTCACAATGCCATTTTAATAACACTAGGTGAATTTTTACCTTTTTATGTGCTTTTTCAGTTTTCATTGTGGATTCCTATTATAATGTGATTATGAAAATCTAACGCTAAAATGCAGCAGGCCAATAAATCTTATTACTTCAGAGTTGACATTCTGTGTTTTTCTTTGAAAGTCTTATTAGCCCTCTTTTTCCTTTCCAAAAGCAAACTAGGGATGTTATGCTTTATATGCATTGTCGCTTCTTGAATTGTTTTGATAGGAAGGAAAAAAGTATATATTTCATTGTTTTGGTTTTGATTCTTGATGTTTATTTTTCCTGGATTATTATATCTCCTCACTAGTCTGTTTTACCAGGTGCTGGTACCTGTCTCCAAATCTCACCCTTGTGCCACAAACCATGCTGTTCAGCTGGCAAAGTTCTGTGATGCCAATAGACTCCCTATGTAGGCTTCCACAGAAAATCAATTTACCCCTGAGTGCCTGGTAATATTCCCACACCCTCCTTTAGTTGGAAACCACTAATATTTCATGTTCAGCTTCTTAATTAACAACAGGTCACTTAACTCATTGACTATAACTGTCATAATTTCAGGGACTGCCTAACAGTGCTCCAAATGGTTCCACCAATTTGTTGAAAAAGAATAGTCATCAAGACAATCTAGAACCTTAGCCCAATGACCTTGCCATAAGCATTATATTTAAGTCCCCTATCTTTCAAAATATCTGTGATTTTATACTATAACCCCCAATATGTCTATCTAGCTTATATTACAAAAGGTAAAGAGGCTATCACTAATGACTGTACATATGTTGTTCATCAGTTAAAGCTCTTTCCAGTGGCCTTCCCCATCACCACCTTATTAGAGACCCAGAAAACTCTCTTTCTCCCTGTACATATGAGGTCCTAGAGTATTTGTGGAACTGACAAAAATGCTGTAGTACTGACAGGCAGTATTCGGACTGAACAGTCACGTGGCTATGTGCTGGTAGCAGAATTTCTTAAAGGATTTGGCATGCTGGAGAGGAAAGTTCTTGCTGGAAAGAAGAATAGTTGGAATCCAGACAATTTCCTTATCTGCTGAGCATGTCCTGGTTCTACTCTACCAACACCGGGACAGAGACTGGACAGTCTCTCTCCCTAAGCACTTCCAAGGCTTAGCTCCCAAGCTGGTAACTCCCTTCCCTGCCTTCTTTTCTCTCCCCAGCATTCCTCCATAAGGACTCATACTTGCATTGATTACCCTATCACTTGCATTGATCTACCCTACCAGAAATAAAACAACGGCAACAACAAATTTTTTTCTTGTTCTTTGGAAATAAACCTTGAAAGTCTCTGAAACCCAGAGCCAGAATCACCTGCTGACTTTGACAGAAAATGTGAACATTCTCCATAGAAGACGGCAAAAACGGGAATAGTCATTAGAAAAAAAATAGATAGTGTATCTTTGGCAGAATGGGAAAGAGGATCCAATATAAATATAGGACTAGAGAAAACCAGGTAAGAAAAACCTTAAAAGATCACCTATTCCTGTCCCTGTCTTCTTAGTTTGCAGTGTTGCTTCAAGCTAGTGCAGACTTCAAGGAGGGGGATATGCTAGCAATCTGGCTTATAAAATAAAATTTTCATTAAGATTAGTGCAAGGTTTGTGTTAAACCATCACTTTGCTGTTTTCCAGGGGCTGGCGAGTTAGAGCCTCTGCAAATTATGCAGTTGGCAGTTTAACAAGATTGTCAGGCTCATCAATTGTCAGAGAAAGAGAGTGGGTAATGATGAGAAAGTTCAAGGTGATGTCTTTCCTAATCCCTACAATGCTAATAACTGGAAATAGACATAAATATAACATCTTCTATATAAATGTAAATGATTTTTCTGCATTATTACATTCTTACAGTCAACAGCTTCTATGTTCTGAGTAGTGTCCCTCTGCTGAGTTTATGTGCCAATTATTTTCTGTTTGTAAGTCAACAACCAGCTAAGAAATCAATTCTCTAGTGACCACCTTTTAATTAAAGTAACTGCTAATCTCAACATGCATTTTTCTATGATTAAAATGACCTGTTTGCTGCACAGGGATAACATGGAACAGAGTAATTTATCTCAAGGAGATAAAAGATGTAAGGAGAAGGGACGCAATCTGGTGTTTGCTTCTTTTAAGACGGTCTGATTAAAAGCGATATTAAAGTGAGAAAAGGTCACATGGTGGGGGGGAATGGGGCCTGATAGGTGGGGTCATACTGGGTTTAGGCAGGATTACTTTCAGTAAGGGTTATGTGTCAAGATCATATCTTTATATAACATTTGTTTTGATACTACTCAAATATTGCTTGGGGCCAATATTTACTCAGGGTGTTAGGAGACTCAATAGTAGACGAGATAATGAAATGAAAAACAAGGGAGAATGATATCCATTCAGGTATTTTTAATGTCTTAAACTTCAAGATAATAGTTGAGTCCATATTTTTATCACAGAGTTGATGAGACAAACAATCTGTTAACCAAGGAAACAGGGCTCTGCACCCTACACTTACACTTCAGAAAGAACACTATCTTTCAATGTAAGATACTTTGAAAATATAAATGTTTTTATTACATTATTTATAAGAAGGCATCCCAGATTCAAGTGAATGGAAATTAGCTTTGAGTATTTCAATTTTTTAGAAACATTTATTTGACTCTAACATATGTTTATTTTGAAATCTCTATTACAAATTTGAAAAGTGCAACAAAATTGCAATTTCCAACTGCTGCTCTGTGGGAAAAATTTTACCAAGTCCCATATTAAAGAACTAAATGAGAAAAATATAGTGATATATTCGTGAAGATTGATTCTTGTGGGCCTTTAAGGCAGCAAGAAACAAGACAGGGTACCACAATATTAATGCTCGTAACAGTAAGAAACGATATGTGCTCCTTCAGCTCACCCACATGAGGAGGGAGGATGGTCTGGGTAGCTGGCAGGCAGTTAATCAGCTCAAGCAGAAATTTTTTTTTCTTTTCTCGTCTTCCTCTGTTAGTTAATCCCCCAATAGTTATGAAGTTGCATCCCTTCTTCCTCTCAATCCTAGGAGGAGATGGTGGGAGGGAGTCAAGATACTTAGGCAATCATACCCCCAAGCTATATTTTAGTAGTAAGTGGTGTCCAGTTAGCTCTTCTCAATAGTTCTTTTCAATTCACATTACCTTAGCCTTCAAGTTTCAACACTTTTGTGATAAACCTTTGTTAAGTATATCACTTTGGGGACAATATAAAAATATTTCTCATTAATAGTGGCTCGTCAAATTATGATAAAAGAATTTGTGTTATGAACTTTTAAACCTAGAAATACTACAAAGAATTCTAGTAATTTTTGAAAATGTTTTCTTATAATTTCTGGGCTTGATCCACAAATGATGCCGGAATAGGCTTTTCTTTTTATTTCCTAATTTTCCAAAGCAATATATTTAAATATGAATTAGATTCATTGGAGTCTCAGCTTTGAAACATCCTCTTCTTGCAAATCAGAAATGTACTTATCTTCTTGCAGATTACCAAAGATTTTTTTTTTTTTTTTATTATACTTTAGGGTTTTAGGGTACATGTGCACAATGTGCAGGTTTGTTACATATGTATCCATGTGCCATGTTGATTTCCTGCACCCATTAATTCGTCATTTAGCATTAGGTGTATCTCCTAATGCTGTCCCTCCCCCCTCCCCCCACCCCACAACAGTCCCCGGAGCGTGATGTTCCCCTTCCTGTGTCCATGAGTTCTCATTGTTCAATTCCCACCTATGAGTGAGAACATGCGGTGTTTGGTTTTTTGTCCTTGCGATAGTTTACTGAGAATGATGTTTTCCAGTTTCATCCATGTCCCTACAAAGGACACGAACTCATCATTTTTTATGGCTGCATAGTATTCCATGGTGTATATGTGCCACATTTTCTTAATCCAGTCTATCGTTGTTGGACATTTGGGTTGGTTCCAACTCTTTGCTATTGTGAATAGTGCCGCAATAAACATACGTGTGCATGTGTCTTTATAGCAGCATGATTTATAGTCCTTTGGGTATATACCCAGTAATGGGATGGCTGGGTCAAATGGTATTTCTAGTTCGAGATCCCTGAGGAATCGCCACACTGACTTCCACAATGGTTGAACTAGTTTACAGTCCCACCAACAGTGTAAAAGTGTTCCTATTTCTCCACATCCTCTCCAGCACCTGTTGTTTCCTGATTTTTTAATGATGGCCATTCTAACTGGTGTGAGATGGTATCTCACTGTGGTTTTGATTTGCATTTCTCTGATGGCCAGTGATGAGGAGCATTTCTTCATGTGTTTTTTGGCTGCATAAATGTCTTCTTTTGAGAAGTGTCTGTTCATGTCCTCTGCCCACTTTTTGATGGGGTTGTTTGTTTTTTTCTTGTAAATTTGTTTGAGTTCATTGTAGATTCTGGATATTAGCCCTTTGTCAGATGAGTAGGTTGCAAAAATTTTCTCCCATTGTGTAGGTTGCCTGTTCACTCTGATGATAGTTTCTTTTGCTGTGCAGAAGCTCTTTAGTTTAATGAGATCCCATTTGTCGATTTTGGCTTTTGTTGCCATTGCTTTTGGTGTTTTAGACATGAAGTCCTTGCCCACGCCTATGTCCTGAATGGTATTGCCTAGGTTTTCTTGTAGGATTTTAATGGTTTTAGGTCTAACATATAAGTCTTTAATCCATCTTGAATTAATTTTTGTATAAGGTGTAAGGAAGGGATCCAGTTGCAGCTTTCTACATATGGCTAGCCAGTTTTCCCAGCACCATTTATTAAATAGGGAATCCTTTCCCCATTTCTTGTTTTTGTCAGGTTTGTCAAAGATCAGATAGTTGTAGCTATGCGGCATCATTTCTGAGGGCTCTGTTCTGTTCCATTGATCTATGTCTCTGTTGTGGTACCAGTACCATGCTGTTTTGGTTACTGTAGCCTTGTAGTATAGTTTAAAGTCAGGTAGCGTGATGCCTCCAGCTTTGTTCTTTTGGCTTAGGATTGACTTGGTGATGCGGGCTCTTTTTTGGTTCCATATGAAATTTAAAGTAGTTTTTTCCAATTCCGTGAAGAAAGTCATTGGTAGCTTGATGGGGATGGCATTGAATCTATAAATTACCTTGGGCAGTATGGCCATTTTCACGATATTGATTCTTCCAACCCATGAGCATGGAATGTTCTTCCATTTGTTTGTATCCTCTTTTATTTCATTGAGCAGTGGTTTGTAGTTCTCCTTGAAGAGGTCCTTCACATCCCTGGTAAGTTGGATTCCTAGGTATTTTATTCTCTTTGAAGCAATTGTGAATGGGAGTTCACTCATGATTTGGCTCTCTGTTTGTCTGTTATTGGTGTACAAGAATGCTTGTGATTTTTGTACATTAATTTTGTATCCTGAGACTTTGCTGAAGTTGCTAATCAGCTTAAGGAGATTTTGGGCTGAGACAATGGGGTTTTCTAGATATACAATCATGTCATCTGCAAACAGGGACAATTTGACTTCCTCTTTTCCTAATTGAATACCCTTTATTTCCTTCTCCTGCCTGATTGCTCTGGCCAGAACTTCCAGCACTATGTTGAATAGTAGCGGTGAGAGAGGGCATCCCTGTCTTGTGCCAGTTTTCAGAGGGAATGCTTCCAGTTTTTGCCCATTCAGTATGATATTGGCTGTGGGTTTGTTGTAGATAGCTCTTATTATTTTGAGATACGTCCCATCAATACCTAATTTATTGAGAGTTTTTAGCATGAAGGGTTGTTGAATTTTGTCAAAGGCCTTTTCTGCATCTATTGAGATAATCATGTGGTTTTTGTCTTTGGTTCTGTTTATATGCTGGATTACATTTATTGATTTGCGTATGTTGAACCAGCCTTGCATGCCAGGGATGAAGCCCACTTGATCATGGTGGATAAGCTTTTTGATGTGCTGCTGGATTCGGTTTGCCAGTATTTTATTGAGGATTTTTGCATCAATGTTCATCAAGGATATTGGTCTGAAATTCTCTTTTTTGGTTATGTCTCTGCCAGGTTTTGGTATCAGGACGATGCTGGCTTCGTAAAAAGTGTTAGGGAGGATTCCCTCTTTTTCTATCGATTGGAATAGTTTCAGAAGGAATGGTACCAGTTCCTCCTTGTACCTCTGGTAGAATTCAGCTGTGAATCCATCAGGTCCTGGACTCTTTTTGGTTGGTAAGCTATTGATTATTGCCACAATTTCAGAACCTGTTATCGGTCTATTCAGAGATTCAACTTCTTCCTGGTTTAGTCTTGGGAGGGTGTATTTGTCGAGGAATTTATCCATTTCTTCCAGATTTTCTAGTTTATTTGCATAGAGGTGTTTGTAGTATTCTCTGATGGTAGATTGTATTTCTGTGGGATCGGTGGTGATATCCCCTTTTTCGTTTTTTATTGCATCTATTTGATTCTTCTCTCTTTTCTTCTTTATTAGTCTTGCTAGCGGTCCATCAATTTTGTTGATCTTTTCAAAAAACCAGCTCCTAGATTCATTAATTTTTTGAAGGGTTTTTTGTGTCTCTATTTCCTTCAGTTCTGCTCTGATTTTAGTTATTTCTAGCCTTCTGCTAGCTTTTGAATGTGTTTGCTCTTGCTTTTCTAGTTCTTTTAATTGTGATGTTAGGGTGTCAATTTTGGATCTTTCCTGCTTTCTCTTGTGGGCATTTAGTGCTATAAATTTCCCTCTACACCCTGCTTTGAACGTGTCCCAGAGATTCTGGTACGTTGTGTCTTTGTTCTCGTTGGTTTCAAAGAACATCTTTATTTCTGCCTTCATTTCATTATGTACCCAATAGTCATTCAGGAGCAGGTTGTTCAGTTTCCATGTAGTTGAGCGGTTTTGACTGAGTTTCTTAATCCTGAGTTCTAGTTTGATTGCACTGTGGTCTGAGAGACAGTTTGTTATAATCTCTGTTCTTTTACATTTGCTGAGAAGAGCTTTACTTCCAACTATGTGGTCAATTTTGGAATAGGTGTGGTGTGGTGCTGAAAAAAATGTATATTCTGTTGATTTGGGGTGGAGAGTTCTGTAGATGTCTATTAGGTCCACTTTATGTAGAGCTGAGTTCAATTCCTGGATATCCTTGTTAACTTTCTGTCTCGTTGATCTGTCTAATGCTGAGAGTGGGGTGTTAAAATCTCCCATTATTATTGTGTGGGAGTTTAAGTCCCTTTGTAGGTCACTGAGGACTTGCTTTATGAATCTGGGTGCTCCTGTGTTGGGTGCATATATATTTAGGACAGTTAGCTCTTCTTGTTGAATTGATCCCTTTACCATTATGTAATGGCCTTCTTTGTCTCTTTTGATCTTTGTTGGTTTAAAGTCTATTTTATCAGAGACTAGGATTGCAACCCCTGCCTTTTTTTGTTTTCCAGTTGCTTGATAGATCTTCCTCCATCCCTTTATTTTGAGTCTATGTGTGTCTCTGCACGTGAGATGGGTTTCCTGAATACAGCACACTGATGGGTCCTGACTCCTTATCCAGTTTGCCAGTCTGTGTCTTTTGATTGGAGCATTTAGCCCATTTACATTTAACGTGAATATTGTTATGTGTGAATCTGATCCTGTCATTATGATGTTAGTTGGTTATTTTGCTCGTTAGTTGCCATAGTTTCTTCCTAGCCTCGATGGTCTTTACAATTTGGCATGTTTTTGCAGGGGCTGGTACCAGTTGTTCCTTTCCATGTTTAGTGCTTCCTTCAGGAGCTCTTTTAGGGCAGGCCTGGTGGTGACAAAATCACTCAGCGTTTGCTTGTCTGTAAAGTATTTTATTTCTCCTTCACTTATGAAGCTTAGTTTGGCGGGATAGGAAATTCTGGGTTGAAAATTCTTTTCTTTAAGAATGTTGAATATCGGCCCCCACTCTCTTCTGGCTTGTAGAGTTTCTGCTGAGAGATCAGCTGTTAGTCTGATGGGCTTCCCTTTGTGGGTAACCCGACCTTTCTCTCTGGCTGCCCTTAACATTTTTTCCTTCATTTCAACTTTGGTGAATCTGACAATTATGTGTCTTGGAGTTGCCCTTCTCGAGGAGTATCTTTGTGGCGTTCTCTGTATTTCCTGAATCTGAATGCTGGCCTGCCTTGCTAGATTGGGGAAGTTCTCCTGGATAATATCTTGCAGAGTGTTTTCCAACTTGGTTCCATTCTCCCCATCATTTTCAGGTACACCAATCAGACGTAGGTTTGGTCTTTTCACATAGTCCCAAATTTCTTGGAGGCTTTGTTCATTTCTTTTTATTCTTTTTTCTCTAAACTTCCCTTCTCTCTTCATTTCATTCATTTCATCTTCTATCAGCGATACCCTTTCTTCCAGTTGATCGCATCTGCTACTGAGGCTTCTGCATTCTTCGCGTAGTTCTCGAAACTTGGCTTTCAGCTCCATCATCTCCTTTAAGCCCTTCTCTCCATTGGTTATTCTAGTTATCCATTCTTCTAATTTTTTTTCAAAGTTTTTAACTTCTTTGCTATTGTTTTGAATTTCCTCTCGTAGCTCAGAGTAGTTTGATCGTCTGAAGCCTTCTTCTCTCAACTCATCAAAGTCATCCTCCATCCAGCTTTGTTCTGTTGCTGGTGAGGAACTGCGTTCCTTTGGAGGAGGAGAGGTGCTCTGTTTTTTAGAGTTTCCAGTTTTTTTGGTCTGTTTTTTCCCCATCTTTGTGGTTTTGTCTACTTTTTGTCTTCGATGATGGTGATGTACAGATGGGTTTTTGGTGTGGATGTCCTTTCTGTTTGTTAATTTTCCTTCTACCAGACAAGACCCTCAGCTGCAGGTCTGTTGGATTTTACTAGAGGTCCACTCCAGACCCTGTTTGGCTGGGTGTCAGCAGCGGTGGCTGCAGAACAGCGGATTTTCGTGAGACCACAAATTCAGCTGTCTGATAGTTCCTCTGAAAGTTTTGTCTCAGAGGAGTATCCGGTTGAATGAGGTGTCAGTCTGTCCCACTGGGGGGGTGCCTCCCAGTTAGGCTGCTCAGGGGTGAGGGACCCACTTTAGGAGGCAGTCTGTCCGTTCTCAGATCACCAGCTGCGTGCTGGGAGAACCACTACTCTCTTCAAAGCTGTCAGTCAGACAGAGACATTTAAGGCTGTGGAGGTTCTCGCTGAGTTTTTGGTTGTCTGTGCCCTGCCCCCAGAGGTGGAGCCTACAGAGGCAGGCAGGCCTCCTTGAGCTGTGGTGGGCTCCACCCAGTTCGAGCTTCCTGGCTGCTTTGTTTACCTAAGCAAGCCTGGGCAATGGCGGGCGCCCCTCCCCCAGCCTTGTTGCCGCCTTGCAGCGTGATCTCAGACTGCTGTGCTAGCAATCAGCAAGACTCTGTGGGCATAGGACCCTCCGAGCCAGGTGCGGGACACAATCTCCTAGTGTGCCGTTTTCCAGGCCCGTTGGAAAAGCGCAGTATTAGGACGGGACTGACCCGATATTCCAGGTGCCGTCTGTTTTCCCTTTCTTTGACTAGGAAAGGGAACTCCCTGACCCCTTGCGCTTCCCGAGTGAGGCAATGCCTGGCCCTGCTTCGGCTCGCGCACAGTGCGCTTCACCGACTGTCCTGAACCCACTGTTAGGCACTCCCTAGTGAGATGAAACCGGTACCTCAAGCAGAAATGCAGAAATCACCCGTCTTCTGTGTCGCTGGGGCTGGGAGCTGGAGACCGGAGCTGTTCCTATTCGGCCATCTTGGCTCCACCTTTCAGATAAAGATTTTTTATCATTTTAAGTGGAGAAATAGTTGTGATGAAAAATCACCTTGACAGGATTGTTGGAAATAAAATATCTCTGTAAGGTTGAGAAGCTATTAGGAGACATATAACTGTCAAGAGTAAGTGAATCTTAGCAGTATTCATTGTTTCCCTGGTACCATATTTATCCTGAGAAAATTTCAAAGAGAAATATTATTTTCAAAATATTGTTCTCCACAGAAATAAACAAATTATTTTATATTCAAAAGCAAGAGAAGTATTCAAATACCCTTATGGCAGTTTTGCATATCTTATTTTAATTTTGCTATTTGTATAAGCACACTATTTTACTCCAATGTGCTGTTATTTATTCTGAAAATTATTGACAGACTCCAGATTTCTAAAAAGATCGGCAGATTTTCTACACCTTCATTTTGTTTTTAATCAAAACATCTTTGAGTCACTGAAATGCTATTGCATTGGCAAATCAGGCCTTCATGCTTTTGGTTATTTTCATTTCTTACATTTTTTAGTTTTTAAAATTTGACTCTGTTAATCGCTAAAAAGTTGGAGAATCTAGGGCACTCAGCTAGTTTGACCTGGTCTATATTTGTTTAATGACTACTTCATAAAAGTTCCTGCAGTTGATATTTGCAGTTGTCATTCTGGGATGTTGTTTAAAGCATTCCTCGGTAAATTACTATTTAAACACAGAGGACTGATCCATTTAATTATGATTTTTCAGCAAGATTAATTCACAGGGGGATCTATCATTCTATCAGGTGCCACATGGTTTCTATTTTATTTTCAAATATTAGGTTTTTGACAGTTTGTTTCTTCTATAGGTAATTACTTTGTATTTATGGATTGATTGACTATATATTCAACAATGTTACCGATCTTATATGTATTAATTTATTTGTAGTTTAAGACATTTCTAGATCAATGGTGCCATCTTTTGTGTGTAGCAAAGTGCTTGTGTGTGAGGGGAGTGGGGGAAGGAGGAAGAGAGAAAGGGAGAGAGAGGAAGAGTAAAAGAAGATAAGGCATGTTTGTGTTATCTTTAGATTGTTCTGGTTGTTTGTCTTTTAGGAATTCATTTTCTTCTAGGTTTTATTTTTTTTCCCTCTTTTTCAACCTAATTACCAAAGGGTATCTCTCCTCTTTTGAAATTTTGACTCGCTAATAAGCTTTAAAGACTATCTCTATATATTGTATATATTTAACCCTCTTTTCTAGCATTATTACTCTGACGTACCAAAATTCATTTTCTAAATTTAATTTTTTAAAATATTTTCCCACAATGTGGACTTCATTTTCTGGCATGAGTTTTACAGTGATTTTTGAACTGCCACTTTGGTCCTGTCTTCCCTTTGCCTGTAGTGTTTCTCTGACTACCTTTGATCATCACAAAATTTATGGCAGGAATGTGAGAGATCATTCACTGGTATGTGGTAGTTTTTCTTCTTTTTATACATACAGTTGTCTTAAAGTTTAGACTCTCTGACTCGTTATGCTGAGAACAATTCTTTTTTAGACTTTTGTTTTTTTCTTCTAATTGTTCTGTAATGGCTTTTTTTTTTTTGAGCATGGAGAGACAGAACCCTGAATAGTCACCAAGTTGCCAAATGATGCTTGTAATAGTTCACTATTAATAATGATGTTCACCATAATTTTTATTAAATATCTTTGAGGTATCTAATAAAAATAAATGATTTCTTATTTTGTAAGTTTTCTAGGAGCTCGTAAAAATTACATAAACTGGATTACACAAAATGCTTTTAGAGTATATTTTGAGATAATTATCTACATTTTCTTATTTAATCTGTTCATATGATACATGATATTTGTAGTTTCTTAGTGCTATAGAACCCTTGCCACATATGATAAATCAAACTCAGTCATAATGTCTTAGCATTTTGAAACATTGTTGGATATAGTTGGTTAATACTTTGCTTGGAATTTTTACATCAATGATGCTGAGTGAAATTGGGTATAACTTTTTCCTCTCATACTGCTTTTGCCTGTTTTTGTATTAAGATTAGGTTGATGTTTTTATATTAAGGTTAGGTCGATTTTACTAAATGAATTGGGAAGATTTTAAAATACCCAGAAGTATCTTTGTATTGTGATAGAACTCACCAATACAAGCATTTTGGTGGACCTATTTTCTTTAGACTGCAATTCAGATTTTTCTGTTTACTCTGGTGCTAATTTCATAAAGTTTTTTTTGTTTCTACTATTATTATTATACTTTAAGGGTACATATGCACAATGTGCAGGTTTGTTACATATGTATCCATGTGCCATGGTGGCAGTTCAGCACGCACCCCCCCAATCACAGGCAGTGCAGCACCCAACAATGCCCCTAAACCACCCCCCACTGCCAGCATTTAGCCCAGGGTAACTCCACCCAAGCCACCCCCTGCTGTGGGCAGTGCAGCAGAAGATAGTGCCCCTAACCCTTCCCCAGCCACCAGCAGTACACGTTAGTGTACACAACCAGCCTCCCCCCACCACTCCTGCCCCTGCGGGCAGTATAGCCCCAGATATAACTGCCCCACCACCAGCAATGTAACCCCGGAGAGTGCCCCCAATCAGACCACCACCACAGGCAGCATAGCCTCTAGCAGTGAGCCCCAACAGGACACCCAACTCTTGCCCCCAGAAGCGTACAGGGCGGCCCAGGAACACTCACCTGCCCGATCACATTTCTATTACTGTGGCCGAGCTGCAGTCTCCAACATCACCATCAACCACAGCGAGGCGAGCCGAGCCGCGGTGGCACGGGCTCCAGCCTCCTGCATGTGGCGGTGCCTCTTCCTTCTCCTAGTCCTCCAGCCCAACAGGAGAAGCTACCACTGCCGGCCGCCCTCCTACTGCTCTGACGCCACCACCAACTGCAGCGGGGTAGTGTCCCAGGCTCCAGGAATCCAGGCTCCATCCATCCTCCAGCCTCCAGCAGGCAAAAAGGTGGCGACCTCTCCCAGTTCTCTAAGGCAGGCACAGAGGAGCTCCTCCGCTCCACATAGAAGAGACTGAAATGATGTGAAGCGAACTCAGCCTACTTTATATGCCGAGGTTATGCAAATGAGGTTCCTGGACTACATGTTCTGATTGGACGAGAGAAAAACCTCTAGGCCTACTCTGATTGGACTTTATTTTCATGCTGTGATTGGTTGTGTTAAGACTTGCTCTCATCCAATCAGAATATGATAATAAAGTCCAATCAGAGTAAGCCTGGTGGTTTTTTTCTCATCCAGTCAAAACATGGAGTCCAGGAACCTCCATGGGCATAACCGCAGTCTATAAATAATGCTGAAAAGCCGTGACATTTTTTTAGGTTCCTTTTGCTGGCTGTCCGGCATAGAGGATTGGAAGTCCGGAGTCACTGGCTGTATGCTGGAGGCTGGAGCTGCGGGAGCACAGTTCGCCTCGCTGCGGTTGTTGGCAGTGACGGAGACAGCGCGGCTGGTGAGGTAGGAGAAGGAAAACAGTTTTGGGATAGATGGAGGGGAGTAAAGAGGGTAGTTAGTGCCAAAGGGAAAAAAGGATAGCTTAGCAGAAGGCGTTGCTAAAAGATGGCGGGGAAAAAGTTTTCGGGTAGATGGAGGCGGAAAAACAGGGTGGGGAGCAGGAGGGAAGGAAAGTTTTGCAGAAAGACGGTGGGTAAAAAGTTTAAGGGTGGATGGAGGGGGAAAAGAGGGTGGCAAGTGGGAGTAGGAAAGAGAGGGTGGTGATGGGGGAAAGCGGGGGCAAGTAGTAGGGAGAGAAGGTTTTGTGAAAAGGCGGTGGGGAGAAAATACGGGGTGGGGGGAGTTTTTGGGTAGAGGAGCAAAAGAGGGTAGCCAGCAGGAGGAAGACAAAGTTTTGTGAAAAGACAGTGGCAGGAAAGAAAAGACCGTGGGTAAAAAGTGTTAAGATAGATGGAGGGGGGAAAGGGTGGCGAGAGGTAGCAGGGATAGAGGATTGGGAAAACGACGGAAAAATAGTTTGGGGTAGATGGGAGGGCAAAAAAGAGGGTGGCAAGCAGGATAGGGGAAAGAAGAGCACGAGTGGTCCAGGAGGGAGACTTTGAAAAGATGGTGGGGAAAGGTTTGGGGGGTAGATGGGGGAAAAGAGGGAGGTGAGCAGGAGTGGGGAGAAGGCTTTGTGAAAAGACGGGGGGAAATGTTTTTGGGTGGATGGAGAAGAGAAAGAATGGCAAGGAGGAACGGGGGGAAAGACGATGAAGAAAACAGTTTTTGGGTAGATGAAGAGGGGGAAAGAGGGTGGTGAGCAGCAGGAATGGGGAGAAGGTTTTGGGAAAAGATGGAAAATGTTTTTGCTTAGATGAAAGAGCAAAAGAGGGTGATGAGAGCGGGAGCGGGGGATAGTATTTAATGTTAAGATTGCTTTGGGTAGTATTAACATCTTAAAAATATTAAGTCTTCCAACACATGGACATGGAATATCTTTCCATTTATTTATGTCTTCCGTAGTTTTCATTTTACAAGTCTTTCATATCCCTGGCTAAGTTAATTACTAAGTATTTCACTTTTTTTGATGCTATAGTCAATGGAATTATTTTGTTAATTTTCTTTTCTGATTGTTTATTGTTAGTAAGTAAAAATGAAACTGTTTATGTGTTGCTTTTGTATCCTACTGCTTTCCTAAATTTGTTTTAACTATGTGTGTGTGCTATCTTTAGAGTTTTCCACGTAAAATATGCTGTGTACAAACAGAGATAATTGTACTTCTTCATGTCCAATTTGGATGCCTTTTATGGCTTTTCTTTGCCTGATTTCACTGGTTAGGACTTTCAGTATTTTGTTGAATACAAGTGGCAATGTATGCCTCATTGTCTTGTTCTTGATCTTAGAGGTAAAACTTTTCGTCTTTTAACAGTGAGTGTGATGTTGGCTATTGAATATTTATATATATGCATTTTATTATGTTAAGGTAGTTTTCTTCAGTTCCTAGTTTGTTGAGTGTTTTTGATATGAAAGATGTTGAATTTTACCAAATGCGTAATTGAGACAATTATGCTTATTTTTTACCTTCTGTTAATATGGGGTATTACATTGATCAGTTTTCGTGTGTTGAACCATGCTTAGATTCCAGGAATAAATCCCACTTTGTCATTCTAATAGGCTGCTGAATTTGGTTTGCTAGTATTTTGTGGAGGATTTTTGCATCGATTTTCATAATAGATTAGTCTATTGTGTTTTCTTCTTTTTTGCAATGTCTTTGTCTGGTTTTGGTAGTAGGTATTCCTCTAAGTTTTTGGAAATGTTTATGAAGGACTGATGTTATTATAGTTCTTCTTTAAATGTTTAGTATAATTCAGCAGTGAAACTGTCAGGTCCAGGAATTTTCTTTATTGCTAGATTTTTTATTACAGATCCATAATCCTAACTAATTACAGATCTATTCAGATTTTCTATCTTGTCATGATTTAGTCTTGGTATGTTGCATATTTCTAGGAATTTGTCGATTTCATCTGGTTCATTCAATTTTTGACATAATTGTTGATAGTACTCTTACAATACTTATTTATGCAGAGTAAGTAATGTTCTCGTTTTCATTTGTGATTTTGGTGATTTGAGCCTTCTTTTTTTAAGTCAATCTAGCTAAAGGTTTTTCACATTGATTTTTTTTAAGAATCAACTTTTGGTTTCATTGATTTTTCTCTAGATTTTAAATTCTCTACATCTTGCTGCCTTTGGGTTTTTTTGTTCTTTTTCTAGTTGTACAAATAAGTTCTTGATTTAAGATCTGCATTCTGTTTAAATGGAAGCTTTTTAACTATAACTTTTGTCCTTAGCACTTACTATGTCAAAGTCCGCAATGTCTCATATTCCATGGAAAAGTACATAGACGGGCTCTTTCAATTTATACTGTCGTAGATTATACCAGCTGGGTATCCAAGTGATTTCAACAGGGCCCCAATGGTTTTCAAACGTTTTAATAAAAATTCCTTTTTAAAAAATCAGATTTTGCTATAAAGTTAGGCTTATAATCCCTATGTTCCTTTTTTGAGAATGTGTTTTTCCAAAAGAATCCTCAACCATCCACATAAAAACAGTTCCCATATATGCCAACTGGAAATTTTTATAACTGGTAGAAACAGACTAAAAACTGGACTTTCAAAAAATACAGTTGGCCTTTCATGTGTATGAGCTCCACATTTGCAGATTCAACCAACTATGGATAGAAAACATAGTATTCCCAGATTGGCCAGCCCAAGGATGCAGAGGGCTAACTTTTAATTTTCCCAGGTTATGCAGGGCCAGTGTTGGAATTTTAGCATTTCTGGATGTTGGCATCCATCAGGGTTCTAGAACTAATCCCTCATGGAGAACGTGGAACCACTGTTTATACCAATGGCAAATAAGCACTGAAAATTTGCTTAACATCATTAGTCATTAGGAAAATGCAATTAAAACTGCGATGAGATGCCCTATATAGCTATACTAGGATGGTTATAGTAAAATTACAGAAGACAGAGGTACTGGTGAGGATATGTAGAAGAAACATCAATGGTATAGTTGCTTTGGAAGACAATAGGGAAGTTTCTTTTGAATTTAAATATACGTTTATCACATGACTCAACTATCAGTTGATGTTTACCCAAGAGAAATAAAAGCATGTTCATACAGAGACCCATTTGCTAATGTTTATGGCAACTTTATTTGCATGGCCTTAAACTAGAAATAACCTAGAAGCCCATGTATTAGTAAAAGTATAATCAAATGGAACACTAGTTTGTGATAAGAAAAGAATATAACATAGACATCTAACTGCATGAATAAATCTCCGAAGCGTTAAGTAAACTCAATAAAAAACAAGGCTACATAGTATATGATTCAATTTTTGAGACATTATTTAATAGCCAAAACTGTAGCCACCCAAATCTGAGTGGGGTAGACAGGGGCTAGGTGTCAGGTTGGGGGTGAGGATTGATTACAAAGGGGCACTAGGTAACAGTACTTCAGGTTGCTGTAACAGAATATCATAGACTAAGTTGTTTATAAGCAACCGAAATTTATTTTTCACAGTTTTGGAGACTAGAAGTTCAAATTCAAGTTACTGACATTCATTGCCTGGTAGTGACACTTCCTCATTCAGAGGTGGCTGTCATTTTTTTGTCTCCTCACATTGTAGAAGGACGGGACATCTCCTGGGTCTCTTACGAAAAGCACTAACTCCTTTGAGTAAGTCTGTTCTTATGACCTAATCACCTTCCAAAGCCTCCAACTCCCAATACCATTATATTGGGTATTAGATTTCAACATAAAATTTCAGGAGAATATAAAAATTAAATCTATAGAACAAGGGAATTTTTAGGATGAAATGTCTCCATTGAAGTGGTTGTTACACTACTGTAAACATTTGTCAAAATTCATCAAAATGATCACTTAAAAAAGAAAATGCTGTTATATATCATTATTGTTTGGATGTGTCCCTCCCTCCAAAAGGCATGTGTTGAAACATAATCCAATGAAACACTGTTGGGAGGTGGGGCCCAATGGGAGGTGTTTAGGTCATGAAGGCTGAAGCCTTGTGAACAGATTCATGCTGATTTAAAATAACTTAAGGCTGGGAGTTCAATGTCTTGCTGTCTCACCTTCCACCATGAGATGACACAGAAAGAAGGTTCTCACCAGACGCTTGCCTTTGTATCTTGGATTTTCTGGTTTCCAGAACCATAAAGAATCTTTGCAAATTGCCCAGTCTGTCATACTCCATTATAGCAGCGCAGACTGAATGGAAATATACATGCATTGCATTTGAATGAATATTAGTAAGAAATTAAACATTCAGCACAATAAAGGGATCTTTGAATGAGCACTGAGTCCCTCTGAGCAAGGACATGGACAGATGTTATGTAAGAGAAAGAACTGGACCAGAACTTTGAGAGCAGAAAGCATCAAATATTGTACAGCTTGAGCCTTCTGTGATGATAGCAGCAGGAGCTGAAGATTCATATGTTTTTGTTATCTTACATGGTGAATTGGACTCCACTAATGTAGGGGCTTAAGGTATGAGCAGCCATTTATTTTGTATAAACAGTTGTATAAAATGAATGTGCCAATAAAGCATAACAAAATAAATTGGGAGAGCTTAAAATCTAATCCACCTTTTAGGAAGTCTATGATGGATAGACTTGACCTACAGAATCTATGCACAGTTTTGATAAGCCAATAATTTCCTCTCTATATAGATACCCCTAATTCAGGCTTCAGGGGCTAGTGTTTCCAGAGTTGCAACAAGATGATCAATACTTTAACAATATAACACACACTACAAGATTCCTTACTTTGTTGAATATGTGTAGATACAGAGCTACTAACAGAAGAAATTAAAATTTGGCAGCTTTTGAAAATGTAGTCGTTCAAATATGTAAGGTACTGTTTGATGACACACCCAAAAATAAAGTTTTCATATTTCTTTTTTCAGTATTTTACATAACCTAGAGAGAGAAATTTCTGGCTAACAACAAAATTTGCTTAGGAAACAAAAGACTCCCAGACTTAAAAATCTGCACAAAAATACATATGTGACCAGCTATGTTTGGTTTCTCCATTGTCTTTTGATTTTTCCAGCTTGAAGTATCTTGTCCTTTCGCATTTTTTGACATCCAATACGGAGGTAATATTTATTCAGTATTTGTCATTTTGAGAGTACTATGTTTTCTTAGATCTGAATCATCAAGTTCTTGAATATTATACATTTCATTTTCAGGGTAGAATAAATTTTGTACTGATTATATTTGAATTTGTTGCTTGAGGTGGAAATTGTATGTGATAGCAGAAAGGGTGAGTGCTTTGAAATGAGTAATACTGGATAGTGAAATATTGGTTTAAATTCTGGATCTTCCAGTGATAGCTGCCATCAAGGACACATTTGTTATCATTTTTAGCCTTAAATCACTCACTTGGAACATGGAAATAATAAACACATTTTACAAGGTTATGTTGGTGTGATGAGATCAGCATTTGGTAAAGGGAAGCTGATACGACTGTCAGTCAACTGATTCATCTAGCTATCTACCTATCCTTTTGTTTTCCTCTCTGAAGGAAAAAGATTTAAGTTCAAATACTAGATTCATGGTTTATTACATCTGTGACTTTTAGCAAGTTATGTACTTTTCAGTCTAAAATTTCACATTTATAAAGTATGATATTAATATTAAAGAGTGTAAGAATCTAGTGCTTGAAATATAGTGGGTGCTCATTTAATGACAGCTACTGCTATTTTAGCTTTTAGACATCACTATTACTACAAAACTTGCTTTGATATTTCACCTTTCTAAAATTTATTTTTTTGCTTCCTAAAATGCAGACTATCCTGCATCCAAACTATATTGGAAATTAAATATTTTAATGGAAAATAAAAATCACACACAGGTCAAGTAAGTTATAGTGGTTTTGAACAAAAGGCATACAATTTCTTTTTTAAAAAGTATAAAAAGTATTAACACTGTTCAACACAAATATACTTACACATATACTGGAAATGCTAGTTTTTAAGGGACTACACAGCAGCTACATGTTTTGATAATTGACATTATTCAGTAAATTTTTCTAACACATGAAGTATGTCAAATGATGAGTTCAGTGTAACATTTTTATCTGCATTGCTTTGTTACTTTTCTGCATCATTAAATGCAGTTACGTATTGCTATAAATTGTATATTAAAATCGTTCTTAGATAAGGTAAAATAAAAATCAAGAAGGTCATTTTGCACAGCTTGAGAAAATTTTTATACAGAGATTATGCATTTTTCTTTTAGCACTTTTTTGTATGAAATCAATTATTTCAGGTTTTTTAAAAACATAAAACACAGCTTCCGGGTAAATATTTTCACTTTGTTACACACGGATATCCTCCATTATTTGTTTTCATATACTTAGTAAAAGTTTTGCCTAAAAATAACTGCTTATCCAAAGTGTACTTTTTTTCAGAGGTAATCTTAAAAATGCTTTTTCATGCGTCTGGAGATTAAATAGCTGGAAATGAAATCCAGAAGTAAATGATACCACTTGTAAACATACCCCTGACATTAGGAGTATACAGGAAATTATGACAAGTGTCTGTTATCACAGATAAGTAAGGGTACCCCATGAGTAACTAAAAATGAGCATATTTAATGTACCTGTATTATATTAGAATAGCATACTCTTTTTATTAGATGCTCTATCTACGTGTGTAATACTAGCAATTATAATTTATTTCTCAATCTTTCTGACTTTGTAACAGCCTACTGCCATCTACTGGGTTGTGCTCGGAACTGCTATGCTAATCATCTCCATATGTGTTCTTGATCTGATAGTTTTGACATTGAGATTTTTAGTGATTTTTAAACTTTTTGTCATACAAATTCTGAGAGTTTTTAATGAAAGATTGGTTTAGTTCTTATTTAGTATCATTTCTAATTTCATGGCATAGAAAAGTTGGAATTCAAATCTCACCAATAAATTACATTGAATATCGTCACCATAACTCATATTCATATCAACAGATCTCACCAATAAGTCACATTGAATATCATCACTGTAACTTATATTCATATCAACTGTTTTGTTTTATTTAGGTTCTAGAATTTATAAAGATTTTGTCCAAATTTTTTATCCATCTTTGTTTTGAGTTGTATCTATACTATGGATATCTTTTGCATTAAAAATGGGACATAAGGTCTTAAAGTAGCCCAAATTTTCCTCAATTCTTCATAGTTAATGAAGAAGTGAGAATAATATCTGACATTACTATATTCAAAAATAAGTATAATTACAAAGTTTTTATAAGTAATTCATGGAACACAAATTACTATGTATTACCAAATTCTGTTGATAGAATTTAACTTAGTTAGAATTTTGTTTTTATTTATATTTTTAGATTAAGTATTATTTTGATTTTAAAATAGGATAGAAGTCTGAGGTTACGTACAGATACCTATTTTATTTATTTTAGTTTATCAATTATGAAATTAAAATGTAATTTTATTAAATTACTATTATATTTTAGTTATATAAGGTAATATAGTAATATTTATTACGTATATATGCTAAGTTTTTCAAGTGCTTCCCTGTAAGTAATATCTAATGTGAAGAAAATGTTCCGTAAAATCATTAATAGTGCTAGTACTGGTTTTTAAATAACGTACAATATTGAAATTATTGCTAGAAGTTTCTCTGATTGTACTCATAGTCAAACTCACAAGCACAAGAGTGTATAATATAATAAACTGTCAAGTGGACAGTGTTTCATAAATGAGTTTTGTAATTACATTTTCCCAGATGAAAATGCTTTTTTTCATAGCTACATTATAATGCTTCTTTTGAGTTGCAGAGAAAACTATGACTGGTAGGAACAAAATTAGAGGCCATAATACCTTTTAAAATAAAGAATTAAAATCATGGCAGTATGGTTTGAAGACTTAGAAGGGTAGAGAAACACAAGATGTCAGGTACCACTACTACTGCTAATACCGTATGTGACTTGTGAGATAAAATATGCATGGTAAAGTAGGCATCACCCTAAGGAACAACTTGTAGACACCTTGGAGTCATCACTTTTTCCTCCTTAACTCCACATGTAATCATTTACTAAGAATGTGTTGACTATGCCTCCTACTTTTTCATTTCTTTTTCCACTGGCTCTTTATTCTGGCGCTCTTCCCATGTTTCTGTTGAGATTGCAGTAACTTATTTTTTCAGAATTTTTTTATTTTTATGGATTTAGAGGGTACACATACAGTTTTGTCACATGGATATATTGAGAAGTGGTGAAGTTTGAGCTTTTATTGTACCTGGCTGAGTGTGTGCGGGGATGAAGCGGGTGGAGGGGAACTTGGGCTGGGGAGGAGGTACCCGCCGCAGAGGTGTCCCCTGCCCCCCACGATCCTTCTCGCTAACCCCCCCCGCCCCTCCTCCCTCTGTGACGCCGCTTCCCGTCTCCAGGCAACGTGGGGGCCAAAGAATGCGGCCTGTAGGTGGCTGCTGCCTGCGGGGCTTTCTCTTCTGGGACCCCCGATTTTCGGACACCGAGCGCCATGGCCCTGCCTCTGCTGCCGGGCAACAGCTTCAACCGCAACGTGAGTAGGAAGGACCTCCGAGGTCACAGCTCCCGGCTGGAGTCTGGGGTCCAGGCAGGGTCCTGGCATGGCCACCTCCGCGGACTCTCTTGGAGGCCGCATGCTGCTGCCCTGGGTTGGTGGCAACTTGGACCAAACTCTATAGGCTGCTTCTCCCATCTCTCCAGCTGCATCTGAATGTTTTTCCTAATTTAGAAACACAGAGTCATTACAGGTGGCAGGACCCTCCAAGGTAGCGAATAATAGTGACGATAACCATTGCGGGTTTAATGTGTGCCAGGCGCTGTGCTTTAATCACCTTATGCAGTATCCAGTGTCCCAACAGCCCTTTGAATTAAATAATTTTTATTCCCTGTTACTATTGAGGAAACTGAGGCACAGAGCTACACAGTCTCAGTGGTGAAGCTGGGTTTCTTCCAAGCAACCTTGTCTCCACAGCCCAGAAGCCTAATCATTATCCCCAGTATCCTGTGTGAAAAAAGATACTGTTGCAATTATCAAATCGAAGAAATCTGGCACTTATCAAGAGGGGTAGGTGGCAGATAAGAGTTCTATCAGCCTGTAAAGTTTACTCCCAAACTTTATAGAGACAGGCATCCAGACTTGGAGGGATTTTGTTTTTCCTCTATTTATATAATTAGGGAGGGGTTCATTTCTTTTTTTTCTTTTTCTTTTTTTTTTTTTTCAGACGGAGTCTCGCTCTGTCGCCCAGGCTGCAGTGCAGTGGTGCGATCTCGGCTCACTGCAACCTCCACCTCCCAGGTTCAAACGATTCTCCTGCCTCAGCCTCCCGAGTAGCTGGGATTACAGGCGCCTGCCACCACACCCGGCTAATTTTTGTGTTTTTAGTAAAGATGGGGTTTCACCATGTTGGCCAGGCTGGCCTCAGACTCCTGACCTCAAGTGATCTGCCCGCCTCGGCCTCCCAGAGTGCTGGGATTAGAGGCTGAGCCACTGCGCTTGTCCTGGAGGGGTTCATTTCAAAAGAAGATGAACGTACAGAACAAAGCAACACTAACACGAAAATCGCTGAGCATGAAAGAACTTTTGCCAATAAATAACACCTCATTTAAACGACAGCAGAAAAATGATTCAGGCTTTTGTCTATACTGTTTACTACTCTTCTCTTGGGTTGGCCATCTGTGTCTGCAGGAGATGCTAATTCCCAGTTAGATGGGAGGGAATTAGATGGAGCCACTCAAGGCAATTGTGTAAACCTTTGATAACTTTAGAAAGCAGGCAGCAGATTGAAGTATTTGGCTTTATGGTTTCCAAACACTGTATCTAAGTTGTTGGCCCTAAAGTACCAGTTCTTTCTTTGTAGCTTCACGCCATTGAATTCTGACCCCTACACGTCTGGTCAGTCCAACTTTGAACACTGATGTGTGCATTTCTTGGTTGATGGGCAGAGGCTGGCCTTCCAGCATAGCATTGCCTTTGGGTAAGTTTAAGCCAGCCACGCAAACAAGAAAGGCCCCAGAGATGGGACATGAAAACAGATTACAGAAGTCAAGAAGCATGCTGTGTAAAAGTGATTTTAAAAATGAAAGTAAAGCCTACAGCTTTTTTGCCCAGCAACACTCTGATTACCAGTGCCTGCCGCCTGCAGAAGTATCAGCTCTCACGTGCAGTGATTAAGGATGGGAAGGAAAAACAGTGGATGGATGAAATATTTAGAAATCTGCAAGGTTCTGCATGTATTTTTGCTTTTTAAAAAACTTTTAAGATCATGAAGTACAACACATATACAGAAAGATGCACAATGGATGATCACAAAATGAATATGAAGAAATTAAATATGGGGGCCGGGCACAGTGGCTCACGCCCATAATCCCAGCACTTTGGGAAGAGGAGGTGGGAGGATCCCTTGAGCCCAGGAGTTCGAGACCAGCCTGGGCAATATAGTAAGCCCTCATCTCTACAAAAGATTGAAAAAATTAGCCAAGCGTGGTGGCACATTCTTGTAGTCCCAGCTACTCGGGAGGCTGCAGTGAGCCATGATTGCATCATTGCACTCCAGCCTGGGAAACAGAGCCAGACCCTGTCTCAAAAAAATAAAATAAAATATGACCTGTTCTCCAAAAATACGACCCTTGACTGGGGTTGCCAGATTTAGCGAATAAAAATACACATCTCAAATACTGCATGGAGGAGTATTTATTGTTTACCAAATTTAATTGAGCATCTTGTATTTTGTGTGACAACTCTACCTGTGAACCTTTCTGTTCATTATTCCTTCTCTACTCTGCAGATACAACCACTGTTCTGGCTCCTATCACTATAATTAGGTTTTGCTTGCCTTTGAACCTTTTATCGATGGAAATGTTTGGTGTTTATTCTTTTGTGACTGGCTTTTTGAGCTCAACAGTATGTTCGTTAGATTAGTCCATGTGGCTGTCTATAGAGGTAGTTTGTACATTTTTATGACTGTAGTATTGCATTGTATGATTTTCACATCATTTATATGTACATTTTACTCTTGATAAATATTTGGCTTGTTTGGGGTTGTTAAGAATGGTTTTACTGTGACTATTTTGTTCATGTCTTTTAGAGGATGGGAGGTTGTCAAGATAGTAATGAAAGCAAGACTAAGGGCTTCAAGGAGGCTTTTCTTCCTCTGAGAGGTGAAAGACTTGAGTGTCTTTGAGTTCATTGAAAGGAGGTCATGGAAGGGAGAGGCTAATGCTGTTGATCAGTGACTTACCAGGGACACAAGCCAGTACTGCAAGGAGAGACAGGGCCCACGTGAATATGGAAATCATAAATTGACTGCAGTCACTTTTGTTTGCTTAGTTGCATGGCTTTATCCCACCACTTCACTCTGTCTTCTGGACAGAGCCTTCTAAATATCTTCAGTCTACTACTAGACCTTTTGTTGTGCCTGCCAGTTAATCCCAGTGCCTTCTCCTTTGTTCTGCTCCAGGCTCCTGAACACTGTGGATGTGACACAGGTCCTGAGGGTCACATTGCTTCCTGGATCACTATTCTTTGTCTCTTAATTTCTGTCCTCCTCCCAGGTGTTTTAAACTTACCTACTCCAGGCCAGTTGCAGTGGCTCGCGCCTGTAATCACAGCACTTTGGGAGGCCAGGGTGGGTAGATCACCTGAGACTGGGAGTTCAAGACCAGTCTGGCCAACATGGTGAAACCCCGTCTCTACTAAAAACACAAAAGTTAGCCGGTTGTGGTGATATGCACCCATAATCCCAGCTACTTGGGTGGCTGAGGCAGGAGTATCGCTTGAACCCAGGAGACAGAGGTTGCAGTGAGCCGAGATTGCACCACTGCACTCCAGCCTGGGCGACAGAGTGACTCCATCTCATAAAAATAAATAAATAAATATAAATAAAAACTTATCTACTCCTGTGACATTTGTTTGATAGGGTCAGAGGCTGTGAAACTTTAGAAGCATACATGCTACCTTTGGAATTTAAAAAGTGTATTTACATGCCAACAGATCCATTATTTACTTAATATATCTCTGTGAATTGAATCACTTTTGGAAAACTACAGCATATTTAAAAGGGAAACTATATCCTTACCATAAATGAAAACTACATCACCATAAATGAAAACTACATCATTTGATCTAAGTGGAAGGTCATGGTAAGAAAAAAAACAAAACTGTTTTTAGATTTGATGTCCACAAAAAGTTAGGAGCCTGAGGCCTGCTTCCTTTTTGATAAGCAAGTATTTGGGAGGTACAGTCAGTACTACCAAATTGAGACTTAACCTTGCCTTAATTAAAAGGAAGAGGGAGGATAGGGAAGATGAACATTCTTGCGTGCTCTCTGAAATCGTCTCCGTTACCAACTAGGGTGGCATCCCTGGACAGAGTGAGGCCTGGGTGTTTGTGTGGAGAAACAGCACGAGAGTTCGCTTGCTGTGGCTTGCTTAATCAGTTTCAGTTTAAGATTGGTTGAAGATCTTCATGTTAAGATACGGCAGTGGCCTCTTTAAAAGTCTTTTGTGCCCGGCGCAGTGGCTTATGCCTATAATCTCAGCACTTTGGGAGGCTGAGGCAGGCGGATTACTTGAGCCTGGAAGTTCGAGACCAGCCTGGCCAACGTGGTGAAACCCCATCTCTACTGAAAATACAAAAAGAGCCAGGTGTAGTGGTGGGCACCTGTAATCCCAGCTACTTGGGAGGCTGAGGCAGGAGAATCGGTTGAATCTGGGAGGCGGAGGTTGCAGTTGAGCTGAGATCACGTCACTATACTCCAGCCTGGGTGACAAGAGTGAGACTCTGTCTCAAAAAAAAAAAAAAAAAGTCTTTTGCCTTCAGACCTTCCCCCTTCCAACCCACCCTGCCCACTCTTGGTGGATCTGTCTTCAGACGTGCTGCCTCATATTGCCCGTGTCCTTCGGGAAACTTTAATGGCTCCTTGTTGCCTATTTGATCCGGATCACAATGCTCAATTTCGCAACCAGTGAATCTACCACTCAAGTTTTACGGGTTTCCTGTATCTGCAGCAATATGTTAGATGGTGAGGGGACATAGAAAAAGGAAGAAATACACCCCATGGTCCCAGAGTTTAAAAAATGTGTCATCTAGTTGAGACAAATCAAACCATGAGTATGTGCACATATTATGGTGCATGTACACGACAAAGGGTTGGTGGTCAGGGAAGGCCTTACGAATCTGCCCATCCCTGGGCTTGGTCATCATATAGCTCATTTGTGGTGTGTGAATCTCATGTTGGCTGGGGTTTTCTTTTTATTGTGGTAAAATACACATAGTATAAAAGTTACCATTTTAACCATTTAAATTATACAATTCAGTGGCATTTTGTACATTCACAATGCTGTGCAGCTGTCCCCACTGTTTCAAGAAAATTCTCATCACTTCAAAGGAAACCTGTATCCAGTAAGCAGTCACTCCCCATTCTTTCTTACTTCCAGTCCCTAGCAACCACTAATCTGCCTTCTGTCTCTATGAATTTGCCTATTTTGTATATTTCATATAAATGGAATTATATAATATGTGGCCCTTTGTATCTGGCTTTTTTCTCTTAGCATAATGTTTTCAAGGTTCATCCACGTGGTAGCACGTTATCAGTGCTTTGTTCCCTTTGATGGCAGAATAACATTCCATTGTATGGATATACCACATTTGTTTAACATTCATCAGCTGATAGACATTTGGGTTGTTTCCACCTTTTGGCTATTGTGAAATAGCGAAATGCTGCTGTGAACATTTATGTGTAAGTTTCTTTCTGTGGATGTATGTTTTCAATTCTTCTGAGAATATGCTGAGGAATGCAACTGCTGGATCATATGATTCTATATTTAACTTCATGAGGAACTGCCAAACTGTTTTCCACAGCAGCCATACTAGTGTACATCCCCACCAGCAAGGTGCGACAGTTCCAATGTTTCCACATCCTCACCAACATTTATTTTTCGTTTTCAAAAAATTATAGCCACTCTAGTGAATGTGAAGCATTATCACATTATATGTATGTATATATGTATGTATGTACGTATTTTTGAGACAGGGTCTCCGTCGCTTAGGCTGGAGTGCAGTGGTGCGATCATAGCTTGAAGATAGCTCACTGCAGCCTCAGCCTCATGAGCGCAAGCATTCCTTTCACCTCAGCCTCTCGAGTAGCTGGGACTATACGCATGCACTGCCACGCCTGGCTAATTTTTGTATTTTATGTAGAAACAAGGTCTCACCATGTTGCTCAGGCTGGTCTCAAAGTATTGAGATTACAGGTGTGAGCCACTCTGCCTGGCTTCATTGTACTTTTGATTTACATTTCCCTAATGACTAATGGCATTGGACATATTTTCGTGTGCTTCTTGGCCATTTGTGTATCTTCTTTGGAGAAATGTCTATTCAAGTCCTTTTGTTACAGGCCGAAAGAATGAGGGTCGTGGTCAACTCAGTATACCACTGGAGGCTATATGAGTAAACAGCAAACCGTTTCTCATAAATGCAGAATGTTGGCAAACTGACAAACTGCGTCTGCCACCCAGAAGGAATGCTGAGGGCAGTTGTGCCCCAAGTGCGGTGTTTCTTGTGATTAGGTACATCTGAAGCCTGTTATGAACCTGTGATCAATTAAGGAGCTGACAAATCATTACCTCCTTCTCCTGCTCATTCTACCCAATAAATACGAAGGGCTGTGGAAGCTCCGGGGGCTGCCTTTGCTCACTAGAAGCAGGCAGCTCTCTTCTTCCCTGGACCCTTCATTTAAAACAGTTTTTTGTCTTAAGTTTTCATTTCTATGTTCATCCCCCTTCGTTCAGTCTCATAATGACCGTCTCAAGTAGTAAGAGTAGTGACTCTTGTAATGATGGTCTCAAGTACTAACAGTAGTAACTGTTCTAATGATGGTCTCAAGTAGTAATAGTAGTAACTGTCATGGTGACAGTCTCAAGTAGTAACCGTGGCAGTCTACCATATCCTTTGCCCATTTTTAAATTCAATTGTTTGTGTTTTTGCTGAGTTGTAAGAATCTTTATATATTCTATATAATAGACCCTTATATGATTTCCAAATATTTTCTGTCATTCTCTGGGTTTCTCTGTTTCTTAGAAATGACATCTCACTCTATTGCCCAGGGTGGTCTTGAACTACTGGGGGGCTCCAGTGATTCTCCCAGCTTAGCCTCTTAAAGTGTTGCTGGGATACAGGCTTAAGCCACCTCACCCAAACTTCATTCTATGGGTTTTTTCACTCTCTTGATAGTATCCGTTGACACACAGTTCTAATTTTGATGAAGTGCAATTTATTTTTCCTTTTGTTGCTTCTGCTTTTGCTGCCACAGGTATGAATCCCATTGCCAAATCCAGAGCCATAGTGACTGGCTTCTATTCTAGGGTTGGGAGCTGTGGCTTGCCCAAGGCCATGTCCCCAAAGTCTCTCACAACTTATCACCCAATGGATGCTCACCAGATGTTTCTAGAAGGGATGACTATGTAGTGGGATGTGAGCTGACCCTTGGTGGAGAGAGGGGTTTGTGTAGAGGTATAGCCTGACCAGGGACATGACTTTGAATAGACATTAAGGTACCTTATATGCTGTAAGATATGGTCTGACCAAAGAGGAGAGTACACATGAACAAATTGTGGAATTCTGGGGGACAGGTAGCTGAGTGAGGCCTTCAACGGTGGCAAGGGCTTTTTCCATGTGATTATGGAAATCTAGATCCATGGAGGAAACTTGTGAGTAGTGGAGAAAGCTCCTCGGGAAGGAAGGCTGGCTGTGACTTCATCTTTATACCATACTCTTTAGAATAGGGCCTGGCCGGTATTAGGCCTTAGTAAATATTACAGTGGCCTGATGAGGGAGACTTTTAAGGTATTTACGTGAGAGGCTTTTTTCATGATATAGTCCTCCTTGTATATTCTACTCTAGCTCATCCTCCTTCCAAACTTGACCTTGACTTTCTTTTTTACTAAATTCGCCCCTCTCCCTAGATGCTGTCAGCTCAGCTGCAGTACATCACTCATAACCCTGCTTGGAACATCCTTGCCTCTCCCATCTAATTTACCTCATTCCTGCAGGTCCAAGACAGTATCCAGTTATCCACAGAACCTCAACACTACTGCTCCAGCCCATCAGTGTATGGCTGTAGTCAGCCATACACTTAGCCATATACTTACCAGAGCTTAGGGTCACATGATCGTAGGTTCAGATGCAGTCTCCACTAAGTTACTGTGTAAGCTTGGGTGGGTCAGTCCCCTTCTCTCTGCCTTGGTTTCCTCATTGGAAAAATGGCAGTAATAACACTGCTAAAACAGTTCTGTAATAATGAAATGAGATAATAAATGAAATATAAAACCCTTAGTAAAGCATCCAGCTCACAGTAAGTGGTCAAAATGGTAGCTGTGCTGTTTTCTAGTTGTTTGCTGTATTTGGCTGTTCTCGTGTTGCTATAAAGAAATACATGAGGCTGGGTAATTTATTTAAAAAAAGGCTTAATTGGTTCATGGTTCTGCAGGCTGTACAGGAAGTGTGGTGTTGGCATCTGCTTCTGATGAGGGCCTCAGAAAGCTTCCAATCATGGTGGAGGGCAAAGGGAGAGCCAGTGTATCACATGGTGAGAGGGGGAGAAAGAGAGAAAGGCGGGAGTTCCTAGACTCTTTTAAACAAGCAGATCTCATGTGAACTAACTGAGCGACAACTCATTTATCACTAAGGGGATGGTATGAAACCATTCATGAGAGATCTGCCCCCATGATCCAGTCACCTCCCACCAGGCCCCACCTCCAACACTGAGAATCACATTTCAACATGAGATTTGGAGAAGACAAACATCCAAACGGTATCATTTTATATATCTAAATCTTGCTTCCTCCGCAAGATTGTGGGTTTTTTTCTTCAGGGCAGGGGCTGAGTCTTATGCTTATTTTAACTCGTATATTTGGCACAAAGTTAGGACTATAGTGAGTATTTAAGAAACATTTGTTGGTTTGAGGTGACTTTGTGATTACTCAGAGTTACTTGCTTTAGGGGACAGTATATCATTATTAAATTCTATATTATTCCACGATTCTTTTTCTGAAACCCAACTTTTGCTTTGTTTTATGGGGTAATCTGATTGTATGTGTGAGCAAGTGTGTGTGTTTATGTGTGAGAGAGAGACAGAGACAGAGTGGAGGGAATGGTGGAGGTAGTGACAATTGATTCCCTAAGGGGCAGAGCCAGCTACAGCTCACCATCCTAACCATTGCATCTAGCTTTCCTCTCCCAGCCCTAGAGCTGGGCTGTTACCTGCCCAGGACAGCCGTTATGGCCCTGACTCCCCTGGGGAGGGCTGCTCAGGCCATCCTCATTCTTCCAGGCTGCCTTTACCACAAAAGGAAATGAGGTCTTTTTGACCCTATCAGACTTCTCTGCCAAGCCATCATGTTTTTGCAAGAGGCTATTGCCCTGGCTATATACAGTCCTGGGCAATATGCTAACATTAAAGAAGCAAATTCAGGAAAATGGTTACCTCTGGATAAGGGAGGCAGGGCTATGAGCACTGAGATAAAGCTTCAGTTATCGCTGAGGTATTTATTTTTCATTCAGGGCTGTGGGGCATATGAGTGTTCATTTATTATCATGAACATTATATAACCTTGAATTTGCTGCTTATCATTTCTATGCATGTATTATCCATAAGTATTGCTGTATTTTTTGAGTATTTTCCAGCTTTATATATGTGTTGTGAAATTTTATGTGTACTTTAGCTACATTTTTTGCCTGACAGTTTTTGAGATTTGTCTATTTTGTTTTGAGATACAGTTTTGCTCTTGTTGCCCAGGCTGGAGTGCAATGGCATGATTTTGGCTCACTGCAACCTCTGCCTCCCAGGTTCAAACGATTCTCCTGCCTCAGCCTCCCAAGTAACTGGCATTACAGGTGCCCACCACCATGCCTGGCTAATTTTTTATATTTTTAGTAGAGATGGGGTTTCACCATGTTGGCCATGCTGGTCTCGAACTCTTGACCTCAGGTGATCCTCCTGCCTCAGCCTCCCAAAGTGCTGGGATTACAGGTGTGAGCCACTGTGCCCAGCCTAGGTTTGTCTATATTGATACGTGTAATATTAGACTGTATTAATATTCCATGTTATAAAGAGATGTATCTTTTCTGCTATTGGGTAGACACTTCAGTGGTTTCCTGTTTTTCACTTTTGCAAACAATGCTATAACAGATAGTCTGATATGCAGTTCCTTGTGCCTAAGACAAGATACTTCTGTAGGAGTGGATTGGCTAGGCCATAGGACACATATGCCTCTCTCTTTGCTGGTATTGCCACGTCGCTCCTCAGAGTGATTGTCCTACTTTACCTTCCCACCAGCAGTGCACAAATGTTGATGTTGGCCGTGTCCTTGCCAGCCCTTGGTAGTTGTATCTGTGCTTTCCTCCTCTCTCTCCAGATCACCAGAAAAGGTGGGAGTTAAGGTTTTGCAATTAAAGGAGAATGTCAGCTCTGAAGAATTTTCTGTTACATTTACTTTAATGAGGAAAAGATTTTGTTCTCTGTTTTGGTGAAAATAATTTTTAGACTTCTGTGGAAAATAGTTACATACACTTTTTATTCTGAAGCCGAGCAGTTTTGTTTTGTTTTGTTTTTTTGCTGTTTGCATTCTTGGCAAACAAGTAGGAAAGACCAATTAGCAAGCTAATGTTGTAAGTATTTACTTACGGTTAATAGTTATTTTTAATGTTTTATACGGCATGTAACATTAGGTTTGTGTTTACTGCTTTTCAATCTTTTGAATTGCTTAAAATGAATTAAATTTAAGAATATGACAACTTTATGGATAAAGATTGGTCATAATTATTTGCCACTTTATTTGCATTTTGTGAGGGAAAAATACATGGTTATAAAATGTGTTGACATTTTACAAAGAGGTTAGAAAAGTCATAAAGAGTAACTTTGGCTATTTTACGTTGTCTCATGTTCACAGGTAGTAAAGGAGAAGTTTCACAAATCCCAACATTGGGGCTTTTGCAACAATGTTAGGATGTTGGTGAGTGATGAAAAGCCTGGAATAGGAGGAGCACCACTTCCAGGGCAAAAGATAAAGCCGAAATATAGTATATATCCTAAAGGAGATGGAAGTGATGTACCATCATGGGTAGCCTTTGATAAACAGGTAAGTCACATGACACTGGGAGGAATGCAGTCTTAGCATTTTACAGATGCTAAATAATTTAGGTTTGAGAAAGTAGGAGTCTTCATGGTAAATGTTAAGGCTAGTTCTTTTTTTTTTTGCCTTTTTTACTTATTATTGCCTTTATTTTTAGTGTTTTATTTTTAGCGTTTCTCCCCTTGTCTTTATTTGTTTAAGTTGACAAACATAATTGTATATATTTATGGTGTACAACATGATGTTTTGAAATATGTATACACTATGGAATGGCTAAATTGAGCTAATTAACATATGCATTACCCCATGTGCTTCTCTTTTTTGTGATGAAAACACTATTGTCTTACAATTTTCAAGTGTACAATACGTTGTTTTTAGCTATAGTCACTGTGTTATACAATACATCTCTTAAATGTATTCCTCGTAAGTGAAATTTTGCTTCTTTTGACTAAGGTTAGTTCTTCTGCAAAGATAAATTCAAGAAAAAAAGTATCCTAAACAAAGAAAAATTATTCTTGCTGTGCTCTTTATCAGGCACATTGGTTGCAGAATGCCAAATGTTTATCTTTCTTGGCTAATGCTTATTAACCTTTCTCTCATCTCTATCTTCACTGGACAGGATAATCTGTCCTGTAGACACTAAGAGTCTGGTCAGATTGTCACTTTTGCTTTTGAGTTGCCATTGACTAAATAATTGTGTTTGAGTCTGAATGTGGCTTTAAATAGGAATAGAAAAATGACTTCTCTTCTTTTCTCCATACTAATTAGTAAGAAACCATAGTAATGATTCCCCATCCCTAAGGGCTAAAATGTGATATGGCAAGAAGAATAGTGAAAGGAAGTGATGCCATTATTATTAAAGTCTTGGAATTTTTTAATGTATATGTTTGTACACATACACACACATATACATATGGACATATCGGCAGTTAGAAAAGGGAATGTATTTGAATATTTTTTTAAGAAGGCTAAGATCAAAGGAAAGAAAAGGTGACCAGCTATATGGATATGCTGTGTTTATCAGATAGCGCTGTATCACAGCCCAATGTTCTGCTCGCCAGAAAGAACTAGTTATTAGATTATTTTAGATCCTGTAATTGAAAGATAGTTCAAGACTAGATAAAGAATTGAAACTATAGCATGCTAAATTTACCAGGTGATTTTTAGCAGCTTTTAACATGGATTGGTTGGCAGTACTTTATTCTAATTTAAATGTTCTCAAATTGACACATCCCCATGTCATCTTGATAGGGTAGATCATCTGTGATAGGGTAGATAAATTAGAGTGCACATTCTTTTTTGAAGCCTAGTTCTGACACTTATAGTGATCTAACAGACCACAGGGAGGCTTTCTTTCTGGGAAACCATTTCTCCTTTCAACATCGGCCAGTGTTCTTTTCTTGGGATTATTTTCAGTACCTGGCTCAGTGCTGGACCCAGAGCTCAAAAACAATTATGGGCTGACTGACTTGGGTGGATTATGCATAGTTTTCTGTTACTCTCAATCTTATAGGATGTTTACTTTGCATGAGCCAAAGAAAAGATTCTGTTTTTACGTCATGTAAAAAAGAGGGTATCGACAATATTTTAAACCACTGCTGAATAAGTATCTCGGAGGCCACAATGTATTAATATTAAACTATTCTCTTGCATTTGAAGTCAAAAAGTCATTTCCTGTTTTTCTCAATATTTAATATGTGCCTTTCAAGCCTATTTTGCGGGCCTTTAATTACTTATGTAGAATATTTTGTGAATCTGGAATAATTTTAGCATCAGACTAGTTGAGAAAATGAAGAGCTTGCTCATTTCAGGTCTAACTAAATGCAACATAATTCTTTCAGTTATTTTGTTGGTCAACTTCTATTACATATTCATTGAGCTTTAAATGAGACACTAAGACAGAAATATTTACGTGCTCTGATGAGACTGTGAACTACAGACTAGATCCTGGTTAATACCCCAAGCAAATTATAAAGTGCTTTCTCCTGCCTCAGCCTCCTGAGTAGCTGGGATTACAGATGTCCACCACCGTACCCGGCTATTTTTTGTATTTTTAGTAGAGATTGGCTTTTGCCCTGTTGGCCAGGCTGGTCTTGAACTCCTGACCTCAGGTTATCCACTCACCTTGGCCTCCCAAAGTGTTGGGATTACAGGCGTGAGCCATTGGGCCCGGCCAGATCTGGTCTTTCAAAATTTTTTTAAAGTTCCTAATGCATAGCCAAGGCTGAGAAACACTGTTAGCAGTTTATCCTCTCTCTCAGACTCTAATTCTTTTATGTAATAATTTTAATCCATTAATTTACCCCAGATTGCAAATTTGCCTATATCCTATAGGTTTGTATGGCCTTATATTTTATTAGATACTTTTATATAAATTTTATTTTACACATGTATATAAATTTTATTTGTATACTTTTTATATTTTTAAATTTATTTTTGGTACAATTATGAGGAGTGACAATTTTTCTTTATAGGTACATTATACATTTCTAGTTGTATTACTTTGTGATCAGTGAATATAACTTGTCTAATTTTTCTGTTTTTAAAATTTATTAAAGGTTTTTTGAATTAGCATGTAAGTTTCAGATATGTTTATGTAAATATATATATTGCCATGTATAAAGAAGCCATCCTCTATATGCAACACAAAATGTAGTATCGTTTATTTCCTTGATTGTGGGACTTCATAATCATGAGAGAAACCATTGATTTAATAACAGCTTTTTCAGGAAGAATAAAGAACACTGTAGTAAATGTACACAAATTTTTCTTGTCTACTAACATATAGACCACGCATTTATCCTTACCATTATATCCCTTTTATACTATTTCACAATTTAAGTCTGAGCCTTTTTCATAAAATAGAGCTTAAACATATTAAACTTGGACATGTGATGTTGACCCCTTTATAAAATGTTGAGGTCATTGAACATTGCCGATGTTTTGTCTTTCTTTCCTGACAACTTCTCTAGAAATTCAGCTGAAGATTTTTTTTTTTTTTGAGACTGAGTCTCGTTCTGTCGCCCAGGCTGGAGTGCAGTGGTGCAATATCCGCTCACTGCAAGCTCCGCCTCCCAGGTTCATGCCATTTTCCTGCCTCACCCTCCCGAGTAGCTGGGACTACAGGCGCCCGCCACCACGCCTGGCTACCTTTTTGTATTTTTAGTAGAGACAGGGTTTCACCGTGTTAGCCAGGATGGTCTCGATCTCCTGACCTTGTGATCTACCCTCCTAGGCCTCCCAAAGTGCTGGGATTACAAGCGTGAGCCACCGTGCCTGGCCTCAGCTGTAAGTTTTTGACACTTAGATGTTTGATTCCTGAAGTGATAGTCTTTCTGACTCACATATTGGCCACATCAGCCTCCCCATCTTTAAAAATTATATGATTTATTCTAAGAGATCAGGCTTTTTAAAGCCTTTGCCTTATAGTTGCATGGTCTGGCCTGAAATGGACAACCTTCTCCACGCAATTATTTTTTGTGTCATACTGCATCAGACAATAATCATTTTCAAACATTTTAAGTGAAAATTAGGAATCTAATGTTAAAATCCAGCTGTTTGGGATATGCAATGCTAAGCAAATAACAACTGTCAGGAAGATAGGATAGATTCTTCTCTACAAAGCTAAATTTGCACCGTATATCAAGTTACAACTCCTTGCCCATCAAAATGCATTCTTGACTGCTTTGAGATTCTTTTGGCTTTAATTGTAAGAAGATCTTGAATTCAGAAACTTAACATTTAAAATTTTTCCTTTGTAATGAGGAAATCATATTCCTGTTATTTAAAGCTAATTGATTTCAGACTTCAGGGGTTTTTTCTTTTTCTTTTTTTTTTCTTTTCTGTTTTTCTGTCACCCAAGCTGGAATGCAGTGGCATGATCATAGCCCAGTGCAGCCTTAAATTCCTGGGCTAAAGCAATCCTCCTGCCTCAGCTTCTTGAGCAGCTTGGACTGAGACACGCACCACCATACCTGACTAGTTAAATAAAGAAAAATTGTTGGAGAGACGGGGACCCATGTGTCGCCCAGGCTGGTCTAGAACTCTTGGGCTAAAGTGTTTCAATCCTCCTGATGTAGCCTCCTAATGCGTTGGGATTACAGGCATGATCCACTGTGCCTGGTCTAAGGTTTTATATTTTCTAGGCTAAAATTAAAATTCCAAATGCCTTGAGGATCAGGCAGGTAACCTCACATAATATCACAGGGCCTGCAGAGGCCTGTGGAGGACTGAAGATCACATGCCCTGTGATCTGAAAACAGAATATAAAATGATATTTATATTCTGTTTTCAAGAAAATTGTAGCCAATTACATCCTCTAGGACCTTTTTTTTTTTTTTTTTTTTTGAGATGACATCTCACTCTATCACCCAGGCTGGAGTGCAGTGGCACCATCTCGGCTCACTGCAACCTCCATCTCCCAGGTTCAAGCGATTCTCCTGCCTCAGCCTCTTGAGTAGCTGGGATTACAAGCATGTGCCACTACGCCCGGCTAATATTTGTATTTTTAGTAGAGACGGGGTTTCTCCATATTGGTCAGGCTGGTCTCGAACCCCTGACCTCAAGTGATCCACCTGCGTCGGCCTCCTAAAGTGCCGGGATTAGAGGCGTGAGCCACCGTGCCCGGCCTAGGACCTTATTTATCTAGTTTCTGCTTGACATCATAAATGATAACACCTTACATCATAATTATGTTCCTATACATTTTCATTTTTAACAGTTTTTATTTTAGGTTCTGTTTTCTGGATTCTCTGATACATCAAGTTCCATTACAATTAGATCATTTATTTTTGTGATTAAAAAGATTACTTTCTAATCTATTTGGTGTCTCTCCTCTTACATTCTACTTTGCCACATTTTATAATTTCCTCTTCCTCTTCCTTTTTTATCTTTCCATCTCTACCTCATTCTGACTTGCTCTGTATCTTTCATGCTGGAGTTTGACAGCCCTGTATTCTCATGGGAGCAGAATATGAAATTTCAGTCTGTCCCTCATCTAGACATATTGAAGCTCAACCTAAGATAATGTCTTTCCTTTTTATTTCAATTTAGCATCCTTCTCTTTTAATGCATCATTTGATTGATAAATATTTAATGATTACATACATGACAGATGACCTATGACAGTTGTCAATTGACCTATGCCAGTGTAGTCATTCACAAATTTATACTGGTAGCATTCAGTATATAGAGGTGGGTGAGAGCCAAGAATATTCTCTCTACACTTGCCTACTTGATTACAAAGAAAAAAATCTCAGATTAAATATTACGTATACTGAAAGTTTGATGAAGCCCCAGCTCTTTCTCCTTTTAGGTGTTCCAACATCTTTTTTTCTCCTCATTTTTAAAAAAAAATTATTTTTGAGACACAGAGTCTCATTCTCTCACCCAGGCTGGAGTGCAATGGTGAGGTCATAACTCACTGCAGCTTCGATCTCCTGGGCTCAACCAATCCTCCCACCTCAGCCTCCCTAGTAGCTGAGACTACAAGTACATGTAACCATGCCCGACGAATTTTTAAATTTTTTTTGTAAAAACTGGGTCTCATTATGTTGCCCAGGCTGGTCTCGAACTCCTGGGCTCAAGTGATCTTCCTGCCACAGGCCTGAGCCACTGTAGCCAGCTCCCTCCTCCTACTTTTTAAAAGTTGAAATATAATTCACGTAACAAAAACTCACCATTTTAAAGTGTCCAACACGACTCAGTATCTAATATCTTTTTTTAACTGAGGTAAAATTCACATAACATAAAATTAACCATTAGCCATTTTAAAGTGTGCAATTCAGTGACATTTAACATATCCACAAGGCTGTGCAACCATCACATCTATCTAGTTCCCAGCCTTTTTTGTCACCCAGAAGGAAACTATACTTGTCCAACAGCATCTTATCTGAAATGTTCACTCAATGCAAATGTGACAGCATTCTAGCAATGGGGTTTAGCTAACCTAATTGGAGTCAGACCAGACGAATTCTTTAAGAAAGCAGCTGAACATAGGACTATTTGAGAATAAAGCCAAAGGTGCCATTTTGAAGGGAGTAGATCTCTGGGCTCACCAGACTCTTAGAACCTGTCCTGTAAGGACAGTGCCTGGTTAGTATTTGTAACTGATATGTGCATTTTCAGTATAATCATTTCACTAGAATTTATTCTAACATCATTTATGGCATTTGACAAACCTTCTTGTGTTGATAAAAGAAAAAGCTACTGAGGCATTCCGTTAGCCACTTCTGAAGTGGGGGCTTCTGAAGAAAATATGCTAAACACTCCTGGAGTATATATTCTTACTTAGGTTAACTGACCACCACTCCTAGAGGATACATTGCATCTAACAGACTCACTCGTATATATCTTACTGTCCACATTGAATAACCCTGGAGTTATATGCACAGTTAAGTTTTGCAACTTCATTTATAAAAATTGATCAAAAGTGAGAGACAAAGAGAATATTTAAATGGAGCTCTCAGAGAGCTTGAGCCGCAGGTCAAGCTTGGAATGGTAGCCTGAATCTACTTTTCCCACAGTTGTCCTCAATTACCTTGTCGTGCTCAGTGTGTGAGCAGGTTGCCATATTAAGAATGTTTCCAATGGCTAAAGATATATATTATTCATACAACATGGCACCTAAGCATAAAGAAATGATTTTAACTGGTCTTCAACTGAAGAAGCAGGTAACATGGGAGAAAAATGGGCTGTGTTTTACTTACTGAGAGGCACAGTTTTTCTAAAGTAGTTAAGGACTTTTCAAAGATATTTTTGATTGTCTCTGAATTTTACTATAACTGCTTTAGAATCCACCTGTCCTTCCCTTCCTTATTCCCTACCACCCCCATACAAGATGAGTCTGAGTCTAGCATTGGGCTAGGCTTCTTGAGGTTCCCGAAGTGTAAGGTGGGGTCTCCAGGGCATTGGATGAATTTTTGATATGCCTGCTTGAATTGCCTGAAGGCAAGCAATCATCAGGACCAACACTTAGGATAATTTTATGCCAGAACCAAGGCAGCTTTGTGTTTTTGTTAATAGGAAAAAAATGACAAAACTTATTCATCTTGTGAGAAAGAATATTTTGTCTCTATAACATATGCATTTAGAATCCCACTGTGAAATCCCAAAGGCACACTCTAGTTCAGTTTATAAAAGTTGAACGATGGATGTATTACTTGAATATCATTTCCTTGTTTTAACCAGATGGTGATAAAAGTATTAAATAATCTTTATGTATTTTATCTTAGATTGTATATCCATTTGCATAGCTGATGTGTAGAATGTCTTCTTGGAAAAATTCTCTCTACTTTTTTCTTTATGTTAAGAAAAAGTATACAGGCAGCTGCTTTGTTGATTTTAAGTTTGCTGAATTTTCTTTTCATTTCTTAGTTTCTAATTATGATTCCAACAGGTATTATCTTTTGATGCATATTTGGATAGAAGCCAAACCAAGTACAGAATAAGATACTACAAAATCTACTTCTACCTTGAAGATGACACAATTCAAGTAAATGAACCAGAGGTGAAAAATAGTGGATTGCTTCAAGGTATCTATTTAAAGCAGAGTTATGGTTCCTTCACTTCTGACTCCTGCCTTTATATACTGCCTGCCTTTAGCTTTTCAAAAGACTGCATGTTACCGTTTAGGTTGTCTAACCTGCTGGCAGTGGTGAATATGAACATGCCATTAGCGTGTAGTTACTGATTGTGACTTGCCAGCTTTGTACCCTCCGCACGTCAGCATTGGCTGGGCCTCTCACTCCTCCGTGGCATACTTGTATCCTTTCAGGTGCTGCTCTGGTATGAGTAAACTCTCCTGTGCCTTTGACTTTTTCCTCAAACCCTTTGGTCACCTTCCCGTGAGCAGATCACTTCCTTCACAACACCATTAGGGGAGAAGAGAAAGCTGTTCTCCACTGCAGCTTCCAGATTGGTATTGTCTTCTTTCTTGAATTTACTGTCATTTGTTTCAACCACCCCCTCCTCATCCTCAAACCTGTTAACTACAGACTTCGATGGTACCTCACCAGAGAGTCATTGTTCCTTCACCCTGTGTATGCCAGTCATCTTTGTCCATACTCCTCTCAGCCACAAGTAAGAGTTAACTCTGTGATGTGGCCACCAGAGAAGCTAATCCTAGGTTGCATTAAGTATGGCAGAGATCAATGGAGATGACTGATTTCTTCCGTTTGTGCTGTGGGTCCTTCTCTTGCGATGCTGCTGAGTTCTGGATGACTTCAGGGGACAGCAACTATGACGGCGAAAGAGCTGAACATTTGTCATGTGCAAGACAGAATAGTGAAAAGGGATATTTGTCTGTAATGGGGAGACTCAAGTGTGCTTGATTAATGTCCACAGGAATCTAAAGGGCTGTCATGTGGAGAAGCGGTGACCTTATTCTCTGTATCTTCATGGATGGGACCTAGGGGTCAGGGTTCAGGTCAGTAAGAGGAGGAACTTTCTGGCATAGAGGTGCTAGAAGTTGTAGGGAATGGACCTGGGTAGGGTTGGGGTTAGGGGTCTGGTGTAGGGGCCGAGGAGAGGAGAGTCACAGATTTGTTTGTTCCCTCGTGTAGATAGGGGTGGTTTTTCACTGACAGCCTGCTAGAAGTATAAGAGGATTTGAGTGTGTGTTTGGTCGCTTGCGTAAATGACCTTTCAGGGTACTCAGTTCCTTGAGGAGCTGATTCTTGGGTGTGGTGTTGTTTCTTTGCCTTTTATAGTATTGCCACCTCCAGTATCTCAGTCTCTGAAATTGCCTTCACTAACTACAATATCTACTCCTTTTACTTTCCCTACTTGCTCATAACTACCATCCCTGTTCTTCACTCTCCTAGAAAAACATATCCTGAATACGTCCATGTCTTTCCATCCCCTTCACTACGATCCTCACCTAAGCTACCCTCATCCGTTGACTAGAGGAATGGAATAGCTGCCTAACGTGGTCTCCCTTTTTCCATTCTTGCTTCTCCTACAATCTGTTCTCCATGCGGCAGGGAGAGTGTTGTGTGGGATGTTACCTGGATGCAGTGGTGGCCTTTGAGAATTGTACATGCAGGCTCTCCCAGAGGCCACAAAACAGAGGGCTCATGAATCACATTAAAATGCATGAATCACATGTTACATTAAAGTAATTTAAAACACATGATGAGATGCAAGAGGGAGAGTGATAGGGTAGGTTCACACACTTGGGACAGGGCACAAGTAGGCAGAAGGACCATACTGCCTGAATCCTGGGGTCAACAATGGTTCTGTCTCTGTTTCACTAACCTTCCCTGCTACTAGTATGGTTTGGAGACCAGAATTGAGGTTCAAGCAAGGAGAACCACTGACAGAAGGGGCCTCAGGCTGAGGGCACACACTTGCTCTGTTGGAGAGATGCAGGGAGAAGTGTGCCTGGCCATGGCTGTAGCTTGTCAATAAGCCTGCTGGATAGTCTTGGGTTTTGTTTTTCTTGGGCAGAGGTCACATGGGGCCAGAATGGGTGTCACTGATGAATGAGTGGCCAAATTGAGGCCTCATAAATATTGAGTGCTCATGAATATTTAGTGTCCTCATACATTTAACATATCATGAATATTTAGAGTCCAGGTGCCTCATGTATATTTACGACCTACTGAAAATCAGTTATCTTTTGGTTTTTCCATCCCTTTCTTTCTATGTTTAACATGTCCATGCTCTACTTAGCCTACTTACCTATTGTTATTTAACACATTTCATGATTTCTGCCTATGCTGAACAAATTTTGCTTACTAATTACTAATCTAGGCCTGAGGGCTCTGTATTGATACACCACAATGAGTTCAAGGGGGAGAAGCAGGGATTTGGGGGCCATGGGCTCTGAGAATAAGGTTGTCATGCAGCCTCATTAAGTGTGCAAAGGACTTCCTTCAATGCTCATGAGATTGAGGTTTTTCTTAGAGCATGGCTTCATTATGTCTGGTGGGTGGAATAATGAGTTTGGAGCCAGCCAGCATTGCCAAGAAGTGTTTGTTGGAAGCCTATTCTATCTCAGGCACTGTGCTATGTTTTGGAAAAATGGACAAAAGGACTGAGTCCCATCATAGCCTTATCTCATGGAGCAATAATAGGCCACCAGATTGGAAAGGAAAGGGAGCAAGGCCACCAGTCCAAGAGTTTTGCAATTGTTCAGGCTAGAAATGCTGAGTGTCCAAGCCAGGACAATGATGGTAGGAATAGAAAATTCGGGAAGGATTTGAGAGACATTTGGTGGGCAGAGTTGATGTGCATTGGCCAGTGATTAGGTACAGAGAGTGAGGAGGGGGAATATCTAATGAAAAAGTGCCTACCTTACCATTATCTCATTTAATCTCCTGATGACCATCTAAAGTAGTTATTGTCACTGTCAGTTTTTACAGAAAAGGAAACAGGCTTAGGGAGGTAATTTGCTTAGTCTGTTTTGCATTGCTCTAAAGGAATACCTGGGGCTGGGTAATTTATAAAGAAAAGAGGATTATGTGGCTCACAGTTCTGAAGACTGTACAAGAAGCATGGCACCAGCTTCTGCATCTGGTGAGGCCTCAGGAAGCTTTCACTCATGGTGGAAGTGAAAGGAGAGCAGGCGTGTCACATGGCAAGATGGGGAGCAAGAGAGAAAGGATCCCCTCCTTTTTGCCAGACTCTTGTTAACAATCAGATTTTACGGTAACCAACAGAAAGAACTCCCTCATTACTGCGAGGACAACACAAAGACATTCATGTGGGATCCACCCCCATAACCCAAACACCTCCCAGCAGGCCCCATCTCCAACACTGGGGATCACATTTCAGCGTGAGATGGAGGGGAAAAATATCCAAACTATATCGGCCTCAGAGGTCTCTGTGGTTGAGTCATGATACCTTTATAAAGCCCAGGAACACAGAGTAAGAAACAGGATTGGGGTTTGAATCTGGGGTGTGTTTCAGGGCATGAGGCCTTTGAAGGGGTGTTAGACATCTGTGTGTGGATGTCCCTCCAGGCAGGTAGAAACTTAGCATGTGTTTTCAGGAAAAAAGTCAAGACTAGAGATGGAGATTGGGAATCAGAGGTGCCCGGATCATGACCAGGCTATTCTACCATGTTAGAGGAGAGCCACTGGGGAGGTGATGGAAAGATAAAGGGAACTCAATTTAGTGTCTCTGCTTGGTTTTTCTAGTGGTGGGAAAAGAGGAAGATGAGTATGAGGAGGTAATATGAGCTGTCTTCATTGTTCTTTGTGTTCCAACTGATATACTATCCACTCCCTGGCCATTTTATTTGGTGAATTTGGCCTACTGGTAAATCTTTCAGGAAATATGGAAATACCATAACATTTTAAAAACAGGTTTTCAAAAATTTTAAGGTTAAAAGTATGACATTTTATTTTACAAAGGGACAAGAGGTTTTAGATTCTTTAGGGTCATTTAAAACATATAAGGCAGTTTTTAAAGATTGGCAAGAATGCATTAGAAAATGGTTGAAGATTATTTAAGAACAAAGAACTTACAATTTATAATTTCTGTGGACATCTGTTTTACTTATGTGTATTTGATTATGTAATAGTATTGCTGTAGCAAAAAGAAAAAATTTCTTACAGGTTTTCATCTAAATATTTTGTTCTGATATTCCCTCACTAAGCTCTGCTTATTTTCTGATTACTTTCCCACCATGACACCAAACTTGCACAAACGATAGACTGGAGGTCACAGGACACCCCAGGCCTGGGTTAGTGACTTGCATTATTGTTATTATCTTTCAAGTGAAAGCTCATAATCCTATAGCTCACCGGCCCCTGTCCAGTTCATCTTAGTTTTATTAAACTATCCAAGAAGAAATATGAAATGTAGCTTCTTTTAGAATCTTGGAAAGGCTTTTATTAAGACTTTTCAATTCAGACTTTTGATTTCAAATCTCACATAGGCAGATTCCAAAGGCAAGCTGAAGATAGTCATAATGATGTACTTGAAAATCATTCTTGTGTAAGGAGGGAGGAATGCTATCATAAAAAAGCATTCAGAAAAAAAAACATGAAACATAAATGGATATATGGTCACTTTGATCTAAACCACAGGGAAATGTTAGAAAGTTAAAGCTTGAAGAGTACAGCCAGATAGCAGGGTTTTACAAAGGAAGAGAAATGTAAAACATGAAGATGAGGAAAAGCTGGACATGTGTCCCAATAGTCTTTATTGGGCAGTTAAGATAAACATCTGAAAATTTAAAGGGCAAATACGGTGCTTTAGTTGTTTTTCTGTTTTGTAACAATATCTTTATTTATCTACCTTGATGATTTCACCTGCTCTTCAATGTGGGCCAAAGACATGGTATCCTGCCCATTTCTTTGATATCCCAAAACAAATTCCTGCTGATGGAGTTTCTGCCATTTATTGTGGAAGACCAAAAACATACAAATTCTGATAATTAGAAATTTTAAGTCTCAAAGGACACAGTTGAGAAATCCTATGAATATGTTATTGAAAGCTCTCATGTGCAACTGTACATTTCAAATGGCCCACGTTGGTTTTCTGATTAATATGGAATTGTGACGTTAGATTTTTGGTTATCAAAACCTTACTGTTAGTGTTAGACCTGCTTTTTCTCTCTAACTCATGGGTGTTCAGGATTCTTTTTTGTCACCAAGAAGAACTTCCCTGGCCTTTTCTGAGAAGCGTCTAGTGAGAGAAGTGTAGAGGCTAAGAGAAGGAGGAGTTGGGGGGCTTGAGATCTGCAGGCTCCTGGGAGAGGCAAGTCAGCTGGTGGGGCAGGCCCTGCAGGGTGCATTGCCATAGCAGTGGGTGGGCATCTCTGGAAATTTCCCCTTAGAGGAGAAAGGCTTTTCTTTACGAAGAGCAGCTTCATCTCTCTTTTCTTTTCATGGTGGCTGGTAGCTCTTTTATCCATTTCCATCCTGTTATGCCTAGGGCTCTTCCTCCTCAAGTAATATGTAGCTGCAGTACAGTGAGATACAGCTCAGTGCAAACTATGGAAAGTAATGGTATTTAGTTAGAGTCTGAAAGCCCAACTTCAAGGTCTTTTACTGCCATTCATTAGGGCATGAACTTGGGCATGGCATTTAACCTCTCTGAGCTTTGGTTTTCTCATCCTTAAACTGAATATTCATATTTCATGTATTATCTGCCTTATAGAATTATTGAGGATTAAATGAGACAGTGTAAGTGAAAGTTTATCCTAGGGCTATGATGATGATGATTGTGATTAGTATTACTTAAAAGCCCAGTGGGCAAGTTTTTCCCACCTAGAAAAATATAGGACTCCTATTCAAAGTCTTATGGAACAAAAATCATCACTAACTTGCTTATTTGAATTTCTATGATGAAGTAAAAATGCAAGATAGATGGAATTTTTGAAGAAGCTTCTGACTGTTGAATAATTCTTATATATTTTAAAAACTGGCACAATATAAGTATTTTTAAAGTAGTATATAATGGTTCCTTAAAATACCTGAAATGCCTATCCTTTTATACATGTTTAAGTATGCAATTTGTTCTAAATATCTAATCTTGAATGATTAAATAATTTGCATACTGTTTTCAGTGCTATGAATTAAAGGCTAATTGAAATATAATTTTTTTGCAGTAAAATTATATCATCTTTTATGTAGTAAATTTAAAAATATTCTAGGCCAGTTCTAATTTTATACTTTTATTATTTTAATTTAATGCACCAAGTAAGTAAAAATTGCTGCAAAGAAAAGAAGCTGAAAATGATTTTAGGTAATTTCCTCTCAACAGAGTGAAAAGATGATAAGTAGAATAATGGAAGAGAGCCCAACACAATTCCTGGCACATAAAGATATTCATTAAATATTCCATAATGAATAAGCAATGACTAATTTCTAAGTGTCTCTAGACTTTGAGAAAAGGCACCATTTTCAGTGCTGTATAAAATACAGAGAAGATAAGTTGACATCTTTATATTAAAATACCTCCATGCAGAGTTCCCACAAGCCAATTTTTATTGAATCATTAGATCCACAGTTCTGCTTTCCTTTTCTCTTGGTTCTTGGAGTAGATTCTCAGGCCTAAGTCAGTTACAGATATTGAGAGACAATTCTCCATGGGTATCATGCATTTCTGTATCTTGCAAGCAGAGGCACTGACTTCTCTTTGTTCTGGACTATCTCTTCAAGGATATTTATACAGCAAGTAGCTGTGGAAGACAAAAATAGTCTCTTCCTCTGGAGCAAAGTATAGGTTTGCTTATAGCCTTGGAAGATAGAGGCTTACGGTCTCCTTCCAGAATAAAGTCTAATAAAGATAGTAGCTCCCTTGGAGATAAAGAGCAGGTATGCTTAATGCTAATTATAGAAGATTTGCGTTCCCCAAGCTAAGGGTTACTCTTCTGTAATGTAACCCACTGCATGTACAAATGTTACCTGGCCCTTACTGTGTCATCCTGTGGGAATTGGGGCTTAGGAAACTGTAAAAAGAAATGCTAATATTCAGGCTATTCTTACTGCTGTTGATTAATAAACTGCCTTTTATCTCTGACCAAGGCACCTGTGTCTTCTACCAGCATTCATGAAACTATGGAAGGCTAACTTGTCATCTTGCAAGTAGGATAAAATCTCAAACCTTGAAAAATTCTTTTTTCGTTTTCTTTTCTTTTTTTTGAGACAGGGCCTCACTCTGTTGCCCAAGCTAGAGTACAATAGTGTGATCGTGGCTTACTTTAACCTCAACCTCCTGGACTCAAGTAATCCTCCCACCTTTCAGCCTCCCGAGTAGCTGGGACCACATGTGGGCACCACCATACCCAGCTAATTTTTTTAAATTAATTTTTTTTTCTTTTGTAGAGATAGGATTTTGCCATGTTGCCCAGCCTGGTCTCGAACTCTTGGGCTAAAGCAATCTGCCTGCTTCGGCCTCCAAAAGTGGTGGGATTACAGGTGTGAGCCACCGTGCCTGCCACCTAAACAATCCTTAACAACAGATTGCAGCAATATTGGGGTAACTTGGCTGGTATGGTGTGGTATAGTTGGTACACTCATGTAGGCAAGGAACCCTTTTACCTCCAGTGGCTGACCACTCTTTTGGATATACGTGGGGACCCTGGGAACATATTCTCAAGAGGAGAAATGAATGGGCATCAGGGTTGGAAGTAGAAGATGGGATGAGATCTAGAGCTTTTGGCCCAGAGCACTGGCTAGAACTATGAAGCCTCTGATAACCCTCACTTGAGGTAGTGCTTGGGTGGAGGTGGACAGAGGTTATAGAGGAAGGAGGAGGAAAAATAGGTTGATAGAGGAAAGAAGATTCCATGAAACTTCACAGCAGCCAAAAGTCATTCATCCTTATTGAAACTTTTAAGTCAATATTGGCACCTATCATTCCAAAGCTTACTAGCTTTTTTTTTTTTTTTTTTTTTTTTTTTTGAGCCATGAGTACACATTTTTGTGAGCACTCTGCATTGTTGCCCTAATGCCTGTTGAGTGTGCTTACATTGAGTGCTTGCTGGTGGCTGAATGTGAGCAGGCTTGTTCTAGGAAAAGACATGATGGCAGCATCTGGTATTTTTCATCATTCTGCCTATGTCCTCTGTCCTTCATCCCCCATCCTCACCCCAGTCTTTATGGTTTATTAAAATACTTCCCAACCACCACTTAGGCAACTCTAACCACATGCAAGGCTGGCCACAGAGCTCTGAACCTCAGAAATCTCAGCTCCTTCTGACTCCCTCAGAGTTGGAATGTACTAATGCTGCTTCCTAGAACAAGTCCTTTGCCCAGTTTTCTGTTGCGGGAAAGTATTCAGGGTTGTTAGTGAATGTGCTGTATCTTCTTACTTGTTAGCCACATGATAAAACAGTTGTATTTTCTTTCATGCCATAGGGACTTTTCTCCGGCGTCATCGGATTACTCTTCCGCCTCCTGATGACGATCAGTTTTATACTGTGTATCATTTTAATGTCGGCACAGAGGTTGTCTTCTATGGCTGGAAATTCAAGATTTATGACTGTGATGCATTCACAAGAAACTTTTTGAGGAAAATAGGGGTCAAAGTGAATCCCCCAGTACAACGTCCAGAAGATCCTTACGTGAAGATTCGGAGAGAGGTAAGGAATTGACGTTCATTGAGTTCTTGTCTTCAAAATAAAAATCCCTTTGGAAAGTCAGTAAAGGGTGTTTGTACTCCTGATGCAGATGTGAAAGAGCTTTTAGAGCCATAGTTATTCCAGTTGTTTTGTTCTTCTTTGGACTAGAGGGAAGGCTGAGTGTTAGCCACAGAGCAAGAATGACTTCCTCACTGCCTCACCCAAATTCTCTCTGTAGAGACTCTCTCTTTCAGGCAGTAGGAGTCTTCAGTGAACTGCACAGGTGAGACAGTTTCTAGGCACCCACAATTGACTTTGTGGTCACTGATGGTATATGAGTTGTATCCACATTTCCTTGGCTTGTGTTTTTGCATTTTAGTTGCCTAACTCTGGCTAGAAAGATCTTTGCTTCTATACTAGTGATTTGGTGAACCAAGCCTTGGGTACACATTTTTTCTTCCTCCTAGGAAATTCCAGGTCCTGTTAGGGTGGCACTGGATGCCAAGATGCTCTGGAAGAATGAGGACCGTGATTCTGGTATACCCCCTTTAGGAAAGGATGTTTATGTACAAGGTCTGACCCCAGCTAGTGTAAGGGAGAAAAAACTCAGTATTTTTAGTATTATTTTTGTCTTCCTATTTTTTAAACAGTCCCTGGGCCCAAATTTTGTTTTCCAGAAGAATTTGAACACTCAAAGGGGTGGAAGGTGACAACACTCAGCTAATCTCCTTGCTGGGACTGGATCGCAAATGTCTTGACTCTTACCCTGATTTCCGTCATTGTCACTTGTTTCCTTTTTCCTTTTCTATGGAAGTGTGATTACACACAGTAAAATACACAGAAATTAAGTGTACAGTTGGATGAGTCTTAACAAATACACGTACCCTATAACCTACCCCCAGATTGAGATGTAGAGCAATTCTCTTCCCCCAGAAAGTCTCCTCATGTGTTTTTTGAATCAATCCCACTCCACACCACAGACAACTGCTGTGGTCATTTCTATCCCTATAGATGAGTTTTGTCTGATTTTTATTGTTTTAAAACATATAATTCATTTCCTTGCAGAGAGGTAACAAAATTTAGAACAAAATTCGCTTTTGATTCTGTTTTGATCTCTTTTTAAAAGCCACCTGTAGGATCATTCATCTATTCCTGCCTCCCGGCCCCAGCAGAATTATTCTTTAATGTTGTTGTAGGCCTACAACCCTCTGGAGATATATATATATATTGTTGATCCTGGAATATCTAAGGTGAAATGCCTGTATATTGACGTACAAAGGGATTTTTTTTGGTTTGGATTCAGTTTTATTTTTTCCAAATGCCCTGGATGAAAGAGTCTAGATAAATAGAAAGAATTTAGAACCAGCAGAGAGAACTTGAAGGAAATGGATCCAAATGAATTGCCACCCTTTTGCATATGGCTGCACTCATTCACTAACAGTTGTTGTTACATGATAGTGATTGTGAATAATGATGGATTATATGAAAATGCACAGAGCACTGTGGGATTTCATAGGTTTATGAAGAAAAAAATATATATATATTTAAAATTATACTTTAAGTTCTGCGACATGTGCAGAATGTGCAGGTTTGTTACATAGGTATACATGTGCCATGGTGGTTTTCTGCACCCATCAACCCATCATTTACTTTAGGTATTTCTGCTAATGCTGTCTCTCCCCTATCCCCCCACCCCCTGACAGGCCCTGGTGTGTGATGTTCCCCTCCCTGTGTCCATGTGTTCTCATTGTTCAACTCCCATTTATGAGTGAGAACATGCAGTGTTTTCTGTTCCTGTGTTAGTTTGCTGAGAATGCTGGTTTCCAACTTCATCCATGTCCCTGCAAAGGACATGAACTCATCCTTTTTTATGACTGCATAGTATCCCATGGTGTGTATGTGCCACATTTTCTTTATCCAGCCTATCATTGATGAGCATTTGCATTGGTTCCAAGTCTTTGCTATTGTGAATAGTGCTGCAGTAAACATACGTGTGCATGTGTCTTTATAGTAGGATGATTTATAATCCTTTGGACATATACCCAGTAATGGGATTGCTGGGTCAAATGGTATTTCTGGTTCTAGATCCTTAAGGAATTGCCACATTGTGTTCCACAATGGTTAAACTAATTTACACTCCCACCAACAGTGTAAAAGCATTCCTATTTCTCCACATCCTCTCCAGCATCTGTTGTTTCCTGGCTTTTTAATGATTGCCATTCTTTATTTTTTGAAATGGAGTCTCACTCTGTTGACCAGGCTGTAGTACAGTGGCGCGATCTTGGCTCACTGCAAACTCCTCTTCCCAGGTTCAAGCAATTCTCTGCCTCAGCCTCCTGAGTAGCTGGGATTACAGGGGCCTGCCACCACACCCGGCTAATTTTTTTTTTTTAATATTTTTAGTAGAGACAGGGTTTCACCATCTTGGCCAGGTTGGCATTGAACTCCTGACCTCGTGATCCAGCTGCCTCAGCCTCCCAATGATGGCCATTCTAAGTGGCATGAGATGGTATCTCATTGTGGTTTTGATTTGCATTTCTCTAATTACCAGTGATGATGAGCTTTTTTTCATGTTTCTTGGCTGCATAAATGTCTTGTTTTGAGAAGTGTCCGTTCACATCCTTTGTCCTCTTTTTGATTTTTTTTTTTTTTTTTTTTTGTAAATTTAAGTTCCTTGTAGATTCTGGATATTAGCCCCTTGTCAGTTGGATAGATTGCAAAAATTTTCTTCCATTCTGTAGGTAGCCTATTCACTCTGATGATAGTTTCTTTTGCTGTACAGAAGCTCATTAGTTTAAATAGATCCCATTTGTCAATTTTGGCTTTTGTTGCCATTGCTTTTGGTGTTTTAGTCATGAAGTCTTTGCCCATGCCTATGTCCTGAATGGTATTGCCTAGGTTTTCTTTAGAGTTTTTATGATTTTAGGTCTTATGTTTAGGTCTTTAGTCCATCTTGAATTAATTTTTGTATAAGGTGTAAGGAAGAGGTCCAGTTTCAGTTTTCTGCATATGACTAGCCAGTTTTCCCAACACCATTCATTAAATAGGTAATCCTTTCCTCATTGCTTGTTTTTGTCAGGTTTGTCAAAGATCAGATGGTTGTAGATGTGTGGTGTTATTTTTGAGGCCTCTCTTCTGTTCCATTGGTCTATATCTCTATTTTGGTACCAGTACCATGCTGTTTTGGTTACTGTAAACTTGTAGTATAGTTTGAAGTCAGGTAGTGTGATGCCTCCAGCTTTGTTCTTTTTGCTTAGGATTGTCTTTGCTGTATGAGCTCTTTTTTGGTTCCATATGAAATTTAAAGTAGTTTTTTCTAATTCTGTGAAGAAAGTCAATGGTAGCTTGATGGAGATGGCATTGAATCTATAAGTTACTTTGGGCAGTATGGCCATTTTTATGGTATTGATTCTTCTATCTATGAGCATGGAATGTTTTTCCGTTTGTGTCCTCCCTTATTTCCTTGAGCAGTGGTTTGTAGTTCTTGAAGAGGTCCTTCACATCCCTTATAAGGAATAATATTCCTAGGTATTTTATTCTCTTTGTAGCAATTGTGAATGGGAGTTCACTCATGATTTGGCTATTATTGGTGTATAGGAATGCTTGTGATTTTTGCACATTGATTTTGTATCCTGAGACTTTGCTGAAGTTGCTTATCAGCTTAAGGAGATTTTGGGCTGAGACGATGGGGTTTTCTAAATATACAATGATGTCATCTGCAAACAGAGACAATTTGAGTTCCTCTCTTTCTATTTGAATACCCTTCATTTTTTTCTCTTGCCTGATTGCCCTGGCCAGAACTTCCAATACTATGTTGAATAGGAGTGGTGAGACGGGGCATCCGTTTCTTGTGCCAGTTTTCAAAGGGAATTCTTCCAGCTTTTGCCCATTCAGTATGATATTGGCTGTGGGTTTGTCATAAATAGCTCTTACTATTTTGAGATACGTTCCATCAATACCTAGTTTATGGAGAGTTTTTAGCATGAAGGGGTGTTGAATTTTATTGAAGGCCTTTTCTGCATCTATTGAGATAATCATGTGATTTTTGTCACTGGTTCTGTTTATGTGATGGATTACATTTATTGATTTGCGTATGTCAAACCAGCCTTGCATCCCAGGGATGAAGCTGACTTGATCTTTGTGGATAAGCTTTTTCGTGTGCTGCTGGATTCGGTTTGCCAGTATTTTATTCAGGATTTGCGCATCGATCTTCATTGGGGATACTGGCCTGAAATTTCCTTTTTTTGTTGTTGTTGTTGTTGTTGTGTCTCTGCCAGGTTTTGGTATCAGGATGATACTGGCCTCCTAAAATGAGTTAGGGAGGAATGCCTCTTTTTCTATTGTTTGGAATAGTTTCAGAAAGAATGGTACCAGCTTCTCTTTGTACCTCTGGTAGAATTTAGCTGTGAATCCATCTGGTCCTGGGCTGTTTTTGGTTGGTAGGCTATTAATTACTGCCTCAATTTCAGAACTTGTTATTGATCTATTCAGGGATTTGACTTCTTCCCGGGGTAGTCTTGGGAGGGTGTATGTGTCCACAAATTTATCTATTTCTTCTAGATTTTCTAGTTTATCTGCGTAGAGGTGTTTATACTATTCTCTGATGGTAGTTTGTATTTCTGTGGGATCAGTGGTGGTATCCTGTTTATCGTTTTTTATTGTGTTCATTTGATTCTTCTCACTTTTTTTCTTTATTAGTCTGGCTACCAGTCTATCTATTTTGTTGATCTTTTCAAAAAACCACCTCCTGGATTCATTGATTTTTTTTGAAGGGTTTTTCATGTCTCTGTCTCCTTCAGTTCCACTCTGATCTTAGTTATTTTTTGCCTCCTTCTAGCTTTTGAATTTATTTGCTCTTGCTTCTCTAGTTCTTTTAATTGTGATGTTAGTGTGTTGATTTTAGATCTTTCCCACTTTCTCCTGTGGGCATTTAGTGCTTATAAATTTGCCTCTAAACATTGCTTTAGTTGTGTCCCAGAGGTTCCGGTATATTGTGTCTTTGTTGTCATTTGTTTCAAAGAACTTATTTATTTCTGCCTTAATTTTGTTCAGTTTCCATGCAGTTGTGCGGTTTTGAGTGAGTTTCTTAATCCTGAGTTCTAAGTTGATTGCTCTGTGATCTGAGAGACTGTTTGTTATGATTTCCATTCTTTTGCATTTTCTGAGGAGTGTTTTACTTCCCGTTATGTGGTCAACTTTAGAATAAATGTGATGTGGTGCTGAGAAGAATGTATACTGTGTTGATTTGGGGTGGAGAGTTCTGTAGATGTCTATTAGGTCCGCTTGGTCTAGAGCTGAGTTAAGTCCTGAATATCCTTGTTAATTTTCTGTTTTGTTGATCTGCCTGATATTGACAGTGGGGTGTTAAAGTCTCTCATTATTATTGTGTGGGAGTCTAAATCTCTCTGTAGGTCTCTAAGGACTTGCTTTATGAATCTGGGTACTCCTGTATTGGGTGCATATATATTTAGGATAGTTGGCTCTTCTTGTTGCATTGATCTCTACCATTATGAAATGCTCTTCTTTGTCTTTTTTGATCTTTGTTGGTTTAAAGTCTGTTTTATCAGAGACTAGGATAGAAACTCCTGCTTTTTTTTGCTTTCTGTTTGCTTGGTAAATCTTCCTCCCTTCTCTTATTTTGAGCCTATATGTGTCTTTGCATGTGAGATGGGTCTCCTGAATACAGCACACTGATGTGTCTTGACTCTTTATCCAATTTGCCAGTCTATGTCTTTTAATTGGGACATTTAGCCTGTTTACATTTAAGGTTAATATTGTTATGTGTGAATTTGATCCTGTAATTATGATGCTAGATGGTTATTTTGTCCATTATTTGATGCAGTTTCTTCATAGTGTCAATGGTCTTTACAATTTAGTATGTTTCTGCAGCGGCTGGTACTGGTTTTTCCTTTCCACATTCAGTGCTTCCTTCAGGAGCTCTTGTAAGGCAGGCCTGGTGATGACAAAATCTTTCAGCATTTGCTAATCTGTAAAGGATTTTATTTCCCCCTTGCTTATGAAGCTTAGTTTGGCTGGATATGAAATTCTGGGTTGAAAATTCTTTTCTTTAAGAATGTTGAACATTGGCCCCCACTCTCTTCTGGCTTGTAGAGTTTCTGCCAAGAGATCAGTTCTTAGTCTGATGGGCTTCCCTTTGTAGGTAACCTGACCTTTCTCTCTGGCTGCCCTTGACACTTTTTCCATCATTTCAACTTTGGTGAATCTGACAATTATGTGTCTTGCAGTTGCTCTTCTTGAGGAGTATCTTTGTGGTGTCCTCTGTATTTCCTAAATTTGAATGTTTGCCTGTCTTGCTAGGTTGGGGAAGTTCTCCTGGATAATATCCTGAAGTGTGTTTTCCAACTTGGTTCCATTCTCCCTATCACTTCCAGGTACACCAATCAAACATACATTTGGTCTTTTCACATAGTCCCGTATTTCTTGGAGGCTTTGTTTGTTCCTTTTCATTCTTTCTTCTCTAATCTTGTCTTTACGCTTTACTTCATTAAGTTGATCTTCCATCTCTGATATCCTTTCTTCCACTTAGTCGATTCAGCTATTGATACTTGTGTATGCTTCACAAAGTTCTTGTGCTGTGTTTTTCAGCTCCGTCAGGTCATTTATGTTCTTCTCTAAACTGGTTATTCTAGTTAGCAATTCCTCTAACGTTTTTTCAAGGTTCTTAGCTTCCTTGCATTGGGTTAGAACATGCTCCCTTAGCTCAGAGGAGTTTGTTATTACCCACCTTCTGAAGTCTACTGTCAATTCATCAAACTCATTCTCCATCCAGTTTTGTTCTCTTGCTGGCGAGGAGTTGTGATCCTTTGGAGGAGAAGAGGTGTTCTGGTTTTGGGAATTTTTCAGCCTTTTTGTGCTGGTTTTTCTTCATCTTTGTAGATTTATCTACCTTTGGTCTTTGCTGTTCGTGACCTTCAGATGGAGTTTTCGTTTGGACATCCTTTTTGTTGATGTTGATGCTATTCCTTTCTGTTTGTTAGTTTTCCTTCTAATAGTCAGGTTTCTCTGCTGCAGGTCTGCTGGAGTTTGCTGGAGGTCCAATCCAGACCTTGTTTGCCTGGGTATCACCAGCAGAGGCTGCACAACAGCAAAGATTGCTGCCTGTTCCTTCCTCTGGAAGCTTCATCCCAGAGGGGCACCCTCCAGATGCCAGCTGGAGGTCTCCTTTAAGCGGTGTCTGTCAACCCCTCTTGGGAGGTGTCTCCTAGCAGGCACAGGGGTCAGGGACCCACTTGAGGAGGCAATCTGTCCTTTAGCAGAGCTCGAGCACTGTGCCGGGAGGTCTGCTGCTCTCTTTAGAGCTGGAAGGAGGAACGTTTAAGTCTGCCGAAGCTGTGTCCACAGCCACCCCTTCCCCCTTGTGCTGTGTCCCAGGAAGATGGGAGTTTTATCTATAAGCCTGTGACTGGGGCTGCTGCCTTTCTTTCAGAGATGCCTTACCCAGAGAGGAGGAATCTAGAGTGGTAGTCTGGCTACAAAGTCATTGCTGAGCTGTGGTGGACTCCGCCCAGTTACAAGTTCCTGGCAGCTTTGTTTACACTGTGAGGGGAAAACCGCCTAAACAAGCCTCAGTAATGGGGGACGCCCCTCCCCCCACCAAGCTCCAGCGTCCCAAATTGACTTCAGACTGCTGTGCTGGCAGCGAGAATTTCAAGCCATTGGTCTTAGCTTGCTGGGGGGATCCACTGAGCTAGACCACTTGGCTCCCTGGCTTCCACCTCTTTTCCAGGGGAGTGAGCAGTTCTGTCTCACTGGTGTTCCAGGCACCACTGGGGTATGAAAAAAACTCCTGCAGCTAGCTTGGTGTCTGCCCAAACAGCTGCCCAGTTTTGTGCTTGAAACCTAGGGCCCTGGTGCTGTAGGCACCCGAGGGAATCTCCTGGTCTGAGGGTTGCAAAGACCATGGGAAAGGCATAGTATCTGGGCTGGAGTACGCTATTCCTCACCACACCGTCCCTCACGGCTTCCCTTGGCTAGGGGAGGGAGTTCCCCAACCCCTTGCACTTCCAGGGTGAGGTGATGCCCTACCCTGCTTCAGCTCGCCCTCTATGGGCTGCACCTACTGTCTAACCAGTCCCAATGAGATGAGCCGGATACCTCAGTTGGAAATGCAGAAATCACCCTCCTTCTGCATTGATCTCCCTGGGAGCTGCAGACCAGCGATGTTCCTATTCGGCCATTTTGCCAGCCACCTCCAGGAAAAGATCTTTTGTGCCAGGAATTGAGAATAAATACCAAGAACAGCTAAGAAATGTTTTAAATAATTTCCTTTCAGAGTGGGGACATCATTTTAGCATTTATTCCCTCAGGGAGAAGATTCTTCAATAAATATAGAAATCTTTGGGAAATTAGGAGTTTAATAAGAGGCTTCTATGTTGACTTTCACATATTCACTTCTGCAGCGTTTGCTGTCTTGAACTGTAAAGTTAAAATTAAACAATTTAACTTAGACTGAAAAGAATCCCAATGGTATATTATCAATAATGCTTTTCTTAGAGGCCTCATAATGCCAAAGAAACATTTTTCAATCGATTGAAATAGTGGTCCCATAATTTCATTTAAATATCAGGGATAAGACTGAAGAGTCTTTGGAAAGCCATCATGTCTCCCCACTGTCTTGGGTTAAGACTGCCCTCGACAGATAGAAATTTCGAGAATTTACAAAAAGATTGTATAACCTGATTTGGGATAATATCTTCCTTGTCAGTGTGCACTTCCTTATATAACAGTCCTATTTGGTTACATCAGATGAAATGGGGGCAGTTTTACTCCATGAAAGGGCTGCAAAAGTGCAAATAGAGGGAAGAGTTGCCTCAAGAAGACTCTGGAACTAGTGGTTCCTGGGACAGGACAGCCGAGGCAGAGGCTCTGCAGACCTTAAGACCTTCTCCATTTGCTGTGCTCCTGTTTCTCCGGGGCATTCTTATCCTTGTACCTAAAGCTTTTTGAGCTAAAATAAAACAGTGAATATGTTTCTTCCCTTTTACCTTCACAAAAATCTTTGAATGAGTAAGAAGTATGTACACATATGAATTTCCCAGTGAAAAGACAAATTATGTTTTTGGTTGAGATAGAGTCAATTAACAGAGTCAAACATATAAATCTTAAGTGTATAGGTCAACAAGTTTTGTAAAATGTGTGCAGTTGAGTAACCAACACAAAAATCGAGATGTAGAATATTTTTACCACCTCAGAAAGTTCCTTTCTCCCCCTTTCTGGTCAAATTCCCTACCCAGAGGCAATTACTGTTCTTATTTCTGTCACCGTAGATTAGTTTTGTCTGTTCTTAAATAAGAATTTTAAATCTTCTTGAAAAGTCAGTTTTAAAAAATATTAAAGAAGTATAGTTTTTTTTTTTTAATCTTTTTTTTTTCTTTTTTTGGACAGAGTATTGCTCTGTTGCCCAGGCTGGAGTGCAGTGACACAACCTCGGCTCACTGCAGCCTCTGCCTCCCAGGTTCAAGGGATCCTCCTGCCTCAGACTCCTGAGTAGCTGGGATTACTGGCACCTGCCACCGGACCTGGCGGAACTTTTTTGTATTTTTAGTAGAGACGGCCAGGCTGGTCTCAAACTCCTGGCTTCAAGTGATCGACCCAACTGTGGCCTCCCAAGGTGCTGAGATTACAGGTGTGAGCCACCGCACCTAGCCAGAAGTGTAGTTTAGTGTATTAATGTTTATATGAAAAACTTCCTCATGCTTGTCTCTATTCTTTTTTTTTTTTTTGAGATGGAGTCTCACTCTGTCGCCCAGGCTGGAGTGCAGTGGCACGATCTCTGCTCACTGCGAGCTCCACCTCCTAGGTTCATACCATTCTTCTGCCTCAGCCTCCCGAGTAGCTGGGACTACAGGTGCCTGCCACCACGCCCGGCTAATTTTTTGTATTTTTAGTAGAGATGAGGTTTTTCACCGTGTTAGCCAGATGGTCTCGATATCCTGACCTCGTGATCCACCCGCCTCGGCCTCCCAAAGTGCTGGGAATTATAGGCGTGAGCCACCGTGCCCGGCCAATTCTTAAGGTTAAAACTGGTTATAGGTGCATATGTATCTATGTCATAGTTGAAATTAAAAACAAAATCACAAAATAATCTGTAGAAAAATATATCTTTTTTGTTTTCTTTTTTTTTTTCCTCTGAAATGGAGTCTCACTCTGTTGACCAGGCTGTAGTGCAGTGGTGTGAACATGGCTCACTGCAGCCTTGACCTCCTGGGGTCAAGCAATTCTCCCATCTCAGCCTCCCAAGTAGCTGGGACTACAGGCGTGTGACACCACACCTGGCAATTAGTATTATTTTTTTTAAGAGTTGTGTTTTTGCCGTGTTGCACAGGCTGGTCTTGAACTCCTGAACTCAAGCAGTTTTCCCACCTTGGCCTCCCAAAATGCTGGAATTACAGGCATCAGCCACCGTGCCTGACCAAAAATATATCTTTATATATTTGTCACTTGATTGTGTGTATCTTAGAAGTGATTATGCAAAGCCTGCAACTATTATTGACATTTTCTCCATTTGCAGGCTGTAGAACACGTAGAGCCCTTACGTCCCTACAAATCCCTCAACACCCCAAAACAGTTCTACCAGTATCATGGCAAGATTTTGCGTTTCTTCTGCCTGTGGGATGACTCAGTCTCGATGTTTGGAGACCGTAGAGAACTCATCCTGCATTACTTCTTGTGTGATGATACTATTGAAATCAAAGAATTGCTTCCACCCAACTCAGGCCGAGATGCTGTCAACGTGTTCCTCCGGAGGAGTAAGCTGCCCAAGGTGAGCAGTGGACACAACCACCTTCTGAATTTGCTTGTGGGTCAAGAGACTAGTCACTGTTCGGAATGTTGTGTGTTATGACTATATGATGATAGTAACCATGCACTAGTTCAGGTATTCAGAAAACTTCCATTTTATGCTCTCTGTTAATATACATCTGTGAAAGAAATACAGAGAATATGATCAATTAGAGTTGGAACATTGAAGTTAAGGCAAGTAAAGGAAAAAAGTCAAATGTAAGAGAAAGCACCTATTCATCATTGAGTTCACATCCAGTTTTATGAAACTAAATGACTCCTTAGTAAAAGAATTGCTTGTGGCTTTGGACAGGGCACTGCAGACTACTGAAGAGAGCCCATGGTTTGGTCTGGGTTGTGAATACAAACACACACTTATACACGTGCACCTACGTGCATGTACACATGCACTCACAAACATGCACATGCAAGTTTACAAACCAAAGTGCCTTTTCTGAATGTAGCAACTAGTCACCAACTGGCCACTAGCTAGTGGCAGTGATGACTTTTCGATTTTGTTTAATATTAAAAAGAGTTGTCAGATTGATTTCTACAAATATTTATGGCCATTTGAGACCTCATGTAATTTGGGTGCAGCAGAAACAGCCCAGACCTGGATTAGAGTTGTGAGTCTGCCCCTTAATAGCTGTGTTACCTTGGGCAAATCACTTAACCTCTTTCAGCTTATTTTCCCGTCTTTAAAATGTCATAACATAGTAAAAAAAAAAAAAAACAAAAAAAATGTCGTCTAACGACCTGTAAACACCTATAAGGACACTTAAAAACATAAAGGCTTTTTCAAAAGCTCTATGTTATATTTTCTTTCTTATTTGGATAAAGTGTCTTCTTAGTGCATATGGAAAAGTGACCATAATGCTAATTTCCGAGGCAAATAACTGCTGGCCATTCAGTCCTCACCGGGAGGCTTTCCCAGATTCTCTGAGCCCACTGCTGGAAGCCCTACTGCGTTTGCTAGGAGGCAGGGGAGGCACAATTTGTCCCAGAGGGAGCCCTGGGATACGCATAGCAGGCAACCAGGAGGTGCCAGAAAAACCTGCTTTTAGAATGGCTTTGAAAAATAGGCTAAATACAAAATAATAATGAGAAACCTGACATTTACAGCATGCCAACATCAGTTAATTCATTTTATTCATTCATTCAACAAATATTCATTGAGTGCCACCTCTATGCCAGCCCTGGGGTTATAGTAAGAAAGGGAGTGGATTAAATCCTACATCTTGTTTTGATTTTGTCTTCCAGAATTGCCCACCTAGAGTCTACCAACCAGGCCAGGTAACAGATCGAGCAGTTCCCAATTCATATGGTGACTTTATAAAGAACCAAGCGGGTAGCTACCTGTTCGATAGATACAAGGGAAGGAACCTCATATTTTGTTACCTGTTTCTAGTGTGACCTCTTTTGGAACCTGAACAGTGGGGCGAGTTACGTACTCTTCTCTTGTGAGATTGTGAATGAAATCGATGAATACATAAATGTATGCATTGTACTGCTATTTATCAGTAATAAACATGCTGAAATGTCTATATAAATATATGCAATGCATTGCAGTTTGTAAGTATAATACTACAGTGCTAAAATAATACTTTAGAATATTAACATCAACTGGTTGCCTTTTTATTTGATTTTTAAAATTTACTTATTAAAGATTGAAGTTTTATCTTTAATTTCCTTTTTTTCTCTGGGAAGGGGTTCTTGGTTCTTTGGAGGGTCCATGGTGCCAATGCTATGTTCCTTTGTCTTTATTAGCTAGGAAAAATAGACCAAGAGTTTTACAAAGATAGTGACCTGTCCCTAGGAGTCACCATCAATGTGTGGGGAAGAAAAGTGCTCCTTTATGACTGTGATGAATTTACAAAGTCTTATTATAAGTCTAAATATGGAATTGGTAAGTGATACATATGTTAATTAAAAATATTTTTTAAATTAAATTGTTCCCTAATTAAGATTTTACTTTGGAGTTTCAAATGCTAGGCTCATAATAGCTATCACTTATTGTGCATTTGCTATCTTCCAGCCGTTTGTTGTCTTATATATTCCTAACAATTCTCTATGGATAGGCTCATTATCCCCATTTTAGAGGTGAAAGAAACCGAGGCTTAAAGGGCGCTCATTTGTCCAAGGTTATGCAGTGAGCAAAGAGTGAGCCAAGATTTGAACTTGTCTGCCTGATGCTTGGGGGGCAAATGTTTTGGTTTAGCAATTGAAATGGAAATCTGAATACTTTTCTTTTCACTTAATTCTTCTTACCACAATGGATATACCTAATTGAGTTATTGAGGGAATTCTCTTCTGCTAGTTTGCTCTACCTTTCCTGGTGAGGCTCAGCCAGGTTTTAAGCTTCTCTCTTCTCAGATATTAACTCCATTCCAATAAGGTTAGTTCAGCTCAGAATGAAAATGAGCAATTGATTAAGCACCTACTGTATGTAGGTCACTGTAGTAGACTTAGGAGATAGAGTTGTGTAAGAGGTTTCTAGGCTGGAAGGGCAACTGAGACCTGCAGCGTGTGACACCGTGTTATGAGTGTCTTGGAAGCTGGTGGAGGACGTGACGTGAACCCTAAAGCATAAACCCTCATTTGTTAAACTCACCTCTACCTGAGGCTCCAGGTACCTGCCGCTGCTAGGAATTGATGGGACTTGCTGACCTCCCAGTTTGGGACTGGAGTTGGGATAGTGGGTACTTAGTCCTGTACTTCTTTCTGAACCTTGGAGTATTCATATGAACACACTTCCCCGAGGGGCGAGATGGAAGCCAGGTGCAACCGCAGCTTCTTAAAAGACAAGGTGCTTTGTCACTAGAATGAGATGAAGCCATGTTATGTGTCTTGTTGTCTGCATTGTGTAGTATTCCTGGCCTTCTAGGAATCTTTATATTGTGAGAGAAGGCACATCAAGTACACAAGGGGGTTAGAGTGAAAAAGGCTTTCAGTTTTACTCTTAGGTTCATTAGGGGAATTTGTTGCACTGCATCTGCATGCCAGATTAGTCAAAATGTACGGGCCCTACTGGGGCCAAATTGGTGGCCTCTTTTTATTTTATTTTCTAAAATTAGTCCCCTTCAGTGGACACAGTTGGGCATATTTGCCTTGGGGACTGTGGACAAGAAGCAGCCAGGAATGTGCAGGTGGCAGCTGCTATAGAGAAGCTGCTGGTGGCCCCTAGACTATGGGAAAAGAATTTGGCCTTTAATAAATGTAGATGCCTGTTTGGAATCCGTAAGTCTTTAGTGTAGAATGAAAATTTATATGTATATATCAAGATGAGTCACCAAAAACCTTAATTTCACCTGATGATTACCTTAATATAAAGGATGTGGTAAGTGTTCCAAAGCATTATATGATTCCTTAAACATAAAGTCTAACTTTTGGTTGATGTTTGTCTGTCAGCTTGGTGAGAATACGAAAGTTGCATTTGAGAAAATGAACGTCCTACTGGTGGGACTTACTATGTTGTTAGGGTCTTAACGGCTTCTCTAGAAGATTTTTCGAGGCAGTGTGAATTCCCTGGTGTGCTCCAAATCGAGCCATCTTGGGTAAATGTATCAGCTTCAAATGTCCTATGGTCCATTTCAGTCGAGTCCTTGTGCTTAATTTCTTTCTGTTCACTTCTTTTGTTCACTCTGTGGACTAATTGTATTATGTAAAAAAAAAAGTAGTCTGTGCCTTTAAAGCTAATACAGCATGAGCATTATGCATTTAAACAAAATTATACAAATGCAAAATTATGATGCATTTCATAGTCACATTGACTTTTTATATTTCTCATAACATGTTAAAATATCCCATTTAACAGACACTATTATTACACAACATTTCTTGAGTTACAACAGTATACTTAATGTAAGTAAAGACTAGAAATTATGTTGAGGTGGAGGGGAGAATGAATCAGTATTCTCTGATAATCTTTGCATTTGCTTTTCCTGATTTTTTGGTAAGGTTAAATTAATATCCTTAATGTTACTTAGATGCAGTTATTTCTGCCATTTTAATTTTATTTATAGTTCATCTGGTCTCAGCAATTTTTTAAATTGACCAAATTACACGCGTTATGTTTTGGTATCCTTAAAACCCAAACCAGGACAAAGTCCCATCAATAATTGTGGTTCTGTCAATAATTGTGGTCACATTTCCTCCCTTGTCAATAATTGTGTTCAGTAGAAAACGTGGGTATCTCCACTGTGCAGCACGCAGGAAGGATCTGACAAGCACCAGCAACACAGCTAGGGGCCTTTCTAGCAGGAAGTCGGGGGAGATTTCTAACGCAGTATGCCACCTTGGTGCTCTAGTACCTTCTCCTGTGTAATGATACCCCAACATACTTTGGGGGATAAAAAAACGGCAGACAGAGGAGGAGTTGGCCACAGTCCCAAGAAAGGTACACGGATAACCTTTCTATTTATGTAGAAGTGGAGGGCTTGCTAGAATTCCAAGAGACATTTGAGCTCCTGTGTAAAACTCAATCTCTTAAGATGATTCCTTCATACATTTAAGGATTCTAAGGAGAAGGTGATTCCATAGATTTCTTCTCTTTAATAGTGCAGTGTGACCCCCTCCATCAGGCGGTTTAGCCATCCTGCTGGCCCTGGGTTGCCTGCCAGGCTGTAGCATGTCACTCCCTCATTATTTTATGTGAATGAACACAGTCCGGCAGAGGGAGGTCTGTTGATCTTTCCTATAGCATGAAGGTTGAAAAAGGCTCTAAGGGTTCCAGCAGGTGTCTCTTTCACTAAAAGGACAGGGATCAAATGTAAACTGTTCTTACGTAGGAATTTCTGCTTTAGGTTATTATTTGTCTATCAGTGGACTTTCTTATTTTTTCTTAGTAGCTGGGACAATGAAACTAGCAACAAGATTGTTCATTCTCATTGGTTTTGAACACTTATTGGGCTATGCTTAGATTGAACAAAAATCTTAAAGCATCTTTAATTTTGTGGAGTCATTTCTGGCCATCTGAATTTTCAGGAACAGCAGGACATTTAAGATGAGTGTTTAATGATTATTTGAGTGAATTGGACCCTTAGAATTGCACCAATAGGATAGAATTGGCTTCTGGTCTCATCACATGGCCCTGATGGACCTAACAATTTTGTTTATTTTGCTTCCCCTATAAAATGAAGATGGTTGAGATGGGAGGATTCTTAAAGATTTTATAGCTCTAACATGATGTGATTCACGAATTTAGGTTTCATTGAAATCATTTGACGTGGTATTGAATACAAGCACAAGTGGATTTACCTTGAAGCTAATGAAGCATAATCTTTAGAGGTCTTCCTTTCCAGGGGTCCCAATCAAAGGCCTTTGTCTTAGTAATTTGACATTCTTTGTCTAGAAGAACTTTGCCCAAATTATTTAGGCTTCCAGCCTCCCAAAACCTGTATTCATCTCTAGGCTACTAGAACATAAGCAGTGAACTTTGAGGTAACTAAAGGCTTTTCCCAGGAGTCTTTCCCACTGAGAAGGTGAATAGAAAATCACCACGAAGAAGCATTAGGACTCCTTTGCAATACGTATCATCTGTCTGCCAATTTGTTGGAATCTAGTCAACCATGGATGGGCATTCGAGATAATATATATATGTTTTGACAAGTCACTTGGAATTAGAGGAATCAGATAATGAAAAGACATATCTGTCTCAGGATCTAGCAGAATGCCAACTTGAGACATTGGGGAAGATGCTTTGTACAAAAATGTATAGATTTTCATTTATTCAATGAATATTTTTGAACACCTAAAACATGCAGGATGCTGGGATGATGGAAAACCAAAGTGAGGAAACTTGTCATTCAGCTGTGAGTCCAGAGCTTTGTGAATGTATGCAAATTACTCAGATAAATAGGATTTAAAGTTGGGTCTGGAGCCAGAGTTTCGAAAAAGATGTATGTGGTGGTATAAAACTCAGGCATGATGGAGTGGAAAAGTTCTCAGCTTTTATACACTAGATGGCACTGTGCGTGCAGAGGAAAGCTCTAAATTGGTTCTTTTGTTACTTAAATTTGTTGCAAAAATTATGTGGTTGAGAAAACAACAGTGTGTTATAAGCCCCGTAATTCTGAGGGGAAGTGTAGAATGCGATCCTAATTACTTTGAGATTCAATATGTGTCCTCTTTTGGTTAGACTGCTGAGATTGGTATGTAGAGTTGTATGTGTATGTCTCCTGTTTTAAGAAACTGCTCAGGCCCAGATTTTTAAATCACATAGAGCTCTCCTGCCATGGCTATGATGTTCTTCCTGAAATGAAAGACCAAACAGTGGTGCGTTAGATGTCATGGTTAGCAGTGATAGAGTCTACCACAATTCTGCCCAGTTCCAAGATTTGAACTCTCCTCTTTATTTCCAAGACTTTTCTTTAATCACCATAAAAATAGCAATAGTTGAAGCTCACAAGTCACTTGTACTGGCAGACTGGCTCCCCCTTTCACTGAGTCACCTTTATAAACATGTCTGCTGTAAGCAGTCTCTGTTAGGATGTAACAATACTCTTTTGGGGATTGTTTTTGGGGAAATTTCACACAAAGGCTGCTAGGAATTCTAAGGAAATATGAAAGCTGAAAATGTTTTCAACAAGAGTTAGAAATGACCTCAAGCCCTTAGCCTTTTGATCATCAGTTAAAAAACAAAACAAAAACCAAACAACCACCTTAATATTAAGAGTTAGGTTGTCTTGGATGAAAAATTGATCTCCACTTTCTCTTCTGGAGGTGTGCACTAAAATTTGTACTCTTCCTCTGTGGGAACTTTGACAGTGGAAAAGGAAATATTTGCTTATGTAGAACTCCTTTCATTCATGATTGAAAACACCTATGTCATACTGAAGCTTGGTGAAGAAATAGAAAATAGATTCTGTGGGAGTTTGTTTTGTTTTGTTTTGTTTTAGGAAAGATCTGGCATCTTTTTTTGCCATTTATGTTGGGGACAAACAGTGACTTGGATAGATCAGGTCAATATGTTCTTTGCTCTGGAGAGCACGGTTGCTTCTGAGATTGTACAGCCTCGCAAATGAGTACCTGAAAGCTTCTAGTCTCTTACAAATATGTTACCAGCTCTCTCTCCACCTCTCTTTCTTCACAGATGATAAGTATATAAATAAAATCAACAGTATTTACCGCGTAGCACTCCCTTGGAGAGAGTAGGCAGTTGGCTATTTTAAAAGTTTTTTCTCTTTCTGTTTTGTTTGCTTCATTGCATTTGAGTGCAATTGTAGTCTTTTCTTGGGCTTAACAAAAGCTACCTGGGGCCGTGGCTGGTGAGAGGAAAGTTTTGTTTTGGTGTTTGTTTTTTGAACTACATGGGGAAGTACTATGACCTGGAGTTGCTTTGGAGGCAATGGAGGGTACTCAAATAGAGGGTGCAGTAGGAGGAGATGGTGGATGGGGAAGGATAAAGGTGAATAGTCAGGAGTAAGTCCTGTTTGGAAAAGAATTTTATTAGTGAGTGTTGACTGAGCTAGGAGAGGGCTAAATTACAGGTTAAAATATGGAATGAGTGGCATAAATTTCAAGTGTGAATTTTCATATTATTGGAAAAACCAGAGGAGAACAAAAAATATTCAGAAATGGGAATGTGATGACAAAATATAAACGTTTACTTATTTGACATAGTTTTTTTTTTTTTTTTTTTTACTTTTGAACCAATGGTGATTATTAAGTGAGTTCCATGGTTTTTGTAAACATGATTGAAAAGTACTCTCACAGGATTTTGCTATGTTTTGTTTGAAAGAGTTTAAAAGAGTCTACAAAGGTCTCCATGTTCATCTTGAAAACATAGCAAACCTTTCAAAACAGCCATAATCAGGGCAAAAAAAAAATATTGATGTTTTGTGTGCCTTTGTTTTGTTGTAGAGAACTTTACTTCGGTTTCGTGCAAGCGTCCTTCTCCTCCTCCAAAAATAGAAAGGAAATTTCCACCTTACAACGGTTTTGGTTCTGAGGAGGATTCTCTCCGTAACTGCATAGACCTCAGGCCCACACCTCATCGGAGGAACTTCAAGAAGTTTATGGAAAAAGACAGGTGCTTGAGGGAACCATGATTTTAGTCTGATCTTTCCCAAATGTGTTTGGGGTTTATAACATAGTTCTTATGACAAAACAGATGTCACGCAGCTCATCTAATTGCAAGTCCAGGGAGACATTATTATAGGCTTTGAATGAGGTTGATTAACATGCACGTATTAACAGGTTCTTACTTGAGTGCTTATTTTAGTAAGTATCATCTGGAGGCCCCTAAAGTAATATTATCTCCAATATATGTTGCCTTTCCATATCTATCTATATATTTGCCTCTCGAAAATAGGAAAGATGTAGAGTAGGAGTTATCCAGCTCTTTCTTAAAGGGAAATCTTTCTTAAATAGGAAATATTTTTGGCTTTGTGGGCCATACCGTGTCTGTCACAACCACTGAGATCTGCCTTTGTAGGGCGAAAGCACCACAGACAGAATGTAAATGATTGTGTGACTGTGTTCCAGTAAGACTTTTTTTATGGACAATGACATTCAAGTTTCATATAATTTTTACGTATCAGAAAATATTACTCTTATTTTGATTTTGCCAACCGTTTCAAAATGCAAAAACCATTCTTATCTCAAAAGTCATATAAAAACAGGTGGCCTGGTAGATTTGGCTCACTGACTGTGGTTTGCCAACCCCTGCTATAGAGATTTCAAGGGTTTATACGTGTTTTTAAAAATGTTATTTGGTGATTAATGTTGTTTTCACTTGAGAGGTTGGTTGAGTTCAGTAACCATAGACTTCTCACTTGGCTGAATATAATTTTAAATGATGGACTTTCAGAAGTATTCCTAATAGGCGTGGAGAAAAACCTGCCTGTAAATCATGCATGTAGAGTGTAGACACTGCCCTCGGCTACTTTTTGCTTCTGCAGGGAGAGCAGGCCCTGGAGAAAGAAGTCAGGGGAAAAGTGGTGGGGAAACACTGTAGATGCTTGAATAGGATGTGGGCTAAGGGTTACAGTCCTGTGTGAGGGAAATAATGGATCAGGAGATCCTGGGGAGAAACAGTGATAAAGGGAACGTGGTAAGTCTAGGAGAAGGAGAAGAAAAAGACATCCGGAATTTCATAAAATTGATTGGGGTCAGGTGCTATTGTACCACATTTGAAGGAGAGAGAACAGCAGTTGTCTTATATCTATAAAAGTGGTAAACATCAATTAAGAATTATATAGAATGTCTTAAAGTCTGCCTTTGCTATGATATGATGTCCTTTTGTCTTTCTAGAAATAATCTTTTAAGGATTTTAGGGTTCTATTTTTAAGTTTTAGATTTGATGGTTCTCAGGAATGGTCCCTGTACTTTTTAGAAATGCTAATTATGGTGCCTCCCCCCGCCCCCCGCCCCCAGCCCCCAGACTGACTGAGATAGAAGCTCTGGGGAAGGGGCCCAACATTCTGAATTTTCTCAAGTCTTCCAGTGGATTCTGAGACACACCAGTGTTTGAGAACCACTGATTTTTATCACATAAGAGGGTTGCCAGCTTATACTCTGTCCTCCCTTATCGAGAACAGTGTTTAGGGGAGGTTCCGGGGTAGGACTTTTGATTGCTAACTGCTGTTTTTAAGGACAACCACCCAAAGGAGGTGGGCAGGAAGAATGTGCCTATTGTAAAAGGAGAGGGAATTTTTCTTGTAAGTAAACAAGATGAAATATTATCCAGGGTGTTGCTTCTGGAACCCAGGGGAAAACCATTCTTTGTGAGTAGTTGACTTAGTCCCTCTTTCTGTCTACACTGGGTAAACTTGCCCACAGAACACTGACTGTAGATGGTATTCCATGTTCTTGTCATGTTGTCATGGCTGGAGAATGGTAGTATAGGCACAAATGTCTCTCATTTTGTTCTTTCTGTCCACTGCTCAATCTGTGCCAGGAATACACATTCCTCAAGCTCTTATCACACAGGGACGGTGTTTCCGTAGTAACTAGCACATTCAGCTGGAGACTTACACATGAGTTTGAATAACCCAAGGTTTCAAAACTGTAAGAACCTAAGGAAGATGATTTCACAAAACATACAAAGAATAGTTTTTTAAAATACAAATAAACTGTGAATTGAGACATGAAATTGTACATGACACATTGATTATATATGTTGCTATTGAAAATGTACTTGGTGCTATTGTTATGAGGTTAACACTGATCTGTGAGTCATTGAAGGGAATCGTTTCAGGTTAAAGCATATGAGCTTTTGATGGATATAAAGATCTTCTTTATTATCTGGGTAGATATCGCTGCGGTAGCCTGCCGGGCAGATTGTCTAGTCTGAGGAGGGAGAACCAGGATAATATCTTTCTTGCTGCACCAGGCTGAGTTGGTTACTCTGTTCTTTGTGTGCCCACAGTACTCTGTTGATTATATCTCTAATAATAATATTGCTACTATTACTGATTACTCATAATAAGCCATTAATGGTTGCTATGTGCTATGTTACAATACTTAATCTAATGTAATCATCAAATCCTTGGAAAGTAGATAATGTTATTGTACCCATTTTTTACATGAGAAAACTGAGGCTCAGAGAAGCCATGCAACTTCCTCAAGGTCACACAGCTAATTTTTAGCTGAACTAGGAACTGAACCCAGGGAAATCTGACTTCTGGAATTTACCTGTCTTTTGGCAGAACCTATACCTATACATATAACAGTGCATCTTAATGACTTGTTTATGTAATTTGTGGTCTCCTCTTAGACCAAGAGCTCCTTGAGGGCAGGGGCCAGCTTTATTGCTTCCATAAGAGTTAGTGGTGCTGGCTATATATTTGGGGATCAGTAGTTTGTCTAAGAAGAGAAGGAATGGATGAAGTGAGCAAATAGAATAAATGTTCACTCATCCAGTTCTTAATCATGGATAGAAGAGACAGATGTCTTCTCACCAGGAGGGTTATTATACCAGACTTGTGCCAGTCATAACCATATGGCATCCAAAAATTCATGGTTTAATCTTCATCTCTGTCTTGTTACAGATATTGCCCATCTGCTGTCTCCATTTTTCCCTTCTTTGAAAAATGTTTCCCCATTAATAAAAATAAGCCTTCATGTGTCTTCCAATCATAAGACTCTATAGCTCTAGATATGTTTGAGGCTTTCAGGGTGTATAGCCCTGGATGAGCCATTCATTATCTTAGTGAACAACTAGTTCTTGAATCCCTGCTGTGTGCCAAGCAGTGTTCTGGGTGTTTGTGATACGTCAGTGAACAAAATAGACACCAAGGCCTGCCATCGTGGAACTTATATTCTAATTCTGGGAGGTGGACCATCAATTAATACATAAGTAAATTATGAAGTATTTACAAGATGTTAAGTACTATGAAAAAAATAAAGAAGGTATTAAGTTGCTGTGGAAAGAATAAAGGCAGATTGGGAGTATGAGGCTGAGGAACATTCCTGTTTGCAATTTTAAGTAGTGTGGGCTTGATGGACTTTACTGAGGAGAAGAAATGTGCTCCAGGCAAAAGGAACAGTTGGTGTAAAGGCCCAGAGCAAGAAGTGTGCTTGGGATGTGCAAGGAGCATCCGGGAGGCTGACATGGATGGAGTAGATGAGTAAAGAGCAGAGCACACAGAAAGGAGATGAGAGTGTATGGGGGCCTGGGTACACAGAGCTCTACAGACTGTTTAAGGACGCTTTTGACTTTAAGTGATAAGGGGGCCATTAGAAAATTTGAGCAGAGAAGTGACTTGAGCTGATTTTCTTCTTAAAAGAATCATTCCAGTGTAGTGTTGAGAGCAGACTATAGATGGCAATGGTGGAAATTAAGACTGGGTAGGAAGCTACTGCAGTAGTCCAAGAGAAAAGTTTGGTTGCTCAGATCTGGGTGAGTGCAGTGGAAATGATGAAATTAATTAGTGGATCCTGGAATTACTTTGAGGGTAGGGCCAGTGGGATTCCCTGACAAACTGGATGTGAAGTATGAAACAAGTGAGTTAAGATGACTCTCAAAATTTGGGCTTGAGCAACTGGAAGGGTGGAGTTGCCATCCACTGAGATGAGAAAGACTGGAGATAGGGTAGGTTTTGGGACAGGAGTAGAAGTTCAGTTTTAGAACCAGTTAAGTTTGGGATGTCTATTAGATATCAAGTGGCAATACCAAGTAGGCCGTTGGATACGTGTGTGAGTGAGTATAGGGTTCAGAAGATAGGTGAATGTGGATGCCATCAGCATGTAGATGGTATTTAAAGCCATGATACCAAATTGTATTAAAGCCTTTGAGATTGGATGAGATCACCAAGGGAGTGAGTATACCTAGAGCAGAGCGTGACGAAGGAATAAACTCTGGAACATCCCCAATTAGGAGCTTGGGGAAAAAAGGAGGAACCAACATAGGAGACTAAAAAGGAGCAAACAAGGAGGTAGGAGCAAAAGCAAGAGAATGCTGGATCCCGGAAGCCAGTGAAGCAAGAGTAACACTGAAGGAGTGATCATTTGTGCCAATTGCTGCTGATTGGTTAAGTTAGATAGGCACAAAAAATTAAGCATTGGAATTGGCATTGTGGAGATCATTGTTGACCTCTACAAGAGCAGTTCAGGTAGAGCAAACCTAATGGAAATGGATTCAAAAGAAATTGGGAGAAGAATTTGAGATAACGATTTTAGATAACTCTGGGCTGTATGTAGAAAAAGTTAAGACATGGCTTCTGGACCTAGGAACTTATAATTTGTTTGGGGACAATGGGAATAAACACATTTTTAAAACAGCCATCCAAGAGTACAAGTCTATATAGAGCTACATTGAGTGTGACCTTAGAATTGATGCAGGAGGTATAAGTAGGTGGTCAGCTGGAGTATTGTGATAAAAAAGAATATTCTGGGAAGTTCGAGAAGTAGTTAATAGGGAAATATCTGAAAACATTTGCATTGCTTCTCAAAGTATGCCCAGGGGACCACCTTATCAGAATCTTCTGGGGTGCTTATTAATAATGCAGGTTTCTGGAGATGTGAGCTAACTACTGAATCACCCCATATCTCTGGGGATTGGACTCTGGATTCTGTATATTTAACAAGCTCCCCAGGGGACTTTTATATAAAATAAACTTTGTGAACTGCTAGTCTAAAAATTTTATTGAGTAGATTATATTCTCAATTGATGAGATCTCCAGAACACTAGATTTAGGTGAAAAAAAAAGGCATATTGAAAGTGTGAAAAACCCACAGTTAACATATACACTTATAAATTCCAAGAAGTTAAATTTACAGTAATATTCCTTTTCCTGAAGTTAGACCTTCCTCAGTTGTTTCAGTGATATTTCGAGTATCTGAAATGTTACGGCTTTTTGTGTGAGAGGGGCTACCAAATCTATTTGTTACGTATAAATCCAATTATATACCAGAGAAGATGGTTGACAAAGCATAGCTTCCCCCCACACTATATGAGGTCTGTCTGAAGCCAGGAAACTGGGTACAGAGAAAACAGCCATGCAGACCTGGCTGCTTTGCTCAGGTTGTTCTGGGGTGAGCCTTCCAAACTGCTGCACACCGTCTCACATGGGGCCTCAAGCCTAGGAATCTTGGTGCCATCCTTTCTCAGCCCGGATTCTTGTACAGCCTGAGAAAGGAGCAGAGAAAAGCACTTTTTGCCTCTGCAAATCAGAAATACTTGGTTTATTTTTTATTTATTTATTTTTTTTGAGACGGAGTCTCGCTGTGTTGCCCAGGCTGGAGTGCAGTGGCGCAATCTCGGCTCACTGAGGAGAACACAAGGAAAGAATGATTTTCAGCATAGGAGACCCTGCAAGGGAATACTTCTCTGCTTAGGGTTGTGACAGAGGACATGGTTTATTCTCCTGTGTACCTCCCTGGGGTAATGATTTTAGTTATCAAAGACCTCTCCAAGGGTTTATTGTTTCTTAAAAAGTCCACCTTTCACTAGCTGATATCCACAGACATGCTTCTGCTGACAGATCATAAATCAGTTTCTTCAGTGACCAGGCAATCAGCTTCGGTAACTTTTAATTCTGTAATTTGACCCTACCTTTAGTCTACTAGACTATTCTATTTATGCATAGAATTCTGAGTGCAAATTCCAATCAATACAGATCTCATAACAATTTTCCATAAACATTTATTGAATACTTACAATGTAAAAAGTATTATATTAGATAATGGTTAATAAGACAGTCTTTGTCCTTGAAAAACAGACTTGTAATGGCTTACAGTACGAGTGATAAGCACTATTTTTTTTTAAAAAGAGGTGGGTCGATCATATTTGTTACAGCATTTGAAAAGGAAAAGTTAATTTTTCCCCTGAAGGAAGTTGGGGGCATGCTGGGAAGCTGGAGGAGTGAGTCTGAGAGGGGAGGATGTGGGCTGGAAGACAGAAAAGTAAAGGGCATGAGACAGTGAGTGGTGAATTGGGGAGGTAGCCCCAGATACTGGCAGAGCCCAGGATTTCCCAGGCAGTAGGGCTAGGTGCTTGCTCTTCTTTCCAGCATGATTATTGTGATTGGTGACTAGCCTTGTCATTAGAGAACAGCCTGTTAGTGCAACTGGTTTGAGCAGTGTGTTTATGACGTTTGTTTTGGGTTCATTTTCCCAATGTGTTACCCAGGATATGTAAAGAATGAGAGATATCTCAATATACTGAGAAAATTCCTCTGCATTTAGATTTAGAACCTTAATTAGAAGATGGTTGAACTCTTTCACTTTGGACAGTTTATGCCTACTATATTAAAGCGATATTATACCTTTTGCAGACTTTTTAAAAACATAATATGTGGAAGATTACCTGTATAATGCTGTAACTGTCATTTCTCTTCCATTTAGCTATGGCTCCAAAAGCAATATACTCCGTTTTTTTGCAAAACTAGTCACAGACAAATCTGTTGACTTGGACAGGAGGTTTGTTGTTTCATATTATCTCAGTGATGACACCATTTCAGTGTTTGAACCTATGCAGAGGAATTCAGGTAAGAGATATACTCTTCACAGTATTTTCTTGAGAACATTTTAAGTGTCTCTTCATGTTTGAAAATTAGGGAACATGATCTGATTTTGTAGCTTAGATTATCTACAATAATGGCTTTATAAAAAAAAAAACCCCGAACAATAGGGTTCTTTTTACAGATCTCTTAAATGGGAACTTAAACATTTAAAATGATAGAAGTGGAACAGTTATGGTTGGCTTAGGGCTGGGGGACCTGGAGTTACCTCCTTTTTGCCACTATCCCCACTTCTGCTGTGGCCTCTGAGGTACCTCTATGGAACCCAAGGGCTTCAAAATCATGGTCTGAGTACCACTAGTTTTACTTGTAGCCAGCAAGCCAAGAGGAAGTCTGTATTCTTGGTAGTCCTACTTACAAAATTTTTCTTTGGCTGTAAGACAAGAATCCCAGATACACAAATTGAATCGTCAGGGTCCATCTTTATCTTGTCCTTCTGTCTGTTGAGGTTGTTGCCAAGGTTCCAGCACTCAGGCCCACAGAATGCCTCTCTGCGATATGCTGGTACCACCGTCATTGCTGAGGAGAGCCATTGACTTACCCAGTCATGGCACTGTAGGATCCTGTTCTTTGTCTCAACATGTTTAGAACTTTTATCAGTGCTGAAGACACACATTTGGGAAGAATAATCAGTGATGTGCTGGTTAACTGGCTCTTTGAAAAGATTTTAAAAGCCCTGATTTGTACTGTTTGCCAGTTTCCATGGTGTGAATACCCCAACCATGGCCAATTTCAAGCAGCCAAGAGTTTAAAAACTGGCTTGCAAAATCTCTGAAAATTCAACTGTCAGCTCCTATGAGCTGGTATGAGCTACTTAGCACACCAATGAGTAATGAATAACTTGTATAACTAAGGCTCCAGAGTGATTTGAATAATGGATCAAATCTTAAAATATGAAATTGCATAGGGATGAATATAAGTCATGCTCTTACAGGTCAAAAATCAACTCTATACGCTTAGAATGGGGAAGATGTGGCCAAACAAGTTGCAGCATGTATGAAATAGAAAGGAGTGATGGTAGTCAGCAACAAGCTTACTAGTAATCATAGTGGCCATGATTGAGAACTTACTATTATCCTTACAAGGACTTTATGAGGTTAAGTTTTGTGTTAGTCCAGCTCCTCCAAGAAGCAAATGCCAAGACAAGATTAAATGTGCAAGATATTTAATAGGGGGAATGCTGGTGAGGGAAAATGTGGAAGGAGCCAGAAGAGGCTAAGAGAGCTGTCAGACTGTAGTGCAGTTCTGATGTCTGTGAAGCACAGAGGGAAGGAGGAAAGAGGGAGTCTTAGACTACAGTGAAATTCTAAGAAAATTTCGACAAGGTTGACAAGGAGTCCTTGAGGCAAAGTTGCTAGTTGGAGGAGTCCTTGTTTTGTAGGAGTGAGCCTTACTGTCCCTGCCTTGCTCACTCATCTGTTGGCAGCAGCCTGTGGGAAGAGTGACCTCAACACACACCTGAAGATTGATGTAAGAACACAGCAGCTGGGGCCTTCCATCAGTTATGTTCCCCACTATAGGCGACCTGAGAAGTACATTTTCAGGGCCTCCACACATCTGATTCCCATTTTACCAATAAGAATTCAGAGAGATTAAATAACTCCTAAAGATCACCCAGCAAGCGAGCAAATGACAGAGCTCGGAAGCCTGTGTCTTTTTACCACCCATCGTTTCTGAATGTGGTAGGAGGAGTGGGATGAAGTGACCAAAAACCTTATCTGGTCTCAGGCTATATTTGTAGGTCTGTAGATTTCAGTTCGGTATCAGAAGATGCTGGAGTTGCCTGTTCAGCTCTACTGGCTACTTTCAAGAGGTCAAAACAAATAATGTCTAGAAGAGAACAGATGAAATGATGACAGTTCTGGAAAGTAAGAAATATGAGGCATTACTAAAAGAAGCAAAGGGATTTTACCTGTAGGAAAAAAAGACTTAAGGGGACTCCCATAGTTATCTTTAAACACTTAAGTAATCTCCTTTACAGAAGTAGAGTATTTGCTACGTAGTTTGCATGTCACATTAAGTATAAGACATCACCTGGGACAAATAGGTGGAAATAAGCACAAGTGAGGAATTTTCTAACTGGTACTGTTTAAACATGCTCTAAAGATGAGTGTCTTCCTGATGTTCCACACTCCCAGTATGCTGCTGGGCATATATAGGAGGTCCTTGCCAAGCGTTTATTGGACTGGGAAGGGAGTAGAGAGAGAGAGAAGAAAAGGCTAGAATTACACACCATTTTTTCTCTTTTTTTTGTTTTTTGTTTTGTTTTTTTGAGATGGAATCTTGCTATGCTGCTGAGGCTGGTCTTGTACTGCTGGCCTCAAGTGATCCTCGTGCCTCAGCCTCTTCATTGCTGGGACTGCAGACACAAGCCACCATGCCTGGCTTTGCTTTTTGTCTTGAATATCCTCACCTAGGAAATCTTATTTCTTCATTCACTGCCTGATTCTTCCCTTAAGTCCAAAAATAACAGGCAATATGAGTTCACAGGTAACTTATATGGTAGTTTGTGCTTGAAGATAAAGTAACTGAAGGCAAGTCAGATGGTTCTTTTAAGAATAAAGGCTGCTCATGAACTTTTCTATTTTTTTATAGGAATTGCTGGTAGGATGTTCTTGAAAAGAAGTCGCGTTAAGAAGCCTGGACAAGAAGTCTTTAAAAGTGAACTATCTGAATATATCAAGGCCGAGGATCTGTACATTGGAGTCACAGTGAATGTGAATGGTTACCTATTTCATTTGCTCAATGCTGATGAGTATACCTTAAACTACATGGAGCAGAATGCAGATAAGGTGAATTTACTTTGTGTAATTCTTGACTTGCCTCTCAGCCCTTCTCGGTCTGTGTTTTTCTTTCTCTAGGGCCTTTTCTTCTTCATCTTGCCACCAGTTTTACATTGTGCATTCACACATGTGGGCATGAATAATGGATTCGTGTGACTTGGCCACATGTCCCATCACAGAGGCCAGGTTCTTGTCTACTCTGTTCACATGCTGGGTTCTCTTCTGCCCAGCATCACGGATTCCAGGCACAGGTGGGAGGGAGGGCCGGGGTTGAATCAAGTTTTCCTGGGTTTTCTGCTGATGCTAACAATGTTTTCAGAAAGAAATTCAACAACTATAGGAAAGGAAAAATCTGGTGTCACACACTGTGCCGTCCCAGTTAATTGGCACAGGCCAACAGAGAAGGCCAAGACCTGAACAAACAGAAACCTCAAGGGAACTTAATAGTTGCTGGGTTTGCAGCTTCCCATAACAGTAGCCACCTGAGGCCTAAATAAGGATTGAAGGATACATTGGCAACAGTGAGCTCAAAGAGTTTTTTTTTTGTTTTTTTTTGTTTTTTTGAAATAAGATGGCAGATGGGTACTGTCACTGAAAGTGCCATTATGGCAATGCTGTTCAGTAAAAATAACATATTGATAAAATCTTGATTTTAAATGCGGACTAGTTCAGTGTACAAACATGTTTATTTGGGAGTCATTGCCTAATATGGAAAAATCTATCTGGAAAATTTTATTTTAAAAGTTTACCTATAAGTGATAATATTTATGTGTCATTTATATACATACAGTGCCAATTTTGTCTCATTTATATATAAAATGGCTGGGGTTAAGTTGCTAAGATGGATGTCTCTGTGTACATCACATCGTTCATATCAGTTTGGGTCCCCTGAGAAGCAGACGCCAAGACATAATGAGAAGTGTGAGAGATGTCGTGGTGGAAATTTCTGAGAAGGATAAAGGGGGAGGGGGCAGGAGTGGGCAGGGGGGAACTTCAGACTGGGAGGCAGGTTGAACCCCTGTGGAAGGAGAGAGAGAGGAAGGAGGGGTGGGTAGGGAGAGCCTCAGCTGACAGCACAGCTCTGAGAAAGTCTCCACCAGGCTGATGGGGAGCCCCGGAGCAGACTGCCCATCAGAGAGGTCCCCTGTCAGGCAAGAATGGCCTGGTTCTAGTCCCCCTGCTGTGCTGTGTCATTGGGTGGGAACAGCCTGGGGAGAGGGTGGCCCCAGCAGCGACATTGCCTGTGAACTCTGTGAATCTGGAAGGTATGGCAGCTGGAGTCTGTCAGCCAACAATGCTCTTCTCCACAGGGTCTCTCTTTACAGGAGGCGTGAGAAGCGCCCTCCATGGCTGCCATGCCATCTCTCCATTTGTAGTCTTAGGGATTCAGGTTATCATAAAACCTTGAACCAGTAGCTATTCAAAAACACTGAATCTGGATGAGAAACTCAGTCATTGGGAGTTTAGATTTCTATAGACCAGCAGGCCTGGCTTGGGAACCTGACTCCACATTCATGGCTGAGGGACCTTAGATATGTGTTTTTCCTGAGCTTCAGTTTCTTCATCTTTGGAACGGGAGGAACAACAGTGCCTATTTGGTAGAATTGCTATGAAGATTAGATGTGATAATGTGTATGAAGCACTGAGCTAACCATGAGGCCCATGGTAAGCTCAATTAGTGTTGCCATGGTAAATTAGAGTTCTATTTCCAATCAGAGGGTGAGCCTATACCTTAATATGAAATATATATAGCATAAACATAAGACATAAAGGTTTTTTTTTTCCTTTGGGGATAATAAAAGCAGGGTAGGACATTATCTGGAATCAGCATCCCAAGTGAAAACTGCGTTATTTGAAAACTGCCCTTAACAAAGACATTCTAAGCAGAGAAAGATTGCTATACTATTTAATATCAGCCTGAGGAATCTTTTCAAAAGAGCTAATAGATCCTGTCTTGGAAATAGATGAAAGGAAATGCAAAAAGGTGGGAGGAGTAGGGGTCTGCGATAGGTGCCAAACCACCTGGATCATTTTCTGGTGGGAGAGAGGGATCTTTAGACTAAATTGCCATCAATATTTTTATTGTAAAATTTAATCTTCTCATTTTTGGTCTCTTAGCTATAATTATTTACGACCTTATGTTTCACTGGATGCAAGAAGTATTCTTACCAAGTCAAAAAGCTAGTCACAGGATAAGAGACAGGAACAGTGGACAGCCCCGAGAATGACTGTGCGAGGGTGAGGGTGCCTGCATGGATCTTTGATACCCAGCCTTGCTTTCATCAGTGCGTTGCCTAATGGACAACAGTTCCAAGGGGACCCCATTCTAAAGATCTAGAGAAAATGGAGGGCTACTTATCCAGTTCTGAATCCCCATTTTCTCCATTAGGATCTCCCAGCATATTGGGCCAATATCCAAGGGTTATATAGGGAGTAGGCTGAGATGGAACCAGGGGAGGTTTTCTCATCTCTGTGGTCTGGTGTTCCTAAGCTCATTTCCCTCAGAGTTGGGGCCTGTGCTGATGTCAGCTGTTGTCCAGAAGCTTTAACTGAGGAGATACAAAGCTAGTCATGCCTTCTCGGTGTTGGTTTCTTTGCAGAGACAAACCTGCTAACTTCATGTTCACAGTGTGAAGTCCCTTTGCTGGCCATCAGCAAGATTGGGCTCCTGAACTGTAAGGAATATTTAAATATGTTTTTCCTTTCATTTCCCCCTTACAGTATCCTTTCAGTAACCTCAAACTTATCCTACAAAAGCTGAAGCAAGAAGAAGGAAAATTCAGAGAGCTCAAGCAGGTATTTAAAGCTGCTGACTGTAAGCACACAAACATGATGGATTATAATACATTCAGGTAAGCCATATTCTGCTAACAATCATCTGTTTTCCCCTCAAGGTTGTCCAAAGAACAGAAAGAACTATTTCTTTCCTAATCAGTTAAGTATTTTTTATTAGGAAGTGGCATTTCTTTGAGTTTGTATTATTTTGTGGTCAAGTTTTGGCCACTAACAGTAGTAAATGTTATGAATTTACATATAAATGGAGTTTGTACATGGGAACAGAGGGACAAGAGCATAGAAAGTCAGCTGGTCACACATTGTCTTATGAATCAGGAGGTTGAAGGATCAGCAGAATGCCAGGAATGGTGCATCTGAGTGAGAAAGACAGAAAAAAGCACCACTAAGAGCACCTCCTCCCCACCAAAATCTGGGGGACAAAGGAGGGACATCTCCAGGAATGTGATGAAGTTGGAAAATAGTAAAAACTTCACCGATTATCAGAGCAAAGGTGATATGTATGCATCTGTGTATACATGTGCTTACACACGTGTGTATTCTGAAAGACTTGAAAATATAGGAATTGAGGGAAAAATATATGACAGTAGTTGGAAATATTATAACAAATCATGATAAAGATTTTCTCTAAGGTGAAGCTGAATTCTGGGACTATCCAGTGGCTGACCAAGGCAAATTTCCAAACAGCGGAAACAGGGAAATTCAAATTCAGGGTGTAGTACAATCGTGAGACTTCTTAGGCTGAAAACAAAGTGAATGGAGCAGGAGCATTTAGGAGAATAAATTAAATCATGGATGGAGGACAAAGGGGACTTTCTCTTTAGGCTGAGAATTCTGGCTCCTGACAACGATAGTGGCTGAAAGCTATATAGTAAACTCCGCTTGATGCAGTCAAGATGTGGGCTGAGAAATGAGGAAGTGAGCCCAGGAGAGGGTAGCAGGGAGGTCTTTCTAACTTTGTGTCTGCAGTCGCCTATTGCATCACTACCTGGTGGCCTGGAGCCCACCATTAGGCCCAGAGTGTCCCAAGAGCTCATTTCTTGTTTTAACAAAGCTCTTTTATGTCTCCAAAATGTTGTTTGGAGAGAAGCAGTCAGAGGACATGTTTTTATTGTTTAGAATTCCCAACCTTCTGGGATCAATAAGAATTTATAGTTCTTTGTTATCGTTCATAGTCACATACACATGTTCACAGAGTTTTGGAAAATAAATGGAGACAGTAAAGAGCAGAGACAATTACACAGGCCATGGGCTAATGGAAAGCAGTGGAGGAGAAAGCAAGAAATTTCCATCAGAAATGAGGGAGTGGTTTCGTTTTATTATTTGTGTCCTTTTACAAAAGCATCCATTTTCCCAACACTCGCAAAGTCTATTGGAAACACTTTAGTGAGTTTATAGGGCTTTTTGGGAAGCACTTAGGCCAGGCAGGCAATCCAAGGAGGAAAAGTTGCTTTGCAGATGGAGGCCTGACCCTAATTGTGGGTGGGATGAAGGGCACCTACGCTGTGATTGGAGGGGTGGCCTCAAGGAGCTGCATGCTCAAAAAGAAGGACCTCCCCGTCCCAGAAATTCCTTAAAATGAAACTCAGATCAGGTTTCACCTGGCTTGAAAGATCCTTCAGTGGCTTGCCATTGTCCTCACAATAAGATCCAAACGTTTAACTGCAGCCACCAAGGCCTTGAGTGATGTGAGTCTGTTTGTATTTCCAGTGTCATCACCTCTTTTTCTGCAGCCCTGTCTTTTGGCCTCACTGACTGTCTTTGGGTTTCTCAAACACATCAAGCTCTTTCCTGTCTCTGAGCCTATGCACACCAAGTTCCCTCTGCCTGAAATGCAGTCACCACCATCCTGTGCATGGCACACTCTAGGACTCATCTCAAATATCAACTCCCAGAGGGGCTTTCATTCAGAGGGGCTTTCTAGATCCTATCTAGAGTAGATCACCTGCTGTTATTCTTAGCCACTTGTTTATATTTTTCACAGCACTTAGCACAACTTGCAGTTATTTTATTTAGAGATCTGTTTACTTGGGGATGGGGTGTCTATGTGTGTGTGCTGTGTGTCTCTTCCCCTATTCGAATGTGAGCTTTCTGAGGGCAGGAAACTCAATGGTCTTGTTCCCTGCAGCATCCCCTACTGCTGGGCTCGATAGAGTTACTAAATGAAATAATGAACCACTAGAGTTGTTCCTGGGGGTTCTAGTTTGGAGGTGATGGCATGGCCTTCAAATGAGAGCATAGACCAATAGTCTAGATGTCTGGATCCATATGACATGTTTGGTGCCGGGTGCTCAGCCCTCTCTGCTTGGGGCTGCTCATTTGTGCTCAGCCCACAAATGGTCCCTGCACCTTGTCTTCACCCCCATCTTATGCTTTTCAAACTTTTTCCTGAGCAAAGAAAAAGGAACCACATAGCCCATGTCTATCACATCATACCCTAATTCAATTCTTTGCTCAGTGCTTTTACTAGCTAATATTTTCCTTTCATTATGTATATGTGTGTATGTGTGTTTGTGTGTGTGTGTGTATATATTCTGACTCTCTTCATCAGAATATAACCTCTTCGAGGGCAGGTACCTTCTCTTTCTTGTTTACTGCTTTAGCCTTATGACTTATTTCAGTGTCTAGCAAACAATAGGGTGTTAATAAATACTAGTTGAATGGGTACTTTTTTTTCGTTTAGTGTTCAATATGCCTCAGATGAAATCCACGGAGATAATTCTCTGCTTTTGTGTCTTTTGTGTTCCACCTTCTCTTTTTTCTTTTCTCCTTCCTTCCTTCCTTTCTTTTTTTTTTATTATACTTTAAGTTCTGGGGTACATGTGCAGAACATGCAGGTTTGTTACGTAGGTATACACGTGCCATGGTGGTTTGCGGCATCCATCAACCTGTCATCTACATTAGGTATTTCTCCTGATGCTATCCCTCCCCTAGGTCCCGACCCCCCGACAGGCCCCGGTGTATGATGTTCCCCTCCCTGTGTACATGTGTTCTGAATGTGTACATTTTATCTAGCCCTCACTGCTTTGGCTCTGACCTGTAGGCTGATTGTGTCCATGCTAGTTCCTCAAGCTCAGACCTTTCTCCTGAACTATAAACCTGGAAACATGAATACCTCTGGGACATTTCCCCCTTGCATGTCTCTTAGGCATCCCAAAAATAACTTTCCCTAACTTGACCTCATTTTCTTCTTTCATAAAGTAGCAGCTAGGAGACTGTATCCTGATAAAGGCCGTTATGGGCATCCCCAAGAGCCCAGAGCAGGTGTTGGCTTTGTGTCTCTCCTCTCTCGACCTCTCCCACTCACCCTTCGGAATTATACGTCTTGAACTACCTCTGGGAACTTTCCCTTCTTTCCATCTCCAGCTTCATGGTTGTAGTTCAGCTTTTCATCACTGTTTACTTGGACCCTCTGGAGAGCAGTGTAACTGATTCTTTTTCTTAACTTTCATCCTCCAAAGTTTTGCCGGAGTGACCTTCCTAAACTCTGATTGGATCATTCCTCTGCTCTTAACCCTGCATCAGTGTGTCACGTGAGTTTGCCTACCTTTCTCTCCATATTTCCATCTCACTAGAAGAATACTTTTGTAGAAGCCACCATGTATTGAGCACTTACTGGGGGCTAAGCATCATGCTAAATGCTTTACACCTACTATTCACTGGTAGCCTCCTGTCAAGTTGTTACTTGTTTGCTTCCCTGTCTCCACATCAGCTCCTGCCAAGTGCAATAGATGTTTGCTGAATAATTTAATGAACGATCCTATTTCTCGAATAGTTTAATGAACGATCCTATTTCTCAAGGAACGTTCAGTCTAAAGCTTGTAGCAATCAAGTAAATAATTGATTTCCTTGCACCAGGGAAGGGCCATCTGGCTGTTACTTAGGGAAATGAGAAGCTAGGCCTGATCCTCACTAGCCAACTTGGGCAACTCACTTCACCTACCTGTATCTCACTCTTTTGTTCATATATTGGTCTCTGAGGTCCCTTTTAGGCTCTGACAACTGGAAACTCTGAAAATGTAAGTTTATAATATTCTTGTAAAACGTTCTCTTTTCAAATTTGTACATTGAGATAGTAGAGAAGAGCAGAGGCAAGCAAAGGCAGGATTGCAGCATAGGCCTATGGGCTTGGCCTCTGTGGCCCTGACTCTCTTCTGTTTAGATAGCTGGCACTCTCAGCATACACCTGGGGCTTCAGGGCCCAGACCTGCTGCTCTGGGCAGTGGTCCAAGCCCCCAGCATTGCCCTTCTCAGAGATGTGCATCTCTTCTCAGACAAATTTTGAGGATAGGAGCTGATAAACTACCTCTGTATAAGGTGCCATGGTCAATAATGGATTAATGTGTGGGCCTTTGGAGATATTTGCCTCAGAATAGACCTGATGGAATGCAGGGACAGGCAGCCATCAGGAAACAGAAGTAGGGAATGTTATGTTTTGTTTTTTTAATTTTTTTATTTGGGTAGGGAACATTTCTCTTTTGCCTTGTGGGAATTCACCACTTCTGCTTCTGTTTAGTGATCCTCTCGAGAATCTTTTTGGCATCGCCTATCAGATTCGCCTATGAGAGCTGCTGATCATTATCCAAGAGAGTGCAGCTAACTTTGCTCAGAGCCTTGGGATAGATACCTGGTGGCATTGGTGGGCAGATTTCAGCAGGGAGCAGGGCAGGGACTAAGCTTGGCAGGGCTAGTATTTCATGCAGTTGGGAACATAGGCAGGGTGGGGCTTCCCAGTGAGGGCCCTGGACTCTGAACCACAGGCAGCAGCCGCAGCAGCAGCACTGGGAGCCCAATGCCAAGGAAGATGTGGTCAGTCCATCTCTCTGGCCACCTCCCTGAGCCTTGATCTACCCATCAGAGATGACATCTGGCCCCATGTAGCCTGTGTGTATTTTGGTTAGCTGAGTGCTTGTCTCTTCTCTCTACCTGGGGAAGCTCTCAGAGGGCAGGGCCCATGCATGGTTCACTCTTGTGTCTTTCCCAGATACCTCCAGAACCCAGTGTATCAGACCTCAATGAACATAGTGAATTATTACAGATTTTTTCTTCAGATCCCCATTATCAATTGCAGAGTCAGTAGCTCTCCTGTGAACATCCATGTAATAAATTCCTTCTAAGATTTAGAACCTCAAGGAAATTTTCTCTCTTGTAAAACTAAAATTCTTCCTAAAAGAGGTAATATAATAGAAATAGTTATCATCACTGGTTTTGGAGTTGGCAAACCCAGATCTATCTAGCTCTTGGCTCTCTTGTTTACCAGCTTAGTGGCCTTGGGGAAGCTGCTAAATAATTTTTTCATCTGTAAAATGGGGATAGTAATACATAGGGCACAACTGTTGTGATGAATACATTTGATACGAAAATTCTTGTTGTAGCTGACTAATGCATGGTGGATACTCAGAAAGTGAAAATGCTTTATCCCGATAGTTGTAAACTGGTGTCATCAACAACAGTAATAGGAATGTACATCTTGTTTCCAGTATTTCAATAAGCTTTATATTTACTCATGGTGGGGGTCATTCAAAACATTCTTTAATAAATGAGGTTGAAAGAGAAACTCTTAAAAACTTGTAGGCCTTGAAGATGGAAAATAATAAACATCATTGTTGGTGGACCAAGGCTGGGAAACATTAATATAATCCACCCTATTGCTGTCCTTTACTTCATGGAAGCAGATTGTAAATTTAGTGCTTAGAATGTGATAATGATCTCATCCTGATGTATCTAGAACAATTATCTCTCCCTTTATATGGTTTTGCCCTATTTTTATTTGGACTACTCTGTGTACATTGCTATTGGTGTTTTTTATTGTAAGCAGTCGAGCATCTTTTAAGGAAGCCACTAGTCTATGAATCTATATGAACAAAAGCAAAAACAAAGACAAAATCCCAAAGCACTCAAACATAGGTTCTTATCATGAACCAAATAGATTCTTGGACAGTATTCATAGCCTGTCTTAAAATGGAAATTTCCATATATGTTTTTGAAAACAGCATTTTGAACTTTCCTAAAAGCATTAAATAGAAATAATGTGATGGTGTAGAAAGAATGCTAGCCTGGGAATCAAAAGATGGAGATCTTTGATTTGATTCTGTCACTGCCTGGTGGTGGTGTTTGTATTGGTGAGGGCTTAGTTTTAAAAAGGAATATCCTCTCTGGCTAATTAAGCGAAAAAAATAATTTATTAAAAGGAGGCTGGGTGGTTCACAGTGTCTTTGGAAGGGCTGGAGAAACAAGCTCAAGGCTGAACTATAGGAACAGTGCCCAAAAGAGGGCTGTAGAACTTGTCTCATGAGAAAATGACCTCTGTTACCACCACCCATGACTCACTGCTGCACTTGCATTGATGCCAAGAACTTGATTTTACCACAGCCATAACTACCACTATTTCTGGCAATCATCCTTTACCACCCCTGAAGGCTGGGCTCCTTTGACACTAAACGTGCCCTACCGTGAGCTGCTTTTCTTCTGTTAATCCCTTCTGAGGCACAGTCTTAAGTAAGCTTCCCTGATTGGTAGAGAGCCTGGGTCACCTGCATATTTCTAATTGCAAGGAAGTCTGGGAAATTGAGCTCTGACCTCTATGTTGGGGTGGTAGGAAACTTATGTGGGAATTTCTCCAAATATAGAAAGGCTATTTAAAAGATAGCCTTTGTAGAAAGTTTCCGTTAGGATGAATAAGTTCTGGAGATCTATTGTGCATCATGGTGAGTATAGTGAATAATGATGTATTATATACTTGGATTGCTAAGAGAGTAGCTCTTAAATGTTCTCACCACAAAAAAATAAGCGTGTGAGGTGATAGATATGTGAGTTAGCTTGAGTTAATTACTTCTAAATGTATACGTATATCAAAACATTACATTATGTGTTGTAAATATATACAATTCTATTTGTCAATTATACTTTAATAAACCTGGGGGGAAATAAAAGAAATAAAAGGTGCCCTTTTCATTTGCCATGAATATTGCAGGGATAGTAAATCCAAACCAACATGAGCCAAACAGGGAACACGAATATATGTTGACAACAGGGACTAAAGTCTTTGTTTGTAACCAAAACAAGCAAAGCATCTACCTAGTTTTAGTACTTTGAAAATATTGTTTTGACTTGCCAAGCAGCTAAACAAGAGGCAAAGCCCTCCTCTACGCTTGGCTACTTTTGCAATCTCTGATGAACTTTTCTGAGTTTCCCTTGCCTTAAATGAAGGTATTGGATTAAAAACAGGTTTATAGGCTGAAAGCTGGGAGTTATATTTTGTATGGCTTTTGTTTAATGTTTTTAAAATTAGGAGTTTAAACCTAAGAATATATGTATCTGGTGCCTCTTGGAAAATAGAAATTGGACCCACATTTCTCTATGGCAACAATCTTTTGGGGGTGAATGGCACTCGCCTTCCTTAGATAGAGCCTGTTCTCTGCATTTCTTCTCAGTTTCTACAAGTCCTTATTGTCTCACACTAAGGCACTTTCTCCTATTTATGTTACATACCTACCCCAGTAGGTACTAGACTAGGTAATTCTTGCATTAGATCATATAAGGCACCTCCCAGACATAAAATTCCATTATTTTGTTACTCTAGGTATTGTGGAAAGAGGCCTTTAGGAATCACTGTATAAATAGTTAAAAACAGAACTGAAGACTAATTTTTTAAAATTAGAATCCAAATATGATTGTATACTTGGAAAATCCAAAGGAATCACTTTTAAAATGGTTGGAACTATTAAGAGTATTCAGGAAAGTAGCTGAATATAAGAAAGCTATATATAGAACAATAGCTTTACTTTACATCAGCAATAACTAGTTAGGAAGTGTTCTGAAAAGGAGAATACTATTTGCTGTAGCAACAAAAATGAAATATCTGGGAATAAATTGGACAAGAAGCATAAGACTAAAATGAATGCAATTTTTAAACTTGATATCTCTGAATGGGAAGACAATATTGTGAAAATTCTGATTTTCCAAATTTATAGATTTGAAGCAATTCCAATCAGAATTATACAGTAGGTTTTTGCTGTTGCTGTTGTTAGATTTGGTTTTGTTTAACAGAGTTAAGGGAGATAAACTGACTGATCGATTATGAAGGTTCATCAAGAAGAATAAGGGGTTGAGAATATCCAATAAAATGTTGAAAGAATATTAAAATGTAGATACTAGGAAGGTATATGATTTACATACATTTGAAAACATTTTCCAGCAGAGAAACAAAAATATTAGTGAAATACAGTGTAGAGTCCATAAAAGACCCATTTTTATGAACTTTCGTATAAGTATGGAGAACGTTTCAAATCAGTAGAGAAAGAATAAATCATGCTGCTATAAAGACACGTGCACACGTATGTTTATTGCGGCACTATTCACAATAGCAAAGAGTTGGAACCAACCCAAATGTCCAACAACGATAGACTGGATTAAGAAAATGTGGCACATATACACCATGGAATACTATGCAGCCATAAAAAATGATGAGTTCGTGTCCTTTGTAGGGACATGGATGAAACTGGAAAACATCATTCTCAGTAAACTATCGCAAGGACAAAAAACCAAACACCGCATGTTCTCACTCATAGGTGGGAATTGAACAATGAGAACTCAGGGACACAAGAAGGGGAACATCACGCTCCGGGGACTGTTGTGGGGTGGGGGGAGGGGGGAGGGACAGCATTAGGAGATACACCTAATGCTAAATGACGAATTAATGGGTGCAGGAAATCAACATGGCACATGGATACATATGTAACAAACCTGCACATTGTGCACATGTACCCTAAAACACTAAAGTATAATAAAAAAAAAAAAAAAGAATGGATTATTAATAAAGATTCTGGTGACAGTCAACTAGAAAATGCCTTTATACACTTATTTTGTTGTGGAGCACAGTTTCCAAAAGCCATAAAGGAAAGATTATATTGACTACAGAAGAATTTTATATCTCTCTATAGCAAAAGACATCACAAACTTAAAAGACAAGGGACAGACTAAGAGAAAATATTTATAACCAGTGTAAGAGTCAGGGGATTAACATTAAGTACTTCAGAACTCCTATAAAATCAACAGACAAAAATGGATCAAAGACAGGAATAGTTCACAGAAGAAATACAAATAGTCTTTAAACCTATGAAAAGATGCCCAGTAATGACACAAACGGAAACAATGCTGAAATATTATTTCCACATACTATATTGGCAACATTTAAAAAGAATAATATAACTGACTCCAGGTGAACATGTGTGGTAACAGGTACTCATTTTCCACTGATGGGAGTTTAAATTGGTTCAGCATTTTGGAGGGCAGTCGGCAGAATGTGTCTAATGTTTAGATTCTTACCTGGTAATTGCACTTGTAGAAATGTTTTATTTGAAAAAATTTGGACAGGTGGATTGATAAATATGTGTGTATGTGCATACACAATATTTATTGCAGCAAACTTTGTAATAGTAAACATTTGGAAAAATAAAATGCCCAACAATAGGGAAATACTTGGACATATTCTATTGCATTAATTTCAGACAATATTTTTTAGCCATTAGAAAGAGGTAGACCACATATGCATACCAGAAAAAATGTTTGATGTATCAGTTAGAATTGTCTTAAGTAATTCTGCAGTAACAACAACCCCTGAACCTCAGGGAATTAAATCAACCAAGGTTTATTTTTTGCTGACTTTATGTATCCATTGTGGTTGTCCGGGGAATTTTGTTCATAGTAGCCACTCAGAGACTGAGGCTGACAGAATAGCCACTACCTTGAATGTTCCCAGTCACATTGCCATAAAGGAAAGAGAATTTTGGAGGGTCAAGTACAACAAATTCTTAGTTGGAAGGAAATACATATCATTTACACTCTGAATTTATTGGCTAGCACTAGTCACAGGACCCCACTCGTGCTCAGAAGAAGGAGGGAAACCAGATCTTGGTGAACAGCTATGAGTGGCTACCACATATGTGTTGTGCTGTTTTGTAGATAAAGCAAAATCCAGAAGTACGTTAATATCCTACTTATGCCAAAAATGTAAAAGTTGTGTGTGCATGTATATTTATATAAATATTTCAAGGAATGTATATCCTTAGAAGAAATGCTAGCAGGCTACACACCAAGCTATTAGTGGAGTATGCTTCATTCTTTGATTTTTAAATTTTTTTACAATGAGCAATTATTTTTTAAAACTTCAGTTTAAATAAAATAAAACCCAAACAAAACCAAAAAGTCTGGGAAAAGAGCTTATAGAACATTTTTTCAGAAAGAACATTTTTTATTTCTTGCTTCAGTTTCAAGAAACAGCTAATGGCAGATGCTGGCAGAATGTTTTGAGCTTGGCCGGGCGCGGTGGCTCACGCTTGTAATCCCAGCACTTTGGGAGGCCGAGGCGGGCGGATCACGAGGTCAGGAGATCGAGACCACGGTGAAACCCCGTCTCTACTAAAAATACAAAAAAAATTAGCCGGGCGTGGTGGCGGGCGCCTGTAGTCCCAGCTACTCGGAGAGGCTGAGGCAGGAGAATGGCGTGAACCCAGGAGGCAGAGCTTGCAGTGAGCCGAGATTGCGCCACTGCACTCCAGCCTGGGCGACAGAGCGAGACTCCGTCTCAAAAAAAAAAAAAAAAAAAAAAAAAAAAAAGTCAAGAGGCTTAGAATCATAGAGTAGTGCACAGGTTGTTGTAGTTGATAATCTACCTACTCTGATTATTGACTACAGTCAAATAATTGTAATGTGCTTCCTTAAAATTCCTATTTTAGGGGCCACAATATTTTATGTTTATGCAATTACAAAGTTTCAGAGGTTTAAAGTTAAGTTTTGAGATGAAATAGTTTTTATAATTTTCAAATTCCTATCAAATTAGCATGTTTTACCCACTCATTTTCTCCAACATTTTATGAAAATTTTAAAACATCCAGAAAATTTGGCAAGATTAAACAGTGGACACCCCATATATCCACCACTGTACCATTAACCTCTTACTTTATTTGCTTTATCACATATCTCTCCATTTATACATTCTTATATCCATCTATTAACCCATCTTAATTTTGGTGCATTTCAAGGAAAACCGTAGACATCAGTTACCTCCCTCTAAATATTTTACCATGCTTACTATGGTTTTTCTTTTGATGTAAAATTTATGTTCAATAAAATGCACAAACTTTATACATTTGCTGGGTTTTGACAAATGTACACTTGTGCAAGCCAGATCCCTACTAACACACAGAACATTACCATCACTCCAGAAAGTTCCCTCATGCTCCATCCTAGTCGATTCCTGTGCACATCTGCCATTCAGGAGGTAACTACTGTTCTCATTTTTTTTTTTTTTTTCACTTTAGGTGGTTTTTTTTTTAAAACTATAGGTGGTTTTTCTATGTTCTAGAATTTCATATGAACGGAATTATACAATGTATCCTCTTTTGTGACTTCTTTCGTTCAGTATTTTGAGATTCATTCATATTATACAGTGTATCACTAATTTCTTTATATTACTGAGTAGCATTCCATTGTATGAATATACCACCATTTGTTGATTCATTCCCCTGCCAAAGGATACCTGGGTTGTTTTCAATTTGGGGCTAATATGAATAAATCTGGTCTGAATATTCCTGGCACAAATATTTCTGTAAACATGTGTTTTTATTTCTCTTGGTTATACCTAGGAATTGAATTGCTGGGTCATAGATAAAGTAAGTGTGTGTTCAGTTTTTTGAGAAACTGCTAGACCTTTTACCAAAGTGGTTGTATCAGTTTACATTTCCAAGTCCACATTGTCAGTCTTTTGTGGTGGTTGCTTTCTGTGATCTGTTTAAGATGCCTTCTGCTGGCTTAAAGTTGCCTAGGATAGTCTCCTATGTTTCCCTCTAATAGCTTTATGGTTTTAGCTTTCGCTTTTAAGTCTATGACTTATCTCAAATTAAATTTTGTATATGGTGTGAAGTAGGGATCAAGGTTCATCTTAAATTCTTAAAATGCTTATTTGAAATTCTTACATTATGGGCCAACATATTTTATATTAAAGTAAAGAAAAAATAATTCTAGAGCTTTAGAATATAATTTTTAAATGGAAGAGTTTTCATAATTTTCAAATTCTCATTTAATTACTGATGTCTTACCCATACGTTTTTTTTTTCTTATTCTATGGTATAGTTTTGACTGTTAAAATATCAAAATCTCATTTGCAAAGGAAGCTAAAATACTGGCCTTTTATATTTTCTCAAATCTTATAGTTTTCATAGTTTCCTTATGTAATACATTTGTATTTCTTGAAAACTGAAGTATTCTCACTAAAATAATATCCCAGTTAACTGAGGAATGCTGGATACCAATGATCTTTATTTAACTGAAAGAAACTGTATACCACACATATAGTGGATTATATTTTCCAAAGATTGCTTCAACAGTATCTCCTATCCAACATGCTCCCCTATAATGTGAACTTGACCCTCCTTCTGAGGGATACAGCTATGTCATTTCCCGTTGAATCTTTTTTAATTTACAATTTCTTATTTTTGTGGGTACATAGTAGGTGTATATATTTATGGGATACCTGAAATGTTTTGATACAGAAATGCAATGCATAATAATCACATCATGGAAAATGAGCCATCCCCTTAAGCATTTAACCTTCGTATTACAAACAATCTAATGACACTCTAAGTTATTTTAAAGTATGCAGTTAAATTGTCATTGACTATAGTCACCCTGCTCTGCTATCAAATACTATCATTCGATTTTTTTGTACCCATTAACCATCCCCACCTGCTGCCCTCCCCCTCCCCTACTACCCTTTCTAGCCTCTGATAAGCATCCTTCTGCTCTGTATCTCCGTGGGTTTGATTGTTTTGACTTGTAGATCCCACAAATAAGTGAGAACATGCGATGTTTGTCTTTTATGTCTGGCTTATTTCACTTAACCTAATGAGCAAATCTCATTTTTTTTGACTGAATAGTACTCCATTGTGCATGAGCACCACATTTTCTTTATTTACTTACATATTGGTGGACACTTAGGTTGCTTCCAAATCTTGGCTCTTGTGAACAGAGCTGCAACACACATGAAAGTGCAGATATTGGCCGGGCGCGGTGGCTCACGCTTGTAATCCCAGCACTTTGGGAGGCCGAGGCGGGCGGATCATGAGGTCAGGAGATCGAGACCATGGTGAAACCCCGTCTCTACTAAAAAATAGAAAAAATTAGCCGGGCGTGGTGGCGGGCGCCTGTAGTCCCAGCTACTCGGAGAGGCTGAGGCAGGAGAATGGCGTGAACCCGGGAGGGGGAGCTTGCAGTGAGCCGAGATTGCGCCACTGCACTCCAGCCTGGGCGACAGAGCGAGACTCCGTCTCAAAAAAAAAAAAAAAAAAAAAAAAAAGAAAGTGCAGATATCTCTTCGATATACTGATTTCTTTTCTTTTGGATATATACCCAGCAGTGGGATTGCTGGATCATATGGTAGCTCTGTTTTTAGTTTTTTGAGAAACCTCCAAACTGTTCTCCACAGTGGTTATGCTAATTTACATTCCCACCAACAGTGTAAAAGGGTTCTCTTTTCTCCACATCCTCTCCAGCATTTGTTATTGCCTGTCTCTTGGGATATGAGCCATTTTAACTGGGGTGAGATGATACCTCGTTGTACTTTTGATTTGCATTTATCTGATGATTAATGATGTTGAGCATCTTTTCATATGCCTGTTTGCCATTTGTATGTCTTGAGAAATGTATATTCAAATTTTTTGCCCATTTATAAATCATATCATTAGATTTTTTCCCTATAGAGTTGTTTGAGCTCCTTATATATTCTGGTTATTAATCCCTTCTCAGATGGGTAGTTTGTAGATATTTTCTCCCATTCTGTGGCTTGTCTCTTCACTTTGTTGATTGTTTCCTTTGTTGTGCAGAAGCTTTTTAACTTGATGTGATCCCATTTGCCCATTTTTGCTGTAGTTGCCTGTGCTTGTGGTGTATTACCCAAGAAATCTTTGCCCAGACTGATGTCCTGGAGAGTTTCCCAATGTTTTCTTGTAGTAGTTTCATGGTTTGAGGTCTTAGATTTAAGTCTTTAATACATTTTGATTTTATTTTTGATTTGATATGGTGAGAGATGGGGTCTCGTTTCATTTTTTTGTGTATGGATATCCAGTTTTCCCAGCACCATTTATTGATGAGACTATCTTTTCCCCAGTGTATGATCTTGGCACCTCCCTTGAATCTTGAGTGGGCTTGTGATTCACATGTAACCAATAGAATATGACAGAAGTAATGCTGCGTGACTTCCAAGCCAAGTTAGAAAAGATGCAGGTTGTGCATTGTCTGCTATGACACTTCCCTTTGGAACCTGAGCTACTGCGTGTGTAAGAGGTCCTGCCACCTTGAGGCTACTATGCTATAAAGAAGCCCAGGCTACACGGAGAAACCAACCATATGTGCGTGGTAATTTGATTGAGAGCCCCATCTGATATCTCAGTTAATGGCCCTTGTCATGCATGATTCAAGCTTCCAGTTATAGAATCTTCCAAGTTAAAGCTCCAGACATTCTTTTTTTTTTAATTTTATTATTATTATACTTTAAGTTTTAGGGTACATGTGCACAATGTGCAGGTTGGTTACATATGTATACATGTGCCATGCTGGTATGCTGCACCCATTAACTCGTCATTTAGCATTAGGTATATCTCCTAATGCTATCCCTCCCCCCTCCCCCCACCCCACAACAGTCCCCGGAGGGTGATGTTCCCCTTCCTGTGTCCATGTGTTCTCATTGTTCAATTCCCATCTATGAGTGAGAACATGAGGTGTTTGGTTTTTTGTCCTTGTGATAGTTTGCTGAGAATGATCGTTTCCAGCTTCATCCATGTCCCTACAAAGGACATGAACTCATCATTTTTTATGGCTTCATAGTATTCCATGGTGTATATGTGCCACATTTTCTTAATCCAGTCTTTTGTTGTTGGACATTTAGGTTGGTTCCAAGTCTTTGCTATTGTGAATAGTGCCGCTATAAACATACGTGTGCATGTGTCTTTATAGCAGCATGATTTATAATCCTTTGGGTATATACCCAGTAATGGGATGGCTGGGCCAAATGGTATTTCTACTTCTAGATCCCTGAGAAATCGCCACACCGACTTCCACAATGGTTGAACTAGTTTACAGTCCCACCAACAGTGTAAAAGTGCTCCTATTTCTCCACATCCTCTCCAGCACCTGTTGTTTCCTGACTTTTTAATGATGGCCATTCTAACTGGTGTGAGATGGTATCTCATTGTGGTTTTGATTTGCATTTCTCTGATGGCCAGTGATGATGAGCATTTTTTCATGTGTTTTTTGGCTGCACTTCTTGAGAAGTGTCTGCTCATATCCTTTGCCCACTTTTTGATGGGTTTTTTTTTTCTTGTAAATTTGTTGGAGTTCATTGTAGATTCTGGATATTAGCCCTTTGTCAGGTGAGTAGGTTGCAAAAATTTTCTCCCATTCTGTAGGTTGCCTGTTCACTCTGATGGTAGTTTCTTTTGCTGTGCAGAAGCTCTTTAGTTCAGTTAGATCCCATTTGTCTATTTTGGCTTTTGTTGCCATTGCTTTTGGTGTTTTAGACATGAAGTCCTTGCCCATGCGTATGTCCTGAATGGTATTGCCTAGGTTTTCTTCTAGGGTTTTTATGGTTTTAGGTCTAACATTTAAGTCTTTAATCCATCTTGAATTAATTTTTGTATAAGGTGTAAGGAAGGGATCCAGTTTCAGCTTTTTATATATGACTAGCCAGTTTTCCCAGCATCATTTATTAAATAGGGAATCCTTTCCCCATTGCTTGTTTTTGTCAAGTTTTTCAAAGATCAGATAGTTGTAGACATGTGGCATTATTTCTGAGGGCTCTGTTCTGTTCCATTGGTCTATATCTGTGTTTTGGTACCAGTACCATGCTGTTTTGGTTACTGTAGCCTTGTATTATAGTTTGAAGTCAGGTAGTGTGATGCCTCCAGCTTTGTTCTTGTGGCTTAGGATTGACTTGGTGATGCGGGCTCTTTTTTGGTTCCATATGAACTTTAAAGTAGCTTTTTCCAATTCTGTGAAGAAAGTCATTGGTAGCTTGATGGGAATGGCATTGAATCTATAAATTACCTTGGGCAGTATGGCCATTTTCACGATATTGATTCTTCCTACCCATGAGCATGGAATGTTCTTCCATTTGTTTGTATCCTCTTTTATTTCATTGAGCAGTGGTTTGTGGTTCTCCTTGAAGAGGTCCTTCACATCCCTTGTAAGTTGGATTCCTAGGTATTTTATTCTCTTTGAAGCAATTGTGAATGGGAGTTCACTCATGATTTGGCTCTCTGTTTGTCTGTTATTGGTGTATAAGAATGCTTGTGATTTTTGTACATGGATTTTGTATCCTGAGACTTTGCTGAAGTTGCTTATCAGCTTGAGGAGATTTTGGGCTGAGGCGATGGGATTTTCTAGATGTACAATCATGTCATCTGCAAACAGGGACAATTTGACTTCCTCTTTTCCTAATTGAATGCCCTTTGTTTCTTTCTCCTGCCTGATTGGCCTGGCCAGAACTTCCAACACTATGTTGAATAGAAGTGGTGAGAGAGGGCATCCCTGTCTTGTGCCAGTTTTCAAAGGGAATGCTTCCGGTTTTTGCCCATTCAGTATGATATTGGCTGTGGGTTTGTCATAGATATCTCTTATTATTTTGAGATACGTCCCATCAATACCTAATTTATTGAGAGTTTTTAGCATGAAGGGTTGTTGAATTTTGTCAAAGGCCTTTTCTGCCTCTATTGAGAAAATCGTGTGGTTTTTGTCTTTGGTTCTGTTTATATGCTGGATTATGTCAGTTTTTTTAAGATTTTCTGTAAGTTGTCTGTAAAACCATATGGCCCTTCCTTTTTTCAGTTGGTAGATTTTTAATGATTCAATTCCTCTAATACATTTTATTCCAGATTTCTATTTCTTGAGTTGGTTTTGAAAATTATGTAGCTTCTAGAAACTTTTCCATTTCACCTAATTTTTAATTTTTTATCACCTTTTCACTCCTGTTATTGTGGATTTGTACCGTTTTAAAAAATCGATTTTACTAGAGTTGTTTTTTAGATTTTTTTTACACAACCAAATTTTAACTTGTTAACCCTCTTTTTAAACTTTGTTTTCTATTTCATTAATTCATCAATTTCTATTCTTATTTTTATCATGTTGTTCTTTGTACTTTCTCTGTGTTTATTTTCTAACTTCTTGACTTGGGTATCTGTTTCACTGATTTTCAGTGTTTCTTTTCTAAGAAATGTACTAAGGCTTTAATTTGCCTTCTGAGTATTACTTTAGCTGTGGTGTATTTAGTGTTTATTATCCTCCATATATGAATATTTTCTAGTATTATTTCTTTTTTTGCCAATTAATTATTTAAAAGTTTGTTTTGACATTTCCATATATGTATGAAGTTACTCTCATTTGGTTCTTAATTTCTCTTTTTATTACATTTAGTTAGAGAACATTGTCTGCGTCTTCTTTATTCTTTGATATTTAATAAGACTTGCTTCATAACCCTGGGAATTAAGTCTTAATTTCTGAAATGCATGTATTTTTCTCTTACTTTTGAAGTTTAAACGGGTACATAATTCTAGATGTAACTATTTTCCTTTGATCTTTTGAAGATACTCTATGTCTTCTGCCTCCATTGTTGGTAAATCTCTTGTTAATATAATTGTTCCTTTGTAGTCATCAGCCTTTATTCCCTCTGGCTGTCTTTCTTTGTTTTTGGTGTTCTGCTGTTTTATTACAATGCATCTTGGGACTATTTATAATTCGTCAGTTTGAGAATTATTCTGAGCCATTATCTCTTCAAATAACTTCTCTTGTTCATTTTGCCTGTTTTCCTTCTCAAACTTTCAACCTGTTCTTGTTCTCTCTTAACATCCTGTCAAACTCCTTTTTCTCCATGTCTTTTGATCTTTCATTCTTTTCGTTTATTTTTCATTCTGTGCTGCTACATTTCTGGAATTTTCCTTAAATGTCCCATCTAGTTCATTGATTCAGTGACTCTGCCTTCTTATTCTTGTACTATTTAATTGTTGTTTCATGTTTCTGTTCTTTTCCATAGCATCTTGTTCTTTTCTTATGGCTTCTCTGTGTTTTATCTCTTTAATAATTTTAAACATAATAATTTCATGGTTCATTACTGATTTTTGTTCTATTGTCCCAAATTCATGGAATGCCAATTTTTCTGTTATATCTGCTGACTTAGGGTGGATTGTTTCCTTTTGTTTTCTGAGCTCATCTTCAATTGGACTTTATTCCTCCACTTCATTGTTCCTTTGTTGCTTTGGTTGACCATTTAGAGTAGTTTTTTAAAAATCTTTTATTTTGAACTAATTGTAGACTTACAGAAAATTTACCAAACTAGAATTCCCATATTTCCCTCACCCAGCTTTTTCTGTGTTAACATCTTACCACAGTGCAGTTATTAAACCCAAACAATTAACATTGGGACAATTCTACAGACTAAAAACTTCATTTGAATTTTACCAATTTTTTACTAATGTCATTTTTCTGTCCCGGGATCCTATCCAGGACCCCACACTGCATTTAGTAGCTGTTTCTTGTTAGTCTTCTGTGGTCTGTAACAGTTCCTCAACCTTTCTTTGTCTTTTATGACCTTGGTACTTTTTAAGAATTGTGGTCAGTTATTTTGTAGAATGTTGTTCAATTTGGAGTTGTCTGATGTTTTCTCATAGTTGGACTGAGATTATACACTTTTGGAAAGAATACCACAGAAATGATGTTGTCTCCTTCTTAGAACATCGTATCAAGTGGTTCATGATGTCAGTATGTCTTACTACTGGTGATGTTGGCCTTGATCACTTGATTCAGGTAATGTCTGCCAGGTTTCTCCATTGGAAAGTTACTATCTTTCCTTTTGCATTTAATAAATACCTTGAAAGAGATACTTTGAGACTATGCAAACCCTACTTTTTCTCAAACTCACCTGCTAATTTTAGCATCTGGCAATAGAACTCTTTGAGTAATTTTTATTTTACCCTTCCAGGCTAGCTTATAAACTGGTCTAATTTCATACTAATTTTGATGTTAATTAATTGCCTTGGAACGTGGGTTAGTCAATTTTTTTTTGTTATGAAGGAATACCTGAAGCTGGGTAATGTATAAATAAAAAATATTAATTTTGGCTTATGGATCTTCAGACTGTACACGAAGTGTGGTGCTAGCATCTGCCTCTGGTGAGAGCTCTGGAAGCTTACAATCAGGGCAGAAAGCAAAGGGGGGAGCTGGCATATTACATGATGAGAGGGAGCAAGAGAGAGAGTAAGGAGGTGTCAAGTTCTTTTAAACAGATCTCATGTGAACTCAGAGCGAGAGCTCACTCATCACTGAGGGGATGGCGCTGAGCCATTCATGAGGGATCTGCCTCCATGATCCAAATACCTCCCACCATGCCCCACCTCCAACACTGGGGATTACCTTTCAATGTGAGATTTGGAGGGGACAAACATGTGAACTATATCAGAGCTTTATATCGTAAGTGGGCAAAATAAATGTATACTCCAAATTCTTATTAGGTGGAATATTGGCTTTGATTTCTATCAGATAACTTATTTTTTTATACCTAGAGACTCAGCCGAGAAAAGCCTCATTGTCATCTCTCTTGTCCAATGGGTAGAATTGATTAATTCTTTCACTTCACTTGGCAGCCTTTTACAGTTCTAGCTTTATGCATAGGTTTAATGTGTAGGAGTTCCCAATTGCTGCTCTCCTGGACTGGAAGTCTTGTCTTTTGTGCCCCGGTGAGTGTTAAAAATCTAAGCTCTTACCTGCTACAGGGTTTGATCCCCCTTCCTTCCCACCCCAACTACCTCTCATCCTGCTGCCACCTATTAGCTTGTTCACCTTCCTCTCTGGCCATCAGCTACCTCTTTGCATTGGTACCTGGGGACATTTCTCTCTGTTTTTTGCAAGCTCAGCCAGGAGTGTGAGTTTTAATTGCTGCCTAGTCTACCATTTTGCCATGCACAATCTCTCTCCCATACCATAAGACTCTCTAAAATTACACTGTGGAAAATACTGACTAGACACATTATTAGGGAATGTCACATTATTATTGTTACCTATGCTAAACTGGATTTGGCTGTGATCGTATAGGCCTAGTTAAAATCAGTTACGCTATTTAAAAATCTTAATCATGCTTAAGCTTCTCTCTTTCTATTTTTGAAGCACATCCATTCTTATAACCTTGAATTTTATGGGACGCTAGAAAAAATTATTGGCATTTTAGAATAAATAAACCATATAATGTTGTGCCAAAACAGATAGAGTGTTTCTTATGTTTCTAAAGAGTGGAAAAAGGACCAACTCTTTTTCTGGGGTTTTATATATACACCTATATTTATATTGTGTTTATTTTATTTCTTTTTCTATGATTATATTCTTGTGGAAATCAGGAAATCATTAACAGTGAAACTACTGTTTCATCCAAAATACAATGTTCTAATGGTCTGTTTTCTAAATGAAGCTTCTATGAATAAAAGCAAGGCCGCTATATAGCCATTTAGTTGCTAAGAAATGAACTGGTTAGTGCCACCCATGATTTCTTCTTTAATTAGATTGCAAATTTTGTGTTCAAAAATGGGATCAGTAAGTAAATGCTAATTTGTAGTTCCTCAGAGGGAGAGTTATGATGTAAAAATTAGGATATAAAATGAGAGGATACTGCATGGCAGGAGGGTAATGGCACTTGGGCCACCATAGGGAAGGCTTTTCATTCCAGTAAATTTTGCAACTCAAAAGTACTGGGTGTGGAAGGCGTGCCACATAGTACAGTGTTTAATCATGTAAGTTTATTCTTTCTTCATTCAATAAACATATATTGCGCACATGCTCTGTATCGGGTCCCATGGTGGATGATAGAGGCTCAGAGATGAATGAGCTGCATTTTGGGAGTGCCAGCCTCATCTGTGGCCTTGGACTGCTGGTTCTGTGCTGCCAATCTGGGTCACTCTCTTCCCCACACCATTTTGGAGGGGTCTCTCCTTTGCTGTCCAGTTTCTTCTGCCTGCTCCTGAAGACATGAACTAAATTATATTTCTTCTCTTAAGATATTCCTTACCACCACAGCTCAGAGTAATCCTTGCCTCTTTGAACTCATTTTATTTATGGCTGGTGCTACCCAGCATATCTTTTTATTCCCACATGCATGTTAGTTGGAGAATAGATGGATGAATGAATGAATGAATGAACAAAGGTGGGTGGTGCCTTTTGTTTGGATTCAATTTTCTCTCACTTAATAGGATCATATTGACAGGCATTCCTAGACTTATTTTGACCTTTCTTGAAGGATGATTCATTCTACCACTTAAAATAATCATAAAAGCTAACATTTATATGCTTGCTGCCTACCATGTGACAAATGTTGCACTAAATGCTTTCTACATATTAACTCATTTACTCCTCACAGCAATCCTACAAAGTGGGCACTATTATTATTCCCATTTTGCAGATGAGGAAACTAAGAAGCAGAGAGGTTAAGGAATGTAGCCAGAATTACATATTAAGTTGCAGAGCTGGGATTTGCACCAGGCAGTCTAGCAATTTCATAAGTTAAGATTTAGAATCAAACTAGCTAAGGTTGACAATTCGTTCTGCCTCTCTAATGCTTCAGGTTCATCATCTTGAAATGAGAATCATTCAAGAGCTTACTGGGGGCATTAGATGAGTTAAGATATGCTAAGCACTAAGCCAGCAAATATCCATGATATTAGTTCCATCCACTTTTTCTTACCACTGGCCACATGGAACTTACACTCTGGGTCTAGAAAGCATGTATGTGCCCCTGGATGACTCAGTAGCTGTCTCCATCAACTTTGAGATCTTGGCTCTGATTAAAATCTTTTTCCTTGACTCTGCCTTTCTGAAGACTGTCTTTTGGAATGGGGGCAGTTGGAGTAGGATTAAAAAACACTTTCTGAGTAAATACCCCTTCAGTTCTTCTTCTCACTGTTGTATGTATTTTTATATTTATCTATTTTGCCTTGTTTCAGAAGTGGATTTAAGGCAAGCTAGAAAGATGTAGACAGTTCTGTAGGATAAAATGAATATGCAAATGCTAAAAATAAAAGAAAAAATGCAAGTAAGAAAGAACAGGGGAGCCAGGAGTGGGGCTGGCATACAGAGTATATTTACAGGTTCTGAAGTTGGAGGCATTTACTAGCAGTCAGCCACAGGCCTGGCTCTGAGCTTCCTAGAAGTCAGTGCAAAAGAGGAGACCATGATGCGTTCATGGTGTTCATAAAGCAACTGTAACCTGGGTGTGGTGGCTCATGCCTGTAGTCTCAGCACTGTGGCAGGCCAAGGCTGGTGGACAACTTGAGCCCAGGAATTTCCGACCAACCTGGGCAGCATGGTGCAACCCCATCTCTACTAGAAATATAAAAATCAGCTGGACATCAGTCATCAATTGCCAGAATTTTGATGTGTAATAAATGATCTGAAAATCTGTCACGCAAAAAAAAAAAAACACACACACAAAACCAACAACAACAACAAAAAAACCACACACATTTATTTAGCTTACAGGTCCTTGGGTCGGTTGGGCATTCGTTGATCTGAGCTGTGCCCAGCTGGGATGGCTCTGTTCCACATGTCTGTCATTCTCCTTCAAGGAGCAGCGGGCTAACCCAAGTATGTTGTTCTCATGGTGATGGCAGAAGTGCAGTCGGAGTAGGAAACAAGAAGACCTCTTGAGGCCTAGGCGCAGAATTGGCACACTTTGACTTCCACGTCATTCTCTTGGCCAAAACCAGTCCTGTGGCTGACCCCATTGTCAAAGAACAGGAAAATTGTGCCCCTTTGGAGAATGTGACAGCAGAGTGACATGGGAAACGGTGTGGACAGCAAGAAGGAGGTATTGAAGGCAATGATGCAGTATCCCACAGAGGGAATGGAAATGACTTTGAGAAAAGCTCACTGCCCCTTGAGGCACAGAGGCCCCCTGCACCAGTTGTATCTGCTGCCACCATGCAGGTTTAATTCCCTGCTGCAGGAGGCTTGGGCATGAAGTGGCTCTGGTTGTGGCTAGTTACCATTGCGACAAATGAGCTCAGTACAAATTGGACCCTGTGAGTGACCATTCTGTAACCTGGGTAGAACTTTGTGCCAGCGCCTGCTAGAGTTGCACACTCCCTCCCTAAGCTGGAATATGGCTGGGCCCCTGAAGTGGCAGGGAAGTTAGGGTTATAACTGACAACCAGCTTCCCCATTTTGTTTGATCTTTATTATTCGTGCCCATTTTCCCTTATATTTTATAATAGAAATGTGAAACACTAGGTGAGCATATTTACTTTATTTTTTGATTTAGAGCCACCTAAGTTTTAGAGTTGAAGCTATCAGCATATGGATTTCTTCCATTACTTTGAAAACTGCTATGTTTAGGACTGATGTTCTGTGGTTACATGCTGGGATCCATTACATACGATTTAAGCACAGAGTGTTTTAAACAAGGAGCCAAGAACAAGTTCTCATTACATTATCTGGATTGAAAATGATTTCTTACTGACATTGCAAAGTTTCAAAGTTCCAGCCACTGTCAAAATGTAGCTGGGTAACTTGCCTAGATAGTGTTCATGACTTCTAATTCAGATAAGTGATTTGATTCTCAGCCCAGTACTACCCTCTCCCAAGCTCAGAATTCTTCATAGAAGACCCAAAACAAATAAAAAAAATAGGCCACAACAACAAATGTAAGAAATTCTCCTACTTCATATTCTGGGAAGGAAGTAAATCATTTTATTCATTGATGGACTTATATTTCTGCCTTTTTGATTTATTTCCTGGCATGCGAGACCTAGTTGTCTTAATGACAATTTGTCAATTGAGCACAAGCCCAAAAGTCTACCCTGGGGCTTCCATGTGACTCAGTGGTCCCAGAGAAGAGCCACTGCTAAGGGTTGTGCTGGTTGTGAACTACACAACTCTGGAACACTGCATGGAGAGCCTCTCTTGGAATTCCTTTGTCAGTGGTTGGGGCATTGGCACAAGGCTCCCAGCTTTTGCTCTGCCCCTCATCCTCTTCTTTTGCTACCAAGCACCTATCCCAAATTTGGCTTCTTGGTCTCTAAATCAAAAGCTGGTCTTTCTTCCTCCCTCCCACCCTCCTTCCCTAAATAAATATGCCCTCTTTTCATAGTGATTCAGCACATTTATTTAGAATGGATACAACTAGGTCCCTCCTTTCCTTGACCACTCTGCCTCTGTCTACACACATGGACACATACACATGCATGCCATCTGTGACAGAGCCTGTGGAATTTGTGAGCCATAGCCACACACCATTGCCCAGGACCTCTTTGTAAAGTTGCATGAGCAGAGAAAAACTAAACCACGCAGTGTAGGAGAATCCATACAGATTCTGAAAAGTTAGTTTTATTGTACGAAAAGTTAGTTTTTGTTTGTTTGTTCTAAGAAACTAGTTATGTTATTGCAAATCACAAGTATCTGAGAAAGGTCTCAATCAATTTAAAAAGTTTATTTTGCCAGGGTTAGGGACATGCCCATGACAGAGCCTGAGGAGGTCCCAAGATGTGTGCCCAAGGTAGATTAGGGCACAGCTTGGTTTATGTATTTTAGGGGGACTTCAGACTTCAATAAATACATGTAAGACATACATTGGTTTGGTCCAGGAAGGTGGGACAATTTGAAGGGGTCGGGGGTAGGGCAGGCTTTTGGGTCATAGGTAGATTTAAAGATGTTCTGATTGGCAATGGGTTGAAAGATTTATTACCAATAGAAAGGATTGTCTGTGTTATTATAAGGGGTTGCGAAGACCAAGGTTTTACTATGCAGATGAAGCCTCCAGGTAGCAGGCTTCAGAGAGAATAGATTGTACATGTTTCTAATGAGACTTAAAAAGTCTGTTCTATCAATAATTCCAAAAGGGAGGAGGGTATAATGAAGCGTGTCTGGCTCCCACTTCCCATCCTGGCCTGAACTAGTTTTTCAGGTTAACTTTGGAATGTGCTTGGTTGAGAGGAGGGGTCCATTCAGATGGTTGGGGGGCCTTAGAATTTTCATTATGGTCACAACAAAATATATCAGAGTCTCAGCAGGAGCAAGCCATTTTGAGAAGCAAGCAGAGAAGAATAAAGAAAGATGTGTTAAAACTTACAAAACACATTTTCTGAATTAAAAATTAAATTAGAGGCACTAATAGAAAACTGGACACTGCAGAAACTTGGTAATAAGCCAGAGAACTATCTTTAGAAATACCACCTAGAGAGCAAAATTAGAGAGAGATGGAAACAATGACAAAGAAGAGAGCAGAAACGAAGGTAGAGAGAGAACAGCTAAAGTGATAATCAAAGATCGTTTAAAAAATCATTTTCTAAGCTAAATAAAGTATTTGTAAGTTGAGAGAATTCACTGTGATCCGTGTAAAATATACGAAAAGAGATCATTAAATATACCTTGGCAAAAATGTGAAAGGTCACATAAAAGACTCTTAACAAGCATCAAAGCAAACTTATCCAAAACAATGCTTAAAAATACCACCATCACCAGCAGAACCAGTGCTCTAAAACCCAAAAAGGTATGACGTCAGGCAATACACAGAGGCAGTGGTTAAATCTTCAGTGCTTTGAGGGTAAACAAGTTGTTTTTTATGCATGGAACAATAGAAATGTTTTTTAAGCCTTTAAGAAAACAAAAAATATCTAGTTTCTTTAGTGAATTGCTCAAAGTAATATGTTACCTTAATAACTTAATCCAGAACATGATGAAAAAATCAAAAATTAAGAACTCAGGAGGACATCTTATCTTTAAAAATTGGAGCAGCATTGGACATTAAAACAGGTTTTATACACATATACACACACGCGCTTACATATGTGAATTCAAAGCGAAAACATTATTTCAAAGAGGTGAATGACATGATTAGAAAAATTAAAAAGGTAGATGAAATGGGTTATGCCACAAATAAAATAACTGAAACTCAGAATAAGGAGACTAATGGTAAAATTCCTCATATTTTATCTGAATGTAAAATCATATTTCATCCATTTCTTTGATAATTAGGTATATATAGGTTTAAGATATTTTAGGGCAATTTCAAGTTAATCAAGAACAGGATTCTAAATGGAATTGCAGAACCTAAGAGCAAACCAAATATGGTAAGTCCTTAATGCTGTCAGTAGGTTCTTAGAAACTGACTTTAGGTGAATGACATATAATGAAACCAATTTTCCCTTAGGCTAATTGAGATAAACGAAAGTTAAGTTCCTATAGCATATTTCTGTTCACAAAAAAGTCACCAAACTTCTAAATAAAGACCCAAACACTTACAATATCAAGCACCTAAATAAATGTGAGCTATACATACATTTAAGAAATATAAACAGACTGGGTGCAGTGACTCATGCCTGTAATCCCAGCACTTTGGGAGGCCGAAGCAGGTGGATCACCTAAGGTTAGGAGTTCAAGACCAGCCTGGCCAACATGGTGAAACCCCATCTCTACTAAAAATACAAAAAATTAGCCGGGTGAGGTGGCGGACGCCTGTAATCCCAGCTACTCACGAGACTGAGGCAGGAGAATTGCTTAAACCCGGGAGGCGGAGGTTGCAGTGAGCTGAGATCACACTATTGTACTCCAGCCCGGGCAACAAGAGTAAAACTGTCTCAAAAAAAAATTAATAAAAACAAGACAATGATTTACCCAATTTTGGTGAATCAGTGGCAGTGGCCATGGTAGTGATGGGTTAAATCAGGGAATAAATGTTTGCAGAGCGAACATTTTAAGGAGCATCTTTTCCCACCTTGCAGTTCAAAACCAAAAAATTACAAGTAGAGCAGGCTTGCTGAGCGCTTTTGTCCCATGTCCTTTATTGCCATAGACTTGATGAGTTTTTGTTTTGTCCTAATTCGTATTCATTTGTTCATTCATTTTCCGATGTGCTTATTCCAGTTCAAGGTCATGGGTGGCTGGAGCCTGTCCCAGCAGCTCAGGGTACAAGGTGGGAACCAGCCCTGGACAGGACACCATCCCATTGCAGGGTACACTCACACATCCACACTCAGTCACACTGGGACCATATAGACATGCCAGCTCACCTCATGTGCACAGCTTTGGGATGTGAGAAGAAACCAGAGAAAACCCACACAGACATGGGGAGAAAGTACAAACTTCATGCAGACATTGGCTCCAGCCTGGAGCCATTTTTTTTCCCTATCAACGTTATCATAAAATAATGTTGAACGAGGTGATGTTATTCAAGAACCTGCTATATTTAGGATGTATTGCAAAAGACAAGAAGCAATCAGTATAAGGTAATAGTAACAATACATGAAAAAATGAAAACACAAAATAAGATGACAGGAAGAAAAAAAATCAAGAGAAATCTTCACCATAAATGTGAACTCCTTGATTGCCCTTGGAACCATCATTACACATTCCACCTGCTCCAGACTGGCATATGGTCACCTCTCTTTTACTTTCTCATTTAATTCGCATTTGCCATATTATCTGGAATTCCTCTTGGAGATTTGTCAGTATATTCTTGAGACCTCTTCTCTTTTCCTTTGCCCTTCGTTGTCCAGGAACCCCAGGGATGCTCATTTTGTCTGGGGAGGGCCAGATCACTGCCAAACACTGCTGCTGTGGCTTCTTGTCACCAGGCTGCTGTGGAAGACAGGTTCTGGCAGGCTGGTGGACACTACCAGGACGACTTTACTGGGCAGAAAGTCATGGACTGGGTTTTGCTGTTGTTTTAAGTTGAGAGAGACATGAACATTCTATATGCTGAAAGGAAAGGACCAATGAGGTCCAAAAGGAAAGGGCCAATAGAAATCAAAGGCACAGATGACAAGCTGGACAACTGATGGATCGGATTGGTGAGTAGCTGAGGATGAAGAAGCAGTTAAGGAGGGAATCAAGGCCTAGTTGTACCTGTTTCCACTCTCCACAATGCGTATTTCAGACTTTCTCACTCTTAAGCTCCTAACTTCACCATTTTCCTCCAATTTATAACAGAAAACCTCATCTCCAGTTTAATAGAGCATAGAGAGATCCTGAGATGTCAACCACACTCATGCCCACATGGCATTCCTTTTTCATCTCGGTAGAAAAGGTGTCCCTCCTGCTGTCCAAACTGGCTTCCATGATGGCCCTGTCTCCCAGACACTCAACAAGAGGCTTAGAGTCCATCCGAGGTCCAGCACATTTAATTCTAGTTTATGCCTCTGAGCTGCAACCTCAGCCCATTCTCTTCATCCCAGAAGCACTCCCATGCCTACCTCTGCATTGCTTCCTGAGTGGTGGGGCTTCTAACTCTCTGCTCATAATGCTGTCTTGCTCAGCACCCTTCAAGTGACTCCGTTAACCAAAAGAAGAAAACCTGGGCATCCTAACATGGCGCACACATGCACCTCTCATGTTTGGGCCCCGCCTGCCAGCTCTCTAATTTATCTCTTGCTTTGTTTTCACTATATTCTAATCATTCTATGAATCCTCAACATCGTGGTTCAATTCTTGGCTCCACTAGTTACTATTAATAGTACTGTGCCCTTGGGCAATCTGTTAAAGCTCTCTGGGCCTTAGTTCCTCATCAGTAAAATGGGAACCAAGTTCCTACTGAAAGGATTGTCATGAGGGTTAAATGAGTCTATGTGTGTGAAGCAGATCAGTGTTTGACATACACTGAGCTCTTGATAATGTCTCTGCCTGTTATTAACACTTTGTACAGCTTCTCAGATGTATTATACCATCTTCTTGCCCTCTTTTTTTTTTTTTTTTTTTTTTAAGATGGAGTCTTGCTTCGTTGTTGCCCAGGCTGGAGTGCAGTGGCACAATCTCGGCTTACTGCAACCTCCACCTCCCGAGATCAAGCAATTCTCCTGCTTCAGCCTCCCAAGTATCTGGGACTACAGGTGTGCACCATCATGCCTGGCTAATTTTTTTGTATTTTTAGTAGAGATGGGGTTTCACCATGTTGGCCAGGCTGGTCTCAAACTCCTGACCTCAAGTGATCCACGCGCCTCAGCATCCCAAAGTGCTGGGATTACAGGTGTGATCCACCACACCTGGTTCTTCTTGCCCTCTTTGAATCTTTGAGGATATGATTCTTTCTGTCATTCCTCTCAGCCTTCTTCCCTTACTCAGCTCCCACTTCTCTGGTTGGCAGATTGCCTTTCATCTTCAAGATCTGCTCTGCTGTGAAGCTTTCCTGGATTTCTCCCTATATGTATACACATGTCAGACTGGATGGAGATTTTGGACATATCTTTTCTGAGGCAATTTTTCTACTTCATTGACTTGGCTTTCCCTTTAGTCTGTGATTAATTCTAGGATGTAGATACTGAGGGTTGGGGGTCAAATGTGGTCCATTCCTCTATTATTCTCCATTATTTGACATAAAGTTAATATTCAATCAGTGTTTATTGAATGAATGAATGAATGGATTCATGGACAAAGGATGTGTGCAGACAGAACACAATAGAAGAAATATTTCTTAACAAATAAGGGGAAGAGATGTTGAAGTTTATTAGTAATCAAATTATTATTGATTAAAATGAGACATCATTTTTACTTGTTGAATTAGGAAACACCTTTTATGGCCAGGCATGGTGGTTCATGCCTATAATCCCAACTTTGGGGAGGCTTAGGCAGGCAGATGGCTTGAGCCCAGGAGTTTGAAACCAGCCTGGGCAAAACAAAAAGCCAAGCCCGTCTCTACCAAAAAAAAAAAAAAAATTGCTGAGCGTAGTGGCACATACCTCACATACCTGCAGTCCCCAGATACTCGGGAGGCTGAGGTGGGAGGATCACTTGATCCCAGGAGGCAGAGGTTGCAGTGAGCTTAGATTGCACCACTCCACTCCAGCCTGGGTGACAGAATGAGACTCTGTTAAAGAAAGAAAAAAAAAACACTTTTTTTTCTTTTACTTCTGTCTCCATGTTTGACAGGAAACACTTTTTGAAAGGATATTCCATTGCTGTGGGCTGTTACTCATTGCTGATGGAAGGGTAAAAGCAGCTTAGTACTATGTGTCAAGGCCTTTTTAAGCATTACTTTATTTTTAATTTTTATCTTACTTTTCATTTTTGAGATACTTTCTCACTCTGTCACCCAGGCTGGAATGCGGTGGTACCATCATAGCTCACTGAAGCCTCAAACTCCTGGACTCAAGCAATTCTCCTGCCTCTCAGCCTCTCAAGTAGCTTTGACTGCAGGCACACACCACAATGCTGAGCTAATTTTGTAAAATTTCTGTAGAGACGGGGTCTTGCTGTGTTGCCTAAGCTGGTCAAATGTTCCTTTGTTTTGCCTCACTAATTGTACTTCTGGAACGCCATCTGAAGGGAATAATTGTAAATACAGACAAATGTTTACTCATGTAGATGCTCATTATGGCATTATTTATATAAAAATTTGAAAAAACATGTAATATCTAGTAACAGAAGTATGGTTTAGCATTTTGGTTTCAGAATAGTCTGTAATAACATGGACATGTATTAGTTAAGTGAAAAAGATGAAAATATGTTCACACCTATTAAGAAAAAGACAAATGCCCATGCATAGTAAAGAGACTGCAGAGGAGTATACCAGGATGTTTACTTGGTTATATTTGGGTGGCAAGAGTGTGTATTGTTTTTCTTTTCTTTTTTTCCTTGCTTTTGCATATTATCCAAAATCTCTATAATTGGAAATGTATTACTTTTACAATGGAGTAAAGCATATATATATGTACACATTTTGTTTTCCTTTGAGACATGGTCTTGCTCTGTCACCCAGGCTGGCATACAGCAGAATGATCATAGGTCACTACAACTTTGACCTCCTTGGCTCAAATGATCCTCCTACCTCAGCCTCCCGAGTAGCTGGGATTACAGGCATGTGCTACCATGCCTGGTTAATTTTTTAATTTTTTGGTAGAGGTGGAGTCTCATTAGGTTTCCCAGGCTGGCCTTGAACTCCTGGCTTCAAGTCACCCTCCCACCTTGGCCTCCCGAGTTGCTAGAATTACAGGCAAGAAACTCTGTGCCTGGCCCAAATTTTACATTTTTAAGTGTGTATTCAAAAAGATTTAAGAATCTGATTATATTACTGATAATTATTTGATGTGAGTAAATCTTGAATTACTAAATTGATTACAAGCACCGATACGGCACAGACTGTTTTGTATTCACCTGTTGTGTGATCAGTAAGTACCTGTGGGTTGATCTGGAGGCACCCTTCATCATGTAAGGCCCCCTGATTGTCACAGAACTCACCATGGTCTTGTAGGCCTCTAAACCATGTGGTAACCAAGTGAGAGACAGTTAAAAACAAAAAGCCAAACAAGTGGGGTTTGCTTGGAGACAAATAATCCCTGAACATAAAGTGGGTGTTAATGCAAAGGCAGTGGTAGAAAACGAAGAACTTTGCTTGTAAATGAAATGAATATTCACTCCTGCTTACCTTGCAAGTTAAGCACCAGTATTGAGACTTCATTTGCTGTTAACAGTTACCAAAAATGTTGACACAATTTAAAAAACAAAACTAAAAAACCCACTGTTGCTTTAGCTTGTTTAAATGGATATTGTAACAAATCATGGGCGAATTATAGATGAACATTTTAAAGAATTTCTAAAATTATACTTCTATGAAGAATAGAATGTTAATGGTATACAGCAATTACTCTTAACTGCATGAAAATATCTTATTTTGTTTGGCTACACTTAAACAGGCCTGAAGTCTAGTGCACCAAGACATACTGAATTTCAAACTAAATAAATTAAAATTACCATGTACATTCTATTACATGTCAAAACAGGAAAAAACCATAGTATTATAGTTGATGTGAAATGAAGATTAGAACAGTAATACAGAGAAAACATGAAGCTACTTACATTTATTTGGAATAAGACAACAGGGTCAATGATTTTCACTGCAGATGTACTTCTCTTTGAGAAAATACATCAAAAAATCAATTTACAAGGCAGATGAATTTGGCTGTTATTTATAGTATGTAAATACTTAGTTTCAAAAGGATTTCTTTAAACCAGGCACAGTGGCTCACACCTATAACCCCAGCACTTTGGGAGGCCAAAGTGAGAGGATCACTTGAGCCTAGGAGACCAACCTGGGCAACATAGCAAGACCCCATCCCTACAAGAAAGTTTAAAAATTAGCCAAGCGTGGTAGTGCACACCTGTGGAGCTAGCTACTTGGGAGGCTAAGGTGGGAGGATTGCTTGAGCCCAGGAGTTCGTGGTTGCAGTGAGCCATGATCACACCACTGCACTCCAGCCTGCGTGTGAAGTGAGACACCGCCTCTTAAAAAAAAAAGGATTTATTATTTATTTCAGGGTTCAGTGTGCTTGCTTGTCATTAAGAACTTGACAGAAATTAGAGGAATTTAAAGCTGTTAGATGCCACTGCCAATTTAAGATGACCAAGATAAAGACAGCTTATCTTTATATGTAATAGAGAGTGAAAGAGGGCATCTAATTCAATTTCTAAAAATTAAGTATTTATGGAGCATTTCAGATCTATTCATTGTATAAAAGAAGGCACACCTGGAGTTTATTTCTTTAGCACTTTAGACTTACTCCTGAATATGACTGTTTAAAACAAGCATGCCATTTTCATTTTATATCCTGCAGATAGATTCTAAGGTTTCAGAGTCATCAAAAGCGTGTCACATTTCTCCAAGATAAACTTAAGAGAAGTAGTCCTTTCAGTTTAGTAGAATTTGAAATTATCTCCATTGTGAGATGGTGAGAATAATAAAAATTGCTATCATTTATTGAGCATTCATAGTTCAAGGTACTATGCTAATGCATTTTATATCTTGCTAACTTAATCCTCATTTTTCAGTTATTCATCAGACTATTCTTTATATAGAGAGCTTACTATGTGCCAGGGGCTATTTAAGGTGTCACAGATTCAACAATGAACAAAATAGACAAAAACCACTACTCTCTGTGGATCTTACTCTCCAGTGGGGGTGGGAGGGAGATAAAGACTATCTTCAAAATAAGTAATTATATACCGTTAGAGTGTGATGAATGACACTGAGGAAGAGAAAGCAGGAAAAGGGTTAAGAAGTGCCAGAGTTGTAGAGGAAGGGGTCACACTTTTTTTTTTTTTTTGAGATGGAATTTCGCACTTATTGCCCAGGCTGGAGTGCAATGGCACAATCTCAGCTCACTGCAACCTCTGCCTTCCAGGTTCAAGCGATTTTTCTGCCTCAGTCTCCCAAGTAGCTGGAACTACAGGCATGCACCACCACACCCGGCTAATTTTTGTATTTTTAGTAGAGACGGGGTTTTGCCATGTTGGCCAGGCTGAGCTCCAACCCCTGACCTCAGGTGATCTGCCTGCCTCAGCCTCCCAAAGTGCTGGGATTACAGGTGTGAACCACCACGCCTGGCCAGGGGTCACACTTTTAAGAAGGTTGGCCAGAGAAGGCCTCACAGAGAAAATGACATCTAACAAGATAAGATGCCCAACAGGAGGTGAAGGAACAGCCTATGTGACTGTCTCGGGGAAGAACATTCCATTCTAGGTAGAGAGAACAGCAAGTACAAAGGCTCTGAAGTTGAACTGTGTGCCTGGCTTGTTTTAGACAGGTGTGGAGGGAAGGATGGGAAGGGTTGTAGAGGGTGAATTCCTAGCGACAGCAGAGGAGGGGCCAGATCATGTCAGGCCTTGTAAGCCATCTTGAGACTTTTGAGTTCTACTTTGAGAGATGGCAAGCCCTCACAGGGTTTTGAATAGGCAAAGAACGTGATCTGACTTCTGTTTTAACATATCATCCTGGCTTCTATAGGAAAATAAAATTCTATTTCACAAGTGTTCTTGTCCCATTTCACAGATAAGGAACTGAGGTTCAGAGAAGTTGAGTAGTTTATCACAGTTCCCATTTACTGGTGAATTAGTGGGACTGGAATTTTAATACAGGTCAATGTAATTTGAAAGCTCAAACTTTTTCCACACTACTTCCCAGTTGAAAACAAGCTTGTGACCTCAGCTGGAGTAGTTTTCTGATAGTCTACAGTGACCCCTTTTTTTTCCTTTTCTGTGGAATTCCTTGGTCTCTCTTGTGAGGCCACCATGTTGCATAACTCCAGAAGAAACCACTTATACCACAAGTTTATAACTGCTCTCTGGAGGTAGGTGGGCAGTATGAAGCCGAAGTGAAGTGGCCATCTATAGTGGCCTTGTTCTCCAGTGAAGTTGAAGAGCTTTGTATATGGCATTAAACTCTAGTTAGGCCTGTAGCGAAACCTGTTTGGTCAGACATTTGTATCGGACTCTCTGTGATGTATTTTCCCATCTCTCCTTCCTCTGACACATATTCTACCAGCTATCTCTACCACCCTCTACTGTCTGAAAATACTCTAGCCACAGATTCAACAATGAACAAAACCACAGTATGACATGCTGGAATATAAGTGACAATACGGCAAGGGTTTCTGTTTTGTATGGGCAGCTTAGGCCCGCAAGTGTAAGAGAAAGCCTGAGGGAGGGAGGGTAGGATATAAGCAGGTGTGCACAGCTTCCGATTACAGGAAGCAAAACACATTTTATCTGATGAGTATCAAATTGAAAGAAATGAGAAAGGATGCTACCTAATTGTCGCCAAAACTGCTGCTTGGCTTAATTTAGGCTCAACTAGATTTTGTTGTATGCCTTAGGGTCTGAAGGCTTAGGCTCTTGAGCCCTTGTTTATGCTAAAACTTAATTTTTTTTTTTAGTTTATTTGAAAGACATTGCTTAGACTTCAATGATGCAACAACTAAGAAAATACCCTGAGATTCAGAGCTTTAAAAGGAAGTTTTGATTCACCATTTTACTGGATGACTTTAATGGAATTATGTCTTATAAAGCTGTTTAGCATTTCATGTTTCAGAATTCTGCATAGAATTCTCAATACCCTAGAGCATCTTGGCATTTTTTTGAGTCTTATGACTTTAGTTACAAAAGTCAAGAGAAAATCATGGCAGCATCCTTTATAAGATTAACTAAATAATACTGTGATATTATAGTATTATACTCTATAAAATATTAGTGCCAGGAATGTAGTGCAATATTGGCTAAAGGCAAAGGTAACTTGCTATCTAAATCTTCAAGATTAGTAATAATAATTACAGGACACAAGATCAATACAGTCACAACTGCTTTTAAAATACATTTTTATTTCCCTGAAATGATTGCTCAAGAAGTACTGAGATTAGATTTTGGTATCAGATCTTATTTCAAGTTCAGTGTGATGTTTCAGGTGAGGAAGGGCTATGCTTGATGGAAGTTGGACCTATGTTTTTGTGGCTGCTGCTAAGCAAAAATAGAGTGTGCAGAAAGCAGTTTGGCAGTGCCACAATAGGTTAAACAGACTTACCGTGACTGAGGAGTTTCACTCCTTGGTATATATACCCCAAAGAATTGAAAACAGGTGTTTACACAAAAACTTGTATACAGATGTTCATAGCAGCACTATTCACAACAGCCAAAGGTGGAAACAACCCACATGTCCACGTATGTATGAGTGGGTAAACAAAATATGGCACATTCATAGAATGAACAATAGTATGGTAGTACAATGAGTAAGAGTTCAGCCGTGAAAAACGAAGTCCTGATACATGCTGCAACATGGATGAACCTTGAAAATGTGCTGAGAACCCAATCACAAAAGAATACATATTACATAATTCCATTTATATAAAATACCCAGAATGTGGCAAATCTGTAGAGATAGCAGATTCTGGGTAGGGAGGAGGGTTAGGAAGGAGGGAGGAAAGAGGCGTGGTTGCTCAATGGGTATGAGGTTTCTTTGGGGTGATGGAAATGTTTCAGAACTAGATAGAGGTGGTGGTAGTACAACATTGTGAATATACTAAATGTCACAGGTGGCAAATTTTATGCCATGTGTATTTTACCACAATAAAAAATGGAATGCTTGACTTTGGATTTTTAATTCTTTGTAAATCCTACTAAAGTTTAACAGGGCGGGGGTGAGTCCTGAAAAACGCACATGTGGCAAATGTGGGGCAGAGTGGAGACAGCCATCTGAGGTCTGCAAGGTGAGGCTTGTACGTCCTGATTGAGATCCCTGGTGCAGGAACCTGCCTTATGTGGGCACAGCAGCCACACAGGCAGCCGCTCCAGGAGCCCCTGATGCCTTGCAGGGCTGTCGGCAGTTTCAAATATAGCACAGCTTGTTTGAAACTTTGATGTAAAGTCATGTAAAACTGGAATACTGAGCTGTTTAAAACCCAAACATACAGAAACCGAGCAGATATAAATTTTAACTGCAGTGAAGCCAGGATAATTTCAGTTTATCCAATGAAAAGGCAAATAAACGTTTATGTTCTGGTGGTGCTATAATAAGCTTAGTGAAAGGTGTATGGAAAGTTTCTAGTTATTGCTCCACATGTTCTTTTTCCTTGTCCTTGGGAACATGCCACTTTCTCTTCCTCACGCCATATCCTATTCTCAAAAGGAAATGCTTTCGAATTTTTTTTTCATTTAGACAAAATAATATTTGATTATTACAAAAATTCAGAAAAAAAATGGAAATACTTTTTTTTAAAAGACATCTCAGCCATTCAGGATAATACTATTGATGTTTTGGCATGCATCCTTCTGGTCTTATTTCTATGACCATATGTGCACCTGTATCTTGATTTTTCATTGGGATCATACTACATTTATCAACATAACGTGGACATCTAGCATACCAATAAATATCAATCAATACCATACTTTTCTTTTTTTAGAGATGGGGTCTTTGTCTGTCACTCAGGCTGGAGTGCGGTGGTATGATCATAGCTCACTGCAGCCTCAAACTCCTAAACTTAAGTGATCCTCCTGCCTCAGCTTCCCAAGTAGCTGGGATTATAGGTGCATGCCTCCATGCCCAGCTATTTTTTTTTTTTTTTTTTTGGTAGAGATGGGTTCTCACTATGTTGCCCTGGCTGGAGTACAGTGGCATGGTCATAGCTCACTGCAGCCTCAAACTGCTGGGCTGAAGCAATCACCTCAGCCTCCCAGACATCATAACTTTTTTTTTAACTTTTAGATTTATTTTTCTATAATCTTTTTTATTTTTATTTATTTATTTTTTTGAGACAGAGTCTCACTCTGTCACCCAGGCTGGAGTGCAGTGGCATGATCTCAGCTACTGCAAACTCTGCCTCTTGGTTCAAGTGATTCTCGTGCCTCAGCCTCCCGAGGCACCTGGGATTACAGGTGTGTGCCACCATGCCCAGCTAATTTTTGTATTTTTAGTAGAGATGGGGTTTCACCATGTGCCAGGCTGATCTCGAACTGCTGGCCTCAGGCGATCTGCCTGTCTTGGCCTTTCTAAGTGCCAGGATTACGAGCGTGAGCCACCACGCCTGGCCCCAAACATAATGCTTTTAATGATGGTGTAGTGTAAAAACACACATGGCATGACTGTTTCTTGACCAGCGTTGTAGTGGAGCCAGGGGCTTTCCTTGGAGTGGCTCTTTCGTGGTTACTTAGCCCTCTGTCAGAGATGGTTGGTGACTCAAGTTTTCTGAAATTATTTTCTCTTACTTTTTAAATAATGGTTAGTGATAGCCCTCAAAGCAGAGATGATGGACAATAAAGGCAATAGAGGTCCGTAACAAATCAGGTTAAACCCCACTGCCTTTAGGCACATTTCCTGACTGAGCCCCACTCCATCATTTCTCTCTGCCTTCTGTGTCCCAACAGAAGAGGGATAGAGTAGTAGGCAAGAGCATGAGCTTTAGAGCCAGACTACATGGGTTCACATTCTGGCTTTTGTGACATTAGGCAGGTTATTTAACATTTCTGTGCCTCAGTTCACATCTGTACAGTGGGGATAATAGTAGCACCACCTCCTAGGCTAGATGCCAGAAGTCCTTGCTAGCACAGGACCTGGCACGCAGTACTCAACAAATGGCAGAGGTTATTGCTATTACTCAGTTTATTTAAGTGGCCCTACCAGTTTGTGGCTTTGAAAGATCATCTATATGCTTGGACAGTGCAAATAGATAACAGACCCTGAAAAGTTCAAATGCCAGAGAACCTTTTACAGTGTTTTCCATATAGCGAGCCTCCTGCCAATATTACTAATTGATTGACCTGACTTGCTGAAATTCAGGGATCATCTTGGTTGGATTTTGCATTCATTTCCCCTTAAAAATACAAAAGCAAAACCAAATTGAAACAAAAGAACCCAGGAAACTTGAGAAGTAGATGGAGATTAAAAGAATTTCCTTTAGATAGGTCAACAGCAATGCTTTGGGATTTCCTAGACTCTATGGAAATTCTTGACTAGGAGAATCTAGAATTATTAAATGATAATGTCCAGAAATACCTAAAAGAACTGAAAGCTTTTATTCTGAAAGACCTCTTTCTAGCAGAAGGCCAAATAAAATTTTCTATTCCCTTGTTTATTCAGGATTCTTGGGAACTGAATTATTTCCAGTAAGTAAACTTTCTAGACAGTGGAAGCTTATTCCTGTAACCACCATAACATTTTGCATTTTAATCATTTTGATATAATTCTGTCTGATGTATGCTGCATAGTTTATGGCTTTCATACAGAGTTACATTGAAAACAATTCAGCCAATTTGTTAAGCCTTGAGTCTTCTTCATTGGTATGTTGTTTAGTTTTTTTTTAGCTCTACCTAATAATCTCAGTATCATTTGCCTTCTAAAGATGCAGACAGCTGTACGCTTACATAGGTCTTTTAACTTTTAATTTTTTTCTCTTATTTTTTTTCTCACTGCCGGGATGTGTCCATTTTTACTTTTTATTACAGAAATGTGCATGATTGCTTTCTCCATCCCAAAACACCTAATTTATTAACTTACAAATTTTATGTCCCAGGAAACCAGAAACCCACGCCTGTTACTACTTTGTGTAAGGAAGATTAATAGGCATTGGATAAAGTCATGTACTTAGTGACAGGTTTTTTGACCATTCAAAGCCTTTAAAAATTTACTTCCTGGTTGCAGGCTGTTATTTGGTAGGTGTTTGACTCTGGGCAAAATGCCATTTTATTTATAAGCTACAGTGCCTATGATTTTCCATTCTGGCATTGGTGCCTTCCTGCTGCTCCCAAATTAAGTAGAGAAATTAAGTTAAAAAAATCACCTGACCTCTGTACAGTTGTTAAAAGTTTTGTAAAATGGGATTTGGATCTTTTAAATAGAAGGAGATGTGAAATACTGTATTCTTAGATATCAGTTTATAAATGTTTTTCCATTTTTATTACAGAGACATATTGATGTCTTTGACTGTTGGAAACCTCACAGAGCAAGAATTTGTAACCATTGCATGTCACTACCGTGCACCTGAGGGCACATGTCCAGATACGAATTTCTTAATTGCACTGGCCCATGAAAAGTTAAAGAAAAATATGTTTGAGGATTTCGACACTTTGATTTATTCCTGTGTGTATAAAGATCGACAAAAGTGAGCTTTTGTTTTATTGATTCTAATCATTTACATTTCTGTAAACCTGAGTAATGAAGGAATTTCTATTTTATCAAAAAGGGCAAAAAGAAAATTGACATGTGTCATCATACTCATACTCTACTATTTAGCACAAACACCTTAAATCATTTTTGGAGAAGTATTTGGGTACAGATATTTCCCAGTGATGGTGAGCGTGTGTGTATGTGTGTTATATGGCGTCTTGCTCTGTCGCTCAGGCTAGAGTGCAGTGGCGCAACCTCGGCTCACTGCAACCTCCACCTCCCAGGTTCAAGAGATTCTCCTGCCTCAGCCTACTTGAGTAGTTGGGACTACAGGCTCGCACCGCCATGCCCAGCTAATTTTTTTTTTTTTTTGTATTTTTAGTAGAGACAGGGTTTCACCATGTTGGCCAGGCTAGTCTTGTTGATGGAATAGGGGAGGCCCTGTATCTTTGAAAGAATAGGCTTCTCCCTTGCATGTTCTTTTCATTTGTTTCTAGAAGCTTTCAACTGAAGCATAGTAAATCGAAATGTTAGGAGGGTTAATTCTGAGATGTTGTCTTTTTAACATTATTTTAGTACTGATGGGGATTTATAAATGTAACTTTTATAATAAACAGAAAATGGAATTTTCAAGCAAACATTCTGTAGAATTTCTTTGAAATTATTTCTTTTTGAAAATAATGAAGTTCAGCATAAGCTATTTCTTATACATTGATTGTGTGCATGTTGAGCTTCATTGAGTCATTGTTATATGCAACTGGATGCAAACAACTTAATATGTTTCTTTGCATTCATCTTACAGACCTGATACAGTGGGGAGAAATATAAATTTACTGATTTCATCTGGAATTAGAAAAATCTTAGTTCTCGCTCTAGCTTCTAATCCGTATTGCTGCACACCACTGCCATCTCTCTTCCTTGTGACCTCTTGCCTTATCCCCAAACTTGAAGTCTGAACCCAAGTGGCCAACTGCATTCCCTGAATATCTGTGTAGGTCCCATAGTTTGTCTTAGAAATAAACATGTTTTTTATTAATCCATAATGCATCCTCTTTGAGTTTTTATAAAGATGATATTTTTCCTTGACTCTTTAAGCTTCCCCAAGCTTCCTAGAAGATGTGCGGCCTGAGTTTTGCATTGCCCTGTCTCTGCCTTCCACCCTGGTGGTGCCCCCTTCCCCAGAGTGAGAAGTGTGGCCCCCCTTCATTCAAGGAACGCTTCTTAGAAACAATGAGGCCACTTGACCAGATAGCCTGAGGTTCTTCCAGATGTAACAAGCTTTGATTCTAGATATAAACATTCTCATTGCAAAGAAAAGAACCAACTTTCTTTCCTGTTGGTTCTAATTTTGCCCGATGCCTAGAAAAGTGTTGGCTCAATGAGAACATTGGACAAGCATTTCTTTGCCCCCCAGAAGACTGGAGAAAATGACTGTTGGGCTGCTCTAGAGAAAACTGCTAGCATCTGAAAAAATTGAAGTGAATATTGAGGCCCCAGCTGGGGCTTCCAGGTTATAAGGTTTGGATCCAAGGAAAAGAACAGAAAAACACCCTCAAGTCATATCATACTTGTGTTGGAGGCTCATAGATGCCTGTCAACTTAAGAGATGTTTTCAAATATTAGAACCATTTTTGACTAGTGGTCAAGAATGCAGATCAATTACTTAGAGCAACATTTGTGGCTGCAGCCTTAATAGGCTATACTGTCACCAACCAAGAATCTGTATCTTGAAGGAAAAGCCTTTGTAAGGATGGAATCTGGTGGCCTCTGAAATAGAAAAAGTTGATGAAATGAATTGTGACTGTTCTTCCTTATTGTGAATTCCAATACCAATTTTTATACTTCCATGTGTACATTCTCAGGAAACATCACAAATGTATTTTCTTTCCTATAGTATGTAATTGTTACTAAAGGTATACAAGGTATATAAAAGTTCATTTGCTTTGTTTTAATGCAGAAAAAATGTATTACCCACCAAAGACATTAAGAGGCTGTGCAAATCCTTCAGATTACCTTTGAGTGATGATCTTCTAGAATCCTTATTGTCAAGGTAAGTTAGAGTTCCACTCTTGATAGGGATTGTCCTGCATAGTTTTATTTGGGGGACCATTCCTGGTTTTACATCTCCCTTTAATTACCCTTGATTTACCCTTATCTGTTTTCATTATATTATTGGTGACCTACCTCCATTTAAGTGTTATAGAAGGAAAAGTTTGTCTTGATTTTGAATGTTAGAGAGCCTATTACAAATTATTATTTTATATTTTTAACATGAGTACACACTTATATATCCACAGATTCCTGGGACAAAATGAAATACACAACTTTGTTGGTTAGGAGGACATTAGATGTAAAATTCAGGGCAGGTTTTTCAAAGCAGCAGTTCCTGATAGCTATGCAGTAAGAGAACCTAGGGTTATTAGCATGGGGCTCTGTCCTGATAGAGCACCAGATGTAAAACATAGAGATTATGATGCTGTAAAACGAGAGCATGGTGAACTGCTTTCTAAAACACATCAATTCTCCTGTCGAAACTGACTTTTGATTTCCCTCTCAGCCACCTAGACTCTGGCCATCTCTTATGCTTCCTATAGCATCACTCACTCTAGCTGCTCTTCTGACTTATATATCTTGATAATTCTGACATTTTTGGCTGTGTTCTAGGCATTGTGATCATTGCTTTGGATACATTATCTCATTTACTTTTTGAGAACAGCTTGGTGAGGTGGAAACTGTTATCTTTCTTATCTCATACATAAGGTTGCTGAGGTTTAGAGAGATGAGGTATTTTGCCCAAAGTCACATAGTGTAGAAGAAGAGCTGTGACTTGAATCCTGAACTTTTCAAATGCACATCCTCTGCTTCTAATCATTTTGAGTTACTGTCTACAAATAGCCAGTATATTAGGATGTCTTGACAGTTCTACCTTCTCCTTACTGCCTGCGTCTACTCTCCTCTCCATTTCCACTATCATCATTCTTGTTCTGACCCACATTGCTGCTTAAATACTGCAGTGCCACCACATTGGTCTTTCATCCACCAGTCTCTAAATGTTTAAATCCATCTTTACATATAGCAGCTAAATACCTTCTAAGAGCAAAAATGTATGTCATCATATTGCACTTTTACTCACAAACCTTCTGTGGTGTCTCTTTGCTCTCTAAGGAAGGACCAGCTCTTTAACTTTGAATTAAGCTCCTTCTCCATAGTTGGGCTTAGGGTTGACAGCTGAAGCATTGTTCTCAAATAGGGTCTGAAGTGGGGAGTCCTTGTATGAGACAAAAGGAGAAACCAAAGGAACAGATAAAGCCAAATTCTATGTCAGGGAACTAGGGTCCAAGGTATCAGGAGGGAAACCCAGAAGAGGGCAAATCTAGTTGGATGTGTGTGTGCATTGAATCAACCTGGAATAATTTTCTAGATTATCAGCTCTATTTGTTTTGTTTTGATTTTGTTTTTGTTTAACTCTGTTTGCTTTTATTTGCTAGCAGCCGTGTAAGAGATCCTGCCGTAAAGGAACTGAGATGAAGTAGGCAGGCCTTGGACTCAGAGTTCTTCACAGTTATCATCCCCCACCACCAAAACTCCCCTTCCTGTTCCCAGTAGTCCAGTCACATGGGCCGTTTAGCATATTACACATGTACCTCCCACCTTCCCCCTCCCCCCCCCTTTTTTTGGCCTTTTCTCTTGCTATTTCTTCAGTAGGCAATAGCTCCCAATGGTTTTCACTTGCTGAAAGCTTCCTCTTCCTTGAAGACCCATTTCAAGTGGCACCATATCCATGAAACTCTGTTGCATTCATTTGGCTGATAATCAGAGTGATTATCTCCTCCTAAGAATTCTCACATCACTATTTATGTGTCTCTTTATCCCTTACCTTGGAATGAAGAGTTGTGACTTGAACTTTGATTCATTCAGATGCAGACACTGCTTCTGTTTGATTTACCACCTATAAATAACCAATGAGTTGTCACAACCTGACAATTTTACCCCCCTCCTCCACTCCCATCTCTTAAATTCTTTGAGTCCACTTATTAGCTGTGTGATCTTGTGCAAGGGTTTTGACCTGCCTGAACCTCAGATTCCTTATCTCTCGAATGAGGTAACAGTACCTATTTCCTAGTGGTTTGGAGGATTAATTGAGATAACATACATAAAGTACCCAGCACAATACCTGGTGCAAAGAATTGATTGAGGACTAGGAGATAAATTTAAGTCAGGGACCATAGACCACACACTTGGACTTAGAAATGAACTGGAAGAAACCTGTGTCTTTCTATGTAGAGGAAGCCATGTTTTTCAACAATTGGATCTGAATGCCTTTCACCCATTAAGCTGTCTTCTAGTCAGGAAGTTGTGGATATTTATTAGATTATCTTTTGATGGTCTTGAGGATGAGTTGTCCTGGAGAGTCCAGTAATGTGAGAGCCTGGCCTCTGGAGGAACTACATGTTTCTTATCCAGTGCTAAGGCCACCAAGTCATCATTCTCTCATTCTCTCAGCAGACTGTTTTGTCTTTGCCTTTATGATTTGACCTTAAATGCAAAAAGATTGTTTCAGAACTTGCTTCGAAGTCGCCTCAGTCTCTGAACACATCTGTCTTCAAGCCCAGCTTAGCTTTGAGGAGGTCATCCCACTCAGCTGCTAAGCAGACCATGTTCAGTCTAACTCTGCCTCTAATTGTGCAGTGACCCTTCACCACACTCAGGGGAAACTTCAGACTAATCAGATTAGAAAATGTCTCATTCCCATTCCCCTCTCCCTCCAGTATGCCCTGCCATGATTTGGGTCACATGCTTAGTGTTTTGCATCATCTCTATAATTCCTTACAAAGACTGCCCTAATTCCTAATGGGCCCATCAGCCTGCAGCTTACATTTATATTCTGCATTCTTATGGTTCCCTACAGACCGCTGACGAGAGTCTCTTTCTGCACAGCCCTCCTTATGGCACGCTAAGCCAGAGCCCCCTCTGACGTCTACAGTCTCCCGTGGGAGGCAGGCATGGAGCTTGTTGATTTTGTTCCATGCATGCTCTTGCCCAAGAATAGTTTTACCTGCCTTGGGATGGAGCTGGGCAGCTGTTGAGCAGCTGTGTAACCCTGCTGTGTGGTGAATTCAGATCAGGAGATGAAAAACAATATGGCTAAAGGGATGGATGCTTTCTTTCACCCAGTAATTGTTACCCATGTATTTCTCCTAACCCTACATTTTGGTACCAGGACTTTCCTTCTACTCCATTCCCATTTTTCTTATAATTCAGCTTGGTCTTTTCCTTATTATGTTAGCATAACTCAAACTGGAATCAGGACTTCAAAACTTTTTATATCTGGTTACCTCAGCCCCTGTCAGTTTGTGCTGTGGGAGCTGGTATAAGGTCACCTTACTTACCAAGCAAATTCATTTCATTAATGTACAGAGCATCAAGACTTAACTGTTCTATATAGTGGTAGCAATTATCCATTAATAATAGGAGTGACACTTTGTATTGATGTAGTGCTAAGGGCCTTAGAATATTTTGTAAATTTTTGAGCATATGAAAAGGTGCATTTTAATTGACGGTAGGCATTATTCCTCATTTCGTAAGTATAAACTCTGAGAGTTTCTTACCAAAAGACTGTGCTCCAGGCCAAGATGAGCGTCTAATGGAAGTAGGACTACAACTGCCTAAGATACTCTAAACCTTTGCCTCTATCTTAGCTCCTGAGGGTAGGGACTAGGTCTCGTTCATTTTTGCAGCCTCAAAGACTTGTCCTGTGCTAATGCACTGGACATGGGGGAGAAAAACATGGGCTTGGTGTCCACCAGAGCTGCTCCTGCCTCTGCAGGTCAACTCTACTGTTTCCTGACCATGCGATTCTTGGGCATTTACTCAACCCCTCTGAGTCTTCATTTGGATATTAATATTCCTCTGTAATAATAAGCAAAAAATTCTGATTGTTAGACCATAAGAGGTAGAGGGAATTCTGAAGCCATTCCATTCTGTATTCTTCGTGGGACTGGGAAGGAAAGAGGCAGCCTCCTCCCCTAATTGTGGCCTTCTGGATCTAGACTTGGAATAACTAGAGATTCAAGTATAACTCTTTCCCTAGCAGCTCTGTCCTGAGCTAGACTTTTATAGTTGGCTTTGGGTTCCATGGAATGCCTTAGAACTGGCCTCCCAAAAGAGCTGGTACCTCATCCAGAAGTATCAGTTAAAATGGAAAAAGTTAACAGGACTTTAAAATCATCTAATTATAGTCTACCCAGCCTTGCCCCCTGCCCCGCTCCCAGAGGCAGGGTTGGAGCTCCTGTGATTTCACCCAACAATACCTGGCAGTGAGGCTGAAAAGCAAGGGCTGAGCCATGTGGTAGCTATTGTGGCAGAGTGTTTAGTGTACTGATGAAGTTTTCACAGAGAAGCCCCTTCTCTCTGTCTTTCTGTCTCCCTTTTTCCTCCTTTGTGTGCTCTCTCGTCTCACTCTGTCTCTTTGTCAGACCCATTCACCCACCCAGATTTCTACCTTTTCAAATATGACGGGATTTCTAGTTGAAAAGATTTTTCTTTTAAATCCCAAACCATATGGACAGAGTATCGACTCTATCTACAGTCCTTACCTGGCAGCTGTGACCCACCTCTGTGGTGGAGTCAGAATTGGAATTTAGAGGCATGACTATTTAGAGATAACCAGAGTTACTTGTTGGCAACTTGACGCAGGGGCCCAGAGCTCCATCTCTTCTCAAGTGTCTGGCCTTGACGACTTTTACCAGGTGTTTGAAGATGCAACCCTGGGTTTGTTGGGTAATGGACTGAAACCAAATACAACTGAGTCAAAAAATGGATCTTCACCGTCTTCTCTCCCTTCCAGACCATTCCCCTAAATGATGAGGTGACCTTTGCAATAGAGGAGAAGAAGGCTCCTCTTCAGCAAAATACAGCTGCCACTGAGGCTTTTACCTCTACCAAGGGTGGAAATAGAGCAGCTCAGGATTATTCCCCGTAGCAAGGAGATGGATGGCTTCTTGGTTTCTGTGGTTTTCAAGCCATTTATCATTTTGGGGAGGGGGGGTATGAACATCAGTCAAATGTCACATCAGACCCAGTTCTAAGAACTCCCACCTAGCAAGACATCAGGAAGCATGTTCTGTTTGAGGGGTCGTATTATCTAGAAAGGAACCAGAGGAATTGCCTTCCCCCCCCCTTTTTCCACAAACATGTCTCTGAGTTTGTGTACTGGAGAAAATGGTGGATTCACAAGTATCAAAGGGAAAGAAGAATTTATGGAGGTTTTAGGAAAACACTTTCGCACTGTGAGCTAGGACTTGAAAGTAAGAAGGCTGACTTTTTAACAAGCGTAGGAACACTTAAAAGCCAGAATTAGTGCTGCCCTTTAGGGCAGTCACCCTGGAAGGCTGCACACTGATTCCAACAATGTGGCCATAGAAAGTTCTTCTTTGGAAGTGCTTTCAAAGCCTTTTGAAAAGAATTTCCTCCAGAGTGGCAAATCTTTGTCCTTTGACCATGGATCAGAGTTTGAACAAGAGCCAATGTCGTTTGGAGAGGAGTGAAGCAGGGGACTCAGGTGGAGAATTGGAACCACTTTTTTTTTTATGGAAAGCACAGCATGGCCATGAAATAAGGAGATATACCTTCTATACGATTCGTAGGCTTTTCCAGATTATTTTGAAAGGATGGCTAGGATTTGGTAAATGATGCTTCTAGCCATGAGACAGAGGTAGGCCTCCGTGATGGGGGGACTTAGATAACCTTCAGGGGTAACTGTAGTCACTGACTGATTTGTTCTCCTGTAATATTCAGACCTTTCTCTGTCTCTGAACTGCTTCCCCTGCCTCCTCCTCCTCCTCTGACCTATACTATTGTTAGGACTGGAGATCTTCCTTATGCTTTTATTCTCTCCTTACAACCTCATCTAACAAGCATGGTGTATATTAGAGTGCATGTTGTATATCAGAGTGCATGTTATAATAACAAATGATGGCATGAAAAGCCACCCTACGTCAGTGGCCCAGGAGGCTACGGGCAGGATTTTGGAGCAGGGAGGAAAACTGAGAGACTCATTCCTCCTGAATATACTCCCGACTAGGAGCAGTTCTTTCTTTCCACATCTGACTTTTACATGTTTACTACCTGGAAAATCATGTCTCAGAGTCTCTCATCTGCTTTTTACACTCCTTAAAATTTTCTTCATATCAAACTGACATATGTTGATAGTCAAAAATTATCAAATCATTCTAAAAAGCTTATTTCAACAACAGCAGTCTCTGGCCATTCTTCTCCACCCCCCAGACCCATTCACAACAAGAAGCCACTTTCAGCACTTCTAGCTGCTTCTGCTACTTAAAATAGCATGTACATATTGAGTGCACTGCATATGATATCATAATTGATCATTTGCGGATACTGTCTGCTAACTTCCTGTTATAGTGACTGAAAATTTAGCTTAATATTGATTTCCATTGCTATTTATTCTTTTGGAATGCTCTTAGGATCTTCCCTTTATTCCTAGTATTCTGAGAGTTCATGATGTGAGAGAGAGAGAGAGTGTGTGTGTGTGTGTGTGTGCGTGTGTGTGCGTGTGTAGCTATATATGGATTCATTCTGCTTAACACCCTATAGGCTCTTCTAGTTTGGAGTCACTGTCCTTTGGTTCTGAGAAATTTTCTATTAATTATTTAATAATTTCTTCTCTATTATGAGAACTCCTGTTGCTAAGATTTTAAGGCCAGATGTGGTGGTTCACACCTGTAATCCCAGTACTTTGGGAGGCCAAGGCAAGAGGAGACTTGAGCTCAGGAGTTCTCAGCCATCCTGGCAACATAGTGAAACCCGAAACCCTGTCTCTACAAAAAAATAAAAATAAAAAAATTAGCCAGGCATGGTGGTGTGCGCCTGTAGTCACAGTTACCCAGTAGGCTGAAGCTGGAGGATCACTTGAGCCTGGGAGATCGAGGCTACAGTAAGCTATAATCGTGCCACTGCACTCCAGCCTGGGCAACAGAGCAAGACCCTGTATGAAAAATAAATAAATAATAAATACAAAGATTTTAGATCTCTCGAATTTGGATATTTTCTCTCCCAGATTTTGTTTTTCATTAGGATGCATTTACTAAGGGATTTCCTTAAGTTTTTATTCCGGCCTTCTACAGCATCTTTTACTATCATATTAATATTTTTAATTCCAAGAGCACATTTTTCATCCAGATATTCCTTTCTTGTAGTCTTCTGTTCTTTTTTCAGGAATGTAATACATCCTCGTATCTCACATCTTTCCCTCTATTCCCTGAATTGCCTTTGGTTCCTTATTATTATTTTTTTCTGTTGCCATTTTGGCTTCTGTCTTTAATGTTAGATGCTTTGGTTGGGGGAAGGGGTTTGTTGATTAATGGATTTCACTACCCAGTCAACTCCTGAGCCTTCATTTTATTAGAGAATCCCCAGCTGGAATCTGGAGATTTCTCTGGAACCATTCAGAGTATGGAGAGAAGAATCCTATCTTCTCCTGCAAAGATAAGAGGGAGGGTGTGATGGGGGAAAGGGAGAGTTTAAGCATGGCCACTGGTATTCTGGGAATAGAAAAGGGGAAGGAAGGCACCTGACTGCCCCTGATCTTCTGCACTCCATTTTGCCTCCTCTTCCCAAACTGGAGCTTCTTTCATTGAATTATTCTGGGGAACAAACCTCTGCTCTCTACAGGGAGGAGCACAGTATGGAGGAAGATACGTGGCAGTTCAGTTGCTCTTGCTTTCTTCAGGCTGTCTTTTTTCTTTTGAGATGGAGTCTCGCTCTGTCACCCAGGCTGGAGTGCAGTGGCGAAATCTCAGCTCACTGCAAGCTCCACCTCCCGGATTCACGCCATTCTCCTGCCTCAGCCTCCCGAGTAGCTGGGATTACAGGTGCCCGCCACCACGCCTGGCTAATTTTTTGTATTTTTAGTAGAGACGGGTTTCACTGTGTTAGCCAGGATGGTCGCAATCTCCTGACCTCGTGATCTGCCTGCCTTGGCCTCCCAAAGTGCTGGGATTACAGGCATGAGCCACCGCGCCCAGCCCCTGCTGTCTTCAGGCTTTCAAACAGTGTGTTTTCAGTGCCACACCATATTCCTGCCTTTATTGGCCCCCAGAGTCTGCAGTCACTCAGTCTCCCAGGAATTTTGTGGGCCAAATCGACTGGACTCTGAGTGCCCTCTCCCTACTGACAGGGACATTTAGGGTTCAGCTTCTCTTCCTCAGCTCTGCCAAGTTAGTTACCAATCCTCTGTTTACTTTTCATCTTGAAAAGAGTGACATCTCTTCTCTACTGTGGTCTTTTTTCCAGTTCTCTTTGTCATTGTGGATTATAACCTATTTTTATTGGTTTTTGGTCATTTTGGTAGGATTTGGGGGAAAAGGGAGAGAAGTACTTGTGATTGATTCATCGTGATTTACCGCAACTCTATCTACTTCCCAAGAGCAGAGAATTCTTCCAAGAAACATGAGCTAGTTTTATTCCTTTTAATTGAAATATCCTTTGTTCTTTTCTCCCTTGTGCCTCTTGGGGGGATTCCCACACACACTGAGATCCTCTAAGACAGAACTGAAAAGAAAAACTTGGGAGTATTTTACCACATTACCACAACTCTTCCTTTAGGCCTGGCTCTGGGATTTTGGAAAGATGAACTCGTTCAAGCATTTTTTCTCAAAAAACTTTTAGACATTATTTCTGAGCTATGTATACTTTTATTCAGTGGACCTTCCTGAATATGATTTGATTCCTAAATACTCTTCTTAAATGTCCCCCTAAATGGATGAATGGTTCAATGTTTTGAGTCTGACATAATGAACTGGGCAGGAAAGAAGACTGTGTGTTATGAGGTAACAGGTAAATATCAGAGTTACTGGTAACAAAGTCTAATGATAGGACTTCCTGTGGTGACTTCCAGAAATTTTCCAGTGTGTTCTGGTGCCATCATCTAGGGCAAATGCAAATTCAGGCATAGGGACTCAGATAAGAGGAACTTCAGGAGGACTTTCTAAGGAAGAAACATTTGAAATGGGACTTTCCAGACAAAGGGACCAGAAATGCAAATGCCTTGCATTGCTGCCAGCAGTCTTGGCATGGTCAGGCAACCAGAAGAAGGCTAGTATACCGGAAACATTGTAGACAGAGTTTTCAAGTGAGGAGATGTAATCAGAGAGGCCATCAGCAGCGAAATTAAGTTGGGTCTTATAAACCCTGATAAGGAGTTTACCTTGTGTTCTAAGTGGATTGGGAAGCCACTGGAAGATTGCAAGCAAGAAAGTGATTGATCTGATCTGTGTTTTAGAAAGAGCACTGTGGTGGAGAATGGTCTGTAGCAAGGTAAGAGTAGAAGTAGCAATACCAAGACAGGGAGTTATTGCTATAATCCAGATGAGAGACAATAGTGGCCTGGAATTAGGGAGTGGTAAAAGAGATGGACAGAAATAGATAGACTTGTTATATGCTACAGCGGTAGAACCCACAGGACTGCTTAGTGGATTGTATATGAGGAGTGAAGTCTGATGTGACCCTAGATTTATTTGGTAGTCTTTGTCTGGTTCCCAGATTACCAGGATACTATACTTCTGAAACCTCTAGGATTGAGTTAAGTGCTTCTTATAATTGATGTAATGGGAATTTACTGACAAATTCTGTACTTTAAGAACAGATACAGAAACTTATTTTATTGATGATCTCCTCAAGTCTCCCAATTTTATGGCTTTAAATACCTTCTATATGGCTAATGACTCCCATATTTGTATCTTCAAATGGACTACTTCCTTGAGCTTCAGACTCATAGCCCCACTTGCTCACTTTCCATCCAAATGTGGCATATCCAAAACTGAACTCAAGATCTTTCCAACCTGCAGCCCCTGCAGTCTTTCTCATCTCAGGGCAGCTTCATTGCTCCAATTATTCAAGCAAAGGCGTTGGAGTCATCCTGAATACTCTCTCTTTTTCCCTCTCTCTCTTACATAATATATATAGTCTTTTAGGAATCCTACATTCAAAATATATTCAGAATTGGCCACTCCTCACTGCCTTCCAGTGCCACCACCCTCATCTAAACTGCCGTTATCTCTCATCTGGATCCCTGCAAGGGACTTCTAACTGTCCTTGCCACTTCTGCCTTGCCCTCTGTGTTCTACTCTGAATATATCAGTCAGAGTGATCTTTTAAAAATATCATAAGTCCCTTCTTAGTCTGTTCAGATTGCTATAACAATACCGTAAACTAGGTGGCTTATAAACAACAGAAATTCATTGCTCAGAGCTCTCATAGCTGGGATGTCCAAGACCAAGATTACAACAGATTTGGGTCTGATGAGGGCCCACTTCCTGGCTCACAGATGATGCCTTCTCTCTGAATCCTTACAGGATTACATGGCAGAAGGGGCAAGAGTGTTCTCTGGGGCCTCTTTAATTAATATAAGGGCACTAATCTCATCATGAGGGCAGAGCCCTCACTATCTAATCACCTTTCCTAAAGCCCCAACTCCTAATATCATCACATTGATGAGGTTTCAGTATATGAATTTTGAGGGGACACAAACATTCAGAACATTGAAGGTCTCATAACCTTTCTGTATAATATGCTCTAGTGGCTCTTAGTTTTCCTCAGCATAAAAACCAAAGGTCCTACATGATCTCATTCTTTGACCTTAGCTCCTACTGGGGATATTAGGAAATACTTTCTTTCAAGGCTCTGTGCTAAAAAAAAAAAAGTTTATTATGAGACATCTTTAATTGAGTTTTCATTCTTCCCCCAAAACATACACAAATAAAAGAAATAATGGTCCTACATTTTGGCTATAAATCTTTCCATAAACAGAGTATGTCCTTTAAAGGAGTTGAAATGACTAGTGAGCCATAATTTAAAGGGTAAACAGTGGGTAGGGGGTAGCATATTGGAATTGTATCTTAGAATCCTTGGCCAAAGAAAGTGTACACAAAAGAATTACAGAATTCCCCTTTTCCCTCTTCTGGTCACTTTGTTGATTCCATTTTGTTTAGATTGATGAGGCTATGTGACTTCAGCTTGTAACATTTAATTTATTGCTGCTAATTTTTATTAGTTTATAAATATAAGCTATTAATTTTTTAGTACTTTGAAAAGAAAAGAGAAAAATCTTTGGACTGATTAGAAGTATATTTTAAGGGCAGGAGCCTGGAATAGGGTGCCTGGAACAATGTCTAGTGACCACTTGGTATTTTCCTTCAAAAACTGGTGTTACATGATGATTAGCCTTAAAAACTGGCAGAATGTGATCATATTTAGGATAGGTGGCATTGAGTCATTATATTAAGAAGTATTTTGTGTTTAGGTCATTGTAGCAATTGTGTTGAAATTACTGAATCTTCATGGCCAAATCTCTATTATGGTTAAGGAAGAATTTTAGCTAATATCCATAATTAGGAAATAGTGGTCAAAGAGATTCATTATTTTTGACCTATATTTTTATGGTACAGAATAATCATTTATTAATTTTTGTTCAAAATGAAAATGGGCTGAAGTTTTTCTTATCATAAACTTAAAACAATTCAGATGATACACAAAAGCCTAAAGAAAAATAAAAAATCAAAATCTCTCTTCCCAGAGATACCTATTCTTAATATGTAAGTCTATTGCTACCATACTTTTTCTGTTTTTTAATATAAATATAAACCTAAAGTGGGATCATAACTCTACATATTGTTTTACAGCCTCCTTTCTACTTAACAGTGTATCAAGAACATATTTATATGATAGCAAATTTCGATCTAAATAACCCCTTTTAATGGCTACATAATAAATGATAAAGATGCCTTTTATTTTTTCAAGAAATATACTGGTAGACAAATGAATCTAGTTTGCCTTAAAGATTTAAAAGGTATGCAATTTAAGAAATACAAGGACATTCTATTTTGCTGACATGTAATATCAACCATTAAACTAAAAGGACCTTTAAATATTTTTAACAAAATATCACTATGGTCTTAGTTACTGAATGAGCAAATTTGCTTCTGTGGCAACTACAACAAGTATTTATTGAGCACCTACTAAGTGCCAGCACTGATCTTGTTGTTGGGGATATTTTGATGAATTAGATAGGCAAGATCCCTGCTCAAAGAATTTAACATTCTGGAGGGTCAGAAGCAATAAGAAATTGTAAGAAATAAGAAAAATATCAGATATTGAAGCATATATGATATTATGTTTTCATGATAAAAATTGAAACTGACATTTTGGTCTTGAATTCTGCAAATTGAGTCAAATTATGTATTATTATTATATTTTCAGGTTTGAAGACAGTGAAAAACAAATAGATTATAAGTCATTTTTCTCTGCCCTGAACTGGAGAAAGAATCCAGTGCCTGAATTGCAACCAGCATCATACCTTAAAGAGGTAAAATGAATACCTATTTTAAAAACCATCTGTGGTTGCTTCCCTTGAATGTTTAATATCCTTTATCTTTAAATTATTTTTCATGATAAAATATTAACATTAGTGCTTTTGGAAAGGGTGCTTATGTGTTTCTGGGTATTTGTGTTAAAGGCTAATTTACTTTTCATGCTGAGCAAACATCTGCTCTGTAAAAGCATGACTTCTTATGCAGCTAGATTTTTTTTATCCTCGGTTCCATCCAATTATATGGAAAATAGGATAATAGGTTACAGTTATAAATAGATATAAACACTGTTATCAAGGGATTCTGGTAACATCATAAGCCACAAGAGCAAATCTCAAGTGCCTATGGCAAGAATCCCTAGGGTATCCATGGCTGTGCACACAGGTTTGCCATGGGTGAAACGATAGAGTATGGGGATGCACATTTCACAGTGAAGCCAAATTTTAAATCAAAATTCTGTAGAAAAATGCTTGGTTAGGGAAAACAAAGTTCACGTGATCAGATGGTGCTCTCAGCATTGTGGAATTGTCTGAATTCTCTAAGATCTCTTAGGACCAATTATCTTTAAGAAGTGGGCGGGTGGGTGGTGGTTTGTTTGTATTTTAACATGCTCCAGAAATTGATTTTCTTGAGAAAGTCCCTTGATAAAGCAAATGTCATGTGGTTGATTCTCCCAGAAAGGAGGCATTTATTTCTCCTGGTCTCTGCTGAGCAGCTCATTCTGGCTGGAGCTGGTCTAGTGCCCCTGGGAGTTCCCTCAGGCATGTAGCTCGTCCAAGGGCAGCCATAGAACTTCCAGATGCTTGGGGGAAAGTAGTAGCCTTTGGAGTCAAACAGAGCTGGGTTTGAATTTTGGCCCTGCCACTTACTTAGCTGAATGACTCAGGGTCAGTTAAGTTACTTATCTTGTTCATTTATGAATGTAATCCCCAGATAAATCAAGATTAAGTATCAACTCTCATCAGGTTCTCTGCTCTAGGCTGGGGTCCAGAGACAAAAATTGTCACTGCTACCTTTGAGAGGCCTACTACTGATGGGGGAATTGGTATGCTCATGATTGGAGTGTGGCGTGATAGAGCCTGCATGGGATTCTATGGGATGAGGTGTGGTAGCTGCTTCTAAACAGACTGGGGGGAACAGGAAGTATTTTCAGGGGAGGTGACATTTGAAATTTGAATGATGAGTAGTAAGAGTTAGCCAGGTAGGAAAGTGACATGGTCTGGAAAAGGCATTTCTAACAGAATTCTCTGGACATGGGACAGCATGGTACTTGTACAGAACCAGGAGGAATTGATGTGGCCAGAGGGAAGGCACATGCGGAAGAGGTGAAAAGGATGAAGCTGGAGATAGCTGTAAGGGTGACATTTGAATATTGTCCTCTGAGGTCTGGAGACCACTGACTAACTTCAAGGAAGACAGCAACATGATCAAGAGTGCCCTTTACAGGGAACTTGCTTTGGCTGGATGGTGGGTAGACTGGAGATGGAGTCTCACTCTGTCGCCCAGGCTGGAGTGCAGTGGTGGAATCTCAGCTTACCACAACCTCCACCTCCTGGGTTCAAGCAATTCTCCTGCCTCAGCCTCCTGAATAGCTGGGATTACGGGTGTGTGCCACCACACCCAGCTAATTTTTGTATTTTTAGTGGAGACAAGGTTTCACCTTGTTGGCCAGGCTGGTCTCGAACTCTCGGCCTCAAGTGATCCGCCTGCCTTGGCCTCCCAAAGTGCTAGGATTACAGACGTGAGCCACCACGCCTGGCCATGGAGGCTCTTGTCCTGTTGTCCCCATACATAACAGCAAACACTTAAAGCATTTACTGTGTGCCAACTACTGTTCTAAGATCTCAAAATCACCTAGCTTATTTAATCCTCTTAGCAATCTTAGGTGTATTTATTATTCCCAGTTCAGAGATGAGGAAGTTAGAGAAACAGCAATGTAAGGCAGAGTCAGAATTTTAACTCAGGTCTGTTGCTGCGGAGAATAAAAAAGAAAACTGTCCTTTAAATATAATTATTTTTGAAGACATTAGATTGGATTAACCCAAATCTGAAATACTATTCACAAAAACAAATCAATACTGTCATTTGCCCTGATAACTCTTTCATTTTTATCCATGTGAATATTTAATTTTTACATACAAATAGAAACATGGTAGATGGGATTTGTATTCTTCTACCTTTTCATTGAATGTTCTAGTAGTCTGTATTGACTGTGTCCCTGTGTCCCTTTAGGACTGCTCTCCAGAGGCCTCTACCGTTCTCTGACCCTGCCCAGGGCAGTCCTTGGCAGCTGACCTTTGTAGGCCACATCAGTGGGTCCCCTACGCCTCCAGTTGGGTTGACCAGTGGGATGCACCAGGAGGAGAGTAGAGGGTGAAAGGAGAGAGAAATCTTCTTCCTCCCTGCCAGTCACAGCAGATTGATGGCCTCCTCCTTCCAAAGTCCACAACACTTGTCTAGAGGCTCTTTGCGTATGGCTGGTCACTCCAGGCTCTGGTAACCACCCTCATGTACCCCTTCAGCCTCAGGTGGTAGTAATGGCTCCCTGCTGTTATAAACCCAGGGGACTAGCCCCTGTTGGTTTTCCTAAACAGTTCCCACAACTTTGTAACTAGTCACTTTATTAAACTCTCCTCGATTTCCACAGTTTGTATATGTCTGCCATTTCCCATGAGCCCCTGAATAATATACAGGACATACCTATTTTTGCTATAAACCTTTGTCATTGTTTTCCTTACTTTCTACTTCTGTCTTTCCTCTTCCATTCCTCTCAATCCACCACCCAAATGTTTACCTCTGTGTTGGGGATTTTATCATTTCATCATGTATTGTACAAAAATAAGGTCATACCACATGCATTTTTCTGGAGTGTGCTTTTCTTTCTTAATCATGGAAAATTTCCCTAGTTTAATATGTATAGACCTAAGCCATTCTTAATAGCTTTATTATGAATATATAATAATTTACTAATCTCTTTTCTCTTTTTTTTTGAGACGAAGTCTTACCCTGTTGCCCAAGCTGGTGTGCAGTGGTGTGATCTCGGCTTACTGCAACTTCCACCTCCGAGGTTCAAGTGATTCTCCTGCCTCAGCTTCCTGAGTAGCTGGGACTACAGGCACACGCCACTATGCTGGCTAATTTTTTTGTATTTTTAGTAGAGACAGCTTTTCACCATGTTGGCCACTCTGGTCTTGAACTCCTGACTTTGTGATCTGCCCGCCTCGGCCTCCCAAAGTGCTGAGATTACAGGCATGAGCCACTGCGCCTGGCCCTATAAATCTGCTCTTTATTGACAGGCATTCAGGTTGTTTTTACACATTTTGCCTCCGAAAACATATTTTACTACTTTAATTTTTATTTTCCTGATGACTATTGAGTTTGAATGAGATCCAGTCATCTTTTGGTACTACAACCTACAGTAAGAAAGATATTTTTTTCATAACAACACAGCATGCACATATATAACAGAACAAAAGTTTCACGGATTAATACTGTTCTGACTACATGTGGTGCAGTATGATACATTCTTTTCTTTTTTCATTTCTCTCTTCCTTTCTTTTCCTTTTTCTCATTCCCCACCACCTCTTTTTCTCCTCTCTTTTGAATGTTGTTCGTGACCCATTACATTGATTTCATGACCCACAAAAAGATCACCATCCACACTAGAAGAGAAGTCACTGCATAGGAAGGCCAAAGATCCACTCTGCCTTTAATCACCCCTCCCCAGTTCCATCACTTTTCAACTCTTTCAACTGGGACAGGTATCAAGCCGTGGACCTCAGATGCTTTTGAGAGGCAATGTGGAACAGAAGGTCTCCAATCACAGGGACCCTAGTTCAAATCCTTACCTCTACGATCAACTAACTGGATGACTTTTTACAAAGTACTCAACCTTTCAGGTTTTCCCATCTCAAAAATGGTGATAAGAATAGTTCTTCCGTTAGGGTTGTGAGGATTAAGGAAGTCAATATACACAAGTCATTTACCACAATACCTCCCCCATGGTAAGGGCTTAAGTGTTAGATGCTATTATTTTTTGTAAAATGGAGATGTCTTACTTTCCTCAAGTCAGGGGACTGGGCAGTCCCTGCCAAGGTTAAGATGGGAGATTCTATTCTTTAATAGCAAGAGAATGGTTCTAGGCCAGGAACGTCACATCAGAAACAGCTCGTGCTTCAGCACTAGGTTCTTCTAATTGTGATTCATTTACGGTGGGAAATTTAGTCATAGGGCCTCATCAATTCTGCTGATAAAGCCTAGAAATACTTCAGTCTGCAGGAGGCATTCAGAAAGGACTATTCTTTTTCAGCCAATTAAAAAGAAAAGAAAAATAGACATAAAATGGTACCTGATCAATTTCACCAATAATGAGAACTTAACTAGATTCCAAAGAGTTCAAAGCACTCTGGTACTGATAAGCTTGTTATTATTTCATAAAGAAGACATAAAATACCTTGGGAATGTTACCAGTGAGTCTATAATCTCATGTGAAAATATTTAGCATGAAGGGATTGAGCACAATGTTGAACAGTTTATACAGTAGAATACAGGAGCAAAAAGTATGATATCTACTGACCCATGTAAGTGTGCTCAAATGTTATTAATAATGTTGAATAATGCCCTGAAACACTGCTGGGTCAGAGTTTGTCACAGATGGGGCTCTCCAGGAAGCAGATGGAGTCTAATGTGCAGGATGTTTATTTGGGAGTGTCCTTGGGATCAACTCCCATGGAAAGTAGGGGAAAAAAAGAAGAGTGGGCAGAGGGAGAAGTCGAATTGCAATGGAAGCCCAAAGATAGCCTTGGCCAACCCATAGGGAGCTCTGGAGTTAGCATGTCTTTTCAGCGTTATCCTGAGTTGGGCCAGAATGGCCTGGCCTTTGTCCCAGTGGTTTGGTTCAAGAAGAGATATGACTTTGTGCAGCGTGGCTCTTTGCAGCCAAGACATGTTTGTAGCTCAGGAAATCTAGGAAGGGGACTCCCAGCAGCTGGGCTACCAAATACCTCCTCAAGGGGATTCTGGATAGTACATCACAGCTTGTCAAGCAACTACTTTTGAAGCCCCTGTTGACTGTTCTTGGTATCAACTGAGAGCCTGGCAGTGTGACAGCCTCCTCCCCAGCTGGTTCCCTGGTTATTTCCTGATCTTCTATTCATGGTAGGGAACTGAGAGGAGAGTGGTTATGCCATAAGAGGCCATGGTGGAGTCAGACCAGATGTGTAGGTCCCGGGAGTGGAACTGGGCAGAGAAAACCTCCCAGTTAAGACTTTCGGGATTGCCAGCGTTTGGGCAGTCTTCCATAGCCAGCCGGTCCCATGTAGGGCTTCAGAGTAAGATCCATCAGGTTGTGAAGGCACCCCAGCCCTGAGTGTGAAGTGATGAGACCAGAGGTCTTTTGAGAAGAAGGAATGGCAGGCTGAGCTCCCATGTGGAGGCCCCAGGGTTGGGAAGCTGCACCCTTCCTCCAGTATATGAGCTGGACAGGCTGGCTTGGGTTAAAGTTTCAGAGGTGTTATGAAGAGCTCTGTAGAAGTTACCAGGGCAGGCTACCACCTGGAACCTGGATATTTTTACTCCTGGGCTGCATATTGTCATCAGCAGGATCTCATTTCTGGACTAGGAATCTTATTGAGAAATAAAAAAAAAACTTACTGGCTGATGAAAGCTGAGTAGGCTTCAGTACCAGATTCGACTCTAATTCTGTCTGCATCAGCGTGAATGGATAGGATGGATGTTATGGGTGGAAATTTGGGACACCTTCCCAGTCTAGTGTGACTAACCATCGTGGGGTGAGAAGGGAGAGGCCAGAAACCAGGAACAAGACCACAGGCTTCAGCCAACCACAGGCTGAGTAGGGGTGTGGTCTGGTCCATAAGACTTGAGATTGGAAGGGAGTTGTAGCAGGGCATCTCTCCAAAACAGTGAGTATAGTGATGGGAAATCTTGAAGTTAGCACCATTCGGCAATCAGAGGGAGCCACTCAGCACGCTCAGACCAAGCTTTCACCCTGCCAAGGGGTCAGAGCTGGCTAAGTCCCTATACCCGTGAGGTTACAGCTGGAAATACACAGCATACTCAAAGGGATCCTGGAGATGGATTTGTTAAAGGGACTGTTGACAGGGTGGGTAGCGTTAAGGGAACCAAGCGGTGGCGGGGCAGGGAAGGGGGGCGGAGCACTCAGGGACTGGCAATAACAGGAGAAACAGGGAGGGACTGGGGGACTGGTGTTATTGGAGCCCAGCAGGGGAGCTGGAAGTATAGCAGCAGGTAGAGTAGTGTAGCTACTATAGCCACTCCCAAACCATGGCCTGGCAGGGAGGGAACAGGGTGAAGAAGTGAAATCCATACTCTGACCTCTTGATTCTCCTGTTTTCTGATCTCCTGATGCTGCTTCACATTGGCTGAACCTGCCCAGAAGCCAGAGAGCAAGGAAGCTTGAGGAGTGATGCAATCCACAGAGTCAGTCTCCCAGGGCAGAATGCAGAGTGAAAAGGGCAAAGAATGGATCTTGAGGGGCAAACAGAGACTGACCCAGCACAATCTGTTAGCAGAATAAAGCCTTGAGCTCAGAACAAGCCCCACAGCCAGTATAAAAGCCAGGTCTACACTAACTGCTTCTGGGGCTTGGTCTGCTGGATTTGAGGACCAGTTTCCTGGACTCAGAGGTGGCTCCCCTCATGTGCTAGTTAGGTGGCCTCAGCTAGTAAGAATAGGGGTCAACAACAAACAAGGAGAATTTAAAGAGTACTATAGTGTAGCTAGTCTAGCTTTGATTAGTCTTACTGCCCTCTGGTGACAGGTTTTTCCTACATGGTTGGATGTAAGCTGTCATCCATCATGACTGTTGGCTATGGCCTGTAGCCAATGGCCTGTAGCCTGGATTCTCATTGGACTCCCTTGGTTATCCCTCTGCCTGGCCCCGCAGCAGCCCATGGTGAGCCATGGGGCTGTAATTTAACTCTCACTCCATTATGTGACTATCTATGGTCTCAGCATGTTGCCCTGGCACTATCATGGCCTGGAGACCCCACTTCCATTCTATTGTGTTTGCTCACAGATGGTAGCTGTAAAACTGGCAGAATAGGTCCCACTGTTTAGAGCCTGTCTTGGTTAATCTCAGAAGTCACGTTTTAAAAAATAACACTAAATCGGTTCTCATATAAACTTTATAACTTACACTGTGTGACTGGCATCTTATCTTTCGACATTTCTGAGAAAAATTGGATGTGGCTTCATTTTACGAACATCATAACTGCAGAAGCATTAGCAGTCAGCTCTAAAGCAGTCTCTTTCACAATAGGATGATATAAGGCCTTGGCATCAGGAAGTAGGGGGCAGTTGGGTACACCTTGGGAAACATCTTTGGACACCCGCCTTGTTGAGACTCTCCTTTTGGCATTTAGAGCATGGAATAACCTGTGACATTTTGTTGTCCCAACAATCTTGCAAGAATAAGTATTATCCCCAATTTATAGATAGGAAGCTGAGGCTCAGAGATATTCCTAATGGTAAGGATTATATAGTCAGGGGCTGGTGCCAATTTTTTAAATAAGTAAAGTTATTTCTCATATTTGTGGTTGAATGTAACAGTCAAAATAAAAGGTTGTTAACCATTCCTCTTAGACTTAAAAAATAACTGGCAAACATATACTGGTGATCTAACACAGAGCAATAACCTAGTAGGAAATGATACTCCTGGAATCCACTTTCATCTACAGCATCCGTTTATATCCACTTGAATTGTGCACGTAAGCCTATCATTGAAGCCCAAAAACCCACATCTCCCTGAAAACTTTACTTGCCCTGCATTGCACTTCCAAGGAAAGGTTTTGTTTAGAAACTACACCTGTCTTCTAGCTACAACTCACACATAGATGACAACTCTGTTGAAGCTTTGTCTAAGGAAAGGGGAGACAATCATGAAATACTGGCATTGCTGTAAAGTCAGAAATGTGTAGAAATATAAGCTAATCTTCTGGCTTTATATATGAGCTTTTCCTTGCTATCAGAATGCTCTTGATTATCTCAAGAAATATTTGCAAAATCCTCTTCCCCAAATTTATTTCAGCTTGATTTGCTTAAAATTTAATTGCTTTTATGATTTTGTCAAACTAGATTATTTCTAAAGCCATGTTAACTTTATTCGAAGGGAGAAAATCTGAGAAAACCACAATTTTAATACTGTACACACCACTGGCCTTTTCCATAAATGTATAGATATTTCTTATAGAACCATCCTTTTCCTAGAGAGTAGAGGGGAGTAACATGGTGAAATCACTAACATGACTGTATCTGCCTTGCATTTGGGAGGAATAAAAATAACCTTGCTTCAGTGAAGCATGGAATTTAATTGGCTCCCGATCTTTTCTCCTCATGCATCTGGTGGCCAGTATTACAGTAGAAAATTTTAAACTAGAAGGAGACATAATCCAATTAAATTTCCTTTTACAAATGTCAAAGCAAATGAATCTAGGGCCCATTAGCTCACACACAGCTTTGCTATTCTCACTGGGCAGCTGCTGTTTACTGGGTTTTCACCCAGTGCCATCTTTGCTTCCCATTTCAAGGGTGTGCGATTTTACAGATCGGCAGCTACGTTTTTTCACCACTGATGAACGAGTAGTTTATTGCCAACTGGTTTTACATCTCAAGTGCCTCGAGTGACGGCCAGCTTGGAAGATGTCATAGGGCCTTCTTGGAGACAATTATTCCCATTTTAGAATCATGATTTTTGTATCATTGAATTTCACTCTGCATTTCATAGTTCTTCCTTCTTCCAGAAAACACTATGTAGCATGTATTGTTTATGCTCCAGATTACATCAAGTTTTCTTCTGAGATTTGGGTGCTGTCTTTTGAGTTATCTGGAAGTGATTTGGAGACTCTGGATCCATCCAGTCTGCCAGGAAGTTGCTTTGTTTCAAGCTGCGCTGTGGCTTTCTTAGACATATTCTTAATTTTGATAAATGGAAAATTGCTTAGAATCTACATCTGACTTCCTCTAGAAGCAGACTTGGAGACAAAGATTTAAATGTAAATCATTTTGGGAGGAGGAGTGAAAACACTAGTAAGGGAGTGGGAGAGTGAGAAAGGAAAGGGAAGGAGCTACTAAAGGCATATTAGCAAGCCAGTTACAAATGTAGATGACGTAGACGATTGAGGGTTTTGTTTTGTTTGGGGACAGGGTCTCACTCTGTCACCCAGGGTGGAGTGTAGTGGTGCGATCATGGCCCACTGCAGCCTTGAACCCCTGGGCTCAAGCAATCCTCCTACCTCAGCCTCCCAAGCAGCTGGGACTATAGGCCCACACCACCACACCCTGCTATTTTTTTTTTCTTTTGTAGAGGCAGGGTCTCACTATGTTGACCAGGCTGGTTCAGAAGTCTTGGCTTTAAGTGATCTCCCACCTCAGCCACCCTAAATGGTGGAATTGCAGGTGTGAGTCCCCACACCTGACCTAATGATTAGAGCTTAATGCAACTGGGAAACACTGACACTTCAGAGTAATCCCACCCAAAGTGCAAGGGAGCTGTGGTATTCATCCGTCAACTCCCATCAGTCACTGTTTGAGGGCTGTTCTTGAAGTGGAGGAAAGGAAATAATTCCCTGGCACTTGTGGCTTGCCACAGGGACAGCCAAATCAAGCCTCAGAGGCCAAAGAGAAGCCCAAGGGCAAAGGAACGCAGGTGCTGGCAGTTGGAAGTCAGGTTGGTGTGCTCCAGAGTGGATGGAAAGGATGAGGGGATAGGAAATGGTGCTGACAGAGCCCACTACACGTAGACAGTTAAGATCCCAAATTCCAAACCTGCACTGCCAGAGGAATCTGTTTTACAGAGACACAAGTAAGCTTGTTCTCACCTGGAGTGGGTGGGATCAACTTCTGTGGATGACTCCTCCTGTTGTAAAAGTACCACGCAGTTATTCCAACTTAAAATTGATATGCACTGCTGGGAAAGCCATATGATACGAGTTTTCTTTGCATTGCATAGCGTAGGATTAATAAAAAGTCAGTGAAGACAGTATTTTAACTCACTGCCCGGGTTTTCATAAAGATTCTATAATATTGGGAACATTTGCAGATTTATTAGAAAGTACAATTAGGCAGTGGTAATATGTGAATTTCTTATGTTGCCAAAAATGTCTTCATTTTACCAAGGGGCTGGCCATGAGATTCCTTAAGTAGATCCAATTATAGACAAAATTATGAAGAAAGTGTCTTTTCCTCTACTTTATTGATGCCCCTCACCCCATCCCCTGAGCCTTGGAAACCTCCCCTGTTTCCTAACCTTCCGTTGGTCCCAAATTTGATTCCATTAGTCCATTTTAAGCCAACAGGTGTGATAATCTCCCTGAAATTGGGGGTTGGAAATAGATGGACCTACAGCACTGCTAATGTGCTTCTGGCATTTATGAATTATTTGGACAGAAAGTCACTCCCACCCGGAACCTAAGGAAGAGTGACAAAAGGAAAAGTAATCAAGGGAAGTGGTATTGATTCGAAAGAAAGAGCACAATGGGGCCGGCGTAGTCAGGAGAGCTTTGTGAGAGCCATGGTGTTTAAAGTGGTCAGGATTTAAAGAAATGGACTATTGTTACCTTTTCATCTTAAATTATCCATAATTCCAAATCTCATGAATATTTACTTGAGTTTCATTGTGCCCAAGTTGCTAACAAATTTGATCTCATCTCCAAATTCTTGCGTTGTCATGATTGCATTGTAAGTTCTATTATTTTCTCTTTGTTGTCAGCATTTAAATCACAATTCCTTGCTCAAAAAATAGAAAAACAAAACCACTTTTGCTAACTCATAAGCTATGAGGCAGAATCTTCCAGTCCTGACCTGTTTCATAAGTGGATCCAGTCCCCGAATAATTTCATCATATTTATATGAGTTACATAATGCATTATTTCTGTGTTGAAAACTTTTATTTAAAAGACCTATTAGAGGATGGTGATTTTTGAAGGCATATATTTGTGCTGTTTCTCTATAATGAGATTAAATTTACAAATATCACTTAAGAGCAAATATTGCTGTAAGTTTTGTAATGAAATTTTTGAGGACATGTTAAATAGTGGAGTTGAATGACTATTGATCTTAGCCTTCATTGATTAAAATATATTTGGTGTGTGTGTGTGTGTGTGTGTAATGGTTTACTACTTTTTGATGTAAGTAGTAAGTAGTAAAGTAGGAACTTTGTTTTACCAAGTTCCATGTGGTATGAGTTGCACAAAACACCCCTTAGGAGTGGGTTTAGCCATCAGCCATCTGAATGGTCATTTCCCTCTTCATACTGCCAGTTGGTGGTTTGGGCTCAACTTCTGAGAGGCAGCATCCTTGAGAGAGAAGAGTAGTGTCACTTCAAGAGCTGCCTTGTTTTCTACTTAACTTTTCTTGTTGGAAGTGTGAGGAACAAATGTAGCTATGTAGGATGAAAGCCAGCTGCTTCTGAATAGATCCTTCTCAGCTCTGGAGGATAGCCCGGCAGATGAGCATAGTTCTGCAGCTCCACTGCCCAGGTTATTATAATCCAGGCTTCTCCACTGACTGGAGGTTTGACTTGAGACAATCTATTTAATCCTTCTGTGTCTCAGTTTCTTTTTCTGTAAATAATCATCATAATATGTATCTCTTAAGTGGTTTCTGTGATGATTAAATAACCTAATACATGTAAAAACACTTAAAAGAGTATCAGCCATGTAGTAAATATCCAATAAGTTTATTGTTATTCCTATTACTACTAGGTGATTACAAGATTCCTACCTATAACCCTGCACAAATCTGCAACTAGTTTACCATCATCATAAATCATCTCTTAAATTAAGGTTTTACACCTGAATTAGAGATGCTGGTACTTAGTTCTCTTCTGATTCTGTGACAGTGTTATCAATTGTCAGTTTTACATATCACTCATATTCCAGTGACTTCTATATCTTTACACAGTTCTGGATTCTAGCTCTGTGCTATATAGAACCGTATTTACAGATGTTTACCAGAATCTTCACCTTGATGTCCCATGGGCACCTGAAAGAAAAAATGCCCACAGTTGAACTTAGAATTTTCCTCTGAGCCTTGTTTTCCTACTAAAAAATGTTTTTAAACTTTTCCTGCTTTCCTTATGATATTACATTGGGTTGAATATTGTCCCCTCCAAAACTCACATCTACCCTAAACCTCAGAATGTTACCTTATTTGGAAATAATCTTTGCAGATATAATTAATTAAAATGAAATTATGCTGGATTAGAGTGGACCCTAAATGAAGTGATTGGTGACTTTATAAGAAAGCCGCATGAAGACATATTGGTATACACAGAGAACACCATGTGAAGTTGGAGGCAGACTTTGGAGTGATGTGCTTACAAGCCAAGGAATGACTGCCAGCCACCACCAGAAGCCAGGAGAGAGGCATGGAATAAATTCTCACTTAGAGCCTCCGGAAAGATCCAACGCTGCCAACACCTTGGTTTTGGACTTCTGGCCTTCTGAACTGTGAAAGAATAAGTTGCTGTCGCTTTAAGCCACTTACTTTGTGGTACTTCATTACGGCAGCCCCAGGAAACTAATAACAGACACTGTCAACTATTACTAAATTTACAATTCTTAGAACCATCCTTACATGTGTTAGTTTCCTAGTGATGCCCTCACGAAGTAACACAGACTGAGTTGCTTAAAACAACAGAAATTTATTCTTCCACAGTTCTGGAGGCTAGCAGTCCAAAATCTAGGTGTCAGCAGGGCGGTGCTTTCTCTGATACCTGTGTGGGAATCCTTCCCTGCCTCTTCCTAGACTCTGATGGTTTGCTGGCAGTCTTTGGTGTTCCTTGGTTTGCTGCTGCAAAACTCTAATCTCTGCCTCTATGGTCACCTGGTGTTTCCCCTGTGTGTCTCTGTCTTTACCTGGCTGTCTTTTTATAGGGAGGCCAGTCATATTGGATTAGGGTCCCACCCTACTCCAGTATGATCTCATTTTGCTCATCTTAATTTACCTAATTACGTCTGCAAAAACCCTATTTCCAAAGAAGGTCACATTCTGAGGTACTAGGGATTAGGACTTCACATACCTCTTTTGCATGAGAACACAACTCAAGCCATAGCACTACACCTTCCTTTTGTCACCATTTCAAGTTGATCCCCTTCTAGCTATTTCATGTTCTCCTGCAGCAGTGTCTTTCAGAGGTAGCTCCTGTCCTCCATGCCCGCTTCAGCTGCAGCAAGTTAGCTAATCAGTTTCTAATCAGATTTCTGTCATTTCCCTGGCCAAGACCTACCAGTGACTTCCCCTAACCACAGCCTCAAGTATAAACTAGCACAGAAGTCCAGAAGTTTGGCCCCAGCTTCTCCTTCTAACCATCTCCCTTGCTACTTTGCACCATGTGCCACAAACCACACTGGGCTACTCACCCTTTCTTGAAAATAGATTTTAGATCTCCAGGCCTTTGCTTATGCTGGTTCCTATGCCTGGAACACCCTTCACAACTCTAAACCCTCTTTTGAACTGTTTTTCATCCTATAAAGTGCAACTGAAACACCACTTATTCAGCTTTCTTCCAAAATTCCATCACATCAAATTATGGAGCCTTTACCTATGTTTCTGTGACACCTTGTGATTCTGGATACTAATGTAACACTAGTAAAGATGTAGAACCTCTTATCTACAACAGTTAACCTTGACAGTAGAAATACAAGCAACCATATGTATGGACTTCGTCTCCTGTTGATATTAACCATTGAAGCATATGCAAAAAGTTTGTGTGTATGTATATACATGTATTTACATATTATATAAAATGTGCATCTGTGTGTGTATATGTATACACACACACACACACACACACAAAGTGGCTTATCTGCATGATCATACCATGATGATCCAGTGTTCTTTTCATTGTTTACTGAAGAAACAGTAACCAACCAGCCAGTATAGCTACCAGTTTGTATTTTAAAAATTGGGTTCTTTAGGTGGCAGTTCACATCTATAATTCCAGCACTTTGGGAGGCTGAGGTGAACGGGTAACTTGAAGCCAGGAGTTTGTGAGACCAGACCAGTCCGGCCTATATGGTGAAACCCATCTCTCCTAAAAATACAAAAATTAGCCGGGCGTGGTGGCATGTGCCTGTAATCCCAGCTACTCTGGAGGCTGAGGCACGATAATCACTCGAACCCGGGAGTCGGAGGTTGCAGTGAGCAGAGATTGCGCCAGTGTACTCCAGCCTGGGCAACAAAGTGAGACCCTGTCTTTAAAAAAAATAGTAAAATAAAAATAAAAATTGGATTCTTAAGAAAGTATAGGGGGATCTATCACTATATTCATGCTGCATAACAACTCCTTAAATTTCAGTGGTTCGCAGCAAGACACATTTCTTTTTCTTGTCTATGGGCATGTAGGTCAGTGAAGCATGGCTGGATTCAGCTAAGCTTGGTTCTTAGTCCGCAAGTCCATCCTGGTCTGATCCACCTTGGTCATTCTAAGAACAGCAGCATCCTGGGCCATGTTCTTTTCATGGTGATGGCAGAGGCACAGAAGGCCAAGCCAAATGATGCTAGCATGCTAGAGCCTCTGGCCATGATATGTCTGCTAACAGTACATAGGTCAAAGCCAGTCATGTGGACCAACCCATATCAAAGGAACAGGAAAATATACCCTTCTTACTCCACGGGAGGTTCTACAGAGTCATATGACAAAGAATGTGGGCACATAATTCTTATACGGGCAGGGAATGAAGAATCAAGAACAAGTATCCAGTCAACCACAAAGTCCTTATGAACCTAAAGTAGATGGTAGAAATTTTCACTTTGCAAATAAACTGTTTGGTGTGGAATTTTCAAAACTGTACTTTGAAATGTGGTTCTAATCATATCCATTTTTGTTTTTTTTCTAGAGATGTGAAGATGTTTGGCTTGGTACGCCATCACCTATTCCTGCGAAATACATTGACTACTGGACCTTTTTGAAGGACGTGTTTGGCTTAGAAAAAACCATGCCAGTGTCGGTCAGTTCTCTATGATTTACTTCTCTCGTTTTGCCACATTTACTTTAGTAGATATAATTTCATTGAAAACAAAAAGCTGATAGGAAAGTTCAGCCAAGTCTGAGGATACAAAACCAATGTGCAAAAATCACAAGCAAACTTATACACCAATAACAGAGAAACAGAGCCAAATCATGAGTGAACTCCCATTCACAACTGCTTCAAAGAGAATAAAATACCTAGGAATCCAACTTACAAGGGATGTGAAGTACCTCTTCAAGAAGAACTGCAAACCACTGCTCAATGAAATAACAGAGGATACAAACAATTGGAAGAACATTCCATGCTCATGGGTAGGAAGACTCAATATCGTGAAAACGGCCATACTGCCCAAGGTAATTTATAGATTCAATGCCATCCCCATCAAGCTAGCAATGACTTTCTTCACAGAATTGGAAAAAACTAAAGTTCATATGGAACCAAAAAAGAGCCCACATCGCCAAGTCAATCCTAAGCCAAAAGAACAAAGCTGGAAGCATCACACCACCAGACTTCAAACTATACTACAAGGCTACAGTAACCAAAACAGCCTGGCACTGGTACCAAAACAGAGATACAGACCAATGGAACAGAACAGAGCCCTCAGAAATAATGCCACATACCTACAACCATCTGATGTTTGACAAACTTGAGAAAAACAAGCAATGGGGAAAGGATTCCCTATTTAATAAATGGTGCTGGGAAAACTGGCTAGCCATATGTAGAAAGCTGAAACTGGATCCCTTCCTTACACCTTATACAAAAATTAATTCAAGATGGATTAAGGACTTAAATGTTAGACCTAAAACCATAAAAACCCTAGAAGAAAACCTAGGCAGTACCATTCAGGACATACGCATGGGCAAGGACTTCATGTCTAAAACACCAAAAGCAATGGCAACAAAAGCCAAAATAGACAAATGGGATCTAATTAAACTAAAGAGCTTCTGCACAGCAAAAGAAACTACCATCAGAGTGAACAGGCAACCTACAAAATGGGAGAAAATTTTTGCAACCTACTCATCTGACAAAGGGCTAATATCCAGAATCTACAATGAACTCAAACAAATATACAAGAAAAAAAAAAAACCCCATCAAAAAGTGGGCGAAGGACATGAACAGACATTTCTGGAAAGAAGACATTTATGCAGCCAAAAGACACATGAAAAAATGCTCATCATCACTGGCCATCAGAGAAATGCAAATCAAAACCACAATGAGATACCATCTCACACCATTTAAAATGGGGATCATTAAAAAGTCGGGAAACAACAGGTGCTGGAGAGGATGTGAAGAAATAAGAACACTTTTACACTGTTGGTGGGACTGTAAACTAGCTAAACCATTGTGGAAGTCAGTGTGGCGATTTCTCAGGGATCTAGAACTAGAAATACCATTTGACCCAGCCATCCCATTACTGGGTATATACCCAAAGGATTATAAATCATGCTGCTATAAAGACACATGCACACGTATGTTTATAGGGGCACTATTCACAATGGCAAAGACTTGGAACCAACCTAAGTGTCCAACAACGATAGACTGGATTAAGAAAATGTGACACATATACACCATGGAATACTATGCAGCCATAAAAAATGATGAGTTCATGTCCTTCGTAGGGACATAGATGAAGCTGGAAACCATCATTCTCAGCAAACTATCGCAAGGACAAAAAACCGAACACCACATGTTCTCACTCATAGGTAGGAATTGAACAATGAGAACACATGGACACAGGAAGGGAAACATCACACACAGGGGACTGTTGTGGGGTGGGGGGAGGGGGTGTGTTGCGAGAAGTCAGGGACCCCAAACGGAGGGACCGGCTGAAGCCATGGCAGAAGAACGTGGATTGTGAAGATTTTATGGACATTTATTAGTTCCCCAAATTAATACTTTTGTAATTTCTTACGCCTGTCTTTACTGCAATCTCTAAACATAAATTGTAAAGATTTCATGGACACATCACTTCCCCAATCCACACCCTTGTGATTTCCTATGCCAGTCTTTGCTTTAATCTCTTAATCCTGTCAGCCGAGAAGGATGTATATCGTCTCAGGACCCTGTAATAATTGCGCTAACTACAGAAATTGTACAGCATGTGTTTGAGCAATATGAAATGTGGGCACCCTGAAAAAAGAACAGGATAACAGCAGTTGTTTAGGGAATAAGAGAGATAACCTTAAACTCTGACCGCCAGTGAGCCGGGCAGAACAGAGCCATATTTCTCTTCTTTCAAAAGCAAATGGGAGAAATATCGCTGAATTCTTTCTCTCAGCATGGAACGTCCCTGAGAAAGAGAATGCGCACCTAGGGGTAGGTCTCTGAACTGGCCCCGCCGGGACGTACCTGTCTCTTATGGTCGAGATTACAGAGGTGAAATAAACTCCAGTCTCCCATAGCGCTCCCAGGCTTATTAGAGGAAACTCCTGCCTAATAAATCTTGGTCAGACTGGTTGATCTCAAAACCCTGTCTCCTGATAAGATGTTATCAATGACAATGGTGCCTGAAACTTCATTAGCAATTTTAATTTTGCCTCAGAGCTGTGGTCCTGTGATCTAGCCCTGCCTCCACTTGCCTTGTGATATTCTATTACCCTGTTAAGTACTTAATGTCTGTCACCCACACCTATTTGCACACTCCCTCCCCTCTTGAAACTCCCTAATAAAAACTTGCTGGTTTTTGTGGCTTGTGGGGCATCACGGATCCTACCAATGTGTGATGTCTCTCCCGGATGCCCAGCTTTAAAATTTCTCTCTTTTGTACTCTGTGCCTTTATTTCTCAAGCCAGCCAATGCTTAGGAAAATAGAAAAGAACCTACGTGGTTATAGGGGCAAGTCCCCCGATATCTAGTGCCCACGTGGTCTTTCTTTTTTCCTAAGTGCATGAGGGAACCTGATAATCACGTAGGTTCTTTTCTATTTTCCTAAGCATCAGCTGGCTTGAGAAATAAAGGGACAGAGTACAAAAGAGAGAAATTTTAAAGCTGCGCATCCGGGGGAGAGACACCACACGTTGGTAGGATCTGTGATGCACCACAAGCCACAAAAACCAGCAAGTTTTTATTAGGGAGTTTCAAGGGGGAAGGAATGTGCGAATACGTGTGGGTGACAGACATTAAGTACTTAACAGGGTAATAGAATATCACAAGGCAAGTGGAGGCGGGGCAAGATCACAGGACCACAGCTCTGCAGCAAAATTAAAATTGCTAATGAAGTTTCAGGCACCATTGTCACTGACAACATCTTATCAGGGGACAGGGTTTTGAGATCAACCGGTCTGACCAAAATTTATTAGGCGGGAGTTTCCTCTTCCTAATAAGCCTGGGAGCACTATGGGAGACTGGAGTTTATTTCACCTCTGTAATCTCGACCGTAAGAGACAGGTACGCCCCAGGGGGGCTAGTTCAGAGACCTAACCCTAGGTGCGCATTCTCTTTCTCAGGGACGTTCCATGCTGAGAGAAAGAATTCAGCGATATTTCTCCCATTTGCTTTTGAAAGAAGAGAAATATGGCTCTGTTCTGCCAGGCTCACTGGTGGTCAGAGTTTAAGGTTATCTCTCTTATTCCCTAAACAATTGCTGTTATCCTGTTCTTTTTTCAGGGTACCCACATTTCATATTGCTCAGACACACATGCTGTACAATTTGTGTAGTTAACGCAATTATTACAGGGTCCTGAGACAATATACATCCTTCTCAGCTGACAGGATTAAGAGATTAAAGCAAAGACATTCATAGGAAATCACAAGGGTGTGGATTGGGGAAGTGATAAGTGTCCATGAGATCTTTACAATTTAGAGTTGCAGTAAAGACAGGCGTAAGAAATTACAAAAGTATTAATTTGGGGAACTAATGTCCATAAAATCTTCACAATCCACATTCTTCTGCCATGGCTTCAGCTAGTCCCTCCGTTTGGGGTCCCTGACTTCCCGCAACATCTCTCCCTTTCTTTTTATATACATGTGCCGTGGCGATGAAGGCTTGTTCATTCTCTCGATTTTGAAGCAGGATTCTTTGACTGGTCCGGCACACTAAAAGCAAGCCGATAAAACAGAGAAACATAATTCCAAAATTTACTACGGTGCAGCCCCCAATAGACTTAATCCAAGTCATGGGGTTTAATCCATAAAGATTTTCTGCCACCTGATCTAACGCCTCAGCTCCAGGCACGATGGATAAGTGAGCTTGAGAGCCTTCAAAAATTTGTTTCTTTAATTTAGTTATGTCCAATGATAAATTATCTTCCCTACCTAGAAGGTGTCCTTTGACCATTTCCCATGAATGATCAGTCTTGTTATAGGAATACGGGGTCATGCAGAAATCTGAAGTATTCCAATTGCACTGCATTTGCATGCCATGCTCGAGACTCACTACCTGATCTCCAAGTCAGATAACAGACTGTCTTAAATCATTATTTTGATTTGCCAATTTCTGATCAATTCCTTGTTGACAATTCCACATTTGGGTGGAATTGGCTTGCTGATCATTAACAAAATGAGCCGTTTGAATAGATTGGTGTAATGCCATTCCCGCAGTGGTGGCCATTGCAGTGACTGTAATTAGGCCCATGATAACAGTGATTAAAGTGAAAACAAATCTCTTAGATGTTTTTAGAATTTGCTTTAGAACTTCATTAATTAAACGTATTGAGGGGGAGGATTCCCAAGGTCTAGGTAAAGTTACCGGAATCTAGATTCCTTCTTGAGCTCGAACCAACGTTACACTTTTCCTGGAGTCAAAATGGGAGTTAATAAAAGTGTATAGATTACAATTGATGCATTGGACAGTTTGATTATTCATCCAAATTTTGATATTTCCTACTAATAGCATGTAAGGAGGGTTAACACAACTCTGTATGGGAACAGTCAGGTTGGAGGTAAGTAAAGCAGAATGTCTGGGTCTACGTTGATACTGAGAGAGTGGGACTGTAGTGGGGACAACAGAATAATTTTCCCTTCCCATACTCGCAGTCCAGACATGGCAATAGGCCAATTTCCAAAGTTCTGGGTGTTCTGGGCTCAGAATAGGGAGTATCATACGAGACCTGGGGGCGGGTAATGCCTTTATCTTCCCATTTTAAGGTAAAGAATGAGCTGATCCTCGTATGCAAAGTAGAATGATCATTCTCTTTCTCCTGATAAGAAATAAGTAGCATCCAGGCATTCCCTTCCACCAGAAGAGCAATTGTTTTTTAAATAGCCCTTTGGTGCCCAGTCTATTACTAAACCATATGAGTCATTTTTTAATATTACTGCATGTGAGTTAACACAATCTTCCCAAATTAAAGTTTTAGATGGGCCCTCAAAATTTTTAGGACATGGTTTTCCTGCAGATTTATGTTGAAAGTATGGGGTATCTTACATTACTCCTTTCATTTGTTTTAAAGGAGAAAGGGAGAGGCCAGAGACCAAATGTCCCGTTTTATCTGTAGCTGATGTTTCCGGAAGATAAGCAGCTCAGACTTGAGTTTCTAGATGGATGCAACCAGGTGCATGTCCGAGGCACGGGGGGGTATTTATAACCCATGGTAACATTAAATGCAGTGCCTTCTGGTTGAGCAGGGCAACGGTCATCTGTGGCTCCAGGCATCCACACACTATCATTAGTGTAGATTTCTGCAGGAGCATCTATCCAGGTGAGAGGTCGAATAAGTGGAGGAAAAGGCACATAAGCCCAATAAGAATAATTATGTGTAGCAGGTAAATCAGTGAGAGGAAACTAGTGAGACAGAAAGTATAAGGAGGAGAATCATTAAATAAAACCTAGTGTAAGCAAGATTGAGTGCTGAAGGAGGAAGAGAAGAACAAAGGGATGTTATTTTCAGGCTAATAGAAATGGTGAGATTTTTAGGTTTGTAAGGAGAAAAAGGTAATCAGAAGAAGTGTGATTAGTTAGATGGGTCTCCATTGCCATCAGGGAGGATTGATATACAGCCGTTGTGATTTGGTGTGCCTGTTTCTGAGGAGTCAGCACAGATCTCACCACGTCTGAAGGCTGTCTCTGACACAGATGTCTCTTTACTGTGGTTTTGATTGTCAGTATTCACCTGAAGTTTGAGTCTTTTGGTGGGTACCCAGGCGGGATTGATGATCTCCTGGTGAAACACAAGCATATCCTCTTCCCCACGTTATAATTGTGCCAGGTTCCCAGGTATTGGTTTGGGAGTTTTTCCGTAATACTGGCTTGCCTTCGTTTAAAGAGAATTTTTTGCCTGTATAATGGCGTTCGGCTGCAGTTAGAGTATTATCTTTAGGAACATTTAAAAAAATTAAGGTAAACAATGCCAAATGTAATTGGGAGTGTGGAATAGTTAAATCATGTTTTGGTTTTTCAGACTGGATAATTGGGTTTTTAAAGTGCGATTGGCCCGTTCTGCCACAGCCTGTCACTGAGGATTGTAAGGGATTCCAGTAATATGGGGAATTCCCCACTGTTGCATAAATGAATCAAAAGCCTTACTAACATATCCAGGGGCATTATCTGTCTCTATTTGATATGGAAGCCCCATAACTGCAAAGCAAGAATACAGATGTTTTTTTAACATGGGCCGTGACTTCCCCTGTTTGGCAAGTAGCCCAGATAAAACCTGAGAAGGTATCTACTGAGACATGCACATATAACAGTCTTCCAAAGGAGCTAACATGAGTCACATCCATTTGCCATAAAGCATTAGGAGTCAGGCCTCTACAATTAACACCAGGTTCCTGATTTGGAAGTATGAAGACCGGGCACTGAGGGCAGCTGTGAACAATAAACTTAGCCTGTTTCCAGGTAAGAGCAAATTTATCCTTTAAGCCAGCGGCATTGACATGAGTGAGATTATGGAACTCCTGAGCTTCTTGGGTTGTAAAAGAGACCAAACAGCTGACTTTGGTTACCGGCAGACATGGGTCCTAGTAAAGTGGTATGAGACCTAATATGTGTAATGTAGAAAGGGTGTCCACGTTGGCGAACCACCTGTTGTAACCTTGAAAATAAAGCCAATTCAGAATTATCAATATGTTTGATAGTAGCAGTTTCTATATTTTGTTGGCATGTACAACACAAGCCGAATCTGAGACAATATTTAAAGGTTTGGGAAAATCCTGTAAGGCAGTAGTCGTAGCAGTTAAATGCCTTTTGAGCAGAAGTATAAGAGGTAGAAATAAGTTTGTAGGACCTATATAGCCGGCATTGCCATTACTGGAGCCATCAGTGAACACTAACGGCCTCAGGGATGGGTTGATTTTTGGTTCGTCGAGGAACCACCCAAGACGTCATTTTTATAAAATCAAACAATTTGTTTTTTGGATAATGATTGTCAATAACACCAATAAAATCAGCCAAGTGAATTTGCCACAGTACAGAATGTTGAAAGGCAGCTTGAACTTTGAGCCGATTCAAAGGAACTACAATTACATTCGGATCAAATCCAGAAATGTGAAGTATTCTGTGCACCGAGGCTGTCCAATTAATATGGCTATTTGGTCTAGATAGTTTTGACACAATGAGGAAGAAAACACCACTCCAGTAAATCATCATGTTGAACTATTAGTCCAGTAGGGGAGTGTAATGAAGCAATAACTAGAAGCTGAAGAGGCTGAAATGGCTGTACTCTAAACAACTGGGCAGTCTGGATTCTTTCCTCTACAAATTCCAGTTCTAGTAAAGCCTCAGAGGTCAAAGTCCTAGGGCTGCGGAGATCAGAATCTCCCCGCAGTGCAGAGAACAAGTTAGCGCATAGGTTGGAATGCCTAAAATAGGTCTTAAATAATTAATGTTACCCAAAAGTTTTTGGAAGTCTTTTAAAGAATCTCTCCTAATTTGAACTTTTTGAGGTTGAATACATTGTTTATCGACCACCGTTCCTAAATACTGAACAGGAGTGGTCTGTTGAATTTTATCCTGAGTGATGTGTAATCCAGCCTCTGTAACACAGAGGCTCAAAATTTGCTAACAGTCAATTCTTTATCAGTGGGGACAGAAATCAAAATATCAATATAATGAAGAATATAGGCCTCGGTAAATTGGGCTTGAACTGGTGAAAGCACTTGTCCAACATAAAACTGGCAGATTGCAGGGCTATTTAGCATTCCCTGAGGAAGTACTTTCCATTGATAACGAGCTGCAGGCTCCTGATTATTTATAGATGGTAAAGTAAAAGCAAATTTTTCATAATCCGATTTATGTAAAGCAATATGAAAAAATCTGTAAGATCAATAACTATAAGAGGCCAATGTTTAGGTATTAAGGTAGGGGCAGGCATGCCGAGTTGGACGGACCCCATAGGTTTAATTACAGCTTTAATGGCCCTTAAATCGGTTACCATCTGCCATTTGCCTGATTTCTTTTTTAGTAGGAACACGGAATTCCAACGGGAAAGAGAAGATTCTACACTTTCAAGTTGTAACTGCTCGGAAACCAATTGACTTAAAGTCTCCAGTTTTTCTTTAGAAAGTGGCCACTGCTGAATCCCAGGGCCACGTGTCTTATCTCCTTTGTTTAAAATGATATTAGGTAGTAAAAGCAATTGAGCTTGTTTAATAGTAGTAAAAGAAACAGGAGCTTGGCCTGGGGCGCGTAATTTATCCCAAGCTCTCACACACACCTTTGCTACTTGTTCTGTGGCAAGAGTATCAAAGTTTAATTGGGCATAAGTATTAGAGAAACTGGGAGCCTGTGAGCTGAGCCTGAGTAACTAGAATGTCATTGCTCTGATTTAGCTGAGCCTGTAAACGCTTCTCCAACCACCAGGCTGAGATGGAGTTAGAACAGCTTGTTGCTAAAACGTCATAGTCTAAAGGAAGCAAAATGACCTTAGTACAAAAAGTTTGCAATACCATTTTAACATAAGGAAAAGTAGGACCATACTGAGTACAAGAATTCTTAAATTGTTTTTAAAAAAGGTAAGATTGAGCGGCGCATATCGACGCAGACCAGTTGAGGAACCGAAACGACAGGAGAGTGAGGGGCTGTAGTGGGTGGGGGAGGGCCTGGAGAATGATAGATAAATTATAGTTTGGTGCTGGAGCCATTAGCTGACGCTGGAGGTTTGAAGAGAGAATTAGCGTATCTATGGTACCTGGCTGTGTGAGTCGCAGCCCCCAGAGTTTCAAGTACCTGCTGTTTGTGAAAAGAAGTAAGATAAGTAGGAGGTAACTTTAAGCCAAAGTTACCAGAGTTAGACATTGAATTTTCAGCATCCTTAGGTGGGGGATCAGTAGCCGAAGGGAGAGTCTGGTCAGATAATGAAGGCCGTGTGGGAGAGGAAGGTTGAGGAAAAGGTGGAAGATCGTCAGATTCAGAAAATTGTGGTAACTGTAGGGGTCACGGGATTGGTATGTCATCAGGACAGCACTTACCAAGGCCCAGTCACCCCAAACAGTTACGGGAACATAATTTCCTGTGGAGACCAGTTCCCTGAATGCTTTACAAACACAATTCCACAATTTTATATACACGGTTCCTTTTTCAGGAAAGGAAGGACAGTATTTTTGTACTGCCCTGAATAGACCCATAGTTAACCCAGACCTTACACAGACTACTCACCACTCAGGGAGTTGAACACACTTACATGTGGACCAAGCCGATTGACGTTTCACCGCACCTACCAAAGGGAATCAGGTTCCCTCATGCACTTAGGAAAAAAGAAAGACCACGTGGGTGCCAGATATTGGGGGACCTGCCCCAATAATCATGTAGGTTCTTTTCTATTTTCCTAAGCGTCAGCTGGCTTGAGAAATAAAGGGACAGAGTACAAAAGAGAGAAAGCTGGGCATCCGGGGGAGACATCACACATTGGTAGGATCCGTGATGCCCCACAAGCCACAAAAACCAGCAAGTTATTGGGGAGTTTCAACAGGGGAGGGAGTGTGCAAATAGGTGTGGGTGACAGATATCAAGTACTTAACAGGGTAATAGAATATTACAAGGCAAGTGGAGGCAGGGCTAGATCACAGGACCACAGCTCTGAGGCAAAATTAAAATTGCTAATGAGGTTTCAGGCACCATTGTCATTGATAACATCTTATCAGGAGACAGGGTTTTCAGATCAACTGGTCTGACCAAAATTTATTAGGCGGGAGTCTCCTCTTCCTAATAAGCCTGGGAGTGCTATGGGAGACTGGAGTTTATTTCACCTCTGCAATCGCGACCCTAAGAGACAGGTATGCCCCAGGGGGGCTAGTTCAGAGACCTACCCCTAGGTGTGCATTCTCTTTCTCAGGGACGTTCCATGCTGAGAAAGAGAATTTAGCAATATTTCTCCCATTTGCTTTTGAAAGAAGAGAAATATGGCTTTGTTCTGCCCGGCTCACTGGCGGTCAGAGTTTAAGGTTATCTCTCTTATTCCCTGAACAACTGCTGTTAGCCTGTTCTTTTTTCAGGGTGCCCACATTTCATATTGCTCAGACACACATGCTGTACAATTTGTGTAGTTAACGCAATTATTACAGGGTCCTGAGACAATATACATCCTTCTCGGCTGACAGGATTAAGAGATTAAAGCAAAGACAGGCATAGGAAATCACAAGGGTGTGGATTGGGGAAGTGATAAGTGTCCATGAAATCTTTACAATTTATGTTTAGAGATCGCAGTAAAGACAGGCATAAGAAATTACAAAAGTATTTGGGGAACTAATAAATGTCCATAAAATCTTCACAATCCACGTTCTTCTGCCATGGCTTCAGCCGGTCCCTCCGTTTGGAGTCCCTGACTTACCGCAACAGCAGGGGAATAGCATTAGGAGATATACCTAATGCTAAATGACAAGTTAATGGGTGCAGCATACCATCATGGCACATGTATACATATGTAACCAACCTGCACATCGTGCACATGTACCCTGAAACTCAAAGTATAATAATAATAAAATTTTAAAAAGTTTAGCATATAGGAGAGTGTTGTCTGAGAATACAGTTTTACTTCTTCGTTTCTAAGATTGATGTGTTTTATTTCTCTTTCTTGATTGAACTAACAAGAACCTCCATTAAAATGTGGAATGTAAGTGGTTACAGTAGACATCTTGCCTTGTTCTTGACCTTAGGCTAAAATTATTCAGTTGTTCATTAAGTATGATGTTTACCACAGGTTTTTCATAACTATTCTTTATCAGTCTGAGGAAATCCCCTTGTATAACCCGTTTGTTGTGAGTTTCTTTCTTTGTTCCTTCTCCCACTGTTTGTGCATTATTTTTATATATGTTTGTACATTATAAGCCCAACAATATAGTTTTATAATAATTATTTGTTAAATAAGTAAAGAAATGGAAAATCTAAAAACAACAAAACAAAAAAGAAACAAGGTTTATATTAAATGGAAATCCATAAACCACAATCCTATTTTGTCATGTTAGTTTTACAGAACATCATGTTATATTGCCGACGTACTGTTCCTATTTAAAATGCCATCTTAAAACATGTTGAATATTTTTATTATATGTACGATTTATACCAAAAAATCTTTTGATAATTTTTCATTCAACGTAGTTTGATTCATTACTATATCAACAGAAAATGACTTTTGAAGGTTATATATGACAATACAAAATCAAATTATATCACAGCAATAAGTTGTGATTCTATTAAACATTTTTGAAAGCTTTTGACACGTTTATTACTTACATAATTAAGTTCTGTAGCAACCCACCTCATCAAAATAATCTTAAACCTCTCTAGAGTAAATATGTTTATCTTTTGAACTTAGTAAAGCTATGGGAAGAAAAAGAACCTCCCTCCAACACACACACACACTGGAAACATACGCAGTATTTATATTTGTAATGCCCTTTTTTCTATCTAAAGTCAGTTTGTTAGCTTAGAAATATATGCATGTGTATATAATTATAGTTTAACCAAAACTTTATTATGTCTAAAATATTTACAAATGTGAAAGCTGAAGATTTTGAGATTTTTTTTTTTTTGGTTTGTTTTACACACACATCCCACGCGCCCCACCCTAGAGGTTTAAATACTCAGAAACTGCAACATTTTTCCCTACATTTTTCTAGTTCTATTTTTATTTTTCTTCAGCAGAACTCTTGTCATGTAGTATACATTTGATTAAAACCCACAGCCATGTACCTCTGGGAATTCAGTGTAAGAATTCTATCCCAGTCTATCTCATTGTTCAGTGTTGGGTGCTATGTATCATAAATCCCTTTGCCTGGTGTTCTGGGAGACAATGGAGGCCTCAAGAAGGAGCTGCACCATTTACCTTTCAGGGACTACTCTGAGAAAAAGAAGAGCTGATGACATCTCAAGGGATCCTTTGGACTCCATCACTCCACATTTGCAGCAGTGTCTTGCTGGCTTCTTGGCACTCATGTACCAATTTACTCTCCACAACAATGGCCCTTTCATTTTTAAAAAATTGAAGTTAATAAATGATTTCTATATATAAGCCTAGGATAATTCCACATGTGCTATTGTTAAAATAGACGCTCCCCCCGACCCTTTCAGGACTTAACGCTAAACTAGTATACTCAATTTATACACTAAAACTGCCATAAATCCTAAATTTGACTACTTGATTTTTGTCCCAGGTTTTTTTTAAGGCAACTGACAGTACCAAGCCACTTTGTCACTTTAAGATTTTTCATTCCCCAGACAGCAGGCTTTTAGAAGGATGACACTTTCCTAGAACTTTTCAAGCTGACACATTCATCACTTACCTATTCAACTCTTCAGTCAGTTGTCTTTCCTTCAAGAGTTTAAATATGTAGATAATTTAGCCCTTGTAGAGGCTCATAATGTAGTTTATTTGAGAAGTGGGGGGAGGAAAAGAAAGGAAGCAAACCAATGACAATGCTCCTGAGTTTGTGGGGTGACAACTGCTTATTCTATTGCATAGATGTGTGTTACTGCCCTGGTTGTTTCTGATTCAAGCCCACAATTAGCAATGAAATGGCCATTGTAGGATTCATGCCGATAAACATGATACATTGCAGCCATAGAGACACTTTAAATAATTATTCTTTTTATAACTAAGCCATATACTGAACAAGATTTATAATTTAGAGATCATATCCCCATTAGTAAAGTTTATGACCCAATAAACAGCTCCCACTAGTTAATAAATGCCAAAGCCATAAAAACAAAGACTATTAATGTAATAGAATTTCTGTACCTCCCTCTTTTGCTGGTGGTTTCAAGACACTGAAGGGAAATGCTATCTTAGGAAAAATATTTATTCTCGTTATGTAAATATCAGTGAATTGTCTTACAATCCATCTGGAAGTCTCCCAGCCCCCCTTGGTCCCAGGTGGTCCCGAAATGCTGATGCATTCTGCTTAGGTTTCAAGCAGTAGATAACTCTGGATTTCAGCACAAATAAATCCCGAGACTAAAATTTTGGGGAGAGGAGGACTGGAATTTCTGCCTCTCTTCCCTCTGCAAAAGAGAAATCCCAACTATTGTCATTGTTCCAGGGTAATAATTTGAAAGAAGTTTCACAACCTTTCCGTATACTTACATTTTCAGCTGCTAACATGATCTCATTTTGATGAAAAAGCAAGTGCCGCCTTTGGATGTCTGGGTGAGTTGAAGGTTAATATAGGCAAACCTTTTTGTCCTAAGAACTAATTGTTATTTAGTATTCTTGGAACTGTGGGAATGATTGATAAAGCCATTTGAAAACCCAAATCAAATCATGTCTTTTCATACAAAACTGATTAAAAGCTGTTGAAGTTCACATTAAGTGGTTTGCTGAGGCACTGTTGTGAGGTATGATGTCGCCAGCAGAGGATTAATTCGCAGTACTTATTTGCCTTTTATTACCTTTTTTACCTAACTACTTGAAAAGTAATGTGGGTAAGTCTATTGGTTTACTTTAGCTTAAGTTTACTAAAATGGTTAAAATTTTAGACAACAGAGGGGAGATTTGTAACTTTCAAGCATTATAATAGTTTAAACATTTTGCCTACTTTATTTCCTGTATTGCCTTTGATTCAATTACTGACGAATATACTATTCTTTTTATTTTTTTTAAACACTAGAGTATTTGAAGTTTGATTATTTGGGGTCATAGAGCTTCCAGACTTTATGGACCCCTCAGTCATGAGTTTAGAATATTTAAATTGCCCTTCCTTCTTTCAAATAGGGAATTATTGATGAGTAAAATGAAATCTCAAATCAATACAAAACACAAAACTTTTGCCTTTCCAAATTGAATTTATCTTGAGTTGGGGTTGCTTCCTAGCCTTTTATTTCTTCTTTCTCCTTTCCCTTCCACCACACATTATGATTTTGCTATAAGTTTAGTAGTTGGAGTCATAATGAAATAGTAGGGCCTTCCACAAAATACTTATGATATTGAATAATGCAGAATCCATTATAATAAAGTGTCATGCTCTCAATTACATGTACGTTCATTTTAGTTACGAGTATACATCTCTGAATTTTGAATACCCTTAAAAAATGGTCTGTAAATGACCTTTCAGACAATCAGCTTCCCAGTGATGGTAGAAACATATACATGAGTGATGTGTCTCGGCTCTAACGTTTGTTTGGTCAAAGTCTGAATTGCTTCAAGTTGAAGGCGGGTTAAGACATTTTCAAAAATGAGTGTTTTCAAGTTGACTGAGCGTCTTCAGAGACACCATGCTTTTCAATTCCCAAGAGAATGTAATGTGTAAAAATGGAAAGCCCACTGAGGCAAGATCAATGAGGCTATTTAGAAAATAATAAACCTGGAGCTATAATGGAGCAAACATTCATTATTACAAAGGGTAGGGCTGACTGCGCAATTAGTTTAAGAGAATTTTGTAACTCACCTCCTCCGCTTATTCTACCAGGTTATACATATTGGTTTTAAATATACATTTTCTTTCAAGGTCAGTTAGGTTCCCTAAAACTAAGAGTTCTGAGACATCTTTGTCAACAGAGTGGCTAGAATATGCATCTTCTTTGTAATTTGTTCCTGGTCCCCAGTAAAATTCCTTGCAAGGGGACTTTCAAGACCATTATGTGTCTGGTGTGTGGTACACACAGGAGCCCAGGAGTCAGCACTGCTGCTCAGAAGCAACTTGGTAAAAGCTAAAAAAATGTGGCCAATGAAAAACTCCACAGCGGCTCTGCAAGCAGAGAATTAATGACTCTCTGGAATCAGTAGGAGCCTTTACTTCTAAATACTCATTAGTTAAAGCAGTGAGGCCTGATGTAAGTTAGAGAGGGAAAGAGGGGACTGACCCTCCCCATTGTCTATTTTGAACAGAAATATGCACATTTAACTCAGTGCTGAATGATTCAAATACATCAAACCAACTATTCATCAGTTTCCTGGCTTCCTGAGCACCACTGTACATCTGTGTAAAGCCAACAATAGAGGAAATGCTTGTTATGACCCCACTATAATATTAAAATCCAGAGGAGCTGATAGCTTGATGAAAACATAAAAATGCATTCTCCTTTAGAAATATTTCCACCAAAGTCATCTTTGTTTCTTTTTTCCTACTTTGCCTATACAACAAGAACCTCTGACTGAAATAGGAACTTGATAAAATTACTTTTGCCTGCTTTTTTCTCCTGTGCTACCACTTTTCATTATTGCTGTGAGGCCACCCATTGAATAAAGAACAGGAGCTGAACGGCCATTTCAGGCGCCTGCGAATACCCCCAGTTTTAACTATGACTGGAGCTAGGAGAGTGAGAAGGGAAGTGGCAAAAGATGACCATTTTAGAGGGGAGTCGGGACAAAAATAGGGACCACCTTGTGTGTGTGACTCGTTGAAGAGTTTGCACTTCATCCCAAGGGAATGAGAAGTTTCTGAAATATTTTAATCTGGGGAATGGAAAGATCATGTCTGTATTTAAAAATCTCTGGCTGCTTTGTGCATGTGAACTCTAAGAGTGAGTTTGGCGGCAAGAAGACTGATCAGGAGACTGTTGCCAGAGAAGTGATGGGTAGTTTGAATTAATGTAATGTTGGTGAGAAGTGGAGGGATTCACGATGCATTTGGGATGTTGGAGATGAGGGAGAAGAAATCAAAATTATGACTGTTTCATTTTCACAGCTGGATAGATGGTGTTGCCTTTCGTTGTGCTGGGATACATGAGAGACAAATCAAGTGAAGGGAGAATATCAAAAATTCTGCTTTGGGCATGCTGAATTAGGGTGCTTGCGGAACTGATAAGTGGCCATGTTAAGGCAGCTGGTTTAACAGGTCTGAATCTCAGCAGAATGGCCTGGGCTGGAGATGCATATTTGGGAATCATCAGAGTATGGATGGTAATTGTGAGTTTGGATAAGATTACCCAGGGGAGGCATGTTGTCTGAGAACCATAGTGCCTGGCATATTACTAACAGTAATAACTTTCTAAAAACTAGCTTTATTGACTTAACAGTGAACTGCAGATATTTAAGTATACAATTTGATGAGTTGGTGTATATATATATATATATATATACACACACACACACGACACATCACCCCAACCAAGATAATAAATTGTTAAATTAAACTAAATTTGGCCTGAGGCTGCCTTCCTACTTTGACTCCTAACTTAATGAACTGTAAATAACTGAAAGCCTGACTTAGGAGTGTCAGAGACATTTGAACCAGAGCGACTCCATCTTGAATAGGGGCTGGGCAAAATAAGGCCGAAACCTATTGGGCTGCATTCCCAGGAGGTTAGGCATTCTTAGTCACAGGATGAGATAGGAGGTCAGCAGAAGAAACAGGTCACAGAGACCTTGCTGATAAAACGGGATGTGGTAAAGAAGCTGGCCAAAATCCACCACAACCAAGATGGTGATGAAAGTGACCTCTGGTTTCCAGCTTCATCCATGTCCCATCCTGCTCAGCAAACTATAGGACAAAAAACCAGACACCGCATGTTCTCATTCATAGGTGGGAATTGAACAATGAGAACACGTGGACACAGAAAGGGGAACATCACACACCAGGGCCTGTCATAGGGTGGGGGGAGGGCGGAGGGATAGCATTAGGAGATACACCTAATTTAAATGACGAGTTAATGGGTGCAGCACACCAACATGGCACATGTATACATATGTAACAAACCTGCACGTTGTGCACATGTACCCTAGAACTTAAAGTATAATAAAAAAAAGTGACCTCTGGTCATCACCACTGCTCATTATATGCCAATTATAATGCATTATCATGCTAGAAGACACTCCCACCAGTGCCAGGACAGTTTACAAATGCCATGGTGATATAGTTTGGTTGTGTCCCCACCCAAATCTCACCTTGAATTGTAATCCCCATAATCCCCACGTGTCAAGGACAGGACCAGGTGGAGATAATTGGATCATGAGAGACAGTTTCCCCCATGCTGTTCTCATGATAGTGAATCAGTTCTCAAGAGATCTGGCATTTCCCCTGCTTGCACTCAATCTGTCTTGTCACCATGTGAAGAAGGTACCTGCTTCTCCTTTGCCTTACACCATGATTGTAAGTTTCCTAAGGCCTCCCCAGCAATGGGGAACTGTGAGTCAACTAAATCTCTTCCCTTTATATATTACTCAGGCTCAGATATTTCTTCATAGCTGCGTAAAAATGGACTAATAAACATGTCAACATCCGAAAGTTACCCTATATGGTCTAAAAAGGGTAGGGACCCCCAGTTCTGGGAAATCTCCTTTCCTTTCCCAGAAAACTCATGAATAATCCACCCCTTGTGTAGCATATAATCAAGAAATAACTCTAAGTATACTCAATTGAGCAGCCCATGCCACTGCTCTGCCAATAGAGTAGCCATTCTTTTATTCTTTACTTTCTTATTAAACTTGCTTTCACTTTATGTACTCATCTCAAATTCTTCCTTGCATGAAGTCCAAGAACGCTCTCTTGGCATCTGGATTGGGACCCCTTTCTGGTAACAAAACTTTAAAGGAGATTTGAAGTCCTCAGAGGCAAGGTCTCTCTGACCCTCTCCTGCCCTCCTCTCTCTATCCCCAGTTTTCTCCTAGAAAAGTGTCATAGAAACCAGAATTCCTCTTCCCCAAGGCAGGTCATAGAACCTAGAAAGGTCATTCTCTGACCTTCCCCCTTTTCCCTTGGAGACCCTCATGTGACAGGTGTCCTGTCCTATGCCCAGAGGAAAGAAATGCTCCACAGAGAGGCCAAAAAGCATATGAATGGACAGGCCTTACTGAGCTTCCCCCTTCAGTCCATTACCATTAGATTGTACCCTTTTGTCCAATCACATTTCCACACAGCTGTCAATTCTTCATCAAACCTAAGTGTAAAAATAGTTTGTCCTGGGTCTTTGGATCTGAAGGTTCCCATGTCACAAAGAACCTTGATTAAATACATTTGTTACACTTTTCTCTTGTTAACCTGTCTTTTGTTATGGTAGTGTTGGCCATGACTCTTATGGTAAGGAAAGGTAGTACACATTTCTTTTTTTTTTTTTTGAGACGGAGTCTTGCTCTGTCACCCAGGTTGGAGTGCAGTGGCGCAATCTCGGCTCACTGCAAGCTCTGCCTCCTGGGTTCACACCATTCTCCTGCCTCAGCCTCTCCGAGTAGCTGGGACTACAGGCGCCTGCCACCACGCCTGGCTAATTTTTTTGTATTTTTAGTAGACACAGGGTTTCACCGTGGTCTCGATCTCCTGACCTCGTGATCTGCCCGCCTCGGCCTCCCAAAGTGCTGGGATTACAAGCGTGAGCCACTGCGCCTGGCCACTTTTTTTTTTTTTTTGAGGGTAGTACACATTTCTACCCCTACACTTGTTATGGTTAATCTTTCAAATTTTAGCCATTCTAATAGCTGTGTAGTAGTACAGTCAATTCTTCATCTCCATGGGTTCCACATATGTTGATTCAACCAAATGCAGGTAGAAAACATTTTTTAAAAATTGCATTTGTACTGACATGCACAGACGTTTTTGCCTTGTCATTTTCTAAACAATGCAGTATAACAACCATTTACATGGTGCTCACATTGTATTAGGTATTATAAGTAATCAAGAGATGATTTAAGGTATATGGGAGGAAGTGTATAGGTTATATGTAAACACCTATGCCACTTTGTATATCAGGGACTTGAACATCCACAAATTTGGGTAATCTGCAGGAGGTCCTGGCGCCAATCCTCCACAGATATCAAGGAAAGACTGTAGCTCATTGTGATTGTTTATATTCTTCTTACTGAGTTTTGAGAGTTCCTTATATGTTCTGAACACAGGCTTTTTATCTGATGTGTGATTTCCAAATATTTTATCTCGGACTATAGTTGTCTTTACATTTTCTTTTTTTTTATATGGATGTTAGATCTTTTGTTATAGTACCACAGGTTCCTGATTTGTTTTGTTTTGTTTTGTTTTTGTTTTTTCCAGTCGGTTTTATCTCTGCCCCTTTTTTTTTATACTTTTAGGGTACATGTGCACAACGTGCAGATTTGTTACATATGTATACATGTGCCATGTTGGTGTGTTGCACCCATTAACTCTTCATTTAACATTAGGTATATCTCCTAATGCTATCCCTCCCCCTTCCCCCCACCCCACAGCAGGCCCCAGTGTGTGATGTTCCCCTTTCTGTGTCCACATGTTCTCATTGTTCACTTCCCACCTATGAGTGAGAACATGCAGTGTCTGGTTTTTGGTCCTTGCAAGTTTGCTGAGAATGATGGTTTCCAGCCTCATCCATGTCCCTACAAAGGACATGAACTCATCCTTTTTTATGGCTGCATAGTATTCCATGGTGTATATGTACCACATTTTCTTAATCCAGTCTATCACTGTTGGACATTTGTGTTGGTTCCAAGTCTTTGCTGTTGTGAATAGTGCCGCAATAAGCATACGTGTGCATGTGTGTTTATAGCAGCATGTTTTATAATCCTTTGGGTATATACCCAGTAATAGGATGGCTGGGTCAAGTGGTATTTCTAGTTCTAGATCCCTAAGGAATCACCACACTGACTTCCACAGTGGTTGAACTAGTTCACAGTCCCACCAACAGTGTAAAAGTGTTCCTATTTCTCCACATCTTCTCCAGCACCTGTTATTTCCTGACTTTTTAATGATCGCCATTCTAACTGGTGTGAGATGGTATCTCATTGTGGTTTTGATTTGCATTTCTCTGATGGCCAGTGATGATGAGCATTTTTTCACGTGTCTTTTGGCTGCATAAATGTCTCCTTTTGAGAAGTGTCTGTTCATATCCTTCGCAAGACTTCATGTCTAAAACACCAAAAGCAATGGCAACAAAAGCCAAAATTGACAAATGTTATCTAATTAAACTAAAGAGCTTCTGCACAGCAAAAGAAACTACCACCAGAGTGAATAGGCAACCTACAGAATGGGAGAAAATTTTTGCAATCTACTCATCTGACAAAGGGCTAATATCCAGAATCTACAATGAACTCAAATTTACAAGAAAAAAACAAACAACCCCATCAAAAAGTAGGTGAAGGATATGAACAGACACTTCTCAAAAGTCTTTACATTTTCTTAACAGGGTCTTTTGGAAGGCAAAAGGTTTTAATTCTGATGAAGTCTATTTTATTAATTTATTCTTTCATGGATTATGTTGTTGGTGTTATACTTAATAAATCTTTGTATAAACCAAGTTCACAAAGGTTTTTTTCTGTTTCCTTCTAGAAGGTTTGTAGTTTTAGGTTTTTCATTTAAGTCTATAATGCATTTCAAGTTCATTTTTGTATACAGTACAAAGTATGGCTCCAAGTTTATTTTTTTGTATATGGATATCCAATTGTTACAGCATCATTTGTTGAAAAGATTAACATGTCTCCACAGAATTGACTGTTGCAGAAAATCAGTTGTCAATTATGTGTGGATCTATATCTGGATATTCTATTCTGTTCTACTGATTTATGTGCTGATCTTTACATTAATGCAACACTGTCTTGTTTACTATAGCTTTTTAATAAGCCTTGAAATCAGTAGCATTAATTCTCCAACTTTGTTCTTTGCATAGTAATTTTGGCTATTCTAGATCTTTTACAATTTCTTATGTATCAGTTTGTCAATTCTAAAATCATGGTAGGGATTTTTATTGGGATTGTACTGAATCTACAGACCAATTTGAAGAGAATCATTATCTTAATAATATTGAGTCTTCTGGCCCATGAACACAGTATATCACTCTGTTTATTTAAAGCTTCTTTATCTCAGCAATGTTTTGTAGTTTCCAGTGAGCAGGTATTGCACATATTTGACAGATTCCTTGCTAAGTATTTCAAACTTGTTAATGCCAATGTAAATGGTAATTTTTGAAAATTTTAGTTTTTGATTGTTGATAGAAGATAATATACATTTTTAATTTATTTGATTTTTTACGTTGATCTTGTATCCTTCAACCTTAATAAACTCATTTATTAGTCTTGCAGCTTTTTTTTAGACATCATCAGATTTTTCACATGGATGATACAAATAGACAATCATAGATGATCAGATTTTTCATATAGGTGATATTAGTCCATGAATAAAGTTTTACTTCTTCATTTCAAATATGAATGCCTTTTATTTGCTTTTCTTGTCTTATTGCACTGGCTAGAACTTCCAGTACAACACTGAATAGAGATGATTAGGGTGGACATCCTTTTCTTGTCACTGAACTTAGAAGGACAGCATTCACTGTTTCAACATTAAGTATGATGTTAGCTGTAGGATGTTAGTAGACATCCTTTATCAGGCTTAGCAAGCTCCCTTCTATTTCTATTTTGCTGAGAGATTTTATCATGAATGGATTTTGGATTTTGTTAAACATTTCGCTGCATCTGTTAAGAGAATCATATTTTTCTTTTTAAATATAGTAATTATTTAATATAGCAAATGGCTAATTTTTAATTTTTTTATTAAGATAAAATTCACATAAAATTAACCATTTTAAATTGTAAAATATAGTGGCATTTAGTACATTCACAATGTTGTGCTACCACCACCTGTAGTTCCAAAATATTTTTACCACCACAAAAGGAAACCCCATACCCATGAAGCAGTCACTCTCTATACCTCTTGCCCTCAGCCCCCTGGCAACCACTAATCTCCTTTCTGTCTTTATGAATTTACTTACTCTAAATATTTCATATAAATTGAATCTTGCAGTATATGACCTTCGTATCTGGCTTCTTTCACTTAGCATGATGTCTTTGGTCATCTATGTTGTAGCATGTATTGCTACTTCATTTCTTTTTGTGGCTGAACAATATTTGATTGTATGGATTTACCACAATTTGTATATCCATTCATGCATCAGTGGACATTTGGGTTCTTTTCACCTTTTGGCTTTTATGAATAGTGCTGCTATATAAACGTGTGCACATGTATTTTGTTTGAGTACTAGTTTTTAGTTCTGTTGAGTATATACCTAGGAGTAGAAGTCTAGGGTCATATAGTCATTCTCCATTTAACTTTTTGAGGAACTGCCAAATTGTTTTCCATAGTGACTGAACTATTTCATATTCCCACCTTAAAGGTATGAGGGTTCCAGTGTCTTCACATCTTCACCGACACATGTTATTTTCCATTTTTTAAAATAGCTATCCTGCTGCATGTGAACTGGTAGCTCATTTGACTTGTATTTCCCTAAAGACTAATGATGTTGAGCACCTTTTCTGTGTTTTTTGGCCATTTGTAAATTTTCTTTAGAGAAATGACTACTTGAATCCTTTGTCCACTTTTTAATTGAAAATGACATTGAATTTTGAATATTAAAATTCTGAAACCAACTGTGCATTACTGGAATAAAGCCTATTAGGTCACGATGTGTTATCCTTCTTATAAATTGCTGGATTCAATTTGCTGAAATTTTGTTTAAACTTTTTCTCCTATGATAATCTATGAAGGACATTAATCCATAGTTTTCTTTTCTTGTCATGTCTTTGTCTGGTTTTGGTTTCGTGATAATGTTGGCCTCATAGAATAAGTTGGGAAATATTCCTTCCTTTTCAATTTTATGGAAGAGTTTGTATAGAATTGGTACTATTTCTTCCTTAAACATTTAGTAGAATTTACTAGTGAAGCAATCTGGTAGACAGTTGCTCCTGGGGAGGGGATTTATGACAATTGAGTTCTTTTGGGAGGCACTGCTTTTAGGCAGAGAAAGTTTTTCAGGAACTCAAATGCCTTCAGCTCAAAATAACTTTTATGCCACAGTGGCTTATTCTTGACCCTTTCATTGTAACTCTTCAATTTGTTATTATATTGGTTTTTTAGGGTTTGCAGTATATGCCTTTAACTTAGCACAATCTACCTTCCCATGATGTATGGTATAGTAGAGTAATCTTAAAATAGTATACATCCATTTCTCCCCTATTACATTTTGTGCTATTATTACCTTACTTTTCATATGTTTTAAGCCCCACACTGCATTGCTATTTTTATTTAATAATCAATTATCTTTTAAAGAGATTTAAATAGCAAGAAAAAACTAATGTAGTTATCTATGTAGTTACCATTTCTTTTGCTTTTTAATCCTTTGTGCAGATCCATATTTCCATTTGGTATCATTTCTCTTGTGCCTAAAATACTTCATTTAACATTTCTTGTAGTATGGGTCAGTTGGTGATGAATTATTTTGCTTTCTTTTAAAATGTCTTAAAATATATTTATTTTGCTTTCATTTTAGAAAGATATTTTCACAGGGTATAAATGCCCAAGTTGAAAGTTTCTTCTTTCTATATTTTAAGTACATTGCTCCCCTTATTTCTGGCTTACATTGTTTCACATGAGAAATCTGTCAACTTTATTTTTGTCCCTCTGTATGTAATATATGTTTTCTCTTTGGCTAATTTCAACTTTTTCTATTTATCACTAGTTTTAAACAATTTGTTTATGATGAACCTTGGGCTAGTTTTCTTGTGCTTGGGGTTTGTTGAGCTTCTTGGTTCCTTATAGTTTTCATAAAATTTGGAAAATGTTTGGCCATCTTTTCTTCAAGTGCCTTTTTTTTTTTTTTTTTTTTTGAGACAGAGTTTTGTTTTTGTTGCCCAGCTGGAGTGCAATGGCACGGTCTCGGCTCACTGCAGGCGCCACCTCCTGGGTTCAAGTGATTCACCTCCTTAGCCTCCCAAGTAGCTGGGATTACAGGTGCCCACCGACACGCCCAGCTAATTTTTATATTTTTAGTAGAGACAGGGTTTCACCATGTTGACCAGGCTGGTCTTGAACTCCTGACCTCAGGTGATCCGCTTGCCTCAGCCTCCCCAAGTGCTGAGATTACAGGCATGAGCCACTGTGCCTGGCCCAAGTGCTTTTTCAGTTACCACTCCTCTCTTTTCCACTGGTGACTCCTATTACATATATATTAGGCTGCTTAAAGCTGTCCCATGGTCACTGATGCTTTGTTCACTCTTCTCATTTGTGTGTGTGTGTGTGTGTGGTTCATATTGGATAGTGTCTTTTGCTTAGTCTTCAAGTTCATTAATAATTTTTTCTGTAATATCTAATCTGCCATTAATCCCACTCACTATATTTTTCATCTTGTACTGTACATGGTGTTAGATTTAGGTCTTTTTATATCTTTAATGTCCCTACTTAACATGCTCAGTTTTTCCTCTAGCTTCATGTATATATGGAATAAAGTTATAATAATGGTTCAAATATCCTTATCTACTAATTTTATCATCTAAGCAATTTCCCTGTCTGTTTTGAGTGATTTTTCTCCCCATTATGGATAATATCTTCCTGCTTTTTGCATGCTTGCTAATTTTTTTTAGATGCCAAAATTTAGACTTTTATTTTGTGGTGTGCTGAATATATTTGCATTCTCTTAAACAGTTGTGAGCTTTGTTCTAGGGTATGGTTAAGTTACATGGAAACAATTTCCTTCTTTAAGGTCATGCTTTTAAGCTTTGTTAGGCAAGACAAGAGCAGCCTTTAGTTAAGGGCTAATTTTTTCCCAATACTGAAGCAAACCCTTCTTAGCACTCTACCCAATTCTTCATAATTAGTAAAGTTTTTGACTCTGACTGATGGGAACAAGAATGTGGTAGGCAGAATTCTAAGATGCCTGCCAGTGACCCATACCTTTATATAATCCCTTCCCATTTGAATATGGTTATGAATCATGAATATGATAGGATAGTCACTACCATAATTATGTTATGTGGCACAATTGATGTGAGAAAGACTGGGCCAGGCACAGTGGCTCATACCTGTAATCCTAGCCACTTGGCGTTGGGAGGCCAAGTCAGGTGGATCACTTGAGGCCAGGAATTCGAGACATGGGAGACAGAGTGAGACTCCATCTCAAAAACAAAAAACAAAACAAAACAAAAAAACAGTAGTTATATAATTTTTAGTTGGTAGCGTTCTAGTTCTAGTGCCAGTTCTAGTGGCAATTTAGTTGCTAGTGTTCTAAACATTTTTCTCTTTGGCTTCATATGTATGATAATTCTACTTCTTGCTAGTTTCCACAGTGTTTAGCATGATGCCTTATATATAGTAAGCACTCAATAAATGCTTGATTTGATATTTTAAATTTGATTTTTTAAAACCATTTATTTTCAGTGAACTTTCAGAATTACTGTGGGTACTATTTCACATTAGTTTTCAAAAGTATCATTGCATAACTACATCAAACTAGATTAATATATGCATATATACATGTCAATATTCTATGTTGTCATATTATGCTGGCTTCCCCTAAGAGCAGATCCTAAGATTAAGTCTTGTTGGCAGGTAGTTTATTTAGAGGTGTGATTCCAGGAAGCAGTTGTGCACAAGAAGCACAGTGGAACAGGGAAGGAAGAAAAGAGCCAATCCAAGAAAAATAGAGTTGGCCACCACTATAGAAGATTGGTACTCACTGCACCTGGGATCTCTTATAAAGTGTTAAGAAATGGGTCTCAGAAGTGTCTGCTCAACAGTCAAAGGAGGAAATCAGTTATCTATTGGCCCCTGTTCCCCACTGGTCAAGAGCAGCTCCATGTGTGTTAAACCCCCTCACACTTTCTGGTTGTCTATGTCTAATACAGAGGAGGTTCCTAGTGATGGACCCAAGCCCCAGGAAAGGAAGTGAGAAGTGTATGGAACCAGCCAAGGAGAGGCACTGTCCAATTGCAGCCATGTGAAGCCAGTCAAAGTGTGAACGGAACTGGGTGCTGCAGCAATGCCTGGAGTAAAGGGAGAAGCTAAGAGGATTTTGGAATGGTATAGAGGAGTTGTCCAACATACATAATGTTCTGTAAGTTATTTAACAATTTAATCCACTCCTGGTTTCTAATAGTCTTTTAAATTGATATCCACACGATTTCGAGTATCCTCAAGCTGCGGAAAGACTTCCAAGGAAGTAATGAGAATAAGCCACTGAGGGGAATATACCCAAATTATCAATAATATTCTTGAAATAATGATTTTTAAAAGTATTACTGTTCATTAGAGTTCTGCTTCAATCCAAGATATAGTATGGGGGACCAGATTTATCCTCTTGCCTGAAACAACCAAAAAACTGTTCAAGATATATGAAACAATTATTTTCAAGACACTGGACTTCAGGCAATGAAGGAGAGTGATCCATGAGAAAGAGGAAAGTGGTGAACCTCACTTTTGCTCTACATTATTGCCCAGAGAGAGTTTCTTGCCAACGTTGAGGAAAGAGGTAAACCAAGTAGAATATAGCAGACCCCATGACTACAGGAGATGAGGCCAAGAGTCTAAGAGTACCCAGAGAGCTAGAGTTCACAGGACAGATTATTTGAGAGGAGAGAATTGCACAGTGATAGAACTTCAAAGATCTGTAGGGGCCTTCTCACATATTTAGCTGAGTACTGAGCAGAGCATGTGTGCAAGGAAACTACCCAAGACTGGGGAAAGAAGCACCTGAAAGGATTAGAAGAAATAATACTTGGTACACAAAGATAGTAATAATGCCTATTCTCAACAAATTGTCTGCAAAGTCTTATAAGTCGTGAACTATTGTACCCAGAATGTTCCTGCCTCAGTAATGAGGAATAATTAACCCTAGATGAAACATGGTGCTATCCCACCTAACAAATTTCAAAAGCAAGACCTAAAAGGATCAAACTGTTTCCAAGTAATTTATGTCTTAGAAAAAAAGCTGAAGAATATCTATAGGAATACAAAAATATCCAGCACTTAAAAAGGTAAAATTCACAAGATATCGTATCCAGCAAAAAAATTACCAGGCATGGACAGGAAAGGAAACTTCAACTCACAATGAGGAAAAAAATCAACACGAACTGACCTAGACCTGACATAGATGTTATAATTAGGCGACAAGGACAATCAAACAGCTATTATAACTATCTTCCATATGATCAAAAAGTTAATGAGAGATATAGAAGAAAAGAAAAGACTGGAATTCTGATAAAAACTACAGTGTGTGAGGTGAGATGAAAAATACCATAAATGTGATTCATGGGAGAGTAGACTTTGCAGAAGAAAAGATTAGCAATAGAAATCCCAAAATGAAGCTCTAAGAGTAAGAAGATTGTAAAAAAAAAATTAAAAAAATAAAGAAAAAAAGAATGAACATAGCAGTGAACTGTGGGACAACTTAAGGCATTCTAATGTGTGATTATAGTAGCAGAGGCAGAAGAAAGACAGGGAAATAATGACCTAAAGTTTTTCAAATTTCATAAAAACTAGAAACATATGAATCCAAGAATATTAAAAAACAAGCACAAGAAATATTATGAAAAATCAGACCAAGGAACATCATAAACTGCTCAAAACTAGATATAGATTGAAAATCTTAGAAGCAGCCACAGAAAAATTATATGTTATGGAGGAACAAAAATAAAGATTTCAGCAGATTTTTCTTCAGAAACAATGTGAGCAAAAAGATAGTGGACCAGCTGGGCGCGGTGGCTCACGCCTTTAATCCCAGCACTTTGGGAGGCCAAGACGGGTGGATCACGAGGTCAGGAGATGGAGACCATCCCGTCTAACATGGCGAAACCCCATCTCTACTAAAAATACAAAAAATTAGGAGGGCGTGGTGGCGGGCATCTGTAGTCCCAGCTACTCGGGAGGCTGAGGCAGGAGAATTGCTTGAACCCAGGAGGTGGAGGTTGCACTGAGTCAAGATTGCACCACTACACTCCAGCCTGGGCGACAGAGCGAGACTCCATCTCAAAAAAAAAAATAAAAAAAAAGAGAGTGGACCAATATCTTTAAAGTACTGGAAAAGTAAAACTGACAATGTAGAATTCTATGCCCAGTAAAAATATCTTTCAAAAATGAAGGCAGAACAGGTACTCAAATATTTATGCACAAATGTTCTTAGCAGAAAACAACCCAAATGTACATTTATAGATGGATGAGCAAATTATGGCATATATATACTGTGGAATATTATTTAGTCAAAAAAGGATTGAGGTATGGATACATGCTACAACAAGGAGGAACCTCAAAAACATGCTAACTAAAAGAAACCAGATACAAAAGGTCACATATTGTATGGCTTTATTGATATGCGATATCCAGAATAGGTTAAGTTCATCAAGACAGAAAGCAGAGTGAGCTGGAGGAAGGAAGGAATGGGGAGTGACTGCTTAATCAAGACAGGGTTTCGTTTGGGGACAATGAAAATGTTTTGGAACTAGACACAGGTGGTGGTTGTACAACATGGTGAATGTACTAAATGCCACTTAATTTTACACTGTAAAATCGTTAATTTCATGCAATGCAAATTTCACCTCAATAAAAATGTCAGTTGACTATGAACTGGAAGGCTCAATATAATAAAGATGTAAATTCTCCCAAATTGAAATATAAATATAATGCAATTCCCACTAAAAGTTCAGCAACACTTTTTGTAGTTATAGACAAGATTATTTTAAAATTTATATGGAAAAAGAATGGAACTGGAAAAGCTAAAATGATTTTGAAGAAGGTCAAAGTGGAAGAATCAGTCTATCTGATTTAAATATTTTTATTATATAGCTACAATCATCAAGACTGTTTGGCATTGGTAGGAGCATAGAAACATAGATCACTGGAAGTTAATAGAGAACCCAGAAATAGACTCACACAAATATGATCTACTGATTTTGACAAAAATACTAAAACAATTTCACCAAGTGGTGCTGAAGTAACTGAACATTTATAGGCAAAAAGAAAAGCCTTAAGCTTCATGCTTTGTACAAATATCACCTCAAAAAGGGTCACGGACTTAAGGGTAAAATGTAAACACGTAAAAGGTTTAGAAAAAAACCCAGGAGAAAATACTCGGGATAAAGGGTAGGTGAAGAGTTCTTAGACTTAACATCAAAAGTGTGATCCATAAAAGAAAAAAATACATAAATTGGACTTTTAAAATTAAACATTTGCTCTGCAAAAGACCCTATTAAGAGGATGAAGAGACAAGCTACAGACTCAGGGAAAATCTTTGCAAACCATATATGCAACAAAGGATGAGTATCTAGAATATGTAAATTAATCTCAAAACTCAATCCATTACAAAAGATACGAACCAACATTTCACAAAAGAGGACATACAGATGAAAAGCACATGAAAAGACATTCAACATCATTTAACCATTGGGGTAACACAAAGTTACAATGCGATATCACTACACATCTATCAGAATGTTTAAAAAAATGAAAATAGCAGCAACATAAAATACTGGCTGGTTGTGGAAAAGCCGGATCACTCATACATTGATAGTGTGAATGTTAAATGGTACAGCCACTCTGTAAAACAGCTTAATAGTTTCTTTAAACGACCCAGCAATTTCACTCCTGGGTACAAAACCTATATATGAATGGTTGTAGTAGCTTTATTTACACTAACCCAAACAGCCTAACTGTCCTTCAAAGGGTAAATGGTTAACTGCAGCACCTCCATACTGTGGAATACTACTCAGCAATAAAAAGGAATGAATTGTTGATACAATGTAACAACTTGGATGAGTCTACAGAGAACTACCGTGTGAAAAAAGCCAGTCCCCAAAGATTACATACTATATTATTCCATTTATACAGAATTCTTGACAAAATTATAGAAATGAAGAACAGATCAGTGGTTGCCAGAGTTTAAAGGGGTAGTGTAGCGGTTGGGAGGAGAGGGAATGGGTGTAGATACAAAAGGGCAAGTGATGAATCCTTGTGATAACGAAAATGCTCCGTCTCTTCAATGTCAGTATTCTGGTGTGATACAGTACTATAGTTTTTCAAGACGTTACCAATGGGGGACCTGGGTAAGGGCTACATGAGATTTCTCCGTATTATTTCTTACAACTGCATGTTAATCTACTATTATATAAAGATAAAAGGTTAATTTAAAAAAATTTAAAGAAAGGCAAAAATAAAGACTTTTTAAGATATAGAAAAAATGAAAGCGTTTATCATGAGCAGTTCTCTCCAAATTGATCTATAGATTCATTGTAATCCCAATCACAATGAGAGTAAGCATTTTTGTAGAAATTGACATACTGATTCTAAAATTCAGAGGAAATGCAAAGGCAAAAGGAAAATGGCTTCACTTGGGAATTGCACCAAACATTTCACAAAGAAATAATACTGATTCTACATAAACTCTTCCAAAAAAATGAAGAGAATAGAATACTTCCCAACTCATTCTATCAGTTGAATGTTATTCTGATACAAAAACCAGAAAATGATATTTAAAGGAAAAGAAACTACAGATCAATATTCCTCGTGAACATAGATGCAAACTTTTTTTTTCTTTTTTTAGATAGAGTTTTGCTCTGTCTCCCAGGTTGGTGTGCAGTGGTGCGATCTCGGTTCATTGTAAACTCCACCTCCCGGGTTCAAGCCATTCTCCTGCCTCAGCCTCCCAAGTAGCTGGGATTACAGGCATGCGCCACCACACCCAGCTAATTTTTGTATTTTTAGAAGAGATGGGGTTTCACCATGTTGGCCAGGCTGGTCTCGAGCTCCTGACCTCAGGTGATCTGCCCACCTTGGCCTCCCAAAGTGTTGGGATTACAGGCATGAGCCAACACACCCGACCCAAACTTTCTCTTCTAAAAAATTATTTTTCTAATAATTTATTTTGAAGTCTTTTTAAATTTACAGAAACATTGCAAGGACAGTACAAAGAACTCCCGTATCCCCTTCACCCAGATTCTTGCACATTTTATCACATTTGATTCATCACCCTCTCTTTTTATATATACCTGTTCATCTTTTTCTATTTTTTTAAGATTTTAAACAACAGTTTTGTTTGATGCTTCATTTTCAGACATTTTAATATCAGTCATTACACTGACATTCCACAAGCAAAATTTTTCCAGAACAACAGTATGGAATAGTTCTGAATTATGGTATTGCACAGGTAGAAAAAAATGTCCATATACCTTTTTAAACATTTATTTCTTACTCCACCCTAAATGTCTTCTCAAAGAAGGAAGTCTCAAGCTGACTTTATTTTTAGGAAGTTTTTTATAGGCCACCTTAACCAAACTCCTTCAAATAGCTGAGGAAATATAATCGCTGGGAAGCCAAAGGGCTCACCTTCACATGATTCAAAATTTCTTAACATAATTTTAGAAAAATAAATCCAATAATCTATAAAAATGATAATACATCATGACCAAGCAGACTTTAGCTTAGTGCAAATTGGTTTAACATTCAAAAAATCAATGTTAGTAGCAGGTTTTTAAAAATTACATGATTATTTCAATAGACTTCATAAAATAATTTGACAAAATCCAAAATTCCCGATTAAAAACTCCCAGCAAAGTAGAAGGGAACTTCTTCAACATGATAAAAAGCACCTACAAAAAACCCTACAGCTAACATCACACTTAAAGGTGAGAGACTGAATGCTTTCCTTTTAAGATCAGGAAAATATGATGTACACTTTCACCACTTCTGCTTAGCATTGTACTGGAGGGTATGCAGATGGCAAATAAGCACACAAAAAGATGCTCAATATGAATAGTTTGAGGAAATGCAAACCAAAACCATAATAAGATAACAATACATACCTAATAGAACATCTCAAATTACATCATCGCAATTGTTGGTGAGCATGTGGAGCAACTGGCATGCTGCTGTTGGGAATGTAAACTAGTACAGCCACCTTGGAAAACAATTTGGTAGTTTCTTAAAACGTTCAACATACACCCTCCTAGCTATTCTACTCCTAGGTATTTACCCAAGAGAAATGAAAGCACATTTCCACACAAAGGCTTACATACAAATGTCATAACAGCTTTATTTATAGGAGTTAAAAACTGGAAACAACCCAAATTTCCAGGTAAATGAATAAATAGCAATATATCCAAAAAATGCACTATTGATACATGTCATGAATATGGATGAATCTCAAAGTAAAAGTGGTTAGTGAAAAACCGGAAATAAAAGCATACATACTATGTGATTTCATTTACATAAGTTTCCAAAGAATGCAAACTTGTCTATACTGACAAAGTAGATTAGTATTGTTCACTGTGTATCAGCTATACTTCAGTAAATCTGTAAAAGAAACCTGTACAATTTATGGAATATGAATAAAGTCATATTTAAAGATAAACTCATAACTTAAATTTCTAAAGTATTATATAAAGCATGTGTATAAACAAATTAGATAAAACGCTATCAAAAACTGGAGGAAGAAAAACATGAATTTAAAATCAGAAATAGACTGGGCGCAGTGGCTCACGCCTGTAATCCCAGCACTTTGGGAGGCCTAGGCGGGTGGATCACCTGAGGTCAGGAGTTCGAGACCAGCCTGGTCAACGTAGTGAAATCCCATCTCTACTAAAAGTACAAAAAAATTAGCCGCGTGTGGTGGTGGCGCCTGTAATCCCAGCTACTCAGGAGGCTAAGGCAGGAGAATCGCTTGAACCTGGGAGGTGGAGTTTGCACAATGAGCCGAGATCACGCCATTGCACTCCAGCCTCGGTGACAAGTGTAAAACTCTGTCTCAAAAAGAAAAAAAAAAGAAAAGAAACAGCTATCAGTAGAATTTTGTAATAAAATTCAAGAATCAGCTCTAGAAAAATAATATATAAATATTATTACATATAATGAAATGGAGAATCATACATGTAATAGAGGATATAGACAGCGTTATAAAATTATAGGGAATATTATGTACAAATATATGCTAAGAAATTAGAAAAATATTTTTTAAAAGGAAAACTAAGGAGATTAAGTAACTTGCCTATTATTGCTCAGCTAGTAAAGCAGTGAATCTTGGATTCAAGTTTATACAGTCTAGCTCTAGAGTCTGTACCCTTAACTACCACACTAAAACTAGAAAACTAGTTATTTTTGTAAAACTCACATAACATTCATTTCATAACACATTAAAAATAGTGTGAAATGGAAAATGATATTCAATGTCACTTATACATGCAAATATCTTAAAGTATCATTAAATCAGATCCAACAGTATATTAAAAGTATAATTCGCTGTAACCAAATAGGCTACATCACAGCAGTAAAAAATTGTTAAATATTTAGAATCAGTTAATGTATTACATCTTAAGGCATGTGATCTTCATATTAAATGCCAACAATACATTAGATAAACTCCACTCATTTCTTATGAAAGTGCTTCAAAAGTTAGCAATGTGTGAATACTTTCTTAGCAAGATAGGGAAGATTTATTTCAAATTAATAGCAAACATCATTCTTAACAGTGAAAAATGATATTCATGTTAAATCTTAAGCAAGGATGGCCAGTGTCACTATTATTATTTGTTATTATTTACTGAAATATATAAGCAAAGATTATAAGATACATAACAGAAATGAGAAGTAGTACTATCAGATAGGATAAGCTTATTGGATAGGATAATTCTTATTTTCAGATGAAAGGACAGTCTACATAGACAAACCAAGAGAATAATTTTTAAAGATCATCTTATAATTAAACAATTCAGAAAAGTTATGCATATAAGGTGTATATATATAGGTATACATATATATAAATATATATAGAAATAAGCTTTCCAGTAAATCAGCAATAACTAGAAAACATAATGAAAGAAATCACTTTCATAATAATACAATCTCTTAGAAGACCCAGGAATAACCTTAGATTAACAAAGCTATTTGAAGAACACTACAAAATTAAAACAGCTAATATAGCCATATGTTCAATAAGGCAAAGGAAAACACGAATATGATAAGGAGCAAGGAAGATATTAAAAAGGCCAAAAAACACACTGGATGGGATTAGCAGCAGATTAGGCGCTGCAGAAGAAAAGATTAATGAATATGAAACACAGAAAAATGTGATGAACTTGATCAAAATTTATAATTTTGTCCAAAAGAAATGATTAAGAAAATTAGGCAAGTCACAGACTGGGAGAAAGCATTTGTAAATCACATATCTAACAAAGACATATCCAAAATATATGAAGAACTTTTAAAACTCAACATTAAGATAACAACCCAATTTAAAAACTAGGCCAAGGACTTGAAGAGATAACTTCACTAAAGAAGCTATTTGGATGGTAAATAAACACAAGAAAAGGAGTTCAACATCATTTGCCATTAAGGAAATGCAAATTAAAGCCACATGTGCCGTCATTACATATCCCATTAGAATGGCTAAAATAAAGTTTAAAAAAACATCAAGAGCTGGCTAGGATGCAGAGCAACTGGTGGAAATGCAAAAATGATATAGTCACTTTGGAGAACAGTTTTGGAGTTTCTTAATAAATTAAACATACTTACCATATGAAGCAGCGATCCCATGCCTAGGTATATGCCCAAGAGAAATGAAAATATAGGTTCACACAAAGACTTGTACTTAAATATTCATAGCAGCTTTGTTAGTGGTATCCCCAAATTGGCAAAAATCAAAGTGTCAATCAACTGGTGAATGGATACACACAGTGATACATCCATACAATCGATTACTAACTAATAAAAGGAACCAATTATTGATACATGCAACCACATGGATGTATCTCAAATGCCCTATGTTAAGTGAAGGAATACAGACAAGAGAAGTCAGTATGATCTACTCATATGACATTCTAGAAAAGCCAAGACTATAGTGACAGAAAGCAGATCAGCAGATGCCAGGGGTGTGGGCAGGGGATTGATTGCAAATAAGCACATGGGAGCCCTTAGGGATGTTGCAGATATTCTTAGTCATAGTTGAAGTGGTAGTTTCATGACTATATGTTTGCCAATACTCATCTAATTTTACACTCAAAATTGGTGAATTTTATTATATCTAAGTTATACCTCAATTATACTGATTTTTTTTTTTTTTTTGAGACAGAGTTTTGCTCTTGTTGCCCAGGCTGGAGTGTAATGGCGTGATCTCAGCTCTCCACAATTTCCACCTCCCGGGTTCAAGCAATTCTCATGCCTTAGCCTCCCGAGTAGCTGGGACTATAGGCGTGCACCACCACGCCTGGCTAATTTTTGTGTTATTAGTAGAGATGGGGTTTCTCCATGTTGGTCAGGCTGGTCTTGAACTCCTAACCTCAGGTGATCTGCCCGCCTTGGCCTCCCAAAGTGTTGGGATTACAGGCATGAGCCACCTCACCCAGCCTTATGCTGATTTTTTAAAAACAATCAATGAGTCTCCTGATGTGATGCCCTGACAAGTACAAAACATCACCCGTGTAGTTTTTCTAACAAAAATATTTCATGAGGATCAGTTCTTTTTTTTTTTTTTTTTTTTTTTTTGAGACAGAGTCTCGCTCTGTCGGCCAGGCTGGAGTGCAGTGGTGCGATCTCGGCTCACTGCAGGCTCCGCCCCCCAGGGATCACGCCATTCTCCTGCCTCAGCCTCCCGCGTAGCTGGGACTACAGGCGCCCGCCACCTCACCCGGCTAATTTTTTGTATTTTTAGTAGAGACGGGGTTTCACCGTGTTAGCCAGGATGGTCTCGATCTCCTGACCTCGTGATCCTCCTGCCTCGGCCTCCCAAAGTGCTGGGGTTACAGGCTTGAGCCACCGCGCCCAGCCTGAGGATCTGTTCTTGAATAAATTATCAGACTAACCAAATTGTGAGACATTCTACAAGACAACTGGCCTGAAACATTACAAACTGTCAGTATAATGAAAGGCAAAAAAGAAGACTAAAGGGCTAAAATGACTAAATATAATGTGTGATCCCAGATTGGATTCTATATAAGGAAAATTACAGCAATAAAGGACACAGTTCAGGAAAATCGAGGAAATTTGAATATGGACTGTATTAGATAATAATGTTGTTTAAAAGCTCTTTTCCAAATATTTTATTCATATAAGAATCCCCTTGTTTTGCAGAGATATATGGTGAAGATTTTCAGGTGAAGTGTCAAAATGACTGCATCTATTAAATGGTTCAGGAAAACAAAACAAACATAGTAGATAGATAAATAGATGATAGATAAAAGTTAAAGGGAATATGCCAAAATATTAACAATTGGCAAAGGATATATAGGTATTAATTGTGCTATTCTTTTAATTTTTCTGTAATTTTGAAATTTTTTAAAATGAAACATTGGGAAATAGGTATTAAAATAGTCTTGATTTAAGACTTTAAGATAGTTTATTGCTTGTGTTAAGTGAAGATTTTAAAAATGATGCATATTCGGTCATATTGCTCTCACTAGAAATATTAATGTTTACAGAGCAAAAGTGTTTTGTACCATTAACAAATAAAATTTTTAATGTAAAAAAATGCAGTGAGGCAGGGTGCAGTGGCTTATGCCTGTAATCCTGGCACTTTGGGAGGCCAAGGCAGGAGGACCCTTGAGCCCAGGAGTTCAAGGCTGCAGCGAGCTATGATTGTGCCACTGCACTCCAGCCTGAGTGACAAAGAGATTGTACCTCTAACAACAACAATAAAAACAATTTAGTGGGAGAAAACACCCATTATTCAAGACACTGAACAGAAAAACAGTTATTCAGAAAATAAAACTATATAACCAATCTGAATGTTAATTATAGAAGTTCACTGTCAAAATTCAAGCCATCAAAATTGAACATTTGGGCCGGGTTCAGTGGCTCATGCTTGTAAATCCCAGCACTTTGAGAGGTGGAGGCGGGCAGATGGCTTGAGCCCAGGAGTTTGAGACCAGCCCGGCCAACATGGCAAAACCCCGTCTGTATAGAACAATACAAAAATTAGCCAGGCATGGTGGTGCATGCCTGTAGTTCCAGCTACTCAAGAGGCTGAGGTGACAGGATCACCTGAGCCCAGGGATGTCGAGGCTGCTGTGAGCCGTGAATCAGGCCATTGCACTCCAGCCTTGGCAACAGAGTGAGACCCTTTCTCAAAAAAAAAAAAAAAAAAAAGAATATTTGTTGACTAAGTGTAGTCTAATAGGGAACTTTCCAAGTGTAAAAGAAATTGAAAGCAACAGAAAAAGATTAACAGATTTGATAATGAAATTAAAATTTTACAACCTCAAAAACATTAGACAGCAAATATTTTAAATATGACAAATGATGGATCATCACATTTATTTGTAATATATAAAAAGTATGTTATACACATTTGATAAGAAATATTCTATGACTAATGAAAAATAAGAACACAGTCACAAAACAGAAAAATTGTCGACAAACCTAAAATTGTATTTGATGTTGAATGTAAATCAAATAAAGGAAATACTATAATAAGATTCTATTTCCATGAAATCAATGTCATAAACGTTAAAAAGTAGTAATTTATTGCCGAGGAAAATGAGGAATTTTTACCTTCTCTTATTTCTGGTGGGAATGTAAATTGGTACAACCTTTATAAATAGCAATTCAGGAGCATCTATTCAAAACCTTAACATATCCATCCTCTAGAAGACAACCTAAGGAAATAGTCAGAGATGCTGACCAAGATTTATGCACTAAGTTAACATTTGTAATATTATGTAAAATAGTAAAGATATGGAAATAACAGAAATGTCCTACAATTAGGGGCTGGTAAAATCCATTTCAATACATATAAGGAAGCAATATGATGCAGCCGTTAAGAAGATGCGTATGAAGCGTTTTTTTAAATGACATTAGGACTTACTTAAGATACAAATACGAATGACAGGAGGACTTAAGATACAAATACGAAGGGAAAAAGATCAGAGTTCAAAATTCTCTATCACAAAAATGTCAATTATTTAAAAACATGTGTTTAGAAAAGGGCTTATAGCGCTTATAGGAAATAGTCCAAAATGTTTGCAGTTATCTCTGGGTAATAGGATTTTTACTGATTTTCATTTTCCCTTTACACTTCTATAAATTTTCTTCAGTATACCTATATTGGTAACAGTGACAACATTATTAATATGAACGAGGAGTGGTCTCAGTTGGGGAAGAAAGGCCCTGTACTTAAATCTTGATGCTGAATTGGCCCTGGGACCATCTTGTTCACCTTGTCCCATTCAGGATTCTGTCCTGTGGTACCTCTGGGCATGGGTAAGTGCACAGGTATTTTGAGGTAACACATTTACAATAGATACGATTTTGATTATTTGGAAGTTCTTCCCTATTGAGCTGAAATTAAAGTCTTCTTAATGTAATGTAACTTCTCACTGCTCTTGGACCAGCTAAGTGTGCACGTATTCCTCATCTTCAAATATCTGAAGACCATCTAGGTCCCCACCTCAACTATCCTTCCTGTGTCACAGTTTTCAGATCCATCAAGATCACGGTTGCCTTAGCTATGCTACTGAAAGTGTGCTCTGTAGACCAGCAGTATCAATGCCACCTGGAAGCTTGTAGGAATTTAGAATGTTAGACTCCATCTCAGACCTCCTACATGTAATCTGCATTTCAATAAGATTCTCAGATGATTTGTCACACATTAGAGTTTAAGAAGCAATAGCTGTGAGAAGGACACATTCTCCTTTGCCAGCATTTCATTTAATGAGTGCTCTCCAGACTGAAGAATATCCCAATATTCCTATTTTGTTTTATTTTATTTTATTTTATTATTTTGAGACAGGATCTCGCTCTGTCACCCAGACTGGAGCACAGGGGTGGGATCATTGCTCATTGCTCACTGCAGCCTTCACCTCTCGGGCTCAAGCGATCCTCCCACCTGAACTTCTTGAGTAGCTAGTTCCACAGGTGTGTGCCACCACACCTCACTAAATTTTTTGGTTTTTTTCTAGAGACGGAGTCTCACTATGTTGCCCAGGCTCGCCTCAAACTCCTGGACTCAAGCAATCCTCCCACCTTGGCCTTCCAACGTGCTGGGATTACAGGTATGAGCCACCAAACCTGGATCCTATATTCTTGTAGTATATAAAGCAATTGTTATAGCTGCTGATCTCTCCATTCATCATGGAAACTAATATTCATGGAGCGTGTTGCTTTATACAAGCCACTGTTGTCAAGCACTGTTAAGAGGAAGACAAGTGTGAAAAATTAAGTTGCTATAACGGTCTAAGAGTTTCAGTCCCCAGTGGAAGAGTTGTCATAAGACATAAGTGATAAATTGGCAAAAGGATTATATAGACAATAACCGCTATTGAGGCTCAGAGGAAAAAGAGATCATCTGAGAACAGGGTGGTTACACAGGAGTAGGCTTTTATCTGGGCTTGTAAGGACTAAATGCTCATGGTAGGGGCAAAACTGTAGTCAGCTTGTCCCTGCATATGGTCACGGTGGATTTGAAAGGCAATGTGGTCTGGGACAGGAGTTCTCAAATCTTAATGAGCATCAGTATCACTGGGAGGGCTTGTTAAAACACAAATCCACAAATTGCTGAGTTACTGAGATTTGAGTTTCTCATCCAGTAGGTCTAGTGTGAGGCCTGAGAAAGTACATTTTTAACAAATTCCCAGATGACGCTGAGGCTGCTGGTCTAGGGATCACACTTGGAGAAGCACTGTTCAAGGAAATAGTATGAGTCAGCCAGTTTTGATTCTATCACTTATTAATTTAGGTAGCAAGGATTTTTGTTTTCTTTTTGAGGTTTCTCTTTGAGAAATGGAGAATTATAATAGCCATCTTACAACTTTTTGAGACAAGTAAAAGAAATAAAAGTCTATAAAAGCCTCCTACTATATACTGCCTGGAACACTGCTGTTGCTCCATAGTTTAACTTAGATTTCATTCCTTCCCCTAAAGTAATTCTACTTGACAATGTTAGTTACAACATCTTTGGGAGTGAAGGGATAGTGTTTTTGGTGCGAGGGTCACTTGGGAATAGGCACAGGGCCTTTTTGGAGAACCTGGGGTGAGCCTTCCATGCTACTGGGTCATAACAGATAGTGTCTTTTGTGTGTCTGTGTTGGTCCATATATTACTCTGATGATGATTCATATTGTCTTGCAGTGAGTCAAAACAAAGATACCCTAAGGCTTAGAGAGGCCAATGCCATTTCAGGTACACTGCCTAAAGAAATGATTTGAGAAATGGAATTTAGAATTTACATTCTACCAGTGAAAGAGGAAAATATATTTTTAATTTATTAGAACTGAGGATTCTAAGGTCACTCCCTTAGACTTTCTTTTTATAATTTTAAAAACTTATTTTTTTAGAAATGAGGGTCTCACTATGTTACCCAGGCTGAACTTGAACTTCTGGGCTCAAGTGATCCTCCTGCCTCAGCCTCCCAAGTAGCTAGGACTACAGGTGCATGCCACTATGCCTGGATGATTTTTTTTAGAAATTTAAGTTATCCTGTGTATTTGGAAAAATATAAATGTAGACCTTTCCTCTTTCTCTGTCTAATATAGATCCTCTCATTTAAACACCATTAAGTAGGGAACAAAATGATTTGGCAACTGAGTGTATTCGCCCATCACAACTTCTTTGGGAACTACTAAAATCCTTAAAACCTTGAGGGATTCCCCAGGTGTTTCTTCATTTCACTTTTAGTGTTCACAGTAACAGAATCCATTAACAAAACAGGACCTTCCTACATTGATACCCAGATTGAAGTGGGAAATTGATGGATTCTCCTTTTGCCATCATTAGCCCTTGACTCCTTCCTGGGAATTTATTAGATTATATAATAGCTGGCAGCTAATTAATCATACAGCAAACTTTTGAAGGGTAAGACACAGGTACATTGTGGTTGATGTGGAGAAAAGAAAGGATAGTTCTAGAGCAGGAGTCATTGCTTAGTTGAGTTTGGGACATTTAGGGGTCATCTTCAGGATGGTGGGCATCTACAGGAAGGACATCAAGCAGGGGAATGAGATAGGAAAGGGGACAAAGTTTTCCCACTCTGCAGTTTTGTTTGAGATTTCAAAATTAGATTTAGGGCCTGTTCTTGTTTCTTTACCCTCTCAGTAGCTGAACTTTAACAGAGAAAACATGTCACCTCCCAGATTATGTGTCTTTACTGGCTCCACTGGTTGCCTTCTGGATCAGATTTAAACTGCCTATTTCAAGAGCAGCCAGTATCCCTTGCCTCCAGTGGTGTGTTGTATAAATAGCCATCATGGGCAATTAGTGTCTCTGATTTTCTTCTTTCTAAATAATGTGGTTGAGGGTTGTTTAATATATTTCAGTTTTTCTTTCCCCAAATCATGTCAAGTAAATTATGTCTTCTTATGCCTTGCAAAGTTCATGCATATATCACTTCAACCATGATTAAAAAGGATAAGGAGATTTTAAAACAATAAAGGATATGAACCAGCCACTTACTAACATTTTATGAGCATAAGACAGTTTTGGTTAGAAATTTCCTCAGGAAAATATTTCTATATTTTTAAGAGAAAACATTTTATTTTTTTGTACAGAGAATATTAAGTTACAATATAACATTAAATGGGAATTTTTTGTTGCTTATTATTCTCGTCCTTCTTGCCCACCCACACAATCAATGTCACACACATTTATTGCTCTGAATCACTTTAAGTGAGCCATAAGTCTGCACTCACGTAACCCCAACAGCAGAATAAGTCTGTTGGAAATCAAGGGAGAGAACATTCTCAACGTGTTGATGGTCCTAGTGTTCCATGCTATTGGATTCTTAAGGAATCAACAATTTCTTAGGCTTGATGCCTGAGGCAAAGATGGACTGAGCAAGAAAGAGTTGTATCAGCACTTGGGTGGGGTGGCACTTCAAACCAAAGTACCAGAATACAGTCACAGTGACCACATTGATGAGTTTTTTAAAGACCTCCAGGAAACAGCTTAGCAGTGATGTGTAGCCTGTGCTCCTTCAGACTTCTCATTTGGGCAATAGGATTCTATTATATTTCATAATCATTGCAGGGCAGCTAGCTGCCACTGGCCTAAAGAAGGCAAAAGAGCTCAAATTATGTCCCAAATTGATGATCTCCAAAGAGTGTGCCTCCAGACACCTCAGTTGCTTTTTCAGCCCCCAAGCCACAACCCACCCTGCAGCATTTTTTCCTAGTGTCCACCGGCCTCTTGGGGCTGCTGTTTTTACTCACTGCCTGCTCTTGGGCTCCTTAACTTCATCTGGTCTGTTGGGCCAAGGATAACTCAGGCTTTTGCCCACCCACACCCCAAAGAATTGGCTCAGCCCAGTCCAGAACTCTGTCTTCCAGAGAGCCAAAGTCGGATAAGGCAGGCTCGGGCCTGTCTGTGCAGAAGAGCAGATGGGAGAAAGAGCTGGGCATGAAGAGAATAGGTTTGGCTGGTGGAGCAGAAGCTGTTGGTGCCCATCAAAGAACCCTCAGCTCTCACCATTCCCATGGACCCTGACCTGGTTGCTTCCTACTTCAAATTCCTGGGACACTATCTGCAGGCTTTCTCTGGCCATCAGAGTAAGCTAGACTTGTACACAGGGCATGCTGGGAGTAATGGGTAATTAATTAGTCTAGAAGTAGCCCTCAACCAGTGACTGGCAGAAATTGGTGACTAAAACCCCAGGCCCCTCACTCCCTCAGACAATAAAACTCTGAGCTATGCTCTATGCAGTCTTCAGAGACACCCAGTGAGATGGAGCCCCAGTTGCCCACAGCAGTAATCTTCTTATTAATTCATACTGTATTAGTTTCCTTTCCTTCCTAGTCTCACTTACTGCATATCATACTATTGCTCCCGGCATTGCTCTTCAAATCCTTGTCTCAGGATTTGCTTCTGAGGCAACTCAATCTAAGTACTAGAACATGGGATGTGTGAGACTGTGGCTGCACACATCAGTGGGGACCACATTGTGGAGACCCCAACTGCCATATTGAAGTGAGACTTTATTCCATGGTGACTGGGTGGTGTGTTTGATCAGACCTCTGTGCTAGAGGATCACTCTGGAAACAGAGAGAAAGATGGATTAGAACAGTAGTTTCCAAAGTGTGGTCTCTGGACCATGAAAGTAAGAACCATCTGGGAACTTTTTAGTGAAGTAAATTCTTGCCTCCATTCCTAGACCTACTAAATGAGACATTCTGGGGGTGGGGACTAGAAACCTGTGTTTTCACAAGCCCCCAGGTGATTCTGATGCCCCTAAAGTTTGAGAATGACTGTATTAGAGAGTAGAGGAGAAGCTGGCAGTGTGGAAGAGTCCAGTTGTCAAGCTACAGGAAGATCCTTAGCAAGAAACTGTAAGGGCTGAGCTATCAGTTTTGATTCCCTTCCCCCATTCTTTTTGCTTTGGACTATGTCCTGCATGCAGAGTGTACTTAATAAATATTTTGGCTTGATGTCTCCCATTCCATTATCAAACAAGTGGACAAAGTAAGGAGAGGGGCAAAGATGGGGATGGGTGGGGTGCAATGGAACCTGTATGCTGAAGTGACTTAGTTCATATGAGGTTCAGCTGCCACTGACCACGTGGCATTTAGAGCATTATCCATTCCTCAGTTCCAGGGACAGAGTCCTTAGGGGGGTTCTCTGAAGTTGTCACCGCAGTGGCTTCTGCCTGGTCCTTGGCTGGTGGGACGCTCCAGCAGGAGTGTTCTAGAATCCTTTGTGAGGGACAAACAGTGAGAACCCAGCAGCAGTGTTCTAGAATCCTTTGTGAGGGACTAACATTCAGAAACTCGTAGCAGTGTTCTGGAATCCCATGTGAGGGACAAACACTCAGAACGCAGCAGCACAGTTCTGGATTCCTATGTGAGTAAAAAACAATCAGAACCCAGCAGCAGTGTTATAGAATCCTTTGTGAGGGACAAAACTTCGGACCCTCAAAGAAGTGTTCTGGAAATGTATGTGAGGGCCAAACACTCAGAAACCAGCAGCAGGGTTCTGGAATCCTATGTGAGGGACAAACACTCAGAACCCAGCCACTGTGTTCTGGAATCCTATCTGAGGGACAAATCATCATTTCATCTCATCATTTCATCAAATCTCATCTCATTTCCATTTCATTTTCATTTCATTATTTCATCATTTCATTTCACTATTTCATTTCATTTCATCTCATTTTTCATCTCATTTTTCATATCATTTTTCATCTCATCATTTCATCTCATCATTTCATCTCCTCATCTCATTTCATCCTTTCATTTCAACATTTCATCTCATCTCATTTCAATTTCATTTCATTATTTCATTTCATTATTTCATTTCATCTCATTTCATTATTTCACCTAATTTCATTTCATCTCATCTCATCTCAATTCATCTCATCTCATCTCATCATTTTCATCTCATCATTTAATCTCATTTCATTTCATTTCATCTCATTTCATCTCATCACATCTCTTCATTTCATCATTTCATTTCAACATTTCATCATTTCATCTCATCATTTCATCTCATCTTTCAATTTCATTTCAATATCATCATTTCATTTTATCATTTCTTTTCATTTCATCTCATTTCATTATTTCATTTCATTTCATCTCATTTCAACTCATTTCATCATTTCATCTCATTTTTCATCTCATTTTTCATCTCATCATCTCATCTCATCTCATCATTTCATCTCATTTCTTCTCATCATTTCATCTCATCATTTTATCTCAGTTCATCTCATCTCATTTCAATTTCATTTCATTATTTCATTTCATTTCATTATTTCATTTCACCTCATTTCATCTTATTTCATTTCATTTCATCTCATCATTTCTTATCTCGTCTCATCATTTCATCCCATTTCATCTCATCATTTCATCTCATCTCACCTCATCTCATGATTTCATCTCATCTCACCTCATCTCATCATTTCATCTTATCTCATTTCATCTCATCCTTTCATTTCATCTCATCATTTCATCTTATCATTTCATCTCATTTCCTCTCATCATTTCATCTCATCTCACCTCAGCATTTCATCATTTCTTATTTTATCTCATCATTTTATCTCATTTCATCTCATCTCATCTCAATTCAATTTCCTTTCATTATTTCATTTCATCTCACTTCATTTCATCTCATTCATTTCATCTCATTTCATTACATCTCATCATTTCCTCTCATCATTACATCTCATCTCATTTTGTTGCATCATTTCATCATTTCATCTCATCATTGCATCTCATTTCATCTCATCATTTCATCTCATCATTCATCTCATCGTTTCTTCTCATCTCATCATTTCCATTTCATTATTTCATTTCATCATTTAATTTCATCATCTCATTTAATTTCACCTCATTTCATTATTTCATTTCATTTTTTCATTTCATTATGTCATTTCATTTCATCTCATTACATTTCATCTAATTTCATTTCATCTCATCATTTCATCTCATCTCATCACCTCATCTTTTCATCTCATCATTTCATCTCATCAACTCATTTCATCTTATCTCATCATTTCATCATTTCATCTCATCATTTCATCTCATATCTTCTCATTTCAATTTCATTTCATTTTTTCATTTCATTATTTCATCTCATTTCATTATTTCATGTCATCTCATTTCGTCTCATCTCATCATTTCATCTCATCACATCTCATCATTTCACCATTTTATTTCATCATTTCATCTTATCATTTCATCCCATCATTTCATCTCATCTCATTTCAATTTTATTTCAATTTCATTTCATCTCATTATTTCATTATTTCATTTCACCAGTTCATCTCATCATTTCATCTCATCGTTTCATCTCATCATCTCATCTCATCGTTTCATCTCATCATCTCATCTCATCATTCATCTCATTTCATATCATCATTTTATCTCACCATTTCATTTCATCTCATCTCATTTCATCTCATCTCATTTCATCATTACATCTCATCATTTCATCTCATTTTATGTCATTTCATGTCATCATTTCATCACATCTCATCTCATCATTTCATCTCATCATCTCATTTCATCTCATCATTTAAACTCATTTCATCTCATCTCATCATTTCCATTTCATTTCCATTTCATTATTCCATTTCATCATTTCATTTCATTATTTCATTTCATTATGTCATTTCATCTCATTACATTTCATCTCATCTCATCTCATCATTTCATCTCATTTCATCTGATTTCATCATCATATCATGTCATTTCATCTCATTTCATCACATCTCATCATTTAATCTCATTTCATCTCATCATTTCATCTCATCTCATCATTTCATCATTTCATCTCATCATTTCATCTCATTTCATCATTTCCATTTCATTATTTCATCATTTCATTTCATCTCACTTCATTATTTCATTTCATTATGTCATTTCATTTCATCTCATTACATTTCATCTCATTTCATATCATTTCATTTCATCTCATCTCATTTCATCTCATCATTTCATCTCATTTCATCATTTCCATTTCATTATTTCATCATTTCATTTCATTTCATTATGTCATTTCATTTCATCTCATTACATCTCATTTCATATCATTTCATTTCATCTCATCTCATTTCATCTCATCATTTCATGTCATCATTTCGTCTCATGATTTCATCTCATCTCATCATCTCATTTCATCTCATGATTTCATCTCATTTCATCCCATCTCATCATTTCATTTCATCATTTCATCTCATCATTTCATCTCATCTCATCTCATTTCAACTTCATTTCAATTTTATCATTACATTTCATAATTTTCATTATTTCATTTCATTTCATCTCATTTCATTTCATTATTTCATTTCATTTCATCTCATCATTTCATCTCATTTTTCATCTCATTTTTCATCTCATTTCATCTCATCATTTCATCTTATCATCTCATCGTTCATCTCATTTCATCTCATCATTTTATCTCATTTCATCTCATTTCAATTTCATTTCATTATTTCATATCATTTCATTATTTCATTTCATTTCATCTCATCATTTCATCTCATCATTTCATCCATCATCTCATCATTTCATCTCATTTCATCTCCTTTCAATTTCTTTTCAATTTTGTCATTTCATCTCATCATTTCAACTCACATTTCATCTCAAAATCTCATCTCATCATCTCATCTCATCATTTCGTCATTTCATCTCATCATTTCATCTCATCACTTCATCTAACTGAAATGATGTAATGGAATCATGAAATGAAATGGATAGGATTCCCTCAGTGATGTTAAATTTAAAAATTGTTTGTTTTCATGTATTTATTTTTATATTTATATGTATTTATATTTATATTTACTTGTATTTCTTTTTACTTATTTTTATTTATATTTTTACTTATTTCTTTATTTATAGACAAGGTCCTGTTCTGTGGCCTAGGCTGGAATGCAGTGGTGCGTTCACAGTTCACTGCAGCCTTGAGAAAACCTCCCACCTCAGCCTCCCAGGTAGCTGGGACCCCAGGTGCACACCACCACAACTGGTTAATATTTTATTATTTGTAGAGATGGAGTCTTGCTATGCTGCCCAGGCTGGTCTCAAACTCCTGGGCTCAAGCAATCCTCCCGCCACAGTGCCCAACCTATTTATTTATTTATTTATTTATTTATTTAATAAAGACAAGGTCTCACTATGTTGCCCAGGCTGGTCTTCAACTCCTGGCCTCAAATGATTCTCCAAACTTGGCCTCTCAAAATGTTGGGATTACAGGTATGAGCCACCATGCCTGGCCTAAAAATAGTATTATATTTTTGTATTATATAATTTTCAATTAGGTAATATGAATATTCTGTACAGGAAATATGCCCTTAATTACATAGGAATAAACATTTGTTACACTGAGAAAAGTCTAATAGAGCTAAAAATAAAAATTAATTTGGAAAGGTCATTAGATACACATTCTTATGTTTATACAGTCTTTTATATATTCATATATTCTTTTAACAGTATCAATGGTTTGGAGTTATGTGTACAAAACCATGACCTATATGTAATACAACTAATAACAGGCACTTACAATTCAAGGCATATTATATACAAAGCTTTAACTTCTCATCATCAGATTTTGTTTTTTTCTTTCTGTTTTGGCAGATGCTATGAACATGACATTCAACTCACAGACACTATGGAGACCTTACTAAGCATAAAGTACTGTGAAAGGCCAGGGCTAGGACAGAACTGAGACAGGGCCAGGCATAGGACAGAACTGGGGCAGTGTCATGGCTAGAGAAAAACCAAGGGCAGGGTCACAGCCAGGGACATGACAGGACCAAGGCCAGGGCCAGAAGCAGGGCAGAACCAGGGCCAGGGCAGGGACATGGCAGGATCAGGACCAGCAGAAGGCCAGGGCAGAGCTAGGGTAGCACAGGGCCAAGGCACGGCAGGGTCAGTGTAGAGCAAGGAACGGGCCAGGGTATGGCAGGGCAGGGACAGGGAGGTCCAGGGCCAGAGCCAGGTCCAGGACATGGACAGGGCAGGACCAGAAAGGGGACAGGGCAAGGGCAAGGCCAGAGAAGGACCATGGAAAAAACGTGGCCAGGGAGGGTCCAGGGCAAGGGCAAGGCCAGGGCAGAACCAGAGCAAGGGCAGGCCAAAGGCAGGGCCAGGGCAGGGCAAGGCCAGGGTAGGGCAGGGCCAGTGTAGGGTAAGGGTAGGGCCAGGGTGAGTTCAGGGCCAGGGCAGGACTAAGACAGCACAGGGCCAAGCATGGCCAGTGTGGGGCCTGGGGATTGTCAGGGCCAGGGTCAAGGCTGGGCCAGGGACAGGGCCAGAGCAAGGGCAGGGCCAGGGAGAGGGCAGAACCAGAGAGGATCCAGAGCAAGGGCAGGGCCAGGGCAGAAACAGGACCAGGACAAGGCAAAGCCAAGGCCAGGGCAGGGCAAGGCCAGTGCAGGGCAAGACCAGGGAAGGGCAAGGCCAGGGTAGAAAAGGCCAGGGTAGGGCCAGGCCAGGGTAGGAGAAGGTCATGGTAGGGCCAAGGCCAAAGCCAAGGCAGGGCAGAGCTAGGGTAGCACAGGGCATGGCCAAAGCAGTGGCAGGACTAGCAACAGGGCCAGGGCAAGCGCTGGACAGAGCATGGTGGAGACAATACAGGGCCAGGACAGAGGATGGCAAGGCAGGTCCAGGGCCATTTCATGGACCCGGTAGGCCTGGGGTCGGGCCAGGGCAGGGCAAGGGCAAGGCCAGGGAGAAGGCAGGGCCGGAGCCAAGGCAGTGCCAGGGCAGGGCTGGGCCCAGGCTGGGACACGCAGGGCAGAGCATGGCCTGTGCAAGGCAGTGCCAGAGCCAGGCCATAGAGATGGGAGGGCAACACCAAGGCAGAGTCAGGGTAGATTCAGGGCTGAGCAGGGTCAGGACAGGTCCAGAGTCGAGGCAGAGCTAGGGCCCAGGCAGGGCCATGGCAGCGCCAGGGCAGAGGAGGGCAAGGCAATGCAGGACTGGGCCATGGCAGTGCCTGGTCAACTCCAGGGAAGGGCCAGAAGCAGGGCAGGGCCAGGGCCAGTGCTCAGGCCAGGGACACGGCATGACAGAAGTGCCAGAGCAGGGCTGGGCCAATGTTGGGGCAGGGCAAATCAGGCCAGGACACCTCCAAGTCCAGCTCTGGCCCTGCCTTGGCCCTGGCCCCTTCCTGGCCTGACCTTGTCCCTGGCCCTGCCCTATCCATGCCCTGTGTGTTTTACCAGTGTTTTATAACCAGAATCCTACAAGAAACTTAAATCAGCTCTTTTTGTGCATTTTTAGTAGAGATGGGGTTTCACAATGTTGCCCAGGCTGGTTCCAAACTCCTGAGCTCAAGCCATCTGCCTGCCTTGGCCTCCCAAAGTGCTGGGATTACAGGAGTAATCTGGCCAAGTATTTCACTTCTTTATGCCTGTTTCCTACATTTGGAAAATTGGGATGTCTTAAGTACCTAGCATATAGAATTATTGTGAGAATCAATGCCTCACACATTTACATATTGATAAAATTATACTCATAGAACACTACTGGAAGCAAAGATAGTATTAGTTAAAATTTAGTGATTATTTACTGCAAATATTATTACTATTACAAACAACATAGTATAGACATTATTACTACTACTATAGTTATCTTAAAAAGCTAAAATAAAAATTTTTATTTTATTTAGCCTAATGTAATCTCTCCTGCTCTGCCCTGGCTCAGCCCTAGTGCCGCCGGCTCTGCCCCTAGTCCTACCACATCCCTGGCCCTGACCCTTCCCTGGTCCTGCCACTGCCCTGGCCTTTCCCATCTTCAGGCCTTACCATGGCCCTACCCTGGTCCTGACCCTGCCCTGGTCTGGTCCTGACCCTGGCCCTACCCCAGAAAAGGGGTATGGCAGAGCCAGAAAAGGGCCAGGGCAAATAAGGGACAGGACACATCCAAATCCAGGAAAGGGCCAGGGCCATGACAGAGCCAGGGCGAGTCCTTGGCAGGGCCAGGTTCCAGGCTAGGGCCAGGAAAGGGTCATGGCAGGGTCACTGTATGGCCAAGGTCCAGGCCAAAGCCAAGGCAGACGCAGGGTCAGGCCTGCATAAGGGCAGGGCCAGGGCTGTGCCAGGACAGAACAGGAGCAGAGCAGGGCAGGACCAGAGCCAGGCCATACAGAGAGTAGGGCAAATGCCAAGGCAAGGCCAGGGTAGTTCCAGGGCTGAGGCAAGGTCAGGGAAGGTCCAGGGCTGAGTCAAGGCTAGAACCAAGATGGGGCAAAGGCTGGGGCACATCTGGGGCACAAGCAGGGCACGCTAGGGCAGGGCAATGGCAAGACCAGGCCATGGCAGGGCCAGCCCAGGATAGAACAGGGCACAGGCAGGGCAGGGCCAGGGCCACGGCTGGGGCAGGACAAGGACCAGGACCAGGGTCCAGGCCAGGGCAAGGGTATGGCCAGGGCAGAGGTAGGGCCAGAGCCAGGGTCTGGGCAGGGCCAAGGCAGGTCCATTGCAGGGCCAGGGTTCAGACCAGGGCCAGAGCAGGGCCGGGGCAGGGCCAGAGCCAGGACCAGGAAAGGGCAATGTCAGGACAAGGGCCATGGCAGGACCAGCAACGGGGCTAGGGCCAGGACAGAGACAGGGACAGGGTCAGGGCTAGGGCCAGAATAGCATGCCAGGGTAGGGCCAGGCCAAATTAGGGCCAGGACAGGGTCAGGACCAGGGCTGGGCCAGGGTATGGCCTTAAGTAGCAAAGGGCCAGGGCTGGGGTCCATGCCAGTGCCAGCACTGGTCCAGGGCAGAGGCAGGGCCATGGCCAGGTCTAGGACAAGGCTGGGGCAGGGCCAAGATCTGGGTCAGGGTCAGCACAAGACCAGGACACAGCCAGGGGAGGGACAGGGCCATGGTAGGGCCAGGTTAAATCAGGGACAAGACACCTGCAAATCCACTTCAGTGCCAGGGTCAGGGCAGGACCAGTTCAGGGCCAGGGCCAAGACAGGGCCAGGGCCAGGGCTATCAGGATCATCGGCAGGGCCAGGGCCATGGCAGGACCAGGGTCAGGAGCAGGGGTCAATGCCGGGCCAAGGCATGTGTGAGGGCAAGGCAGGATCAAGGCAGGGCCAAAGGGAGGGCAGGGCCAGGGCAGGGTGGAGCAGGCCCAGGGTAGCACAGGGTTAAGGCAGGGCACGACAAACCAGGGCAGGTCTATGGCTGGGGCCGGGGCAGGACAAGAGCCGGGGCAGGACAAGAGCCAGGGCAGGGCCAAGACAGTGGCAGCTCCAGGGCAGGGCCAGAGTTAGGACCACGGACATGTCCAAGGCCAGTGCCAGGGCAAGGGCAAGGGCAGGGGCAGGGCCAGGGTCATCTAAGAACCAGGGACAAAGCCAGGCCCAGAGCAGGGCCAGGACAGGTACCTGGCAGGGCTAGGGTCTGGGACAGGGCCATGGCAGGGCCAGGGCCACAACCAGGTCTGTGCTATGGCCAGGTCCAACACACTGCCCAGGTGAGGCTAGGGTGAAGGCCAAGGTAGGGCCAGGGCAGGGTCAAAGCCAGGCTAGGACCAAGGCAGGGCCAGGGCAGGCAAGGCAGGGCCAGGAAAGCATAGGGCCAAGACACGGCAGGGCCAGGCCAGTGCCAAGACCTGCGCAGGGCCAGGGAACAGCCAGGGCAGGGCCAGGGCCAGGGCCACAGCCATGGCCTTGGCAGGACCAGGTTCGGGGCAGGAGCAAAACAAGGGCAAGGACAGTGCAGGTTCTTGGCACAGCCAGGGTCCAGGACAGTGTCAGGGCAGGGCCAAGGCAGGGTCTGGGCCATGGTAAGACCAGCAACAGGGCTGGGGCTAGGCCAGTGACAGGACCAGAGTCAGGGCAAGGGCCAGAGCAGTGCAAAGCCAGGGTAGGGCCAGGCATTTCAGGGTCGGGGCCAGGGGAGAACCAGGGCAAGGTCTCAAGCAGGGAAGGGCCAGGGCCAGGACAGGTCCAGGGCAGGGCCATGACAAGGCCAAGGGCTGGGTTAGGGCAAGGGCAGGGCCAGAGCAAGGTAAGAGTCAGGGCCAAGGCCAGGGTAGGGACAGGGCAAGAATTATGGCAGGACCAGGGGCAATGCCAAGGCCACGGGTGGGCCAGGGCTGAGCCAGGGCTGAGTCGGCAGGGCAGGGCAAGGCATGGTATGGCCAGTGCAGGACAGGACAAGAGCCGGTCCATAGAGAGAGCAGGGCCAATGCCAAGAAAGAGCCAGGCTAGTGCCAAGGCTGAGGCAGTGTCAGAGCATGTCCAGGGCAGAGCCGGAGCCAGGGCCAGAACCAAGCCAGGGCACAGCCAAGACAGGGTAGGGCAGGGCAATGGCATGGCCAGATCAGTACTGGGACAGGGCAGAGCAGGGCAAGGCGATAGCAGGGGCAGGGCAGGGACAGGCCAAGGCAGAGCCATGTCATGCCAGGGCCAGGACACCTCCAAGTCCACTTCAGGACCAGGGCTATGGCAGGACAAAGACCAGGGCCAGGTCCAGAGCAGGGCCTAGTGAAGACTAAGGTAAGGGCCAAGGTAAGGCCTGAGCAGGGTCAAAGGCAGAGTAGGGCCAGGGCAGGGTGATGACACATTCAGAGCACAGCAGGGCAGGGTGATGGCAAGACCAGGGGCAGACCACTGCCAGCTCAGGGCCAGGGAAAGGCCAGGGCAGAGCCAGGAAAGGGTCTGGGTCAGGGCCAGGACCAAGGCAGAGCAGGGCCAGGGCCATGGCAGAGTCAGGGAAGGTCCTTGATAGGACCAGGTTCCAGGCCAGGGCCAGGGCCTGGATAAGGGCAGGGCCAGGGATATGGCAGGACCAGGGCTAGGGCCAGGGCCAGGCCATAGTGAGGGCAGGGCAAAAGCCAAGGCAGGGTCAGGGCAGGTCCAGGGAGCGGCCAGCACCAAGTGGGGCCAAGGCACAACCAACGCAGGGTAAGGCAGGGCAATGGCACCACTGGGCCATGACAGGGCAAGGTCAGTGCCAGGAGAGGGCAGAACAGGCAGGCCCATGGTGGGGCCAGGGCATGGATGGGCCAAAGCAGGGCCAGGACAGGAGCAGGACCATTGGCAGGGCCAGTGCCATGACAGGACCAGGGTCAGGACAAGGGGCAGGGCCAGAGCCAGGGCCAGAGCCAAGGCCAGGCCAGCACAGGTTCAGGGCAGGGCCAGTGCCAGGGCAAGACCAGGGCAGGGACAGGGTAGCACAGGGCCAAGACAGGGTCAGGATGGGACCAGAGCAGGACAGGGCCAAGACAGTCCAGGTAACAGTAGGGCAGGTATAGGGCAATGCAGGGTAGTACAGGGCAGATCCACGGCAGGGACAGGGCAAAGCCAGGCCCATTGCCGATGCACCGGACCTCCCTACAAGGCTCCTACCACCTGGCCACTGCTGCAGCCCGTCCATCGCTGTAAGCCTGACCCCCAACCCTGGTTGCAGCTGCCTGCCCTCCTAGTGTGACCGCTCTCCTACCGCTCCGGTGCACTGCAGTCTCCATTGCTGCCACCCACCCGCAGCGAGGTGAGCCATGGTGTCGCAGGCTCTAGGTGTCTCCTCCTCCTCCTGGCACGGAGCAGCTGGGTGGGCAAAGCCAGAGAAGCCTAGAGGAAGATGTGAGGGGTGGAAGGGTTAGAGCCTCAACTTGTCATGCCAGCCACTGGGTGGCAGGGGCCAGTTTCAGCAAAGGCACTCACACCCACCCTCCAAAGTCCAGCCTCTCCTTTTGGCCCAGCTGGCCAGGAACTGGGGTCTGGGGTGGGTGCTGGAGACACCACAGCATCCAGCTCCCCACTCCACAGGAACCATTGGGCCCACTGGGGCTGCACTCCTCGGGGAGCAGGAGAAGCAGAAAAATTCAGACCCAGCCAGCCCTCTGCACCCAGGTGCCAATTCCTGTTCTGGACGCCTCCACACACAGGGCCCTGTCCCCTGTGGTGTCACCAGGGGTGCCTGGCAGCCTCTGAGGCACAGATCCAGAGTGCCCAGGCCTAGGAACCACAGTGGGTGTGGGGGCTCTGCCATGCTCAGGATTCCCACGCAAATGCTGCGCGCCTGCTGCACTCCAGTATGACCAAGAGTAGGTCGCCCTCTGGAGTGTGGAGTCAGGGAGAGGAGAACCACTCCTTCCTTCGATGCCAACTCTGCTGACCGCCACCAGCAGTGCAGCCCCTGATAGCACCGAACTCGCCCCCCCTCCACGGCTAGTCCTGCCCTCAATAGCGCCCCCCACCTCCGTCCCCCAATGTTGCCAGTAGCGTATACCCGATAGTGCCCTAACCTGTCCTCCTCCATGGGCATTGCAGCCCCAGAAAGTGCCCATAACCCACCCTCCCTGCCATGGGCAGTGCAGCCCTGTACAGTGCTACCAACCAGTACCTCTAATGCAGGCAATGACACCCTGGATAGTGCCCCCAACCCACCCCATACTGCGAAAGGTGTAGCCCTGGATAGCCCCTGTCCTGCCACTCTGGTCGTGCTGCAGTCTCTGTCACCGCCACCACCAACCACAGTGAGGCAAGCCAGTGGGCCGCAGGCTCTAGCACCCAGCAGCCAGGCACAGAGCAGCTCTCACTGATGGCCGGCTCCTACCACTCCGACCACGCTGCTGTCTCTGTGGCCATCTTCTTTGACTACAAAGGAATAAAACTAGGTATCAATAAGAAGAGTAATTTTGGAAACAGGAAGTTAAACACTACCCTCCTGAATAAATGACTAGCGGGTCAATGAAGATACTAAGACAGAAATTCAAAAATTTCATGAAACAAAGGGTAATGAAAACACAGCATACCAAAACTTGTTACGCAGAAAGCAGTACAAAGGCAGAGATTTATAGCTATAAGTGCCTACCATCCAAATAAAAGAAAAACTTTGAATAAATACATCTTAAAGAACTAGTAAAGTAAGAACAAACTAAACCGAAAATAAGAAAATAAATAAGATCGTAGCAGAAATAAAATTGAAATAAAAAACACACAAGATTAAACGAAAAGTTGGTTTTCTGGAAAGCTAAACAAAACTGACAAATTTTTAACCAGGCTAAGAAAAAAGAGACAAGATTCAAATAAATAAAATCAACGGATAAAAAAAAAGGAGACATTACAACTGATACTTCAGAAATTCAAAGGATCATAACTGGCTATTACATGCCAATAAATTGGAAAGCCTAGTAGAAATTGGGAAATTCCCAGATGCATACAACCTACTTACATTGAACAATGAAAACATCCAAGACCAGAACAGACTGGTAACAAGTAATGAGATCGAAGCCATCAGAAAAAGTCTCTCAGTAAAGAAAAGCCCAGGAACTGGTGTCTTCACTGGTGATGGATTCACACCAAACAATTTAAAGACCTAGTACCAACCCTACTCAAACTATTTTGAAAAACAGGAGGGAATACTTCCAAACTTATTCTATGAGACCATTATTACTGGAATACCAAAATCAGACAAAGGCATCAAAGAAGGAAACTACAGGCCAGTATCTCTAATATTGATGCAAAAATCCTCAACAAAATACCAGTGAATCAACTCCAGTAATACATTAAACAGATAATTCAACATGATCAAGTGGGATGTATCCCTGGGATGCAGGGGTCACTCAACATACAATGCAATACATCATATCAACCAAATAAATGACAAAAACAGTACGATCATGTCAACTGAAACTGAAAAAGCATTTGATGAAATTCGACATCCCTTCATGCTATAAATCCTCAAAAAAATGGTACAGAAGAAACATACCTCAACATAATAAAAACTACAGGAAAGACACCCACAGCTAGAATCAGATGGAATGGGGAAAAATGGAAAGCTTTTCCTCTAAGATCTGGAACATGATAAGGATGCCCACTGTCACCACTGTTGTTTAACATAGTACTGGAAATCCTAGCTAAAGCAATCAGTGCAGCCCCTGATATGGCCCCCAACCCACCCTGCCCCCTGCCACCAGCAGTGTAGCCCCCCCACAATAGCGCACCCAACACACCCAAACCACCCCACCTCCCCGCACCATGGGCATTTCAGCACCCCATAGCGCCCTCAACCCAAAACCGCCACCACCCCCCCACAGCCGCACAGTGCAGCCCCAGATAGCACACTTAGCCCACTTCACTGTTGCCACAATACAGTCTGGGATAGCACCCCCAGCTGGCTCCCCGCCGAGGGCATTTCCATCAAGATGGAAATGTAAAAAATTTCTTCGAACTGGATGACACAACCTATCAAGACCTCTAGGATACAGCAAAGGCAGTGCTAAGAGGAAAGTTTGTAGCCCTAAACACCTACATCAAAACGTCTGAAAGAGCACAAACAGACAATCTGAGTTTGACAATAAGGCCATAGTTACCAAAACAGCATGGTACTGGTTTAAAAATAGGCACATAGACCAATGGAACAGAAGAGAGAATGCAGAAATTAACCCAAATACTTACAGCCAACTGATCTTCAACAAAGTAAACAAAAACATAAAGTGGGGAAAGGACACCCTTTTCAACACATGATGTTGGGCTAATTGGCGAGCCACATGTAGGGGAATAAAACTGGATTCTCATCTCTCACCTTATACAAAAATCTACTCAAGATGGATTAAGAACTTAAACCTAATTCCTAAACTATAAAAATTCTAGAAGATAACACTGGATAAACCCCTCTAGACATTGGCATAGGCAAGGATTTCATGACCAAGAACCCAAATGCAAATGCAATAAAAACAAAGATAAATAGCTGGACTTAATTAAACTAAAGAGCTTTTGCACGGGAAAGGGAACAGTCAGCAGAGTAAACAAACAACACACACGGTGGGACCCCTGACCCTGACCCCGACCCTAACCCGAACCCCTGACTCTGACCCCTAATCCCTGACCCTAACCCTAACCCCTAACCCCTAACCCTTAACCCTAACCCCTAACCCTAACCCCTAACCCCAACCCTCACCCTCATGCAACCCTAACCCCTAATCCCTAACCTCTCTTAAACCCTAACTCTAAACGTTGACTCCTAACCCCTAACCCTAAACTTAATCCCTAACCCCTAACCCTAACACCAACCTTAACCCTAGGTTCGCTACTACGTTTGTATTGACTATGTCAACGTTGATTATTATGATCGCGGTCTTAGGACTGCACGGCAGCGAAGGGATTGTGAATCTTATATTAATATTTTTATATTGAGGCAGTGCATTAGCATTACAGGTGCTTGTTACATGAGCAATGGGGGTGTCATATTTTGGGTGTCATGTCTGCATTACGAATGCTGCATTTGTCTTCTGAGGCTGCAGTGTGGATCTCGCACTGTGGCCGCCTCGCCTTGGCTGGGGAGAACCTCGGTGGGCAGGATTCAGAGGGGCTTTTGGTTTCCCGCTTTCCACACTGAAGCCTTCTAACTGGTCTCTGACCCTGATTGTTCAGGGCTGCAAACAGGAAGGATTTTACTCACCATTGATGCGGCCCCGAGTTGTCCCAAAGCCAGGCAGTGCCCCCAAGGTCTGTGCTGAGGAGAACGCTGCTCTGCCTTCGCGGTGTCCCCAGGGTCTGTGCTGAGCAGAGCACAGCTCCGCCCTCGCGGTGCCGCCGGCCCGCCCGCCCCGGGTCTGTGCTAAGGAGAACACTGCTCCGCTTTCGCTGTACCTCCGAAGTCTGTGCAGAGGAGAACTCAGCTCCGCCCTCGCGATGCTCTCCGGGTCTGTGCTGAGGAGAACGCAGTTCCGCCCTCGCAAAGGCACAGCGCCAGCGCCGGCGCAGGCGCACGGGGCGGGGGGGAGGGCGCTCACAGCGCCGGCACAGGCGCAGAGGGGCGCATCTGAAACCGAACCCAAGAGCCCTGGGGAGACCTTAGGGAACAAGCATTAAACTGACACTCAAGTCTGTAGCCGGCTCTGCCAAAAGACTTGGGGTTGGGGTGATATGAGGGCAGGGGTCAGGGAAGAAAGCGTTCTGGTTTTAGACCCACAGGAAGATCTGTGAAGCGCTCTTGGGTAGAGCACATGTTGCCGGGCGTACGCTTGAAAAGAACCTAAGAAGGGGGGGGTCTGGAAGGAACCGCAACGCCAAGGGAGGGTGTCCAACCTTTCCGCTTCAACACCTGGACACATTCCGGAAAGTTTCCTAGGAAAGCCAGAAAAATAATTTAAAAAAATCCAGAGGCCAAGGGGGGCTAATGGGGCTTTACTGGGACTATCTGGCTTAATCCTCCAAACAACCCTGCCATAGCACATCGGTCCTCTGAGACAGGTGAGGAACCTGAGGTCGCAGGAGGACACCCAGAAGGTCCAGGCAGAGCCTCCTAGGCCCCCACACCTCCCCCCGTGGCAGCTCCAACCCCAGCTTTTTCCCAGGAAAGTGGTCTCAGCCACTTGATTTTTGCCCCTGGGGGACATTTAGCGATGTCTGGAGATATTTTTGGTTGTCACAACTAGGATGGGTGACACTGGAATCTAGCGGGTAAAGGCTAGGGACGCTGACGAACAGTCTGCAATGCACAAAACGGCCCCGAAATAAATAATTATCTGACCTGAAGTGTCCACAGGGCCAAGATGAAGAAACTATGGACTAATGAAATGGCCACATCTACTTTAATAAAAGGTCAATTCTCAAGGGGCTCCTGCTACTTCGTTAAATTGTTCACTTTATATATTTTCTTACGTGGTACAGAATTTTTGGCATCTGAATCTGCTTTTCTGCCCACCACAATTCTCTCCTACAAATTTTCTATTAGATGTCAGTTTTTCAAATGAGCACTTCTTAGTCTAATTATTTTTTTTCCTCTGAAGTTGCCTTTTTTAGTCTTTGGAGTCTATTTTTCTAACCCAGCTCATGAATATAATACTCGTTTATAAAATTTACAGTTTTTTTTTTTGTTTTGTTTTGTTTTTTACTAACTGTGTGACCTTGGGCATATTTGACTTCTCTTTTCTGCACCTCATCTGGAATATGCACTTAATTACATTGTTTCAAATAGTTGTTAAAGTATTAAAGGTGCTAATATATGTAAGGTGCTTAAAAATGTGCCGGTCATATATAAGTGCTTATATAAGATATTTTTTCAACATAGAATGTCTTATAATATGTAATAATTTTGTTTATTATGTGTACATCCATTAAATATGAAACACATTGTCCTTTTACATAAATGCTTTGTATGTTATTTTGTTTTAGTCCAAGAATCAACCAGCATTGGAAATATTGGTATTAGAAGAAAACTCAAAAACTTGTTAAACCATAACTGCAAAATTTGATTTTCAGCTTAGTCTCTCACAACTTCTAAGTTTTTCATCCAACCAAAGTTTTCTGTAGGCTCCCTTAGGGCAAATGCAAGTGGAAAGCCAAGGCACACGTTTCCATCTTCAAAATGATTTCAACTTCTATCACTTCTTACCATCTCCATCATAGACACTCTGGCCCTGCATTTTCAGAAAGAACTTTCTGTGAGGATAAAAATGTGCTGTATCTGTGCTGTTCAATGCAATAGCCACTAGCCACATGTGGCTATTGCATATTTAAAGTGACTGAAGAACCAAATTTTTAATAATAGCTTTGAGATACAACATATACAATTGATCTATTTAAAGTGTACAATTCTATGGTTTTTTAAAACATATTCACAGAATTTTACAACCATTACCACAATGCATTATAGAACATTTTTATCACCCCTAAAAGAAACCCTATATTCATTAGCAGTCACTTTCTATTTCCCCCCAAGCAGCTCTGGAAACCTTCGCTCTTCTTTTTGTCTCTATAGATGTGAACATTTCTGGACATTTAATAGAGATAGAATCACACAATATGTGACCTTTGGTATCTGGCTTCTTCATTTATTATAGGGTTTTCAAGGTGCATTCTGTAGCCTGTATCAGCACTTCATTAATGTTTATTGCTTAATAAGTTTATATTATATTGATACAACACATTTTGCTTGCCAATTCACAGTTGATGGACATTTGGGTTATGAACAGGCTACTGTGAATAATGAAAAATGCTATGTATTGTTTTAGGCTATTGTGAATAATTATGATAATGCTGGTATAACATTTAGGTACAAGCTTTTGTATGTTTCATTCGTAAGTTTCATTTTTCTTGGGTATGTACCTAGGAGTGGAATTGCTAGGCCATAAGCTACCTATGCATAACCTTTTCAGCAACCACCTCACAGTTTTCCAAAGCGTGCACTATTTTACTTTCCAACTGGCAATGTATGAAAGATGTAATTTCTGTACATACCAACACTTTTTATTATTTGTCCTTTTTTATTATAGATACAGTATTGGGTGTTAAGTGATGTCTCCTTGTGGTTTTGATTTTGTATTTTCTTGATGGCTAGTGACGTTAGGCTTTTCTTCACGCACCTATTGGACACTTTTATATCTTCTTTACAAAAATGTCTATTTAAATGTTTTGCCTACTTTATGGTTTTTTTCTTTTTACTGTTGAGTTGTAAAAGTTCTTTGTGAATTTTAGATACAGATTTCTAATCAAATATATAATTTGCAAACATTTTCTCCACTTTTCTGGTTTTCCTTTTATTTTCTTTGTTATGTCCTTTGAAGGATAAATGTTTCTAATTTTGATGAAGCCCAGTTCATTTTCTTTTATCACTGTGCTTTTGGTGCCATATCTAAGAAATTCTTGCCAAACCCAAGGCCATAAAGATTTATTGCTGTTTTTTATCCTAAGAGTTTTATAGTTTTGCAACTCAGAAACATAAAATCAAATACTGCATGTTCTCACTTAAAAATGGGAAATACATAATATGTACACATGAACATAGAGTGTAAGATGATAAGACACTGGAAACTCAGAAGGGTGAGAGGGTGGGAAGGGGAAGGGTGATGAGAAATTGTGTACACTGGATACAGTGTACATTGTTCCAGTTATAAGCACACTAAAAACCCAGACTTCACCCCTACCCAATGTACCCATGTAACAAAATTGCACTTGTACTCCTTAAATTTATACAATTAAAAACAATGGTTTTAAAGTTTTGGTCCTATGATTAATGTTATAATGTTTTATTGTAGTAAAAGCACATGTAATAAGCTTTGCCATTTTAACCATTTTAAACATAAAATTCAGAAGCATTATTACATTCAGAATGTTGTGCAATCATCACAACTATGTATTTCCAAAAATTTTTTATCACCCCAAACTGAAACTCTGTACTCATTAAGCAATGACGCCCCATTCACCCTTTCCTCCCGAGCCCCTGGGAGGAATAATTTTTATGGCATTTTAATTAATGTAAATGTAAACAACTAAATGCAGCTGGTGGCCATCATATTGGACCTCACAGTTTTAACACCACCATTATCAACCCCTGGGCAGATATAATCATTTCTAAGCTGATTTTACATTTATTATTATTCTATTTATGGTAATCTATGATTTATTCTCCCATAAAAGCTGGACTATTCCTATAAGAACATACCTTATACCATTTCATTCCCAGCTCTGAATCCTTGGTGGTTACCTATCACAATTAACAAAGAAATCCAAGCTCTTTACTATGGTCTGTGTTTATCTGCTCCTTGGACTGTATACATTCTCCTTTCCTCCTCCCAGTGCCTGCAGTCTGACTGGTCTTTGCAGTGATCTTTGAGCTTATCAAGTGCTGTCTGTATTCAGACTCTGCATAGTGTCTCTTCTCTCTGCCCTCTAGACATTCACTTAACTCACTCCGTCATACCATTCTGACCTACTCAAGTGTCACCTCCTCAAAAACATTGTTCCAGAGCTCCCTATCTAAAGTAGCAGTCCCTGTCACCCTGAATGTGATTACCCTACCTTATGTTTCTTTGTATTATTATGCTTTTTTTATTTAGACAAGGTCTAACTCTGTCACCAAGGTTGGAGTGCAGTGGCACAATCATGGATCACTGCAGCCTCAAACTCTGGGGCTGAAGCAGTCCTCCTGCCTCAGCCTCCCAAGTAGCTGGGACCACAGGTGAGCACCACCACACTTGGCTAATATATTTCTTCAAAGCACATATTACACCCATCATTTTAGTGTGGAACTGTTTATGAATGTATGTTCTATCTCTGTCACTACACTGCAAGCTGCATAAAGACAGACCTTCTCTCTCCAGTTCCCATAATAGTACCCAGCATAAAATAGGCTGTAAGTAAATGTTTATTGAGAATATAATAGAAGAATCTTATTCATTTTAAGGCCATAATCTATGTTAGACTCAAAGAGATAGTCTCCTAACTAAATGGAAGTGTTTCTTTATTAAAGCATGCCTTTAAAAAAAGTATTGCACGTGGTGGATAAGCTTTTGGATGTGCTGCTGGATTTGTTTTGCTAGTCTTTGATTGAGGTTTTTCACATCGATGTTCATCAGGGATACTGGCCTGAAATTTTCTTTTTTTGTAGTGTCTCTGCCAGGCTTTGGTATCAGGATGATGCTGGCCTCATAAAATGAGTTAGGGAGGAGTCCCTCTTTTTCTATTGTTTGGAATAGTTTCAAAAGGAATGGTACCAGCTCCTCTTTATACCTCCAGTAGAATTCGGCTATGAATCCGCCTGGTCCTGGGCTGTTTTTTGGTTGGTAGGCTATTAGATACTGGCTGTATTTCAGAACTCGTTATGAGTCTAATTCAGAGATTCGACTTCTTCCTGGTTTTGTCATGGGAGGGTATATGTGTCCAGGAATTCATCCATTTCTTCTATATTTTCTAGTTTATTTGCATAGAGGTGTTTATAGTATTCTCTGATGGTAGTTTGTATTTCTGTGGGATCAGTGATGATACCCCTTTTTCATTTTTATTGTGTCTATTTGATTCTTCTCTCTTTTCTTCTTTATTAGTCTAGCTAGTGGTCCATCTATTTTGTTAATCTTTTCAGAAAAGCCAGCTCCTGGATTCATTGATTTTTTGAAGGGTTTTTTGTGTCTCTATCTCTTTCAGTTCTACTCTGATCTTAGTTATCTCTTGTCTTCTGCTAGCTTTTGAATTTGTTTGCTCTTGCTTCTCTAGTTCTTTTAATTGTGATGTTAGGGTGTTGAATTTAGATCTTTCTCACTTTCTGTTGTATGCATTTAGTGCTGTAAATTTCCCTCTTAACATGCTTTAGCTGTGTCCGAGAGATTCTGGTATGTTGTCTCTTTGTTCTCATTGGTTTGAAAGAACTTCGTTATCTCTGCCTTAATTTCATTATTTACCCAGCAGTCGTTCAGGAGCAGGTTGTTCAATTTCCATGTAATTGTGTGGTTTTGAGTGATCTTAATCCTGAGTTCTAACTTGTATGTGTACAAATCAGTGCACACCATGGAATACTACGCAGCCATAAAAAAGAATGAGTTCATGTCTTTTGCAGGGACATGGATGAAACTGAAAGCCATCATTCTCAGCAAACTAACACAGAAACAGAAAACCAAACACTGTATGTTCTCACTCATAAATGGGAGGTGAACAATGAGAACATATGGACACAGTGAGGGGAACATCATGCACCGTGGCTTGACAGGGGTTGGAGGGGAAGGGGAAGGAGAGGATTATGACAAATACCTAATGCATGTGGGGCTTAAAAGCCAGATGACGGGTTGATAGGTGCAGCAAACCATCATGGCACATGTATACCTATGTAACTAACCTGCACATTCTGCACATGTATCCCAGAACTTAAAGTAAAATTTTTTATAAAAAAGGATATAAATATTGTATACATAAAAAGATACAAAATGCTTATGAATAGAAAGATTCTACATTGTAAGCAAGTCATTTCCACTTATTAAATTGTGGTTGAATGCAATCCTATTCAAAATCCTATCAGGTAATTTGAAAATTGACAAGCTAATTTTAAATTTATTTGAAAACTTAAAAGGCCAAGAAGGACCAAGAAAGTTCTGAAGAAGAACAGAGCTCAAGAATGTATATCATCAGGTGTTTCAATCTTTATTACAAGTAAAATAAAATGGTATTAGTAGAAGGACATACAAATAGAGAAACCAGAAACAAACTCATATTTATACCATCACCTGATTTATGACAAAGGTGAAACTGCAGTGCAATGAGGAAACAATAATCTTTCCAATAAATGGTAGTAAATCATTTGGATATCAATATGGGGGAATAAAATAATTTGACCCCTGTCTTACACCATAAACAAAAGTCAATCATAGGTGGGTCATAAAGCTAAATGTGAAAGTTTAAAAATTTTTAAAAAGCTTCTATAACATAAGAGAATATCTTTATGACATTTGAGTAGACAAAAATTTCTTGAGCAAGACTAAATAAGGATGAACTATACAGAAAATGTCTGATAAATTGGACTACATTAAAATTAAGAACTTTGATTAACAAAGTCATGATTAAGAGAAAGAAAAGGCAAGTTAAAGTGGGAGGAGATATCTGCAATGTTTATGTCCAATAAAAAACTTATATCCAGGATATATAAAAATCTCCTACAAATCAGTTACAGAATATATTCAAAGAGCCAAATAAGCATCAGAAAATGTGTTCATCCAATGAGAACTCATGGACACAGGAAGGGGAACATCACACTCCAGGGACTGTTGTGGGGTGGGGGGATGGGGGAGGGACAGCATTAGGAGGTATACCTAATGCTAAATGACGAGTTAATGGGTGCAGGAAATCAATATGGCACATGGATACATATGTAACAAACCTGCACATTGTGCACATGTACCCTAAAACCTAAAGTATAATAAAAAAAAAAAAAAGAAAGAAAATGTGTTCATCAAGGGCATGCAACTTAAAGTGACAATGGTATACCATGACACACAGACCAGTCTGGTCAAAATAAAAAATACAGACAATGACAAGTGATGGCAAGGATATGGAGCAACTAGAACTGGTGAAGGTAAAATAGCACAACCACTTCGAAAAAATCTTAGGCAGCATTTAATGAAGTTAATATATACATATTTTAAGACCCAGCAATTCCATACTTGTTATTTACCTAACAGAAATTAATACAAGTGTGTACTAAAAGACATGTATAAGAATGTTCATAGGAGCATTTGTTGTAATAGTCAAGAGATGGGAACAACCCAGTTGTGCATCAATGGTAGAATGGATGACTAAATTGTAGTGTATTCTTACAATAAAATACTATAGAGCAATGAAAATAAATAAACTATGGCTATATGCAACAACATAGATAAATCTTACCAACAGTGTTAGGTAAATGAAGCCAAACCAAAAAATACACATATTCTGTGAATCCATATATGCAAAGTTCACACTAGGTGATGGTAGCTACTCTTTTGGGAAAGAGTAAGGAAAGGTCTAAGAGAGTACTACAGAGGGAACTCTGGGTGTTTGTAATTTCTATTTCCCGATGCAGGTGAGGTTTATATGAGCCTGTTCACTTTGTGGAAATTCACTGAACTGTAATTAAATATAGAGAATTATTTATGAATTAAATGATATATAATTCAATGGGAACCTGGGAGGATAGGGAGGAGGTTGAGGGGGGTGGTAAAGAAACATGAGTAACCAAATGCTTACAATTGTTATTGTTGGGTTATGGATACCTGGGGGTTTGTTGTACTATTCTTTCCATTTTGTATATGTTTGAAATTTTCCATTATAAAAAGGACAAAAAAAAGAGAGACAGAAAACTAAAAAAGAAAAAAAAAAAATAGTGTTGCACTTGTTAGTAAAAACAATCTTAAGTCCGGTTACTAAAAAGTAAACTCCTACAGTTTTGAATAGCTATTTGCTAATACATTGATTTGCTGCCTTCTTGGGGTTAGCTTAGCTTGTCCATTCTTTTTTTAACTTGCTCCTTTCCTTCCCTTTTAATAAAGTCCTGCCTAAGCTCCAGGCTCTATTTTCCACCTCTTCCCTAAGATTCGGGATTGTTCCTTTTTAAATCGGTGGCCACATCTCTCCCTGTTCTCCTAGTGTAACTCTTTCATTACCCAGCAGCAGACCGTCTGTGTAGCGCAGCCCATGATATTGCTTTTATGATTAATCCCTTATCCACAAACTTAACTGTCGAGAAACAGGAGAAAGTATGTGCCCAGGAGCTGGATTCAGAGAACCATGATTACCCAATTCTACTTATGATTCCATCATTACACTGTTTTAGGAAAATAAACAGATCTTGATTCTTTCATAAGAGTGGGATTCTTCAACAAGCAAATGGGAAAATTGACAGGCCCAGATATGTGTGTATAGCAGCTACTGGTTTGAAATTTGAACACAAAAATCTCCATCAACTGAGCCTGTGAGCCACAAATCTGGACTGAGTATAAAAAAGAATAAAACTAAATACCACATGTTCTCACTTATAAGTGGGAACTAAAATTGAGTACACATAAACATATAGATGGGAACAATAGACACTGGGGAACATGAGAAGAGAGGGAGGGAGAAAAGGGTTAAAAAACTACCAATGTGTGCTATGCTCACTACCTGGATGGTGGATTTTTTTTTTGTACTCCAGCGTTAACATTACACAATATATCTTTGTAACAAACCTGCACTTGTACCCCCAAATTTAAAATAAAAGTTGAAAAAATAAAAAAGAATAAAAGGTGGTTGGCTGTGTCATACAAAGCTACTGTAGCTTATCTTAAAAATAGGCTTTGACCCCTCAGGATAAAAATCAGACTTCTCCGTGCAGGTCTAGTTGACATGATTAGACAACTCTACTAGAGTTATGCCTTAGTGGTGGTCATATACATTGTCATAGACATCCTTCAAAAGAAAAAACAAGAAAAGACAGGAAAACTGAAGCTTCAAAATCCTTCCTGTATTTTCTAAACATCTCTCATTGGATTGCTTGCATTCCTCCAACTGATATATTCCAGAAGCTCACATAGTTGGAAATAAGAACATGAGTAGTAAATATCCCCCCAAATTATTTCAGAACCCAGCCATTATAAATTGATTTTATATTCATATAGTTATCTTTCTATTGATCCATAATTCAAATTTAGCAAAAATTTAAAGATGAGTCATAAATGAACACTTGGAAAAAGGTTCAATGTTGGCATTTTATCAAAATAGGTTAATAATTTCTTATTCCTTTCTCATAAAAAAACTGAATAAAGAGAAATTTTAATCTTCATACAAATGTAAATTCCAATGCAAATCAAGTGTTTGGTTGTTCGTTTTGTTGAAAGCGTGACTTTGTTTGCTTCATTTACAGAGACTATAAGATGAAAAACTTTAGCGCTAGAAACAGAATTAGGCATTAGAATCACAGAGCATGGGATTTTGAAATGCCCCTGTGAGTTTATAGACGTTCCATGTTTAATATTCTGAATAAAATAGGTGGCCATGCTCAGGATCTAGGAAGTTAATAGTAGCCTCTTTCTTTTTCGGATACTGTGTTGACCAGTGGTCATTCCACCGCCTATTTGTTTGTTGAAAATATTGTTTACACAGTAAGTTTATCTCTACTTACTGAGCCATTCTTAAACAGCTCATGTGTGGCTTGTACTTCTCTAAACCTTTTATATAAGACCTTTCTTTTATTATTCCTTATTTTAAATGTATTTGATAGCTCCTTTAAAGGCCTGAATGGTTACGAAGTGCTTACATTATTGTTTTTGAAGGTTATATAAAGTCAAAGTTTCTTGACAGTGATTAGCAGATTTCCCCATTCTTCAAATGACCATTTCACATCTACCTGCAAAGGAGAACAACACTCAGAAAGGTGATGTCTCCCAAATCATCCAAGCTAAGAGAAAGTCTTTCTCTACTATTTATGAGAGGGTCCATCACTAGATTGAGAGCTCTTCTGGAAGTGAATCTGCCTGTATGTTCCCTAAAAACAACCCCTAGAGAATTAGCTGCTGAGATGGCTATATTTTCAAACTTGAGCTGCCTTGGAGAAAGCAGATCTGGAGTGGAGACATGGGATTTCTCACGGAAAGTGGAAATAACTCTCTGAGAATGTTTTTTCAAACTCTTCTGTTTTTCCACAGTGTGTTCTTGTTACTGATTGTCAGAAAGCTGGTTTTGAGACTACAGCTTAGACTAAAGTAAGTTTTGTCTAGAATTGTTTCTCTATTCAGTATAGACATTTTCATGCTATGATTTATTTCTAAGCCAAGGGGAAACAATAAACAACATTTGGCTATCTTATTTCAAATTTGATATGTGAAAATTGTGGATTGATCTTTACTGGAGCAAATTTGCAATCCAAATTCTCTTGGTGATTTATTTGCTTGGCACTTAGTACACCTCTAAGCTAACAACAGTCATCTCATTTCAAATGTAAAACCTCATTGTAAAAACGAAAACCATATACATACACAAATATATAGAAAATGAAGAAAGACTAAAAAAATTTAATTTCCATAATTTTATCATCAAGAGACAGTAACTACTAATGCTTTGCTGGGGATCCTTCCAGACATTGTTCTGTGTCTGTGTTTGTGTGTATTTTTAAATAAGATGATGCATTACAGAACACAAGGCTTTGTTATCAAAAAACATTAGACACAATTTCTATGCCTTTAAATATAATTCAACAAAATTATTGTTTATGACTAAAGAGTATTAAGTTTTATAGATGTTCTATCATTTATTTCAGCAGTCTCCTATTTTAGACATTTTTGTTATTCTAGCACTTAAAGATTATAACTAAATCTTTATGTTTGTCTCTCATGAAGTGTCATGACCTGCCTGATGTTTAAATGCTCTGCTAAAAAAAAATGAGTATGAGGTGATAAGTCAATGTGGAATAGGTAATCTCCTAAGATAGCGGTCCCCAACTTTTTTGCCACCAGGGAGTAGTTTCATGGAAGACAATTATTCCATGGACAAGGGGACTTCCATGAGTCTCCTAGGACTGGTTTCAGGATGATCCAAGAACATTACATTTATTATGCATTTTATTTCTATTATATATTACATTGCAATATATAAGAAAATAATTATATGACTCGCCATAATACAGAATCAGTGGGAGTCCTGAGCTTGTTTTCCTGCAACTAGACAATACCATCTGGGGGTAATGGGAGACAGTGAGAGATCGTCAGGCATTAGATTTTCAGAAGGAGCAATCAACTTGGGTCCTTTGCATGCACAGTTCTCAATAGGGTTCATGCTCCTGTGAGAATCTAATGCTGCTGCTGATCTGACAGGAGGCAGAGCTTCAGGTGGGAATGCCAGTGATAGGGAATGACTGTAAATACAGATGTAGCGTTGCTTGCTCACTTATTGTGGACTTCCTGTTGTGTGGCCTGGTTCCTAACAGGCCATGGTCTGGTACCAGTCTGTGGCCTGTGTTGTGGGTTGGGGCCCCCTGCCCTAAGAGACAGTGGCAGTTAATCCAGGTTAAATGTAATGATGTCTTTAGCCTGGGATATTAGAGGAGAAAGCAGTGAGAAGTGGTCAGAGTCTAGATTTATTTTATCTTTTTAAAAGCTAACAGAACTTGCACAGGGATTAGATTGCGAGTTGTGGAAGAAAGAAAGAAGTCAAGGATCATGATATTAAGAGGATGAGGGAGGAAAAATGAACAACTCAGCAGATGCTTAAAGAAACACTGTTAAGAGGCAATATCCATTTCAGATTAAAAAAAAGCAAAGTCTTTGCAAAATGAACAAAACAATTGAAGTCCCAAAATGGTCAATAAAAACATCTTATTGATTGTCCATTCAGCCACTCTCTTACCAGATTGGTGTATACAGCCTTGTGGTATACAGCCTTAGGATGGAGCAAACACTTGCCATGAACTGAGAGGGTCCCGCTGTCACTATGGGATAAATTTTAGAGGAAGGCCACCCATGACAGCAAAAGCATGTTCATCTTCAGAGTACTTTGGGGACACTCATTACTTGAAGTCATTGTTAAAAATTCTGAGACAAGGGAATTTGGAAGATTGACCTCCCCAGTAAGCTATGAGTGATGAGAATCTTTCCATAAGGAGAGGTAGCTAGGACGCAGGGATTCTGTAGCAGGTGGAGTTCAGGTGAATCTGCCCGGCCAGCCGAGAAGCCCTGTGAGTGACTGTTTTCCTCTGCAGTTCAGTCATCTGGCTGTCTGGGGGAGCATGCTGACCTGGCTGGTGTTCTTTGGCATCTACTCAACCATCTGGTCCACTATTCTCATTGCCCCAAATATGAGAGGACAGGTATGTATGCCTGATTGGGAGTTTGCCTTCTGTGTCTTGTGATAAGTATGTTTGTCCATGTGTAGGCAGGCAGGCTTTCTGTGTTTTACAACTGTATTGATGTTCAGTAGAGGCTGGTGCTACCTGTTTCTGTCAGGATCTATCAGGAGGTAAACCAAATTAAAGCACTGGGAAGATGTCATCCAGTCCAAAGAAATGGCATTTTAAATTTAAAGTATTATAAAAAGTCAACCTAAATCCCCTTACTTACCTGGTATGTCTACATTTTCATAATAAATTATGTGCTAGTTGCACATAGTACAGATATGTACAGTTTATGGCCCTTTGGAAACTGGAACTATTTTGAGTTGTTCTTAATCCAGTGATTGTACTGGTTACAGTTTTGATGTTGTACTCTGATTAGTAGTTATCCCCTGCTGAGTCACCTATGGAAGTTAAATGTAACAGTTATATGAACCAGCATCTCTCATTGTTCATCTCTTTGAACTAGAGAGGCTGAAATTAAAGGTCTTTATACTCACCTGAATGTCTTTTTATTTTTTTCTTTTATATTACCTTTTTCTAGTGCATGAGATTGAGACATCAACAGTGACAAACAAGATCATGGAATCTCACAGTATCAAGTTTGGATAGAAAGGAGCTTGGCAATCTTGTGTTCCACACCACCTCAATTTACCATGGAAGCTGTGCAAGCTCAGGTCTCCAGGTTCATCCCAGAGACCGCACCCTGGGGTTGCCTACAGCGTTCCTATCCTTAGACCCCAAAAACAGGCTGCTGGGCCCTGTGCTTTAGGGACTTCTGCACTGGCCCTCCCTCACTGGGTGTATTCCTCTGCACAGCATGCAAAGCTGTGATGCACACAGCCAGTCTTCCCACTTCTAATCTGTTGATGCAGCTGTTTGCAAGGATGCGCACTGAGTAGATTGATGTTTGCATTGGATTTTCCACCCACGTTTAAAGGAGGATATTCATGCTGGGGCACAGGACCTAGGTGGAAAGGAAAGAACTGTGGGTCAGACTTTAATTGGTGTTTCCCACCCAGGAATACATATTTTAAGGGCAGGACTGTGCATGGCATGGCTGTCTGCTATATCTGCCGCACTTACTCTGCAGAAGTAAACAAAACCCCTCGGGTTGACCCGAGTCTAGACCATGTCCAGCAGCTGTTTCTTGTGAGGTAGCCCCGAGTAGTGTTGCTTGCCTTTTCACCTGGTGGCTCAATTGGCTAATATCCCAGGGTGTAGAGGACCTCCACTGAGGGTGCTGAGGGGGATGGACCTGTCCTACAGGAGTGGGCGTGCTTGCCCTCTAATGCATTTTTGCTTTTTGTAAGAAAAGAGGACTAATGTCTAATGTGCTTTTCAGTTCTTTTCCAAATTCCGACAATAGAGGAAATTAGAGGACATTGAATAAACCCAGAAGATTGTTGTGTAGCAAAATGAGCATTTCCAACAAAGAAACTTTGTGTGTTTAAAGAAAGCAATTCTATTTTAAAGCGGCATGATTGAGCCCCACAAAACAAAGCGTCCGCTACAAGACAACAATCCTTTGGTAAGGTATTGGAGCTTAGAATATCTGTTTTGTGCTCTCTTCCTTCTGGTTTAGGGTTGATCTGCTATGGTAAATATTTTATTTGGGGAATTTTTTGGTACTGGATGATAAACAGGGCCCCAGCTGATTGCCACAGACAATTTTCTAAATTAGAGGACAGTGACAGCTGACAGGATGGGTCACTTGGTTTGTGACTGGCAAACTAAGCCCATTTGTCTAGGTTTCTAGGTTGGTGAATACTCACAAGTGAAGGGTATTCCAGGAAAAAAAACTGCTAATTTGTAGGCCCAGCACACTTCTGCTACACAACTCTGCTATCAAAAAGACTGCCTTTTTTTTTTTTTTGACAGAGTCTCCCTCTGTTGCCCAGGCTAGAGTGGAGTGCTGTGGCAAGATCTAGGCTCGCTGCAACCTCCATCTTCCAGGTTCTAAGCAATTCTCCTGCCTCAGCCTCTGGAGTAGCTGGGATTACAGGTGTGCACCACAACTCCTGGCCAATTTTGTATTTTTAGTAGAGATGGTGTTTGGTGTTTCACCATGTTGGCTAGGCTGGTCTCGAACTCCTGACCTCAGGTGATCCACTGACCTCAGCCTCCCAAAGTGCTGGGATTTCAGGTGTTAGCCACCATGCTTTTAAAATTACTATTTGGATAGTGCTTCTGGTGATTTTTCTTTTTTTTCTTGAGAACGAGTTTTGCTCTTGTTGCCCAGGCTGGAGTGCAATGGCGCAATCTCGGCTCACTGCATCTCTGCCTCCTGGGTCCGAATGATTTTCCTGCCTCAGCATCCCAAGTAGCTGGGATTATAGGCATGCACCACCACACTTGGGTAATTTTTTTTATTTGTTAGAGACGGGGTTTCACCATGTTAGGCTGATCTCAATCTCCTGATGTCAGGTGATCCACCAACCTCAGCCTCCTAAAGTGCTGAGATTACATGCATGCACTACTGCGCCCGGCCAGCTTCTGGTGATTTTTATAAACCATTTTTTGTAGTTCACTAAAGAGTAGGTATTTGGCAAATGAACATGGTTATTCGATGCTCTACAATTAAACTACTGTGTAATAGTAAATGGCATTTTTCACCCAGAAGCCTGAGAGATTTGACACACAAAACATTTTATCTATTCATAACTTTTTTTTTTTTTGAGATAGAGTTTCATTCTTGTTACCCAGGCTGGAGTGCAATGGCGTGATCTCGGCTCACTGTAACCTCCGCCTCCCAGGTACAAGTGATTCTCCTGCCTCGGCCTCCCAAGTAGCTGGGGTTAAAGGTGCCTGCCACCACACCCAGCTAATTTTTGTATTTTTAGTAGAGACAGTGTTTCACCATGTTGGACACGCTGTTCTCGAACTCCTGTCCTCAAGAGATCCACCTGCCTTGGCCTCCCAAAGTGCTGGGATTACAGGCGTGAGCCACTGTGCCTGGCCCATAACATATTTAACCTTCAAAAAGATGCACTGTTTCTGCTGGGGATTTCTTTTACTAATTTGATTAAAGAATTCTTTGTTTTGTCCATGATATTTGGAGTTTTTCTCATGGGGGAGAATGCAGGTTTGCTCTTGATGGTAAAGGATGGACTGTAGAATTAGAATTCTTCTTCACTATCAAAGAGTCTTTATCTTCTGTAAAGAACCTCATGATATGGTATGGGAAACCCAACCAGACAACACATTAGGAAGTTCCAGTTGAAGTTTCTGAAATCAAAGAAGCCATCTACATCCTTCCTCTCTTGACAATATGCCACATTTGTGGGATCTTAAAAGTAACCCTGTTTTTCCACTTGTCTCTTCTCAAACTTAGATCTATAGTAAGTTAAAAACTCAGATTGTGTCTATCCTGATTGATGCCAATCAAACCCTCAGCTATGGAAAATATGTGATAATGTATTTCTGTAGGGGACAATGTGTTTTTTTCTGTTTTCCCCCAGTAACATATCTGTGAGATTTAAGTTTCCCCATAATGGGTCCCCAAGGCAAAAACCTAAAGGTAGAATATAACTAAATTCTTTTTAGCTCACTGCCTCCCCCAAATTTGCCTGCTGATAGAGAATTAGAGAGATGAGGAAAATCTTGATCCAAAATTAGATTAGGAAATGTGTTTCTATTTTCTGTATGCTATCCCCAGTGCTTTTTTTTATTATACTTTAAGTTTTAGAGTACATGTGCACAACGAGCAAGGTTTGTTACATATGAATCCATGTGCCATGTTGGTGTGCTGCACCCATTAATTCATCATTTACATTAGGTGTATCTCCTAATGCTATCCCTCCCCCCTCCCCCCACCCCACAACAGGCCCCAGTGTGTGATGTACCCCTTCCTGCATCCATGTGTTCTCATTGTTCAATTCTCACCTATGAGTGAAAACATGCGGTGTTTGGTTTTTTGTCCTTGTGATAGTTTGCTGAGAATGATGGTTTCCAGCTTCATCCATGTCCCTACAAAGGACATGAACTCATCATTTTTTATAACTGCATAGTATTCCATGGTGTATATGTGCCACATTTTCTTAATCCAGTATATCATTGTTGGACATTTGGGTTGGTTCCAAGTCTTTGCTATTGTGAACAGTGCCACAATAAACATACGTGTGCATGTGTCTTTATAGCAGCATGATTTATAATCCTTTGGATATATACCCAGCAATGGGATGGCTGGGTCAAGTGGTATTTCTAATTCTAGATCTCTGAGGAATCACCACACTGACTTTCACAATGGTTGAACTAGTTTACAGTCCCACCAACAGTGTAAAAGTGTTCCTATTTCTCCACATCCTCTCCAGCACCTGTTGTTCCCTGACTTTTTATTGATTGCCATTCTAACTGGTGTGAGATGGTATCTCATTGTGGTTTTGATTTGCATTTCTCTGATGTCCAGTGATGCTGAGCATTTTTTCATGTGCCTTTTGGCTGCATAAATCTCTTCTTTTGAGAAGTGTCTGTTCATATCCTTCACCCACTTGTTGATGGGGTTGTTTTTTTTTTTTCTTGTAAATTTGTTTGAGTTCTTTGTAGGTTCTGGATATTAGCCCTTTGTCAGATGGGTAGATTGCAAAAATTTTCTCCCATTCTCTAGGTTGCCTGTTTACTCTGATGGTAGTTTCTTTTGCTGTGCAGAAGCTCTTTAGTTTAGTTAGATCCCATTTGTCAATTTTGGCTTGTGTTGCCATTGCTTTTGGTATTTTAAACATGAAGTCCTTGCCCATGCCTATGTCCTGAATGGTATTGCCTAGGTTTTCTATGGTTTTAGGTCTAACATCGAAGTCTTTGATCTATCTTGAATTAATTTTTGTATAAGATGTAAGGAAGGGATCCAGTTTCAGCTTTCTACATATGGCTAGCCAGTTTTCCCAGCACCATTTATTAAATAGGGAATCCTTTCCCCATTTCTTGTTTTTGTCAGGTTTGTCAAAGATCAGATAGTTGTAGATATGTGGCATTATTTCTAAGGGCTCTGTTCTGTTCCATTGGTCTATATCTCTGTTTTGGTACCAATACCATGCTGTTTTGGTTACTGTAGCCTTGTAGTATAGTTTGAAGTCAGGTAGTATGATGCCTACAGCTTTGTTCTTTTGGTTAGGATTGACTTGGCAATGTGGGCTCTTTTTTAGTTCCATGTGAACTTTAAAGTAGTTTTTTTCCAATTCTGTGAAGAAAGTCATTGCTAGCTTGATGGGGATGGCATTGAATCTATAAATTACTTTGGGCAGTATGGGCATTTTCACGATATTGATTCTTCCTACCAATAAGCATGGAATGTTCTTCCATTTGTTTGTATCCTCTTCTATTTCATTGAGCAGTGGTTTGTAGTTCTCCTTGAAGAGGTCCTTCACATCCCTTTAAGTTGGATTCCTAGGTATTTTATTCTCTTTGAAGCAATTGTGAATGGGAGTTCACTCATGATTTGGCTCTCTGTTTGTCTGTTATTGGTGTATAAGAATGCTTGTGATTTTTGCACATTGATTTTATATCCTGAGACTTTACTGAAGTTGCTTATCAGCTTAAGGAGATTTTGGGCTGAGACGATGGGGTTTTCTAGATATACAATCATGTCATCCTCAAACAGGGACAATTTGACTTCCTCTTTTCCTAATTGAATACTCTTTATTTCCTTCTCCTGCCTGATTGCCCTGGCCAGAAATTCCAACACTATGTTGAATAGGAGTGGTGAGAGAGGGCATCCCTGTCTTGTGCCAGTTTTCAAAGGGAATGCTTCCAGTTTTTGCCCATTCAGTATGATGCTGGCTGTCAGTTTGTCATAGATACCTCTTGTTATTTTGAAATACGTTCCATCAATACCTAGTTTATTCAGAGTTTTTAGCATGAAGGGTTGTTGAATTTTGTCAAAGGCCTTTTCTGCATCTATTGAGATAATCATGTGGTTTTTGTCGTTGGTTCTGTTTATATGCTGGTTTATGTTTATTGATTTGTGTATGTTGAACCAGCCTTGCATCCCAGGGATGAAGACCACTTGATCATGGTGGATAAGCTTTTTGATGTGCTGCTGGATTTGGTTTGCCAGTATTTTATTGAGGATTTTTGCATTGATGTTCATCAGGAAAATTGGTCTAAAATTCTCTTTTTTTATTGTGTTTCTGCCAGGCTTTGGTATCAGGATGATGCTGGCCTCATAAAATGAGTTAGGGAGGATTCCCTCTTTTTCTATTGATTGGAATAGTTTCAGAAGGAATGCTACCAGCTCTTCCTTGTACTTCTGGTACAATTCGGCTGTGAATCCATCTGATCCTGGACTTTTTTTGGTTGATAGGCTATTAATTATTGCTTTAATTTCAGAGCCTGTTATTGGTCTATTCAGAGATTCAGCTTCTTCCTGGTTTAGTCTTGGGAGGGTGTATGTGTTGAGGAATTTATCCATTTCTTCTAGATTTTCAAGTTTATTTGCATAGAGGTGTTTATAGTATTCTCTGATAGTAGTTTGTATTTCTGTGGGATCAGTGGTGATATCCCCCTTTATCATTTTTTATTGCATCTATTTGATTCTTCTCTCTTTTCTTCTTTATTAGTCTTGCTAGTGGTCTATCAATTTTGTTGATCTTTTCAAAAAACCAGCTCCTGGATTCATTGATTTTTTGAAGGGTTTTTTGTGTCTCTATCTCCTTCAGTTCTGCTCTATCTCAGTTATTTCTTGCCTTCTGCTAGCTTTTGAATGTGATTGCTCTTGCTTCTCTAGTTCTTTTAATTGCGATATTAGGGTGTCAATTTTAAATCTTTCCTGCTTTCTCTTGTGGGCATTTAGTGCTATAAATTTCCCCTACACACTCCTTTAAGTGTGTCCCAGAGATTCTGGTGTGTTGTGTCTTTGTTCTTGCTGGTTTCAAAGAACATCTTTATTTCTGCGAGAACTATGTGATGAATGCACAAGTTTCAGTAGCCGATTCGATCAACTGGAAGAAAGTGTATCAGTAATGGAAGATGAAATGAATGAAATGAAGCAAGAACAGAAGTTTAGAGAAAAAAGAATAAAAGAAATGAACAAAGCCTCCAAGAAATGTGGGACTATGTGAAAAAAACAAATCTACATCTGATTGGTGTACCTGAAAGTGACAGGGAGAATGGAACCAAGTTGGAAAACACTCTGCAGGATATTATCCAGGAGAACTTCCCCAATCTAGCAAGGCAGGCCAACATTCAAATTCAGGAAATACAGAGAACACCACAAAGATACTCCTTGAGAAGAGCAACCCCAAGACACATAATTGTCAGATACACCAAAGTTGAAATGAAGGAAAAAATGTTAAGGGCAGCCAGAGAGAAAGGTCAGGTTAGCCACAAAGGGAAGCCCATCAGACTAACAGCTGATCTCTTGGCAGAAACTCTACAAGTCAGAAGAGAGTGGGGGCCAATATTTAACATTCTTAAAGAAAAGAATTTTCAACCCAGAATTTCATATCCAGCCAAACTAAGCTTCATAAGTGAATGACAAATAAAATACTTTACAGAAAAGCAAATGCTGAGAGATTTTGTCACCACCAGGCCTGCCCGAAAAGAGCTCCTGAAGGAAGAACTAAATATGGAAAGGAACAACCAGTACCAGCCACTGCAAAAACATGCCAAATTGTAAAGACCATTGAGGCTAGGAAGAAACTGCATCAACTAACGAAAATAACCAGCTAACATCATAATGACAGGATCAAATTCACACATAACCCTCCTGTGTGGGGGTTCTTTTTGTTGATGTTGATGTTATTGTTTTCTGTTTATTAGTTTTTCTTCTACCAGACAGGCCCCTCTTCTGCAGATCTCCTGCAGTTTGCTAGAGGTCTACTCCAGACCCTATTTGCTTGGGTATCACCAGCGGAGGCTGCAGAACAGCAAAGATTGCTGCATACTCCTTCCTCTGGAAGCTTCATTCCAGAAGGGCACCGGCTTGATGCCAGCCAGAGGTCTCCTGTATGAGGTGTCTGTCAACCCCTGTAGGGAGGTCTCTCCCAGTCAGGAGGCACAGGGGTCAGTGATCCACTTGAGAAGGCAGTCTGTCCCTTAGCAGAGTTCGAGTGCTGTGCTGGTAGAGCCTTCCTTGACAGGATCCACTGCTCTCTTCAGAGCTGGCAAGCAAGAACGTTTAAGACTGCTGAAAGTGTGCCCACAGCCTCTCCCTTCCCTCAGGTGCTCTGTCCCAGTGATATGGGAGTTTTATCTATAAGCTCCTGACTAGGGCTGCTGCCTTTCTTTCAGATATGCCCTGCCAGGTGAGAGGAATCTAGAGAGGCAGTCTGGCCACAGCCACTTGGCCCCCCACTCCTTGCACTTCCTGGGTGAGGCAACACTCCATCCTGCTTCTGCTTGCCCTCCATGGGCTTCACCCACTGCCTAACCAGTCCCAATGAGATGAATAGGATACCTCAATTGGAAATGCAGAAATCACCCACCTTCTATATTGGTCTCACTGGGAGCTGCAGACTGGAGCTGTTCCTATTCGGCCATCTTGCCAGCCATTTTATGAACTTTGAGCAACTAGTTGTCATAAGTGCTTGGCATTTCTTTGGCTAAAGAGAAATCTAGGTTGCTTTTGTCTGTGCTGCTATGTGAACTTTGAGTCACAACACTTCTGTAATGGTTGTGACCTGATTTCAATGAAAGATGGAAACTGAAAGAAGGGTATATTTAAATGTACAGATACTTTTTGGTGTCCTCAGAAGACAAACCCTACCACTTCGCTCAGCAGTAGCAAAGACATCTCTTGTGCAGGGTGCAGTGGCATCTTGTCATCTTCTGCTTGCTCTGCATTCATTTCCCTTTCTTCTGATCACAGGCCCTTAATTCCTTGCCCTCTTTTAGAACATACATTCAAATGGTGCTGGTTCTGCCACCTCTGGGGTCTGGATCTGTGGCCCAAGACTAGTCAACCAGGTTTTCCATTTGGAAAATGGTGAGAAAAATATGAGGCAGCTTCTGATCCACAGTCCCTTAGTATTCCACAGGCTTTACATGGTTTTGCTGGTTGCTTATCGTAAGGTCAGCTTTACAAAGAACAGGATAGTCAGCTCAGGTACATTGACAACAGCTGACTAGCTGACCCAGAACACTTTTTATGAGGTCTTGTTGGGAAAAAGGACTCAGGCTGGCAGGACCAGGGGAAAGCAAAAAGAGAAAGTGGATAAGTTATGTCTGCTTTTCTTCATGGTTCAGCACATACAGTTCTCTTGCACCCGACTTATCACCAGGCACCTGCAAGTTAGCTCACTTGCAACCTTGGTGTTACCAGTACTGCACAAAGCCCTCTTCAGCACACAGCAGGAACACTATCCTATAAAATCTCCAGCAAGCCTTTGTTTTATTGCAGTTGGCTTCTCTCGTGCTGATGTGCTTATTGCTTTCTTGCAATGTATTTTTATACTTTTTCTAATCTGCCTTTCTTTATCTACAACAGTCTTGGTAAATTCTTTTGCCCCTGCACCACCAGCCCAGATGTTTGTTGGGCTTATCTGCAACACTTTTTGTATACCTGGCAAGGATCCATAATATCTAAGTAGGCTCTGTGAACATCCATCCTGTATGACTCGTTTGGATAAAGTTCCAAAACTTGAAAAACTAATTTATGATGTTGGCGGTCAGGAGAGTGGTTATGCCTGGGTTGAAGGATGATGAGTGAGAAGTGGAAAGGGCATGAGGAGGTAGTTTCTGACTTTTTAAAAATATAAATGCTGTCCACATGTATTCATTTTTTGAAAATGGAACACCATTTGAGATACACACATTTGATCTGTGCACTTTATGTATGTATATCTTCTAAAAAGTTTATACTAAAAACAACCCATAAGATTGTAAAAAATAATTTTCTTTATTATTTCTTTGTTATTTCTTTTATTAATACTAAACTCAGACAAGAGGAGCAAAGAAAGACAACAAATCTGAGTACTACCTGTCTTCCATATGCAGGCCGTGAGACAGAAGCTTGCTTCACATTTGCCCTGTGAGCCCTTTGGGTTATAATCACATCTAAGTTTTGATTTGTTTATTGAGAATTCCCAGTTTGTTTTTTTTAGTTTGTTTTTTTAGTTTGTTTTCTTTAACAGACCAATAATAATCATATCAATAGGTTTTTGACTCTCAATGGAATATTTTTGAGTAAATTTTTCAGTGGGCCACTTATGTAATAAATAATCAAGAAATTTATTTCAACACACTGACTTGACTATTACTGCCACTTGGGTGATATTTGAGGTCGTAGAAGAATGCTACCAGCACTACCAATGGAGATGGAGGCAAGGAGACAGAAAGAAACAGAGCCCAGACCCTAGTATTTGCAGAATGCATAGACAGCCTTATTCCTAACAAAGGAAGCACAGGTCAGCAAGACAGAGTGCCGTGACTGCTCTGTAAGAATGCTTGAATATTTCAGTCTTGTTTTAACTTTATAAAAGTGAAATTGCTCTGGTGTGTTGTAAAATTCTGTCTGCAGTTTCAGGGTAGGGCCAAAACAATATTCTGACTGAGAATTTAGTAACACCAGAGTTTATCTCATTAAATAACTTTATCTAAAAGATGCCTCTAAATATTTTGTATAAAATTTCTGAAATTGGATGATAAAAAAGACTTTCACTTTTTTTCTCTATCAAGTTCATTAAAAAGCTAAAACAGAAGAGGAAGCAACAAAGTATGGACATGGCCTGCAGTCACCGGTCAAGGGAGTTGATGTGCCTGGGAATATGCAACGTTCTCAAACATTTTGCAGCTGGGTTATTCAACCTTGTGGTATGTAGAAACTTGCAAGTTTTATGGGGTCATTTGTATAGATGAAAATTTTATTGAAATAAGAAGCTTTTTTCTTTTATTAATCTAGAAAGACTGTTTCTGAAGTTTCCTTCTCTTCTTCACCTAAATACGGCATTTTTTTCTATGACCTATCAGTGACTATACCAAGAAGCAGTGTAATTTCTACCACATAAGAGAAACATCCTTTTTGCATTCTCCACAAATATTTAAATTTTATTTGTTTACCACCTTCAGATAGTAATTTGTTTTACTACTTTTGTTGTTGTTGCTTCAGCCCTGAGCTTTTTCTCCACATCCTAATACAGATTAATGTCTTTTAGTGGCTGTTAAATTTGTTTGCTTTTCCTTTGTCATATGTATAATTTAGATGATTAGTTAAAATTAATAAAAAGTTAAATCTTTACATTGAAAGGATGAAAAAATCCCTTAGATGAAAGATTGCATGAAAGCTTGCATGAAAAATCCCCTAGTGTTGTTTCTAAATCACTTACTTTTCTCTATTTTTGTGGCTTTAGAACTCTTTAAGCAGTAATTTCACCATTCTTAGAAAAAACTTTGAGATGTGCTTTCATCATAACGCTGTTCACCCTTGCTTGAGGCCCATTGGTGGATTAGTGTTTTTCTAAAAAAAGGACAATTATCTGAGGCTTGATATAGGTTTTTGTGCTCCTTATCTCTTTTCCTGTGGCATGTTGTCCCTGTCACTTCTGCATCTTCCTTCCTAAATGTGTGACTTCTCCTTAACCTTCAGGATGGTCACTCTCCTGGCAGCACTTACTTCTGCCCATTCATTCTTTCTAAAAATTCTTTGTCTTTTGCTCCTGAAGCATAATTCTTTTCTAGCTTTCCTTACTGCTCTTTCATTAGTTTATTCTCCTCTATCACTCATCTCTTAAATTGGGCTGAAGAATTTTCTCTTCAATTTTTTTTTAATTTTTTACTTTCTCTCTAGTTTACATCATATATACCAAGGCTTCAAATCTGGCTGAAAACTAACAACTTCCAAATATATATCATTAGCACAACAGTTTATATTTGCCTACAACTCAATTTACTTTGAAAGTGGAGATACATCTTTTTTATATTTTTTATTTCTTTAAATACCTAATAGAATACTTGGCACATGAATATTAGGTAGAAGAAAACTGTACATCAATTAAATTTTTAAAATAATTTCTATATCAATTTTAGGATTGTATTTTAATGAAATATTTTCCAGTGATTCCCTGGACAAAAAGAATGCTGTAGATATTTTTCCACCAGATGTGTATTTGTACTTATAGATCATTCTCATAACCGATCCATTGTTAACTCAAGCCTCTAAGAGACAGAAATGTGTGTTAGGGATTTAGATGGCATTTTACACAATAATTGTTTTCTTTATTCTTGTGGGACATACTGATTTTCACCATAAGTCTGTGGAGTAGAAATAAGAAAATATTTGGAAATTCTTTGTTTTTTTTTTGTAGTTTTTTTTTTTTTTTCTTTTTTTGAGACAGTCTTGCTCTGTCACCCAGGCTAGAGTGCGATGGCGTGATCTCGGTTCACTGCAACTTCCACCTCCCAGGTTCAAGTGATTCTCTTGCCTCAGCCTCCCGAGTAGCTGGGATTACAAGTGCCTGCCACCGTGCCTGGCTAATTTTTGTATTTTTAGTAGAGACAGGGTTTCACCATCTTAGCCAGGCTGGTCTCAAACTCCTGACCTCGTGATACACCTGCCTCGGCCTCCCAAAGTGCTGAGATTACAGGCGTGAGCCACCACACCCGGCCTGTTGAGCCTTTTATAGCTAAACATGAATAATCCATAGAGCTAAAGAAAGACCTATGTTTTTAGCATTTAAAAACAGAGCTGCATTTAAGTTCTGTGGAAACAGAAGATATTGAAGATATTGGTTAAAAATGACATAGTAGATGTTATGAAATTTGTTTTAAAATATTACTCCCAGGTTATGCCTGCCAAATTACAACCTAAAACACATTTTTACAAATCAGCAAAGCTCTGAATTATGAGTCTGTGATGATAAAAGGGTGCTCACATTCTGTGATGGGCCATAAGTGCTCTATCGATCTATGAATGAGGAAATGAACCTCACATTGCCTTAGAAACATGCTGTATCTCTTCCTGAGTGGGCTTAGTGAAGCCAAAGGTGGTTCCTGAGATTTACTTTTGTTTAATAGAAGTGTTTTAATACATGTTGTTCATTGCTTTAACTCAATTTTAGAGTGATCTGTGGTTTTCCTCAACATGTATTTGATGTTTCTTTAGGGCAAAGTTCTGCCACTCAAAAATGATATGATTGAAAGTGCATTATATTCTGAATGGGGTAGAAATTAAGTTGCTTCTTAGATCTGAGCCATTTGATCCCTGCCTTCACCCCTATTAACTTAACAGTATATAAATATCATTAGTGAACCCTGAAGTGAGTTTGGACTGATGTTGGAGGGAATATGCTACAGTTACTGCCTCTGCATTTAAGTTTATGGGTGTTTCACAGGGATGACCAAAGTGTCCCACTCTGGGAAAACAACAAGAAAGAGGCCAAAGAAGGTTTTCTATTGTCTGATATATTTAAAAAATTCCAACGTAATATATTTAACAGATTTGCTGTACTGAATTGTTTTTGTGTATGTGTGTCGTTTGCTTGATTTTGAGACATCATAGTCTTTTAAAAAGATGGAGGTGTGACCTTCAAAGCCTTTTTCTCATTTTGATTAGTAGGTGTTGTCAGCTTGAGTACTTCCCGTGCAGAGCCTATCTTGCATACCACTTACTAATCTCTTTGGTTATGAGACGTTTAATTTGGCTTTAGGGGTGGAATTTTCTTGATGCCTATGAAAAATAGGTTAAAAGACAATGGCAACAACAAATGGAAACTTTCACCTCTCTCTTTGTCTTTCTCTCTCTCTCTCTTCCCCTTGCCCCCCCCCCCCACCACACACACACAGGAATTAGTCATCTTTCTTTCTTCCACCTGTTTCAAACAGGTATTCTGGAACACTGTGCATACAGAGTGTAATGCTCTCTCATTCATGGCTTGGAGCTGCCCCCTGCATTCCCCTCCTCTGTAGTGGCCTATTTGATAACACTGGTGACTGTATGGGGCCACAGGTTGGATCTTACCTTCGTGTGAAGTACAGAGATTTTGTTTGTGTGTTTTTTTGTTTTGTTTTGTTTGCATCAATATGAGGACCAAATGATTTTAGAACTCCTGATAGAAAATATTCTTCAAAGAATATCCAGGGCTGAAAGCACAAAAAGTCAGCACATAGTGTTAAGTGGCTGGTAATATTAGATAGACCCGAGTTTGAGACTGTTTTCATAAAACATATTGGACATATCAATAAAATATGGTTTTAGCATAAGTCCAGAGAAGTTTATTACTGACAAGCATGGCTGCATGGGCGCATTGGTTCCCAGTCTGAATGCTGGAGCTCCATAGAGCCAGAATAGCTTAAGATGGCCTGCCAGTGTGCCCTGGCAATTCTGTATTAGAGGAGCTGTTCTTTCTACTCCTTGTGGTGTGATATGCCACAGCACATGTAACCCCCTGAGCCTGGGTATGTCTGACAAATTGAGGATATAGGGCCTAATTTATTTAGAGTATTGCCAGGTAATACATAAAGGTGTCTGGTATACTCCCCTGAAAATATACTATGGTTATGTCAAGAATTACAATGGCAAGGGATTGGGTACTTCCTGCAGATCATGGAGATAATGGAAACCTCCCAGGGGAGGCACCATCTCAGCAGAGATCTGAGTGAGGAACAGAGCTGGTGCTGCCCCTGCCATGGGAGGCCAAACTGAGCCAGGGACACAGAATGTGGTATGTTCTGAGGACAGGGCCACAGCCAACCAGGCAGGGAGGAAAGAGCAAGTGGGAGGGAGAGTGGCAGAAAGGAGAGAAGAGGGGTGCACAGCAGCTGGACCACGGGCGTCTTTGTAAAAGACAGAGCAAGAAACTGGACTTTTCCTGGAGATGGGTTGGAGAGCCTTTGGAGAGCTTTAGCAGGAAAATGACATCCTCTGATGATCACTTTAAAAGCTGACTCTGACACTCTGTAGGAAATAGATGGTACAGGGGAAGGAGTGGAGGTGGCTGGTAAAGACTTGGATTTGGGACTTAGGTGGACACAAGGAACATGCCTGTGTTTAGAATGACAGCATCTGTCCAGGGACTGGAGTAGAAGCTGTCAACTGAAGAATCACGAGGTTCAAAATTTGGAAAGAGCTCTATTTCTCATGAAGGGTTACAGACTGAAGGCTGGCCATCCTGCTGCCTGGGAGGCATAGCTGAGAGGAAGCCCTTGGAAGGAATGGAAGGCAAGACAGAAATGCATGCTGAGTGGGGTGGCCAAATATACATATTTAATGAGCTATAGGAGGAGTTACAAATAATTATTGGAGGAGAAACCTGTTCAGGAACAATTCTTAATGCCTCTTTATGGATTGCATATTTTTAAAAATGGCAGCATTAGTGAGATCTGAGGTGGAGTTTTCAACCCTCTGACATCAAAAGGCAAAGTGAAGGACACCAAAACCCTCACTGCACCCTTTGAGAGTCAGCCAAAACATATCCAGAGATGGTGGTCACTGTTTAGAAAGAAATGCGTTGTGTGAATGGTGAGCTGTCACTTGGAAGCAGTGAAGAGGAAGGGGAGTCTGGTAGCAGCCTCAGATGATTGGCTAAAAATGACAAAGAAACGAGTCATCTATTACTTGTTTTCCAGAGCTGGTCTCTGCCTACTCCTTAGGAAGAGTTTTGGCTAAATGTTGATAAGGAAGTGCTGAGACCAGCTCAGTCATGAAGACCCTCACCCAGCAGCACTAGAGGAATTAAAGACACACACATAGAAATACAGGGTGTGGAGTGGGAAATCAGGGATCTCACAGTCTTCAGAGCTAGAACCACGAACAGGGATTTACCCACGTATTTATTGACAGCAAGACAGTCATAAGCATTTTTTCTATAGATTATAGATTAACTAAAAGTATTCCTTATGGGAAATAAAGGGATGGGCCGAAGTAAAGGGATGGGTCTGCCTGGTTATCTGTAGCATGAACATGTTGTTAAGGCACAGATTGCTCATGCTATTGTTTGTGGTTTAAGAACACCTTAAGTGGTTTTCCACCTTGGGTGGGTCAGGTGTTCCTTGCCCTCATTCTGGTAAACTGACAACCTTCCAGCCTGGGCGTCAAGGCCATCATGAGCATGTCACAGTGCTGCAGAGATTTTGTTTATGGCCAGTTTTGGGGCAAGTCTATGGCCGGATTTGGGGGCGTGTTCCCAACAAGGAAGGAACATATTGAGGCACGCTCGATCTCCCATCTGACATGGCCAATAACTCAGTTTTTAAGGTTTCTTTGGAATCCTCTTGGCCAAGAGAGGGGTCTTTTCAGTTGACTAGGGGGCTTAAGATTTTATTTGTATTTCTCAAAGGTTAGGGAAAGAGAAGAATCAAAGGCATCTGCTAGAGTTTTGCCTAAGCAAGAAGCTAGGGAGGTAGTAGAGCTGTTGGCCAAGATGGAAATCACTTAGAAAGAAAGGGGCTTGTGGGGAAACCACACCTCCATTCTAGCCATATCAGTTGCTAATGTAGGTGACATTGAGAAGCAGCAGAGCACCCATGAGTGTCTTCATAGAGTTTGGATCATTATGGGATAAAATACTATGTGTTTGGTATAAGAGAAGCCAGGGGATGGTGTAGTTAGTGCTGAAATGTGGACTGTGGGGTGGCTTCATCGCTCTAGTGAGGAAGGAGGAACTGAAGGGAAACAGGTGGAAGAGGCAAAGCAACTGGATAGGTTTGTGTAAGTACACTCCAGGATGTTCCTAAAATAATAAAATCCCCTAAGGATGCATTTCTCAAAATACATCTCCATTGTTAAGTGATATGCCTCTGTATTTTGTACACTGTTGATCCCCTCTGGTATGATTTGAAGACTAATTTTATTTTTACTTCATAGGTATCAAACTTATTAGGACTTGTTCTACTAAAGAATAGTGAGGAACCATGAAATCCAGTAAAATGTGATGGACTGTTTATATTCCCTATCTTCTATTTATGAATGAGCTCTGTGTTGCTTATTAACTGAGCACCAAGATACAGCAGCTTTTGCTTTATTGAGTAAAGATGCATGACTGGTTGCTCACATAGCACAGCTGCAGTGTGCTGGAGGAATAGCAACATTCCTTGAAAACAATCCAATTATTACATTTATCATTTTAAACTGTTACATTTTCAGCAAAATAGAAAAAGACAATACTCAGGAATATAGTAAAATAATTAATGTACATGAGATAAAGTCAGACTAGGATTGCTGGGCTAAAAATTGAAGCTATTTTATACAAATTGTAAGGCTTGCCATTGATGAAAATAAGTTATTAAAATGATAGCAAGTCATAATATAGAAAATATTAGTAAATTATGAAGTAGAAATTAAAGCCATTGTCTGCTAAGCATATAGGTTGCTGGAGGATGGCTTGCTTGAGCCCAGGAGTTCTGGGCTGTAGAATGTGATGCTGAAAGTTTATTTGTGCTAATCTCAACATCAATATGGTGACCTCCTGGGAGTAGGGGACCACCAGGGTGCCTAAGGAGGGGTGAACAAGCTCAGGTCAGAAACAGATCAGATCAAAACTCCTGCATTGATCTGTAGTGGGCTCACACCTGTGAATAGCCACTTCCCTGAGCCTGGGCAATATAGCCAAACTCTGTCTGTCATAAAAATTTTATTTAAAAAAAACATATATATCATATATATGATACGTATGGTGATATATATATGATATATGATATATATCATGTATATGACATATATACATGATATATTTTTATATATATCATACATATGATATATATATTTTTTATATATATCATACATATGATATATATATTTTTTATATATATCATACATATGATATATATATTTTTTATATATATCATACATATGATATATATATTTTTCATATATCACATATATGATATATGTATTTTTTATATATCACATATATGATATATATATTTTTTATATATCATATATATGATATTTTATATATATATCTATATATGATATATATATTTTATATATGTCATATATATGATATATATATTTTATATATATCATATATATGATATATATATTTTATATATATCATATATATGATATATATTTTATATATATCATATATATGATATATATATTTTATATATATCATATATATGATATATATATTTTATATATATCATATATATGATATATATATTTTTTATATATCATATATATGATATATATTTTATATATATCATATATATGACATATATATATTTTTTATATATATCATATATATAATATATATGATATATATATATATAATACCATGAAACAGTCACAGACTCTAGCATTGGAGAGACCTGGATTAAAAGCTTGCCTTGGCCCTTTACTGTATGACATTGGATTGATCCCCTGAGCCTTATTTGCTTCATCTGTGAAATGGGAATAATTAGTATCTCTATCACAAGCGTTTTGAAATAATATAAGTGAGAGTACCCAGGAAGAGGTGTGGATAGAAGAGAGTAGAAACTGAAACCAAGACCCACCTCTCACTTATGCCTGAGGGCAGTGTGTCATTGATGAAAATAGGAAGTACTAGGGAAAAGGGGGAGAAAGTGAGGGTTGATTTTAGACTAAATTTTTATGCCTTTATGATTTGGAAAACTTTTGTTGGAAGTTTGGAGTGATTGCAGGGTGTGCTAGTGAATCCTCCTGTGCACCCAGAAGTGTGTGTGTATAAATGAATCAGTACTCTAGGATACACATCCCATTCTGTCAAACATGTAGAGCCTGTGCGTATCAGTAAGCTTTGGGGACTGTGCTTTCTTCATATTTGTTTCTCTGAGAAGTAACCAAGAGGTTGACATACAATAAGTGTTCAAAAACTGCTGGTGGAATGAAGGCATGGTAGTAGCGGTTGTAACATTATTCATTTTATAAAGGAAATAAATCAATGTTAAAAGTAGATAGCATTATTTTAACTTTTAAATTCGAACTTTTTTTACATTTTAATTGGTGTTACCATGATATCTTTATTAAATCTTTTCTTCCCCAAGAACATCATTCCATTAAAAGAAAAAAAACCTGAAGTTTGGTGTGTAAAGGCAGTAAAAAGAGTAACAGCAAGAGGGAGGGAGGGAGGGAGGGAGGGAGACTGAAAGAGAAAGAATTTGGGGGGGCTACAAGCTGCTGCTAAATTTCAGTTGCAGTTGTCGGAGTTAAAGAAAACATTAGGGAAAATGTCTCATTAAGCAGTTCCCTGGATTTTTCTCCTCTGGGAAGGCTGCCTGAGGGATGGATCCTGGCCAGCCTGCAGAGGTCAGATTCCTGGTACTGTGTTCTAGCCTCTTACCTCATTGGCTCCAGCTAAGTGATTTTACAGCCAGAGCTGTTTTAAGATCACTGCAATGCACTGTACAGATATTTGTGGGTGGATAAGTAGAATTTGAGGAAGGAAGAAGCAAGTGCTCAATTTTGAAGTTTTCGTTCCACAGCTTCTTGGGCTTCTGGTGAAATGGAACGTGTAGAAGTAGGAGCACAGCCAAATATGCTAGGCAGGGCAGCCCTGTGAGGCAGGTTCTACTGCTGTCTTGGTTTTACAGAGGGGGAAAGCGAGGCAAAGAGAGGTTAATTAACCCTTAAGTGTTGCAGTCTAAGGCACAGAGGCACAGTTCCAGGCAAGGTTCATCTAAATCTTAAGTCCTTGCTCTTTGCAACCATGCTCCACTGCTGAGACCATCCCGTGAGTCCTGCCACTCTCCTCCCCGGTCCATATTCACTGCTACTCAGCGAGGCCAAGGAAGCCAACGGTCGTGTCCCCAAGAGGATATCTCTCCCCTCCTGAGAATCTTTCTCATACATCTCAATTCTGAAATACAGATTGAGAAGCACCTCAGCAAATCCGCTGCATGGAAGGCAAAACAACCTTGATCCACAGCAATGACCACAGCAAGGGAAGCCTGGCTATGAGCACAGTCATAACATCGTTCAAAGTTGGGGATTCAAAGCCTTCCATGCCTACCTGAACATCCTCAGCTCCTGCTGACATCACCAGTGGAGGTCCTCTGCTGATTGATGTAAATCATTTTCAAACCCAGCAATGCATCGATGACTGTTAATTCCATGCTGCTCAAACTTGCCGTGAAATGCCTCTAGTAGGGTAAGAGAAAGAGAACACACCTCAGTATGTATCCTATGGCATTGCACCTCAAAAATGATACTTATGTAAAGACTCTGTTTTTAGGTAAAAAGAAATTATTCAAATGTATTTGAAAATTGTATTGGTTTTAATATAAAATGATATGTTCTCCAAATCTTTAGGTGAGATTGAATATTCAGGAAGATGTATCTTGATCTTCTTGATCATTTAGCTTAACACAACTACCCACAGGCTGTACTCTAATTTAGGATCCATGAATCATCAGGTCATACTGGCATTTTAAAGGATATTCTGAATGCCTTAATATGTGATTGATAGGAACTTTTCAGTGAGATAAAATAGAGTGGCTCACATCAGAGAGATGCCATACCAAATGCTGCCAAGGACCTGGAGCAACTGGAATGCATGTGCATTTACTTTGTCCTGACAGCCACTTTGGAAAACTCTGGCTGTTTCTTATAAAGCTAATCATAGTCTTCCCAAATAACAGGGCAATCCCACTACCAGGTGTTTATGTAAAAAAAAAAAAAAAACAAAACTAGAAACATATGTCCCCCAAAAATACTTGTTGAAGCTTGTCCATAGCAGCCTTATTCTTAATAGGTCTAAACTGGAAATAACCCAAACTTCCACAAACAAGAGATTGGATAAAGAAATTGTGATGTATTCATGCAATGGAATACTATTCCAAAAATAAAATGAATGTGTTACAGGTACATGTAACAACATGAATTCATCTCAAAGACATTATATTGAGTGAACGAAGCCAGATTTGACATAACTCATGCTCTGTCATTCCATTTATGTGAAGTTTGAGAATAGCAAAACTTAGCTATATTGACAGCAGCCTGTCGAGTGTGGAGATTGACTGAAAAGGCACAGGAGGACTTTCTGGAATAATAAAAATGTCTTATATCTTGTTTTGGGTAGTAGCTACACAAGTGTAGAAAGTTGCTAAAATGCTAAAAACTAAATGTGTAAGATTTGTGCGTTTTAGTATATTTAAATTATAACCCCCAGAAAGCGTTGCCTCATTTTCCTGGAGGATAAATATGCTTGTTAAGAGCATGTGGGGATGATTCTGAGAAACTCTTTCTCTGTCATTATGTCAATAAACCACCACTAACTTCTGTGGTTTCAAAAAAACAAGATCCATTGATGAAACTCCCTTGTGCCTTAGTGACAAATAACATTGGTAAGGCCTACTGTCAAAAAGAGTGTGTTTGTTATATCTTTTGTTTTCAGTAACTCAAATTTGTAGGAATGATATTTTCATGGGATTACACAATCTCACCCATCATCAGTTGCAGGTGACAGGGAAGCTAAGTTGGCAGATGTTTGCGCTAGAAGCTGTGGGTTTACCTCTCCTTTGTGCAGGTGTTCCAGATGTACCAGTGGGTGGTATTTAAATATCATTCTCAGGTGAGCGGGGTAGTTTTTGAGTTATCATAGGTATGCAGGTGCTATGGGATTACTTGATTGTTTATGTAAAAATTATTTTGCATTCACATAGGACTTCTCAAATAAGTGCTAGTAGAATCATCTTTAGAGGAGCTTCCAAGGCATTGAACTGAGATGCCTGCACTGTTTGCTATAAATGTGAGCTTAAAATTGAAACCAAGTTATTGGCATTTCATGCAGGGAGAGAGTGGGCAGGAATGATTTCAGGAAATGAAGAACTAGATTTCAGACTCAAATTTGCTTCCTCCTTTCTGTGGCAAATTAGTGTGGGCTCACTAAGCACTTTATCTGCCCATTATAATTTATTTTTCCAGACAGGGTCTCACTCTCTCATCGAGTCTGGAGTGCAGTGGCACAATCATAGCTTAGTGCAGCCTCAGTCTCTTGGACACAAGTGATCCTCATTCTCCTTCCTCAGCCTCCCAATTGCTGGGACTTACAGTTGCATCACCATAACCAGCTAATTTTATTTTTTGTAGAGACAGAAGTCTCACTATATTTCCTAGACTGGCCTCAAATAGACCATTCTATTTCCTAGAATGGTCTCAAATCATCCTTCTGCCTCAGCCTCCCAAAGTGCTGGAATTTCAGACATAATTCATCATGCTTAGCCATTTTTTTTTTCTGCTGCATTGAAGAGTTAGAACCAATTTCATTTTTTCTCCTGCACTGAGAATGTGCATTCCCAGCAGATCATGGTTGAGCTCAACACACCTGCAGCTCAGCCAAGCTCTTTGAAGGGTGCACAGTTACTGTCAGCGTTGCACAGCCACCTTTAGCAGGTACATTTGGAACTTACATTCCCACCCTTTCTGAAACAGCTCACACTAACAAGAGAAGGGGATTTAACTTTCGACATGCACACTCACAAAAACCAAGGTTTTTGGAAAGTCAAACCTCAGAAACAATACAGAGCCTCACTTGACTTTTGAATGGAACAGAATTTTAGGAGGCAAAGTTGAGGGACAGGGAGGGCTGAGAAGAGAAGGTGGGGATTCTGACTACAAGTTTTTTACAAATCTTATTGTTGCAGGTTCTTTTTTATTTTGTTGTGTTAATGCTGAGGGTGTTGAATGGATTGGAATATTTTCCTCCTGTGTTTCTTTTTGTTTTGTAACTTTGTAAGTGCTCCACATTTTCCTTTATTTAAAATTTAAAGTTGGTGCCCAGTGTTTCTGGTGTTAAATAGAAGTGACACTTCTGCAGAAAGTATTATGGATATGCTCTGCTCCGCCCAGGGAGGTGCAGGTGAAAAGAGGGCAGCTCGTCCTCCCCACACTTAGGGCAGGGAGCAGCATGCAGGGGCAGACCAGCAGCTTTGCATCTAGACGAATCCACTCTTTCCTGCAGGTGCCTGGGGGAAGTTGCAGACTTAAATTTTCTTCTCTAAAATTGGGACTGTGAGGCATTAAATAAGGTGCTTTATGGGAAGTCCTGGCACAGAGTGATGCACGAAGATATTTCAGGATCCTTCTCCTCACAGGTGAACTGTTACTGCTCCATCTTTATCACATCTTGTCTAACTCACCACATGCTGGGGAACACAAACTGATCTTATGCAGCGCTGGTTACTCCAGTTTAAAAAAAAAAAAGAAATAGAGAGAGACAGAAAGATAAAGAAAGAAAGAAAGAAGAAAGAAAGAAAGAAAGAAAGAAAGAAAGAAAGAAAGAAAGAAAGAAAGAAAGAAAGAAAGACTTCTGTAGTCTGTCAACACATTTATAAACAGCTGGTCCTGGGGCTCTGTGGTATGTATGATTAGTAGCATGGCTGAAGCTAGTGCATTCTCTAATCCTGATCCCCAGGTTCATAAGTGTCTTTCATTAATATTCTTAGTAATTTAACCCTAGGGCAGTGCTGCACAGCCCAGTGGCCTTACAATCAGACAAGCCTCTAATTCCCTCCTCAGCTCTCACCAGCTTGTGTCCTAATGTATCAATAATTCCACCCCCTGAGCCTCACTTTCCTGTAATTTACTGCAGTGGGTTCCTAGGCATATTATACCTAAATGGTCAGTAGATTGCCTTAGAATGATTTTAGGATTCCAGATCTCAATTCATCTGTGAAAATCAGGGCAGTAGGAAACTTTCTGAGACACACCTTTAAAATTAGTTATATGTATGTTATATTTACAGCCCTTAGTTTTAAAGACCAGCAAAACAACAATACTTCCAGATCTCCGTATAACCTCTGTTCATTTGAGAGGGGCTTTGTATTTTCAACAGGAGAGTTCAAAGTTCATTTTTTTCAGCAACTACAGTTCTAAATTAAATAATATATTTTTATTGATACATGATATTTTACTTATTTATGGGATACATATGAGTCATAATCTATTTTAAATAATACCTTAGTGTTGTAAAATCAACAGTACTTTTTAAAATAAATATACCTCATTAACGATCCCGCATGTGTCATCAGAAGCACACTTGAACAAGTCCACCTTCCATGGACCAAGCGCCACCCTGGGCATTTGTAGCATGAGCAAAGTCCAAGGTCCTGGCTTGACTCCAGAGACCCGGTTTATCTCAGAAGCATGACAATAGGAGGCAGAAGGAGCAGGCATATCCAACTCCTTTCTTGTAGTTTCCCTGGTTGGGGAGGAAAAGTTGAATTTTACTATTATGGAGAAGAAACAGGAAATAGAGACAGACAAAGAGATATGACAATACAGTCCTGCCACCCAGATACTTGTTTCCACATACCGTTCCATGCATTTGTTTTGAATATATGTGTGTACATAAAGGTAGGTACTCTCAAGTCCATCACAGCTTGGATGTCCACTGTTTTTGAAGTTCCAGAATGTTTTTGCTAAGGTGAGGAAATACCAAAACAAGATTATGAAAATTATGGTATATATTGATGTGTCACATAATACAGATGTGACAAAATAAAGATATATAAGATGATATAACTTTTGGGTGTGCCTGCCTCATCTGGGGATAACACCTCAAGTTTAATTTTGAGGCTTGGGTCAATCGTGCTTCCCTTCCCTTTCATAGGTCCTCTATGAGATGTTGTCATAGATCCCATATTATGCAGTAGCCACGTAATATGACATCTCTCTATGATAATTCTATATTACTTTAATTGCTGCACAGAAGTTCATTGTATGTAAGTGCCACAGTATATTTATAGATCTTCTTCTGGGACATCTATTTCTGGTTTATGTGATAGTATAGCACTTTCATGAATGTTATTGTACTTGATCTTTTACACATTTTCTTTTTGCCTTAGGATGAATTCTGAGAGATGTAATTGATGAGGCAAAATGTACTCACACTTTTTGAGGTTTCAAATTTTTCCATCAAAAGCTGGTACTCTTGACTTTTTAAGGCAAAGAGCAAATCCTCCCCTGCCAGGATTGACTTTTGGCTCTTTTTTTTCTAACCTCACTTCTTTTTGGTTTAGTTGTCATAAAATGCTAAACACCACCAACAGGCCTTTGTGGAGGGGCTCAGAGGTAGGAAGGCTGTGATTAGGAGAAGGCTTAGACTGATGGACAAGCTGAGTGCTCAGAATTAGAGTGAGGGGGTGGGGGTGCTGCAGGGATAGATGCTGGGGAAAGACACCCTGAAGGGCACAGGGAGCAACAATGGCTGTAGTACGTGCGGCCATTCAGCTGGAGCAGAGGATGGAAACCAGAGTGAGCTGAGCTGGTGATTGGATGCCAGGCCTGAGCCAGGTGAGTCCTGTTCTCATTGTACTGTAAAGTGAGCTGCTCCAGGACTCCCCAATTCTTAGACCCCAATCCCTGCAGGGGTCCCTGAGGAGGTTAATCTTGCATTAGGCCCTCTCCTGTTTTTCCTCTGTAAGCCTCACTCCACTTTGTAGTGAGTTCTAGTATAACTTCTATTCCAGTAAGATCAAATGGTTAAGGGATCCAGAAAAGAAATGTGGTGAACCCAAAGGTTTTGTCATACTTTAACTTTTGTCCCTTTCCCAGGTGGTCCATGCTTCTAGGCCAGGCTCACAATTCCTAGCCATCTTCACGCTCCTGGCCTTTGCTTACTCAAACCAATCTGTCCTCCCCACCCTGCCATCTCTGTTTAGAGTAAATATCTCCCTCCCTCTACTTTTGCCCTAAGTTCTTTTTTCAACTCACCTAACACCTAACTTGGCCCTGCAGCTCTGTTTCCCCAAAACCATCTCTGCCTCTTTCCTCTCAAGCTATCCGTGACCAATGCCAGAAACCAGGAAATCTTAAAAGCTGCACTCTTTGCTACTCTACTCTCTCCTTTATCCTTCCACCTGGGATCTCTCTCTCATTCCACCTGTCTCTATCTGCTGAAATCCTGTTCATCTTTCCAGGTATATCCCTCACTTTTTCACCTTTAAGAAGTCCTCTCAGAAACCCCATAGGATACTTTCATGATATATACCATATTCCAGTGTGTAATGTAGTGACACCACAGGGATTTTAAATTCCTGAAGGCAAGAACTGTAACCTAGTCATTTTCCTTTCCCAAGTGGGAAATACCACTATGCCTTGACCAAGTAGCTATGACATGGGTACTAGTTCCATAAATGAATCAGCAGTGAGGAAAAAGGAGATGATGATGGATGAATGAGGAATCTTAAGAAAAACTTTATTCCACAGTGAAGCAGTATTGGTGGCTACAAAAGCTGTCTTTAGGAAGGATTTAGGGCAGCATCCTAATCAGAAGGGCCTAGAAGCACTTTATTTTATTTTATTTTTTAATTTGTTTTTATTTATTTATTTGTGAAATGGAGTCTCGCTCTGTCAGCCAGGCTGGAGTGCAGTGACACAATCTCCACTCACTGCAAGCTCTGCCTCCTGGGTTCACGCCATTCTCCTGCTTCAGCCTCCCAAGTAGCTGGGACTACAGGGGCCCACCACCACCATTCCTGGCTAATTTTTGTTGTATTTTTAGTAGACACGGGGTTTCACCGTGTTAGCCAGGATGGTCTCGATCTCCTGACCTTGTGATCCACCCGCATCGGCCTCCCAAAGTGTTGGGATTACGGGCGTGAGCCACCGCGACTGGCCTTGGAAGCACTTTATAAAAGAGAGAGACAAGATTACATGTCAAACTAGAAGAATGGAGGTGGGAGGAGATAGGGCTCCAGAGAGGAGCAAGGAGTTCTATCTCCTTGAACTTCCTGCCAGTACATGGGATACCTCTCATTAAATGTAATAGTACTTGTTGCTTTGGTGTAGTGAAATACGTGCCTTGATGAAATTACATTGCATCATTTTTGGAAGAGAGAATACTCAAACATGTGTCACTTCTCTTTCTTGCAAGCAGCTGTGATCCTGAGCTATGCACACTTCCAGTTGGGATTATTTCTGGTTTCTACTGCCTGTTCGATGGAAGATGTGGCATGCAGAGCATAAGTGCATCATCAAGATGAGTGCAGGGCTCATCTATCCCTGGAATTGTCTTTCCCACAATCCCTGCCACAGAATATGAGCACTACAAGAATTCTGAAGAAATGGGTCTCTTGCCACCTCCCAGTGAAAGATTATTTTGGAAAAAAAAAAAAGGTAAATCTAAACTTGTGCTTTATCTTAATATGAAAATGTAGACAGCCATAGAAAAATTTAAAAATTATCTGGGCATGGTGATGCATACCTGTAGTATGAGCTACTTGGGAAACTGAAGTAAGAATCGATGTCATAGCATTATTATCTTAAGGTGGAAAGGTCCAGGTTTAGCAGGATTCCACAGAGGAGTTAAAACCAAACATTTGGATTTCAGACCCAATTATCGTACCCAAGGATAAGTATCACACATGAAAGTTTGCATGTGAAATAATTTATGTTATTATTCATTTAAATATCGTTAATCTCACTTCAGCATACCTAGGTGAGGGAGTTGTTTTTAATATTTTCTGCTGGGGTTGAGAAGGATCGTGTGAACTTTTGGAACAAATATTGCTGCTTGCACTCCTAATTGCTCATGAATATCAGCCTGCCTGCCCTTCCCTGCACATAACAGCTAGGCATGTGCATAGTTTTGGTTTCATCACATATGTTAAGATGCTCTTAGAGCACACTCTTAAAATCTCTCTACCACCAAGGAAAATTTCCCTGGTCCTGAGAAAAATTTTCAGAGTAGTAGAATGCCATTGCTGTATTAAGGATATGGAATGTCTAGAATATTCTGAATATGATTCTATAAATGCTTAGAAAGAAATCTGTAACTAACTTTTAATGAAACACATATCTAGAAGTCAAATATTTATAGGGATTCCCACTTTGTATATGGTTTTATGTTTTGTTTATTCGTACCATCTTTTAACACAATAAAGATAAGCAATTTTTTGTTAAAGAGAATCCAAAAATTTTGAGAGTCTTTAGCGTATAATTTCAAATAGATATGTTAGGAAGGAGATTATGACATATAGTTGAAGTGGATTTATTTATTTTTATTTTTTTTTATTATACTTTAGGTTTTAGGGTACATGTGCACAATGTGCAGGTTTGTTACATATGTATCCATGTGCCATGTTGATTTCCTGCCCCCATTAACTCGTCATTTAGCATTAGGTATATCTCCTAATGCTGTCCCTCCCCCCTCCCCCCACCCCACAACAGTCCCCGGAATGTGATGTTCCCCTTCCTGTGTCCATGAGTTCTCATTGTTCAATTCCCACCTATGAGTGAGAACATGCGGTGTTTGGTTTTTTGTCCTTGCGATAGTTTACTGAGAATGATGTTTTCCAGTTTCATCCATGTCCCTACAAAGGACACGAACTCATCATTTTTTTATGGCTACGTAGTATTCCATGGTGTATATGTGCCACATTTTCTTAATCCAGTCTATCATTGTTGGACATTTGGGTTGGTTCCAACTCTTTGCTATTGTGAATAGTGCCGCAATAAACATACGTGTGCATGTGTCTTTATAGCAGCATGAATTATAGACCTTTGGGTATATACCCAGTAATGGGATGGCTGAGTCAAATGGTATTTCTAGTTCTAGATCCCTGAGGAATCGCCACACTGACTTCCACAGTGGTTGAACTAGTTTACAGTCCCACCAACAGTGTAAAAGTGTTCCTATTTCTCCACATCCTCTCCAGCACCTGTTGTTTCCTGCTTTTTTAATGATGGCCATTCTAACTGGTGTGAGATGGTATCTCACTGTGGTTTTGATTTGCATTTCTCTGACGGCCAGTGATGATGAGCATTTCTTCATGTGTTTTTTGGCTGCATAAATGTCTTCTTTTGAGAAGTGTCTGTTCATGTCCTTTGTCCACTTTTTGATGGGGTTGTTTGTTTTTTTCTTGTAAATTTGTTTGAGTTCATTGTAGATTCTGGATATTAGCCCTTTGTCAGATGAGTAGGTTGCAAAAATTTTCTCCCATTCTGTAGGTTGCCTGTTCACTCTGATGGTAGTTTCTTCTGCTGTGCAGAAGCTCTTTAGTTTAATTAGATCCCATTTGTCAATTTTGGCTTTTGTTGCCATTGCTTTTGGTGTTTTAGACATGAAGTCCTTGCCCACGCCTATGTCCTGAATGGTATTGCCTAGGTTTTCTTGTAGGATTTTAATGGTTTTAGGTCTAACATTTAAGTCTTTAATCCATCTTGAATTAATTTTTGTATAAGGTGTAAGGAAGGGATCCAGTTTCAGCTTTCTACATATGGCTAGCCAGTTTTCCCAGCACCATTTATTAAATAGGGAATCCTTTCCCCATTTCTTGTTTTTGTCAGGTTTGTCAAAGATCAGATAGTTGTAGATATGTGGCATCATTTCTGAGGGCTCTGTTCTGTTCCATTGATCTATATCTCTGTTGTGGTACCAGTACCATGCTGTTTTGGTTACTGTAGCCTTGTAGTATAGTTTGAAGTCAGGTAGCGTGATGCCTCCAGCTTTGTTCTTTTGGCTTAGGATGGACTTGGCGATGCGGGCTCTTTTTTGGTTCCATATGAACTTTAAAGTAGTTTTTTCCAATTCTGTGAAGAAAGTCATTGCTAGCTTGATGGGGATGGCATTGAATCTATAAATTACTTTGGGCAGTATGGCCATTTTCACGATATTGATTCTTCCAACCCATGAGCATGGAATGTTCTTCCATTTGTTTGTATCCTCTTTTATTTCATTGAGCAGTGGTTTGTAGTTCTCCTTGAAGAGGTCCTTCACATCCCTTTAAGTTGGATTCCTAGGTATTTTATTCTCTTTGAAGCAATTGTGAATGGGAGTTCACTCATGATTTGGCTCTCTGTTTGTCTGTGATTGGTGTACAAGAATGCTTGTGAGTTTTGTACATTGATTTTGTATCCTGAGACTTTGCTGAAGTTGCTAATCAGCTTAAGGAGATTTTGGGCTGAGACAATGGGGTTTTCTAGATATACAATCATGTCATCTGCAAACAGGGACAGTTTGACTTCCTCTTTTCCTAATTGAATACCCTTTATTTCCTTCTCCTGCCTGATTGCTCTGGCCAGAACTTCCAGCACTATGTTGAATAGGAGTGGTGAGAGAGGGCATCCCTGTCTTGTGCCAGTTTTCAGAGGGAATGCTTCCAGTTTTTGCCCATTCAGTATGATATTGGCTGTGGGTTTGTCGTAGACAGCTCTTATTATTTTGAGATACGTCCCATCAATACCTAATTTATTGAGAGTTTTTAGCATGAAGGGTTGTTGAATTTTGTCAAAGGCCTTTTCTGCATCTATTGAGATAATCATGTGGTTTTTGTCTTTGGTTCTGTTTATATGCTGGATTACATTTATTGATTTGCATATGTTGAACCAGCCTTGCATCCCAGGGATGAAGCCCACTTGATCATGGTGTATAAGCTTTTTGATGTGCTGCTGGATTCGGTTTGCCAGTATTTTATTGAGGATTTTTGCATCAATGTTCATCAAGGATATGGTCTAAAATTCTCTTTTTTGGTTGTGTCTCTGCCTGGCTTTGGTATCAGGACGATGCTGTCTTCATAAAATGTGTTAGGGAGGATTCCCTCTTTTTCTATCGATTGGAATAGTTTCAGAAGGAATGGTACCAGTTCCTTCTTGTACCTCTGGTAGAATTCAGCTGTGAATCCATCAGGTCCTGGACTCTTTTTGGTTGGTAAGCTATTGATTATTGCCACAATTTCAGAACCTGTTATTGGTCTATTCAGAGATTCAATTTCTTCCTGATTTAGTCTTGGGAGGGTGTATTTGTCGAGGAATTTATCCATTTCTTCTAGATTTTCTAGTTTATTTGCATAGAGGTGTTTGTAGTATTCTCTGATGGTAGATTGTATTTCTGTGGGATCGGTGGTGATATCCCCTTTTTCATTTTTTATTGCATCTATTTGATTCTTCTCTCTTTTCTTCTTTATTAGTCTTGCTAGCGGTCTATCAATTTTGTTGATCTTCTCAAAAAACCAGCTCCTGGATTCATTAATTTTTTGAAGGGATTTTGTGTCTCTATTTCCTTCGGTTCTGCTCTGATTTTAGTTATTTCTAGCCTTCTGCTAGCTTTTGAATGTGTTTGCTCTTGCTTTTCTAGTTCTTTTAATTGTGATGTTAGGGCGTCAATTTTGGATCTTTCCTGCTTTCTCTTGTGGGCATTTAGTGCTATAAATTTCCCTCTACACACTGCTTTGAATGTGTCCCAGAGATTCTGGTATGTTTTGTCTTTGTTCTCGTTGGTTTCAAAGAACATCTTTATTTCTGCCTTCATTTCATTATGTACCCAGTAGTCATTCAGGAGCAGGTTGTTCAGTTTCCATGTAGTTGAGCGGTTTTGAGTGAGTTTTTTAATCCTGAGTTCTAGTTTGATTGCACTGTGGTCTGAGAGACAGTTTGTTATAATTTCTGTTCTTTTACATTTGCTGAGGACAGCTTTACTTCCAACTATGTGGTCAATTTTGGAATAGGTGTGGTGTGGTGCTGAAAAAAATGTATATTCTGTTGATTTGGGGTGGAGAGTTCTGTAGATGTCTATTAGGTCCACTTTGTTCAGAGCTGAGTTCAATTCCTGGATATCCTTGTTAACTTTCTGTCTCGATGATCTGTCTAATGTTGACAGTGGGGTGTTAAAATCTCCCATTATTATTGTGTGGGAGTTTAAGTCCCTTTGTAGGTCACTGAGGACTTGCTTTATGAATCTGGGTGCTCCTGTGTTGGGTGCATATATATTTAGGATAGTTAGCTCTTCTTGTTGAATTGATCCCTTTACCATTATGTAATGGCCTTGTCTCTTTTGATCTTTGTTGGTTTAAAGTCTATTTTATCAGAGACTAGGATTGCAACCCCTGCCTTTTTTTGTTTTCCATTTGCTTGATAGATCTTCCTCCATCCCTTTATTTTGAGTCTATGTGTGTCTCTGCATGTGAGATGGGTTTCCTGAATACAGCACACTGATGGGTCCTGACTCCTTATCCAGTTTGCCAGTCTGTGTCTTTTAATTGGAGCATTTAGCCCATTTACATTTAACGTTAATATTGTTACGTGTGAATCTGATCCTGTCATTATGATGTTAGTTGGTTATTTTGCTCATTAGTTGATGCAGTTTCTTCCTAGCCTCGATGGTCTTTACAATTTGGCATGTTTTTGCAGGGGCTGGTACCGGTTGTTCCTTTCCATGTTTAGTGCTTCCTTCAGGAGCTCTTTTAGGGCAGGCCTGGTGGTGACAAAATCACTCAGCGTTTGCTTGTGTGTAAAGTATTTTATTTCTCCTTCACTTATGAAGCTTAGTTTGGCTGGATAGGAAATTCTGGGTTGAAAATTCTTTTCTTTAAGAATGTTGAATATCGGCCCCCACTCTCTTCTGGCTTGTAGAGTTTCTGCCGAGAGATCAACTGTTAGTCTGATTGGCTTCCCTTTGTGGGTAACCCGACCTTTCTCTCTGGCTGCCCTTAACATTTTTTCCTTCATTTCAACTTTGGTGAATCTGACAATTATGTGTCTTGGAGTTGCTCTTCTCGAGGAGTATCTTTGTGGCGTTCTCTGTATTTCCTGAATCTGAATGTTGGCCTGCCTTGCTAGATTGGGGAAGTTCTCCTGGATAATATCTTGCAGAGTGTTTTCCAACTTGGTTCCATTCTCCCCGTCATTTTCAGGTACACCAATCAGACGTAGGTTTGGTCGTTTCACGTAGTCCCAAATTTCTTGGAGGCTTTGTTCATTTCTTTTTATTCTTTTTTCTCTAGACTTCCCTTCTCTCTTCATTTCATTCATTTCATCTTCCATCAGCGATACCCTTTCTTCCAGTTGATCGCATCTGCTACTGAGGCTTCTGCAATCTTCACGTAGTTCTCAAAACTTGGCTTTCAGCTCCACCATCTCCTTTAAGCTCTTCTCTCCGTTGGTTATTCTAGTTATCCATTCTTCTAATTTTTTTTCAAAGTTTTTAACTTCTTTGCTATTGTTTTGAATTTCCTTCCGTAGCTCAGAGTAGTTTGATTGTCTGAAGCCTTCTTCTCTCAACTCGTCAAAGTCATCCTCCATCCAGCTTTGTTCTGTTGCTGGTGAGGAACTGCGTTCCTTTGGAGGAGGAGGGGTGCTCTGTTTTTTAGAGTTTCCAGTTTTTCTGCTCTGTTTTTTCCCCATCTTTGCGGTTTTATCTACTTTTGGGCTTTGATGATGGTGATGTACAGATGGGTTTTTGGTGTGGATGTCCTTTCTGTTTGTTAGTTTTCCTTCTACCAGACAGGACCCTTAGCTGCAGGTCTGTTGGAGTTTACTAGAGGTCCACTCCAGACCCTGTTTGGCTGGGTGTCAGCAGTGGTGGCTGCAGAACAGCAGATTTTCGTGAGACCACAAATTCAGCTGTCTGATAGTTCCTCTGGAAGTTTTGTCTCAGAGGAGTACCCGGCCCAGTGAGGTGTCAGTCTTTCCCTACTGGGGGGGTTCCTCCCAGTTAGGCTGCTCAGGGGTGAGGGACCCACTTTAGGAGGCAGTCTGTCCGTTCTCAGATCTCCAGCTGCGTGCTGGGAGAACCACTACTCTCTTCAAAGCTGTCAGTCAGACAGGGACGTTTAAGTCTCTGGAGATTCCTGCTGACTTTTTGTTTGTCTGTGCCCTGCCCCCAGAGGTGGAGCCTACAGAGGCAGACAGGCCTCCTTGAGCTGTGGTGGGCTCCACCCAGTTCGAGGTTCCTGGCTGCTTTGTTTACCTAAGCAAGCCTGGGCAATGGCGGGCGCCCCTCCCCCAGCCTCTCTGCAGCCTTGCAGCTTGATCTCAGACTGCTGTGCTAGCAATCAGCGAGACTCCGTGGGCATAGGACCCTCCAAGCCAGGTGCGGGATACAATCTCCTAGTGTGCCGTTTTCCAGGCCTGTTGGGAAAGCGCAGTATGAGGGTGGGACTGACCCGATTTTCCAGGTGCCGTCTGTTACCCCTTTCTTTGACTAGGAAAGGGAACTCCCTGACCCCTTGTGCTTCCCGAGTGAGGCAGTGCCTCGCCCTGCTTCCGCTCGCGCACAGTGCGCTTCACCAACTGTCCTGCACCCACTGTTTGGCACTCCCTAGTGAGATGAAACAGGTACCTCAAGTAGAAATGCAGAAATCACCAGTCTTCTGTGTCGCTCCGGCTGGGAGCTGGAGACCGGAGCTGTTCCTATTCGGCCATCTTGGCTCCACCTCTCAGCATATCCTCAAGTTGTGGATTTTTGATTACTTTAAGTAAGTACATTTATTAAGCCTTCATTTTGTAGCACCTATGCTAGTCACTATAAAATCATCAGTCAACAACACAAAAAGCACTGTATTCAATAAGCTTAAAATTGTGACTATGTGGGGATAGTGGGCTGATTTTACTGCAGGTGTATATACAACTGCTATGTGTGGCTGAGGCAGGCACAGGACTGTTCTATCTTTCACAGGGCTCAGAACCTACCAGAGTTTTAAGGACCTACAACATTCTTTGGGACCTGAAAAAATACATATTTATAGGCTCCAAAAGTTGGGGAGAAGGAAACCTCTGCATAATAAAATTAAGAAACACTTAAAACATTGTAAAATGAATATCAGCTGTAATAACTGTTAAGCTTAGGAAGCACAATATGTTTATGATATTTACAAACAACTTACAGGCTTTCTTCTATCTCAAGAGTTCTCAAGTATACACAATGATTGCTGAGCAAGCATAAGTAATTTCTAAGTAAAATGAGGATTTCAGAGCCAAGTTCTAAAACTACTTGAAAACATTCTGCAAGAAAACATTACATAAGGCTGAAATCAGGTGTTGGTCAGCTAGGCTCTTATCAGAAGACTCTGGAAAGAAACTTCTTCCAAGCACATTTCTGCTGTTAGCAGAATCCGTTGCCTTTCTTGCATTTATAGAAGTGACGTAACCATTCCTTACTGGCTGTCAGCTGCAGGACAGGGGGCAACTTTAGTTCCTAGAGGCTTTTATATGGACTTTGCCTGTGTCCCTACATCTTCAAGCCAACAAAGACAAGTTGAATCCTTCTCATACTTAAAATTTCTCTGACTTCCCCTTCTGTTGCATGTCTTTTATTTTCTGTTCTGCCACGTCTTCCACTGGCTTCCTGCCTTCCCCTTCTGCTTTTGAAAGCTCATGTGATTACATTGGGTATGCCCAGATAATGCAGGATAATTTACTTATTTTAAAGTCAGCTTACCAGTAACCTTAATTCAATCTGCAAAGTCCCTCCGTTAGTGTTTCATTGAATTACCTGGGGATAGGGAACTGGGCGTTTCTTGAGAATTTTGCCTACCCCAAGAAGATACTCTGGGTTCCTCTCATTTATATATAGTGTTGTTTGTTTCTCATATTTTTAAATTCCTCCTCTTAGGTCCTTAATCACTGAAAATACTTATCTTATAATCTTTATTTGCCTTTCTATTTTGTAAGATGCTTGGAGGGCAGTCTAAATGTTTGTATCCATTAATTTGTCACCATAGGGATTGATTCCTTTCATGTTTTCTTATTTTCTATTGTAAATTTATGTTTCAGTCTGGGTTGAGGTTTTGTGTTTACTCCACCACTTGATTCCTTATGTTAAAGTTTGGGGTTTATTATACCAGGCACATAGTGTAAATTCAAACCCAAAATCTATTTATAGCCTGTTTGGCTATACATTTTTATAGCACACTTTTTACCTCCTCTCCAGAGCATAGAGCAAATTGGACAAGCTTTATTATTGTCTCCCAATGCTGTGATTTTGGGTTTTGTGATTTCTGTGCATGTGTTTTTTTTGTTTTTTTGTTTCTATTGTTAAATGTTCTACCCTATCGCTGAAAGGGTACCCCTTTCAAAGTCTCAGCCATATGAACAGGGTCTCATCAGTTTCAACCTTCCATTCATTAGAAGCCTGAAGTCTTTTTATTTGGAACATTAAAACCAAAGTTCATACATTATTGAGACAGGATAACTTCTCTAAGGCAGCCTGTTTGAGCTTTAAGTTTTAAGGTTTCCATTTTATTTCTGACTCCTAAAGATTTTTCTTAGTTTCTTGTGGACTCAGGTATTCATTTTAGGTAATTTTAATTAGGATAGTTTTTAGGTTATCTAGTTTGCCTTATTACCGGAAACAGAAATTCTTTCAGTGATTTATTTTTCAAACCAATTTTTAGTGACCTCTACAACTACAACTCTACTCAGGTCAGGAATGACTTTCACATTGCCAAGTCAGTGAATATTTTGTCTTCATCTTAGGCAACACTTCATCAAAAATGTTTTTATTGAGACATTCCTGTTGGAAACATTTTTTACTTTAATATTTTAATGTATTTGCTTTTGTAGCAGTGTGCTTAGCTTGGCTTTCTCATTCTTTCTTCTTTTATTTCACTTTTATTTTTTCAGGACTACATGTGCAAGTCTGTTATATTGGTAAACTAATGTCATGGTGGTTTTTTTGTATAGATTATTTTATCACCCTTGTATTAAGCCTAGTACCCATTCATTTTTTTTCTGATCCTCCCTCTCATCCCACCCTCTACCCTCTGATAGGTTCAAGTGTTTGTTGTTCCCCTCTATGGGTCTATGTGTTAACATTTAGCTCCCACTTATATGTGAGGACATGTGATATTTGGCTTTCTGTTTCTGTATTGGTTTGTTAAGTATAACAGTATCCGGCTCCATCCCTGTTTCTGCAAAAGACATAATTTCATTCTTCTTTATGGCGGCAAAGTATTCCATCATCTTACTATTCTGACAAATTTTAGTTTTCCCATAGCTTTGTTGTATCCTAAATTGTATAAAAACACCCTGGGCATTTGCCTTTCTCACTCCGTAATTTTTACCAGATTTTAGTACTTAAAATATTTTGTCTCCAATATGACAATAGCTACTGAAGTGATCTCTCTGACAGTACCCTTCCGTTGTCTTTCAAGGCATTGTCCACACTACAATCAAAGTGATTTTTTTTTTGAGGTAAAGTTTCACTCTTTTTTTTTTTTTTGAGTTGCAGTTTCACTCTTTTTGCCCAGGCTGGAGTGCAATGGCATGATCTCGGCTCACCGCAACCTCTGCCTCCTGGGCTCAAGTGATTCTCCTGCCTCAGCCTCCCAAGTAGCTGGGATTACAGGCATACACCACCATGCCTGGCTAATTTTGTATTTTTAGTGGAGACAGGTTTTCTACATGTTGATCAGGCTGGTCTCAAACTCCTGACCTCAGGTGATCCACCTGCCTTTTCCTCCCAAAGTGCTGAGATTATAGGTATGAGCCACTGCCCACAGCAAGGTGGAGTTTCACTCTTATAGCCCAGGCTGGAGTGTGATGGCACAATCTCAGCTCATTGCAACCTCTGCCTCCTGGGTTCAAGTGATTTTCCTGCCTCAGCCTCCCAAGTACCTGGGATTATAGGTGCCCACCACTATGCCCAGCTAATTTTTGTATTTTCAGTAGAGATGGGGTTTCACCATGTTGGTCAGTCTGGTCTTGAATTCCTGACCTCAGGTGATCCACCCACCACAGCCACCCAAAGTGCTGGGATTACAGGCATGAACCACCATGCCTGACTCAAAGTGATCTTATTGATACAGGAGCTGCATGGAAAGAAATTATTTAGGCAGATAATTAGGGATAAAGAGTCTTTGACAGAGCTTCCCTTCTAACAAAAAGCAGCCCAGAAAATAATTTCTTTTTTCTAACAAAGAGCAGCCTAAAAAATCAAGCTGCAGACATAGATAAGCAAGCTGGGAGATTACATGGGGGAATGTTGGCCACGCATACTCAGCATGGAGGCTCCATCCTCCCTTTTTGTTACCATGTTTATAGGAACAAAGAAATGGGCAACATGGCACAGCTCAGGCAGATAACCTGCCTGCATAATAAAAGATTAAAATGGGGCTACCAGAGATTCACCTTCTATGCAATGGCACACCTGGTCTAACCAGTTTTTCATGTCCTATGCAAATCAGACAATGCCTCCTCACCAGCTGATCTTTAAAGCCCTCTGTATTTTGCCATGGACAGGCAACCCGCTTTTCCAGGACAACTCTCTGCAGCAGAGAGCTATTCTCTTTCTTTTGCCTAAACTTCCACTTTCAACCTCACTCTTTGTGTGTCTGCATCCTAGTTTTCCATGGCCATAAAACAAGGAACATGGGTGTTACTCATGGGTGTTACTCTAGAAGAGGCTGTTTCATTGTGGGGGCTCATCCAGGATCCGAGGTAGATTCATCAGAAGAGCAAGTATAGGAGTGGACCCCAACTCTCTACTTTTATTTTGAGGCCTTCTGTCCTCAATTTTAAATTGTATAATCAAACTTAAAACTGGGTGTCTGATGGCCAGTTAAGAGATGGCTAGTTAAGAGATAGCCAGTTATGCTTACCTCCATTCTCAAGATGCAAGGGACAGGCTTGCTGCGGCATACTGAGCAAATCCCCCAGTGCCCTCAGGGTGCCAGGAATGTTGGTTCTGTTTTGAACTGGTTGACTTTCACAAAAAGCCTAGCCATCATGTAGTACTGGAAGAGAGGCAGAGGCAATTGGCTATTCCTAGACAAGGCTAAATCTCAGTGTTACCTGAAGGCTTCTGGACTCTTACTCTTCCAGCATTTTACTGCCCATCAGCAACAGAATCTCCAAGTTTTTATCACCAATTTTTTTCTTTCCTCTCCATGACCACCATGTCTCCTGTCCCCCCTCTATATGCAATGCTGCAGGAATTTTTACAATTAAAGGAAATAATCCTGTTAGGCAAGATCAGCAAATGCCATAGTAACAGGGAATATAGCTTAAGGATTGCCATTTTTGTGATTTTTCTAGGAACAGGGAGTCTCCCCTCCCCCACCCAGTGAACGTCTTTTTCTCTATCCTTTGTCTGGAAACACATGGTATTTCAGGACCTACAGTGCCACCTGGTGGAAATAGGAATCGTCCTCAAGAGGCACCTCATCAGGCCTTTGCTGGAACACCGTATTTTCCCAATTCTATTCCCTTTTTGCACCCCTCAACTATAAACCAAGCTTTATGCCCCATCCATGAATGGGAAAACTCAGCAACAAGGAGGAAATTGACTCCCCAAACCAAATTTTAAGCCAATAATTTCCCTTCAGCAGAAAAACTGCCATTCAGTCCCTACATTTTGTTAAGGCATCTATTCTACCTGCAGTTAGAATGATACTTAAATAATAAGGGGATTTTATGTAGTATGGATGTTAACCAGAACCACTGCCTAAAAATATATACTTTAATCTGGGGTATAAAAACACAATATAGGGTGCAACCTATACTCTCACTCCATTAAGGGGCCTTGCCCACATAAAACTGTTACATAGTCTGTCCTGAGAGCCATCTATTGGGAAGCCACGCAGATCACAGAAGTCTAGAAAGTCAAAGGGAATTCACCAACAGAGGACTGAAGTTGCATTGGAAAGTGTGACTAATCCCATTGCTTAGCTCCTCTGGATCCATGCCTGAGGGTGATGTCTGCATCCACCTTTAAGGGATGCTGGGGCTCAGGGAACCAAGGAAGGAAACAGTTGAAAGGATACCCCCATTGTCACCCCCTTCACCCTGAGTTATTCTAAAAGAAAGGAAGAAGACTAAAGGGATACCTTTTTCTCACTTCTCATTTTGGATGGGTAACAGACCATCTTTGGCCTGTACTACTCTGGCGTGCATTCGGAAGCACTGGGACTTCTATGACCCAAAGACTTTGAAGAAAAAGCGGCTCATTTTCTTTTACACAAGGGTGTGGCCTTCTTACCATCTTGAACTAACCTGGCTTTGGAGGGAAGCCTTGAATTTAATACCATCAAAAATTAGATCTTTTCTGTAAATGAGAGAGCAAATGGTTCAAAATTTTCTATGTAGAGGTTTTATTTGCCTTATGAGACAACCTAGACCTTTGAAAGCATTGCACCGTTGACCCAGCTCTTCTAGCAGTCATATCAGGCAGGCCCAAAGGGAATAATTCTCCAAAACTAGAAATGCAACTTCTAGGAGAACGATCTAAGAGAGGAATCTAGTGTCCCAGGCCTTCCTGCCCCCCTTATTCAGGGCCCCCTCTAATCATACCATAGGCTCCTCCACTTCCACCATCTCCAAAACTCCCCACTCCTCTAGTTTTGCTCTTACTCATATAGGAAATGTCTAATGAAGGTAAAGCCACTAGGGTTCAAGTTCCCTTCTCATTTCAGGACCTTAGGCAAATAAAGGGAGACTTGGGCTGATTTTCTGATGACTCTGATAGATATATAGAAGTCTTCCAAAATTTATCTCAGATGTTTGACCTCTCATGGAGGGATTTTATGCTGCTCCTAAGCCAAGCTCTAACTGCTGCTGAAAAACAGGCAGCTCTGCAGGCACCAGAGGAATTCAAAGATGAGCAATATGTCTCCTATAGTAGGCCAAAAAGCAAAAGAGAAAATAGGTAAGGACAAAAAAAAGGGGGAAACACCATTCCCAATAGAAAGAGAGGAAATATCTCTTGACAACCCTGATTAGAACCCCAATGACTCCACAGATGAATGGAAAACACTTTTTAATGTGCACATTGGAGGGGCTATGAAGAATTAGTGCCAAACCTCTTAGTTACTCTAAAATGTCCATGATAGACAAAAACCCAGATGACAATCCCACAACCTTTATGGCAAGGCTGAGAAAGGCACTAATAAAACACAACTCCATATCACCTGAATCAGTCTAAGGGCAGCTAATTTTAAAAGATAAGTTTATTACACAGGAAGCTCCTGATATTAGAAGAAAACTGCAGAAGCAGGTTATAAGACCAGATACCACCTTGGAAAATCTCTTGAGGGTGGCCACCTTGGTATTTTATAATAAGAAACAGGAGGAGGCCTAGGAGAAAGAGAGGAAACCCAGAGAAGAACAGAGGCTGTAGTAGGTGCTTTACAGGCTTGCAAGATCTAGGATCCCTGAGGTGCATCTGCTAGTTGCTACCAATGTGGCAAGTCAGGGCACTTTAAGAAGAATTGCCCAGGCAGCAAGAAGAAGCCATCTTGACCCTGTCCAGCACATGGCAGTGACCACTGGAAATCAAACTGCCCCCAGAAATGGAGGTCACCAGGTCCCAAAACTGGTTTCACCAATGGCCCAACAGGACTGATGGGTCCCTGGGATCAGACCCCCAGCTCCAGTGGCTCAAACTGCCATTATTGCTCAGAAGCCCTGGTGATTCTGGAAATTGAAGGAAAGAGGGTAGACTTCTTTCTGGACACTGGAGACATTTTTTTACTTCTCTCTAATCCAGGCCTCCTCTCTTCCTGTAGCATGATCATGATAGGCATCTCAGGAAAGATTCTAACCAAATATTTTTCTCAATCCCTTAGCTGTAGTTTGGGGGACCTATTATTTACACATGCCTTCTTAATCATGCCTAAAAGCCCCACTCCTTTATTAGGTAGAGATATTTCAGCTCACATGGGGGTTAGTATTCTCATAGCCCCAGGACAAACTCTGTTTCCCCCTGGTGGAAGCTAATATTAATCCAGAAGTGTGGGCAACTCATGAAAAAAATGGGCAAGTTATAACCACTAGGCCAGTCCAGATCCATTTTGTGGATCCCAGGTTTTTGGGGGGTTTAGAGGATAGTTAGGCCAATATTCCCTAAAGCCAGATGCTAGGAAAGGGCTAGAAGCCATTATTAATAATCTGAAAATACAGGGCCTCCTCAAACCCTGTAACAGCCCTGCAACACAACTGTCCCAAGGAACACACTTTCTTTGGGTCACTCTTCTTTCCATGGCTTTACTGCCAGTAAGAAATAACCCTTCAAAGTTAGGTCTGAACGCTTTTGAAATGCTGTATGGATGGTCTTTTCTTACAAATGATTTTCTTTTAGGGCAAGAGACCTCTTAGTTGGTTTAGCATATAACTCCCTAGCTCACTTCCAACAATAGTTAACACACCTTCATAATAAACCCACCTGCATAATAAAAGATTAGGGTGGGAGCTACCAAAGATTTGTGTCCTATGCAAATGACACACCTGGTCTAACCAGTTTTTTACACCCTGTGTAAGTCAGACACCACCCCCTCACCAGCTTATCTATAAAACCCCCTGCATTTCACCACAGACCAACAGTCAATTTCTCCAGACTCCTGTCTGCAGCAGAGAGCTATTCTTTCTTTTGCCTATTATTCTGCTCTCAACCTCACTGTGTGTGTCCACGTCCTTGTTTACTATAGCTGTGAGACAGTGAACCTCAAGTGTTACTCCAGATATTGAAGCTGTTTTATTATGTAAACATACTTCTGATTATGCAGTCTCCTGCTTAAAATTTTTAAATGGCTTTCCACTAGAATGAAATTTAAAAGTCCTTTATGCCCTGAAAGCCTACACTAATTGACTCCTACCTTCATTTATGAGAATCTTATTTATTTTCTTACTACACAATAATGACTGTATCGGCTAGGGTTGATTGTTACATAAGCCACAGAAGTGAATTTGGTGCAATTTAAGCAAAAAGAGGAATCTATTGCCTATTTATGCTTGTTGTAGAGAATTAAAGGCAAAGCCTGTTGCATAATTCTGGAAGGACAGAAATAAGCTTGGTTTTAAGAGTTAGATGAACAAGAATTAACCAATATGCTTCATTCTACTACCATTGGACTAACATAGATCTGACCATTTTCTGCTCTTTTGAGTACATGTTTAAGGTTTAAACACCTAAGAGAAACTATTACTTTTTTGGCATGGGTAATGTGTTCACTCATGGGCCAAGAGGGTATGAAATGTGGAAGGTACAATTCACCGATAGAAAAGAGAATGCTATTTGGGAAAGAAATGAAAGGAATTCTGAATGAGTTAAAACAACATAAATTGTTTCTAAGGATTTCTTATTAGTTGATGTGTCCCTTTTGCAGAGACACCTACCCTAAACTGTTAATCTCAGTGGTTACCTTTTAAAATTCTGTTAAAGCACATTTTACTTTTCATGATAACATTAATATGTGTATGATTTTATAATCTCTATTTCCTTCACTTTAAGTTTCATAAAGGCAAGGATTATATCTATTTAGTTTTTTTGCAGTACTATTGCATCTATTATTTTATCTAGGCATAAAAGGCACATATGATTTACAGAATACTATAAAAGAAAATTATGCAAAATTGTACTGATGTAGTCAATTAAATGATGTTAAAATATTTAAAATAATTTTATAATGAATAGAAAAATGTGCATGTTAAAAATAAAAAGAATTGAAAATTCTATATTTGGTATATAGGCAATTATATAGAAGAAAACAAAACCACAAACCACACACTAAAAAGCTTGAAAAATACCTTATCACTTTTTCATTTATGAAGCTTAGTTTTGACAGACACAGAATATTTGGCTGGCATTTATATGGTTTCAGGCTTAAAGCAGGAGGACCCCAGTCCCTCTGGTTTGTAAGGTTTTTGCTGAGAAATCTGCTGTTAGTCTGACAGATTTTTTTATAGGTTACCTGATACTCTGTCTCACAGAATATCTTTCTCACAGAAAATTCTTTCCTTCACATTGACTTTTTTCAGACAAACAAGTGCTGAGGGATTTGCCACTACCAAACCAGCACTACAAGAAATGCTAAAGGAAGATCTTAATTTTAAAACAAAAGCTTGATATACACCAAAATAGAACCTCCTTAAAGCATAAGCCTCACATGGCCTATAAAAAAATAACACAATGAACAAAACAAAGTGTCTAGGTAACAACTAGCAGGATTAATTGAATAGTACCTCACATCTTAACATTAACATTGAATGTAAATGGCCTAAATGCTCCATGTAAAAAAATGTAGAATGACAGAATGGATAAAAATCCACCAACCACATATCTGCTTTCTTCAAAAGAGTCACCTAACACATAAGGACTTATGAAACTCAAGCTAAAAAGGTGGAAAAAGATATTCCACAAAAATGAAAACTAAAAGCAAGCAGGAATAGCTATTCTTATATCAAACAAAACAAACCTTAAAGCTACAAAATTTGTTGGTTTAAGGTCTGTATCATTTTTTATATTAAAAAAAGACAGGGCCAGGTGCAGTGGCTCACACCTGTAATCCCAGCACTTTGGGAGGCTGAGGTGGGCAGATTACGAGGTCGGGAGATTGAGACCATCCTGGCTAACATGGTAAAAACCCGTCTCTACTAAAAAAATACAAAAAAAATTAGCCAGGTGTGGTGGCGGATGCCTGTAGTCCCAGCTACTCAGGAGGCCGAGGCAGGAGAATGGTGGAACCCAAGAGGCAGAGCTTGCATTAAGCTGAGATCACACTGCTGCACTCCAGCCTGGGCAACAGAGTGAGACTTCATCTCAAAAAAAAAAGACAGATACTAGGATGCTAACTAAGCATATGAAATACATAAAAAGACAAGATTGTTTTTAAAATGGATTATAAAACATAGTAATGATTTATGGATATTAGATTTTTCCAAATTACCTTCAAAACCAAAAAATAAATTTTAGAAGCAGTTGGCATTGATGGGGTAGTTAATTTCCTGTAGCTATAATTTTATTTTAAACTTGGGAGAAAGAAACTAACTCGCTGATTCTTACTGTTAACTTTCGGACTTGAATGAACCGAGAACACACCTGGATAAACTATAAAGGACCCAAAGCTGGAAGAGAAATATGTTTAGTGCGAAGGCTGGTTTTAATGATATCCCATAGCTTATTTGTTGCTGTTAATATTTTTTTTCCTTTATTTTTGATAAAACAAGCTATAATTCAATGCGGTAAAATATCTGGGGCATAATATAATTAAAAAATTGGCCAGCTTGAGAAGTTGATTTTATTTGACCTACTTTGTATTCTAATTTAGAAAATACGCATATGTAATAAAATCAAAGATGTGTGCTATTTGTTTAGTTCCCAAACATTTTCCTATTTTTATCTACAAAGATTACAAGTATGTTTCAATATATATTTAATGAGGAAGCTTACATCTGCATTATTGAACCAAAACTTTTTACATGAAGGTGAATAAAGATGTAGATATGGTTGCTCAAGTAAGGTGCGGTTGCCACCCAAGAAAGCAGAGTTTTGGGAAACATTTGTTTATAAACCAATGTTGTTGTGGCCCAATTATATTGCAACAACATTGCTTTATAAAAAATTAGAGACTGCTATGTAAATATGATAAACCATAGTATCTTATAATTTATCAGAGCAGTATATTTAAATTTTAAAATATATTATTATAAGTGACTAAAGTGTGCAAATAACCCTTATGTCTTTTTGTAAGTTAAAAATTCTGTAGAAATATTACCTCAAAAAAGTAAAAGCAATTTTTGAAATGTAATGACTGTGCAATTTTCTATGATTTTATTTTTTTGTGTATAATTTATATTATGCCCTTCTTTTAGAGAAAAGTCCTTTTCCAGAGATAAGAACAATTATTTTTAGCTTGGTAGAAAAAATAGGGGCAAATGGAAATTTCATGCAAGGTTTTAAGAAGGGTTTTTAAATAAAATGCATTTATATATATACCACGTATTTCATAATTCTCATCTTTTTTCCTGTTCGAGTCTTGCTTTTCTTCTTATGAAAATTATGTGATCTTTCCTATAGCCTGAAATCGAACTGGAATTTTGATAGGAATATCTCTTAATGGAAGACATGAGGCAGGTTTGAAGTTCTAACATTTTCTTTATGTAGAACTCAAATGGGAAGTCTTGGTTATTACAGTAGAGTACAGTCTGCATTTTTGGTACCAGGGTAGCTGTCAACCCATTATAGCTCATTTTATGATTGGTATTATGATTGGTTGGTATTTAACTGACTTCCTCATCTGAATAGGTAAACATAATAAAAGTTTCAGGCCATTTGCCCTATTACGGGCATTCTAATTATTTTTACCCTAGCTCTAAACAGTACAGCTACTGTGGGTTTTTGGAATCCCCATGCGTTTTTGGAAACCCTGTGGATTTCACTGCCTTGTTCAGAAGCTCTGTTTTTGTGGGGGATGTGGGAGGTTACATGTCAAAGCTTTATCCAGTTCTTCTTACAAGTGGTCCTTTGTCTAGGTACAAAAGACCATTCACCTGGATGAAGTGCTAGGGTTTGCCCTCCTTGGAATAAATCAGAAGGTGATCTGGCTGATAAGATTACTTGATTTGTACTCAGCCAAGAGCCTGGGGTCAAGTGTGGACTACTGAAAGCCTAAAAAGAAGAGCAATGATTGATGATCTGTTTTCTTTTACGCTGACCTCTCCTTAAACATTGACACTGTTGCGATTAGGTGTCAGATACTGTTCTGTGAGTCAGAATTGCCTAAGGATTACATAATTACATAATTAAAATGATCATTTAGCTTGCCATGATTACTGGCGATCACATGTAGAGTGTTGAATGAAAATTTCTGCCTAGATACAAAACCTAGTTTCTACATTTTTTGAGAAATAGCTTTTGGAATTGTGCTGTAGTTGGTCTTACATTTATTTTTATGAAAAGAGAGATGGTATTAAATAAAAGATGAGGTTAAAAACTTGCTGGACTACAAAACCTAATCCCTGTAAGTAAATGTAAGTACATGAATGTATTTCTATAAAGGCTAAACAGGCTATGATTAATGATGTGAGGGTAATTGATTTGTAGTGGTTCAGGAAGTCATTAAATTTTTGTTCTAAAAGAACAAGGATCAGATTATAGCAGAAAAGTTCCTTGATGTTAAAGACAAAGTGTGTAAAAACATTAAGAGGAGGAGATTTTTAGCCAGAGAATGTTCTGGAGATTTCTTCATTTAGTCTTAGACTGCACCTGAGAAGTTAGTGTCACCCAGGGGAGGGGGAGGTGAGCTATGAGTAATTTCTTAAACTCCTTTTTGAGATTATTGTTTTGGTTCAAGGGTATTAGAAATGAAAGCAGCATGTTTCATACACACAAAAAAATCCCTGACTATGGTATTTGGTTCAAGAGTGTTTCAAATGGAATAGCTAATTCTGCAATATTATATTGGATGAGAACTGGTATTTGGCTCAAGAGGAAGGTGTGACTTTAGATAGTATTAAGAAGTGCCATTTGATAAAATATTATAATAATTAGATAGTTAAATTTTATTATGTGGAAAATATTTTAGGTAGATAATTTGGTTATTTTTCATTATTTATCTAGCTGTGTGACTAAACAATGGTGTAAAATTAGCATGAAAGACATATATTCATATGCGTAGAAAATAGATAATATTCCAGGATACATGATGTTTCATTTGGCAATGTCAGTTTGTAGTTAGCTAGTCTTGGGAAGAAAATATCTTTTTTTCCTTTTTTTTCTTGAGACAGAGTCTCGCTCTGTCGCCCAGGCTGGAGTGCAGTGGTGCAATCTCGGCTCACTGCAAGCTCTGCCTCCCGGGTTCACGCCATTCTCCTGCCTCAGCCTCTCCGAGTAACTGGGACTACAGGCGCCCGCCACCACGCCCGGCTAATTTTTTGTATTTTTAGTAGAGACGGGGTTTCACTGTGGTCTCGATCTGCTGACCTCGTGATCCGCCCGCCTCGGCCTCCCAAAGTGCTGGGATTACAGGCGTGAGCCACTGCGCCCGGCCTTTGTTTCTTTTTCCTTTTTGATCTAACATTTAACGTTGCTTTTCTTGAAGTCATTCATATTATCTACCATCATTTTGACCTCATTTCCATATTACTTCAAGAAGTTAAACCCCCAAATAAAGACTATTTCAAGATATAATCAGTTAATCTATTTTTGTCCTGGGAGTAAATTAAAATCTTTGTTTGTTTTCCTTTTAAGCAGAAGCAGGGTATGTAGGTTGTTAGTTGAATTGACAGTTAAAATAAGAAAAATGTAACTCTAGTGTGTTAATTTGAATATTATCTTTAATTTCTAGTGGGTTAGGGAAGTTATTTACTTTTTAAAGATTTGCTATTTCATTTTAAATACTTAATTCGTTGTACTGAAAATAAAGTTGAAGTATATCTTCAAAGTAATATAACTTTAAAAAACACAGACACACTCATTTGCACACACAAACACACACACAACCAAATATGCACCTGTTCTGGGAAGATAATACACATATTTCACACATCTGGCAATTCTTTCTGAAAAACTTTATAATTTTCTTCAGCAATTCATAAATGTCACCAGGGACAGATCTTCATTCATTCATTTATTCTTTTTTTTTTTTTTTTTATGGAGCCTTGCACTGTCTTTTGGGCTGGAGTGCAATGGCGCAATCTCAGCTCACTGCGACCTCCACCTCCCAGGTTCAAGTGACTCCTCTGCCTCAGCCACCTGAGTAGCTGGGATTACAGGCATGAACCACCACACCTGGCTAATTTTTATGTATTTTTAGTAGAGATGGGGTTTCACCATGTTAGCTAGGATGGCCTCGATCTCCTGACCTTGTGATCCGCCCCCCTTGGCCTCCCAAAGTGCTGGGATTACAGGCATGAGCCACCATGACCGGCCATTCATTTATTCTTAGGTTTTTTTTTCTATTAATGCCTATTGTGTGCCAGGCCCTATGGATGCAGATTATAGAAGATATATGTACACTAGTGAAAGTGATAGGAGAAATGCTGGATTTAAAAGAGGGAGTGCATGGAAATGATATGAAATACATAGGAATCGTGCTAAATCCAAAGTTGGGCAGGGGGAGAATATTGAAGAAAACTTTACAGAGGAAGTGGCATATAAGTTGAGACCTCATAGTGGAGTTTGAGGGAACCAGAAGGGCACAAAGAAGTGGGAGATGGGTCGGGGGTGGGATGTGAAAAAGAAAAGATTTTGGTACAGGGAAGAGCATGTAAAGTCCCATAAAGGAAAACTTTAAGTTTGAAGATGTAAAAATGCAAAACCAGCCTCAGAATGGGTGGCTTGCAAAGGAGGAAGGGGTAACAGTTTGGAGCCTTTTGAGTAGGGTTTCTCCAGGACAGTCCGTTTCATGCCTGCAGTTCCAGCATTATTACAAATAAATAGCCTTTCTTCCACTTTCAATTGTTTCCCTATTTGAGGGATAAATTATATGGCCACACCTGAAATCATGAGCTTATTAAAAAGTGGAAAGCCATTCAAAGGATTTGAAGCAGGAAGTGACATGTCACTCCATATGTAGTCTACAGACCAGCCTTTTGAGGCATTGGGAGGTGTAGAATGGGAGAAATGCAATACTGAATGGAGGAAGGCCAATAGGAGCCTGTAGAAATAATTCAGATAGAACACTGGCACTTTGGTCTGCAAGGTGGGCTGATCACCTGAGGTCAGGAGTTTGAGACCAGCCTGGCCAACATGGCAAAACCCTGTCTCTACTAAAAATACAAAAATTACCCGGGCATGGTGGCAGGCACCTGTATTCCCAGCTACTTGGGAGGCTGAGGCAGGAGAATCACTTGAACCTGGGAGAAGGAGGTTGCAGTGAGCTGAGATTGTGCTCTTCACTCCAGCCTGGGTGAAAGAGTAAAACTCCATCACACACACACACACACACACACGCACGCACGCACACGATTGAGGTCCTGATGAAAGAGTATGGGATGGGTGGAAGGAACCATGGGGGATGGGCAGCTTGAGGGACAACTTCAATATGTGGTCTTGGAATAACTAATACTTTAGGATAAAAATAGAACAGTTGCCACTAGAGTGAACTCCAAATATATTAAAAATTTAAGTGTAAAAAGTTGAACCATAAGAATATTATTGGGCTGGGCACTGTGACTCACGTCTGTAATCCCAGCGCTTTGGGAGGCCAAGGCAGGTGGATCACGAGATCAGGAGATCAAGACCATCCTGGCTAACACGGTGAAACCCCATCTCTACTAAAAATATAAAAAATTAGCCAGACGTGGTGGCGGGAGCCTGTGGTCCCAGCTACTTTGGAGGCTGAGGCAGGAGAATGGCATGAACCCAGGAGGCGGAGGTTTCAGTGAGCAGAGATCGCACCACTGTACTCCAGCCTGGGCGACAGAGCGAGACTCCATCTCAAAAGAAAAAAAGAAAAAAAAGGAATATTTTTAATTGAAAAATATATATTAAAAGAAAATTTGAAAGTTATGTGATCACGGGCCGGGAGCGGAGGCTCATGCCTGTAATCCCAGCACTTTGGGAGGCCAAGGCAGGCAGATTATGAGGTCAGCAGATCGAGACCATCCTGGCTAACATGGTGAAACCCCATCTCTACTAAAAATACAAAAATTTAGCCAGGCATGGTGGCATGCACCTGTAGTCCCAGCTACAGGTGCTGGGTGCTGTCCCAGTCGGGAGGCTGAGGCAGGAGAATGGCATGAACCCGGGAGGCAGAGCTTGCAGTGAGCCGAGATTGTGCCACTGCACTCCAGCCTGGGGGACAGAGAAAGACTCCATCTCAAAAAAAAAAAAAAGAAAGTTATGTGATCACGGAATAGAAAAGCATTTGAAACACAAAGACAGGAATACACACAGACACACAAACACGCACCCATAAGTGAAAGAATATTTTAAAATTCATAAGTGAGGTTAGAAGGAATCATTTATTAATATACATGATTTATGATATTTGTCCTTAATAAGATGTCATAATTTATTATGTTCACTTTATTTTTCCTGTTACAAAGTGACTTGATAAAGACTTAAAAGGAAATAGAAATATTCTTTTTTGATAATACATAATTGTATTTATCATTCAAATTAAAAAGAAAGCAATAGCTGCTATCCTCCTTGCTTTATTAGTGAGGACGAGTATCTTTCCCTAAAGTTACATGTTTTTCTTCTTGGCTGGCTGCATTACCTTGCAACCCTTTCTGTGTGTGTGTGTGTGTGTGTGTATACGTATATATATACATATATACATATATATACATATATATACACACAAATATGTGTATGTGGGTGTGTATGTGTGTGTATATATATATAAACTATGTGGTTTTGTCCCAGTATATTCTATGGGATCATAGTATGCACTACTTACTGTGATTTTTTTTTTTTGCTTTTAATATTTTTGGCATTTTATAGCCTTCTCTTTGTTTCAACAAAATTGTCTATTTAACTTTTTCCTTATAGATGAACCTTTGTTTTTCTGCTTTTCTGCTACTTAATATACACTATGATGCACATCTTTTGTATATTAGACAATTTTATGGATTTTGTCAAAATATACTTTAATTAGGACAGTAAATTATTGGGGCGTACATAATGTTTGTACATTTTACAGTTTTGATCATTATTCCCAGCTGGTTGTTAAGACGGACCTTCTCGAGCACCTGCAGTATAGTACATGAGAAGGCGTGTTTCCCTATGCTGTTGCAATTTGCATAAGCTCTTTTTAATTAATATTCTTTTTGGTTTTGAGACAGAGTTTCACTCTGTTGCCCAGGTTGGAGTGCAGTGGCACCATCCCTGCTCACTGTAACCTCCACCTTCTGGGCTCAAGTGATTCTCCTGCCTCAGCCTCCCAACTAGCTGGGACTACAGGTGCGCGCCACCACACCTGGCTAATTTTTGTATTTTTTGTGGAGTCAGGGTTTTGACATGTTGGCCAGGCTGGTCTCGAACTCCTGGCCTCAAGTGATCCACTCACCTAGTCCTCCCAAAGTGCTGGGATTACAAACGTGAGTCACCATACACAGCCTCAAGTAATATTCTTTTTTAGCTTTGCTAGTTGATCGCCACTAGAATGTAAGCTACATGAGAGTAGGGAATAAAAATTGCAGATGTATAGCAAGCTTTCAGTGAGTACTGCATGATTAAATAACAGTTAGTAAAAATTTTGTGTTATTCCTAATGAATTGTGATTGATATAAGAATATAAAATCATTATTATATATTTCTCCTCAGTTATTTTTCTTTAATCTTACATGCATTTTCCAAGACTGTAGAAATATGTACTTTTATGTAGTAGAATTTGGTGTGCTTTTTCTTTATGACTTCTGGGCACTGAGTTAGCTTTGAAAGGACTGCCATTCTTCATGACAAGTTCAGGAAAATTTTCTTTCCTATTTTCTTTTGGCTTTTTAAAAAATTGATTTTTTAAAGTTTGAAATCATTAATCTGTATGAAAGTTTGGTGTATGGTATAAGATGTAGTTCTAGTTTTTTTTATTCAGGTGGATAGCAATTTTCTCACAGTGTGATTTGTCTTTATTATATACATGAATCTGTTTTGAACTCTTGGTTTGTTGTTAATTTGGTTATCTTATCATTTTAGTAATTATAGCATGATAACTGCTAAGGCAAAATTTCTATCATTATTCTTGCAAATGTATTTTTCCAGAAGAAATTTAGAATTCTCTCTTCATGTCATTAAAAAAACCCATTGGGATGCAGTTGAATTTTCCAGTGAAAGAACATGGCAGTTTATTTATTTAGGTCAAATCGTTTCTTATATAAACCTGGAATATTTCCTGCTAAGTCTGTTCCCAGGCCTGATGTGTATGTGTGTGTGCATGCACTCATATATTTATATGTATACACACATATACATGTGTATAAATTAATTTTCCCCAATGTATACTATTTATTATTTTCTAACAAGTATATTGTTTCTATACAGTAAATATGTTAATTTCCATAATACTTATTTTGTCACCTTACGGAAATATTTTTTAAAATTTTCAATGTTATGGTATTGACAAGATTTTTAAAAATCTTTTCCTTTTTAGTAATTATAGATCATTTCCCCCCTTACCTTATTGCCTTGATATGACTTGCACAAAAAATGCTCAAAACTTGCAGTAAATAAAGGATAGTTTACCTTGCCCACCCAGTCTGGGCAACTTGCAGAGCACAAGCAAGGTTCTCTCTGGGGAACTCTGAGGAAACTAGGACTGGGGTTGGAAACAGACAGGGAAGAGGGGACTTGCAGGAGCTGAAGGGACAAATGAATAAGTGCACACAAGAGCCAGCCTCCACACACCACCCTGTCACCCAGAGTGGAGGCATTTTTCCAGGTCGTAGAATAAAGTAGGAGAAAAGAGGAAGACAGGACCCCTTGCCCACAAGTGCTGACAACACATGTTTTAGTGCAGAGAGCAAGAGGCTGTCTCGGCAAAGCTGACCCGAGATTGCTGCTTCTTCGCTGTGCTCAGCTAATGGAAGGCCTTGAGCAGCCGAGATCTCACATCCCTGATCAGCCTCCCAGAAAGAACTCTCATCTCAGGCCCCCTGAAAGGCTCAGCACAAGCGATAGAACCAATTAATTAGAGAAAGTGGTCTCCACATGCAAACTTTCTGAAGAGAAGATAATTGGATTTCTGTGGTTACGCAGACAAACTCTCCCAAGAATGGGGCCATTTTCGTAATGGATGAATGCAGCGGATTTTCTTATGTTTCATGAGATGCTATTCCATGGCCTGATGGGAATGCTTGGTATAGAATTGGGGGTGATGTCTGTCAGGGGATTGAGATACAGGGAAAAGATCGCCTGCACCCCTAGAATGATGTCAAGCCTCCACCTAGGGGGACAAAGGACATATTTTGGGGCATCAAGGCAACATAAGGACCTGGCTCTGAAAGTCTAATCTTGTTAGAACCACCAAATACATTTAGTCAATGCTAATCAGTGTGAAATAATGGTCATTGTATTCCTGCCCAGCATCCATTTACCCTATTTCCAGTCAGGGCTCCTGATTCTAATTTGGAGACCCATTCCAGCCTCATTCTCAGGGCATGGGATTTGCAAGGGCCTCACCATCAGTCTTCAGATTTAGAACCTGTCTAGGCCCGTTGGCATGTTCTATCCCCCAATCCCTACTTGGCTCAGTGACCAGCTCACTCACTGATTGGCACAAACTTTCTGCCAAGACATCAAATTGGTTCAGAGCAAACCCGGGGCTGTGTTCACAACCCCTGCAGGAAGCATTTACACCCTTCCTGCTGGGCTTGGAAGTGGGAGCTGCTGTAGATGTCTTGCTGCCGTGATGGGGGAAACTGTGGGGTACGGAGCCAAGAGAGAGACACAGAGGAACACACTCTGGGGACTCAAGCACTTAAGTCAAGTAGTGCCTGAAATTATTAGCTCCAGACATTTAAACTGTAAGTCCAATAAATTCCCTCCCCGCCCCGCTTCATTTTTTGGTTGTTGTTAAGTCAATTTGGGATGGGGTTTTCTATCCCTTTTAATAGAATCCATCTGACAAAAAACAACTTGCTGCTTACTTAGGCCTTACCAGATGTCAGTCACTGTGCTAAGAGTCTGGAATGCATTCCAGACTTTAATTGACATTGTAAGCCTATCAATATCACTGAGGCTCCGGGGCGCACAGCCCCTGAGACAGTTTGCCTGGCTTGAACACCACCATTCTCTTAAACACTCTGCTCTATAGACAAAATCGGCCACAGGCCTCCCCTCCCAACCACAGCTTTCAGCTCCTCTTCCCACTGGACTGTCTGCCTGGCCAGGACACTCGAGTCCCTCCAAACCTAGTTAGAAAGCTCACGCTTGTAATCCCAGCACTTTGGGAGGCCGAGGCGGGCGGATCACGAGGTCAGCAGATCGAGACCATGGTGAAACCCCGTCTCTATTAAAAATACAAAAAAATTAGCCGGGCGTGGTGGCGGGCGCCTGTAGTCCCAGCTACTCGGAGAGGCTGAGGCAGGAGAATGGCGTGAACCCGGGAGGCGGAGCTTGCAGTGAGCGGAGATCGCGCCACTGCACTCCAGCCTGGGTGACAGAGCAAGACTCCGTCTCAAAAAAAAAAAAGAAAAAAGAAAGCTTAGGTCTATAGAAATTGATGAATGGGTGCAAACCCTCTTTCTTCTTAGGGTCTGGAGCCCATTCAGGGGTGCTCCCTCTCCTCCCCGAGTCCCACTCTTGAGGAGAGCTGAGAGGACAGAGGACAGAGCGCTCCCAGGCTGACCCTTCCCTTGGGGAGTAACTGAGATGGTCCCATTATTTGTCAGGGTATGTACAGCTGGTGGGGGCTCCACACCCTAGGAGTCCCAGAGAGGCCATACGCTGCCATGGGAAGAACAGGGCTTCATTTAATTCTCATGCCTTGTTAAGCAGCATCTTCATTTTTCAGATGAGCAAACAGAGGCTCGGGGGAGAGAGGGACTGTAGAAGGCCCTGAAACCAGTAAGGGATGGCAGAGTCAGGGTTTGGCCCAGACTCATGTCACTCCCAAGCTCAAACTCTTCTCCCTCTGGTCTGGTGCCTCACTCATGGTGATGGTACCAGGATCTAGGAGTGGTGGGTCAGGTCCAGCCTCTCCCACCCTTCCTCAGCTGCAGACAGTCTTTGGCATCACTGTCTCCAATATGACAGGCATGAGGGCCTCCTGGAGCCCAGCCTCACCACGCAATGGCTAGGCTGCCTTCTGGTTGGGCAGCTGGAGGCCCACGTCTGGGGTGAGGGTGGGGCTCTCTGTATACAGAATACTTTGCTGCTCATCTCCCCACATCCCACCATCCTGGGGAACCTAGTGTCATTTTCTGTTGTTATAGCTAATACCTGAGACTGGGTCATTTATAAAGAAAAGGAATTTATTTCTTACAGGTCTGGAGGTTGAGAAGTCCAAGGTGAAGGGGCCACATCTGGTGAGGCCTTCTTGCTGGTGGGGTCTCTTTGCAGAGTTCGCAGGTGGTGCAGGGCATCACAGGGTGAGTGGGCCATGAAGGGGCACTGAAAGCCAAACCGGCTTTTATACAGACCCACTCTTGTGATAACTCACTAATCGATTAGTCCACTAATCTATTAATCCATGAGCCGATCAATTTACTCCCTCTTAAAGGCCCCTCTCTTAAAGCCTTCACCTGTTAATGCTATTACATTGAAGATTAAGTTTCAACATGAGTTTTGGAGGGGACAAAACATTCAAACCATAGCACCTGGTTCCCCTGGTGCCAGGGCCTGCCTTAGAGCAGGATCAGGTGCTGGGCTCTGACATCATTGCTAACTCCAGGCAGCTTCCCCTCCCCAGGGCTGGGCACAGAGCTTCCTGTCTGTCACTGGCTGGGGTCCTGTCCAATGGCAGAAAGCCCACCTGGACCCTCAGTGACAACAGCAATAACCAAGGTGCTTATCATCTGTGCCAGCTGCTCACCTGCATCTCCTCCTGCAACCCTGCTAGGGAAGGTGGCACCGCCCTTGCTCCAGACAGGTGATGCGACTTCCTCTCACAACACTCCAGGTTGGAGGCGGGAGGTCAGAATCCACACCCAGACCTTCTGAGTATAGACCTCTGGCCCTCTCCTCATTAGTTTCTGAGAAGCAGATGGCTGGTTGGGGCTGCGTGTTCACCACCCTATGTGGGTGCAGGAAGAGTGGATGCCGTTCCTCCTCCTTTTCAGGTCGAGCTGAACAACTGAGAGTTACCGTGGTTCGGTTGCACGACCTGGTGGCGCCAGAGATAAGAATAGAAACCAGCCCTCTTGATTCAGGAGATGCCCCGGCAGCAGTTTCTAGTTATCTCTGCCTCGTGGGGGAAGCAGAGCCTTCCTGAGATAGCAGACAGCCAGGCAGCATGAGCGCTGGCAGACCACTAATAACCTCCGGGCCTCCTCCTCTGAACAGTGTATGGAGAACCTCTGGAGAGGCAGGGGGCTTTTGTCAAGTTTCCCACTAAGAACGTGCAACCCAGTCAACCCAGTCTTCTGCAACCATACTAAATGGCAAAATAAATAGGCTTGAGCCCCCATCACCCACTTTGGGGGTCTTGAGAACTCCTGAGGGACATGTTATATTCTCCCAATGTCCCTTACACCAATTCCTTGTCCCTCACACCAGTTCTCCAGCTGGAGCTGGATTAGTGACCTCCACTAGCTCTTCTGCCCTAGGCTATAGCCCCCTCTCTGCTGCCTCCTCCTCCTTCCCAGCTCCTCTCCTGAGGACCATGGCATGTAACAGATTTGTCCTCAAGGTTTGGGCTGGGGGACAGGGAGCTGTCTTAAAGGGAGGCCCTTAGAACTCAGAGCAGGAAACTTTAAAATCCAATCGCTTTGCTGTTCAAAGGGGACAAACTTTCAGTAATAGGATGAATATGATCTGGGGATCTAATGTAGAGCATGGGGGCTGTAGTTTAAAATGCCCTATTGTATACTGGAAATTTGCTAAGGCAGCACATCTTGTGTTCTTACCACACACACACAATGGTAACTAGGGGAGGTAATGGAGGTGTTAATTGGCTTGATGGTGGTAATCCCTTCATCATGTATAAGTAATATGAAATCACCACATTGTATACATTAGATACATACAGCACGTCCTGGAAAAACATGGTTTTCAGTGTTTAATACTAGCAGAGTTTTGGTCTTTATCTAGAAGTTTGATGAGGTTTTTGTAATTAGAAATATGCCATAGAAACTTGACTCTTGTTTATATCAATTAGCCTGTGGAAAACTGAGTTTCATTTACATTGTTTCACTTGAAGTCTCAGTTTCCAAGAACGTACCTATGACATTAAGTGAGACTTTACTGTATGATTTTTTTTTTTTTTTTGAGATGGAGTTCGTTCTTGTTGCCTAGGCTGGAGTGCAGTGGCACGATCTTGGCTCACTGCAACCTCTGCCTCCCGGGTTCAAGTGATTTTCCTGCCTCAGCCTCCCGAGTAGCTGGGATTACAGGTGTGCGCCACCACGCCTGGCTAATTTTTGTATTAGTAGAGATGGGGTTTCACCATGTTGGCCAGGCTGGTCTCGAACTCCTGACCTCAGGTGATCCACCTGCCTTGATCTCGCAAAGTGCTGGGATTACAGGTGTGAACCACCGTGCCCGGCCTTACTGTATGATTTTTATTTGTCAAACATGCCCCAATAAAGCCACGGGAAAACCCCCCAAAAAGCAAAATCCAGTCCCTGCTCCTTCTCTACTCTACAACCACTCAGAGTTTCTCCCTGGGCTACTTCTCTCCCTAAAGCCCAGCCTGCTCCCACGTGGTCAGAGCCTTCTCTCTTCTCTGCTTTTCTCAATACCCAGACTCCTCCTCCTGGCTCGTGGCTGCCCAGAGAAAGTGCCTTATTCCTGTTACTTCATTATGCAGAGAAACGTGGAGCTCCTCTCCTGCTCAGACTAGGCTCTGGACTTCCCTTGCATTAAACTCCAAGGGGCCCAGGAATGACTTTTCCTAAATAAAATAGTCATTCTCCTCAGCCTTTGTCGGGTGAAATATGTGGAACTGGAAGTCACTCAGAAAGCACCGTGCTTCTTTTATGTGTACAGGTCGAATCCCTAGGCGGGTCTCCCTCCTCCACCAACCAGAGGAAATCCCCCAAGGGAGGCTGATCTCCCACCCTCCCCACCCCCATCCCAGAGAAGCAGGGCCTGGGTGTGGGCATAGGGACTTGGGGCAGCCCTCCCTACAGAGGGAGTCAGGGTCTCCAGGCAGAAGTGGGATTTGAGTTAAGACCCCAGGGCAGCAGTGGAGAAGAGAAAAGAAGATTCAAGGTCAAGGATGGCAGAGCCTGGAGAAAGTCCCAGAAGAAGAGGATGCAGTTATCTGGGTTTTGCTGCAGAGAATAGAGTGGATCAGAACACAAGATTGGACAGGCGTGTGTAGGGGGTGCAAAGTTGGAAGGTCTGGTTCTTTATTTATTTATTTATTTTTATTTCATTATTATTATACTTTAAGTTTTAGGGTACATGTGCACAATGTGCAGCAGGTTTGTTACATATGTATACATGTGCCATGTTGGTGTGCTGCACCCATTAACTTGTCGTTTAGCATTAGGTATATCTCCTAATGCTATTCCTCCCCCCTCCCCCCACCCCACAACAGTCCCCAGAGTGTGATGTTCCCCTTCCTGTGTCCATGTGTTCTCATTGTTCAGTTCCCACCTATGAGTGAGAACATGCGATGTTTGGTTTTTTGTCCTTGCGATAGTTTACTGAGAATGATGATTTCCAGTTTCATCTATGTCCCTACAAAGGACATGAACTCATCATTTTTTATGGCTGCATAGTATTCCATGGCATATATGTGCCACATTTTCTTAATCCAGTCTATCGTTGTTGGATATTTGGGTTGGTTCCAAGTCTTTGCTATTGTGAATAGTGCTGCAGTAAATACACGTGTGCATGTGTCTTTATAGCAGCATGATTTATAGTCCTTTGGGTATATACCCAGTAATGGGATGGCTGGGTCAAATGGTATTTCTAGTTCTAGATCCCTGAGGAATCGCCAGCAGGCCTGCCCTAAAAGAGCTCCTGAAGGAAGCACTAAACATGGAAAGGAACAACTGGTACCAACCACTGCAAAATCATGCCAAATTGTAAAGATCATCGAGGCTAGGAAGAAACTGCATCAACTAACGAGCAAAATAACCAGCTAACATCATAATGACAGGATCAAATTCTCACATAACAATATTAACTTTAAATGTAAATGGACTAAATGCTCCAATTAAAAGACACAGACTGGCAAATTGGATAAAGAGTCAAGACCTATCAGTGTGCTGTATTCAGGAAACCCATCTCACGTGCAGAGACACATATAGGCTCAAAATAAAAGGATGGAGGAAGATCTACCAAGCAAATGGAAAACAAAAAAAGGCAGGGGTTGCAATCCTAGTCTCTGATAAAACAGACTTTAAACCAGCAAAGATCAAAAGAGACAAAGAAGGCTATTACATAATGGTAAAGGGATCAATTCAACAAGAAGAGCTAACTATCCTAAATATATATGCACCCAATACAGGAGCACCCAGATTCATAAAGCAAGTCCTGAGTGACCTACAAAGAGACTTAGACTCCCACACAATAATAATGGGAGACTTTAACACCCCACTGTGAACATTAGACAGATCAATGAGACAGAAAGTTAACAAGGATACCCAGGAATTGAACTCAGCTCTGCACCAAGCATAAGGTCTGGTTCTTAAACACAGAAGGAGCTCACCATGTGGACAGGGTAGGGGAGAACAAAGAACAAAAGACAGGGAAAGTGCAGGGTCTGGAAAGATAGGCTTCGAAAGACAGATTATGCTTGGCTCCACACTGACACAGCTGTTTGCTGTCCTGGAAAAATGAAAAACAAAAAAACAAACTCCACAGCCAGGTTTAAAAAGCCATATCAAATTGAAATCCTTTGAAATCCTTTGAAAGCAGGGGCCTTCAGGAGCCAGCCGTGTGGGGACTTGACAACTCCTGGGAAGGCCGTGGGGAAGAGTTTGTGGCACAGGTCTTGTCTAAAGACATTCAAAAAATTTTAAAAATGTTTTAAAACACTGATCCATGCTAATAAACACAGGGAGGGTGCATGTGAGTGACCAACCCCCCAATAAAAGGCACATTTATCACATGCTAAAGATGGAAGTGATAGAGGTGCTGGCTTCACAGGAAATAATCTTCTCTGAAACTACTGAGCTGCAGAGAGGCCAGCTGCCATGTGATTTTGCTCCAGGAGAGCTCTGAGCTCTGTATTAAACAGGTGAATCCATTCTGATACACAATTTCTGATTTGAGAATTAATTGCGTGGGAGAATCTATTAGTGTGTGCCCTCATTTGTGTTCAAACCACCACCACTACCACCATTTCATCTTCTAATTCCTCTACCCCAAGCCTACCATTAGCAGTCATCAACAGACAGGTATGAAGCCCCACTCCAGGCTGGATGCCAGGGTGGGGTTCTAATTCCTCCCATTTCTCAGAAGGTGCTGCTGCAGTAATGAGGAATCAGGACGAGTGGAATGAAGAGGCTGAGATCAGTGTGGATCCCAGATCTGCGGCTTACCCTCTATGTGAGGGGCACAAATTGCTTCACCTCTTCGAATTTGGTTTTCTCACCTGTATGATGTTGAAGAAGTAATACCCACAGTAACAGAATCCTGATTTTTAGCTGCATGGAAAACAAGATGACATTTTTCCAGCCTTTCTTCCATTGGAGCTAGTTACGCCCATGAGACTTGGTGGTTGTGAACTCAGCTGGGAGGGGTCCCATTTGTCTCCCATTCTCCCCGTATATCTGTTTCCTCCCACTCCCAACCTGGGATAACAGGCTATTCCTCCAGTACCCATCTAAGATTATGATGGAACTTTGAGAGTGGCTATATGCAAGTTCTTAATGATACCATGGGACCATCACGCCAGCTTTGCAATACCCAATGCCATATGTATTTTGTGTGAGAAGGGACTATCCTTCTATCTTTTTAAAGCCTTTTTTGCTCTTCTTTTATAAGCAGCTGCACATGATACTAACCGATAGGCTGAATGAGTATGGTTTCTGCCCCCAACATCCATTCATTCTTGTTGTTGCCACCTCCCAACTTCCCTCTGTGAGGCCACCTCCTATTCCACGTTCAGCCCATGTTTCTGGCAGAGTTGAAAGACTTTGGGCAGAGCAATCAAAGGCCATATCCCTGGTAAAAGTGATTGATTCTGGGGTGGGCATGTGCCCTACAGTTTCCAATCAGAACAGATTGCAGGATTTTGCAGGGGTTGCTGGCTTAGGGAGCCTTGTCTATTTCTGCTGCCTTTAAGCCTAGACACATGAGCCCTGGGAGCTCGGGTTAGTTATTTATGACCATGATGGAAAAGCCTCCAGAGAAGGAAGCCACAGTGAAGAGAACAAGGCAAATAAATGGAGAGAAAAATTCATCCTGGTCACATGATTTTAGCCCTGGATCAAACCTTGCCTGAAGCCAGTAGTCTATTCAGTTTTGTGAGCTGATAAGTTATCATTATTTCAATGTGCACAGGAAGGGTTTTTCTGTCACTTGCATCCAAAAGAGCTCTTGCTGAGTACACATTAGTCCAAAACCAAAGTAGTGTTATAGTAGGCTTTCAACAGAAAACACACACACACACACACACACACAAACACACGCACACACACACTGTGGTTCAACTGAAAAACCACTGGGGAAAAATAGAGTAGTTTGGCTTCCTTCAGGGCACCTAGTCATCACACAGAGCTGCACACATCGGAACCACAGCTGTGGTGTGGCTTCACGCACCTCCCCTGATGGGTTGGACAAGGGTTGTGTCTCCTACTGTTTCAGTGTACGCACGCATCAGCCCACCAGGAAGTAAGGACTTTTAAGATGGTGAGGAGACTGTTCAGCACAGAGACAACAAAGAGACCCTGCGGGAGGAAGGAGTGGGAAGAGAGGGCTGGGAGGACAACTGGCAAACTTCACAAAGACCCACACATTTGTGTCCCAGAGGAGATCTCCTCTTCTACAGACAACATCACGGCTTTCCCCAAAGCCTGGCTTGTGTAATACCTTGCTAATTAACAGGATGATTTTTCGTGGTACATAAAATTTTCAAAAAATATTTTAACAGCTATTTTAGTAGCTTTGGGTTATGTAATTTTAGAAAATATTTCTTTCTACTTAAAGAATATAGCCTCTCCTTATAAAACACATTGATTGAAAGAAAATATTAAGTAATTAATAGCAAAAAAAAGTTATGCTATTTTTATGAGATTGGGATAGTTGTGTGCCGGAGTTTGGGAAAATCACATTACCTTTTTTAACCTTGATGGCAAATTCACTCTATAGAGAATATCAGGCCTATTTCACAGAGGAGGAAAATGAAGTCCAGTGGGGGGAATGGCAGGGCTTACTATGCTGGACTTCAAAGCCCTTCATCTTTTCGTTAGGCCTTGGTCCTGGAACCCGGCACCTCTGGCTAACACTCTTGAAGGCCTGGCCATTCAGAGCACCACCCCTGGGAACCAGTGTCTGATCCCATCAGACCCCGGGGCACTGGAATGAATGTTCCTCCAACCTGTGGCAGAGCGTGGGCCTGCGCAGAAGTGATAACTTGAACTGCTGCAGAAAAGAATGAAAAAGCCTGGCCTTCCTAGAGAACTGCGCAATTCTTTGTTTGAACAGTTTCCAGGGAAGCCTAATTAATCCCGTTGTTGATGCTAATGCATCGCTTTTTTAAGACTCAGAGTTGATGCTGCAAGCAAATTTCTCTTTGATTTAAGACTCTGGAAAGAGGACAGAAGTTTTATCAGACGTGCCTGGATTTTGCTCTGGGTTCCACACACTGACAGAATGAAGGCCCATTTAGCTGTGACAGGGTGGCCAGCCCTCCTAAAAAAACAACAACAACAACTTCTTATTTTAGTCACTTTCCAAAGACCCTTCTTTAGTTGGGATTTCATTGATAATTTTCACTCTGTTGACTTGCTTTACAAGGATATGGAGTAAGAGCCAGGCCACCACATACATTGTGTACACATGGCAACAAAATAATTGTAATAATGGTAACCACAATGATAACAATAGCTGTCATTTATTTCTTACTACATGCAAACATTTAAAATTTGGAAACACAGTTCAAATAAAAGAAACATTTTCTGAATGTTGATTGTGTTCTGGATACACATAAATGAGTTAGATATAGTGCTTAGGGGAGATTAGGTCATTTAGGAAGGTGGATACATATCACTCTGATAAAATCAAGGAAGGCTTACCTATAGAAATGACCCCAAGGGGCCATTTGGGAAGGGTATTGAGGGATGACTAGGAGAGCATAGGAGTGTGCTACATGAAGGGCGAGGATAAGGAGCATTCCCAATCTGGGGGAAGCTTATGCAAAGTATCACAAGGGTGGAAGTGTAAGGTCACATGGCTAGTAAGGAGCAGAGCAGGGATTTAAATTCATGTTTGATTGACTCAGAAGTCCAATGATAAGAGTATTATCTTCTGTTGAGGAGATACAACTGACACCATTTGAGGATGAACAACTGAAAGTGATTAAGTTTCCACTTGAGGCAACTGGATGGATGGTCTGTCACAAACTGTACATGGTTACCGTAATATCAATTCTCTATATTTTTGTTGGTACTAAAACCTCCAGTGTTTCATTGGGTACCAGAAATAGGGGCTGTTTCCTAGCATCCCAGGAAATGACAGTGACATGTGGTTAAGTTCTGGACAATGGGATACAAGAAGAAGCATCATGTGTCAACTTCTGGAAAATGACCTTAAAATAGAACTGGGCTATGTCATGTGTTCCCCTTCCCCTGTTTCCTCATACTGCTGTTTAGAATGCAGATGAGATGGCTGGAACTCTGCCTTGGACCAGGAGCATGAGCCCAAATCCCAGGGGATGGTGCAGGAAAAAGACTGCAGACAGTCTAAGACCAAGGCATAACTCTGGATGGCTTATTTTGAACTCACTGTATGTGAGAGAGAAATACCAAGTTCTATGCCAAATCCATCTCAGTCAATGGAGTTGACACAGAACTCCATCCTTTTAGTTGCTCTGGCTTTAAGCCTTTGAGTCATCTGTGACTTCTTTCTCTCTCAAACTTCACTTGCAATCTTGGTAGCTCTACTTTCAAAATATATCCAGAATCCAGCACTTCTGTCCGTCTCTACTGCTGTCTCCCAGGTCTGAGTCACCAGGCTTCTCACTGCAGAAGCCTCCCTGCACCCTGCAGTCTATTCTCATAGCAGTCAAAGGGCATCTTTTTAAACGTAGTTGAGTCATATTGCTCCTGCTCAGAACTCTGCATGGCTCCTCATCCCGTCCAGGATAAATGTCCAAGTCCCTAAGAGAGTCTACAGGACCTTACATGACTTTCCCCCCATCCTTTTAGCTCTTTGACACCTCTTTAGAACTACTCCTCCCCAAACTCACTCTGCTGCAGCTACACTGGTGTCCTTGCTATTGCTCAAACTTTGCAGCCACATTCCTACCTCTGGCCTTTGCACTGGCTGTTTCCTTTCTCAGGGGTACCATTACTTAGATATTCTTGCGGCTGACTTCCTTGTCTCTATCAAGTCTTCGTGCAAATGTCTCTGCCACCCAGTTAAAAATGACAACCCACTCCCTCCCCTGACGTCCAGCACTTGTTGCTGTGCTTGTGTTTATTTATTATGTGTACTGTGCGCGGTCTGTCTCTCACCATCTGCATGGAAGCTCCATGAAGGCAAGCATTTTGTTTTGTTGTTGTTAATGTTTTTTTTTGTTTTGTTTTGTTTTGAGACGGAGTCTCGCTCTGTCGCCCAGGCTGGAGTGCAGTGGCGCGATCTCGGCTCACTGCAAGCTCCGCCTCCTGGGTTCACGCCATTCTCCTGCCTCAGCCTCCCGAGTAGCTGAGACTACAGGGGACTTCCACCGCGCCTGGCTAATTTTTTGTATTTTTTTTTTTTTTTAGTAGAGACGGGGTTGCACTGTGGTCTCGATCTCCTGACCTTGTGATCTGCCTGCCTCGGCCTCCCAAAGTGCTGGGATTACAGGCGTGAGCCAATGCGCCCGGCTGTTGTTAATGTATTTTAAGCTCCCACACAACACATAGTAGGTGTTGAAAAAATATGTGTTAATGAATCTTGTTTAAGACATTATTTTTGAAGTTTTAAAAGATATATATGGTATATTTTAAATATATACAAATTAATAGAACAGTATGTCAAATGCCTATATATCCATCATCCAATTTCAACACTTGTAACTGTGAACAAGCTTTTGCCATGTACACAGCCTCCCATCTGCACCCTAGATGATTTTGAAGTAAATCCCAGACATTCTATCCTTTCATCTCCTTTTTATATACATATATTTTTTCTGAGAGATGAGGTCTCACTATGTTGCCCAGGCTAGTCTCTAACTCCTAAGCTCAAATGATCCTTCCACCTCAGCCTCCCAAAGTGCTACGATTACAGGTGTGAGCCACTGAGCCTGGCCCTTTTATCTCTCTCTCTCTCTCTTTTTTTTTTTTTTTTAAGAGAGAGAGTCTCGCTCTGTTGCCCAGGCTAGAGGGCAGTGGCGTGATCTCAGCTCACTGCAACCTCTGCCTCCTGGGTTCAAGTGATTCTCTTGCCTCAGCCTCCCAAGTAGCTGGGATTACAGGCTCCCGCTACCAAGCCCAGCTAATTTTGTGTGTGTGTGTGTGTGTGGGTGTGTGTGTGTGTGTTTAGTAGAGATGGGGTTTCACCATGTTGGCCAGGCTGGTCTTGAACTCCTGACCTCAGGTGGTCCACCTGCCTCAGCCTCCCAAAGTGCTGGGATTACAGGTGTCAGCTGCCGTGTCCAGCCCTTTTATCTCTTAATAGTTCAGCATGTAGTTCTGAAAGCAAAACTGCCCTTTAAAAATATAATCATTATACCATCATCACAGCCCAGAACAATCAATAATAATTTCTTGATATCATTAAACACCTAGTTGGTGTTGATACTTCCCAGTTGTCTTATATATATTTTTCTTAAGTTAATCTCTTTGAATCAGTTAACATGTCTCTTAAGACTTAAAAAAGTCTATAGACCCATTCTCCACTGTCTTGTCATTTGTTGTTGTTGTTGAAGGAACTGAGTCATGTGTCTTCTACGTTTCCCACAGTCTGGACTCTGCTAATTGCATTCCCTTGGTGGCACTTAACAAGCTCCTGTCTTCTGCGTTTCCTATTAAGTTGGTGGTTGGCTCTAGAAGCTGCTCGGATCCAGGTTTGAAACTTTGCCAGCCCTACTGTATAAGTGGTGCTGTGCACAGGAAGCAGCTCAAATCCGATTATTTTTCTTTTCCTGATGTTAGTGGCCTTTGATCACGATGCCAAAATCCATTATTTCATTAGGGGTTGCAAAATGCTGATCATACAATTATACCTTCCCTCTTTCCCAGGAGGTAAAGAGGAACTTCCCCTCACCAACTAGTTGGTTACTCTGAGAGATGCAGTATATGTAGAACTTCTCAGGATTTTTACTTATGTCCAAACTACATCTAACTACTCTAGATGGGGATGCCAGGACAGATCCTGTAAGAGAAGCAAGTTGGGGATAGGAGAGGGAAATGTGTCAGTTTAGGGTTGTGTTGCATGAATTGAGGGAGCTCTGTTTCATAAGCCTTGGTACGTCTCAGTGTGGAGCTCAGTGAGGCCAGGCCAGGGAGGCAACATATCTGTGTCTTCAGTCTCTGGTTGGTAGAAGAAGTCAGGGATGTGGAAGGCCCTTCTGCAGTGACAAAAGCATTTCCTGGCCCTTGCAAGTGGTTGGGTGGGTGGATGGATGGATATAAGGATATTGCTGTCACACATGAGTGTTTATTATCAAGCGATTGCTCAGGAAGAAAGAACGTATTAAAAAGTAATATCACACTCAAACTGTAATCCTCATTATGACAACTTAGCAGAATAATAGCAATAACCTTTTGGTTTATATTTTTCTATTCAGAAACTCAACATCCTTTATTTTATTTTATTTTTTTACTTGGAGCGAAAAACTTGCATTATATCCCTTTCATGGGGCTGTTTAGATTCCCAAGGCCATGAAGGCTGCCTTGGCCTGCAAAATGGCTCCTACTCTTGACTGCAATCACTTCTCTCTTTGGGGCCATTGATCCCCATGATAGAGGGTAGACTGCCATTACACTCCCCAGGCTCACTATTAAATAGTAACAGCTGACTAGCTTTGGGGAACACCTGGGAGATTTTCAGACTACCCAGTCTGGAAGAAAGCACAAAGAGATTTAGGCTCAACTGGTGAGCAAGAGGTGAAGTTATTCCAGCCACCTCCCTGGCAAACACCAGCCTGGTCCACTCTGGTGACCTGCAGGAGTGGCTTCTCAGTGCCTGCCCCTGGTGGTGTGCCCTGACTCACATGCTGAGGGGCAGTCACAGTGGGAACTGCCCTTGGTCCCTACTATGTGCCAGTCACTGGGCCAGGCCCCTCACACACATCAGCAATTCATGTAGCCTGGTGCATAAAATTCTGACCTTTGGCTATGACAAACCAGGTGCAAATTCTCGCTGCTACCGTTACACACTTGGGCTGGGCACTTAATCTCTCAGAGCCTTGGTTTTCTCTTTGTAAAATTAGGGAAATAATTTCTACCTCCTAATGTCTTTGAGATGATCAAATAAGAAAATTCAAGTAAAGTCCCTAACATGCATTCAATAAATTGAGTAGTAATTTTGGTTATTGTTGCCAATTCCAAATTGTGCTTTTAAAAATGGAGCACTCAGGCACCCCCAGGGGGACTCTGGTGGTGTGTTGCAGAAGATGGGTGGTATTTGAGAAGATGTACATATTTGCATGATAAAGCTGTTTCTAGAACTTGGGTTTTTATGTAAACTTTTGTAAAGGGAAATTTTTTTTGTTTGTTTTGAGATGGAGTCTTGCTCTGTCACCCAGGCTGGAGTGCAGTGGTGCGATCTCGGCTCACTGCAACCTCTGCCTCCCAGGTTCAAGCGATTCTTCTGCCTCAGCTTCCTGAGTAGCTGGGATTACAGGCATATGCCACCACATCTGGCTAATTTTTGTAATTTTAGTAGAGACAGGGTTTCATCATGTTCACCAGGCTGGTCTCGAACTCCTGACCTCAGGTGATCCACCTGCCTTGGCCTCCCAAAGTGCTGGGATTACAGGTGTGAGCCACCATGCCCAGCCGAGGGAAATTTTTAACAATTAAAACAAACTATGAACTAGAATGCACATCTCAAGTTAATTTTTTAACAGCAGCTCCAGTTCGAGGGTATTTCATGTATGCAGTAGGCTGCTTTAACCTGCACTCCAGCCTTCTGGAACCGCACGTGCATTCTTGTCTGCCTACGGTCCCAGAAAAGCTTGAAAAATGGTCCTACCACAACCCGATGCAAGTGCTGCAATCACCCCCATTCTGCAGGTGAGAGAAGAGTCTCAGAAATTTCATGAGGTGGGAGTCGAGATTTGAAAACAGATTGTTTTCATTGTGAAGTCCACACTCTTTTCCCTGCCCCGCGTTGTATCAGAGCTGAGAAAGAGAATAATTAAACATTAGGAAACATACCCCGCCGGGCCTCAGCTGCCTCTGGGCTGGGTCACTTGGCTTGTATCACAGCAGGAGCAGCCCTGGCAATATAATGCACTGTTTCCACATTCATAAGGCCCGGCCACTGTCATGGTGACAGTGACTCAGCATCCAGCCCTGCTGTGGCCTCTGCCTGTCTCTGTCTCACCCACGGTGGTGCGTCCAGCAGTGGAGAGTTAGGGCCCAGTGAAGGAGGAAGGTGGGCAGTTGAATTGATTCACTCTCCCAACACTGATAGAATCTTCTGAGGCACAGGGGTCTCAAAGAGCCTTTCCGAGTGTTTCAAGTGACAGCAACCGGCTCAAACAGGAATTTGATAAGAAGCCAGAGTGGCTGGACCATGGGTTACAAGGGGCATGCGGTAAACGATGACAGTAGGCCTTGCTCAGTCCTGGGCCATGTTAAGGACTGTGTGCTTCATCCTAAGATGTGAAGGCATTAAGGGGACCGAAGTGGAGGTGTAACATGGTCAGATTTGTCTTGGAAAATGTTGATTTCCATTTACTTTAGTAGGGAGGAATTTGGAGTAGAGAAGGGAGAGTAGAAGCAAAGAAACCAGCTGCCTGTTCAAGTGGTTCTTGCAGTATGGTGACATCAGAAGAAATGGAAATACGAGAATGCTTTACAGAGCTGTTGAGAAGGGAGAGTGGAGGGGACGTGGTGATGGCCCAGATCCTCAAGGAAAGAGAGAGGCATCATCAAGGATGGTCTATGGGTTCTGTTGTGTGCAGCTTAAGAGAGGAAGCTGCTTTTTGCTGAGGTAGTCACGTTGGCCCATTTGTGGAGGCAGTGGATGGTGGGGAGGGGAACATAGCTTTGGGTTTGAACATGCTGAGTTTGAGATGCGTTCCCAATGTGGCTGTGGTTTGAACAAATGTCTATTCAGGTCTGGATTCTGGAAAAGGGGTCTGCACTGGAGACATGGCCTGTGACTCATGGCTGTGAAGGTGGTAATGAAGCCAGGGGGTGGGAGGGGTGGATGAGATCACTGCTTGACATTTCAGGGTGCACTGAGTACATGGAGAAGCTCTATTAAGCTTTGCGAAACATTTAAAAATAGTTCTGTTCCACCACCTCCCCTGCCCCCATCACTTCAAGAACTTAAAAGATTTTGGAGGGCGAGGTCAGAAACCAATAACCTGTTTGGTTTCTCTACTTCCTTTGGCTGTGGAATCTTTTATTCACATGAATAAGCTCAATAAATAATAAAGTCTATAAAGTATAAATAGCACAGTTCTGGTCAAAGCAGCGTTGTGAAGGGCAGGATCCCAGCCCACTCAGACTTCTCCCACCTATAGGTTTCTCCAGGGACTCCCAGCATTGCAGGGAAAACAGCCTGAAAGCTGTTAGCTTATATGATTTCCTATTTGCTTTCATTTCTAAAGATTTCTGAGCATCTCTGATGGTATTATGGGGGTGTGCTGAGCAGTGAACATCATCAACGTTTTCATGATGGCTCACAAGAAACCCCAGGATTTCATAAGAACTCTGGGTCATCTTCCCAAACATCAATTATCCCTGAACTTCAGACCCTTCGAAGACTTTGAGTGGACAGAACTCCAAACAGACCAGCTTTTACAGAGGGTGCAATTTAGAAACCCAGCTTTTGTCAGTCGAGAGTCTCCTTGACAATGAAGGCTTGTTGATTTCCCAAGTGGCACTCTCGTTAAGGAAACGCAATTTAACTGTCAGTGGAACTAAGGGCATGTGTTGGATACTGCTTAGTGGCATTTATTCTGCAATGACAAAGAAGTGGAGGATGCCAGGAAAAGCTTGTGGGTCTGGGAAGGGGAGGGGAACGGTGGCATTTGGGGAGTTCGCTGGTGCTAAATTGCTCCATCTGTTGCATTAATAACCAATCCATCCAGGGGGCTGGGAAAATGGGTAATTGAAACATACGGTACCTATTAGGACCTATCTGCACATATGTAACTGCTCATTTCATCTGTACAAATGACTGCTTACTTAAGCAAATGGCAGATCTGAGTGCTCATGTTGGGAAATTTTGCTAGGAAGGCATTTCCTTAGGAAAGGCTATATTCACTCACTCAAAGTGCTGAAAAGTCTAGGAAACACGATGCCATGGATGCATAAAAAGAGGGCTGGCCAGGATCGGTAGCTCACGCCTGTAGTCCTAGCACTTTCGGAGGCCAAGGCAGGTGGATAACTTGAGGCCAGGAGTTTGAGACCAGCCTGGCCAACATGGTGAAACCCCATCTCTACTAAAAATACAAAAATTAGCTGGGCATGGTGGCGCACACCTATAATCCCAGCTACTCGGGAAGTTGAGGCACGAGAATTGTTTGAACCCGGGAGGCAGAGGTTGCAGTGAGCTGAGATTGCACCACTGCACTCCAGCCTGGGTGATAGAGGAAGACTCTGTCTCAAAAAAAAAAAAAAAAGAAAAGAAAAGAAAAGAAAAGAAAAAAGAAAGAGAGCAGCAAGCAAGGTGGGAAGACCAAAGTCGTACTGGAAGGATATGAGTATTGAAGGCTATGCTTTTCCAAATGCGGCTGGTAAGCATGGCTTGCATTGGCCACACAGTGGGGCAGACTAACAAAATGCTCAAAACAAAGCCCACTAGTGGACTAGTGTTCCAAATTTGGGAAAAGGTTGGGCCGGACAGCTCAGTGTGATTTATGGTACAGAAACAGCATTAGAAATGGTAGCGTAACTAGTAATGTAACCCAGATATAATCTAAAGCTCCCTGATGCTCAGGCCCCAATACTAGTCTCATGAAAATTCCCCTGATGGGGAATTATTTGTTATATTTCTTTCTGTCTTCATTTTCTTACTCCCTTGTATGCTATTTATTCTATTACCTCTATGACCCTATAGAAACCAAAACAGCTGTGTCACTGGTTTCTACGAGTGGTCCACTTTTATTAGCATTTTATGTTTTTTTCTGAGCTGTACTAGAATGGGGGGATGTGGGGAGATACAAGAAGTTTCCAGAGGAAGTTGTGACACCACGCAGGTTCCTAGCTTTCTGCCGTCTCCTGAATCCCTTCTCTCTTTTGTCCTCTTATTTCAACATTCCACCTTTTCCTAGGCAACAAATAATATCCTCTCTTCTGTTCTAGTGAAGTTTAAATGCTTCACAATCACTACTGTGGCTTTAAACACTCATCAAACTATTTTTCTCACTAACTCAGCTATCACTTTTTTTTGAAATGGAGTCTTGCTCTGTCTCCAGGATGAAGTGCAGTGGCAGGATCTCGTCTCACTTCAACCTCCGCTTCCCAGGTTCCCCTGCCTCAGCCTCCTGAGTAGCTGGGACTACAGGCATGTGCCACCATGCCCGGCTAATTTTTTGTATTTTAGTAGAAATGGGGTTTTACTATGTTGGCCAGGATGGTCTCGATCTCCTGACCTGATAATCCGCCTGCCTCGGCCTCCCAAAGTGCCGGGATTATAGGCGTGAGCCACCACGCTTAGCCTCGGCTATCACTTTTAAAGAGATTTTTGGTGAATTCATTTTTCTCCAACTTGTTACATAAATATGAACCCTGATCTGAAATCTAATATAAGCTTTTCTCTGTGATATTGACAGTTCCTCTTTTGTGTTGCCAGAAGGAAAAGTGGGTTTGCCCAAGCAGTATCAGGTCCTTCCACAGTAAGTGGCTTAGAATACTTTGGGCTCCAATTTGAATTCTCTTAAACAACAAGGAAATGTACTAGCTCAACATCGTAAGAACTCTGCAAGTGAGGAGGCTCTGGGTTGGCTGATTCAGCAGCTCAGTTAACTCATTAAGGACTTGTATTTTCCCATCTTCACTCTGACATCTTTGGTAAGTAAACGGTGTTCTTATATTGGCTCCCCATGTGCTGACTAAAAGGTGCAGCACTTCCCACCATGATTGAACCCACGATGATTGGTCTAGAATAATGAGAGCCCAGTCTTGCAGTTCATAGGGATGAGGTAGCCAAGTCCTTAGGGAGGGGAGTAGGTCTCTGAAGAATATGTGGGTTCTGTTAAGAAGGAGAGGAAGGAGGAATTAAACCTCGGGTAGTTAACCCGTGTTACCTGTTTCAAGAGAGGGGAAGTTAATGGAAAACAGAGAAAAGTTCCCATAAGGCTGTGGGAAACATTGTTTCTATTGTTCTGGGGGCTGCAATAGGGTCTTGCATAAATACACATGAGCTTCTTTCTCTCTAGACCATGATTGCTGGCGTTTGAGCAAAGCTTTATTCTCATCCTATTTGCAAGACAAGCCCGACGGCACCTTAAATTTTTTTTTTGAGATGGAGTTTCGCTCTTCTTGCCCAGGCTGGAGTGTGATGGCGTGATCTTGGCTCAGTTCAACCTCTGCCTCCCGGGTTCAAGTGATTCTCCTGCCTCAGCCTACCAAGTAGCTGAGATTACAGGTGTGTACCACCACGTCTGGCTACTTTTTAGTAGAGACGGGGTTTCACTGTGTTGGTCAGGTGGTCTCAAACTTCTGACCTCAAGTGATCCACCTGCCTCAGCCTCTCAAAGTGCTGGGATTACAGGTGTGAGTCACTGCACCTGGCCCATCACCTTGATTTTTATCTCTTCAACCACAAGCCCATTAGCCTCATCAGTGATTCCTGATTCCTACCCCAGCCTTAGATATGAGCTCACATGAACCCCATATAGCCCATGGATTCTACACACATCAGCTGCATTGGCCTTAAAGGGCATGGTTAGGATGGAGTACAGAGGTAAAACCAAGTCTGGCAGACTGAAAAATTCCACCCTCCCGCATAAAAAAAAGAGATTCCAAGTCCTGACCCCTGGAATCTGTGAGTATTACCTTCTATGGCAAAGTGAATATTACCTTCTATGGCAACATGAATATTACCATAAATGGCAAAAGAGGTGATTAAGTTAAGGGTTTTGAGATAGAGAGATTGTCTTTGATTATCCAGGAGGGCCCTAAATATAATCACGTGTATCCTTGTAAGAGAGAAAGAGATTTGAGACAGGAGAGGAGAAGGTGATGTGACCATAAGAGCAGAAAGAATTTTGAAGATGCTGGCCTAGAAGATTGGAATGATGTGGCCATAAGCCAAAGAATGCTGGCAGACACCAGTAGCTGGAAGAGGCAAGAAATGAATCCTCCCCTTAGAGCCTGCAGAAGGAGTGCAGCCCTTGGTGACACCTTGATTTCAGCCCAGTGATACTAAATTTGGACTTCTGTGAGAGAATAAATTTCTATTGTTGTAAGCCCCTGAGTAATTTGTTACAGCAGCCTTGGAAAACCAATACCCCAGGTCTAACCAGAGTGAGAAGTAGTGATGGGAAGTGCAGGCAATTTTGCTTCAGGGGTTTGGTCTTCAGGATGTCATGAACAGACCAGTTAGAGTGACCCAGATTGGATCCTGACACATGATGATTTTATGCTGGGGATGCCCACCCACACCCGGAGTGTGTGTCATACACAACACAGCAGATGTCTGGGCTCTGGTCCCAGTACCTGATCATCCGAGGCAGCTACAGGCCACTGGGACAAAGGGCTAAAGGGATGAAAGCTCTTCTGTACTAAAGGGGAACATGCCCTGCATCAATGTAAATCCGAGGAAGGCATGGAGGGGGCTTCTTGTCAGCAGCCTGGCTTGTGAGAGGGAGCCAGAAATTCCTCTTGGGAGAGTGACACCCTAGCACACTTTCTAGGTTGGTAGAGTTTCAGGGAGTACTTGTTACTTGAGTATTTAGTGAAGACATTGGACTCAGCTCAAGTGCCAAGTTCAGTTCCTAGTAGCTGTGTTGGATGCCTTGTGGAGGAGGGTTTTGAGAAGGATGGCTGTGGCTGAGTAGCGAGGTGCACCATAGACCCAGCAGGGCAGTGGCAGCCCTCCCAGCAGGTGTCTGCCCTGCCATGATCAGCATTCCTGGCTCTTTCTCCCAGTGTCAGGTGTCCCTTTGGTTCAGAAATTACATTCCATCTCACTAACTTATTAACCAATCAGTAGGAATCACAGAGCAAGTCTCGAAAGGTCTGTGCTAAAATGTTGTGGAGACAAAGAAAAGTCCTTCATGGTGGTTGCCATCTAGAGACTGCCTTCTGCGTGGCTGTGTGTCCTTCTTGCCTTCTCCAGGGTTCTACTGCTCATCTAGACTCACCAAAACAGAGGTGGAAAGGGCCCTTCAGTGGATTTATTCCAGGGTTTTCTATGCCTTTCACTTTCTTGGAGTAATATATATTTTTAAAAATCTTTTTGTTTGGCCAGATAATGATGTAACAATAAACCTGCCACATAGTACCAAAAAAGGGTAATCTGTGACAATAAAACATCGAATGAGTTTAAATTATAAAGAATTTTCTACAGTGTCCTTTCTTTTCTTGGTTGACTGCAGACCACTAAAAACTTGTTCGTGGGCTGGCTTTGAGCCAGCATTTGAGAGTATGGATAATCTGTTCAGGTTGCTATAACGAAGTGCCACAAACTGGGTGGCTTAAACAACAGAAATGTACTGTCTCCGTTCTGGAGGCCAGAAGTCCAAGGTCAAGGTGTTGGTTTCTTCTGAGGGCTTTGTGGGAGAATTGGCTCCATGCCTCTCACCTAGATGCTGGTAATTTCAGACATTGCTTGGCTTGTAGAAGGGATTCTCCCTGTGTCTTCACATCACTGTCCCTCTATGCGTATCTGTCTCTGTGTCCAAATTTCGCCATTTTATGAGGACACTGGATTAGGGCCCACCTTAGTGACCTCATCATGGCCGGGTGAGGTGGCTCATGCCTGTAATCCCACTACTTTGGGAGGCCAAGGCAGATGGATAGTTTGAGCCCAAGAGTTCTAGACCAGCCTGGGCAACATGGCGAGTCTCTAAAAAAATATACAAAAAAATCAGCCAGGTGTGGTGGCCTGTACCTGTAGTCCCAGCTACTCAGGAGGCTGAGGTGGGAGGATCACTTGAGCCCAGGACATCGAGGCTGCAGTGAGCCATGATTGTGCCACCGCACTCCAGCCTGGATGACACTGAGACCCTATCTCAAAAAAAAAGAAAAAAAAAAGACCTCACTATAACTTGATCATCTGTGATCTTATTTTCAAATAAGATCTCTTTGAAATATTTTAAGGGGATACAATTCAGCCCATAATAAGAGCTATTGCTTTATCCAGTAAAATGTTCTTTCAGTGTGTCTAGTCACCCGTCCACTAATCAGAGGCTGTCAGAGAAGCCGAGTGCATGAAGATACTGGCTGCAGTGTGCTTTATAACAGCAAGATCTGGGAGAAGGGGGTATAGGGAAATGATTTAGTGAAATGTTGTCTCAACTCAATACAGCCATTTAAAAGCTTGTTTATGAAGAGTCCATAACCACATGAAAAATGTTCATGACTCCTGTTAGTTTAAAAGGAGGTCACCCTTCCCCCCACCCCCGACCTTCCCCTGGTCTCAAAGATGGGTCTGGATCAAAGACAGGGTGTTTCAGCCTCAAGAAGAGGAGTATTCCTGGCTGGGCATGGTGGCTCATGCCTGTAATCCCAGAACTTTGGGAGGCCAAGGCGGGTGGACCATGAGGTCAAGAGATTGAGACCATCCTGGCCAACATGGTGAAACTCCATCTCTACTAAAAATACAAAAATCAGCTGGGTGTGGTGGTACATGCCTATAGTCCCAGCTGGATCATATGGTGGGTGTATATTGAACTATATAAGAAATTGTCAAACTGTTCTTTCAACGTGGCCAGGAGAGCCATTTTGCATCCCTGCCAGTAATGCAAGAGAGCTCCAGTGCTCTGTATCCTCTATGGCACTTGCTGTAGTGCCATACAGGAGGCTGAGGCAGGAGAATCGCTTGAACCCAGGAGGCAGAGGTTGCAGTGAGCCGAGACTAGGCCACTGCACTCCAGCCTGGGTAACAGAGTGAGACTCTCAAAAAAAAAAAAAAAAAAAAAAAAGGAAGAGGGGCATTCCCGTGGATTGGTCATGGTTGAGGACATTGGTCACATCAGGTGTTAAGAGTACTCTCCCTCTCTTGAACCTCTGTCTCTTGTCTTCCCAGCAGCCTAGAAAGATCAGGTGCAGCCTGTGGCATGCACCCTCCTGGGAGACGCTTCTGTTCTCTGGTTCACTCTCTTCTTTCTCACAAGTTCACAAATGACTTTTATATCTGGTAAGTGAATTCTCACAATAGTCCCACGAGATGCTTACATTAGGTGTGTCCATTTTATAGATGAGGACACTGAGGCACAGGAAGTCAAGCAATCTGCACAAAGCCATGCAACAATCAGCCAGTATCTGAGTCATGACCAAAGCCCAGAACCCAGTCTGCCTTCTTGTCTGAGGTCATTTCGACAGCCTGCATTGCTTCTCTTCTAGGACAATCTGGCCCCATGGAAGGAGGCCACCAGGACAGCACCATGGCGACACAGAGGGCACCAGATGTGGGAAAGTTTCTCTCTGAGACCAAGTTTGCTTCTGTTTTTCGAGCCAAGTTAATTCTCTCCTAGAACAAAGCCAGTTAGAAATGGGGGAAGCTACTGAAATAGCTTTGGTGGCTTGTCTGGCATCGATATTATTTTCTCCCACTGAGGAGTTAGAGGGTTTCTGGTTATGTGCTATGTAAATTCTTTGGCTCATTCATTTTTTCCATCCTTCCCTCCATAGTCCATCAGGAAAATCATGGTTAAATGAGTGAGTAAAAGCTTATGATTTGCCCATCCACGTCCCAACTTCCTTTTTCTTTTAGACCTTTTTGTGTGACATGTATTTTCTTTGGCCCTGATTTTTTATTCATAGCTTCTACTTTATTGAAAGCACTCTGGTAAGCTGCCTCTATTCCTTTGTGGATTGAAATAGAGTGTAAGGAAATAAAATATTATCTTTTTTTCAGAACAAGAACGTTTTGGAAAATGAAAGTCTATTTTCTGTGTTTGTTTTGCTTTGTGATAGAAACGGAAGATAAGGGAAGGATTATCCAATTCCACAAGCTTTGTGCTCTGGGGAATACAGGACTGATGCTTGATATTAAATGTATGTGCTACAGTGTAAATTTCTACTGTTGGAATAATTGTGCTGGCATTGTTATTTTCACCTTTATTATCACTTTCATATATTATTACAGGGAGGAGGAAAGAGTAGGATGTGAATTCTTTCACTCTTTTTGTTCAGAGTCAGCTTTATTGATAATTTACATAACGTAAAATTTATCCTTCTTAAGTATGCTATTCAATACATTTTGCCAAAGTTTCAGAGTCATATAACCACCACCACAATTCAGATGTAGGACATTTCCCTCACTCTGGAAAGTTCCCTCATGCTCTTTTGCAATCAACAATCTTCCCCATTCTGCCCCTGCTCCCAGCCCATTCACCTGATTTCTGTCCAAATATTTTTGAGTTGTTTTGCTCCAAGTGTTATTATATAAATAAAACCATACAGTATGTGGCCTTTTGTGTCTGACTGCTTTCAACTGGCATCATGCTTTTAAAGATCATCCATGTTATTGCATATACTAATCGTTCATTTCTTTTTATTGCTTCACAGCTGTTTTGGTCTGTTTTGTGTTGACACAACATAATACAAGAGGCTGGGTAATTTACAGAGAAAAGTTTATGTAGCTCATGGTTCTGGAGGCTAGGAAGTCCAACAGCATGGTGCCTGCATCTGGTGACAGCCTTCATGCTGCATCATCCACAGTGGAAGGTGAAAGGGCAAGAGACAGCAAAAGTGAGAGAACAAGAGAGTGCCCAACTCACTTTTACCACAATCCACTCTCGAGATAACAAACTCACTCCCTTCATAATGACATTAATCCTTCCATGAGCCCTCATGGCCTAATCACCTCTTAATACAGTCACAATGGCAATTAAATTTTATCATGAGTTTTGGAGGGGACATTGAATCCATAGCAGTAGCAGTTTATCTTTTCATTAGTTGAGGACCATTTGGATTGTTTATAATTTGGGGTGATTATGAATAAAGCTTCCATAAACATTTGCATGCAGCTCCTTTTGTGGACATATATTTTCATTTCTTTTGGATGAACATCTATAATAGGATTGCTGGGTCATATGGTGGGTGTATATTGAACTACATAAGAAATTGTCAAACTGTTCTTTCAAAGTGGCCAGGAGAGCCATTTTGCATCCCTGCCAGTAATGCATGAGAGCTCCAGTGCTCTGTATCCTCTATGGCACTTGCTGTTGATGATTTTTGTTTGTTTGTTTGTTTGTTTGTCATTCTAATAGGTGTGTAGAGGTATCTCATTGTGGTTTTAAATTGCATTTACCTGGCCAGGTGCGGTGGCTCACGCCTGTAATCCCAGCATTTTGGGAGGCTGAGGTGGGCGGATCACAAGGTCAGGAGATGGAGACCATCCTGGCTAACATGGTGAAACCCCGTCTCTACTAAAAATACAAAAAATTGGCTGGGTGTGGTGGTGGGTGCCTGTAGTCCCAGCTACTTGGAAGGCTGAGGCAGGAGAATGGCATGAACCCTGGAGGTGAAGCTTGCAGTGAGCCGAGATAGCACCACTGAACTCCAGCCTGGGCAACAGAGTGAAAGTCCGTCTCAAAAAAAAATAAATAAAATAAAATAAATTGCATTTACCTAATGGCTAATGTTATTGAGCATTTTTCACGTGTTTACTCGCCATCTGCATCTTTACTTGAGTGTCTGTTTAAATCTTTTGTCCATTTTTAATGGTGTTGATTTTCTAATCATTGAGTGGTAAGAGTTCTTTACATGTTTGGGATACAAGTCCTTTATCAGATATGTTTTTCCGCAAGCACTTTCTACAAGTCTGAAGCTTGCTTTTAAAATTTTCTTAACAGTGTTTTCTGAAGAGCAGAAGTTTTTAATTTTAATAAAGTCCAAGTTATCAATTATTTTTATAGTTTTTGCCATATGTGCTTGTCTATAAAAATCTTTGCCTAACCCAAGGTAACAAATTTTCATCCATTCTCTTCTAGATGCTTTATAGTTTTAGGCTTTACATTTATGTCTGTGATCAATTTTGCTTTGATTTTTGCATATGGTGTGAGCTAAGTGTTGACGTTCATTTTTGCTTATGGATATTGAATTGCTCCAACACCACGTGTTGGAAAGTCTCCTCTTTCCCCTTTGACTTACCCTGGCATCTTTGTGATCTCTCATTCCTGACTTGGAATGAGATGCTGCCATTTACTTCCCCGCCTCCCCGCCCCCCACCATGGCTTTTCACATCTGAGCTAGGCATGAAGCCTAGACAGGAATTTTGGTTGCAATACGTAACCATCTGTAAGGAGAAAATGTTTTCTGTAAGCGACTAATAAAAAAGCCTCCTAAAGCCTGATGAATTGGCCTCCGCATCTAAGTGCTTCCCTCTGGTTTTAAAAGAGAAAGCTGAAAGACATCCAGGCTCACCTGTTCAAATGAAATTCAGCTTCCTCTGATTGGATGGCCATAAAATCTGCTTTTATCTGCCATCGTAGCCTTTTCTGAAAGAAATCCAATTTAGAAAGTAGAATATAGTTATTCCAGCTGACAACTACATGCTGGTGGTGAGCCGTATAAACCCCTGTGTACTGGCACCTGCAGATTGGCTGAAATGAAGACGGTGCCAACAAAATGTGTCCATGGCAGGCCACTCATCCTGGGGCCAACGGGGGCCACCATTGAACATGACAATGGGACCTACAGTGTTTGGAGGGAAGCAGGGAGCTCAAGAGTCCTCACATTCTGTCACATATGAATTCTTTGATCTGGTGAACTTTTGTTTGCTTACAGTCGGTTTTCTCACCATGAGCTGGGGACAGAAGAACTCATGTGTCAGGGTGAAGACAGGAGGTAATGCAGGTACCAACTTGAATATTCTGTACTTAGGGTGTTCTCCAGGGTTATAACCATCATCATGGTTAAAAAAAAAAAAAGCCAGATGAACTTTCAACAGAGGTGTCAAGGTTGAAATCTTTGCTATGTAACTTAGTTGGTATATGACAATGTGTGGCCCTCTTCTCTAATGCCTACTTTATAGGGTGGCTGAGTGGATTAGGGCGGATCACCTAAGGTCAAGAGTTCCAGACCAGCCTGGCCAAGATGGCAAAACCCCGTCTCTACTAAAAACACAAAAATTAGCCAGGCATGGTGGCAGGTGCCTATAATCCCAGCTACTCAGAGGCTGAGGCAGGAGAATCGCTTGAACCTGGGAGGCAGAGGTTGCAGTGAGCTGAGATAGCACCACTGCACAACAGAGCGAGACTCAATCTCAAAAAAAAAAAAAAAAAAAGGAAAAGAAAAAGAAATGATATAATTAAAACACCTAGTCCAGTTTGACAAAGCTTTCAGCAGTATTGCTTTTATTATTTATGGTAGGCTGGATAGTGTTCCCCCGACCCCCACAATTATCAATTCCTTAATCCCTTATGATACCTTATATGGTCTGAAGGAAAAGCAAACCTAGAGATAGTGTCAGATCCCACAGGTTAAATGCTCACTCCCACAAGATTGCCTCTGATTCAGACACCAGATGCAAGTGATAGGTTGTAAAACAAACAAAAAGTAAGTAGTAGGTTGTCACCTACACTGACTACAAACTGGGGTTCCCATGACCCTCACCTCCCCACACACAACTTGAGTTTGGTTAATTTGCTAGGATGTCTTATAGAATTCAGGGAAACACCTTACTTATGTTTACCCATTTATTACAAAGGACATTACAAAGACTACAGATGAGCAGCCAGGTGGAAGAGCTGCAGAGAGCGAGGTATGGGAGGAGGGACGTGAAGCCTGCACACCCTCTCTCGGTACTCCACCTTCCCAGCCCACGTGTTCAGCAACCTAGAAGCTCATCAAGTCTTTTTGTTCAAGAGTTTTTACATAAGAGAGCTTGATAGAGCTTAATCTCCAGCCACCAGCCTCCCTAGCCAGAGATCCCAGGCCTTATGCTGGGATTGGTCTCATTTGCTAGCTTGGTCCGTTCCTTAAACCCAGCTTGCACCTGGGATTGCTAATCCCCGCTGAAAGCATTTTCCTGCTAGAGGTCTACTTAGGAATATCTGAGTGTCTCTTCTGTTATTCATCAGAGTGGAAAACGCTCCCTGTAACCTCTAAGCCTACGAGCTTAGAGAGCTTGAATGTTTCAAAATCATGCCGCTGCTCTGGGATCTGCCTGTAAAATTCCACTCACGCTTTGCTTGGGACTAGAATGTCCCCATGCAATGCTGCCTGTACACCGAGCTCACAGCCCAGGATGCCAAAACGTTGGCTGATTTCTGCTCCCTTCATTGCTTTCTATCTTCCTTCCTTTCTCCCACCCTTCCTCTCATTAATACTGACTGATCACATATTATCTGCTAGGGACTTCATGCCTCTTCTCTTTCAACACTCACAATAGCTTCATGAGATACATTTTCTTCTTAGATGAAGAAATCATTCCAAGATAACAAGTGGGGGAGACACGATCCCAGTCAGGACTGTTTCCGAACGCACCACGCTGTGCTGGTCCAGTCCCTCATTCATTTCCTGAGAGGGCACAGCTGTGAGGGATGGGCACAGTTGAGCCTGTTCAGGAACTCAGAATCCCGTGGCAGAGGCAGATTTGGAAAACTAATTACCACACGATGTGGTTGGTGCTCCTGTATTACAGTGGCTTTCAAAGAGTGGAGCCCAGAGCGGCAGCATCAGGATCAGCCTGGAGCTTGTTAGAAATGCACATACTTAGACCCCAGCCAGGCCTGCCGAGTCAGAAACCCTGGGCGTGGGGTGACCAGCCTTCACCGTCATTCTGATGCTCACTAAAGTTTGAGAACCACTTCTACAGTATGTGGGATGATGGGACAAGGAGCAATGAACCCTTCCTAGTGGATGGGGTAGGCTTTACGGACCTTCCAACGGAAGCCTGAGAGGCAGCAGAGGGGCAGATGCCTATTCCAGGCAAGGTAAGGAGCAATGTGGGCAGTGTCCCTGCCATGTAAAGGATGTGTGGTATTCTGAGATCCATGAGCAATGATAGTACTTGATAGTAGTTCAAGTACAGGTATGAGGTGGGAAATTAAAATGGCACCAGAACTTGGAGAACATTGAAGCCAAGAAAGTTGAGACTTTCCTGTAAACAATAGGGAGTTGCTGATGACTTTTAAGCTGGGAATTGGCATGCTTATGTTTGAGTTTAAGAAGCATCATTTGGGGAGTGGGTTAAAGGAAGAGACAACAGGCATGTAAGCCTATGAATCAAACAGTAAATTGTTAAAAAAAAAAAAAAAAAAAAGGAAGAAGGGAAAGAGAAAGCTTAAAAAAAACAACCATGAGTCTAACGAGCTAATTGATAGTATCTTACCCTTGAATTGAGACTTAGTTTCTGTTCAGGCTGCTAAAATGAAATACCATAAACTAGGTAGATTAAAAACAACAGAAATTGGCCAAGCGCAGTGGCTCATGCCTGTAATCCCAGCAGTTTGTGGGGCCGAGGGGGGCGTGGATCATCTGAGGTCAGGAGTTCAAGGCCACCCTGGCTAACATGGTGAAACCCCGTATCCACTAAAAACACAAAAAAATTAGCTGGGCATGGTGGTGGGCGCCTGTAATCCCAGCTACTCAGGAGGCTGAGGCATGAGAATTGCTTGAACCCGGAAGGAGGAGGTTGCAGTGAGCCGAGATCACGCTATTGCATTCCAGCCTGGGTGACAAGACGGAGACTCCGTCTCAAAAACAAAACAAAACAAAACAAAAAGAAAACAACCCAGAAATGTATTCCTCAAGTTCTGGAGACTGAGAAGTTTAAGATCAAGGCATCAGTGGAGTCAGTGTCTGGTTTGGGCCTATTTCCTGACACATAGATGTTGCCTCTTCCTGGGTCTTCACTTGGTGGAAGAGGTGAACAGCCTCCCTCCCTTGGGTCTCTTTTATGAGAGCACTAATCCCATGACCTAATCACCTCCCAAAGGCCCCACTTCCTAAGACTTTGGGGGTTAGGATTTCTTTTTTTTTTAAATTTTATTATTATACTTTAAGTTTTAGGGTACATGTGTACAGCGTGCAGGTTTGTTACATATGTATACATGTGCCATGTTGGTGTGCTGCACCCATTAACTCATCATTTACATTAGGTATATCTCCTAATGCTATCCCTCCCCCCTCCCCCCACCCCACAACAGTCCCCAGTGTGATGTGTGATGTTCCCCTTCCTGTGTCCATGTGTTCTCATTGTTCAATTCCCACTTATGAGTGAGAACATGTGGTGTTTGGTTTTTTGTCCTTACAATAGTTTGCTGAGAATGATGGTTTCCAGCTTCATCCATGTCCCTACAAAGGACACGAACTCATCATTTTTATGGCTGCATAGTATCCCATGGTGTATATGTGCCACATCTTCTTAATCCATTCTATCATTGTTGGACATTTGGGTTGTTCCAAGTCTTTGCTATTGTGAATAGTGCCGCAGTAAACGTACGTGTGCATGTGTCTTTATAGCAGCATGATTTATAATCCTTTGGGTATATACCCAGTAATGGGATGGCTGGGTCAAATGGTATTTCTAGTTTTAGATCCCTGAGGAATCGCCACACTGACTTCCACAATGGTTGAACTAGTTTACAGTCCCACCAACAGTGTAAAAGTGTTCCTGTTTCTCCACATCCTCTCCAGCACCTGTTGTTTCCTGACTTTTTAATGATCGCCATTCTAACTGGTGTGAGATGGTATCTCATTGTGGTTTTGATTTGCATTTCTCTGATGGCCAGTGATGATGAGCATTTTTTCTTGTGTTTTTTGGCTGCATAAATGTCATCTTTTGAGAAGTGTCTGTTCATATCCTTCGCCCACTTTTTGATGGGGTTGTTTGCTTTTTTCTTGTAAATTTGTTTGAATTCATTGTAGATTCTGGATATTAGCCCTTTGTCAGATGAGTAGGTTGCAAAAATTTTCTCCCATTCTGTAGGTTGCCTGTTCACTCTGATGGTAGTTTCTTTTGCTGTGCAGAAGCTCTTTAGTTTAATTAGATCCCATTTGTCAATTTTAGCTTTTGTTGCCATTGCTTTTGGTGTTTTAGACATGAAGTTCTTGCCCATGCCTATGTCCTGAATGGTATTGCCTAGGTTTTCTTCTAGGGTTTTTATGGTTTTAGGTCTAATATTTAAGTCTGTAATCCATCTTGAATTAATTTTTGTATAAGGTGTGAGGAAGGGATCCAGTTTCAGGATTTCAGCATAGGAGATTTGAGGGAGACAAACATTCAGACCATGGTAGTTTCCAAGGGACAGACTGGTATTTTTGAGGAGATGTATAAATGAGTACATGCCTAGACCCACAGGACTGTGTCTATACAGAATTAAAGACCTGGTTGTAAATGAAAAACAACGTTAGTTTAATGGCCTTCCTGGAGTCTTGTAGAAATCTTAAAATTCAATGTACAAAAAAAATCACCTGAGGCTCTTGTTAAAATGCAATAGGTATGAGGTGGTACCCAAGAATTTTCATTTCTAAGCTCCAAGGTAAAGCCACGTTACTGGTCTGAGGGCCATGCTTTCATTAGCAAGACTGAGGACAAATCTTATTATAGTCCAGAGATTGTATAGCATGTGTATTTTTTTCCTTCTAGAACAAACTCATTAGTGTATAATGATGCATCTGTTGGGTACCTTTATCTCTTCACTGTTTCTTCTTACATCTGCAGAAACCGAAGTAGCAAATGGTATATAAATACATGTCTTTAAGAGAAGACAGAGTCCAACAGACCAAGGTTTAAATATCAATTCTGACAGTTAGTGGCTGGGTGGTGGTGGGTAAATCATGCATATTCCCTGAGTCTTCTGCCTTTATTGGTGAAATGGGAATAATAACACTTATTCTAATAATTAAAGATGAAATGGGATAAGTGTAAGTCATGTATGCACATGGCATATAGCCGATGTTCAGGTAATATGAACTGTATGGTTACATATGCATTTATGCAGCCCTAACTGCCTTCTCCATGGCACAGACCAGACTTCTGGCCACTTCTCTGCCTTGGGCAGTATGGATTAGAGAGAAAAAAGTCAGAAAGACTTGTTTATTCTGTGTCACACAGGCCCGCAGGGAAGGGCACTCAGCATGAGAGAATACATTTTTCCAAAGCCCTAATGCTACAAGATAAGCATTCTGCTTGGTTGGCCAAAATGTACCGAAGAGATAAGGGAAACAGACAACCGGCACCCAAAGCAAGATTCTTTTAGTCAACTAACCGTTATGTAATTCAGGGCAGCTTGAAGATTGGATGTACTTTCTGCGGCAGAGAAGCCAGTAACTGCCTATCTATCAATTCCCATCCAGCTCTCCCATTGCAGAGCATGTGGACAAAATGGGAAGGGAAAAAAATAAAACCTTGTAATCTTTTCCAAGGAGGCAGCACGGTGCAGTGCTGTCAGACAAATGTGGCTATGGATTTCAGCTCTAATGCTAGCTGGGCAAATGTGGGCGAGCTACTTCATTTCTCTAAGCCTTGTTTCATTATCTGGAAAGTGGAGATAACACCAGCTCGCTCCCAGAGTGGTTGGGAAATGAGATTGCACACATAAAGCAGTGTCAAGTGCACACGCACACACACACACACACACACACATAACGCACCCAGTGAAGACTTTTTGAGTTGAACAGGCCATGGTACAAGGCTGACTATAAACCCTTTGAGGGCAGCAACAGTCCTATTCATTATTTGCAGCCCATTGCCTTAAACACAGTAGGTTTCCAGTAAATGCCTTTGATCTAATTGATGCATCTATATACCTGTAATTTAAAATAATCTAGGGTTTGGAAAGGCTGTGATTTTTTACTGTCTCTAGATCAGAGTGAATTTTCTTAACCACAAAGATGAGCCTAGCAGCTTTGGCACACAGGCCCAAATAGCTCCCCAGGGCCTACAACAAGGATGCTTAATAGTTTCCACGTTTAACATTTCATCCCTGGTTGACTGGCAGTGGCTGCCTGGAGTCCTGAAGTGGGGAAGGCTTTCAGACTTCCCCAGAAAGCCTAGAAGGTGGATAGGGTCAATGGTGGGAAAGATACTGGATTCAATTTGGGATGATAGGGATAGGTGTGACAGGGGAAATTTAAGAGTTAGAATTTGACTCCTTGGACTCTATGATAAAATCTACAAATTTTTATAATTTAAAAACAAACTTCTGAGTCACTTATGAATTAAAGATGAATTAATAAAGAAAAATTTGTAAATGCTTGGAACCAAGTGATGATAAAATTGCTATTTAACAAAATGTGGGATAGCATTAATTGCTTTTTAGGAGGAATTTTATAGCCTTCAATGATGATATTGGAAAAGAAGTAAATGAGATGAGAAAAAATGAACTAAGTGTTCAACTTAAGAAGCTGGAAAAAGCACAAGCAAATAAACTCAAAGCGAGTAGAGTGGAATTATAAAAATAAATGCAAATATAAAATAAAATGAGATAGAAAACAAAGAGAGAGAAGTATAAAAAACTTGAAGTTGGGTTTTTTTTTTTTTTTTTGGTTTAGCTTTTGAGACAGAGTCTCACCCTGTCACTTAATCTGAGTACAGCGGTGCAATCACTGCTCACTGCAGCCTGGACCTTCCAGGCTCAAGCAATCCTCCTACCTCAGCCTCCTGAGCAGCTGGGACTACAGGCACGCGCCATCACACCCGGCTACATTTTTTGGTATTTTCTGTAGAGACAGGGTTTTGCCATGTTGCCCAGGCTGGCTTCGAACTCCTGGGCTAAAGCCATCCAAACCTACCTTGGCCTCCCAAAGTGCTGGATTACAGGGGTGAGCCACCACATCCGGCCTGAAGTTGTTTTTTTAAAAAACTCTAAAAAATTAAGAAACTTCTAGCAATATTGAAAAACCTCAAATATGACAAAATACTCAAATTTTTAAAAATATCAAAAGTAGGAAAATAGACATAAATGCAAATTCAGCAGAGATTTTAGAAACAGTAAAAGACCATGTGAATACTTTTATATCAATATATTTAGAAGCAGGCATAATAGACAAATAATAGAAAAATATAGATCATTAAAACTGACTCAAGAAAAAGTGAAAACCTTGAGTGGCACAAGAGTTATCATGGGAATTAATTGTAGAATTCATTTTTTCTCATACATAAAACATCGCGCTTAATAGTGATGGTACACATAATGTCACTCTTCACACAAATTCAGAGAAAAGCAGAGGAAACAGTCCTCTTAAATTGTTACAAACTTCATATTTAAACCAGAGAAGGACTACGTTAAAAAGCAAAATTTCTTTTCTTTCTTTCTTTCTTTCTTTCTTTCTTTCTCTCTCTCTCTCTCTCTCTCTCTCTCTCTCTCTCTCTCTCTCTTTCTTTCTTTCTTTCTTTCTTCTTTCCCTCTCTGGCCCAGGCTACAATCTACTCGGCTTGCTGCTGCCCGCGCCGCGGACTGCCTGGGACTGCCAGCGCGCGCCACCGCTGCCTGCCTTTTCTCCTTTGGATGCAGGCACGCGTTCGCCATCTTGGCCACGCTGGGCGCCAGCTCCTGACGCCGAGTGCTCTGCCCGCCTCAGCCTCCCGAGGTACTGGGACTACAGACGGAGTCTCGCTCACCCAGTGCTCGGTGTTGCCCGGGCTGGAGTGCGGTGACGTGGTCTGGCCTCGCGGCAGCCTCTACCCCCCGGCCGCCTGCCTTGGCCTGCCAGTGTGCTGGGATTGCAACCTCTGCCCGGCCGCCGCCCCATCTGGAAGGTGGGGAGCGCCTCTGCCTGGCCGCCCCTTCTGGGAGGTGAGGAGCACCTCTGCCTGGCCGCCCCGTCTGGGAAGTGAGGAGCGCCTCTGCCCGGCCGCCCCGTCTGGGAAGTGAGGAGCGCCTCTGCCCGGCCACCCACCGTCTGGGAAGTGAGGAGCGCCTCTGCCCGGCCACCCACCGTCTGGGAAGTGAGGAGCGCCTCTGCTCGGCCACCCACCGTCTGGGAAGTGAGGAGCGCCTCTGCCCGGCTGCCCCGTCTGGGAAGTGAGGAGCACCTCTGCCCGGCCACCCATCATCTGGGAAGTGAGGAGCGCCTCTGCCCGGCCACCCATCGTCTGGGAAGTGAGGAGCGCCTCTGCCCAGCCACCCCGTCTGGGAAGTGAGGAGCGCCTCTGCCCGGCCACCCATCGTCTGGGAAGTGAGGAGTGCCTCTGCCTGGCCACCCATCGTCTGGGAGGTGAGGAGCGCCTCTGCCCGGCCGCCCATCGTCTGGGAAGTGAGGAGCGCCTCTGCCCGGCCACCTATCGTCTGGGAAGTGAGGAGCGCCTCTGCCCGACCACCCATCGTCTGGGAAGTGAGGAGCACCTCTGCCCGGCCACCTATCGTCTGGGAAGAAGTGAGGAGCGTCTCTGCCTGGCCGCCCCGTCTGGGAAGTGAGGAGCCCCTCTGCCCGGCCGCCCCGTGTCTGGGTAGAAGTGAGGAGCTCCTCTGCCTGGCCGCTCCGTCTGGGAGGTCTACCACGGAGGCCAGAAGCAATGTGGGGGCTGGACGTGGTGGCTCACGCCTGTGGTCCCGGCACTCTGGGGGGCGAGGCGGGTTGATCACTTCGGGCTAGGACCAGTCTGGCCAACTTGGCGAAACATGAAGAATACAACAGACAAACCAACCAACCAACTCAATGACAACAAAACAGGTCTACCCTGGAGTCATACTCTAATTTTTTCTATTTTCCTCCCTTTCTGATCCTTTATCCCACTTTCTTTTTCTTCCTCTTCCTTCTCCCTCTTCTTTGTCAAATAGAGGATTGAGTTATTATCACTGATCCATATAAAGTCCCTCTCTCATTTATTTTAACTCCCACCCCCATTTCTATTCCCCGACTTCCCATGTGCAACCTTCCTAATATGTTTGATACGCATCTTTTTGTTTGTATGTATTTTTAGAAAATGTTTATTGTTTTTGTATGCAAAAAAATTAATAAAAAAAAAGTTTATTTGAAAAAAAAATAAAATAAAAAAAATAAAAATAAAAAGCAAAATATGAGCCAATCTTATTCAAGAATGTAGATGAAAAATTCCTAAACTAAATACGAGAAAACAAACTGAATCCAACAATAGATAAGAGTATACTATAACTAGGTTGGCTTTATTTCAAAAAAGCAAGATTGACTTAACAGAAAAATCTATTTATCTAAATTACAAGACTACCAGATTGAAAGGGGAAAAATTTGTCTGATAATTGTATTAGTACACAGGAGAAGGATTTGACAAAGCTAAGCCAAAGTTTACACTTATGCCTAGTGTTCCGTTATTAGAACGCTAAGCACTTGGGAGTTATTTATATCCTACTGCTCAAGGTCATCACTAAGGTCTGACTGCAAAAATTCAAAAAAATTGCAACCTCAGGCATAAGTGGGTTAAAAATGAAACAACAATTTTATAGTGGAAATAAAGGGTGACTTCCTTTGCCTGATGAAGTTTAGCAAAACAACTAAATGTCCTACTCAAAGGTAAAATGTTAAAAGCATGCCTTTTTAATTTGTAATAAAACAAGGAAGACTACTATCTCTACAAGTGAGCAGTCTTTATGCTGAAGGTCTAAACCAGTATACAAGGCAAGGAAAAGAAATGAGAGTTGTGAGGAATAGAAAGGAAGAAGCTTTAATTATGCATAGATTATATAAACACTCACTTATAAAACTTAAAAAATTATATACAAATTATTAATGTACGTATGTATTGTGAAACAATTCACTAATTAGTGCTGGGACAATTTCTTATTCATATGAGGAAAATGAAATCAAATGCCTTCCTTATCTTAAAATTTATTTTGGATAGATAAAATATTTAAATGTGAAAAGTATAAACCAGTGAGAATGAATTTAGAAATTTATAGTAGGGAAAAATTTCATAAATAAAAATGCAGGCAATAAAAAATATCAATCCATCTAACCATATTAAATTGAGAAGCCATAATGAGTGGAGAAAATTCACAAACAGGGAAATTTATTTTAAACCTAAACTGTTTTGGTGTGCAGAATATATGATGATCTCCTAGGCGTCAATAAGAAAGCACTCCCACCTCCACCACCCCTCCAGCATGTAACTTAATAGAACAAGAGACAAAAAAAACCTGAACAGGCAATTCAGAGATGAGAAAATACAAACGGGCTAAAATCGTAGAAAAAGATCAACTTATAAGTAACTAGGGAAATCCAAACTAAAACCACAATGAGATACCACTCAATACCAAGCACGTTTGCAAAATTTTTAAAAACCAGTTACTATTAAGTATTGAAGGGCAGGTTGAACAAAAATACAAAAACTGATACTCCCAGTAAGAGTATAAATTGATACGAGGCCAGGCACGGTGGCTCATGCCTGTAATCCCAGCACTTTGGGAGGCCTAGGCGGGCAGATCGCTTGAGGTCAGGAGTTCGAGACCAGCCTGGCCAACATTGTAAAAACCTGTCTGTACTAAAAATACAAATATTAACCGGGTATGGTGGTGAGTGCCTGTAGTCCCAGCTACTTGGGAGGCTGAGGCAGAAGAATGGCTTGAACCCTGGAGGCAGAGGTTGCAGTGAGCAGAGATCGCACCATTGCACTCCAGTCTGGGCGACAGAGTAAGATTCCATCTCAAAAAAAAAAAAAAAAGATACAAATACTTTGGGGAAATTTTTGACATTATCTGGTAAGCCTTAATATAGGCATATTGCCTGAGCCAGCAATTCCATTTTGCTGTTTATACCCCAAATTAAATGTGCATTCCCACATGGCTCACAACAGCAAAATACTGCAAACAACCCAAATGTCCATCAACAAGAGAATGGATAAACAAGTTATAAAACACTTTGTAGCTATGGAAATGAACCATGGATATATAGAGCTACATTTATGAATCTCACAATCAAAATATTGATCAAAAGGAAACTGACACAGCCATTCATTCAGACATTAGGATTCCAACTATATCAAGGTCAAAACTGGCAAGTACAAATCAATATACAAAATATGAAGAGATGTAAATTAATGATTAACACAAAATTTGGGATTTGAGTACCCCCTGGGTATTAGGAAGGGAGGAGGGTGGGGTTGGAGAGGGGCAAGTTTAGATTGCTGATATCCTGGCAATGTTCAGTGTTTAAACTGGGAGGTGGGGCACAAATACTTACTATTATTTAAACAACACATATTCTGAAACATGTACGTGATATGCCTCATAATTGTAAAGATTAAAATGAGTGAGTGTAGAGATACTACATGCAGTCACTTTCCTTGCTTTCCTCCACAATATCCCGTTGGACACACCAGCCACCTATTTTGATTCCAGTTCGACATAATTGGTTATTGTTTATGTCTCAAAAAAAAATAAGAGCCAATTTTCTTGTTCCCTCCTTACATTTCTTTCTTTTATACCTAGGCCAGACCTAGAAATGTATTTTCCATACAAATATCATTGCTGTGTAAATAGAAATGTAACCTCATGTTCTCCCAGCAGGATTATTTACGGGAGTCCCCTTCTTCCCTACTCAGTAATTTGATTGGGAATAAACCAACGCAGTTAACCTCCAGGGTGATTTGAGGTAGAAATACACAATTTGGGAAAGTAAAAAAACAAACAAACAAACAAAAAAAACAAAAAAAACCTCACTTTTTTTTTGTGGAGGCTGACATGTTTGAGCCAGAGAAATCTGGAGTTCAATCCACCAGAGCTCCAGGTGTGTCTGATTCCCAAGCCCAAGCTCCTTATTACCATCCCATAATTACTAAAACTAAGTACTTACCTTTTTGAGTCTCAGTTTCTTCGTCTGTAAAATGGTGCTTCATCTTCCTGAGTCTGTTTCCTCATCATTATCCCTGTATCACAGCGTTGTTGTGAGAGTAAATGAGAAAATATGTAGATGTCAAATAGTATGGCAATTCCCCAGAAAAGTAAAAATATAATTACCGTATGATCCAGCAACCTCACTTCTTGGTATGTATCCAAAAGAATTGGGTGCAGGGACTTGAAGAGATGTTTCTACAGCCATGTTCATAGCAGCATTATGCACAATAGCCAAAAGGTGGAAGCAATTGAGGTGTCCACCGATGGATGAATGACCATCTTGTATGGCCTATCCATAAAAGAGAATAGTATTCAGCTTTAAAAAGGAAGAATATTCTGGCACATGCTACAACTTGAATGAACTTTGAGGACACTATGCAAAGTGAAATAAGCCAGTCACAAAAAGACAACTACTGCATGATTCCATGTATGAGGTAGCTAAAGTCATCCAGATTCATAGAGACAGAAAGTGAAATGATGGTTTTCAGAAGGTGGAAAGGGGGCAAATGAGGAGTTAGTGTTTAATGGATGCAGAGTTTCAGTTTTGTAAGATGAAAAGAGTTCTAGAGATTGGTTTGCACAATAATGTGAATTCACTCAACAGTACAGAACTGTACACTTAAAAATGATTAAGATAGTAAATTTTATGTTGTGGGTATTTGACCATGATTAAAAAATATCTATGTATATGTCTCAATGCTCAACACATAGTAAGAATTCATTACAATCTATAATTCTGTTCTGGTTGTCATTGTCAGCCTGGTCCTTTATTGGGTTGTGAGCTGGAATTCACTCTATCATGAAGGCCATCTGGCCATTTTTACTTTAGACATGCCATCAGCAGATGACCTAACTCCTCCACTGTGGACATGATGCAAACAGAAAATTACGTAACACAAAGCTAAAATGTTTCTTCCAAAGGCCCATGGCTGCTGCTCATTGCAGGCTGAGCCTTAGATCATTGTTCATATTTCTTCCAAAATCAGTTTCAGGGCTTGCCACACTCCAGCTGTTATGCTGATGCTGGCATCTCCATTCACAATTGACAAGGCAGAAAGTGAATTAAAAATTAATTCAAAATGCTTTGAAGGGAAATGGAGCTGATGTTCTGGGCTGGCTGTTACCATTGCCTTGCATGTTCAATGCCCCTGTCTAGTTCTGGCTCAATTGTCTGCCTCACAAACCTCTCAGAGATCATGCCTGCTGACTATCTTTTTTTTTTTTTCATGCGTGGAGGAGGATGGAGACAGAATTCTCACAAAACAACCTATCTGATTGCACTTAGGGGTTGCTTATCTTCAGAATGCCTTAAGAAATGGCTTAGGAGCAAGCATGACTCCCTAATACACACTGAAATGTCCAAACGGTCACATTTTCCCCCAAATAGGTTATTCCCTCAATGTGATGGTGTGTGCAAAATGACGCTATATGCTTCTGAAAGTAGAAGATCCCCTGATCCTTTCTTTTATCCCTCCTTCTTCCTTGCTCCCATCCAAGGGAGGAGGGTTAATAGGATTGCCTAGAGCTACAGCAGCTTCACTAGAGTGTAAAAACATCAGGCAAAGTCTCTCTTTCACTCAGCTGGAGGGCAAGCTGCCTAGTCCTGCCATCTTAGTTTCCCAAGAGAAACAAGAGAGAGTCACACACACACACACACACTCTCTCTCTTGGCATTCATGACTAAGCATCATGGCCATTGCCATGTTCCTATACCAAGTGTTTTATGAGATAATGTCAAGACTATAAAATCTAGTTAGCTTAGGGAGAAATACAATTCCCTGCTTAGACCTTGAAGCTAGGCTTATATACCCCAATCAGCTTTTCCAGGAGCCCAAACAACGATAAAATGATGCTTTGATTTTCCTTTGCTAATGGTCTTATGAGAATCACTACATCTGCAATCCCATGGGAGGTGAAGAGATGGACTAGGAAGTATCCAGATGCACTTGAATTCATTATCATTACCCTCAACCTGAACTCCTAATAGTGGATATAGACTATTCCAAATTATATCGAGAAAAAAATGCTCTATGTTCTGTTGGTAATTTAGTTCAAAGATGAAGGTGGTGTGCTACAGTAAAAAGGGCAGTGTTCAACCCAGACAGCCCTGAGCTCAAGTTTGTGAGACCACACAAGTCAATTCACTTCTGTGGACTCAGTTTTAGTATGTTGTAAGTGGGAAAATGAGAGAACTTAGCTCAAAACGTTGTTAGGAATATTAAGTGAAATACAGCATGGAAACAGTGGAGCCCTCCGTAACTGGCTGCTGTTAATGTCACCATGAGGACCGAGACCCAAAGTGAGAGACTGAATTGGTGCTCTGGCCAAGGGTATGCCTCAGCTTGTGGGATGAACAGTGAGGATGAGTGTCTGTGTTTCCAAGATGAGCTGTAAGCAGGGGCCTGCCTACTGACCAACTTCCTTGGTGCTTGTTTTACCCTTCTGAGAAGAGCTGGTTTATAAACTCTATGCTTGCATTGATCATGGATTCCTCCAAACCATTTAACATTTGGTTGTCCAAAAACTAATAACTTTGGAGAAAGGAAGGCAGTTGAACTCATTCTTCTCAAACTTTTACATTATTCCCGGCACCATCTGTCTTCTTCTGGCAAAGTGCTGCTTTTGGATGTGTCTGTGTGATTGGAGGGAGAAGTGGGGATTTTGAGAGTATTTGCATTATTAAAATGAAGCATCTGGTTAAAGCAAAAATAAACAAAGGCTCCAACTCTGGAAGAGGATATTTTTCCTTGAAAATTTTTTTCTTTAATTAATTTTATTATTATAAATGTTCATTATAGGAAAATAAAATTAAAAATTATAAAATAAAACAAATACATTAAAAAATTAAGAAGAAGGAGGAAAAAATTAAAACACATATATTTCTACCACTCAACCATTATTCATATTTTGGCATACTCTTTCCAGATATTTTTGCTATCTTTCTCTCTATGCACCCATCCTTTGAGAAAAATATAGGGATGCTTCTATGTAAGCCATTTTTTATTTTTCAATTTTTTACTTAAAATGAACATTTTCCTACAAAAATAAATATAGATTCATATCATAATCATTCACAATGGCTGCAAAACAGCCCATTTTGTGGATGTACTATAATTTATTTAACTGGTCTGCTATTGTTACATATTGTAATGGACCCTTGTTGGTTGTTTACTCAGAATTCACATAAGTATTTTTCTAACAGTTGTCTAATTTTTATTCGGAAGACCATGCTTTCTCCATGTAGCACAGGGACTGTGGGGAGATCTTGCTGCACTCCCAGTTGCAGGGGCAGCACCAAACATCACATTTCACCCCCCACGCACATTCATTCCACTCCCGTTGTGGTTGTGCCATCACCTCAGTTGGTCCAATCAACTAGACTTACCTCACCGTGACTCTTGCTTGGAATGACAGAACAGATGTTTCCCTTCTCCCTCTCATGGATGAAAGAACAGGTAGCCCTAGGAGATATGGCAGCTGTCTTGCAATAACAAAGGGAAGCAGGCTTAAAATGTTCTGTACTGTTGGATTCCCATGGCTGAAAACCATAGTTTCATCTGTTTTGTCCAGTTTTTTTTTTTCAATTGTTTCAACTAGGAGGTTAAATCTGCTCTCCATTGTTCCATTTTGGTTGGAGATGGAAATATGAAGCATCTAAATATGAAATAGAGGACAAAATTCTAATTGCTACTCCACAGGTCACAGGTTCTGTCATGTGACTGAGATGGGGGAGGGACAAGGCACAGCAACCATCTCTGCAAGGCCACCTAGAATGGGTGGTGGGTTAGTTCATCAAAGGAATGGACTGCAGCAAGCAGCTGTGCTTGTTTTGCCATCTTCCTGGACCGTCATGATGATTAATTGAGAATCTCTATGAATGACGACTGGCTTGGCGTGGCTAGGTAATAAACGAATGTTTGTGATTATTATTGAAAAAGATAAGCAGATTGGAAAAAATATTGTGGTTGAAACTTGCAGAAATGGGTTGGAAAGTGGCTTTGAGACCATCCAGCCAGCTGACGGGATGATTATATTGGTTGTTTGGGAGGTGTCACTCATTGGCTTGGGGAAATCATATGCCTTGAAAACTGGAAGAATCTGTTTTTGAGGGAAATATCTATTAAGGAATATGCTCAGTGCGTTCCTTCTCAAAGATCTGAAAGCAACATATAAGGGGAAGTTGAAAATATGGTAGATTTTCAGCCTAGAGAAGAGAAGACTAAATGGGGGAGACAAGACAGCTATTTGGCGTGTCCATGGGGCCTTGGTGAAGAAAAAGGATTCTAGTTAGTTGCCTTACCCAAGATTATGCAGTTACTAAGTGGCAGATCTGGAACTAGAACCTCGGTGTATCTGATTCCTAGCTTGGTTCTGAGTAACCTTGGGAGCAAGTAGAATTATTCAACAATGAAACAGGAGACTACAAGAGGTGGTGAGCTCTTTGTTCCTGGAAGTATTCAAGCAGCAGCTAAAGGACCATTGTATTAGTCTGTTCTCACATTGCTATAGATACCTGAGACTGGGTAATTTATTAAGAAAAGAGGTTTAATTGGCTCATGGTTCTGCAAGCTATTCCAGAAGCATAATGCTGGCATCTGCTCCACTTCTGGGTAGGCCTCAGGAAACTTACAATCATGGCAGAAGGTGAAGTAGGGGCAGGCAAGTCACAAGACCAGAGCAGGAGCAAGAAAGAGAGGGGACACACTTTTAAACAACCAGATCTTGCAAGAATTCCCTATCACAAGGACAGCACCAAGGGGGATGGTGCTAAACAATTCATGAGACATCTGCCCCCATGATCAAATCACCTGCCACCAGGCCCCACCTAAAACTTGAGGATTACAATTACACATGAGATGTGGATGGGGACACAGATCCAAACCATATCAACCATACACTATGAATGTTGTAGAGAGGATTCCTGCAGTGGGCAGGAAGCTGGATGACCTGTCCTGAGGTCATTTCTAACTCCAAGGGTCTAAAGCTTTCTCTAAGGTTGAGTTTTCTACAGGACTCCTGGTTCTGCCTATAGCATAATATGTCATGTGCTCTTATTTTGAAGATACTAGAAGAAATATATCCAGCAGGAGCGTACCGATTGTGCAATAAAATGAATTTATACATATTTTTATTGAATTTAGCTTCTCTGACTTCCAAAATACATATCCTCCAGAATTTAATGGGGAATTAAAGTTACTAATTTCAGAAAAAGTCTAGGCAGATGCCAACAGTGATTCCATCACATCTTAAATAAAGACTAGGGAAGAAAGAGTTACTTTATTCTCTAGATATGGGAATAATTTTGAGGGTTTTTTGTTGTGAATGTTTTCTAGCCTTATTTGAGATTCTGTAAACAATCCCTGGATTCATACAGGAAGCATGCAATTTATGGAGTCATTCCTTTCCATGGGAGGTGTGGTAGGAAGACAATACATTTGTAAAGGTGTTAGTTTTGAGATTATATAGACCTAGTCAAGTCTCAGTTCTGCCATTTCCTGGCTGGGTAAACTTAAACAAAGCAGTGTCCTCTCTGAGCTTTCTTTTTTCTCTTTTACTTGTTGGAGAGAATCCCTATGTCACAGGATATTATTATATTAAATGAGCTGACATATTAAAGTTCCTGCAACACAGTAGATTCCCTTTCTGAATGGCCCACCTGTTCCATCACTGCATTACATGTAAACATTGAAAGCCCTTTAAGTGCAGATGCAATGACTGGTTCATCTTTGTAACTGCAATACTTGGTACCATGCCTGACCCAGAGTGAGAACAGAGTGCCCTGCAGAGTGAGAATCCAGAAGAGAGAAGCCAGGCTTTAAAAACCAGACCCAGGGTAGCATTAGGAAGAGAACTAGTAGAGCCCTTTTATCTGTACATAAATAAAAATAACACAAGATACAGGCTACATAACATAGGGCATATCAAAGACATGCCACTCATCTGAATTTGTTTACAATAAGCACTACTTACAATAAGCACTAGAATTCATTTCTAATTACCATTATTTGCTCTCAAACATGTTTTTAGTAACCATGATCCTTGAGGTTTCAATGAAAGACATAAATTTTTGCTTGTCAATAATTATTCCACATTCTGACTGCAATGGAATGAAACTAGAAATCAGTAGCAGAAGGAAAACTAGAAAATTCACAAACATGTGGAAGTTAAACAATACACTCTTAAACAACCAATGAGTCAAAGAAGAAATAACAAAAAAAATTATTATATATCTTGAGACAAATGAAAATGAGGACACAACATGCCAAAACTTATGGGATGGAGCAAAGGCAGTACTAAGAGGATAGCTTATTATAATAAACACCTTCATTAAAAAGAAGGATATCAAAGCAACAGCCTAACTTTATGCCTCAAAAAACTAAAAAAAGGACAACTAAACCCAAAGTTAGCAGAAGGGAGGAAATAATGAAGATCAGAGCATAAATAAATGAAATAGAGAATAGAAAAACAGTATAAAAAATCAGTGAAAATTAGAGTTGGTTTGAAATATTTTTTTAAGACGGAGTCTCACTCTGTTGCCCAGTGTGGAGTGTAGTGGCACTGTCATAGCTCATAGCAGCCTCGAACTCCTGGGCTCAAGTGATCCTCCCACCTCAGCCTTCCAAGTAGCTGGAACTGCAGGCACACACCACCATGCCTAGCTAATTTTAAAAAGTTTTTGTAGAGATGAAGTCTCACTTTGCTGTCCAAGCTGTTCTCAAACTTCTAGCTTCAAGCGATCCTCCCACTTTGGCCTCCCAAAGTACTGGGATAACAGGCATGAGCCACCGTGCCTGGCCCATTTTTTTGTTTGTTCGTTTGTTTGTTGTTGTGTTTTTTTAAGAGCAACAAAATTGACAAACTCTTAGCTAGAATAAGAAAAAAAGAGAAGACTCAATTAAAGAGAATCATTGTTCTGTGAAAGGGCCATATATGCAAAGTGATCCCCAAATGCTACAGGAACCAAGAAACCAAAGAATAAGACAGACAAATCCAGCTTGTCAGTAATGGGTGTTTTATTGGAGAAACTTACAGACAGAAGTGTAGTCCTGGGTGGCTGCAAGACAGGTAGATCTCTGCACTGTTATTCCCCAGACCTAGGGCTTAAATGCCATGGGGAAAGGGGGTACATGCTCCAGGGAGATAATTAAGGGCAACCCTTCAGAACAGGCATGTATGCTACATGCATTATGACCTATAATTTGTGCTATAACATCAAGGTTCACATGTTTGTATTCTAGGGACAGTAAGTAAAGTAGGACTCAGGAGGCGTTCACAGGACTGGGGCTAATCAGAAATCAATACGGTGGATTAGCATTCAAGATAGAATCACTGTTGTCTCCACAATCAGAAATGAAAAAGAAGACATTACAATTGATGCCACAGAAATACAAAGGATGATCAGAGACTACTATGAACCATTATATGCCAATAAATTGGATAACCTAGAAAAAAATTGATAAATTCCTGAAACTTACAGTCTAACAAGACTGTATCATGAAGAACTATAAAATCTGAACAGAGAAATCTGTAATCAAAAGCTTCCCAAAAAGATTAGACTAGGACCAGGCTTTACTGGATAATTTAAAAAATAATATGAATTCTTCTCAAACTTTTCCAAAAACTTGAAGGAAAGGGAACCCTGCCAAACCCATTTTATGAAGCCAGCATTACTCTGCTATCAATGCCAGACAAAGATCTATAAGAAACAAAACTACAAGAACTACAACAAAACAAAAACAAAAATCTACAGCCCAGTATCCCTGATGAATATTGATGTAAAAATCCTCAACAAAATTCTAGAAAACTAAGTTCAACAGCACATTAAAAGGATAATATGCCATGGCCAAGTGGGATTTATCCTGGAATGTGAGGATGATTCAGCATGTGAAAATCATATATAATACACCACATTAACAGAACAAAGGATAAAAATCACATGATCACATCAGTTGATGCAGAAAAAGCATTTGACAATATTTAAAGCACTTTTATGATAAAAACTCTCAACAAACTAGCAATAGAAGGAAATTACCTCAACATAATAAAGGCTATATATGAGAAGCCCACAGTGAACATCACATTTAGTAGTGAAAAACTGAACGCTTTTCTTTAAGATTAAGAACAAGGTGAGGATATCCACTCTTGCCACTTTTATTCAAGAGAGTACTGGCTTCTAGCTGGAGCAATTAGGCAAGTAAAAGATGTAAAGTCATCAAAATTAGAAAGAAAAAATTAAAAACATTTTTGTTCACAGATGACATAATCTTATATGTGGAAACCCTAAAGATTACACACAAAAAAATACTGTTAGAATAAACAAAATCAGTGAAGTTGTAGGAGAAAAAAAAGACACAAAAATTTGTTGCATTTTCATATACTAGTAATGAACAAGCTGAAAAGAAAATTAAGAAAACAATCCCATTTAAAACAGCATTTAAAAAATAAAATACTTAAAAGTAAACTTAATCAAAGAGATGAAAGACTTTTACACTGAAAGCTACAACACATTACTGAAATAAATTAAGGAAGACAGAAATAGATAAAAAGACACCCTATGTTCATGAATTGTAATGGTTAATATTGTTAAAATGCCCATACTACTCAAAACGATCTACAGATTCAGTGCAACCCCTATTAAAATTCCAATGGCATTTTTTTGAAGAAATAGAAGACCCAATCCTAAATTGTATATGGAATTTCAAAAGATTATGAATAGCTAAAACAATCCTGAGAAAGAACAAAGCTAGAGGCTTCACACTTCCTGATTTTAAAACATGTTACAAAGTGACAGTAATAAAAAGAGTATTGCACTGGTGTAAAGACAGACATATAACCCAATAGACTTAAATAGAACTCAAATAAATCCTTATGTTTATGATCAAATGATCTTCAAAAAGGGTGCCAACATAGACCAACAAAATAGAATAGAGAGCCCAGAAATAAAGCTGCACACCTACAACTGATTTTTGACAAAGTCAAAAAAAACAAGCCATAGGGAAAGTACTCCCTATTCAACTAATAATGCTGGGATAACTGGCTAGCCATATGCAGAGGAATAAAACTGGACACCTTTCTTACAGCATATACAAAAATCAACTCCAGATGGATTAAAGATTTAAATGTAAAACCTAAAACTATAAAAACCCTGGAAGATAATCTAGAAAATACCATTCTGGATACAAGCCCTGGCAAAGATTTCATGATGAAGACGCCAAAAGCAATTGCCACAAAAACGAAGGTTGACAATGGGACCTAATTAAACTAAAGAGGTTTTGCACAGCAAAAGAAACTATCAACAGAGTAAAAAGACAACGTACAGAATAGGAGAAAATATCTGCAAACTATGCATCTGATGAAGGTCTAATATCCAGACTCTATAACAGACAGTGAGATTGAAACAGTAATAAAAAAAATGCCAGCAAAAAAAATCCACGACCAGATGGATTCACAGCTGAATTTTATCAGGTACTCAAAGAAAAATTAGTACTATTCTTACTGAAACTATTCCAAAAGATAGAGTAAAAGGGAATCCTCCCTAAATCATTCTATGATGCCAGTATCACCCTAATACCAAAAATTAACTCCATATACAAAATTAACTCAAAATGGGTTAAAGACCTAAACATAAGACAAACATAAAACCTGAAACTATAACATTCTCAGAAAAAAACACAGGGGAAAATCTTCATGACATTGGGTTTGAAAAAAGATTTTTGGATATTATATGAAAAGCCCAGGCAATGAAAGCAAAAATAAACACATGGGATGACATCAAACTTAAAAGCTTCTTTGCAGGAAAAATCAATCAAGACTGAAAAGGCAAACTACATATGGGAGAAAATATTTGCAAACCATTTATCGGATAAGGGGTTAATATTCAGAATATGTAAAGAACTCCTACAACTCAACAGCAACAAAAAAACAGCCTGATTTAGAAATGGGTGAAAAACTTGAATAGATGTTTCTCCAAAGAAGATATACAAATGGCCAACAAGCACATGAAGAGATGATTAGTATCACTAATCATTAGAGAAATGCAAATCAAGACCATAATGAGATATGACTTCACATGTATTAAAATGGTCTCTATCAAAAAAAACAACAACAGAAAATAGCAAGTGTTGGTGAGACTGTGGAAAAAATTAGAAACTTTGGGCATTGTAGGTGGGATTGTAAAATGGTGCAGCCTCTATGGAAAACAGTACAAAAATTTGTCAAAACATTTAAAATAGAACTACCATATGATCCAGCAATCCCACTTCTGGGTATGTGTCTTTCTTATTTCATTTTCTACTGCTAAAACCAAATACCTGAAACTAGGTAGTTTATAAAGAAAATAATTGTCTTTCTCACAATTCTGAAGGATGAAAGTCCAAGAGCATGATGTTGGTGTCTGACAAGGGTCTTCTTGCCACATCATCCCATGGCAAAAGGTGAAAGGGTAACCAAGTACAGAAAGAGGACGAGGGGTGAGCTGCATCTTTTTATCAGGAACCCACTCCCACAATAACAGCATTAATCCATTTTAAGGGTGGAACTCTCATGACCTAACCACCTCTTAAAGTTCCAATTTTTAATACTGCTACAATGGCAATTAAATTTCAAGGTGAGTGTTAGGACATGCAGACCATGGTGATATCCAAAAGGATTAAAAACTGGATTTTGAAGAGATTTTAGCACACCAATATTTATAGCAGCATCATTCACGATAGCCAAGAAGTGGAAGCAACCTAAAATATGCCTCAATGGATAAATAGATAAAGAGAATGTGGCATATACAATGGAATACTATTCAACGTTAAAAAAAAAAAAGAAGGAAATCTTGTCAGATGTTATGATAAACCTTGAGGGCATTATGTCCAGTGAAATGAGCCAGTCACGAAAGGACACATACAGCACTCTTTCATTTATGTGAGGAGTCTAAAGTAGTCAGACTCATAGGAATGGAAAGTAGAATGGTGGTTGCCAGGGGCTGGGGGAGGGAGAGTTGCTTAATGGGTCTAAGGTAGAATTGCGGACTCTGGGGCTCTGTTGCAAACAATGTGCATGTGGTTGACAATATTCTACTGTTCATTTGGAAATTGTTAGAAGGGTAAATTTTGTGTTATGTGTTTTTATGGCACAATAAAAAATGAAAAATAAATTTCATCTTCTGAGCATTTGCTCTATTATCCATCCTGCAGAACTCAACCAAGAGTATCTGTAGTTTTTATTTTCCATTTTTTATATCCCTTTTATTCACACTTTTATTCCTCACTTAGTTTTCAAGCCCTTTTTGGTGATGAGAAGAATACCAGGTCCTGGGGGAATGGAAAGTTGGATGAGATACTGTTCCAGATGTCAGGAGCTCACCGTTCTATGACAGGGACAGTCAGGTAAACAACAAGGCACCTCCCAGCCCAGCCGGGGTGGATGGGGTTTGGAGTCTTGCCAAAGAGCCAGGAGTTGCCACACAGTAGGATTCTCCATAAGCAATTGTCAATAAATAGAGAATGGAAGGTTGGGTGAAGTATCACCACCTTTTTTTTTTTTTCCTTTTCACAAACAGAAACAAAACAAAACCCCACTGGCTATGATTATGACTGTAATTATTGTAATAATTATTTTGCTTTCTACCATGGCATAGTTCAACCACAATAGTAAATGGGCTTCTATGGAGAAAAAGAGATGAAGAGGGAATTTTTCACTCTCTCATTATTAAGTTTCCTTCTCAAAGGGAGATGCCAGTGGAAAATGATGACAGAAAATACGGCGATGAATAATTCACTCTGCCTAATTTCACACAATTTTGTTTTCTTTATGAGTTAGTAATTAGAATATGCAGGTTATTTAAGGGACAGAAAATGGCTCTTTAAACTCAGGTAAAAAGAAGTTGTATACTATTATTGGTTTAAAAAATTACAAACAAAAACCAAAAAATGCCTTCAGGAGCTATCTTGTCTTCCTTGGGTCTCTGTAAGCATCTCAGGGCTGCAGCTTTCACAGGGAAAAAGGCTTTTGGGTCAAAACCCTGTGGATGCCAGCACAGTGGTTTCTGTGCAAGCCAAAATGTCAATGCTTCTGTGAAGTTCAGGCACTTGGCAAGATTTTAAATAAATACTAGCTTGAATGCTCAAGATATTTGACTGACCTAAGGGGTGGTGGGCACCATGACTTGGATATAGCTGCATAAAGCATAATTACCAAGCCTGGCTGTCTGTATGCCAAGGATGCCAGGTAAAACCCTGGCCACCCACAATTAGGTTCTGCCTTCTTTGTTGGGAGGACCACTGTGAGTGGTGTCTGGACAGAAAAGGGGACCAGGGAGACCTCATAAATCAGTACCAGTTGCAGGTTCCTCATCTATAAAATAGGAACACAAACAGCACCTATCTCATAGGGTTGCAGAGAGGACTGGGTGAGATGATGAATGTCAAGTGCATGGTTTACCGTGTGGCACATAGGATGTGCCAACTATGATATTCTTATGATTAGTGGTGGAGGTCCTATGAATATTGCATTATTGGGAGACACAGTAAGATGAAAATATCACATGCCATTGTGCTAGTCATTCTCTGCATGTCCCCACCTCAAATCTCCCCAGCCTGCTCTGAGCCCACATCATCTATGGGCCACGTCATCTGGCTCCCTTGTCTTGCAACATCCTGGGGGTTCAGACAATGGGAGGCTCTGGCAGGGACAGAGGGAGGTCTGGTCCCAAGGCAGGAAGAAAGAGAGGTGGGGCATCTATCTCCCTCCTCACTTGCTTCCTGTCTTACCTCTGTTTGGCTGTTTCTACTGTTGTAGGTCCTGTCACACAACCCCTTTGTGTCCAAAGCTGTCTCCAGACCCTGGGAACAGCTTCTGTTCTCTTGCCCCTTTAGGCCTGGAAGGATACAGGTCAGAGGAGCGGCATCTGCCCATGGGTCCTATTGACCCTGCCCACACCTCTCTAAATAGCCTCTTCATTAGCCGCCCCTCAGGTAAACCCTTTGAGTTTTCACTTGTAGCCTGCCGAGTTACTGAGTAATCAGTTAAACATTTTTGTAAGTTTCTAATATGAGCAAAGAAGCATGCAAAGTATATATAATTTCATTTTAAAATAAGCTTATGAGAAAGGGCTTATTAATGTCATTTTGGAGACAAGGAAAGAGTGATTCAGAGAGGTTTAATGTAATCAGCCCAAGACCTCATGGAGAGTAAGAAGCAGAGTCAGGGCTGAAAGCCAGGCCTGCCTGCCTCCAACTCCAGTCTCTGAGTGGAGTCTGTTGTAGCCTCTGATATAGAGGGGAAATGGACAGGGTGAAGGAGTGGGAGCCCCACGCAAAGTCTCAAAGCCTCTGATGTGTAGGTGTGGGAAGAAGCTGTATATTGCAGAGCAATAACGCTGCCGTGGAATTTGTGAGTAGTGATTACAGATAGTCACTGAAGTGAGAAAAGAAAGAGAAAGAAAAAAAAGCAGGGGACAAGAGAGAGAGAGAGAACAGGTATGTGTGTGTGTGTAAGCGACCAATTTATTTTTAACTTGTGCGCTCATGACACTTGGCCTGCAGCACAATCTCTGCTGCATGCCCTGAGACTCCAGCTAGGCTCTTTGGACAATGCCACAAACATCTGGCTGCTGAAAACCTGGCCCTTTTGGATACTGTGAGACCACTGCTGGATTATTTGAAAGGAACCATAGCTCTGATAAAAATTCCTGTGGCAAATACTGTTTTGGCATTTTCCCAATGTTACTCAAAACCTGCCCAGACTCCACAGAAAGGCTCATGATTTCCAGGTGGCTCTTGGTAATTAAAACGGTATGATAGATTATCCAGGGCCTGTCTGCAGATAACACTGTACCTGGGGGCCAAGTCCAATTGCGCTTCAAGGAGTTTTTGCTTATCAGATTAGAGGCAAATATACTTCTGAGAAGGGGAAGTTAAATAGTTAGGAACATTGAAAATGATAATGCTCTTGACCCAAAATCATCCTCTCACTTCTGTAGCTTTAAGAAGACTGCCATAAACCCATAATGAGGCTTTCCATGTAAAAAAAAGAATCATCTCCAACTGTCACTTAACTGTCTTCTAAAACTTGTATTCCCAAGGCCACCTTCACTGTCTATTTTTAACGTGTGGCCATTATCTATGTAGAAGAAGCAGATGATGGTTCAAATGGATCAGCCACAGCCTGTTCATCCATCCATCCATCCATCCATCCATCCATCCATCCATCCATCTATCCACCAATCCTCTGTAACCACTCCTCATTCAAAAAGTTTATCCATCTATTTGTCCATTCATCCACCTATCCATCTATAAATCAACTCATAAACTTATTAATGCATAATACACTCATTGATAGAAAAATCCATCATCATCTATCAATTTGCCTACTCATCTATCAACTCATTTACTTATAAATGCACACATACACTCATTGATTGAAAATTTCATCCATCCATCCTTCCACTCATCTATCAATCAACTTCTTCACTTCCAAGAACATACATATAATCATTGATTTAAAAATCAACCAATGAATCCATTAATCCATCCATCCATCTATCCACTCATTTATCCATCCATTCATCCACCTACTTATCCATCAATCATCTAATTTACTTATAAATATACACACACACTCAATGATTGAAAAATATATCCATCCATCCATTTTTCCACCCACCACTCACCTACTTATTCACCAACTATACATCCATCTATTTGAATAAACACTCATTTGCTCTTATATTCAGCTAACATTTGTTAAGAACCAATAGTAATGATAACACTTTGTTTAGCTTTTAAGGTATGCCAGGTAGTGCACTAAGTGCTTTAACAGGGATTACCTCATTTAGTTATCAAAACAAGACCATTAAGATAGATATTATTATTATCTCTGCTTCAGAGATAAGAAATCTGAGTTTCAGAGATCGAATACTTCTCCCAAGGTGGCACAGCTAGTAAGTGACAAAGTTCATGTCCTTCCTCATTCTGCTGGGGGCAGGTCCAGGGCTGCACATGGAAAACATGAACGAACACCAATGAGGACACGGACTTCAGGTGCTCCCAGCCCCTGGGGCTGACAGACACAATAAAAAGAAAATTCAAACGCAAAATCATAGTGCCTGTTTTTGACCACCGGGGACCTGACTTCAGAAAAGCTGACTTTCCCAAACTCACATAGGTAAGGAGGGCAAAGCTGAAATTCAGATTTGGGACTGCCTTCTTCCAATGCCACTTTTCCAATAAACCACTATTGCCTAATCTTCAACTACTTGAATAAGACCTTTGCAATTTACACCACTTCCTGCAGCTCCAATTACTATTATTCATTTAATATTTTTATTAATCTCAAAAACTTAACCCTGATCAACATAATCTGTGAGGTTGCATTTTAAGATGCCAATTACCTATTTTTTCCTGGTACACATTGTATTTGTTTATTAGGGCTGCCGTAATAACACACTACAGATTGGGTGGCTTAAAAAACAAAAATTTATTTTCTCACACTTTGGGAGGCTGGAAGTCCAAGATCAAGGTGCTGGCAGGGTTGGCTTCTGGCAAGGCCTCTCTCCTTGGCTTATGTCGGCCTGTTGGCCACCTTCTCGCTGTGAGCTCACTTGCGTTTTTTTTTTTTTGTTCACGTGTGCACTGCCAGTGTCTCTTCCTCCTCTTATGAAGACACCAGTCCTAGTGGATCGAAGCCCTACCCTTATGACCTCATTTAACCTTAATTGCATTCTTAAAGGTTCTATTTCCTAAACACCATCATACTGAGGGTCAGGGCTTCAACATATGAATTTTGGGGGCACAGAATTCAGTCCATAACACACATTAAAGTAAGTTCAAGCCTAAAAACGCTCACCCAGGTGCCCTCTAAAATCATTCTGCACATCACCATACTTAAGGGCATGCTGCACTCCCAATGTTGCCATTCATAAAACAGTGGTGAAGCAGCTGGTGGAAATGCTTTGTGGATACAGACACAAGCCCAGATGGAGGGAAGGAGTCAGGCTACAGAGGAACTAGAGACCCCAGTATGGTAGTGAAGCTTTAATTGCTGAGATGCTAGGGATGCTGATTAGAGGAAGAAGATGGAGCAAAACAGGTGTTTGGATAGATGAGACCCAAGAAAGGAGCCATATTTGACTCTGTCAGAAATGTACTCATTTGCTACAAAATAGACCCAGCCTGGATGGAGCTGGGGTCTGCCCATTGCAAAGTAAAGTATGGGCTGTGCTGCAACCCTCTGTTTTGCTTGCAGTGTTTGCCTCTCTGCTGTGGCTGCTTTGCTGGGACCTACCTGGGGCACATACTTGCTGTACTCACTAGGACATCTTCCCTATTCTCCCTCCCTTCATGGCAACTTGAACATGAATCATTGAGAGGTTGTGTACTGCCGGATGGGGTCTTCTCAGATATTTCACTTATGCCTCTGATGCTTAAATGAAAGCCTGAGTGTTCATCCGATTTCTCAGAGCACAAGAAGGTAGTCAGAAGGGTTTGGGCACATGGTGAAACCCCGTCTCTACTAAAAATACAAAAAAAAAAAAAATTAGCTGGGTGTGGTGGCGGGCACCTGTAGTCCTAGCTGCTTGGGAGGCTGAGGCAGGAGAACGGTGTGAACCTGGGAGGCGGAGCTTGCAGTGAGCCGAGGTTGCGCCACTGCACTCCAGCCTGGGCGACAGAGCAAGACTCCGTCTCAAAAAAAAAAAAAAAAAAGAAAGGTTTGGGCCAGCACAGGAGACAATCAGTGAAAGAAAGGGGGGATACTCCATGGTCACTACCAAGACCACGATCCCGAGTCCCCACTGGTTGTATGTTGTGCACCCAACTGGGGATTGGTTTGTGCGGGGATCTCAAATGTAGGTGACGGTGGGGACCATGCCGCTAATGCGATTGAAAGAGGAAAGCCAGATGATGTGGATGAAGAGAAGATGTCCCATCCGAATGGGATGTCTACACAGCTCCAGGAAAACATGCAGGCCATGGTAGAACGTGGGCCACTATGGACTTAACCTTCTAATTTTTCAAGAGAGCTCAGGAATCTGCATTTTTCTTTGACAGCTCAATGTTTAAAATCCTGGCAATTACATTTTTTAAGTGTGAAAACATAGTGACCCCCAAACAATACAGCTATGGGTCATATCTGGTCCTCAGGGGCAATTCTTATTCTCTGAAATACTTCTCAGGATGACTGATCCTGGCCCCTGGCTTTATCCCTAATGCTTCACTGCTCACTGGCCCACCTATTTGTTTTTCCTACCAGACTGGGGATTAGGGTTCTCTAGAGAAACAGAACCAGTAAGATAAATGTAGAGAGAAGCAGATATGTGATAGGTAACTCACTGGGGGAATTGGCTTACATGGTTATGGATGCTGAGATATGGCATCTTCAAGTGAGAGCACCAGGGAAGCTGGCAGCGTGGCTCAGACCAAGTCCCAAGGCTGAGAGACAGGGCAGCTGATGGTGTCACTCACAGTCTGAGACCTGAGAAACTGAGGGGCTGCCAGTGCAGCTCTCAGAGTCTGAAGGCTGGAGAACCTGGATCTCTGATGTCCAAGGGAAGAGAAGGGTGTTCTAGCCTCAGAAGGGAGAAAGCGCGTGTTCTCCTTTTTTCCAGCCTTTTTGTTCTATCTAGGCCCTCAGCTGACTGGGCAATACTTACCATGTTGACAGTGGATCCTCCTTACTCAGCCCATGGATACAAATGTCAGTCTATTTCAGGAACCCTCACAGACACACCCAGAAATCGTGCTTTTCCAGCTATCTGGGCATCCCTTAATCCAGTCAAATTGACATCTGGAATGAACCATCACAGAGCACAGAGAATCCTAAGGGCTGGGACAGGGTCTTTGCCCCCCTTTTATTCTCTGAGCTCAAAGCTCAGATCTAGGGTCAGGCCCAAAGTGGACACCAAGTGAACTCTCAGGCACTTAACTGGATTAAAGATAAACCAGTGCTTCGATGCAGAAGTACTGAGTCCTCTCAGCTCTTGTTGGCTCTGGAAAGTTTCTATGAAAGGTCATCCCAGCCAGTCTTCACTTAGCCTGTGACTGGGTCTGCTGATCAGGAGAGTAGCACAAGGACTTCTATACTTTCCTGACTGGCCCATGCCAGCTTAGCTCACTGTGATGGTTAATACTGAGTGTCAACTTGATTGGACTGAAGGATGCAAAGTATTGATCCTGGGAGTGTCTGAAAGGGTGTTGCCAAAGGAGATTAACATTTGAGTCAGTGGGCTGAGAAAGGCAGACCCACCCTTAATCTGGGTGGGCACCATCTAATCAGCTGCCAGTGTGGCTAGAATATAAAACAGGCAGAAAAAAAAAATGTGAAAAGACTAGACTGGCCTAGCCTCCCTGCCTACATCTTTCTCCCATGCTGGACCTTTCCGGCCCTTGAACATCGGCCTCTAAGTTCTTCAGTTTTGGGACTTGGACTGGCTTTCTTTGTTCCTCAGCTTGCAGATGGCCTACTGTGGGACCTTGTGATCATGTGAGTTAATACTTAATAAACTAATATATATATATATTAGTTCTGTCCCTCTAGAGAACCCTAATACATTCACCTTATTGTCTCATACTCTGAGCCTTTACAAATGTGCTGGAAACACCCTTCCTGCCTGTCTTCCTTGGCACAAGTCATTCAGAGAACTCAGCTTAGGCATAATCTTATTTGATAAACCTTTATATTTTCACTAGACAAAATGAACTGAACCTTCTACTACAGGAAATACCATCCCACATTATTATTGTCCCTCTTCGATTCTGAATCTGGGGTCAGAAATTAATGTCTGAAAAATTAAGCCAAGTTGTATCCTCATACCTGTGGGGTTTCAGTTGTCAGCCTCAGTCTGGATCTCTTAGGAAGTGGAAGCCAGCATTTTTAAAGCATGAGCACCTGGGATTTTGCTGCCTCAGACACAAGGAGAGGAGCTTTGGGGAGCCTGGACTGGAGGTCAACCAGGTTTACTAATTGCAGGCATAGGGAAGAGATAGCTCATACTGTCAACAATAGTTATGGCTCCATCACCACTGCATCTACTGAGTCTTGCACAGTGCCCAACTCTGGTAGGAGTTCAACCAATATTTCTTAATTGAAGTAAGGATAAAATGGTAAAATGTGTGTTAAGATATAGAGAATTTATGTCCTGCATCACTTGTTTTTATAAAACTGTCTTTGGGGTATATTAATTGCTAACATTGCAGGTCTCTCTCTCTCTCTCTGCTTTTCTCTCTCCTTTCTCTTCTCTCTTCCATCTCTTATCAGCTCTCAGGGCTGTTACTGTACTTGGCCTGCAGCTCTATTTTACATTTGATCTTCTTTGCAAGAACTGAGAGGCTGCTATCTTCCCAATGAAATAAATAAACAAAATACAAGACTTTATAATGGTTGTTTATTACCTAAACAGAACCTCTTTCAGCTTTTGGCGACTTGGTCATTGAGTCACTCACACCATAGATCAAGGCATCCCTGATCACCTCCAGAAGAAATCTGATGGGATTCCTCACAGGGCAAATAGAAGGGACCTGCTGCTGGCTATGAACCTATAGCATTCCAGGTATGCTCCTCTTCATCCCCCTGAATTACCTCCATGGCTCTGTGAGAAGCAGTCTGGTGGAATAACTGTGGGTTTGTTTTCAACATCCATTCCCACTTGCCTCTCATCCACCTACAGAGGATGGGCCCTAAAATAGGCAATGTCCAATAGGCAATTTACCATTAGAGATGTGATTGCCTTTGGCCAAGCAGCAACAAGATTTGAGATCAGACATGGCACACCTGGAGCAGGGACTGCACTTGGCCACTTGTGTGCTTTTGCCTGGAGGATCAAGGTGGGGGTGTTTGGCTTTCCTGTGGCAGCTGTAGTAGTGGTTCTAGCATCTATGCCCAAGCTACATGGGGTCAAGGGCATCATCTTGCAGGTGTGCATCATGGCCAAGGCAACATGATTCTGGAGCTGGAGTGTCATGGGATCCCAGCCTGGAAAAGAGCTTCGAGATTCTATCCTTCCTTCCCTGGGCAGAGGCAGCAGTTTCCTGGGTAGGCCAGTTCTACAGTGTTTTCAAAATCTACTCTAGAATTCATTTCTTCAACCCTCTTAAAGATGCTCTAACCATTTGTGCTCAAGTAGATTCTGTTTTCTGCAACTGAACCCTGCTTGACACACCCATTTCATAGACAAGAAAATGGAGGCTCAGAGCGATGAAATGATGAGTCTCAGGCACCCTGGTTGTAATAGAGGAAGAGATTCTGCATAAGCTGCCTTAGTAGTGCTGAGCTTTCACTCATTCGAGAAAGAGCAGCCAGTGCCTCTGATAGTCCATCCTCAAGAATCAGGGTTGTTGGGGCCAGCTGCAGTGGCTCACACTTGTAATCCCAGCACTTTGGGAGACCAAGGCAGGCTGATCACTTGATGTCAGGAGTTTGGGACAAGCCTGGCCAATATGGTGAAACTCTGTCTCTACTAAAAATACAAAAATTAGTTGGGCATAATGGCACATGCCTGTAATCCCAGCTACTTAGGAGGCCGAGGCAGGAGAATCACTTGAACCCAGGAGGCGGAGCTTGCAGTAAGCCAAGATCACACCACTGCACTCCAGCCTGGGCAACAGAGAGAGACTCCGTCTCAACAAGAAAAAACAACAACAACAATAAAAACAACAACACATTGTGGGAACTTTTTCAGGCAGGAGGAATATGTGAATTGCAGCATTTACCTTTTCACCGACTCTTTAGTTTGTGGCTGCTGAACTCATCCTACTTTTTCTGCATCCTATTATTGAGCTCAGAAACAGTGAACAAATTGCTTTCCTTCTCCATACTCATTTGTGATGAGAGGCTCACACTCTAGCTTTCTTGCAAACTGGTCTCCACATCATCCCCACCATTCCCAATACCAAGGGCTCTCATGACAGGAACAACCTGAGCTGAATCCAGGGAGACCTGCACCACCACTGGGAAGTCCTCCCAGCCTGTATCGGAATGGGAAAGTCCGTGGTTATGACAACCATGTGAGATGCCTCTTCTGTCCCTTCCTGAGTGCAGTCTCAGCAAGAACCTGCCTTTCAAAAGGGCTTTCAGGAAGTTAGTCGGAGTCTAGTTTGGCTGGTAATATCCTGTGGGCCCAATGCAATTATTCTAACTTTCCTCCCTCTAGGAGTTGAGACCATACCAAAGTGGTAAGATCATATGATGTCTAGACCTTGTTTAGTATGGCCAAGACCCAGGATTTTATTTATTCCCATACAGTTAAGGAGTCTTCCCTCTGCCTGAGTGGTAGGAATGGTGATTGACAAATGATGTTTCATCCATGACGCTCCCTGGCCTCCGTGGGTGCTACCACTGCTCTCCCTCTGTTTCTAATATCTTTGTCCACCCAGAGCTGACATAGGGTCTCCAGACAGGCCAGACTGTCTGGCCCTCGAGTCATTGCCACTGTAGCCCTGCAGCTCCTCAGGATGGAGACCACCCTTATTGTCTTAGTTCCTCAGTGCCAGCTGGAGTTCTTGACTTTGAGTTTGTGCCCAATGAGCATTTACCAAATTAAAGAAAATTGCTTCTAAAATCAAATAATCTAGTTTTCCCTCCTTACCCCACCCCCATTTTGCAGAACAAGTGAAAACAGTGGCTGGCACTTTTCCCATACACTTTCTCTGTCCCTTCCATGCCAGTTTCCACTGGCCATATGCATAGATGACATATGGGATGCAAAGAGCAAATGAAAATTAATGAGAAAACTTGGGAAGAGACAATCGGGCTTAATTTGACCACTCTTTTTATAATTCATTATGTTTCACAGCCTGAAAATGTAACTATATTTAAGCCTTACTAACAGCTTTAAATAACTGGTCATATTCCTGCCAATATCATTCTTAGTCCAGCTGTCCCTTCTTCATAGTGAGGAGCCCACAACCTGCAGAAACTCCACCATCTAAACAAGCTGAAGACCCTCTGCTCCCAGATGCCATTCTATCCTTCATTTTCTGCATAAACTCACACACACACACACACACACACACACCCCACACATATTTTAAAACATCCCTGTAAAATGTTTTTGTGTGGACACCTGTGTTGAGAAATACAACCAGCTTTTCTAATACAATCGATGGCTTTTGGAGGTGTTAGAAAGCTTGCAGGTTAAGAAGATTCAGTTCCTCTTCTTAGTGGCAGTGGGGTACTGGCAGGATCACTGTTTAAAGTGGCCAAATCCCTAAAACATATGGTTGCCCGGAATGATCTCTACATTTCCCTCTAGGAGTCTAGGATTCACAGAAACATTGAAGTCAACTCATGTACTTTTGCTTGGCAAGGCATATAGAGTTTGTAAGTTGCAAACCCAAACATGGATGTGCAAGAAATAAACCTTTCCTATTTGTCCTATAATTAGCCTTAACGGCTACCTCCAGCCTCTAGTCTGCTGTTCATTCTGGGTCATCTTAGCTGATTCCAGATCATCTCAATCAATTTAGGGTCTCTTCGGCTAAGTCAGGGGCTTCCTTGCTCTCCTGGCCCCTACCGTGTCTATGTTCTTGGAGCTAATGTAGAGCCATGGCATCGTGGAGAGCAGGCCATCTGTTTGTGGGCTGTGCTGTGTCCTGGCTGGTGTTTGCTGAGAGTCCACCACTCTAAATCATCCTGGGTCATGCACCTTTGCCATATCAGTGATGTCTTCACTGACCCCTGACTCCCACCCTTACCAGGCCTGACCCCCATTAGCTGCTCCTGCTTCCATCTCATGAGAATGAATAGGAAAATTTCTAATTGCAGATTCTGACTGTTTATCTCTGGTCTTTGTGTAGATGTGACAGGTCACCATTTCTCCTCAACTGAACATAGGGGCTAGCAGCCACACAAAACTGCCATCTCCCTAGCCCTATATAGAATGCAAGGAACGGATCTTGTCCATGCTAAGGTATTCCCAATAATCACCCAGGATTTCCATGCCTGTGGTCTGCTCTGTCCTCTGGCTCTAGCTCTGGGGGATGGGGAGGGATGGGGTGCACCTCTCCCAGATCACGAACATCTTTGTCTCTGAGGCGCTTCTTCTACCTATACTCTTCCTTTTCTGACATATTTATCTTGCTACCTATTTCAGGCATAAAAGGACAAGAAAAAGCAGATTTGGCCTGATCACATGTTCTTCCAAATCATTTTCATCTGCCACCAGGACTTTCGGCTTTTGAAAACTGAAATATTTGACTCTTTTGTTTCATAGTTCCATTGTGTCAATCTTCTCTTGAGATGCTTGCAGCCCGCTGCCTGAATAAATGAAGGCTTTAGAAAAAAAAATTGTGACTATATCAAAATATGATCCCACTGTGGTTTCATCTGGGAGGGGGACAGTGGAGGGAGCAACAAGAGCCTGTATCTGACGGCTCCCATTGTCTCGCTAGCATTTCCCGATTCCTAAGTGACAGTGAAATCTGCAGAAAAAAAGCCATGTTTGCCAGAGGGTGATGTGCCATTCAAACCTGGCACGGTCGTGCTGGAGCTGAGACCGTGGGAGGAGGGAAGGAGAGAGAATGAGTTTTCTGCCTTCCACACCCGAGGCTGTATTGCCACACCATCTGGAGCCAGAAGGGGAGAATGGGGCAGAATAAATATAAGGTGTAAATGCACGGAGCGTAAACGCATGATATTGGCAATGACTAATTCATCATCTCACAAATCTGTCTTTACAAAGAGAAATAAAAATCAAGTCAGTTTGAGCAATATGGAGGGAGTGCAGCTCTTCCAAGAAGAGCTAATAAAAGGGGGGAGGGGAACTAGGGACTGTTTGGAAAATATGCAAATTTATGAAATTGGAAGATTCAGATGACACTTCAGGGTGATTAGTACGCTGATTGGTGTGCTTTGGGGAGTACTAAGGATGCACCATATTGTTTTCTTGAAAAAAATAATGAAGCAGAATAAAAGAGCCCTGTGCTTCCTAACTACAGGCCTAAGTCTGCAATGTCAGCTGTGCCTTTGTGAATGGTGAGAGGAGCCCTGTGTGAATGCTGTCTACACCACCGAGCTGTCTTAGATGCAAGCCTTACTTAAGATATTGTACTCACTTATTTATGCAATAAATGACACCTACTCTATGTCGAGCACCATGCTGGATGCTTAGGACACAAAGAAGAACCAGGTATGTTCCTTGACCTGGAAAAATTCAGGGTCCATGAAGAGAGAGAATGTATGGTGCCTCCCACAGAATAAGCACTACAACATGAGGATTTCAGCCTAGTGATGCTGTAACACAGCAGAAGGGGAGATGCAGTAACACAGCAGAATCAGTTGGTGGTGTTGAGGGGAAGGAATTGGAGAAGCTTCGTAAAGAAGGATGACATTTGAGCTGAATTTGAAGGATGCATAGAATTTTTCCAGATGACAAAGTAGGCAAAGGATATTTGAGGCAGAAATAACAGCATAAGCAAAGGCATGGAGGCATGAAAGTACTTACTACACTTTCTGGGAATGTTAAGATGACTGGTGAATATTTCTTCCTGAGTCTGCCACCTGAGAGTAATTGCCAGATTGACTGGCTGGGTAGGATGCTTGGGCTCTTCAAATCTCAACAGCAATGTCTACCATGGCATCGGAGTGTGAGATCCATCAACAGTCTGATAAAATTTTCCATCTTTCTGGGCATTTGGGTTCCTGGGACACTCTGGATTTCTATCTCCCCACATCTTCTAAAATTCCAGAAACCAACCAGAAGAGAAAACAAAACATCATTAGTCTTCAAATACAACTGCAGCTTGGCTAAGAGGAGAGGAGGAGAAGATTGCAAACTCCAATTTACACATGAGTCAAGAAACAGATATTTGAATGATAAGAGCAGGAGCCTAAACCAGACCAGTGCAAGGAGGACCACGGGGGTCGTGAATATAAAGAACACAGAATATAAAGAATATGTCACCAAGGTTTACCCAGGAGGAAAGAGACCCTCCCTCAGTAGGAGTCACTGAGATCAAGTTTGAAATGTGGTGGGTGAGCAAAAGGGAGAGGCATGGTAATTACACAGGACTAGAGGGACAGACTTAGGAACACACTAGCATGGGGGAAGAGAGAGGAAAGTGCCTGGAAGATGCTGGAGTTCCTAGATGCTGGAATCCTAATAAAGGAAGGAAAGTGGAAGGCAGAAGAGCCCTCTGAGTCTAAGGTGGATGGGCTTACTAGAAGCTTTGCCACGATGCAGGACTTTCAATATGAACACTGAGAAAGTCCTAGGCAAAATGAGACTCTGTGTCATTTGTGTCTAGTTTCTTTCACTTCAAATGGTATTTTTCAAGTTCATACATGTTGTACCATAGATCAATACTTCATTCCTTTTTATGGTGAATAATATTCCATTGTAAGGATATACTACATTTTGTTTATTCATTTGTCAGTTGATGGATATTTGGGTTGATTCCACTTTTGACTTTTGAATAATGCTGCTAGGAACATTTGTGTACAAGTTTCTGTGGGGACATATGTTTTCAATTTTCTTGGGCATATATCCAGGAATAGAATTCCTGGGTATGATAACTCTGTTTAATTTTTTAAGGAGCTCATCTCATTTTGCCTAGGACTTTCTCAATGTTCATATTGAAGGTCTCACACCTTGGGAAAGCTCTTAATCCCAGACAGCTCAAGAAGGTTGGTCACTCTCTGTACAAAAGAGAATGAAAAGTTTAGAAGAAGCTAGTTCTCAACACAGGGGTGCCATATATTAAAGAAACTGCCCTTTCACTGTGAAACAGGAGAGGGAACCTTGGAATTGAGAAACTGGAAAAGCCACTTAAACTCCTCTTTCTCTACCACTCTTGCCATAGAAACCAATGTTAACCAGTTCAGGAAAATCCAACACACTCAAATATCAAAATAAATAAATACATAAAACTTCAAAATTTTATAAGAAAAATGACAGAAAATGTGAATAAAAGATTTTCCGTAGACAAAGAAAAAAACACCAGAAAAATCTCATGAAGAAGCAGAGGAAAGCTGCAGCATAATATTCTAGCCTAAGTTTAAAATAAATCTGTGAGCAATTGCGGCCACGTAAGGACACCACAGAACAGAACTACAACAGACCCACTGAAAGATGTCAAATGGAAATGGGCAATTTTTTAAACAAATGAAACAGAAGGACAAAATTATTTCAGAGTCAAAGACTAAATTACCATAAGGAGAATAAATATGACAAAAAATTCTGAAGGGACTTAGAATATAGAAATGAGAAACGCTGAGGAGTTAAAAAAGAAATACAGATGAAAGATTATAGAGAAAGTTACAGATGTAGAAGACATACGAAGAAGATTCAACATATAAATAATTGGAATTCCAGAAGAAAAGTAAAACACTGAAGCATAACTAATGTTTAAAAATTTAATCCAGAGAAGCTAAACCCAAAACATATCCTAGTAGAGGAGGAAGAAGAAGAGGAGGACGAGGAGGAGAAAGATGGGGGAGGAGAAGGGGGAGGAAGAGAGAGAAAAACCAAAGCATCTTTCAAAATTAAGAAAATCAGGTTGGCATTAGTTCTCTCAAGAGCAGCCTTTATGGCAAGAAAGCCAAGGAGTAACAGTCATAAGATCTGTAAGATAAATGAGGAGAGAAAGAGTGAGTAGAGAACTGTGAATGCAATCAAGCTGTTCTTTAAGTATCAAGGCTAAAGAAAAATAGTTTTGAATATGCACAAACTCAAGGACAATTGTACCCTTGGACCCTTCCTAAAGAATCTACAAGATAGTGAGGTAGTCAATCAATGTTTGCAAATGGCAAATGAGAAACACTGAATATATTGACCTGAAGAGTTAAGATGAAAAGAGCAAAGTGGAGGAAGGGAGAGGAATGCATGTATATGGTAAATACGTTCATATAATAGAAAAAAACATGACTTTAAAAATGAGAGAAAGGAGGTTAAGTCGGAGGGAGAATGAAGTAAGCTAATTGTGTGCCTTAAAGCTGATGGGTGAGAATCAAAGATTGTCATGTAAAGTGGACAAACCAAATAACTGAAGGTTAAGTCTAGTTAAGAATAGAAAAAAATCAACATTTTTCTATTGGGCGGTGAAGAAGTGAGGGAGGAAAGAAGGAAAGATTGCAATCTAATATTGTCCCTTAAAGTAGAGAGCCAGCAGACATTGTCTAAAGGAAAATGACTCTAGGCATTATGTAAAGATAATAATGTAAGGGTAATCACTAAAACACAGACACAAACCTTCTTAAATAACAAATGAAATACAAAAGTAAATAAAAAAGAACAGAGATCATACATAGAAAACTTTTAATATATTTATCTTATAAATAATATAATTAGAACTGAGATCAAACATATTAATTGTATTAATAAATGTCAATGGGCTTCACTTGCATGCTAATAGTTTCCAGGTTTTTTTAAAAAAAATTATCTTTAAGACTATTGGAACAGGTACTGTTAACCCCTTGAATTAAATAATATTCCAGGAATTTTTAAAACATGTTGATTAAAAGTGTGCTAGAATTCTAGAGTAAAGGCATAAAGTGATATGGAACTGCCTGATGTAACTATTAGAGCCACAATCCTGTTTTAACCCAGTTCATGAAATCAGAAACACCAGGTAAAGTGAGGCTGGGGTCCATTTTGCACCTCCCCCACTCATTAGGAGCCCAATTCACCTGTCAGCTTGTGCCAACCACAAGACAGGCCCCAAGAGACCACACAACCAGCAATGCCACCTTCAATGTCAGCATTGCCTATGCTTCATGGTCCCTGTTCATCAGATTGGTCCCTCTGGCACCATTCAATCACGTGCTTTGAAGACCATAAACTATAAAGACTTGAATTAATCTCAACTCTTTCTTTTGAATACAAATATCAAAAACGTAAAACAAACTTAAGCCAAAAAAGAAAACGTATTGGCTCAATTAACTGAAAAGTCCAGGGGTAACTCTGATTTTAGCCATGACTATTTTCTTTCATAATCCATTTCTAGGCAGGCTCGCTCACCCATGCCTAAGTGAGGATGGCCACTAGCAGCTCTAAATTTAGCATGGGAAGAGAGCCCCTCTGCCAGATTGCACTGGCCCGAATGAGTCACATGACCTCCTGTGAAATAACTGTCATGACTCTGATTGAACAGGCAGTGTCATGTGTCCAACCCTATAGTGAAAGAGGTAAGATCAGCCACACTTAGCCAAATGATCCAAGAGTGAAGGAATGGTGATTCTCAAAAGAAAAACCAGGGAACAGAACGAATGGCCACTCCAGGGCTGGACTTGTACTATATGGTCAAAAGAACTATGCGGCATCAAACTAAAGTTTAAATTCGGGCCCAGTTGCTTAAAGGCATGTGACTTCCAGCAAACCTCTTAACATCTCTGAGGTTGAGTTTTTCCTTTTGTGAAAGATAGCTAATAATATATTTTTCATTGCTATTATAATTGGGTCTGTTCTTTACCTCCATACACCAAATATATGTTTTCCTTCCCTCCACACTGGCCTGTCTCTCAGTCCCATTGTAACTTCTACCTAGGAAATGACAGTAGTTTAGCCGGGTAGTACCACATACTCCCTGACCCTGTTGGTCTACGGGACAAGCTCATCTACATTGGCATCACTCCTCCAAGCCATCTGGACTTATTTTCATTCTCTACGTGGCAGGGTGAAAGTGTGGATTCACCATAGTTCAGCAAGGTGACAGCATATTTAGCAACATAATGGAACACCTCTTTGTAAGCCTACACTAATGGGGAAATCCCAGGTTGCCAAAAATAAGAGTTAATTAAAAATCCATCATGTTCAGTCAAGCTGATATCCCTTCGGAGACAATCACCAAAGGTGTTAATTACTTAAACTTGGAAGAGCCAGGTTTTAATCATTTGTGCAACAATAGTAACTCCAAATGTGAAAGTTGGCATTCTGGCCTCCCAAATAAGCTTGCAAAGCAGCCAAACTTGTAGTCAGGGTCTTATATGGGTAAGACTGTCACAGACTACGGTATACACCTGCCATTGAATCTGGGAATATACAATTGCCCATCATTGTCTAAGACAGGGATTTGCCTTTAGAATGTTTGCATAAAGACCACCAGAGACATGCGCATGTGTTTTCAACCTTTTTCTTTGTTGAAATTTGGGTCATTTCATATGCAGAATTAGTCAAACTAAATCACAGGACTGTTAGAGTTTGAATTATGTGTCGTCTCCAAATTCATACATTGAAGTCTTAACCCCCAGCACCTCAGAATGTAATGTGATTTGGAGATAGGATCTTTACAGAGATAAGTTAAAGTGACATTATTTTTTAGGGTGGGTCCTATTTCAATGTCACTAGTGTCTTTATAAAAAGACAAAATTGGGGACATACACATAGGGAGAATGACATGTTTTAGTTTTTTGAGGACCCTCTATGCTATTTTCCATTATGGCTGTATCAACTTACATTTCTAACAACAATGTACAAGGATTTCCTTTTCTCCACACCCTCACCAACACTTATATTTTCTCTTTTTGATAATAGCCATTGTAACAGGTGTGAGATGATATCTCATTGTGGTTTTGATTTGTTTTTCCCTGATGATTAGTGAAGTTGAACATAACTATCTATGATATACATACATATATATGTTGAACAACAAATATACATATATAATTTTTCTGTAGAGATGGAGTCTCCCTATGTTGCTGGTCTCAAACTCCTTGGCTCAAGCAGTCTTCTCACCTAGGCCTCCCAAAGTGCTGAGATTACAGGTATGAGCATTTTTTTCATGTCTTTTGTTGGCCGTACGTATGTTTTCTTTGGAAAAATGTCTATTCGGGTCATTTGCCCAGTTTTAATTGGGTTATTTTCTTACTATTTAGTTGAGATCCTTATACGTTTTGGATGTTAGCCCCTTATCAATTATATGGTTTACAAATATTTTCTTCTATTCTATAGGTCTTTTCATTTTGCTGATTGTTTCCTTTGCTGTGCAGAATCTTTTTAATTTGATTTAATCCCATTTGTCTAGTTTTCTTCTGTTGTCTGTGTTTTGGGGGCCATATCTTTAAAAATCATTGCCAGGATAAATGGCAAAAAGCTTTTTCCCTATGTTTTTTTCCAATAGTTTTACAGTTTTAAGTCTTAGGTTTAGGTCTTCAATCCATTTTGAGTTGTTTTTTGTATATGGTGTGAGATAAGGGTCCAATTTAATTTTTCTGCAAGTGGATATCCAGTTTTCCTAATATAATTTATTAAAGAAACTATCATTTCCCCATGTATATTCTTGATGCCCTTGTCAAAAATTAGTTAATTCTATATGTTTGGGTTTATTGCTGGGTTCTCTAGTCTGTTCCATTGGTCTATGTGTCTTTTTATGCCAGTATCATGCTGTTTTGATTTCTATACCTTTGCAATATAATTTGAAATCAGGAAGTATGATGCTTCTAACTTTGTTCTTCTTTCTCAAGATTGCTTGGGGTATTCCAGGGTTTTTTAAGACCATACGAATTTTAGGATTGTTTTTTCTATTGCTGTGAAAAATGTCATTAGGATTTTGATAGAAATCATATGAATCTGTAGATTGCTTTGGGTAGGGTGAATATTTCAATAACAGCAACAATATTAATTATTTTGATCCATAACCTAGCAGTTTTATTTGTGTGGGGCCCTCCCTCCTCTGTCCCTCTTATTCTCCCAGGGAATGCTCATGGACAGGCTGTCCCATTTCACCAATTCCCAAGGAAGCACAACAACTCCCAGGAATCTCTAAGAAACAAAGAGAGTCAGTAGTCTGCATGCCCCACCCATTTTATTAAGAATAACGAGGTCGTGCAAATCAATAACCAAATGGAGAAAATGCAAAAAGTTTTGTCTCCATCTTCCTTTCCATGCGTTTAACAAGCAGTTTTCTGAGATGAATTCATGCTGTCAACTGGGAACTGAATCTCCTTTCCAGTAGTCTATCAGTCTGACAGCTTTTGTTATCTGTCAGTCACCCTCCCCATGAAGGAGGCTGAATGGAGAAGAATGAAAGAAACTACTTTTGCTGGGAGACAAAACAGGGATATCATATGAAAGCCCCAACAAGGAGACCCACTGAAATGAACTTTCAAAAAAGAGGCCCAAAGAAATCTACATTTATCCCAAAACAAAAAAGAAAGAATAAAAAAAGGAAGAACAAAACAAGGAGTGACTGCTGATTGCAGAATGAAGCTTCACATGCTGGCTTGGAGAATGTGCTTATCCGGGATCAGTGCTACAGCCTAGGGCAGAATGGGTGGCTCCTCAAGGAAAATTATGGTTAGACATAGAAAGAACCACATAGATGCCTTTAGAGCATGATTTGTCTTATGAGTTTATCCATGACCTTTCTGGGAGTTCAGTGGAGCTAGCTTTCTTGGAACTATTCATCTGAATAAAGCTCCAGAGGTTTTGTATGACAGCAATCTCACAGACATCATTACCGGGTCCATTTTACCAAGATCCAGCCAAGGCTTTTTATTAGTCACCTTTTCCCTTATTTCTATGGCAACTGTGGGGATGGGAGGCTTGTTTCTATGTGGGCCGTGCTGTTTTTATCTGGCACCACTTTAGAGCCATTTAGCTTGGGCTGAATTTGGGTGGCAACTAAATTCAGGGAGTGAGGAGGAAATTCAGGACCAGCAAAACCACAGCAAGGGGGAAAAAACCCATGAAGTTTCAGTCTCTTGATGCCTTTCCATTTAAAGGGAAGAAGAGCCTTTCTTCACCCTCTGTCCTAAATATTTTGAGACTCAGACAGACAGCTGAGAACCACAGAAAGTAAAATATTAATATTTGGAAAATGTGTTTAATCTTGGAATTAAAGCAGCCACTCTTGGGGGATAGCTGGGAAAGTGGTCTTGGAGTCAGATGTAACAAAACAGCATCTGTTTTGAGCATTTATATGCCATGCATTGTGCTAACGAATTATGTATTAGTTAGCCATTGCTGCATAACAAATGACTCCAAAACAGTCACTTGAAACAATTTATCATCTCGGCTTCTAGGGGTCAGGAACCTGGGCATGGCTTAGTGAGCCCTCTGTTTCAGGGTTGTTCTCAGGCTGCACTGACGGTGTTGTCCAGGGTTGTCACATCTCAAGATTCACTTGGGGAGGGATCTGCTTCCAAGCTCGCTCATGTGCTTGTTGACAGGATTCAATTTCACTTAGGCTGTTGGATTGAGGGCCTCAGTTTCTCACTGGCTATTGACTGGAGGCCACCCTCAGTTCCTTGACATGTGGGCCTCTTCCTATATGACACCTGCTTCATCAGGCCAGGCATAAGGGACAAGAGAGAGAGACATTATGGTCTTCTGTAACCTTATCTTGGGAATGATAGTCCAACACTTTTGTTATGTTCATTTCATTAGAAGCAAGTCATTAGGTCCAGCCTGCACTCAGTGGGGGAAGATTACACAATGGGGTGATACCAGGAGATGGGGATCAGGTGAACCACACCAGAAATGCCTCCCACACCTTAGCATACATTACAAAGGCTCAGCTCTCCACAGCACCTCCTAGTACCCATTCCCCTATGGTCTATATCCATTCCCCCTCCCCAGACAAATCTAGGTGCAGAAAGATGCTTCTCTGTGGGCCATGAAAACAAGTCCCTTCATGCCAAAGCATCAGTAAGAATGAAGAAGGAACATTTATTCCCCACTTGTATTGTTTCCCTGGGAGAGACTTTCTCTGAGCATTCGTGGCCCCTCTCCACACCCCTTACTTCCTCTTCTGGGTGGGAAGTTGGGGAGATGATGCTGAATCATATCTTTTTTTCTTTTCTCTCCTTTACATTTGCCTGTCTATGGGAAGATAGTATTCTGGTAGGCTTGCTTGGCCATCTTAGCGGACCTCTGCCCTTCAGAGGGGGACACTGAAATTCAATTCGGGGGAGTTTTAAAAAACTTTTTGTCACATCTAAGCCCCATCTAGCATAGCTTTTATCAGTGATAAAGTTGCACTTTAATCTTCACCTTGCTGATTCCTAGTTGTGTTCTAAAATAGAATGTATTAGTAAAAAAATTTGCGGTATAGTGAAGTCAGCAGATCAGGAAATAAATACCATTGAAAAGATATTTTATTATTCACAGTTCCCAAAAGGAGCAAGCATGCTGTGCCACAGGGGCCTGCAAGTGGAAGAACCAGGCTCGGTCACAGGGCAGAGGGAGAGGGGCTCTGTGGCAGGAGCCTTTATTGTGGTCACTGTGGGATGGAATGGGGGAGGCAGGGCAAGCAGGTTTGGCCCGTTTGAGTAATTTCCATGGGCTCTGGGGCACTGGGGCAATCTTAGTTGTCTGATACCTGCCCTGGGTGATTAGGGCAGATGCACAGTGGACAGAATATGAGTGCCTGATAAAGAAGGTGGTTGGGGCTGTGAACTCCAGATTGATTGGTTTGTATTTTGAAAAGTGGGTCCTCGGGAGCAGGGCTCCTCCCTAGGGGAGGGGTGGGGGTGCCAGGCAACGAGGGAGTCTGAAGGCCAAGGTGAGGTGACTCAGGTATATTATTGGGTTGTCCAGAACAAGGCGTCCCTGGCATAGATGTGTAGGGAAAACGTGAAAATCCTCAAGTGCACAGAAGCTGGAAATGCAGTTAACACAGCTTCCTCTTGGTAAGTGCAGGAATCATATGAGGCAACCTGTGGAGAGGGACGTGATCTGATGCAGGCTTTAAAGGGGCCCCTGTCTCCGCTCTGTTGGGAATGGGCTGCAGGTGGCAGAGTAGAGTCAGGGAGACCTGAGGAGAGTCTCTGGCAGGCATCGGGTAAGAGGGCAGAGACTGTTCAGGCTGGTAAGAAGTGAGAAGGTTCTGGTGAGACACTGATGGTGGAGGCAGCAGGATTCGCTGACCAATTGGAGGCAGGATGTGAGAAAGAGGGGGAGCTGAGACTTTGTGACTTCCACATCCAGAAGGCTGAACTTGCCCTCTGATAAGACTGGCGAGGCTGCAGGTGGAGCAGGTTTGCACGGGGAAGAGCAGGGGTCAGATATGAACTTGTCAATTGTGAGGGGCCTGGGAGACATTACAGCAGGCAGAATCATAGGCCCTAAAGATTTCCATGTTCTAATCCTTGGAATGGGTGAATATATTACCTTACATGGCAAAGTGGAACGAAGGTTGCAGATGGAATTAAGATAACTAATCAGCTGACCTTAAAATAAGGAGAAAATTCTTTATGATTTGTGTGAGTGAGCCCAATGCCACTACAAGGAAAAGGGAGGCAGAAGAGGAGTTGGTGCCAGAGTGGTGTTATGTGATGTGATGTGATGTGAAGACTCAACTGGCCATTGCTGGCTTTAAAGATGGAGGAAGGAGGCAGGAGCCAAGGAACACAGGGGAGCCCTAGAAGCAAGAAAAGGCAGGAAACCAGATGCTCCCCTAGAGCCTCCAGAGGAACACAGCCATGCCCACATGTTGACCTTCACCCAGCGAGGCCATGTTGGACTTCTGACCTCCAGAACTTTAAGAGAAGAAATTTAAATTGCTGTAAGCCACTGAATTTGTGAGACCTTGTTATGGCAATAATCGGCTGGGCGCGGTGGCTCATGCCGGTAATTCCAGCACTTTGGGAGGCTGAGGCGGGCGGATCATGAGGTCAGGAGTTTGAGACCAACCTGACCAACATGGTGACACCCTGTCTCTACTAAAAATACAAAAATTAGCCAGGCCTGGTGGCGCGCAGCTGTAATCCCGGCTACTCAGGAGGCTGAGGCAGGAGAATCGCTTGAACCCGGGGCGGAGGTTGCAGTGAGCCGAGATGGCGCCACTGCACTCCAGCCTGGGCAACAGAGGGAGACTCCAACTCAAAAAAAAAAAAAAAAGGGCAACTATTAATAATATAGACATTTAAGTAGCTGCCCAGTGCTGTTGGGAAAATAAATAGGCAAATAATATAAAATAATTATGCAATGAGACACAGAGGGAGAGATGAGAGTTGGGGATCCAGGGGTGGGTGAGAGAAAGAGACAGAGAGAAATAAGCTGAAGGTATTAATTCCTGGGGCGTTGGCTCCTGCAGCCTCCCCTTCAAGAGCTAACCGCTTATTCTTCCTCAACTATGAGAGTAATCAATCCTCTTTCTGTTTACTCTCATCTGATTTAGGTTTCCTTAACTAGCCACCATGAGTCCTGACTCACACGAAGGTTTGTGGTGAGGCCTAAGTGGGACGCCATCTGCAAAGTCCAGTCTCACCTGGGTGGAAGTACAACCTCATCTCTGATACAAGTTCCATTTCCTCCCTTTCCCCCCAACTTTTCCTTTACACCTGCCAGGCTGGAGGCTCAGGGGACTTTGAGGGGAAGAGGGTGTAGGCTGCTCTTTTATTCCTTCTTGCCCTCCCTTACCTTGCACGACAGGGAACTGCAGCCACCTATTTTGGAGACACTTCCAGTCTGCCTCCTCTTCTGGGGTCAAGAAAGAGAAGGAAGAGGGATGAGGACAAATGACTCTGCTTGCCAAATTCTCTTGTCCTTTTCAATCTTTTGGCTGTCGCTGCCAAAGTTTCTGGCCAACACTTGATGAGGCTTTGATGGCCTCAGTGTGAAAGGTGCTGGAGTGGCTCTCACAGGGGTACATGTGTGTGGCCTGGAGGAGGAGAGGGACGGAGCCCCTGCAGTCTGCATTTAGCAGATGAATGACTCCAAATCCCCAAGATTTTCTCTTCCTTGCCTTCCTGTCTTCTGCTTAGCTAGTAGGGGAGGCATGGGATAGGATTGAGGTGGCTTTGTGGTGCCAATTCCACCCTTCTTAGTAAACCCTCAAGGGTAGGCAAACCTTGCCCATCCAAGTGCCCCAGTCAGTTGGCCTTGTGCAGCCACCTTCTCGGCCCAAGCTCTGGATGGCAGGGAACCTGTCCTCCTCATCACTGTGCCCATGGCATGGAACAGATGCCATTGTGTGTTTATGCGATGAATAAATGAGGGTATTAGTGGCTTTGCAAGGGAGAGAAATCAAAAGAAAATGAGCTGGGTTGTATCCAGGGAAAAGGAACTCGTAATATTCATCATCTGCCAGAGATGGAGACAAAAGGATGGAAAACCAAGTTGTAACCACACAGCTGAAAGCAGGAATGGGAGAAAAACAACAGCTTCACGTTTATACTCCTCGGAGTTCAGAACATCCAAGAAAATGTTACATGATGTTCATTATCTCACTTAATCCTCACAACCACACTCTGGGGGCAGGTACTATTAACCCATTGTGCTGATGTGCAGACTGGGGCTCAGGAAGCAAAGTGCCTTGCCCAAGTTCAGACAGGTGGTGGGTCTGGTGTCCCAACTCACAGTTGCCCCTGGAACTTTCCATGGCCCCAAGATGCCATCATCAGCAAGAAAGCTGAAGTCATTTAACTTACGCTGAAGACTCATCCTGGCAGCTCTCCTCAGCTATTCTAGGAAGTCAGACAAGGCCAGGCAGCTGTGTCAGAAAATATCTCTGCCTTGAGGTTTGAAGCTCTAGGAGTTCCCTGACCTCAAACCATCAGAGCTTCTGAAATGACTTAAAGAGACAGCTACAAGCTTCTCCAACAGAGGGAAGATGTTTCTTGGATGCTTTTTTCCTTTTAATCTTACATTCTACTTGGCTCTCTCCTAGCCCCCACCACTGCCATTCATTTTTTTTTCTTTTAAGACAGTCTTAAGAATGGCAGAAAGGTGATAGTTGAAGCCAAGTGTGGGTACATGGGGATCACTGTTAGTTTCTCTACTTCTGCCTCAGTGTGAACATTTGCCCAGACTGAGGGTCTATGACAAGGCGGGTTTGTATCCTGTGGTGAAGGGCTGCTTGGTCATTGGATTATCATGCAGTCAGAAAATATTATTTCCGAAGTCTGTTTAGATCAGGGGTCTGCAGAATCACAGCCTATGGCTGCCTATTTTTTGAAATAAAGTTTTTTTTTATTATTATTATGCTTTAAGTTCTAGGGTACATGTGTACAACGTGCAGGTTTGTTACATAGGTATACATGTGCCATGCTGGTTTGCTGCACCCATTAACTGGTCATTTACATTAGATATTTCTCCTAATGCTATCCCTCCCCTGTCCCCCACCCCATGACAAGCCGCAGTGTGTGATGTTCCCCACTCTGTGTCCAAGTGTTCTCATTGTTCAGTTCCCACCTATGAGTGAGGAAATGCAGTGTTTGGTTTTCTGTCCTTGTGATAGTTTGCTCGGAATGCTGGTTTCCAGCTTCATCCATGTCCCTGCAAAGGACATGAACTCATCCTTTTTTATGGCTGCATAGTATTCCATGGTGTATATGTGCCACATTTTCTTAATCCAGTCTATCACTGATGGACATTTGGGTTGGTTCCAAGTCTTTGCTATTGTGAATAGTGCTGCAATAAACATACATGTGCATGTGTCTTTATAGTAGCATGATTTATAATCCTTTGGGTATATACCCAGTAATGGGATGGCTGGATCAAATGGTATTTCTAGTTCTAGATCCCTGAGGAATCACCACACTGACTTCCACAATGGTTGAACTAGTTTACACTCCCACCAACAGTGTAAAAGCATTCCTATTTCTCCACATCCTCTCCAGCATCTGTGGTTTCCTGACTTTTTAATGGTCGCCATTCTAACTGGTGTGAGACAGTATCTCATTGTGGTTTTGATTTGCATTTCTCTGATGACTAGTGATGATGAGAATTTTTTCACGTGTCTGTTGGCTGCATAAATGTCTTCTTTTGAGAAGTGTCTGTTCATATACTTTGCCCACTTTTTGATGGGGTTGTTTGCTTTTTTCTTGTAAATTTGTTTAAGTTCTTTGTAGATTCTGGATATTAGCCCTTTGTCAGATGAGTAGATTGCAAAAATTTTCTCCCATTCTGTAGGCTGCCTGTTCACTCTGATGGTAGTTTCTTTTGCTGTCTGTGCAGAAGCTCTTTTAGTTTAATTAGATCATGTTTATCTATTTTGGCTTTTGTTGCCATTGCTTTTGGTGTTTTAGTCATGAAGTCCTTGTCCATGCCTATGTCCTGAATGGATTGCCTATGTTTTCTTCTAGAGTTTTTATGGTATTAAGTCTAACATTTAAGTATTTAACCCATCTTGAATTAATTTTTGTATGAGGTGTAAGGAAGGGATCCAGTTTCTGCTTTCTACATATGACTAGCCACTTTTCCCAGTACCATTTATTAAATAGGGAATCCTTGCCCCATTTCTTGTTTTTGTCAGATTTGTCAAAGATCAGATGGTTGTAGATGTGTGGTGTTATTTCTGAGGCCTCTGTTCTGTTCCATTCGTCTATATCTCTGTTTTGGTACAAGTACCATGCTGTTTTGATTACTGTAGCCTTGTGGTATAGTTTAAAGTCAGGTAGCATGATGCCTCCAGCTTTGTTCTTTTCGTTTAGGATTGACTTGACAATGCAGGCTCTTTTTTGATTCCACATGAACTTTAGTTTTTTCCAGATCTGTGAAGAAAGTCATTGGTGATGGCATTGAATCTATAAATTACCTTGGGCAGTATGGCCATTTTCATGATATTGATTCTTCCTATCCATAAGCATGGAATGTTCTTCAATTTGTTTGTGTCCTCTTTTATTTCGTTGAGCAGTGGTTTGTAGTTCTCCTTGAAGAAGTCTTTCACATCCCTTGTAAGTTGGATTCCTAGGTATTTTATTCTCTTTGTAGCAATTGTGAATGGGAGTTCACTCATGATTTGGCTCTCTGTTTGTCTGTTCTTGGTGTATAGGAATGCTTGTGATTTTTGCACATTGATTTTGTATCCTGAGACTTTGCTGAAGTTGCCTATCAGCTTAAGGAGATTTGGGGTTGTTTTCCAAATATACAATCATGTCATCTGCAAACAGGGACAATCTGACTTTCTCTTCTCCTAATTGAACACCCTTTATTTCTTTCTCTTGCCTGATTGTCCTGGCCAGAACTTCCAACACCATGTTGAATAGGAGTGGTGAGAGAGAGCATCCTTGTCTTGTGCCAGTTTTCAAAGGGAATGTTTCCAGTTTTTGCCCATTCAGTATGATATTGGCTGTGGGTTTGTCATAAATAGCTCTTATTATTTTGAGATACGTTCCATCAATACCTAGTTTATTGAGAGTTTTTAGCATGAAACGCTGTTGAATTTTGTTGAAGGCCTTTTCTGCATCTATTGAGATAATCATGTGGTTTTTGTCGATGGTTCTGTTTATGTGATGGATTATGTTTATTGATTTGTGTATGTTGAACCAGCCTTGCATCCCAGGGATGAAGCCACCTTGATCATGGTGGATAAGCTTTTTGATGTGCTGCTGGATTCGGTTTGCCAGTATTTTATTGAGGATTTTCACATCGATGTTCATCAGGGATTTTGGTCTAAATTCTCTTTTTTTGTTGTGTCTCTGCCCGGCTTTGGTATCAAGATGATGCTGGCCTCATAAAATGAGTTAGGGAGGATTCCCTCTTTTTCTATTGATTGGAATAGTTTCAGAAGGAATGGTACCAGCTCCTCTTTGTACCTCTTGTAGAATTCAGCTGTGAATCCATCTAGTCCTGGACTTTTTTTGGTTGGTAGGCTATTAATTATTGCCTTAATTTCAGAGCCTGTTGTTGGTCTATTCAGAGATTCAATTCCTTCCTGGTTTAGTCTTGGGAGGGTGTATGTGTCCAGGAATTTATCTGTTTTTTCTAGATTTTCTAGTTTATTTGTGTAGAGGTGTTTATAGTATTCTCTGATGGTAGTTTGTATTTCTGTGGGATTGGTGGTGGTGATATGCCCTTTATCATTTTTTATTGCATCTATTTGGTTCTTCTCTCTTTTCTTCTTTATTAGTCTTGCTAGCGGTCTATCAATTTCATTGATCTTTTCAAAAAACCAGCTCCTGGATTCATTGATTTTTTTGAAGGGTTTTTTGTGTCTCTATCTCCTTCAGCTCTGCTCTGATCTTAGTTATTTCTTGCCTTCTGCTAGCTTTTGAATTTATTTGCTCTTGCTTCTCTAGTTCTTTTAATTGTGATGTTAGGGTGTCAATTTTAGATCTTTCTTGCTTTCTCTTGTGGGCATTTAGTGCTATAAATTTCCCTCTACACACTGCTTTAAGTGTGTCCCAGAGATTCTGGTATGTTGTGTCTTTGTTCTCATTGGTTTCACAGAACATCTTTATTTCTGCCTTCATTTCATTATTTACCCAGTAGTCATTCAGGAGTAGGTTGTTCAGTTTCCATGTAGTTTTACAGTTTTGAGTGAGTTTCTTAATCCTGAGTTCTAATTTGATTGCACTGTGGTCTGAGAGGCACTTTTTTGTGATTTCTGTTCTTTTATATTTGCTGAGGAGTGCTTTACTTCCAACTATGTGGTCGATTTTGGAATAAGTGCCATGTGGTGCTGAGAAGAATGTATATTCTGTTGATTTGGGGTGGAGAGTTCTGTAGATGTCTATTAGGTCCACTTGGTGCAGAGCTGAGTTCAAGTCGTGGATATCCTTTTTAACCTTCTGCCTCATTGATCTGTCTAATATTGACACTGGGGTGTTAAAGTCTCCCATTATTATTGTGTGGGAGTCTAAGTCTCTGTGTAGGTCTCTAAGGACTTGCTTTATGAATCTGGGTATTGGGTGCATATATATTTAGGATAGTTAGCTCTCCTTGTTGAATTGATCCCTTTACCATTACATAATGATCTTTCTTGGTTTAAAGTCTATTTTATCAGAGACTAGGATTGCAACCCCTGCTTTTTTTTTTTTTCTTTGCCTTCCATTTACTTGGTAGATCTTCCATCCCTTTATTTTGAGCCTATGTGTGTCTCTGCGCTTGAGATGGGTTTCCTGAATACAACACACTGATGGGTCTTGACTCTTTATCCAATTTGCCAGTCTATGTCTTTTAATCGGGGCATTTAGCCCATTTACATTTAAGATTGATATTGTTATGTGTGAATTTGATCCTGTCATTATGATGTTCGCTGGTTATTTTGCCTGTTAGTTGATGCAGTTTCTTCCTAGCATTGGTGGTCTTTACAATTTGGCATGTTTTTGCAGTGGCTGGTACCGGTTGTTCCTTTCCATGTTTAGTGCTTCCTTCAGGAGCTCTTGTAAGGCAGGCCTGGTGGTGACAAAATCTCTCAGCATTTGCTTGTCTGTAAAGGATTTTATTTATCCTTTACTTATGAAGCTTAGTTTGGCTGGATATGAAATTCTGGGTTGAAAATTCTTGTCCTTAAGAAGGCCGAATATTGGCCCCCACTCTCCTCTGGCTTGTAGAGTTTCTGCCGAGAGATTAGCTGTTAGTCTGATGGGCTTCCCTTTGTGGGTAACCCGACCTTTCTCTCTGGATGCCCTTAACATTTTTTCCTTCGTTTCAACCTTGGTGAATCTGACAATTATGTGTCTTGGAGTTGCTCTTCTCGAGGAGTGTTTTTGTGGTGTTCTCTGTATTTCCTGAGTTTGAATGCTGGCCTGCCTTGCTCAGTTGGGTAAGTTCTCTTGGAAAATATCCTGAAGAGTGTTTTCCAACTTGGTTCCATTCTCTCCATCACTTTCAGGTACACCAGTCAGACATAGATTTGGTCTTTTCACATAGTCCCATATTTCTTGGAGGAAATTTCTTTTTATTCTTTTTTTCTCTAAACTTCTCTTCTCACTTTATTTTATTAATTTGATCTTCCATCACTGATACCATTTCTTCCACTTGATTGAATCAGCTACTGAAGCTTGTGCATGTGTCACATAGTTCTTGTGCCATGGTTTTCAGCTCTATCAGGTCACTTAAGGTCCTCTCTACACTGGTTATTCTAGCCATTCGTCTAACCTTTTTTCAAGATTTTTAGCTTCCTTGCGATGGGTTCAAACATCCTCTTTTAGCTTGGAGAAGTTTGTTATTACTAACCTTCTGAAGCCTGCTTCTCTCAGCTCGTCAAACTCATTCTCCATCCAGCTTTGTTCTGTTGCTGGTGAGGAGCTGTGATCCTTTGGAGGAGAAGAGGCGCTCTGGTTTTTAGAATTTTCAGCTTTTCTGCTCTGGTTTTTCCCCATCTTAGTGGTTTTAGCTACCTTTGGTCTTTGATGTTGGTGACCTACAGATGGGGTTTTGGTGTGGATGTCATTTTTGTTGATGTTGATGCTATTCCTTTCTGTTTGTTGGTTTTCCTTCTAACAGTCAGGTCCCTCAGCTGCAGGTCTGTTGGAGTTTGCTAGAGGTCCACTCCAGACCCTGTTTGCCTAGGTATCACCAGCAGAGGCTACAGAACAGCAAATATTGCTGCCTGATCCTTCCTCTGGAAGCTTCATCCCAGAGGGACACCTGCCTGTATGATGTGTCAGTCGGCCCCTACTGGGAATTGTCTCCCAGTTAGGCTACATGGGGGTCAGGGACCCACGTGAGGAGGCAGTCTGTCTGTTCTCAGAGCCAAACACCATGCTCAAACACCATGCTGGGAGATGCAGTCTCGCTCAGTCTCCCAGGCTGGAGTGCAGTGGTGCAATCTCAGCTCACTGCAGCCTCTGCCTCCAAGGTTCAAGCAATTCTCATACCTCAGCCTCCTGAGTAGCTGGGACTACAGGCGTGCACCACCAAGCCCAGCTAATTTTTTGTATTTTTTAGTAGAGATGGAGTTTCATCATGTTGGCCAGGATGGTCTTGATCTCCTGACACAGTGATCCACCCCACTTGGCCTCCCAAAGTGGTGGGATTACAGGCATGGGCCACCATGCCTGGCTGGAAATAAGGTTTTATTGGAGTACAGCCACACTCATTCATTTAATCACTCATTTAGTGTCTGTGATTACTAAGCAGATCTGTGAAGGCAGAGCTGAGTAATTGTGACTGAGACCTAATAGATAGCCAGTCCTAAGATATTTACTATTTGAACTTTTAAGAAAATGTTTGTCTATTAGACAAATGTGGTTTAGACTGATGATGATGATGATGATGACGACGATCATGACAATGATAATGATGGTGGTGACCATGTCAGTGATGATGATAATGATGCAACTGATTTACCTTAAGGCATGCCAAGAAATGTGTGAGTACTTCCTTGAACCAGATGTGGACCCAGCACTAAAGGAGGGCAGCTGGGGACGGCTTTAACTTCTGCTGAGAGGATCTCCTGGAAGGGGCAGCCAGCACTAAATAAAGGGATGGCCAAGGAACAAGGGCCCAAGGGGAGACTGGAGACAGCAAAAGGAAAGGCATCTCTATCATATGAGTTCCGGCAGGGGATCCCAGCAGAGGAGCCCCCAGAGAACCCACAGAAACACCCTCGGTGAACAATCTCACCTTTGACACCTTCCTGAACCAGAGAATGCAAAGCTGCCCTGTTGTGTAAGAAATGTCGCTTCCCCTTTCCTCTCCTCCTTTCCATCCTGAGTGGGTTATGAAAGAGTAGCTGGCAAGCGCAGACGAGGTGCAGGTGCAGTCAGCAGAGAAGATTACTTGTTGACCCCACCTGTCCCTTCCACTGAGGTTGGCTTTACCTGAGGAAGGAGTGGAGGAGCAGCACTTTTACCTTTGAGAGGAGAGGGAGAGGTTGATTAATACCATGGACGGACACTGTCAGTTCCTGAATTAGAGGCTGTGGCTGGGGACTTAAGTGGCTTAGGTCTGCCTCTGCCACACAGGAGGGAGGTGCAGGAGAGGCATGGGGACTTTCCTTCTCATTCAGAAGACACAGAGAAAGGTGGTTTTTGACCACTTTGTGCAAGACATTCTTGTTTAATATAACAGTTTCAGTGATAACGACAAGAGAGTCACAACAATGACCTGTTTATGGCACTGGAGTAGTCCCTCCACCTTTTGCATTCCTAGCCCTGACCATAAAGCCTGTGACTTTGACGACAACAGTCCTCTGACCTCACCCGTCTGTCCAGCCTCCTCTCTCGCTGGCCTCTCTCTGAATGCAAAGCTCCAGCCCCACAGTTTGCGTGCCCTTACCTGAAACTGATATTCTCCTTTTTCTTTCTCCATTGGTACCAGCTCTTACTTTTACCAAATGCCTTCCTCTCTCGTTTACCTATCTGCCTCCTCCTCAACTTGAAGACTCTCCAACCACCCAATGTATTGTAGCCACTTCTTCCTGTTTTATTAATCACCCTGTGTGGCCCTTATCAGCATCCAAATAGAGTCACTGGTGTGCATACACACGTGTTTGCCATGAGTCTGCCCGGGCCTCTATTTGGGTCTCACTGTACCCTCAGCACTTAGCTCAGGGCCTGACACACAGCTGTGCTTTCTACATACAATCTCACATTTTCAGAATATTGGTTCACATTATTTTAAAACAGTGCAGGCCAAACAAAACTTCTAAGCTGCATTCCTTGCGCAGCTGCCTGTTTTGGATGGTTGTTCCAGGAAGCTTTCTGAAATCCGAAAGTGGGGGCAAGGACCCATGGCCTCCAGAGCTCAGGAGACCACACGGAAAGGCCTGGATGAGAAGAAAGTTGGCAGGAGAGATAAGGAGTTGCTGGAGGACTGGGGAGGGCTCCAGGGAATCCGACTCCCTGGGCAAGGCTCTTCCCCGAATGAAAGGCTCTGCCTAAACACCCTCTGTCCGATGACAGTCACTGCTGCTACCAAGGACAACAGTCCCCAGACTCTTCCAGCTCAGAAAGAATTCTGCCTGTGAAAACAGAACATCATCAAATTGGGTTTGTGATGCATGACCAGGTCCCAAAATAGTATCCACACCCCCTCCCTTGTCCTGCTGGAAGGCTCTGTGTGAGTTTCTTTATTTTGGAGTCGCCGTCTGCAGGCTGCTCTGGTTTCCATGCCTTTTCTTCATCCTGCACCCCTCGGCTAACTCTCAACAGGAAAGGTGTGAATTCAGTTCTTAATTAAGTTCCCTTGCTGCCAAAAATAACCAGGCCCCCACCCACCTCCCTCCCATCCCCCCCCCAACAGAGGCTCCCCTAGTCTTTCTCTCTGTGTATCTGATGAGGTTGGATTGGAAGGGAAAGGGAAGAGATGAAGAGACTGTCAGTTCCATGTCTGTTTTCTGTCCTTTATCTTAACTGAATTACATTTGGGTCCATGTAATGATAGACTTTTGAATGGTGACAGACTGGACTTCAAACCAACCTCTGCCACTTTCCCGCTTGCTGTGTGTCCCTGGACAAGTCACTTGACCTCTCTGAGCTTCAGTTTTCTCACCTATAGGTGGGGAAGAATATACCCTTATGGCATTAAGTTGACACCTAATTAAATGGTAGTGGTCCAGCAAGGTGGTCCTGCTGACTCCCACTTTCCAAAGGAGAAAAGAGCCTGGGAGCATCTCAGTGACTTCTCCAGCCATGGCGGGTGTTAGCGGCCCCAGCCTGGCTTGCAGGTCTCAGTCTTGTTAAAATCTGACCACGTCACTTGGATGTTTGCACTTCTTTGGTGTTTCCTATTGTGTTAGGCTAGAGACCAAAACCATTGCAGAACCCACCAGGACCCTCTCCTGTGTCTCAGTTCTTCCTTCCTGAGCCCTCCTCCCTGAAACCCCATCTCTCGCATTTTTCTTTGATCACTTTCTCTCCCCAGCTACACTGCTTGCTTTCAATTCCTTGATGCACTGTGCTTCCTCCCACCTCGGGGCCTTTGCACCTGCTGTTGTTCCCTCTCCCTGGATGCAAGGCCACCTCCCTTCTCCCACACTGTGCCCGCAGCCTCCTCATCCCTCAGCACTCTCCTTAAGCTTCTCTTCCATGGAGAAGCCGGCCTCCTAGGGCCCCAGGGGTGCTTCTCCTGTCTCCTTTCACCTCTTACCTTTGTAATTAAACATATGTGGAAGGATGATGACAGCTGTCCCTCACATTAGCCTGTGAACCCCTCAGGAGCTGAGACCTCTCACTTCTTATCCACCATTGGATCCCCAGGCCTAGAGCTATGCCTGGCCAAAGCAGTGGCTCCATATGTAGTTGTCAATATACAGAAATAAATGATTGAATAGCGAACTGAACCTATCCTTGTGCCCTCTGAAGGGAATCAGGATGGTCTTGCAGACCACCCCATCTCTCAGCAGGGGCTTCTGACACAAAAGGGCTCAGCTGCCCCCCGACTCCAGGAGACGGCTCTGAGCCTCTCCCACGTGCTCCCAATGCCCTGCAGATGAGCCGCCTGGCAAGTGGAAGGAATCGTTAATTAATAAGCAGCAGGTTCTCCAGAAAAATACAGCTTGTGCAAAGGCAGCCCCTCAACAGTGGAGACCCAAGGCCATTTCTGTTCCCCTCGCCCCAACCCTGCAATGCTTCTCCCGTCTCCACTCGCACTTCCCCACAGGCACAGGGTCCTGGGTTCTGGCAGGGCCCTCTGACATCAGCCCAGGAGATAAGGAGTCTTCTCTTTGTGCTTTCCCTGACAAGTGAGCCTGAGCTGGTGGGTTCTGTTAGCCGAGGGCCGAGCTTCCAGCAGAGCTGCAGCTCCCGCAGTGCAGACACTATAGGAGAGAATTGGGATTTTGCAGCAGAACTGACAGAGCAAGTGGAGGGAGCTGTGTGCTGGGGGCTTCAGGTTTTTGTCACTTTTAGGAGCAGGGCAAAGGGTCCCTCTGTGTGTTGTCCCTTTTCAAAACCAAACAAAACATATTATCAGGGAAATTTTGGAAAAGAAATGAAAAAAAAAACTCTCACAAATCTAGCGCCCTATGGGTGCAACATGGCATAGTTTGCAGGCTTTGTGCACAGGCAGCTCTGGTTTTGCATAGCTGAGGTCCTGGTGCAGAAGCCATTTTGCTTTCACATTTCTTTCTTCACTCGAGGTCGTGCGTGAACATTTCTTGGGTGGTGCTTCCAATGATCACTGTCAATGGCTTCAGAATGTGGCTCCCTTTGGTGGCCTTGCTCTGTCTCACCTCCCAGTCTCTTCTCCCACCACTCCCAGATCTGCTACCCTGACCTCCCCGAGTCCCTGAGTGCTGGTCCTGTTCTGGCCCGGGTCTGGTGTGTCAGGTAGCTCTGGGCAAGCTACCAAACCTTTGTGAGCCTCTTTCCCCATCTCTAAAGCAGAGCACAATCAGGGCAGCCCCTCAGAGGCTTCGGTAAGGATTAGCTGAGTGGATTAGCTGAGCGGATTTGCTGCCAATGGCTCCCATAACACATGGCCACAAACTGGGTGGCTTAAAACAACAGAAATGTATTCTCACTCAGATCAAGAGGCCAGGTGTGAGAAATTCAGGTGGCAGCAGGGCTGCTTCCTTCTGGAGGTTCCAAGGGAGAAACTGTCCAGGCCTCTCTCCCAGCTTCTGGGGCTGCTGAAATCCTGGGGCTTCCTTGGCTTGTGGAGGTGTCACTCCAACTTCCGCCTCCATCTTTGGATCCTCTTCATCTCTGTGTCTCTGTGTCCTCTCTTCTTTTTTTTTGAGACGGAGTTTTGCTCCTGTCACCCAGGCTGGAGTGCAGTGGTGCAATCTCAGCTCACTGCAACCTCCGTCTCCCAGGTTCAAGTGATTCTCCTGCCTCAGCCTCCCAAGTAGCTGGGATTACAGGCACCTGCCACCACGCCCAGCTAATTTTTTGTATTTTTAGTAGAGACGGGGTTTCATCCTGTTGGCCAGGCTGGTCTCGAACTCCTGACCTCAGGTGATCCACCCGCCTCGGCCTCCCAAAGTGCTGGGATTACAGGGGTGAGCCACTGCACCCGGCCCTCTCTTCTTATAAGGACACCAATCATTGCATTTAGGACCTTACCCTAAACCCAGGATTATTTCATCTTAAATTCCTTGACTAGTTGCAGCTGCAAAAGCCCTATTTCAAATAAGGCCAATTTCTCAGGCAGACATGAATGAAACCACTATACTAAGACAAAACAAAGGGAGTGAATAGCACCGAGAAATTAACACTAGCTGTACTAGAGATCAGAGGTGCTCAATAAACACTGAGCACATTTACAGACCTGCCCTAGGGCTGCCTTCTCCTGCCTGCTAGGCACAGTGAGCAAGGCTGACCCCTCATCTGCCATGCTGAAGTCAGAGCCCCCTGACTAAGCCCAGGACCCTGTGCCGTGGGGGTTAGGTGGGACATGAAATGCAGGGGGTCTGGGGAGGAGAAGTAGGTATGTTTAGGGGCCCATAAAAATGTTTCAGTTTACTTGAGAAGAGAATAGTGACTCTCATCCAGCCTGAATTATATTTGTCTTTATACCAATGCAGCTGTAAAATATACTTTTTAAATTTTTTTGAGGAAGGGGCCTATGAAAGCAAGAATGCTTGGGGCCCGTGAAAATCCCAGGAGGGGTCCTGGCTCCTTGGGGTGGCCCCGAGTGAGGGTTCTGCATATGTTGCACCTGTTCATTCATTGGTGGTGTGGTTGGCATCACTGTCCCCATTTTTTGGGTGAAGGAACTAAGGGTTTATGAAAATTTGAGTTGCACCAACCCCAAGCCAGGAGGGCCTTTGGCACACTCTAACCTGGCCCCCAGGAAATGGGCCCAGCAAGGCAGGGCACCCGCAAGGCTGCACTGAACTCAGAGTGGAGCTGGGTCTGCAGCCTGGCTCTGTATCTTGTGACTATTCAGCTCACACCTGGCTGATCTCGAGGGGATGTGTCTCTGCCACCCAGATTGGCATGCTGGCTGCTCTCTTGGTAAATTCACTACCTGATTTCCAGGCAGGCTGTGTCCTTGCCAAGCCCCCAGTGACCACTGTAGGGAAGGGACATTGCGTGTGGTCAGGGGTGCTCATGCTTACTTGCACCAGCTCTCAGGAAGGCTGGCTGAGGACCACATCACTGGAGGAGCTGGTCTTCTGGGACTAGTGGGGCAGAGTCTGTCTCCACAGGTAAATGAGTCTTACCTGGTCCTCAGCCTGAGGACACACAGATGAATGCAATGCAACCCCTCCCCTTCAGGAGGGCCCATCCAGGTCGGGGAGGCAGACTGGAGAAGTCACTGAGGGCTTCCTGGAGGGGGTGGTAGTCCAGGGGAAACCTGAGTGATGTCCGAGAGGCAGGCAGGTAAAGAGAGTGTGTGTAGGACAGGGCTTGGAAAGAACACAAGTGGATGTCAGGGAGGAATGGAACATTCTAGATTAGAGAGCAGTTGCAGACTCTGAGGCAGAAAGTCTGGGCCAGGGAGCTGGTGGAGAGAGGTTGGAGATTTGGCCAGAGAGGAGGTAGGGGCCAGGTGACACGAGGCTTTGGGGGCCTTTATCAAGAGCATGAATTTCATTCTGTGTACAATGGGAGCTGCTGGAAGATTTTAAACAGGGGAATGACATGCTCCAACTGATCTTTCCAGGGTTCCTCTGGCAGTGGAGATCAGATTGGAGGGGAGCTTGGAGGGGTGGAGGGGAGGTGATTGTCATTAGCTGGGTAACAAATATTGTAGACTCAGCCCACAGTACTGGTAAAGGAAATGCCAAAAAGCCAAAATATTTTTGGAGAAAGAGTGAGTCAGGGAAGGCTCCACAAGGGAGGTGGTGCTGAGTAGGGTTTTGAAAATTGAGTAGGAGTTTGCTCAGCAAGTGAAGGCTAAGGGGCCTCTCCTGGTGATGAGGCCAGCATGTGTGAAATTCCACAAGGGTGACTCTGAGTGGCTGGATGGTGCTGGAATACAACCAGTAAATGGGGATGTGATGGGAGGGGAGAGAGCTGGGAAGGGGGCCATGGAGAGCCTCCGATACCACGCCCAGAGCTCAGGCCCTGTCTCACAGGCAGTGGGAGCTCTAGAAGCCACATACTTAGTTCACAGATTTAATTGCAATGAAAGGACTGGGAAGCATTCTACAGGCGGAAGGCATGAATGAATGAGTCAAACACACTGTAAAATCCATCTTTAAAGAATCGAGAGCAGATGAGGATGCCGGAAGGAAGACACTCATGATCATTCTCTCTGCTTGCTCCCTCTGACGTCTCAGTCCCCTGGGCAGGGGCCGCAGCAGCAACCAAGGATGGGAGAAAAACCCACAGGGAGAAACAGGGAGGGCGAGATCACACCCAACCCAAAGGAGGTGCCCCCGCCGTCACGGGGGCAGGCGGGTTGACCTTCCGATGACAAATTTGTAAATTTTAACAGAGATGCATTTGTCTTAACATACATAAGAAAAAAGTACTCATCCAACTCATTATTTTACATATAGTGTTGCTAAGATAGACCTAAATGTATATGAGAAATGAGTCAACCTAAAGTAAAACAGTAAGTAAAAGATTGCAGAAGACGACATTGGCTATAGCGTAATGGATAAAGTCTGGGAAGCACTGAGAACGCTACCTCCTGGGGTGAGGGGGGCGTGGCGGCTGCAGAGCTGTCCGTCAGTCTGCCTGGTGGAGCAGAGGCAATCTGAGGAGGCTGGCAAGTGCTGCTTTGTAAACGAACAGATAGGGATGCCGCTGGATGCCACTGGGATTCAATGCAGCAGTGAACTCGCCTTGCTCTCTGTAGCACCTTCCCGTACAGTAGTCCTGCATCTGGCTGGGTGTGCTGTGAGCTTACTACACTTTCCACGTCCCCCCGAGGTATGAACTCAGAGACAGCGGGCTGCGGGGCTCTTTTCTGTAGAGCCTGGTCTCTAAGTTGCCATCATGAATCGACACAGAGGCCCTTCTTACCGGAAGGACCAGCACAGGGTACGGAGGCGTGGGCAGCTGTCCTCCCACCCACACAATAAAATAATCATCATAGTGATAATGACGCACATGTCACAGCTAGCGAACTCCCAGCCGGGGCCTACTCCATGCACTTCACATGCACTCCGTAATTTATTCTTCATCCAACCTAGTGAGGTGGGCAGTTTTACCCTTTTTCTACAGATGAGGAAACTGAGGCTCAAAGAGGTGGGTACATTGCCCAAGGACACACGGCTATGACGGAGCCGGAATTCCAGCCCGAGTCTGGCTGATTCCAAAGCCCAGAGTTTGCATGAACAAGCTGGAGGCAGTGCAGCTGCAGCCCTGAGGCTAGGTTGGGCTGCAGATGTGTTTGGTTTGGCTCGCTCGGTGTTGAATTCTTTCTAATTGGTTGGCAACATCTAAAGGCTGGAGATTTCCCATGAAAACCAATCATTCTGGCTTCTCTAAGCAGAGCTGGGCCCTTCGGCCACCTGGGCCTGCCTCCTCACCTGGCCACATGCATGGGGCTGCCCTGGTAGCCAAAGCCTTTGCTCTGTGCTTTTCCACAGGCCCCACCAGTCCCTATTGTCCCTCTCACCCACTCACCTCACCCACAACCCATGGGACAGGCATCGGCCTTTACCATGGTGGGCACCGGGACAGTCCAGGTCTTCTGAGTGGGAAAGGTCAGCTTGATCTCCATACAGCCTTGGGTCCCACTCAACGGAGCCTGAGCATGAAGCATGCCCTGTGTCTACAACCCCGGTGGGGAAACTGAGGCCCAGAGAGAGAGAGGAGGCATTATGTTCTTACTGTTGCTGTAACATATGAATGTACTGCCTAACAACAATATCCATTTATTCTCTTGTAGTTCTGGAGATCAGGAGTACAAAATGGGTCTCACTGGCTAAAATTAAGGTATTAACAGGGCTACGTTCCTTCTGGAAGCTCTAGGAGAGAATGCTTTCCATCGTCTTTTCTAGCTTCTAGAGGCCGCCTACATTCCTCCACTCGTAGCTTCTCCCTTCATCTCCAAAGCCCAGCGGCATAGAATCTTAATCTCTCTCTCCCGCCTCCCTTTCAGGAGGGCCTTTCTGAAGCCACTGGGTCCCCCTGGTTAACCTGGATACTCTCCCAACTCAAGACCCTTGCCCAAGGTACAGTGTGAATAGTAGGAATAGCGGGAAGCGAAACTTAGGACATTTTCCTCAATTCCCCTTCTGGATACCACACAGCCTCCCTCAAAAGAAAATGTTTAAATTCTGATGTTTCACAGGGAATGGACAGAATGAGGCAGGTTCAAAGATTAGGGTAAAAGCCAAGTGAGGAGGCCCCCAAATTGCAGAGAGCCAGGGGTTGTGGGTCTTCACTGGCACAGCACAAATGTGACCCATAATAGGGACATGAATGGAAACAGAGCAGCTCTGAGGTCCTTGGCCCTGCTCCTGTGTTCCCCAGCTTCCCCTATCACCCTGGCAGACACCTACCTGCATATCTCCCGTGCCTGCCTCTCCCAGACTCCAGCCTCCCATGAGCCTTTCCTGAAATGCAAATCTGAACACTTCCTTTCAAACACTCCCTGCCCCCTAGGATCAAATCCAAGTTCAGTGCCCAGCATTCAAAGGCCCCATGGCTTGTCACCCACCCCTCCCAACGCCGCTACTACCTCTGCCTTTTGATCTGGAGAAAGCCTTGGCTTGGGGGCCAGGAGCCTAGTGGTCCTTTTGCCTTGACGACATCAGGCATATCTCCATTTCACATACAATTTCTCATCGACATGACACTCAAACCTTGTGAGTGGTTGGCCCGTTTCTCAAATGAGGATAAGCGCCCAGAGAGGCCTAGTAGCTTCCCCCACATCACACAGCTAGTAAAAGGCAAATCAGAGGTCTGAATTCAACTCTTTTGTCTCCCCTGAGGCTGCTCACGGGGCTCTGAGCCCAGGGCCTGGCCTGTGCTGTGGGGTTGACAAATGTGCAGGGGGCGTGAAGACGGCGGACTCTCCCGAGTGGCTCACAGTTCGGCCTCCAGCAGCCACCTTTTGGGAAGCATCATAAATTAAAAACCCGTGATGTCACCAGGCTTGGACGGTGTCCCTGATGCTGGAGGAATAATTCATGGCACACGACTGGAGCTGGAGATGGCAAAGCCTGCTAGGATTCAGCTTCTGCCCTGCCCCAGGAACAGTTTTCAGCCCAGGCGGCTGTGCAGAGCTGGGTGGGTGCCCTCTCCCTGCCACCTGCTGTGAGGCCAAGGCCGGCGGAGTCCCCTCTCTTTGTGGACCCCTTTCTCTCCCTCCATGACTTCCTCTCATAAATGGAGACAATCTGAACTCATTCCACAGGGCAGTGTATAAGAGGGTGCCCTAGCAGGCATGGGGTCTCTCTCTCTTTTTTTTTTTTTTTTTTTTTGCAGAGTCTCACTCTGTCTCCAGGCTGGAGTGCAGTGGCGCAATCTTGGCTCACTGCAATCTCCACCTCCCGGGTTCAAGCGATTCTCCTGCCTCAACCTCCCCAGTAGCTGGGACTACAGTGTGCGCCACCCCGCCCAGCTAATTTTTGTATTTTTTTTTAGTAGTGACGGGGTTTCACCATGTTGACCAGGATGGTCTCGATCTCTTGACCTCGTGATCCGCCCGCCTCAGCCTCCCAAACTGCTGGGATTACAGGTGTGAGCCAGCATGCGCAGCAGGCATGGGGTCTCTTAACGACTCCAAACCCACCGTTCAGTACAGGCATTTCATGAGCAACTGAAATTCACCGCAAACTCTCCCAACCTCTCTTCTAGGTGTAGCTAGCAAGGCTACCGCTGGCAGGGCCCCGCTGATTACTTATTTACCTGTAACTTGTGTTATTATTTTCATAAATCCATTAGCAGGAGGAGGGGGGCATGACCAGGGAAGCCCGCACAGTGCTGGGACATTTTAGCCTCAGCCTGGCTCTCTGCTCCACTTGGTCAAATTCCAACTGTGTTGTTGGCTCACAGCACACCTACTGTAACAGCATCGTAAATGCTCCAAAGCCTCCTCCGTCCGTCACCTTTGTCTTCATGTGGTGCGTTTCATAAAGTTGACTATTTTTGTCCGTTCTATTTCTGTTATTAACACATGCTGGGTATCTGCAATATACATATGTGTAATTTCATATTTATAAACGCTTTAACCAAATACAATACTTTGATAGACTTCTTGATTAATTTGTATCCGAAATTTTCCTTCTTTTTAATTCCAGCTCTAATTCCGAGCTGAGATTCCTTCCTTATCTGTAACATGGGGTGGTGATGAGGATGATATAACATACTCCCTCAAGGATGTTTTGAATTTTCACTCATTCGTTCAACACATTTCATTGAAGAGCTACTATGTGTCAGGCAAACTGCTATGAGCAGGAACAGGATGGTGAACAAAATTGGCATGGTTCCTGCCTGGATGGCGCTCAGAATTGAGGAAAGACAGGCAGTAGCAGTCATGAGAAACTATACAAGAACATATTGTGTCACCCTCTCGGGAAACGGTTGGGGGGCTGGGAGAGAGGGCAGAAGAATGCTTCAGAATCAGAGGGCAGGGGACAGCAAATGGGGGTGGGCAGGTTCCAAGAAGGGGGCAGAGCTCTGGGAGGCCCCCCCAGAAGGCTGAGCTTGTGCAGGTTTCTCCCCAGCTCTGGGCCTTAGCTTCCTCATCTGTGGAATGGGCGTGGCAGCGTTTCGACCTTGTGGGGCTTTTTGAAGGTGAAATGAGGAAATGCGCACGAAGGACATCTTCCAGCTGGGTGTAAGCTTCGATGCACAGCAGCGGCACACTCTTCCCTCTGTGTGTGAGGAGGCCCCGGGGGCGGGGACAGGAGGCTGGGGTTCGCAGCACCCATGGGAAGAGCCAGCCGGGGTTGAGATCCCAGCTCTGCTGATTGCCATGTTGCCTCAGCGGAGGGTTCCTTGGGTGTATAGAGGACTCGAAGCACAGGCGCCCTCGACCAGGAGAAACACGGGAGGGCGTGCCCCCTCTAAAGGGGGCCATGCCTGAGAGGGGCCCCCAGGGCACCCCTGGGAACCCACAGAGGTCTCCACCAGCAAGCACCAAGCTGGGCCTGGGGGGACAGGGGCGACTCAGACGTGGTCCTGGCCCGAGGAGGTTGCCGTGGGCTGGTGGAGAAAGATCCGTAAACTAAACGGACCTTCCCAGCCCCTAGCCCGGTGTGGCCAGCATGGGACAGACACGGGCCCGGCAGCTCTCCTGACCCAGGAGGCCCGGCAGCCCCCGTATTTCTGCAGGCGTCTTGGCTCCATCTAGATGGCACTGGGATGCTGGAATCTGCATTTGCGCTGCACGGAGGCTGGGAAGACTGTCACCGCAGAGCGAGGGGGGCTGCTAGAGGGGCAGGTGGGCTGCGGCCAGGTGGCGGAGGATGCCGGTCTCTGCATGCGGAAGCCGAAGGAAGGCTGCGTGGGCAGATCTTCCAGCTAGGCCCAGAGGGACTGCCGACATTCAATCCTCCAGTCAAAGAAGGGAAGGGCTAGCAGCAGGAGCAGCTCAGGCGGCAGACCCGGGCGCGCGGGGGCGCGGGGGCTCGGAGGCCTGTGAGGGTCCCCGGGCGGGCGGCTGCGGGGTGCAGGTCGGGCTGCACCGCGACAAAGGCGGCCCAGCGGCGGCATCGGAGGGCGCACGCTGCCCCCTGGTGGCCAGGCCGCTCCCCGCAAACGCGAGCTCCTTTGTTTTGCGGTTCCGGCTTCTGCGGCTCAGGCTTGCCGGAGAGAGTCTGAAGCCCCGGCTTCCAGAGCGGGTGGCCACGATGCCAGGGCTGCGCGGGGAGCCTGGTGGGCCGAGGGTCGAGTCCCAGCCCTGCAGCTCGCTGGCGGCAAGGGTCGGCTCCCCAGCCTGCTCAGAGCCTGAGTCTCCCGCTGCTGCAATGGGAGGAAGCGCGCACCGGTTCCCTGGGTGTGGGGGCGCTGATTGCCGTAGGGGCGCTGATTGTGGTGTTATTTGTGCACACACGTGGCTTGGGCGCCGGTCGAGGCCTCCTAGCGGCTTGCCCCACCCGGTTTCCCCGCACACCCACTCCTCACCTCCTGCACCAGCTGGCGGGGTGTTTGTCTCTCCCTGAACCTGATGGTAGCCCCTTTGTCAGCACCATTAGGAAATCCACTCACACGCACCCTTTTGTGAGACTGAGTAGAATTTTAGAGGTTTGGGGGTGGGAGGCAGACATCTCCTGGCCCTCCCTCTCCACCCTTCTTTCTCTTTTCCATTCTCTCCTCAGCCCTGCTCACAAGAGCCCTCCGGAGCCCCACCACCTTGCCCTGCAGCCATCAGTGTACAGAACATGCCCTCCGGCCTCGCCCTTCACCCCCACTGTTCCCAAGCACAGTCCACCCTGGTTCCTGAAGGAAGCTGAGTGGAATGTCTCAGGGAAGCGTGTGGGGGTGGATCTGTGCGTAGGAACACCTTTTTCCAGACGGGTCTGCCCCGATCCACCCTGCAGCCATCGCTTCCTTCTTTAATTCGATCGCATTATGTCCCACCAGGTATAGGAGGAAGAGAGAGAGAGAGAGGAGGCATGGAAGGAAGAAGGAAGAAAGGAGGGGAAGGAGGGAAGGAAGGAAGGAAGGAAAAGAAAAAGGAAAGGAAGGAAGGAAGGAAAAGAAAAAGGAAAGAAAGGAAGGAAGAAAGGAAGGAAGGAAAAGAAAAAGGAAAGGAAGGAAGGAAGGAAAAGAAAAAGGAAAGACAGGAAGGAAGAAAGGAAGGAAGGGAAAGAAAAAGGAAAGAAAGAAAGAAGGAAGGAAGGGGACATTTGCTAGGGCTGTCATGACAAAGTATTACAGACTGAATGCTTAAACAACAGAACTTTATTTCCTCACAGTTCTGGGGGCTAAAAGTCTGCCATGAAGGCGTCAGCAGGGATGGTTTCTGCAGAGGCCTCTCTCCTTGGCTTGCAGACGGCTGCCTTCTCACCACGTCCTCATGCTGTCTTTCCTTTTGTACCTGTGTCCTAATCTCCTCTTATAAGGACAACAGTCATTTTGGATTAGGGCCCACCATGATGGCCTTATTTTAACTTTACAAATGGTGTAAAAACTGGGCATCCATATGCAGAAAAAAATGAGACCTTATCTCATCTCATATACAAAAATCACCTAAAAATGTACTCAAGGCTTGGATATAATATGATATCTAAAATTGTAAACTCGTAGAAGAAAATAGAGAAAAAAGAAGCTTTCTGGAATTGATCTGGAAAATGATTTATTTGGATTTGACACCAAAATCATAGACAAATAAATTATTTGAAACTATATATTTGACAAAGGGATCTATCTACATATGTAAAGAACCCCTACAATAGCAAAAAATAACCTGATTTTTAAGAGGGCAAAACTGTACATAGACATTGTATTCAAGGGAAGACATATGCATGGTCAGCAGGATATGGAAAGGTGCTCCACATTGCTAATCATCAGGGGAATCCAAATCAAAACCACAATGAGCTATCACCTCACGTTAGTTACCATGAGGATTATCACAGACACAAAAGATAACAAAATGCTGACAGCTGGTGAAAAGGGAACTATTTAGTGGAGTGGTAGTAAAAGTTATTTTATAAATTGAAAGTAAAACTATTATGTGGTCTGGTGATTCCACTTCTGCCTGTGTATTCAAAGGAAATAAAATCAGTAAGTAAAAAATATGTTTATTACAAGATTATTCATAATGGCCTAGAATTTTTTTAAAGTTAGTGACCATAGGTAAATGGGTGTATAAAGGAAATGTATACACATACAATGGAATATTATGTGACCTCTAAAAATAAGGAAATTATAACGTTTCCAACAACATGGATGGGCCTGGAGAACATTATGCTAAGTGGAATAAACCAGACACAGAAAGACAAATGCTGCATTATCTCATTTATATGGGGAATCTAAAATATTCAAATTCTTAGAAGCAGAGAGTAGAAAAGTGGTTCCCAGGGCTGGAAGGAGTGGAAATAGAGTGATTCTTGTCAAGGGCATAAAGTTTCAGTTGTGCAGGTTGAGTGGGTTCTGGAGGTCTAATGTAAAGCAATGGGACTATCGCTATCAACACTGTATTGCAAACTTGATGTCTGGTAAAGGGATAGATCTCAGGTGCTCTCATCAGACACACACATAATAAATTAAAGGAAGAAAATGGTAACTGTAAGGTAACAGACATGCTAACTCCTTGGTCATAGCGAAAATTTCACAATTTATACCAAAATATCAAGTGGTGCACCTCAAATATGTACAATTTTATTGTCAATTACAGTTCCATAAAGCTGAACAAGTTAAGTTTACTTTTATGATGAAGAGATGCATATTTCCACATATTTTCTCAATAAAAATGAGAAAAGGTAAATAGAAAAACAAAAAATATTTGCAGCAGCTTTGCTTCTGATGTTAATAAACCAGAAACAAATTCAAAGTGCATTGACAGGGAAATGGTTCAGCTTACTGTCATTTATTGCTAAATGGACTGACTCAAGTATAAAATTTCTCTCTCTCTCTCTTTCTCCCTCTCTCTTTCTCCATATATATCAAAACTTTGAGATTTTATATCAGAGGCAGTCTGTTAAGTGAATAAATGACAATATACAGATGCAATTTTACATATGAAATAGCATAAATAAACGTCAAAAATAACAAAAGTAGCCCCTTACCAGAAAAGGGGTCTATAATGTTTGAATCCATTTATATGAAAATCAAAACATGAACAGTGAATCTACAGTGGCAGAAATCAAAACATTGTGTTAAATGTGGGAGCTGACTGGAAGCACAGAGAAGGTCACTTGTGCTGGGGGGATGGGCCTCCTGTACATCCAACCTTGGCTGTTGGGGACAAGTGTGTTTACATTTGCCAGAAATCCTGTAATGGTACATTGCAGATCTATGCATTATTACTTATATTGAAATTACATCTCATGAAAATAAAAAATTAAAAAATATTAGAAATAGTTTAAAATTCAGTAAATAATGCAAATAATAATAAAATCATACTGAAAATGTGAATAATATAATATGAATTAATAAAATATACTAAACAATACCTGCTAGAATTAAATCCCAGAAATCAGAAAGATAAGGGTGACATCTGATAATAATCAGTTAATAAACATGCGTTTCATAGAGAAAACAAACTGGTCAAAAATATGTGGAATATGTATTTTGTTATTATCAAAAGTCGTTAAATAATTGAGATAATATTTTAACCTGTGTTATTAGTATTAATTATAGATATCATGTGTAAAATAATAACTGAGAACAACCTTTAGGGAAATAAGGATATTTGAGAGCACTTGTACTAAGTTAAGTATAGTCTCAATGTTTTTCCAGATATTACTGCTGAAATTTCAAATTTTAACCTGGATTTCTAACAGAATCCATATGGGCCCTTGGACAAATTAATTGTCAGAAACCACTTAGAAAAACAATCTCTAATATAGAGATATTAGTATCTCATTTCATAAAGAAATTTAAACTGTGTAATACATGTAAAGTCCTCAGAAGTAACCTTAGTATGTTGGAAAGGACTTATTCATAGTAGGTTGTGATGTTTATTGCTAAAATTATTGCCTTAATTTTTGGGGGGAAAATTAAAGCAAAGCATGATGAATTAAAGTGTGATGTTGCTTGTTTGGTACAACAAGGAGGTGAGGATAATGAATAGCCCTGCGATCCCGAGGAGATGGCCTAATCCAAGGAGAGGGAGGCTCCAGGTGGGGTGGACTCTCACGGGGTGCCTGCTTCTGGCCTCCATGGAGCCCGTCTCAGAAGCCTGCAGGAGACAGGCATGTGGATGGGTTTCTCAGGACAATCCAATCAGCCATGGACAGGGGAAAAAAGATTATGACCTAGGATGGATTAAATAATTGCCTTGAAAATTGATAAATTACAACTGTATTTGTGAGGTACAAAGCAATGTTTTGATATATTAATACAATAGGAATAATTAAATATAACTAATTAGCATATTAATCACCTCAAAATCTTTTCATTATTAGCGTCAAGGCCATTTGAAATGTATCGTAGCTATTTTGAAATAACCAATATACTATGTTTCAGTAAAGAAATAGATATTTATTAACATAAACAATATGAAATTATTGAAATCAATTATGCATTCCTCCAATAATTTATGTTTAGTTCACCAATAAATTTGATCGTTTAGGATATATTTTTAAAATTATCTTATTATTATGTTAAATATAAGTCACTATACATTTATGCACAGGTTTGTGGTATTTAGACCTATGTCTATAGGTGTAAATTTATGCTCTCATAGCTATGTAGTTGCTCATGGCAATAGATGTTAATGAAACTCTGGAAGAATAACCGCAAATGAAAGTAAATAGTTTTAAAAAATAACACTACATAAAAGGTTTAAAATTATTAAAACAAATACCAATGATAATAAATACATACTAATAACTGTATGAAAATGTAACAACCTGTAAGACTCCAGAGTTCTGAAAACACAAACCTGACTTCTCCAGCTGAGGAGAAAGAAAACCTGTCGCTGCATCTGCTCCTGGGACCTGTCCAGTCCTCAGTGAGTCCCGAGCGCCCCCTGGTGGCCTTGCGTGCCCTGCAGGGACACATTGACCTCCCCTCACTGTATGTCCCCTCACTGTATGTCTAGTAGAGTAATACACGGCCGTGTCCTCGGCTTTCAGGCTGTTCATTTGCAGATACGCCGTGTTCTTTGAATCATCTCTGGAGATGGTGAACCTGCCTTTCACCGACGCAGCGTATGCTGTCGCGTAACTGTTAGCTTTGCTTCTAATATAGCCAACCCACTCTAGTCCTTTCCCAGAAGCCTGGCAGACCCAGTGCACAGCAGAGCTACTGAAGGTGAATCCAGAAGCTGCACAGGAGAGTCTCAAGGATCCACCAGGCTGTACCAAGCCTCCCCCAGACTCCACCAGCTGCACCTCACACTGGACACCTGCAAACACAGAGACACCCTGGTCAGAAACTGCCACACAAATCCACTGTTTCCACTCATGTCCACTCACACTCAGTATCTCTAGTTCCCCATGAATCACCTTTTAAAATAGCAACAAGGAAAACCCAGCTCATCCCAAACTCCATGGTGAGTCTCCTGTATTCAGTGCTGATCACCGAGTGGAGACAGTTGGGAATCCCAAGGCTGGAGCTCGTCTCCCAGAGCTGCAGGGTCAGGGCTGGGCTGCTTTTCATCAGCAAAAAGGGGGGTCTTATTTGCATGTCTTCTGCTACACAACAAGGTCTGGGGTGGGACGCCTGATGATGAGAAGGCTGTGCACAGAGTAGATGAGAGTGTCCTGGGGGAGATTGGTAGTAATCCTATCATTCAGGAAAATTTAATTTCATATTATGTGATTGTGCCTTGATATTCATTTAGAGTAATAATCTTATTTAATTTTTACATATTTGCACACTGTATTTCCGCTTATATATTTCTGAAATCCCTTGGCTTGTCTGTTTGAGTGATGTCTCTTTCCTCTACACTGTCAGGGTGTGATGTCATTGTTCACAGGTGCAGTCCTGGATGTACACGCAGTTTCCATGGAAATGCTGTCATTTCGCAGTGTTGCCTTTGACAGCGTAATTACCTGATTGTTCTACTTGACCGTTTGTGTCTCTTAACAAACCATCTAGATGTTACACTGTGCTCATGTCTGACATGGTGACACTGTTTTGTAGCATAAATCGTTCAACAATCTGGTGCAATTAAATCTGGACTTCTTTTTTTTTGGAATTGGATATGAAATTTATTTAGGTAAAATGTTTTTAAACATCCTAGTTTCTTCAAATACGAAGGACTTAAACTGCTTCCCTAAAAACATTTTATTAAAAGTCAAGTATGCTTAAAACTGAGAAAATTTTAAAAACTAATCTTTTTTTTGGGGGGGGGGAATCCAAAGTTGCAAGCAGTGATTTATTTACTCTTAGCAACTGTGGCTGAAGCTTAGTGACATCTGTAAGCTGAACATTCTCATCAAGCACGTGTTTTATTTTTATTTTTTATTTTTTCTTATTCTTTTTTTTAAATTTGGACTTCTTTCCAGGGACCATTTTTGAGGATTGTTCTGACCCCAAAATAGCATTCATTTTTTCAAGCTATGTTTCCAGGCTGGGCTTGAAATCCTGGGCTCAAGTGATCATCTCACCTCAAACTCCCAAGTAAATTCAACTGCAGGCAGTGCCACAGTGCCCAGTTGGTTATTCTTAAATTATAGGTTTTCTTATTTTCTCTGTTAAAATGAGTGGACTATTGATTTCTATATTGCTCTCATGGAGCTGTCAGATTTCTATTAATTATTTACCATGAAAACCACTAACATTTTATATGAACTTTAGGGTTGAAATTATTCTCATTCTACTGCAAATCTAGTCACGCCCTTTAGAGAGAGCTTTCTATCACTGTTTTTATGCCCTGACTCTATCACTAGAAAAACATGCCAGTCTCTACCTTGGTACAGAAGAAAGAGTTCAAGTATCTCAGAAGGACACTCCTGCTTTAAGTACAGAAAACTGCATGGGAGTGGTGGACTCCTGTGATCTCACTGAGCCTCTCCCAGGAAGCTCCCCAGAACCTCTGCCCTACAAGTGAGCTGGGGTGAGAATAATTGGGGTCCACCTGTTCTTGGCATGGAAACTGTCTTGTGAGTGAAGCTGGGAGGAGAAGGCATCCATCAAATTACAGACTGGAATTTAGTCTCCACCATAAAGATCTGACATCATGACCTCAACTGAGATCTGGGGGAGAGGGAAGCACCACCTTCTTGTCAGTTCAGCCCAAGGTCAAGCTTCTGTGATCCTGAGATGTAAAGAAGAGGGTAAAGCTATTCTCTCAAGTATTCTGGGTCCTCACTGCACTTGCTGAGACTGTTTGAGCTGCTATAAGAGAAGACCATGGACTGGGCGGCTCAGAAATAACATAAATGTATTTGTCCCAATTTTCAAGGCTGGGAAGTTCAAGATAAAGATGACTTAAAGATTGGTATCTGGTGATGTCACAATTCTTTATTTATAGATTGCCACCTTCCTACTGTGACCACACCTGATGGAAGGAAAGAGGGAGCTCTCTGGGGTATTTTATCAGGACACTGATTCCATTCATGAAACGGAGCCTCAACATCTTTCAAAGGAGACCAAAGGCCCCACCTCCCACCACCATCACGATAGAGTTGAGATTCCAAACATGCCTTGTGGGGGGTCATAACCATTCAGTCAATAGGAGGACTTTATGTCAATCAATGGATTTCATTTACTGTGTGTTCTCAGAATAATTTTCCTTGGTAGTACAGGTTGGGTTTCTATAATTTTTACCAGATTAGGTTGTCTCTTTGGAAATCTTGAAGTTTCTCATGCCGTCACACTGGTAATGAGATAACTCTGTTTATATTCGTGATTGAAGCTTCCTCATTAGGGCCACAAGCATTTGGAATGTTCTTCTCTTAAATCATTTGCCATGATGGAATAAACTTGTCCCCTCTCATCAGTATTATCATTTGTTCAGAAACACACTTTTTATATTTTAATATTGCAAATCCACCTTTCCTTTATCTTTCTTTAACATGGTGTCTTTCTTTATATTTTAAAATTTGTAAGTGATTATGTTTAAATTTTAGGGTAATTTTAGATTTTAAGGCAACCTCCTGTAGTAGGGTGTGTTCTCCTGTACAACTTTCCCGGGTTCCCACACACTGATCCGCACTCTACCAAGCCTGGGTCTCTCTCCAGCCATCTACGGGGCTCACTCTCTGAACAGTGGCTGCTATTCACTGTCTATTCTGTGGTCTCCACACTTCTTGGCCTGTCTGGGATCTCAGTTCCTTTTCCTCAACTTCAAATCTACCTGGTTCCACTTCAGCACTGTGGCCTGGAATGTCTCTTAAGAAAGTAATGAAGTGTGCATTCCTCAGAGGGCTCCTTTTGTATATTTTCCCCACCTCAGCAATCACTGTCCTTGTTACTTGATGTCAAATACCTTAAAATCATGTTTAAGAAATTTCACTGTGTTTTACAGTTATTTCTGGTGGAAAGATACATCTGGTCTCTGTTGTTAAACCTTTTTTGAAATGATCATCTTGAACGTAAATATTTGTCAATTTTATAATGTTCACCAAGATTTATCTTGGAATATATATATATATATATATTTATTTATTCAATTCCAAATTCCAGGAGACATCCCTGTAGACATACATTATGAAGTTTATATATTTACGTATTTGGTAGACTTAACATTATATCTAATTTTAAAAATATATAAAATATCTATATTTGTCACACAAGAAAGCACAAGTTCTACGATGCCCTAATAGAAAAGCTTATTTGTCTTTCTATGGGTTCTTCCTATGGAAATAGAGGGAGACATCTTAGGACACTGATCCAGGGGTGACTTCAGAGCCTGCCCAGAATATGACCCAGGAGGGATGTGAGAGATTTCCATCTCTGTGACTGGCATTCTGTCTCCTTCACAGGAAAATCTGGGATCTTCCTCCATCCCTGGGGTGGACTACTTCACCATTCTAGACACTGAAGGACAGACAGGATGTGGCAGGTCACAGACATCAAAGGCCACAGTGTGGATGATGATCGAGGTGCTAACTTGCCCGAGTGATAACAGAGATCCCCATGGGGCAGAGTCCCAGCAGATGATCCCAACCATGTGGGGACAGTGTGTGCCTGTCACCTCATTCACAAAGGTGTCTACCTAGACTGAGATTGTGTTTGGGGAAAATATTTCTCACTCAGGAGATGAGAAACTTGAGTGATTTGTTTTTGGAAAAGAAAAAATAGATCATGTAGAAACCCCATGTAGGAAGAGTCACTGGATAATGGTTGTCAAAACACAGTTCATTTAGAAGGAATTTCCTGTTCATGTCCTTTGCAGGGACATTGATGAAGCTGGAAACCATCATTCTCAGGAAACTAACACAAGAACAGAAAACCAAACACTGCATGTTCTCACTGATAAGTGGGAGCTGAAGAATGAGAACACATGGACACAAGGAGGGGAACATCACACACTGGGGCCTGTTGAGGGGTCGGGCGCAAGGGGAGGGATAGCATTAGGAGTAATACCTAATGTCGATGACGGGTTGATGGGTGCAGCAAACCACCATGGCACGTGTATACCTATGTAACAAACCTGCACATTCTGCACATGTACCCCAGAACTTAAAGTATGATAAAAAAGGACATTCCTATGTAAGAAGGAAAGCAGTGTCTCCTTATAGCCTAAATACTGCCATAACTTGTCCTAGACCACTTACAACCTGAATATTCATATGCTTTATAGATTAACTGGATACCAAAGATAATGGTGCCATTTATTTTTCTGATACTTCACCAATACTTTATTATTTGACTAGTCCTCACTTAGAGACCTTTTCCATAAAATTAATTTTTAATTGAATAAGCACTTCTACCATGAGACAAACTGTCTTCCTGGTGACCAAATATCCATCTTGATTTTGATATAATGCCCATGATGTTGATGACTAAGTTTGCATTCTCAGAAAAAATTGACCCAGGTTCAAGGGGCTAACTGCAAATTCATATTTACGTCTGTTTTGCTTCAAGACAAGAAGGACCTGAGTTACAGACAACGTAGTGCATGGTCTCCTGAGGGCTGCATGCTGTGAAGGAAAAGAAGACAACCTTAGATGGTGGTCAGAGGCTCCCTGGCTGGTTCCTCTCCGCACCTGCTCTTCACTGGGGCTCTGCCTCGGGTGAGTTCTGAGCATCTCCTGCTGGTCTTGTGCTGCCCATGAAGCCCAGATAAAGGAAGTCTTGGAGATCTGCTTCTGAGATGCCAAGTTGTATGTCTTGTATGTCTGGTTCCTGGAAAATAGCACGGTAACTTTGGGAGCTGCGCCTTGGATATCACCCATGTGCCCTCGCCTATGTAGTGAGCTTCCTCCAAGCCCAGAGATGGGATTGGCTGGGTGGCTCTCCCTTCACAGACATTACTGGAGGCAATTTTCTGCAAATCTAATTGCAGTTTGACTATACAATTCAGCAATCATGTTTTTACTAATGTACTTAACTGACTATGTCCACTCAGTGAACCACATATGGCTGTTCATTTATATTTCCCAAATACTGGACACATTAAAAAAAATCCTGAGTAGTTCAGCAAGTTATAGGATTTGAATCAGGAAACTAGGTGGTAACATTTTCTATAACCAACTTATGAACAAAAAAGGTAAGAAAATGAGGTTGCAAAAATAGAGCTTACATTATTACCTGGAATCTGATGGTGGTAATTTACATAATGGAGCTGCAGTGAGAAAGGCTACCAGGTGACCTCATTCTGAACCCGTCTTTAGAGTTGACCAGCAATCACCAGGAGTGGGGCAGCCCATAATTCCCCCACATAGAAAGACACCCCAACTCAATAAAACTGCACTTGTGGTCTCCGCAGCCTCTGAGGTGTGCAGGAGCAGCTCCCACCCCAAAGTGTGCAATCAGTCAAGTCTCCACTCTTTCCCTTGGGGCATGAGAGATAGTGTAGATGAGGTCCAGACATGCTCTACTCAAGGTCTCTGCACATGGCTAAAAACGAGGTGTGAAATCCATGTTCTCAATCCATGAAACAATACCCATGAGAAATGCAACTCTGTTCCAGGACATCGTGCAGAATGAAGAAATAATGCAATTGTGGTAAAGTTGGAAATTACAATTGTTTGTGGACTGCACATTTTTCCATATGCCTTCCAATAAATCAGGTGAAAACATGTATTCTGTATAAAAATCCACAGCGTGTTAGCTCTTGGAATGCACCTTCCTCCCTCCACCTACAGGCAGAACAGTGCACTTGGATCATGCACCCAGCTGCTGCTCTCTGACGTCCATGACGTGGCTCATGCTAAATCCCATATCCTGTGCTCCGTTCTCAGGAATAGAGTGAGCCTTGCACTCATCTGGGGCAGAGTCATTGCTGGGAGTGATGGGGGTTTCCTGAGGGGCAACTTTGACTTGCAGGAGACTCAGTGACAATCTGGACTTTCTTTGCACAGCACAGGAATGTAGGAAAGTTCCAACCAATCCTGCCTCCCTCTCTCCTTCACTCAGGGACAGGCTTCCATCATATGCCATCAGCTTCCCCAGCCTCATTTACCCTCCATGCATTTTCCCTCAAAAGGGTGGATGCCCTCCTTCGACCAATACATGCACACTTAATCGGCTACTGGAGATTTCTACTCAGAAGACCAATAATAATACATGTATTTTTGCAACATTATTTATAACAACGTCTGATTCTATTATCAAATATAAAATATTAATTGATATTAAATCAGTATTGCATTGATTAATATTAGTATTAAAATATTAATCAATATAAAATATTAATCATGGTAATAATCGATTTTGTGTGTCACCTTGACTGGGACACAGTCTCAGTTATTCAATCAAACACTAATCTAGGTGTTGCTCTGATGTATAATACAGGTATTATTAAAGCCTGTCATCACTTCTCTAGGTCAGGAAGATTGTCCTAGATGAACTTGGTCGGTCTGATTTAATCCTAGCAGAGGAGAAGACAATGGAACTCTATGGTGGACAGCAGCTGTAGGACTTCCCAGGAATTCCGTCCTGTCTTTGCTGATGGCCAGCTCCATTGGCTCTGGCTGTGCCTAGCCAGATCTCACGATTGCCATCATGCAGAGCTCATAGCCCAATAAAGTGTGCATCCTCAGCTCTCCCAAAAATCCACAAGTGAGGGTGGGGGCTCTGTGACAGGGTGAGAAGCACAAGATCAGCTCTACATCAGTATCCCATTTGAGGAAACGACTATGAGTGTCCACTTGCATTTCCCAAATGCATCCATGCATAGAAGACAGCAGGGGCATCCAGGCACCAGGGAATGAGAAAGATCCCTCAGCCTGCCAGGTCCTTAGGAGCCACAGCCAGAGCAACACCTGAGTTCCAGGTAATGCATCTGAGACCTGTGGTTTAGACCACAGGAAGCACACCCTCCATTTTCAGAATAAAGGAGAAAAGGGAAGTGTAAGAATGAAGCCTAGAGAAAAGGGAAATGGATTAGCAGAGAAAGGACCAAATGGGTCAGTTCTGAGTCAGATGTTCAGTTTTAAAGGACAATGGGGTTACTGTGAAAACTGCCACGATTCTAAGGACCCTGGCCCCGGGTGAGCCTCCCTCTTGGTCCCAATCTGAATCCCAAAGCCTGTTCCAATCAGAGATTCCCACGGAGACGCCTGCCCTGAGTCTAATTGAAAAACACTTCCCACGTTCCCCTGGGCTTCCTTGGGACTCTGATTCTGGTGACCAGGGCAGGGACACTTCTGTCCCCAAAGTGGCACTCGGGCTTCTGTGGAGGTGAGAATGTGTCCTCCTGTCACAAAAACAAAGACACACCAGGGAAGGAAAGTGTCACATTCAGAGACATTAAACGTAAGTACAGAATTGTAAATCTGAAAGGTTCTTTAAGGAAACTTGATGAATCAGCCCCAGATGCTGAGAGGAAACCAGCCTTTAGCACCACCAGCCCCTGCCACGGAGAACAGTTCATAGGGCCCAGGACACCCCCCTCGTGGTCTCAGATGCCCCTGCAGCGAGGTTTTTGTCTGGGCTCACATTGACTTCCCCTCACTGTGTCTCTAGTACAGTAATACACAGCCGTGTCCGCAGCTCTCAGACTGTTCATTTGCAGATACAGCGTGTTCTTAGCATTTTCTCTGGAGATGGTGAATCGGCCCTTCACGGAGTCTGCTTAGCTTGTGCTACTCCCATCACCATTAATACGTGAGACCCACACCAGCCCCTTCCCTGGAGCTTGGCGGACCCAGTGCATCCAGTAGCTACTGAAGGTGAATCCAGAGGCTGCACAGGAGAGTCTCAGGGACCCTCCAGGCTGTACAAAGCCTCCCCCAGACTCCACTAGCTGCACCTCACACTGGACACCTGCAAACACAGAGACACCCTGGTCAGAAACTGCCATACAAATCCACTGCTTATCTCACTCATGTCCATTCACACTCCATGTCTCTAGTTTTCCATCAATCACCTTTTAAAATAGCAACAAGGAAAACCCAGCTCAGCCCAGACTCCGTGGTGAGTTCTCTGTGTGCAGTCCTGATCAGCAAACAGAAACACCTGGGAATCCCAGGGCTGGGGCTCCTCTCCCAGAGCTGCAGGCTCAGGGCTGGGCTGGTTTTCTTCAGCAGAGTGAGGGCCCTATTTGCATATCTCCTACTATATAGCAAGCTCTGGGGTGAGACACCTGAAGAGAGAGCAGGACCCAGGGCAGATGAAAGTGTCCTGAGGAAGATGGGTGACAACAATGGGATTTGAGAAATTGTGCTTATTATGAAACTGCTGTGATAAAATCTTCGCACTGATCACCTTATTTCAGATTTACCTATGTGTGTAAATTATGTTCTGTAGGAGTCAGTGCTCTCTATTTACAGATGTAAACGTAAACCCACACATGGATGGGCTCTCTGTGTATCTAAGAGCTCATGTCTGAGATGGGTGAGTGCTGGTGTCTGGGCCTGCGCTTCTCACCACTGGCCCTGACTCCTCCCTTAGCCAACTCCAGGACAGAGCTGGACATGCCTAGTGTGGTTTGCAGAAGCCACTGCCTAATCAGAAGATGTGTGATCTTGCTGCACTCTCCTGTTTACCTTAAACTATGGAGAGAACTAGGGTTTAGGTAGATAAACTTTCAGGTATCTCTGACATTTAACATACTTGTATCCATCTTTCTGTCACTCCTACATTGTCTAATTTTCAACTTGTTTCCTCATAATAAATTTTATAAGATTTGATTGACAGATTATAAACTTTACATATTTAAAGTGTAAAATTGATAATCATGACATAACTATTACCATTATAAAGAAGGTGGACAAGTGAAATTCCCTCAACTTCTTTTCTGTCCTTCTACTTCCTATTTCTATTTCTTTATCCTTTCTCCTTCCCTTCTGCCAACATATTCCCAGGCAACTACTAATCTTCTTTATATTACTTTAGATCAGTTTTCATTTTCCAGAATTTTTAAAAATAGATTCGTATATACTCTTATCTGTTTGGCTTATTTTACTCTATTTAAATACTTGATAATTTAGTCTTCTTATTGTGTATATCAGTCATTCCTTTATTATGAATGATGGGTAGTATTCCAGTAAACAAAGTTACCATAATTTGTTTTTCTATTAGGCAGCTGATAAATATTTGGATTCTTTTATTATTTTTGGTGTTAATAAAAATTTTGTTATTCAGATTTGAAATGTACATAGATGAGAATTTCTTTTTTTTACAACAAGAATAAAATCAACAATAACTGTTAATCAGAGAAAATGGACTTTTGCAAATTGTCTTTAATATTTCAGATCATTGAAATTTTAAGACAATCAACAAACCTGAAATCTAGAGAGAGATGAGTTCTTGTAGGGAGAATCAAAGTTAGGGTGTGAGCTGAACTGAGGCAGAGTTCACCAAATGCAGTATAGGCTCGTACAAGATAAAATACACTAATAAACATTGAGCTGCTTTGAGTCGAGTGTGATAAGCATGTTTTTAGTGAGAAATTCTCAGGAACCACATACTGAAGAGTTTTTCTGTTCTTTTGAATGCCTTTCCCTTATAATGAGACTAGTCACAAAAATCTTCTCTTCCCAAAGTGTCTTGGGTGTATCAGAGCCCACATTTCTGAAATGCTTCCAGAGCCAAGTCTCTTACACCCACTACAGAACTAAGAAATTACTCAACAGGGCCAAGCCACCAAAACCGGTTTCCTAAATGCACTGGTTTAACCCTTCAGGAATTGAGATGGGAACAGGGCTCCCCACCAAGGTTCTATGGGAAGCAGCTCCCGTCTCTCATGGAATCAGAGCCTTAGTCTGCAGAGCAGGGCAGCAGATCTGGAAGGTGATGACACCGATGGAGAACACTGCAGCTGTGGGAGGGAACACCCGGGGAAATGGGGGGCTCTACTCCGGGGGAAGGGGACCTGCGGAGCAAGGCAGAAAGGAGCCCCCATGTCAAACTTCGGGGTTCCAGGGAGGGAAGTGGAAATGGCACCGCCTTGAAAACCCGGGCAGTGGAGCAGCCGCTGTGCCCACCCTGCCAAGGGAGCGGGGTTCCTGGGCCTTGGGAGGTTCTGTGCAGGCTGCTCGGGCCGCTTCTCCAGGGTTCGGCCGCATGTCAGGGTGACCACGGAGGCCGCCACTCCCGACTACCGGCTGGGGTCGTGATCAGCTCTGCCCGGACCTCCCTGAGCACCGGGGCAATAGGAGGAGCTTGTGGAGATGTCACCCCTGCCCTGGACGCCGGCCAGGGCCCAGAGAGGATCAGGAGCCCCTGCCCAGGCTGCAAGGAGGAACGGAGGGGGCTGATGCTCCACGGAGCCGGTGGGAGCCAGGAGCAGGCAGCAGCTCTGAGTTCTCAGGTGCGGCTCCAGCTGCTCTAATCAGGGCAGTGGGCTCGGACTCTGTGCTCTTGGAGGTCAAGGAACAGGAAGGAGCCCTGCCTCCCCGGGTGTGGCTGCAGCCACCCAAACCGCGGCTGAAGACACGGGCCTCTCGCTCCATGAAGCCGACAGAAGCCCTGCCCCGCAAACCGCGGGCTGCAGCCTCAGGAGTCCCTGCACTCTTGGGGTCCCCAGGAAAAGCCCTCTGCTCTTGCATGCTCCGAAGTGCCTGCTCCCAATTCTTGGCTTCTTCCTGCTGTTGGCGCCTGCTCTGATCTTGGAGCAAAGTCAGGGCGGAGCCCCAGGGACCATGAACTGCGAAAGGAGGCAGGAAGATTCCTGTGCAGAGGGGGAGGGCCTGAAGGCTGGGCCCGGGCTCCCAGATACTCAGACCACAGTCGGGACTTGTGGTGCTTTCTACGGCCCACCCATGACCACCCATGGACCCATGGGCACGCACTTCCTCCCCTCGGAGGTCCATAAAAACCCCTGGGCTCAGCCAGAGCAGGACAGAAGATGGAGAGACGACAGGAAGACCAGCTGCATAGAGGAGCTACCCTCACCGCTGAGAACTTGGAAGACGACAGGACGACCAGCTCCAGGGAGGAGCTACCCTCTCTGCTTAGAGCTGAACACTCAACCAGTCAACTTGCCTACAGAGAGGAGCTACTCACTGGGGTTCTCCTCTGAGATGCTCGAATGCTTCATGAAGCTAGTCTTTGCCTTGCTCACCCACCACATGGCCGCATACCTCATTCTTTCCAGATGTAGGACACGAACTTGGGCAAAGTCGCCGCTGGCCACAGAGGGTTCTGGCCAGAAAAAGCAACACCCCAGTGATCCTGAAACAACTATAGTAAATACTGTAGGCCATGGTAACACAGTAGTATTTGTGTATCTAAACATAAAAAAGGTATAGATAAATAGGGAAGTGTATTATTGTGGAACCACCATTGTTTGTGTCATCTGTTAGTGGCAGAAACTTTGTTATGGAGAGCATAACTGTATTTAAATTTCTGGGGGAAAAATACAGCCATCCAAGAACATAAAATTGATAAAACACTTCTTATGAAATGGAAGATAGAGAAATACTTTCCCAGGCAAAGAAAAACTGAAGAAATTCATCACCACTAGAATTACCTCACAAGAAATGTCAAAGGGTCTCCACTAGGTACCCAATAGAATGAGCTCCTGTTTCAGCCCCACTCTGGCATCTGTCCTGTGATCGTTCTGTGTAGATCTGCTTTCTGCTCTCTTAGGGTTTTTCCTCTCTTGAGTCATGTCTCCCTTCCCCTGCTTGTTTTCAGTCTATCACCACAATTCATATTTAGCTGGGAACACTAGAGGCTTTGGAAGAGATTTTTATCTATTCTTCACCAGGTCTAATGAGTTCTCTCCATGGGTGTCCATGTCTGTTTTGTTTTCTTGCATTCCCGTGGGAGGATGTCCTTGTTCCTTTCCTACTTTCAGTACCGTGTTGAGTAAGTGCTAAGAGTTCTCATCCTTGTCTTTTCCAGTTTTCAGAAGAAAAGAATTATTTTCTGTTAAGTGTGATGTTAGCTGTGGACTTGTCATGTGGCCTTTATTGTGTTGTACTTTATTTCTGTACACAATTGAGAGTTGTTTTCCATGAAGAGATGTTGAATTTTCATCTTCTGCCTCTATTAATACAGAAATATGGTTTTTATCCTTCATTCTATAGATGTGATATATCATGATTTTTGACTTGTGTTTGTTGAAGGGTAATTGAATCCCAGTTTGCTGGTTGGGGGGTAATGTAGCCCTCATATAAAACCTCTGTTAGGGTAGTGCTGAAGAGAAATGTGGGGTTGAAGCCACCATACAGAGTCCTCACTGGGTCTCTGCCTAGTGGAGCTGAGAGAAGAGGGCCACTGTCCTCCAGAACCCAGAATGGGAGATCAACTCACAGCTTCCACTCTGAGCCTGGAAAAGCTGAAGACACTCAACACCAGTCCATGAAAGCAGCTGGGAATGGGGCTGTACTTTACAAAGCCATGGTGGCAGAACTGTCAGAAACCATTAGAGTCCACCTCTTCCATCAGCCTGACCTGGAAGTGAGATGTGGAGTCAAATGACATTATTTTGGAACTTTAAGGTTTAATGACTGCCCTATTGGATTTTGATCTTGCACGGGCCTGTAGTTCCTCATTTCAGCCAATTTCTCCCATTTGGAATGGCTGTTTTTCTCAATATCTATACTTACATTGTATCTAGGAAGTAACTAACTTGCTTTTGATTTTACAGGCTCATAGGTGGAAGGGACTTACCTTGTCTCTGGTGAGATTTTGGACTTGGACTTTTGAGTCAGTGCTGGATTGAGTTAAGACTTTAGGGGACTGCTCCACTCCAGATTTTTGACAGAACAAGACTCAGTCTCAACAACAAAAAACAAAAAACAAACAAAAAAAAGACTTTAAGGGACTGTTGAAAAGGCATGATTGTGTTTTGAAATGTGAGGACATGAGATTTGGAAGGGGCCAGGAGAAGAATGATATGGTTTCTCTGCGTCCCCACCCAAAATCTCATCTTGAATTATCATTCCCATAATCTCACATACGAATAGTGGGACCCAATGGAGGTAATTTAATCACAGGAGTAGGTTCCCCCAGGCTATTTGTGTGATAATGAGTGTGTCTCACAACATGTGATGGTTGTATGAGCATTTGGCATTTCCCCAGCTTGCAATTTTCCATCCTACTGCCTTGTGAAGAAGATGCCTCGCTTCCCTTTTCCCTTCTGCCATAATTAAAAGTTTCCAGAGGCCTCCCCAGCAATGCATAGTTTGGAATCAATTAAGCCTCCTTTCTATATAACTTACTCAGTCTTGGATATTACTTCATAACAGTGTGAAATCTGACTAATACAGAGTTTTCTTCTAATATTTTAAAATGATACATTTAGATTAATATAACTACGTATTTATTTATTTATTTATTTTTCTTTTTTTTTACTATACTTTAGGTTTCAGGGTACATGTGCACAATGTGCAGGTTTGTTACATATGTATCCATGTGCCATGTTGATTTCCTGCACCCATTAACTCGTCATTTAGCATTAGGTATATCTCCTAATGCTGTCCCTCCCCCCTCCCCCCACCCCACAGCAGTCCGCGGAGTGTGATGTTCCCCTTCCTGTGTCCATGAGTTCTCATTGTTCAATTCCCACCTATAAGTGAGAACATGCGGTGTTTGGTTTTTTCTCCTTGCGACAGTTTACTGAGAATGATGTTTTCCAGTTTCATCGATGTCCCTACGAAGGACACGAACTCATCATTTTTTATGGCTGCATAGTATTCCATGGTGTATATGTGCCACATTTTCTTAATCCAGTCTATTGTTGTTGGACATTTGGGTTGGTTCCAAGTCTTTGCTATTGTGAATAGTGCCGCAATAAACATACGTGTGCATGTGTCTTTATAGCAGCATGATTTATAGTCCTTTGGGTATATACCCAGTAATGGGATGGCTGGGTCAAATGGTATTTCTAGTTCTAGATCCCTGAGGAATCGCCACACTGACTTCCACAATGGTTGAACTAGTTTACAGTCCCACCAACAGTGTAAAAGTGTTCCTATTTCTCCACATCCTCTCCAGCACCTGTTGTTTCCTGATTTTTTAATGATGGCCATTCTAACTGGTGTGAGATGGTATCTCACTGTGGTTTTGATTTGCATTTCTCTGATGGCCAGTGATGATGAGCATTTCTTCATGTGTTTTTTGGCTGCATAAATGTCTTCTTTTGAGAAGTGTCTGTTCACGTCCTTTGCCCACTTTTTGATGGGGTTGTTTGTTTTTTTCTTGTGAATTTGTTTGAGTTCATTGTAGATTCTGGATATTACCCCTTTGTCAGATGAGTAGGTTGCGAAAATTTTCTCTCATTCTGTATGTTGCCTGTTCACTCTGATGGTAGTTTCTTTTGCTGTGCAGAAGCTCTTTAGTTTAATTAGATCCCATTTGTCAATTTTGGCTTGTGTTGCCATTGCTTTTGGTGTTTTAGACATGAAGTCCTTGCCCATGCCTATGTCCTGAATGGTATTGCCTAGGTTTTCTTGTAGGATTTTAATGGTTTTAGGTCTAACATTTAAGTCTTTAATCCATCTTGAATTAATTTTTGTATAAGGTGTAAGGAAGGGATCCAGTTGCAGCTTTCTACATATGGCTAGCCAGTTTTCCCAGCACCATTTATTAAATAGGGAATCCTTTCCCCATTTCTTGTTTTTGTCAGGTTTGTCAAAGATCAGATAGTTGTAGATATGCAGCATCATTTCTGAGGGCTCTGTTCTGTTCCATTGATCTATGTCTCTGTTGTGGTACCAGTACCATGCTGTTTTGGTTACTGTAGCCTTGTAGTATAGTTTAAAGTCAGGTAGCGTGATGCCTCCAGCTTTGTTCTTTTGGCTTAGGATTGACTTGGCGATGCGGGCTCTTTTTTGGTTCCATATGAACTTTAAAGTAGTTTTTTCCAATTCTGTGAAGAAAGTCATTGGTAGCTTGATGGGGATGGCATTGAATCTATAAATTACCTTGGGCAGTATGGCCATTTTCACGATATTGATTCTTCCAACCCATGAGCATGGAATGTTCTTCCATTTGTTTTATCCTCTTTTATTTCATTGAGCAGTGGTTTGTAGTTCTCCTTGAAGAGGTCCTTCACATCCCTTGTAAGTTGGATTCCTAGGTATTTTATTCTCTTTGAAGCAATTGTGAATGGGAGTTCACTCATGATTTGGCTCTCTGTTTGTCTGTTATTGGTGTACAAGAATGCTTGTGATTTTTGTACATTGATTTTGTATCCTGAGACTTTGCTGAAGTTGCTAATCAGCTTAAGGAGATTTTGGGTTGAGACAATGGGGTTTTCTAGATATACAATCATGTCATCTGCAAACAGGGACAATTTGACTTCCTCTTTTCCTAATTGAATACCCTTTATTTCCTTCTCCTGCCTGATTGCTCTGGCCAGAACTTCCAGCACTATGTTGAATAGGAGTGGTGAGAGAGGGCATCCCTGTCTTGTGCCAGTTTTCAGAGGGAATGCTTCCAGTTTTTGCCCATTCAGTATGATACTGGCTGTGGGTTTGTCATAGATAGCTGTTATTATTTTGAGATACGTCCCATCAATACCTAATTTATTGAGAGTTTTTAGCATGAAGTGTTGTTGAATTTTGTCAAAGGCCTTTTCTGCATCTATTGAGATAATCATGTGGTTTTTGTCTTTGGTTCTGTTTATATGCTGGATTACATTTATTGATTTGCATATGTTGAACCAGCCTTGCATCCCAGGGATGAAGCCCACTTGATTATGGTGGATAAGCTTTTTGATGTGCTGCTGGATTCGGTTTGCCAGTATTTTATTGAGGATTTTTGCATCAATGTTCATCAAGGATATTGGTCTGAAATTCTCTTTTTTGGTTATGTCTCTGCCAGGCTTTGGTATCAGGACGATGCTGGCTTCATAAAATGCGTTAGGGAGGATTCCCTCTTTTTCTATCGATTGGAATAGTTTCAGAAGGAATGGTACCAGTTCCTCCTTGTACCTCTGGTAGAATTCAGCTGTGAATCCATCAGGTCCTGGACTCTTTTTGGTTGGTAAGCTATTGATTATTGCCACAATTTCAGAACCTGTTATTGGTCTATTCAGAGATTCAACTTCTTCCTGGTTTCGTCTTGGGAGGGTGTATTTGTCGAGGAATTTATCCATTTCTTCTAGATTTTCTAGTTTATTTGCATAGAGGTGTTTGTAGTATTCTCTGATGGTAGATTGTATTTCTGTGGGATCGGTGGTGATATCCCCTTTTTCATTTTTTATTGCATCTATTTGATTCTTCTCTCTTTTCTTCTTTATTAGTCTTGCTAGCGGTCTATCAATTTTGTTGATCTTTTCAAAAAACCAGCTCCTGGATTCATTAATTTTTTGAAGGGTTTTTTGTGTCTCTATTTCCTTCGGTTCTGCTCTGATTTTAGTTATTTCTAGCCTTCTGCTAGCTTTTGAATGTGTTTGCTCTTGCTTTTCTAGTTCTTTTAATTGTGATGTTAGGGTGTCAATTTTGGATCTTTCCTGCTTTCTCTTGTGGGCATTTAGTGCTATAAATATCCCTTTACACACTGCTTTGAACGTGTCCCAGAGATTCTGGTATGTTGTGTCTTTGTTCTCGTTGGTTTCAAAGAACATCTTTATTTCTGCCTTCATTTCATTATGTACCCAGTAGTCATTCAGGAGCAGGTTGTTCAGTTTGCATCTAGTTGAGTGGTTTTGAGTGAGTTTCTTAATCCTGAGTTCTAGTTTGATTGCACTGTGGTCTGAGAGACAGTTTGTTATAATTTCTGTTCTTTTACATTTGCTGAGGAGAGCTTTACTTCCAACTATGTGGTCAATTTTGGAATAGGTGTGGTGTGGTGCTGAAAAAAATGTATATTCTGTTGATTTGGGGTGGAGAGTTCTGTAGATGTCTATTAGGTCCACTTTATGTAGAGCTGAGTTCAATTCCTGGATATCCTTGTTAACTTTCTGTCTCGTTGATCTGTCTAATGCTGACAGTGGGGTGTTAAAATCTCCCATTATTATTGTGTGGGAGTTTAAGTCCCTTTGTAGGTCACTCAGGACTTGCTTTATGAATCTGGGTGCTCCTGTGTTGGGTGCATATATATTTAGGATAGTTAGCTCTTCTTGTTGAATTGATCCCTTTACCATTATGTAATGGCCTTCTTTGTCTCTTTTGATCTTTGTTGGTTTAAAGTCTATTTTATCAGAGACTAAGATTGCAACCCCTGCCTTTTTTTGTTTTCCATTTGCTTGATAGATCTTCCTCCATCCCTTTATTTTGAGTCTATGTGTGTCTCTGCACGTGAGATGGGTTTCCTGAATACAGCACACTGATGGGTCCTGACTCCTTATCCAGTTTGCCAGTCTGTGTCTTTTAATTGGAGCATTTAGCCCATTTACATTTAACGTTAATATTGTTATGTGTGAATCTGATCCTGTCATTATGATGTTAGTTGGTTATTTTGCTCGTTAGTTGCTATAGTTTCTTCCTAGCCTCGATGGTCTTCACAATTTGGCGTGTTTTTGCAGTGGCTGGTACTGTTTGTTCCTTTCCATGTTTAGTGCTTCCTTCAGGACCTCTTTTAGGGCAGGCCTGGTGGTGACAAAATCACTCAGCGCTTTCTTGTCTGTAAAGTATTTTATTTCTCCTTCACTTATGAAGCTTAGTTTGGCTGGATATGAAATTCTGGGTTTAAAATTCTTTTCTTTGAGAATGTTGAATATCGGCCCCCACTCTCTTCTGGCTTGTAGAGTTTCTGCCGAGAGATCAGCTGTTAGTCTGATGGGCTTCCCTTTGTGGGTAACCCGACCTTTCTCTCTGGCTGCCCTTAACATTTTTTCCTTCATTTCAACTTTGGTGAATCTCACAATTAAGTGTCTTGGAGTTGCTCTTCTCGAGGAGTATCTTTGTGGCGTTCTCTGTATTTCCTGAATCTGAATGTTGGCCTGCCTTGCTAGATTGGGGAATTTCTCCTGGATAATATCTTGCAGAGTGTTTTCCAAGTTGGTTCCATTCTCCCCGTCAGTTTCAGGTACACCAATCAGACGTAGGTTTGGTCTTTTCACATAGTCCCGAATTTCTTGGAGGCTTTGTTCATTTCTTTTTATTCTTTTTTCTCTAAACTTCCCTTCTCTCTTCATTTCATTCATTTCATCTTCCATCAGCGATACCCTTTCTTCCAGTTGATCGCATCTGCTACTGAGGCTTCTGCAATCTTCGCGTAGTTCTCGAAACTTGGCTTTCAGCTCCATCAGCTCCTTTAAGCCCTTCTCTCCATTGGTTATTCTAGTTATCCATTCTTCTAATTTTTTTTCAAAGTTTTTAACTTCTTTGCTATTGTTTTGAATTTCCTCTCGTAGCTCAGAGTAGTTTGATCGTCTGAAGCCTTCTTCTCTCAACTCGTCAAAGTCATCCTCCATCCAGCTTTGTTCCGTTGCTGGTGAGGAACTGCGTTCCTTTGGAGGAGGAGAGGTGCTCTGCTTTTTAGAGTTTCCAGTTTTTCTGCTCTGTTTTTTCCCCATCTTTGTGGTTTTATCTACTTTTTGTCTTTGATGATGGTGATGTACAGATGGGTTTTTGGTGTGGATGTCCTTTCTGTTTGTTAGTTTTCCTTCTACCAGACAGGACCCTCAGCTGCAGGTCTGTTGGAGTTTACTAGAGGTCCATTCCAGACCCTGTTTGGCTGGGTGTCAGCAGCGGTGGCTGCAGAACAGTGGATTTTCGTGAGACCACAAATTCAGCTCTCTGATAGTTCCTCTGGAAGTTTTGTCTCAGAGGAGTACCCGGCCGAATGAGGTGTCAGTCTGTCCCTACTGGGGGGGGTGCCTCCCAGTTAGGCTGCTCAGGGGTGAGGGACCCACTTTAGGAGGCAGTCTGTCCGTTCTCAGATCTCCAGCTGCGTGCTGGGAGAACCACTACTCTCTTCAAAGCTGTCAGTCAGACAGGGACATTTAAGTCTGTGGAGGTTCCTGCTGAGTTTTTGTTTGTCTGTGCCCTGCCCCCAGAGGTGGAGCCTACAGAGGCAGGCAGGCCTCCTTGAGCTGTGGTGGGCTCCACCCAGTTCGAGCTTCCTGGCTGCTTTGTTTACCTAAGCAAGCCTGGGCAATGGCGGGCGCCCCTCCCCCAGCCTCGCTGCCGCCTTGCAGCTTGATCTCAGACTGCTGTGCTAGCAATCAGCGAGACTCCGTGGGCATAGGACCCTCTGAGCCAGGTGTGGGACACAATCTCCTAGTGTGCCATTTTCCAGGCCCGTTGGAGAAGCGCAGTATTAGGATGGGACTGACCCGATATTCCAGGTGCCGTCTGTTACCCCTTTCTTTGACTAGGAAAGGGAACTCCCTGACTCCTTGGCTTCCCGAGTGAGGCAATGCCTCGCCCTGCTTTGGCTCGCGCACAGTGCACTTCACCGACTGTCCTGCACCCACTGTTTGGCACTCCCTAGTGAGATGAAACTGGTACCTCAAACAGAAATGCAGAAATCACCCGTCTTCTGTGTCGCTCGGGCTGGGAGCTGGAGACCGGAGCTGTTCCTATTTGGCCATCTTGGCTCCACCCCCTATGTATTTATTTTTAAGATGGAGTGTGACTTTGTCACCCAAGCTGGAGTGCAGTGGCATAATCTCAGCTCACTTCACCTCTGCCTCCCAGGATCAAGCAATTCTCCTGCCTTAACCGCTGAGTAGCTGAGAATAAGGACACGTGCCACAATGCCCAGCTAATTTTTGTATTTTTAGTAGAGATGGGGTTTTACCATGTTGGCCATGCCAGTCTTGAACTTTTGACCTCAGGTGATCTGCCTGCCTCGACCTCCCAAAGTGCCAGGATTACAGGCCTCAGCCACCATGCCTGGCCAAGATTAATATAAATATGTAATTTAATGATGTATTTGAAACATTCATGGTCACACAAACACATACATATACAACAGCCCAGCAAAGACACATACATGTGCCCATGCAAAAATGCATGTATATATAAACATCACACCAACACACCCATTTGTTTCATATTATTCTAATTATTTAATTGAATTTAAATTGTTTTTGCAGTTTGAGGTTGTAGTACAAAATAATGTTTTTCTATGTGTATGTCTGCCTATTCCAATATTAAAAGACAAATATATTTCAATTCGTGTTTTGGTAAAACTGAATGTAAATTAAATTATTGGCATATATGTTATTTAAATGTATAATGGTATTTAATTTTAAATATCAGTCTGTTATTAATAAATAGAATAATAAGACAAACTTCACTTTTTAAATTGTATTACATTATTTGTTGAATTAACATTATGGTTTTAAACTAGGCAGGATAAATTTTTTTTATTTGAAAAGTTGTGAAAAAACATTTTATGGCATGAATATTCAATACAAACTCTAGTCCTTATTTGCCAATATCCTTTATAATAGAGAACATCCAGCAATATGAAACTGAACCCAGCCCATGCTTTCCAGGAGTCACTCACAATGGCAACTTCCTAGAGGGTGGTCAGAGAGTGTGCAAACACATGGGGATTTGGGCTTCATCATCAAAGCACTAGTGAGCCCCAGGGCTGGGCACACAGAGGGCAGCAGTAGCTGTGGAGCCCACTCTGCGGTACTTAGGGAAAGGTGGGGATTGGATGGGGGTGATGTCTGCAGGACCCTAGAAAAGGGTGAGGAGGGCAGATAATCTGCAGGTAGATGAGTATATTCTAAGAATGGTCATCCTCCTAAACTCGGTTGGCTTCAGTGATTATGAAGAGAAGAGAAGTGATTCACCACACATGGAGGATGGAAAGTAAAGGGACTTCCTGTTTCCTCCCTGGAGACTTAGGAAGATAAAAGGCTTTCAAAGAAGAAAGGAAGGCGAAGAAACAGTCTGCAAAACAGGACATTAGAAGCCAACCAAAGTGGAGAACCAGAGCTTTTAAAGTGCTGTTTAATTTCCACAAACAGTAGATAAAACAAAAAGAAACAAAACACCATGCATATGCTGAGTTAAAGTAAGAAAACATATGCAATTGTTTGACTCTTACAGCACATAAACACAAAACTCTATTATTCGGGGAAACAGAGTTTGTATTGAGGATTTGCGTTTTTTAAGACTGGGTCTCACTCTGTCACCCAGGCTGGAGTGCAGTGGCACAATCGCAGCTCACTGCAGCCTCAACCTCCCAGGCTTAGGAGACCCTCAAGCCTCAACCTTCCAAGTAGTTGGGACCACAGGTAGCACTACGCTCAGCTATTTTTTTTTAATAGAAAGGATCTCACTATGTTGCCAGGCCATTGTAAAATTCCTGAGCTCAAGTGATCTGCCTGCCTCAGCCTCCCGAAGTGCTGGGATTACAGGTGTGTTTTTTTTTAAGTTTTACTCTTTTAATGATAGTATTATTTCAAATGAATATAATATATAAAGAATCTATTTTAAAAATTGTACTGAGAGATCATTGCTAGTGTTATTCAGAAAATATGCAACATTAAAAGTTGAATTAAATCCCTGTTCTAAGTTAATGTTCTGTAGGTAAAAGAATCCATGGAGTTAAAAGGAAGAAATGGTGAGAGATCCTGGGAAAGGCTTTTGCTTGACCAGGTCAAGAATCACCAGAGTTGAAAAGGAAACCACAGCCTCCCTGCTTCCTGATGTGGAGCTGCTTCCTAAGAGAACCCTCGTGAACTGAGCACCCCCTGGTGTCCTGAGCATCCCCTGGTGGTTCTGAGTGCCCCTTGGTGTCCTCAGGGCCTCCTGGTGTTTCTGAGCACCCTTTGGTGTCCTGAGCGCCCCCTAGTGGTCCTGAGCACTCCTTGGTGATCCTGAATGCCCCCTGGTGTCCTCAGCGCCCCCTGGTGGTTCTGAGGGACCCTGGTGTCCTGAGCGCCTCCTTGTTTCCTGAGCGCATCCTGGTGTCCTGAACGCCCCCTGGTGTCCTGAGCACCTCCTGGTGGTTCTCAGTGCTCCCGGCTGTCCTGAGCATCTCCTGTGCGCCTGAGTTTGCCTTGGTTGTCCTGAGCCCGCCTTTATTATCCTGACCACCCCCTCGTGTCCTGAGCGTCCCCTGGTGGTTGTGAGCAACATCTACCATGCAGTTCCCTTCTCTCTCCCTGCAGAGATTTTTGTGTCTGGGCTCACACGGATGTTCCCTCTCCTGTGTCCCTCACCGTAATACACAGCCTTGTCCTTGGCTTTCAGGTTGGTCATTTTAAGGTAGACTGCACTTGAAAGGGCGTTGTTTGGGACTGTTAATTTACTTGTACTCACGGAGAGTAACCCTGAGAACTTCCACTTGTTCACTCACTGTTGCCACCCACACCAATCCCTGTCATGAAATCTGCTGGACCAAGCTCATGCTTTAGTCAGCAAAGGTGAATCCAGAGGCTTTGAAGGAGAGTCTCAGAGAAACCCTGGGCAAACCATTTTCCCTCTGACTCCACCAGTGAACTTCACTCAGGACTTCTGCAAACACAGAGGAAGCCACTGAGAAGAGCCCATGAGGAGCAGCCATAGCTGGACCTGATTCACAAGGGACCGTAATATTGAGGGTGATGAGAAGGGAATCCCGGATCAGTGCAGACCCCATGGTGTGGACACTGAGGAAGGGAACATACATGGGGTGGCTCCTCACAAGGCCTGAAAGAACGGGGATGAGCTGCCTTTCATGAGGAGGGGAGCGGACACATTTCCATGTCTTTCTTTTTGTGGTCATGTGTGCACTACTCAACATTGCTCATCCATCCTCTGGTCTGCATTTTAGGGAGGCCAAGGTCAAAGTATTCCTGGGTCTGGATGCACGGGGTTAATCTGCCCATTACTCTTTCTTATTCTGTAATGTGGACACTGCTGAGGAATCTTCATAGTTGCAAACATTATCAGCAAATAAGTCCAGTAAGAACATGAGAAATACATTTCCAGTGAAAATGCACATCTGTCAGTAATCAGTGCATTTGGAGCTACAAACTGCTGTTCTTGACAATAAGGCAAAGTTAAATTAGAATGCAAAATTATAATTACAATGCAAAAATGCATTTCAGGGCTGGGGTTTATAATTATCATTATCTTGAGATCATTTTGCAAAAAAGAGTTCAACATTAGATATATGTACTTGTGTAAGGAAAAAGTTAATGTGGAAATGCGTGTACATATCTGAGTGAACAGTTCTCGTGGAGACATGTCTGCTTGTTTGAGACAGGAGTCCACATGAGAAAATGTCTTTTTTCTGAGGAAAGAGTAAATGTAAGGACATATGTGGTAGTCTGAGGAAAGAGTTCATGTGAGGACATGTGTGTTTGTCTGAGGGAAGAATCCACATGAGTAAAGGTGTGTTTGTCTGACAGAAGGGTCCATATGTTGACAGGTGTGTGTACACATCTGAGGGTAAATGCTCATTCAGGAACAGCATATGCCCGAACTGAGCTGAAGTTTGGGGAAAATCTTTCTCAACCAAGAAAAGAAAATAATCTTCTGGGTTATTTGCTTGTCATTAATAAAAAACCTGGCTAATGTAGAAAATTGATTTTTTAAAATAAAAGGTCTTTAGTGAATGGAAACATATGAAAATGAGGAAAATTATTTCATTCTTAGTTTCGTGCATCTCCTGACATCCCCACACTCACAAATATGTTGTTAGATAATTTTATACAGTCTGCATTTAATCCAAGGTTTAATGAACTGCTAAATATTTTTTAAAAATTGTATATATTTGGTTTTGTACTTTTATCACAAAATTATGACCTTAGACAAATTAATTGTGTCATATCTCAACCATTGCATATGACTAAATACAGTTTTACTCTTCTTAAACAGTGCATTTTTTGCTTATTTTGTACCCACTTCTCTAAATTCCTGGAATATCCATCTGTTTACTTGGCTATAGTTTGGGCTTTTACTGAATTTCAAATAAATGAAATTATACAGTGTAATTGAAATGACTTTACTGAAGAAAGTTGAAAATGAAATTGCTGACCTAAGTAACTTTGCAAATGAGGAAATTATGTATTGCAGGATCTGGCCAGCAGCCCACAATGCAATGGGGCTCTCTCTTTGTTCCCAGGATTGGCAGATTGAGAAATAATAGACACACACAAGACAATGAAAGCTGGGTCCAGGGGGGTCACCACCTACTGGTCCCACAGTGCCAACAACGCACTGGATGTACCAGCATTTATTATTAAGTTTAGTGAGGGTGGGGGTAGGTTAGTGAGGGATTTAGGGTCATTTGATTATGAGGTGAGATGGTGACATGGGGATGAAGTAATTCTTTAATATAACATTTGTATGTAGAAGTACAGTATACAGAGATAAGAATTTACAATATAGTGTGTGCGTCAGTAATTTTTAACAGAGCCTTAAAACAGAAACCAATCTTTCCATAACCTATGATTAGCAAGGTATTAATCAGCAGTAACAACTGCGACAAAAGCTGGTCACAAACATTCCATGGAAACAGGACGTGAAGCTGGACAACCGGTTAGACCAGAAATTCTCAGAAAGGAGTATGCCTTAACCCTAAAGAGGCCTAGAAGAGCCATGGCAAGATGAGGGTGTTTATAGCCCTATCTTATCCATATGGACAGGTGCCCCCCATGCGTCCCTTTATAGGCTCTCCACAAGGGTCGCATTCGATTCCCAGGGCTATGAATACCTGCTTTTCTGGGATAGGAATCTTGGTGATGTGAAACCTACCTGATAGCACATCCATTCGTAGGCTCTCTACAGGGGGAAGTACATCACACGCTGTTGGCTCATTCTGGCAGTCCAACCTGGCATTGTCTTTACACAATCTTGCATGCAATTTTGTATTTACAATAATCAGGAGCATTTCATCTTTTATTCCATAGCAATAGTTTCAGGGGGTCTCCCTACAATTATGTAAGTTTAAAGTGTAAAGAAATTGCACATAAGCACTCTATTCTAGTAGATAAGCATGTTTCAAGCAAGGGTACCACTTTATGTTTCTGATACTGCTACGTATGTTTCCTAAAATTGTGCAGCTAAATAATAAAATGGCACACGGTGGTATGGGGTTCCTCACTTTGCAGTGGGTGGTTATGGACACTCAAGGAAGGAAGGGTAGAAAGGTCCATGTAGTAATATTGTTGGCTGGAGACACCAGTGTATTCTCATTTTCAAGTTAATAAAGTTACAGAAGATTAGATATATAGTTTCAATGAGTCCATAAACATGGGTTCATATAAACATGAACATTTACTAGGCCAGTTGGTGGAGATGTCCTAGAAGTACTTATACCACATTAACACACAGAGCCAGTATCACAATTTTTTATTTAATACCGTTCTTTAACATCAGAAACAAGCAATATTTAACAATATCAGTGATTTTATATATATATATATATGAAAAAGGTAATATGGAAAACGAGCTTAGAATTTATTGTAATATCAAGAAACAGGGAAGTGTTCAAACACAAAAGGATGAGGTGTGCTGTAAGGATGCAGGATCCAGACTAAATGAGCTCCCAGCACCTAATAAAGTTGTGGTGATTTGAACAATAAAATGAATAATGTAGCATGGATCTTCTTCAGAGTATGAAATAGACATCCATAAACCAATATGGATACTAATAGATCATTAAAGAAATAATGGGAAGAAGAACACATCTCCTTACAGAAGTATTCCAAATATCTCAGGTGGATGGTCTTCCAATCAAGTAGGTGAAGTTTAAACACTCATAAGCTGATTGTGGACTAAGATTAGAGACATGCAAAAAAAATCACTATTAGTGTATTTTATAATGATATTTCAGATATAATGTCAAAGACATGATCTTTAAGGAATAAAATTATACATTTTTTACCTAAATTTTTAAACACACACACACACACATTTTTCCACAATACACACTGATAAGGGAGACAAAGGCAACTAGAGACTTGGAGAAAATACTTTCAAATCACATATTTGTTAAGTTAATTATTTTAATTTGTTAAGAGATTTTTATAATCAATATGCAAGTATACTTACAACTAATCAAAAGAAAGCAATGCAGTTAAAAATGAACCAAATATCGAGAGGTATCTTACCAAAAATTATATGAAAATTATTAAGTATGAATTTTTTATTAGGAACATGTGCATTTAAACAGAAATTAGATGCCATTACTCACCTATTAGAATGGTTAAAACACACAATTCTCATAATGATAAATAGCAATATGAATGTGGAAAACCAAGAACTATCATGCATTGATAGTGAGAATTCAAAATGCTACATTCACGAAATGAGATATTTTTGGTTCTTTTTTTCTTTTTGAGACCAAGTCTGGCTCTGTCGCCCAGGCTGGAGTGCAGTGGCGTGATCTCGGCTCACTGCAAGCTCCACCTCCTGGGTTCACACCATTCTCTTGCCTCAGCCTTCCAAGTAGCTGGGACTACAGGTGCCCGCCACCACGCCCAGCTAATTTTTTGTATTTTTTACTAGAGACAGGGTTTCACCATGTTAGCCAGGGTGGTCTTGATTTCCTGACTTTGCAGTCTGCCCACCTCAACCTCCCAAAGTCCTGGGATTACAAGCGTGAGCCACCGCACCCAGCCTATTTTTGGTGTTTTTTAATAGATAAAAAGGTAGAGTTAAAATGTGAACTTGTGTCTGTGTTCCAAAATATTTACAACACTGATTCAGAAATTGATGTTTACAAAGATACCTTCAGAGGAAATTCTATATCAGCTTTATTCATTTGATTCATTCTCCAAACCCTGAAATTTGCTTACAGAATAAAGGTATGAAAAATCTCCCAAATAACTAAAATTTCTCAAATACACATTTATATTGTTCCTTCTTGTTAATGACTTAATATCATTTTCTAAGAAAGTCTTCAATCTAATAATCTTTGTCATCTCCTCTATGCCAGCACAGCTGCCTCCTTCCTGGGGTTTTTGACACTCTCAGGATGTGGGTTTTCACACTGTGTCTCTCACACAGTAATACACGGCCGTGTCCTCAGATCTCAGGCTGCTCAGCTCCATGTAGGCTGTGCTCGTAGGCATGTATGTGGTCATGTTGACTCTGCCCTGGATGTTCTGTGCATAGCCTGTGTTACCATTGCCAGCGATGATCCATCTAATCCACTCAAGGCCTTGTCCATGGGCTTGTTGCACTCACTGCATAGCAGAGCTTGTAAAGCCTTGTAGGAGACCTTCACTGAGGACCAGGCTTCTTCACCTCAGCCCCAGACTGCACCAGCTGCACCGGGGAGTGAGCACCTGTGGGGAGGACACAGAAGTGGATGAAGCCCCTTTGACTGGACTTGATCCCCTTCTCATCACTGGGACCTGGGAGCCCCTTACCTGTGGCTGCTGCCACCAAGAAGATGACCCTCCAGGTCCAGTCCATGGTGAGGAGCCGTGCTTTCAGGGGATTCTCTAGAGGAGCGATATGGTTGTTGGGTGATGCTTTCAGAGCACAGACATATCCACATTTACCTCAGTGAATCTCAGGTTATTTGCATATTCATGAGATAGAGCATTGCATAGCTCAAAGTTTGATCCATGATAAGAAAGGGAAGCTAAATGACATATCAGCCATACAAGAGTGTGATACTGATGTTCCATGCCCTAATCCTGCTTCTGGACATGCATGCCTTGCTCTATTTATGAACATTTGTGGACAGAGGTTCTTGCACTGAGGAATATGCCCCCCTCAGAACACGTTTCTCACACATTTCTCCCATCTGAAATGACAGCATTTATCTAATGCCTGTACCCCCATTGTTTCTTGGAAGTAACTGACTTGTTTTTCATTTTACAGGTTCTTAGATGGAAGGGACTTGCCTTGTCTCCAATGTGACTTTGGACTTGGACTTTTGAGTTAATGCTGACATGAGTTAAGATGTTGGGGTACTGTTGGGAAGACATGATTGTTTTGAAATGCAAAGAGGACATGAGATTTGGGAGGGGCTGGGGTGGCATGATCTGGTTTGGCTCTGTGTCTTTTGGATTATATTGGACCTCTTCCATCCTGGAAAGGGCAGAGGTTTGTCCTCACTGAAATAGACACTTACTCCAGATATGGGTTTGCCTATCCTGCATGTAATGCTTCTGCCAAGATTACCATCTGTGGACTCATGGAATGCCTTATCCACTGTCACAGTATTCCACATAGCATTGCCTCTGACCAAGGCACTCCTTTTACGGCTAAAGACGTGTGCCAGTGGGCTCATGCTCATGGTATTCACTCGTCTTACCATGTTCCCCATCATCCTGAAGCAGCTGGATTGATAGAAAAATGGAATGGCCTTTCGCAGTCACAATTACAATGCCAACTAGGCTCCAATACTTTGCAGTGCTGGGGCAAAGCTCTCCAGAAGGCCGTGTATGCTCTGAGCCAGCATCCAATATATGGTACTGTTTCTCCCATAGCCATAATTCATGGATCCTGGAATCAAGGGGCAGAAGTGGAAGTGGCACCACTCACCATCACCCCTGGTGATTCACTAGCACAATTTTTGCTTCTTGTTCCCATGACATTACATTCTGTTGGCCTGGGGGTCTTAGTTCCAGTGGGAATAATGCTGCCATCAGGAGACACAACAACAATTCCATTAAACTGGAAGTTAAGATTGCCACCTGGACACTTTGGGTTCCTCCTACCTTTAAGTCCACAGGCTAAGAAGGGAGTTACAGTGTTAGCTGGGTGGCTGACCTGGACTATCAAGATGCAATCAGTCTACTACTCCACAATGGAGGTAAGGAAGAGTATGTATGGAATACAGGAGATCCATTGGGGCGTCTCTTAGCATTACCATGCCCCGTCATTAAGATCAATGGGAAACTACAACAGCCCAATCCAGGCAGGACTACAAATGGCCCAGACCCTTCAGGAATGAAGGTTTGTGTCACTCCACTAGGAAAAAAAGCACGACCTGCTGCGACGCTTGCTGAAGGCAAAGGGAACACAGAATGGGTAGTAGAAGGTAGTCATCAATACCAGCTACAACCACGTGATCAGTTGCAGAAATGAGGACTGTAATTGTCATCAGTATTTCCTTATTCTTTTGTTAAAAATATGTTTGTCCATGTATATGCTTGTACTAAGAAAATTCCTTCATTTTATTTCTTTTTCCTTTATCATGTGACATAAAATTTATTGACTTCATATCAGCATTTAAGTGTTCTTAACTTTACATAATAGCATTTGGGTTGGGGATTGGTGCATTTCTGGTTGAACAAAAGATAGTTGTATTACATTAGGTATAATTATGACCTTATTATTGTCTTTATTTGAAGATTATGTATGACCTCAGGAGATTTGTATGGGTTCAAGTTGACAAGGAGTGGACTTGTGATGGTTAATACTGAATGTCAACTTGATTGGATTGAAGCACGCAAAGTATTGATCCTGGGTGTGTCTATGAGGGTGTTGCCAAAGGAGATTAACATTTGAGCTAGTGAGCTGGGAAAGGCAGACCCACCCTTATTCTAGGTGGGCACCATCTAATCAGCTGCCAGTGTGGCCAGGATATAAAGCAGGCAGAAAACGGGAAAAGACTAGACTGGCTTAGCCTCCCAGCCTACATCTTTCTCTTGTGCTGGATGCTTCCTGCCCTTGAACATCGGACTTCCAGTTCTTCAGCTTTGGGACTCGGACTGGATTCCTTGCTCCTCAGCTTGCAGGTGGCCTACTGTGGGACCTTGTGATTGTGTGAGTTTAATACTCCTCAATAAACTCCAATATATATAATATATATAGTATATATTATATATTATATTATATATTATATTATATATATTTTATATATATATATGTACTGTTGTAGTTTCCCATTGATCTTAATGACAGGGCATGGTATATATATTATATATACATATTAGGGTTCTCTAGAGGGACAGCACTATATATATATATATTTTCCACAGTCTGTGGTGTAGACTAAATGAAACGGACTTTACAACCACCTGAAGGGTAACACCCAGACTGTCACCTGAACTCCCTGAAATCTTGTGCCCTGGGGATTGGACAAACCTTAAAACCAAAGCCACTGTTAAGTTAGCTTAGGTTTTGATTAAGCGTGGCAATCTGCCATTACTTGATTTCCAGGGGTGGGTGAGAGAGAATTCCTGCCTGGAACAATGTCACATTACAAAGAATCTTCACAATGCTCATGAGACATCTTGGACCTTCCATCAGAAGCGTTCAGGATGGCAGGAGACTGGACATAATGAGCAAACATGGGGATAGGAGGAAGGAAACAGAGAATGGAAGGAGGTGACAGCTGACAAGGCCTTGTGTTCTCAGATGCTGAGCATGAAATGAAGCATTTATGATGAAGGAAACAGAACAGATGTACGCTACAATATTAAATATAAAACAGTAAATTACAGCAGGTGGCTTCACAGCAGCTTAGACACAGCAGAAGAGGATGGAATTGGAAGATCGATTCTCAGGACGGATGCAGAGTGAAGCCGAGGACCTGTCAAAGAGAATTTGGGAGTTGCAGGCTCTGGGAGTGGACCCACCCCAGAAAGAGAGGAGGGGGATGGGAGGAAGAAGGAATGTTTGAAATTACTCCATAGAGAACCAGGACAGCCCCTTGGGCCAAGCAGCCCATGACCCTTGCAGCCTCAGAGGTCCAGACTCCAGCCTGGCCTCACGTGCTGGTTGGTCTTGTCCCTGCCAGGCCAGAACCCTCCTCAGAACCCAGAGCCCCCACAGCTCTCCCTCACCCTATGCCCAGGACATGTCTCCTGTGCTCTCTTCTCTGGCCCACAGGTGGGAGTTTACACCTGCTCGGGTGGCCTCGGCATCCACACAAACAACCTGGTAGCAGTTGTCCTGCTCCCTCCACCTGGCACAGCTCGGATCTCCCACAGTGCAGGCCCCATGTTTAGGAGTGATTAGAACACACAGGAGGACAGTTCAAGACAACAGGTGCTGAGGCAGGCAGATTTGGAGGATTTAAGTGCTGATGTTCTTGAAAGACCATTTCCATGGGGTTAATGGTGGTTTCTCTTGGTGAACTGTTGGCTTGTGTTTTTGATATTGTTGTTGCTCTAAATAGTGTTTACCTGAGCTGCAGAATACACAAGTGCAAGAATGAACCCTAATGGAAACTATGGACTCTGGGTGATAATGATGTGTCAGGTAAGTTCCTCAATTATTAAAAAAAAAAAAAATGTGCCGGGTGCGATGGCTCAAGCCTGTAATCCCAGCACTTTGGGAGCCCGAGGCAGGCAGATCACAAGGCCAGGGATTGAGACCAGCCTGGCCAACGTGGTGAAACCCCATCTGTACTAAAAATACAAAAATTAGCCAGGCGTGGTGGGGCACACCTGTAGTCCCAGCTACTCAGGAGGCTGACGCAGAAGAATCACTTGAACCCAGGAGGCAGAGGTTGCAGTGGGCCAAGATCACGCCACTGCACTCCAGCCTAGGTGACACAGAGAGACTCTGTCTCGAAAAAAAAAAAAAGGCTGGGTGCAGTGGCTCACGCCTGTAATCCCAGCACTTTGGGAGGCCAAGGTGGGCAGATCACGAGGTCAGGAGATCGAGACCATCCCGGCTAACACGGTGAAACCCCGTCTCTACTAAAAACACAAAAAATTAGCCAGGCGTGGTGGCGGGCACCTGTATTCCCAGCTACTCGGGAGGCTGAGGCAAGAGAATAGCATGAACCCAGGAGGTGGAGCTTGCAGTGAGCCGAGATCGCACCACTGCACTCCAGCCTGGATGACAGAGTGAGACTCCGTCTCAAAAAAAAAGAAAAAAAAGTACCAGGCTGGTACAATGGCTCATGACTGTAATCCTAGCACTTTGGGAGGCTGAGGCTGCTTGAGTCCTGGAGTTCGAGACCAGCTTGGGCAACACAACAACACCTGGTCTTTGTGAGAAAAGAAATGTGCCACTCTAAATAATAAAGCCTATCTTTAAAAAAAAAAAAATTGGGGCCAGGCGTGGTGGCTCACACCTGTAATCCCAGCACTTTAGAGGCCAAAGCAGGTGGATGGCTTGAGCTCAGGAGTTTGAGACCAGTCTGGGCAACATAGTGAAGCCCCTCTCTACCAAAAATACATGTTAGTGGCATGTGCCTTTAAGCCCAGCTACTTGGGAGGCTGAGGTGGGAAGATGGCTTGATACTGGGAGGCAGAGGTTGAAGTAAGCTGAGATCACACCACCACACTCCGGCCTGGGCGACAGAGTGAGACTCCATTTCAAAAAAAAAGAAAAAAGAAAAGTGTATGTGTGTGTGTGTGTGTATATATATATATATAGCTTCTCCTAAATGAAATATGGCAATTACTAACCCCTCATAATTCTTTCTGAAATCTAAAACCTCAAGATTTGTTTTGTTTTACTTTTTTATTTTTTCAGACAAAGCCTCACTCTGTTGCCTAGGCTGGAGTGCAGTGGCATGATCATGACTCACTGCAGCCTCAACCTCCCGGGCTTAAGCGATCCTCTCATCTGAGCCTCCCAAGTAGATGGGACTACAGGCATGTGCCACCCACGCCTGGCAAATTTTCTCTAATTGTTTTGTAGAGATGGGGTCTCACTGTGTTGCCTAGACTGGTCTCAAACTCCTGGGCTCAAGTGATCCACCCACCTTGGCCTCCCAACATGCTGGGATTCCAGATGTGAACCACCACACCCAGCCTAGGACTTGTTTTATTTATTTATTTATTTTTTATTTTTATTTTTTGAGAGAAAGTTTTGCTCTTTCACCCAGGCTAGAGTGCAGCGGCGCCATCTCGGCTCACTGCAGCTTCTGCTTCCCAGGTTCAAGCAATGCTCCTGCCTCAGCCTCCCGAGTAGCTGGGATTACAGGCGCCTGTCACCACACCCGGCTAATTTTTGTATTTTTAGTAGAGACATGTTGGTCAGGCTGGTCTCGAACTCCCAACCTCAGGTGATCCACCCACCTCGGCCTCCCAAAGTGCTAGGATTACAGGTGTGAGCCACCGCACCTGGCTCTAGGACTTGTTTTAAAGTTTACTCATGAACCAAGGGGTGTGCAGACAGCTTCTCCCTAATTCATGACTAAGGAGAAACCATCTTTCACCATGCAGACAGCCTGGTCCATTGTTAGGAAAAGTCATCCCCCTTTCCTTTGCTTTCCGTGAGGAAGGCATCAGTAGCCAACCATCGGCTATAGAAACATTCAATTCTGATACACCCCGACCTTCTAGGATGTATTCTCCTTTCACTGACATTCCTAACGACACTCAGAGAAGGGGTGCAGCATCTCCAAAGTACTTTTTTTTTAGGTTTTTGGTGTTTTGTTTTGTTTTTTGTTTTTTGACACAGAGTCTCACTCTGTCGCCCAGGCTGGAGTGCAGTGGCACAATCTTGGCTCACTGCAACCTCTGCCTCCCGGGTTCAAGCAATTCTCCTGCCTCAGCCTCCCAAGTAGCTGGGACTACAGGCATGCACAACCATGCCCAGCTAATTTTTGTATTTTGTAGTAGAAGCAGGGTTTCACCATATTGGACAGGCTGGTCTCGAACTCCTGACCTTGTGATCCACCTGCCTCGGCCTCCCAAAGTGCTGGGATTACAGGTGTGAACCACCGCACCCAGCCTTTTTTTTTTTATTTTTTGAAACAGGATTTCACTCCTATCACCCAGGCTGGAGTGCGGTGGTGTGATCTCGGCTCACTGCAACCTCTGCCTCCCAGGCTTAAGTGATTCTCCTGCCTCAGTCTCACGAGTACCTGGGACTACAGGTGCATACCATCGTACCCAGCAAATTTTTGTATTGTTTGTAGATATGGGGTTTTGCCATGTTGCCCAGGCTGGTCTCAAACTCTTGGGCTCAAGTGATCTGCCTGCCTCAGCCTCCCAAAGTGTTGGCATTATAGGCGTGAACCACTGTACCCGGCCTCCCAAGTATTTAAAGTATACCAATCTTTGAAGATACCAATTGGGTCTATGGCCGTACCAACCTGACGTGCCTGATCTTGTCTGAAAATACCAATTGTGGAGAAGAATCAAATGCTCTACTTCCATTTTTTAAATCTGATCTAAGCTGAATGTGTAGCTCATGCCTATAGTCCCAGCTACTCAGGAGGCTGAGGCAGAAATATCACCTGAGCCCAGGAATTCAAGACTAGCCTGGGCAACACAGTGAGACCCCGTTTCAAAAGAAACCTTCTCTATTTCTGTTTGGTGCTTTTGTCTCACTAGACAAGACCTGATTCTCTCTCTCTCTCTCTCTCTCTCTCTCCCACTCACTCACACATACACATGTATGCCCCAGTCCAATCTGAGACAAGAATCTTGCTTCTGGCTAATTCCACTTCAGAGCCATGTGCTTCCCCACTGATATAACAAGCAAGAAAAATGTCTCTTCTCCTTGGCTCGCTTGTTCTGAGAAGCAAGAGGCCACAGTCTGTTGGAGCCATCTCCCCTTGGATCACCTTCCTAAATAAATACCAACGTATTGACATCTTTCTAGACTTCCCTGGATAAATGCAAGATAGGAAAGGGGGCTGAGGTGTACAGGGGTGCACCCCAGATAAATGCAAGATAGGAAAAGGGGCTGAGGTGCCCACAGAGGGATGTCTGTGATGCTGAGGCTCTGAAACTGTGGCTACTATAACACATGAAGCGCCAGCGCAGACCTCAAGCACCTACCAGGTGAACAGGAGTCCCATCTGCCACGTGGGCGGGAAGAATTGACTCTCGACAAAGCCCAGCTGGATGAAGTATGTCATCAGCAGTTCCACCCCGGCCTCATCCCAGCTGGGCGTCCGACAAGCCTGCGAGGAAAAGAACCCCAGAGGGCATGAGCAGAGGAGGACACAGCTGACAGCCCTTCCCGGAAGGGCTAAATAGTTACAGGCACATACCAGCAGGTGCCTATAACTATTTCTGCAGTATGATGACCTCACTGCTGGCATCATGAACTCTAGGAGGGGTGGAAAGAACCTGGGAGGAAGTCAGAAATCCTGGAACCCAGTCCCAGCCCTGCCAGGAGGCAGGTCTCTCCCCTTCTATGGTTTTCCTTTTTTTTTTTTTTTTTTGAGATGGAGTCTCGCTCTGTCACCCAAGCTGGAGTGCAGTGGTGCGATCTTGGCTCACTGTAACTTCCACCTACCAGGTTCAAGTGATTCTCCTGCCTCAGCCTCCTGAGTAGCTGGGATTACAGTCATGTAGCACCATGTCCGGCTTGTTTTTGTATTTTTAGTAGAAACAGGGTTTTGCGATGTTAGCCAGTCTGGTCTCAAACTTCTGACCTCAGGTGATCCACCCGATTCAGCCTCCCAAAGTGCTGGAATTACCAGCATGCACCACCACGCCCAGCTAATTTTTGAATTTTTAGTAGAGACGGGGTTTCACCATGTTGGCCAGGATGGTCTGGAACTCTTGACCTCAGGTGATCCACCCACCTCTGCCTCCCAAAGTGCTGGGATTACATAGGCATGAACCACCGTGCCCGGCCTCCTTCTACAGTTTTCTTATGCAGCAAGTGGAATGGATGATTCCAGCACCCCACAACCATCACCTCAATCTGCTCCCAATTCTGTTAAGACCACAAGCATGCAATAATGGGGTTCCCTGAAGACTTGGAAAAGCTACCCTCCCCTCTCTGCTGCACACAAAAACTTACTTGTCTCAGATCCATAAGATCTGCGATTTCATCTTCATATAAATAGCCATCTTCACTGTAATGTTCCAGGATAAAATCCTTAAAGAAAAATGAGGTCAGATACTATAAAATGTGATTGAAAACCATATATGTGCATAACAGTAATATGTCAATTGTGAACCTGTTTCTAAAAAGGCAGAATAAAGAAAAACTTATAGTGATTTTCAAAGTGGGGGAATTTATTTTCTTAATTTATGTAGTTTTTTTTATATGGAGTCTTGCTCTGTAGCCCAGGCTGGAGCACAGTGGCACAATCTCGGCTCACTGCAACCTCTGCCTCCCAGGTTCACGCAATTCTCCTTCCTCAGCCTCTCAAGGAGCTGGGATTACAGGCACCCACCACGATGTCTGGCTAATTGTTGTACTTCTGACCTCAGGTGATCCACCCACCTCGCCCTCCCAAAGTGCTGGGATTACAGATGTCAGCCACCATGCCCGGCCATAGATTTTTTTTTTTTTTTTTTTAAAAACAGGGTTTCACTCCCATTGCCCAGGCTAGAGTGCAATGTTGCAATCTCGGGTCACTGCAACCTCCACCTCCCAGGCTCAAGTGATTCTCGTGCCTCAGCCTCCCAAGTAGCTGGGATTACAGGCATGTGCCACCATGCCCAGCTAATTTTTGTATTTTTAGTAGAGATGGAGTTTCACCACATTGCCCAGGCTGGTCTCAAACTCCTGAGCTCAAGCAATCCATCTGCCTCAGCCTCCCAGAGTGCTGGGATTACATGTGTGAGCCACTGCACCCCATGCCTATGTTTTTAAATGTTGTGTTGCTTCAGTAAAAGTGAGAGTTGAAGTTAATTTTTTGCTTAAAAATGTCTTTGTGTCTGCGCATCATGGCTCACATCTGTAATCCCAGCACTTTGTGAAGACCAGGCAGGTAAATCACTTGAGCCCGGGAGTTCGAGACCAGTCTATGGCCTATACATTCAACTATACTGCAAACACCGCAGATATTCAGGGGCTCAGACTTGCAATTCTAGGCCTCCCTCAGGACCCGGACAAGTTTCCCAGCACAGACCCTGAGGGTAGGACTGTCATAACAGTCCCCAGATACAGGTTTCCTTTGCCAAGAAGACCATTAACCATGTTATAAAGGCATTTTATTTTATTTTATCTTTGAGGCAGGGTCTCACTTGGTTGCCTAGGCTGGAGTGCAGTGGTGTGATCGCGGCTTACTGCAGCCTCGTCTTCTCCGGGCTCAAGCAATCCTCCCATTTCAGCCTCCCAAGTAGCTGGGACCACAGGCACATGCCACAAGCTAATTTCATTTTTGTATTTTTTAACAGAGATGGGGTTTTGCCCTGTCGCCCCATCCCCGCCCCTACAAGTGCTGGCCCCCCCAAGCTGCAAGAAAGTTGAGCACATAGATTGCTCAAATATGTCTTCCCAAGTGACTGTGTAACCTCTTTACACAACTTCTACATTAAAGCTTCTCCTGTTTTTGCGTGTTCAACGTACAGACACACAGACAAACACTTGTCTTACAAAAATGGATTTGTACTAAATATACAACTTTGCTGTGCCTTCTTTTTCTTTTTTTAAGAGATGAGGGCCTTGCTCTGTCGTCCAGGGTGGAGTGCAGTGGTGCAATCATAGCTCACTGCAGCCTTGAACTCCTGGGCTCGAGTCATCCTCCCACTTGAGCTTCTCCAGTAGAGGGGACTATAGGTGTGCACCACCACGCTCAGCCAATATTGTTATTTTTCGTAAAGACAGAGTCTTCCTATGTTGCCTAGGCTGGTCTCGGACTCCTGGCCTCAGGTGATCCTCCCACCTCAGCTTCCCAAAGCGTTGGGATTACAGGCATGAGCCACTGCACCCAGCTGACTATGCCTCTTTTCTTTAAACTTGGCCATAGGCTGGGTATGGTGGCTCACACCTGTAATCCCAGTGCTTTGGGAGGCTGAGGTAGGTAGATCACTTGAGGTCAGGTGTTCCAGACCAGCCTGGCCAACATGGTGAAACCCCGTCTCCATTAAAAATTAAAAAAATAAAAAAATAAAATAGCTGGGCATGGTGGTTAAAAGGGGTCAGGTGTAGTGACTCATGCCTGTGATCCCAGCACTTTGGGAGGACAAGGTGGGAGAATCACTTGAGACCAGGAGTTTGAGACCAGCATGGACAACATAGTGAAACCCCATCTCTACAAATAATAAAAAATTAGCCAGGCGTGCTGAGGCAGGAGGAGGATCACTTGAGCCCAGGAGGTTGAGGCTGCAGTGAGCCATGATCACATCACTGCACTCCAATCTTATGTTCACCTCATAAAAGTCAAAGAGGATTTTGATTAATTATATATGTGATCCTGAATTTGAAACTGAGTAAACTAGGGTAGATTAATGTACTTAGTGGGATAAAAAAAATCATCTAACTGGCCAGGCACGGTGAGATTACACCTGTAATCTCAGCACTTTGGGAGGCCGAGGCAGGTGGATTGCTTGAGGCCAGGAGTTCGAGACCAGCCTGGCCAATGTGGTGAAACCCTGTCTCTACTAAAAATGCAAAAATTAGCCAGGCATGCTGGCAGGTGCCTATAATCCCAGCTACTCAGGAGGCTGAGGCAGGAGAATAGCTTGAGCCCAGGAGGCGGAGGTTGCAGTGAGCTGAGATTGAGCCATTGCACTCCAGCTTGGATGACAGAGCGAGACTTCGTCTCAAAAAAAAAAAAAAAATCCTAACTGAAACCCACTGTAAACATTAGGGACAAAACGAGAATTTCTACCATCACTGTTATTACTTAGCCTAATTCCAAACATTCTCTAGCCCACACATTAAGAAAAATAAGAGACATAAAATATTAGAAAGAAACAATCAAAATAATTTTTTGCAACACAACAGCATGTTTATAAAACCCAGTAGCATCAACTGAAACATTACTAAATTAATAAGAATTCAATAAAGTGGCAAAGAAGTTAATACATGAAAGTCAATAGTAAAAAAGAAAAGTCAATATTCTTCCTTTCTTATACAAGCAATAACCAATTAGAAAAACTTAACAGACAGCCAGGTGTGGTGGCTCACATCTGTAATCCCAGCAGTTTTCAAGGCTGAGGTAGGCGGATCATTTGAGGTCAGGAGTTTGAGACCACCCTGGCCAGCAAGGTGAAACCCTGTCTCTACTAAAAATACAAAAAATTAGGTGGGTATGGTGGCAGGTGCCTCTAATCCCAGCTACCCAGGAGGCTGAGGCAGGAGAATCACTTGGACCTGGGGGGCAGAGGTTGCAGTGAGCCAAGACTGCACCACTGTACTCCAGCCTGGGCGACACAGTGGGACTCTGTCTCAAAAACAAACAAACAAAAAAAACCTAACAGAGAATACCTTTCACAATAGCAACAAAAGTACATTTCTAGGGATAAAATTATAATTAAGCAGAAAACTATTAAACTTTACTGAAGAACAGATGTTATTTCATTTTCTTTCATTGATTCGAAATTTTTTTTTTATGAGACAAGGTATCATTCTGTTTTCCAGGATGGAGTGCAGTGGCTCAATCATAGCTGTATGCAGCCTCGACCTCTTGGGCTCAAGCAAGCCACCTCAGCCTCCCAAGTAGCTGGGACTAAAGGTGTGAGCCACTGTGCCTGGCCCTATTTCCTTAAAATAAAACAAAATCGGCCGACTGCGGTGGCTCACGCCTGTAATCCCAACACTTTGGGAAGCCGAGGAAGGTGGATCACTTGAGGTCAGGAGTTCGAGAACAGCCTGGCCAATATGGTGAAACCCTGTCTCTACTAAAAATATAAAAATTAGCTGGGTGTGGTGGTGGATGCCTGTAATCCCAGGTACTCAGGAGGCTGAAGCAGGAGAATCGCTTGAACCCAGGAGACGGAGGTTGCAGTGAGCCAAGACTGTGCCACTGCACTCCGGCCTGGGCATCAGCATGAGACTCCCTCTCTAAATAAATAAATACATAAAATAAAATAAAACAAAATCACACTGTGAAGCTTCACTGATTATGAAAAAAATCACACGGACACACAAGTCAGATTTGAAATGGAATTGCCCTAATTCAGTCTGCTGAACCACTTCTGCAGTACCTGTGTTTCTCTCAAATATGGAAGGGAAAAAATACAACAGAAAGTCCCTCAAACGTTCTCATTTTCATATGACTGACATTTGTAGAGTCTCTTTTAGGCTAAAATGACATGGTTAGAAGCCTGTGCCGAATGGCAGTTGGCCATGTCCACAACATGTGAATATTCTCATTTGCTTTAATGTGGAATTCAGAACATGACCCAGTTGAATCCTTAAAAATGGCTATAAAATTCCTAAGTTTCTCCAAGAGACTCTTCCTTTAAAATGCTTGCATTCTTGGCCGGATGCAGTGGCTCACACCTGTAATCCCAGCACTTTGGGAGGCTGAGGCGGGCGGATCATCTGAGGTCAGGAGTTCAAGACCAGCCCGACCAACATGGTGAAACCCTGTCTCTGCTAATAAAAATTAGCTGGGTGTGGTGGCACATGCCTGTAATCCCAGCTACTTGCGAAACTGAAGCAGGAGAATTGCTTGAACCCAGGAGGCGGAGGTTGCAGTGAGCTGAGATCGCGCCATTGGACTCCAGCCTGGGCAACAAGAGCGAAACTCCATCTCAGAAAAAAAATGCTTACATTCTTGTAGCCCAGCACCAAGCAACTGACAAATTAAATCGTAAAGAAACTTCCACAATAGCAGCAACAGACATTTCCAGACACGTGGATTGTTTTGAGTCCCACAGACCAGCGGCAAGTCACATCTATTTTTGCATTTATATATACACACATATACTTTAAATAAAAATAGAGATGGGGCTGGGTGTGGTGGCTCACATCTATAATCTCAGCACTTTTACTGGAGGTGGAAGCAGGACACCTCTCCATGAACACGGAACCTCACCCAGCCGGCTCCAAAACTGATTTCCCAAGCACCAGAGCTGCCAATTCTCTAGCAAGGCCTAAGGCTGAAATGCCAGGATTCTGGGGAGGGGGAGGCTTCCTGGCCTCCAACCGCCAGACGCTGAAATTCCAAGGTCCCCTGGTTGATCCAGTTCCTGGGAAGGACACCAGAAGCAGGACCCAGGGACCCTGGCACTTTATTAGCCTGGGTCCCCACTGCTCAGGCGGTCCCCACTCGCATGCGCCCTGCTACCCCGCCCCCCTCAGGCGATGCCTCCACAGCCGGGGCTGCCTGCCGGGCCTGGAGCACTCTCTGTGCCCGGACATTGTAATCATGTCCCACAGCCCGGGAAACTGCGGGCCTCGCAGCATCTGGCTGCCGTTGCGAACTTTTGTTTCAAGATGCGCGACTATTTATAGAAGGAAAACTGGTAGGATAGTAATTTTCCAGGAGCAAGAGGAGAAATTGGCTGCGTCTTTATTAAATGGGGTGAGGGTGCGGCGATGTATTAGGACTGCGACCCTATGGGGGGAGGGGGTGGCGCCGGGAGCGGGAAGGCAGCGGCTGCCCCCTCTGGCCGCGTCAGGCGACCCCGGACGTGGCCTGCGTGTAAAGGAGGGGGAGGGGGAAGGGAAGAGAAGGGGAGGGAGAGCAGGCTCTGAGGTTTAATCAGTAGCATCCAGCTTAAATTCCCCCAAAGGGCGGTTCCATAAATCAAACTTCTTTTTAAGTCAGAGGCCAGAGCATATGCGTCCCATTAGGAATCCGGCGAAGCCACCACTGCGCGCCCCCTGGGCTCACTGGGCTGGACTTGGCCCTGCCCGGAGCTTCTCAGAGCCCCGTGGTCTCTGCCCTGCAGGACGCACACACGCGCGCCCACGCTCCGCGCTCTCCCTCGGCCGAGACACCTGGGAGAACGCGGCCGCCAGCGTGCAATGCGCGTCCTCCTCGCCCCCAGGTGAGGACTCGGCAGGGGCAGGGATCAGGCCACCCGGCGCGGCAGGAAGGCGCAAGAAGCCGCAGCGACTTCGGGGTACAGTCCAGGCGCTGTCCGGTGAAGCGCGGCGTGCACGTGCGTGCCGGTGTTTGCACGAGGGAGCGGGTGTGTGCGTGCGGCTCTCCCAAGTGTGGCATGGTCTTGCGCGCTGCGTGGGTTAATATGGGGAGGGGTCTCCCGCTGGTCCAGGACTCTGCTGGGACGCGCAGGGAATCTCGGCGCCGCTCGCGTGCCCGCGGGCCCTCGCGCTGGGCGTGCACAGCCTGCTCTACTCCGGCAGTCAGTTGAGCAGCTCTCGGGCCATCCTTTCTTTGACCGCAGGGCCAGGACTTCTCACTGCCTTAGCTGCCCGCCAAGTACTCCACCTCGGCAGCTTAGGCTGGCGAGGCTACCTAAAGTCCCCTGGCTCCCGCGCGCGACCGTCACCCGGTGCCCCGCCCAGGGGCCTCGCTGCCGCCTTCCCTGCCCACCCTGTTCCAGCGCTGGAGGCCCGGGGGGAGCCCACCCGCCGCCCGCGACAGTCACAGGTAGCTGCCGCTGGACAGGAGGAGAAAGATCTGCGGGCAATAGACGGAGACGAGTGCGCCGCGCGGCGACAGTAGGGGCATGGTGGGCCGGCGCGCCTGGCGGTGCTGAGCAGGCTCCGCGGGCAGAGCGCCTGGGGCAGCTGAGGCCGGGGTCCCCGCGGAGGTCCCCGATGCAGGGCGGCGGCGCTGGGCGCTGGGGCCAGGTCTCATGGGCCCGGGCGCTGTTGTCCCCCGTGCCCCGCCGCTAGGGCCGCGCATGGCGCTGGGTCTGGGGCAGCGGCTGGAGCTGGGGCTGGAGTGCGGGGCGGGGACCCGGCCGGGGGCAGCGGGCGCGTCTTGGCTGCAGTCTGGACCTCTGTCCGTCTGTCGGTGCGAACCGGCTCTGTCGCTCGCTCTGGCTCACTTCTCCAAGTCTCCCGAGGCGCGCAGCTGCCATTGGACGGGCCGCCCCTACATCCGCCTCCTCCCCCGGCGGGTTTTTTTAAAGGGGAGGCTGACCGGAGGGTGCGGTGGGAGCCGCCTCCAGGGCTTGCCTAAGTTGCCTTGGCTGGGACACCCGTATCCCCACCTTTAGGGAGCCACACAGCTTTGGCCTGGCTCCGGAAGGTGCACGTGGGGGCGGCTCCGCGGGGGAACTGCGCAGAGGTGTGTGCTCCTCTTGGGGGCTGTGCTCGGCAACGTATGCGCGTGTGTGCATGCATGTGCCTACATGTGCCTGTGTGTACCTGCGGGAGCGTGGGCAGTCTGTGAGGACAGGTGTGTGTGCACAGATGCACTGAGTGTCCTGAGCCTCTGTCCCCGTGTGCCCTGGGTTTAGTGAGGCTGGCTGTGGGTGGCACACAGACACTGCCATGGCTTAACCAGGCCCAGCCTTGTGCTCGTGCTGAGCCTGCACGACCCTGCCTGGGCACCTCTTTGGAGAGGCTGCCAGTGGGAAGTCATCGCCAGCAGGTGCTGCTCTCCTCACACAGAGGCTTCCCCACTCTGGCTTCCCCATCCCGCTTCTTTTGCTCTCCTTTGAGGGGTTGGCGGGGATGGGTTTTGAGAGTAGACCTAGGAAGATGTTCTCCCTCCTTGAGTTGGTTTTATTTTTTATTTAAGCCTGGAAACACAGGTCTAGTGTCCCACCTCCTGTCGTTAGCCAATTCTGGTTCCACATGACCATCCCTTTACATCTGAATCACAGCACAAAGCAGGAAGATGGCAAGATAAGGGAGGGCTGGGGGGTCTGGCCCGTCGTCCTGAGGAAGAGGATTTTCTAACTTCTAGACCTGGTTCATCACCCAGGAGGAAGCAGCCACTTCCTCCACCTTCATCCCTCCCAGTCCGGGGCTCTCGGGCCCCTCTGCTTCTGGCCCCAAAGGCAGGGACAGGCTTGCGGCAGGGCTGGTCCTAGAACTGCAGTGACTCCAGTTCCAGTGAGCAGAGAGTGTACAGACTCCAGACGGGCTCCTCTGAGTTCTGCTTTGGCCTCCTCCAAGGCTGGAGCTGAAGGCCACTCAGTCCAAAAAGGGCCCTGGGTGAGAAACTATGACTCCCTGAAGCCATCAGGTTTTCAAATTGCTCCAAATCCCAGGTGCATCTGTTCTTAGGGCCCTGACCCCTAAGGGGATTGTGAGGGCTGAGTTCTGGTTCCAGCTGGTACTGGAGTCCTCCAGGGGTTGTACATGTAGTTGCACCAGGCTTAGGGGCACATGTGTGTGATGGCTGCACGTGCCCAGGTGGCCCCCCTGTGTAATTAAACACAGGCAGCATGCAGGGGAGTGATCACGTAATATCCTATCCATGCATACAACCTCTGATCTTTGGTCAGAACTTTATAACCCTGAAAATCCCAACTCCTGGGATGCAGACGCCCTGGAATACACCATCTGGAGGAGTCCCCAGGGTGTCAGCCTCAGTGACATCATAGTCATTAACAATAAGAAAGAGTCTCCTGGTATCTACAGGTGTTCATTGGGACACATATCTCCACCACCCGCAGGGCAAAGGCCTCCAGGACTAACACGGGCAGCACGCAGTGAAGGGGGTGTTGTGACCCCATTTTTTGGATGAAGAAAGGGAGGCTGAGAGGTTAAAGGGCTCGCTCAAGGCCACAGGCTAGGAGTGACAGGAGGACAGAACAGACAGCCCATTGGTCCCAGACTCCCCAACCTCCTCCTTAATGCAATGGGCTTCCAGGTCATTTAAACCCTGAGGACACACCTGGGCCAAGCTTCCCCCTTCTACCGCTGCGTGTAGCCAAGATGGCTTTTGAAGAAAGCAGGGCCCTTCTCTCCAGTCCTGGTGGGCAGGGGCTGAGCCTCCAGGGAGGGATTGGCTCTCCTTCCCTTAGCAGATCCCAGGGTAGATCTCTGGCTTTCCTGCTTGCCATTCCACAGGGTGTTCGGAGGTCACATTTTGGAAATCCAGGAGTTGGGTGGGGAGTGTGTGTTTTAGATTGGCACACCAGGGGGAGGAGTTTCCCCTCCAGCGGTCCTGGGTGGGGCCTGAGGGCAGAGCCAGGGCCACACAGAAGGAAGCTCAGCCACTGCTTCGCTCTTACCCGCTCCCAGAGGGAGGCTGACACAGGTGCCCGGGGCTCAGGCTGGGCTACAGGGAGGCCCAGTGGGGTCTTGCTCACTCAGACCTCTCTCAGACACTGGCCACCATCCTGTTCAGGATGGCCAGAGCTGCAATCCCTGTTTACAGAAGGGACCAGAAGGCTTGGGAAGAGCACACAGACCTCAAGCCCTGGAAGCAGCCCCAGGAGCGGGGCTGGGGTGGACCGTCAGCTCCTTCTGCTGTCTACGGGGGTTCCTAGAGCTCTTCCCACCCGCTCACTCGTGGGAGGAAGGGCTGCTTTCCGATGACTGATGCAGAAGAATGGACACTAGGAACAGCGGCCCGCAGTGGGGGGGCCACAGCCAACTGCAGCCCCAGCTCTGTCACTGAATTCTGAGGACAGTGACTTAGGTCCTGTGCCCAGTTTCCTAATCCTTGAATCCGGGAGAGTAAAAGCGCTTAACTCTAGGGGTGCCAGGAGGGGGAAGGCCTCAGCACTAAGAATCAGGCTGCAGGGACAAAGCCTCATTAAGGGTTGCCATCACTTTGAGGGGCCCAGCGGGAGTCACTGCAGGACTGCTGAAGATGCAGGAAAAGAGCAGCCTGCCCACTCCACCCCCAGCCCGGCAGGCTCAATGCCCCGCACCCCTCACCTCCATAAACAAACACGCAGGGACACAGCCTACCCACAGACCTATGATAAATGGGGCTACCGGCAGCCGCAGGCACGCCCACCCAGACCTGCAGGGCTCAGGCTAGGACCGGGGCTTCCAGTCCTGCCTCTGAAGTCATTGGCTTTGTCTCTGCAGGACTTGGGCCTCAGTTTCTCCACCTGTAAAATGGCGGGGTAGAGATGGGATGGAGGGTGATGGAGAGACGATTCCCAGCCCCTGCTTCCACCTCTCCGCCTGGGAAGCCGCGTTTTCCACCAGTGGTACCTGGACCTGCCCCTCCCGCGGGTCTGTTCACGCCTTGCCCGTAGCCTGGACGGGGCTTGCCTCGGGGCAGCCGGCGGCGTCCAGTAGGCACGCAGGGCGCGGCGGGGCGCGGGTCCCCGCAGGTGCGAGGACCGCGGGGCCAGCAGCGGGCGGTGGGCGCCCCAGGCGAGGTGCACCGCACCCCCTCTCCGTCATGCCGTTTCTCCACCCCCACTTCGAGCGAGGCCGAGACAGATTCTGTCTAAAGGAGATCGCGGCTCAACAGGTAAGGACTCGGCTGGGTTCAGGAATGTGGAAATATGACTCGAGCAGCTACCGCAGAGAGCAGCTAGCGCGGCCAGAGGGAGCGCGGCGAGAGGGGGCCGGGCCCACGGCCCCGGGCAGGCGGGGCGCTGGCCCCAGACAGAGGCGGAGGCGTCCCGGCCAGCCCCACGGCCCATCCCGAGCCAGCCGGACAAGTTGTCAAGGTAATTTCAACACGTCTGGGTGATGGATAGAGACGAAGGGCCGCGGCAGGTGCCCCGGCCTGCGCGCTTGCGGCCGGGTGCGCACCCCCCGCCCTCCCGGGCCTCCGCAGGCGCCGGACGTCCCCCGACCCCGCCCCGCGCACCCTCCAGGTGGCGAGCGCTCGGCCTGGGCTCGGCGCCCAGCGCAGCCCGGGGGAGGGAAGGCGCGTCCCACCCCCCGGTCCTGGAGCCCAAACAGGTGAAAGTACGCGCCGGGCACGCTCGCCAGTACCCGCGAGCCCAGCCGGACTGGCCGCGCGCCCCGCTCTCTTTCTGCGCTGGGCTCGGCGCCCCTCGGGAGCTCAGGGGGTTGGGCTGCGTCTCTGCTGGCGTGGGGTGAGGGTCTGACACACGGGCCAGCCCCGGAGCCCAGAGAGCTGTCGTGGCCCCCTCCAGTCCCCATGTCCCCAAGGGGACGCCCTGGAGGCAGCTCCTTCGTGCTGTCTTGGCCCCTGGCTGCCTCCCCCGCCTACGGGGTACTCACCCGAGCTTCACGTACAGGACGCCAAAGCAGAGAAACACGTAGAAAATCCACTTGCGAAAGTTTCTGTGCATGATCCAGGGAGGGGGGCTGCGCCATAGACAGCTGCGGCCAGAGGGGACTCGCGGGCCCGGCAGGGCCGTGCAGGGGCCAGGGGACTCCGGGCAGACTGCGCTCAGCCGGCGCTGCGGCTCGGACGGCCGGCGACGCGCGGGCACTCGGCGCGCGCTGCCACCATGGTGAGCCCGGGATGCCGCTGCCGCCGCCGCCGCGTGAGCTCGGGGAATTGACCCAGGCTGGGGGCCGCGACCTCGAAGCCCGGTTGAGCGACCGTGGGCCCCTGCAAGCGCGGGCTGGGGGCCAGAGCGCGGCTAGCAGGGGGGTGCAACCTGCACTAGGCGCAGCCGCCTGAGGCCGTGCGCGCCTCGCCGAGCGCCGCGGCGGCCAATGTGTCCGCACTTGTCGGCCTCCCCGGGTGACTCGCCGCCCCGGCAACCGAGCCGGGAGCGAGCGAGCGCGCCCCAGGTAGGAGGATCCGCCTCCCGCCCGCCCTCCTCGCTCGCCGCGCCTCTCTCCCTCGCTCCTTGGCTCTCCCCTCCCTTTTCTCCTCCCTCCCCCGTGACACACAAACGCATCTACCCCCCCGGACCCCCTCCCCAGGCCAGCTCCCTTTCGATTGCCCTCTGGGGACTAGGCAGGGGAAGAGGGCTTGGGTGACGGGTGGTGGGGGTGCAGGGAGGGTGCGGCTCGGAAGAGACACCTGCGCTCCTCCACGCACGCGGGGGTAGGGGCGGAGGTACAGGTGGGGGCGGGAAACCACTGGTACAGGTTGCGGTGGCCACTTTGGCTTTCAGTTTCCGGTGGGGGAGGGAGAGACCAGCCACTCCCTTTGCCTCTCCGGGTGCACTTTCCTGACCCCCCAAAATTATCCGCATGGGGTACTCTGGGGCCATCCTTTTAGTCCAGGCATCGCTGCCACTCCAGCAAACCTCAACGGGAGATTTCCACAACCCCAGGTCCCAGCACTGCTGCCACCTGCGCTAGCCCAGCTTTGGGACCTGAAAGATGACAGACGGGCTAACCTGGCCACATGCAGGGAGATGGCATGCGTGACCTCCTGCAGAACCCATTGGCCAAGTGCCGTGATGGAGGCCTGTGGAAGGAGGTTGAGGGGCTTCCCCGGCACTAGGGGAGGCTCCTGGCCCCCAGAGTCCCTGCCCCTGCGCCATGGTTTTCGTGGCCTCCTCTGCAGCGCCCAGCTGTGTTCAGTTTCCCTGAGGAGAGCCCGAAGTCAGATTGACTAGGTGCCGCGCACACCCAAAGCCCATCTAGCCTGATTCAGCCCAGAGCGAACGAGCGCCAGAGTCCCGCAGACCCTACTGCGCCAAGCCTCGTCTGTCCTCAGGGGGCAGGACCCAGACCCACAGCCAGATCGCTGTCCAGGCCAGGCTCCCTGCCTGCTCTGTGCTTTCTCCGCCCTGGATGGCTCCCCGTGTTGCAGGCGGACGGGACAGGGAAGAGCTCAGTCCCCGAGGACCAGCAGGGACCGCGGCCACCAAGGCGAGAGTCTGTGTGTGCATCCAGCTGCCCTCTCCCACCTGGCCAAGCCTGGGTAGGGACCTCGAGCTCAGAGCCTGCCTCTCCTGCCCCCGCAGTCCCGCCAGACCCCCTGCCCCGATCCCTTCTTAATTCCTCCAAATCCCTGAACCTTTGCCACGACCCCGGTGCAGTTCATTCCTGGGCCCCTCGATCTGAGGCCCCCGGTGCCGCCGAGCCCCTTGCGCCGATAGGGAGGCTTCCCAGATAAAACAGACGTTGGCGATCAATACAGACAGGGGAACCGAGGCACAGGAAGAAGTGAAATGGCAATAGCAGCTCCACCCCTGGGTGGACCCTGCTCCCCAGAGCCCCACTCTAGGGCAGCCACCCCCATTTCACGGCTTGGAAGCTGGACGTGGGGAGCAGGAGGGTCTGGCCTGGCCCTCGCAGCCAGTGGCGGGAGCGGGCGCAGCTCGGGCTCGGGCGGATGCTGCCACCCGGCGGCGGCACTGAGGTCGCTGGGACTCAGGCGCGCAGGGGCTGGAGGTGTCGGGCGTCGGAGCCACGCCGGGCCCGGGGCCATGAGGCAGGAACTCCATCCCTTCCCGGAGCCCGGGACCCCGTCCCCACTGCCGCCAGCCTCAGTCTCGGCGCCCATTAATGGGGCGGATCGCCAGGAGCTGTCGGGCTGTGGTGGAGCTGGAACCACATGGACTGCACCGGCGGCGTCCCTCCTGCGGGTCTGGGCGCTTGACCCCCGACCCAGCTGCGCCAGCCTCCACCCGATCTTCTTCCGGCCCGAGGTGGGGTCGGCTCTGGGACCGGCCGGGCGGGGTTCATCCGGGAGAGGAGGGGGTTCCGGTCGGTGGGCGGGATGCCTGGGTTCGTTCGCAGCCTCGGCTGCGTCTCAGTACCTCTGTTTCCCTGGGAGAGAGGGACGCGGAGCCGCGCCTCAGAGCGCAGAGGGACCGCGGCGTGGTTCTGTCCCCTGTCGGCCGCGGGGAGAGGCGGCGCGCGGAGAAGGGCACGGAGAAGGGCGGGGCTGAGCGGGGTCCGGGCTGCTCGCAACCCAGCGAGTAGCTCCCACCCCAGCTAGTCGCTCCCACCACGGGGTCCAGTTTCTCCATCGTGGTCTCCGAGGGTCTTTGAATGGCTCCAAGGTTGGGGAAATGTGGGGTGGGAGGAGCTCACAGCCCACGCGCACACAGCACACATAGACCTCACACAAACAACAGACATACACCACACACACACCACACACCACACACACACACAAACACACAACACACACACAACACACATACACCACACACAAACAACACACATACACCACACACACACCACACACACCACACACAAACAACACACATACACCACACACAAACAACACACCACACACAAACAACACACATACACCACACACAAACACACACCACACACAAACACACATACACCACACACAACACAAACAACACACACCACACACATACACCACACACCACACACACACCACACACACCACACACACCACACACACACAACACACACATCACAGACACACCACACACAACACACACCACACACACCACATAAAAACACAACACACACCACACAAACATACACCACACACAACACACAATACACACGCACACAACACACGCAACACAACACACATACACCACACAACACAACACACCACACACACAATGCATATAACACATCACACACATCACACAAAACACACATAAACACATCACACCACACAAACACTACACAAATAACACATATAACACACCACACACAACACATACACAACACACACATCATACAGACACACCACACATAACACAAGCACAACACACCACACACACGCACACACAACACACAATACACATACACCACACACAACACATACACAACACACAAACACACAACACAGAAACACAGCACACACAACACACAACACACAAACATACACCATACAAACACAACACATGCCACACACAAACACACAACACAACACACGCAACACACAACACAGAAACATACACCACACAACACACACCACACACAACACACAAACACCACATGCAACACACACAACACACATAATACACACAACCCAGAACATACACCACACAAACACCACACTTACCACACACACAGCACACACCAGAAATCACACAAACACACAACACTCGACACACCACACAAACGCAACACATACACACCACACACTACACACACAGCACACAAACACACACAACACAAACACAACCCACAACACACAGCCACCATATAACACACACACAACACATACAAAACACAATACACACAACACACAACACAACACACATACACTACACGCAAACACAACACACAACAGACACATGCAATGCAATACACACAACACACCATGCACAAATACACATCACACACAACACACACAACACACCACACACATCACAAACAGAAAACACAACTCACACAACACACATAACACATCACACACATTAGACATAACACACATAAACACACCACACCACGCACACAACACACACAAAACACACACAACACACATAACACACCACCCGCAACACATACACAGCACACACACATACAGACACACCACACATACACAACACAAATACACACACACCACACACACAACACGCGAACACCACACACACAACACAATGCACACACGCCACGTTCATACACCATGCACCCATACCACACCACACACAGGCAGCAGGAGTCCCCAGGGCAACAGGGCGGCTGTGTCTGAGCCTCCACCCAGCTGGGGCTCCGAAGACTGGTCCCAGGCCTCAGAGGTCTGCATGACCACAGGCAGGTCCACTGTCCCCCCATATGGGATCATGGCTCTGATCATCTCGAATGTGAGGGTGGCCGGGATCCAGGTCCAAGGGTCCCCATGCCTGTTGTGGGTAGGGGGTGATTGAGTAGGCAGAGGTGGAGCCTGTGCTTCTGCTGGGAGTGGAAGCCTCTCTGGTTCCCAGTCAGCATGGAGACCTGTCAAGGACTGATGTCTCCAAAGTCAGGACACCCTGGGGCCCCAATGGTCACCTTTGGGCTCCATGGAACTCAGCTACTTCTTATGTGTGTGTGCTGTGTGTTTCTGTGTTGTGTGTGTTGTGTGGTGTGTGTGTGGTGTTGTGTGTGGTGTGTGTTGTTTGGTGTGTGTGGTGTGTGTTTGTGTGTTGTGTGTTGTATGTGTGTTGTGTGTGTGTGCATATGTGGTGTGTGTGTTTGTGTGTTTGTGTGTGTTGTGTGGTGTGTTTGTGTGGTGTGTTTGTGTGTTGTAAGTTTGTGTGCTGTGTATGTGTTGTGTGTGGTGTGTATGGTGTGTGTGCGTGTGTGTGATGTGTGCATGTGTGTGGTGTGTGTGTTTGTGTGTGGTGTGTGTTGTGTGTGGTGTATGTTTGTGTGTGACCGCAGGTAGAACTGTCAATGTCCCCAGCCCAGGCATAGTAATCATGAGCCCACACTCCATGGGGTTCTTCTGTCAGGGGAATGAGTTAACTCAAAAATGATTGACCAGCCGGGCACAGGGGCTCACGCCTGTAATTCCAACACTTTGGGAGGCCCAGGCAGGCGGATCACGAGGTCAGGAGTGCGAGACCATCCTGGCTAACAAAGTGAAACCCCGTCTCTACTAAAAATACAAAATATTAGCCGGGCGTGGTGGCAGACACCTGTAGTCCCAGCTACTCGGAAGTCTGAGGCAGGAGAATGGTGTGAACCCAGGAGGCGGAGCTTGCAGTGAGCTGAGATCGAGCCACTGCACTCCAGCCTGCGAGACAGAGCAAGACTCCGTCTCAAAAAAAAAAAAAAAAAAATGATTAACCTGGCCAGGCGTGGTGGTTCATGCCTGTAATCCCAGCACTTTGGGAAGCCGAGGCGGGCAGATCACCTGAGGTCGGGAGTTCAAGACCAGCCGGACAACCATGGTCTTTAGTAGAGACCAGTCTCTACTAAAAATACAAAATTAGCTGGGTGTGGTAGCACATGCCTGTAATCCTAGCTACTTGGGGGGCTGAGGCAGGAGAATCACTTGAACCTGGGAGGCGGAGGTTGCGGTGAGCTGAGATCACGCCATTGCACTCCAGCCTGGGCAACAAGAGCAAAACTCCGTCTCAAAAAAAAAAAAAAAAAGATTAACCTAAAAATGAGTACAGTGCCCCGCGCACACGGGCATTCAATCAGTGCATGTTCTATGTCCTGACCCCACAGGCCTGTGCCAGGCAGAGCTTAGGGTGTGGCCCAGGAGGACAAGCCAGGTGCCTGATCCCACTGCCAGACCACCACCCTCCACCAGCCCCACAGTTCCCAGAGAAGGCTGAGAGGAGCTGACTGTGGGGTGGCCATAAGCAGGACCAGTCCCTAATTGCACAGGGCGTTGGGGCAGGCATCCATGTGCCCTGCCCAGGCCTCCTTGAAGTACAGGAGTGTAGGGGAGAAGCCCACCACACCTCCCTCCGCCAGGCCCATGGTGGACTCACAGGTGCCCTGGGGCCTCTTTCTTTTCCCTGGGCAGCAAGGACTCCGGTCTCTCTTTTTAAGCAGCTGCCTCTATTGGGTCTGCCTTCTCTGAACATGGAGGGTTTCTGGCAGAGGTGACCTGCAAGAAGCTGAGATCCGGAAGAGCATGGCCCCTGTGGGGAGAGACAAGTTCCGTGTGGCTGGAGTGGAGGCAGAGCCTTGGTCGCCCACCCAAGGATCCTGGGCTGGACCTTGAGCATGGTGTGAGCCATGAACTGGTTCCATACAGGGGAGCAACAGGGTCAGGTTTCCAATTTAGACAGCCCGTGTGCCCATGACACCACATTGGCCTTTGGCCAGGGTCCTCCTCTGTGTCTTCCAGGCTAGACATCTTAAGGCCAGTGCCACATCGGACTTATCCCCATGTTCCCAGCATCTAGAACAGAGGTGAGGGTTTGGTGAGAGTGAAAGATGAATGGATGAATATGTGTAATACTGGGAGGATGGATGGATGGACGGATGGATGGATGGACGGACAGATGGATGTTTAATACAGGATAGATGGATGGATGGATGTTTAATACAGGATGGATGGATGGATTTGCTGTGGGAGGAGACAGCACACCCTCCTACCTTCACTCTGCTCCATGTGGACCAGTGTGGGCTGTAATGATGGAATCAGGTCTGAGTGTGGTTTGCCTGAGATGTTCCCAGTTTTGGCACTAGAAGTTCCACATCTCAGGAACCCTCAGTACTGGGAGAACAGGGATGGTTGGTCACCCTAGATCTAAGATTATACAAGGAAAGATGACTTCATCTTCAGTATTTTCCTAGGTACAAACAGTTTTTCTGGTGCCCTGGCAAGGGGCTTCTGGACTGGTCACACTGGGATGTGTTTTGTGTGGGAATGGGACTATTAAAAGCGATTTAAATAATAGTAACAGCTCCCATTTAGTGAACAGCTGCTGTGCCAGGCCTGTCCCAGCTGCTGGATCCCCCTGAGTCCTTGCGAGCTTACAAAGCAGGGCCTGTCCGCACCCTCGTGCTCTGAGTTCATTTGTCCTCCCACTGGACAGGCATTCCTGAGCACCCGTGATGTTCCAGTCTGGAGTGAGGTCCTGGGATGTGGAGAGAACACGCCCCCACCTTTGGGGGCTGGCAGGCTGGAGGGGGAGGTAAGGACACCGAGGTCACAAGATAAGGGCCTGGGGCCCAAGCCCAGCGCTCGCACCTGTGAGTGCACATGTAACCCAACCTCCTCCCCAGGGGCTGCCTGCAGGGTGTGTTTGTGTCACTGTCACCAGAGTTGGAAGCTTGATTCCTCCACTACAAAGCCTCATGCCAGTTTCTCAAGGTGGAATTCGAGGAGCTGCCCTCACTTCTTCATCCTTCCCGCTTCCCACACCGAATCCACTCACAAGGCCTTTGGCCCTCATTCCAAAACCGATCCTGCTCCTACCCTCCCACCTCCACCACTGCTACCTACTGGTCTGAGTCCACCCAGAAGATGAAATAGGCCCCAACTGCTCCTCTGCATCCTCTCCTGACCTTCTGCAGTGCATCTTCCAGCTGGCAGCTGGAGGAGTCTTCGATAAATGCAAGCCAAATCAGGCCACTTCTCCTGCTTAAACCTTCTATGGCTCCCCATTGCTCTCTGAATAAAATCAAAGTCCTGATCTGGCCTGCAGCATGGCATCTTCTGGCCTCTGCCTGTTCCCCAGTCTCATCATGTAAATGAGCCCGCATCTTGTCTCCTCTCCATTCTCCATGTTGTTCCTTCTGTTACTTGAACAAGTCCAAGGTGGTTCCTGCCCCAGGACTTTTGTATGTGCTCTCTCTTTTAGCACAGGGCTCTTCCTCTGGTTTTATGCAGCCTCAGTTTAAATGTCCCATATCAGAGGGGGCCCACACTCCTCCCCACAAACACAATCTCTGATATTTGCTACCATAACACTTGCTGTTCCCTTGGTGACACTGAGGACACTATGTCATTATTTTTTCCTGTCTGTCTCCCACCAGTACATGAGCTCCACAGGGGTCATTGCAACACCTGCTTTGGTTACTGCTCTATCCCCAAGGTGTAAGACAGAACCTGGCATATAGTCAGTGCTCAATTAAACAACGAATGAATGAATGAATGAACGAATGAATGATTTTCTAGGAAGCAGCTGGCATACATAACCAGCACTGTTACAGGCTGGAGAGGGCAGAGACCTGACCTGGACTTTTTTGAACTTGACTTTGAGCCCAGCTCAGCATGTCCAGTGTCACCCCATTCTTGCTGCCCTGCCCTGGCTGCCTTCTTGCATGTTATGACTGATATGGCTGACAAGCATCTCCTGAACCCCAGCAACTCCTGCTTGGGTGGCACTGAGCGTGTATTGGTTCCTCTAGATAAGGAGCAGGTGCTTGTTTGTTGCACCTGGCACAGTCTTGTGAAATGGTGCTACTGGACTCATTGTGCAGATGAGGAAACTGAGGTAGAGAAGGAAGTGCTTGAAGTCACACAGCTGGTGGAGCTGGGATTTGAACCCATGCTTGTCAGGCTCAGAGCTTGAGCTCCTTCCACTACATGGCCCAGCCTCCTGGAGTGGGGACTATGGGGCGTTCACAATCTGCTGCCAGGACCCCCAGTCCTATGGCAAGAGGACATGAGGTCATGAGGAGCCCATGATGTCACTGAGCACACTGCAGCAGGACCAAGGCAGGTGCAGGGGGCCTGGAATGGAATCAAGGTATGGTGGACAGAATCCTAAACCATCCCAAGATGTCCTGCCCTAGTCCCAGAACCATGAGTATGAACAGACATCACACCCATGGTTTTGTTGTGGTCCGTGGCAAAAGATGTAATTAAGATTGCTAATCAGTTGCTGTGATGGTTAAGTGTCAACCTGATTGGATTGAAGGATGCGAAGTATTGTTTCTGGGTGTTGCCAGAGGAGATTAACATTTGAGTCAGTGGACTGAGGGGAACACCCACTCTCAGGAAGACCCACCACAGTGTGCATGGGCACCATCCAATGGGCTGCCAGTGCAGCTAGAAAAAGCAGGCAGAAGAAAGTGGAAGAAGCTGACTTGCTGAGTCTTCCAGCCTTCATCTATCTCCCGTGCTGGATGCTTCCTGCCCTTGAAGATAAGACTCTAAGTTCTTCAGCTTTTGGACTCTTGAACTTACACAAGCAGTTTGCCAGGGGATCTCGGGCTGGAGACTGAAGGCTGCACTGTTGGCTTCCCTACTTTTGAGATTTTGAGACTCCAAATGATCCACTACTGGCTTTCTTGCTCCCCAACTTGTAGACGGCCTATCGTGGGGCTTCACCTTGTGATCATCTGACTCAATTCTCGTTAATAAACTACCTTTCTTATATACATATATCCTATTCATTCTGTCCCTCTAGAGAACCCTGACTAATACAGTTGCCTTTGAGTTTGTCAAAAAGAGATTTTTCCCAGTGAGCCTGGCCCCATCACGAAAGCCCTTTCCAGGCACAGTTTTTACTGACTTGTGGCCACAGGGCCATTCAGAGGGCTGTGAAGCATGAGAAGCCCTGCCATTGCTAGCTTCGGAGAAGCAGGGGCCTTGAGGTGAGGAATGCAGGAGCTCTCTGAGCTGAGAGTGGCCTCTGGCTGACAGCTGACCAGGAAATGGGCACCTCAGTCCTACAGCCACAAGGAACTGAATTCTACCAAAAGCCCAAATGAGCTTGGAAGAGGATCCCTCCCAAAGCCTCCAGATAAGATCCAGCCCTGGGATGCCTTGATTGCAGCCTTGGGAGACCGTGAGCAGTGCAGGCATCCATGCCAGGCTGGAGTTCTTAAGTACAGAACTGTGAGCTAATAAATAGATGTGGTTGTAAGCCGCTCAGTTTGTAGTAATATATACACACTATAAAACAAGCACAGGAGGACTTGGCCATGTGGCGATGGGGAGCAGAAGTTGAAATGATGGAGCCCTGTGAGCAATGGCTCCTGGAGGCCCAGCAGGTTATGGAGCAGAGGAAAGGGGGAGGCAAGGGCACACGCACAGACAGCCGGAGTGCCAGGCTAAGGAGCAGGATGTTACTTATGGTCACTGGGGAGCTATTGAAGATTTTGAGAGAGGGGGGTACCAGAGGTAGACCCTGGATGGAGTGTCCCCAGCTTGCCTGACCAGCCAATTTTTAGCATCACCCCAGGCCCACTTCTCTGAAATATCTCAGGGAAGGGGCTAGGAATCTGAATGTTTAATCAACACCCAGGTGGCTCCAGAGATCAAGCACAATTGGCAAATGATACTTCTGGCAAACGTGTAAACTGCAGAAAGTTCCGTGGGAAGGTCCACACCCCAAGTCCTCTCAGTGTACACCCTGAGCCCCTAGGGGGTTCCCAGCCCTTGCCAAGGGAAGTGGAGGGCTCCTAGGGGAGAAGCAGTCCCTCCCAGGAGGGACAGAGCCCCCACTGGGGATGGGGAGCAGGGGCCACCTGGGGAGGAGGCTGCAGGCATCAGATGATTTCCAGCAGGAGCCTGTGTGTGCCCACCAGGACCCCTCATCCAGAGAAGGGCAGATAAAGCTCTGGCATTTCTGGAGGGAGAATGAGGAGCCCCAAAAGGCAAATCCAGGAGCTTGACCCAATTCAGGGCAGAAGCTAAGGGATATCCAGGAGCCCAGGGAGCAGAAGGAAGGGGTGAGCACCAGTGATGGTTGTGGCTGCTCCAAGATGGCCTGCCACTGCCATCATGCAGACTGCAGCAGGGAGGCATGGCCAGGGCCGCACACTCCATGGAACAGGCTGAAGCCCCACCCAAATTGTGGCTGCAGATCTGAGCATCCCTGTGCTCTTGTGGGGACAGGAGCAGGCAAGAGCCCTACCCTCCCAGGCACAGCAGCAGCCACCAAAACTGTAGCTGCAGACTCAGGAATTTCTGCAATCAGGGACCTGGGAAGGCCCCCACTGCCCTTGCAGGCTTGGAAGTGCCTGTTCCCACTGCCTGGCTTTTCCCTGCTGTCAGTGCCTGCTTTGATCTCAAAGCAAAGTCAGGGCCAAGCCCTGGTGCCATGAATGGCAGCAAGAGGCAGGCACATCCCTGGGAGGAAGGGGACAGGTCCCCAGTGAGGCTCCACCTTTAGGGCCAGGGAGGGCCTGAAGGCTGGAGGCTCGGCTTCCAGTCCCACCAACCTAAATGGGAATTTGTGGTGCATTTTCTGGGCCTGCCCATGGCTACCCATGGACCAATCTGCACGCACTTTCTCCCCTCCGAGGCCTATAAAAACCCTGGGCTCAGCCAGAGCTCAGCAGATGACAAGTTGATCAGCTGCAGAGAGGAGCTACCCTCTCTGCTGAGAGCTTCAGAGACCTGCAGAGATGTCAGAATAACCTGCCTGCAGAGAGCCACTGCCCTCTCTGGGGCTTCCTCTCTGCTGAGAGCTGAACACTCGATGGGACAACCTGCCTACAGAGAGGAGCTACCCACTATGGGTCTCCTCTGAGCTGTTCTAACACTCATTAAAGCTCCTCTTTGTCTTACTTACCCTCTACTTGTCTGTGTACCTCATTCTTCCTGGATGCAGGACAAAAACTCAGGCAAAGACGCCACTGGTCACAGAGGTTTCCAGCTAAAAAGATGACACCCAAAAGATCCTGTAACACCAGGAGCTAGCATGGGTTCACTAAGAATGAAAAGTGTAGGCCCACCGTGACTTCTGACCTCTGTCAGGGTCATGAACCCAGGAGGTGAGGCATTTGACAGGGAGGCTCGGGACTGCCTCGTAGACAAACTCACGTCACATTTTCTATGTTAAAACAAACGCTCTGTGTCTCTAATGAAAGTCCTCTCCAGGACCAGGAGAGCTGAGGTCAGGCTGCCCAGTACGTCCAGCTGCACCGTGACCAAAACTCCAGGCTGCCTGAGCCTGGCAGTGGGCCAAGAGAGGAGGTGATGAGGGCCAGGTGTGCTGAGTGAGGCTGAGGCAGGGGCGAGCCCCCATCTCTGCAGATGAGGATCTGGGGTCCAGGTGAGGCCTGGTCTGTGCTTGTCCATGAACCCCTTCCTTGGTAGGAAAGCCAAGGACCTGAGTCTGGAGAAGGATGCTCCTGGCTCTCCCTGACCCCAACATACAACCACTCCTCGCCTGTGGCAACCAACCAGCACTGCCCTGATGGGGCAACTACAGGACCCTAGCTAAGCCGGGTTTGCCAGTGGGCAAAAGCAATGTGCCCTGGGCAGTCCTTTACCTCCTCCTTCCATGAGGGTCACTTTGACCCTCCCCCTCCCCACCCTCCACCCTGCACTGATGGCTGCTGGTGGGAGATCCAGGTTTGAGCTTTGAGGGAGGAGGAGGGAGGGCCCTTCCCAGTGCCACCCACCACAGAATGAAGAGTCTTTTGATTTCCTGCTTGAGTCCCTCATGGGGAGAAGATGGATGCCCAAGGCTGGATCTGAGCCTTCCAGAGTTCCCTGCATAAAGCCCACCCTCTACAAGTGCCACAACCCAGTGGGACTAACCTAGCACATGATGCCAGAGTGCCCAGCGCCCAGGGCTGAGGCTGGGTTAGGCCACAAAGGCCACCGAAAGCCAGGCCACCACTTGGACCTCATCCTTCTAGGCAAGGGCCCAACACCGAGCACTCAGCTGCCTGTCTCAGCTGGGGCTTCCTGTGGCTGCACCATGGGCATTCAGGGCAGGATCGTTCTCTGTGGTGGGGACCGTCTGTGCCCGGTAGGATGTTCAGCAGCATCTCTGGCCTCTGCCCACTAGACGCTTTTAGCACACAGCATCCCCTGAGGTATGACAACAAAAAGTATGCCCAGATATTGCCGAATTTCTCCCGGGGGGCAGAATTGGCTCCAGTTGAGAACCACTGGTCTAAGATATGAGCTTTGGACTTTTTGGTGTGGAGGACCCAGATTCTATTCATCCTGTTTTGTGGACACCCCCAGGACAGGACCCGGGTGGCCAGGCTTAAGCTGAGCCACAGGCACATCTGAGCTCCTGCTTGCAGGAATCAGAACAGCCCAAATAAACAATTTATTTTTAAGCAAACCTGCAACCATGATCCTACCCGTCAGGATGATCTCCTGAAAGTCATGGGGTGTCTGTTTCAGTCTCAGACACCAAGAGTCACAGCCCCAGGGCTGACCGCTGATGTCATCGACGCCTAGAAACTGGCCTGCTTACCCCACACCACACAGGACCCAGGAACGACCAAGAACCACTGATCTGGTCTGAACCTCTTGCTTTAAGGGTGGGAAGGCCGAGACTCAGAGAGGCTGCCGGGGTCACACAGTCATCAAGCAGGGGTTTGAGCCGCAGCATGCTGGCCCCAGGAGGCAGGGACTCTGGTGCTGACAGTGGGGTCCCCCAGGGCTGTTGCGCCATCTCCTACTGAGTGACTACAGCTGGCAGATCTGGCATCAGACCCATGGCCTGGGGTCCCTGGCTGGACCATACAATCTTCCTTCCCTGCAAGGGCCTGGGGAGGTTGGCACACAGACCTGGACTCCTTAGCCCCTCTCCACAGGGGTCCCCATTTCAGCCTGAGAATGCACACAGGCCATCAGGAGGCAGTGGCCAGGGCATGAGGGTGGGCTCCAACCCAGGCCCAGAAAATGCCTTCATAGCTGTAAGGCTATACACTGCAGAAGACCTCGGGCAATAGCTCAGACTGAGTCCAATTTGAACCCGGGCCTTCCGTGTACATGCTGTGGGATTCGGGCAAGTCATTCCTCTCCAGGACACCTCAACCAAAGGTGTGAATGTCCACATCACCGGGAGGTTTAAGGAGGTAACACCATCTACCCAGCAGGGTGCTGGGGGCTCCTCGGGAGCTGTCACAGCTGATCCTGGGTCCACAGTGAACAGAAAGTGGGTGTTGGGGGCAGAGTCTGGAGATGGGGACAGTGGGGCACCAGGCTCTGTGACCCCGAGCCTCAGCTTCCCCATCTATGAAAGGGCACCCAGCACCTTGATCTTTGGGCACATGAAGCCCTGAGTGAGGCCCTGGCATACGCTAAGTGTTCAGCTAAACCAGCGAGTCACACTAACTGCGGAGACAAGGGCATTGCCAGGATTATTGGAGTTTGAAGGCCGCATATTGCAGTGATCCCACCTGGGCTGGGGCTGATTGCTCTTCAGAGTTGCTGTGCCCAAAGGAGGGAGCAGATGGCACGTCGGGGAGGCAGCCCAGCCGTCACCCCCTTCAGGTGGGCAGCCAGGGTCCCTAGGGAGGCGCTGGGCGGAGGGCATAGGTGAGACACCCCATGGAAGCGGGCAGTAAGAAAGTCCAGGCCAAGGCCAGGGACAGGGCCTAGCTTCTGGGACAGTGGGTCCTGCCCATGTACCCTATTTCCTGGCCGCCTGAGACCACAAAGAGCTGCAGCTCCCGAACACTCCCCACTTTTAATGCACTCTTAGCTGCACCCTGAGTGCAGCATCTTGGGCCACCCCTCAGCGCTTGAGGTGCCTTTGGCCTCCCTGCTTGGTGGGAAATGGGTACATACAAGTCCCTGGCAAAAGGAGGGGTTGGGGCTTTTATAACACTCTTTTCAGGAACTGGAGCCAACATGGCAAAGATTTTGAGGGGTGGGAATCATGACACAAATCAACATGCCTCAAACATAAACATCAAGCTAATTTCCTCGCCAGTTAAAGTGGCTGAAATGTGGTCTTCTCATTGAGCCAGGCCAGGAGGAAATTGATCCGGATCCCAGGAGATTAAAACACGTGCAAGTCAAACGGAAAGCTCAGAGAGCGCTGGCTGGGCCCTGAATTGAATTATGTTGCCTACAGCTGGTGCTGTAGTCGTAGGTCACTGCGGACCACTGAATTATTAAAACAGATACATTACTGCACAGGATCCATCCAGCAGGGCTGTTTCTGCTGGTGGAAACTTTTTTTTTTTTTTTAGACTGAGTCTCACTCTGTCACTTAGGCTGGAGTGCAGTGGTGTGATCTCAGCTCACAGCAACCTCCACCTCCCAGGTTCAACCAATTCTTGTGCCTCAGCCTCTCCACTAGCTGGGATTACAGGTGCATGCCATCACACCTGGCTAATTTTTGTATTTTTAGTAGAGACGGGGTTTCACCATGTTGGCCAGGCTGGTCTCAAACTCCTAACCTCAGGTGATCCATCCGCCTTGGCCTCCCGAAGTGCTGGGATTACAGGCATGAGCCACCACACACGGCCTTTCTCTGGGCTTTTAAAAGTTCCACCAGGGCTGGGAGCAGTGGCTCACACCTGTACTCCCAGTACTTTAGGAGGCTGAGGCATGTGGATCACCTGAGGTCAGGAGTTTGAGACCAGTCTGGCCAACATGGTGAAACCTCATCTCTACTAAAACTACAAAAATTAGCTGGGCATGGTGGTGCATGCCTGTAATCCCAACTAGTGGGGAGGCTGAGGCAGGAGAATTGCTTGAATCCAGGAGGCAGAGGTTGCCATGAGCCGAGATCATGCCACTGTGCTCCAGCATGGGTGACTGAGTGAGACTCTGTCTCTAAAAAATAAGATAAAATAAAAGCCCAGAGAAAGAGCTGCAGACTTTATGAGACACTAAGATTTCCTCCACTCCCACCGGGACCTGCGGCACAGGCCAGGCAGGCATGGAAAAGGCCAGATGAGGGACAGGCAGAGGGGCCCGCAGTTATATGCCGGTGGGGGGCAGAGCATGGGCAAGCTTCTAGCCTGTTGAGGCAGAATCTTTGCCCATTTGGGCCAGGGGCTCATTCACCAGGACTGGTGGCAGAAGGAGAGGGAGGGGTGGCATCAACTATGTTCAATGGGCAGGCCATGCTGGCTGGGCCCCAGGGCCTTGGGTAGAAATCAGAGGTGGCTCTGCCTTCAAAGGAAGATGCCACAGAAACTAACAAGAGCCCAGTGCCATGAGAGCCCCAGGGAAACATGCAGCAGATAGGGGTGTTCGGTGAAGGCTTCCTGGAGGAGGACAGCCATTGCTGAGCCCTGAAGGGTGAGCCAGGCAGACAGTCCAAGAAACCATGTTCCTGGCTGAGGGACAGCACAGAGGTGAGCAGGAGCAAAGCCTGCTGAGCCACGCATGGGGCCACACAGGCATCGGCTTCAAACCAGCATTGGGTGAGTGGCCTTCTCCCAGAAGTTTCAGTCTTTTGCTCTAAAATGGGGTGATAGGGCCTGCCCTGCCCCCATAGGGCCCCTGCAGGCACTTCCCTGGGGCTCCCAGGAGCATAGCCCCTGCACCCACCCTCATCAAACCCACCTGCACTGAGCTCCAGCCCTGGTTTCCACCACCCTTTTTCCCTAGTGACCCCTTATGCTATCTTTGGGGCACATTGCCTAGAGCACCCTCCTCCAACCTTCTCACCAGGAGACTCCTCTTCAGCCTACTGAGGTGGCTGGCACCTCCTCCAGGGAGCCCTCCTGGTTGTTCAAGTTAACCTTAGATGCTCCCTTCCCTTGCCTCCACACACGTTCTGCCTTCCTATCTCAGCCTGGACCCACTGCACGATGTCTGTCTCTGTCTCTTCAGGCGCAGCTTCTGGGAAGGTTTTGTGCCAGTGCTGTTGCGCTCTACCTTCCCCCAACACCTTGAGTGCAGAGGTACGTGTGGGAGACACACAAGCATGGCCGTGGCTGCCATGGGCTACCCAGTGATGACCATTGAGAGGGCTTCTTTGGCAAATGTTGTTGTTCTTGTTGGCGATGATGATGGTGGTGGTGGTAGTGAAGGTGATGGTGAAGGTGATGGTAATGATGGTGGTGATGGTGATGATGGTGGTAGTGGAGGTGGAGGTGATGGAATGATGGTAGTGATGGTGATGGTGGTGGTGGTGGTGGAGGTGATGGTGGAGGTGACTGTACTGATGGTGATGGTGATAATGGTGATGGTGGTGGAGATGGTGGTTATGATTGTGATGGAGGTGGTGATGAAAGTAAGGAGGTTAATGGTGGAGGAAGTGGTAGTGGTAGGGGTGGAGGTGATGGCAATGATGGTGGTGATGGTGTTGTTGGTAGTGGTGATGATGGTGATAATGGTGGTGGTCATGATGGTGATGATGGTCATGGTGGTGGTGGAGGTGGTGGTTATGATTGTGATGCAGGTGGTGAAGGAGGTAAGGGGATTGATGGTGGAGGAAGTGGTAATGGTGATGATGATGATGGTGATGGTGGTAGTGGAGGTGATGGTGGAGGTGATGGAGGTGATAGTGATGATGGTGGGGATGGGGGAAGTGGTGTTTATGATTGTGGTGGAAGTGGTGATGGAGGAAGGGGGGTTGATGGTGGAGGAAGTGGTAGTGGTGGTGGTGGAGGTGATGGTGGAGGTAATGTAATGATGATGGTGGTGGTGATGGTGATGATGGTGGTGGTGGTGGTGATGGTGGTGGTGGTTGCGATGGTTATGATTGTGATGGAGGTGGAGGTAAGGGGGTTAATGGTGGAGGAAGTGGTAGTGGTGGTGGTCATGGTGGTGGTGATGGTGGTGGTGGTTGAGGTGATGGCAGAGGTGATGGTGATGATTGTGGTGATGGTGGTGGAGGTGATGGTGGAGGTGATAGTAATGACGGTGGTGGTGATGGTGATGACAGTGGTGGAGGTGATGGTGGAGGTGATGGTAATGATGGTGGTGGTGATGGTGATGGTAGGGGAGGTGATGGTGGAGGTGATGGTGATGATTGTGGTGATGGTGATGGTGGTGGAGGTGATGGTAATGATGGTGGTGATGATGGTGATGATGGTGGTGGAGGTGATGATGGAGGTGATGGCGATGATTGTGGTGATGGTGATGGTGGTGGAGGTGATGGTGGAGGTGATAGTAATGATGGTGGTAGTGATGGTGATGACAGTGGTGGTGGAGGTGATGGTGATGATTGTGGTGATGGTGATGGTGGTGGAGGTGATGTTGGAGGTGATAGTAATGATGGTGGTGGTGATGGTGATGATGGTAGTGGAGGTGATGGTGGAGGTGATGGTGATGGTTGTGATGGTGATGGTGGTGGAGGTGATGGTAATGATGGTGGTGATGATGGTGATGATGGTGGTGGAGGTGATGATGGAGGTGATGGCGATGATTGTGGTGATGGTGATGGTGGCGGAGGTGATAGTAATGATGGTGATGGTGATGACGGTGGTGGTGGAGGTGATAATGATGGTGATGGTGATGGAGGTTATGGTAATGGTGGTGGTGGTGGTGGTGGAGGTGGTGGAGGTGGTGGTTATGATTGTGATGGAGGTGGTGATGGAGGTAGGGGGGTTGATGGTGGAGGAAGTGATGGTAATGGTGGTGTTTTTGTTGGTAGTAGTGCTGTTTTAGAGAATTAAAAAGAGGAAGATCTCTTCTCCACCCACTGGGTCCAGTTTGGAACCTGGACGTGCCCTCATCATGTTGCAGTCTCTGGACATGAGCTGCCCTCTTGGCTATCTGTTTTTCATGGAAGTAATGGGGTGATGGGGTTGGGTGCTAGGTGACCTCAGGGCACTCTTCTCAGTCCTGGGGTCCCAGGACCTCTTTTCTGTTGGGAGAGGGGAGGGGTCATTCTCTCCTTAGTAGGTAGAGTCAGGACCAGAGTTGCGGATCAACAGCTGGGCAGTAAAGGTGGGGAGGCCAGCCTGTGCTCTCACGGCCACCTGAGCCTGCAAGCCAGCAAGTGGCCTGTCCCGGACTGGAGTCCACACGTCCCCTGCAAAGGATGGCCTGGCTCCCTGTGAGACGAGGACGCAAGGGCAGCTCTGAGGTGAGGCTGGTGATATCCAGGACCTCGGGGCACAAAAGCTCCTTCCTGGGACCCTGCCGACCCTAACTCCACCTCCTGACCAGACCCCAAAGATGGAGCCTGAACGCGGGGCCTCCCAGTCCCAGGCTCCACTGCACAATGGAGCAGTGACACCAGCGCCTCCTGAGAAACCGGAGGTCTTTCCGCCGGGTCCCCAGGATTCACGTAGCTCTTCATCCCCAGCCAGTCCCTGGCCTCTGGCCCTTCACCCTGTCCTTAATCCTGGGTCGGCCCTGGTTCCTCTGCCTCATCCCTGACAATGCCCAGCAGGCCCACCAGAGGGCGCTCAAGGGCGGGGAAAGGACCTGGTTTGCGACAGGCCTTGGCATGAGAGCCAGGACTCCTGGGACAAGGGGAGTCTGTCCCACCCGTGGGAGACACAGGGCAGGAGAGTGTGGGATCTGGATTCCCAAAGACCAAGCTTCCAAGCCACTAGGCCGTATGACTCTGGCAAGTCCTTCGCACCTCCGTAGTACTGCCTGCCTGGGGGGCTTCAAGGAGGGCCCGGTAGGACCGGGGGACACTTGGCTGCACCCCTATCCCATGTGGGGAGACTGAGGCCAGGTGGGGACATGGTGTCTGGGGCCTTTGCTGTCCCCATAAGAAGTAGGGTGAGTTTTTGAATCTGCAGTCTCCAGGGGGCTGAGGGGTCTGCAGGTCCCAGAAGCACCCCCTGGACCACCCAGGACACACAGCACCCCGCAGGGGCCAGGCTCAGCCCTGAGGTGGCGAGAGAGGAGGTGTGGACAGGCCCCATTCTGTTCCTCCATCCCCCTGGGTGCACGCCGGGGCTGTTTCTCCTCCGCTTCTGTGAGCGGTGCAGCTGTGAACCTCAGGGTGCAAGTGTCTGGTGAGTCCCTGTGGCCGCTTCTCCCGACTTACACGCAGGAGGGGACCTGTTCCTGTTCATGCCGTGGTGGCTCTGGCTCTCTCTTCGGTGTCCACAGTGGCTGCACCATTTCACCTTCCCACCAGCAAGCGTGTGCACAGGCTCCAATCTCTCCATGACCTCCCCTGCTTTCTCCGGCTGGATGATTCTTCACTGTGGTTGCTGTTGCAGCATCAGTGACAGTGAATCGGTGCTGCACTGTGCTCCGTTCCTTCTCACGGCTGATTCCCACCCTTCGCTCTCCCCCACCAGGAGCTCACGCTCAGGAGGGAGAGGGCTCCGGAAGCCAGCCCCGCACCGTGAGTGGCCAGGGTGAGGGAGCCGTGGGCCAGCAGGCAGGGGCAAGCTCGATGCATCAAGGAAGGCTCCAGAGCTCACTCATTCCGCAAGTGTCAACCAACGAGCAGCTCCCCGCGGGCCTTATGTGCCAGGCCTGGGCTGAGAGACTCTGAAGATACCAAAATCAGCACCAAAGTGTAGCAGTCCCCCTCAGTCCATGAATTGCTAAATCAAGCTCAGAGTCTAGCGGGAGAGACAGACCGGTCGGCTAGACAGACAGACAGACCACCCTCCTCCAAGCTGGAAGGCACCCAACGCAACAGGGAGGGCTGCTTGACTCTGGTCTCTGCTCCCTGTACTGACTCAGAGGGCTGGTTCTGCTTTGTGGAGCTCAGTGGGGCCACCCTCCTGGTCCACCGCCTGGTGGCCAGCTGTGGTCTACGCTGAGGAAGGGGAAGCCCAGGTCCATGCTGCCTGCCCAGCACCTCTCTGCAGAGCCTTCCTCTTCTCTTGGCCCAGGTCTGGCATCGGGGTGGGCTCCTGCAGTGGCTCCACCCCTCCAGGGTATTTCCAGGGCCAGGGAGACTGGCAAGCACACAGGCACGTTGTGATGGGTGATGGAGGGGTGTGCAGGCAATGGAGGGGCCCACGCCACGTGGGTAGGCAGAGGCTGGGTGAAAGGGTGCCCAGGGACCACAGGAGCTGAGCCCTGAGGGTTCAGGGGAGAGTGCTAGGAGGGGGAGTAGGCAGGAGAGGAGGAGCAAGAATGACTGAGGGGACCTCAGGACCCAGACAGGAGATCACAGCACAGGTCGGGGCCCATGTCTGGGGATAGGGGACAGGAGGGGCTCTAAGGCAAGGATGGAGAGGCAGGCAGGCTACGGGAGGCCTCTGGACTGAGACCCAGATGCAGCAGGCTTGAGGGACCTCAAGAGAGGGCACTGCAGGCGGGGGCCCAGCCGTGCAAAGGCCCTGCAGTGGGAGGGCTGAGGTGCCACCCACACAGCCCGAGGGCAAGGGCTGCAGGAGATGGGAGAGATGAGGCAGAGATTTTCCTAGGGCCATCCCTCCCAACTCAACCCCCTCCCCAACAGGGTCCCAGGGACCTGCCATTTTAAGGCTGAAAGAAACCAGTTTGACTCAAACTGGAGGCACCTCCTCTGGGAATCTACAGCCCTAAATCACAGTGCCTGGGCAGCGAGTTCACTCCAGGACACACTGGTCTTTATTCAGCAACCTCTGAACTCAAGGGCCGGGAGCATCTGCTTTGATGGCTGCATGGGACTCCAGAGATAGGCAATAAAGCCCATGGTTTCTACAGAGTGGGAAGCTCCAAAGAGGTTGCTGAATAAAGCTGGAACCCTAAAGTCCATAGTGTAAAAGGTGAATGAGAAAGAAATCTCTGCGTAGAAGAGAGAAGGAAACAAGCCTTAACTCATTGGAGTAGCAAGGAAAGTGCTGCTCTGAGAATTGATGACCACCAGAGGGCCTCCCACAGGGCTTCCCTGCACATTCCTGCTATGCTACTGGGGAGGTCCAAAAGAACCTCCAGCAAACAGTTTAACGTGGTCTTCAAGTAGTTATGTACCCAGGCAACTGGCAAAAACAAATACAACTGCTCTCTGGAGGAAATGAATACCTTACATAACTGGAATTCAACCCTAAATCTGTTTGTGGTTGAAGCTTTTACCAAACAAATCTCCGGCTCCTGAGAACTAATCCTGACACTGCTTAGTCATTTGAAACCTTTGCTTATTTCTTTCTGCTTGTTGCCCCTTTGTCACAGGACTCTTTAATCCCAAAGCCTCATGTCCTGTGTGTACCCTGTTTCCGTCCTCCTCTTCTCCTCCATCCCTTTGCTCCGAGGCTTTCTCAGCAGAGCTCAGCCAGAGGTTAGGTCGTTGGTGTTCATGCTCAGTGACTTAGGCAACCAGCCCCAGGACCTCAGCACAAAATTTGAGGAGGTACTTGTGCTCAAGGCCATGTGCGTGCTGACCTTGTGTGTGTTCAAATGTCTTGGAGTAATAGAATAGTCCTGGATTATTGCAAGAGGTGACAAAGATCTGGTATATCATGAATACCGACTACTTAAAGTGAAAGAAAAGTGTCGTATCATTCTTTGAAAGGTAGCTAGTGGAATCCACATACCATCGAGTTTTGATTGTCACTGTTATTCTGTTAAATAAATACCGAGCAAGCTGTTCGTCAGTCATCGAAAAGCTTATGCTTCTATGTCTCCTTTAACTTGTATTTCCATTTTATCCTTCCTATAGGATAACTCAGTTAACTTCGTGTCCTTTTTGTGGGGGTGAAACTGAGTTCCAGCAGCCATGTGCATACCTTCAGCTATCATCTCTCTTCCATTACCTCCATTTACCGAGTTAACTCAATTTTTTTAATCTCTGAGGGTCTTTTATCGATTACTTTATCATACTTCATTATTGCAGAAATATGTATAAAAATTAAAATTTAAAAAGCTATATTCTATGACTTTAGTACTAAAGGTTTCTTTGCATTGTTATAAATGTTAGTATTTGATTACAGTTGTAAACATTATAAAATTTATGAAAATATTAACAAAAGTTAAAATGTTATGAGTGAAAATAATTTTTTTCAATTAGGTTTAGATATCTGAGATGAATATCACTTGCTGCTAGAATGAGATAGGATTTTCAGTAACAATTACGTTCTTGCTTTTGAATAGATGCAAGGATTGAGAGCTTTGCTCATATTAATAGAGAGATGGGAGTAGGAGTTTTTTTGAGTTTTTAAAAAAATGTCCAGTAATGTCATTCAGTACTTTGACCCCCTTCTCAACTATATGCCAAAAGTCAGATTATATTACAAAACTTTTTTGTGTGTGATTTACAGGCTAACAACTCAGTTAGGACTCCCTTCAGTGTTACTAAAAACACAACTTTGAAAAACTCTAACTTGCACAAAGTTTTGCTACCTTTCATTAGTCATTGGCTTCTTGGCCTGTGGGAAATACACCAGAGAAGCTTTTCCCAAGCTCTCCGATCTCAATTTGTTGAACTGTTTTTATGACTCAGTTGTACCTTGCAATACTGAGAAAGGGTTGAGAAAATTAGAATATTTTTCACTGAAGTAAACTTTTGCCAATATGTTTTTGATAAAATGCTTTTATCTCACCATGAATTTTAAGATGTTTCCCACAAACTGAAGATTTAGCTCATTCATTCCAGAACAGAATGTCTGCCACATAGCCATGGGGCCACATCTCATGCCCAGACATATCCCCAGGTCAGAGTAACTGTCAGAAGGGATGAGATGTTATTTCTGGATTCAGATAAACATGTGATACCCTAGATGCCACCATGACAACAGTGTTATTCTTGCATTCCAACTCTAAGATAGATGCGGAGCTAGATAAGATTTGGAGCTTTTCCAAATCTGGCATGTTATAAATACCAACCAGAGAGACAGAGGATAGAAGGAGCAAGATAGTTAAACAAAATTTGGTATCTCTACCCCCACACTCTACAGTGGTCTAAAATCAGAATGTTTCAACCTGGGGAGAAACGGCTTGAAGACCCGATTTCCCATGTTGTGTCTTTCTCTTAACTGAAACAGGCTGTCAAGGAGCCCTAATGTAAGTTAATGGTTCTTGAGTAAAAGAGGCTTTGCTGATAACAGTACTGCTTCTAAATTTCCCTGTCTAGTGCCCTGGAGGTTTTCACACTTCCATGTATAAATACTATGCTATGATTCAGGATGGTAGGAGATTAAGTCCATTTTTTTTTTTTTTTTTTTTTTTTTTTTAGTAGCAGAGGGCAACTGTGAATGGGGAAATGAGCGAAGAGGAGCAGCATGGTCCCTCCAGTGCAGGTGCTGTCTGAGACTAGCCAGTTTCTAGGAAAGAATGCACGTGAGAGTAGATTCCCTTAAAGCCACGAATGCTGAGTGATCCAGGGCAAGCTTGCAGCCCATGCTTCCATTGTCTCTCCACATTCCTGTGTAGGTGTTGTCCAGCCTTTAGTGAAGTCCCCTAGCAGGAGGGCTCACACCACCTCCCAATTCTGAAACTAACTATTCAGCTCCTAAGCAGGAAGAATAGGAAAGGAATATCATTATATTCATTAGCATTTTCCTTAGAGCTTTTCTTATCTTCTTCTCCACGTTTTCCCACTGGTTGCACTGAGGTGCCCACACTGTGGTTCAGTTAACACATGATGAACACACCCCCTTTTCCCACTCCGTGGCGCCTTCCTTTCTGCCTGTGTGTCTTTCACTCTGGCCCCTGTTGTCCCCCATAGCTGGCCTGTGAGGACTGAGGACAGAAGGCATGAGGGCAGCAGGCTTTTTTTCAAACTGCCCATCCAGAGCGGCTGCAGGCAGCTATCCCGGGATGACTTAGAGTACTCGTCTACATGTAATCAGTGGTATTCAGATGGCAAGAACCTCATGCAGTGATAAACTAATAGATGAGATGCTAGGCATCATGTGGAGGGGAGGGAACCGAGCAGCATGAGATGGGAAAAGAAAGATATTTTGCCCTCCAAGGCCCTCAACTGTAAGCACAGTGAATTTTTTCAATATCGGTAGCTGTGGGAGGTTGAGGCGTCATAGAGGAAACATCCAGTGCCATCTTCATCTTGCAGGAGACACGGCTCCATCCAGGGGACAGCTGACTGCCACCAGCCCCCGCTGTCAGTGGAGCGAACCCTGGGGACCCACCAGGGCTTAGGTCACACACGCGGGGGAGCACCCTGCCCACCAGCTGCTGTCTGGGCAACAGAGCAGACACACCTAGCCTAGCACTTGAGGAGATTTTTCTCTCTATAACCCAGGTCTTAAGTAGTTGCACTTCTATCCTGTTACAGTGGTTGACTTCACATTTATACAATATTTTCAATTTTAGTTGAGCTCAAACTTGGCCTTGCTCTCAGGTTTCTCTAGTGCTCAAGTGAAAACGCAGCCTTCTCTCCTTCTTCTCAGTTTGTCAGCCAATGAGCAATTGCAGTTAGGAGTTTCTGCAGTTTCATCATTGGTTGCTATTAATTTGCATGGGTAAATTTAAACTTTGCTATTAGCTGGAATTGCTTGGCATAAATGTTTAACTTTTCCAGCTGCCTGAAGCTCTCAATGATAGAAGTTTCTAGGCAGTGTTTCTTCCTGAAGCTTGATCTTCATAATGTGAATTGTTGTTTTTCTTACTATTGGAATATACACACATATTAGTCATATACAATATCTAGAGAATGCAACACCAGACTTCATTGGATTGGGAGTGAAAATGATGTATCAGTGAATTTTCAAGAGGTCTAAGAGGGAAGGAAATAAAATATACCTTGTGTCAGTGAGTTTTTCACTACCTCTCTAGGGAACTGTAGGTTTTAGCAATTGAAATAATTGTAAGATTGTTCAAAAATAATTACAGATGATGGAGGCAATACAATTGCAAGTAAGTTGCTATATTTTAAAATAGCATGTTACACTCTTACAAGGTCCAGGTTATTTTTGGCTGTTTTTAATGGCAATCTGGGTTCTGCCTCTCATTCCCTCTCTGTTATTTGACCCAGCCACGTGCCTTTCCATTTTCTTGAATGCTTTCATTCTGAGTTACTAAAAGAAATAGAAAGCTGTTTAAATTATTATAGATGACAACATTTTATTAAAAGAGGCTTTTAGAATTTTAGCAGCTTTTCAGATGATTAAAAAATAAATCTACTTATTGAATTGGTGATAAACCCATATCCTTTGTGCCTTGGTCTCCAGAGGTCACACCACCCTCTTCGTCATTGGCGTCAAAACCCTGGAAAGCCTGGGTGGCTGGTGTTGAGCAGCACGTGGCTGTGGACACCTGCCTGCCCCGTCCTGCTGTGCTGTGTTTTCCCACGGAGCTGGATGTGGAGAAATGGCAGTGCATGCAGCATTGCTTTAGAGTTGAAAGGTTATATCCCTTGGCCAGTATTCCTGAGAAAACAAAGGAAAATCCCTTTGAGGGAAGCACTCCTGTCTTATAAATACTAAAATGTCATCCGTGGTCCATCTGTTCCTTCCTCAATGAGTATGTGATAGTCCTTAAGAGTGTTTTTCAGGAAAAAGAAATTCAAAATCAGACTTACAGGTAAAGCTCTTCCTTTCTTTAATGAATAAACTTTTAAAATTTCTTTATGATCAATCCCACCCTGCTGTTGTGTACAATAAAGGGAAATGGAGAAAACAGGAAGAGAGCTGAGCCAGAAATGGCATACTCTGTGTCACCTACTGGCTGTCACTGGTTGCCACTGCAGTGAACCCCTGCCATCCTGGTGTTTGGATCCCTCCTGGCCCAGGCTTCAGCTAGGGCAGCACCCTGTCCCTCACTCCCTCACCTTTTAAGCCCAGGTCCCTTTGCCATGCTGCTTCTGTAGCTTCTCTGCAGCTCAGCTGCCCCTGGGTCAGGGCAAAGTATCCCAGCCATTGAGGCATACCTGCTTTCCTGCAACCTTGGAGGACTTGGAGATCTTGTCTGCGTTATTAATAACAGTGATAATAGCTAGCATTTATTGCTCACTTAACAGATGCCTGGCACTATTCTAAGTGCTTTATATGAATGAATTCATCTCATCTTTACAAGCCTGGTGAGGTATGTAATGAAATTGTCCCCACCATGAGGAGAGGTTAGGGACTTGCTGGCTGCCATGCAAGCAGTAGGTAGTACAGCTAGGATTTGAATGCAGGAAGTTTGTTCTCAGAGCTCATTTTCTTCCCCTTGGTTTTAAAATTATGGCAAAATATACATAACATAAAAGGCACTACCTTCACCATTTTTAAGTATACAGTTCAGTGGCATTAGTACACTCGCAGTGCTGTGCTACCATCACCGCCGTCCATCCACAGAACTCTCTTCAGCTTGCAAAACTGAAACTGTCCCCTCGAAACACCAACTTCCCCACTACCCCTCCCTCCGCCCGGCAACCACCATTCTACTCTTTGTTCAGAGCCCTTTCTTATTTATTTATCTTTGACAACCTTACCCAAGAAGTAGGAACCTCTTCTTTTAATTTCTTGTCTCTGGAACTTAGGAGTGGACTAATCTGAGTGTATTTTTTTGCTCTTCTTTTTCCATTGTATTACTTCTATGCCAATTTTTCCTCGTCCATTTTATGACTAGCATCAATGTAAATATGTGTATTATAAGGTGGACCAGCTGCTGTGGTATGAGGCTGTTAGTTTCCCTGGCCTTTCCTTTTGCCTGTCTGAAAATTTATTTTTATTTTTATTTTTTTTTTTGAGATGGAGTCTTGTTCTGTCACCCAGGCTGGAATGCAGTGGCATGATCTCGGCTCACTGCAACCTCTGCCTCCCAGGTTCAAGCAATCCTCCTGCCTCAGCCTCCCGAGTAGCTAGGATTACAAGCACACACCACCATGCCCAGCTAATTTTTGTATTTTTAGTAGAGACAGGGTTTCACCACGTTGGCCAGGCTGGTCTTGAACTCCTGACCTCGTGATCCACCCACCTCGTCTTCCCAAAGTGCTGGGATTACAGGCCTGAGCCACCGTACCTGGCCTATTGTTAGGTTTTAAAGTAACATCTCATTTTACCCTTGATTAGAAGAGCAGTACATGTTCATTTTAGGAAATCTGGAAAATATAGAAAAGCATAAGGAAGGTTATTAGGATTCCCTATGCCCCCAACTCCTAGAGATACCTACTGTTAACTTTTTGATGTTACTATATTCTAGCATTTGTTTCTATGTCTATAAAAACATATTTAACAAGATTAGAATATTTTTGAACATGTTGCTTTATAACCTGTTTTTTTCTTTCAGATTTTAAGGTGAATATTTATGTAGAATGAGGAAAAATCATCACAAGTTTTGAAGTGTAAATATCACTGTTACCACAGTAATGATGTTTGTGTCTAGTACCACAAACAATATACATCCAAAATCATTAGAAACACTTTAATTGCCTTAACATTCTTCTATACTTTTTTTGTTACTCTTTTTTGGCTTTACATTCTCTTTTATCACGTGACTGTGACTGTGATTATTTTCTGTAGCAGGACTAGAAACATAATTTGATCTTTCCTAAAGTATGATTCATCAAAATCTGTTTTCTTAAAATTTTATTTTATTTTTTAACACAGAGTCTTGCCGTGTCACCCAGGCTGGAATGCAGTGGCACAAACATGATTCACTATAGCCTTGATCTCCTGAGCTCAAGCAAGCCTTCTACCTCAGCCTCCCGAGTAGCTGGGACTACAGATGCACGCCCCCACACTTGGCTAGTTTTCTGATTTTTTCACTTTGCTGCCCAGGCAGGTCTCGAACTCCTGGGCTCAAGTGCTCCTAGTGCCTTCGTCCCCAAAGTGGTGAGATTACATGTGTGAGCCACCGTACTTGGCCTAATTTTATTTTTTAAAAGACTTTTATTTTATAAAGTAGTTTTCAGTTTACAGCAAAATTGGGAGGAAGGTGCAGAGAGTTTCCACACACTCCCTGGCCCCACACATGCATAGTCTCCCCATTGTCAGCATCCCTCACCAGGGTGGCCCATTTGTTAGAATTGGTGAAACTGGCTGGGTGCAGTGGCTCATGCCTGTAATCCCAGCACTCTGGGAGGCCAAGGTGGGCGGATCACAAGGTCAGAAGTTCAAGACCAGCCTGGCCAACGAGGTGAAACCTCATCTCTACTAAAGATACAAAAAATGAGCAGGGCATGGTGGCACATGCCTGTAGTCCCAGCTCCTTGGGAGGCTGAGGCAGGAGAATTGCTCAAACCCAGGAGGCGGAGGTTGCAGTGAGCCGCCATTGCACCATTGCACTCCAGCCTGGGCGACAGGGTGAGACTCAGTCTCAAAAAAAAAAAAAAAAAAAAAAATCGGTGAACCTGTGATACATCATCACCCCAAGTTCATAGTTTATACTAGGGCTCACTCTTGGTGTTCTGTGTTCCTGAAATGACATGTATCCAACATTGTAGTACCATATGGAGTGTTTTCATGCCTTAAAAATCCCCTTTGGTCTGTCTGTTCATCCCTCCCCCTTACCCTGGGCAACCGCTGACCTTTTTACTGCCTCCATAGTTTTGTCCTGTCCAGAATGTCATACAATTGGAATCATACTGGCTTTTTTTCCCTTAGTAATAGGCATCTAAGTTTCCTCCATGTCTTTCCATGACTTGATAGCTCATTTCTTTTTAGCGTTGAATAATATTCCAAAAGTAACCAATTTTTTTACTCAGCATTTAGCTGTGTTAATCACATGCATTATTAACATTATTAAGCAAGACCTTTGTCTTCAAAGAGCTCTCTATTGAAGGAGGTGGGAAGTGCAGTGTGTGACAAATGCCTGAAAGGGAAAGCTCACAGGGCAGTGAGAATGCAGGGTGCATCTGGGGCAGGGCACACCTGCAGTGTTCCCCTCTTTCTGTGAGGTGATGGGGGGATGTATATGGGGTATAAGATAGTGTCCGTTTCCCAAGGAATTGTATTACTATACATGTAGCAAGATAAGCTGGTTACCACCCATACTATAACAGTAGGTAATAGAATCTAATCTCTGATCAAATGCTCAGTTGTGAGCAGTACATTTTGATACTCTAGCAGTTGGAAAGAGTAGGAAATCAGTGAGTGCTACAAAACTTGAGGAGGAAAGACTTGAACTAGGCCTTGAAATCTGGGTAGGACGTAGAGGAATAAAGGGAAGAGAGAGCAGGGCATTCCAGGTTAAGTGGTTGTAATGAGGCTTTTACTGCAGTACCTGGCACATAGTAGGTGCTCAGTTAAATATGTGTTTAATGAAAGCATAAACATGACGGAAGGATTAAATTGGGAATAATACACCTCTTTTAGCATCAGAGATGTTGACTGTCATGCAACATTGGTGGAGTATAAATTGGTTAAGCTGTTTTGGAAAGCATTCGGCTTGGTAGTATCTGTAAAAAAAAAAAAAATTAATTAAATGAGCATGCTCTTGACCCAGAAACTCCATTTTAGAGAAATCTACTTAAAATCCATATTTGCCTATATTCTTAAAGATATATGATTAAATAGTTCATGGTGTGTCCATATATGGACTTTGTTTTAAATTCAACAAATACACATATAGCATTACTAATGTGCCCAGAACTATGCTTTATGATATATACTATTATGTTAGTACTTAGTACTTATTGATGAGGAAACTGGCACACGGTTTAACTTGGTCAAAGCTACACGGCTAGTAAAGGTGAACCCAGCAGTGGAACTCAATCTGGTTCAGTGGTCTTAGCATTACATTACCCTGTGATTAGAAAGAACTTGAAAGACTCGATGTATGTACCTTACATGTGTATAACACCCCGCTAAAAGATCCCCAAATCACAGTGAAGGTGTAATGAGTCAGTACATAGAGCTGACATCATGCATTAAAACAAACAAACCTTGGCTGGGCGCAGTGGCTCATACCTGTAATCTCAGCACTTTGGGAGGCTGAGGTGGGTGGATCACCTGAGGTCAAGAGTTCAAGACCAGCCTGGCCAACATGGTGAAACCCCATCTTTACTAAAAATACAAAAAAATTAGCCAGGCATGGTGCTGCACGCATGTAGTTCCAGCTACTCGGGAGGCTGAGGCATGAGAATTGCTTGAACCTGGGATGTGGAGGTTTCAGTGAGCCGAGATCACGCCTTTGCACTCCAGCCTGGGCAACAAGAGCAAAACTCCGCCTCAAAAAAAAAAAAAAAAAGAAAAAGAAAAATCTCTCTGTGTGTGAATATAAATCAGGAGTCTGTATACATATGTGTGTAAATACATAGGTATGTATCCCAAAGTGTTGCTGTTGTTTTGTCTCTGGGGAGAGGAGTGGGAAAGGGAAGTAAAGAGACATTTTCATGTTTTTATTTCAATATTATTATATTTTATACTAAGAAAGTTATCTATTTCACAGTTAGTTTTTTTAATAGAAAAAAAATAACGATAGTTTTTATCGAAAAATAGAAGGCCAGATGCTATGGCTCACACCTGTAATCACAGCCCTTTGGGAGGCTGAGGTGGGAGGATCCGATCCCTTGAGGTCAGGAGTTCGAGACCAGCCTGACCAACATGGTAAAACCCTGTCTCTACTAAAAAAATACAAAAATTATCCGGGTCTGGTGGTGCACATCTATAATCCCAGCTACTCCGGAGGCTAAGGCAGGAGAATTGCATGAACCTGGGAGGCAGAGGTTACAGTGAGCCAAGGTTGTGCCACTGCAGTCCAGCCTGGGTAACAGAGTGAGACTCCATCTCAAAAAAAAAAGAAAAAAGAAAGAAAAAGAAAAAGAAAAATAGAAGAAAGAGAGCCTGGGACATTTCAATTAAGACAAGCCTTGACAGTCCCAGTTTTTTTAACTTGTCCCCAATAGTGAATCTCTGGGTTTAATGAGCTCTTACAGTATATGTAGTTGAGACTTCTTTTATTTCTCTATATACATTCCTGTTTTTCCTCATCTCCCCAGTGATGCAGCAGTAAATTTACCATTTCTTTCAATTAGGCTGAGCTGTTACATGTCTGTTTTCTGCAGTATTTTATGGTAACAAATGAGCTTATTTTCTTTGAATGCATTCCAGTTTCAGTTCTGTGCAGGTTGCATTATTTTTAATTGAAAATCTCAGTGGAAATATGGATATTTAGGTGGAAAAGTCAGAGGTAAGTCAGGTGGCATTCAGCCTGACTACACCTCAAGACTGTTCACCTGCCCATGCGACCATCCAGCAGGCCTCATGAAAGACCTGATTCCCAACGGAATGGTCGATAGAAGTTTGGGAAGATCGTCAGAATATTCCAGTAAATACCAAGATAAGTGTGTTACTTAATGAATTTTGTGAAGGTCTCACCAGAATATTGCTTGCTGGTGGCACATGGTAAACAGAATTCAACTGTTGCAGTCAAAGTCAGAAACTTCCTACCTTATTGTTAAATTATTTTTGAGAGTCGATTGTGATAGAGGCATTTTGGCAGACAGAATTTAAAATTTATTCTGTAAAATATGCAGTAGGCTGCTAGTACCCTAGACCATAATTTATACTAGATTGGTGTGCTCAGATAAGCTCAGTGTTGTCATATCATTTCATTTCATTGTCATTTCAAAAGCTGTGAAATTTCTTTTGGAAAATCACTCACAAAAATGGTATGTGTGGTTAATCCTTAGCCCATTGTTACAAGATAAATGTAGATATATTGAAGTTTTAACACATATATTTGAACAGACAGCGCTTCATGACTTGAACGGCCCCAGACCTGAAGCTGTTCCACACTCCACTGAGAAAGCAGGAAGGGGAGATTTTATAAGGTATTCTTTGAGAGAGCTAGACAAAGAAAGTTATTCATTTGGTGAAAGTGTAACGTTCCTAGATAGAGGTTAGTTTGGCGGTTTTTGATTGGTAAAGCTTAAGTCGACAAAGGAGAGGGTTTCAACGGTTTGCTTATGAAGGAACTCAAGTCCCTGGAGCCATCTCCAGTAATTGATGGCCCTGCAGTTAATTATTTTAACACCACTATGAAGAGTTTTGTTCTGTCTCCGTTGCCTTTGTCTCCCATTTCCTAATTCTGATGTAAGGCAGACTAAGAGTCATCCGCGCATGCTCACCAGCAGGTAGTGAGCTCCTTGGAGCCGAGGAGAATGTTTGGGCAGTCTTTGTATTTCCTCCTTCAAGGCCCAGAAGGATATACTCCATGGTATTAGGTGCTCTGGAAAGATTTTGTGAAATTGAACCAATATTGATGAAATTTCATGAGTTGCTGGTTTCTGTTCTGTCCTTTCCTGGTGGATGTTATGTAAAGGTAACAGTAGGTTTGTTTGTTATGTATATGGGACATAACACTTTCAATTTGCTGGTTAAATAGGAACTATCCAAGATCACGATGCCAGTTATATTTAATGAGCCTCTGAGCTCCCTACAGCGCCTAACTGAATACATGGAGCATACTTACCTCATCCACAAGGCCAGTTCACTCTGATCCTGTGGAACGGATGCAGGTATGAGCCAAGGGAGGAAAAGGTCTAACTCTTAAGAGACCTCGCTACCAACCCAGCCCCGAACACACACACATTCACACAATTAGTGTTAAATTCAATGTGAGGTTGGGCAATTTTATCAAAGCTCAGTCCACATGTCTGGAGTGTCCTCTGGTTAGGGTGACACCATCGTGCAAAGACGGATGAGTATTGCAGGAGAAGCGGGAGGTGGCCCATAAGCAAACCTGGATATTAGTGGGCTTTTGCTGAATCTTTTTTTTTTTTTTTTTTTTTTTTTTTTGTGAGACAGAGTCTCGCGCTGTCGCCCAGGCTGCAGTGCAGTGGCGCAATCTCGGCTCACGGCAAGCTCCGCCTCCCGGGTTCCCGCCATTCTCCTGCCTCAGCCTCTGGAGTAGCTGGGACTGCAGGCGCCCGCCACTATGCCCGGCTAATTTTTTGTATTTTTTTAGTAGAGACGGGTTTTCATCTGTGTTAGCCAGGATGATCTCGATCTCCTGACCTCGTGATCCGCCCGCCTCGGCCTCCCAAAGTGCTAGGATTACAGGCGTGAGCCACGCGCCCTGCTGGCTTTTGCTAAATCTTTAGTTGAGAAAGTAGCGTTGTGTTAGGGGAAGAATTCAACCTTTCTTCTTTCAGACTTCCTCGGGGTATTTCCAAGAAGTTCACACACACACACACACACACACACAATAGAAAAATATGTTTGTGCTTCCTTGTGTATATAAATATATATACATTGCTATATGTTAAAACATGGCAAGGAATTGCACTTTTAAACTTTTTAGTTGGAAGATTTTATATGTTGTACATGGATGGACTAGTTAGAGGCAGAGTATAGTGGACACATTGTTCTCCTTCAACAAAGCAATAGCATTCTAAACTTGAGTCGTTCTGTCCTTTCATTTATATAAGTCAGCATTTTCCAACTTCAGTGGACTTAACACCAATTAAGTTGTGGAGTTTTATATCTCTTTCCCCAATCCTGGAGTGTCATACTTTTAAAAAATTTTAAATGAATTAAAAGTAACTTTGGACTTGAGGGTTTTGTAAAAGTCCTTGAGAGAATTTGTAGCACTGTTAGAGTGTGATGAAAACCATAGTTGGAAATAACACTACAGAAAGTGACTGAAAGTAATTTTCATTCTGAATATCCAAGTTTCCATGTCCCACTGCTAGAGCCATATTAAAACTCCAAAGTAATTAAACTCCTCAAAATAATTCTGTAAATTACTGTCTTCGGCAAAATTTCAGTTCCTAAAAGAATGTGGAGCGAGCTCGGCTATTTTTGACTTGTTCTCATGCTCTGTCCCACAGTGTGTAACTGCGTTTGCTGTATCTGCTGTTGCTTCTCAGTGGGAACGGACTGGAAAGCCTTTCAACCCACTGCTGGGAGAGACTTACGAATTAGTGTGGTGAGGCCTTTCACTTGCATGCTTTATATAGCGTTGCAGATGAAGAGGAGAAATACATACATATTGGTCATCACCAATAACAAATATAAGACTGGAGCAAGTTAACAATTTTGATGTTTGCTTCTAGGATAGCTATTATTTTAGAGACTGTCAAAAATACTGAAACATACATAAAAGGTACCATTATAAGAAATAATTGCAAGGATTTTGGTAATCCTGATCACATGGGATTAATCACCCTCCTTTTCTCCTTATGTAGATCATAAGACATGATCGAGTTTTTAAAAATAACCATTTAAAGTATATTAGCTGTGTATAGTGGCACAGGCCTATAGTCCCAGCTACTTGAGAGGCTGAGGCAGCAGGATCTCTCGAGCCCAGGAGCTCTGGGCTGTAGTGTACTATGTTGGCCAGGTGTCCACACTAAGTTTGGCATGAATATGGTGACCTCCCAGGAGAGGGAGGTCAGAAATGGAGCAGGTCAAAACTCCTGTGTTGGTAAGTGGTGGGGCTGCACCCATCATTAGCCACTGTGTTCCAGCCTGGGCAACAGTGAGGCCCTTTTATAAAAATGTCTCTTTATTAAAAAATATAAATAAAATATATTAGCATAAGTATATATTGTTTTCATAAAGCCAATGACTACATCTGTAAGTGCAGTTCTGTTTGCTTGAGCTAGCCTGTGTCTTGTTTGTATATAATTAAGGGACTTTATTTGGCTTTAGTTTTTCTATGTGTTCCTCCTCTTCTCTGCACAAATTTTGATCTCATTTATTCCCTAGATGTTTGAAAGTGGATACACTAGATTTCTCTATTTTAATGTAAAAGGAATGATATGTTTTAAATTTACATGACTAATATTTTCTCATGCAAATCATTCAAATTCATCTGGGTGTTCTTTATTTTAATTTGTTCAAGTAGCTAGCATTACAACATTGGATTTGGTGGTTTGGGTTGCATTTGTATAATTTCTCATATATTAAGTTGTTTCATTGCAATGAGAATAAAGAATTGTTGGCTGGGCATGGTGGCTCATGCCTGTAATCCCAGCACTTTGGGAGGCCGAGGCGGGTTGATCATGATGTCAGGAGTTGGAAACCAACCTGGCCAAGATGGTGAAACCCCGTCTCTACTAAAAATACAAAAATTAGCCAGGTGTGGTGGTGAGTGCCTGTAATCCCAATTACTCAGGTGGCTGAGGGAGGAGAATTGCTTGAACCCGGGAAGCAGGGGTTGCAGTGAGCCAAGATCACGCCACTGCTCCAGCCTGAACGACAGAGGGTGATTTTGTCTCAACAACAACAACAAAAGAATTGTTTACTTTGAAAGGGCAATTATGTACATGTTTAATGATAGAGTTAATTATAATGTTGCTTTTTTTTTTTTTTTTAAATCTTAAGAGATGACCTTGGATTTAGACTCATCTCCGAACAGGTCAGCCATCACCCACCAATCAGTGCATTTCATGCTGAAGGATTAAACAATGACTTCATCTTTCATGGCTCAATCTATCCCAAACTGAAATTCTGGGGGAAGAGTGTAGAAGCAGAACCCAAAGGAACCATCACCTTGGAGCTCCTTGAGTGAGTTCTAATCAAGCCATTACACTCCTCATGTAGACCTGCCTGTAAGTGTAGACATGCACGCTCAGCTGACCTTACTGTTCAAAAGCTGGAGAAAAAGAAACAGCTTTCATACAGTGCAAACTGTCTACCTCTATGTAAAAGAACTTGAGAAACATGGCAGTAGCCATTGCTAATTAATCTGGGTGTGTGTAAATAGTTTAACTTGATGTTTGACTCTGGTGTTTGGATCTATTTTACGATCGATGGAGTTAATTGCTTCATGACAGTACTTATGAAACATGCTTTTTTATATCCTTGTTCCAATATTTTGTTTACAGATCTTTCAAAATGAATTCACTCTGAGAAATAATGAAACGACAATTGTGTGGCACATGTTAGGCATTAAATTGGGAGTTCTCTTCTTTTGCACGATTAGCTTTAAATCCACAATTAATTCCAGTTAGGACAGAATAAGCATACGATACCCTATCTCTTTAACACTGATTACAACTAGATACCCCGGACAGAAGACAAAGCAACAACCCAAAGTCTCTGAAAAGCAGATAGTAGCAGGCAGACTGGGGAGAGAAATCAAAACCTGAACACCAATATGGCAGTGAGTTTACTGGTTTTATATATTTCTTCCAAATCTCCTGGCTTAGAATCAGAGCAGCAAATTGCAGAACTGGGGATGGAGGCCAACCGAAAAAGTTCTAAGAGTAATTCTTTCTTTCTAATTAAAGGACCTAGAAAGATACCCTTGCAGAAAGCAGAGAATAGGGGAAATCCTGTTTTAATTTTGTCTCACAGCCTTGCCCCAAAGCAAGCACTAGGGTCTGTAGCTACACTCCTGCTGCGATGGTGGCTGTGGCAATCACACACTTACCTCAAAATCAGAGTCCTTCTCTTTGGCCAGAGAAACCAAGTAAAGGAAACCCTAGGGTCCAAAGAGTGTGAGAGAATTCCCGTTACTTGTTTTTCTTTCTTTTCCTTTAACCATTTGCCCCAGAGGAAGACCTAGTTGTGGGAGATACAAGACAGAGCAGAGAGACTCAAACCCCAGCTTGCCAGCCGGAGTGGAGAGAAAGCGCCCCCTGGTGTCTAAGAGTGTTGGGGAAACCACAAAGAGGAGGGAGCTCAAGAAAGGGGTCCCCTAAATCTGCATGATGAGTTCCTAAGCTCGTCCCTACACGCATGCATTGAAATGACCCAGAAGGGTACACAAGGGCCTCAGGATCTGAAATGCTGTGTGGCCTGAGAGCCAGGTCCCTGGATGGCTATTGAGGGGTAGATCTGAGCAGCACTACAGAGGCTTTGAAAATTAAACTGATACTGGAATCAAAGCCCACAGGAGGAGAGTCAGGACTTCTGGCCTGAAACTCTGTTAATTGCCTACTAAAACAAAATTTTTATCAGTGTTCTCCAGAAGAGGTTAAGAAGACAGAGTCTTATAATATTCAGGTGTGCAGAATACATCCAAAATCATTCAGCATACCAAGCAACAGGAAAATCTCAACAAACTAAAATAAAAAAAGACATTTTAGCAAAAAAAAAAAAAAGAAGTATTTTTGGAAATTTTAGTACTAAAATATAGTAATAGAAGATAGTAACTGGGATAGGCTCAATGGCAGAATGCAAATGTCAAAATATGTACAGGATGTGTATGTTGAAAACTACAAGATACTGTTGAAAGTAATCAAGGATTACCTGAGTAATGCAGAGACACACTGTTTCTCGATATATTTGGAAGCCGCAATTATAGTTAAGATGTCGGGTCACCCCTCACTGATCTATAAGCAATCTATATGAACACAATCCAAATCAAAATCCCAAGATGATTTTGAATAGATACAGAGAAGTTGATTCTAACTTACAAATTCTAAGTTACAAATTCTAAGTTTGTGTGGAAAGGCAAATGACATAGAACAGCCAAAATAATTTTGAAAAGGAAGAACAGAATTGATGGACTCCCACTACCCAATTTTAAGACTTAACTCTAAAGCTGTTGTAATCAAGACAGTGTGGTGGTGGCCAAACTATAGACAAAGTATAAATTAATGCGACAGGGAAGAGAATCCAGAAATTGACCTGCAGAAATGTGGTCAGTTGATTTTTGACAAAGGTGCAAAGGCAATACAGCTAAGAAGAATAGTCCTTTCCACAGACAACCATGTGTGCTATGGAGACAGTTGGACACCTATATGTTAAAAAATGAACCTCAAACTAGATCTCACACCTTTTCCAAAAATCAGCTCAAAATAGATCATTTACATAAAATATAAAACTAAGGGTTTGGGAAGAAAACATAGGAGAAACTCTTACAACTTTGGGTTAGGCAAAGAACTCTTATGGATATGATACCAAAATTATAACCCATAAAAGACAAAAAGTGATAAATTAGATTTTATTAAATTAAAAACCTTATATTGAAAGATACTGTTCAGAGAATGAAAAGATAAGCTACAGAATAGTAAAAATTATTTGCAAATCATATAGCCAACAAAGGACTTGTAGCCACAACATATAAAGAATTCTTAAAACTCAACAATAAGGTATGATAAGGTCAGGCTCAGTGACTCATGCCTGTAACCCCAGCAATTTGGGAGGCTGAAGTGGGAGGATCACTTGAGCCCAGGAGTTAGAGACCAGCTTGGGCAACATAGTGGATCCTTGTCTCTACTGAAAGATTTTAAAAATAGCCAGGTTTGGTGACATGCACCTATAGTCCCAGTTACTTGGGAGGCTCCGGTGGGAGGATCTCTCAAGCCCAGGAGTTCGAGGCTGCAGTGAGCCATGATTGTGCCACTGTAGTCCAGCCTGGGCAACAGAGTGAGACCCTGTCTCTGGAACAACAACAACAGCAAAAAAGAACAATAAAAAATTATTTTGCCCAATAAAAAATTGGGCAAAAAATGTGAATAGATACTTCATATATATATATATATATATACATATGTCTATGTATATATATATATATATGGCAAATAGGCACATGTAAAGATGCTGTCAGCTGATTGCAGTGGCTCACACCTATAATTCCAGTTACTTAGGAGCCTGAGGCAGGAGGATTGCTTGAGGCCAGGAGTTCAAGACCAGCCTAGGCAACATAGTGAAACTCTGTCTCTAAAAAAAAAAATAAAATAAATTTAGCCAGGCATGGGGACACATGCCTGTAGTCAAAGCTACTAGGGTAGCTAAGGCAGGAGGGTTACTTGAGCTGAGGAGTTTGAGGCTGCAGTGGGCTATGACCCACCACTGCACTCCATCCTAGACAGTAGAATAAGACCTCATCTCTAAAAAAAAAAAATAAAAATTTTAAAAGATGTTCAACAGCATCAGTTATTAGAGAATTACAGAGTTAAAACCACAATGAGATATCCTATTTATACCAATTACAATTTATATTTATACCTATTACAATGTTTAAAAGCAAAATAATTGTAAACATTGACAATACCAAGTGCTGACAAGGATGTGGAGGAGCTAGAAATCTCATACAGGTTGAGTATCCCTTTTTTGAAATATACCAAAAGTGTTTTGGATTTTGAATATTTTCAGATTTTGTAATATTTGCAGTATACCTACTGGTTCAGCATCTAAAATCCAAAATTCCAAAATCTGAAATGCTCCAGTGAGCATTTCCTTTGAGTGTCATGTCGGTGCTCAAAAAGTTTCAGATTTTGGAGCATTTTAGATGTCCAAGTTTTGAATTTAGAATGCTCAACCTGCGTATTGTTGGCGTTGGAATGTAAAATGGTACAGCCACCCTGGAGAACAGTTTGGCAGTTTCTTATATAGTTAACCTTATGTTTACGGCATGACTCAGCAATACTACACCTAGGTATTTACCTTAGAGAAATGGAAACTTACGTTCATCCCAAAACCTGTATACAAATGTTTACAGTAGCATTATTCATCATCACCAAAAACTGAAAACAGCCCACATGCCCTTCAGTGGGTGAATGGTCACACAAACTGTGGCATATCCATATAGTGGAATCCTACTCGGCACAAAGATTGATACGTAGAACAACACAGATGAATTTCAGGTGCATTATACAAATTGAAGATGCTAATCTCAAAAGGTAATTTATATGACGTCTAGAAAAGGAAAAACTATTGCAATGGAGAACAGATCAGCCGTTGGGGATAAGGAATTAGTTGGAGATCCTAGGGATTAGGAGTGGAGAAAGGTTTGACTACCAGAAGAAGCATGAGTGAAGTGTTTGTGGGTGGAGGAGTTGTTTAGGATTCTGATTGTGTTGGTGGTGGTTACACAGATCTGTACAAATATAAAACTGAGTACCAAAAAAAATGAATTTTACCTTATGTAAATTAAAAGACACATATCTAAGGACAAATATATGAAGGTGCAGTGGTGGCTCACCCCTGTAATCCCAGCACTTTGGAAGGCTGAGGCGGGTGGACCACCTGAGGTCAGGAGTTCAAGACCAGCCTGGCCAATAAGGCGAAATCCTGTCTCTACTAAAAATACAAAAATTAGCCAGGCGTGGTGGCACGTGCCTGTAGTCCCAGCTCCTTGGGAGGCTGAGGCAGGAGAATCACTTGAACCTGGGAGGTGAAGGTTGCAATGAGCCGAGATCATGCCACTGCACTCCAGCCTGGGTGACACAGCGAGACTCTGTCTCAAAAAAAAAATAAAAAATAAAAAATAAAACTTTTTCTTTTTTCTTTAACGTTTACTTTAGGTTTGGGGGTACATGTGCAGGTTTGTTCTGTTGGTAAACTGTTGTCATGGGGGTTTGTTGTACAGATTATTTCATCACCCAGGTACTAAGCCCAGTACCCAATACTTATTTTTTCTGATCCTCTCCCTCCTCCGAACCTCCATCCTGAGGTAGGCCCCAGTGTCTGTTCATCCCTTCTTTGTGTCCATGAGTTTGCATCATTCAGCTCCCACTTATAAATGAGAACATGCGGTGTTTGGTTTTCTGTTCCGGCGTTAGTTTGCTAAGGATAATGGCCTCCAGCTCCTCCATATTCCCAGAAAAGACATGATCTTGTTCTTTTTTATGGCTGCGTAGTATTCCATGGTGTATGTGTGCCACATTTTCTTTATCCAATCTATCGTTGATGGGCATTTAGGTTGATTCTATGTCTTTGCTATTGTGAACAGTGCTGCAGTGAACATTCACGTGCATGTATCTTTATGGCAGAATGATTTCTATTCCTCTGGATATATAGGATTATAAAATCAGAGTTTATTCACGTAGATGAGGTTTTTCCTTTGGTGAGCTGGAGGGTACTTTCTCTAGAAAGTGCTAAATAGACTTTTTATTTTGTGTCTCTACTTTAGCTTTTTTTAATGTTTCATGACACTTTTGAATGCTTAAAATGATTATGTACATAGTTTATTTGGAGTTTGGTGGAAGTATAGAACTTTTTCTTAAGCTGTTACTCCCTTTTAAGAAACAGGAATGGGCAAATGATCCCAATTTTACAGTGAGTTAACATCAGTAGAATTTTTAAAGTCTTAGAACTCAGTTATCTCAAGCAGCCTGGTTTGTTATTCTCAGTAATGGCATTTGGAGCAAGTGCACTTTTTAAACAAAGTGATACCTCTCACTTATGTTTCTGGTTTTGTTTTTGTTTTTTAGACACAATGAGACATATACATGGACAAATCACACCTGCTGTGTGCATAATATCATTGTGGGTAAACTGTGGATCGAACAGTACGGCAATGTGGAAATCATAAACCACAAGTAAGGCACTTTGAGTACTTCGTCCATTCCTTCAGTTTTCATCAAGCAGTTTTAGTGGACTTCAGTTTTTTTGTTTTGTTTGTTTTTAAAGAAAAGCTCTAGAACAGGCTGATGAAAATTTAAGCATCAGGCAATATAGTCTGGGTGCGGTGGCTCACGCCTGTAATCCCAGCACTTTGGGAGGCTGAGGCGGGTGGATCACGAGGTCAGGAGTTGAGACCAGCCTGGCCAAGATGGTGAAACTCCGTCTCTACTAAAAATACAAAAATTAGCCGGGCACGGTGGCAGGAACCTGTAATCCCAGCTACTCGGGAGGCTGAGGCAGAATTGCTTGAACCCGGGAGGCAGAGGTTGCAGTGAGCTGAGATCGTGTCACTGCACTCTAGCCTGGGTGACAGAGCAAGACTCCATCTCAAAAAAAAAAAAAAAAGAATCAGGCAATATAACTAACTCTTGAATGACTAGAAGCCCATTTATTTAATAAAGAGGGTTCATTAAAGTCTGATTAAGGAAGATTGGGTGAACCCAGCTTCCCCAGCTTCTGTGAACCTTAATTCCAATCTCAGCTCATTTTGCTTCCTTTGTTTAGTGGGGGCCAGGGAGACAGGGCATAGGAGTTACTAGAAAGAACTGGGCTCCCATTCTACTTTGTGACCTTAGACAAGTCACGTATTCTTTCTGCACCTCACATACCTTTTCTTTATGATGGGAAGATTACTAGTCAAGGATTAATCATTATCACTTTAGTATGCCTGGCACACAGAGAAAATCTGTAAACAGTAGCTGCTGCTAGAAGAGTGATCACAGTTATTTTTCTCTACTGCTGCTTTGTTAACAAATGATAATCTGAACTTAATATTTTCTTTATAGGACTGGGGACAAATGTGTGTTGAATTTTAAGCCATCTGTCCTTTTGGTAAGGAATTACACAAAGTTAAAGGCCACATTCAAGATAAAAGGTAAAATTTCCATTTTAAATGTCGAATAGTATAGATTTTGTTCACTAGATAAAATGTCGATATTAAAATACATTGTTGGCTGGGCGCAGTGGCTCACACCTGTAATCCCAGCACTTTGGGAGGCTGAGGTGGGCAGATCACGAGGTCAGGTTCAAGACCAGCCTGGCCAACATAGTGAAACCCCATCTCTACTAAAAATACAAAAAAATTAGCTGGGCATGGTGGGGGGCACCTGTAATTCCAGCTACTTGGGAGGCTGAGGCAGGAGACTTGCTTGAACCTGGGAGGCAGAGGTTGCAGTGAGCCGAGATGGCACCACCACACTCCAGCCCAGGTGACAGCGAGACTGAAAAAAAAAAAAACAAAAAAAATTGCCATAACCTAGGAAACAAGCATTCTAATAAGTTGAAAAATCTTTCTTCTACAGGGAAGTTTATTTCATTTAAGAACCTGATTTGGTTGAGCACAGTGGCTCACGCCTGTATTCCCAGCACTTTGGGAGGCTGAGTGGGGAGGATTGTTTGCAGACAGTTCGAGACCAGCCTGGATGACATAGTGAGACCCTGTTTCTACAAAAAAACTTTTTTTTAATTAGGCAGGCATGGTGGCACATGTCTGTGGACCTAGTTACTCTGGAGGCTTAGGTGGGAGGAACCCTTGAGCCCAGGAGGTTGAGGCTACAATGAACCATGATTATACCACTGTACTCCAGTGGTACAGCCACTGGAGTGGTGCAGCCACTGTACCTGTGCCTGGATCACAACCCTCTGGAGACACTGGATCTCCATAATTCAGGAGAGTCCTGTCCCAGATGCGGCATTGGAGCAGTGTCCATCCTGGGCCCTGCTGCAGTCAGCCCTAAACTATTTTCTGAGCCCTTCCCACACCAGGCCCTGTAGAAATCCACTGAGGGTCACTAGAGGAGGCCGTGGGTGGTGCCTGGGCTCATGTCCCATGCCCTGCACAGGGCAGGCACACAGTGGACCACGGGCTGGTGTCTGAACATCCAGCCATAGGGCCACCCTGAGGACTGCAGGCAGCATCTCTGACAGCCCAGTTTTGGCCCACCCCCTAGGCAGGTGGAGCACAAGGTATCTGCATGGCCATCACAGAGAAAGGGCTAAAGACAGGAAGGGGTGAGGTTGGGTTCCCAGGTCTCAGCCTCCAGAAAGACCCTTTGCAGACCTTCCCACTCTGCTTAGCCCCTATCCCCTAACAACCCTCCCATGCAAAAGGGATCTATAAGAAATTGTTCCATGCAGTGGAGCCAAGATGGACAAATAGGAACAGCTCCAGTCTACAGCTCCTGGCATGAGTGACGCAGAAGATGAATGATTTCTGCATTTCCAGCTGAGGTACTGGTTCATCTCACTAGGGATTGTTGGACAGTGGGTGCGGGACAGTCGGTGCAGTGCACCGAGCCTGAGCCTAAGCACGGCGAGGCATTGCCTCACCCGGGAAGCACAAGGGGTCAGGGAATTCCCTTTCCTAGCCAAGGAGAGATGGCACCTGGAAAATCAGATCACTGCCAGCCTAATACTGTGCTTTTCCGACAGTCTTAGCAATGGCAAACCAAGAAATATCCCGCGCCTGGCTCGGAGGGTCCTATGCCCATGGAGCCTCCCTCACTGCTAACACAGCAGTCTGAGATCAAACTGCAAGGTGGCAGTGAGGCTCGGGGAGGGGCGCCTGCCATTGCTGAGGCTTGAGTAGGTAAACAAAGTGGCCAGGAAGCTCAAACTGGGTGAAGCCCACTGCGGCTCAAGGAGGCCTGCCTGCCTCTGTAGACTCCACCTCTGCGGGCAGGGTATAGCCAAACAAAGGCAGCAGAAACCTCTGCAGACTTAAATGTCCCTGTCTGACAGCTTTGAAGTGTAGTAGTTCTCGCAGCAAACAGCTTGAGATCAGAGAACGGACAGAATGCCTCCTCAATGGGCCCCTGACCCCCAAGAAGACTAACTGTGAGGCACCCCCAGTGGGGGCAGACTGACACCACATGGCCAGGTACTCCTCTGAGACAAAACTTCCAGAGGAATGATCAGGCAGCATCATTTGCTGTTCATCAATATCCGCTGTTCTGCAGATTCCACTGCTGATACCCAGGCAAACAGGGTCTGGAATGGACCTCCAACAAACTTCAACAGACCTGCAGCTGAGGGTCCTGACTGTTACAAGGATAATTAACAAACAGAAAGGAGATCAACACCAAAACCCCATCTGTACGTCACCATCATCAAAGACCAAAGGTAGATAAAACCACAAAGATGGGGAAAAAACAGAGCAGAAAAACTCAAAATTCGACAAATCAGAGTGCCTCTCCTCCTCCAAAGGAATGCAGCTCCTCACCAGCAAAGGAACAAAGCTGGACAGAGGATGACTTTGACGAGTTGAGAGAAGAAGGCTTCAGACGATCAAACTTTTCTGAGCTAAAGGAGGAAGTTTGAATCAATGGCAAAGAATTCAAAAAACCTTGAAAAAATATTAAATGAATGGCTAACTAGAATAACCAATGCAGAGAAATCCTTAAAGGACCTGATGAAGCTGAAAACCACAGCATGAGAACTACATGATGAAAGCACAAACCTCAGTAGCCGATTTGATCAACTAGAAGAAAGGGTATCAGTGATGGAAGATCAAATGAATGAAATGAAGCCAGAAGGGAAGTTTACAGAAAAAAAAAAAACAAAAAGAAACCAACAAAGCCTCCAAGAAATATGGGACTATGTGAAAAGACCAAAACTACATCTAATTGGTGTACCTGAAAGTGACAGGGAGAAGGGATCCAAGTTGGAAAACACTCTGCAGGATATTATCCAGGAGAACTTCCCCAATTTAGCAAGGCAGGCCAACATTCAGATTCAGGAAATACAGAGAATGCCACAAAGATACTCCTCCAGAAGAGTAACTCCAAGACAGGTAATTGTCAGATTCACCAAAGTTGAAATGAAGGAAAAAATGTTAAAGGCAGTCAGAGAGAAAGGTCAGGTTACCCACAAAGGGAAACCCATCAGACTAAGAACTGATCTATTGGCAGAAACTCTACAAGCCAGAAGAGAGTGGGGGCCAGTATTCAACGTTCTTAAAGAAAAGAATTTTCAACCTAGAATTTCATATCCAGCCAAAATAACTTCATAAGTGAAGGAGAAATAAAATACTTTACAGACAAGCAAAGGCTGAGAGATTTTATCACCACCAAGCCTGCCCTAAAAGAGCTCCTGAAGGAAGCACTCAACATGGAAAGGAACAACCGGTACCAGCCACTGTAAAAACATGCCGAATTGTAAAGACCATCGAGGCTAGGAAGAAACCACATCAACTAACAAACAAAATAACCAACTAACATCTTAATGACAGGATAAAAATTCACACATAATAATATTAACCTTAAATGTAAATGGGTTAAATGCTCCAATTAAAAGACGCAGACTGGCAAATTGGATAAAGAGTCAAGACCCATCAGTGTGCTGTATTCCAGAAAACCATCTCAGGTGCAGAGAAACACATAGGTTCAAAATAAAGGGATGGAGGAAGATCTACCAAGCAAATGGAAAACAAAAAAAGGCAGGGGTTGCAATCCTAGTCTCTGATAAAATAGACTTTAAACCAATAAAGATGAAAAGAGACAAAGAAGGCCATTAAATAATGGTAAAAGGATCAATTGAACAAAAAGAGCTAACTATCTTAAATATATATGCACTAAATACAGGAGCACCTAGATTCATAAAGCAAGTCTTTAGAGACCTACAAAGAGACTTAGACTCCCACACAATAATAATGGTAGACTTTAACACCTCACTGTCAAAATTAGGCAGATCAATTCACAGCCGAATTCTACCAGAGGTACAAAGAGGAACTGCTACCATTCCTTCTGAAACTATTCCAATCGATAGAAAAAGAGGGAATCCTCCCTAACACATTTTATGAGGCCAGCATTGTCCTGATACCAAAGCCTGGCAGAGACATAACCAAAAAAGAGAATTTCAGGACAATATCCTTGATGAACATTGATGCAAAAATCCTCAATAAAATACTGGCAAACCGAATCCAGCAGCACATCAAAAAGCTTATACACCATGATCAAGTGGGCCTCATCCCTGGTATGCAAGGCTGGTTCAACATATGCAAATCAATAAATGTAATCCAGCACATGTACAGAACCAAAGACAAAAACCACATGATTATCTCAATAGATGCAGAAAAGGCCTTTGACAAAATTCAACAACGCTTCATGCTAAAAACTCTCAATAAATTAGGTATCGATGGGACGTATCTCAAAATAATAAGAGCTATCTATGACAAACCCACAGCCAATATCATACTGAATGGGCAAAAACTGGAAGCATTCCCTTTGAAAACTAGCACAAGACAGGGATGCCCTCTCTCACCACTCCTATTCAACATAGTGCTGGAAGTTCTGGCCAGGGCAATCAGGCAGGAGAAGGAAATAAATGGTATTCAATTAGGAAAAGAAGAAGTCAAATTGTCCCTGTTTGCAGATGGCATGATTGTATATCTAGAAAACCCCATCGTCTCAACCCAAAATCTCCTTAAGCTGATTAGCAACTTCTGCAAAGTCGCAGGATACAAAATCAATGTACAAAAATCACAAGCATTCTTGTAAACCAATCACAGGCAAACAGAGAGCCAAATCATGAGTGAACTCCCATTCACAATTGCTTCAAAGAGAATAAAATACCTAGGAATCCAACTTACAAGGGATGTGAAGGACCTCTTCAAGGAGAACTACAAACCTCTGCTCAATGAAATAAAAGAGGATACAAACAAATGGAAGAACATTCCATGCTCATGGGTTGGAAGAATCAATACAGTGAAAATGGACATACTGCCAAAGGTAATTTATAGATTCAATGCCATCCCCATCAAGCTACCAATGACTTTCTTCACAGAATTGGAAAAAACTTCTTTAAAGTTCATATGGAACCAAAAAAGAGCCCACCTTGCCAAGTCAATCCTAAGCCAAAAGAACAAAGCTGGACGCATCACACTACCTGACTTCAAACTATACTAAAAGTCTACAGTAATCAAAACAGCATGGTACTTGTACCACAACAGAGACATAGATCAATGGAACAGAACAGAGCCCTCAGAAATAATGCTGCATAAATACAACTATCTGATGCTTGACAAACCTGACAAAAACAAGCAATAGGGAAAGGATTCCCTATTTAATAGATGGTGCTGGGAAAACTGGCTAGCCATATGTAGAAAGTTGAAAATGGATCCCTTCCTTACACCTTATACAGAAATTAATTCAAGATGGATTAAAGACTTAAATGTTAGACCTAAAACCATAAAAACCCTAGAGGAAAACCTAGGCAATACCATTCAGGACATAGGCATGTGCAAAGACTTCATGTTTAAAACACCAAAAGCAATGGCAACAAAAGGCACAATTGACAAATGGGATCTAATTAAACTAAAGAGCTTCTGCACAGCAAAAGAAACTACCATCAGAGTGAACAGGCAACCTACAAAATGGGAGAAAATTTTCACAACCTACTCATCTGACAAAGGGCTAATATCCAGAATCTACAATGAACTCAAACAGATTTACAAGAAAAAAACAAACAACCCTATCAAAAAATGGGCGAAGGACATGAACAGACACTCCTCAAAAGAAGACATTTACGCAGCCAAAAAACACATGAAAAAATGTTCATCATCACTGGCCATCAGAGTAATGCAAATCAAAACCACAATGATATAACATCTCACACCAGTTAGAATGGCTATCATTAAGAAGTCAGGAAACAACAGGTGCTGGAGTGGATTTGGAGAAATATGAACACTTTTACACTGTTGGTGGGACTGTAAACTAGTTCAACCATTGTGGAAGTCAGTGTGGTGGTTCCTCAGGGATCTAGAACTAGAAATACCATTTGACCCAGCCATCCCATTAGTGGGTATATACCCAAAGGACTATAAATCATCTGCTATAAAGACACATGCACACATATGTTTATTGCGGCACTATTCACAATAGCAAAGATTTGGAACCAACCCAAATATCCAACAACAATAGACTGGATTAAGAAAATGTGGCACATATACACCATGGAATACTATGCAGCCATAAAAAATGATGTATTCATGTCCTTTTTAGGGACATGGATGAAACTGGAAACCATCATTCTCAGTAAACTATTGCAAGGACAAAAAACCAAACACCGCATCTTCTCACTCATAGGTGGGAATTGAACAATGAGAACACATGGACACAGGAAGAAGAACATCACACTTTGCGGACTGTTGTGGGATGGGGGGAGAGGGGAGGGATAGCATTAGGAGATACACCTAATTCTACATGGCGAGTTAATGGGTGCAGCACACCAACATGGCACATGAATACTTATGTTACAAACCTGCACATTGTGCACATGTATCCTAAAACTTAAAGTGTAATAATAAAATAAAATAAAAAAACAAAATATACACTAATACAGATTAACCAACTAAAAAAAAGTAGAGAAAGGTCATTTAAAAAATATAAAGGATACAGCAATAATCTAACTGGAGTTACTCTTTTAGAGTTAAAGAATAGTAAACTGGACAAAATATATGAAGGAGAAAACAGCTGGTCTGAACAGCATTTTAAGTGGCAATGTTAGAGGTTTAATCAAAATTGACCAATAACGTTAAACCACAGGTTCAGGAGGCTTTGCAAACCAAAGGAAAACACACACAGAGGACACACCTAGAAACATAATGGGACAATTTCTAAAATGTAAAAGAAAAATGGAAAGAGCACTTGAGAAAATAATTGAGCTAACTGCAAGGAGAAAGAGTTGACTGATAACAACCTTCTCAAATGAATCAATGAAAGCCAACAAGTGAGGTATTTATATCTTTCAAGTCCTGAAATAAAATAAGTGCCGACCTAGAACTGTCTACTTGGTGGACACATCCATCACAAGCCAAGACACAATAAAGAATTTCTCCCAAGCAGACCCACAGGAAAGGAAATACTAAAGATTACTCTTCACGTAGAAGAGCCATGATCCCTGATGAAAGCTTGCAGTTAGAAGAACGATTTTTTTTTAATGAAAGAAATAAACATGGAGAGAAATTTATTTGGATATAGACTACATAACAGAATGCTATCTCATAAAGTTTAAAATGTATCTTCCATACAACAGCAGAAGCATATAAGTTGTGAGTTGGATAAATTAATTTTAAAATATCATCAAGTATTTTTTTTGCAAATAGACAAATGTACCAATTATATTAGACCCTGAAGTCAAGAATGCACCTTGTAATAAACCAGTTAAAACATAATCAGACCAGATTTTTTTAAATGGACTCCCTTAAAGTTTTTATAATTTATATTTATATTTCACATATGTTGAAAGTAAATAATGGAAAAGCATGCAATGCAAATATTAACCAAAATATAGCTTTAGCTGTACTTATATCACATTTAAAAAGTTGGACACAGTTAAGTCTCAGTGATTTTTTTACACAACGGAAGGAAGCTGTGCAGTTATAACTGGTATTATATTATGCTCTTGGCCTGATTACAAAAGGGAAAGGGGCGATCATACCAGACAATGGCAGAATGAAGCAACAAGAGTAGGGTTACAGAACATGATGCTGTAACTGGGACTGGAGTTACTCTTTCAGAGTTAAAGAATAGTAAACTGGATAAAATATATGAAACTTTTTTTGAAGTACTGAACATCAGGCAGCACAGGACTGTGCTCTGCAAGAGAAGAGAAGGAGCCAGAATGAGTCCTGCTTTATTCCCAGGTTCTCCGTGACAGCAGTAGAGAGGAATCCCAGAGAGAGCAGACATTGTCATTGCATTGAGGAACCAGATAAAAATCAAAAAAGGTTAAGCAGCCGGAATGTGTAGTAGAAGAAAACGTTTACAGAAAAAGGAACCAAGAATCAGCATAAGGTTTCTCCCAAGTCCCTAAGCCAAATGTACATAGGATGAAATTCTAAGGAGCTCAGCAAAGGACTCTACCAGGGAGTTGGAAGAAGAACACTTCCCTGGCATCACATGACAGGAAGACATGTTAGCTCTGACCAGCCAGAGAAGGGAATCCCCACTGTACATCCAGGATATTCAGTAAAGACCACTGGAGGTTCATGCCCCAGTGACAGTGCTAATTTAGCTCCAAATTACAGGTGGCTCTAGACTAACTCAACAAAGTTTAAAGAGAAGATTTAAAACAACAACAGAAAAATACTCATCCTGAAGTTACTGAACTGCGTGCCACAACATTGTTCAAAGGTAGCCAATAAAATCTAGATATTCAACAGCATAACATCAAAATACCCCCCCCAAAAAAACTCTGACATGCAAAGAAGCCAGAAGATATATATTATTAAGATATATATTAACAGGATAAAAATAAGCCATTTATAAATGACAGAGAAGAAGGAATTTTCAAGGTCCTTCAAGTAAATATATTTTATAAATACATACAGACAAATACATATATTGTGAAATTACTTAAATGAAAATTGAACATAGGAGAAAAATAGAAGCTATAAAATGAAAAATGTGACATGTATAGATGAAAAATAAATATTTGAAATAAAAATTCCATGAGATAGAATAAGTAATGGATTTTACCCTAACATCAGGAAATTTACAGAAAAAAATAGAAGCTTTACAAACTAAAGGACAGAGGGTAAACTAAGAAAGCCAGAAACTCCCCGATACGTGAGACAATATTCAGCAGTGTAACATACATGTAATTAATATCTCAAAAAGGATGGGTGGGGGAATTATAGTAGAATAAAGAATTCTTGAGGTTACCGAGGAGGGAGGATAGCTTGAGATTCCTAAGGGAGGTTATTATCAATTCATGAAGGTCCATCCCCATGACCCAACACCTCCCAGTAAGCCCCACCTGCAACACTGGGGATCAAATTTTAACATGAGGTTTGGCAGGGGCAAGCATTCAAACCATAGCGAGAGTTAAATTTCCTTTTAAAAAAATCACTGATATGATTCAATTTCGCCATAGATAAAAACTAGTATTTCAGCCTACCGTTGAGTGTACTTATAGCTAACCGAAAAGGCACTCTGTCTCGGGAATACAGATTTGCCTAGAGGTATCCTATTGCAGTCAAAGAAAGAGCAGTGAGGGACAGAAAATGTTAGTGATGGAGACATCAACGCTGCATTTTACAACAAACAATGTAAAAACTTTACAGATTGCTTCTGCTAACTTACTACAGTTTACCTTCCTCTCATGTGGGAGAATTGTTGAGTTTTTTCTTAAGTTAGAAAAGCAATTCAGATCATCTGAAATCTCCACAAGAAGGATAAGAAGCACAGTAGAAACTATTCTAGGCAGGAAGTCAATCCTTTCAAATGTCTGTGCTCCATAGATACAATTGTCTGCACTGGGAGTCATATGAGATACAGACAATAGCCAGACCTCTGATCCTCTCATCTGTGATTTCAGAAGAAATTACCAGTCAACTGAGTAATTCACTGAGTAAAGTAAACATTTGGCACTGAAAGAGGTTAGACGGATAACTATTTGTATCACCATATTCATGAAGCTGGAATATTTTCCATTACTGCTATCACATCTGAATGGAAGATGTTAAAATGTCTCTCATCTTGTAAGATGGATATGAAAGAACATTTTCTGAGAAATGAAATTATTAACACACCTGCGAGGTGGATGGAAGAGAAAAAAATGAATAATCAGCTTGAGTTCTTCTCCTTGATAAGACAACTCACTAAAAACATAAACAGAAAAATAAAAGTTTAAAATAATTAACCAGAAGAAGACAACTCTAGATATTTTAAATTGCTGATAAGATTTTAATTTGCTCCAAGTTGAAAATAACTATATTGCTTGTGTTTTAAGGCACATAATGAGCAATTATATCACACATGATAGATTCAGCAGTAAAATATTATCCGTTAACAGCTGGAACTCATAAAAGCATAGCACAATGTGAAGACGGAATTTGCTAAAATAAACCATCTGCTGAAAAATACTATTTTGCAAATTTACAAATAAGTTTAAAAGTTATTTGTCTTATTTAATAGGTGTGTGAAAAAAATGAGATATTTGAAAAGTAGGTGCTACCCTAATTAGTTCTTTATATTAGACAGTTGGTTACAGCAATGCACAGTAACGTGCTACATACAAATATTGCTAAATTTTCTGCATATACTATGTATTTAGCTTAAATTATTTGAAATTTTATAGTTAAAGTAACAAATGTATATTTAAATGTTTTGACACAAATGGCAAATATACCTTTAAAAAGCGTCTTACATTCTAAATATTATTTGTCACATATATATTTGTCTTTTCTCTATAGGAAAGTTTAAATTTTTCCCTTGAAGCTTTAATTATTTGAGTCTATAAAACAAACTGATAATGTACAAATTAACAGGAAAAAAAGGTTCACAGATATAATTATGTGCACGAGTATGTACTTGGACTTTACATAATATATATAAATATATATATAAATATTGGGATATTATAAATAGATATACAAATATATACTATATATACAAAAACTCCAGGAAAGGCAAGGTAGTTAACACGTCTATGCTGTCTTGAAGTTACAGAAAACACAGAGCTGTACGTTGGTAAATCAGGCTTGCGGAAGACAGGTGACGACAAGGAAGAAAGAGGAGCCTGGCAGCAGAGGTGGTCTTGTTACATGGATGAAGCCTCCCAGGGAGAAGCCCTCCTCTTGGGAAGTATAGATAGGAAATGGTTTTTCGAAATTTAAACGTGCCAGACTCAGTTAATCTTTCCTAAACCCAGACAAGGGAGTATCTCAGGGAAAGCCTGTCTATATCAATGCAGATTTTCTCTACAAATGCAAATCTTCCCAACAAACACAGCTTTTCAGCTATTCTTGTAGAAGAAGCTATTTCCAATCTTCCGAGTAGCCATCTTGAAATATGTCAAAAAGTTGGCCAGGCCCACGCCTGTAATCCCAGCACTTTGGGAGGCTGAAGTGGGTAGATCACCTGAAGTCAGGAGTTTGAGACCAGCCTGACCAACATGGTGAAACCCCATCTCTACTAAATACAAAAAATTAGCCGCGTGTGGTGGCGCATGCCTGTAATCTCAGCTACTTGGGAGGCTGAGCTAGGAGAATTACTTGACCCTGGGAGGCTGAGGTTGCAGTGAGCCATGATTGTGCCACTGCACTCCAGCCTGGGCAATAAAAGCAAAACTCCATCTCAAAAAGAAAAAATGTATTTTAGGGTAACATTTTGAGTATCTTTACCTCCATATGTACATTAAATATTACTGTGATTTTTAATCTTTACTCTTCTGTGGAGAAAACATAGATGTGATTTCTAGTGTAGCTGAACATCACATGTTTATTTGAAAATATTGCACTTGTGTGTGTGTGTGTTTGTGTAGCTACTCTTTACCTTTGTTCTCACTTAATGATTAAATATTAACAATTAATTCAGTAAAATGTATGTTTTGCAATATTTCTCCATGTTATTATGCCTTAAATTAGTTTAATCATGCCCCTATAACGTGTACATTTTAACCTTTTACTATAGGTCTCAATCTTACTTTGGTTCCTGTATTTGAATTTATGCTAATAAAGTCCTACAGCTAAAAAAGATTATATAAACTTATCTACATTTTTACTAGTATTCTGGTGTCATTTCAAATTATGTAATTAAATCAAATTTTAATTTGGATTATTGTTATCTGGGTTAAGGATATAAATTTTCAATTTTCTTATAAATATTACTTAATTATTTATGAACCATATATTGACTAATCTGCCCTTTTTATGATGTGCATTATAAGAGCTTGGGATTGATTCATTTGCAAAGATGAATGCTTGAGAAGTAGATATTTAATCATAACATTTCAAAATCTACTGGATAACCTAGAATTGAAAAATAGCCTATAGGTTGAAAAATCCGATGGTGAAGAAAGAAAATAACTAATATACAGTGACAATATAAATATTATAAGTATTTATTTTATTATTGCCCTGAAATTTGATAATACAAACATGTAATATCTACATATCATCCATATATCAGGTCATAAAAAAATCAATACATTCTTCCAAAATTTAGCATAAAAATGCACTCTCCTTGATGGAATTAAGTTACAAATAAAAGAAAAATAAGCAGATAAGTAGATGGAAGTAGATGTTTAAAAACAAAGAAAAATATTTGTTTTGGATAACATAAAACCTCAATTGACCATTCCAATATTTCAAGAACTTTGGCTGTCAAGTGGTGGAGAGTTTTCCCCAGGAGACATTTGGCAATGTCCAGGGTTATTGTGGGGATGTCAAGACTGGTGGAGATGTGAAATTTAGAGGTCAAACAAAACAACTAGCATTGCTAGGACAGCCTCCCACAACAAAGAATCCTCTGGTCCTAAAGGTAAGTAGCACCAAGGTTGAGAAACCATAATCTAGAAAGTAAACACAATGTAGCTATTCCAAGTGCTCAGGAAAACACCTCAGTGCCCTCCAGGGGAAAAGTGTAAACATTTTAACTGCTGCACATGGTGACAGAAATCCATGTTGTTAATCTAAGTGGAAGAGGCTGAAGCAGAAAACGTCATTCAAAGAGTTTACTTGAGCCAAAATGAGGACAGCTGCCTGGAAGAAACAGACCCAAGTATGCTTGGATATGAACTCCATTTGGAGCTTTGCAACAAGCCGTTTCTTAAAGGCAACAAAGGGACAAGAAGTGGGATGATGCAAAGAGGTTTGTCACAAATTCTCATTGTCTTATGGAAATAACCTTTATTAGTGACTGGCTACGCACTGTTACACTATTATTGGGTGTGGATTATAGTGTCTGGTGTGGCATTATTGGTTAATTTATAGCTACTTTGGCAACAGCAAGCAGTCTAGATGAACACACAGCTCAAAGAGGAGCAGGAGAGAACTGCTGTCTCATTTTCATACCTCTCTGGACCTGATTCTTTAAAAGGACTTGCATTTCTCACATGAAAGTTATTTTCTTTCCTCAATGTCAATAAATGAGAATAAATAGACATAAAATAGATCTTTTCGAGGATGAAGTAAATGGAATAAAAAACAAAACCCAGGCTGACCAGAAATCATAGATGGAAGAAAAGGTTATAAATATATGGATTTTTCAAGGTGATTTTAAGATATCAGGAATCAGTTAAATGTTGGGGGATTTTGTCTGAGTATGGGCTAAAGGAGAATGTCCCTTTTGCCTTCTGAAGTTTCCCTGAAAATCACTAATAGGAGGCAGATAAATAGTAGAAGAGGCATACAGGTTTCTGCAATGTGTGTACACTGGAGCCCTTAGAATGAAGACCCAGACACACGATGGGTGCAGAAGCTTATCTACCACATGAAGTTTACAGAAAGAATGGGGTCTTGGATCACAGCGAAAAAAAAAAAAGAAAGAAAAGATTATGTGTGAAAAGGACCCTGGCTAGCAACAGTGGACTTATTACATAGGTGAAACCTCACTGGGAGCAGTCCTCAGAGAGAATAGACAGAAAATGTTTCTTTCAGACCTTTGGAGACCTCAGACTCTCAGTTAACATTTCCTAGATCCAGACAAGGGGGCAGACCTCAGAGAAAGCCTGGCTGCGTCAGGGCAGATTCTCTACCGATGCAAATCTCCCCAGACAGCTTTGCAGCTATGTTTTCATTTCCAGCCCTTCTGAATAGCCATTTTGAAATATATCAAGGAAATATATTTTGGGGTAAAATATATTGGTTTCCTTCATACAGCTATAAAACATACAGGAATAATTTTTGTCAATGTCTATTACAAATCCAATATAGCAGTAATTATAAAACCCAGCAGATATTGAAGAAAAAATATGTAGAGAACATCACTTACAAATATTGATACTAAAATGCCAAATAAAAGAAAAATAATATCCCACAATATTTGAAACAGTAAGACAAGAAGTTAGCAAAAAAATAAAACAAATATCCACCTTGGGGATGAAAGTGTGATTCCAAATTTGGTAATCCAATAATATTAATAATCATATTGATTACCCCAAATAAAAAATAAATAGGGGATTCTCAGTACATGCTAAAATATAATGTTAAAAGGTAATATTCATGTCTTTAAAGATTTGAAATGCTATAAAGAGTGTGATATTCTATATGCAAACACGTGTATGTCTGTTAGAAAAAGAGAGGCCTGATTTTCATGTTACTACATAGAGATAGAGAAGTGGATAAATTAATTTGCATATGCATAGAGAAAGCATAAAATAGAAATTTACTATCATACTTCAAGGAATTTAAATTCAACAATAAAATAATTCAAAGGTAAAATTTTAAATATTTTTAACAGTTGCATTATTAATATTAGATAATATTTATAATAATTGTGAAAATATTCAGTGCTAAAATAAGATAGAATGTCCAAACATCAGTACTAAATCTAGTATAAATATTTGCTTGTTTATACAAGGAAAATTGAAGCTCAACCTAAAATTATATAGGAAATAAAAGAAAAATTTTAAGGGAGCTCTTTAATAACACAAACATATATATACACACACATATAACATGTATATACATTATATGGGATAGATATAGATTTAACATGCTATATCTATATTTGTATCTATCTATAACTACATCTGTGTGTACCTACATTTCTATATATTTACTCAGTGATATAAATATAGACTGGAATAAATATAAAGGCACATATGATTCTTGAATAAAAATGATTTAGTATCATGAAGACAAATTCTTTCCAAATTCACCTATCAATTCACAACAATATACAGTTTCATTAGTATAATTTAAAATTTTTAAATAAATTCCAAGATTAATTTAAAGGAATACACATGTATACCAGCAGTAAAGAAAGAAGCAAGAGTGCACTAAACTAATTTGCTATTAAAATACATTTTTAATCTTAGTAACTAAAACTGAGCAGTACTGATTTGGAGTACTGGAATTTAGGTATATGGGATGTCAAAAGCATAGAGCTCAAAGGAGACCCGTGTATGCACGAGAGCTTAGGATGTGCTTTAGAAGGCATTACCAAACCACGGGCAAAGTTACTTTAGTGTCTTAGTCTTACTAGGTTTGAAAAGGCAGAGAAAAGACTCAAGGCCACCATATAAGAGCAAAACAAAAGGACAGGGAGAGAATGTGACGAAACTGAAACATTTTACATAAAGTTGTATAAAACATACTTTAAAGAAAATGTAAAGTTTAGGATATACATCAAAATCAGCAGAACCACTAAATAAATAAGTAGGCATTGTAAAATAGCAAGAGAAAATTTAAATGGATTCCTAAAAAATATTGACACCTACGGTTTTAAAATATGTTTAAGAAATCCCGTATTTCACAGGGCAGCCTTTCACAACATAGATATATTAGGACATAAAGGTCCTTCTGTTTTTAATTTACTAGTGTTTATAGGGCTAAAGATATCTTCTACCCTTGTCTTTTGTCCGAAGGTGCAAAAAATTTCCATAAGCATGTAATTCTGAATGCCTGATGGACTGACATATATAATATGCTGTTAGTATTAAAATATGTCACAGAAAACGCATCCAATCTTCTCACTGTTTACATAAATTCTAGGTTTCTCCTATTTACCTCAAGCACATATGGAGCAAATACTTACATTTTAATATTGCCATGGCATTCACATTGAACGTAAGTTGAACTCTCTCATATGGTAGCTGGGTTCAGATTCCCTTGACAATTTCCAGTTTTAACCCTCACAGTTCCTCAGTGTGGCTGGTCCAGATATTGACCCTACACACTTGCCTCCCCCTGCTGACTACCCGCTATGGAACCGTCGGATACAACCTACCTGGCTCACCCCACAGACCTCACAGCCCACATGGACAGCCCCCACACGCCAGAGTGACCTGCTCAGTTGCAGCGGGAGCCAAGAAATGTGCCTGTTGGCACTCACCCCACCGGCTAGAGCCCCGTGGAAAACTTATTTGGGTAATGTTCTGGGCCCAGTAAAGGCTGGAGTCCCACAGACCCCTTTTCTCTCTCTTGCTCCCCACTCATCTTCCCCATTGTGTTCAGCTCTATGAGGTGTGCTACTGTATTACTCCACTTTCACACGCCAGTAAAGACATGCCCAAGACTGGGTAATTTCCAGAAGAAAGAGGTTTAATAGACGCACAGTTCCACATGGCTGGGTAGGCCTCACAATCATAGCGGAAAGTGAAAGGCACGTCTCACATGGCAGCAGACAAGAGAGATTGTGTAGGGAAACTCCCCTTTATAAAACCATCAGATCTTGTGAGACTTATTCACTATCAGAGGAACAGCATGGGAAAGACCTGCCCCCGTGATTCAATTACCTCCCACCTGTTCCCTCCCACAACATGTGGGAATTCGAGATGAGATTTGGCTGGGGACACAGCTAAACCCTGTTCTCAGCTACCCTCTTCTCTCTGGATCTGTGAGTGATAAAACTACTTCTCTGATTTCCCGTGTTTGGTCCTGTGGCCTCCATGTGTCTGATCTGACCTACACTGGAACCTAACTCTCCTCCTGGCCAGGGTCTCTGAGAGTGTCTCTTGTCAGAAATACGCAGGACACAGGTCAGGCAACAGCCACCAGGCATCTCCTAGTCTCAGCAGATGTTCTGTGAGAGGGAGGCCTGGTCTTGGGATGCACACCTGGCCACTGCAGGGGTAAAGAAGTCTCCTGTGAAAGGCACATGTTAAGCATCCACAACTCCCTCCCCAGAACCGCAGAAAGGCAAGGCTCCAATTGACAGCCACTCTCCAGAGACAAACCTCAAGCCCTAACTGGAGGAAAATAAAACAATGTAAAAATTTGAATTTATCTTACTATTTCAATGATCCAGTAAAGACAGTCTATGCCTGTACACCACATATTTTCTTCGATTGTTGATATATTTCAGATAGAATTTTATGTCTGGCTTTGACTTTAGCCTGGTCCCTACCTCAAGCATAAGGTAAAGATTTTCCATGGGTTCTTTTCTGGTACTACCTGCCAGTGTGGGGTCATGTCCTAGTCTGTCTTGAGGGAACCCCCCTATTTATTATTGTCAGAGTGAGACTGTTAAATCTTGATTTCCCCAGACAACTTCATTGCATGACTTTTAATATGATTTTTAAATATACCCTTTACTGGACAATAAATTATATAGTTATCTGAGTAAGAGATATGGTCAGGAAGAGGCATTGCCTCATTCAGCTTTTCTGTTTGGTGAACTCGCATATGCTCTCCTCACCCACCAGTCACCTCTAAACCGTATTGTTCCAAGACAACAAACAGAACTCGAGTGTGTATCTTTCACCACTGGATTTGCCTTTGCTCCATAAAGCTTAATGCTTAATAGGGTTTCTGTTAGCATTTTCTCTATTTATTTTTCCCATAAAATATCACAGGCCTTCTTAATATGGAATTATGGGTGATTTCCTTCAATCTGCATCATATGAAGTTGAGGTTCATGTTTATGGAAAGTAAAACGTACGTTTAAAATATCAGTAATGATATTTTCCCCTCCCTTTCAGCACATGTGCTTGTGAGAGTCATTGTAATACAATTCTAGTCTCATGCTTTGATCATTCCTAAGATGAAAATAACATTTTTAGATAAAATATCTGAGTTTTATGAGGTCTTTAGTATATGATGTGATAGAATATCAGAAGACCATACTTTTTTCTAGTTTTCCATGCAATTCTATCATTATTTCATCTTTACTCGTACCAGAGTAATTTTCCAAAATAGATATCTTGTCATTCTTCCTGTTGTTATCAGTAAATAAGTGAAATGAAAAGCTAGATTATATAATTTATCTAGAACAAGAAAGTAGAATTGAATATATAGTCATTAATGAGACTAACCAGTCAATTACACAGATAGGCATTTTACATTTTGAAGATCATATGGACCCATTGTCAGATATATTATTTTTTATGCCTATATGGACATCGCCTGTGCATATTTATGTAGAAATCAATGAGAGCTGATTTTTATTTTTATTATGTATATTTTTTGAGATAGGGTCTTGCTTTGTTGCCCAGGCTGGAGTGCAGTGGTGCAATCACTGCTCACTGTAGCCTCAACCTCCCAAGCTCAAGCAATCATTCCACCTTGGCCTCCCAAATAGCTAGGACAAAAGGTGCACATCACCATGCCCACAATTTTTTTCATCTTTTGATAGAGACTGGGTCTTGCTATGCTGCCCAGGTTGGTCTTGATCTCCTGGGCTCAAAGAATCTTCTCATTTCAGCCTCCTAAACTGTTGCTATTGCAAGCATGAGCCGCCATATGGGCTGGAAGCTGATTTTTAAAATACTGAGATCATATAGGTGACAGCACCTGAAAAATAGACAACACCAAGCTTTATGTTCAAAGGTGTGAGGGTATCAATATTGCTGTGGCTATTGGGGAGGAAAAAAATGTGTAAAACCAGTGAGTTAAAGCTGTTGCTTTAAACTTTGGCTTTAATTTAACAAATGTTCTCTGGGGCGACAGTATATATGTAACCATGCTGTGCCCATTCACAGATGCAGTAGAGGGAAGAATTTCTCAAAGACAACTGTTCTAAGATTGAAATTAAACCGTACTGGGTTTCAAAAGAGAAAGTCCAGGAATTACCAAATATTTTAGATATCAGATAAAAGAGAATGCCAGGTATGCGATGATAACCAGCAATGGTTGTTAACACAATACATCAAATCAGTATTTGAATTAGCTTTGGAATTACAAGGACGAATAGATCAAGTCTTGACTCTTTAGTAGATTAATCTTATTATGCTGAGATGTCTTTTCCCCTGCTTTTCCACAAGGAGATTACAAATTTGCAAACCCCAGCTGCTCTCATTTTATGCTTTCACCAAGCCAAAAGCTGAAGTTCATCAATCAATGTGTCTAAGTGTTCACTAGTTATATACCATTTTGTAGTTTAAGCTATCTTTCCAACTTCCTAAATCACCTTCATTTGTTCTTGTTTTTTTCCACTATCACTTCTTTATTGACCATATAAAGAATATAAGTTCTTATTTTGTTATTGTTCATTTTAGTCTAATTTCGTCAAAACAATAATCCTTTAATTTCATTTTAATTTCAAAGATTAAATTAAACCTACATATAAATGAATGTAAGATTTGCATTTGCATTATTTTGGCATCAATTTGCTATCTTCCCTCATACACATAGAGATCATTTCCATGTACCTGATTTCAAACATCCAAGTGCAGTATTAAAAGCAGTTATAAATTACGGTTCTCATTTTCATGATACAATTACTATATAAACTTCCTCTTGCTGCTGTAACCAATTACCACAAACTTCACATCTTACAATAAAGTGACTGTTAATCCTACAGTTCTGGAGTTCAGAAGCCTTAAATAGACTCACAGGGCTAACATCAAGTTTTGGGCAGGGCTACAGTCTTTCTGAGGGCTATGTGGCAGAATCTATGTACTTGATCTTTTTCAGCATCCAGAGGCCACCTATATTCCTTGGAACATGACCTCATTCTTATATCTTTTTTTTTTTTTTTTTGAGATGGAGTCTCCTTCTGTCACCCAGGCTGAGTGCAGTGGCACAATCTCAGCTCACTGCAACCTCTGCCTCCCGGGTTCAAGCGAGTCTCCTCCCACAGCTTCCTGAGTAGCTTGGACTACAGGCACGTGCCACCATGCCCAGCTAATTTTTTGTATTTTTACTAGGGATGGGGTTTCACCATGTTAGCCAGCATGGCCTCAATCTCCTGACGTCGTGATCCACCCACCCCAGCGTCCCAAAGTGCTGGGATTAGGCGTGAGCCACCGCGTTTGGTCCTCATTCTTGTATCTTAAAAGTCAGTGATGTTGAGTAATTTCTCATGCCACCACCTCCATGGTTGTCTTTCTTCTGCCTTCTTCTTTCACTTATAAGGAAGCTCGTGATTTCATTGATCCCACCCATTTAAGATAATGTCTCCATCATTTTATTGCAACCTTAATTTCACTTGAAAACTGATTTCCCACTGCCATGCAACCTAACATATTTGTATGTTAGACTCTGGGAATTAGGACATGAACATTTCTGGAAGGCCATTATTTTGCCTATAGCAGACATAATCTATGATTAAAGCGTTCTTTATTTTTCTGCCTCCCTCTCTTAATTTTTTTTAAATAATATGAATTTTAGTAAAGAGAAAGAAAAGAAAGAAAAAAGAAGGAAGGAAAGAAGGAAGGAAAGAAAGAAAGAAAAGAAGGACTAAATGAGAGGAAGGAAGGAAGGGAGGGAGGGAGGAAGGGAGAAAAGCAGGAAGGGCGAAAGAAGCAAGCAAGAACACAAGAAACAAAAGAAAAGAAAAGAAAAGAAAAGAAAAGAAAAGAAAGAAAATTTAAAAGAAAGGAAGGAGGAAGGGAGGAAGGAAAGCAGGAAGAGAGAATGGTAAAAGGGAGGAAGGCAAAGAAACAAAGAAAATAAAGAGAAGGAAGGAGAAAGGAGGAAAGGAAGGGAGGGAGGAAGGAAGAAAAGAAGGGAGGGAGGAAGGGAGAGAAAAGGAAAGAAAGCAAGAAAGTGAGAAAGAAAGAAAAAATAAGAAAAAAGAAGAAAAGAAGGGAGGGAGAAAGGAAGGAAGGGAGGCCCCCGCCGCCGCGGCTTTTTGCCCCCAACCACCGCGGCTTTTTGCCACCACCGCCACGGCTTTTGCCGCCGTGGCTTTTTGCCCCTGTCGCTGCGGCTTTTGCTCCTGCAGCTTTTTGCCTCAGCCGCTGCAGCTTTGTGCCCCCCGTCGCCGCGGCTTTTTGCCCCCCGCTTCCGCTTTTAGTGGCTATTTCCCCCCGCCGCCATGTTTTTTGCGGCTTTTTCCACCCGCAGCCGCGGCTTTTTGCCCCCCCCTCCCCCCGCCCCCATGCCTCGGATTTTTGCCGCCGCGGCTTTTTGCCCCCTCGACGCCGCGGCTTTTTGCCGCCCCCAGTTTTTGAACCCGCCGCCAAGGTTTTTGCCCCTGGCGCCGTGGCTTTTTCCCGCTGCCGCTTTTTCCCCGCCGCCAAGGCTTTGTGCCTCCGAGGCTTTCTGCGCTCCGCGGCTTTTTACCCCCGCCGCCGCGGAATTTTGACCCCGCGGCCGCAGCTTTTTGCCTCCGCGGCTTTTTCCCGCCGCCACTTTTTGCCCCCGCCACCGCGGCTTTTTGCCCCCCACCGCCGCGGGTTTTTGTCCCCGCTGCCGCTGCTTTTCTCGGGTTTTTGTCCCCCGCATCCGCGCCTTTTTGCCCCCATCGCCGCCGCTTTTCCCGGCTTTTTGCCTCCCAGTGCCGCGGCTTTTTGCCCCCGCCGCCACTTTTGGCGGCTTTTTGACCCCGCTGCCGCCCCTTTTCACAGCTTTTTGTCCCCCGCCGCCGCAGCTTTTTGCCCCCCGCCACGGCTTTTTGCCCCCGCCATGGCGGCTTTTTGTCCCCGCCGCCGCGGCTCTGAGGGCGGGAGCGGCAGACTCCGTTGCCAGCGTCCTGGCTCGGGCAGCGCCGAGGGGCGCTCCCGCTCCAGCTCTCCCGGCTCCCGGGTTCCTCCCCCAGGCTTGGAACTCCTGACGCTTGTTAAGAGCAATGGACAGATGTGCATGAATGCGCAGGGAGAGATGCGTGATTGAAACATTAGCAAGCCGGCACGGTGGCTCAGGCCTGTAATCCCCACAGTTTGGGAGGCTGAGGCAGGCGGATCATTTGAGGTCAGGAGTTCGAGACCAGCCTGGCCAGCATGGCAAAACCCCATCTCTACTAAAAATAGAAAAGTTAGCTGGTGGTGCACGCCTGTGATCTCAGCTACTCGGGAGGCTGAGGTGGAGGGATCACCTGAGCCCCAGAGGTCAAGGCTGCAGTGAGCCAAGATCATGCCACTGCACTGCTGCCTGGGCAACCTTCCGAGACCCTGTCTCCAAAAAAACATGAAACATCAGCAGTCAGACAGACGTAGAGGGAGCAGTCGAAGGCAGCCTCCTGCCAGCACCTGCCCTCTGAGCCACCCTGAGGCCACCCTCAGGTTTGTCCCTCTGGTGGTCCCCACAGTGAGGGTTAGTAGCAACCAGGGTGGGAGTTCAAGGAAAAGCCTCCCAACCTGCTGCAGGTTATATATGAATAAGATTGAGCTCTCGGGCCTGGGGGGTGCAAGGTTTGGGGGTGCTGTGCAGTAGGGCCAGCTGACTTGGGCCCCACATGTACATGATGGCTTCTGTTAAGTTGCGAATCTCTACCTGAACCCAGTGAGGCCTGGAAACAAAGGCTGAACCTGACCAAAGACCAGGACGTCCAGTACTGGGCAGATCTGATGGTACAGATCTGATAGACCCGGGTCCCGGGCTCCGGGCTTTCCTTATGATCCAGCCTGGGGTGCAGGAGAAGGCCCGCTGCACCCAGCCACAGCTGGCTACCACCTGGGTTCACTCCCTTCCAGCTGTAAACCGCCCTCTCCCTAGCCCCTTCCTCTTCTTTGGTTGGTTTGTTCCATTTCTTTTACTTTTTTTTTCGTTCCTTCTTTTTTTTTTTTTTTTTTTTTTCTTTTTTTGTAGAGATGGAGTCTCACTCTGTTGCCCAGGCTAGAGTGCAGTGATGCGATCTCGGCTCACTGCAACCTCCGCCTCCTGAGTTTAAGCAATTCTCCTGCCTCAGCCTCCCGAGTAGCTGGGACAACAGGTGCCCGTCACCATGCCCAGCTAATTTCTTTTGTATTTTAGTAGAGATGGGATTTCACCGTATCGCCCAGGCATCGTGTTACTCCTGAACTCAGGCAATCCACCCGCCTCAGCCCTCCCAACTTTTTTGGTAAAGAGGGAGTCTCAGCATGTGGCCCAATCTGGTATTGAACTCTTGGCCTCAAGCGATCCTCCCACCTCGGCCTCCCAAAGCACTGGGCGTACAGGCATGAGCCACTATAGCCAGCCTGGTTTGTTCCATTTCTTAAGCCAAAAGGAGGCTGTCTGGTGTTTTCCACCCTCCAGGCTCACAGGGGAAAATTAACTGTCTGACCAAGATGGGCCTGGGGCATCAGCCAGCACTGAGGGTGGTGGAGCCCCTTCCCTGGAGGGGACACCTTACTTTAGGGTTCAGGAATGAAATGAACATTGGCAGAACATCTACTCTGGGCGGGGCACGGAGCCAGCATTTTCAGCATCACTATTTCCTTCCATCCTTAGACGTGAAGGTAGATATTTCTTTTCCTGTGTCCACTGATAGAGAAATAGAGACTCGGATAAAGGAACGCTTGTCCACTGCACACTGCTGGGAAGCGGTGGAGTGAACGTAGACAGGTCTGTAGATGACAGACTCCCCACCACTGGCCTGAAGGTCGGGGTGCTCAGGGCCTACCCTGACAACAGCAGCCTGTGCGGCTTTAATTATGTCCCACCTCTCTGGGCACAGTGTGGTCACTGGAAGGTGCATGGAGTTGGGCTGGCAAGCCTGGACTTCCCCCCGGCTGCTGCCTGAAGCCCTTGGCACATAGTAGGTGCTCACTAGGTGAGCTGTTGAGTGGTGCTTTCTAGAACCCACTCCCTCGAATCTGTCAAATGCAAGGCTCATTGGCACAAGCTCTGGGCATCTGCAGGTTCTTCCCTGATATCTGTCCTCTCCTCCCGCCCCGGTTTTGGCTTCACGGAGGGAGGTGTGGGCTCAAGTGCTCCAGCTCTGAAGCTGTCTGTGGGGCCGAGCACCTCCTGCCCAGTTGTGTGACCTTGGGCACGTATCTAACCCATCGAGGCCTTGGTGTCCCCTCTCCAAAATGTAGATTGTAATCCTGTCCAGTCATGAGGTTGCTGTGAAGATTAGACTGGAACAGCCTGGAACAGAGCAGGTGCTGTCATCTTTGTGGATATTGTTACCAGATGCTGGCTCCTGCCTCCCGGCCCCACCCTATCCACAAAAAGGCAGGTATCTCCTTGACAGATTACAGCCCCTCCCCTTTCCTCCGTCTCCCCCATTGTTCCATCAGTTCCCTTGTGTATGCTCACGTCCACCCTCTCCCCCACTGGCCAGAAGGGCAGAGGCCCCATTTCCATCCAGAGCAGCCAGCTGAGCAGTCTTGTGAAGTCTGCAGCGAGGTTCACTGTCTCTGTCGAGAGAACCGTGGTGGGGCAGGGTGGTCTGTGAGGCTGAGTCAGCTCAGAGGATGAGGGTGACTGCAGAGAGGGGGAAGCAGCTGTTCTGCCCCTCACCCACCACCTGGGCAACGAGGCGGCCGGCCTGGAGTGAATGGGGAGGTAGAGGCAGGCTGGCCTCAGGACCCAGGACGGAAGGAGCAGGCAGCCGGTGGTCACGATGCCCTGCTGGATGGACTCTGTGATTGACGCTTTGAGAGCTTCCCCCAGCCTTGGGGAGCAGGACTCAGGAGACCCTCTACCCCCTACGGTTTATGTCAACCTGCCTCCCTATTCTCCTTGTGACATTAATATTCCCTTTGGCTGAGCCACAAAAAGTGCCCCTCTTGCCTCTTGCCCTGGAGGGGGAACCCACGAGCAGAGCGGATGGAGTGGATGTGTATGCTGAGAGGGAAGTGACAGAAGATGCTGGAGTGTGGGCTGGCAGCAGGGCAATAGCCCAGCGTGGTCTGGGGAGGAAGGAGGCAGGGCTCTGGTTGGCAGATGTCGGGGACTCACGCTGAAGACCAAGTCTTGGAGACAGATTGACCCAGGTTCAAGTCCCCCCAGCCACGGTACCTTGGGCAAATTACCTGGCTGCACCTGCTCTATCTGCCTAGGGGCCTTAGGATACTAAATGCACCAGGTCACATAGGTGAGCAAGTGATCACTGGTGGCTTTGTCTCCCTGTTTCTGCAGATGGTGTGTCCCCGTATTTCAAGACAGAGCCTGTGCGGACACAGGTGCATCTGGAAGGAAACCACCTGGTGCTCACATGCATGGCCGAGGGCAGCTGGCCGCTGGAGTTCAAGTGGCTCCACAATGACAGGGAGCTAACCAAGTTCTCCCTGGAATACAGGTAAACTGCGCCTCCCCGCCCTTCCTCCTGGCTGCCAGGACCACTGCCCTGCCTTGAAGAGGGCATGGTGAGGAGGGGGTTTGTGTGGCAGTGTGGGGCTTGGGGCTCCTGGGAGCCTGGAGTTCTGGAAGTGAGTGGCAAAGGCAGCCCTGCCCGGAGGTGAGATGGCTCCACCCTACTGATCCCTGCAGAGGATGGCTGAGTTGTGGACCGGGGCGCTGGCTGGACAGGATGGTCTGTACCACAGTGCATAGGAGCAGAGGTGGTGTTGGGCACAGGGACTCACTAACAGCAGCTGTGGCTGTGGCTGTGACTGTGGCCCCCTGCTCACTCTCTCAAACCCTGCCATCTCCAGGGGACTCTTGTTGAGGGGCCTGGGTCTAATGGAGGGGTGGGGTCTGCAGCAACCCAGGATCAGTGAAGGAGGGGACATCTTCTATCTGTGGGAAATTCAGGTGGGACACAGAGATGGCCCTCTCAGGGCCTCTTGAGCTTATCTTCACTTCCTATTTGTGCCCATGCAATGGAGCTCTTGGGCCTGACTGGCCTTTCCCTGCTGGGACGTTGCCAGGTGGGGAGAAAGAAGAGCAGGGAAAGAGAACAGGTCTCAGCAAGGGTGGATCTGCTGCCAGCAGGGAAGCAGCCCCTCACCCAGGCCACCCTGGCCTCCAGCCTTTCCTCGCAGCCACAGACTGGGGCAGGCACTCCCTCCTTTCTGCTCTTATCCTCCCATCTCTGCCTGTTTTATTGGCCTCCAACCCTGTGGCTGGTGATTAATCCCAGGGCCTGATGTGCATAATCGGTTTTGTTGGGGAAACAAGATTGTCTTGCCCTGGGGATGTTGATACAAATCTGCCGCCAGGGATAGGCATGCAAATAAGAGGAGGGGGTATAATTAATTGCTTGATCTGTCCTTCTGGAGAACCATCCTTTCCTTTAGGGAGTGTGGAGGCCAGACTTTGGAGCAACTCCCCACCCCAGTCTTTCTGCCTTAACCCTGGACTGCACGGGCTGGTGTAGTGTGGCCACATTGGCAAAAGAAAGCCCAGGACAGGGCATCCCCTCCCCTCCTGCAGAAGGGAGAGCTGGATGAGCAAGCGAGAGGTCCTGTAGGGCTGGCCACTCTGGGCCTCCGGTTCTCCAGGAAGCCCACAAGGAGACCAGAAAGCTCTCCCTGAGCAGCCCCTGCTGTGGTTTTCAGTTGGGGGCCAGAGCCTCTCCTGGCCACAACCTGGCACCCCCAGGAAGTTGTGACTGTCTCTGTGAAGAGCCCCTGCATCATCTTAGACTTTGGACACACTCAAGTGGGTGACTAAGAGCATGGGATGACATACCACGCGTGCAAGTGGTGCCGGGCCTAGCCTGCCCCTGACTTCTTCCGGCAGGGAACTGGAGGCAGGAGCCAGGAGGAGGAGAGGAGAGTTGGTTCCTTGTCTGGTTCAGAGCTGCTCTTCTGGGGCCCTGGCACTGCTGGGATGCAAGGGTGGGTGGTACACAGAAGCAGGTTCCAGCTCAGTGGAAGGACCAGATGGAATGGGCTGCCTTTGAAAACAGTCAGCCCTTGTCCCTGCAGGCATTCTGGGAGTGGATGGGGTCCAGCTATTGGTGGTGATGATGATGATGATGAGGTCCAACTATTGATGATGATGATGATGACGATGATAACAATGATGATAGCAATCATAGACAATGAAAAAGAATTTATTATATGGCAGACATTATGATGTCCCTCTGTGATTATCTCATTTAATCCTGCCCACAATCCTATGAGTAGTTTCAGTTATTTCCCCCATTTTACAGATAAACACACTGAAGCTCAGAGAAGTTAAAGAAATCACCTAAAGTCAGATGGTTGAGTTGGGCTTCAAATATAAGCTGTCTGACAGCAGAGTGGGAATTTTTTACGATCCACCACACTGCCTCTCATTAAAGAAGGATTGCTGCAATTGCTTCCTTAATGTGTATCCTAAGCAGTCTTTCTGCTAACCATGCTCTGCGAATTCTAGAAAACAAAGCAATAGGGGGAATGCAGATACTCCATTTTATAGCTATGTTGGATGGAAGTTACTCAAAGGAAATAGATGAGCGTGCACTTAGGAAACTCATTCCTTTGCCTCCTCGCCCCTAAGTGTTGGATCTCGTGGCCTGGGGGCAATGCTGTGCCTGAATGCAGGTCTGATCAGGATTTTCCTTGAGTTAAAAACTTGCTGTGCCCCGGAGGCAAGGTCTGCACTCCTTAGCCTGCTGGCATAGTCTCACCTCCTGCCACTCCTGCCAGACCAGACCATCAAAGTTCTCAGGACAGTTTCCTGCAAATTCCCTCTTCTTGGATTTTGTCCAAACTGTCCTATCCCCTCCACGGGAATATTTGTATTTCCCCTTTTGGAAACTTTTTTCTCCTGCAGGGCCCAGCTCAAATTCTTTCTCTTTTAGAAAACCTTTCCTGATAATGCATGTATTCTTTTTTTTTTTTTTTTTTTTTGAGACAGAGTCTCGCTCTGTCCCCCAGGCTGGAGTGCAGTGGTGTGATCTCGGCTCACTGCAAGCTCTGCCTCCCGGGTTCACGCCATTCTCCTGCCTCAGCCTCCCAAGTAACTGGAACTACAGGCGCCCGCCACCACATCTGGCTAATTTTTTGTTTTTTTTTTTTAGTAGAGACGGTGTTTCACCGTGTTAGCCAGGATGGTCTCGATCTACTGACCTCGTGATCCGCCCGTCTCAGCCTCCCAAAGTGCTGGGATTACAGGCGTGAGCCACCGCACCCAGCCAATAATGCATGTATTCTTAATTTCTCTCTCTCTCTCTTTCCCTTTCTCTTTCTTTCTCTCTCTCTCTTTCTTTCTCTCTCTCTCTCTGTCACACACACGCGCACACACACTGCTCCATCTCCTCTGTCGTTTGTGACTGTCCAGAAAGTATGGCCTTACATATCCCCTGACACCTTTTTTGCCTTCTCATTATTTACAGAGGAGACCACAAGTGGACCACAGAACCGAAGTCAGAGCTTCCAGAACCTTGGCAGTTCCTGGAACCTCAGGACTTAGAACCAAGAGCTTGATATTGCCAGGCCCTCTTCCCTCCAAGTCGCTCAGCTGTGCCCACCTCTGGGTTCATACTTCATGAAGTCACGAGTGACGCTGAGAAGTTCAGGGCTCACAGGCTATAGCTGCCTGATTTCTGAGTAGAAGAAACTTCTCTGGAAGTTTCACTTAGAAAGTCCCAGGGAAGGATTCTGATTGGCCCAGCTCAGATCATCCCTGACCAGTCGTGGTGGGCAACAGCATGGAACACCCTGATTGGCCAGGCCTGTATCATGTGTCTACTCCAGGGCTTGAGACACCAGGATTGGCAGCCCCCACACTACAGCCACGTGGTAGGGAAGAGAGGTGGATTTGTTAACATAAGAAGGGAAAAGGGTGGTGGATAGATAGAAGCCACCTGTGTCCCTGGCTCATAACAGGTGCTTCTTTCTTCACTCTTTTAATTTTGATTTTTTTCAAATCTTAGTAAAATCATTAGTACTGTAAACACCTGCATACGTGTACCATCACAATTCCTAACATTTTGCTCATTTGTGCTCTGTTACTGTCCCCCTACACACGTATACACGTGCACCTTTTCTGCTGAACTATTCAAGGATTTGCTGTAGACATCATGTCACTTCACTCGCAAGTAATATTTCCTAAGAGCAAGGCATTTGCCTGCCGAACCACGCACGACACAATTTTCACAGTTGGGAAATTTAACACTGATATAATACCGCTATCTAAAATGCAGCCTATATTCAAGTTTCTCCATTTGTTCCGATGGACGTCCCTTTATCCCAGTGTCCTTCATGGCCATGGTTGTTGTTCTTGTTCAGTGCTGGACCTAATCGGGGATCACATGTGACCTTTAGTTGCCATGAGTCTTGATACACCTTAAATCTAGAACTATTCCTTATTGTTTCTTTCCTACCTTTCATGGCTTTGGCACTTCTGAGAGTCCAGCCGACTTTGCAGAATTTCCCTCAGTGTGGGTTTGTCCAGTTATATCCTCATGATTAAACTCATGTTAAGCCTTTTGGGAACCATATTTGTAGGTATGTGTCTTTGATGCTTCACACTAGAAGGTGCCTGATGACAATTTGCCCCATTATTGGTGATGTTAGGTTTGGTGAACTGGTCAAGGTGGTGTCCACCAGATTTCCCCATTGTCAAAAGGTTGAAATATCTTCTTCCCTTTGTTATTGATGAGTGGACTATAGAGTGATAACTTGGGACTATGTGAATAATCTCCTTCCCAGGACTTTCCCACCCAGGGGTTTAGTATCCATTGATGAGTCTTACCCGAATCAGTTATTACTATGGTGGTTGTGATAAGGAGATTTTCTTGTATTCGTTTTACTTAGGTGGCATTCTTTTGTAAACAGCTTTCCTTTCTGACCCCCTTTAAAGTAATTTAGCATCAGTATAAACTCACGCATTTTTTTTTTTATTCAATGTGCTTTAATCCACCCATGTCATTGTTCATTTCCATACTCATCTTAACCTAAATTTGGCCAGTGGAGCTCCTTCAAGCTGGAGCATGGGTCCTTTGAGCATATCCCCATTAGATTCTGAACATCTCCTTGTTTTGGGCTCAACAAAATGTTCCAGGTTCACCTTTTAAATAAATGCATACTGAAAACTGCATTCCATAGGAGCCTGTCCGGCTTCATAGCCCACGGCTCTCCAACCACTGCTGGATAGTGAGGACTTCCCTGTCTTTTACAAACCCCAGGTTCTGAGTAAGATGATAATATCCAATTTTCAGGCAGGAAAATGACTAAATTTACTCAGCAAGTTGAGAGAAAATAAGATTAGAAGTGCTGCCATAAATTTATGTTTCCAAAGGGAGGAAAGTTTACATTCATGTCCAATCTCTGAGAGTCTTTATTCTTGGTGGGTTCTGTAGCCAAATGGGTCTGGTGTGTCTGCGTGTGTGTGTGTGTGTGTATGTGCACTACACGAAGGCAAGCCTGTGCACCCTTCTGAGTACGTGTGACTGTGGCACAAATATGTGGGTCCACATCCATCACTGGGGTCAGAGTGAAAAGAACATAGATGTTGAAGTCAGGCCTGCATGAATATGACCCTGTTCCTGCTAGCTCTGTCACCTTAGGCAGAAGTGGTTAGCCACCCTGAATTTGTTTTCTCTTCTTGGAATCAGGCACAGTAATGCCTACGTCAGAGAATTATTGTAAGGAATACCTGGGATTCTATAGGTCAAGCCCACCCTGGTACAATACATGTGACATGAATGGTACCTGTTAGGATTATTCAAGGTGTCTGTCTCGACAAGATCATGGGGCAGATCTGATAACAAACCCCCCAGAAAATCACGTGTGTAGGTAGCTTGTCTCCTCTGAGTGGCTACCTGGGGCTCTGTACACCTGTGCAGAACTCCTCTTAGGCCAGAGCTGTGAGAGCCCTTTGTTGGTGACAAATCTGGATCCATTTTGAAACCAGCCTTGAATTTCCAGTTTGAGAAATGAGGTGGCTCTAAGAGCTGGGAGCACAACAAGGAAACAAAGCAAAATCTGACTTTAAAGAAATGAGATCCTTTCTCTCATGTGAGCAGGAGGATACTCCATGGGAGACCCTCCTCAAGGTGTGGACACTGGCCCCACGGCCTGCCTCTCCCCTGGAACAGGCACGCAGCTTCCCAAAGTGATTCCTGGGGCATGTGCTGGGGACAGGTGGTAGGGGGAGGAAGAACACAAAACTTATTTGGACATATAGAGTCTAATGTATGGAGTCTAATGTGTCTGCTAAAATATGTGTGTGTGTGTGCATGCGCATGTGTGTATGTGTTTGTGTGTGTATGATTCCCACACAGCCTTGTATGCAGGTTAACAAATAGTCACGAGGCTGTCTGAGTACAGCAGGAAGATGTGTGTGCAACTCACATAAAAGCCATAGAGGTCAGGCCCTCTTGTGTTAGTGCTTGAACCTCTCTCATCTGACCACTCTCAGCTCCCTCCTCTCCAGGAGCCATCTCTCAGGTTGAATCCATTCAGCTTAAGTTTACATCCATTTCACCAGCAAGGGCAGCATGGCTGGAGACAACCCCCTGGCTGGAGAAATGACAGTACAGAGGATGGAGATGGAGGAGGACAGAGGGAGGATGGAGGAGAATGGAGGAAGGATGGATGGAGGATGGAGGAGATGCAGGGAGGATGGACGGAGGATGGAGGAGAATGGAGGGAGGATGGACAGAGGATGGAGAACTGAGGGAGGATGGAAAGAGGATGGAGGAGAACAGAAGGAGGATGGACAGAGGCTAGAGGGAGGATGAATGGAGGATGGAGGAGAATGGAAGGAGGATGGACAGAGGATGGAGGAGACGGAGGGAGGATGGAGGAGAACGGAGGGAGGATGGATGGAGGATGGAGGGGACGGAGGGAGGATGGACAGAGGATGGAGGAGAATGGAGAGAGGATGGAGAAGGATGGAGGAGATGGAGGGAGGATGGATGGAGGATGGAGAAGAAGGGAGGGAGGATGGACAGAGGATGGAGGAGAGTGGAGGGAGGATGGTTGGAGGATGGACCCTGCCACCCATCCTTGGGTCTGTGCCCTGGCAATGTCATCAACCAGATGATTTTGTCCCACCTTGGTAACACCCTCTGGCATAATTATTCTCGCACTTAAAATCGAATAGGAGAAAAAAGAAAAGATGAGCAAGGCAGATCACTCTGTCTCACACACGCACACACATACACCCCCACACAGATTCCCATGCATAATTGGGCACGCACACATTAATGTTTATGGAGGCTCATGGGTGCCAAGTCCTTTACAGCCATCATCTCACAACAGGTGAATCTCATTACCCTCATTATGCAAATGAAGAACCTGAAGTTCAGAGAGGGTCAGAAACTTGCCTGGGATTATCCAGAGAGTGAGTGGCAGATCCGGGAGCACTGTTGGACCTGAGTGTGCTGCCTCCTCTGCAAAGGCACACACTGTTTCCCATTGGGCTCCTTCTGTCCCTGCCCCACATCACTGTGTGTCATTCTCCTGCCCCAAGGGCCATGAAACCAGGAACCTCTTCCCAGAGGCAAGCGTGAGGGTGTGAGACCAGCTGAGGCCGAGTCCCATCCCTGGCCCATGTGGAGAAGAGCAGATGTGTGCAGGGGAGGCCCAGGAGAGCCAGGTGGGCATCTGGCCGGCCCCAGGCTGGGTCCCCAGCCCCCCTGCCATGCTGAGGTCCTTGTGGTAGAGCTGTAGTGTCTGTGAACTGCATGGGCTTGGCAGCTGGGAGAAAAAAGTATATCTGAGGCAGAGAAGCCCCGCACATGTGACGGCCCCAGCAAGGGACACAAAAGCAGGGGATGCACACAGAGCCGCTGGCAGCCTTTGAAACTCCTCAGATAAGAAGATGAAGAGAAATTCCTCAGGCCAGCGGCTTTGTCTCTGGCTTCTTTGGCTCTCTTTCTGGCCTCCCCTTAGAAGAGAGAGCAGGCAGCAGAGACGGGGAGGCAGAGGCCAGCGGGCCTTCCCAGAAGTCACGGGAGCACATGCATGGCACGGGGTGAGTGCCAGGAACCGAGCCAAGCTCTTACTAGCAGCAGTTCTGGAAGACTACTGCAATTATTATCTCTGCTTCCTAACTAGAATTCACAGCTCAGAGAGGTTCAGCAACCTACCCAAGGTCACACAGCCAGTGGCACTTTCTAAGCCACTGCAGAAAGAGAAATAGTACATTAACTCTTATTAACAAACACTCCAAATGATCACCTACCTCATGGGAGGGGGTTGAAAATAGGGGTTTCGGCTCTAACTGGCAGCCCCTGGGGGCTGAGAGATGCTGGTGTGTTCTGCAACTCAAGATAAACAGAAAGCATAGGTAGGGGGTTCCAGGCAGTGGTGGGCTCACAGACAGCTGGAGAAGGAAGAGGCCGTTCTTTCTGCAGAATGAAGGCTAGTGACTAAGAGAGACAGTCTCCCCAAGAGAGATAGTCCCTGGAGGCCAACGCACAGCACATCCACAGGCTCCAGCCACCGCGGCACTCAAACACCACGGGCCGCGGGAGTGCAGAGTGAGGTCCTGCCCGCAGGAGCGTGCCGGCCGGGCCACAGATAGCACTCTGGTCAGCTACCTACTGCTGCTTAGGAAACCAACTCAGCACTTGGTGGCTTAAACAACCGAGATAATTATTCCCCCCGGTCTCTCCTGGGCTCGCCATGAAGTTGTGCCCATCTGGCAGTTGGCTTGGGCTGGGCTTGGTGGGGACAGCTGGGTGCGGGATCTCTTTCTCCACATGGTTTCTCCTCCTTGGTAGCATGGTGGGCCACCATGGTGTTGGGGCCATGATCTTAGAGGGTGAATGTAGAAGCTACAAGGACCACATTCTGTCAATGAAAGCAAGTCATGAAGCCGGCCCAGATTTCGGGAGTGGGGAAATGGACTCCACATCCTGATGGGGGTCGCTGTAAAATATCAGAGCCATGCTCCTCAGTCCCCTCCTGGCCTCCTCTCAGATCTGGCCGTTACCCCAAAGCCCACACTGATCACCTTTTCTAGATGGCGGCTCGCAAGCGGGTCCCCAGGGCTTCATTAGCATAGTTCTGGTCCAATTCTCCCACTTGGTGTCTCTGAAGGCACCCACAAGGGTGACTTTGGAAAACCCAGAGAGAATGGGCAAGGATTGGAACTGAGTCATGGAGGACAAAGAGCAGAAAGCTCAGAGCTGGTGGGATTGAGTCTGGGACCTGCTGCCTGTGATCTGAGCAGATGTTGAGAAAGGCAGAAAGAGGGGCCAGGCGCAGTGGCTCACACTTGCAAGCACAGAGACCTGTGCAACATAGCGAGGCCGCGTCTCTACTAAAAATAAAAATGTTAGCTGGGCATATTGGTGCGTGCCTGTAGTCCCAGTTCCTTGGGAGGTTGAGGTGGGAGGATCGCTTGAGCCCAGGCGATCAAGGCTGCAGTGAGCCATGATCATGCCACTGTACTCCAGCCTGGGTGGCAGAGCAAGACCCTGTCTCAAAAAAAAAAAAAGAAAAAAAAGCCAAAAAACAGAAAGGCAGAGAGAGGAGTTGGCTATGGGGCATAAGGCTCCCAGTAGCCAGGGTCACAGCTTCTGACACCTGGGACTGAAGCTCCCCAGGCTGCTTTGCTGGGCCAGGGCTTGTCCTAGATAAGGATATGTTGAGCCGTGTCAGGGTGCTGTTAGAGGATGCTGAGAGCAAGGACAGATAAAGGAGTAATAATAACATTAATAATAATGGCAATAGCTAACTCTTAAAGATTGCTGACTATGCCTTATGCCAGCCCATGTCCTAAGCACACTACATGTATTAACTCATTGAATCCTCACACTGGATCTTCAGGTAGGGGCTATAGTAGGGTGGTTAACAGCACAAAATCTAGAAGCCCACTGGGGCTCTGTCAACTACTGGCTGTGCAAACTTGGGCAAGTTCCTTAACATCTTTGTTCCTTGGTTTCCCGATCTTTTTTATCTGCCACATTTGGGTATTATTATTTCTGACCTCATAGGGTGGTTAATAAGGAGTAAATGCATTATCACATGTGAAATGCTTAGAACACTGCCTGAGGCCAGGTGTGGTGGTTCACGCCTGTAATCCTAGCATTTTAGGAGGCCAAGGGGGGTGGATCACTTGAGCTCAGGGGTTCGAGACCAGCATGGGCAACATGGCAAGACCCTGTCTCTTAAAAATAATAATAATAATATGAAAATTTGCCAAGTATGGTGGTGCATGCCTGTGGTCCTAGCTACTTGAGGGGATCGCTTGAACCCAGGAGGCTGAGGCTGCAGTGAGCTGAGATTACCCCACTGCACTCCAACCTGGGTGACAAAAAAAAAATAAACCTATCTCAAAACAACAACAACAAAACAAAACAAAACAAAAAAACACTGCCTGGCCCATATTAGTACCGATTGTTACTGCCCCTATTTTATAGATTAGTAAATGGAGGCACAGAGAGATTAGGCAGCTTGCCTAAGGTCACACAGCAAGTGAAATACCCAATCAAAAACCTTCCTTCTCCACCTGTGTCTACCATTCCTTAGAGCAGAGCTACATGGGCAGAGCAAAGCCGAGTGGTTTGACTTGGGATGCCTTTGTGCTGTGCTTTAGCGGGGTGCCCTCCAGCCCTGCAAGCAGTAGGCCTGCCCCAGCTTCTTGATCACCCACTGTGAGTTAGACAAAGTGTCAGGTACCAGGGGCACTCCAAGAACAGGCGGAGCTTGCAGCCTTGCTAGGGAAGTCAAGACAGGCCACCGAAAAAGTCAGAACGCAACCCCAGACAGCAGGGCAGCTCTGAGAGAGGACACAGGTCTCAAGCTCTGGTGCTCAGTAGTGGGGAAGGCCCGGGGTGGTGTTGTAAGAAGTCTGCTGTGAACTAGTCAAAACCAGGGCCACGTGGCAGGTTCTCATGATGCTAAATCCACTCTTTGCATAAAATTCTGTGACCTTTGTCCTCTTTTGATGTTAAAAATGGCCTTTTTAACAAAGAAAATGAAATCTGCATGAGAGATTTTTTTTTGCTTTTGTTGTTTCACTTTTTTGTTGGCCAAATTAAAGTTAGCTACTCTACCTAGATTGAAATAGACATTGATGATATAGCTATGGGCATAAGTATAGATATAGATCCCAGAGTGGAGAGCCTCAGCCACACCTGAAGCCTTGCCGCAGATACAGAGGGTCAGTGCTGGCCTTCAGGCAGGGCTGCCAACAGCAGGCACTGCAGGGAGGCCAGGGTGGCCTCTTTCCAGCATCCCTTGACCTACCAAGCACGTTATAGGGAACAACCTGGAGACTGTGGCTCATCCTCCAGCCTTATCAACATCCAGTAATCCCGGAACATCTGGTCTCAGGAAACCCAGAGCTTGGTGAAGCCCAGAGAGTAGGACTCAGTGGGACAGGAAGCTCCGGCCATCTGGGCGGTGCTTGGCAGGGTTCATGCCATCACAACTCACCAATCCCTGCCTGGTATCTACCTCCCAGTTAATGCTTCCAATCCACTTACTGGACCCGCCCTCCAATCTTAGTATGAATTAGCTTGACAAAGTCATTCCTCCCCAAAGATGACCAAGTCTTCATTCCCTTAAGGTCCCTGGGATTTGGAGATGCTGAAAGGCCTGATGTTTAACTCCTTCCCTCTGGCCTCCAGGGAAGTGACCACTATTGTCTTGGTGGGTAGCAACAGGAAATGAATGGACTCGAAGTAGAGCTGGGGATCAGTGCATTTCTAAGCAAAGTGTGGCAGCAGCAGTAATGTTTTCATCTAAACACAAGCAGCTACTGATACCACAGTACATGGAGACAAGGGTATTGCTATTACACTTGTTGTTGTCATTATTACTGCTAATTCCCAGTGCCTAACACAGTGTCTGGCACGTTGTAGGCACTCCAATATGGGTTGACTGATTCATAACAGTGGGAAACTACATAAGGACACATTCCGTGACTGCCTACCGAACGTCAAGCGCTGTGCTAAGCACTTTATGGTCAGTTCTGCTACTGTGCGATGGGTACGTTTGTAGAAATCACCATGCTATGCCAAACTGTGTGACAAAAACCAGAGGGCTTGTGGGGGAAATGGAGTGGGGGCAGCAACATGCAAAAACTTCATTAGCAACACACTAAAAAAGAAAAGAACTTAATGAAGACGATTGCACAATTTTACACATATTAAATGGTTAAGAAATGCATAACTACTATAATACTTATAGCACTTTGCCTTGGAAAAGGCTCCTAGTTTGCTTGCAGAAGTGAGTGTCAGAAGGGGTACAGCTTATAAGTTACTGTTAAGTGGTAGAAGGAAGGTTGTCAGAAATTGAAAAAAAAAAAAAAAGTTGTAACACCAGGTGTGCGTGTGAAACATTTGCAGTGAGCTGAGGACCCCAGAGCCATGTGCATTTTGTGCACAACTGTGCATCCCACCTCAGCTGAGTGCAATTTTCTGTATTGACTCCTGCTTCTTGCAGACAAAACTGTGCATAGCAAATGCAAAACCCACAGATGCTCATATCGTTCTCTAATATATCAATCACAGTGGAACAAATGTGTGTTTGAAAACAAGCCTTACAGCGAGCTGCCTGAACTTGTATTTTCTATAAGACAGCCATCTTGGCCAGGCACGGTGGCTCACACCTGTAATCCCAGCACTTTAGGAGGCCAGGGCAGGCGGATCACGAGGTCAGGAGATCAAGACCATCCTGGCTAACAAGGTGAAACCCCATCTCTACTAAAAAATACAAAAAATTAGCCAGGCGTGGTGGCAGGCACCTGTAGTCACAGCTACTCGGGAGGCTGAGGCAGGAGAACGGCGTGAACCCGGGAGGCGGAGCTTGCAGTGAGCCGAGATCATGCTGCTGCACTCCAGCCTGGGCAACAGAGCAAGGCTCCACCACCAAAAAAAAAAAAAAAAAAAAAAAGGACAGCCATCCTTACTTTGCCCGTTATACAGATGGAGTGTCCAAGGTATAACGAGGTTCCGTCCCTTGTCTGAGGTCACGTGCTCAGTGAGTGACAGAGCTGGGACCAGAGTAAAGGGTTGTCTGAAGCCACAGCCAAGGTTGTTAAAGACTGTGACTCTTTGGGGCTATGATCAGCCTTTTCATCAGACTGTGATCAAAGTCATCTCACAGACTGGGAAAGTGAGGACCAATGAGGCAGCACCCTGACCTCCGTCATCACCTAGACCCGTTTCCCATTCGAAGCCTTGATTCTGACTTCCCAGTCTCCCTCACACCTGTGGCACCATCTCATCACAGAGCATCGTAAAGTTTTGTGTGCAAGGACTCACCCTGGGAACACCACACATGCAGTTTCTGATCAGCAGGTCTGGGGTGGGGCCCAAGATTCTGCATTTCTGACCTACTCCCAGGTGATGCTCCTGTGGCCAGTCCCCACACCTCACTATGAGCAGCAGGGCTGTGGAAGGCCTTCCACCTCTTGCCCTGGCCCTCCCGCCCCATCCGTCAGTTCCCTGCTGGCTGAACCTTCTTCCCCAGCCAGTGGACCTGGTCATCACCCTCTCAGCCTCCCTCTTGCCAGTGTCTTCAGCCCCCTGGCATTGGAGTCCATCTGTCACAGCTTCCTGGAAGAGCCCCAGCCTTGGGTCAGCCCAGCTTTCAACCCACCTTGCTCTTTCCATAAGGCTACTGAGCCCTGCTGAAGAAAGCCAGCCGCCTGTGTAGATAGCACCTGTACAAAGTCAAGGTACTGGCCAGGCTCAGTGGCTCGCACCTGTAATCCCAGCACTTTGGGAGGCCGAGGCGAGTGGATCACCTGAGGTCAGGCGTTCAAGACCAGCCTGGCCAACATGGTGAAACCCCATCTCTACTAAAAATACAAAAATTAGCTGGGCATGGTGGTGTGTGCCTATAGTCCCAGCTACTCGGGAGGCTGAAGCACGAGAATCACTTAAATCTGGGAGGCAGAGGTTGCAGTGAGCCGAGATCACGCCATTGCACTCCAGCCTGGGCGAGAGAGTGAGAGTCCATCTCAAAATAAAGCAACAAAAAGAAAACAAATTCAAGCCACTACCCTCACCTGTGCCTTCCCACAGTTTCCCCAGTCACCTTACTCATCCTCCACAGATACTGTTTTGAACCACCAGCCCACTGCCTCTCCCTTCACTGACCCCTTCCCCGAGAAAATAGGAGCCTTGTAAAGAATTCATTTCTCCCACTTCCTGCCATCCTGCTTCAGTTAACTCTGCCCTACCAGGCCTCTCCTTCTGCCAGGGACTGCACTCCACTGGGTACAGGACCCCAGACCCTCAGGAGCTGGCTGCTGGCTCCATCACTTGTCCTCTCTTTCTGCCACTTTTTTTTTTTTTTTTTTTAGAAGCAGAGTCTCACTCTGTCACTCAGGCTGTAGTGCAGTGGTGCAATCATAGCTTACTGCAGCCTCCAACTCCTGGTCTCAAGCAATCCTCCTTCCTCAGCCTCCCAAATAGCTAGGACTACAAGCACATGCCTCCATGACTGGCTAATTGTTTTATTTTTTGGTAGAGATAGATTCTTGCTATGTTGCCCAGGTTGGTCTCAAACTCCTGGCCTCAAGCCGTCCCCCTGCCTTGGCTTCCCAAAGTGATGGGATTACAGATGTGAGTCACTGCTCTCGACCTCTACTTCTCCTAACTGCTCCCACCACCAATGTTTAAACCTGCTCAAGTCTCACATCTTTAAAAACCAAAGTCCCTCCTATAGACCTTCCTCTGCCCCACATTCCCTCTCTTGCCAGGAGCCACTCTCCTCTTTTTAGCACTCAACTTTGCATTCTCCACCTGTCCAGACCCCTCCTCTCCTCGCCAGCTGTGCCCACTGAAACTGCCACCCACCCCAGACCATCAGGTGCCCCCTCATGCTAGCACCAGTGACATCTTTCCACTGTCCTCTGGCCCCCCAGCACCATTGTACACAGTCAGCCCCATCACCTCTCTCCAGTCTATGGCAAAGACCAAATTGGCCTCTAACCCTTTGGCCTTGACCAACTCCAGTTCCCTCTCCGGTCTGCAGTCAGAGTGACCTTTGTACACATGTAAACCTGCCTATTTTGCACCAGGGGTTGGCAAGCATTTTCTGGTCCAGGACAGACAGTGAATGTTTGAGGGTTCACAAGCCATACAGTTTATGGCAACCTTCAACTCTGCCTGTGCAGCAGGAGAGCAGCTGCAGATGCTGTGTCCACAAATGTGCATGGCTGTGTCCCAGTAAAACTATTTATGGATACAGAAATTTGAATATCACATAATTTTCATCTGGCATGAAACATTACTCTTGATATTGTTATATTTTGCTAAAAATGTGTGAATGCTTTCTTCCTGGTACACCTATTGTAGAGGCTGTGGCTGTAGATTTGATCCATGACTATAGTTTGCTAAGCTCTGTTTTATAGCCCTTGTTAATACCCTCAACATATTTCTACTATCCTCAGGAAAAGGCCCAAATTCTTCAGCCCAGCCCACAAGGCCTGGTGGGGACTGGCCCAGCCATGAAGTCCAGCCTCCCCGTTATCCCAGCCAGGCTCTTTCTCTGGCCAGCACCACAGTCGATATCTTAGGAATCTCTGTCTCTGACATCTACTTATCATACCTGGTACTCTTCAACCATCCTTGCCTTCCCCTCAGGATCAGCACTAGACAGCACCTCCTCCTTTCCTTCCCTCGCCCCCTCAGCCTCCATCAGCACCTGCACTTACCTGAGCCTTCCTGCCCTCAGGAAGGAGGTGGAGAGGTCCAGCCCCCACATCTCCACACATGCACACCCTCCCAAGTCCCACCCATCTCTAAGTCACCCCACAGCTCAAGCCTCAGCTGTTATGGGTTGAATTGTGTCTCCTCTAAATATCATCCTCTATATGTTGATGATCCTCCAACATATATCATCCTCTATATGTTGATGTCCTAACCCCTAGTGCCTCAGAGTGTGACCTTATTTGGAAATAAGGTCATTGCTGAGATAATTAGTTCAGCTGAGGTCATACCAGACTAAGGCAGTCCCTAAATCCAATATGATGGGGTTCTTTTAAGAAGACAGGAGAGGCCAGGCACAGTGGCTCATGGCTATAATCTCGGCACTTTGGGAGGCCAAAGAAAGTGGATCATTTCAGCCCAGGAGTTCAAGACCAGCCTGGACAACATAGTGAGATCTCATCTCTATTAAGAAAGAAAAGTGGGGGAGGATAGAAACCCAGAGAAGAGAACACCAAGTGAAGGCAGAGGCAGAGATTGGAGTGATGTGGCTGCAAGCCAAGGAACACCTGGGGCCCCCAGAGCTGAAGGAGGCAGGAAGGATTCTCCCGGGGAGCCTTCATGCAGGGCATGGTGCTGCTGAGCTTGACTCAGACTCCTGGCAGCCAGGGCTGTGGAAGAAGAAATTTCTGTTGTTTTAAGGCACCCGGGCCATGGTGCTTTGTTACAGCAGCCCTGAGAAACAAATATGCCCCTGGATGCCCCAGTGTCCTGCTTTCCCCAAACAAGTAGGGCCTCTCGCATCAGGGAACCCACTTGCTGTGAGGGAAGAGGCTCCTCAGCTAGCACCACTGTGCATT